>NC_134416.1:32089013-34489013 GCF_030867145.1 Opisthocomus hoazin | reverse complement strand
ATACTTGTTTGCATTCTGCAGAATTTGAATATATGCTGTGGAAGGAACTTTCTTGAAGAAATAATGGAGGATATGGGCAGTGCACTGATGATTAAACGAGTTTAGTCCTTATTCGGTTTTTTTGGACAGAAGCACCAAGCTTTCTAGTAACTCGTTGTGCTAAAGAATTACATTACAAAATTATATCCATGCAACATTCTGATGAAAAGAGCTGTATTAGAGGCTGGTGGCACACTGAATCTGTGCTGCGGTGTCTGTCCAAAACTGTTGAAAGTTCTGTGATTGTAGGGAGGAGTTTATTTTGTTGAATTATAAAATGGTGTCACCTAATGATCTCCTTGGTACTTTCAGAGCAAGATATAAGTGGTCCCAAGTAAATATTTACATTTTCTGTCAGTGTTAGAACTATTTTGCAAGCGGTATCTATTATTAGTATTACAGTAAGACCTCTACTTTTTTGAAGTTCTTATGTGCATTCACATTGTTTGAAGCAAGAAGAGATACTGGCAGTAGGGCTCGGTGTAGCTTGCTTTCACCCATAGTCTGTGCTTCAGCATTTGATGTTCTTTCTCCTTTACTGCTGGCTAGCTTTGTATTCTGCAGGTAGATTGCACTCTTAAACACTCTTATTTCAATTGTTCTGTCTATGCCCAAGAAAAGGTGCAAGAGGGAGGAGCAGAAAGTTGGAAGAACAGCAAGAATGAGTTGTAGAGTAACCTGCAGGTTATATAGTAACTTTTTTAGTTGTGGATTAAATTTCTTGTGGAGATGAAAAACTACCAAAAATCATAAGCACTGAGAGTTAAAAATGCATAAGGAAATGTCTTCTGGAATATATATAAGACAATGCTGTGAGAAGAAAAAGAATAGTAAATGCTTATGAAGAAAGCTAAGGAGTGCACTGTCCCTTTGAGTGCAGAAAGGGAAAGAATGAGGTTCTGCTGCTATGCTTTGTCATGTGCTGATGGGGATAACCAACACCAGCTGTGGTTATGAGGTGTCCAGTTACATGAAAAGCGAGCTGCTGTGTCCTTGATTATGGTTTTGGGTTATCTGCTGGTTTTGTGAGGGGGAAGAAATAACCATAGATAGAGTGGAAGGGAAGCCTATTTAAGAACACCCCTCTCACTACAAAAATTTACCCCAAAAGCCACTGCCCTGACTTCTATAGTAAATGGGCTTTCCAGCTGGGTGCTGTTAGGTAAGTGTTAGATAGCAGACAATCAATAAAATCTTTCTGAACTATCTGTCTTGTCCCAGTAAAGCAAACGCGTTAAACTGCTCCTTGCCGAAGTGAGTTTTCCTACAGGTATTCATAAGGATATGTCAGCTTCTCCTTCCCTTCACCCTGCATTGCCAGTGAGTTCGTATTTAACACCTTGCCTGTAAAAACAGCACTTTGAGCTTCAAAAAACTGCATGAAGTTGAGCTGGATTTTTAAATTGCGTGTACCGTCTTACCTACTCCTACTGAAGCTTTCAGGACTTCTCCAGTTTTAGCTATATTGATTAAAATAGCTGTGTTCTTCACACTGAACATTACTGCCTATCTTACTATTTTCCATTCTAGTTGATAATCTGCTAAAAAATGTCTTCACTGTTTACAGCCGTGGTGGGTCCTACAATTAACCATTTACCATGGTGAAAATAACAGTGCAATCGGTCAGCATCTCTTAGTCAGCTTCCAGTTCATAAAAGCTCAGCGATTCTAATTCGTCATACTCTTAATGTCTGTTCATAGGATTTTTAATAAACTTTTATCACTAATTTGTTTTTCGTTTGGGCCTGGTTTTTTGGAGTACAAGTGTCCTGTCTTCAGGCTTCAGAACACAACTGTGAAATATTGCTTATGCTTTCTAGAGCTGCCTGTTGATTCTTAAAAAGACCTGTGTGTAATATCCCAGTACCTTTATGAAGCTACCACTGGGTTAATTGTTACTGTGATTCTCAGGCTAGATAACCTATGTCAACTATTGTGTTGGGGGTGAGGGAAAGGATAACAAGGCCAGGATGAAAACAGCCCTTGTGTGGAACAAGAGGGTTCCTGAATGATTAATGATTTTGTGGGGGTTCTTAGGGAGTTTAATTCAGCTTATGGTAGAAGCAACTACTTTTTGGAAGGATACAAGCAGCAGCTAAACCTGCTTGCAAAAATGTAGTGCTGGTCACAGTTTTCCTCATGACATGAGGGAGCAGCATAAGACAACTTGGTCAGGAATTTACAATAAAGACAGGTAACTTTGAAGAAATCAAGACTGATGGACTTACCTGAACATGTATATATTTCCTATAAGGATAAGCCCCGCTTGGCTGGCAGAGTTACACAGGGGGGGAAAAAAGTATGAGAAAATGAAGCTTTTTTGCCCCTACTCTTCCATGGTACGATGAGTCTAAGTCAGATCTCCAGCTGATACTGTGATTGAAAGATTTAAATTGCTTAATGGACCTTTAACCTCTTTATTTGCCCCCATTCCATATGTAACCTGGTATTGAAGGCCCCGTAGGTTTTTGGAAGTCATCTGAAGAGAGGGGGGGATCAACCTCTTTCATGTTCATTAAATTTACCTCTCCTGGGAATGATCCCAAAGACAAAGTAGATTCTCGTGTTCTCACGGTATGGTTAACCACTGCCCTTGCAATTTTAAGCAATGTTCTGCATATTACTGTTGGGTTGGGGATTTTATACGAAAAAAAAAAAAAAGGCAAGCAAGGTGGATGAGTTGGGGAAACAGGTTATGTGGTGTCTACAGACCTTTACTGCCTGAAAAGCTGCTTTTTGGTCTCGACACAATTGAGGCACAGGCAATATATTCACTTCTAATAATTTATCTGTCTGAAGTGCTGATCTGATTTTTGTGCTGCTTCATTTATGAAATGATGATGATGGCAGCAACTCCTTAAATAAAGAAAACCAGAGGTTGTGTATCTTTTAGATTCATTGGGCAGGCATAACTGTAGCCACAGAAGTTAGCTGTGCTGTTTCTTCAGCTGGCTTTCCTCTTGCATCTCAGATGCAGCTCAGTAAGTCAAATCTAATTAATTTTATCACATGCTGAGCAGTGACAGTGTTTTTACTCCAGATGTTTCAGTCCTTTTGGATTGTAGCTGATTTTCAGAGCAGTGTGGAGCTTTTTTTAAACTGCCACAAAGATTAGAATACAACTTCCTTTAAAAAGCTTTTTTTCCAGATAGTCATTTCCCTGGAAAGTGAAGTCTTGTTTTTATCCACAGCCCCCTTATCTCCTACATGCTTGTGTTCGCATGCCTATATGTTCCCATATGATATTTATGAAGCTAAAAGACTGCTAAAGGAATTTTTTAAAATATCCTTTATGCCTTAACTGACATTAGGTTTCTTACTTAACCTATAGGTTTTCTGTATTGGTAGCCGATTGAATTTGGTTACACCACCACAACTCCCTGTGAGAACTATCTTATGCTAGAGTGACTTTGTCATGCAAGAGTTTATGGAAGTATGAATTGATCGATTGCTGTTCAGTTATTCTGAACTTACAAGTCTTAGGGTGATGTGTGGTTTGGGTTTCTTTTTTGTTTGTTTGTTTAAATTTGAGGGAAGGAATAGGTCATCCTCAGTGTTAGTAGCTGAGTAGAATAGGTTTTAAGTGGCATGTAGTTTGACTAAAGCATGGTTCCTTCAGGTTCTGTGTCCTTGCTGAGCCATTTTGCTTGCTGTGCATTTGTTCTCTCTGTACATTCTGGAATTTTCGTTTACAGAACTTGGAGTCCTTTTTTGGGGTGGAGGAGAGAGGCAGGCAGCATTTCTTACTTGGGCCAGTTTCTGGCAGGTATCAGTAAATATATCCAACCAGAAATGTGTTCATAGTGTAGAAAGTGTATACTAAATGTGGAATACTATAGCATAGCAACCTTATAGTATGTGTTTACCCTAGAGCTCATTGTACTACTTTCACTTCAACCACTAGCCTTCATTGGTGCAGCTTTGTGGTTCTAAGCTTCATCCTGTCATACGGAGAACAGTGGAGAGGGGAGTTAGCAAGATCAGAGTTGCCATTTTTACTGTAAAAACATAGCCACAACTGCAGAACTTTAGTCACCTCTCATATTCCCAGGGCTCAGGGGGAGGTTGAGGGAACATTTTTAAAAACATAGTCTTTAAAGGTGGGGGGCAGAACCACTGGTTTTTTAGGCACCAGTTGTCTTTCGTGGTTGAATTCTTTCTTTAGGGTGTACTATTGCATGTTACTTTGTAAGGAGAGCAGGACAGCAGTGTGGCCAGCTTAGTTTGTCCTGTATTCCTTACAATGCAGAGTTCCCAAGGAACTATCTGGTGTTTTGTTTGCTTTTTGTTGTCGGAAGGGTTGGTTTTGTTCTGTTTTGGTATGTTTACAGATTTGTGCCTCTGTCTTGTACTTTACTTTTCTTCAAAGTCCAGTGTAAAGACAAAATCCCTTCGTATTCCTGGACAAAGTTAGGCTTTGGCAAAAGAAGTCTGGAAAGAATGCTGCTGAGATGGCGGTTCAACACAAGGGTTTTGGTCAATTATGCTGCTAGTACTAAGACTGCTGGCGATTAGAGAAGCTGACATGAAGTGTAGATTTCCTTAGCATTTCCTTCCAACTGTTTTAGCGTAAAAAGTTATTCAGACCAAAACAGTTTTTACACAGCAATGGTATCTGTGCTTGTCTTTATATGAGAATAAACACAAATGAAGACCCATATCAGTTCTTGGTCTGTTTGTCTCTACTACAGTGACATCAGTGGTCTTTGACCATAATGCATAGTGATACTAATATTTCCTGTTCCTTAAGCTGACATTTAATTCTTCCTTTAAGAAAATATGTTTACAAACTACGTGTAGCTGATAAAATGGTAGCAATAGCAGTTCTATAATGCTGATGCAGAAAGAAAGTAATGGCTTTACCCTGTAGAGAACCCTTGTATTAGGGCTAAGATGGGAATAAACTTAATAAACTTAATTTTCCTTTTTTTATTGCATGTTTTTTTACCTCTTCATTAGGGAGAAACTGGAAACTTTAAGGTCAAGTCAAACTTACTTTCTTGGATTTGTTCTACGGTTGCCTTTCAGAGTTAGCAAGAAAATTTGAGCAGAACATAAATTGCCAAGGCATCTAATTTGTTTACCACAGTATCTAGAATGGTACAGCCCTGTGCATCAGCTGAGTGCTGAGTGGCTGCGTAGTGACTCTGCAGAAAAGCACCAGGGAGTCCTCATGGACAGCAAGCTAAACGTAAGTCAGCATTGCATCCTAGGAGCAACGAAATCTAGCCTCATAGTGGTGGTATTAGCAAGAACATAGCCAGCAGGCTGAGGGAGATGATAATACCCCTGTACTCAGGACTGGCAAGACCACATTTGAAATTCTGTGCCCACTACGGAAAAGATGCTGGCAAGCTGGAGGGAGTCCAGTGGAGGGGCACTAAGGTGGTTAGGGAGAAGGAGAACATCTTGTTCGAGGAGAGGCTGAGGAACTGAATTTGTTTCTTCTGGAGAAGGCTGAGGGATCTACCTGTTGTATTCTACCACCTTAAGGGGATTGTAGAGAAAATGAACCCAGAAGATTTTCAGAGGTGCCCAGTGAAAGGGCAAGAGTCAGTTGTTACAAGTTGCGGTTAAGGAAATTCCAGCTGTATAGGAAGAAAACTGTTGACCATGAGAGCAGTTGTGTTAGAATGGATTGCTTAGAAGAGGGTTTATGGAATCTCTCATCTTTGTAGATATTTAAAACATACAGTCCAGCTTGGAAGTTAGCCCTGCTGTGAGCAAGAGGTTGAACTAGGTGACCTTTAGAGGTCCCTTCAGCCCTAAGTTTCTATATGAGTGTGTGATAGTCCCTGAGAACAGTAACTCCCTCACAAAGAAATGATCTGGATGAGGAAAGCTCTTACTATCTTGTGTTCCAGTGACACAGCCTTCATGGGGAGAGATCAGCAAAATAGCTTTCCAATGTGAATGGCACCCCTTTCTCAGGGAGGAGTTTTTCAGGGAATGTATGATAAGCAAGTTGAAAAAGCAAGTGGATGATATATTTGGAATCAGTTGATGGTCATCTGGCAGGATTAGCTGGCAATAGATCTGCCTCCATAGTCAAAGTAATAAACCATTCTTTTCATGAATGAGAATCAGTGAAAATTAAGAGCAATTGGGAGTGGTACACAGAATATGAGTAATATTGCATTGGCAAAATCTCTTCAGTTTGTTTGAGCCTTCAGGAGAGGCTGAGGGAGCTGGGCTTGTTCAGCCTGAAGAAGAGAAGGCTGAGAGGGGACCTAATAAATGCTTACAAATATCTCAAGGGTGAGTGTCAGGAGGATGGGGCCAAACTCTCTGCAGTGGTGCCCAGCGACAGGACAAGGGGCAATGGGCACAAACTGAAGCAGAGGAAGTTCCAGCTGAACATGAGGAAGAACTTCTTCCCTCTGAGGGTGACAGAGCACTGGAACAGGCTGCCCAGGGAGGCTGTGGAGTCTCCTTCTCTGGAGATATTCAAGACCCGCCTGGACAAGGTCCTGTGCATCCTGCTGTAGGTGACCCTGCTTCGGCAGAGGGTTGGACTAGATGACCCACAGAGGTCCCTTCTAACCCCAAATGTTCTGTGATTCTGTTGCAAGAGGCAGTTGAGAAGTAATATGCTTTGACCCCTTTTCAGAAGCAAGGTTGAAGATGTGAGTAATGCTCTAGGAACAAATGGACTACAATGTATTGTCTTTCCCTCACCTTCCCAGTGTGTCAGTCTTGGCAGTGATGTGTTTTCTGTCATGTTAACATAACCAGCAAGTCCAGCTCTGTAATAGCAATCCAGATTGTATCAGTAGATTACCACTGCTGTCTTCACAATCCTTGAAAGCTATGGCCTGATCACTTATCCTGTCTACTGTCTGTCTGTTTTAATTGATCTGACTGAGCAGTTGATGTCAGAAAACCTGGTGGGAAAATAGTAGTATTCCTTTTTCTCTCCTTTTGGCACTGTTTTTAGTGGTAATATGGATAAAGAAAACAACAGTTCATTTCAGACAATTGTATATAATGTGAAGTTTTGCATCTTCTCCCTCAGCGCACCCTACATCCGTATCCCTTTCTATAATGACCTATTCAATGGCTTCTATCGTTGATATTTTCATTAATCTCCTTGATCATCCCCTGCTCGGTGATGTCTCCTTTTCTTCCAAAAAAAGCAGCATGTTTCAAGTTACAGGAAAAGAGCAGAACTTGTCAAATGAAGGATGCTTCGGCTCAGATGTGTACTCTTGTTCTGGTGATGCTCCCCTACCTCTTGCTTTCAAAACTGAAAATAACTGTGTCTGACTTCTAGTTACTCGTTTTCCTGAGAACAAACACAGTAGAATGTAAAATCCTTCCATAAAGTTTTTGTTAGTTGTGTAAAAGGTACACAACCACTTAATTGTATTTCAGGCTGTCTTTATCTCTTCTCAGATTGACAACTTGAGAATTTTAATGCTGATAGTTGATCAGCTTATTTGTATTCTGTTTTATTTTTATTATTTCAGGTGGGATTTTTTTATTTTTAAGATCAGGTTACAGATAGAAACCTCTTCTCCATGCAGGGTAGAAGAATGGGTAGATGTTGGAGGCTGATTGTCATTTGAAGTATTAAGTTACACCTCTTGTAGGAATGAGTTAAACTGTGAAAAGGTGTCCTTAGATCAGAGGAAGGTTGTGGTCAGGTGATCTGATCTGGAGATACAGAACATTATTGCTTCTAATTACTTTCTTTTTAAAAAAAAAAAAAAATTTCTCACTGCTGTCCATGCTTCTACCTTTGCACCCTACATTCAGCCTACCAGTACAACTGCATATGTACTTGCTTTCAGTCTCCTGTCAAAATCATCTGGGTTTAAGTTGACAGGAATAGGTTAGATGCTGACAGTATCTGCAGTTGTGCAAGCAGGTTCCTGGGGGCAGTAGCCTCGGTGGGAGGAGGAACAGGAGGAGATGTTACAAGCCACAGGGGTCTGTACCATGTTATACTTGGCGCAGCTGCAGTCGGAAGCTTATCTGACTGTAGGCTCTGTGTCCACCTGGGGAAACTAGTAGAGGCTAGGTATTGTGCTTCCAGTTCCTAGTCTATATGTAATTTATGCCTTTCCTGTATGGATGAGCCATTAGACATTAAAAATGCCTTTCTTTTGTTTTGAACACATGATATGTGTGCTTAATCTAGAGAGCAGGTTTTCTAGGTCAACGAATTACTCTAAGAATAAGCATTAGGTTTAATTATGATCTGCTTAGTCCTGTACTGTGCAGAGACTGAAGTGTCTGTAGCAACCTCTTATCTCTTGTGGTATCTGTGCCAGTGTTCTTTCATGTTATAGCAGGTCTTCTCTCCAAATTGGAGATAGAGAGATTTAGTAGCAATTTAGTACACTAGACTACAGCTCTTAAGTCTGTTTGGCTCTATGCCAAGTCATATGCTAAGATCTAGACCTATGCAGGGATTTGAACTTCTAACTTCCCTCAAATTTCAATACCAGCTGTGAGCATAAATGTTCCTAAAGAAATCCAGTTTGTGTTCTGTTAGATCCAGAACTGTCAAAGTGACAGTGTTAGAAATGTGCTTGGCTTGGTACAACTCCTACTTAGTCAGTTTTTGATGTTTGCTTATTTTGAAAGAAGCTGTGCGGTACTACCTATACACAGCATGTACGTTATATCTGTGAGCAGTAAACGCTTGGCCTGTTGATCTTACAGGTATTCCTCCCATAAGGGGGAAAAAAAAGCACTTAAAATATTTTGATCACTGATCTTCCACTGGTCAATTAGACACAGGACAGTTCTATCAGAGGGGAAAAACGTAAAAAGGAAAGGTCTAATAGTTTAAACAATTTGTAAAAGTTGTTTTAATTTTTTCTCTGTTACATCCTGAAGCCTGCTTTAATTTGGAGGTTTTTAGTCTTGAGGTCAAGTCATCTTTGCTCTTGCCCAGAACTGTACAACACTGCTTCCTCACTAATCCTTTCTTATGTATTACAGAAGGAAATTTTACTGCTCACCTCAAAGGAACGTGTAGTTGGCATGTCTGTAGGGTATCTGTGTTCTATTCCTTGAGCTGTTGTGAGATGCCATTGCTGGAGACCATAGCTCCAAATTAGCGTAAGGAGTTCTTGCTTCTTTTGGATGTAACCAAGGCTATTAGCAATTAAAAAAGTAAAATATTTTCCTTACTACTTTGTTTCTTAGAGAGGGAGATTTATTCCCTTCCCTTCACCCTTCTTTCTTGATATACTAAAATAGCTAGGTGGATGGGCTAATGCTGGGATTTCTCTTCCTTTGTCCTCTCAAACTCTGCTGTTAAAAGCTCCAGTGGAATACTTAGTTTGGCAGTCGTGATCCAGCTTTGCCATTTTCTAATGGGTAGGATAGAATTATAAGCTTCCTATTTGTTAATTGATTTCTTTTTGAAATCTTATGTTGCAGATGAAACCACTGCTGCCAGCTGTAACACTGTCTGAGCAGTAAATGAAGCTACTGTGTATGTCTAGTCCTGTGAGGATTTGTAATCTGTACTTTTTTTCCAGTAAAACTGTAAACTGCGAGTGTTCCCATATGCAACCTACCACAGGCTGCATGACGTTCTAGTTTACACTAAAAGAATTTCCTTTCCCAGAAAAATCCTTAGAATGAGCAGTACAGGGATAAAGGAAAAAGTATTTGGATTGCTAAAATGTAGTGTCTCAGGCTGGAAAGTAAAACTTTATTTGCTATGAAGCCCTGCTCAAGACTTTTCACAACAGTGACACTGGGAATCCAGTGTGAGGACCTGAGCACCATCCAGACAAATAAAAGGAAATCTGCCAGTTTCCACTGCAGTTTGTTTATTTAACAACTGTGTCTGTGAGGAAAGTAATGGATTTATGAGTTCGTGTTTTCCAACAAACTTCTGTCTTGGGGATTGGGGGAAGATTGATTTGCACTCATGCCAGAACAGTCTTTGCCCCACAGATACGATTTTGTCAGATGCTTCGTGCAGCTTTCTTGCATACTATTTATAGTTCTCTGTGCTGTGTAATAGTGATTCTATATTCTCTCATGCAATTCTTACTTATTACGAAAGTATATAATTAAGCAAGGATCTTTTTAAGGCACTGTTCACTTCTGAATGATTTTGTTCTTTTAAAGAGGGGAAAAAAAACTACAAAGACCATGCAAACTGCATGAAGAGCTTGTCTAAAGACCAAATGTAAATGTGCAAACTAGTCTTTTAAGCTGGTATGTTCCAAGTAATTATGGTCTCTTAAATTGATGTGGTTGTAGAGTAATGGAGATGATTATTCAGAGAAGGATTTAGACATAGCTGTAGGATACTTTCTATAAATAAAGGTATTTAAAGCACTTTATAGACCACTGAGATATTTTAAGGTAATAAAGAAAATGACACCTCCAGTAGAAAATGTTTACTTTTGTACCAACTAGACTGTCTGTGGTAAACCAGATGAAGTTACTACACAAAGCAGTTGTAAAGAGAATCCAGTGGAAGACTTTTTAGCTGTGTCATGATGATAGTGAAGGAATAAATATCCTTACCGTAAAAGTTCCTGTAGTATGAAAAAGACTTTGAATGTCTCTCAGGATGGGGAGAAGAAAGGGTGCCGTGGAGAGTAGTTCAGAGGTCTAATTTCATTGAAATTAGGAATGCAGTTATTTCTTCGTTTCAGTATTGACGATTATGTGAAAAAAAAAGATTATAATTACTGTTTTAAGGTTTGAGATTCTTTTGCCACAGTTTAAAAAGGGTATATATTTTGCTAAACAACATGACTGATGGGAACTCAGGAAGCTAAAGTAAGACTGTGTCTGTAATAGGTACTTCAAGTGACTTCAAGTACGGACTGCTGCCGGGGACTTCAAGTGACTTCAAGTACGGACTGCTGCCGGGGACTTCAAGTGACTTCAAGTACGGACTGCTGCCGGGGACTTCAAGTGACTTCAAGTACGGACTGCTGCCAGAATCTTGGCCAAAAGAAGCTTGGGAAAATGGCAAGTATATCTGAGGGAGAGGAGGTTGTTTGTTGCCTCTGATAGGGGTTGTTTATAATCTGTGTCACTGCTGGTAATATTTGATTAATTTATTTAGAGATTTATAAGATGAAGTGTTTACATAATCTTCTTCCATATCATTTGCCTTTCTGGATAATGTAAATGGGAGTACTTCCTTGGGCGGAGAAAAAGGAATTCAAATGTATGGAAAAGCAAAAACAGAACATGATTTATATCAGCTCTTGTATTGTGCCTGAATATGCAGTTACCAGAGATCTTTAATGATCTGATAGCTCCCCTCCTCCCGTCCCCCCAGTAAGCTAGGTACAAATAAGTGGGCTTTGAAATTGAACACTTGGATGATGAAGATACAAAGTTAAATGTAATTTTAAAAGTAGATCTCAGAGCATACTTCTCACTATTAAAATGCAAAATGTCATTGCAATAAAGGTTTTTAATTCAACGGAGCTGTAACTAAAGCCCTCTTCAGTCAAACCTGTGTTATATAACCTTCCCTTTCACAGCTTATGTGCCTGCCTTAATAGTTCAAGTAAGCACTTACATGCAATTATTTTTCTGTATGAAAA
Organism: Opisthocomus hoazin; assembly: GCF_030867145.1. NCBI lineage: Eukaryota > Metazoa > Chordata > Aves > Opisthocomiformes > Opisthocomidae > Opisthocomus > Opisthocomus hoazin. The sequence continues at coordinate 34,477,431 of NC_134416.1, read as the reverse complement.
CATACCAAAAAAACCACCACATCTAAAACAATTATTGCTAGATCCTTAAAATACATAAAAGTCTTCAGTAAAAAGAAGATCTTAAGGATTGGGTGATAGTGATGCCTACCTCTTCTCTGTAACTTTGAGCTATTACTGGTGTGTGTTTTATGGTTTACTGTAAATGTTTTGGGTTTTAGTGGAAGAAATTGGGTCATCAGAAGGTGAAATTCACTATCAGACAAGGGATTAGAACTTGTGTGTTAGGGGGTCTGCCGCCTCTTAAACCGTTACATTCCTGTGTATCTTGCAGCCCTGCTGTCTGCCTGTCTGTCATGCCCCTGTTCATATGTGCAAGACTGCAATTTAAAACCTGTTTTGAACTTATTTTTCTTCATGTAAGCCATTACATGGCATTATATTGACATGCAGCTTGCATGACTATGCCGAAATACGAAGGGAAACTTTTGAATATTTTAAAAATTTAATTTCCATGTTACGATGGAATTTGAAGTGTGAGGAGGCATCTTGGGTATAGGCATGCAAGCCGATAACACATGATTACTTTTGCTTTCTTCTTGTCAGCATGAACATTAGAAACTCCTATGTATATAATCATATAGCCTTATCCAGTGGTTTTTGGATGCTTCTAGATGATTAAGATCATGTTTGTAAATTATCTCACCTGTAGTAAGTTGAGTCAGTACCCTGTTCTCAAAATAATGCTTGTAATCCTGTGTGGCCACCTTCATAGTAGTCACAGCATCCTGTGCTTTTCTATTTCACACAGTAATAGGCAGCTGTAATAAGCCTGTTTTGCACGTATCTTTGAGTGAGCTGCGTTACCCTTGGTCCAAGGATATGTAAATAACTCTCTTCCATCATAAGGAAGAAGTGGGATATTGCTACTTCCTGAAGTTTTTTCTACTCTCTTTTATTTTTTTTTCTGCTGTTAGACCAAAATAGACTTTGGGTAGAGAATAAATAAGGTCTGAACCAACAACTTCCCTTTCTAGCCGTTTCAGAATTATGCTACCTCTTACTGTCCTACTAGTTTTGTCAATATTTGTTCTTGCTTAGTTATGCTTTCTTTTTTTATTTATCTGTAGAGTCAGACCTTAGCAGGCAGTTCCTGCACATAATCCGAAATAGTATATTGGGAGAGAAGATTGTAACTGTCTAAATGTTGCAGAGCTAGCGGGTTCCTAGTCCAGAATAAACTGTTTTCTAGTGTAGGTGACCTCTAGAAGATGGGAGCTAATTAACTTGTAGCTAATTTACTCTAATTTATGAAAGGGGACTTCTTTTCAAAGAATTGATCTGTGCTTCTGTAGTAATAATTCCATGGTTACAAGCAGGAATTTTTCTAGCAAGATCACACAGGCAGAACCTACCAGTATTTGTGGTTTCTGCAGTCAGTCATCGTCCTCGTTTGACTGATGAAAAGTCATGTGGGTGCTTTACTGTTTTGGCACCTGTTTATTTTTGTGCACCAGGCAGAACATACTCAAAAAGGGTTCTTTTGTGTTTCATCATCTTTTCTCCTGATGGCTTATTTTCTTGTAGGCGATTCCTCTGCTTTAATCATGAACAAGTTGAAGTGTCCACACTGTAATTATGTAGCCAAATACAGAAGAACACTAAAGAGACACTTGCTCATTCACACAGGCGTGAGATCTTTCAGTTGTGACATCTGTGGGAAGCTGTTTACTCGAAGAGAGCATGTGAAGAGACATTCCTTGGTAGGTAACCTCAAGTGTGTGTGTGTGTGTGTGTACACATATGCACATGTACGAGTGGGGTTTTATGTGTTTTTTTCTGATGTTTTGGTAGTTTGGAGGAACACTGTTCTCTGGTTTGCTGTAATGTAAACTGTTTTATCTTAATCTGAAACGGTTGAAGATAAACATCTCTCTGTGACAACTGTACCTCTTATATTCTTAATGGAATATGCAGTATCACTTAAGAGAGTCGCTGGAATTCTGATAGAGATAATTTCAAGATGATTTTGAAAGTGACGTGATAATGAGATGCAGTATATGTAAGTATTCTGTAGATAATGAAAGGAAATTTTGGCATAGTGTTACTGCGATAGAATAGCACATCTTGTTCTATAATGCTGCGTCACCATTTTCTTTGAGGACACCCTGTCCATCAGCACTTGCGCAGTATCTTGGGGTGGTTCTGAAATACTTCACAACTAGACAAAGCTATAGTATAGTATCTGCTTTAAGATTTAGGAAAGAATGAAAAATACCTGGAGATGCAGAAAGTAAATGTCCTTCTGACTTGTATTGTACACAATCAGCAGTTGAGCTTACCCTGTCCTGTGCATGTTGCATAACCCAGGATTTAACTTTAGTACTGTTTATCTGAGGATCCAGAGAAAGTATTATCTGTCTTGAGTATTTTGCAGGTACTTTGTATCTAGTCTGTCAGGAGATTAAGAATTCATTAGAATATTTACTGTATAAAATCCAAGGTGTGCTCTAGGGGAGTAATAAAAGCAAGATCATATCGGTGGCGAGAAGGTAATAACACTTCTCCAAGCTGTGATTTTAAACTCATTTTGCAACGTGTTTTGTAGATACTCAAAATAGGTTAATACACCAAATGGGGTAAATTGCACTTCATTTTGGTAGTTTTCCTCAGTCCTTTGAAAATCTGTGGACCACCTTGCTCTCTCCTGAGGGTGTTCCGTAAGTCTCCGTAGCCTCCTAGCAGTTGGCTTTTTTTGTTCCTCAGTGAGTAGAAAGAGTGGTTGTGAGCTTCCAGGTTTTAATGCGGATGCTGAAAAGAACCTTTGGTGTAAGTCTTCCTAACATTCCTTTATAGCTTGTGCTGTCATGAAATGGACTTTGCGTTAGCCAGTAACACTACTAAAAGTAAATAATAACCGGAGTCATATAAGGATATAATTCTGGAAGATATTTGTGAGACCACTATAGTAATTTTAAGTATTCCTTAAACTGCTCTGTAGGTAGGAAAGGCATATGTTAATACCTCCTTTGTAAATTTTAGAACCAGCATCCTTCTTATGTTCCACTGGACTTCTCTCATCTTAGATACGCATCTTTGCAAACTGCTACTGCTGCCTTTCTTCCTCCTCCCATACCCCCTGGTGAAGGCTTAGGTGTCTTAAGGGACAGGAGTACCTGTGTTGTTACCAAGTCTGAAGGACATTTTGTTCTGTAGTGTATATAGGTGACTGCAGTGATGGAGGTGGTGATGGTACAGAGCAGCTCTGTGGCTGGGCAGAGGAGGTTAGGTTATTATCACTTTATTGGCAGTGATACCGTGTGACATGTCCCGGCAGCTACTCCTTCCTTCATGGCTCACCAGGGAAGATGGCAACAGTTGAGCTGTCAGAGTCAGAACACCTTGCCCCCCGCCTTCAACAAACACCTCAAATATTCTGCTTTGTGTGAAACATTGTCATAACAAGCCTAGAGGCTGAGGAAAAAACACACTGCACAGATTATACAGCAGGACTAAAGTAACTATTTGTATCTTGACCTTGTTTTTTTGCCTCATCTGGGTGGTAATTTCTGTTTTATCGAAAATGGCAACTTTTTCAATGTGACCACAAATGAGATATTTAAGCACATAGTTGTAATCTGTCATGGGAACACCAGATAGAAGAAAGAATTCAACTTAATTTTTTCTAAGATGATAACTATTACACACGGTTGCTGAATTCAGTTACTTGCAGAAGTAACATACTCCTAAACTGAAAACTAATATTTATGTTTAGTCAAGTGAGTCAACAGTGGCCTTCTAATTTTACACACAAGCACACTCCACATACAGGACAAAAAATTCACTAAAGGGACCTGGAAAGATGATGCTGGATTTGGGTGTGTTGGGAGGGAGGTGGTGTGGAAGAAGAATCTTGCTCTTTGAATTCAAACAGAGTTTAATAACTCCTGCTTGTTCTTACTGTTACTAGGACTTAAAATTGTAAAGGCAGTTTTCAAAATGAGATACGATCCTGTGTGCAACATAAGTGCTTGTACTGTTCTCATTGCCTTGCAGAATCTTGTTCTGTACAGTGAGTAGTCGTAAAATGAACACTTGCCTGCTTACGGAACAGGCAGCTGTTCAGTTTGGCTGTGGGCAATGGCTCATGTGGTCAGCAATGGATCTCTAGTGGTACTTCTCTTTCTCTGAACAGTGGTGGGTTATCTTTTGGAAGACTTCAAAAAATGACTTTGTGTATTAGTAATTATTATTAATAGCTTTCTGGTACTGTATGCAAAAGCAACCTGATATGCATGTTTTCAGCTGTTAATATTTCTCTTCCGTAGGTGCATAAAAAGGATAAGAAGTATAAATGTATGGTGTGTAAGAAGATTTTCATGCTAGCAGCCAGCGTTGGAATAAGACATGGATCACGACGTTACGGAGTTTGTGTAGACTGTGCAGATAAATCGCAGCCTGGAGGGCAAGAGGGAGCAGACCAGGTGCAGGACACAGATTTCCCTAGGGATGAAGAATACGAGGAAAATGAAGTGGGAGAAGGTGACGAGGAGCTTGGTGATGATGTGGAAGAACAGAATGACCAGTCTCGATGGGACGAATCTGGGGAAGTTTGTATGCCTTTAGATGACTGACAGAGCATATGGCTTCAGGGTGCCGCAGATGGACACTGTATGGATTGACTATTTGAATTTTTGGACTGAAGGCTTGCGAAGTATGGTACAGGCTGGATGGTAGTTATGTTGCTGTGAAAAACGTAGGGTCAAAGCCTTATAGCAAAAAAGGATTATTAATTTTTTTATGATATTTGCACAGGACTGTACAGCATACAACCATTTGGTTGAATTATACAGAGTCCTCACATCTACAGTCAGTTATCAAAAGAAAAGTGTATTTTTTATTATTTATAGGATATAGCTACTTGGGTCCTATTCAAACATAGTAGTAACCGTACTTATGTTACACATTCATGTAGCTGTTACATGAATGAAGAAAATTGCAACATGGTATGGAAATATGAAGACAGCTTTCCCAAATCCACTCGTACTTTGTCAGTGAACCAGTGAAGCTAATTTGGGCTAGTGGCTCTTGTTTCCGCAAGCATGTCTTTGCCATACAAACCTTACCTCTCCCGTACTCTGATAGGTGAAAGCCAATCATTTAAATATGCATCACAGATAATGCCAACACCATATTGAAATTTGGTTTTAAAACTTTTGGCTTTATGCTGGCAGGTGGTATAGATGATAAGCACTGGAGAAGTTAATTATGGCATTAATTTAGCATCTGTTTCTTCACCATTTTGAATTTTCGAGAAGGTTGCTATTGATTCATCAGTTCCAAAATGATCTTGCAGAAGAAGTGACCAATAATGAAAATAATAGACTGATCAGAATATGGGTAACTCTTCTGCCACTTAGTCAAAAGATAGTCATGCTGAAAGGTATCTGATGTAATAATGTTTCCTCCCTCCTCTAAGGCCCCCCCTCCTCTCAAGCTTTTTCACTTCCCTGGTGTATACCTCAGTCCCACAGAATAAAAATACAAGGAATGGAGAAAGTGTCATATTAAACAACTTTTTGGTTGATAATTTCTTACTTGTCCGGTTTTTGGCTAGTTTGTGGTGCGAGTTGGACACTAGGCTGTTGTGCCCATCGTTCGTCATTAAAATGAACGCAAACTATTTTTTATTCTTTTGTACTTAATGGGTTGTTGCTAGCGTTTAATATAAACAAGTTAAATGTAACTGGTTTATGACTTAATTTGCTGAAATTTTTTTTTAAAGATAAACAAAAAGTCCAAAGCAAAATAATGCTCTTTGAGTTGTCTGCTTTTCAGGATGATATGCTCCCTACACACTTTATTTCAAATTTTCTAGGAGGCATTGAAACTTGAATTTTTGTAGCCATGTGGGTTTTTTCCCTAAGCTTGTAATATTGTACCAGTGATTTCAAGCCTCTTTCATAGGGAGGGGAGGGCATTACAGCTTCATCTTAAACTCCTCTGTGTTGTCTAGCCTAAGGCAAATGTATTCAGGCAATCATTGGAACAATACATCTGATGTACTATTATGTCACAACAAGTAAATATGCAGAGCATTTATCATGACACATAGCTAGGCCAGTGTGACAGTACTGTATAAAAACTAATTGAGGGTCACCATATTTTTCAGCTTTGTTTAATTTTAAAATGAGTATATTTTTTCCTATTTTATATCAGGTAACTAAATTATGCTAGTTATGTGGATAAATTTGAACTATGCTTTGACGGACAGAATCTTAATGGTGCTCCATCTGATCAAAGTTGGTATGTATTTAAAGAGACAAGCTTTACTGTTGTCCTTTACATCAGTAGAACAGTAACATAATGTTAAGACATTGTTTTTGCCGATTGAAGCTGAGATAAGTTTGAACTACAGTTATATGGGAATTAAAATGCTTTTTTATCATCCACTTGTTTCATTGGTAGTTTCCACATCATTGTAAACCTGACAGATGATTAGTTTTTTGGGGGAGGGTGGGGAGGGTGGGGTGCCTTTTTTTTTTACACTGAAGAATACATCTTATTCTCATTGTTCTAGACTGAAATGAGTAACGTGTAATTCTGGTGGGGTCCAAAGTAGAAATTAGTTGGGCAAAGATGATATGAATGAAAAAGTATTTTAAACGTTAAAGTAATGTTCTGCTTTGTGAATATGTAAGTATAGCATAAAGATTTTTCCATCTCATTTATCCCCTTTAAAACCATAGTTTACAATTGGTAGATCTGTCTATATATATAAATATATATATATCTGAAATTCACCTAAATCTGCTTTATTAGAATACTGCTCACTTAATGCTTAGAAACTGGACCTGGCTCTACTTTCTTAATGTATTTTCCTTTTTTTTTTTTTTTTTTTTTTTTTTTGTTTATTTTTCCTCAAGGTATGAACTTACTCTCTTGGAACTGAATCTTCTTTTACTACTTAAATCATTTATGTATATCTGGTAAATTATGACCAAATTTGTTGTTAGACTGCATACAGTAAATTGAAATATACACTTGGTACACTACAGAATTGTTGTGCTTTTGTTCTGGTTATATGTAGAAAAATAGGCTTTGGTAGAAATTAGTGTTATTTATAAATATTGAGTTACTATTCACTGGCCTTAATATTCCATTGCATTGTGACAATCACCGTTTCCTTGGTAATACTTAGCTGCTTACTTTTAGAAGTTGCATGTGATTGTGCGTGGTAGGATCGGAGGGAGAGGGATGGCTGTTGAAATGGGATACTAGCTCTTCAGCAAGTGGTGTGAAATAGTTTAATGGAGATCCACTGTTCATGTGTTGGAGAATCAAAAGAATTTGTTTAGATACTATCTGCAGTCTGGATTTTCTGAGCTGTTTATTGAGAAGTTATTTTAATTATATTAGTTTGATTGGGGAGCTCTAAATTAATAAATTTCCTAAGAGTTACCTTTAAAAGGGACAGCTCAATTTTCTTTACGATTACAAAAAAGCAGGCAAATATTTCTGTTTAAACTAGAAATTGTCTTCACTTTAAGAAGTGCTGGAGCTATGCTGTAGTAACATGGCAGTGAATTTTAGTTCGTCTGGTTTGGGCTTATTTTGTGGTGTTTTGGGTTTTTTTTTTTTTCCATTTTAAAAGAAGAAAGACTAATGCGCTTAAACTGTCTTCCTTACCAAATTAAGAGATACTCAGTCTTTCATTTTGTCTTCTGATGAAATACTTCTCAAACCAAATGTCTGAGATTTGCTTATCTGGGGTAATGCCACACAAGAGTACTTTTATGAAAAGATTCCTCTATGTTACAAAACCAGACAAACCCAGAGTTCTGATGTTGGGATTCCCCCCTCTCTGTGGGTTTTTGTTCGCTTTCTGGTCTCTTCAAGCAGTGGCGGTTATCTTTTGGAAATAAATGTACAGAGCACTTTCTGGTAGGGAGCAGGACAAAATCAAATTAAGAAGTAAATTCACCTTGATTAGAAGTCCCTGTCAAAGTAGACGTGATGTAAGGAAGACGGACAACGTAAAATGCGTTTGTCTTGCGCCAATGTTACTACAATGCAATAGCAAGCATTTTTCAATTGTAAAGTCAGATGCATCTTGCAGGAAAAATGGCATTTTTTTCAATTGTGTAGAAAATCTGCATAGTTCAGTTTGCAAACAGATCTTCTAGTAAAATCATTTTCTGAATTGAAACCAATTTTTAAACACAGAAATGATACTTGGTTGTCAACACATTGGTACACCCAAGTAAGTAAGAGTTGAAATTACTAATTCCTATAGTACCCACTGCTACTGTTTGTGACACGTATACTTCTGCAAATGCACAGTTTTCAGGTATTGCTACATGCCTCTCTTCCTTCTGAAAAGACTAAGCATGATCGGGTGAAGAAAAGTTTGGGGCCAGGGCACTGGCGTGGGTAGGCTTTTAGTTGTGGGTCACAGCAGTAATGCTTGTTAGCAGAAGATGCTTTCTTTGTCTAGCTTTAAGTTGGTAAGGCTTTTAATAGGATTTTCTTTAACGAGGCCAATCTCTGTGGTTTGCTTGCCTTAAGTTTTGTTTCGTTTGACTTTTCCTGTTCTTGCCACTCGGTAACACGAGTCTCCCACCTGTTCCAGAATATTTCTGTGGATTCCACACAGATGCAGAATTTGCTTTGCAAGAACTGTATCCTGTTGGATGTCCCTTTGTACTTGTGCTTAAATGGCTTTGGAAACTAATAAGAGAAATGAAAGCAAGATAATTGACACCATCGCCAGCCCGAAAATCTTGTTGTGCCAAAAGAAAGTGGAAAAGGAGAATAATGTTGAATGCAATGAAAAAGGCTTTTGGATTTGATTTGTTACAGTTCTTCTGGTTTGGTGCTTGAATGTTTCAGACAATTCACTGTTTCTCTCTAGCGTGATTTGGTGACAACCTTCTGATGAAGAAGCTATGCAAGAAGCCCAATTTTGAGTTTATTTGGTGTCTCCAGAACGTGGTTCAGGCTCTGCAGAGGTAGTACCACTGCATAGTTTTCTGTAGATATTTTACCATATACCCTTCTGTTAGCATCTCTCTTCACTATGTAATATTATCCATTTTTTATTTGATAAATGTTTGCTCCTTAGAACTGAGATTTGGCTTTTATATATTTTAATAGCACATTAGCATATTCCAGTAAACAGTATGGTAAAGGTTAAAAGAAAAAAGTTGGTTTTCATATAGTATCCTTTAACAAACCTGTAATAAAATAAATCTTTTATAATAAAGAAAATACAGGTTTGAAATCCAGGGGCAGGGGCATTGCTGAGCCCTTTGAGATGTTGAAGATCCCACATATAACTCCCTATGGGTTTTTAAAATACTTTGATGTGAAAAAAGGTAAAAATATACTAGACATGTCTTGTGACCTAAACTGGAAAATAAAATTGGCTTAACAAGTACTTTGTATTAAACATTATTGCAGTTTGAAACGAATGTTTAAAATAAGCTATACATAATGTTTTGCTTGTCTGAATTGATTTGGATTAGCCACTTCAGAATACAGACAGAAGTAATTTCTCACTAACATATTGGTATGTAAACATAATTTAAAGACTTCTAATACTATGTGCACCAGTCTTTAAGTTACCATACTGCAAATAAATTTAAAAAAAAATGATTTCATTTTATCTATTTTTATCTGTGCCCTGCCTTCTGACCCTCCACAAGTAGGTGCAGAGATATTTTGTTGGATGTATAAGTGTTACAATACAGTCATTTGTTGCAAATTACTTAATTTCTGCTTCTGTCACAGAATAGAATAGAATTTATAGAAAACAGAATTTATTTTAAGGTTGTAATTTAAACTTCACTCGTAGTAAGACAGATCACTCAAAGATAACAGTTTCCAAAAACCAGCATCTAAGATGTGTATACCTAAAACTGGATTTTAGACAAACTTCAGTGCAACACTGAGCAGATGGCTTAAGGGATACTTTAGACGCAGTCTAGTGTATACCAGAAGGATTGGATCTCCTCAGAAATGCAGTTGTACTGCGGCCCAAAACCTTTGCCTTGGTGTTTTGTTCTCTCTCTCCAGCCCCACCAGTGTGAGATGTTTGGAGAAAGGGCTTTCACCTGGCTTTCTCAAAAGCTGCTTGACTGAATAATGCTGTATGTGTGTTTGAACTGATCCTTTGGCTTCTGTTACCTTCCTCAGTAAGTGTTACTTTTGATAGCTTATGCACAAGTGGATTCCTTCACTTAAAAAATGATCAGCCCTTTTGTCAGTTTGTTCAAGGATTTGAAAACTTCAAAATTTTCTGTTTGCCCCGTAGAGAAAATTTTAGGCTCCGTGTCCTGGATAGGCAAGTCTGCTTGTACGGCTTGACTTGGATACTAGGGGTTTCTGAAGACTGAGGCCTCCGATCAGCTTTTTCTATTAGCTGGCTCTGCACAGCTTTCTATCTGTTACGTAGGTAAAGCACGTAAGAGAATTGTCCTGTGGGGGACAACAGCTGCGGTTTTTGGAGAGCCTGGAAAAATAACCTGTAGGCCGTTGAACAAACTTCTGCGTTACTTTTCAAATTATCTGAATGATATTTCACAGAGAATTGTTCCAAGACTTGAATGTATTTTCAGCTTGTTAATTAAGCGCTATATAGTAATGTGATGTTTTCTTGATAAATTTATGTAAAGTATTATGTTTTGTTTAAGTGTGTTAGGAAAAGAGCTTCAGATTCCACAGAACAGTGTTAACTTTGTAGCTAGAAAGGAGCAGCAGGAAAAGAAATATGTTTGTTAAAATTCAGCGGATTCAATCTAATTCGATAAGAATTAACATCGGGACAGCAAGCAATTGTAGAAGATGAACTGCAAAGTTTGTAGGAGGGTCATGAAAAAAGCCAGCGCTGAATGAAATGGTCTCTAGCAGCTTTCTAATGGACTTAAGTCTAGCTGCATTCATCAAGGACAGGAAAAGATGCTTATCTTTGCAGCATGGTTGAGTTGATGTTGCTGTAAAACCCTTAACTCTTGAAATGCTGACCTTTAAAGAATAGACCTAACATCAGACTTTTTAGCAGTCAGCCCCTTTCCAGCCCTTTAACTCGGAAATGCCTACAGGATTAACTGTAAAGAGAAACGAAATTTACCCTGAGAAACAGCCCAAATTAGTGAAAGAGGGTTTTTTTTGAGCATCTAAGCAATTATAGCACCTCAGTGTGTTTACTTTCCAAATTCATACAGTAGAGGCACAGTACTAGTTCAGTTCATTCAGAGATGTATTGATGCCAAATGTCAAAATGGTCAGCTTGTTAGGAAGTGGTAACTGCATCCCACTCCTGTTAACTCTTAACATGCTTCTGGCTTGGAAGGGTTGCTTCTGTCCGTCGCTGTGTCCTGCATTCTCCTGAGATACCGTCTCCCTAGGTTACATCTTGTTCAAACACGCCTGAAGTTCCTCCTCCTGGGTATAGATTGCAAAATGTGAAGTGTCACAAAATAAACCCTACCTGGGAATGTTTTTGTTGTGGTGTTTCTCATTGCTGAAGTGTAGGAAGTACGTTTCTGAAGCGCTGCTTCAACTGAGAGATCCTTTTAACTTTTTCTTAAGGAACGCTGATTTGGTGAGTGACCTGCATGGGCTCTTGGAATGTTGTCATACCATCTTTCTGCAAGTTATGCTCTGCATCCACTTGAAAAATCACAACTACTGAGGTCATAGGTTATAATATTAATATGTCTATGCATTTTTGTCATATTTCTCAGAAATCAAGGTAATTGGAAAAGGGGGGGAGTGGGAAAGTTTATCCGTAACCTCTGAGTAATTGGAATTTAGGAGGATGCTTGCTTTTAAACCTTGCTGAGACTTGACATGCTAAGGTGTTTATGAACTGCATGAGATACACAACATTACTCTGGCTAAGTTTGCAAAAATTACCATTGCTATGTTTATATTTTTTCAAAACCATTGGAGTAGTTTATTGTCATACCTCTAACATTATTTACAACTTTAGAGGATCTCCTGACTTTGTAGAAAAACAGCAAGATATTCATATAGAATATTCACAAAGAAGCTGTCAATAACACTTTCTGTTGAAAGGTATTATTCTGCCCTGAGTTCCTCCTCAAGTGATGTTTTTTACTGCGTGGAAGGTGTGGAAAGGGGCATGGTGCCCACTGTACACTCACAGGGGAATAAAACCTGTTAGTCTGCAGAAAAGGCATATATGTACCGATACTGGAAGCAGACTTTTCCCTTGAAATTTCTTGCAATTTCCTCTGAAGCATTTTAGTTTTGAAGGCTGAATAGTAGTATAAAGAGATCGCTAGTCAGTCTGAACTGGTATAGTAATTTTGGTGCTTATACACCATTCAAGTTAATAAAAATATGATCTCATTGTAGTGCTGCACAGGTCTGAACTGCAGTTGTTACTGTTTCCACTGCTGTAGTAACAGTTATCGAAGTGGTGTGGTCTGATTACAGAGTTTGACAGGGCTTTTAGAAGCCCTTTTTTTTGTCCATTTGTGCTGTGCCCTGCTGGGTAATCTCAAGGAGGGTTTTCTGCTCCATATATGTCTTTCCCCAGTTATATCATTGTCTCTTTTTCGTTTTTGCCGAGACACTGCTTAAAGCTCTCCTGAAGTACCGAGAAAAATGCTATTCAGGAGCCCAAGTACTGGAGTACCTGTGTGAATCTGTGGTGTTTAATGAGAATTATTGGAAGTTCTTCCTCTTTGATGTAGGTTTAGAAAAGAATCTAAAACTGAATGTGGTTTTAAGTTACCACATCAAATGATTTAACTTCAGAGTGTATTCATTGTGATGGATGATGACTCATTTCTTTATCATCACAGGCTGAAATCTCAAACAACTGTTCTCTAAGAAACACTTCTACCTGTTTATCTTGCACCAGATACTCTTTTTTTTTTTTTTTTCTTTTTTTTGTCTTCACAGGCTGGAATGCTTCGATTGAGCTCATAAATTCGCTTTTCTGTGCTTCTGTTATCTGGCTGTGATTTTTCCCTCTAGATCCACAGACTTCTTTCCTTGCTGGAGACATAAAACCTCTGGAAAGGAGTTCTGTGGGGAGAACCCCAATAGAGTTAGGGAGGACTGGGTCTGCTCAACATGAGATGATAGCTGCAGAACACACTTGCCTTTTCTCAATGCGATCATAGTAATTAAGAATTAGACAACGGAAAAAGAAGCATGAAATTATGTAACTAAAGTATCTTCTACTGGGCTAGGTGGGTGGGGTTTTTTTGTGATGCTGCCTTGCTTTTACTGATGTTAATGAAGATGATTGGCTTTCCCCACACCCACTGAAGGTAGAGCAGTTACAGTAAATATTTAAAGTGAATGCATCATGGACATCAGCCAGACAAGGCTGTAAATTGCCTGCGAATTTGGTGTATCCTGAAGACTGCTGGCATGATAGAATACTTAATAGATTATCTGGAAGCAAACAAACAATAGCTTTTAACTGTGGCTTTGATGCCACTCTTTTAAAACGTTTTAGGTGAAGTACCTTAAAATGTAGTTCGGGTTTTTTATAGAACCAGTATTTGGAACTATATTGCACTCACTGTAAATTACTGCAAGTCATTTATGTTTCTGTAACGTGGTATCAGGCTGTCAGAGCGATATGTTTAATATCAGCAAGTAACCACCTGATTGCTGGACCTGACAGCGAGCCTGCCAGTCAGGTCTCTAAGGAAGAATGGCAGGAAGCAACGGAAAATATCATAGGGAGAGGGAACCCTCGGCTTCGGCACAGCGGGGAGGAGGACCCCTGCTTTTAAGAATGCCGTTCACAGTAAAACTGCATGGAATTAGATTTATGTACTTTGGAAGGCGGAAGGACTGAGTCAGCCCTGTTGGAATTTGAACTTTTGTGCTGGGGCGCTTAGCTATTTCAAGTCTGAGCTTAGACCGCATCCTTTTTAACAGTGTGTGAAAGCTGTGCTCCTACGTTGTCGCACCGAGTCTGCAACCTGTTGTTGCCACGTGAAGGTCGGATTTGGGTTTTGAACTGACTGAAATTCCCAAGTTAGTGTTAAATTTTTTTTTAAAGCTGCTTCCACGAGAGCATTTGAGAATCACTATTTTGACACCCTGTGTGTAGTCAGTATTTAATGCAGTTGATACAGAAAGGATAAAACATGCAATACCTTTTTGCATGCAACAAGGGCTTTGTCTTTCATCTTGCAGTTGTTGCTTCAGATCAGCAAGCTTGAGCTCAGGTTGCCTCCCTTTGTTCCTGTAGGGAGGCTTGCTCGGAATTTCACTTTGAAATGCAGCTGCTCTCCACCTCTCAGCTGTTTTTCCTGTACCAAATCAAAAATCAAAGTCCTCATACCATATTTAGCTTATTTGGTAAGCACATGGTTTGAAACTTGGTATTTTTTACACTCTATCTTACTTTAAAAAAAAAAAAAAAAAAAAAAAGGCTGCCCAGTGTTTTTCAGGTGCTAAAATAAAGGTTGTCCCTGAACACCTGACCTCTCTATGCTCAGGATGGCCAAAACAATACCTTATTAATGCATTTAATATAATATCAACTTGAAGCAATCTCTGGTGGTTCCATGCCAAAGCGCGTGCCTTCAGGCACAACTGTAGTTATGAATAAAACATAGTCCAGAACACAGTTATATTACAGGAATGCAGCAGATCTTTCGGGCAGGTGAAGTGGAAGAAATCACGGTATGGCTGAAGCTCGAGCTGCTGAGCCACAAGGCATTGCCAGCCAGCCTTCTGACGTGAAAAGCTTTTCTGGAAGCTTGGTCCTGCCCTGCTTGTTTGCTCTCTGCCAAGAGGCAACGCTCGTCCTCTGTAGTGTGGGGTTTTCTCCTGAGCATCATCTCTGAGGAACGGAACGCAAGTGCGTCAGGTGTCCCACTTCCTCTCCAGGGAGAGGGTTACTCTTTTGAGCTTGCTGTTGCTTAATTTGCACCCTTTTTTAAATAGCGAGGGGAAGAGCGTGACAGTTGTCGAGGCTTCCGATACTTACTTAGTAAACTCTGTCAGGAGAGGTGGTGTACGTTCAGCTTTTCAGGTTTGATACCGAGCTCTCTGTTACCTTTTAATAGAGATCACACGTGACGTAGGTGATAGGGATGACACGCTCAATATCGACAGATTTTCTGTCAAGTCTGTACTACTGCTTCTTGTCAGTGTTAGCAGTCGGTGACGGATGCGATTGACTCATTGGCATCCTGTATCTTCTGCTGTTATCAGCTGAAAAGCAAGGGGCAGGGATTCAGTTCCTGATTTAAATCCTTTTTATGATGTTTGCCAGCTAAGCTGCCAGTGCTAATAAGCTACTTTACTCTTAAGCTTTATCAGTTTGCTACTACTGTTGTTAAATCTTAAGTAAAGTACAAATCAGCCTTGTCAGATCATCATGATTTAAAAGAAATAATAAGGGGATCGGCAGGGATGCTATGCAAAGGACAAGTCTGCTTTTACTCAGGTCTGGCTTGTTGAGAAATTACTGTACTCGGATATTGATTTTCAGAATAATAGAAATTATTTTCTGAAAATTTATCCATGCCCACTTTCTCACATACTTGTGATCAACTTTTCTTGTTTTCCAGCAAACTATAAAATAATGCAAACTGTTTTGGCTTTTTTTTTCTAGTGTCCCCTGCCCCCTCCCCCAGCTGAATGAAATTGCTTAAAGAAATAACTCTGTCAAGTCACCTGGTGGCTTGCAGTGCTTGAGACTGTAAAAGACCAATTTCTTTTGTTAGGTGTCCACAATCTTTTGCCACTTTGTTGCACGGAAATTTTTCATCAGTGGAAAGTTCTTTTTGTAAGAGCTTTTTTCTGAGGTTTTTCATCTTCCTTGTTGTATATATAAACCTAATCATAAATCTGAACGATGTATTATTCTGAAATACTGCATGAATCATACTCTCATTAAACTATAGGACTTTCTCATTTGGATCTAATTTTTTCACCTTGTGGCAACAGGGAAGTGCAGTTTATTACTTTGTTTAGTTTTTTTTAAAAACAAAACCACCACCCAAAAAACCTCCTAGGGTTGGGCATTTTTGCTAGTGTTCTTGAATATCTTGAGCCCTGTCTGCATGTTAATAATGCCTAAACCCAAAGGGATGGCGAAGCAAAGGTGACTGAGTTCTCCAGATGTCTTCTGT
This sequence comes from Opisthocomus hoazin, assembly GCF_030867145.1. NCBI lineage: Eukaryota > Metazoa > Chordata > Aves > Opisthocomiformes > Opisthocomidae > Opisthocomus > Opisthocomus hoazin. The sequence goes on along the minus strand of NC_134416.1, from coordinate 34,461,331 downwards.
CACTGAGAAAAAAGTAACTGCCGGAGAGTGGCGCTGGGAGAAGCAGTGAGGATCCTCCAGCCAGCTCCTGTTAGAAGCTCCCTCCGCACGCACGCCACTCTTCTTTGCATCGCCACGTGATGTTTCTGGGCAGACAAGGCCAGAAGGCTCGAACTACCCTGTATCTCCTGCGGAGTCAAGGTGCAGACATTTCAACTCGTTAAGTCTGTATTTGGATAAAGAAAAGGCATCGCTTTCCAGTACAGTCAGTCAAAAATGAAGTAGATGCATCCAAGTCAGTGAGTTAGTTTGGATCAGAAGGTAGCTTTTGAAGCGGAACGCTCCATCATCCCCACTTGCCATCCTTTAGTTTGTACTGCAGAGCGCTCTGACTGCTGCACTGAATTCCTTTAGGATGAAACTGAACTCGACATACTTCAGGAGCGCTCCTGATATGCTTCAGCCATGAATGCCTCACTGTCCATGGGACCAAACTGGAGCGAATTCAAAGGAAAACTTCCTCGAAATGTGTGTAGCCTGGATGATTCTTTACAGATCTGCTTTCATGAGGTCGCAGAACTTTAAAGATTACGTGGCCAAAACGGCCCCAAATCAACGTTGCTCTAGAGCTGTGCTGCTTTTGCTTGCATCAAGTGAACCAACGACCTGCATGAGGACACACAACTTCTTAAATTCCAAACTAATTACTGAAAAAAGTGATTTGCAAACCATGATAATTACCGGCAGTTTTTTCTACCCAAGGTCTTCAGCAGCGTGATCCTGCGCAACCTGGGAGCTGGAGGAGTATTCCTCTTTCTGCTGATGATGCAGTACCTCCACTCTTGCACATTTTCACTTACTTCCTTTGTGTTGCTTCAGTATCCTGCTGTTGCTTAATTTTTTTTGATGAAGCTGAAACCAACAAAAGTTATTTAAATTCTAAAATCCTTAAATTCCTTCTTAGAGCTGTTCTTCTGGTGCAGCATTGTGTCTTTACTGGAAGGAGTGCCAGTAACTAAGGTGGGGGGAAGAGTGACGGTGCTGACAGCAGGATTAGTTCTCTAAGTTGCGGATGTGACTATTGTGACCTTTTTCTAACATGGTGGAGGGGAAAAACTGACCACCGCTGTCCTAGAGCTTTCCAGGTGCATTCCTATTCATGGGGTGCTGCGATGCCTCTGCCCTTGTAGGGACTCCTGATTTCCCTCTGCAAAACAGCAGGTATAACATTGCGTCTGCCTACGGATGCTCTGTCTGCTGAGCGTCTTGCTGAAGAAGGAAGGCTGGCTAGGCAACAGCTGTCACCACCCTGGATATACTTACACAGCCATTCTCCATTGCCATGTTAAATAGTTCTGGAAATTGTGCTGACCGAACATGGGACCAGACCATGATACTTCCTTCTGCCCCGTTGTCGCAATTTTGGGACAGCGCACCTTCGGCTTTTCCTTCTGGCAGCGAGGCAGGCAGTGTCCAGGCACATAGCGCACACAGAAGGAGCTCTCTGGCGTGACTTCAGTGCCTGCTGTGCTCTTTGTCACGGACCAGGTTGGGGAAGGTAGACAGAATCAACTGCAAAATAAATCAAAGGCACAGACCTAAAGCTGACTAAACGCGGCAGCTTTTTAGGCCCCTACATTTGATTGAACCTGCCTAGAATCCATTTTTTATTTGCCTTTTTTTTTTAATCTCTTGAAAAGCCTAGTAACCATCGGCTTTTATGTCCTTTCCCTTGGAAAAAGTACCATTCCTCAAGCCAAGCCATTTTCCTTCCTATTCTGGGAGTTGCAAGGTTGTTCCTGGCAAGGTTAATGAGCTACTTTAAGGTATTTTGATAATTCATCAACCAACACAAGGGAGTGCGTTTACATATTGCAAAACTTGTTCAGAAACCTTCTACTGTCCGTCTTTATATGACATTAAGTGCTCACAGTAACACTGGTTGTAATTTTTCTTCCATCTGATTAAATCTTCATCATATTTGCAAAAATTAGATTTTGGCAGGCATTCGTTAATGTTTATGAAGCATATTGAGAGTGGAAGATAAAGATGAGTGGTGAAGTGAGAAACTAAGCTGTACTTTATTTTTCTTGCACCCGATTGCTTAAAATGCAATTTCGTGTGCTCATACCAAGGGTTAGCTTGAAACCAGCGTTTTTAGTTATTTCAGTGTTCACAAAAATCACTAATCAAACTTTGCTCAGTAGTGAAACTTCATCAACCAGGTTTTACAAACATATTTTAAACGTGTGGCAACTAATTCGGAGCCTTCCAGAGACGCTGTTGATTGTACTGTGCTAAGGCAAAGCAGGGAGCAGTCGTCCCTGCCTGGCAGAGCGCGGACTCCTGCCACCGTGGGAAGCAAGCTGCTCTCTTCTGCCAGGCCAGCGGGGTGACTGCGTGGGAAGAGAAAGGGTGAGCGGGAAGGGGACAACTGTGGGGTGCAGGATTCAGAACAGACAAGGTCTGAGTTTGTTCCTGCCTGCCCAGTATCAGTGGGTGCGATTCAGAGAGAACCTTTCCCTACAGCTGTCTGGTCTCTTAGTAAGCACGGGTGGTACATCGCAAAGTGCTTCAGGCAGGGTACCCGTGAGGTGTCCTGTGTCTCCCCCAGCTCACGTGGCCCAGCTCTCAGATCTGACTGAAGGCGGCACACGGATGCTGAATTCGTTGTGGCAGTGTGACTGGCACAGTTGGTGGTGAAGGTCCTGCCTCTGGTAGGCTTTCAGTTCTGGGAAGAGCAGTCTGGGCTTCTTTTTAGGAACCCAGAACCTGTGTCACAGCCCCCGTGCCCCAGCCTGCTCCAGCAAGGCAGGCCCGGTTACGCCTCGGTGGCTTGGGTTAGTTACGCAGCTCTGGGTGTGATGGCGGTGGGCTTTTATGCCTGCGTGGAAGAGTATTTGCTGCCATCACCTTTTTGAACCTATAGAACTTAGATCTGTGATTCCCGCGTAAAGCGGTGAAAGGCGTCTGTCACCGTAAAGCAGCGATAGCCAGGAGCAGCGCGTACAAAGAGACGTTCTGGAAACAGCAGCCTTGACCTTGAGCTGTTCACTTCGTAGAGGAATTGTAACACTTAAACCCAAGTGGTTTTTAACATTCCCATGAGATTTTGCAACAACTCAGTGCAAATTATATTTGATATGGCTTGGCCACTCATCCCTTCATTATATTCCACTTTTAGTTTGTCTGGTCATGTACAATCTTACAGATTTACTACTCTTATCAGTTACTCCTGACAACTGGCAAATCCAAAGTAAACAATTCAAATATTTAATTCTGGATCACTCATTTCAGCTTCTCAAAATGCTAATTCTTTTATTAGAAGAAGCATAATCAAATGTTTCCTGAAGTTTGACGTTTATAGGCCCTGATTCTTCAAAGCACTTGAGTATAGGTTTTATTTTAAGTGTCTTCAAAAATCCAGGTCTTTAATTTATGTAAATATCTGAGGGCCTGATCCAGTGATACTAATCACTGAGTATGCAAAGGTATTGGCCAGTTCAAAAGAAATTTGGTGTATAGACTCGAATGCTGAACTCTTACTGTACTACCTCGAGTCATCCAGAGTTTTAGGGATTGCTTGAGAGTCATACGAGTTTGCAAAGGTTTTAATACAATATAAAGAAAAATTGTAGTCGGAAAGACAGTTATAGGAATCGGTCAAAGGATGCAGCAAAAACCTTTGCTGTCCAAATGCTTTCTAAGTAGGCTGGCTGGTAGACCTCAGATTGAGCATCCTATTTCCAATTCGTAAAAATCCATTAAAATTAATTTAGGAATTACGGTAAAGAGATTACATTACTTCATTTTCTAAAAGACGGATGCTGTGTTCTTTTTTCTTTGATAGTCACAGGTTCTGTGTCATTCTTGCTGGTATTCTCTTTCTTTGTGAAATGTCTTGAATGGAAATTCAACCACCTTCAGCCATGTAACGTCTTCCATTAATAAGAGCTTTCCTGTATTTGCATTTGTGTAAAATCAGTCATCCAGTTAGCTGTTGCATAGATTTTAATCAGCGTTCTTTAGATTGGCACAAAGAATTCTCAAATTTAATTTTTATTAAATTGCTATGTTGAATAGCACTTTGGAAAATGAGAGGGAGGGAAGAAAAAAACACAGTGTTTGCAGTTAAATTAGAATGTGTCAAAGAATGTTAGAGAGCCTTCTTTTTAAGTCCCTTTTAAGAGTGAATTTTAATTGAACAATTAGTTCTTTTTCAGAGATAAATATCTTCCTGAAATCCCACTCTGTTCCCTTTCAGGCATCTCCTCAGAACCCATTTGTTTGAGATCCTTGTCAAGAAGTGAAGTAGGTGCTTTAGGTTTGATTTGCAGGAATCTGCACGGACCCAGTTAAACGTGTCAAAATGAAGTAGCAGCAAGACCCACTTCTTTATCTTTCACCTTTTTTATAAATGACCTTGGTAAAATTACAGAGAAGTCCATCTATCCTCAGTCCGCTTTTCCACCAAATGTCAGTACTGATTCTAAAGCTACCCACGTCGCTGAATCACACCGTTGTGGTCCTGTATTTGGTGTTGCATCCATGTCCCCAGTCCCTGAGCTGCTGTTGGTCTTGGGGAAGTGTGGCGTGGACCATGCTGCTCTTCCGCTCGTACCTGCACCGCTGCCTTTGGTCGCCCTCAGAGAGCGCGACGCTAGGGCAGATCTGTGTCTTCCAGCTGAGCCAGTACAGCAGGCCTTGCCCTTACAGGGCCCAGCGGGATTTTCAACTTTTGTATTGCCCTACACTGTTTTCAGATAGTTTCACCTCTCTGTACTTAATTATCTTACTTAATATGCACATTCATATTAATAAAAAATGATCCTCTGATAAATCAAATGCCTTTGTGACAGCCCCAGGTAAGTGCTGTCTGCAGAAGGATGTTTAAATCCTTGACAGACTTTGCAGACAATTTCACATAGTTTGATTTTTCTCTCCCTAAAACCATATCACGGTTGTCATTCTTTTCAAATTTTAGCTGGACATTAGTTATTTCTGACTGCTGCCACAAAGATGGAAATGAAGAATAAAAATTCTGTGCGTTTCTCCTAGTTGTGCTGTCAGGAGAGGCCTCAAAGCTTCCTTTTGTAAGGGAGCCAGGCTTCTTAACAAACAATAAACTTAAGTAAAATGAACAAAGAGAAAGCATGCAGACAACATTTTTAATTAAAGGAAACAGAACATAATTGCATGCTCTAAGAAGACTGAAATAGTCAAGTTTCAATAGAATTGGGGAATGTATCTGCTAGTCTTAATTTGCGATGATAAATGTGAAACATTCGCAGTCTCTACCCTTGATACAGGCACGCGTTTCCACCCAAAGAAAGGCAGATGCAAGGCTTATGTCAGCGCGGGATTGCATCTCGCCTTGATGGTCTGCGTTCACCTCATCCGCTTCGCACATCTGCTTTGGGACAAGATGAACTTAGCCCAGGAGGTGCTTATGCTTTTTCAGTCACTGTAAAAGAAACCTCTTAGACGTGAAGGGCGCTAGGGCTCACTGCAGCTGTCCAAGTTCAGATGTTTTGGGGTATCTCACTTGGTCTTCAGCTGCTAGTCACAAAGTGTGTGGGTGTCTCTCAGATTCTGCGTGGTATCTGCCGGTCCTGTATGGGTGCTTTGAAGAGGTGAATTGATTCTGTAGGACGGAGTTTGGTTTGATGCCAAGAAATCAGTGCAGGCGTCTGCATCCGTGGTACGCGTCCATCAGAGTCAGCGGAGAGCAAGTCACTACGCTGACTGCCTTGGAAGCTCAGCTCAGGCGTAGACTAAAAAGCCGTTTAGCAGACAAGCTTTAGGGTAAACAGAATCACTCTATAGACTCCATGGAGCCTGTTTAGACAGGTAGATACCTGAACATAGGCGTCTTGATCTGGACCTAAAACTCGCCTTGTATTTGGTCAGATAACAATTTCAATTGATGCGCCTATTGCGTTCTAAACGTTCATGAGGCAGAAGAGCAGTGGAGCTGAAAGGTAAAAGAGAGCCCTAGTGAAGAGCCTCAGACCTGGAAAAGGTTTGTTGCCAGCTAAATGCTGGTAGGTGCAGTCGTGCGCCCTTCTGTTCTCTCCTGAGGGAAGCGGGATTTGTGAAGTACGCAGAGACCCATGGAAAAGCCAATTGTCAGTTGTCTTCAGCAATCCAGAGGACTCCGGGACTTTGTCACTACTCGGGCCAAAGAGTGAGACTTACCTATCCCTCATCCTTCGTTTCACAAAACGGTGTGGTATGGCAGCTTTCACGTCTGTGTGAGTCAGCTGGGGCAAGCAGTGCCGCGGAAGGTCACGGAATGCTGCGTCTGCCAAGGAAACCTCCTGATGGGCGTCCAGTGCTTGAGGTCAGAATGTCTTTAGCAGTGGCTGCTGCTTACGATTAGATTCTTAACGCTGTAACATGTGGGAAATATCAGAATATCTGTTGTGGAGGAAGCTGTATATTCCCCTTGGAGAGATTCACAGAATATAGTAATTCAAGGGAGTCATGAGTTAAGCAAAAGCTCAGCAAAACAAACGGGTGCTGACATACACAGATAATGTCAACTGATAGCTGGTTGGCATTATGAATTGTTTTATAATTAGGTAATTAAAGCAAGTCTGTACAAATTTTAACTTTCAGGAAACTGTAAAAATACATGTAGCTGTAAAATTATATTTAGCCATTAATTTCTTGTCGAGTCTTTCATACCTGCTCATAAAATGCTTAATAGAGAAGCTTACACACGCAGAGTCTCATGCATTTCTTCTAGAAAGTGCGCTATCTCACAGTACAGTCCTCAAATACCAAATCACAACTGTAAAAATATATATCATTTTTTGCTCTTCATTCCTTTTCAAGTTGAAGTTGTTATCACAGCTTCTGTCTTTCAAAGGCAGGAAGGCATTTGAGGCCCACCAGAAGGTAGACTTAGCCAAGACCATGCAAAAATATCGGGGTTTTGATGCAGGATCTCTCGACTAAGAACTGAAACTCTTGGTTACTAGGATTGGGATTTCTTCCTGAGTTCCATTTCTGTCCCATTGCCAGAAAATGAATCCTAGGACTTCACAGGAAAAACAGATGTTAGTAGGTATTGAGCCCTGAGCTGTCACATGGTCTCTCTGTTGGATCTTGTAGATCCAAAGTAGACCCAGGCAGGCATTGTACACAATACACAGAGGTCTCACGACAGGCACAGAGGAGCTGGTGATGAATGAAGGCACGCCAGCAGATCACAGCAAGGAAAAAAATTATAATACAAGCCTACAGAACAGACTAAATTCTAGGATATTTAGTTTTACTTTCCATTGCACTTGGAAGTCAATGCAATGTTGTACCTGTAGCCTGAGTATGAATTTTGGTTCTCTATATCTGAATTTCCAATCACCTGTCCAGAGCATCCAGGGTCTTTAAACAAACTAACTTGCTAAAAACACTTTGCATTTTTTTCAGGGACTAGTGGTGGAGCGTTCTTTGCACACTCCTTTTAGTTTCATTTGACTATTTTTGCAGCATCAGGCTCTGCAAGGTGTATACAAAGACGACAGGCTACTACAAACTTCTTTTGCGTTGGGTATTTTCTCCTGATGTGGAATAAACTAAATGGAGGACTTTATGTAAAACTAAAATGGGTTACACCCAGTAGACATATCACAGATGCAGAAATGGCTGAATCGGCTGACATGAAAAATTCCTTAGTTTTGAGTTGGGGTTTTTCTGGGGGGTGGAACACTATTGCTGAACAGTTCATACTGCAACAGTAAGACCCTTTCACAAAAAACATAGATTACCCAAACTTCAAATTCAAGGTATCTTATGCAACATCTCTTTATATTTATTAGAAGTGCTTAACTATCCAATACATCTTTGATCATAATGCATTTGACTCCCCACAATGGTGAAAAGTGTAGAATTTCTAAGGATGTATTCATTACTAATGCAACTTGAACTTACGCAGTATGTAGCTGCTAACATATAAAAAACTGTGATACAGCAGAATAAAACAAAAAGCATAAGATACATAGGCAAACCAAATGCTGCCAATACCAATTGCTTTGCATCTTACTTTATATAAGCAATTTCCCTTCACTGGGAAAATCATTCTGACAATTAGATGAACCTTAAGGTGCTGTGGGGGCTGGCACAATTTTACTTCCTTTGTTTTTCTCATGCTTTATTTATGACCTGCCAAGTGCTTGTAAAAGAAAAGCCAGGGCTCTCTCTCCCGGCATTTCACAATGCTTTAATTGTCGGAGCAAAGCTGGAAACTTGCTAACGCACTTTTCTACATTTTAGCACAGTACCATATAAAGCAATATAAACTGAAATACTGGTACCTGCAATGCTGGTGTCTTCTCTTCCTGAGGATGTTGTTACGAAGACGAGTCGACAGTGATGAAGGGCTGTGGCTGTCTCCAAATCTGGGTGAAGGGCTCAGTTTTCCTAGTGCACGTGCTAAGCATGTGCATAAACATGTGCATATTTATTGGAGCCTCCTATGTATAAATTTTTTAAAAAGGTCTGGTCATATTAGTTCTACCACAAACTCCATCACAGCTTCAGTTTCAATTTTGTATTTTATTTTCGAAATCAGGCAACACAACAGTGAGTTTGAAACAGCCTGCCACTTGTGTGCACTGCTGTTGTCTGCTGATCATCTTGCCCTCATCTCAGAGGACAATATGTATTCTGTGATGAGCTAAAGATCTGCTTTTGAAGAAGGCTTAAAGGCTTAAACTTTGTCAAAGATAATTGTCTTTTGTCAAAATGAGATGTGAACAGATGTAGAAAGCAGTGGCATTATAGACAAAAGAAGTCAGACATTAGGCTGAATGCTTACACCTTGACACTTCAGCTTTTAGGCAGCCAGAACTGGAATTGTTGTCTTATCAGCTTCCATGTTCCAGCTGTGGAGTAGATGTGCAGTGACTGCTGGAAGGGAAACCTGAGGTTTATAATGCCCATTGGCATTGTTCTGTGGTACAAGTACCAGACTCTTACAGCCAGAGATTAAAAAGTGCTTTTAGAGGTGTAAGCTGTTACCAATGACTTTGGTAATCTTCTGAACTTCCCCAACCTACAGCCTCAATGCATTTTCACACCACAGACCAAGTCCGGGAACAAGCAGGATGGGGCCGGCAGTCAGGAGCCTCCCAGCTCTACGCCTGGCTCTGACACAAACTGCCCGGCCCGTGCTAAGGGGCTTCCAGGTGGCAGATGGGTTCTCCTGAATTGCTCCGAGGTGGTGGTGGACACAGCTCAGGCCAGCAGAGAGCCAGCACTGCCCCAGCAAGCAGGGAGCACGCACCTGGCTGCAACAGATTCATGGCTGTGCCGCCGCCTCGCGGGTAGTGTCACCTCGCCCTTCTCTGCAGGCTCCGCTCACGTGCAGAGCAGAGTAACAGCCGGTGAGGCGTTAGTCCCGCTGGATTTTGTTGCCATGGCTTAGGGGCAGGCACGGATATCGCGGCTCGGCTCACGGGATGGCGCCTTCCGAAACATGCGGTCGCTGGAACCGCGTCACCGTACCTGTCTGCACAGGTGAGCCCTGCTAGCGCTAGAAAGAGGACGCTGAAGGGCAGGAGGCAGATCTGCACCCAGCAGCTTCTCCCAATTTCCCCCTTGTGTTCTTACAGAGAGCCAGATTTATTGCTTCTGTTTCTAAAGAAAGAAAAACCCTGGTATTTTTTCTTCTAGTCCTTATTACATTTACAGGTGTTTAAGTTACTTGATGTGCTGTGCTGCTGTATTTTAGAATATTAATAATTTCTTTTTTATCATTTTTAACTCACCTGTAAATGCCTCTACTTTCACTATTTCTTAAATATTTTCAGTGCTTCAGCATTACCACGTGCTAAAAATGAGGGGATTTACCTCTAGACAGTGTAACCAACTGATGTTTTCTGGGAGGACATCTGAATCTCCACAGATTTTCTAAATACTCTGTCTGAAAATGCTCACAATGCCATCGTGCTGAGACCCAGCGACGCTGCCGGCCCGGCTCCTCCTGCGGCGGGGGAACGGGACTCCTGAGCACCATCGCTTCCTCCCCGCCGGCCGTTCCGAGCACGTTCTCCGTCCCGACCGCGAAGTGGAATGCAGTACGTTGCTTGTGGCTATTGGTTTGTGCGAGGATTTTAGTGTTGTGGCTGGGAGGCTCACGACGGTTGGCCAAATCCGGGCTCATTATAAGTAATTTTGTAGTCAATGCTCAGTGTTTTACAGCTGGTTTTTATGCTCCTGTGTGCTGACACACAGACACAATTTACTTTCCTCAAGCACAGGAATGACATTCTTGGTCTAAATGCCAAGAAGCATATGGGCTTGTACGCTTAATGCCACAGCTCTGTGGCACAACCATGTTAAGCGCAGCCCAGACCATACAGGGTTTTTTTTTTTAATGTGGCTTTATTCTGGAGGAGGGCAAGCGATACCTGAAATTATACGGAATTAGATCATTGTAGCAAAAGGAAAACAGTAACTGATTCAGCAATGGCAGTTACATCTCCAAACTTTCTCTTCTAGTGGGTTTGCAGTGGTTTAGTGCTTTGAGTTCTGTGCCTGCAGAAGTTTTGTCTGTACCCTGTGCCTTAAAGCACATCTGGTGGAGCTGCGGTCTAAGAATTGCGTGGTACAGAGCTTTCTGTAATTTTTTTCTGCCTCAGTTGTGCAGGTGGCAAATCCAATGGAGGCTTCACTCCTTTCGCTTGGCTTTGAGCTCCACCTTCTTTTTTAGGCTCTCGGTGTTTGACACCAAATAAAAATTGGGCCAATATACGATACTGTCAGTATCACAAAATGGAGGTGGGAGAGGCAAAGCTCTGTGCGGGACCATGGCTGGGCACTCTAAGCATTGAAACTGCTACGAGCACATGAGATCCTATTTAAAATAGAAAATAAACATAACTGGGATCAGGCAGAGGGGAAAATCTCTGTCTCCTCTAGCAATTTTGCTGAATGCAATAGATTGCAGTACATTTTTCCTGTTTTCACCTCAAGAAAAGGGAGGGAATGAATTCTACCAGGCTATTTCATCTGCAGGAGTGGAAAGTCACTGCGTGCACTTGGAAGAAAGTTTTTACTCTCAGATTCTTTGCAGAGTAATAGCTTTGTAGCCAGAACTGTAAGACCGGTGGCTGTAACAGTTCCTGAATAAGCGAGGCCAGTCAGGCTGGAGGGACTGGAGGGGGTCGTACCGCCGTGTCAGTCTGGCTGGGGAGGAGGGCGCAGCGTAGCAGAGGGCAGCCACCAGAGAACGTACGTCTCAAGGGGGGAAAGGCCACACACCAGCGAGCTGCTGAGTCACGCTTCACAGAGTTGGTGCAAGTTACAAACTGAAGCATAGGAAGTTCCACCTGAACATGAGGAAGAACTTCCTCACTTTGAGGGTAACGGAGCACTGGAACAGGCTGCCCAGGGAGGTTGTGGAGTCTCCTTCTCTGGAGATATTCAAGACCCGCCTGAACAAGGTCCTCTGCAGCCTGCTGTAGGTGACCCTGCTTCGTCATGGGAGTTGGACTGGATGACCCACAGAGGTCCCTTCCAATCCCTACCAGTCTGTGATTCTGTGAAGTGGGTTCTCCAAATATTCAGAATTAGGAAACTACCTTCGTCTGCTGCGAGACTTGTTCTGCACGAGCAGTGGGTTTGGGTTGGATGCTGGTAGCCTTTTTGGCTGGTCTCCTTCCAAATTACTGTTCAGGAATGGTTGGCTTGGTCACAGAGCAGTATGGGCTTGTTTTTTCCAAAGACCACGTGATAACTGCAATTTTCTTACTTCTGGCTAGAACATACTATTTTGATACAACAATTAATATGGATGCCCACGGTTCTCATCTTGCAACAAACAGACCACCGCATCCTGCTGCTGAGATCTCCATCTTGTTTAAGGAATGCACAGCAGGGAGGTGCCAGCTTCTCTGGGTTTTGTTGCAGCCCATTTTATAATGGATTTCCCTTCTCAAGATTTGAGCTGCAGGGACAGAGCAATTGCAATAGAACAGAACTTTTCTAGAGCAAAAAAACCAAAAATAAGCCCTACAGCTTGCATAGCACTTGGAAAATGTGAGTCAGGCCCACCCTCAAACTCAGAAACCAGAAAGCAAATAAAAGAACCTAACAATGTTGCCCGAAATAAATAACCACAGTGTGGGGGCACCTGACTGGGGGGTGTGGAGGGAAGTTCTTCCTTTTTTTTAATCCTCAAGCTTGGCACAAACTAAATAAACAAATCATTATTGGAGTCAGGAAAGGACAAGCTAATGTAAAACAGGCCGAGACATAAATTGGTAGTCACAGTAATCTGTCACAGGTGAGTGCTTCCCAGAGAAGTGGTTTGAAATGCCAGACAAACCTTCTCCTGAAATCCTGGGAATGTGTTTATCCAACCAGTTCATTTTTATCTAAGAATTAGCAACAGCTACTATGAAAAATGCTTACAGAGAAATACAAACGCTGCAAACTGTTGTAAAATTTACTAGGAAGATTCCTCCCATGGCTTCTCCGCCACCACAGTACCTGCGTAGCCACGTGCAGTACTGAGCAGTCACAGTAAGTCAGGCCTCTCTAAATTAGAAGCTATGAAAACTTGAAGCATTGTTCTTTTCATTTTAAATTCCGGTGTTTTATGGAATACAATATCTTCTTTTTCTTTCCACCCATTAGAATTATCAATGGCAAAGAAAATAAAAGGTGGAATTCCTGCATAATCTCAACTCCAATAACAGAGTTTATGGTTTTATGGGGAAAAGAACACCCATGGTGCAAGACTAAGGATAAAACAATGACTGCTGGTATCAAGTACATGTGTTCATTTCCTCAATGCTTTCATACTCACAGCAACTATTAAAGCCAACTTTGCCAAAACTTGTCAGGAAATGTCATATTATTTCTTTATATTTGTTCCTTGGGTTAGCTCTGGCTTGTAGCGTTTCAGTCTCCAAACAGTACATTAGGCTAAAGATAATCATCGTACAAACACTGAGGAAACTGTTAAGCAGATGTCAGAATTACTGGCCCAAATCGACAAATAATTAACACTCCTAGCTTTGACCAAATGAGTAGACCTAATAAAGCACACACACAAATACGTGCTCTGAAAATAACAGAATGGGGGCTATTTCTGGGGTGCTTGAGGGGCATTATGACAGTACGTTTGTTCGTATGGTTCAGCCAGCCTTAATCATCACCTCATGTTTCTCACTTCAGATTACAACTGTCTAAAAAATTACTTCTGTCAAAGTGCTGTTAAATTTGGAAAACAAATATTCAGCCCTTATTTTGTGAGAAGTACTGTCTGCTCAGGCTCACGTTGATTTGATCAGAACTGGATGAATAGCACAAATGTAGATTTATTTTTTTAGGTGTACAGCTGAAACAGTGGTCCTAGAGGCTTTCTTGAATCTTTGTGATAAAGGCTGTTTGGGTATAACAACAAAGCAGGTTTATTTGAACAGTCTTAACAGAGCTAAATAGCTTAGACAGCAAGTCTTTATTTAGATTTAATTGCAGTAGAATCTAATTAACAGTTGTATATTAGAGACTTGAGAGTCTCTGATCTCTTTGAAAATCACCAATACTGCCAAAACTACAAACTCATAAAGATCATGAGACTGATTTACATTGTGAGTTTTGTACTGAAGTCATGTATGCAGTTTCTTTGGAAGGAAAAAAGTAGCTGGCATTAAAAACCAACAAAAACACAGACGTGATTTAAAGGGCCAGATCTGGGAGGACGCATGAAATATTGGAAGAACCAGTAATGAAGAGACCCGCCTGGTGTAAGCAGCAGTTTACTGAAGTATCAGTTAGATACTGCAAAGTTTCAGAGATTTTCATGCTATCAGAAGGAGGAATCTAGGAAACATATTTATATTTTAACTGCAGAGTTATAATGGCAAAACTGTGCCCCTGGCATGGGTGGGTACAGCCATGCTCTGCCTGGCTGCCAAATGACGGGGTGGGCCTGCAGCACAGGGCTCCAGGTAACAGGAGGCTGCAGCTTATGTCTCACATTTCTCCGCAGCAGTGCAGACACTCTTTGGTTTTCTTGACCTGATGTGCAGACAGGAGAAGAAAAAGAAGTTGCAATACTCCACTGAAAAGGAGGGAAGTAAGAGCTAAGGTCACCTACAGTAATGATTTTATGTCTTTCCTCCGGAATCCTTGGCTGCTGCGTTACTTCTATCAGGAGAAAGTTCAGGTTTAGAAATAAAGACAAAAAAAATTAAGGCACGTGACTTTTTTTCTTTCATTTATCATTGTTTCCTCCCTAGTCCTCCGCTGTAGATGACGAGTTTCCCCTCCAGTCCTTGGGGGGACTCACATGACAGTCCAGCATGGCCCCCAGATGCTTCAGGAATGGCTCTTCATTTCGCTAGGAAGAACATGCCAGGATGCAGAATGTGCAGCCCACGCGCAGCCTCCACGCCACGTCTGTCTTGGATGCAGCTACTGAGCACATGTAGAATGTGGAGATAAGGCCTACAGCTTCCTTTGTGCAGGCAAAACACTACCAGAACAGGACAAAGACCTGTAACTTCTCTTCCTCTGTCCCATAAGCTCTTCAGATCTGGAGAGGACATCTGACCATGACTGTTGTACTAGCAAGAGAAATCCTGGAGTAGCCCACGTACTCACCCGCATGACTTCCCTCTGCTCCTGCAAACGACAGCATCTGCCCAGGTTCCACCACCTGGCTCTCAGGCACATAGATCCCCTCCACGGAACAAACCGCAGCCACGCAAGGAGAAAATCTAATGCTCAAAACAGTAACACGCAAATATTCAGCGCAATTCAGGCAAAGTCAGTTGTTTCACGTTGACCCCAACAGCTTTTTGGTGAGCAGTGAGCTGCAGCTGCACTCCGATACTGCAGAAATCGAGAGGTCAGGAGTACCTACAGGTTAATGAGACCATGAAAAATGCTAACTTAGTTTTTTTTTTCCTTCTGCATGGAGTTCTGACATGTTTTCTACAGCTTTTCTCTGAATTTCTTTTTTTTCTTTTTGCTCCAGAGCAGATAGGAATATTAGCCCTCCAGAAACAAGTTTTGCAGGAAATTCTAATTACATACAGTGTATTTCAACCCAGAGCACATTTTACAGCCTACTTTTAAAACAAAGCTACCAGTTATGGTGCTATAATGTTATTACCGATGTTATAATAGGGATTTTGTGTCTGACCCGACTCCTATCTCGCCACTCTATCAGATTGGTTTGCTTTTGCAAAGTCTGATTAAGCATTAACTCAAAACATAAATCCTAAGGAACTTTCCCAGTCACTTTGATATTTTCTAGTTTGCTGCCATGCATAAAACCCCCATTCTACAAAACCCTATCCTGTCGCTTTCGTGAAAGAATGCAAAACACTCTTGGAGCCATGGTAAATACAGACTTTTACATGGAGACACTTAATTTATTCACATCTATTGCTGTGTCCTTCATTTTCCTCAGCAAACCACCTGTTGTTTCAGATAAATGCCTAAAACTCCTTTCTGCCTGTTTCAAGTCTAGGATCCAGAGAGGACATAACAACGTGACAGTCGTTCAATCTGTATTCTCCAGTCAGATAGCTCAGTATCCCAATGAAAGACAAATGCTCAGCTGGACAGTGAAGCAGCAGAAGCAGCTCGGCAGACTGCATTCCTCGTGCGAAGAGAGTCCTCTGGCTTTAAAATCTAAGCTGTTCTCACAGTTAGGAACACACCCGGAGGAAACAGCAAACAGATTCTCCCAAATACGGGGAACTGCGCACAGTTTCCAAATAAGGAATTCTCCGTGGAGTCTTAAACAAAGGAAATCATCCTCTTTTCCTACTGTAAGTCAAATGAATCATTTTTCCCCTAGAAGAGACTGAAGTATACTTTCCTAGATGAACACACTCAACTTCAGCATTTCCAAGTTCCTATGCTTTCAGTTTTGTTTTTGCAAAAGAGTATAGAAATGATGTCCCAGGTCACAGTAGGCAAACTTGTTTCTCTAGCTTCTTTCTATTCCCTGCTCCAATTGATTTGGGAGTCTGTCTGTCTGCTGAGATAAAATGCAGAGCGGGGATTTTTAAAATACAGACTATCTTTCTGAAGTCTGCAGAGCATATGTTCATATGACAAATATTTGTCACTGGTCCCAGAACAACGGGACCAAACCCAGGTGTGTATAACTCATTCGGGGCAGGGGGGGGAATAAAAGCCTTAACAACTGCCTAGTCTGCTTGTGGTCTATTGGCCTTCTGCTGAGTAACAGGCTTTAGGAATCTCTTCTAAAGAAGGTCAAAGATTGCTACACTCACATGGATTTAAAAACCCACCTTTGAGCCGGTAGCTGACATGCCCTTGCCTTCCAGTTCCCGCAAAGCCACCTCTAGCGCTATGTTACTTGCAACACCCGCTTGTGAGCTCCTGCACAGAGCTGACAATGTCATTTACGTACAAATCTGCCGTTCCTGTCTGGAATTCTGATTCTTCTCCTATACTGGTGCTTTGTATCAAGTTCTTACTTGCAACTTTCCAAGAGTTGTTTTAGCCCACAGGCAGACCTCTCAATTACTGTTGCAAGATCTCCTAGTAAAATCAGGACCTAATTATTAGTGAGTTTTTTCCCTCTGAGGAGTCGGTAGGCAATCGGATTCAGTGGGGCATGGCCTCTGACCAGCCTACATCCTGAATACCGTCCCTATACCCTTGTGGGCAGCAGTGGCTGCTAGCTGCTCCAGTCAACTCTGTCCCTGGAAGGTGACAGCAGGCCTCCTAGGTGTGGTCCTCGGAGCTGGCTGCAAGAACAAACACAGCGTTAGACCCTCTAAAGAGGGCAACGCAACTGCAATTTTCATGCGTATCATCTGATGCTCACTTTCCATTGCTCAGCTGAGGGCTAGGTCTCTGTTCAGAGCAATGTTTTTCTGCTCCAGCAGAGACTGGAGCTCCTCAGACTTTTTTTGCTGGTAACAACCGCACAATCAATAAACACTGTGAAAGGAATACTGGGAGGAGTGAAAAGGTTGTTTTGGCTTTAAGGAAATAATGCCCTCATTCCATAAAGTTTCCTCTTCTACTGGGAGAGAGGGGAAAGGTGGGGAGGAGCAGGAGGAGATTCACGCATCTCCCGTTCCGCTTCTCTGCGACACAACGGAGGGAGCTGCATTACACATCTGGCCTTAAATTGAGCGCTGGACAGACCCCAGCCCAGCCACTGCTGCTCAGCTACACGCTCTCTCTCCGTCTCTCTCTGGGCTGTGTTCATCCCTGGGAAGGCTCTCTCTCTCCAGGCATGCTCCTACCTCCTCTTCCCACCCACCCACCAGAGTTTCCCTGGCAGCTGTGTCTTAGCCTTGCTCCAGCCCTTAGGATGTCTCCACCTACCACTTCCTGCTACGAAAGCCCGTTAGATTTATACCACATCTGCTAACTTGGATATCGAGGCACCAAACGCTGAGCTGCATCACCTCTCCAAGGCACCAACGGCGGAAGGGGTGCAGAAGCAACTGAACGCGCCTTGGCAGCTCTTTTTCTGCCTGGATTCTAGGGGATGCGCAGACATCAGGGACTGAGTCAGTTTTAGCAGCCCTTGAATTCCTTGAACTCATTCCAGCAGCTCCCATAGCACATAAGAACCACCACAGTGAACACTCCCTGCACAGCAACTAATGTGTGGGAGGGTTTATGACTGTCCTACACAGCTCTCAAGATAGGTCAATGCTCCTGCTATGGTTGTGATCCTTCATGATTCTTCAGCTGCAGCAACCTGTCCCTGATGTGATCCTCAGCAACTGTCGGGGCCCTTGTGCCATTCTGTTGTGCAGAACACGAGCACAAATACTCTGCTCCAGCCTAACCGGGTGTGGAAGGGTGCAAAGGCTTTCAAGATGGAAAGAAGTTGGGAGAAGGAGGAGGAAGATGAGAGCTGCATGGCTCTGCGGAGATGAGGAAAGGAGCTGCGAAGGGCTGCAGTCCCTTTGGAGAAGATATTCCACAGGAAGCTCAGCGAGGAAGAGGAGCGTGTTTCACACTCCCTCTTGACATCTTTTTTGTGGAAAAGGGAGTGAATTAGTTCAATGCATCGTTATTCAGGAGGTGACTTGTTCTGTTTGCTCCACTCCAAGTTATTAAAAATAGAAATACCAAAAATGAAATCAATTTTCCAGAATCTCACTCTGTCAGCAACTGAAAAGAAACAAACATTTTCACATTTCATTTCTAACTGGTATGTCATTTAATGTTGCAAAACTGTAGTGATGAATGCTTCAGGGAATTTGAAAGAAAACTATTTCCACTGGATCTTAAACCACAGAAACATTTCTATTACTACAAATTTCTCACACTGTACAAAAATAAGCTTTGATGCTTTCAAATTCAGCTCTTCTTTATTTACCTCTTAACATTGTAACAGGAAAGCATTCAGAAATATTGAGTATTATACCCCAAATAATGTCAAAACAATGAATGTCAAGATTCCTGAAGAGAAAATCTGTAGTTTTATGACAGTAGGCAGCAGGGACAGAAGAGAGAGAGACAGAGACAAAGAGAGAAGGTCATTTATCAGAAGCTGAACATTATACAGAAGCAAATATATGACTTTATTTCTAATAATGTAACTCATAAAATGTATGCTATGAATCCTTTTGAACCCCCTCAAGACTCATGTGTGGAATGCAATATGTGCCAAAGGCCCAAAACAAAGTACGCATACAAATATTTCAAATTTAAAATACTGTAGGATTCCTGCACATAGTGTAAAATATTCTCACTGCAATTTCAAGGCTCTTTATGCTGGAGATGAATAAAAGCAAGTTTCCTATATTCCCAGAATATAGGAATATAGCCGTGAAATGAGTGATGTCCGTCAAAATAAAGGACATGTGAGAACTCTGAAATTCTGCTCGACTGCATGAGAAATCAGGCCTTTCTTTCCTTGCCTTTACTGGCTTTCTTATATTAGGAACATCTCAGCGCTGACCAAAAGGAAGGGTTTTTTCCCCCTACAAGAGACCAATGACTGTAACATTTCCATCCTGTGTTTCCTGGAGACTCCCCCCCACGCCAGCCTAGTTGTCATGATAATAAAATTATGCCCTGATGAGTTTCTGAAAGACAAAACAAGATCCAAATCCAGGAAAGGGTTCACGGCTGTGAATCAGTTAAGGAGACTTCCTCCAGTCCAGAGTTAGTTAAGTAAGATCCTGAGCCTCAAAGATTTAGATGTCTAACTTGTATTTAAAGATACCTAATTACCTTTAAGAATCTGAGCCTAAGTCCCTTGGGGTTAACTTGTGGCCCTCTCCTTAGTGTTTCAGAGAGATCCCTGTTCAGTTTGCTAGGCATTTCAGGAGGGAACAGGTCTCACTTCAAACCTGTGGATGCTGTTAGGTAGCAGAGCAGGTAAAAATTATGGTGCTTCAAAGGAACTGCTGGCACCTTTTAAATCCCGATCATGAATTTAGCTTCTCATTCCCACCGTTTCGACTTTGCACACACCTGAAATCCACCTGCTGTCCCTTCTTACGCTTTCCACCTTCTGTATGCTGAAATACAACAACTTCTTCCTACATAACATGCTGCCTTCCTCTAAGAAGCAGCAGGCTTCTTCTTTCCTCTCCTGCTTTGCAACATCCTTGCTTTGGAATCCATCCAGTAAGCTCCTTAAGCACATGGAGTCACAAGTACTTAGCACAGAAGGGTATTACATAAATAATAATAATAATATAGTTAATAGCCCATAAACGGAACCTTAAGGGGCTTCTAATCTTCACACGTGTTGGAAAGCAACTTTCTGAAACTATTTGATTTAGGTGAGAGTTCTTAGCAGCAACATAATAAGCAAAATATCAAACAAGTTTGTACAATTACAAAGCCAAGAGGGCTCCAGCAGAAGGCAATAGGTACCTAGTTTGGCTGTGGCAGAGCGTCGCCCATCCCCAGATTCCTGAAGTTGATTTTTAAATAAAGTTTGCAGGGAACGTGTAGGATGTGTTACTCTGCTGCACTACTCACTGGAAAATGGGTGCCAGGTTGGAGGAGTGAATAATTTTGTGGATTTCTTTAAGTTTCCTGCAATAAAAAAATGACATAATGTATGCAGTTATGCACACGCTAGCAACACACTGTTGATGCCTACATTTAATGGTCTTGATTTTTTTAATTTAAGTGATGTCATATATAATTTGAACAATCCTGGTGTTTGTAAGAACATTTTGTTCTCCATTTCCACGGTGGATTTCAGTACTAAAATCGCGAGCAAAATGATGCAAACATCACCGCTGTCGTTTCTAGCCTTACTTGTGACTGAAATGTTGCTTATGTATAAAAGACAGAGATATCCTCAGATGATGATTTTTGCTTCAGACCGATTTGGCTACAGCGTCATCCCCTCACTACCCAGCAGCGGGACCTTCGAAGCGATACTCCTCATCGAAGTTCTCCATGAAATACACATGCTTTAGTAAAAACTTGAACGGTGTAGAGTGCAGTGTTGATCTGCACTTGGAGAAGAGCCGTCCTGGAAGCCAGCATTCCCAAAGGCAGCTCAGACGCAGGCTACAGACCCTCTCCCCGCTGCGCCTTGTGCTTCTGCGTTGGCCGAGACTTCCCATTCCCGGTGCCCCGCAGCACGTCCTTGGAAGCCACCGGCGTGTTTTTCGCCGGGACGTGGCAATCTCCTGGGGAAAACCACCCTCCCCTTGGAGAAAAGTAAGCTGTCACTGCCGGCCTACCTGGCCATGGGGGAAACCGCTGGCTCGGAAACCAGGGCGCTGAGGCAGCCCTCAGGCCTGTGCCCTCTCACAGGCTGTCCCCATAGCTTGGGGGGCGGGTTTACAGAGGATCCTCCGTGGTGAAAAAAAACAAAAGATTCGCCCATATCAGCCCTTCCTTTCCCTCATCTTTCCCTCATGTTTTCCCTCCCGTCTCCTCAGAGTGGCCTCCGGCAGCGGGAAGGAAGGCGCCACTGACTTAATGGCCGCTGCCGCCATGGAAACGCGATCCCCACCTCCGCCTCGCTCGGCCTCTCCTCCTAAGCCTGCCCGAAGGAAGCAGAACAGCACAGCAGCTTCAATTCCAGCACGCTGGGTGCGCTCCGTTGCCAGCCTGAGCTGTCACAGCTACAGCTGAGGTCACCAGACTTTGACTCCCTGTAAAGAAAGCGCCACAAAAATACTAAATAAACTGAAAAACTTAGTGAAACAAAAGCTGGAGGTGTCTCGGACTGAGAATCCAAAGAAGCGTGCCCCTTGTTCATATTCTCCACCAGCCTTAAGGTGTAGTTAAGTGAGCATTTCCTGCTATATCAAAGCTAGATTATGTTTCCCCACGTCGCATCTGCACGTACGCTGTTGCCAGCCCTGGCGCGGGAGCTACCAGCTCCCCAGACACACTAACGCAGCCGTTTCTGGGCCTGTGGTGCAGATGATTTACAGGCCAAGCTCATAAACGGTTGCATCAGCGCTACTATGGAGGCAGTGAACTGTGCTGCGAGAGTGGGACTGGGGGCCTGGAGATGGGGCCAAGAGAGAGAGAACGTCTTCAGCTGCTGTTACCGTGGGAGGAAACTGTCCTGTAACTACACCCCGAGTCCCTCGTCGCTAGAGTAGTAAGGAGGGTGTGAAAACTTGCCCCTTGCCTCCAAAAGGCATGTAGCAACACACACGTTAATGCTGGTGAGCTACTGTGCCATCTGAGCCCCTGAGCAACATCAATGAATAATTCGTTGTGCAGAGCAGAGTTAGGGCAACATTTGGCATATAGAGACACATGGACAAAGGCAGAACAGAGGAGAAGTCAAATTATTGACCAGGTGCTCACCAAGTAGTCACTGGCTGTTCTGCTCACCCAGTGATGCCAGAATCCTACAGGAAAAACCCCTAGAACATCACAGGTAGAATCATAGAATCATTAAGGTTGGAAAAGACCTCCAAGATCATCAAGTCCAACTGTCAACCCAACACCACCATGCCTGCTAAACCATGTCCTGAAGTGCCCCATCTACACATTTTTTTGAACACCTCCAGGGATGGGGACTCCACCACTTCCCTGGGCAACCTGGTCCAATGTCTGAGCACTCTTTCAGTAATGAAATTTTTCTTAATACCCAGTCTAAACCTCCCCTGAAGCAACTTGAAGCCATTGCCTCTTGTCCTATCGCTAGTTACCTGGGAGAAGAGACCAACACCCACCTCACTACAACCTCCTTTCAGGTAGTTGTAGAGAGCGATAACATTGTAGAAAGTATCTTTGCGTGGTTGTGCAGGGGTCTAAGTGAACCCAGCTCTTGCCTAAAATACTTATTTCCTTTGAGATATTCTGTTTATCTAAAAACACCCATTCTCTTCCCATTTAGATCTAGTCAGGATGCCTGTGTCTCCATTTCAACCTGCCTGTGACACCTGGGAGGGTGCTGCTGACTGCGAGCAGCATCTGGGCGCCCGAGGAGCGGCGATGAACTGGTGGAGGCCTCCCGAGGGCTGCCTGCTGCTGCGGCAGCCCAGCCCAGTGCAGCTCATCTCCCGCTCTCAGCCGGACAGGGGCTGCTGTGTGCCTTTCCTCCTGCTGAAAGCGGTGTGGGAGCTGAGAGCTGGGCAGCCTCAGCTGGCTGCGCAGGTCGAGCGAGGCAGCCCGCGTTCCCCAGGGAGAGACAGGCTCCGGGATACATTATTGATTTTCCGGGGGAGAATCTTGCTGGAGGGCAGCTGGGCCCTGCGAGAGGTTGGCTTGCCGCACCAGAGATCAGTATGCTTCAGCAGACCGGGGAGCAAAAGCCAGAAGTTACAAGGGCAGAAGTTTCCTTTGTTCTGTTTGTCTTACGGAAAAAAAAGAGATGAGGAGGTAGGTTTGCATATTCTGGAGATAGAGAAGGGAATAACCTCTTATTACGGAGTAGCACAGCCCATCCAGCAGTGACAGGTTTTTTTAAAGGCTGTTTTAAGGTTGTCTGTAGCTGAGGAAACGGTGACTGGTAAGGAATGGGGAATCCAGAGTTTAGTGCATGTTTGCTGGGTTACTTTTGGTTTGAAATGAGGGCAGCCTCAGGGACAAGTGGCCAAGTTCCCAAGCCAGTATTTTGTGGTTTTACAATCACACTTGCAAAAATGCTTTCTCCTTCCTGTTGCTGTGCAGAAGATCCACCAAAATAGCCCTGAAGATTGCCAGCACACCAGGCAAAAGGAAAAAAATATTCGTAATAGCATCTGTTCTGCAGTTTGTGTGACATACAACACCAGAAGACAAATAGGTTTGAAATGCAAATGTGTTTTCTATTGTTTTTAATTTGACAGTGACTCTTTAAGAACATAACATTGCCTTCAGAGTTTATTTTACATTTCCCAGTAAATAAGAGTTAGGCTACCAGGCATGGTTACTTTGGGTTTTTTTAGTTGTTCCTAAAATCATGGTCTAAAAACTCCTAAAATGCAGATTGTGCTCTTGCATGCTTTTGGAAGAACTCGTTCATTGTGTGTGTCCCCACAGCACTCCATACTCTGCTTTACAGTTGCACTTTTGCCTCTAAGTCTGTGTTTGATTATGTCATTTTCGTAATTTTCTTCTCTTTAAGAAGGAAATATGAATTACTATGATACAAAAATAATGAGCTAAACAGGGCACAAGTGGTGACTGACATGTGACTGTTTGTGCTGATAGAGTGCCTCTTGGGATGGCTTTGGTCCTTGCAGCCAGTACTCCTCAGGCAATGCCCAGGCACCAGCCAGAAACCGTTCCCAGTAGGCAGCGTGGAGACTAGTTTTAGGAGAGAAGGTGAATGCTGCCACACAAACACAAGCTGGGCAGTGCCACTGGCCCTTGGATTCAGAGAACGGGCACTGAACCTGTTTGGGTTGCTAATACAGTCGTGGCTGAAATGATTTATAAAGGAGGCAATTCCCCGTTTTCAAGTGGAAGGCTGAGGAGCAAAAGGTGAGGTGAAGCAGCCAGGGCAAGCAATAGGAGAGCGTGGGATACAACGCAGATCTTCTTTTTATGAAGTTTCAGGCCATAAATTCACAGTGTTGATGTTTCAGGTTTTGATAATCAGGTAACTAGTATGAAGAACTGCCACAAATCTCAGCTTCACTAAGTCCTTCATTGTCCTACACCTTTCCTGTGTAATAGTCCTGGTCCTCTGCAGAATCTGTCAGGAGGGTCTCAAGCTGGCAGAATGTGGAGGGTGCATGGAGATGTTTGCCTGGTTTCTTTATGGAGTGGATAGTGATTTAAGTAACTAAATGCAGATTTTGGCTGCACCAGATATATCTCAGTAGTCTTCTCATCAGAAAAAAGTGCGTATCCCCTAGGATGTGAAATACGAGCTCCAAGGTAAAGGGAGAGAAAAGCTGGATACAATTTGTGTTTTTCTTCTGACAGAAGTCTGTAACCTCTGGCAGCGAGTATCGTGTCAGCTGAGTGTGTTCACGCCTCTGACATTACTGCTATGCCTGCCAGCGTTTGTCTGTGAGAGACCAACATCAATTTGAAGGAGAAGGGACATGTCAGGAACCTGTCTCCTTCAGCATGCTGCTTCAGCTATTCAACCTCTAAACCTAGGGATACAGCAGTTGTAATACAACAGAGTAAATTCCAGCTTCTCTTCCCCTCCCTCCCCAAACACCCTGCATTCTCCCTAAATAATGTCTGTGGTCACCTATTTAGGTTACTTGAAAAGTTTCCACTTACCACAGTCATTTCGGAGGAATGAGTGTGTTCCTTCAGTGCTAGAAAACATGGCTTTGTGATAAAAAGAGCAGAAATAGGGAATGGAAAAAAGACCAGAGGAAAGCAGAGGCCTTGCCTAGTACTGCCCTTTTACCAAGCAGCCTGAGTAAAGGATCAGGGAAGAGCCAGGCAGCACTTCATCCTGAGCTATCACATCAGTTTAGTAAGACTGAAAGAAATTACTGATGGTTTTGCAGGGTTAAGACCACGTTTAGGGTTGGATGGTGTTTGTTCAGGCAAGAAGGCTGGCTGTGCAGTTAACTCCAAGCACTTCTAATTTGTCTGATTCACAGATTGCCACATCTGAAGACAGCGAAGTCCAGTGAAGCTTGGGAACAGAAGGAGAGCTACATGCACCTTCAGACCGCCTGCCTGAAAAACAAGATAGCGTATGCAAGTCCTCCTCTTCTAAAGCAGCTCTGCTTTAAAACCTCTGAGGTTTTGCTCCTCTCCCGCCTGTTCGGCTGTATGAATGGTGGCGGAGTTGAAGTCACAGAGACTGTCACTGGAGTAACCATCTTGCTGACTGGCAGCTTCATCGGAGCAGTAGTCTTACAACCCAAACAGCTGTCTGTAGAAGAGCAGGTGGGCTATGCAGTTCATAAGCCCTTAAAATCAAGTAACAAGCTCACCAGCTACATACTTATGACAGGTCTTTTTTAACTTAGGAAAGACACAGATGTTAAGGAAAAGGTTATGTGCGTGCATACGATGGAGAAGGAGAGCTATCTCCAGCACAAAGCTGGATGTGTGTGGAATCAGGATGTGCTAATCCAGACTTGCAGATAACATGCTGAGTTCATATAATCCTTTGTTTTATGAGTTTGAAATTTCCAAAGGTGCCGCTGGGATTTGGGTATTCAATTTTCACTGGTACCAGGGTGCTTAGATGCAGTAACTAGAAGTACAGACTTACTGCGAGGGCACAAAGAGAAGAGCTAAGCGACTTTCAGAAGTCATGTTTTTTCAGCAAGAGCGATGCCAGTGCGTGCTCCCAGCCCCCTGGCAGTGGCCGTAGCTCTGCACCGTTTCAGTGGGAGTGGCATCTGTGAACAACTCCAGCGGTTGTGCTTTTGCAAATTGGCTTTCAGAGGTTCTAGGTTTTCCTTTTCAGTGTGGAGGAGAACAAGCCACTTTATCTTACAGGGGGTGCATCCTGGCTTGACCTGAAGAAATCTGCAGTGCTTCTGAAATGAGCTGTTGCTGCTTTTGCATCGCTCTTAAGCGGAAGGCTTTCTGCACTTGGCATTGTAAGTGTCAAAAGCCTACACAAGTCTACAGCCACATAAGTGTGTAATTCCCTTTTCATTTCAGTCTTTATTCAGAACTGTGGAATACAGAAAAAATGGTTACGTTTCCCCAAACAATTCCAGTAACCAAATATGAGAACAGTAGAAAAATCTGTGTGTGAACTTAAAAGAAATGTTACAGAAAATTCAACTGGATTTTTGTATAGCATATTTTACAGCTAATAAGTAGCTAAAAATGTACTTGATCTTTGGAATTTCACATGAAAACCACTTCTGAAAGAAAACATTCCTGTTTCTCCTTTTTCTCAGTCCCTGGGGTACTTGCCACAGCTTGTGTTTTGTGTGGTGAAATCGATGTATTGGGCACTGAACTGAAAGAAACAAAGTGATAGAACTTGGCCATCATTTATCCTTTTTTTATTTGCTTGCTTCTTGCCTTTCAGGCCTGAGTTGATACCTGCTGTCCTTCACAGAAATAGTGCTCCTTTACACTACATGCCCGAGCCACCAGCCCCTTGGAACAGCCCACATTTTAGCCGCCAACAACGTCTCCCAGCCCCCTCTTAACAGGCTGGTGGGCTGAACTTGTGGAACTCTTTCTGTGGACTCTAACGACATTTAAGGGGTAAGAAGAGAAGAGGTGAACGTGGTAGAGGGGTGAACTAGAGTGCACAGTGATGTAGCCGACAGGTATAGGAGATGGCTAAAGGAGCACTGTGCTGGTTTTGGCTGGGATAGAGTTAATTTTCCTCATAGTAGCTACTATGGGGCTACATTTTGGATTTGTGCTGAAAACAACATTGATAGCACAGGGATGGTTTAGTTACTGCTGAGCAGTGCTTGCACAGAGTCCAGGCCTTTTCCCAACAAGAAGTCAGGAGGGGGCACAGCCGGGACAGTTGACCCCAACTGACCCAAGGGACATCCCATACCATGTGACGTCATGCTCAGTATATAAAGCTGGGGGAAGAAGGAAGGGAGGGATGTTCAGAGTGATGGCGTTTGTCTGCCCAAGTAACTGTTATGCATGATGGAGCCCTGCTTTCCTGGAGATGGCTGCACACCTGCCTGCCGATGGGAAGTAGTGAACGAATCCCTTGTTTTGCTTTGCTTGCACAAACGGCTGTTGCTTTACCTGTTAAACTGTCTTTATCTCAGCCCTCAAGCTGTCTCACTTTTACCCTTCTGAATCGTTTCCCCACCCCACTGTGGGGAGGGTGAGTGAGTGGCTGTGTGGTGCTTAGTTGCCAGCTGGGGTTAAACCATGGCAAGTACAGAAAGGCTGAAGAAAGGAAAAGAAAGAAGAACATTTTAAGACACTTAGAGCAAAACACTTGCATGTCTGTTTTACAGTGCTGTGTTTTGTGGCAGTGCTTTACACAGTTTACCAGGAAGACCTTTAAAAAGCCAGCCTCCACCTCTCTCATTTATGTTATCATCTAAGCCAAACATTTCACTGGCTTCCCCTCTTTCTTTTTGGTCATCCATTGGGAAGTTCCTCCTCTCTCTCCCTTTTTCTCCATACAGGAAGCTCATTAGCTGTCTACAACTTTCTAGTCCTTTTTCCTCCTATGCCAGGAACTGTCTGACCACATCTCTCAGATAATTTTAATGTACTTTAGAAAATACTGTGTGAAAATTCCTCCAGTTTGAAGACTCTCTTGTTATGTTTCCCTCAACTATACATCGATAGATCAAAGAAGCGGAAATCATTGCCAACTTAAGATAAAACATCTCCACCGCATCTAAGCACAGCTCTGTGATGAGCACAGACTGTCTTCTCTTTTGTCTGTTCTTTCCCTGTGGCTGCTGTCCCTACAAGCCCATTCTTCAATTTCCTACCTCGGCTTGTGCCAAAAGTGGGATCCAGCTATTGAGGTATAATGAAGTGCTCCAGCAGGGCTCAGCAGTTTATCTTCACAGCAGACCAGCAAGGACTGGCCTTTCAAAAAGTAGGATCTACAAAAGGGTGCCTCCTGCTTTACCTTCCTAGAGCAAACAGAGAATTGCACAGAGATGTGAATTATACGGATGGCACAAATAATGGAATAGGAGCATTCTCAGAGTAATAATTTGGATTACCTCAACAAACAAGGTGGGTACCTTGGACACCTAACCTGAGTCCTGCTAATCTAGACCGTCACTTGCCCTCTAGCAGCATATTTTGCCTTCCATGTAGATTTAATTCATCAAATTGAATTGTGTTTTAACAGGGACAGATCAAAGAAGTTGCCATCAGACATCTTTGTCAGATTTTAAAAAGTCTGTTTTTAAATCAGAAACTAGGTGACAAAGCGTCTGGTGGCCTGTCCTCAGAGAAAGTCATTTGCTCAGTTTACAAGATGCAATGCTCTGCCTGCTATAACCTGCCAGGGAACAGTTATAATATTCTCAGAAACAGTTTAGATGCATGCTGGCCTTAAGTGTGTTGCACCAAGCTGGTTTTAGAAAGCCTCCTTTCCTGTCTGGTTCAGGACACAGCCTTTCCACGCCGGGGAGGTTTCTCACGAAGGGAGAGTTTTGATCTGTGCTTGTTGCAGTCTGAGCAGGGCTGGTTAGAAACGGCCCTGCAGTGATGAAGGCAACTGGCCAGCCCTTTGGGCTAGCTGTAGCACCCCGTTTTCTCAGTGGAGAACACCCTCTAACCCCACACACCTTTCAACTCCCAGGCAACGAGCCCTGCATCTGCACAGTGGGTTGCGTGAGTGGGGACCGCACCTGCCGTGCTCACCTGTGAGTGCTGTGAGACAAGGCCAGCACGAGCCCACTGCGGTAGGTTGCCCCTTTACATACTCTGTCAGTGCTCAAAGAAAGCGTACGCGCAGTCCTAGGTCTGTAGGAGGGAAGGATGCTCCTTAGGGCATGCTATAGGAGAGAAGGCATCTTCCACCCTACTGCTTGGCTGCACAGTCAGCGTTGGTGTAGAGTTTGTTGCTGTTGTAGTTACCATTCTTTTTAGAAACTTTGACTTGAGCTGACCTCAGTGAAAGTTGAGGGTGTTTTGCTGAGCAAGTAAGAAATCAGGACACTTTAAGTATTTCAACACGTTGAAATGTTTTTGACTCATGTTCGGAGTAAAGACTGAAAAATATGACTCCCACCACCAAGGAAATCTTTAGAAATGTTCTCATGTGGAAAGTTTCATCTTGACATTTTCCAGTTCAAAACAGGTAATTTCAGTTTTATTCATGTGGAGCTGTATACTCGCAGGTAGTTTTAGTGCCTCTGCTCTGTAGGCCTCAGGATCAATATCCAGTTCAACACAGAGTCACAGTTCTCCTGGTCCAATGTTCCATTCCAGCCAGACTGCATTAAGGGAAAAAAAAGATCTTGACATCTATTGCATCCCACAGAGGAAGAAGGATGAAGTATCTCAGATTACATCTCCCGGAAATGTACTGCGGGGCTTAGGCACAAACAGGTTACTACCAAAGTGATCCAGTTTGTTTCCAATGTGTTCCAGCAAGCCATGCTTGAATCAAGATGATTGATTCACTGATCAAATACTTCATTTTTCTAGGAAAAATTATGAACTTCTCCATGCTTGCATTTTCCTATAAGAAGTGTTTTGGTGCAAGTTTTAAAGCACCTGTAAAACTTAATATATTTTGACATTCATCCTCTTATTTACAGACCTTAATACAGATGAAGGACACCCAAACTCAACTCGTCAAAGTTTTGGTCAGGAAAGAAAGTGTTTGAATATTTAGTGAACAGGTCTATTATAAGATGGATTAATCTCTGCCATAGTTATCCTAGACAGAAATGTCACTTCCAGCTGGATTCCCCCCTGATGCTGATCTTCTCCTCCAGTAACTGGGTTCTTGTTGTCTGCAGCACAAGCAGAAGAACAGTTCCGCTGCGAAAGAAGGAAATCAGCACAGCCACAAGTTCTGTGTCAGCTCAGAATAAAACTGAAGTCTCAGAAGAAGGGCTGAGGTTGAAGGGAGCCATTCAGAATTTCCAAGAAGCCAGATTAGTTTGAAATAGACCAATCGGCAGGGAAGTGTTACCGTGAAACTGAAGCAGAAGTCCTCAATACTGCAGCTTTCACAATGTAAAAACTGTGTTTTCACCTTCTGTCACGAGTCATTAGGAATATCAGTTCCTGTCAGGATAACCTCACTGCTGACTGTACCGCAGCCAGAGGTACTGCTTTTCTGATTTCACTGTCCCTGTCTATGCCTTAAGGCAGCTGCACTGAATTTCCCGGTGACACCTGCAGTTATGACGCCTGCAATGAGAATCCAATAATTCTTCCTGTCTGTCTGGATGAAGAGCTATGGTGGCCAAGTGTTCCCTCTGAAGTCCACGTGTGTCATTCTCCCCCTTAGCCTTTGTATTTGTGCTCTGACACAGTGTTTGAGGTCAGCAGGTGAACAATGCATGCTGCAGAGTCTCCTTTCTGAATTTTGGGATTGCAGTTGCCAATGCACTCTCCGCTTCCCCCAGAAGTAACCTGGAGTAACAGGGAGGAGTCACGGCCCTGCGGTCCGACCAGCTTCCACTTTGGGTAATTACACCCTGCTCGTCTGTATCCCCTTTGCAGAGTCAAGTAGCCACAGTGCGCGACTCACTTCCCCCCAGAGCCTGCCATGTAGTTTGCTAGGTGATTAAGATACAATTCACCGAGAATATGGTGGATAGCCTTTGTGTATCTGAAATGTTCTGAAGTCCTTCTAGATGAAATATAGGCTGCGGGCATCTGAGAGAAGACAGCATCTGAACAGACTCAGCACAACCTTGAGTCTCTAGGCTGCGAAAAAAGAAAAGCCCTCACGTATGGTACTGAAACGCAGTTCCTGATGGGACACGCACCACACAGACTCAAGATCGCACCTTAAGATCAGAAGAGAAATATATATATACACCCACATTACGGTGGGTGTATACTACAGGCCACCTGACCAGGAGGAGGAGGTTGATGAGGCCTTCTACAGGCAGCTGCAAGCAGCCTCACAGTCACAGGCTCTGGTTCTCATGGGGGACTTCAACCACCCTGACATCAGCTGGGAAGACCATACAGCTAGGCAGGCGCAATCCAGGAGGTTCCTACAGAGCATCGATGATAACTTTCTGAAGCAAGTGGTGGAGGAACCAACAAGGAAAGGTGCGCTGCTGGACCTTGTATTAACAAACAAGGAGGGACTGGTGGAGGATGTGAAGGTTGGAGGTAGACTCGGCTGCAGTGACCATGAAATGGTTGAGTTCAGGATCCTGCGTGGAGGAAGCAGGGCGATAAGCAGGATCAAAACCTTGGACCTCAGGAGGGCTGACTTTGCCCTCTTCAAGGAGCTACTGGGAGGAATCCTGTGGGCCAGGGCTCTCGAAGGCAGGGGGGTCCATGAGTGCTGGTCGCTCTTTAAACAACACTTCTTCCATGCACAGGAGCAATGCATCCCCCTGAGAAAGAAATTTAGCAAAGGAGGCAGGAGACCTGCATGGTTAAACAAGGAGCTTCTAGCGGAGATCAGGCAGAAGAGAAAGGTCCATGGAATGTGGAAAGAGGGACAGGCCACTTGGGAAGAGTACAGAAACGTGGTGAGAGCATGCAGGGATGCGATGAGGAAGGCCAAGGCTCACCTGGAATTGAAGCTGGCAAGGGATGTCAAAAACAACAAGAAGGGCTTCTTCAACTACATCAGCAGCAAAAGGAAGGCTAGGGACAACGTGGGGCCGCTGCTGAATGAGGCAGGTGTCCTGGTGACGGAGGATGCAGAGAAGGCAGAGCTACTGAATGCCTTCTTTGCTTCAGTCTTCAGTGCTAAGACTGGCCCTCAGGAATCCCAGGCCCCAGAGGTAAGAGAAGAAGCCTACAAAGAGAACGACTTTCCCTTGGTCCAGGAGGACTGTGTCAGGGATCGCTTAAGTGATCTGGATGTCCACAAATCCATGGGCCCCGATGGAATGCACCCACAAGTGCTGAGGGAGCTGGCGGATGTCATTGCTGAGTCACTCTCCATCATCTTTGAGAGGTCCTGGAGGACAGGAGAGGTGCCCGAGGACTGGAGAAAGGCCAATGTCACTCCAATCTTCAAAAAGGGCAAGAAGGAGGACCCAGGGAACTACAGGCCGGTCAGCCTCACCTCCATCCCGGGAAAGGTGATGGAGCAGCTTATCCTGGAGGCCATCATGAAGCAAGTGGAGGAAAAGAAGGTTATCAGGAGTAGTCAGCATGGATTCGCCAAGGGGAAATCATGCCTGACCAATCTGATAGCTTTCTACGATGACATGACTGGCTGGGTAGACGAAGGGAGAGCCGTGGATGTTGTCTACCTTGACTTCAGCAAGGCTTTCGACACAGTCTCCCATGATATCCTCCTAGGGAAGCTGAGGAAGTGTGGGCTGGATGAGTGGTCGGTGAAGTGGATTGAGAACTGGCTGAATGGCAGAACTCAGAGGGTTGTCATCAGCGGCGCTGAGTCTAGTTGGAGGCTGGTAACAAGTGGTGTCCCCCAGGGGTCAGTACTGGGCCCAGTCTTGTTTAACTTCTTCATCAACGACCTGGATGAAGAGTTAGAATGTACCATCAGCAAGTTTGCTGACGACACCAAACTGGGAGGTGTGGTAGATACACCAGAAGGCTGTGCTGCCATTCAGCGTGACCTGGATAGGCTGGAAAGCTGGGCAGAGAGGAACGTGATGAGGTTCAACAAAGGCAAATGCAGGGTCCTGCACCTGGGGAGGAACAACCTCATGCACCAGGACAGGCTTGGGATCGACCTGCTGGAGAGCAGCTCTGCGGAGAGGGACCTGGGTGTCCTGGTGGACGACAGGTTAACCATGAGCCAGCAGTGTGCCCTGGCTGCCAAGAAAGCCAATGGGATCCTGGGGTGCATCAAGAAGAGTGTGGCCAGCAGGACGAGGGAGGTTCTCCTTGCCCTCTACACTGCCCTGGTGAGGCCTCATCTGGAGTACTGTGTCCAGTTCTGGGCTCCCCAGTTCAAGAAAGATGAAGAGCTACTGGAGAGAGTCCAGCGGAGGGCTACGAGGATGGTGAGGGGACTGGAACATCTCCCCTACGAGGAGAGGTTGAGGGAACTGGGCTTGTTCAGCCTGAAGAAGAGAAGGCTGCGAGGGGACCTTATAAATGCCTACAAATATCTGAAGGGTGGGTGTCAGGAGGATGGGGCCAAGCTCTTTTCACTGGTGCCCAGTGACAGGACAAGGGGCAATGGGCACAAACTGAAGCAGAGGAAGTTCTGTCTGAACATGAGGAAGAACTTCTTCCCTCTGAGGGTGACGGAGCACTGGAACAGGCTGCCCAGGGAGGTTGTGGAGTCTCCTTCTCTGGAGATATTCAAGACCCGCCTTGACAAGGTCCTGTGCAGCCTGCTGTAGGTGACCCTGCTTCGGCAGGGGGGTTGGACTAGATGACCCACAGAGGTCCCTTCCAGCCCCTACTATTCTGTGATTCTGTGAGAAAACATCGAGACACGAGGCAGACCTCAGTATCTAGGGGCTCACT
This sequence comes from Opisthocomus hoazin, assembly GCF_030867145.1. Classification (NCBI taxonomy): domain Eukaryota; kingdom Metazoa; phylum Chordata; class Aves; order Opisthocomiformes; family Opisthocomidae; genus Opisthocomus; species Opisthocomus hoazin. Next base: position 34,427,962 of record NC_134416.1, on the reverse strand, counting down.
CCTCTCCCTTTACGACAGGGGACACCGCACCCAGGGAACTGGAGTCCAGCTTGCCCCAGGGGAGCAGGCCGCTAAGGGGTTTCCCTGCATGCTGCAGCCCTGAAGTCCTGGCAGCAGGAGGCTGCCTGTGAAGTTCCAACACCCCAGGAAACTTGAACTGCCAGAATGGCCCGTGAGAGCCCTTCTGCTTTGTGCTGCCAATCCAGGAGAGGCCGGACAGAGAACCCCAGAGCCTGCATCTCACGGGAGCAACGTCAGAAGTCACCCTAGGGCATCTGCCTTCCGTGAACATCAGGCACATCACCACATCAGACAAAGAGCACATTTGCACACATATTTCATCAGTGCTTTACACATTCTAGCTCCAGCCCTGCAGCCCATCCACAACTTCTTGTTCATGCTGTGAACCAGCAGATTTTCCATGCGTCATACCTCTTACCAGCCTTCTAAGATAACTGCTACCACTATGAATTCAGTAGCCATGCATACAAAGCGTTATTTCTCTCCTAAAGCCTAGGAAATCAGAACACCACTACCCAGCAAAAATAAACCAACAGATACCACTGCTTACTTTCTTTATTCAAGTAGATCATAAGAATCATAGAACCGTTTAGGTTGGAAAAGACCTTTCAGATCACCAGTTACAACCATTAACCTAACCCTGACAACTCCACCACGAAAACACGCCCCCAAGCACCAGGTCTACAGGCCTTTTAAATACCTCCAGGGATGATGACTTGAATCACCTTGGCAAACAACCTAGTCCCCTCCCGAACTGGAAGCCTTTGAGCTAGGCATCCAGCCCTGTGAGTGAATTCATGTCAGCTGTGCCCATCCACGCTCCCCAGGAGGGCAGCTGCCCTTCCCAGGTCTTAAGGGGCCTCCACGGTGTGTTACATATCCCCTGCGTGTAACCTGTCCAACGCCTGTAGCCATTTGTTGGCTTGCTGATGTTAATGTTCTGTGAACTCTTATCAGATATATTTGTCACCACAGTTGTTAATGTTTTGGGAAGGCACAGGCTGGCTTGAGTTCAAAGGAGGATAATGACAACGAAAAATAAGCCCTGACAGTGCTTAATTCAGGAGCCTGAATAATGTTCCTTACGAAAGAGAAGGTTGAAAAAGGCAACATGATGGGTGGGTGTTGATACTCACACCTGCAAAAGGTGTTTTAGTGCAAGGCATCTCAGTTCTGCATAGCAAGATCCAGTTTCTTGCTCTTGATATTAGAACCTCCAACAACATATCAAGTGAAATATATTTCTGAGAGGGGATTGTAATTAATCACCAGGGCAGGGTGCAGGGGACATCAATAAACTCGCCATTGTTTGAGCTTTTAAAGAGAAAAAGCAAGCTCCATCATCAGAGACATGCCAGTGTGCCGAGCAGGGTAGGGCACGTGAAGGGTGTCAGGTAGCAAGATCATGAGGTCACTCTTTTAGCTCAATAACACATGCAAATCCTTTGTGTTTCTGCAGTGTAGTCTGTGCAGGCGGCAGTGGGAAGGTGTTCAAGGTCATGTTGCGATCTAAGAGTACTAGAAAATGAGGTGCTGCATCTTGCATTATTACTAGGGGATTTATTTGAGTGCAGAGCAACGTAAGACACAACTGTGGTCGCATTTAATTCAAGAGAGGCAATGCTGCATGTGCAAGAGCTTAAAGCAAAAAATCTAAATACATTTTGTCATCCCCACCTCTGCAGATCCTTTGTTCAGTGGTTATCAGTACAAAACTCACGTGAAGGAAAACAAAATTAAATCGCTTGTTGCTCTTTTTATATCTCAAATAGCTCTCATCTTCTCAAGGAAGGTGATAGTGAAGACAGGACGGCATTTGTGATGAACAGAAGTTTGTAACTGTGGATGTGGAAGGCGAGGAATGATGGGGAATGGATCTGGAGGGGGAACTGATAATCTGGAGGACATGAGGAGCAGATGATATTTATAGCCAAGGAGAATACAAGCTTGCTTTTTCTGGAAGATGTGTTGTTCTGTGGAAGATTTTTGTAGGCCAGGATGAGAGTTACAGTTTTGGTGCTGTCCTAGCTTCCTTTTGTGGTGCCTTTCAGTGGCTTTTTTTTTTCCTGAGCTATCAGGATGCTTATTGGAGCTGTTTGACAGGAATTCAGCCTGTGTGAACAAGGGAAGGAAGAATATTTCCATCATGTTCCTCTTCAAATCAAAATGTTTAGTTAACAATATGCATGCTACAAATTGCTTAAATATTATGCAGGCTTTGGTATTTTTGGTATTTTTTGCTGAATGGCCGAGTGCAGAGAGTGAATGGAGTTAAATCCAGTTGGCAGCCAGTCATGAGTGGTGTTCCCCAGGGCTCCGTTTTGTGTCCAGTCTTGTTTAACATCTTTATCAATGATCTGGATGAGGGGATTGAGTGCTCCCTCAGTAAGTTTGCAGGTGACACCAAGCTGGGTGGGAGTGTCGATCTGCTTTAGGATAGGAAGGCTCTGCAGAGGGATCTGGACAGACTGGATCAATGGGCTGAGGCCAATTGTATGAGCTTCAACAAGGCCAAGTGTTGGATCCTGCACTTGGGTCACAGCAACCCTGTGCAACACTACAGGCTTGGGGAGGAGTGGCTGGAAAGCTGCCCGGTGGAAAAGGACCTTGTGTTGTTGGTTGACAGCCAGCTGAACGTGAGCCAGCAGTGTGCCCAGGTGGCCAAGAAGGCCAATGGCATCCTGGCTTGTATCAGGAATAGTGTGGCCAGCAGGAGTAGGGAGGTGATCGTGCCCCTGTACTCGGCACTGGTGAGGCCACACCTGGAGTGCTGTGTTCAGTTTTGGGCCCCTCACTACACAAAGGACATTGAGGTGCTGGAGCATGTCCAGAGAAGGGCAACGAGGCTGGTGGAGGGTCTGGAGATCAAGTCTTGTGAGAAGTGGCTGAGGGAGTTGGGGCTGTTTAGTCTGGAGAAGAGGAGGCTGAGGGGGCACCTTATTGCTCTCTACAACTACCTGAAAGGAGGTTGTAGTGAGGTGGGTGTTGGTCTCTTCTCCCATGTAACTAGCGATAGGACGAGAGGCAATGGCCTCAAGTTGTGTCAGGGGAAGTTTAGATTAGATATTAGGGAAAATTTCTTTACTGAAAGAGTGATCAGGCATTGGAACAGGCTGCCCAGGGGAGCGGTGGAGTCCCCATCCCTGGAGGTGTTCAAAAAAATGTGTAGATGGGGCACTTCAGGGCATAGTTTAGCAGGCATGGTGGTGTTGGGCTGATGGTTGGACTTGATGATCTTAGAGGTCTTTTCCAACCTTAACGATTCTATGATTCTAAGAAGAAGAATGAAGATGAGACTTCCTTGCCAACCAGGGTCAGTGTGTTTCATACACTCAAGAGGCTAGAGCACAGTTGAAAAAAAAAATTGAAAAAGGCCTAAAACCAGTGAGAAAACAGAGAATAGTTGTTCACCTGGTCTTACCTGGTGCTAGTCCTGTGAGAGAGCGGCTGCCCACAAGGGATGGGGCCAGGCTGGGCTGGGCAGCTCCGCTGTGCCTCCTGTTTCCCACCAGAGAAGGCAGCTAGGTTTGTCCTTCGCAGCAGGAGCATCTTCCCTATTGACTTTCTGATCGACTCTGCCACTTCCCTGTCATCTCAGGGCTCTTCTCCTGGCCCTCAGGTCCTGGCGTTCCTCAGTGTATCATCTCAGCCCTGCCAGCCCTGCCATCAAGCCCGGTTTGCAGGGACACGGGACAGGGCAGGCTGTGGCCCCAGGAGAGGCTGGTAGGAGGGTGGGAGCAGCAGGGGAGGGTGGCCATTTTTCTAATAAGTTGAAAAGAAGAGAGATAATCAAGGATCTGCTAGTAACAGATTTTTCCCTTCACATTGAGCTCAGCTTAGCCTTGCATTGAAGGGCATAATTAGGTGTCCCTCTCTGGAGCTCATGTTCTTTTATTGTATGAAATTATAACTGTAGCTTACTTGCAAAAATAAAACAAAGAAGTTAGAAGGAGCTTTCCATTTGTATCAGTTTTGTTGGGAGCTGAATCCAGCCTGACTGAGGTAAGCAGAACGCACAACTTTGCCTAGATTTTGTAAATTTAAACTGGAGACACAATGGGGAAATTAGGTTGGAAAAAAAAAAATGGTTTTACATACATATGCAGCATTCACCCAAGCAGTCATATGGCAAGAAGGCGTGTACTGCGCTGGATCAAAGGGGAAGAGCCTAGCATGAGATTAAAGGGGGGATAATTGCAAGCAACCAGAAAGTTTTATAATAGAGGTGATAATAACATACAGCAGAGGAAGGAAACTGCAAGGAACAGAAATAAGGATAAAATGCAAATAAAAGAGATCCTTTGATCCTTCTGGCTTTCTCCCGATACAACAGAATTATTTTGTCACCCACTGACTTCATTTCCCTTCCACTCTCACCTTGCTGCCCTCTGATAGCTTTCCATCTCCCCTGTCCTGACACTGCACCAGGTCTGCCCCCCACCACGTGTCCCGTCGCAGTGCAGCGCAGCGTGCGTCTTTGTCAAGTGCCAATTCCAAATAGGAAACACCTTCAGTGAGAGCCCGCACTCCTCATTTTGCTGCTGACTTTGGGAAGCAATAGAGCTGGCAGAGGGACAAGCTCTGAAAATCACCCTGTGTAGCGAGCCACACAGCGTGAGTTCAGCCTGAAAGGCCAAAACTCCTGACCACCGTTCTGGGAGAAAAACGTAAACATTTGAAGAGGAGAGAAGCCAAGAAAGAAGAAGCCTGGGAGTGGGATTTTCCAGATATTTTTGGAAATTTCAGATTTTTACCAAAGCTATGGAAGTAAAAAGCATTTTCCTTCCTCCTTCCATCCCTTATCCTGTATCCTGTTGGGTTTCACAGGTCAAGAATTCCACGACTTTTAGAAAGGGAACCAGCCCTTTCTAAAGAGGACGTCATCTGCATCTTCTGACAGAAACCTCTGCACCACAGCACTCCGGAAAGCCTGGTCAGTCCTCGCGAGAAGCTCGGGCTAAACTTGGTTACGTGAGTCACCACTTTGCAAACACCATACCTCAGGCATGACGGGGAATAACGGCGGTGGTACTGATACACACCAGAGCAAGGAACCTGCGAGCGACAGAAAAGAGGGGAAAAATTAAGAGGAGTGAAAATAAAGAGCCGTTTTCTGCTCTAAGATGGCTCTAAGATGGCTAGAAGGTGTGTTGATGGCCTAAAAATGGGTAAAGAGCGTGTCTGGCAGTGATTTCTGGGGGTGGCTTGCTGTGAGGGCCTGAGACTTCAAAGCAGAGGGGCTTTAGCTCGAACGACTTGTCACGTCTGTGATCGAGTAGCAGCTCCAGCTGGCGGGAAGACGGAGGCATCCTCCGCGCACGCCCATTTCTGAGGGAGCGCTGGGAAGTCCCGCTTTGGACACAGCGCTGTTTCTGACCGCGCCGAAGAGCGAGGCTGCGGGGACCGTTTGGTTCCCTCTTCTGAGGTAGGACTCGGAGCACTCTCTTTACTGAACGCTTGTACAGGTGCTGTTAGCGAGAGCCGTGTGGCTTTGAGGGCAGAGGATGCCCCGCATCGGCTGGAGAGTGGGTGAGTGTGGTGGGTTGGCCTGGGCTGGGCGCCAGGTGCCCACCCAGCCGCTCGATCCTCAACAGGATGGAGGGGGAGAGAAAATAAGGTGGAAAAAACTTGTGGGTCAAGGTAAAAGCAGTTTAACACAGCAAAAGCCAAGGCCTTGTGCAGAAGCAAAGGAAAACAGAAGATTTATTCCCTACGGAAGCAGGCAATGTCCGGCCACTTCCCGGGAAGCAGTGCTTCAGTACGTGTAGACAAGCGTCATAAATAATGAATGTCGTGTGTCCCCCCCCCTTCCTCTTAGATTTTATTGGTGATCATGATGTCACATGGTATGGAATATCCCTTTTGGGATAGCAGCCTGGGTCAGCTGTCCCAGCTGCGTCCTCTCCCGAGATCTTGCCCACCCCCAGCCTACTGGTGTGTATGTGGGGGATGTTGGAGAGACAGCCTCGGTGCTGCGGGATCATGGCTCAGCAGTCCCAGGCGTGTCATCACTACCCTTGGAGCTACCAGTGCAAAGCCCAGCACGGGGAGGGCTGCGATGGGGAACGCTAACGCCATGCCTGCCGGACGCGGAGCAGCACAGTGTGTTGCGGGGAGCAGGGCTGGTGGGGCAGCTGCGGGTGTACCACCAGGAAGGAGTTCCTCGTGCAGCTGGGCTGCGAAGTGGGGCGAGATGCTGACTGACCCTGCCTGCCTTGGCACGGCCCTCGGCCCTTGACAGCTCGCTCCCAGCAGAGCTGGTAGCATCTGCTTCCCGTGACCTTAAAGAGGCTCACCATTGAGGGGTGTTGTTGAAAATGTTTGGCACTTACTGACTCATTTCATTACTTAAAGGGAGCCTATAGGAAAGATGGGGACAATCTTTTTAGTAGAGACAACAGTGACAGGACGAGGGGCAATGGTTTTAAACCAAAACAGGGTAGGTTTAGGCTAGATATAAGGAAGAAATTCTTTACAATGAGGGTGGTGAAACACTGGAACGGGTTGCCCAGAGAGGTAGTGGAGGCCCCATCCCTGGAAACATTCAAGACCAGGTTGGACAGGGCTCTGAGCAACCTGATCTAGTTAGTGGTGTCCCTGCTCGCTGCAGGGGGGTTGGACTAGATGACCTCTAGGGGTCCCTTCCGACCCAAAACTTTCTATGGTTCTATGATTTTCTGATCCTCTGGAGGCCGGAGAGAGTGGTGAGTTGTTGTGGGTGATGCGGCCAAGCGCTGGGAGGAGTGAGTAACGGCGGTGCGGAGCGCACGCGCCTCACCGTGCAGGTTACACCATGCTGGTGAGAACGGGGCAACAAGGAAGGCGGCAGAAGCGAGACGGGAGGCTTGGACTCCCACAGGTTAATTAGTCAAATGCACTCGACCATGAGTAATGAGAGGGATGCCTCGTACGCAATGAGAGAGTTCCGTATTGGTGACAAAGCGCTGCGAATACAGCTCTGCTCCGCGAGGATCGATGCCAACACCACTGTCTCTCAGCGCTTCCCAGCCAAAGCTGCTCCTGAAGCTGAGGGAAGGACTGAGAGAAGTCCTTCCCAGGCTGAAGGACTGTTTTTAGCGGACTGGGTGGCCGTGTGTCGGTGCGGTGGGTCCGCCGAGCGGGGCGCCTGCAGGCGCTCTGCCCGCCACAGGAGGTCAGCGCGGCACCAGGTTCCACCTCGGGGTGCTCGGGCCCCAGACACGGGCGCTCCCGCCCGCTCCGGAGGGACTGGGGAGCGCCGGGTCGCTTTCAGGGTATGCGGTACAGTTTTGGCTGGCACATATTTCTAATCGTCTCATCTATCCTAAAAAGGATTGTTTTGTAGTTATTTTCCCTTTCTCTTTCTCATCCTCTTTATCTATCTGTTGTCATTTTGAAAACTAATTTTGTGAAAATCACAGAATCACAGAATGGTAGGGGTTGGAAGGGACCTCTGTGGGTCATCCAGTCCAACCTTCCTCCCGAAGCAGGGTCACCTACAGCAGGCTGCAGAGGACCTTGTCCAGGCGGGTCATGAATATCTCCAGAGAAGGAGACTCCACAACCTCCCTGGGCAGCCTGTTCCAGGGCTCCGTCACCCTCAGAGGGAAGTTCTTCCTCATGTTCAGATGGAAGTTCCTGTGCCTCAGTTTGTGCCCATTGCCCCTTGTCCTGTCACTGGGCACTACTGAAAAGAGTCTGGCCCCATCCTCCTGACACCCACCCTTCAGATATTTGTAAGCATTTATTAGGTCCCCTCGCAGCCTTCTCCAGGCTGAAAAGGGTCTCTGAACCACATTTATGCACACATGCTATATGTATTATTATACGTATATAAAAAATAATATACCTATTAAAACTGTCACTTATAGTATTACGAAGCAAAGCTAAAAAGCCTGCAAACTAGTAAGTTAAAAAGTCTGGGAAGGAAGGGTCAGTTGACTTCTAGTCAAAACAGATTGTTCACATAATCACTGAAAAATAGTGAAGTTCGGGTCCGCTCAGCGATCCGCAGAGTCAGCCCAAGACACCTGGAGCTATGCCATAAGGCTGGGTGAAAACAAGCTTGGTCGTTCAACTCAGTCCTTGGCAGGGGTTCCTCCCGCTCTCCCTGTCCATGGGTTTGGCTTGGGCTGATTTTTGCCACCCAGGGGAAAAAAAAAATCGACGAAGGCTTGTTTCAGAGTGAGACGCTGCACTATAGTGACTAGAAGACACAGCTGAGACCGAGAGTAATGAGAAATCTTCTTGTCATTGGCCTTGCATTGAAACATACGTGTTTGTTTGAAAACTCTGCTCCTTCTCTGAAAATCGTAAAAGAAAAAAAACACCCGCTGCATCTGTTCGTGGTGGTATCATCTGGGGATAGAGCAGGAAAACATAATTCAGCTTGGTGCACATTCTTTCTCCCTCTGTCTCATCTCCAAAGCTAAATTTAGAACGTAAATCTTAGCATGATGTTTGCTTTTTATTTTGTTATCCAAAAAGAGAAATGTAGCTTAGTCTTCAATATGGCAATTTTTATAACCTAAATATTTTTCCTGGCATCATAAAAAAGAGTGGGTGGGAGAGAGAAAAAAGTTGGCAGTTTAAGCGAATAAACCAGAAAATAATGCATTCAGTTAAGGGGCACCAAAACACTGTTACTGCTCTCTGAGTGGCGTTTTGGTTGCTCAAGCTGCTTTTGGTGCAGCAGCTTCCACTAGGACCTCGCAGAAGTAAAATGGTAACTCAGTGGCTCTGCAACGCCACGTTTGGGGAACAGGCCTCGAAGGTAGCGGCATGAACCAACGACGGCAGCATCTGAAGCACAAAATGCACAGGACTTTCCAACAAAAATTGTTTTCTTGCAGCCAAAATTTGGAAGCCCAAATTTTAATTTACTGAATTATTTTAGCTGAAAGAAATGAGGTCAGAGGGGCTTACTGATGCAGGCGGAGAATGAATCGTTCTGTCTCCCAGCTTTCTAAAGGAAGCACATGAGAGTGAAATGTTTCTAAAGCAAATGCAGCTCAGGTGCTGTCACTTCCAAACACTGCTCAGAGCTGGCTCAAAAGCAGACCAAGCCTGTGCAGGAGGGGAGAGGGGGGAGCCTAGGTGTTTGGGTTTTGGGCTAAAATGAAATCCCTTCTCTTCACTGTACAGAAGTAGAAAACGTTTGCGTAAAGAGAACTGTAACGGGCGTCTGCCTGTCTTCAGAAACATCAATTACAGCAGAGATTATTATCTCTGAAAGTGGCATTTAATTAGTGGAATTTAATCTCAAAGACCACTAAAACCCTTCCTTGCTAATTAGATGACTTCATATCCCTTTCTTTTTGTACCTAGAGGAATCGGCAGTCGGGTGACCGCTCTGAGGGTAGAAGTCTGGGAGTGCTGGGTAGCTGCCTGGCAGGGGTCGGGCTGCGCAGACAGCAGGGTCCTCCAACAGCAGCTGCGAGGAGCGCTGCTGGCGCCCGCAGAGCTGGGGATCCGGGGGATGCAGTCGGCCTGCGGGAAGCTGGAGAAGGTCTTCTACAAGGGCATGGAGTGACAGGACAAGGGGTAACAGCTTTCAACTGAAAGAGAGGAGATTTAGATCAGACACAAGGAATTCTTCACTGTGAGGGTGTTGAGGCACTGGCACAGGTTGCCCAGAGAAGCTGTGGCTGCCCCCTCCCTGGCAGTGTTCAAGGCCAGGTTGGATGGAGCTCTGAGCAACCTGGTCTGGTGGAAGGTGTCCCTGCTCATGGCAGGGGGGTTGGAACCAGGTGATGTTTAAGCTCCCTTCCGACCCAAACCACTCTGCGGTTCTAAGGGAGCGCCTGGCCAGGCCTGACGGCGAGTGACGACACGTGATGTTGGGTAGCAGGGCTGAGGCTCTGCCCGAGCGGTTTTGCCTCTGGCTGAGAGCAGAGATTAGCTCAGAGATCCTCTTTACTGCAGATGGATGACTGAGTGTGCACGTGTGCGGTGAGGAGGTGTTGCTTCAAGGGAGGAAAATGCAAACAGAAGAAGAGTGATTAAACCGCTCATTAAATTTAATAGCCTTGCTATTTATATTGGAGCTGGCTTTGCAGCAGTGGGTTGGAATGCATTAGCCAAAGGAAAATCTAAATGCGACCTCACAAAGCTCGTTGGGAACTTGGACAGAAACGGTACTAGCTTATACCTTTTTTTTTTTAAATTAACTACTCCCTCTTTCAGGAATGTCTCTCCAACTTGCAGGTCTAAAGCAGTAGCTTCATTAGCTTTGCTGTGAGAAGGGCACATTCCGTTCAAAGGAAGCTTTGCCCGTCGGGAGCGTTCCTCGGTGTGCAAGGGGAGGCCATTCCGCTACTGCCGGGCGAGAGCAGGACAGGAGCAGGGCTGCTTGCTTAATGCATCAGGAGGCCCAGCGCTGTGGCGTGCATCCCCCTGGAAGTGGGAAACCAGAGTCGCTAGCTAGAGGCTGCACTTCACAGGGCCAGAATTTAAAAGTCAAGGGCCACGTTCCTGTCCCGTGTGTCTGAGCTCATGTTACGGTGTGTAAATGTCTCCTTCTGGCCGAAGGGCAGGAACGCGGTTCTGTTCGTGATGACGTCGACGCAAGGGCTGTCACTGACCCGTGTCGGCCCGTGGCTGACGCGCTGACATTCTTGGCTGTGCAAGAGCTAAAGTTCACACAAACAAGTAAGCAAAAGTTATACACAAGGGTTTTATTATGTGGATAATTTGACATAGTCCGCGGCAGTCAGATACAAGTGCATTTAATTAACGTTTTGTGGACATCGTAACAGTCGGAATACTTCAGCCAAACGGTCAGTATTTGGCTGAATTCAGGCCAGTGCAATTCATGACATAACCATAAACAGGAACTTACAGGTCTACAATGAGGTTAGACTAGAGAGCGACAGCGTATTTATTGTCACACCAAAGCATTACGAAGTATGAAAGCCCAGCATTTCTACTATCTCTAAAACGGCATTTGTACAAACCTGGCACAGATTCCTAAGCGTAAGCATTCGTCGCGTCAGTGACGGATCATGACTTTCGCTATTTTTGGGAGTTGTTTCAATATTCAGAACTATCTGGGGCCACGAGAAGAAATGTAAACATCTGATGGTCCTTTGAAAGTCCCTTCTGAGAAAATACATCGCGTGCCACAGGAAAAGTGCATGCTAACTGCGGTGTCTGCTATGGCCAGGCTGATTCAAATTCACATAGCACCAGGTATTTATCCATTTCTGCAGTAAAAAGTTAGAAAATCTTTGTATTAACTCAGAAAAGAGAAAACAAAGTCAAAAGGTTTTTTTTTTCTTCTTCTTTCTTTAGAGGAACAACAATTAAATAAAAAACCCCCTGCCCAACATTTAAACAGTCACCTCTTCTGTACACGGGAACCAAGAGCTAGCAAAGCGCGTAGCCAGTGAACAGTCTTTATTATTTTTTTTTTCTTCAGGTTCATGTACCTGAACATACGAGTTTATTTACAGGTGGACAGGTATCCACAGAAGTAATAATCAGAATACCTCTATTTGGCTAAAAGTTGTATAAAAAAAGACAAAACACTTTATTTTCAAATACTTTCCAAATATATATATATATATATATTAAAAGTATTCGGTATTTCCATTAGTGCCAGAATTGGAAGCTCTTTCTCATTTTAAAAAGTGAACTTTGTAACAGCGAGCGACGGCAGAGGGCTGGTGGCTGCAGGCAGAGCTTTGCTGTGAGGGATGGCAGCTGGAGCTGCACCAGGCCCAGGGCGCAGGCAGAGGAACGCTGCCGTGCCCCCCGCCGTGCCGCAGCCCGCGTCCCGGTGCGGGAGACCCCCGCGCGCGGCGCCGGGCGTCCCTGCGGCGTCACCCTCCCGCGGGCAGGCCCCCGCCGACGGGAGCGGTCGCAGCAGACCTGTCCTGGCGCGGGTTCTTGCTCGAGTCGCCGGGTGCCGCGGATGGCGTCGCGGGAACCCCCGCTCAGGGATGTGTTTTTCGATCGAGCAACGTACAAAAAGCACTGCGTTTTTTTTTAAAAGGATGGTTTTTTAAACCAACAACTCACAGACCTCTGAAGCAGTGGAAATATTCCTTCTGCAAATGGACAACCAGCGTCGGCGGGTAGCTCAATACATGGGAAAACACAATTTCCACACTGATTCCTTTAAAGAATATAAAATGAAAGGCCTTAGCCCATCAAATACAAATACATGCTGCAAATATATTTTTCAGTTAAACATAACCTAGATGAGTGCAAACCTCTGGACAGGTAGAGAATATACGAACACTACTGCCTACACACCGGTATCAAATATTTGAATAGTTTGCATATAAACAAAACCTTTCTTTGTTGTTGAGTCCAGGCTTGCTTTACTCTAAAGCAAGGACGTTCTTAATACATCTTTTTTTTTTGTGTCTTTCTCCCTGCAGGACGAACTGTAAGAAACACACTCCAGTCACCGACCAGCCTGGGCCGATGCGTCTCACAGCAACGACCCGACACTGAAGTCAGAACGGTGCACGCAACACCTTTTTCCTTCATTTAATCACACCAGCTACGAGAACGAGACCTCCATTTTCCATCTCCCCTCCTCCCTCCCCACGGACGTCGCGCTCACCCCAAGGCCTGGCCCTTCCCCTCGCGCACCCCCGGCCCTGCCGTCCCCTCGGCGCGAGGGATGGAGGAAGGACTGAGCGCTTTTGCGAACGGCAGGCGGCCGGCAGGGCAGCGTCAAAGGGCTCTCACCAGGGCTGAGAGTTTGCCATGGCCGCCTCCTCGCAGCCCGTCCCGGTGTTGCCGCAACCCTCCCAATGCCGTGCGAGAGAGCAGCTGCTGGCCCCGCTCCACTGCCCCAGCGCGCGAGACGCCGAGCAAAGGTGCGAGAGGTGCCGGGGCCGGGGCGGCAGCCGCTCTGGCTGAGCGACCACGGGTACCGCAGCCCTCCGCTTGGCCACGCTGGGCCCCCGAATCCCCACCAGTCCCCCCAAGCCCCGACCAGTCCCCCCGAGCGTGCCAGGTCCCCACGCCTCCCTGCAGCCCACCACGTGTCGGGGTCTCGGGGGGCAGAAGCGAGACAGGAGACAAACACCCGCGGAAGGGGATGGGAGCACCGTCAGCTCTGCCGTCTGGGGGCTGCTGACCCAGGGCCAGAGGCTGGGGTTGAACCGATTCACGGTACAGCAGTACGCAGCTGCAGGAAAGTGCATAGTTCGGAGGCACACATTCACTGACGCAGCGCCAAGGAGGGTTCTTTGCTGTGCAGCGTAACCGCCATCAGCTTTCACCGAGAATGCGACCTGACAAGGCCACAGGAGACCAGTCCAGCACACAGCCGGTGCGCTGATGGCAACGGAGTGGCACTTCCCAGATAAAGAGTTAGCTGCTGCTGCTTCTTGCTTTTCTGAGATAATGTTAAGTAGTTTTTCAGTCGAAGACTGTTGTTTCTGTAGTAACGTGTAAGAGATTTGGGGATTTTGAGAGATTCCGATTCAACCACGGCCATCTGAGTACGGGTGTGCCCTGCTCTGAGGTTTGTTAGCAAGTCCAGGCCCTCAAACCAACAGAAGTCCGGTTCTAACTATGGTGCACAACCCAAATGAAAACACAATTCTGTTGGAATGCTGAAATTCTAGTTCAGTAGTGAGTAGTGCTTTTTTGCTTTTTTTTGGCAATAGCTGAGCTAGTATTTAGAAAATTCTACGAGTTTGCTCACTTTTGCTTTTGTTTCAGTTCACGCTTTGGAACCGAGCTGCTTCCCACGAGGAACGTCTGTTGTCCTGAGCACCCCTGAACGTACAGCAGCAACGCACCAGGCAGGGCGGGCTTCACAACAAGGAGAACACCTTGATTTAAACGATCTAGTTTCATCTTGTTTTCCATTTGTGCTTTTTTCTGAAGAAAAATTGCCTTCTCACTTGTGATACTTACTAAAATACAGTGGTTTGCTACTAAAACGTAATTTTAGCAAAGATCACTGCTTTTTACTAATCAAGATTTCTATAAATATTTAATTCAGCAATGAATTGACTTTGCTCATGATACTTCACCTTCATGTTTCTTCATGTTCTTAATTTTTACTTAGGAAAAAAAGTGGTTAATGCACTTATTAGATGACTTAGATTCTTCTCTGCAATTTTTATTCAACCTATCTATGAAAATTGCACAAAAGCATTTTTGAAATTAGAAAAAAATACAATAATCAGATCATCAGGATTCACAAGCAGGAGAGTAAATTTATCAAAGCGTATTTTGCAATCTAAGTGAAGAAACATTGCCTACTGCCGGTGAACTGATCATTCACTGGGAAATGAAAAAAGCAGAAAAGGGTTTTTTCCATACAAACAATGAATATTAAATGTGCAAGAGGATGCGGCTTGCTCATTCTGAAACCCAGCGACCAGAAACAAATTATTCATTACCTGAATTACTTGAGTAAAATACTCCTTTCTTAGAAAAAGTACCTCTGTCCAAAGCTGTCTTAGTGCATTAACAAACTCGGGAGCCGGTGCTTAGCAGATTAGTAATTCAGTAGTCTTACTACAAAGTTTCAAGTGCAAACACATACTTCTTAGTATTTTAACTCAGTTATTTTCATAGACTTTTAGGCATTAATATACACAAGGCTAATTTCGCAAATGTTTTGAATTTCAGAAAAAGATTTGAAATGCTTGGAGCATCATGACTTGTACCGAGAACGACTCCCGGCATACCTGAAGTCTGTCGGAGGTGCTCTCGGTTCAGCAGGCAGAGTCAACTCAGAAGCAGACAAAAAGGTTTTGCACTAAAACATTTTCAGTGGCAACAGACTGCGGAGGCTTTTTGATGAGCTACGGCCAAAGTGCTCTGAACTCTGGAGTTCTCCCCAGCTGCCGGCGCTACAGGGAGACAGTGAGAGTTTAACAAAGGTCTGCATGGTCATGGTGGCATTTTGTTGTTTTGTGGGGTTTTTATCTTAAGAAGAGAAGAAGCACCTGCTTCTAGGGAGAAACAGCTTTTTGCTCTGCACAGGCCACCGGCTGTGGAAGCAGCTTAGCTGAATCTGCTGCGCTGGCCCACAGACTGCCCCGGAGGGCAGAACTAAATCAGGCTGCAAAGGAGTATCACCTGCACGCAGAGGTCTTCTCTTCTAAGCTTTCCTTCAAACATACACGAAATACAGAAACCAGCTGAAAATACAGAACTGCTGTCTGTGCTGCCTGATGGCTCACCTGAAGGCTCTGCTCTTGCTCCTCAGCCAAACACAGGCTGAGTTCTCAGAGACAGCCTGTGCTCGGGGCAAAGGTTCTGAGCTTAATTCTCATCTCTCTGGCAGGATGCACAGGTACCACTGACCTGTGCGTTCTCTCCAGCGCGGGTAGCACGGTGCTCAGCAGCGCCAAGCACGGAGCCTGATGCCACTGCGCTGCGCTCGCCTCGCTGCAGGGACTCCCGTCGGCCCCTGAAAGGACATGATGGCTTCGCAGAACCCAGAAACACCCAGATCCCACCCATCTTTTGTGCAGGACACTGAGGCTTGAGTAAAGATGGCAAGATGACACGTTTGCAACTCCAGGTGAGACCACAGTCACGCCACTGGAGCAGCTGTTGGCTCCTACCTACGGATGCAGCAATGAAAAAGCCAGGTGTCTGCGAGTCTGTTAAACGGAACTGGGGACTCAGGGTGGAGGCTGACAACGCTTATGCAGGGGTTTCACATCACGGTGCCGAGGGCTTCGTGGTCCGTGCGGACGCGTGCCCACCAGCCTGGGAGAAGGCAGCCTGGGAAGGACTCGCCCTGGGAAGGAGGTGGGAGCGTCGCCGTCTCTCTACCCCCTGTCACTGCCGTGGGCTTTGTTTTCCAGTCACTGCAGGCTTCCACTTTCCTAGGTGTGATTTGGAATAAGGAGTTTGGACAAAGTGAAAGTAGAAAGGCCTTTATTTTCCAATATACTCCACAAGATCTGAATGGATTCAGCGCTGGGGTAGAGAAGCTGTTCTTTGTTCAAAGCGCTGAAACTGGCATCTAAAAATTCTTCAACCAAACTACAGGCAGTAGCATCAGGCTATGAATACCAAAACCAGGGGGAAGACAAGCTCTTCATTAGCTCATTTAGGAACAAGAAGATCATCTTTAGGACACCGGTTTCCAAAATTCGGGGGGACGAAGGCAGAAAAAAACAAATGTAACTACCGCTGTCAGCCTGGAAGCAGGCCCGTAAGTGTGAGGGCTTGGAGAGCTGCTGTTCAAAGCAGGAAAATATGTACTCGCACGTGGTGTCTGGCGGTCTCTTGGACCTGCAGGAGTTCAGCCCCGCCAGCGACGAGGGGCTCCTCCAAACGCCCCCAACGCAGCACTGCACCAGCGCAGTGAAACACGTGTCTCTTTGCGAGTTAACTCCAACCCATTTCAACTTCTCTGTCAGCTCTTTTCATTTTAACCCAGCTTATTAAATAGTTTTGTGCTTCTTTGCAGTAGACTAGTCTCAAGACCCATGTCAATTAAACTAATGCAGGGTTTGCATATAAGCAAATCCCATGCCTAGAACTCTGTCTTCTGCTTATTCCTATTCCATTTTAAACCACTCTACCCATTAATGTACTGAATTTACCAAATGGTAAATCATTTCAGAAGCTATACTGTTTTTCAACACATCATTAAAACTGTCTCTGATCTAAATAGTTTATTTGCTGTATGTTACGGAACTTCCATTTTTATAAAACCATCTTAGTTTCACGGTTAATTTCAAGTTAAAACTAGATTAATAGAACCTTTGTTGTTTTGTGTATCAAAAATAAATGGCCCAACAAGTGAGAAAATACATAAAGTGCAATGCAGAGCAAATTAAAGCTCAGTAATTTTACGCTGAAAGAGGAAATGCTCTGGTTCTCAAAATAATAATTCAGAAAAAAGTTTTTAAAAAAGAACTTAGATTTACTTTATATTCTCCCAAACAATATTTGGTAGGAAACAAAGGAAGAACAATATATGTGGGCAGATATTTCCCATTTGTGGCTAAAGTGAGACAAAGGGATGCATGGATCTAAACACTGCACTCTTATGCAAGCAGAGTGTGTTAGAAATCCCATATTCATAAGAACTGGGCAACTGGGCTTTTGTTTTCCTCCAGCTGCTTAACTTGTCCCAAATTCACCCCCTTCTATGATGAAATATTTTTCTTATATGAAATAATGTACGAGTAGCACATGACAAGAAAACAACACTGCTTTTTCAACAGAGCTTAAAAAAAAGCAGCGTGACTGAGGCTGACAGGTACCTTCCTTCCGCTGCCCTGCGAACCTCCACCTTCTCCCCGGCATTCCCATCACTGCCAAGTTGATGCTGTGATAAAAAGAGGCTGGAAAACGGCACTAGCAAAGCAGCTGAGCATCTTCCCTATTTGCTACCACATCCGGATAAGCGGTATACCCTGGTTTTCCACGGCCCAGAGATCTCATGCAGAGGTCATAGAATCACAGAATCACAGGTTGGAAAAGACCTCGAAGATCATCAAGTCCGTCACCCCAACACCACCATGCCTTCTAAACCACATCCTGAAGTGCCACATCTACACGTTTTTGAACACCTCCAGGGATGGTGACTCCACCACCTCCCTGGGCAGCCTGGTCCAATGCCTGACCACTCTTGATGACATTGCCCCACCCCGCAATAAACCTCACCTGGCCTGAGATCCGCCTGAATAACACCAGACTGGCTCCAGGTTGCCCCTGTGGCCAGGGGAGGAGCAAGGTCCAGTAAGGTGGCTTGTCATGTCCCTTAACTCCTCCAACATCTGCTTAGCAAAACCACGGCACAGTTGAGATGTAGTCTTAAGACTCATTGCATGAAGGATTATTGATCTAACTCCTCTTTTTTCCCCTATAGACTCCGTTTCATATCAAAATCAATGCTGTTGTAACGGTATTTGAGTAGTGCTAGTGCTAAGCAACCACCCGCTGGCGGAGCTCTCTTGAGCTCGCTACTGGAGGAGAATGTGCGAGTGCAGGCCCTTAATGAGTGTCCAGCCAAGACAGGTTGGGATGATGGCGGTATTGTCATGCCTGCCGCATGAAGAGCAGAGGTACAAACCCTCAAGCCGTTTACTGATTTAGCCTTTAGGCACTTTATACAGACCTACGCTCTCAAGAGTGGTTCAAGTCAGCATAAGTCAGGGTGTTTCTCTTCAGAAATGTCTCTGCCAGGGGGCAGGCACAGCTCTTTCAACAGCAGCACAAGCTTACGCTAACCTAACCTGCTGTGGACCTACAGTGCTAGGTCAAATGTAGAGATCTAAATCTAAAATGATATTCCCAGCGCCCCACGACTGACAACGTCAGGTTCCTTGCGAACGCAGTGCTAGCTGGTGCTGCGTTGGAAATGCCACTGGAAAGGGATGGGGCAATGGTGCCTTTATAAAGGTCTACTAATAAAACACCAACGTAGGCAGTGGAGGAGCTGGAAAGAGCCTCCTTTACCCAGGGATCAAACTCACATTGGTCTGGTTTTAGGGCTCTTTGCTGGGTTCCAGCAAATCTTGGGAAGAAGACTTAGTCAAGATGACAGGGCTCCACTTAAGCCCGGGCGGGAGCGTGTTCCCACCAGCTGGTCAAGGAGCTGCAGCACGGCTCTGAAGGAGGGACACCACCACTTCTGAATTCAGCTCTGACAACACCGTAGTTTATTCAGTGACCTTCTGTAACACAAAAGTTTTCCAGTCATTTTATTTTAATCTCTGAAAGAACGAATATTCTTCAAAAGAGCTTTCAGTGCTGTGGGCACGAAGGAATGCAGATGACAACCTCCCTCAAGCTGGACACAACAAACGGAGCACTTGCTCCAGCTGACAGCATGTGGACTACGGTGGCGATTCCCTCCACAACAGGCTGGCTCTCCTGGATCCCATTCCAAGAATCCTCCTTCTCCCCAGGCCTGGCATCAGCAGGGTGGACTGCAGGCTGAACACCATGCGCTTAACAGCTCTTCAGTCTGTCTCTAGGTGACACACCCAAAGTACTGCCACTTTGGTATTGCCAGAAATCGAGCCACCACCTTCCAACAGCCGCACACAGGTGCCCAGGAACGTATCCATCTCTCTCACGAAGCCTAACAGCAAAATTCTCTTCTCAAGCACTCAGAAAGGGGGACTCAATTCCACGCTCCCAGTTACAGTGGAAACGGTCACAGAGAGGAAAACCCAAGAGCCTTCGTGCTACAACCGCCACCCGTGTGAGCAGTCCCAGTCACTGCACTTCTTCACGGGAATAACTGCAACTCGCCTGAGAAAACCCGAAATGCTTCGAGGGCTCGGCCAGTTACGGTGCTATCTGCATTGTGCTCTTAACTGTGTAACAAGACTTCTTATCAGGCTTGTAATTTTTTGAAAAATAAGCCTTCTGTAACTGATGGCTTCAGACTGGTACAAACACGTAAGACGGAACATGCAGCACTGGACCTCTGGGCTATGGACAAATACGCACAAGCTTCACAAGGGTGGCTTGTTTCAGAACAACGCTTTCAGTTTTCCCTCTCCTCCTGAGGTTAATTAGAAGTAATTCCCATTAAACTGTTGGCATGTCTAGGGAGGAAAACAGAAAAGATCGCATTGATTTTGTCTGGGTTATGGTCAATTTATTTACACAATCTAATTTTAAGTATCTGCTGTAATTTTAGTATCTGATCATATCTGGCTTAAGATACTTCTGAGAAAATATGACACATTTGGGCAAGAAAGACTACTCAGCGGGATTAAGTGCTCTATTATAGAGCAATAAATAAGACCAGTGTTAGTACGGATGGGATGGCAGAATCTTTCCCTTATACATTTAAAGGAGTGCAGTGTTTCGGCAGGTGAAAGAGAATCTGTATCAGAAACGATGGTGACAAGGCTACAGGACTAACAACAGTACACTAAAAAGTAGCATCTACACAAAGACGGTACTGCAAGGTTTATTATGTGTAACTTGCTATTCTCAAGCCACTGGCCGCCTCACGAGTAGAAAAGGGCCAAGAGAGAGACTTTTCTCCTCCCGGGATCCAATTCTGAGCAGTTCTGCTCCAGGTTTCACCTGACTGGCTCAAACACGTTTCCAGTAATGTCTCTAAATTGGCGCTTGTCCCTTAGCCCTTTACTAGCAGTCACTCACCCAGGGAAACAACCGAACAGCCTTCTGTTCTACAGGTCCCATTATTTCAGTCTTTCAGTTAATTCTGGATTCTGAGCGTAAGAAAAAACAGTAAAAGAGCTGGGAAAATGGTGCATATGTCATTATTTAACAGCAAAAAAAGGTGTAAGATAGAAAGATACATCATATTCGGCAAGCTGTATGCTGTTGACCCCATGGTGCAGACAGAGAAAATAAATTATCTTGGAAATATGTGAGCAGAGCTTTTAGTTTGATTGTTCAAACCCTTTTCACAACTCAGCGACGAACCCTCAAGGTAATCTTTTCCTGTATGACCTTCTGCTTGCACGAACTCTCCACTTCAGCTGCAGCAGATCACATTGTATGATCTCACCCAAACTGCAATACAATGAAGAACTGTCTCCATTAATAAGTTATTTTCAAAAGAATACAGTTTCAAGCCAAGTATGGGGAATTTAGGAACACCTTCACAATCCGAGTACAAACAGATAAAACCCAGTAATAAGATGCAAGAGACAAAATTCTCTCTGAACACTGAAGTAGGCATTTTTATGACATCACTGCAAGTTTCAGACTAAACTATCACTGTAACCAAGGGCAGTATTTTTTCCTCTTTCAGTAATCCAGATTTGGTACAGGTGTTTTAGGTTACTTCTGCCATGTAAAACATCATACCACTATTCCATGTAATTTACAATTTCCCCTCTCCTCCTTTGGTTCTTAGTAAATCCTGTTTCATAATGTAGAATAAATGGTTATAAAATTATACCAACGTTATCATTTCAGAGAGGTAATAAGATCCCAGTGCTATAAAGTCAGTTTTAAAAGAGTGCACATTTTGCAGCGATGTGCAAACACACACCACCTGTTTCCATAATTTAGCCCTTTGTAAGTATTGCACCTTGTTAATAAGGCTACTGCCTATTTTCCTTTAACACTACAAATTACACATAGACAACATCATTTGTGGCTTAAACGCACAGTATTCCTAAGGTTTTTAGATAAGCTTGTTTATCTCCCTGCATACTCAGAGCTCCTGTGCCTCTGGTTGCCTGGCGGAGCGTTGAGCATACAGGGAACACAGATGGAAATATATGAATTTATATAACATGACCTGCTTGTCATGCCTTTTTTTTTTCTGCTGTGCTCAAATAAGTTCCTTTGAGCTTGATGGCAAACAGACACCTTTTACAAAGCTAAGCAATGCTTTTGCATGCTGAAATGTGCCGTTGAGCTTTTCTTCTTTCTCACTTTCCCTTTGCAATGCAAAAAATAATAAAAAAGAATTCTCTAAATTTGTCTGGTCTTCTAAATACAAGATAAATTGCATAAGATCAGAGAAAGATAGATTGTCTTACCAAGCACACACTTCAAACGAAGCTGTAAGAGTACCTGCCCGTGCCAAGGTCTGATTTCAGCCGAGCACCACAGCGAGTGCCTGGCGGCAGCAGCACAACCAGCCTCGCCAGCACGGCCAGCCTCGCCAGCACGGCCAGCCTCACCAGCACAACCAGCCTCACCAGCACAACCAGCCTCACCAGCACAACCAGCCTCACCAGCAGGCCCTGCCAGTGAAGCCGACCACACGCTCGAGCGCGCCGATGAGCTGGAGCCGACATTCTCCCGTCAGGCCACCAGCGGCTCTACCTTGGCATAGCCATACCTGCTGGTTTACAGCTTATGTGCGCCCCTACCATAGAAGAGTTGTTGGCATCACTGTAAGGATTAGTTACTACAGTTAAATGCTGACACCAAAAATTCTGATGCCATGTCTTAATTACATTTTTGGGTCCTAATATCGAAGGTTCTGATTTTTATTCACTTCAGTATGTATCTTTGGGAATTTGCAGAACGGATATCCTGGACACAGGAAAAAGAGCTGATAGGAAAAATTACTATGGATAATTTAATTACGCACAAATAAAGAAAGAATTGAGAATTTGCTATGTATTCCTTCAAAATACTAGTTAACACGGTTCAATAAAACCTTGGGTTTATGGAAGCTGCTACCTTTGCAGATAGGATTTTTTTTTTTTTGGTGGTGGCATGTTTTCTTTTAATTTCACGTAGAAATGAGCACTTTGCAGAGCAGAGTACTCAACACCTCCAGGATATCACACTATCGTATTATTTTTTTTGCTTGCTGAAGTGATTTGTAAGAAGTAATCCAATTAGAGACAAAGTATGCTTTGACAAAGCAATTACACAAAGAAGAAGCCTTTATATTTACAGTAGATTCTGAAAAGATTTATACAAATGTATAGATTTATACTATAATTAGGTTATGATTCAAGCTCATTTTCTCTATTTTTCAATCATTTAAAATGTATTTTCTCTATATGGAACTTCATAAACTAGCATTAAGTAAGACCATGCTCACCAACTAGTGCTCACTTCTGATTTTAGTAATTTAAGTAGTGACATATTGCTTTCAGTTTTGCCTAGAATAGAAAAAAAATCGTTTTCGCACCCATCTTCCATTCAAACCCACATCCCACCTTTACAGCCCTCTTATGTTCCCTGAGGAAAGCTGTATTAACTGTATCTTTTTTTTTTTTTGGTGTTCCCAAGGCATTTTTTACAAACATTTTAGTAACTTTTGCTTGTCTGAGCATTACACACCACACACTAATTGCTGTAGGGTATCACATACCAAGATAAAGACTCCGAAGTCAAACCTGAACTTCTGAAGACTGGTAAAGACGGTAAACACTCACGTTCAAACATCTCAAAGTGTCTGAGTACACCTTCAGCACTGAATTACATCAAGAATTCGGATTTAATCTCTACCTCATCAGTATAATACTGTGTATACGCCCAAGTAATAGAAAAGCTGAAACCGTGATTCTGTTGCTAAATTGATTTCCCTCGAGGGTGTATCAGAGATCTCACCTTCAGATTCAAACACGGAAGGAAAAAAATTCTTAGTGTTAAGATGTGTCAAAAAAAAGAGTAGAACGCTGGCTTGTTACTGAATTTACCCATTCCCTCACGCTTCCTCAGCTGAGTGGCCACATGAATCCCTGCTGTTAGCATCAGCAAGAACAGGAGCAACCTGTATTTTATTTTGCTCGGTGCCATCAGAAACAGACTGATTTCTGTTCTCAGGGTCTTTCCGGATTGCTGTTAAATGTGGTCTGTGTGAAGCCCAAAGAACACGATTAGTGTTTTTTGTACTGAGGAATGAACCCAAAAAGCTGCAAGGAGAAGATATACACCTTCTCTAATCTTGCATTTCGATAGAAGTGCGAGTGTGGTCCATGCAAAAGCACTCTAGTCCAAGACGGAAAAACCAGGTCAAGCGGCCACTATCAACTGCAGGCGCCCACTGGCTTTCTGCAGTCTTGAAGAAGTTTTTCCAGCTCCCCGTAGATGCAGACAAGGGCTGCTTACGTCTAGCAGATGGAGCATGTGTTTAAATTCTCAGCTTGATTAGCTGTTCCTGATAACTTGCTTTCTAATTCTTTTGCTAAAGGTGCCACAACACTCTCCTGTGTTTACGCTAGAACAAAATCTCCACTACGACGCGTTACAACAGCCCATAGTCATCTACCAGAAAAGTCTGGTCAGATAAAGGTTAAATCCCTTATTCTACACAAGTCTTAGTTCCAGTGCTACCACCTTACAGGAAGATTGAATAAAGTGCAAATAGAAGACCAAGAGGAGACTTTACAAACAGTTCCTGACCAAAATATTTCTAAGAAAAGGCGCAGCACAACTTCCTCCAACAGGTAACTGAAGTTGGAACCAACAGAAGCAAGCCTCACTGGCAACCTGCCGTGTGTCTACACATGGGCCAGCAAGCTTCTACCTCCAAGTCCTGTTTCTGAGATGGTCTTTAAACGTATTTACAGGCAGGAGAAGACTGAAATCACTTCGTATTGCCACACTTAACAGCGACTGTCTTGAATTTACGGCTGGGCCACTCTCGATGACCCCAGACCACAGCAAGAAACAGAAAACCATCCCTCACTGGATCAGAATGAATGAAAAAATAAAAACTCAGTGTCAAAGACATCTGGGATACGACATGGTACTGGAATCCATTCTCACTTGTAGGTTCTACAAGAACTTTTGGCTAAAGCTTTGCCTTCTGTTGTGCTGCCTACCTAGTCATCATCTTAAAAAAACGAAGCGGAGAAGGAGCGAAGACAGCCATGTCAGTGATAGCGAACGGGTGCAAGACATCTGTAGTTAGACAGCTAACGTTCATACCAGGCTAATAATCTGGGTAATGTAATCCAGCCGACAGACACGCTGCTCAGCTGATTCACACAAGCAGGGCTTACAGGTCTGGTTTACATGACAACAGACACCTGCTAGGTGATGACCAGCATTGGTTAAAAGTAAGTGTAAACTGCAAATTGGAATGGAAGAATTTTTGCTCGCTTTTCATCTTGCGTATCCTGTTACATTTGTGCAAGGCACTAGAGAATCAGGCACATTGTTTTGGGTGGAAACCATTTTAGAGCTAAGATGATCTGAGTTTGTAACGTCCAATAGCTTCCTACAGGAGCAGTTGGAGCACAGTCACATTGTAAGAATTGCCATTAAAATTTCCCACTTCTAGAATTATCTCCTTTTCCAGATCGTTTCGGGGGTGGGGTAAGCAGGGAAGCGGGAAATAGCTTTGCTATAGCAAGAAAACTCCTGAAAAGAAGTATTTGGGATCTATACAGTTGATAGCCACTCTGATACTGATGTTGGCAATTTCTGTTACCAGCATCAATATCAATAAGTGGTGAAACCCCATAAAGTAGAACCTTCCATTTTTATATCTCAAGGGGAAGCTCTGGCTCTTGACATAAACAAACCCACATTCAGATCCCCACAGCACAGAGAGACTGCGCGATGCGCTCAGGCTGTTCTTTCTGACTCCTCTGGGAGGTCGGAGACAATGACCTGTCTCCCGCAGAGAAACCAAAAATAGGGGAAACAGCGTGTACCAATGGTGATAAATGACCAAAGCATTCAGGCTAGCCCTTCCTTGGAAAACCAGAGCATTCTGACTCTTTCGGAGAGGCTGGTGTGGAAGTGCGAGATGAGTTGGACGTTAGGAGGACAGCGACGCAGCTTAAAGCAACACTGAAGCAAGAGACTGAAAAATGGAAGAGCTTATTCCCGATTACGCTCGGCACTGCCAGCACAGGCAGGACTTTGCCGGCATTTCTGTCCTTGCTGGCTGTGCCAGGAGGGCGAAGGGGATCTCGGTGGATGCCAAAGCGCTTGTGTGACATGAAGTAATCCCAGTTCCAAGCACGAAGCAACTGGTGACCGCTTCATGGAGGTCCAGACGGTCGTGCCACCTCGCTATCGCTGGCCACGGCTGAGACATGGTGACTGGAGGACTGCCTCCTTTGGAATCAAAATGTCACAGCCATGAGATGCAAAACTGATTTAATATAAACTGCTGATTAAAGGTTGTGTAAAAATACTGGTAATTTAGCTTTGTCCTGGCGGGATCTATCAAGTATCTTCTGTCCTCTGTTTTGTCAACACCAACTTTCTATTCCGGTTTCATGATTTGTGGCTTTGGTGCCTATGTGTAATCCACATCAAATTTATACCAGAGGGCATCTGGTCTGGCAACAAAACCATTCTTCCATGCAGAAATTTATAAAGAATATTCTTATTACAATAATTCATAAAGTGCCCTCAGAAAAGGTGCTCGCAATGCCATGATATTATAAAAACAATATACAATCTGATACATTATTTTCAAAAAAATCCTCCAAAGCAAAAAGGGAAAATATAGAAGGAGGGGAACAACAAATATATGGGCAAATTCTGCCAGTCTAACAACAGTCAGATCAATTATGGAACGCTTTGTAATTAGTCTTGGAGTGCTTGTAAAAATGGGGGGGCAAACTGGCAGGAGTATCTTGGAAAAGCCCCAAACTTTCTAAGTTCTACCAAAGTAAACACACCACCAACAAGCTCAATATTTTAAGATTAAATGACTATGAATTACTATGAGGTATTTTACTGAGGAATTTGAAAAATAATACAACACCCAAAGAAAACCCATGACCCACATTTTTACTGAAAGACAACAAAACTGTGGCTATGTATATCCACTGACCTTTAGTGTCTTGTTTTATAAAGAAAACAACTTTTCTCGTCCCTGTTTGATCCCAGATTTTATATATATATATAAAGTTATATATATATATATAAATAGTCATATACACACACACGTGTATATATTTCAGGGTTTTACCAGATTTATGAATCCATTTTTCTTTTTTTTTTTTAAATGACTTAGAGAAAACAACTGGGCAAAAAAATCAAGTAATTGCGTGCATGCAAGCATATCTTGCCACTTCTGCATGTAAATTACACAAATTGTAAACAACTGCAGAAATGGCATGCTCAAATTAGGCATCTGATTGCCCAAATAACTTGTTCAAAGAAAATCAGATGAAAACCACCAGTAGCTCCGATTATAAATTTTGCTCCTCAGTCCTACTTTACGGAATTCATAGTGTGTATTCTACACAACTGCACTGTTATTCTGTGCTTTTACATAGGCACAAGCAGCGATGCACGCTTAATAAAGCTGTCAAGTGAACTTTGGATGAGATTTCAGAAAGCTTTTTAGATACTTGGAGTCCCCTTTTTCAGTGAGACTGAGCGAGCTTAGACAATTAAAAAAAAAAAAGAAAAAGATCTGGTCTAATTTCAAATGGTACAGAAAAATAAAAATCCAGGAATTTGTGGGTCTCCATGCCTCTATTAATGGCCAGAATTTTGCTTCTGTGTATTTGATTTTTTTAAGGTGTTTGGTTTTCTTAAACAGTATTGTTTAACTGTATACATTCATATCCTAGTAAATCCTTACTTTATTTTTGCATTGAAGTACTTGTTAATTAATGGTAGTTCGATACCAGTTGAGACAGACCACCAGCTTGCTGCATTCTGGTGTATACTCTCCTAATGGGCAGAGAAACTAAAGCACCCAAATCTATCCTAGTACTCCAAGTAGAGAAACTTGTTAACTGGTGTATCAAAATGAGTTAAGAAATGGACTTTTACCATAAATACGTTGCTCCTTTGCTGTTGTACTTCTTTTTCTGAGATGATGCTGTGGAAAGGGGGTATTTTCTCTACCAATTTTCATGTCAAATAAATCTCAGCAACTTTAATAAGGGGGAAGAAAAAAAAAGCCGAGGAAATCATTATCTTAACAACAATCTCTCAAATACGAGAAAAGGAAGCAAGAGCAGAACTGCTGGGCTGGATCGTGTCCCTGAATAGGTATTACATATAATCCTAGTGGCTGCATTTACCAGTTCTTTACAGGCCTCCTGCAGCAACAGATGTGCTGGTCCAGCTGGTCGTCCTCCCTCGGGAACAGCAGAGCGCTGAGAAAAGCTACCGGACCCCCATTATATTCTTAGGGGTTTCAATCAAGCATCACTGGATTTCTTCCCTCAACTTCTTGCTGTGACAGTATCTGCTGGTGACTTTCCATTGCTGCTTTTCTTCCTCCAGAGGATCAAAATCCAATTTGGTACTTAAATTACTTTGTTCCACTCCACTGGTCTGTGCCTGGTTTAAAAATCTTCCAGGAGCACTGCCTGTCCTTCTCGCGAATTCAGACTTTGCTTTTCTCCTATAAACAAACAAACGAAAATCCCAACTCCTCCCCACATTCTCTTTCCAAAAATATAATATAATCACAATCATTTGTATCAGGAGAATTATGTACCAGTCTCCAGTCTTGGTACAGTTTTGTTGAGTAAACTGTAGCTTATACGACTCAGAAGTGTTTATTAGAAAGCTTTCAAAAAGAGATCTTCGTTTCAGGAAAAGAAAAATTGTTCAGTTTAGCAAATACAGACGTTCACAGCACAGAGACTGAAATGGTTAAAAATGATCCTAAGGAGCAAGTAGCTCACCGAGTTAGCAAAAAAATTAACTTTTTCCTTTTTTTGTACAGAAAAACACTAATAGCTGCTCTGGTTTCCATACTTAGTAAGACAGAAATTTGTTGTATGTTCTTGGTTTTGCTTTTTTTTTTTTTGCTCTATTGCTCCACACAGGTTTTGATTAGTGCTTCTCCTTGGCTAGAAGTGCTTCACTTTGAAATACAAAGCTCTTTTAGAAAAAAAAAACAACACTCCGAAAAGCCAACAAAAACCCCCCAACAGCACACCACTGGAGGGAAAATGGGAAGTGGTACGGTGCAGCTGCAGCAATCTGGTTCTGCTGTTGTCCTCCCCCACCCCCAAATCCTCTGCATAATTGCAATCTCTAGTCGATGAA
Source organism: Opisthocomus hoazin (assembly GCF_030867145.1). NCBI lineage: Eukaryota > Metazoa > Chordata > Aves > Opisthocomiformes > Opisthocomidae > Opisthocomus > Opisthocomus hoazin. Next base: position 34,399,618 of record NC_134416.1, on the reverse strand, counting down.
CCTTTGGCAGGCCTTCTTCCACCGGCAGGCAGTGCACCACATATCTCTGTTCTCCATCCCATAGACCTTCCGACACTTTTTGCCCTCCCCTCTAGGCTTCCTGTCGGAGAGAAAGGGAAGCTTGTTAACGAGACGCTTTTGTAGCTTTGCTTTATCACCCTAAGATCAGGACAGCAACCTCAACGAGTGCAGGAGGCAGAGAACTCCCAGCCTTTCACAGGCACTCGGGTTGTTTTCAAGGAGCTGACGAAGCGGACAGACATACTGCCGTGACTCCACAGCTCTGAGGGACCGGTCCTTCTCCTCGCCTGGCTTCTATGGCCTCTGCAGCAACTGCTGAGCCTGCTCCTCTGCTCCAGGGCTGATCCTGGGAACATACAGCCCCGACTTTAGTCAGCGATTAAACCCAGTCTAGATGAACGGTACTTTGGCCCCGTTAAGTGCCGAGCCGTAACGGACAGTCATAGCTACGCCGCAATACGGTCCAGGCCACACGAGGCAGAAGGCCGCTTCACTTTAGAGCCGTGGTACAAATATTTTGCACAGCTCTGAGCAGCAGACCTTGACCACCAGCAGGCAGCAGTTAGGCAAAAGAGGGGAAAAGCTACCAGCTTCTAAGCTCGCCGGTCCTCCCTGCATGGTTCGCTCTGAGCTCACTGACTGAAAAACAGCAACAAAGTGATGGAAACCAAGTTGTAACCCTTGCCCTCGCTTGCAGCATGTTCACGTGGGCTTCTCCTGTGCCGTCCCCAAAGCCAGCAAGGCAGGCAGTATCTGCTTTTAAGTCTTCCACCTTATAACCACACTCAGGAGTTCACAAGTTTAGAAAACAGTCAAAGTAACTGTTAAAATGGAACTTTTTTTTATTCAACACATAGCAAGCTGGCAAGCCTGAGAAGCAATGCTACAAGTAACCTAACACTCACTACAGCAGTGCCATCCATCCTGGCATCTTTAAACGAAGTAACTGTGCAGGCAGAGTTGTTCAATACCTGTATTCCACGCTGCATGGCACACATGGGAACTGCCTGGTGATTCCGCTCTTGCATACCTATATGTTTTTTGATTACTGAACATTCATTACTGGGCACAATCCACGAATTGGGAAGATCCTAAGTTTGGTTTGTAGCCTATGCAATGATCTGAGAGTCACGACGAAAATACAAAGCATGAAATCCTCCTTTTGTCTCGTTTTAGGGTACAGTCACCTTGAGGACTGTGAGAAATAAGGAGTTTCTTTACTGTAAGACATTTAGTGTCACAGTTTGATTTTTTAACACAACTTCTTGAATACTTGTAAAGAGGACTCCAGTCAAACATCAGTCAGCTTTAATGGAAGTGAATGCAGCTTCTGTCTAGGATTACAGGGTATAAAAAGGTTTGCTTTGATACAATTTATTGTAAGCTACGGTTTCTTACAATTCAACCGAAGCCAAATACCATACTGACTGAATGGTGATGAACACACAAAACAGTCCAGCCTTTCAGGGACAAATGCAAAGCCACATAATGCAGCTCAGGAGGCTTCAGCTGGAGCAGTGAATCTGGGCAGCACTGCTTTACAGGGCATTTTAGATCTGCATCTGAACTCCAGACACGCCTGGCGTAAGGCCTGCAGTTTTGCCTCACAGTCTCCCTTTTCCATTTCACAAGAACTCACTTTTCCCCTGAACTTTACCTTTAATGGTAATGAAAAGCAATGTAGGTCCAGAACGCTTACTCTGAAGCGTTCTAGTAGGAAACTGCCTGACAACTGCCATCACAGTTGGTGGTGTGCTTTCTGTTTCTTTAGCCACTGACATCTTATTTACTAGATGCCCTCCAGGTTCTGAGGCTGCTGGTCTGTCAGCAGGAGCTAATGGTCCCGTACCTCAAGCCAAATGCTACTCTAGGCGGTGATGAAAGAACTGTGTGGGACTGTTTCTGCTCTCCACTCCCTGCAGGACGATTATGAGTTGGTGAGACCTGTCAATACAGACAAAAAAGCTGCTTATAAAGAACATACACATACGAATGCAGTAGAAATACTTTTCCCAGAAAACGCAGTTCATGATGCATGATGGCAGGGATACCCAGGGAAGGCTGCTATACAACATACAAACGTAAGGTAGTTGTAGGGCTGTTTAGAAAGATGGCCATTTAGCGTTAGGTACATTATATCAGCTCCACTTTGTTTTCCTGTACTTCCAGTCATCCTAACAGAGCAAATCAGAACACAGATCAGCATCATTTCAGGTTTTGGGAAATACAGAAAACGCATTCATTCTTATTTAGGAACTCCGAATAGCTCTTATGAAAACCTTCTCCAATTTAAGCAGAGAAAATAACTGTAAAAAATAAACTCTGGCCTGTGCTGAGAACAATACCAATAACCTCTCACAAAATAAAGGGATTTCACGTGCTGCTCCTGTCTGTCACTTGGCACTCTTCGTGGAGAGACAGCCTTGGAGCAGGGGGTTTGCTGCAGGGCAGTCAGGATGCGGCCCTCTGGGTTTTAGTGGGAGTGTGAGGCAGCCCTTCTGAGCCAGGCTGCTGACAAGATGTACTGGAATATTCCCTTTATTCTGCACTGTAAACCTGCTCAGCAGGTGTCCTCCTTTCTGAATGTCCCAAGTGAAGGGTGCAGTTTGGTCTTCTGAGACTTTCCAAATGAGCCTCCAACATGAGCCTGGGGGTTGGCAACATTATTTGTGTAATTACCTGGCATAAAGCTTGGCCTTAAATAATTCCTAAATTATTTACTGCTAGGGTCTTCTTTTGCTCCTGGGTGAAGGCCGCAACCACTTTACATCTAAAACACCAGAAAAAAAAAATCTACAAACACCCATTTTCTGTTATGTACAGAATGTGGCAAGCTTCACTTGGGCATCTGGTGCACGGAGTCACTGCCTCCTGCAGCCAGGAACTGCAGGTATTGCCATAGTTCCCTGCATTGCTATGACTTTTCACTCCTGCCCTTTTGAAGTCTCATAATATCTGGAAGAATGGGAACTGACCTGATTTCAAGAGAGTTACTGAATGTGCTTTGATTTTTGACATAAAGTCTATTTTATAGCTACTCCACAGCAGCAGAAGACTAACTAATACTCGTAAAGGAGTGCAGACACTCTTTCAACTTCTACTCTTGGCTGGTAGCTACAGAAATTTCTGATTTAACTGCATGTCAGCTCACACTCTGAACAGGCTTAGGCCATTACTGATATATGAAATGTATCTCCAAAACTTGAAAGGAATTTCCTCTCTCAGCCTGCTTACCATAAGTCATGTTTTATACACTGAGACCACACTAGCTCCTTCTGTGCTAGCACTCCAGCATATTCAGGGCAGCTTGTTGTCTACTACATTTTTTCCCTATCTTTTATCAATCACTTCCCTTGTTTTACCAAAGCATGACTGAAACACTGAAGATAAAAAGCAAAGCAGTAACACTTTTCTAGTCTTTGGCATTTACCACACACCGCACGGTTTTCCAGGCATTACCAGCAACCAGAGATCTCCAGTCAATTCTGCTAGGGTTCTTAACAAAAACCAGCAAATTTGTATATCTACCACTAATAACTGATACTCAACATATTCCTTGGTTATCAGAGAACAAAAGAAGTACTTTGATGGCCCCCTGTGTTACAAGCAATTATCCTGATTGCTTCCAAACACAGAACAGGCCTTAGCAGTAATTGCAGTGTGCAGACTTGCTGCCCTCACATTCTCCAGAGAGGGACTCTGCACGATGGTCTCCACGGACTGGTGTACCAAGGCAGCTAAATTGCAGTGAAGTTGAGCTTTACTGTATTTTGCATACGCTTTGCAGCAGGTCTAAGCAATACCAGTTGGCTGTACTCCTTTGTAGGTGACACTAAAAGCAGATCAAGAGGAGGGTGTGAGAAGGCAATCCTTGCCCTTGGAGGCTTTTCCCGTTTGAAGTGTTGTCTAAGGCAGAGAATTAATGTGTAATGGTAGTGTGCATTTGAAGGGAGGACCTGGAGTTTCCAGTTACATCTCCTGGGGGAAAGTGTGGTTACAGAGATTTGTGATCTGTAAACATCAGATTATCAAACTTCAAGATGTATTCCTGTTCAACATTTTTGGGTCTTATGAGCAGGCAGGTAAAAATCAATATCACACAGTGGAGACCATGCTGGTGTTCAAGAAGACTTTTATCCTACACTGCTGAAACTGGAACTATATGTCATTATGTTAAGTTCTCCAGTACCAAGAGATACAGACTCCATTGTTGCTCATCCCACTTGCATCATTTAATTCGTCCTCCTCATACATCCCCATGCTGTGCCTTATTTCTTCTCCTAGTTCAGTCTCAAGCAGTAGAGCAAACACGAACTTGTCCTTTCTGCTTCACACCGCAAATTGCACCTATCGAGGACTCACAGCTTTGCGAACACTCAACCTCCGCTGGCACCCGCAAAGTTATCTTAGGAAAATGGTACAAAAAAGTGTATTTCCCATCTGCCTTGGCAACCTAACTCACACATGATTCAGAGCACAAGATATATGGACTTTGGAGGTTCCCCTAATTCTCCTCCTTTATGACTACAAGACTTCTAGATAAATCCCTGCGGTTGGATGCTTCGAATACCGTGAAGCCTGAAATAGCTGCATACTGAACCCCGACTGATCCAGCTGTGCACACAGCTTGTGTGGAGGCGCTTAGGAACATGCTGATAAGCACACTCACGTTCACAAAGGCCTTTCGGTGCTGCTCTGCTAAAGACTGCTCGAAAGCGAGGACTTCATGCAAGTCACGATGTCTGTCTGAACACCGCACGTCCTAGGACAGCAAGCAGGGAGTGCTCAGTGTCATTGAAATTCCGTGTCCACGGGTATGAACGGGGAAACACCTGAAGCAGGTGTCAGAAAAACCACAAAAGAAAAGTATTTTGGAATTTCATCTCTCTCGTGGACTTAACTGCTGACATATAGGCCTAGAAAGGAGATCGTTTAAACGAGGATTCAACAGCCCTCTAACGAGCCAAGGACCGGATGGCTCCATTCCAGCATCACTAGTAACATGAAGAAATACGCAGACCTACACACTTTTGCAAATCTATACCTAGTCCTTCACTGCTCAGTGGTTTGTTCAGGCCAAAAAAGTATCCCAAAGTAATTTTAGAAAACTGCTTGAATAAATATTAAGGGTCAGGCAAAAAGTAATGGTTTAGCCTTATTGTCTGAAGTTCCCTTGTGTGCTACAGACCTGCATCTAATCTCAGGGACCATCTATGTATACAATTGCATGAGTTTATAGCATGCTGGCTCTGTCACATAGTCTAGGCTTAAATAAACCTCATAAGGGAAGGAGAAAGTCCCCTATGCTATAGCTTTCCTAAAGTAGTTACACTCAGTGTAAGGGTGGGAATTGACATAGCCCTGCTTTTGTAAGGCAATATCTAATTTACTTTGAAACAGGAGAAATTAAACGTTCAGTTGTAGCCTCACTTACTGCACATTGTTTTCCACTACAGGCAAGCCTCTGTAATTCCTAAATGATCCCACTGACAGCAGAGTAGTCATATGTTTTTTCTCTCTCTTTTTTTTTTTTTTAGCTAAACGGCCTTATAGATGTTGTCAGACAACTACAAAGGCAGTTCATACGATTCCCCGAGTGGTTTATAATTCTGCCATCACCACTGCTTCCCCAAGTTTTTGTACTGGGTTTATTTTTAAATTGTACTTAAATCATTGGCATCTCCATACAATTCTCAAAAGTGATCTGGCATTTCATAAATTCTCTTGAGAACTCTCAGCTCTACAGTCACAGATAAACGTTGTTGCTTGAACAAGTAAACTCAACACATGCATGTCCTGTCCTCTTAAGTGTCTGATTTACAATGTGGCTAATTGCATTTTTAGATTCCCAACACTCCTGGCACCAATTTCTGCTACTCCACAAAAGGAGCCAGTTTCATAATTACTCTGTATCAACCCCATTGTTGAGAAATCAAATTCTCAGGAACTTTATGGATAGCATGCTCTGTCAAGGCACTCTTGTTCAAATTGCTGCCAGCGTGAAGTCTTTCACTGTTAGTTGTTCCTTGATGGAATTTAATAAATATTCATTGGCAGAGTGCAGTGTAATTGATTCAGCCACTTTCATTTTTTGTCAGCCCTGCAGGATGCCACAGCCTCTGCAGAAAATCTGCCAGATTTGCCAAAGGTTGACAGTAAGAAGCTTTGGAGACTCACTTGGTGAAGGGAGGGAAACAGTATCTCTTATCACCATGTATAATATTCACTGTCAAGAGGGAGAAAAAGCTATATGGTTCTTTGGATAACCAATGTGCCTTATACAACACACCTGAAATATTCATACATTCATGAAGTATAATATTAAATGAAATGTTATGATATCAAAAAGGTTTATCATTAAAGAATATCAATTTATACTGAAAAATGCTTTTGAAGAAAAATTAGGATACATTACAATAATATTTATTTCTATTTACTATACAGAAGATTTCCCACTGCTTATAAATAGCGATTTACATTTACTTTCAGTATTCACCATGCTAGGCAGCAGAAACCAAATCCCTTTGAACTCTTCATAAAGGTTTTTAACTCCCCCACAGTATCCACACCTATATTGCGTTATGTTTAGGACTACTGGAAGTCTGTGTTAAAGCAAACATTGCATTTCTGCAGTCCTGTTCACGAAATTAGACCTTGTACACTAGCTTTTTTGAAGAAAGGGTCAGAATTGCCTTCACATTTAATACATACATCTAATACATCTTCATTAAAAAGCTGTCAAATTGAAAAATGTATTAATATCAAAATGCAATATGTATTGAACGTATTTTCTGAATAAAACCACAATTTTCTGCCATCAGCAGGGGCTACATATATGTAGCCTCCTAGAATTAGACTTTGCCTTTCATCTTACTGTTTCTTTCAGTTTGCCTTTCAAATATGCTTCATCTTCAGAGTTCATTTAGGTAACAGCCCTACTGCCTGAATCCAATTAGCCTGTTGGCATAACCATCATGTTGCTAACTTTCCATTCAGTTTTGTAAGAAATCTCTTAGTGGCACAAAAAGGAGCAGATGGTGCCAAGCTCTGTACCTACCAGAACGTTCTTTTGCAAGCATATAGTTTAAAAATCTATACTATAGATCCAATTTTCTGCTTGTAGACACTGATGCAAAAAAAAAGTAACCACACGGAATTAAAAAGACTGCCAAAAGTATTAAAATCAGCCATGCTGGCAAACTGAGGTACGTCTTTCATTTGTTTTTTTTCAGTACCTGTTATGTCAAATTTACTTCTATCATGAGACACTGTTGAAACAAAACAGTAAGTTCGAAAAACTTATTTCTTTTTTTTATTTTGGTGTCGTTCACTTACTGGAATGCCAGTGAAGGTAACTGGAGGCGACTGCCAAGAGATGCTAAAGCTACTGCCATTTGGAGTGAATTTTGCTGACCCTGGAATGTTCACCGGAGGAGTGGCCTGTGTGAAAAGAAAATATTATTCCAGTTAGAAGAACCATTCCTCTTCCCAAGCATTTCAAGGGATCTTTCACTCCTTGAAACTGTAAATCTACAGATTTACAGATACAAAGACTTTCTGAAGTAGAAAAAAACCTTTGTAGTGCTGACGGCAACAAGCATTTTACCCTTATGAGATGTATAAGCCAGTAAGGAAAGGAGGTACTTATATATATCACTGTTCTTAAAACCTTGTTTAGAGAAAGACAATAGCTCTCACAAAAATCCATGCAAAACCCCTAAAAGCTAGATCTGATAAAAAACCACACAAAATCAAACATTGTATACAAATAACTTTTAAAATAATGCCAACTAGTAGCCAAAAATATTCAAAACCATCACCTGTTCCACGGTGATAAACAACAGTATTTAAACTGATGGTAGCTGGTTTAAACAACTGAAGACTGGTTGGCGAGTCTGCCTGGACAACAGGGTTAACGATCAGCTGTAAGGGTTGGCCGTTTCTCACTTATCAGTTCAATGTTGTTAAGAATCATCCCAATTAAAATAGTCTTTCCTATTAAAAACAAGGAGCTGAAAATCATCCTTCAGTTTCAAAAAACAGCTCTTCAAAGACTAAGCTAAAGAAAACATATGGAGGACCCCCGGGCCCCTTGAACTCTTAGGTTCTTCCACTCTGGGCTGTAACACCCAGCGCTGCCCTGGGGTGCAAAACCCGATAACCTGAGCTCAGACTGTTGAGCATCTTTCATCTTGTGCCTTCCCTCCAGTTTTCTCACTGGACTATGAGCCCTCACGAATTCTTCCCTGTCCCTTTTTGAATTCCACTTAATTTACAGAGTCAGGAAATTCATACCTTCGCAGTTACACTGCCTAGCAGGTGCGGAGCAGCCACCATGAACACAGGCTCCCTCTGACACTTTAATTTTAAGCTTTCACTTCAAAAAAAGGTTACCTGGTTTAAACTTCTAAGGAACTTGCTATTAAAAATGAGCTTCTACTTCCACCTTTCAGTTGCCTGCGCCTGACAATAATGCAATACACTTCTTTAAGCATTGTTTGTGTTTGAGGCTACTGAAGTTGTCTCACTGCTTCAGGGAAGATGCTTCCCTGAGCCATCAGGCAGACAGTGCTGATGACAAACTACAACCTGATAGTCCCCATTAAAGATGATTTTCAGAGTAAACAAGTGCTGAAGCAATCCCCTGGAGTCTCTACAAGGAAAGAAACTGAGACCACCGGATGGCTCTGTCTACGGCAGCGATGTTCTGCGGGCTGCTGAGCCTGCTGACAGCTCCAGAGAATCCACAGACACGCAGAGCAAACGTCCACCGAGCTCCTTAAAATGTAAAAACCTGGCTAAAAGGCATCAATAAAAATTTGGCAACTCCAGATGGTACCAGTATTGCTTCATCACAACCCTGCTGAAACGGGAGGGAGTGAATAACCATGGCACTCCTGCCAGAGAGAACTGGAAGCAGCTGGGTGGGCAGCGAGGTGGCACAGCCTCCCCTCTCCCCTCAGCATCCCACCGGGATACCAGTGCAAAGCCGGGGTCAGCACAGCGACTTCCTCACGTACTCGGAGAAGACCTGCATGGGAAGTCATAGATGCTGAACGAGCCTGCCTGTAGTTAAATTTAACAGGCACTAGTTTCATAATGAAACGTGAAGTAGGAGAAGTTTAAAATTGCTGTAACTTGCAGTTGCCTGAAATACTATGGTGCTCAATTCTTTTTTCTCAGACATGCCCAGACTCAGACAGTCAATCACCTTGTCCATTTGCTTCCCAGATGTGCATCTCTGCTCATCAAGCACAGCCACCTTTCTCAGGCTAACATTTTAGCCAATCTCTCCCATAAGATACGCAACTGCAACATTACAACAAACTGAAGAGTTTCTATACCCCAATCTCACTTTGCTGAGAGACCTCCATCTAATTTCCAATCAAAGTATATTCATGGATAATTTATAATTATTTATTTGTGCCAACATTGCCCTTCTATCTGAAAGAGCATGTGCTCGCCCTCTTCCCCTCTCACTTTCTTCCCAGGCAGCAATCCCACCGTCTCCTCGCCCTGCCTTCACCGTGCTGTCAGTCCCGGGGCTGGAGGGGCCTCTGTGTCCTCCCTGTCCTCCCTCAGCACTCTGATCACCTTCTTTCTACCTATTCTCACTGGAGCCCAGCATCCGTGAACTTGGTTGACCAGAACTCTTACTCAGGATCTCAGCTGAGGTTGTCCAGGGGTCTTGTACAACAGCATTAAAAATTCCCTGTCTCTCCTAGGTATTTCTTACCCAAGAAAGCTGACAACTTTTTTTTCTCCTTCACAGCTCTGTTGCTGTTGGCTCATGCTCATTCTGTGCTTGATTAATGAACATAGGTTTCCTCTTCATGTAATCTGCTAATTACCCCAGTTTATAGCAGAAAAATCTCATCGGTTTCTAAGGTGCAGGACTTTGCATGTTCTGCCATTAAATTGCACCCAAAACCTATTATTCTTAAGATCACCCAGTCATGTAAGCATATATACAAATCCCTGTACTACTGACATCTCCTGAGTTCATTATCAGCAAAGTTTATTATAGTATTTGTCCAGTACTAAAATGATTTAATGAAAATGAGATCTGGCCCACATACAGCTTTTCATTCAACTTCACTAACAACATTCAACAGCCCTTTCAAATTAACTCACTGCTGCTCTCCCTGACTCCCCAGCTCTCTCTCCTACACTAAATTTAATCTCTAGCCCAACAAATACTGCCTGTATGTTTTAAGATCAAAAGCTCTCCTGCTTCTTCGTTGTTTACAAAGCTAACTTGTCCAAGGACACTGTTAGACTGTTCTAGCACAATCTTTATTTGGAGTTCCTCCATTGCAGTTCACTTCATCTGCTGTACTTTGCACAATTTCTTCGATTATTCTTCTAAATCTTTCCTCATCCATAGGACTGGGTCACAGAAGAGAGTGAGGACTTGCCTGATCACTTTCCTGTTACACCTTTCTTACTACAGACACTGTAGCTGCCATTTTCCAGTCACAGGGGAAATGGCAATTAACAGATCTGTTTGGGATTCCTGTAACCCAGCTTTGGGTTCCATGCTTTTATCCCTTTTTTAACAGGAATTCTGGGCTGAACATTATTCAGCTTCCCCTTCTGAGTTCCCCGAGCTGTGAATTTTGCCTCTTCACTCCCAGTGAAGTAATTTCCACTTTCGTGCTCTCATTCAGATTAGAGATTGTTTTCATCACTACATTCCCATTCAATACTTTGTTTCAGTTTTGATGCAGATAATATTATCAGAGTAAAAAAAGTTTTGTAATTCTGTATATGGCCCACTCCAGCAAGCAAACTGCAGGAGATATGGTGGTATTAAAGATGCTGTTGCCACCTTCCCTCCAATTCCCTTTTACTTAACAGATTAGTCACAAGAACGCTTAAATGCCACGAGTGAAAGCCTCCTCTTGCTGGTGAGAGCTCAACCTCCGCCTTGCCTCCTCGAAAAAGCTCTTCTTGCTGGGCTAGAGGGACCCAAGCACACGATGCCACTGACCTGCTCTGCAGAGGCTACCTCCTTCGCAAGGACAACCTAGGTGCTTGAGCAGGGACCCAGCCTCCTGCTTCCAACCAGAAAGCCTTGAACAGCGTGGGCTCTGTCAGTCCTTGCTGATGAAACAAAGTACGTAAACCAGAGCAACTTGAAAAGGAGAGAGGGCTCAGGCACTTCTAGTCTCATGTCGTGGAACACACCAATTCAAATCCAATTCAAGTGGCTGCAACATTTGAACTAGGATTTCCTCAGGCAAATGCTCTACTCAAAGGCTGCTTATGAAAAACGATTGAGTGAGTCTCCAAATTGCAGGGAAGACTGTCATGACTGCTAACGCCAAATTAAGTGAGAGTCTTCTCAGCAGCCTAGGCTTGGGGCCTCACCCTGTGAGAGGCAGGGCTTAAACCAGACTGAGAAGAAACGCTTCCTCCTAGCTGGCTTGATCAGTCCCCAGGTTGGTGTGCTACCCAATGCAGCTCCCACCTGAGATGCCAAGCTTCCACCCATGCTTTCTGGCATGCATAAAAATCTAAAACAAGCCTCTGAATTCTGTGTGGTTTCCTCTACCTTTTTAGTGGGTCTGCTCCAGACATACAACAAAAAGGTTTCATCTGCACAATGCTGTATTACGAAATTTATTGCATCTGATAAATCTAACAGGGTTCAGCTCTCTGGTGGATACACAGGTCATGGACCACACTACTTCAAAGCCTCTATTCTTCTTTTCTCATATGGTATGCAAACCAGAACATGTCAAATTTTAGTGCACTTTTAAAATTAATGCTTTCTGTCTGAACTTAGTTGGAAGCTTTTGAACAGCAGGTTTGGGATCTGATTGGATTTTTGCCATTTGCTAAGCATTACCTCTAGAAGTAGGAGGATACCATACATGCCTTTTTGTTCTTCCTGCTCTACTTCACATATGCAAACTGACATATCACACTGTACAAATGAAGGAAATAAATTAATTGTTCCTGGCATCCCTTGTGTACTTGCCTACAGACGCATCCAGTACAAGCAGAGCCGAAATGCAGATTCTCAGAGCGATTCAGCTGACCAAATGAGAATTTTTACAATGCAGGAGACCACATCTGAGCATGTCACCTCGGGTCCTCCTTATGGTCAGTAAAGAATCAACTGATGTAGGCAGTGGGATACACAGAGCAACTTTTCTTAATCTGAAGTATGCACCTATGTGTGGCTGGATAAATAGCACCCCAAAATCCACTGGCTGGCAGGAGCACAAACAAACAAACAAACAAACAACTAGCACATCAGCGGACATCTGAATTTAAATGAGACAAACCCCTTGGGCTGCCGTGAAAACTTTTCAGCCCACTAAAACTAGACTTGGATTTTTAAAACCCAAACTTTGCGATCTGACATTTCTTTATACATTAATGGCATTAGTGTAATCAACGGAGTTCGGTCTCCCTGGCATTACCTGGTAAGCATGGTCCGTGTGTACGAGGTAGAGGTTGGTAGGAGCTGAGCGGCTCAGAGGTGTCATCAATTTCGTCTCGGTTTTGGCACAGGAAGTTTCAGGACGGATTGCGTCTTGGGTGGGAAAGGAAGGAGGAGATGCTAAAGATGGAGAGACTGGGGAAAGACTGCTTAAGCCATCAGCTACTGAGTCCGTGTTGAGCCTGATTTCTGTATAGTAAAAATCCTCCTCTCCATCACTGCAGTCAGACTCTCCTACACGTCTGTATCAAGACAAAGAATGAAGGACAGATCGAATGAAAGCAAGAACCCCAAGGTAAATTTTAAGTTCTAGATGCATGAGCAAATATATTCATACTGTCAATAAATTAATATTTCCAGTTGCAACCCCACCTACTTTCTCAGCATTCTGGCTGCAGGGAAAGGGGAGAGGAAAAGAAAATCATCTAGTCTGCAGGGAAAACAAGAAGGAATTAGATTTTTTTTTTCCTCTCTGTGTTATTCTTGACTAATTCTTTGACCTTGGAGCAGATGTTTAACTTCTATGCTTCAGCTTAAATATCAGCTTCACATTCCCAACTACTGAAGTTAACAAGAATCTCTACACACTCTGACTTCAGAAATGACAGAGCAGCCACAGAAGGACAGGTAAAGATAACAAACACGGGCAAGATACACTTCACTAATGTTATGGCAAACAATATGTAATCTTATCATAGGTTACTTAATTAAACCAAATATAGTTATGGCTGCGGTTCACCGTAACGTTCCTTGGCGTAACAGAAGGAGCTGTTAGAAAACAGTCTCACCATGCAACTCACTCAGACGCAGGTAGAGAAAGGACACGTATGGGCTGGCTTGCCAGCGCAGGACTTTCTGGTCCTACACTCCAGAAGTAGACTTGCTGACAGAGGAGATGTTAAACTGCCCCTGTATCCCTGGCACTATCTGTGTGTCTGAGTGCAAGTGTTAGGACCGAAGCACCCCAGTCAAAGCAGTAGTTCCCAGTAAGCTACACATTATCTTAAAGTCCAAAACAAACCACTATGTTAGCATGTTCATAATCCACAGGCTATACAGATGTAACTCACAGCTCATACATGCGTATTTTCTCCTGAATCTTCTATATGGGAAATATGAGAGCCCTAAGTGTCCTCCTGCCTGCATGTCCATATCAGGGCTGAACACTGAGCCTCTCCTTTTCCACGCATGCACCCCAAAACCAGCCCCTAGCCAGTTCCTCGGCCTGCTTGCCTGTGTACCTCTACCTGTGGTCCTCATCACCTTGCTAAATAGAACTCATTGAGAGAGCATGGGTTCAGCAGGTTTGAAAGGCTCTACCAGGAGTACTGTCTGTCAGACCGCAGCCAGTCACTCACCAAAACTCCTCTCTCCAGCACAGTTACAAACTCTGAATTCCAGGGAAGTTCTGCTGTGTACTTCTCCCTTTCCCATGCCACGGAAAGGATGTTCCCATAACTTACAGGACAAAGCAGCATTCGTAACTGCATTTTAAGAGAGATTTTCTCTGTTTCTGATGGCCTCACTCTTCAAAGCCTAAGCCCAACAGCAATTACTATGACCTTTGCAAGACTCTCCTGAGTTCCATACCAGACTGCTTCCTCATGGTCACTTTAATTTTTAAGCACTTGGTGACAACAGACTTACACAACAGAGCTATATTTCCATGTACGTAACAGGTGAAGACCACGAGTCCCCAATGTAACTACATGTGAGACAGCTAGGTCTCTCCACGAATTGCACAGGAGATTTCAGTTGCAAACTAAAGCTCTGAAACAAGCTTGTGTCATACAAGACTCGTTCACTGTTGCTTCTAGTCCAAGTAATATACACATGGAATTGCAGCTCAGTTTCTTTTTCTTGGGGAATGGGGGGTGGTGGTGTGTGAGTTAATTTGACTCAGAACTAGCACAAACACATCATCTGATGTAAAACAAAGCCAGAAAGTATTTATGCAAGACCCTGAAACCTGCTGGCTTTTGCACAGCATCAGCCTGGACATGAAGATGCGGACAGCACATATGAAGTACATGCCACTGAGCTGCGCTGCCATTAGGGAAGTGCAGCGTGACCTAGAGCTGTATTTGACCCTCTAGTAAAGTCCAAAAAAGTTCAGGAAAGAAAGTGCCTCGCTGTTGGAATATGTTCCTGTTCACATCAATGCACCACTCCACAATTTCCTCCGAAATCTAGGGAGCCAAGGACAGGCCAGTTCACCTCCTCGGCCAAGTGCGACTCCTCCCCTTCTCTACGAAATCCTTTAGCCTTCTGACGAGACTGCTCTCTTACCCAAGGTGAATGGTCCGTATGTGTTTCTGAATCCCTGCAGCTGTGCTCAGTACCTTCCCACAGTTCTTCCACAGGCATTTGAACATCACCTTCATGGAGTTCTGGAAATTATGAGTAAAGCAACATTAGTTGCATGGAAGATAGAAAGAAAACCAAACCACCCAAACCAGACATACAGTTACAAACCACTGCGAAGCTTCAGAGCCTCTAACTCCAAATTTGTAATGATGCAAGTGTCTCTGTCAACAGTGTCACCCTACTGAACTCAACAGAATCCCAGCAAGAAGCCACAGGAGCAGCTTGTGCCAAAACTTTACCTCTCTCCACTCTCTGGCATGGCTTTTCCATTTGCCAGTTCCAGTTTCTGTCTCCCCACTAAAGGAGACAGACGACATAAAACCTTTCTACATTTCTGTGAAGCCTTTCAAAGAATAAATGATGAGGACTTCTCACTTAATGCAAGTTATCTTCTTAAATTAACATCTTTCTAAAGCATGAATATTTCTGCTCATGAATTTTGCAACACGCAAAAAATATTGTGCCAGAAAACTGCAGCTTCTGCAATGACAATATTCACCCATGACCTGGCAAAACCTGCTTTTATTTCATTCAGAAGCTGCTGTGACCCCTATTTGGACAAGAGAATGAGAATCCATCTGTCTGTGTTCAACATTTTTAAAAGAATACGTGCATAATCTCATTTTAATATTCTTGTTATATTCTTTAATATAACTTCATTAGCATAAACTGAGTTACCATTGATTTAGAGCACAGCCAACAGGGTTATAACCAGGCCAACCTTCAATATTTTGAAGACTCTGGAGAAAATGAGTCTTAATTTAAAGCACAGTATGTGGTAACAAACAACACAGATGTTGCAGAACTGTACAGACTTTTTTAAAAGCTAATGTTATCCCAAAATGAAACCCACTTCATAAATTTTAAATTAAAAAAATCTAAATAATCTGTACTTCTCAAAAATAATTTTCTCTACTATTACAGAACACATCATTAAAGAAAACATGAGGAAGAGCTTCAAAATATTGTTATTATTATCCTATAATTTTAGTTACATCTAAGATTAAATGAATGTATTCGTACAAAGCTCAATGAAAGAAAAAAAAGGGGGGAACAAGCACATCCTTAGAGTTAAGTACATGCTTCGCTGTGTCTTGAACAGAAGCTGAATGGTGCTTTCTTCAGTTTGGACCCTTTGGAACTGCAGGCCAGTAGATGTTAAGTTTCAGCATTTGCTAGAATGACGATGATTAGAATATAATTTAAAAAAATCTGAGCTGATGGGCTTTTTAAAATACAAGTTGATTATAGCAGCATGTTCTCACAGTTACTTGTCCAACATCTCCTGTTTGAAAGCATGCATGCTAAGGGCTTTAAGATCTGAGGTACCTGATCATACTGTTTGTATGAAAACTCCCTCTATAATTTTTGCTCTGATAATATACTACCATTCAAATAGTTACAGAACTCTTTTTTCCTAAAATTAAATGTAATTTAGATAGCAATTCTGATAGACACATTTCTTACTTTTATAATATAATACTAAATACTATCATCAGCTCAAAACCCCACAACCAACCACAGCAACAAGATGAAAACTAAGCTTATCATTTACATCCTAGGAATTCTGATATGCCATCATGAACACCATATGCATCTTTACGAACACAGAATGGTTTAACATCGATCTCCAGTTTGATGGTAAAACCAATCACCTAACGCCACTGAGTTTTTAACTTTATCATCAGTGCTAGGACTCTGCAAAAACCCGTGCCTTTTAACGTAACCAAATGAAACCTCACTCCGTAGAAATACAGAATATACACCATGCTTCCATTTCTGACTAGTCAAAAAATTACCTAATCAGGCTTAATGTTTTATTTAAGAAAATAATGGAACATAAATGGTTTGGTGAAGAATAACTACATTAGTGGAAACTTTTAAGCAAGCAACTTTCTTAATGGGAAGTGGTTGCTAACATGACATTTCCCAAACATGAAATGGAAGAAACTTTAATGAGTAAAAATAAGGTTACCGATCGCTCTATTTCCAGGTTTACTCCCTCTGATTTCTGCAGCCCTGAAGAAGATATAACCCGAACATTTTTATTTCAGCTTCTAAAGCTGCAAAGCTGTATTCAAAGTACTATGCTGGGACCAGAATCAAAAAAACTGCAGGAAACGCAGTTCATTTATAAAGCCAAATTTGGCAGGTAATGTTATTATTTATCTACGCTAAACATTTGCCAAACAGAGCAAAATCCACGTGAACCAGAACAGATAGTGTAATAGATCTGTGGTGGGTTCATAAGTAGAAATATTCAAAGACAACTCAGATAACAATAAAGATGGCAGCTGCAAACCCATCTGTCTGATCACAGCTGAGCAGTAGAAGCGGTGCTAATCAGCTGAACTTCAACTGACAAGTAAAAGGCAAACCAGCACACTTCTGCATTCCTGTTCCACACCCTCCAAAATCATCTCTGTCTTTAGTTGAACAGTCAGCTTTAACTTCTAATTTATTATAAGAAAGGTGTCCTCCAAAATCTATTTTTTCCTTTTTAGCAAGAAGCACAAACATTTTGCATCCCTCTCCCACAAACAAGGACAGAACAGTGTGGGTTGGCTAACAAGCAGCTTCTGGAGCAAAATGATAAATCTGCACAGGTTTAAACAATCATTAAAACTTCTTCCTGCTGGTGATGAAGCAATTAACTGTCTTAGACTGAGCCAGAAACAAAGTCACTAATAAGAATCAATTCTCTGTTATTTCTCCTCCTTACAAAAAGCCCTTATTCGTCTTGCTATGTAAAATCTGTCCTGTTGCGTTGGGAGGGAAGGAAACTTGGACTAGTGCCATCTCTTTGTTTTCTTTTTCTTCACGAGGAGCTTGCTTGCTAGCGTATCGTTGCTTTTTGGGGGTTAGTTTTGGACTTTTTTTTTTACACTGTGTTTTATTTAGTCTGCTCTTGCACTCCTACTGAGGATAAATTTGGCCACTGCTAATACTGTATCAAAAGCCATCAGATTTGATCTCTCTCTCCTCTTTTCACTCCATATGTTTGCGCAGAGAAAGCTTCACAGTATTAAGGTATCTGACATGCTGTCAGACAAACAGCACTTTCAGGGAACAAGAAGTATTAAGGCCATATCCAGTTTTTGCGATGACATGTAAAGACTGCCTGTTGCATCCTGCACACAAAGAATTTGCCAAAGTAGGACAGAAATCCCTTGAATGGCCAGAGGCAACACCTTCTGGAAATCACTCTAGTGTTTTCTGAGCAGGAGGCTCTGTAGAACCTCACCATCTGCCAGCAAATACGTGGTGCTGATGGCAGCATGTGTGTGCAGTAAGTGAACAGGTTGAACGAGACGCAGTGACCAGGCTAAGTACCAACGTCAACTGCATGCCAAGGAGGGATACACATACAGAGCTCTTTGTGTGACCTGTTCCTTTCTCACAGCAAAATAAGTCTACCAACATCCTATCTGCCCATGGGTATGGAATTTAACGTGAGGCTAACCTTCCTCTTCCTAGGAATGGGTTCATCAAACAGAAGATTGCTTGTTTCAGCTTCATCAATACCATCATCTGGCTGGGAAGGTGTCCGAAAAGCTTTGAAGCTATCAGCTGACAGAGGTGGAGATGGGGTGGATGGGTTGGACTGGTCACTGGGAGCGTTCCAGCTCCAGTACCCACTGCTGCTGGTACTAGAAGGCACAAATCCTCCTTCTTTCCAAGATCCATTTAGGGATTCTGTCAAGAACAACAACAGCCATCATTACAACAATAGCATATGCCAGGGCTAAGCTGCTCTTTCATCTCAGGCTTAGATGCCATGTCGGTAACCAACTGTATGTTCAATGAAGGAAAGTGAAAGCATTGGACTTAGAGAGGACAACCAAATCCATCCCACTGCACACAAACTATATATTCCACACTTGATTTTTCAGGTGTTTTTAAAAAACAACTATTTTTCTAAAAAGAAATGCTGGGTTTGGAAAAATAACCTGTTCTGCAGCATAAACCGCAATAAGCAATCCAATATTGCATGCACGATTCAGGGAAAACATTGAAATATATCCTCAACTTTCAACAGGAACACACGACTGTGGTGGGGTGTCAGAGCAAGCTCCAAGCCACCACACAGACAACAGGAGGTCCCCTTGGAAGGGGACGAACATGCTGAGCCCCAGACGCTAACTAGATCTGCAGAAACATGATTGTCATCCCAGTACTAAAACATCAAAGAAAACCATACTTCTACTCTAACTGCCTTCTCACAATCCCCAGTGTACACACCTCCGCCTAATCTGAATCTCCAGCTGAGGTGGTACGTATCCTTGGAAGGATACCTCTTTTTCTTCATACACGTGTATCGTTAGGCACCTGGTTTCACAAGTGGGACGCATAGATGCTGGACCACCTCCACACCTCCTTTGTGGAGGAACCCCCTCCTCACTGCAGTGGTTCCCGACACGAGGTTGTAAGCAGATGCTTGGACTAACAGGTTACTCTACAACACGGTGGGTGGGAGTAACAGCACTGCTTCCACAGTCTGAGGCACAGCTTGAGCCATGTGCTGAGGTCCACAGGCATTACACATTGGCGTGTCACTCTTCCCAATCCCCAAAGTGCTTCTGGCAGAAGAACGTGTATGCCATCAGCTCAGCAAAGGTACGGCCCGAGCATGTCCAGCAGTGCAACTATGGGCAGCTCTGCCTGGAGCTTCAGGTTCTCACAAGGCTTGGGCACGTGTCCAGGGACAGTTTAGGTGCAGTTTCTCCCTAACTCAGGCACTGGAAGCTTTTCCCAATGACACCGTAGGTGCCTGTATATTGTGCAATACCCGACTTTGGACTTGGCAAGCAAGTAACATCTTATCTGTTCGTGAAATGTTCTGTAAGTGTGAGACAGGAGTCTTTTCAAGCCAGCGCCTGCATTTAAGAGTTTTGCAGAAGTCACTCCTTCATTCCTTCTCAATTTCTTACAGATACTTTTAACTAGGAACATCAGCAACGCTATACTATCTACCACCTGCTACCAAAACCTTATCCCAAAACCAAAGGATTTCTTTTTTCCTCTTGATTCAGTTAATTTTGGATGAAACCCTAAATCAGTAACATCAGCTGCTCACAAAACAGAATACAGTGCTCCATCATGTCAGCACACGCACAAAGATATCCCCGCGCGTAGGCTGCAGCCAAGTCCCCGCACTTACTGATCAAGGCCACAGAGTACAAATGGGATCCACCCTCTGTCCTCCCCACCCCCAATTCCTCTTTGGAAAAGGACATACACATTTCTGGTAGCTAATAAGTTAACGTATGAAAACATCATGTTTTGGTTCATGATTACAGCCTTCATGGGACTGTAACGGAGGTGGTTTTTGCTTCTTTTAAGTATTTATACTTCAGTCTTGTGCCAAAGCCAAGAATTACATCTGGTATCAACTTGTGACCTTAGCGTAGCTTAAAATTTCCATTTCTTCAGAAAAACAAAGGAAACGGCAGTCTTTCAACTACTACTTTCTGACACTTTTATGGTGGTACTTTATGTTCTCAGGGTTTACAGTTTCTCCTCACCTGGCTGAGAAAGAGATGTAAATCAAGAACATATTTAAAGTAGTACGGAAAAGACTGAACGAGGCTGACAACAGGGAAAAAACAAACATTGGTTCTCATTAATACTAATAAATCTGTCAATGTAAAGAAGTTTAAAGTATAAATAAATGAAACTTACTCTTCTTTTGGGGCTCTTTTCACATTGCTGGAGTTGCGTGAAAGAGAACCAGACCAAATATTACTCAGCTGCAGGGAAACAAGGGCCAAACTCTGATCCAGTTTACAAGGGTGATCATCCCCAGTAATTCCAGCACAGATCAGACTTTAATACTAGTGGTAATGTTATTTAATTTACTTCTAGGCAAAATTCCATTTGTTTAAACAAATGTTCCTTTAATTACACTGCTACTTGCTGCCCTTCTTTGGAAAAGGATTAGAAATATTTCATCATTAGTACATTTGTAGCTCGTATTACTAAGATCAAAGCCTAGCCTTGCAACACCAATTGAGCTTTAAATTATCAAATCTTTACACTTTTATTGAAGGCTTAAGTATGCCTTCAGTCAGGCAAAACTAAGATATTCAGGGAGAAGGTGCCCAACAACAGGTTCAAAATCTTGTCTGTGACTACGGAAAACACATGAATTACTTTTTCAGGCTTGTCTTCCCTGATTCTGGGAAACAAGCAGACAAGCTATGTGAAGAAATATCAAAGAGCACTCAGGCTGCACGAAGAAATATCAAAGGCAGTTAACAGCTACCTATTAGCAATTCAAAAGGGCTTGTTTGGAAGATCTTTCCAACCGACAGCTGCTAGCTGGTGTGCACCGCTGGTCCTGACGGCCGTCATCTGCTCCGACTGTCTGAGGTGGGAGATACTGCCTTGCCCCATGCAGGAGCAGCTCCCTGTGCGCAGGGGTGCAGCGTGGGACACGCGCGTGCCTCAGGCACTCCCGATCCCTGCCTGCCACATCAGCACAGGTCCACCTTCTTCTGCGGTTTTGGCTGTGAGCTGGAGCAGCTGGAGAGCAGGTCTGGCTTTTCCCCCTCTGATGCCCTTCCCTGGGGGCTGGCAACCTCCAGCCCTGAGGTGGGACAGTCACCGGGGATGTCACCGCCAGAGGTTTCCCAGGGCTCCTCAGAGCAGTGATACTCCATAAACACTTCTGGTTTTAACATTTCGTAAGCGTGTGGAAAGCACACAGGCAAGAGCCATGGCTGTTCACAGATAGACTTCCAGCTAAATGGATAAAATTTATGTTTTCTGGAAAGAAATGAAAAATCCCACACTATTTGTTCAACAGTCTTGAAAGCTGGGACACTCCTCATGGTACAGATTCAAGTACAACACCATTCAGTGGAATGCCCCTGCTTCCATGAAGAACTGCAAATATTATTTTCCTATTCATTTGTAATCAGTTAGCATTCCTCAAACTACTCCAATTATTTACTATAGAAGGGCATTTAGTATCAATTTAACAGTTAGGAGTAAGAAAAGCCAGTCATACAAACAATGCTGAGACATCCTAACACATGTGTCCTAATTTAAATTAGTCCTTAAAATATAACAATTCAAAAAAATTATTGTAACTCCAGTCAAGCTTGCATAGATTAATTATATTTCATTAGCAACCTCATTCTTACCACTAACTTTTTAGATTTCTTTTTATATGTGTGTCTTCTGCTCTACCATAAACGGAGTAGTCTTTAAAGGGATTATGGATTTGATGGTAGACCATCAGAGAGTTACAAAGGGCACAGGAACAACTGAGGGTGTGATTCTGCATCAGCAGAAACAGACCTGTCGCCGTGCAGACCGCTCGAGCACAGCCTCTCAGCTGAGGGCCGAGATCTACAAGTGCTTTGCCTCATCGTAGTGTTGAGTAAAATCTGATTCGATTTCCATGGGATGGGGGCAAGAACAACTGCTGTCATGTTTATCACATATGTGCAAAGGCAAATAAAGCTGTCTGGAAAACTAGCGTTCCAGTGAGGCCGGCAGCCCTTCCACAGCCCCCATCTCCCATTTCATAAACTGGAGCCATGGTTATGGAAAAGGTTTCTTCTCATTTCTGTCAATGCCGCACCAAAAGCCTTGACTATGTCAGAGCAAAGCTCACTCAGTATGATCCCCAGCACGCAGGGGCCACTGCCAGAAGACAGCCACTCACCCTTTGTCCTCCACCATGGCCACAACTCCTGGAAACAAGCCCCAGGCACACGGCCCCCGCACCCCTCCCGGCAGCCCCTGCCCTGGCGCTGCCCCGAAGGCTTACCGGTGGGTCGGACAGGAGGGCTGCGGACCAAAGGGCTGGTGGACAAGCTGGTGAGTACCATGGCTGCTGTTACTTTATCCATGTCCAGTTCTTCTGACGATTTTCTGAAACACAGTGAATGAGAGGCAGAAAACACATCAGCAAATACTTCACTTTTTTAGTTGGGTTTGGTTTTTTGGTGGGGTTTTTTGTTTGTGTTTTTTTGTTTGTTTTTTTTTTTTTTAAATACAACCTGAGCGTACCAAGTGGCTACTTTAAGCAAACGAGCTCACCATACATACAAAAAGCAGTGGGAAAAGAGAATACGTCTTTGTACAAAACTGTCAGGATTATTGTGACCCTCCTTTAGTTTGACCTTGTTCCCTTTTTTCAGAATTTCAGCTATTCATATCCTTAAAGCTAACTGTCTGTTTAAGGTGTTTTTTTCTTAGATGAAGACACAGAGACACAAAACCAGGTAAGATTACCAGTAACATTAATAACATACACCACTCTCTGTAGGGTGAGGAAGAACTACCAACCAGAACTGAGGGACATAATTTTTCCTTTGTTGCTTCCACTTAACACTATTAACCTTCCTGTACTCTCTCCCAAAGACTGATCCTAAATTTTTTCCTATAATCAGTAAACTGGCAGAAAACCAGCGCTGGGTGGGGGGTGTGTGTCAGTTGTCTGCAGGTGTGATGGGCACCCAAGCCAGTGGGGAAAAAAAAATACAATCAGGAGAGAGGCAGAGCAGAGGGCATGGGGAAGCGACAACAAGGGAGAGGAGGGCAGCCGGCTTTCCAGGGCAGGGAGGAGAGGATCTGGAGACAACGGACGCCTCCAGAAGCCAGGCTTCAGTGACCCACTGCTCAAGGAGCAATGTTTTTTCTATAGACAACGGAGAATTTTAGTTGGCTGGAACAATGTAGATACCATCACTTTTTGTCCCCAGAAGTAACTTTTCCTGACAGGTTATCAGTATAATGTACTATTTCTGCAGAGTGAACATACCAAAACAAAACTACTAAACCCAGTTTAGCAGACTTTAGCTTTCCGTCCTTGTGGGAGAGTGGAACCACAGCAGGCAGCTTCTTGTAAACATTTGCTTTCAAACATACAATTGATCATCAAAGACCATCTTCTCATTTACTAGAGATGAAGTTAAATTTGTTCTTACAAAAGGACACATATTTCCCCCTCTGTTCTGCATTGCGGGGTTTCTAGAATTTCCTCTGTGCCTTGCCAGGAGCTCTACTTAGCCACCAGGTTGAGTCTTCATTAAAAGCCCAATATAAGAAGTGTTCAGCTATCTGATGTCTTCCACTACTGTTGATCAGGAAGTCATCAAATCACCATGCTGCTTGCAGTCCCCTTCCCAGAATCCCATTTCACCCATCAGGTTAAAAGCTCATTAACTGGAAACCACGCTACAGTCAAAGCCTCTTGATATCTTAGTGAGCAAACCTCAAACTTGTCCATGAAACAGTTCACAGCTGCTTTCTGGCTGATGCAAAGACCCACGCAGATGCCGCTGAACACTCTCCCATGCTGCACAACAGCTTAGATCTCATGACTGGCTTTTGCAACACATCAGCGCCTGGAACTGAAACGCTGATGATGGTTCCTGCTGCATTCTGATTATATCCTCAGAAACCCTCCTTTCCTTCAGCCAAGGTTTTTGCAAAGAGCACAGCAGCCACATGGTCATCACCGAGTACTGGGAAGGTCTTGGGTATCTGCTATGATCAACTAGTACCTAAATCCATCACTCATCAGGTCCTCTGGCTGGCAGAGGAGTATGTCACTCAGAACGCCAAATTCCTCCGGGCCCAGAAGACCTTTCCTCAGGGATGACGTGGAGATGCTACATGTTCTGGAGACCAACCCTGCCAGATGATTTTCCAATTACCTAATAACCCAGTATGAAAATCCGCTCTCTGAGAGGCATTCACCTGGTCTGTCGTCCACTCCTGCAAGACCACACCGATTACCTCTACTCCTTTATCCAGCTGTGGATGACCCACTAATATTTGCAACTTCTGAAGCACATGAGGACAAAATGACCGCAGACTCCTGAGGCGGTGGAGAAGCTGATCCCTAGTGTTTGCAACCAGCCTCCCAACAAGCCTGTTCTGTGTGCGTGGCAACAGGACTAATGCGCTCCTGTCCAGGCCTCTGCAGAATTGCAAAATCACACTACAGAACTTGTTGCAAGCGTTTGCCAAGTTGGTGTCAAGATGTCAGAGTCTAGACTCAGAGCTAATCCCAAAGTTCCTCCAAATAGTCTGTAATTTTAACAACTTCTAGCTCGTCTGTATTGGCGGGTTTTTTTGCCCTCTACAGTGACTTTGACTACTGCTCTGAAAACTAACCTTTGTTCCAAATAATATTGTCAATAATGCCCCAAAACTGTCAGCATTGGCATCCATGCCTAAGGTGAAAGTTTCCATAGGTAGGCAAAGGACAGGAATGGTCACGAGACCTTCCTATGTCTAGACATCATAAACCACACTCTTGCAATTACTGAAATGCTTTGTCCTACCTGACCCAATTTAACAGGTTTTCAATATGGAAAGCTCAAACGAACAAAACTCTGAACTTTTACACTGCCCATTTTGAACCACAGTCATTTTTACTACTTACTGTCCCTCAGCTGCATCCAGCAAACAAGGAATGCTCTGCTCGTACTTCCCAGCCACAAGAAGTTTAGCAGCTACGAGTGTTGGCTTATGTTAACTCTGCTCCCAAAGACATTTTTACAGTTTGGCTCATGCACGTAAACACACATATTTCATATATCACTCAGCCAGCACCGCTGCAGCAACAGCAGCCTTCGGGAGAGAGGCAAAGCACAAAACCGAAGACAGGAACCAATTCAGCCATCTGCATTTCGTCAGCATCACAAGTGAGTCAATGTCTTAAGACTGCGCTAGTCTTTTCCAGCTATCTCGGCTGGAAAGTTGAACCCACACACAGCTGTTTAACAGTATCTGCACTCAGAGGGGAGAATAACTTGTTTGTTACACAACAATTGTTCACAAACCATTATTCCACCATTGCTAACGTGATTTTCTGCAGACGGAAGTTATAACCTCTGATGTTGCTTATACTGTTATTAGGTGTAATGAAACCTAAATCAGTTGTAAGATCATCTACTACATCAGCTAGGAAGATTTCTTCTTTCCGCTAATCCCGCATTCCAGTCTCCAAATGCCATCTCCCAGCTTCTGGACAGATATATTTGTGTCAGTCCAGTCTGTATTTGAGATCAAGCAATTTGGATCCTTCATTTCCAAGTTTTTGTAAATCCAAACACATGCCAATAGCTGAATTATAATGAACCAGCTGAGACATACGCAGCAAAAGCTAGAGGACCTTGGGGACGGATCTTTTACCACCACCTCATGTCTCTTGGCTTCATGCCTCCCTGCTTCCTCAGCAGGGAGAACGGTGTCACTTGATCCCTGAAATACCCTAACCTCGCCAGCCTGGTATTTAAAGTTATACTTCTCTTTAATAGACAAGCTCAAGTTAAACTTGGTTACTACCCTCACTCTTGCTCAATCCTTTCCTTGGTTTGCTGATGAATTTACATCTTTTCTGATAATCATTTAACTGTGTTAAGAAACTACCACATCTTCCTCAGACAGAGCTCTCTCTGAGGAAAGTCTGGGTTTAAGCACCAAAAGATGAGCAAAAGAGGGTCCAAGACAAGCCCAAGGCTACGCAAGTAGCTCACCTGTACCACAGCCAGGTCAAAAGATGACACAACAGAGAATCACAGAATCTTTCAGGTTGGGAAAGACCTACAAGATCATCAAGTCCAATCATTAGCCTAACACTGCCAAGTCCACTACTAAACCATGCCCCTAAGCACCACGTCTACACAGCTTTTGAATACCTCTAGGGATGGTGACTCCAC
The DNA here is from genome assembly GCF_030867145.1 of Opisthocomus hoazin. Taxonomy (NCBI): domain Eukaryota; kingdom Metazoa; phylum Chordata; class Aves; order Opisthocomiformes; family Opisthocomidae; genus Opisthocomus; species Opisthocomus hoazin. The sequence continues at coordinate 34,373,089 of NC_134416.1, read as the reverse complement.
CAACTATGTGGGCAGCCTGTTCCAATGTTTTACAACTTTTTCAGTAAGAAATTTTTCCTAATATCCAATCTAAACCTCCCATGCTGCAACTTAAGGCCGTTTGCTCTCATCATAGAATTGTTAAGGTTGGAAAAGACCTCTAAGATCATCAGGTCCAACCATCAGCCCAACACCACCATGCCTGCTAAACTATGCCCTGAAGTGCCCCATCTACACATTTTTTGAACACCTCCAGGGATGGGGACTCCACCGCTCCTCTGGGCAGCCTGTTCGAACGCCTGACCTTTCTTTCAGTAAAGACATTTTTCCTAATATCTAATCTAAACCTTCCCTGACACAACTTGAGGCCACTGCCTCTCGTCCTATCACTAGTTACTTGGGAGAAGAGACCAACACCTGCCTTACTACAACCTCCATTCAGGTAGCTGTAGAGAGTGATGAGGTCCCCCCTTAGCCTCCTCTTCTCCAGACTAAACAGCCCCAGTTCCTTCAGTCGCTCCTTATTAGACCCTTCACCAGCCTCGTTGCCCTTCTCTGGACACGCTCCAGCACCTCAGTGTCTTTCTTGTAGTGAGGGGCCCAAAACTGAACACAGCACTCCAGATACGGCCTCACCAGTGCTGAGTACAGGGGCACGATCACCTCCCTACTCCTGCTGGCCACACTATTCCTGATACAAGCCAGGATGCTGTTGGCCACCTGGGCACACTGCTGACTCATGTTCAGCCAGCTGTCAACCAGCACCCCAAGGTCCTTTTCTGCCAGACAGCTTTCCAGCCACTCCTCCCCAAGCCTGTAGCGTTGCATGGGGTTGCTGTGCCTGAAGTGCAGGACCTGGCATTTGGCCTTGTTGAACCTCATACAGTTGGCCTCAGCCCATCAATCCAGTCTGTCCAGATCCCTCTGCAAAGCCTTCCTACCCTCCAGCAGATCGACACTCCCACCCAACTTGGTGTCACCTGCAAACTTACTGAGGGAGAACTCAATCCCCTCATCCAGATCACTGATAAAGATGTGAAACAAGACCGGACCCAAAACTGAGTCCTGGGGGACAGCACTGGTGACTGGCCGCCAACTGGATTTAACTCCATTCACCACAACTCTCTGGGCTTGACCACCCAGCCAGTTTTTTACCCAGCGAAGTGTACACCCATCCAAACCACGGGCAGCTAGTTTCTCCAGAGGATGCTGTGGGGAACATCGACCCCCGCCTCGCTACAACCTCCTTTCAGGTAGCTGTAGAGAGCGATGAGGTCTCTCCTCACCCTCCTCTTCTCCAGGCTAAACAACCCCAGTTCCTGTCCCATTTTCTAAGCCAGCAGCTGACTCCCCCAAGATCCTATGTTTCTTTATGGGACTGAATCCACAGTTTCAGCTCTCGGTGAGATTCCTCCTTACCAGCAACTTTCTTGTGAGGGGGCATCTTCCTGACTTCCCTTCGTGAAAGGTACACAGGTCCTCTTCTGGCCGCTGTCACCTTCGCGCCCCCTACTGTTATTCCCAGCTGGACACACCCATACCATGCCTTTGGTTTTCCTCCTCTCTATCAGCTACATCATCATCTATGGTTACAATTTTTTTTTTTTAATACTTTCTCTCAAAAAATCCTTAGAAATACAAATCTTACTCTAGTTTTGAAGTCTTAATAGCCTGTTCTTCATTATTTGCCTAGTTTAGATCAAAAAGCCTGCAGACTGCATCTTAGGTCAGTACTTTACACAAGCATATTTTAAGGGCCCTGGAGAATATTAGAGCAGAAAAACTGGTAGTGGTAGCAGGTGTTTTTAATAAAATTGATGTATTTAAAAGGACAACTCAAGTTCATTTTAAGCAAAGGAAAAACAGAAAACAGACAGAAATCTGTTTTCCCAGCCCACAACTCCAAAGCTTTCAGTTAATTCCCTGACCCAAGCGCAGCAGTGCTGAGAGCAATGATGCATGGGTTCACCACAGAGCAAGTGCCCTCCCGTGCTCCGCAGCTGCCTTGACACCGCGTGAGCAGGGACCAGACAGCATTTCTTCACCAGGTCTCTCCTCCCAGTGAGCAGGGGAGCAGGGGCAGCAGCATCCTGCAGGCAGCAGGACCAGGCTGCAAGGCGGTAGAAGCTCCAGCACCGGCAGACGAGCCCAGGGAGGAGGGAAGGGGAAGGATATTTCCAATTACTTCACGTGGAGGTTGGCTACAGAAGCTGACGGTCACAGATCCAGCCGTCTTCTCCAGAGCCACGTCCCTTACCTGTTCCAGCACTGATGAGCTTGTCCTTCCTAGTCCTACTTTCTAAGCAATAACCACCCTAAACATTCAGATTTATTAAAAGGCTTACATTTTATTTTGTTTTGGCAGAGATATGTGCTTACCTATTTCTTACTGCTGTCCTCACCAGAGGGACACAGTAAAAATAAATCAAAAAGTTTTCACTAGGATTAATCAAGAGCAGGGGAAGTCAAGCACAAAAGTGCTAGTATGTGATGTCAACTGGCTGCTGACCTCCACCCAAAACCCAGCTGATGACAGTGGTTCACAAAACACCTTGATCTTTTGTTCAAAGTGACAGTACCATATAAACATGCAGGGATTAATATGCTATAAAATGACAGTATATTGAAATTGCTCTTTCCCTCCCATACTTATAACTGCCTATAGAGGGACCTCTGCAGACTTACTCTGACGACCTGATTACAAGCACATTTCACTGATGCTGTCCTACTGAGCACTGTACCAATACTGACAGATAACATCTTGTCACAGGCTTTCATACACCAAAAATATGATTCATCACATAAGGAATCCTTGTAATCGGTGCACTAGTAATAACAGAAGTACTTCTGAAAGAAGGAAAAATCCTAAATTACATTCCACAGGTAAAATAAAAACATTTTGGGTTTCTTCAATTCATCATTAATGGCAAACGCAAGTTCCTAACAGGGAACCAGCAAGGAAAGCCATGCTGTGTCTGTGACTCCAGATATCGAAAGTAACTACAAACACTCTTCTATCTTGAGCAAAAATCTAAAATACTATGCAGAAAATTATTATTAATCCATAAATACCTTACAAGAATATCTGGTTACTACCCAACAACTCAAAATACTGACAGTACAGATAAATGAACAATCTTTCTTGTTGCTGTTATGTTCAATTGTTGATTATGAAGATTAAAAATTAACCCACTTGCCAAAGACAAAATTATAGAGAATGATCTACATAAACAGTCCAAGGTCCTCAGCACTCTTTGGTAAAAGCTGTAACTTTTCACAATAAAGCAAAAAGCAAAGGGACATATTTTCAAAGATTATATTAAATCAGTACAGTACTATAACGATACATCTGAAAACATAAGGGAGCATTACTATTTACACATCTAAAAAGAGAACTCGTGTTTGATATCTGAAGCAGAGATACAGTAATACGATGCACTAATTAGAAGCTAGGGACTTCTGCCTTTGCTCATTGTGGCCAAATAAAAAATTAACCTTTTCCACACTAACTTTTAGATATTTTCAGACTAGTTCATATACAGAATAACTGGCCTTTCTTTGTCTGTCCTTGTTATACACAAGCAATTGCTTTTGGATACTGACAGCTACTAGAAATGAATTATGTTCAAAATCTTTATTACACAAATATAGGAACCCCATATACCTGAACTTCTCAAGGAAAACAGAAAATGCATTAAAGGCCACCCCAAAGCTCTCCACCTCCCCCTGGCCAAGCTGATAGATTTTGCAATTCAATTATTCAAGTGACCTTTGGAAGTCTGGCTGATCCGTCAGAGCCTGAGATGAGCTGATAGAGTCATCGGTAATGCAGATACTGACTTTCTATCTCAACTGTAATGGTTTAAAGACAATATAAAGTCTCTGTAAATTGTGGATCTCAGCATCCTGGAGCAGAAAATACATTTAACAGATCTGAAGAGAAAGTGGTGTGTAATGCAGGTGTTTCTCAAAGTCTTTTATTTTTCCTCATGCCATACAATGCATCACTTTTCCCTGCTCCGCAAAAAGATGACTCTGTAAAAACAGGTAATTCCCTGGCCTTTATTGTTAAAAGCACTAAAACTTGATAGCAAATAATATATCTGTTTTTACAACCCTTTTCTACATTTAGATGACCAACAAAATGCAGTATTTGGTTCCAAAGGCTGGCTGACGCACTCTCCCATACACAGGGGTCTCGCCTGCATCTCCCAAAGCCGCCCCCTCCTGAAGCCCCCGGACGGCAGACGGCTCCCCGAACCAGGCGCGTCCCCAGCACCCCTCGTCTCCCTGCGGCGTACAGCCCGGCAGTGCTGCCCCGGCTGCTCGGCAGGCTGCCCCCGCAGCAGGCCTCGGCAGGGAGCACCAGCACAGCTGCACCCGCGACGAAAAGGATGCGAAATCGCTGCGATTTCTGTGGTCTGGTGCAAACGCATCCCACGGAGACGCGCTGCTGCCGCCGTCCCCTCTGCAGCCCAGCAGCAGGAATGGCTCCTTTGCCCTGTAAGACTCCCCAGAAAAGTCTGCTTAAGGCAAAGCCTGCAAAACAGATGGTTTTTTCATAGATGCCTTATTATCACCGCTTCTCAAGCAACTCGTCTGCCTTCCGTAAAGGCAAGTGAAATGTCAAACCTGTCCAAACGGGAACAGGACTGAACTCCAGGTCTCGTTCTTCGATTTGCAAAACACCGGATACAGCATGCTGGCGGTGGGGAGTAAAATGCTGCTCGCATTACCGGCCAGTGATAAGATCTACAGTTTTTCAATGTTCTGCGTAGTTGGGAACAGTTAAGCAAGCCAAATTCATCACTGGGAGATAAGCTGCAGTTTACAGCAACAATTTATTCTACATATTGGAAAAGTTGATCCAATGAGTAACTTTTCAAACAGCTGTGACATATCAGGAGAACTTATCTGGGGAAGCGCCCTCAGGGCAGTGACAGAAGCTGAAGTAGGAATATGACACAGAAATTGTCTGCTTCAAAACAGAGTAATCAAGTAAATGGTAATCACTTGATTGATTATGAGTGCAAAGCAAAAATTAAATTCAGAAAGGAACAACAGAACCCTGCAGAGAATGGCTATCCCTTACGGTCATACATGAAACCTTGCGGATTTTCTGGGAAGACTTTCTGTTTTCCATCTCCTCTACTTTAAAGGCCCCTTGCTGATACAATACACAAATCACAGAATCACAGAACGGTAGACGTTGGAAGGGACCTCTGTGGATCGTCTAGTCCAATCCCCCTGCCGAAGTAGGGTCACCTACAGCAGGCTGCACAGGACCTTGTCCAGGCGGGTCTTGAATATCTCCAGAGAAGGAGACTCCACAACCTCCCTGGGCAGCCTGTTCCAGTGCTCTGTTAAGTCCCAATCGCAGTCTGAAGCAATAGGCAAATTATTCCAAATGTTATCCAATATATTCATGTTCATCCCTTTCCTGCCTTTAACTTATGCTACTGTTCTCGCTTCTTCACAGGCACATCTCCCTTCATAAATGGGACTGCTTCAACGTGGTACTGTTCACAGAAAGATAATTCCACACTTCTGAGCACTGATGCATTCTTCGGGGCAAGGGGCTGGGCTGCTTCCTATGACACCCAAGAGGTGCTGCTCAACGCAATGCGAACTATCACAGGTCGCAGATCACCAAACAGAACAAGCACCGTGCCAAGGAGCGCTGCGCTGTGCTAAGGTGACGGCCGATGCCACCCAGTAAGACAGCGAGAGGGCAGGACACCTTGCCTCTCCAGGCAGCGGGCATTCCCACTACGAAGCTGGCTGCTGAAGAGCCGCACCGTCTGCGACCCTCACCCGGCCTCGCAAGTCAGAGCCGCCCGAACGCTATCATGTCCAATGTCTCTTCTTCACAGGGCCTTCTGCAAAACTGTTCTTGTAAATCTTCCTTAACCTTTGTGAATAACCACTTTACCAGTGATGAGCTGAAGACACGCTTATGGCAGATGCTACAGGAATTATGCCTTTCCCAAAGTAAAATACAAAATACAAGGCCACAAATGTTCTGCTCTTCCTCCTTCTTCCCCCCTTATCTATTGCAAACAGTACGATTCCCACTCTGAATTAATTTATTTGCAACATTCCTAAAATACGTTTTATAATATCCATGCTTATATACAGTCCTAACATGTCTATATGGATAACGTTTAGCAGAACCTTTTATGAGGTTTGATTTCATCACTTTTCTGACCGTTCTGTTGTTTTCACACTACCAGACATGGAGAACAGAAGCTCTAAGTGCAACTTTTGCTCATCATTGCTTTATTTGATATGACAATCCCTCCTAAAAATTTCCTTTTTCACCTGAACGTACACAGTAACTTCAGCATTCCTTTTCACCAAGCTCCTTCAACGTTTATCAAGCCACAGTCCAGGATACTGCCGAGGAAGAAAAGGTAACAGGAGTTTCTGAAAGATAATGCCTCAGTGAGCCAGAGACCCAGCCACTGTTTGATACAATCTATAGCAACCCCCGGCTGCTCCAAATTAAATGTAATATAAACCAAAGCTCCACAGGCTATTCCAGTGGCAAGAAACTGACTTCACCCATTCTCCGCCACGTCAATTCAGGAGCCAAGTTGATGTTCCGACTGACTGGCGAAGTCTTGGAGAGCTGAAGAAGGACTGGGTCCTTCTGTTTTAGGAAAGAGAGTGCTAAATTACAGACTGAAATAGATACCACTACACTAAAAATACGTTCTGCAGTAAGTAAAACCATATTGCACGTACTCTACACTGTATAACCTCTTTCCACTGTATCATCTCATTTCAGGTCACAGGTAGCTTGCCATCAGGTCTTTACAATTTTTCAGGCAGGTTTTGCTTTTTTTTTTTTTAATCTCGCATTTACAGATAAGAGGTTTTTATTGTTTGGTTAAAATGTACCTGAAACTCAAACTTGACACAATGGACTGCAAAAGTACCACCACCAGAAGGTCTCCAGGCCTAAGCAACACGAAGTGTCTCAAGGGCACCTCGTCTTTTGTCTCTCAAGAAACAAACAGTGCCCAAAGCCACCTGTTCTCTGAAGCATTTCTTGTAAAGATGAAATTCATTTAAGCCTAACACCAACCTTTTCCTTTTGCCTTTAAAACAATTGCTTGACCCTTTCAAAGATCTCCCTAACAACTTACTTGCTTCCATAGGAACCAAATACAATCACAAGGATGGCCACCAAATACAACCTCATGGATGGCCACCTTCTCACTAGAGCTGAGAAGAGGTCAGTCTTCTCATCCCACGATTTAAACATTCGCTGCATGACCTGAATATATTTTTTAAATTCTGGATATGAAAGCAGACACTGCAAAACACCTAAAATCTGCCAGCCCATTCAGGTAGGTGCACGCTCAGTAAGGAAAAGCCTCTGAAGCCTCTGGGCAGAGCAGGACCTACCGGGCACGACCCAAAGGTGACAGGCAGCACACAGCCCTGCCGAGCATCCCGGGGCCGCCAGCTCCCTGCGGCACTCGGCATGCGGAAGGGTCACGGCTTCCTAACAGCACCGACCCCTGCGCTTATGCTGTACAGCGTGGGCGTGTGACTGGCACGGAGATCCCAGGCAGGAGTAACCGCGCTCTCCACAATTCTCTACAAGAATATTTAGGTATCTACGTAAAGCAGAATGATTTCAACAAGAAAAGGAGGAAATCTGGACCATCTAGACTGTCTATTCTAAGTGGCAGCCAGTGTTCACTGATGTCAGACACTGGGCCCCCTTATTATACATATTTCTTCATTATTCAATGCGAACTACTGCATTGAAGATGCTCCTCCTTAGCAATTTCATTGATGATGATGATGATTTTAAAATAGTCTCCAATGGAAGGCCCCTCTTTAGTCCACAAGCCATTAAAATTGTTTCCCTATTTTTCCCAACTCAGGATGTTCTTTTAGGGTACAATTTTATAAGTGATAAATGTTTGCAATGAGCAGTGATGCCAGATGAGTCATTACTTTGCCTCATTCATGTTAGGATTATTTGTTCAAAGTCCTGCATCTCAAATTATGAGTTAAAAATTACAAAACTAGATCCAGAGCTGTGCTCTCAGAACATACCATGGGCACATGTCAAAGTGAACTTGATGTTTCAGGCACAAATCTGGCGATGCTGCAGTTGAGAATGATTGTGTTTGCTGAAATGGCATAAAGTGAAAAGATTGGCCACAGCAGGGAAAACAGTGCCATGCACCACTCCTTTGTGTGACACTACATTAAAGATCATCAAGCAAGTTGCCACAGTTCACTTTTACTATGCAACATTATCATACCTGGATCAGATCTTCAGATCTACTTTAAAGTAAAAAAGCATTTTATTTTGGACCCCTTCACCACCAATTAATGTAGACTTACTAATCTATAAACAGTCCTAGCATTTAAAAACCAGCAGCATACAAGCGGTGATTTGTGACAACTACAGATACCCGACGGTTTCTCTTTAAAGCCACTGTGAAGTCATGCAAGCCCTCCAGAAATTTTGGAGGTCTGACTTTTCACCATTGATGCCTTTCTTTGAGGGAAGGGAAAGCATTGCCCTTTTATGGAGAGATGGCAATGAAAAAAAATAACAGTTTTTATATGTTGATTATATTTCTAAAATATACACAACAATCCTGGTGGAACAGACTGGACGTGAAGCTGGAATCCGACCCTGTAACTGAGATTACTGCAACACGGTAATATCAAATCACCAAAAAATACCAGTGGCACCGTCAAGCAAGTGGGGGATAACACACCACTTGAGGGCAGGGGAAGATATATTTAATCATCTGCAAGCGGCAACACATTAAACACCTTCCAAGTGGCAGAGGACCCAGAAAAAGTGGGGGCAGCAATTAACACCTATGGTCCTATTGGGATGGTGGGAGATGCGGGCAAACCCAATCTGCAAATTATTGCTTTGTCATTTGTTTCCCAGTAGTCTACCTTTGATCTGTAACTTCATTATAGGAAAAGGTAACAAAAATAGGTATTTATATTTTGAATGAAATAAAGACAGAACTCTATAAAAGCACAGAGATATTCTGAAAATAAAAATGGATTAGGAAGTCTTATGAAACTTTTTTGTTTCTTTGATAAACCACTGTCAGCACACAAGATGGTCAATTTAGATGGATTAAAACTGAAGGGAGGCATCGGGACTATTTATAAGTACTCCCTAAATGTTTTTACAAGACGCTTTTAACATTAAACATTCATTGTGCTATATAATGTGTCTGCTCTGTGAGTCCAGGGGTGGGGGGTTTTGTTGGGTTTTTGTTTGTTTATTTTTAATTACTTGAATGCTTTGCATTTAAACGAATGATACCACTGACATAATACACTGTAGCAGAAGAACGCATCTGGCTTAACTCTCTACTATCATCTTTCGCGTTCTTGTCTGAAACTCGACTTTTTTTTCATTATGAGAAACTAACTGAACTGTGCCTGAAGGTATCAAAGTGAAACTGAGAGTACACTGCCCAAGCTCTGGCTACTACTAGGTCCAGCTTGTTCTCCAGTTTCTTCTGTTAGATGGAAACACTCTCCTTGGCAATACACATACTTGTGTTAATAACTGTTTATGAAGCCATAATGCTGTTGTACAGACTCAGCTATGTGAAATCTGTTCTTGTAGATTTTTAAATAACATAGCAGAGCATGCACTTGCATCTTTTTTTTGTCTAGAAACATACTGCCGTAACAAATATCACAAGCAATAATTACCATGACATAAAATAACCAGTCACTTCTGCTGGGTCTAATATTATACTCATGTTATCCAGTCTCACGCTTACTCCTGATACTGAGAGGTACATGAACAACAGTAACAGTCACCCAAAGAAATCACAGAAAAAATACAACTGTGATGAAGATACCTTCTTCATCTTGCAGATACCATCTTCACCACCTTCCATACTGCCCCCCTGGAAGCTGCACATTGTATTAAACCACAGATGTACATTGTAAAAATTTACTGAGGTCTTACTGAATACTGTCCAGGTTACAGTTGGTATTACTAACCCTATTTCTACTTCTGTCTACCAAAGGTAACACAGACCAGATGGCATCATTTTCCATTACAGAATTAAGTTCTCTTCCTGTTCCCGTATGGAGAAGTGGATTCTTTTCCACTGTTTGTCAACAATGCACAACATTTTCCATCTTTTTTGCATTTCCATACTATCAGACCTGGCCTAACGGTCTAGTTTCTTTCTCTTCATGTAACAAACTAGAAGCAGTTGACCATGCGCAATACTCCATAACAAATGAAAGTATTCATAGTCACAGAGGTGTCAACATTTCAAGTTTTTTTGCTAAAATTTTTTAAAGTAATTCTTTCCACACACAATACAGCGAATGGCACCTCTTTCTTCAGAATGGAGGGAGGTCTCAGAGGAGCACTGTTGTTAGTTTAGTCCTAAAAACACACCCACTAGAAACGCAGGCTTGGAGAGCGAAAGGGAACTGTAAACGCGAAACGTCCCCCTTTGCATACCGTCAGGCAGACGGTCCGTAATTTCCATAAATTCAAGCATCCTCTCCTCCTCCACTTTTCCCGTCACCTCAGTCCCTCTGGCTCGTGATGCTCTGCTCCATTTTCCTATACTCCCATTTTTTCTTGACGCCAGACTTCCCCTGGCACACCTGCCTTTTCCTACAGCCATCAGACAATTTCTGGGAGAAAAAAAATCCTGCTACAATTTAATAAAAATTCAAAGGTGAAGATAAATAAAGCCATTAACAAATAAATACATCTTTGAATAAAAGAGATAAAAAGGAGTAGCTGTAGCCTGTGAGTAGCTGGCAGTCAAGGGCTGGTGCCTGCTTAACACCCATTTTCATCGAGTCCTCTCTGCAGTAGCGGGCAACCACAGCCCAGTTTGGACATAAGCTACTTTGGACAAAAGGGATACAGCCTTTGTGGAAAATTATGTACTTCTCTATGAGTCACTGACTGAAAGCAGCATTCATCTGACAGCAGTTTATAATATGATACAAACATGACCACTTCCAGAGGCAGATTACATTGCTATCCTGTAGATATACTACATTTTGTGTAACCTAGAGCACTCCAGTTGAACACTATCTTTGCAGAACATTTCTGTGTTTTGAAAATTTACTATTTTTATTTAAGGAATAAGTTGTCTTTAGAATATTCAGAATCAGGAATTATTCTGATTATTTTTTTTCCCCCAGAAAAATCAAGTCAACTTTCTCCTTTGCACATCTCAATACAGACGTAAAAACCGCAATGCAGCTGCAAGTCCCCAGTGGGGCTGACAGCACAGCCTAACTACAACTTCTTCTCTACCATCACCTTTTGGCTTTTCAAAATAGAGAAATCATATTATTTCTCTCTTACTTCCCTTCAACAATCTCTTCTTACACACACGAGCTTGATTCTCTTCCCCTCCTCAGCACAAGTCAGCAGGTCACCGATTCCCCGGGCTTGCTTAGGGTAATGTTTGCCTTATTTCACCTGCGTGCAAAGTCCTTATATAACCTGACATTAAGGAAAAGATTCAGGTAGGAAAGTTTTCCTGGACGCATGACACATCCCATCTCCTCCTACCTCTAAAAGCACCCCTCCAGCCTCCCAATCCCCAGTCCCACCGGTATGGCCTAGCTGACATGAGTGACTATGGAGGTGCACCTGACAACCTGCCCAGTAAAGAGCTTCCCTGGGCAGTGGGAATTTCTCTCTGTCCTCCCCGTGACAAGTTTTTGCTGTTTGCACAGCAGATCTTAGCAGATGAGGAGATCTAGACCAGTATCCTTCTTTCAAGTATGTTGTGAGTAAGGAAGCACAAGTTTATTTTCACAGGCTGCACTGTCTTCAGTTTGTGAAGTTCTTCCTTTTGCTACTGCCAAAGCACTTGGCTCAAACGCTTGAGCTGGGTTCTCATCCTGGCAGGAACAAGCCCTGGTAGCAAACCATCTGAGCTGAAGCCCATGACAGCAGTAGTGTAACGACAGCTCGCTGATGAAAAGTATGACCCCAGAACACTACGGCCTATCGTCCTGTTGTTGATGATGTCAAAAAGTTTTGTAAATTATCCAAAACTCTCCCTTTCTTCAGGGAAAGTAGATGCTACTCTTGCAGCCCTGATGATTGTGGCTGCAGCTTCAGTAGTAGGTTCAACTCACTCCTCGGTTTGCATTATCAGAAAGGTATTGATCACTGACAGCACACAGAGACCCATCCCCCACCCCCCAAAAAAATATCAGCGTGCTTCATGCCCTACTCCGTAGGGAAGAAAGGAAAAAAACGGACCCTGAACTGGTTGACTTGGGACTTTGAGAACCGTGGGACACGTAACTTGTGCAACTAAAACAGATTAAAACAACATTCGTGACAAACCATTCGCAGAGGAAAGCAGCACTTTTGTGCTTCACGGTGGCAGCTAATAGCGAAGAAACAGAGGGCAGAGCCTGCTGCAGAGTCTGCATTAACTGCAATGGCTGGAAGTTTTACGAATGTTTTGATAATGTACACAATTAAATTGGGGTAAATGGGGAAAAGAGAGAAAAAGCATGTATGCATGTGCACAGAAAATCAGAAAAGCATTGTACCATTCGGATTTTTATTTTCTTTTGTTCTACATCTCATCTTCTATCCTCCTGTGTAGAACCTTGTAGTTAAATTTTTGATTAACTAATTTCATATAAAAAAAGAACTATTCACCAGGTGCATATTTGTCCTTCATTTTAAAGGAATATCTTAAAAAAGAACTGTTAACTTCTAACATACACAAAAAAAAAATCAGTCACATGTTTGTGTCTATGCATGATCCACAAACAATATTTGCTAACAAAAGGTATTCAGCCATAAACAGCAATATGCAGAGCATGATAAATCACTTCGAAGCAAGCGTCTATAAAGTCGCAGCCTCCAATAAAACATTTCACAAGCAAAAGTACTACTAAAATAGTAAAACATGCTTTACAGAATCACAGAATCACAGAATGGTAGGGGTTGGAAGGGACCTCTGTGGGTCATCTAGTCCAAACCCCCTGCCAAAGCAGGGTCACCTACAGCAGGCTGCACAGGACCTTGTGCAGGCAGGTCTTGAATATCTCCAGAGAAGGACACTCCATAACCTCCCTGGGCAGCCTGTTCCAGGGCTCCGTCACCCTCTTTAAAGACGAGTGGTTTTTTTTGGTCTCAGTTTGCAACCAGGGCTATGTTTTGAAGAATTGAAAATGAGCAAACTCAAGGGGCAGATTCAGACTGTGACGGCTTCCATATGCCTGCTCTCCCCGCTCGCCGCCGTGCTGAAGGGATGCTCTGCCAGAAGGGATACATCAGCCGGCCGACCAGCAAGGCCATTACGCAACATGTCCATCTGGGGTTCCTCTGCTTGCCTTAGGAAAGCCAAGCGTGTTGGCATCCTCACTTTGTATTCAAAAGGCTCTCCTCGTTCTTTAAATAACTCTAAGGATGACATTTGTGTGACTCCTCACTGCCGTACCTGCCTCATGAAGAGCAGCGCGTGGAGTCCTGGCAGTACACCACCGACTGCGTTGCCTCTGGGGCTGCAGTGCTGACTTCTGATGACCGAGAACGTTTGTGGTTGAGTTGCACAGCAGAGACTCCAGCCCAGGAGCAGCAAGGGAAAGCTGCTCCCTCCCCGCTCCCACTGGTCCGTCAGCGGCCCAAGCGCCCCGGCACTGGGATGTACAAGACTCCCGCTGGCTTGAACCGGTCTGGTTTCCACGCTTCTGCCCGGATAATGGAACTGTTGGTAACCATAAAGGTTTGTTCCTCAGTTTAGATAAACACACACCTGAGTAACACCCATGCCTCAGCCAAAGATGAATAATTAGAAAATACACATTCTCAATCCGACAGCATTGGGTGCAAACACAAATCAAATATATTGGGGGAGGGAAAAAAAGAAAGAAAAAAGCTTTGGCCAACTTCTGCAATTCACAACTTCTTTCAGCATACCTCACTCCCAAGCAACATATTTCAGACAAATTTAAATATTTATCTACTGATGTGAGGACAGACAATTGTAGCATAAAGCTACGAGCGTGGGGGCTGTTTAAACACACTCCCGTGCTGTCAACTCCAGCAGACAAATGTAATTTTAGTATCCAGACTCAGAAGAGCACATTTGAACCACCTCAATCCCTTGATGATGGAAAATACCATCATGCCAAAAATACCATCTTCCCAAAATATTTCGCAAAAATCTAAACCAAAATAAAACTATGCTGTTGCATGTGCATTCACAGTCATGCTTTTTCTGGAATAACCAGTAATTTGGGGCACACAAGCTAGCAACTGGGAAGGACCAGCTTTTCAGAAAATGTGAAGGTGGCAACTTTCCAAAAAAAAAAAAAAAAAAAAAAAAAAAAAGTTGTTGCAATCAGTTGTTGCAATCAGCCAACACGATCAACACAGCCTCACGCACCACTCTTGAATCAGAGATATGCAGAAGTAAAACTGATTCCACATTTTGGCCTAGAGGGCATCTGAGTTATACAGGGAAGCCCAAATGTCTAGCACAACTCTGATGCAGTATTATTGCCATGGCGAACAGTCAAGATTTTTGATAACCCAAACGTAGTAATCAAAAAGGTAAGTGCAGCCTTCATTTTTTGATTCTTCTTCTCATTTCTCATTCCTGAAGAATAAGCAGTTTCTTTCTTAGATGAGTCTTTTAAAACTACCATGACTGGGAAAAATCACAGAAGACTCACTACAGTCAGAGAAACATCACGTTTTAAAAGTTGCCTTCCCAAAAATTTTCACCAGTAACTTACAGCTCAGAGTATAATCCAGCCAGCAAGGGCTGTGGTCTCACCAAATACAACATGGAACAGGATTTCTATAGTATACGTAATATGTTCTCTAACACTGCAATATGTCTGCAAAAGTAATATGCAATATTTCTGAGTCATTGCGCACGGGCTAGGGGTTATTACAATGTCAGATCTGGGGTGTTTGCTTCAAAAACTGGGAGAAGAGAGACAGGTATGAAAGAGAAAGACTTTCTCTAATGATTTCTGGCAGTGATCTGAATAAGTTCTGTTCCCAAAAGGAAATCACAGGGACAAAATCATAGAATCATAGAAAGTTTTGGGTTGGAAGGGACCCCTAGAGGTCATCTAGTTCAACCCCCCGCAGCGAGCAGGGACACCGCTAACTAGATCAGGTTGCTCAGAGCCCTGTCCAACCTGGTTTTGAATGTTTCCAGGGATGGGGCCTCCACTACCTCTCTGGGCAACCCGTTCCAGTGTTTCACCACCCTCACTGTAAAGAATTTCTTCCTTATATCCAGCCTAAACCTACCCTGTTTTAGTTTAAAACCATTACCCCTCGTCCTGTCACTGCTGTCTCTACTAAAAAGATTGTCCCCATCTTTCCTATAGGCTCCCTTTAAGTACTGAAACGCTGCAATCAGGTCTCCGCGCAGCCTTCTCTTCTCCAGGCTGAACAAGCCCAACTCTCTCAGCCTGTCCTCATGGGAGAGGTGCTCCAGCCCTCGAATCATTTTTGTAGCCCTCCTTTGGACCCGCTCCAACAGTTCCATGTCCTTCTTGTGCTGAGGGCTCCAGAGCTGAACGCAGTACTCCAGGTGAGGTCTCACCAGAGCAGAGTAGAGGGGCAGAATCACCTCTCTCGACCTGCTGGCCACGCTTCTCCTGATGCAGCCCAGGACACGGTTGGCCCTCTGGGCTGCCAGCGCACGTTGCCAGCTCATGTCCAGCCTTTTGTCTATCAGTACCCCCAAGTCCCTCTCAGCAGAGCTGCTCTTGATCCTTTCATCCCCCAGCCTGTATTGATAGCAGGGATTACCCCGACCCAGGTGTAGGACCTTGCACTTGGCCTTGTTGAACCTCATGAGGTTCACACAGGCCCACCTCTCCAGCTTGTCCAGGTCCCTCTGGATGGCATCCCGTCCTTCCTTTGGGGAAAATATTTGTCTTTGTTAACTTGAGGCTCAATTCAAATCAACTTTTATGAACAGAAGTTTGTAAAAAAAAAAAAAAAAAAAAAAAAAATCCCAGGCAGGGACTGGGAGAATGAAGAACTGCCCACTGTAGGAGAAGATCAGGTTCGAGACCATTTAAGGAACCTGAAGGTGCCCAAGTTCATGGAACCTGATGAGGTGCATCCACGGGTCCTGAGGGAACTGGTGGATGAAGTCACTAAGCCACCATTCCATCATATTTGAGAAGTTGGGGCAGTCTGGTGGTTCCCACTGATTGGAAAAGGGGAAACATACCCCCATTTTTAAAAATGGTAAAAAGAAGACCCAGGGAACCACAGGCCAGTCAGTCTCACCTCTGTGTGTGGCAAGATCATGGAGCAGATCCTCCCAGAAAAAATGCTAAGGCACATGCAAAATAAGGAGATGATTGGTGACAGCCAACACGGCTTCACTAAGGGCAAGTCATGCCTGACAAATTTAGTGGCCGCCTACAACAGGGTTACTGCATTGATGGATAAGGGAAGAGCAACTGATGTCACCTACCTGGACTTGAGCAAAGCATTTGACACTGTCCCTCATGACATCCTTATCTCCAAATTAAAGAGACATGGATTTGATGGATGGATGAGCCAGGGCAATCCCAAGCATAAATACAGACTGGGCAGAGAATGAATTGAGAGCAGCCATAAGGAGCAGGACTTGGGGGTGCTGGTTGACAAGAAGCTCAACATGACCCAGCAGTGTGTGCTTGCAGCCCAGAAGCCCAACCATAGCCTGGGCTGCATCAAAAGCAGTGTGGCCAGCAGGTTGAGGGAGGGGATTTTGCCCCTCTACTCCACTCTGGTGAGAGCCTACCTGGAGTCCTGCGTCCAGCTCTGGAGCACTCAGCACAGGACAGACATGGAGCTGTTGGAGTGGGTCCAGAGGACAGCCACAATAATGATCCGAGGGCTGGAGCACCTCTCCTGTGAGGACAGGCTGAGAGAGTTGGGGCTGTTCATTCTGGAGAAGAGAAGGATGTGGGGAGACCTTACTGCAGCCTTCCAGTACCTGAAGGGGCCTACAAGAAAGCTGGAGAGGGACTTTTTACAAGGGCCTGTAGGGATAAGACATGGGATATGGCTTTAAATTGAAAGAGGGCAGATTTAGATTAGATACTAGGAAGAAAGTCTACACCATGAGGGTGGTGAGGCACTGGCACAGGTTGCCCAGAGAAGCTGTGGCTGCCCCCTCCCTGGCAGTGTTCAAGGCTGGGTTGAACGGGGCTCTGAGCAACCTGGTCTGGTGGAAGGTGTCCTTGCCCATGGCAGTGGGGTTAGAACTAGGTGATCTTTAAGGTTCTTTCCAATCCAAACCACTCTATGATTCTATGAAACACTGTGAGAAGCCGTTTTGCAGCCAGAATTTTAATGGTACTCTTCAATCAAACTTGAAAGCGAGTATCCATTTTTCACTTTCTTCCTACGGAAGTTGTGATTTTTACAACTTCTTTATCAGATGAAAATCGTGCGTCTTCAAGCCGTGCCTTAGAACATGACTTAGCAAAGCTGCACATATAGACCATAAGATTTCAGCACTCATAGACTGCATTTTCCCATGTTAGGCTGCTGGGAGAATTCATTAGCTGAAATTTTACTTCAGAAGCCTGCAATTCTTCTAAACAAAAAGTAGACATGATAAAAGGGGTAGTGGCTTCCCCTCCTGCGTATTTGCACTCCAAATATATTTCATGAAGTTGTATGCTGTCTTTTTCATCCTTTAGTTAGGTATCATTTGACAAGGGAAGTTTAACAAGTTGAACTACAGCTTGTTAACATGCAATAGCAATTGATTATGTAACTCTTTTTAGAAGTCATTTATAGCAGTGACAAGAATATAGTTACTGGTGGAAAGAGAAAATAAATACCTGCTCTACTCAGAATTCAGCTGACAGCCCCGGTGAGTTGCTACTTGATTTAATTTCCATTAATTTTCCACAGGAGAAATCCCCAGCAGGGAAACACAAAAAGACTCGACAAGAAGTTTCTGCAAATATTTGGCTCCTTTAGCCAAATGATGCTTTCCCCTGTGTTGTTTTTAAGTCAAATGTGCTAAAATCAATGGGCTGTGCATGACTGGCTATTCCAAGCCTCGTGGAAACCACCAAAAAGCAGCATACCACCAGTGCACTGCACAAAATGCTTTGAGAAGTCCTCAGATTAGAAAAATCTAATTGTGGACTAATGAAAACTATGTATTTTTTCAAATTTTTACTTTTTATTCTACTTGCCACAAATATCACGGGTTTAATCCTGTAAAATTCAGTTCTTGCCAACAATTTTACCAAAACACAGTGTTTTTTTTCTCTAGAACAGATCCTCAATCCACCCAGAAAACATCTGTTTGGCATTTATTAAAGGATTAAAATGCACCTGTATTATGACTTCAGCCCTACAAAAGGGAGTGTGATGAATTGCTATAATTTTATTTATTTATTTAGGAAAATGAAATGCAGGCTTAAGCAATAGCTAAGTGCATGAATTGCCTTACATTTCCAAACCAGGAAAAAATGTTCCCATTAACTTTAAACTCAGTTCTGGAAACTATGTACAGGAAATGTTCACGTTAAAATGTACATGTCGGGTCACTCCCAAATAATGGTTTTCAAAATGAGAGTTCCTAAAATACACAGTAACTAAAAAGGAGCACATGTTGAAATATATCTGTATGGCACAACACAACAGGATTTTATCACATGTAATATATATGCATATATATTCTATGTATATATGCATGGGGGGTGAGGGGGGGTGTACACATATATACACGCGTCAGCTCCAAATCAGCCATCATGGGTCCCAACAGGTAGGATGTTAGACACTGGGGAGAAGGCAGCACAAGGGTGTTGCTGCTCACCGTTAGTCTCAGCTCAGAATTCAGCCCAGGCTATGGGCCACGAGGCGTGATGCCCTGAGTTTGATAATACATAAAACCAAGTGACAGTTTTTCTCCTTCTACCCTCAGACCCATCTTCTCCCACCACACCTACAGTCAGCAGTATCTTAAAAAAACCAGCAAACAATAAAAACCAGAAAGTATTCAGAAGGCTTTGGTAATAAACCTAGGACACCCATGCCTGTATTAAAGTTTTCAAATATAGTAAAATATTGCCTCCAGCTAGATTAATTCAGTTTCCCGGGAACAAAGAGGGTACAGTTGAGAGCACTGATTATTCTCACTTTCCCGCAAGCCATTTGCAATCATTCTTGATTTGTAGTTTCCATACGCTTCCTTAGCTACCACAAATTGAGGGATGTTTTTTGGTTGCAGCTCTAAAACCCAATTTTATATCCTTATCAGGACTAGCAGGAAGGCAGCACTACATCTCCCTCCAGGTCCCTGTGCTCAAATACCTACACTTTAACCTCAATGCCTACAACTGCGTGCTTGTTGCTGCGACACCCAGTGCTGCTCCTTCTGTAGGATCTGCGAAGGGAAATACAGGTTTCTGGCAAGAAGCACTTCTCTCACATAAGCCTTCTTGCAATTTAAAACAAATTGTCTTTAAAGCATCAGTAAGTTTTACAAACCACTGCTATAAGCAATAAATGTGTTTTTAAAATGCTCCTTTTG
The DNA here is from genome assembly GCF_030867145.1 of Opisthocomus hoazin. Classification (NCBI taxonomy): domain Eukaryota; kingdom Metazoa; phylum Chordata; class Aves; order Opisthocomiformes; family Opisthocomidae; genus Opisthocomus; species Opisthocomus hoazin. The sequence goes on along the minus strand of NC_134416.1, from coordinate 34,353,554 downwards.
AGGACTTTTAAACTAAAAACTTGGGATACAGTACACTGAGCTTCAGCTCAAGGACTGGTCAGAAACACAAGTAAAGCTGGCTGACATAGGGTGGGATTCAGCTCCAGATGCCCTCCATTCAGGACATCTGTACTTCTGTACCCAAGTGGACCACGTGCCTGCACTCCCACCACTGTCAACAGAAAGCTGGTCTCACTGATCAGCAGAGCACAGAGACCAGCCATCACTGGCAGGGTTAAGATTGGCCCTGCCTAAATTTAGGTATACAGCATCTTTGAGGGGCCCTAGCAGACCCCCCTGGGCGTTACCTCCTGTTCCCAGAGCAAGGTCTCGGGTCACATCCGGAGCTCCACACAGGCGCCTCAAATACCTGACAGCGTATTACACGGCACTGGATGCTGGCTAGCCAACTCCACCTCCCACTTGGTGCTTCCTTCGGGGTGAGACGAAGTGACCTCTGAGTCAACTGGCCTCTGTACTGAGGAGTTATCCTGACCCCAATGACAGCTTACATGAGGTACTTACTTTCCACTGTCTGGAAGGAAAACTCCATTCTTACTAAGTTTTTCAGAATAAGAAATCTCCTATTTTTAATAAATAACTTTTACCAAGGTACTTGCTGTTGACTGACAAGCTTAACTTTAGGAACTACATTCCTAAAATGAAGATACAGCCTACTGTCCTGTAATCACAGAATCATAGAATGGTTTGGGTTGGAAGGGACCTTAAAGATCATCTGGTTCCAACCCCACTGCCATGGGCAGGGACATCTTCCACTACACCAGGTTGCTCAGCATCCAGCCTGGCCTTCAACACTGCCAGGCAGGGGGCAGCCACAGCTTCTCTGGGCAACCTGTGCCAGTGCCTCACCACCCTCATGGTGAAGAATTTCTTCCTAATATTTAATCTAAATCTGCCCTCTTTTAGTTTAGGGCCATTCCTCCTTGTCCTATCACTACACATCCTTGTGAAAAGTCCCTCTCCATCCTTCCTGTAGGCCCCTTCAGGTACTGGAAGGCTGCTATAAGGTCACCCCGGAGCCTTCTCTTCTCCAGGCTGAACAGCCCCAACTCTCTTAACCTGTCCTCATAGGAGAGGTACACTTCCAGGGAGGGGGAAGCCACAGCTCCTCTGGGGCAACCTGTTCCCATGCTTCACCACCCTCAGAGTAAAGAGTTTCTTGCTTGTATCTAATCTAAAGCTCCCCTCTTTCAGTTTAAAGACATTATCCCATGTCCTATCCCTACAGGCCTACAATTTTAGCTCTTTCCAGGAGTCCCCCCAAAAGTACAGTAAAATAGTTGCAATTTTATATATGGAAAGGCAGAAGAGAGAAGGAATTTGCCCAGCATTAGCTACACCATCACTATTGCCTGGTGCTACCAATTCAGCAGTTGAAACCCAGAGCAGATCCCCCTCCATCATTACTCCTGGAAGCAGCAGCATGCCCAACAGCATTTTAAGGTAACTTTCCAAAACAATTAACTAAGCTTTACTTCAACAAAACCAAGGTGTGAGTTTGCCTCAACACTTCCACATTTGGGTAGGAAGCTTATTTTTGCTTTTGTCTCTGAATGCAAACTGCTTGCCGTCTCGAAGATTAAGTTCATCCTTGAGCACAGCTGTACATTAAGTGCTGTAAAATAGTGGAAAATAAACAGTGTTTATTCGACATTATGGGTTTTGTTCAGAGGGACATGCTGGGCTGTTAATGCTGAAGGTATTTTGAGTTCACCTCTGAATAAGTGTATTTTGGCACCGCTCCCATTCACAGTGTGAAATCAAAAGATTACTGTTTTGAAAGTATACAAGCTAGCATGGTAAGCAATTTCTCTGCTGCAGATAAAGCTGATTATAAGGAAGTGGGCACTTAAACTGCAAGTCTATTTGCTTTATTCCAGACGTTCCTAACGGAGTGGGAGAAGGACAAGACGCACTAGCAGGCTCCCAGCTGAAGCATTTCATAGGCGCTGAAGACGTGTTACCTGCTACCTATGGTTCTAGAATATTTTCAAGGAGATTAAAAAAACCTGTTTCTTCCTCTGTTTGAGTTAAAGTGACTACAAGTTATTACAGTAAGTCCTTCTACACCTTCAGTAGCAGGCATAAGGTTTTTTTATTAAAAATCTACCTGCAGTACTGTATACAGAGAATATCCTTCTTTTCCCTTCAGAGCAGACGATGGCTAGTGCAGTATTTCCATACTTTAACTGGCTGCAGTGATCTTTAGAAAATGATGATTTTCTAATTGGGCCACTCCTCGGTGAACTTACTGATAAAACCAGCTTGGCCTTTGGACTGAGTTACTTCTGCCAGCAACAAGCTCTATTAGTAGTACTCCCCAGCAAAATATTAATCTGTTCATTCAGGGTATTCAGCCAGACTCTCCCCAGACCCCAAACCCAAATCTGAAAGGGGGACACAGTGATGTTAGAGTAACCAGGTGCAATAATTCAAACCCAACCTCTACTTAATTTCAGATTTTCCTGTATTTTTATCGCTTGCTGTACTACAGTTACTACGACATATGCATCTAAAGGAAGCAGCTAAAGTACCTTACCATCAGGAGTGAATAATGCTATAAAGCTGTTGCAGATAGTAGCAATAATTAGGGCTTCAGAAACACAGAAGTCTGCCCTATCCTCAGAGAAGAACCCAAGGGTGCTGGTTGACGAGAAGCTCAACATGACCCAGCAGTGTGCACTCGCAGCCCAGAAAGCCAACCGTAGCCTGGGCTGCATCAACACAAGTGTGGCCAGCAGGCAGATAGAGGGGATTCTGTCCCTCTACTCCACTCTGGCGAGACCTCACCTGGAGTCCTGCGTCCAGCTCTGGAGCACTCAGCACAGGACAGACATGGAGCTGTTGGAGTGGGTCCAGAGGAGGGCCGCAAAAATGATCAGAGGGCTGCAACACCTCTCCTGTAAGGAAAGGCTGAGAGAGTTGGGGCTGTTCATTCTGGAGAAGGGAAGGCTGCGAGACCTTATTGCAGCCTTCCATACCTGAAGGGGCCTACAAGAAAGCTGGAGAGGGACTTTTCACAATGGCCTGTATGGATAAGACATGGGATAATGGCTTTAAACTGAAAGAGGGGAAATTTAGATTAGATATTAGGAAGAAACTCCACTATGAGGGTGGTGAGGCACTGGCACAGGTTGCCCAGAGAAGCTGTGGCTGCCCCCTCCCTGGCAGTGTTCAAGGCCAGGTTGGATGGGGCTTTGAGCAACCTGGTGTAGTGGAAGATGTCCCTGCCCATGGCAGGGGGTTTGGAACTAGGTGATCTTTAAGGTCCCTTCCAACCCAAACCACTCAATGATTCTATGATCCTCATCTGAGAAGGCAGGTGTTGCACTGAAGGAGAAGGCACCAGGTGCTGATGAGAAACCAAAATAATGTTGAACATTTATCCTGCGTCATGCTTCTTAGAGGTCCCAAAGTAATTTCAGATGCTAGACACAATTCTGCTTTCACTATTTGCACCCAACATCTCAACCTAGTATCTTGTATTTGGAAAAATCTGTTAAACACATTTCTGAGGAGAATTTCACTGAATATAAGTACACAAACCCACCAACACCTCTAGCCCACAGCTAGAGTACTTTATCCGATTTTCAAACAGCCGCTCTGACCTGTTTGCAAAATGGCATGATTTCTGTGAAAAAACCCAGACTGGATCTTCTGCCGCTTTTGGAGTCCAACTTCCTTCACAGAGAAAGCAGAATTTAATTTTTTTTTAATTTGTGTAAGGAAAATCCTAACTACCTTATATTAAATGCAGTCAAATTCCTGAAAACAGTGAAGGGTAAACCTATTTCGTTCTCAGATATTTTCTCATGGATTATTTTTTAAAAATTAATAAATACTGAGTCTAAATATGGGCTCTAGAAATACAGGAATATGCTTGTTTTTTTCTACCAGTCCAAGTTTTATATTTAAATTCCTATTAGAAATGAAAACCCAGTTATAGAATAAAATAATACAGCCTTGTCGATTCTACACTACACCTAAACAAGAAACATACACACATATACATATTCGGTCTACATACCCACCTTCCACAAAAAGGTAACTCAGATTGTTGTTGAAAACTAGTAGTGCAAAAATGTTAAGGAGTAGAAATAGGGGGACAAAAAAAAACCCAACTGCTTATCCTCTTGGGAACGGTAGACACGTTGTTTTCTAACTGCATTTTGGAAGCAAAACAGAGTTCACTCTTTTTTGTTTTGCGCTGATGCTTGATTTTATTTAGTAGAAGCTCTTTAAATAATTCATAATGCAGTGCCTGTTGTTTAGTTCAAGGAGGGAGCTTGGAGAATGTTAATCAAATCAGAGATGAATTGGCACAGCTGTACATCTGCAAGACGCCTCCCCGATGAGCTCATCCCCTAGCAGTGCAAATCAGAATGACATCATGTTTGCAAAGCCACGCGCGCGCACTCACACACACTCACTCCCTGTCTCCTCCTCCCCACGCAGGATTTCTGCTACTTTTTCACATAGCTTTTTTCCAGAAAAGATCATTGTATACAGCTATACCTAGGTAGAAGGAACAGAAGCTGGAGGACCTGCTGCTACAACCGTGAGTTTTGTCCTGTTAGACCTCTCACAGTTCCAGCACAGACCCAAAAGATAATCTTTCTGTTTGGAAAAGATTGAAACTGTGTATGTACCAATCCAGCTCAAAAAGTACTTTTTTTTAAAAAAAGTAATTATTAGAGACATGCCTTTGAATAAGATCCACAAGTACTTTTTAAAGGACTGCTCAATGCTTTTACTTGATTTCCATTGAGCATGCAACATCATGACCTTTAGCTCGCAAAACCACTTTCAAAACCAGGTCTCAAACTGATGTGTTTGAAAATGTTCATATAGCCATGCTGTTGAAATCCCTCATTCCTCTAACCCTGTTTCAGTTAGCCACCAGACAATTATGGCACAGATACAAAAATATGCAACATAAGTGAGTAGTCAAAACCGATTAATAATGGATAACTTCACAAACTAAACAGTTAATAAAAAGCCCATAGGCAGAAACAATGTATGGGAATTAAATGCTCAGAGAACCATTTTGATACTAACCTGGAGAAATTCAAGGTGTTTTCCTAATTGTCCATGAACAGAAAGGGCAGCTGCATGTGTTTGTTCTTATGAATATACTAGCCCAGGTCCATAACAAGCTTCGTAACTTCAGAAAGTACAGTAAGCTTTAATAGTAACCAGCTCATTTAGGTCTATTTCATGCTCTTCAAAGTTGTTCTGATTTGACTGCCGAAGCTTATAAAATTACTGGAGTGGAACGCACAGCTCAGTTGTCCAACGCAGTCAGCACACCACCCAACGAAACAAAATTAGAAACACCTCTCAGTCTCATAGCATCTACCGGTCTGGTAAACAGCCCACGCAAAGATCAGGTTTCTTTCTTCATACTGAGTAAAGGCATACTATCTAAACCCCCTTATGAGAATAGAATGGGGAAAAAATATTCTAAGAAAGAAGTCTTAAGCTTTATCACTGTGTATTCCTCATAAACTCCCACCAAAAAAATGTTTTCTACAATTTTGCCTTTCCACATGTGAGAATGACAGAATCTGGCTGCAGGAGGTTTACAAGCTTGCCAGTCATAATTCTGAATTACTGTATCTTGTGTTGCCTGTTGAACTATGCTATCTAAAATCTGCAGTCTGGAGAAAAAAAAAGGCACACAGATTCTTAGTAACGTATGAAGAGCTTTGCAGACAGCAACATACAGGAGAATTAAAACAGGCCTCTGAAGATTCTAGCTCTTTAGATGCACGGGAAAAATAGAAAACAAGAAGAAAACCAACACAGACAAGATAGAGAAATAGTGAATTTGATAGCGATGAAGGACACGGGGCAGCAGGACGTGTTCAGAAGTCAGTGCCACACGGCCTAAGCCAGATAAAAGGAGCAGCGCAGCAAGAGGGGCATCTCCAGCCACCAAGGAGGCAGGGCTGCTCACCTCAGGGGTGGACACAACTGGGATGTTTTGAAAGTGCTGGAGATGTCGGAGGAGCACTTGGAAAATACGGCAGGAGAAATGAATCAGTCAGAGGTCATGAGGAGAGGAGTTGCAGAGGGGCACAGCACAATTCCAGGCTGACATGACCTGGCTGGCGCAGAAGCAGAAGAGGAAAAAGCCAGACTTTTAGGTTTGAGGGCTTTTTTAGGTTAGAGGACTTCAGGACTACGACTTTGCACAGAGTTTTTAGTGTCTAGTACAGTGCTGTCATTTCTGGACTAGGATTTTCTTCAGATACTAACATAAAAACAAAACAGAAGAGGTTCATTGCTCACTGAATTGTGGAACAATTTTTCCATGAATGAGCAGAGAGCTTCACTATTTCAAACTAATACAAGTTCCAAATACATTTTCAGATATGAGATTAAGAAAACTGAAATACATACGCTCAGAGAATAAATGCATCAACAAAGCCCATACTTTAGCAGTAGAATCACACAGGCAAATGCCACTACAAAACACCAAGTCCAAAGCAAAGGACTGCAGGCATCTCCCACTGCGGCTACCCGAGGAGCAGCTCAAAGTCCCTGTGGTGAGCGGCAAGTGAATCAGCAGGGGCTGATACCCCAGGAGGGCACAGCAAGGCAAGGCATGATCCCCTCAGAGGGGGGAATCCCTGCGGGACTTGTACAAACACACGATGCAGTAAAGCAATGCCTGCACAAACGCTTTGGCTTGTCCATGAATCTCCTTCCACTTCGAGGAATCCTGCCTAGCTTTCTCACATAAACATTTGCGCGGTGATACGCTCAAGATTTCACAAAATAAGAGGGAAAACAAGCCAAAACATCCCTTCTGATCCAAGCGCAGATTTTGAATCTTGTAAACAGACTTTCTACTATGAAGAACTGTTTGGATATCTCCCATCTTAGCATCAAAGTCTTTGGCAATTAGCCCCCACATCCAAATTCTGCGGCTTCATTCTTCCACAGTTTGAGGATACACACTTATCCTTCCACATTCACTCTTCTGACAATGTCAAACAGCTTGAATCTCTCTTTTCTCCCCCCCAAAATAGCATGCTTCAAATTAATCTGGACAAAGGCTAAGCAGAAAGTTCAGAAGAAACAACAGATCCTTTCACCTCACTATGCTATTACTTGGCCCCAGAAGATGTTAACAAAATGCACCAGTAATGCTTCTACTTAAAAAAAGTAATTCTGGATTTGTAATTTAGAAAAAAACCTTTTTACTTAAGCTTTTCCCCATCTTCTTTCCATCTGCATACAGCAGCAGAAAGATTTAATGCATTTTAGTGACTAATGGCACACAATTTTAGTCTTTAGTGCTTGATAAGCCTCTCCAAGCAGAAAATATGTAAATGAGGAGCTACAATATGGAAAAACTCTTATTGACATAGAAGACTTGTTTCTCTGCTGCTTTCAAGAGATGCACAGAATGATTCCCACTTGGACAGTCGAAGTGATAGGCACGCTTTGATTACTTATATTATCAGTGGTTTTTTTTAATTCCTGGAATTCTGTAAAAGTTATTCTGAAAATCTATGGAATGTAAAGCATATCCTTTCTGGGGATTGTTTCAATGATACTACTATAACACATATATATATGTTGACAGCCAGCTTAACGTTTTTAGAACTTTTTAAAGGATGGTTTAAAAAAACCTCATAGAAGTGCCATAATTGCATGCAAGGCTTGCTTGTGTGGCTTTGTTATAACAGTATGTATTAATTTACATTTCTTTGATCTATAACAACACAAGATCAGAGCCAAGGACTGCTGTCAGTTTCTCGCAGGCAGGGATCTAAACCATCAGATGCAAGATGGGCAGGTGCACCATCACCAGCTGCAGAAGAAAGTGCATGCCCGAAAATGGATGGAGGTGGTGAATCCATGATGTAACATCAGGCAGACGTGGCACTTCAGGGAGGATCTGAAGACCTGTAAAACAAATGAGGTTGTGCAAGCCACAGGAAACATGGAGCTCAGCACAAGGCAGGAGACCCGCATGGATGAGCAAGGAGCTTCTAACGGAACTCAGACAGAAGAGAAAGGTCTATGGAACGTGGAAAGAGGGACACATCACTTTGGAAGAGTACAGCAATGTAGTTAGAGCATGCATGGAAGCAACAAGGAAGGCCAAGGCCCACCTGGAATTAAATCTGGCAAGGGATGTCAAAGACAACAAGAAGGGCTTCTTCAAGTACATCAGCAGCAAATGGAAGACTAGGGAAAATGTGGAGCGGCTGCTGAATGAGGTGGGTGTCCTGGTGATGGAGGAGAAGGCACAGTTACTGAATGCCTGCTTTGCTTCAGTCTTCACTGCTAAGGCCAGCCCTCAGGAAACCTAGGCCCTGGGGTTAAGAGAGGAAGCCTGGCGAAAGGATGACCTTCCCTTGGTCAAGGAGGATTGTGTGAAAGATCATTTCAGCAATCTGGACACCCAAAAATCCACGGGCCCCGACAATGCACCCACGAGTGCTGAGGGAGCTGGCGGATGTCATTGCTGAGCCACTCTCCATCATCTTTGAAAGGTCCTGGAAGACAGGAGAGGCGTCCGAGGACTGGAAAAAAGCCAAAGTCACTTCAATCTTCAAAAAGGGCAAGAAGGAGGACCCAGGGAACTACAGGCCAGTCAGCCGCACCTCCATCCCTGGAAAGATGATGGAGCAGCTCATTCTGGAGGTCATCATTAAGCAAATGGAGGTAAAGAAGGTTATCAGGAGTAGTATCATCATGGATTCACTGAGGAAAAATCACGCTTCACCAGTCTGATAGCTTTCTACGATGACATGACTGGCTGGGTAGATGAAGGGAGAGCAGTGGATGTTGTCTACCTCGACTTCAGCAAGGCTTTTGACACTGTCTCCCATAACACCCTCACAGGCAAGCTCAGGAAATGTGGGCTGGATGAGTGGACAGTGAGGCGGATTGAGAACTGGCTGAATGGCAGAACTCAGAGGGTTGTCATCAGCGGCGCTGAGTCTAGTTGGAGGCCTGTAACTAGTGGTGTCCCCCAAGGGTCAGTACTGGGCCCAGCCTTGCTTAATTTCTTCATCAATGACCTGGATGAAGAGTTGGAATGTACCCTCAGCAAGTTTGCTGATGACACTAAACTGGGAGGAGTGGCTGATACACTGGAAGGCTGTGCTGCCATTCAGCAAGACCTGGACAGGCTGGAAAGTTGGACAGAGAGGAACCTGATGAAGTTCAACAAGGGCAAGTGCAGGGTCCTGCACCTGGGGAGGAACAACCTCATGCACCAGGACAGGCTCAGGGCTGACCTGCTGGAAAGCAGCTCTGTGGAGAGGGACCTGGGTGTCCTGGTGGATGACAAGTTGACCATGAGCCAGCAGTGTGCCCTGGCTGCCAAGAAGGCCAATGGGATCCTGGAGTGCATTAAGAAGAGTGTGGCCAGCAGGTCAAGGGAGGTGCTCCTCCCCCTGTACTCTGCCCTAGTGAGGCCCCATCTGGAGTACTGCGACCAGTTCTGGGAGAGGTTGTGGAGTCTCCTTCTCTGGAGATATTCAAAACCCGCTTGGACATGGTCCCGTGCAGCCTGCTCTAGGTGACCCTGCTTTGGCATGGGGGTTGGACCAGATGATCCACAGAGGTCCCTTCCAAACCCTACCATTCTGTGATTCTGTGATATAGAGACTAGGTGATAAAGGGACTTCTGGATTAAATAACCAGAAAGATTTCAAGAGCTAAGATGGTCAGAAGTAACTGGAGTTCGACAACACAATGGAGAATCAGCAAAGAGAAGACTACATGCAAAGAAAAAGTAACGCTTCCTCACCGGCTACTTAATTTCTCTGCTTGTATGGTTTCTCTTCCATGTGCCAGTGAAGCATCGTAAGATATTACTAATAAAAAAGGAGAAAGAAAATCAGTCCAGGTCTTGTGCTGGCCTGGTTAAACAGGGAAAATTACCAATTCACCAAAGCACAGCCCTAATCATTATTTAAAAACAACAACAAAATGATTTTAAAATAAAGCCAAGTTACTGTCTGTTCTAAAACTACTTATTCTACAGTTAAATACAAATAGCACTGGCGTAATCGGGAGAATGCTAACTCTGCTCTTCTAAGCTCCTCCTGCCCTAAAAGAGAGGTTTATTGTGGTTAAACACAGCTTTCCCAGTTTCATTAAGATATGGCAATAGTGTATTTTGTGGATCTCCGTTACTTCAAACTTCATCTAATCCTTGCTGCTAGACAACCTACAGACAAGAACTGCAGGGCATCAAGGTGTTACTTCAGATCATCACATCCGTCAGCAAACACAAGCGTTTCTTCTGCCAAACGACGCACTTGCGTAATCTTTTGTTTAGCTCTGCTGCCTTTAACCAACAGCAGACTGTCACATTTAAATCCAATTTTGTTTTCTTCAAATGCAGAGGTTTCCACTATGCGGAACAAGAAACAAGAGTTTACCAGACTGGGATCAGAGCCTTTTAAACATCTTCACGCTATTCGATCCTTGTGATGCCATGCGTATCTTGAAGAGTCTCACTGAACGAAAGCGAAGCACTGCAAGAGACCGGCAACGTTCCGCATGGGAACCACTGATGCTGTACCACTGTGACTGATCTCTACTTTCAGTAGTACTGTTTCAATTACTAATACATACTTATGTAACAGGCACACACACTGTGTAGCCCATTTTAAGTCTCCCAGAAGCTAAAAGACCTGAAGAAAGTACAAAGACCTGAAGAAGCTAAAGTCAGATGAGAAAACTAGAACGTGAGTTTTGAAATGATTATACAGATGAGAAATGGCCCGATGAAAAAAAATTACATTGCCCATATAGCTTTGAGAAGAAATTCACCTTCTCTCTTAGATCTCTAGCCTTAAGGTAAGGGCCCAGAGTAAGACAAAAAAATATCCATGATGCAATACAGTGGATGTCTATTACCTAGAGCTTCATTTAGCTTCAACTACCCAACCACCTCAGACCTCCAAACACACTTGTGCACCCCATGCTGCGGCTGGCAGGGCAGAGCGACCTGCATGGAGCCGCACGGCAAGCCCTTGCAACCACCTTCCAAAACCACTTCCAGATCAATCCCTGCTTCCGAATCAGTTATGCTGATTTTTAAAGAAGATGGATGAGTTGGGGGGGGGTGTTAGTACCTCAGCACCTTTCAGGCTTTTGTCCAGCTGGGCTTGCGGCTGCATGACTAACGGCTAAGCCAGACCACTCACTGCGGGCACTGCCTCCTCCTCCCCAGGTACTGCCCAACCCTCAGTGACAACACTCCTGGAACCACAATTTACTTAATAGGTGATTGGTAACAATTATTTGTGATTCACAAACTAATCTCAAAGTTTAATAGGTACCCTGCTTTGTTAAGGTCCTCTAAAAACCTGCTCAAACAAATTTACTTTGGCCCAAATATTGGAGTTTGGGTTTGACCCAGAGGGACAGGCAGGTTGTTTATCTGGAGCATTTTAGCTAAATCTGTTTAGCAGTTTGAGCTCCCTATCTATAAAAACAAATACTTTTTTTTCATATGTTATACTAAAAAATTTTATGTGCACATAAAATCTGCAATGACTAAACGTGACTTACTCCGTCTTAAAGCTCTCATTGAGAATAAATGCATTTGAGAGAAACAAGTGAAGCCTGAACTCCCACCTTCCTCCTACGAGCATGCAAGAACGATTTTCAAAGGCAGAGAGTGGCCAGCCCCTCGTGCTCCTCGGAAGCGACCGGCTGCGCACTCCCCCAGCACGGCTGCCTCCACCTCGGTTCTGCAACGCATTTCAGCTACAACACGCAGTGCTGGCTTGGACAGCTAAAATCGCCTCTGGCAGCTGTAACCGCTTCTACAAGCACCGTCAAACTCCAAAGATTATCAGTGTCCACAGGTGTTTCCTTTGTTATTTTTTATTTAATTGAAAACAAGCAAGCTAGATGTAATTAATCATTGGAGCTAAGAGATTATGTGGAGTCTGCTTCCCTTGAGGTTTTCCTGAAGAGCTGGAGTGACCTGGGAGCCTAAGTCCCATTTTCAGCAATTCTTCATGAGGCTTAGGTTGATCAGCGTGTAACTGCTGAAAATACAGTACAGGTGCCTTGAATTCCCCCATCCTCTCGCAGCAGAGGAGTCACCCAGCTCATTCCTGTGGCCCGAGCTGTAGAGAATATCAAACTCACGAATATGTGTTTTCTTACCCAAAAAACGTACCCTTCTTCTGCTATTCACTTTCATATTTGGAGTAAGTGAGGTATAAGGGCTGGTATCACATACACTAAGCTCTTCATAAGGTAAGCTAAAAAAAAAAGGATGACTGATGCTTTTATTCTTCTTTTAAATCTCTACTGGTGTGAAACACACTCTCCTGTCTGAAGACCAACCTGACTGCAAAATCGGCTTAAAACTGTATGAAAAAATAAAAATCTCAGTTCTTCATCCCCAGACCACTACTAAAATTTGCTGTTAAGCACCTCATCTGGACTGATCAGAGACTGGCAGCAACCTAAAACTGCTACATGCAGCAGGACAGATAGGCAGCTAACAACTCCATTGTGTCCACCTAGACAATTTGTTTACTCCAACATTTTTAGCAAGCAGACGATTCCCAGTTGGACAAACTCATACACAGGTCTCATTGCAGAATGTCCTGGTCAACTGCAAGTCTGGGTGCTCAGCACCTTTAAAAGCCACACTTTACATGACTTGAATCAATCACCCAAAGATAAAAAGTTTTAAATAAATAAATGACATTTTAAGACTGCATGCTTTTGACCATCCTTTGAATCCACATATAAAAAAAAAGCATTTTAACATTTAAGAGAAAACCATGGGCGTTGGTTTTTATAAGGCCATTGGGCATGCAAGGCAGGAATGATACAGACTTTTTCATAAGAGGGGTTGTAAGCTTTTATATGGAGTAGAAGGTATTTCGCTTTGGGTTTGGATCAGAGGTTCTTCCCTATTTTTCAACTCGACTCGGAGGCAGGGTTTCAAATGAGGGACCTCAGATGGGCAGTATAAATGGGGCACAGAAGTTAGAAGCTGGCTCTTGGGAGTCCGAAGGAGGAGGAGGACAGGGCTGGTAGTCAGGAAATCTCCGCCTGTAACCCTGGCACAGCCCCTGCTGTGCTGGGCAGCCACTTCCTCCTGCTGTATCACTTCTTGAACATCTTCAAAGCGGTTCTGCTTAGTGTTCTCTGTTCTTTTACAACATGGTACTGTCTGTACAGCACTGAATCATAACAATGCTGTACTAAGCATTGTTACTTTTCATGTCAGCACAGTTGCTATCTTGCCCATGTTGAAGCAGACTTGATACATTTTGAAGCTATCACCACCTGAGTAATTCTATTTTCCCCAAAATAAACTGTCATCTCCCTGTGCATGCATTAAGTTCACTTATAAAGCAGAAAGCACCTTCTCTTCTGAATTACACAGCACACTAGTAAGATCTGCTGCAGTATGTAAGTACACAACACTGCACACACACAGACAAGGGAAAGTACACAGGAAACCGTTTGTATCAAATGTAGCTTGCAAAGCAGCCATCCTCCGAGCGATTAATTTTTGGATGCCATGTGTTTCAACCGGATGATGCACCTGAAAATGCTCAGTAGGAAACAGTCCTTCACTTTTAACAGATGCAATCTGTTCAACCATCCCCCAGGTCTAACTTCAACGCAATTCCCACAGAAAACAGTTAGAGTATCCTTAGGAGGGGAAAACAGAAATGTCCTCTGAGACTCGGCTACACCACACACTTTTTGAATTCATGTTCACAAGGCTCTACAGAGATGCATACATAGTTTATATACACTAGACATACATATACACTTACACAAAATGAATGCTTCATCACCACTGCTTTGCGATCTGGAGTTTGTCAAAACCTATCTAGTGCATTGCTATTCAAACGAATCATAATTAAGCTTCAAAGCTGCATGGAAGGACGGTTGCCAAGGCCCCCCCCCCCCCCCGCCTTTTGAGTGTAAAACAATGCTTTATACCTGCTGTAAACAAACCACGTTCAACGCATGGAATCCTCAAACCAAGCCTCCCTACCTCCAGCGGCACTCTGCTGTCAGGAGCCTACGTGCATTTTGGGGAGCACTGAGGGAAGGAGACATGGGCAGAAGGAGCAGCTGAAGTACATTGAGCATTATGAAGAAGAGACGACTCCATTTAAATTGCAGAGCTAGCAGCAGCAATAAGGTTATTGCTTTTACAAGTGAACAACAGAAATTCCTTCCCTAAACTAGCTTTAGTGCCATCCTTCAGTGGACAAAAGTGGCATTTCTGGGCTTCCAGCCATGCATGAACTACAGCAGACTGGGCTGGGTCCAACGCTGAGCCCATACAATGCATTAATGTGGAAAATATTACGCTCCCTTTCCCAGAAAACAAATGCCGGATTCAGTTTTCGGAAACTGTTACTTCTATTATCACATGAAACCACCAGCAATCTCACCTGCTTATCCTGCTCACTAACCTCACTGAGGTACTCAGCTCAACCAGCTGTGGAGCTCCTCTAACCTTCTTCACCACTGGTTTACCTTCTATGTTAAAACTGGAGAACAGAGGCAGAGGAGGAAAAAATAACAATGAAGCCACAGAAAATGTTGATGCTTAAAGGGCACAATCCACAAATTCCTCATGAACAGCAGAGAAGCCCCAGGTATCTTTGGTTCCTGCTTGGGACGTGCTCAATGGTTTCTGCCACTGTGCGCCTCTTGTTGACTGGCATCAGTCCCCAGCTCAGCCCAGCCCAGCCCCAACCTCACTCCCTGTTCCCCAGAGGGTGCCTCTATCCCCTGCCCTCGGCAAAAGGCCAGAGCCTGAACATCTGTGCCACCATGAAACGGGATCTTTACATGCGGGATGTTCTTCTTCAACTTTATTCATGCAACCTGTATTAAATGGCAATTGGGTAGAAGGTGCCCCTCCCAGTCACCAAAAAGAGACTGTCTTCCACTAGGTAAAATGATGGGAAAATAAAAGAAAAAGGACGGGGGTGTACCGTTCTCTGTGTCCATCTGGGTACAGGGAAAAAGCAATGGAAGTAAAAAGCAATGAGGGAGGTTTTAGCTATAATAGGAAAAAAAATCTAGCAGTAAAAATATTTAAACCCTGGAACAGACTGTCCTTCTGAATTATGACCTGTCAATAGGTATCACCTTAAGAACAGATTAGATAAACAGTTGTCAAAAGGGATACACACAGCTGATCCTGCAGGGGGGCAAGCAAAGACCTGTATGATCTGTGGAGGATATCCCACCTGTATTTTTGCTGTTCCAATACTATAAATCAACAGTATTTAAGCTACCAGTATAATAAGTGAGCAATTATTTGGCATAGATGATGATACGGGAAATCTGGCAATACACCAGAAATAAAAGATGCAGTCATACATTTCCTAAAAGACAGAGTTTGGGAAAGTATTCAGCATATTTTTTAAACAGAACATTGTACAAGTTTAAGGTTAAAATCTGTTCAAATGTTTTCCATGAAAACAACATCAATTCTCTCTACTAACAAGACACGAGTCTGAGGTAACCACAGTATATCCAGTTTTCCCATAAAGATAAACTCTAACACAAAATAAGAATTTGCTCTATGTACGTACATACACACACATATTCAAGCAAATAAATAAATCTTTACCAATCACGGTGTAGCTTTCTGTAATGTCTTTTATAAATCACACAGCTTTTTCTATGCATGTTGGATACTGCAGATGACGGCCTTGTATTCATTGAAATCAGTTAGGGAAAATGTGTGGTAGCAGAGCCAATTTGCTCCACCGGAGCTTCACCAGTTGCAAGCACAGCTCATCGCAGGTGCAGCTTGGCATTGCTCACCCCGCCTCCAGGTCTTGTCCTTTAGAGGTAGCTGCCCTACTGGGTATGAACAAAGCTTTCTGACAGCCCAAAAAGGGGCTGGTTTTGTATGCAAGGAGGAACCAAGGTGCCCCCAACCCAGTAAAACCATAACAGGTACTCACTCACATTGCGCAGCATCGGCAGAATGGGGTCCCCACACTCCTATGAATGGGTTCCTATAAAGGTCTAGAGATAACCATGAGCATTTGGGGCTCAAGTATAGTGTAAACAGAAAACAACTCATTAGACCTAGCAATATATACTGACAAAACTGGTTTAAGATCAGAGGAAATTAGCCATCTACTCATTATGGTTGTTCTCCAGGCTTTTTGTTGTCTACCTTTCACTTGGCTTGTGGGTTTTTGGTTTGGGGTTTTTTAGATTTTTTTTTTGTTCTGTTTGTTTGTTGTGGTTTTTTTTAAACGAGAAAGATAGGCTTCTTCAAAGTCTATTGTTCTCCTTAGGTTATTGTTCTGTTTACAGAAATCAGTAACAATTTGTCCCTCCCTGCTTATGTAAAGAAAATAATGTGCATGTTGTTTGCGGCCTCACCACAGGTGCCACTCAGCAAATTTGAATTAACCTGTCGGTGATTTAACATTGTATAGAAACATATCCTAGCATGTATACACATATGCCCTTGCTTATGAAAGTTTGTTAATTTTGGCTCCGTGACAGAAATGAAGCAACTTACCACCAGGCAAAGCAGATTTTGAACTTCAGTCTGTTGTTCACCCTTTCCTGCCTGCCCGCTCCCCCAAACAAAAACTGGATATAATCAGTTTATATAACAAACGGTGATAATTTCACAAAAATAGCAGTGAAAAACTGATGACTGGGATCATGTATTCAGTTAGCCAGATTTGCTTTCTCCCAGCTACTTCCTTCCCTCCACGAGCCTGCGCTGCTCTCAGGAGCCTTCCTTCCCAATGCAGCAGGGCAGGCAAAGGTTACCTGGATATTTTCCAGGCACACAAATACACTCAGTGCCTAATATGAGAACAGGAGCTTTTAACCATGTAATTCCTTAATTCAGCAAAATACAATTTATCCCAAACATTGCTTAAGAATACATCATAGAAGCTTGAGGAGCAAGTCATTTCAGAGTATTCGGAAGTACATCTTTTGGAGAGGAAGTAAAAAATGTATTCCTCATTAGAACTGAAGGAACAAAACTGAACTTTTGGAAGTCCAACTGTGAAAAATGTCGAGTATTTGAAAGAGGGTGAGGTATGAGAGTTGCTGGTGTTTGTAAGGGACGGCTAGAGCAGAGGCATACCCACAGAAGGAACAGCACCAGGAGAACAAGTGGGAGGACAAGAATACGCAGCAATAGATGGGTAGGTGGGAGGCTGTATAGCACAGTGAGTCAATAGGAGATTTTACAAAGCAGGAGGACAATCTAGGCCAGATGCTTTGTAAGTTCTCATGACATTTAGCTTGGACAAGCCTTAATTTAAAAAAGTAAGTAAGGAAAACATAAACACATAGAACGGCTTAATACGTGCCCCTCGATGTAGGGATGGACAGAAGGACAGACTTTTTCAGTTTTGAAGTCTAATTAAAGATTTTGCCTTCCATATTTCCTGTTTCTAATATATTTGATAGCAGGTAAATAAGCCATACTTCTAGGACCACAGAAAGGCAAATAACTACAGAGCCAATCGTACATTAAAAGGCACAAATGGCACCAAAGGACTGTGATGAATCAGAGCTCCTTTACGAGGGCTGTATTTTACCAGACACATACAATAAAAACTAGCTGGGAGCCAGGGTCTCCTCATCTGTGCCCGAGCAGCCCTCTCCATCTCGGGGGACCTCACAGGTGAAATGAGGACAGTCTTTATCACTGTGGAGGCTCAGCTGCAGCCACAACACTGAGTGGCAGCAATTGCTGAGACCTCAACCCTCATTCCACGGAAGGAAACCTCAGCCGTGCCAGGCAGCACCGACACGTGGCACATCTACCGACCCCACATGGTTTCCTTCACAGCAACCACGTTTTTCCCTGGCTCGTAAATCCAACTCCCCACCACAGATATGCAGCCTCTCCAATTCCTCTGCCATAATAATGACAGGCAAACTCAATTAATACTGTGAACAGTTTGGATGTCTGCACAACAGGTTGCCAAAAAAAAGAAACACCCAAGAAAAGAAAACCCCAAAGATAAGTAAGAACATTTGCTGCATAATGTAATTCAAAGCTTCTATTTGTTGGACCAATATAAGCCACGTTTATTAATGTTACACATTATGGCTTAAATTAAGATGTGAAAGCTTGGTTTTGCACTGCTTTAATGTTAATGATTTATTATAAGTGTAGTATATATCTAGTTCTTTTTGGTAAGACCTGTATTATAAATTCAGTGTAGATTTATCTCTCCAAGCTTCTTACTCAGATCAAAACATAATAAAATGACAAAATCGCTGTGTTCCCCTGCACATATTTGCTTCCGAGATTAGCAAGAGATAGCAGTGTATCTTCCTTTGTAATACTTTGAATCTCTGTCAACATCATCATAAAATATATACCACAAAATATAAATAAGTGTAACCACAAGCCTTTTTACATGACGTGTTTTAAAGGGCTTTCAACATCCATTAGACGTTTACTACTGCTGTTATTATTATTGCTGTGATCTAAAAGTATTCCAGCTAGGTACTAGAAGTAGAAACACTAGTTTAGAAAGGTTAAACAACAGCAAGATACTTCTCAGGATATTAGAGATGAGTGCACAAGCATATCACACAAACACAGGCTTGCCCTCTGATTTTATATATATGTATGTATATATACACTAAAAAAATATTTAAGAGCTACGCTGCACTAACTATGAGAATTACACATCTGTAATCTTCGAGCCAAGGGCCTGGTGAACCGTGTAAAAGCAACCACCATTTTGTAAAATAAACTAAGCAACACTGCGAAGCAAGAAATAGCATGAGTGTGCCCCATACTAACAGGTCCACTATCGCCGATTTAGAGGAGAGAGGAGAGGGAAGAGAGAAGGCCAAATCATTTAATCCAGGAGGACATTAACAAAACAAAGGTCCATGACTTCAAGATGTAGTTCTCGGGAGTTAACAAGCTAGGAAAAAGCAGACAAAATACTCTTCTAAATCATCAGCACAGACTTCTCTGGAAGTAGCATCAAACCTTTTTTCACAGACACTTTGCATAAGAAAGAAATATCAAAATAGGCCCAGCACATAGTCTTCGTCATCTTTTCCCTCCCCACAAAGCCAGGTGAGGAATCTCCCCACACCAAGCCATCAGGCACACAGTGCTTCCCGCTCCATGCGGTACGTGGCACTGTGTGTGTCTGTGTATGGGACAGTCCTAAGCACGTTTTTTTAAGCCTTACTTCACTGCCTGCCTCAGCTTCGAGGGAGGAACCAACCAGACACTCATGGTGAAAACAAAAGAGATGATCCAAATTAAGATAAAGGGGAAGAGCAGACAGACAAGGCAGGGAGCTTAAGTTTGGGAGCACAGTATGGGATGAAGAATGTCCTTCATATACAAAATTAAGTAAAATACTACAGAGTGTTTTAATGGGGGTTTCCCTGGGGAAAGCATTATCTAAACACCAGCTTTACATCCTTATAAAGCGGACCATAATGACAGTACATCTGCTGCTGGTGGAAATATCATCCCCTGTCCCTCCTCAAAGAAATGGCTAAGACAGTAATTTTGGGTAACAAACCAAATCAAATGAGGAGCAACACTATTACAATACAAGAACAACTTCTTAAAAGCATCAGTTGGCTTTTGACTCCATTTACCATCTGGAATACTGCTATTACTAAAAACATCCATGTGTCAACACAGTAGCAGCCTCAAAGCAGTATGCCAGCGTTGATGCTGCAGAGGACCACTACTGCCATAGGACAACACAGCTCTGGTGTCCAGTCACACACGGGCTTCTGGTATCCTCCTGGAGAGAAGCAAGGACAACTCTCAGATACCTAGAACTTAGTATAATGTGTAATTAAAGAAAAGAAACACTCTGCTACTGCTTTCTGGCAGTGTTACTCCATACTTTTTCCCTCAGTTCCCCAAGGAGGCTATTTTGAAGATGTGGTTATCAAACAAACCATTTCACATACACAGCCACTAACAGTGAATGTTTTATCCCAAAATGAGAATGAAGTTATGTCTCTAAATGTTGGTTCTATACAAAGTGTAAGCATATATTTGCTAGGGAATGTTAAATATTTTTAGCAAAATGTCTCATCTCATTTCATCTTTTACAATGTAGATGGATAAGCAAGGTACTTAGGGATGTTCTTTCTTTGCTAAAACCACTAATAGCAGAAGTTCATATTTCATGCACAGCTTCCTCCTGGTCCACTGCAGATGCTACTACCTCTGTTCTGTTCACTGGGTACCAAGCACAGACGGCCCGAGGTCACTTGTCAGACACAGTATCAGATCACCTCCAGGAATTCCTGGGGCAACATCTAAAATACAGACCCGTGAAAACCTGCAAAACTCCTTACACAGCGAGCCTGACTAGCGTACTTGAAGAACAAAAAATACTTTTTATTGTTGGCTCAAGAAAACTGTGAACTAGTCATTCAGTATGTATCAAACACACATTGAACCCAACAGGTTAACTCTTGCAAGCTTCCAAAAAGCAGCCATTGAGCCAGGTATGGAATGAGGCTTTCCACCGCGAGCAAAATCCACCCTGCAAGTCACGGACAGTACATGGCCGGTGCAACACACTACCATCGAGTGCCGCTTCAGTAACGAAGTCAAAAGGGTATTTTACTCAGAAAGACTACCAAGTTAGCACAAACTGTAGCTGTTTCATGCAGACCTTGTGTATCTAGCAACACTTCTGTTCCACTATTTTCCAAAAATGATCAGGGAGTAACAAGGGAAGAGTTGGAGCTTGTATTAAACCATGAGGATTACTAAAAACCACAAAAAGATTTGGTTCTGCTTCAAATAAAAAAATCCATTAGAAAAAAATGGTTTATGTAAATATCCTAATCTAGATATTGATATTTCAAGTGATTAAGTGCTCCATCCTTTGACAATGCTCCTGTTGTCACAAAAACTGTAGTAATAGGCAAACCAGGTATCTGATGTATATAAACCATCATACAATAGAGATGAGCAAATCTTTCCTATAGACATCAATAAAAGGCATCTTAAAAATAGCCTTTCATCTATACAAATCAATTATATACTTTACATACCACATAAAAAAAAATCAGGTCAGATGAGTTTCATTGTAGTGTAGTTGTCTTAGGGATACAAACAAAACACTGAAAAACCCTCGTGCACATAATGCAAGCATATTACTATAAATGGAGAAAAGTCACACTTTCTACCACCCTTTAAAAAAAAAATGTGTAATACGCATTTTTCACGGAAATAATGCTAAAGGAGTTAAGACAGAAATTTCTAAAAATATTTTACAAATAGCAATCAGTGATACAACTTCTCTCCAAAAGGCAGGCTTCATTCTTTGCTGACCTCAACAACACAACATTGAATACCACTGCATAAACTGGAATGTTTTAATTTTATAGCACTTCAATAAAATTGTAGCTATGAACACAGCTATGATGTATAGAATCTATGTAACCACATACATGGTAACCCATTCTTGCACGTTTCACAGATACACAAGTTACAAACCATGTACCCATTGACTTCTTTCTTTTTCTCAGCACAGATGGCATTTCAAGAGGAATTTTTTTTGTGCCATAGCTATCACAAACCACAAAGAAATTACTCTTATTGAATATTGCCTGCTGTTGAAGAGTGTTTTGAAATTACACTCCATTTTTTTAAGAGAACTGAAGAGCTGAGAACAAGCCGTGCATTCACAGCAATGGCTAAGGGATAAAGCAGCAGCACTCACTGAATGCAGCTCTTCAAGAACCAGCGCCTAACGGTCGCTGCAGATTAAGGACACATTTCTCTGCACCACATTAGAGGAATTCATTGAAATTTGCTTGGTAATGAGATCATTGTCCATTGGCAACTTCCAACACACAGATCAAATTATTTAGCCTTCTGTCTTGGCTACCAGGGGAAGAAGATTTTAATGGGAAGTAGTTACACCTCCATAGATGAAGACAAATCTTTCTCAGCAGTGCTTTGAATACAGGATTTTCTAGAGAAATGTGAAACTTCTTTATAAATACATGCATATATACATAGGTATGTGTATATACATGTATACATGCACAAGCAAAATCTTCATTTGAAAAATACTAATTACCTAAAGTAATACAGACTCCAATGTCAGGCAGTAAGACAACTTAGCACTACCACATTTAATTGCACAATCAAATTTTCATGGTTTTATTTTTCACTGGAACGTCATTCCTTGGGAATGTCATTGCAAGTCCACAGTTAAAAAACTGGACATTGGCCAGAAAACTAGACAGCTGAAGTCACCAACTGGTGTTAGAAGGTCCCTCTCCTAACATGAATACTACCGCACACATCAGAAGACAGGGTGAAAATTGAAAACCCAGGAACAATGAACTAAGACGTCTCTGTGATGACTCACTGCTACAAAAAGCTCCACCAAACAGAAAGCCACTTCTTCATGAGAAGTAAGCTTCATCTGTATTCTTGAATGGTCCATCACTCTTAAATCACATTCTGCTCTCACAGGATCAAATATAGTAAACCGGGCTCCAAGAGCATAACGACACGTAGTTGCCACTATATTAAATTGTGTGAAAATCACTATCAACTGCAAAACATTAAAAGTAAAGAACAGAAAAAGCACTTTGCTTTATTTATGAGACTAATGTTCCCTCTGCTTTGAACATTACTGGGAAAAAAATACCTCAAGAGTAATGTTAACTCATCCAAAATTCACACTCTAACAAGAATATTACGTTGGCAAAATCCTGCTGGATAGGCCAGCCAGCGTGTCTAAGACTGATGGTGAAAGACTAAATGGTGTGAGTCACATGACTGGTTCCTCTCCAAGCTGCATTTGACCGAACACGATGGTTGTGGGGATGTCAATAATACAGTTATGTACAAAACTCTCAGATGTGCACGCAGTACTACACAAAGGAGAGAAATGGGGGAACTGACAAAAGTCCACTGAAAAATGCAGATACATTATGCACACTTTCAGAGCAAATTTTTCTATAGCAGGGAATGTTACACCTTTTTCAACACATTATCCTATCCAGCATACTGCTGCAGCTCTCTGGCCATGGGGACTTCTGAATGCTAACACCCGAGCCTGTACCACCTCACACTGAAATCCAGTCTTCTTTGTACCAAGCTCAACCATCCCTATGTTCAGCCACCCTTTGAATGGGACAGTCCTACTGAGCACGTCCCTCTGTTCTGCAGCACTCTTGAGACTGGATCCATCTCACCACTTGAAAGGTGAGTTTCCAGCAGTTTGCAAGCTGTCACAAACACCATCATCTGTCTCCGTAGCGTGAGAAGCATGTTCTGCTGTCGGGGCAACGAACACTATGGACACCCAGGCAAGTAATCTGGAAGATGACATTCCAGTTAAATGAGCAAGGTGACTTTGGGAGTTCTTGTCTGGCTCTGCAGTAGCTACCTGCATAGTTTGTTTGCAATTTAATCTACATTTTTCAAAAAAGCTTCTGCTACAAAGCTTTCACATGCTGCAGGCAGATCAAAGGCATCTAGAGCTTAAAGCACATACACAGTCCTTCTAGAATGCATAGAAAATTTCATATTAGAAAACAGCATCAAGAAATACATAGTGTTTCACTTCAAAATGTGCTAAGAGACCAATTCTTTGGCTGCTCTTTGGATAAGCCTCTTTTTCCCTTTAATAGTCAGATCCTAGAAGGCCCCACACCTTTTTGCAGCAGACCATGACGAGCAGTTTACCATCAATATTAAACATAATCAAGCTCTAATGACTGCTTGGGTGAAACCCAATCAAGCTGCACACAAATTTAACTAAAGTAGTCTAGCAAAACAAAGCAACAATTTACTACTTCAGTAATTGGCTGCTGTGGATATTTGAAGACACTGCTTTTAAACGCACAGTAATGCCAACTACCAACATTTCCACAGAAGCCCTGAAATATGGGAATGATTCAGGGAGTAATTCTTATTCCATTAAAAACAACTGTCGTCAAAGTTTCTAACTATCATGGATGCCCAGAAAATAAAAGTTAAGAAACAGGAGCACTCAACTTACGGCATGGCAAAAAAACTTGGGGAAAAACTCACACCCCAGCGAAGTACTTCTGGGCTAGAAGGAAAGCTACAGAGCTCAGAAACTCACAGAGCTGCAGTAAATCTGAAGCACAGCCTGATTTCTTGGCCTTTTGTTTTCACCTATTTGACTGAAAAGCCTCAGCAGCCAACAAATAGTTGATGCCCTCTGAAGTTGCCCCATCAATCCACTCTGCCAAAAATGTGAGGAATACAGGAAAGGAGCTTCCACAAGGAGAACTGAGAAGCCTTCTAAAACAGACAGAGAAGCATCACGGAAGACAATCTCTGAATAAAGAACATCGCAAAAACAGAAAAGCACAACTTGGTCGCCAGGTTCTTCTCTCGGCGAGTAGAATGGGATGTCCTCCTAGCAAGAATATCATAGTTAAGCAAATACTGCTTTTGACCTTGGAGTCAGGCTCCTGGAGAGTTTTGGCTATGAAAATATGTAAATGTTTCCATTGATATGCATGGTGCATAATCAGTCATGCCCAGCAGGCCTTACAGATCAACACGACCCTCTCTAATCAGAAGGCTGCCCAGAGCCACATTCCTGGAGAGACCAGGCAAGAAAATAATTTAGGGATGAAAACGCAGCATTGCCTATACTGTTTCTTTCCAATGATGGTCAGAAAACACAGCTGCAATTCATTTTGCTCCAGTTTTCTGCAGCTATTCTAGAAGGACCTAAAGAGTCAACAGGGGAGAGAATTCCTAGAGACATTTCATTTACTTTATTTCACTTATTTCACACATTCCTCCATTAAATTATGAACTAATTAGTAGATATAGGTACATGAGTCAAAATAAATTTTGCCGTAATTGAGCATTTTTTTATATAAAAAGAATATAGTAAAATCCAATGTATTATTGTCATGGCAAATATCATTGCTTAATAGCAGTGAACCAGAGGGTTTTATTGCACAACAGCTATTTTCACACTATAGGAAGTGCTTAAGCAGCTGAGGTTTAGCTTTGGCTTGTCCTTTAAGAGCACAAACTTAATGTAGAACAAGTTAGGCAGTTAGAAAGTTTGTACTTTTTTTTTTTTCTTTCAGAGAACACAGGGTATAGAAGGACTGGAGGAAAGGAGAATGATATGTCAAGGGGATAATACAGATTTCACAGTATTTTGAGGCCACCTAGCAAAAGGCTAACAAAAGCAAAACTATTCAAACACTCCCACCCATCAGATGGGTAGAAGGGAAGCCTGCCTTGTTCCTTCTGTAATTCTCTTAATCTTCCAGATGTTTCCACTTCTGCCTTTCTGGGACACCAGAAAGGACACCACTTCTGACACTAATGCGTATGAGTTTTGAAGGGTTTCCAGATACAGCTGTTCAAAACACTTCTGTCTAAAAGGACCTTTAACCCCATCACCATTTCCAGACATCTATTCTCACATTTTACTCGAAAAAAAGAAACTTCATCCCTTGCTCTCCATCACCCACCCTTCCATCCTCGTCCTCCACGGGACAGAAGCCGTTCCCCATATGCCTGACCTGCGTTGGGTTCCTACACCACGACTCACACCCTCACACCCACCGTATCAGCAGCCCAGGCTTTTTCTCGCCGTTCTTTGACTTACTTTGGGAGCCAGTGTGGATTCCCGTAAGTAACTGATGAGAATACAAATGAGCAGAAAGGCTCTGTTAACTTGCATGTCGCTGCCTACTCAGGACGTCATCTTCGCTTACATCCGACCTCCACAAATGTAGCTGCCCAAAACTCTGGTAGACCTGTGCTTGCTTCTGCCCACAAGACAAGGCGGTTAGTCCCTCAGTGACACCACTCTCTTTTTAGAAAATGACCTTTCACTACTCAGATCCTAGGGATCTGGGCTATGTTTGAGAGCCCGTGTTTGAACTGGAGGTCAGTGTAAAGCACATTCTCCTCTGTTGTACAGATAACATCTCAATTCTCAGAGATAACTGCAGTTTATACTTGAGTGGCCAGACCACTTTCTCCAAGACACTGGTCCTCAATGCACCAAAACTACCAGTAAATTTAAACTTTAAAGAGACAGCAAGGAATTCAAATTTCCTTATTATTTGAAATGATTCATCTACTCAAGCTTAACATTTCTGCTCATCTGAGCTTCAGAAGTAGAAAAGCTACTTAACTTGTATAAATTTTGTTCAAAATGACCAAATGAAAAAATCTGAAAAGGGAAAGACTTTATGCTGTTAGCCTCTCATTTCATTTTTGCATTTCAAAACACAAAAATCAGTACAAAAAAGTCATGGTCTCCCCTTATTTTAATGCAAAAGACACTTCCAGTACAGCACATAATATAGGCAGAAAGGTCTGCAGTATTTATGCAAGACGAAATAGCAAACGTAAACAATCAACTTCAGAATTTAATTTCATTTCAGTATTAATGTTCTCCTTCATATTATAAAATATTTATTTTCGGTCTGCTACATTTAGCCTGACACTATTGAAGAGCTGCCCTATGAAGCACCTTGAATATGCCAGGACTTTAATGGTTAAGACACCTCCCTTGTACACCGGAGACCCCAGTTCAGGTCTTTGCTCCAAAAACAAGAACAAAAGAACTTGAACCCACATCTTCCATGTTCCAGGCAAGTGCGTAACTGCTGGGCTATTAATTACACTGTATTATTATTATTAGATGTACCTCTTCTTCCCAGATTTCATTAACAAACAAAACTCTGAAGTGTCCATGATTTTATTCATTTCCAATTTTCTGCACACGCCGGTGAGACAGCCACCAGCCTGTCCCTGCTCTGCAGTTCCATCTACTGTAACTTCAGCGCACCCGAGTACCAACCACTTGAAACCCCAGGTACTCAGCTATTTTCACATTTCTAAAATTTCAGAGTCTATAGCAATAATGAAAGCCCTGCAGCTGAATGCCTCAGAAGCAACATTTGTTATGCCAGTGTTTTATGAACCATTAGTTATATTGGATGCAACGCCTCACAAAGATTTTAATTCTTATTCACTGAAATCCTTAAAAACAGGTAAGATGAGATGGGCTTTGTTTCATTTTGTAGTCACAGTGAAGTACAGTTATCCATGTCACCAGCTCTTCTGCAGACACCTTTTCAGAGCTCTTATGGAAATACTCATATGCCCTTGTTGATAAGGATACTGCAGTACGATAAAATTCTGCCTCAAAATCACTTACATGCCGTCCTGGGTTTAGTGGGACACTGCAAAATTTAATGTCACCCTTCATCTTGGCATCTGAAGTAAAGCTGGCAACCTTCTCAGCTCCACTACAGTTTTAAAACAAAATAAATAGCAAGCTTCACTTCCATAGAATTCTTCTGCTTCAAAATGATAGCTGGAAGTTTTTTGTAAAGAAGCCATATGTAGCAATAAGAAACTGAAGATCATATTAAACTCCTTATTTCTCCCACGCTTTTGTAAACATCATCTGATTAATTCACGAGGACCTTTCACAACTGGATATGATAAATAATCTGTGAAGGCAATCAGCAAGCTGCAAAGGCAGATGGATGTTCTCACCAGAGAAGACAACAGTCGTCCCAACAAGCCCTACCAGGAGGAATTCACCTCTACGGAGCACGCATCTCTATCAGCGCAGTCCTACACAGAAGACTAGAACGGGCTTATAAAGAGGCAGAAGAATGTCAAATGCCTGGACTCTCACTTCTCGGTGATCATAGCGTAAAAGATCAAACTGTGCTGAATCACAGAATTATGGAATCATTAAGGTTGGAAAAGACCTCTAAGATCATCAAGTCCAATCGTCAACCCAACACCACCATGCCTGCTAAACTATGCCCTGAAGTGCCCCATCTACACGTTTTTTGAACACCTCCAGGGATGGGGACTCCACCACTCCCCTGGGCAGCCTGGTCCAATGTCTGACCACTCTTTCTGTAAAGACATTATTCCTAATATCTAATCTAAACCTTCCCTGACACAACTTGAGGCCATTGCCTCTCGTACTACCGCTAGTTACTTGGGAGAAGAGACCAACATCTGCCTCACTACTACCTCCTTTCAGGTAGTTGTAGAGAGCAATAAGGTGCCCCCTCAGCCTCCTCTTCTCCAGACTAAACAGCCCCAGCTCCCTCAGCCACTCCTCATAAGACTTGTTCTCTAGACCCCTCACCAGCTTCATTGCCCTTCTCTGGACATGCTCCAGCACCCCAATGTCCTTCTTGTAGTGAGGGGCCCAAAACTGAACACAGCACTCCAGGTGTGGCCTCACCAGTGCACAGTACAGGGGTAGGATCACCTCCCTACACCTGCTGGCCACACTATTCCTGATACAAGCCAGGATGCCGTTGGCCTTCTTGGCCACCTGGGCACACTGCTGGCTCATGTTCAGCTGGCTGTCAACCAACAACACAAGGTCCTTTTCCAACGGGCAGCTTTCCAGTCACTCCTCCCCAAGCCTGTAGCATTGCATGGGGTTGTTGTGACCCAAGTTCAGGACCCGGCATTTGGCCTTGTTGAACCTCTTACGGTTTGCCTCAGCCCATCGATCCAGCCTGTCCAGATCCCTCTGCAGAGCCTTCCTACCCTTAAGCAGATCAACACTCCCACCCAACTTGGTGTCACCTGCAAACTTACTGAGGGAGAACTCAATCCCCTCATCCAGATCACTAACAAAGCTATTAAACAGTAATCTCTTCCTGAAGAGGAAGAGAGACTCAGCATTCCCCCCATCACAACAACGAATACTTAGTAAGACCTCCAAGCAAAGATTTTAGCACTCTTCCCATCCCACGTGGACAAACAGCCTAGTAAATCTCCTCACGTTAAAAGGGAAGCTTAAACTTGTCCTCAGAACTGTAGCAATAGTGACCAAGGTGTTTGTCACACTATCAAATTCAGGCTGTAGGTTTGTTTTCTACTTCATTCTCTAATTCTGCTTATGCAGCAGCTCAACCTGCATGTCTGAAAACATGCAACAACATAATACGATCATTTATCTGTTCACACCAAAATACAGGAACAACAAACAATTTTAGAAGGCACCTTTGCAAATGAATGTATTTCCTATCATCTTACATATCTTGTGCTCACAAACTGGCATCAAAATTAGTCTTAAGAAGGCATTAAAGATCTTTCTTTGTTCTCTTTTCCACGTTGTTCAGGAAAAAATATCCTCTCTTCCAAGGAAGGATGATCTTGCAGTTACAAAAAGTGGAGCTCAACTCCTTATGCAGGTGGATTATCTGCATGAAGCCACACAAAAAGACACTTGGATCCTGTACCTGAGCTGCCTGAATTGTAAAATGGAAATGTTAGCCTATGGTTTGAGCAGGAGGTGGGACCAGGTGACTTCCTGAGGTCCCTGCTGACCTGAATTTTCTGACCATCCTATTTGCTTTGAGGCACATAAGCATGAATGAGAAGGGCACTCAGCAATTAAGGGGTTGATTACTGGTGAAAATGTCAAATAACTATCCTAATATTTTCAAGGTTTTAATGCATAGCTTTTTACTAGATACATGTGGAGAAAAAAAATTCCTGTCAAAATGCTCATGAACTTTACAAGTCTCACAAGTGTCACCTATGAAAGCCAGAGGAAAACGACATTCATCCTGTTCTGGATAATGTGGCAGAACCCGCTGGTTTTTAGAAAGCAAACAAACCAAAAACCAACCAAACATCTAGTCTGACTACGTATTTTTTAAGCAGCACTATAAACTCGGAAGGCATTTCACTGATCTTTGCAGGTAAGACTGATGCCAACATGAAATCACAAGCAACAAAAAGGAAAAAGCACTTGTCATCTTGCAATGCAGAGTACCCAATTTGTTGTCAGTTTTTCACCACTGATACAAGTGAATCTGTTTAGCATTACTAGATATGTTTCTTGCATACTGATGTTCAGCATTTCATAGAGGAGTCATACCCTTTCTCTCTCTAAGCAGTGAAGTCCTTCCCCAAAGTTCAAAGTTCTAGACTCTGTATTTTCCAGCCCCTTCTCTTTAAATCACTGGCCAGTATGAAACTCTCAGTTTCTCCTTCTCTTACTATTATTCCACCTAAGTATCAGGAAGGAAAAAAAATCAGACAAATCAACTTTCAACTCCTTGCTGTGATACACATTAAGTCTCAGATTAAAGAATAATTATTTTTCTCAAAATAATTCCCTATAAATAGTTTACAATTAAAGTAACTGCCCAGATGCGAATGCTGAAGACACAAACATTTCTGTGCGTTCGCAACAGATCCTCAAGGAATAACAGATTAAAAAGCAGTACCAAAATCCTCAAATCCCTGTTTTGTACAAATTTTACTCCCCTGCATTTGCCCTTCCTCACTACTTTTTTCTATTAATTCATTTCACAGACCGCATTACGGCCCAGTTGTATACCTATACAGGGATATAAGAGAACATAAGATACTACATCCTCACTATGCAGCACTCCCACGAGTATAAAGTGGCTGCAGGTATCACAGTTTAAAATTAAAAAAAAAATAAATTGCTAGCAGGTAAGATGATTCTGTGTCTAACTTAGAAGATTACTTCTCGGGGTGAAGTTGGGTCAACAATCTCTTCCTGTTAAGTCACGTCCTCTTCTGGGACTACCTCAGGTGCAGCACATTATAAAAGCAAAAACATTGCAAAAGCAATACAAATTCCTACACTGAAGATGGTCACAGTTTTTGCTACCAGTGTTTTGATTTTCTAGCGGATCTCTCAAGCAGCAGAGCTGTGATTGACTTCGGACTGCTTGGACACAAATACTGGTCTCTTACCAGTTCATCCTACTGCTTACCAAATTTGCCTGTAATATCCCATTTAAAAAAAAGGGGGGGGGGGAACTTAAAAGAAAACACAACAAAAAAACTCCAACTTCACCTACCTTGCTGGTGGCACATCAATATTTGAAGAAACAACCTTGCGCTTCTGTTCCAGAAGACAAACAGAACGAGTATTTTCCTTTTCATACTCATGAGCTCTGTTTGTTTTTTTGGTCTCTGCTGTTTTTAAATCTTCCTCCTTTGCGGTGAACAGGAGACACTGTTGGTCTGGCAGTTTTTGACCGATGTCACTTTTTACATCCTCCTGTTGAAACGCAGGGAAGGTCATTTCACTCTTGATGCTGGCTGCCTGTAAAATTTAAAGCAATTATTAAATTTTCCTCTAATTCTCCTAAAACATGGGGGGGGGACGGGGGGACGGACACAATACCCACAAGCATTTACTTCTAATTAGCTCTTTGAATCAGAGAATGCCATTTCTTTGCCCTTCATAAATTCTGAAACTGCCATTAATTTCTCAACAGTGTTGAAGACTATCCAGGAAAATAAGCAATTCTCATCCATTTAATAAAGCAATCAGTTACCTCTTAATGCTAAATCAAAAGGTACTTGAATTGGAATACTGGAAATGACAGTACACACAACATATATTTAATGTACACACATCTGTGCTGTATAACTACGCAAAAGAAATCCTAGTGGCCCTCCTCCTAAAATTCCAGGGAAAAAGGCAGAATTTATCCAGATAAAAGGCAACCAAGAAATTGAAGCGCTTCTGACAGCCACTCACTGGATTCTCTAACAGCGGTATTTGTAAAAGAGGGTTTCTCCAGGAGCAGAAAAATAACTCACTACGATCCAGCTCAGCTGCCAGAGGCAGAGGGGAGCAAGCGACGGTGGCAGGATCTCCGTGAGGAGCCCAGCCGGCAGCAGCAAGGGGCATGGACACACACAGGAGTGGTGTCAGGTTGTCTCTGGGGCTGCCAGTGCTTCCCAGAGCCTCGGGCCTGCTGCCTCCCACACATGAAGACCTCCCAAGCAAACAGGTATCTCCACAAATACCACACCTCTCTGGAACACAAAGCACTGGTGTTTAGAAAGAGCACTACTGCAGAGGTGCAGTAGTGGAAAGCCAGCAGAACCTAACCACCCCGCCTTCCCACCAAGCAAAACAAGGTCCAGGGTCTGGATTTTGCGCTGCAACGTGGTTTCCCCAGGCAGCCAGGCTTCCTCAGCATCAGGGGACAGACCTGCCTCGCAGCCTGCCGCCAGCCCCTCGGCCTCCCGCGCATTGGCCAAGCTCCCCCAGCCCCCCGCCTGCCAGCCGCCTCGTGCCCTGCGGATGCTGAGCCTCCCGGAAGCATCTGCTGATAGAGTCATTTAGAATCATAGAATCATAGCATGGTTTGGGTTGGAAGGGACCTTAAACCTCATCTGGTTCCAACCCCCCTGCTATGGGCAGGGACACCTTCCACCAGACCAGGTTGCTCAGAGCCCCATCCAACCTGGCCTTGAACACTGCCAGGGAGGGGCAGCCACAGCTGCTCTGGGCAACCTGTGCCAGTGCCTCACCACCCTCAGAGTAAAGAATTTCTTCATAATATCTAATCTAAATCTGCCCTCTTTTAGTTTAAAGCCATTCCCCCTTGTTCTATCACTACAGACCCTTGTGAATATCTGGATATCTGTGCTTCCAGCACCACGAGCTTCAAGCACTTTCAACCCAAAGGGCCAAGCGAAACGGCTGCTTGTCCCGCCTCGTGCAGAGCTACCTCCACGCCACACGCACCACCGCGCAGAAATCCGGACGCCTTCCAGGACTCACAAGCTGGATTTTGAGATACTCGTAAACTATTGCTGAACTTTACAGTGGAGAAATCCAGGATGTGTCGCCCTCGCACAGTAACAGCACCAGTCAGCTGGGATTCCTACGTAAACTCTTCGCCCTTACTCCTCCTTTTCATTGTCCAAAAAAACTAATCAATGTATATGTGTATATATTTATGCATTAAAAAAATACGTTAAAATTTATTCCTCTCTCCACAAATGTCCCTGTTTATAGCTTTCAAACCCTGGCCTGGTGCAAGCAATTTTACGTTCACAGGAAAGACAGTCTTGCCAAGGTAATTTTGTTTTGTTTGGTGAAGTATATAACATCACTAACGTATAAATACCTAAGACCAATGATTTAATTTTCTTATTGTAGTATTTCCACTGAAGGGCTTTTAGCAGTTGATTCAAGAACAAAACTAGAATTGTTACTTTACAAGTGTAAATAGTAGAAAGAATTAGTCATTTTACACTTCCACAGACACAAACAGATGACACATTACCAAGAAAATCTGCATGGAAGACAAAACAGTCAGCATGTGATCACAGAGAATTAGGAGAAGACAGATAAACAACATAAATTTAATTCTGATTTGATGATTATTTTTAAAAAAATTTCTTAGAATTACAGTAAGCCTTTTTTTGAGTGTCTGAGGATCTTAACACATACTGAGTTGCCTTCAATTTTCATCAAAGTTGACTTAGAAGTGAGGTACTAAAGCAAAAAAAAAAACCACAGCCTGAGAACAGCCAAGTTCCAATACCCAGCCTCTAGAAATCATGTAATGCCAAACCAAGGTATGTATGAGACTTGAATTCCATCCCCTCCATTGCCACACGGTCTTCCACTGCACTACCACATATCTTTTCCCCTCTCCCCAGGATTTCCACCTTATCCAGTGCAGAGGACGGTGCTGCGCAGGGCACGAGCTGCTGCACCCGCTGTGCGTGGCAGGGTGCTGCTCCATGGTTTTTTTCAACCGAATAAATCCATGACTTTACCAAAGGAAAAAAATTATTTTTTCCCCTCAGTTTATGGAACTGTAGTATTTTACTCAGTTTCAGCAGACATATTGTGCCATACACTATTAAATTTTTCTTTACAGATCTAAATAGTGACAACAAAAGGTTGCAGACTCAGACTACAGTTATACAAATAAAGCCTAAAACGTAAAGAGCAGAGTATTTGTACTGTCATACCAGATAGTCTATTTATATACACCAAAACTATTAAACCCATTTCAAATAACAGTTTGGTTTTCATACGTCAGTGTGCTGTAATTAATAGC
This sequence comes from Opisthocomus hoazin, assembly GCF_030867145.1. NCBI lineage: Eukaryota > Metazoa > Chordata > Aves > Opisthocomiformes > Opisthocomidae > Opisthocomus > Opisthocomus hoazin. The sequence goes on along the minus strand of NC_134416.1, from coordinate 34,319,648 downwards.
CAGCCTCACACAAGTGAATGGAAGTGAGGAATGGCTCACAAGGTTGCAGAGCTGCGGCTAACCAGTTCAGGTCCTTTGTCTAAACGGCCAGAAATAGTCAAATCCAATGCTTACTAACCCTTCTCCCTCAGTCTTCAACGGATGTTTGGAAACATTAACCTCTTTCTAAACTTTCCCTTGAGAGCAACTGCAGATAAAGAATCTTATCTGCTTTAAAAGCAGATGATCATGAGAGAGAGCCAAGAGCTTCCCTTGGTGGCCACTCTCCAGTAGCTTTCTCCCACTCCACTGGCAGTTTTTCTGTTTTAACTCATCCATGTCTCCAAAAGCCACTTCCACTTGAGACACCTGCCCTATCTGGAAGGGTACGGGGTCTTCTGCTGGAAATTCAACCACCTACACAAACAGCCATTGTGGGGAGCGCCAAGGGCCACAGTCACTCGTCTGATCAGGTTCCTCGCTTTGTAGCAAACACATTGATTAACCACCAGGACCCCTCTGCTTTCAAGCTCTGCTTCACCATCACTCATAGTTTGGAAATAACATGGTGTCATAGTTTATTTCCAATATATCTTTCCATGTAAGCTGACTGTTCTGTCACATCTTATCAGCAACTTTTTTCTTGATTTCATAGATCCTTCATATTCTTTAATGAACTTGAAGGCTTGTTCTGGCTCTCTAAGTCCATAATATATTTCATCAAAAATTTCGTGGAAGGTTTAGTCCAAACAGACCCAGCCTGCCTTGCAGACAGCCAGATGTTAACACCGTAACATCAATTTATTTCAGCGTACTTCCAATACTTTGCATTTCTCTCTCTGTAGTTGTTCTCAGACTCCATAATTATGTTGTTCCCTAATGGTTTGGCTTTTCTTGTCATCATACCTCTGTATTTGCCACCTTAATTGCCTCCAGTATCAACTACACAATTTTTTCCATACCCTTGATAATTATCGCTCCTACAAGCCATTTTATAATAAGCTAACTGTTTTTCTATGCAATTCATTGCATATTTTCACCCTTAAGCCACTGGCAACCTTCAGCTTACTTTCAACTGAGTCCTTTGCAACTTGGCCTCAGGCAACTGACATCACTTGGAAGCTCAGTCACAGAACCAGGAGTTATAAACCATCTGCAAAATTTTAAAACTAGCTATGTTTCTGTCTGCAGCTACCCTCACCTGTCCTTGACAACCTCCCTCCCATCACCACTGGGCAAGGGAAACTTTTGATATGCCTCTGGTTGGAAACAACAGCTCGGTACTACCCGCACCTTCCTCCCTGGAGCTCACGCTTGGGGTCTGATCTGGCTTTACTCCTTCCACTGCTTCTCAGCCAGTACTGGCCTCCTCGCTCACTCTCCTCTGAGTTTTCAACACCTAACAGCATGACCATTTCCACGAACTTCTTCAAAGCTGTGAGCTGGGTCACAGAGTGGTCCTCCCTCACTCGCTTTGAGATACCCTCGCTCACCGAGCGCAGCGGCACGGTGCCATGGCAGCCCTTCTCCAGCAGACCGAGACACGTGCCGCTTCAACCAGGGAGTGTGGTAATCTTCCTGCAGAAACGGAAAGTCACTTCATGCTTTGGTTTCTAAGCAGAAACCTTAGTAAACAAAAAAAGGAAAGCGTTTTAGTTTCTGTTTTGAAGTTGTCAAGACAATGGTATATATTTAGGTTGAGGGTTTCACTTGTAAGTTAATAATAATGCATCGAGCAAGAACTTTACGTGAAGAATTTTAATACTCCATATGACAGCTAAATGATTACCAGTGTTAATATTTCAGCAGTATATTAACATTTGTTCATTGCCAAAACCATCTTAAACTGCCTACAGAGACTTGTATTTGGTGGTACCTTGTCATAACCAAACTGCTAATCCCGAACTCCGCATACCCCAATCAAGACCACGCATTGCAATGGAAGTCTTGCCCAAATTAAAGCATGCTCAACATCAACACAAATTGTGATGAATTTAGACAAATTTTTCTTTATTCTTTACAGAGGATGCGCAGACTGTAATTTTTCAATAGTTCAAGCCTTAACTTATCTGCAGTCAATTTGTGTTATGCCCAAAAGCCCTTCCTGGTAAGACAATGAAGTTGCAGTCAAACTTCAGTCTTCTCCAATTGCAGTTAAATTCAAGCTTGGATTTTGCCTAGAACAGCAGATAATCACAGAATCACAGAATCACAGAATAGTAGGGGTTGGAAGGGACCTCTGTGGGTCATCTAGTCCAACCCCCCTGCCGAAGCAGGGTCACCTACAGCAGGCTGCACAGGACCTTGTCCAGGCGGGTCTTGAATATCTCCAGAGAAGGAGACTCCACAACCTCCCTGGGCAGCCTGTTCCAGTGCTCCATCACCCCTCAGAGGGAAGAAGTTCTTCCTCATGTTCAGACGGAACTTCCTGTGCCTCAGTTTGTGCCCATTGCCCCTTGTCCTGTCACTGGGCACCACTGAAAAGAGCTTGGCCCCATCCTCCTGACACCCACCCTTCAGATATTTGTAGGCATTTATAAGGTCCCCTCGCAGCCTTCTCTTCTTCAGGCTGAACAAGCCCAGTTCCCTCAACCTCTCCTCGTAGGGGAGATGCTCCAGTCCCCTCACCATCCTCGTAGCCCTCCGCTGGACTCTTTCCAGTAGCTCTTCATCTTTCTTGAACTGGGGAGCCCAGAACTGGACACAGTACTCCAGATGAGGCCTCACCAGGGCAGTGTAGAGGGGAAGGAGAACCTCCCTCGTCCTGCTAGCCACACTCTTCTTGATGCACCCCAGGATCCCATTGGCTTTCTTGGCAGCCAGGGCACACTGCTGGCTCATGGTTAACCTGTCGTCCACCAGGACACCCAGGTCCCTCTCTGCAGAGCTGCTCTCCAGCAGGTCCACCCCAAGCCTGTACTGGTGCATGAGGTTGTTCCTCCCCAGGTGCAGGACCCTGCACTTGCCCTTGTTGAACCTCATCAGGTTCCTCTCTGCCCAGCTTTCCAGCCTATCCAGGTCACGCTGAATGGCAGCACAGCCTTCCGGTGTGTCTACCACACCTCCCAGTTTGGTGTCGTCAGCAAACTTGCTGAGGGTACATTCTAACTCTTCATCCAGGTCGTTGATGAAGAAGTTAAACAAGACTGTACAATCAATACAATAATGTATTGATCAGACAGACAGCTCAAGTACTGAACTGCCTAGTCAAAGGATCAGCAAACACTAGAATAAGTAGACCTATCTCATACTTACATGCAAGTGCAGAGACTTACATCTGACAGCCTATACACGTCATCTCTGGACTACAACCTGAGTGGGGTTTAGCATCTTCCCTTGCGTCTGGTGCACTGCTGCTTAAAAACTGAGGTTAGTTATTTTCGAATAGTTCACTAGCATTGAACAGGGATTAAGATGTCTGTGTTTCCTACACAATGGAAAGTATTAATCTCCCAAGAATGTCAGCATCATTTACCTGTACACAACCCACACGTACAGAAATACGCCTTTAAATGTAAAAACTGACTCCCGCCTACATTCTTTCAAATTTCCTATTTTTTTGTGCAGCACCTGTGGATCCAGGTAGGTGCACCAGAAGCACAGACCTCATTTTTAACAGGTTTTATAATGGTCTACACACACAGATGGCAACAGAAAAAACTATCGACTCACCACGCCACACACCGTGCCTATTTTGCTGCCGGTTTCATAAACAACTCCGGGGCTGATTTACCGACGAGGAGCTGGGCAGCGAGCACTGGCTGCAACGGCAGCAGGCAGCTGCCCAGCGCAGAGCATCGCTCACCCCAGCGGCACTGCCTCCAGCCCTGGGACTCAACGCAGCTTCTCCAGCGAAGCTGCTCTGACTTACGCCAGGTGAAGAAGATCTGGCCACGCGTGTGGTTTCGTCTGCCTACCGAGAAGCAAGCCGGCAAGCAGAGGCTCATGTCACGCTGTCGGGCAGCAGGACAGCAGCAAGAGCCCAGCAGGCTCCTCGATCTTCTGGGGGGTTGCCGGCTGACTCCTGTTTCTCCTCATGTTGTCTACTGGGATTCTGGAAGGACTCAAGATGTCTGAGAAAGTCACCTCCACGCACAGTATGAATCTTAGAGGCCTGGGTAAATTAAATAATCTTGCAACTATGGTCTATTTTGTGCCGTTATGTTTTGTTCATACAGATAAAAGAGCTCATTTTACAACTGCAGCAATAGAAGTACCTCTAAAAACCACTAAAAATATTTTATGAGGGTGGAGGGAAGTATCCGTACAAAAGTTGACTGCATTCAAAACTATCTATTAAAAAAAACATGCTAGTGGGAATATGCTTTGGGAAACTAGTTGCTCAAAAAACCCACCCTATCTTAATAATCCTGATTGCCACGTTTCCATTTTTGTACAAACTTCCTTTTCTCCCTCACCCTGTAAAGCTGTACTTCCTTTACTTCAGCTGCCAGCCACCATAACTGGACTCAACCCCAGTGTCACTTCATTCCAAAAACAACAAGATCCCTCACAAGCCACGCTGGCTGCTTTCCAGACTGGGGGGGAGGCGGGAGGGAGGGGGAACACGTCAATCAAAAAACACATACCAAAAATCCACACCCCAACAACAGTTACCCAACACACTACTCCAATTCTAGATAACTTCACATTGTCAACAGATAAATAATTAGAACTTAATTTGGACTCCTAGGCCTATGTACAATATTAACACTACATGGCTGTTAAAGAAAACACAGCTCAGGATGAGGATTTTTTACTTCCATCTGATTTACTACGTAATCAGTTGGTCTAATTCCATCAAAAAACTCTGCTGATTAAACACCGATTAAAAAAACACCAATAGCTATAAGACAGTTTAGCACCAGCCAACCTGCCGTATAACTCCATAGGTTTTTATAAACAATTTTTTCATTCTGACTTTGTGACCATCTCTTTCTGTTTTCTGAAATAGATGTAAGCATGCTAAGTGTTAGGGTCTGTCAATAAAACTTCCATCTGGTAACAAAGCAAAAGTCACAGGGGTTTTTTTAAACAAGTCTTTAGCAACATTTTTGATCCACTACAGAACAACTATGCAGCTCAATGGGGGAAGCAAAAGAAGGAATCCATATATTTCAGCCTAGCGTATTAATGGAAAACAATAATCAAATGCATACATATAATGTGATACACATTTGAGAAATTCAGCCAAAACAAGAGCTCAATAACTGCAAGACGCTTTTCAGGCCAGCCTGAACAGCTAGGCTATGCTCTAGGGACAGGGATAAGCCACTTCCCTGAACAAGAAAGAAATCAGGAGTAAAGTTCACCGCAAAATACAATAAGCACAAAGAGAAACAACAAACTTCACAAGAGAGCATCAGGCAAATAAAAAATACTTCAATAAAATCCCTGGAAGGACAAAGGTTTTGGTTTATTCTTCCCACTTCGTACAGTATTTCCAGTTCAAGATCCCATAACAGAGCATTTTATGTAAAAAGACTCTAATTTTTGCCATTCCAAAACAGCGTCCTCACTGGAAGGAAAGAATGCATTGAATTTCCATTTTGCCAGAAATCTCTATTCATACCAGAATACAAAGAGACAAGACAGATTCTTGCAACGATGCTTGGAAATAATCTGCCCTGAATTTCAACGTATTATTACATTTTCAAGTATACTTTGCATTTAATTACTTGCTTCACAAGCAGTTGCTCACTACACATAAACTATGTCATCTAATCACTCTAACCATTTGTAAACCGCTGCTCTCTGACAACACAGAAGATAATGCATTTTAAGGTCACTGTAAGTGTTCTTTACAGTATACAGTATGCATTAGTGCATAGTAACGTAGTATTCATTTTCAAACAGGGTAGGACAAAGTCCCTCTCTTCACCATTTGACTGAATATACAAAACCATCCAGAGTATTTATTTTTTTAGACATTAAAATACAAACCTAAACATTTGTGGTGCCTGTATTCATAATATGGTGTTAGGCAGCAAGAACTGGAGTCAGCATGAAGTTTCTACCCTTTCATTCTCACGTGTAAGTCAGCGCTTATCTGGATAAATACAACTCATGTACAAAAAGTGGATACCCCAGCACCAGCCTAAGGTGTTTCGGAATTACACAGCATCTATCCAGATGAATGACAGCAACTTCCATTTCCACCTTTGAAATTCAATACCCGTCCAGGCACCTGTTGTACCCCAAACAGAACAATGACCAACTTGTGACCTCTGAAATTCTGCACAAACTGGCACAAGCAGCACAGATGTTACTGAAACTGGACAAAGAAGTGTTACTAAGATTACAGAAGGAGACGGTGAGGAACACTGGGAATCCATGGCCCTTCCCACACACCATTTTCATGTCTGAACAAAAATGATTCAGAGATATCTGAGCCTTTTTCTCACCACCACACGAACAAAGGGATGAAGATGTCAAAGTACAGCAGCCTCCTTTCCCATCCCATATGCAGCCCTGGTAAGTTCCTTACAGAAAAGTACTCGACATGACTTCTAAGATAATCAGACACCAACTACTAACAATTATCAAATATGAATACTAATTATCCAATGCGTGCATCTTCAAAATTTGCTTGCAATGTTTGAGTCTCAAAGAAATTAACTCCATGCTCTGCATTCTGGACGTGCTGAGCACACGAGTGGGTGCCTTGCAGTCACCCGGCTAGCTGGGTTCGACCGGACGACAGCCACTGGGCATGGCATCTCTGGAAGGATCTCCGCGGAGGTCCTTCAGCCCTGTCTTCCTTTTCTTAAACAAAAACAAGCCCCTGAGAAACACATTGCCTCTAAACATCTGAAAACCAAGATGCTAGCTTGGAAAGCCTTTAACAGCAGGAAAGTGGAGAACCACAGTTGCAAAAAAACACGTGCATTTTTCATTTAGCAATCCTGTTGCTGCCCTTCAGGCTTGGATAAACATGCTCATCATCGAGCGCTCGGGTACTCCACCAGGCTAAAAAGGACTTGGCTGGCCAGGAACGAGCAGCCACAATTGCCTTCCCAATTACTGGTTTGACAAAAGGTGAGTTTAAAATGAACTAAAGCAATTATCACCTTTTCTCGCAGCGACATACGTGCCTAGCCGCACAAGCGGGAAGGGTGCCTGCCCGGCACCACGTTCCCCTCGCCCCTCCTGCGGCAAAGCAGAGAGGGCAGTGCCCAGTGCCGCCGGGGCCATGCACAGGACAGGAGAGCGGCTGGAGACACGTGTCCTGGGTTGGCCAAGGAGCACCAAGGGACAGGACAGCGGGACACATCTGGGTCTTGCCAGCCACCTCCGGGAAAGTTTGAAAGAAATGGAATTGGAGACAAAGATGAGCATACTAATGTGGGGTAGCTGGGGAAGTTCAAACTTTTTCACTCTCATTTCTGTTACGTTACTGGTTGTAAATACAAGCTGAAGCTCTGAAACCTCACGTCAGGGTATGCCTATGAACATCTATTTCCTCCGAAATGGCAATTTTCCCTACCATAAAAGATGCAAAGAGGGTCCTCAACACCTGTGGAAACGTATCTGCTCTCTTTGCTGCCCTTCATTTTGATTCTGTCTATGTTAAGAAGTTCTACACCACAGCTTAAGCTTTAAGTAGCTTAATACAGTCTTCTGTATGGACTGTCTTATGGACAGAAATGTCAATCTGGCCTACATCTGCCAATTTTCATGTGTAAATAAAATATGTTTAATTTCAACTATATCAAGACCATTGTTGAAGACACAGGAGAAGCTCCACTTGCTTCTCTTTCCATTTGCTGGTGGTTTGGGATCAGTAATGATGGCAACAGATCAAAGCAGAAGGGAGAAACACCACCACTTCTATCACCTCACTTAGGATCACGCAAGCAGAGTTCCCAAACAGACCATACAAGAGGCACTGGGGAGCTCCCCACACTTAGCAGAAGACTTCGGAATCACTGCCTCGCTGCTCCTCAGTAAGCAACATTTGTTTGGTTCATCTGCATTTGAAAGCTCTCCTCCTCTGTCTGGGTAGAGCTATAAAGTGGAGAATATTTACTGAAAAGAAAAACAGATTAGCTTTATTTTCAAGATCTCTTGCAAAAAAGGTACAGAGAGGTGCGAGATTTCTGAGGTCAGCAGCGATTGTCTGACTCTGGAAGCAGCCAGCCGAGATGAGATGCTGCAGATCCTAGACCACGTAAAAGGGTGTGAAAATATAATCCATTTGCCTTAACATCCTGGGAAAAAAATACTCTTTGCACTTTTTTGTTTTTGGGGTAAATGATGGGATTTCAGTTAAATTAACCTAAGGTAGTTCAGAGATGTATCCAACTGTTGTAACTACTGAATGAAACAGGCACTATGAATGAAAGCTTCCAGCCAGTGCTGATCCCTGAAGCTGAGATCCTGGAGGAGATATTCCAAGATCAGAATTAAGCACAAGTCTGGAAGTAGAAAGCATGGTACTCCAGAGGAGATGAACAAGCAAGGAGCGTTGCCCCCAGTTAAGAGATTCTCCCAAAGCTATGTTTGGCTCCAGACAAAAACATTTAGCAGTTTTCCTGTTCAGAGCAGGAGAGGTGCCAAAAAAGAGAGTTTATTTTTTGGGTCTGACTACACAGAGAAACAGTATCACAGAGTTTAATCTCATTATCCCTGGAAGCAATGGAATAACACCAGCAGAAACCTGCAGAGGCCAAACCTGACCTTCTCTTCCTCAGCCACTCCAGAAACCAGTCCTCTATCAAAACACTTGCAAACTAGAGGGATGCAGCAATGTCTTACGTAAGAAGAGCCTTCACAAAGAACCTGAAGAACAACCAAGCCCAAAGTCAAGCACAGCCCAACCAGTCAAATGGCTACTGTTCTCTAAAGCAGAAAAGCTTGCTCCCTTTCTTGCCTTCCTTTACCTCCCTATGCATGCCCTAGCTGTGACATCCCATCCTTTCCTCTGCACTATCAAGATGTTTGATGAGCCCTTCCCTCAGTCACCTTAACCTACTGAAATCAGAGAGCTTACAGACACTCTGCTGTCCATGTTTTCCACTGTTTCAGCACCCCACAAAAGCACACAATCTGGCGTAAGCCCAAGGTAGCCAGTGCATGGCTGGGAGCTGGAGGAAGGATCAAAGGACGTAGAAGGGAACACTTTACCGGTTTTGGAACTGAAGAAACATTAAATTACCTCACCACAGCTCCATAAACACTGTCTGGTTTTACTCTGTGCCCGGACACAAAGCATGCTGTGCTGCAAAGGCTGCTGCTCCAGCAGAGGGACCTACCAGCACGGAAACACCTGGAAGACCAACCACTTCTCTCCTGCTCTGAGAAAGTAAGGACAATTGTCTCCAACAGTGGTGGCCACACACGTTGAAGCAAAATATCACTGTAAATCCTTAACAACCACCAGTTCACCCTTCTTCATTTTTCTGCTTTTTCCATCTCTCTCTGTAAGCCAGATGGTGACCGCTTTCCATGCTTTACGAAGCACCCGTGAACAGGAGCTACAGAGGAACCACCACTAACGTAGACCTAAGAGCAGCAAGAACTGCATCAGTGTTGTCTTTAGAAGTACTTTGCAGTAGAAAAATCAGATTTTTTTTTTCCTCTGGCAGTACTGACATTTGTCACAATTACATTAAAAGACACTTATTGAGAAATGAGGTCAAAAGCATTTTTGATCCAAAGAGAGTTCTTTTCACCATTTCAAAGGGACATGCATGTATACACAAAAGATCAAGCTGGCTCAAATGTTTAGTTTGCCAACTTTACAAAGTCCAGTTTATAGAATGTGATTGTACAATTTGTTTTCTGTGTCAGTATGATGCAGGCATTAGCCACTTTATCTCCTGAAGCAGAAAAAGAAATTTAAGTAACCATCCAGTCTTGTGACTGCTTGTCATAATTGCACTGCCTATTTAAAGTTCAAGTAACCTTTTAGCCACTACGTTAAAAATACATTAAAGATGGTAAAATGATGAGCCATATAATTTCACACTTCAATATCTAATCATTGAGGCATTTTACTTTCCCGCTGATTCTGTGGCCAGTGATCATAATGGTCTCCTATAGTCTGAAGCAATGCTTTAAAATCATTAGGACCAAGGTGGAAAGGTTTTAGCAGACTAATGCATTCACCCCTGTGGTTATGTAATTGGGCTGATATTACACATCTCCTTAAGCTAGTGGAACTTTACCATCAAATTCAGCTGGGTCAAGATTTCATGGAAATTTGATTCTTCATTTTTTGCAAAAACACCAATAAAAAGATCTGGGGTTTTATCCAAAGTTCAAGCAGCAGAAGTTGTTCGGTTTCCTGTCTTCATTAGTTTTGTTGTCAAACAACAAACACCACCCACACATGTACTTTTTAATACAATGAGACAAATGTTACCGCAATCGTCTTTCGGGATTGGAAAGTTTGGCAAGGTGCCCGAGCAGTGAAAGTGATCCCCTCACAGACTGTTCAGCAGCAGTGGTAACAACAACTTCCTACCCACTCTGTTCGGCAACATGCTACCATGAAAAATGTCAACGCAAGTCCGTGAAATCGAAGCTGATCACCATAGGAGCTAATGCACTCTCTTTTTATTTGTTTTGTATTTCCTGTTCAATTTTCTCAAGTAAACAAAAACACTCACAAGAGTTTCTCTCTTTGCCTACCGTCCTTCCATTGTCTTTGGGCTGGGCTCAAGCGGCAGGAATGGCCAAGCTGCCGACTATTTTTAGAAATCAGCAACTCAGTAAATCACTTGAAAGTATTACAAAGCCAATGGGCACTCTCATTCTGAGGGAAAAAAAAAATAAAAAAGCACTTTTGCTCAATCCACAGCAGTACTTAAAGAGCAGACACCAGCCACGACCAGCATGCTCCCTACGGCCCAAGTAGCAAAGCTCCCATCTTTGAGATGGCCAAGTGGCACAGATTGAGGCACAGATCTATCCCACAGTCTGCCAAGATCTCTCTGGTGCTGTCATGTAACTGGAATTTCTAATCTAGCAGCTGGGAAAACACAGAGTAGGACCTGAGAGTTCAAAGTTGATCTACAGGACCGTTAAGCTTCTCCATAACCTTGGGTCAGAAGCAAGGCTGGAAGAGCACAGGGTGAAGAAAGGCACAGATGGTCTGTGCATCCACAGTTGTCACAGGACACATTACAGATATTAATTACCAGACCGTGAAAAGCACTTTCTCAATATTTAGTTTTCAGACACAAAAAAATGTCACTTCTATCTTCAAGAAGGAAGACCCGGGTAACTAGAGGCTGGTCAGCTTCACCTTGATCCCCAGGAAAGTGATGGAGCAGCTAATCCTGGAAACTATTTCCAGGCATACTAAGGACAAGAAAATTATCGGGAATAGTCAGCATGGCTTCACCAAGGAGAAGTCACGCTTGGCCAGCCTAATGAACTTCTAGATTAAATGACTGGCCTGGTAGATTAGGGGAGAGCAATGGATATTCTCTGTCTAGACTTCAGGAAGGTTTTTGACGCTCTCTCCCATAATATTCTCACAGACAAGCTGCTGATGTATGGGCAGGATGAGCAGACAATGAGGTGGGTTGAAAACTAGCTGAATGGCTGGGCCCAGAGGGCACCGATCAGTGACACAAAGCCTAGCTGGAGACCAGTAAATGGTGGTGTACCCCAGAGGCCAATACTGGATCCAATGTCGTTCAACATCTTTATTGACCATCTGTGTGATGTGGCAGAGTACAGCCTCAGCAAGTTTGCACACGACACAAAAACCAGAGGATTGGCTGGTAGGCCAGAGGGTCGCGCTGCCATCCAGAGGGACCTCAACAGGCTGGAGAAATATGAGCCAACAGGAACATCACGAAGTTCACCAAGGGGAAGTGCAAAAATCTGCACCTGGGGAGGAACAACCCCAGTCACCAGTACATGCTGGGGGTCACGCAGCTGTAAAACAGCTTGGCAGAAAACAACCCGGGGTCTTGCTGGACACCAAGTTCAAGACGAGCCAGCAACATGCCCTTGCAGCAAAGGTGGCAAGTGGTGTCCGGGGCTGCATTAGGGAAAGTATTGCCAGCAGGTGGAGGGATCCTGCCCCTCTACTCGGCACCGGTGAGGTCACACCTGGAGTGCTGAGTCCACTTCTGGGATCCTCAATACAAATGAAACATGGACACACTGGAAAACACACAGCAAAGGGCTATGGCAATGACAAGGAAAGGCTGAGAGAGCTGGGACTGTTCAGCCAGCAGAAGAGAAGGGTCAGGGGGATCTCCTCAATGTGCAGAAATATCTGAAGGGAAGGTGCAAAGAAGACACAGCCAGGCTCTTTTCCGTGATGCCCAGTGGCAGGACCAGAGGCAATGAGCACACACTGAAACACGGAATGCTCTGTCTGAACATCAGCAAGCACTTTACCAGCGTGAGGGTGACCAAGCACTGGCACAGGTCGCCCAGCGAGGCTGTGGAGTCTCCATCCTTGGTGATATTCAAAAGCTGTCTGGACATGGTCCTGGGAAACTGACTTTATGGCGCCATGCTTGAGCAGGGGGTTGGAGCAGATGACCTCCAGAGGTCCCTTCCTACCTTAACCATCCTGCGATTCTGTGATAAAGCCTGAGCAGCACATGTCTATCTACCAGTGCATACACCGCATATCTGAAAGCGGCCAACTGATCATTCTCAGCTGAACTCATTCTAGCCTGAAAATAGTCTAGCAAATAAGCAATTCCACCGCACCTCTTCACTCTCACATAGTTAGTTTTTTAATACAATTCCTTTTAAGGGCACAGTGATTATGCTTGGTCCGAGTCCAACAAACAACAACAACAAATTACATCAAAAATCCTCCACAAATTAGTCCCATTCATTCTTTATTATGGGAGAGTGGAGAAAAAAAACATCTTACAATCTCACCACCCTCAGCTCTGCCTCCACTAATCCACACTATGTATAAACTTTTTTTTTTATTTATTTTTAAGGAAGAAAAAAAATCCCAAGTCTAGTTGTGCAGTTTCCACACCAACTTCACTACCCAGGTTATCACTCAAGGACTGTAACAAATGGAATGAAGTCTGAAACTTAAAAATGTATGAAGTTTATCTACTTACAAACCCATGGCTAAACTGCTGTTAATCTGCCTCTCTCGTCCCACCCTTCAGTTGCTCTCCGCAGTCTATCAGCACCCATTTGTTGTCTGGTGTTACTCTTCAACTTTGCAGAAGAGGGTCACACTTGTTCTGGGTTTGCACACAGCCTAGCCTAAAAAGGATCCGGCTTCAGAGTTCTGGTGTTATAACAACTATCAGCATTTATAAAAATATCATTATTAATCTGAGAGGGAACATTTCAGTTTACTCTTTGGTTAGTAAGCATATTCCTAATGTGTCTCTGAGATCTCTCCACTGCTAAGTGAATCTGGTATTTGAAGCTTGCATTTTGCAAACGGCCTGTTGCATGCATGTATGCTAGCTAAATTAAACAGCACTTAGCTAATGAAGCAAAAAACAAGTTTGTTTTCCCAAGATGAGCATATAATCCACTCAAACAGTAAAGCAGCAAGTTTGATTTAAAGGATGACAAAGAATTCACACCTGGCTTTAGAAAGCATGCAGAGAAAAGGAGCAAAGGACCAGGGGGAGAATTCCACTCAGCCAGACAACACATATAACAGGCAACTGATTTCTTCCAGACAGACTCTGAAGATTCTTCTACCTCCCATATATCACACAGATGTCTCTATATTAAAAAACAAAACAAAAAAACCCCATCATGTCCAAAAGCACACTTTTTACTGGATTAACCTAGACTCCTACCAGCATCTGCTATCCCTGCTCCAAAACCTTTAGCACAGACTTGCACGTGCTCCAGATTTTGCACTTGTTGCAAATTCCACTTTGCAAGATGGGCAAAACTGAGCCCAATGGGCGTGAAGTTCAAATCTTGCTTACACAGCTTGGGCTTTCATGTGCCTCCAGTGTGACAGCACAGCTCTCTGAATCTCTAGTTTTCAGACTCTTCACCTGCTCATTTCTCACTATTTTGAGGGCTGCATATTTGCAGGAACAGATCAATTTGCAGGAAATTTATCCTTCTGAACCACCAAGGAGTGCTCACACACAAGGCAGTATCTGGTACGGACAATTTCATGGCTGCTTATGGTAAAGGGCAGAGACCACAGCAACATAACACTTGAGGAACAGGAGCAGCCCCCGTAGTCAGCTGGGTTAGAAATGTCCCGTATCCATACTCTGAGCCTGAGGACAGAAGCTGGCCTGGAGACAAAGTGGCAGCTCAACTGGGCTAAACAGAAGAAATCACTAATCCCTTTTCTATTTACAATAGTAGAGAAAACATTGCAACACATTGACAAGTTATCGCAAGCCCGTGTTCATTACAAGCCCAAATCCCCAGTTGTAGTGCTTTCGGGGTTTGCAGGCAAATTAGTGCAGCTCTGCGACCTGCGGTGGAGCTTGCTTACCAAGTACCAGCTAAACTCAGCATCGCAGATCGCTGATGGGCCCTGCTCCATAACCTTCTCTCCGTATCACCACATGGAGCAGTATCCACAGACTGAATTAACCCCATCACGGTACCAGCGTGGCTGCTTGTGGTATCTGAACCAGGCTCCATATAAAAGACGAAATAAAGAGGACTGCAAATTAATCCACGCTTCAAGACAAAGTACTGGTAACTACGCTATTTATTCTTTTTCATCTAATTTCAAGTGGCTGGAAATCCAGATGCAGCCAAAGCAGCAAGTATGCATTGCAAAAAAAGTTTCACATGCAAAGTGAGTCTGTATAATCAGCACCTTGGTGTTACTTGTTTTCCCACACAGATGAATGAACTAGTTCCGACAAAGTAAGAAATACCAGCACTTCTCAACACAGCTTTACAGGTTCCTAAAGTGCTCACCGCACGCTCACGCCTCTTCCAGCATCGTGTTAGAATAACAGGGGGAAAAGAGAGCAACAGAAGTATTCTCGTGTCCTTCACTTGGACATCTGTGTGGCTACAGCAATATAAAGAAGCGATTTTTGTCTCTTCCCCGTAACCAACAGTCTCTCCCACTCTCTTTTTTTGTCATGTCTGTTCTCTCCTTCCAAGACTTCAGAAACTGGAGAAATAAGATTTGTCTTTATAAAGTACTCCTTCCTCTCTCTAACCCCACGCTTAAGAGTCAGGGTCAAAAACGGACCACCAATGGTGCAAGCACCCAGCAGACATCTTTCTGGCAGAGACAACACTACTATGAGACCTGATGGTGCAGGTACTTTCTTCATCTTGAGTAGTGGACCAAGTTCTCAGGCACTTTTTAAAAATACTAATTCCACTGCAGACCCTATGATGCATTCATCCATGTATCACAGGCATTCCACGGAAGTGATTTTGTGAAGAGCCCCCAAAACCTCTAGCTTTAAAATGCCATTCCACCCAAGGACATAGACATCATACGTGTGCATTATCTGTATTTATACTACTCACCAAAACACTGTGTGCTGCTTCTTAATTGCATTACCTGAACAGTCTACGCTGCAAAAGCAGCACACAGACCACTTTGCCTTCAAGTCTGATTAAATTCTGAAGCTCTTCAGGACATCTCTTGCTCTGAAGGATACCATACACTGCAACTGCCCAGTCTCAGCAGTGGACACCCCTTCAATTCCCTTTGCTCCCGGATCCCAGTTGAGGCGGACAGGTCTGGGAGTCAAATCCTGCTGACCCCATGCCAGTTCTCCGTTTAGCAGCAATCCCGTTTGACAAACCACAGCCGGATCGTGCCAGCCCTCCCATAGTTTTGCAGTCAGTCCTCTGCGTTCATTTCATGCCCACTTTTCTCATTTTTAATCTGTTGCTTTAAAATGACCTGGAAGAACACTTAGATTAAGCTTTATGTACTCCTACACTAACAATCCCTACAGAAATATATAGAAAGCAACAACAATTTCTTTAAAATGTTAAATTATAACAGTTATCTTAGTTTACGGTACTCAAAGGTATAAATAGTGAAAGCAAAAACAAAGCAGGTCATGACGGTTAGAAATCTTCCTCCAAAGAGGGAAAATACCTGCACCTGGCTACTGAACCACAGGGCTGCAGACTACTTCAGAGTTTACTACGCACCCTAAAAGCGGCCTAATACAGATTACTCCACTCATCTCATCTGTGAGGCACTTTTACTGTCCAGGAAAGTACATACATGCGAGCACAACATTCTTACACGTGTGTATAGTCTTAAGCGCCAGGCAGAAATACCAGCAACCTTTACCTGTATTAACAGACCTACTACTTGAAAGCGTGCTGAGGGCTGACAATGAGCAGAGTACACTCTGATAAACCACATTATATTCAGATTATACCTGCTTAAATCATCGGATATTTCAGATTATTGTTCTCCATTCGAGAATTTCATGCTTTTTACCTATCAGGTACACAGGGGAAGTTTCTCTACGCCTCTTCCACCACTTGGGGTTTCGGCGCAACCAGGGGACCGACGGGCCCAGAAGCCCGTTACGGTGCCCTTCATCCTCAGACTACCAGTCCAGTGTCAAAAGGTTCTGTACCAACAGAGTGATCCCCGCCTGCCAGGCCTCAGCAGCACGGCCGGTCCGACGTGGCCAGGACGCAACCACATCTCGTGGCCTTTGACAGACTCGCTGCCGAGCTACGCGGACAGGGTCCAATGACCCAAATGGGTCAGATTCGTCCTGTCACTGCTAGAACAAACCTGCTCTGAAGCAATATGGAGATAACTTCTACTGCTGCTGCTTTCCTTTAGGGATTTTTTTTTTTTTTCTGTTCTGGTTTTGTTTCCTATTTTTTCTTCCTTCTATACATGTAGGGAAGACCCCAATGGTAACATGGGACTACTACTAGGCCAGACTTGATCTCTTGTTAAGTAAGAATCATTATCTAGATGGGGAAAAAAAATAAAAATCAATCCAAATGGATAGCCATTAAACTTTCATACACATTTGTTTTCCATTCCCTATCACATGAGTCCTCCGCAGACCTGCACACAGACTTACCCCCACGATCCGGGAGAAGGAAGAGCAAAGCGCTCGCAGAAGACCCCTCACGACGGAACAACCACCCCTGACCTGCGGGGCCGCGGCTGGCCTGGCCCAGGCCCCTCCCAGGCGCGCCGAACTCCGCGGCCCGCCCCGGCGGCCCCGCACCGCGCCCCTCCGCCCGCCGCACCGCCGCCGACACAAACTTTTCGCCGCCGGCCCAGCCGGGTCCGCTCCCCGCGGCCACCGCCCCGCCCAGCTCCGCCTCGCCGCGCACCCCGCAGGCACGGCCCGGCCCGCACCCCGCCGCCCCGGGGCAGTCTTTATTCCCGGCGGCCGGACCACGCCGGAGACCGGCGGCCCCCCTCAGCCGCCCCCGGGGCTCCGGAGCCGGCGGGCCGCGCCGGGCACCCGCTCCCTCGGGGACTTGTTGAGCGCGGGCCCGCTCCCCGCCGCAGGCCGCCCGTCCCCGCCGCTCCCCCGGCCCGGCCCGGCCCGGCCTCCCCCGCCCCGGCACCCAGCCGAGCGCGGCGGGGCGGCCGCCGCCACCGCCCCGCCGCCTCCCTCGCCCTCCCGGGACGCACCTTCAGGCTCCCCCGGAGGGGGCCCTTGCCGTGGCCGGTCAACGCCGGGGGGGGGCTGCCCAGGCCGCCCTCCTCCTCCTCCTCCTCCTCCTCCACCTCCACCACCACGTCCTCGTCTTCGTCCTCCTCCTCCAGCGCCGCGGCGGAGCCCTCCCGCCGGGGCGGCCTCCAGGCGCTCTCGGGCTTGGGGGGCCGGGCCCCGTCCGTCTGCGCGGCCGCCGGCCCCGCGCTCAGCCGCCGGCTGCCCATGCTGGAGCGCTTGGCCAGGCGCCGCGCCTGCATGGTGCCTCCGGCCGCCCCGGCCCGGCTCCCGCCGCGCTCAGCCCCGGCTGCGGGCAGCGCCGAGCCCAGGGGGCGGCGGCGGCGCTCACCGGCGGAAGGCGGTGGGTGTGTGCGGCGGGCGCGCCGCGGCCATGGGGCCCGCGGGCGCGGCGCGGCGGGCCCGGTGCCGGCGCGGCCGCCCCGCCGCTCGCCCACCTGCTCCCGCCGCCCTCCTCCTCCTCCTCCTCCGCCGCCGGCCTGCCCGCCCGGCCCGGCCCCGGCTGTCGGGCGCGGCGTGGGGTCCGCTCCCGCTCGCCCTTCCCCGCCGCCGCCGCTCCCCGGCACCAAAACCCGGACTGGATTCCCGCCGACCGCGGCTCCGCCAGGCGCGGGCGGGTCTCCCTGTCGAGCGGCGCGGCGCGGCTTCGCCCCCGGTGCGGCGGGGGAGCGGGGTGCCGGGCCGGCCCCGCCGGCGTGCGGTGCGCTCGGACGGCGGGAGGGCCGGCGGGCCCGGCGGCCGCGGCATGCGGGGCGGGCTGACCATGCCTCGGGCCTGGGCGAAAGGAAATCATTTCACCCCTCCCCGCAGAACGGCAGTGGGAGAAATGGAACTTGGGGGGAAAAAAGCTAAGGAGAGACAGGTTTGGGTTTCTTTTGAGATGAAACATCAAAGCAGAGCTGTCTGCAGCCCGTTAAGGAGAAAACTACCCAGGATCTTCCAGTTTAAAGGGCACTACTGCTGCACCTTCAGCTTGAAAATAGCTTTCAGGAAAGTTTTTTAAATGAAAACAGTTTCCAAACAGAGTTTTAAGTTATTACAGTCAGCATTTAAATTCGTTGTAGGCTTCCATACCGTTTATTAAAGCCTCCTGGGATTGAGTTAAGGTTACCACATGCTTTTCCTAACCTCTTCCTCTACAAGTTGTAAGTCTCCATTTACCTGTTATTTTTGAGCCATGTACATATTCTTTTCCATTTATAAGTGAATTACAGTAATTGCCCTTTCAGTGTTCAGTACCTTCTTCCTCACACGTTCTGTTTTAGAGAGATGCCGACAGCCCAGATGTGCACGTAACATGTCAGCATGGGGCCAAGATTCACCTCTAACGCCAGGTTAATTTCTCCTGCTCAAAAAGTGATGGCATTTATCCATTTTGCAATGCAGCATGCAGCGCTTTCTATGCAAGAAGTTACAGATAATACAGAACCCATTCTTCAAGAAATCACGAAGCTACTTTTCCTGTCAAACTACGGAAGTGTTTCAATTTTCTCAACCCAACCCCACAAACCAGCTGTTCTCATTCATTCCTTCAAGGTTTCCAGAGGCTGTGCGTCATCTCCGGACAAGATCCGCAACAGAATCGCTGGCAGATTCTGGCGTATCGGGCCTTTTGGCGGTATTTCCCCACACACCTAAAAGTGATACTCCCAGAGGTTTTGCTCAGCTTTGACGAGCCGCACTGCAGCTTCGGGTCAGCAGAAGAGCGGCCAAACCCCCGGCACACACTGCCACGAGGTCTCCCAACTTTCTGCAGGCCGCTGCATGAGCATTTAGCTTCTTGATATCTGGCTGAGTGGATCAGTCATGGTTTTTTTGAAGCCGATGTTGCATAAAGGGTAGGTTTGTGGAAGAAAAAAAAATGCTTTTTAGTTATATTTCTAAACTGAATGCTCAGAATTAAGGTTCAGATGTGACAAAAAGTTATGCTTCAGTTTTGCCTTAAACATGAATTCCACCATGAATTTAAATTACATTCTCAGTTCCTTCATATTTGTACCTCAAGGGCATAGAAATTGAATAATTCAAATACCTCCTAGTATTAAAATTATTTGAAGTATTTTGTATCATTTCAATACCACCTAAATCAAATTGTGATCTTGCGTAGTGGCCTGTGTTCGCAGCTACCTGAATTATAATCACTTTACTGAAGGTCCC
The DNA here is from genome assembly GCF_030867145.1 of Opisthocomus hoazin. Lineage (NCBI taxonomy): Eukaryota > Metazoa > Chordata > Aves > Opisthocomiformes > Opisthocomidae > Opisthocomus > Opisthocomus hoazin. The sequence goes on along the minus strand of NC_134416.1, from coordinate 34,299,930 downwards.
ATTCCTACCTGCTGCATACTGGGATAAACGATGAGAGACTTCCTGCAGGTTTTCAAAGGTCTGTGTGTTTCAATTGTAGCAAGAACAGAATCGGAATTAGAAATATTACATACACCAAATGTGTTACGACTGAACTGGGTTGTATGTGCTAGCACGAGCACTGCAAATAACAGAATGGAGACCAAAGGCTCTCTTGCAGAAAACAGCGGTGACAAAGGACAGCCGTGCTTGCACAGACACGTCTGTTAACCTCCGTGACGCCTCACGCTGCAGCCTTTATTTGAACTCTGCGTTCAGCCCCTTCACCCTGTTGTTCCGGGACCCGCTGTAAGATACAGCCGACTTGACGCCTCTTGCCCTGAGGTTTTGGTGAGTGAACACAAAAGCAGAGACTGTTAACCAATAATCCAGCTTTTAGTTGTCAGTTCAACAACAACTGTTTCAAAAATTACTAGCTGGGTTCTCTGGTTTGGGAGCGTGGTAGCAGGAGGCAGAGAAGAGAGGCTCAGCAGGTTCTCAGGAACACATAAAGCATCCCAGGCCGGCCTGCCTGGCTGCCTGCTGGAGGTTGCTCCATCCTCCAGGATGCTGCTGCTTCTCCCCGAGGGCTCCGGCAGGTCATGGCCCCTCAGCTCTCAAAGCAGAGCAGGAGGGCAGGTGAGCCCTGGAAAAGCTGGGCAGGGTGACAGAGGAAGAGTGTCACCAAACTGGTGGAGGGAGAGGAGGTAAAATACTTTTGGGGTCAGGAGGGAAAAGGAATGGCAGTCCAGAGTCCACGGGGCTGACGGCAGGGCAAGCCTGGGAAGGGGTTTAGAGAAGACTACTGACTTTTGATTAGTAATCTGAGCTGCTCATGCTTTTTACTCCTGCTGGGTTATCAAATGCAATGAGAAGCCAGTGTTGACAACTCCACAACAGATTGGTTAAAGATTTCTAGCACTTCCCAGGCGAGCCAGATTGGAGCTGTAGTAAGAATAACTTCTCTCACAATATTTGATACAAACAAAAGATAGAAATGACTGTTTGCTCCATTTCTTCCAGTCTGTCTGACTTGCACTATGAATGGAGCTGAAGCTGAACCCATGTTGCCCTTTCAGTGCTTCCCAGGGGAGTCAGATTATGGAGAAAGTTTTCTAAGGACAGGCAGGGAGTCCTAGATAAAAGTCCTTTTCAGTACCTTTACATTCACAAATATTTAAGAGTCAAACACAAGCCATAATCCGCTAGCACCCATCAATATTTTTTCCCAGAGACTCAGTCTTAGCACTCTTGGGGTGAACTGCTGAACAATTCTGGCCCATAGCCACATCCTGACATCGAGTAAATTCTTGTGATGTAGGGGGCAATATGGTAACACTTAGCTAAACAGAGATATCTCATGATCGTACTAGGCATAATATGCCTCTAATGAAAGTACAGGCTCTGGCTGTAATAATGTTTACATGTCAATGATTTCCAAGCTTATTAAAAGTTAATGTGCACATTCGCACTCCCTTTTGTGTATACAGCTTTCCAACACAGCAGAAGTGTTTCAGATGCATCTTCGCCTCTAACCTTAGCAATCCGTTCATATTTCCAAAAAAGAAATGTCTCTCTCTCTCTAAAGACATATGAGACAATTCGAATGATAAGTGTATATACAAGCATATATATCTCCCTCCAGAATTTCTTCTAGAACAATCTGTGAAGGTCAGCTACAGCGACAGCTTTGCTGTTCATCTTGAATAATTATTGTCTAACTTCTTTCAGTAAATCTACAGGGCAGCTCTGTGCACTAGCCACAGAAAAAAATCTAGCTTTCCCTGGCACTCTTAACTAGCCTCTACTGATTAATGTCTGGTGAACTTTTCTCATGATACATACTTTTTCCAAACATTTTATACAGTCTACCTCTCAGTTAAGCATTCCTCTCATTTTTAATACAATTATTTACCGATCTGTTTGACATTTTGTTCCATTCAACCGCTGCTACTTTATACTGTGATCGTGACTTCAGGCAAAGCTTGCCTGACACCAGGATGGGGCAAGAGTCCCTTTTGCTTCGAAAAGCAGAGATTCTTCCGTAACACTCAGGGAAGCACTGCTCTGTACCCACCTCGCCTGCTGGTCCCAGAACTGCTTCCATCAGGGACGAGCAGTCAGCAGCAGCAGCAGCAGCACCAGCCAGGGCTAGCACTAGTACGGGTGTGCTTTAGCTTGCCGCACAGCGTGCCTTTTCCCAGACCACTGGAAACCTGCCTCGACTGGCTCTATGTGGGTTTTTTTTTCCTTCTTTTTTTTTCTGATGTGCCTGCAAGGAAAGAAGACATTTCTTGATTTATTTTCTTTAGGCTCTGAATATTTTTTCCCCCTGTCCATGAGTGCCAGCTTTTTATCACTAGAGGCAAGATCCCCTCTGCTCCCGCCTCCACCCAGACTGATGCTATGCTTCAGTTCCTTGCCTTTAAAAGCAGTCTAGCAGCAATAGGAAGCAAAGAAACCCTCAATTTCCTGCACATTTAATCACCACATTTTTTCAAAACATAACCTCTCGAGTAGTCATTCACTTTTCACTTTTTAGCGTGCAACAAATGTATTTGTTTGAGGTTTAGTATTCAACCCAGCATGTGCACTAACCATGTGTGTGTTCCACTTCTCTCATCATCCCAGGCATTTGAGCCCCTGCCAACTTCTTTATTTGGGGACCTGCCTTCTCCACACCCCCTTCGTAAACTTTGCGTTTGTTTTGCTTTATAGCGATCACTGAAGTTCTCACTCCAGCTGGGAGGACAGTCAGGCACCTTCAAGAACAAGGGAATGATTGACAATATTAGGCAGCAAATTGTCTACCAGATGCCGCTGGAAAGGAGAGGTGGCAACCTCCCGACCCCCTTCTCAGCAAGCGGAGCCGTCGCTTCTGTGACATGCCTCTGCCCCACTCATCAGCTAAGCGAGGTCGCTTCTGCGTCTGGCTGTTGTGCAGCGAAATGCCTCCCTGCAGACAAGGCTACGCCTCCTGCTTGAAGGAGCTTCCAGGGCCAGCCATGCACGGGAATGAAGCGGCCAAATCCATCAGCCGTTACGCGTTACTCCTTTCAGTTACTGCTCTGAAATGTCTACTAGTTCTGAATAATCTCACTGGTACGGAAAGGAATTCCGGATAGTCCATCCTTGGACTGTGACAGAATGAACATCAACCAGAACTGCATGGATTTTTCAAAACCCCTCCCCAAAGTGTTTGCTGTTGTCGGTAAGTTATTTCACCCAATCTACATGTTTATGTCTCTCAAAAGGCTTTGTTTCCCACAAAAAGAGGTCAGCTCATCGGAGTTTCATGCTAGTACTAATACAATGATCACAGTTCCCCTTTTTTCAAATTAACCAGTTGGAGGAAGACAAAAGGATGAATTTAAAAAAGTAAGACTAACATTTTCCTATTCAATCAGCCCAGAGTGACCACGAAGGGAGAAAAAAAAAAAAGGAAAAACCCCACTTTTGCTTAACAAAAGCAGCACAGGGCAAAAAAAACCCCAAGCCAACCAGTCTACACTAAAGAGAGAAACACAGAAAACACAGGCTACTGTCATGCAAATGTTTGAGCACCACGTAATAGAAATAACTATATATACATAGTTTGGGATTTTTTTTTTTTTACAGAAAAAACTATTTGGGGGATTTTCAAAGTTGTTTGTGCTCACTCATGCGTGGTAACAGCAATGTGTATGAATAACCACCCCTAAAATGACACCAGAATTAAAGGAAGGATATAGAAGAGGAAAGATGATAATTGAAATACTATTTTCAGTAAGTGTATTCATTAATTGTCTTAATTTCCACGGAACTTCCCATGTAAGTTAGATTAAGCATACATTACAAAAACTGCAAGCTTGGCATGTCAACTTCCTCTTTCTCAGTGAAGCGTCAAAGAACTCAGCTTGGTTCTTAGAGTCAAGGCTGAATTTGTAGAGGTGGCAATTACAAAGAAAATAACTAGCTGTTCCTTTCAAAATGAACAAATTAGATCAGGCACTCAGAAAAACATAAATATTACAGGACCACATAAAACAGTACTTAAAGACTCAATTTTTTATGTGGAAACTGCACTGTAAATCTTCTGGAACTGAGAAAAAAACTATATAGCTGTCAGTCAATGGCAACAAAAAATATTTACTCTAATACATTAAGCAATGGGTACAATTTAATTTTGATCATCTCGCTGCTTATCATAGTATAGCTTTATTTGCATAAATTCTTAATCTTGGAGATTAAAACTCTGCTTTGGTAACAGCACTCCCCTTTTTTTTTGACTTGTGTATCGTGCTGACATTAACCCTCAGGGCTCTTGAAGTAAATACCACTATAACCAAAACTTAAATGCAACACCAGATAGCCAGCTAAATTGAGGATCACCCGCACCTCAGCGACTTCTTCATGCATCAGCTGAAAGCCAGGTCGCTTGTCTCAGATGTAGGCGCCTTTTTCCGTGTTGTACACGTTCCTGTTTTCTTTAAAGCTAATTTTTGGTGGTATTTTTTCCCCCAGGGAAGCTGCCTGACGGAAGTTTCTCTGGAGGCGCTCCTTCCAGTCAGCTCCTTAGAAGTCTTCAGAAAAATGGAGAGTTCTCATGGCCCGCTTTTCCCTAATAAAAAAGGCTGAAAGAGACCACTCTAGAGCCTATTTGTTGTGCCCTTCCCCGCCGAGGCCCTTTAGGAGCGAGCTGACCCGTGCTCCTGGGGAAATCCGGTTGACCTCTTGCTGCCTCTCCCACCCTGCTCTTTTCCATAAAAAACCACCACCAAAAAAAAACCAAAACAAAAGCCCAGTGAGCTGGAGAGGCACCGACAGAGTGGACTCCTTCGGAAAACGGCCTTTCCTCCCCTTCGCCGTCGCACCGAGAGGAGCCGAGGCCGACGGCCCGCTCTCCCCCCGCAGCCCCGTGCGAGGGCCGGGCGAGCTCCCGCAGCCCTTCCTCCACGCTCCCGCCCGCGATCCCGTTCGGCTTTTGCCTCGGATTTCTCCTCCTGCCGGCCCGTAAACATGTGCGGCCCTGTCAGCGGGGCCCGCCATGCCTCCCTCCCTCCCCGCCCGGCCGGCCGCCGGCGGGGCGCGGGGCGCTCGTTGCGCAGCAACGCGGCCGGGGGAGCGGGGCGGGGGGGGGGGGGGGGGAGCCGCCGCGCTGAGGGGGAGGCGATGGCGGGGAGGGGAGGAAAGGAAGGCGGGCAGCGGGCCGCCCCCGGCGCCGCCCCGGCGCTCGGCGGAGGAGGCGTTAAGGCCTGGGGTCCCCGGGAGGACACGCGATGGGCGCCGCGGGCTGTCGGGGTGCCGTCCCGGCGCCGGGGGTGTCTGCGTGTGGCCTGCGCCATGGCGGGCCGGGCAGGGCCGGGCCGCCCCTCCCCTCCTCCGCGGGCCTTTAGCCCCTTAGCGATCCCCGCCTGAGGTGGCCTCCGCCGCGGTCAGTTCTGCAGTCGGCTATAAACGAACGGCTTAAAGCCCCCATCACGGAGATCGGAGCGTTGTGTGAGACTTCGAGCTTCCTTAGGAGAAAAATAGCCCAATAAAACCTTTGTGATCGACCTCTGCGGGGAAAAGAAGTTTGGAAACTTAATGCAAGTAAACAGCTCAGAAACGGGGAAATGCCTAAAACGACAAAACTGGGCTCCAGCGCACCCCATCGTTGTTGAGCACCTGTGGCTGGAGCTGGGTTGCGGCAGTTCGTGCTCCAGCAGTTGCCTGTTCACGGACATGGCACAACTGCAAGCACGTAAGATTAAACACCTCGTGGGCTGCGGGTGGAATAGACTTCGTATAAAATGCAGTCAAGGTTGCAGCTAATTGCTGTGGCCAGTTCAGTGCTTCAGCTGCAGCAGCCCCTGCAGGAGACAAAAAAGCCCTTAGGTTTCATGTACTAAATCTCATTTACTTCTCAGGCTAGTGTTTGGGGCTTTGGTTTTGTTTTGAAAGGGAAGAGCTAGTAAAATGGAAAAGGTGAATTTTGAAGTGGCTGTGTTTTAAGCACTTTGTTGTGATCATTTTTTCAAGTGTAATGTTTTGGCTAGAACTTATAAGTTCTTTTAATTAATTTTTGGTTTCTAAATGGTCGTGTTGTGTTTAGAAATACTATTCTGTTTTGCCGGCTTCCTTTGGCAGTGGTGTGTTTGTATTTTAATCTATGATTTGTGTAAGCAAAAAGGAAACCTTGTGGGTACTGAAAGTGTTACTAAATACAAAGGGTTCTCTTCCAGTGTTTACAGAACAAACTTATTTGTGTATAAACATTTTTTTTTCAAAATGAATTAACTGCTACTCCAGGCTTTGTTGTCAGAGGAATGGAGCAGCAGGGTGGTGGAGGGAAGACAGGAGCACAGCGAGAAGCCAACCCGAGTGCTCCTGGAGTCTTTCCCTCCTCTTGGTGTTAAAGAGATCTGGTCAAAAGGTGTTAACACAATGCGAAAGTGAAAGTTTAGTGTAGATGGCAAGATAATGAGTTCCACTTGAGCTACAGTTTAATGAAGCATCTACTGTCTTGTCTGAGTTAGTCATTTGGAACGTGTTACTTAGATCAACACAGTCTCAAAGCAGAAAACAAAGGCAGAGCAATGCGTCTCCGGGAAACACAGCGTAGAGAAGGAGCAACAGGAGCGGCAGAGGACGGCTACTGTCACAGAGGAAGGACAGTAAAAGAGGAGTGAGGGGCCAGGGGATCAAGTAGTAGGGATGGGAGACTAGTCCCAGGGCAGTGAATGATAGCAGAGATGTTGATGGAACCAAGAATTTCGTCCATAATATTTATTTCCTCGCAATTTTCCCTTGAACACAACTCTTCATAGGCAGTTTACTGGGACAGAGGAGAAGAGAAATTGGTAATCAAGCTGACGTTATGCCATTGTGCAAGAGACTTGGGATAATTAGGCATGACACAGGTGAGTGTCCTGAAGATACCTGGTACAGCTCTTGTTAAAAATTTCGATCATTTAGTTTCTGTGTCTCTATTCCTGTGGCCACATTGCCCCTCGTGCTGCTCACAAGTTCAGCTGTCTACAAACCCCAGACTTAGGCGACTTGGGACCTAGACTACCATTTTCCTATAGTAGCATGAAGTTTTTCTCACAGAATAATAAACATTGATTTGAGAGGAGAATTAACCTTTTCTGCCACAGAGCATTAGGTGAGCAGCCTGTCACATGAATTATTATTTTGAATATTTTAAGTTTAATAACTAAAGTGTAGCATAGTTCTTTCAAAAATGAAATTAGTTAACCGACACCATCTATCCCTGCTAGTTATCTGCAACTGGATTACAGAGAATGATACTCCGTTTGCACGTGCATTTTGCAAACTTGCTCCTCGATTGTACTCTTTATTTTGCAAATTGCAGACATTGAGATGAAGGGTCTATAATTTCCTAGCTTGCCTTTCTCTTGGAACACTGGTGCTGCACTGGCACGCATCCACTTTGCTGTGACTTCATTTGAATAAAGCAAATTCTTTATTATGATTAACAAAGGGTTGCTCTCTGGTCTGCTTTGAATCTCAGTCTGCTCATGGAGATTAGAGGGTTTTGAGCAATGCCAACTCACTAAATATCTCTGCTTCACTGATCCCAAAGACATTTGTGACAATGGATTTAGTAGTCATTTTCATGCCTGTTCTTGCCTTTGAATGGATAATACCTTAGTAGTTCTGCTTTCCATTGCTGTTTGATTCTCCATCTCATGCAAAAGGGTTTAAATTCAAAACTTCTCTTTCTTCTTAAGTTGTTTCTTTGAGATACACAAACACATCTGTTTGTGGTTTTAATCCTTGAATGCAACCCCCCCCTTTTTGATTTTATTTTGGGTGTATACATTGCAAATGTCTACGTATTACCTCCCTCTTCATGGTAGAAACAAATAAAACTTTCTCTCCCAAGGTAAGATTAACAGATACTGTTCTTAATTGAGCAGGAAGAGGCTGGTAGTTTTAAAGTAGGAGGGTTTCAGTTACATGTCCTGATAGGGCCATATGTCTCATTTGGCCACAAGAATTAGAGAATGGGCAACAGTAAAACCTTACACGACATTGCATCAGGAGCTCCTTGTGTTTTTTCATACCAATGTCTCCATTAGCCTCTTCATCACTTAGCAGGTAACACATACAGACCTCATTTAGCTGTTAAGTCTGACCAGTATCTGTGACAAGTATGGTTTGTAAACTGGTATCACTGAGTGCACCTTCAGCAAGTTTTCCAATGATACCAAGCTGTGTGGTGTGGTTGACATGCTGGAGGGAAGGGATGCCATCCAGAGGGACCTTGACAGGCTTGAGAGGTGGGCCTGTGTGAACCTCATGAGGTTCAACAAGGCCAAGTGCAAGGTCCTGCAGTGGGTCGGGGCAATCCCAAGCACAAATACAGGCTGGGCAGAGAATGGACTGAGAGCAGCCCCGTCGAGAAGGACTTGGGGGTGCTGGTTGACGAGAAGCTCAACATGACCCAGCAATGTGTGCTCACAGCCCAGAAAGCCAACTGTATCCTGGGCTGCATCAAAAGCAGCATGGCCAGCAGGTTGAGGGAGGGGATTCTGCCCCTCTACTCCACTCTGGTGAGAGCCCACCTGGAGTCCTGAGTCCAGCTCTGGAGCCCTCAGCACAGGAAAGACAAGGACCTATTGGAGGAGGGCCACAAAAATGATCCGAGGGCTGGAGCACCTCTCCTGTGAGGAAAGGCTGAGACAGTTGGGGCTCTTCACCCTGGAGAAGGGAAGGCTCCAGGGAGACCTTATTGCAGCCTTCCGGTACCTGAAGGGGCCTACGAGAAAGCTGGAGAGGGACTTTTTACAACGTCCTCTAGTGACAGGACAAGGGGTAATGGCTTTAAACTGAAAGAGGGTAGATTTAGATTAGATAAAAGGAAGAAATTCTTCACTATGAGGGTGGTGAGGCACTGGCACAGGTTGCCCAGAGAAGCTGTGGCTGCCCCCTCCCTGGCGGTGTTCAAGGCCAGGTTGGATGGGGCTTTAGGCAACCTGGTCTGGTGGAAGATGTCCCTGCCCATGGCAGGGGGTTTGGAACTAGGTGATATTTAAGGTCCCTTCCAACCCAAATCATTCTATGGTTTCTCTTCAAATCATCTGTTCAGTATTGTTTTCTTGTAAAGGTTTCTCTCAATTCCAGTGCAACATGGCAAAATCATCTTCTTCCTGCCCCAGAGACATGGCTCAGCTTTGTCTGAGTTACTGAGAAAGAGAGATATTAGAAATAGATGGGTATTTATTTTTACGATGTAATTGCAAAATACATGCAGTGAAATCTAGAAACATTAGCGATATCCATCATCTTAATTTCTGATTTTCCAGTTAGGGTCATGGGCATGAGCCACATTGTATGTTGCCACTTACAGAGGCTTTCTTTTATACCTGTCCAGTGTCTTCTTTTATACTTGTCTAGTGGTCAGGAATCCCTAGTCTTCTCTAGGGACTCCTGACCGCTAGAACATTTGGATTTTAAATCTCTTCTTGCCCCTATTTTTAAGATGTATTTCTTTTCTGAAATGGAGATGCTTAACAAGTAAAGTGCTCTTGTGTAGTCAGAGCTCAGTGGTTCTGAATAATTTACATTTAAAAATAAAACAACTATTAGCAAACTCATCCCTGTTTTATACTACTCACTCAGAACAGTCACACAGGTAAGATTTTCTAATGGGTAATGATGGTATGGTGTGGTATGATATGGTGTGGTATAGTGGTTTAGGTCCATAGATAGATCTAGATCTTCCATTTGTGTATTTCTCTTACTCCAGCTGGAGCAGGGCATCACTATTATGATCGCCTAAATCATGCAAATATGTTCATTTAGAGAAAACCGTCATGGAAACAGGGCCTTATGGTGCTCATTTATTTCAATGAATAGAACTAGGCAGCAATAGAGAAGTAAAACTAGGAGTTAAGCTTTAGTTACAGGAGTATTTGCAATTTGGGGTGATCAGCCTCTTTCTCCTTCCTGAAAATTTCTCAAGACAGGGAGTATTATTTTATCTTGATATATGAGACAGAAAATTATAAACTCTTCAAAAATACTAGGTTACATTTCTGGAAGCAAGCAGACTCCAAAAGCCTTGTGTTGCTGCCAGGTCGAGCTGTACACTTCTCTTTTAATTGCTGCGGGAGAACAGCAATTAATCTTCAAAGCTGTGTTTGGTTTCAGAATATGGATGAGCACAGTGAATTCCTATTTAAGCTAAAGAAATTTACTAAACTGACTTTCTCAAAAGAATAAAAGCGAAAGTGTTCCGAGCTCTTAGTTTACAGAAAATCCTGATCCACCAACACAGACATAAAATAGGTAAGAGAGGTAGGAAGTATTAAGTAATGCTGAAAAAACCCCCCAATAGACCTTTGTGGTAGTTTCTCTGCAGGGAAGTTGTGCCCAGTTGGGGATTTGGCTGTTGTACTCCCAGTCCATGCATGACAGAGGATATAATTTATTCATAGTATTTCAGAGGCTTCTTCTAGGCAAATCTTTGAAGACCTGTCCTACTCAGTGTCTTTACCTGCATTCCAAAGGCGTGTAGTGTCCTCTGAGGTGCACTTTCCCGCTGATGAATCCACTGGATCAGCTTTCGCTTCTGTACAGAACACACACTCTGACATCAGCAGCACAAAACCAAAGGTGGTGGTGTAAAAACCTTGCAAGAAAGCTGTGTCAGTGTTGTGCTACACTCACAGCAATAAGCCACGAAGAATGTGTTCACCGGTAGCAGCCTGCCTGGGAGAATTACTGTCACTTGTCTGGCTCCAAGTGCCAGATCAGCCTGAGCTGTGGGCCACTGAGCACTTCCACCTGGTGGTCTTGATGTTGAGCAGGAAAGATACCGTACCTGTGGGCTGTTAATTCTAGGGCAAGGTTTCGCTGAAGGCAGTGTCTGAACTACCTCCCAGCAATGTGAGGTTGCCCTGGCGTCATTACTTGCCCAGGGATAGACTAAAACTTCTCATAGAAATGCAGAGTGCTTTGGGTTGGAAGAGACCTTTAAAGGTCATGTAGTCCAACACCCCCTGCAACGAGCAGGGACATCTTCAAGTAGATTAGGTTGCTCAGAGCCTCATCTAACCTGACCTCGAATGTTTCCAGGGGTGGGGCAAATCTTGCTCAGTGGGATTTATAACCATATCGTTATCAAGTGTTAAAAAACCTGGCTTTTGTTTTTGTACTCAAATAGACATTTTCCTGCAGCATGACCCTGGTCTTTGCTAGTGAAGTAGCCACTTCCAGCTCTTCCTACCAGACCCAGTGTTTCCACATACTTGTTTTGTGCTGTGGTCCACTGGGATCGCATCACCTTACAGATCTATGTAGCTTCCAGTACAAGGCACATTGTAGCTAAAACATCTTTCAGCTACCAGCATTTCCATTCGAGGTAAAAAACCCCACAGATCTCTAGTCCTTGAGTTCTAATTATGCTCCAGCCACCTTGATTCTGGTAAGCTGACATGGCCTGAACATAACGAGCGATGGCAAGAGATATTATTATTTTGGTGTGTTTGTTCCCTCAAAGCATAATTAAGCTATAAGTTTTGCATATAGACGTGTACCAGCAGGGCCTGGCCCTGTTGAAATCTTTTCATTGATCAAACTTGAATTCCATTCAGGGTTACAGCCAGGGAAGCAGATTCCAAAGCATGCACAGAACATTTGCTTGGTAATGAAGATTTTTAAAACCTGTCCATGAAACGTGGTAGCACTAAATGAAGCCAGAAGGATTGTTACTGAGTCTGCCAAAAATTCCCACTGCTGAAAAAGAGCAAGAGATTGAATAGAAGGCAAGATTTTCCAGTTTGCCTGTCAGTAGTTACGGGGAACAGGAGAGAATGAGGAAGAAACTAATGGCATTATTTTGGTGCCAGAGCTAAAAAAAACAGTGCATGCTTCATCATAGGGCTAATACTGTATAATGATTGATGATTCTGTAATCAGAGCCCACATAGAGAGAAACAGGCCGTAAATTAAATGATGAAATATTTCACAAATGGCTTGGAATTGTAATGCAATGATCAAGAATTTAGAGAGAAAGACTTTATGCCCTTTCCTAACAAGCTGCAGCATTTCTAGCAGAAATAATTAGGGTTCTGACAATGTATTCATTTGAATGAAGGATTGAGTTTGACAATAAAAAATAGCCTGTAATCTGCATGTCACATGCAGCTTTCTACTGACACGCAACCTCATGGTCTAGTGCACCAGCATTCACAGCAAATTAGTCTCTGTTTTACTGTATTCTTTAACCACACCAAGTGGTACCTGGAGAAATAAGGTGTTTTTCCTATGTCATTGCTAGTTAGGTAGCTCTTACAGCTGAAATACTGGAGAATGACTCAGTGATAGACTTAAAATCAATGTCTCACTGTGGTTAGAAGTTTCTTTTTTTAGACTTCGTAGTAAAGAAAAATGAGGAGGAGAAATCCATATCTCTTTCCTTTTTGAAATCCTCACGTTGGCAAGCCAATTGGCAAGCCAGTGGCTTCACCGAGCAATTCACTGCAGTTCCTTCCTGGAAAGCTTCCTCCTCTCCAGAAGAAAAGCACCCTCTTTAGCTTCCCACAGAAGTGAAAAAGTGCATATTGAAAATAAATTACAGCATGCATTTGGGGAGATGAGTAGAATTATGGTTAGGAAACTGGACTAACATGAGCAAACACGCACTGATCTGAGCTGAACAAAACATCTCTTCTTGGGGTCAGTCAGCTATATCCAGCACCCGGGCAGCTCAGTGATGCAGGACACATAACGCCTCTAACACCTCTAGGCAACGCAGAGTCTGTTGCAGCCTTCCAGAAAATTTGAGATGCCCATGAAGTTTTGAATTTTATCTTGCCTGTGTTCCATGTGACATATGTACATATTCTATTTGGGAAATCCCAATGGCAGGAGTCCTGATTCTTTCTAACGCTCGGTGTCACAGTGCAGCTGACCTCTTCCCTGAGGCAATCTAAGATGCTCTACAACTGCCAGTTCTCAGAGGTTCTGGATGCAGTTTTTCACCAGCTCATCAGAAAACTGGACAGTGTTATTAATCATGTTTTAAGCAATCGGTGAATAGAAAGGGATCTTCCTTCCTGTGATGGCTTGCTTGGTCATGCAGTCTAGCAAAACATCATTTCTGAGTTACTCAGCCTTTTTTGGGGCTGGCCTAACCATTTCAGATTCAGGGGGAGGTAATTCCAGCAGTGACTACTTCTGGGCATTCAGAAACTGCTCTCAAAGAAGTCAGAGTGTGTGTTGAAGCTGGGGCAGCTCTTACCTTCGGGACAGTGGCACCCATCCCAATGAGAAATATATAAGCTTTGTTAATACCTTCCTTTGTCATTCTGTTTTAATAATGACTTGTGACAAGTTTCCTAGCTCTTAAATACCTGACAGTGTTCTTGCCCATTTGTGACTGCATATCTGAGTCAGATTTTTTTCTAATGCTGAGAAGAATGTGCACATGTTAGCATGTGGAGATGAGACACCCATTCACAAGAGCTGCGTTTCTTGGCTAACTTTTACACCAGTGTAATTATGACAACAAATGAAAATGTGTCTGTGCAGTAGCCATCAGTGAGGGTTTCAGTGGCTGTCCCCAAGCTTGCAGGGATGAGCATGTGACAACTCTAACTGTGGAAAGGGGCACACAGGAGAAGGACACAGGCTTCTGTCTGCTGGCCCCTGATTTTGGCCATGAAACTGGTATGGAGAATTTACAGTATAACTGTAGGCTTCAGTGCTCTAAGGATTAATTTTTAAATATCATTTTGTACAATATTTTTCTCTTCAATCTCCCTTGTGTTATACATATACACTTGCATGCAGATACCAAATTTTCTGTTGAGATACCCACTAGATAAGAATTAGAGCTGTCACTGGTTGGGATAATGCATCTACTAAGTAGCAGCCCTTTTCACGCAGATTGGTTGAGGATGTCTTCTAGACCACACTCTTCTAACTTGAAGGTATTCGGCAGTTCACACATGGCCCTCTCATGGGCAATTTTTCCTTGCATGCTTGTTTTTATCTTTTTCAGTGTTACTGTATTCAGCTTTGTTGTACCATACACACACTCACCAAATAATAAGTATGCCATAGAGTTAGGGAAATAAATGCCATTAATGGTCATGAAACAATCAAATGCTCTAATGATGGGCAGGATGGAAGCACCCAACAAGGGACTTAATCATTAGGTTTTCACAGCAGGATTTGAGAAGCATGCGGTAAACAAAGGATGGGGCCACATGCTAAGCAGCAAGTGAAAAAGAAAATAGTGACTAGCTGCTTATTAAGTGAGTATTGTCCATGCTGTGCACTGGGTGAAACAAAAGGCTAGTGGTTAAAGACAGCGTGTGACTGTAATTAAAGACTTTTGTATGACATAGGCACACAAGGAGGCCAAATTAAGGTTGCACAGGCAACCTTACCTCAGGCTTTTCCTGACTTGTCAGTGTTCAGCTTAGAATCACTACAATGCTCTTCTGATGCAAGGTTGTGTATGATGCCCTTAGGACACATGGATCCCTCAGCAATATTCTGGCTGGAGGTTTCTGCTAGCAGTGCTAGCAGTACCTGTAGTAAACCGCTAGGTTTCCTTCACCTTGGATTTGTTTGTCAGCTTGCCAGTGGCTCACCTGGTTGTTAAGATAAGGCTACAAGCCATCGGCATGAGCGGGTGGTGAAGACATGAGGATGATACGTGAACCCCGGCACCACATATGCAAATGCGTGTGACGTGATGGGAAAATGCAATGAGAAAACAGCAACACTGGGACCAGGCGCAACTCACCCTTCCCTTACAGCCTTGTCCATAGGTTTGTCCAGCCACAGACTGACCCTCCTTGGCACTGTGTTTGGCACAGAGATTGGCTGTGCTCTTTACAGCGCCTTCCAGGAGCTGTTTTATGCAGTGAAAAATGTCTAGCAAGGGATGGTCCTAACCAAGAGGTGGTGCTTGCTGGTGAATATTACAATGGTGGGGGGCGGGTGAGTGGGGAGGAGCAGGAGCATTCAGTGATTTGTATGTGAACGTTGTGAACCACTTCATGAACTGTGCTTGGTCTCATCTTGGTCCTTCTGAAGCAAGGAGACAAAGTTCTTCACTAAGTTAACAAGCACCAACTTCACTGTGCTTTGAAGCTCAAATCCTGGTAACACATCAGGGCTAATGATGCAGAATCCATGTGCCACCTGCAAAACCGTTCTCTTGAGCTGCAGTCAGGGAACAGCTAGTAAAAAGCAGCTCAAGATCTATGGAAACTGCCCTGTTCAGTTCCTGGGAACCACCTGTGGGCCAGAGAGTTGGGTGCAGAGGAACCTGATGAAATTCAACAAGGGGAAGTGCAGGGTCCTGCACCTGGGGAGGAACAACCCCATGCACCAGTACAGGCTTGGGGCGGACCTGCTGGAGTGCAGCTCTGTGGAGAGGGACCTGGGTGTCCTGGTGGACGACAGGTTGACCATGAGCCAGCAGTGTGTCCTGGCTGCCAAGAAGACCAATGGGATCCTGGGATGCATTAAGAAGAGTGTGGCCAGCAGGACGAGGGAGGTTCTCCTCCCCCTCTACTCTGCCCTGGTGAGGCCCCATCTGGAGTACTGTGTCCAGTTCTGGGCTCTCCACTTCAAGAAAGACGAGGAGCTACTGGAGAGAGTCCAGCGGAGGGCTATGAAGATGGTGAGGGGACTAGAGCATCTCTCCTACGAGGAAAGGCTGAAGGAGCTGGGCTTGTTTAGCCTGGAGAAGAGAAGGCTGAGAGGGAACCTTATAAATACCTACAAATATCTGAAGGGTGGGTGTCAGGAGGATGGGGCCAGACTCTTTTCAGTGGTGCCCAGTGACAGGACAAGGGGAAAGGGGCACAAACTGAAGCACAGGAAGTTCCATCTGAACATGAGGAAGAACTTCTTCCCTCTGAGGGTGACGGAGCCCTGGAACAGGTTTTCCGGAGGGGTTGTGGAGTCTCCTTCTCTGGAGATATCCAAAACCCACCTGGACGAGGTCCTGTGCAGCCTGCTGTAGGTGACCGTGCTTCTGCAGGGGGATTGGACTAGATGGGAAGCATTTTTTTTCCCTCTTTTAACCTTCAGACAACGGTTCTCAAAACTTTTTTTTCTTGCAGAAGTGGCGTCTGATGAGAGGAACACTGTGGAGGACTGGGCTGGTGGAAGTGCCTGATGCATGTGTGATGGATTACGTAGCTGGGAAGATGCTGTGCTGTAGCAGCCTACCACACCGTCTTTGAGGATGAGGGAACTGATAACAGGAGCACTCACCATTGCTTCAGTCTTTGCTTGTTTCTCCAGACAACCCACATCACAGTGAGATGTTGTATTGCTTAACCGTCTCCCAGGAAAGTTTAAGAAAAAAGTCAGCAAACTATTGGATTTGTCCTATGACCATAAGGCACTCCCAGGTGTGCATAGGCCTTTTGTCGAAAACATGAAAGCACAATGGTGTGAAGCGCTTCTATCCCCTATTAGCTCCCAGATGTAGCCAGCCAGGAATGGCCATGCCACAAAAACAGTTTCCGGCTATGGCAACCAAAAAGTCTCCTCCAGCCCTGAAGTCAGTGGTCTCAGTCATGTCAGTGGCAGCAACAGCTGTGACCGCAGTGAGCTCGGCAGAGCCAGAGTGAACCTGGGTAACCACCAGGGTCTATCCTAAAGACGCTGAAATTAGAGCAATCTTTTCAATGCCAGATTTGCACAAATAAAACAGTCCTTTCACATTGAATCCAAGTAGGCACCTACTGTGCTTTTGACTTGTCATGAGTGTTTCATGCTCTCATGACGGTTTTAGGGCTGCAGACAATTTTCAGGGGTGTTGAGCCAACACTTTTCACACATATTCAGTTTATTTACGCTGTGGCTTGTTTTGTATGTTGCCTGCAAAATTATGCTTTGTAGAAGAAAAGCCTGGCAACACGGGGGAAATTGTTGTAAACAACCAGAGTGAGCGCTCCAGCCTGTGTACAACAGACATGCTAGAACTCAAAATAGCACCAAAGGACAAAAAAAAAAACCCAACCCTTAACAAACAGTAACAACATTGTTTGTTTTTGAGAAACACTGAGCATTGTTTTCAGTTTCTAGATTAAGCCCAATTGCCAAAAAAGCCTTTGTTACTGCCTAAACCAAACTCAAGTTGGGAAGCACAGTCAATAATTATTTCACATAGGAATGTACCGCCAAAAACCTAGGGGTGGGAATGCAAGGAGTGAACAGTCATTCGAAACGAAGAGCCTCATCCTCTCCCTGTCCTTTGTGTCTCTGTTTTTCCAGGTACAGGAATAGCAGCTTGATTGAACAGAAATTGAAATTGAGTTTCTGAGAAAAATTGAGTTTGAAACGGAGAGCTTTTGGCAGCAGTCCCCCTCCCCACTCTTTCTGAGATCATTAACACATGCCAGAGCTTTCCTCTCAACACTTGCCAGGGCTATTGAATACTGAAGTCAGTGTTTTGAACTTAAACCCTCCCAGAACTCTGAGATATCTGTATGGAGGGTGCTTGCTGCCCTGCGTATCTGCCAGAACCCAAGACTGAAATTTTAGTCATAGATTCAGCTTCAGAATTTTAGAAATGAAAATTAATCCTGACCATGTTCTGTCTCACGTCCTTTTTCCTCCCCTCCTGGCTCTTCCACCCCATCAGGCACAAACAATAGAGCTTCTTGTACCCTGCAGTACCCACCTTCCCGTTAGCAACAGCAGACTTGGCAGTCTCCCTGGATGGCCATCCTGGTCCAAAGTTGTCTCTGGGACACATGCTTTCTTTTGTGCTCAGTGGAGTGAGGGGTACATCCCTTTCAGCACAAATACTGCTCACAATAAAATGGGCGGGACCAGAAGGTGTTCACTAGCAGCTGTTGCTACAAGCGGATGTAGGTTGTATAAACAGTAAGTACACTAAGGCTGTCCAAGACCATGGACTCTGGGGATTGCCTCTCTTCTCACCCTTTTGCTACAGAACCTGTTCATCAGGTACAGAAATGGGTTAGGGAATTATTGGCAGCTTAACAGCAAGCTTTTTATTTCTGCCCCAACATGGAGCGCAATTAATGAATTAAAGAGCTAAGGTGCCTTTCTAGTGCATGAGGAAAGCTATGTGGGGCCCCCAAACGCTACATAACAGGGATGATACCATACTGAGGAGTGCACTAATAAGAGCATCTGAAGCCCTGGACCCTGTGGAGACCATTGATGGATTCAGAAGCCAATGATGCCAAGAGCTTTCAGCTGTCTGGGAAAGACAGAACACTTCTTCAGTATGGTGAGGAAAGGCAAACATACAACAGCAGTTACTGGTTAGGCCCACAATGTCAAACCCACAAGCTGTGGATGTAGTAACATGGCCCTGTTTCAACAGGAGAGGTGAAGCATTCCCTCACGTCAGGTAAGACAGTGGTTGGAGATCTCTTCTGGAGGCAGGGAGGTGGGCTTCAAGCCTCTTTGCCTGGGAAAAGAGAACGTCACCTTGCCTAGCATTTAACCAGAAAATGTCTTGCCTTCTCTGAACGTGCTTGTGGCTGTTTTTATGCTGAACTCCACGACACTGAATTGCATTAGGTGTGCTCAGAGCATGCCTGCTGGATCAGTGCCCTCGAAATAGGATCTGTCTAGGTTCTGGATCCCAATGGCACATACATAATTAAATCAGGCACCTGATTACTTGAATTAGATTACTGCTGGGATGGTCCAGTTGGTGTGCAAGCAAGTGCTCAGAGGATTTGCAGGTCATACAGGGGAGTGTGTAGTGAATTTATGTATTTCTAGGGCTAACCAAGGAGCTGCTAAACAGCAGTAGGTCTGGATTGCACTTCCAGATTTTGGGAAATTTTTAATATCTAAGTCATTCCTTGGCTCTAGCCCCAAGTCTGTCATCACAGAAGTCTACCAAACTGGACCTCTCAAGGCAAGAATGGGAACTGCCAGGTTAGCAATCCCCCTCGGTGAATCTGTACTTAAAAGAAATAAAAAATCAAGCAGTTTTAGGGGAAGTTTGTCTGAAGAAAATTCCTGTAGTTGTTCACCTACCTCAAACTGTCCTCTCTGGCCACAAAGTGTAGCAGTAGCAAGAAACCCTTGTGATGCAGTAGCATTCTTGTTCTTTTTCCTCTGTTGAAAATGTACTTTACAGAGGATCAGGTGAGTTAACTTCATCGTGAATTAACTACACTTTGAATAGCACTATTTGACTTGCCTGGCTTCCAGTGCTGCAACTTTCTTCTTCCTGCAGTATGAAAATTGCACGCGCATCACTGGGGACAAGTTCCTCAAATGTGCAGTTTCTGCTGTTAGTTCTGAAGCGTAAAGGGAGACCTGGACTTCACTACAATCAGTGAGGGATGTCCTGGCCTGACCAGATCTTCATCTCAAATGAGTTCAAGCACTCCTCTAAATCAATTCTGAATGCAGTCTAAAGTGTTACATAGTGCTTTACATTTCTCAATATACTATAATGGAGATGACATGTGCCTTAAAGCGTTGGATTTATGGAGATTTGCCAAGAGGGCAAGGGTGCACAAGTAGAGACATTTTTAACTGAAAGGACATGTGCTCCTCATACGGATGCAGTCATGGTTGCTTAATCTCTGAATGAATTCATACTTACACTTCTCCAGAAAAGACTATGTGATAAGTATTCCTTCAGGCTAATTTTTTCATGCCACAAATAGTAGTTGTCATCATCTCACCCAACACGCAGGTTACGAGACACAAGCTGTCAGAACAAACTGGAATGGTTTGTGTCTGTGAAAGGTGACTACCAGGAAGCACCTGCCTGTCTTAGGTTGGTCGCTGAAAGGGGCTGGCAAACTCTTAATACTGTCCTCTGAGTTCCTCATGGACTACGTCAACAGTTCGTTCTCAGTACATTGCCCGTCTGAGACTCCTTTGAAGGCATCTAACTCCCTTAGTGGTACAGGGAACACAGACACTTAACTCTTATTTTATGTTAAGCATCTAGAGCATACTAGCCTCATAAGTATCCTCCATTCATGTTAAAGTTTTGGGGTTTTTTTGTTTTGTTTTGAGTTTTTTTTTTAAAAACAAGAGGGGCTTCTGTAAGTGTATCAGTGGCAAAAGGAAGACTAGGGAAAATGTGGGCTGGCTGCTGAAGGTGGCAGGGGCCCTGGTGACACAGGACATGGAAAAGGCGGAAGTACTGGATGCCACCTTCACCTCACTCTTTACAAGTAAGAGCAGCCTTCAGCAATCCAAGGGCCTGGAGACGGAAAGTTTGGAGCAAGGAACACATAACCCTTGGTGGAAGAAGATCAGGTTACAGAATACTTATGCAAACTGGACAATGTGAGTCTACAGGACCCAATGCAGTGCGCCTAAAAGTGCTGAGGAAGCCGGCTGATGTCACTGCAATGCCACTGCTGATTGTTTTTGAATGATCATGGTGACTTGGAGAGGTACATGAAGACTGGGGGAAAGCAAATGTCACTCATCTTCAAAAATAACCTGAAAGAGTACCCAGGGAGCTACAGGCTGATCAGCCTCACCTTGGTCCCTGGGAAGGTGATGGAATAATTAGTCCTGGAAATGTGTTCCAGGCACATGAAGGACAGCAAAATGATTTGGAGTAGTTTGCAGATGACACAAAACTGGGACGAGTGGCTGGTACACCAGACGATCATTGTGTCACCCAGAGAGACCTCAGCAGGTTAGAGAAATGAGCCAACAGGAACATCATGAAGTTCACCAAGGGGAAATGTGAAGTCTGGCTCCTAGGGAGGAACAGCCCCAGGCACCAGTACATGCTGGGCACTGCCCAAATGGAAAACAGCTTGGCAGAAAAGGTGCGGGGGTCCTGGTGGACACCCAGGTCAACGTGAGACAGAAATTTGCCCTTGGAAAAAAGGCAAATGGTAGCCTGGGCTGCATTGGACACAGTATTGCCAGCAGGTGGAAGGAGATCCTTCCCCTCCACTCAGTGCTGGTGAGGCCACACCTGGAGTGCTGGGTGCACTTCTGGGATCCGCAGTACAGGAGAGACATGGACATACTGAGAGAGTCCAATGAAAGGCCAGAAAGATGGTGAAGGCACCGTGGCATCTGTCCTATGAAGGAAGGTTGAGAAAGCTGGGGCTGTTCAGCCTGGAGAAGAGAAGGCTAAGGGGAGATCTTATCGATATCTGTAAATACCTGAAGGGAGGGTGCACAGAGGATGGAGCCAGGCTCCTTTTCAGTGGTGCCCAGTGACAGGACCAGAGACAATGGGCACACACTGAAACACAGGAGGTTCCCTCTGAACATCAGGAAACACTTTTTCCCTGTGAGGGTGACTGAGCACTGGCACAGGTTGCCCAGGAAGATTGTGAGTCTTCATCCTTGGAGATATTCAAAAGCTGTCTGGACATGGTCCTGGGCAGCCGGCTCTGGGTGTCCCCACTTGAGTAGGGGGGTGGGACAAGATGACTCCCAGAGGTCTCTTCCAACCTCAGCCATTCTGTGACTGCACTGTGAAAGGAACTGAGCTTGTACAAACAACTGGAAATCTAGCATTTCCTCATGGTTTGAGAGCTTGAATTTTTAATTTTTAGTTTTAATACAGGCCTTTTTCATATCAGTTCCTAGGTGTTTTAGAGACAGAAGCTACTGATAACTATCTTCTCCAGCCTGCGACAGCCTCAGCCCTCTAACCCAGAAGCAGCACAATGCTGGGTTACAAGACTCATTGCATTGCTTGGAGTGGCAGCTGTTTGCTCCCTTCAGATTCCATCCGGACTTCTTTTTGCCCAGATCTTTTCTTCTTTGTACTTTGCTGCTGAAAATAAGCTGCAGGTGCAAAAGTAAAAAGACCTCTGAATGCTAGTTTGAGCGCTGGCCTTTGAGTATCTGCTGGACGAGGCTTGGCGCTCTGCCGTTTGACTTGAGGCACAAGCACAGCCTTAGAAAGTTCAGGTTCAGGATGTTTTTTGCAGGCTCCCATCATGTCCCAGAAAAATTAAAGAAGGAAAACAAGGACTTTTAGGATAATCTGGCCTTTGTAGCTCAAACCGTTACAGAATTGTATGGGACAATGGAAAACCACAATGCTAGCCTTAGAGTTTTGTCCTTGCCAGATTTCAAAGATTAACTGCATAAATGTGGAGCATGTATGTGCTGCTCAAAACAGGTCAGAAAAGACTTTTACATAACAGAAATTGTCCAGCAGTCTACATATATAGATTGCTACCAGTTCTTCCTTAATTCTTCTTCATCTTGTGGCAAACTGTAATAGTTAATAATAATGATCTGTTACTATTATCTTATCCTAATAATCCTCAATTAAGTTAACTGATGATGGGATTTACATTCCATTTCAGTCACATATGTAAATATGCAGATCTTGAGTCCTTTGGTCAATAAGCTCTTTAGCAGGGACTACTTCAGAAGTATCTGTTGTAGCTCTGATACGCTTTCTAGCACCACGACACAGATGGGACCCCTGGTTTCTGCTCGAACCGGCAGTTCTCTGTTCTTGCCTATCATCAGTCCTTCCACAAAGGCTGCACGCAAATTCCAGTTGTGTGAGTTACACGAAGGGTCAATCTCATTTGTGAAACAACCAGCTGAGAAGAAGTAGTGATAAAGTATCGCGTCAGTTCGGCTGCTTGGAAGAACAGCCGTTCGTGAAAGATCGTGTCCCTGCAATTTCGGGCTTTTGAAACAAATCTGTCAGATACATTTTCTACCAAGTAATGTCAAGCTGCTCTTTAGCTTCCAACACTTTCTCGTTCAATATAATGCTATGCTCCGTGAACACAGGGTGAACTGTGAGTCTTTGAGTGAATACGTACCCAATTAAAAGTAAATTGACAGTCACACTTCACAGGGAATAATTCTATTTTAAACACCAGGTGTCACTGCAGTATACTCCCGATTGTATGCCAAGCTCCCATTACGTTACAGCTTTACTTTTAAGCTGTATCAAAGATCAGTGGAGAAGAAAGCTGTTTGCACCTTCTGTTCCCAAGTGTGTGCGTGCAGCTACATGATTAGCCAGAACCTGGGCAAACTGTTCCATGTTTCAGCCAGCCGCATTTACAGCTCTGCATGGTTGGTCTCAAACCTGAAGCTAGCCATTGTAATAGAACTATTTTATGGCTGATGATAGCAACTGTTTGGAATGAAGAATGAAACAAAATTAGTATCTGTGATACAGTTCTCTTGATACTAATAATGCATGCATTTTTCAGAAGAACAGCCAGTATTGGGTAATATTCAGCAGTTACTTCATAAAAAAAATTATATCAAATTACATAGTTTGCAGCTCCTTGGTCCACAAACAGGTGTTCAGTAAAAAGTGATCTTCTTTTCAACCATCAGATCCTAAATGATTTTTCACGATATTTTCCTTATTTGTACAAGTCCCCTATTTGACCTATAACTTGATATCTTTGAGTATTAAAATATACTTACCCAGATTAAAGAGCCATCACCTTGACAGTGAACAGATGCTATTTGCCTGCGCCAGTTTAATTTTTTCAGCCTGCCAGCTCAGCATAACTAATCCGTGGATACACAAATTTTCCAGGAGCCTGTTCATCAGCAACTACTTGGTATTAAATGGGTAAAGCTGCTCTTCTCTTACCTGTAATTAAAGACAACGAGGAGGAAGGTGCAACTTGTGGAGAACGCAAGTCCCAGCAGGCTAGGTACCATGTCAGCCTCATGCTCCAGTGTACAAAGAAGCCTTGCTCCCGTGGCACATTTAAAGGGTGACGTTTGCTTGTGTTAGACTTACATGCAGCATCTCTGTTACGTATTCAGCTGTGGTCCTAACTCAGCTGCCTCTGAAATGCTCCAGGATGTTCTCAAAGTATTTCTGTATAAATTAAGTGTTTTGCCATCGACAGAGCAGTGCACCTGACGGCTGGGGAACATGACCTAGGGATTATCTTTAGCAAAGAAAACGGAATCGGATGCCATGGCAATTTCAGAAGACAATCCATAAGGCTGGTAACTGCAGCCCTTTAAAAAAGCTGAAAGCTGCACAACTTTCCAAGGCTCAAATCCCGTATTCCTACCTGCGTGGAAGAGCATAGTGCCACTGCATTCATGGGAGTTCCTGCTTTAGTCTAGAGACAACTTAAAATCGGTGCTGTTGTGTGCATGCTTCAGTCCTGACAGGACTGCGGCTTTGAGAGGAGTAAGGTGCTATATAACGCAAAGAAGACTTAATAGTTCTTGTCAGATAATTAAATCGGCACCAAATGCCTGGAACAAACAAAATTCTATTGAATAATTCAGAGTTTAGGACCTGCAGGAGGAAGTGACTACAAGGACTGAATAAAATGTTTGTTAAGAAAACAACAGAGTCTCAGGTTAAAAAAAAACAAAACAAAAGACAAAGCTTATTTATTGTGTTTTATTCTGTCTGGCTATTGAATTATGGATTTCAATCCACTGAATTTTGCCAGGATTTTTGAATTAAACTCATTTCATTGCAGTGTAACATGTTTCCCACTTGACATAATTTACATGGATTTCCAACAAATTCAAAAGTTATTTGCAAATATATTAACCAGAGAAAATGGCAGAGCCTCTTTTAAAAGCTTTCAGAGAATACAGTACAGAATCTTCAGATTTTTTTCTGCATATAAACAAGTAAATATTAGGATACTACTATACATAAATAAAACCTGTATTTTATATTATTGACCTATGTTCTTACTTTTAGATAACTGCCTCATTTAAGTAGCATTTTTTCCCCTGAAATATTTACATAAAACTTGTCTACATTTACAGTAAATAACCATAATTACCTACTGTGCTTTCAGCAGCCAAAAGCTGAATTGGCTAGGAACATCAGATGAAGATTCTGGGAATAACGGTATGACTAAATTACACCAACTTGTTGGAATTTCACGGCGTTTGTATCAATTTACAAAATGCAACTTAGTGGTGGATCTGAACTGCTCTAACAGTAGGATAAGCCCTACAATTACAGTCAAACTACAATTTGTGGAACATACATTCTGCCAAACTGCAGCATTTCAGTGTCTGCTGTGGTGTTAATAAAACTATATTCATTTCAAAAAGGTAGCAAGCCAAATAACCCACCATGTAGCAAACACGCCTCAGCTAGTGCCATCTCAGAAGTCTGCATGCACTGACTCTGGGTTTATACAGTACAGCCATTTCTTCAAACTGCTCTCACTGCCCACAGATCTGAGCTACAGAGTATATTTAACTGCATCCACGCTAAGATAGCCAGAGACAGTTCTAATCCTCTCTTTTCAGAAGCTCATACTGGTTTGAGGATGGTTTGAAGTTCTGCATCAGTGACCAGGGAATCAAATGGCTGTCCAGAAAACACAGTTATTTCCTAAAACATTTTCTAAGAGAACATTGCTAGAAAACCATTCCAGCAATAAATACTTTTTCCATTAAAAATTAATGGATAAAATAAAGTGTCTGTAATTACAAATATTTATCCACTATGTTCTAAGTATGCAGTGTTCCATATATGAAGTAATTTTATGCTGAAGCTTCTATAGCACCCAATTTAAAGTGACTCCTACTGAGGCAAGGCGTGATTTTAATAATAGCTATTAGAGACAATTATCCATATACCAGCCTATTTTTTGTTGTTCCTATGGAAATCATATCAATTCACTAACATAAACAAAAGAAAATATATTTCACTGAAAATACGAACAAAAATACCTAGCACCAAACCAAACTTCTTCTAAACTCTGTCTTAGGGTCCAGTCCAGCACCCTTGTCTCATGCAAACAATTCTATTTAAATAAGGTAATCCAGTTGTTGAGGGTTTTTTGATAAAAAACATCTGTGCGAGTCCAGATCTGCACATGACACATTAGTGCATCTACATTTGTCCGTTTTGAGTTTATGACAGAACAAAACCCATGGATTTAGAATTTATTTTCCTTTCATTTACATTCATACGGAGGCTTGATAGAAGATCAGCAAACTGCATCATGGTGGGGCAAAAAGGACTTGCCCCTGCCTCTTTGGGTATAAGGAATACTGAGAAGAATAAACAATTCCATCCATCTCTTGTGAGATTCTTGGCAACTCATCCCTTAACTGTAACCTCTTCCACTGTAAAAATCTTTCTAAACAGGTAGTCTGCGACATGGCTGAAGTGCAAATGAAACTTCGCTATTGTTCCTTCCAGCTCTCTCTTCTTAGCTGCTGCAGGAGGCTATAGCTGCCTTGCCCCAGTAGTCAATGCCCTTTTCTGGGTTTGGAGCTAGGGCCTTGGCATGCTCTCATCTAGAAGGACTAGTCAGACTGAGGAGAAGCAGCTCACATCCTCTTTTCTTACATTAAAGGGGTCACGGCTGTGAAGCAAAGGGCCTTTCCTAAGTAGTCACCACCACAGAGAAGAGACAGGCCTTACTGGAAATCATGAAGGTGGTACGTGTGGAAACTCAGGAGCCGCCACAGTAATCCGGATGCTCACATTCAAAGTCTGAAATAGCTGCGCAGACTTGTCTACCAGTAGGATGTTCTGAGGAGACTGGTTCTGTGACCGTTCTCAGATAGCCTCAGAGATAAAGACCAAATTCCAATATCCTCAGGCACGTGAGAAGGAAGGTTCTTGTGCTTTTAGGTGGATTTTTAATAATATGTTTAAACATTGTACCAGTTCACCTCTTCCCTACATCTTTCCATGTCAGTTGAGTGGTTGCCAGCTACAGAACTTCTTGCCTTGAAAGAAGGTGAAGACCTCCACAGAAGTCTGCAAGACAGGTTGTGATTTCCCGAAAACATCTGACTGAAGTCCAGGCTCCTAAATCTCACAGAAATCTTAAAAATGTCCAATTCAGAAGTGTTGCGTGATACAGTTTTGGTGCCCTCTGGACAGTTGCCATATTTCATCAAGGACAAAAGAGATACTCCAATGGTGACGGCTGAACATGGTGGGGAGGAGCAGTTCCATGAGTAAGAGGGTAGTCCAAATCCAACCTATGCTGAAAGCTGAAATACGAGAGTCTCTTTGTAGACATTAGGAAGTCAAAACAAAAGTTTAAAACCCGCTCCCTGATATTACAAGATTAAAATGACAAGAGTTGGTAACATTGTCTTGTAGTGAATGGGAGGTATTCTGAAATTTCAGATGAAGCAGTTTGAAGCCAAGTGATACTTGTATTCACTGTGTAAATGATCCAAGCAGATTGTTGCGTTATCATAACCTATTAGAAATAACATAGCTGCCCTCTAAACTGAACAAAGAATCTCATTTTATATTTCTGGTAACAAACATACGCTAGTTAAATTTAGACAATGAATTTGCAGAGACAGAAAACTTGTCAGACTGTGCTATTATAACAGTAAATGACCATCACAAATCAAAGCCAATATTTAGGAATATGTATGGCAAGAGAGTGCCACATACAGTAGACAAGTTGCTATGCAGTAACAGTGAGCATATTTACCTTTACAGAAACATCTCTGTTTTTAGGCACTTTGCTATCATGTTTGTAGTGACCGTCCTTCTGGCCACTTTGAAACTGAAGACCTTCAGAAACAAAACCTCATGGCTTGAAAAAACATAACTGTAAGTTTTATGTTATCTACGACCTGGGCACAGGCCAACGGGTATGTAATACAAAGATAATCCATGCATTGGCTACGGGAATTGGGGTGCCAGAGTTAGCTATGTGAGCAGGTCAAACCACAGGGAGCATTAAATCGTTCTAGTGATTCTGCTTACAGCACCTGAGCTGGATCATTTAGAGTTAGCTTAAATATCTCTACCTTGTGTAGACACTCTTGCTGACCTTTGACTTACACGTAAAGTAGGTTTTGTCAGTTCGCTAATGGGAGCCTTGTGTAACAAATAAATTTTCATCTTTCTGTTGTCCATAGGAAAAGAACAGCATCTAGTGTGTGCGATACGCTAATGTACTCCTGGAAATTTATCACATAGGCAATTAATTTGTTTAATCCTTTTGTCATTTAATACTTTTTGTAAGCCTGGGATCTTTCACAGCGACCCAACCAAAGAGGGTTCTCTCTCCTTGAAGAAAGGGAACCCCATGTTTTTATCTCTGTGATGCTCCATCCATAGCACTTTAGCACAATCCTCAACACATGTTGCTAGCTAGCAAGGGATATAAAAATACTTTTATTTTATTTTTTTTTTTTCCTGAGATTTGCTCTGGCAATGTCTTCAGCCATGACCATCCCAAAAGAAATGCTACAAATCAACTTCAGCATCAGGGTATGAAATCATATTAATAGCAACTATGCTCCCTGCTCCCAAGAAGAGACTTGCCCTTGAAAGTCTTCAGCACACCACCACAGGAGCATCTGTCAGGCTGAGCATCTTTCTGCATTCTCCTGTTTTGCAGTAGACTACACACACCAAGTTACTTGTGAGACTCATGGAAATCTTACTCAGGCGTGTTCCAACCCAAACAAATAACACGCATCTGAAATAACTGGTAATTTGCCTAAAAGCAAAAATCCCTCACTGGAGTGTGTCCCAAATTAAAATGTTTGTTGCAGAAACAGACTTCTTTCTTACAGTCACATTGCAAACAAATGTACATGAACAAGAGGAGACAGAAAAAAGTCCTTGAGCTGGGCTCTATGATGTTTCCATTCTCACTCTGCCCAGATGAGAGTCGTGTCTCTAACTGCTTCCAAGCCAAGGCGCCTGGCCTGAAGGGCTGCTTGTAAACACCTGTGGCCCAGCCCCAGCTTGTGACGCCTGATGACTCCATTCTGGTCGTGTGTGTGGGAAGAACAAGAGACAAAGCAGCACCGTCAGCCTTTTGTAGTCACAGTAACACAACACTAAGTTCTGGGAAGTAGACAATACTAGAGAGAGCACTCCGTCTCACAACTTTACGTGTCAGCTTTCAGAAAGCACTTTAAAACCATTTATCCAGCATCGTATAAAAGCACCATTGAAAGGCTGAACAGAGAGCACCACGTATACAGAATCGTGATCGAGGGAACGGACAGGAGCTGTTCAGGGAGCCATGGAGAAGCACACAGCCCAGAAGAATTCCTGCAAGATGGATTCCTTGAAGGCACGACAGATGAGGGCTTAGAGAACAAGGCAACTGGTCCTCAGCCAGTTGCTACTGTGGGGATGGTCCAGCTCTGGGTGACTCATGAATATGAATCCCCACACATACTCATCCCTCACCCCATGAATCCTGCTACATGTAAGAAAGCCTATAACTGATATTAATACAAAGACTGAAGCAACGGATTCTTCACAGTTGACATGGACAAAGACCACCACCTCCCTGAATGCTCACTGTTGAAAAACTTAGGTTCTTCAAAAGAAGATTGTTAATTCTTATTGCAAAGCTGAGTCATTGTAGCTACATTACTGGGCTTCTCAGAGGATGTTTGTGAGAGACTATTGCTATCACAGGGCTAACTGAGGTCCAACACACTTAACGTGTCTCTGTGAAGCTCTTTCCAACTTAGACATGCAAATGTTGGGGTTGTCCCTTTGTACTTTTGAGTTAAACAAACACAGTGTGGAAAAGAGTATGGAAGTACTAGCTACTTAGTAAAAAAGGCACTATTAATGGATCTAACCATGGTAATTAGGTACATGCATGTGCTACAGATATCTATAAAGAATTTATTTCTCTCTGTGACTGAAAAAGCAATTCTGCACTCATCACGGTAGAAAGGGGCGACTGGTTTCTGTACAGGGTTAGAACTGGTTTAGGTATGTGCTCAGAACAACTCCCGCAGGAGACACAGATTCGTGGAAGAGATGTCCAAACTATTTCTACCAGTTCCCAGAAGGAAATCAGAAAAGACCTTTTCTCTAGTGTAGCTATACACACATTACAGCTTGTCTTGGCCTTACTATGGCAATCTGATGTAAGACCTTACTATAATTGTGCCAAAAAATGGAGGCAAAGACACAGAGTGTGAAGTTGCCTCAGAACAGATCACCGGCTAAGAAATACTCTTTTCTGGATGTTGACATTTTATTTAGGGATATGGTGAAAGAGAAAAAATAGCAATGAAGAGACAAGTAGAAGAGACGCCCTTTTCTGTACAGTTAATTTAATCTGTTTGGGCGTTCCTGTTGGAAAAATCCTTCCATCCAATCCACTGGTGAAAAAGAAGCATTGACAACAGCAGCAAAGGAAGAGATCTTACTTGTGTAAGCAGTGAACTTAAACAAAGGCTTGATTCTCTGTCAAGAGATGTAATTATTCACTTAAGAACCTTAGGCTGAATTCTGAAACAGTTTTCTTTAGCGTTAGACTATACAATCGAGATTGTAGGGGAGTTATGGACTCCCTTGTGCATCCTTATTCAGGAGGGCAATTCCTTTTTGCAGCTCCCAGGAGCCCAGTGTGAGGGGGTCTCCAAGGCTGAGGGCAGGTACACGGTGGAAGCAGTGATCCATCTAAGTTGCTGTGACCAGC
Source organism: Opisthocomus hoazin (assembly GCF_030867145.1). NCBI lineage: Eukaryota > Metazoa > Chordata > Aves > Opisthocomiformes > Opisthocomidae > Opisthocomus > Opisthocomus hoazin. Next base: position 34,269,574 of record NC_134416.1, on the reverse strand, counting down.
CTGAGAGTCACTTAAACAGGACGGAATATGCCAGCACCAGAGGACTGCAAACTCAGTACCAGCTCCCAGCGTAGGGCTGTATGAGGCAGGTTAAAAACAGAAACAAAGAGAAAAGAGAGGGGGAGGGATTTCACTGTGGAAAAGGGAAGTCTAGGGGTCTCAGGGAGGAGCTGTTAGAACTGGGGAAAGAAAGGAAGGAAGGAGCCTCGCCTCGCATTCCTTCCTCCAAACCAACACTCTTGATTTTGCTCTGAAAGACTGCAAAGAGCCCCAGGCAGCCCCCTTCCTTTCTTTGACTTGCTGGTCTTGATGAGGGCGCTTCTACAGTGATGTCTGATTTTCTTTTTTTGCACCTTAAAATGTTGCAGTGTTATTCTTCGCTATCATTAATTGGCATTATCTTCTGTCTTTAAATTGATCTTGCAATTGCATCTGGTGAACCTGACAAACCATGTTGCTACTGCTACTCCAAAAGCAGTTATCCATGTAATGAGTAAGACAATCCTTAAGAGATAACTACATCTTGAGATGTATTTGGGGATTTCAGGAGTTGGGGTATGCCCGCCCCTAAGTTGCAGGAGTCAGACTGAGGACTACATATATAAACCCATACCCCTGAGCAAGGAACAGACAGCAAACACATAGTTAAAGACTTAGAAATTCTCCAGACTTAGCACAAAAGATCTTCTGAAATGTGGTGCATCTTATCTTTGGCCTTAAACAGTGTGAAGGAGGAGAGAACAGTCAAAGGAGAACTTCATGAATTCACATTCAAGGAACAGAAACAGAAACTTTTTGAGGGAAAAACTCCAGAGAGGAAGACCAAAGTCAGCTTTAAAAAGCACTGCAGTGAAGTGGAAGCAAAGGGTTTGCTGCAGCTGTGGAAAAATGGCAGCGTGGTCAAAACCAAGATGGGTGTAGACTGGTCCAAACTGCTTCTCCTCGAAGGAGGAGAGTCATAGATCAAGCATACCGCACTGTCGCGTGAGGTCCGGATCCTTGAAGTCTGACTCACCCTGCGGGCAGAGTCTGACTGCACGCTTGCACTGCTCCTCGGAGCCATACTACTTACAGGTGAAGCCCATAAATTAGTACACTTCTTTCAGTTATTAAGTTATTTCTAATAAATCTGTGTAACCAGATCTGTGTTTGCACTTTATAGTACCAAGTAACGTTGAGTGCTGGCCAGTGATCTGAGGAGGACGCAATCCAATGTATCAAAACCCAGTACCAACTGAGCTGAAACCAAACCCGTTCTAGGCTACTAGGGAATAAGCCAACCGTAGTTTATGTACTGTTTATTTTGAATCGAAAATAAACTACTCTTCAAGCACATGCCAAGTATTATGTATGTGAATGCTATTTGAATGCTACCAAGTTTGGACCATAATTTATACTTGTGTCCAAATTACATGTGTATGCTTATATACATGGGGATATACGCACACGTGTACACAGAACTGTGTACAAACGCGTATCACACACTGCCAGTTCTCAACTGTTGGAATAGTCTTGTACTATTGTACCATTCATTGTACTATTCTTGAAGAAAACCAAAGTATCAACCCAGTACCTACTTACTTCATCTAAGCACTGTACTTTGTTTTTAATGGTAACAGAATAACTTGGTATCTTTGAAAGATGGTGGCTTTCAAACTGCTTGTTGGAGCCCCAGGAAGTTCTTGGTCGCCCTCCTGCTCCTTTTAGCAGAGGAACAAGGAGGACCAGTGCCTATCCCTGACTAAATCTCACTCTCTCTCTGCCTCTTTTTTGCCCTTTGGCAGTGTTCTTTCATATAGTTATTTTGAGCTTAAAAACAGCAAGGCATGTTCCACATCCCGATCAAGAAGACCAAAAAAAACCCAAACAATTGTTCATTTAAATACTTCTAATACAGGAAAAAAAGAAAAATAAAGGAAAACCAAATAAAGCCCAGTTGAAGAATGGGACTCCTCCAGTTACATAAAACAGAAAGTTAATCTACAAAATCTTTGAAGATGAAAAATATGTTGTAAAAATAAAAAATATCTACTGAACGCAGTACATAAATTTTCCTATATAATAAACTCCACAAACGTATTAAAATATTTTAAGTCTTAAAAAAGGGCAAAATTCTTCAGAAGATGACTCAACACTATTAAGGTTAGACTAAACATTACGCCAACACATCCATTTGCACAACCTTTTGCAACATGACACTCATCTGGCATGTTTCTGTGTAGGTACGCGTGTGCACGCGAGGGGAATGGAGCAAGAACGCAAAGGGTGTCACTTGCCATTTTAAAGCAGTATTCCACAAATAATCAAACAAAAAAACCTACAAATACCAGTACACATCTCAAATATTGCAAGTCACATTCTACAGCCCTTGACATTAAAACAGGAGAAAAAGCTGTCATAATTAATTCAAGTACATTTGGAGTCCCTTGTGAAATGCAGTACTGTTGTTTGCACTTTAGTTGCAATGAATGTGGGCAGAGCTCCCCAAAAGCCACAGAAGTGAGCACGCCTTCCCCAGCCCTGCAAAGTACGTCTGAGTTGAGGTACGATGATATGTGATTTGCTCAGTGAAGCTGATGCCCGAACTTGAATGAAAGATGATGTTTGAAAAACACTTTGAAGTAAATAAAATAATCTTTTCAAATGAAAAGCTAGCTTTGTGTAAAGGCAGTCTTTTTGGTATATAATCCTGTCAGGATGACGAGCACGGCACTCCTTCCCAAATTCTGGTGGTTGTGGAGCTAACAATGAAGCAGCCTTTATGTTGTTCTGGTTGTCATTCTGACCTGACGTACCCTTTCCCGTGAGCCCTCATCCACCCCCCAGAATAACCTAATGGGTATCACACCCCAGCTGAAACGTACGGTCCTTCTTCACAGCTTTCGTTTTCTGCTTAGCTTTGTTCCTCAAACGGAGAAGGACTCCCCTCTCCACGCTTCACATGTTCCTTTGAACATACCAGTGGATCAGATAAATGCTGAGTAGTTACAGTCTGGTGAACTCCCTGTGGTGCTGCAAGTCCCCTATGCTCTCATAGTCATTCTCTCCTGAAAGAGCAGCGTGGTTTGTGTTAGGCACAGACAAGGTCCTGTCCTCTTCTTGGCTCACTGACTGGATAGCTTCATAATCAGGCTCCAGCTCCCCGTTCGATCTGTCTGCTGACTGAGGCACAGTGGTAGTATTCAGGGTGTTTTCGAAGTCCTTCACACTTGCATAGAGGCCACTGCAAACGGACGGGGACCTCTGAGATGCAATTTCTTGAATACAGGTGTAAGGAGAATCCAGTGCCTTGATGGCCTGTCCCGGCTTACTCACGGACGAGTACATGGCTGAGATCTAGGAAAAGGAGACACCTGCTGAGTATTTAAGCATGGCATAAAGCTTGTGTGCCAGTTTGTACCCCTTCCACCACATGGTTTTAGGTTACTTAAGAAATGACAGGATCTTCTAATAGAACCATACCCTTTCTTAAAAAAAAATAAAAATTCTTACAAATCCTTTCTTTTCTGGCATGCATTTATAAATTGATTTTCTTTCAAAAAATAAGGCTTTATAAAATTCTTTATAAAAGAAGTTTGTAAATGTAAAAGTTCTTTGAGCAGAAATCCCCTGCGGGCAAATTAGACTTGGGACAAAAGGAGAATGGCTTTGTGAGCAGGAGCTCTTTCAAGTTTTGCTATGGTCCTGGAGCCAGCTTGGGCTCAACGGGGAGACAGGTGTCAAAGGAATGATCACGTTTAGCTGCTGTAATGTAGGAGAAAGATGCTGTCTGATCCTTATGGTTTTTTAAATTATTATTTTTTTTTTAATGGTAGTGGCTACTTTTCTGCTTTTAGAGACACCCCAAAAGGACAGTAGTTATTTGTTGTTGCGTATATAGGCAGGAGCAAGGAGGCACCAAGTCATGTGAAGTGAACAGTAAAAATTAGGAGACAAATTACCCACACCAGAAAATAGCAATCGTCAGTGCTGAGCTTGATAGGCAAGGTCACTTCTGCTGATTCAACTGTGCCTACAAAGAGGAGCTGCATCTCTGTCAATGTGTGTCAGAGCTTACGACTAGAGCCTGAAACATCTCAGCTGCTATAAATAAACACAAGAGAGGGAGCCAGAGTCTCACTCCTGGCTCTAAAACCCCCTCGGAGGAGGTGGTCTGCTTGAACAAGTGCACAAAGGTGGCCCTTAATGAAGAGGTGAAGGAGAAGCCCCCACGTCCACACGGGTCCCTCTGCCCAGGGCTTGCCAGAGCTGGCACCAAGCCACTCTGGACTCCGTCCCCCTGCCCCCTGCACAGGGCAGACGGCTGAAATTCCCTGCGCTGCTTCTCTGGCACCTAATACTGCAATTGCAACATAACCCTTCTGTTACATCTGAAGTCTTTCCCAAGCATGCAAGGCCACTCTGGATTTGTAGCAATCCAATTAAAGCAGTAGATTGGCATGAAAATGTCCATTACCGTTAAGCAACACTGATTTGTATTTGTTTTAATTTATTATTTCATAAAGAGAGATGTCCAATTGCAGATGGCAATACTTCTTACTTTTTACTGATTTCAGCCAATGAAAACAAAAAATGGCTCTTCTGCTCATCCACACTTCGACCCTTTCCAGCATTAAGTTACAGGAACCCAGTTCAAGGATCAATTTATTCATTAATGTCTCAGAACGCTTCTCCCCGCAGAAAGCATTAGCTCACTCAGCTCACTGCCAAGTTTGTGTTTACTTTCATGTCCGGAGAACATATTTATAAATTGCACAGGTGTACTGGAGACGATCGCAAGCAACCTTATTTCTGTTTAACTTTTCTGTCTTTGTTTCAGTCTCCTCAATTTATTTGACTAACAGACATTTGAAAGAGCAGTTCATGTTCCAGTGCTTTCACTGTGCTTCCGTTTATTTCCCAGAGCCCCAAACCCTTTGCATGGGGAAGGTGGAGCATGTTTCAAAAGGCTGATGATGATCGTTCTGAAGTAGAGCTTGTCATCCAAATCAAGCAGCTGCCCTAATGCTCGGCTAATCGTGGCCTCCTGTTAGCTTCTGACACTATTTTTTACCTGTTGGCCTGATACAGCCATACGCTAGAATACCTCTGATTTTAGGAATGTGGCGGTACAAACTCTGCGCAGAGAAACTTTGGCTTTCACTTTCCCTTCAGACAAATTTCACCTTTCTAAGATCCTGCTTAACCCTGCAGAGCCTATGCTGATTTCTGCCTGAAAAAAGGTCTCTAGTTGTTATAGAATTTTGTGCAAGAAACTTACCTCATCTTCTGTAAGAGATGGATCTTCCTCTCGAGACTTGTAAGACATTGAACTAAGCCTCTGTAAAAAAGGAGGAAAGAAAGCAAAAAAAAAAAGGCTCATTACCAGTCAACTGTGTGAAACCTATAATAAAACCCTCCCATTACAACCAATACATTATATTTTATGGCCATTTGCTCACTAGTTCCATTTTACATAGCTAATATCCCCAATACCCAGAGTACCTCTCTGGAGATAACAGCCCTGATGTTAGCAGAGCTTTTTAACGTATCTGCTCTTGTCCTGACCTGAAGAGGGTAAAAATAATGTAATGGTTAAAACAAACTCTGCTCCACTGTATCCCTGCCTTTACACTTCTGAAGAAGCAAGGAGGAGTCTGCTAAGGCTTTTGGGCAATTAAGAGTCAGCTGTTGTGACACCCTAGTTGGCCTTCCGCGTGACACTCACATATGCTTTTAGATGGTGAAAGAACACTGCTCAGCTGGCACCTTCCTGACAATTGTCACCCTTCATTCCGTGGACCCTGGCAGTGCTGCAGGGGAGGTGCCGCGTCCTCCTGCCCCAGGAACGCCGCGGCTGTGCAGGGTGCAGAGCAGCTCTGCCTCACCACCGCCCGCCCCGCCGGCACGGAAGGGACCTGCTGCAGCCCAGCCCGAGACGGGCAGCTCGGCCCCCAAAGCATCTGGCTGGATCCAGGTCACATCGCAAAATTACTCAAGGATGGAGGGCTGCGTTTGGTATCAAGTCTAACTTCAAGCATGTAAAGCGTCATGTAGAAGGTAGATCATGAAAGTCTGGGGAAACGCATTTTGCTCTTACGAAAAATGTCTTGGGACCTTCATGGCAACAAAGACCCTGGCTACCTCACAACAGCCGTGTGATTCCTCCTCTCCGGGGCGAGAAGGCTTTGCTGGACTCCTGCCCTGCAGTGACTTCAAAGGGACCCTTCCAGCACTGTAAAGTGCCGTGTTTTGGGTTTTCACACAAATTCTCCACCTAAAATACTTCAGACCTCCTCCAGTGCAGACCAAGGTGGAGATTTAACACAGTCAATCAAATACAGCTTACAGGCACATACTAGACACACAGGACTTTTTTTTTCTTTCCACAGTGGCTCATTGCAGCAGATTCTTTCCTGCTTCCACTTTTCTTGGTGTTTTTACTTCTGGTAAATACCAAGCTTCAAACCTCTGGGGCACTTGTGATGAAGACCCTGACCCAAAGCGCACCGAAGTCTGCCTGCTGCTCCCCTGGAGGCCTCCCTCACACCTAACAGCTCCTTTACTTCTTTATCACCATCTGCAGAATGTGCTCTTTAACCTTCTTTTTTTTTTTAAAAAAAAAGCAGAATGTCAAATGTACTTTGGCCTTTTATTAGATCTGCTTCACTACAGCAGCGCAGTTTAGTCTTTCTTATCTGCAGGATATTTTTTGTGTTGAGGAATGGAGTAAGTTACCAGTTTCATCGCCACACACAAAAAAAAACATGTGCTTGTAAAATTTTTCAGTGAAGTTACTTTCTCTCATCAGTGTGTCTGTAAGCACCACGTGTCAGGACCCCTTCTACAGTTTGCCACTCAAGTATTGACGAACACCCCAGGGTGCTGGCAATCCTGTTCTTGTTTCCCTGGGACCTAGCGTTCTTTCTTCTAAATGTGAAACCTGTGAAACATCAATTTGGAAGGATTTTGTCAGCTTGGAAACTGAAAAAAAGACTTGCTCCTAAACATTTTGTACCTAGCAATATTGTAAATTATGCCCGAAACCTCAACAGGAGCAACACAAACAGCGTGTGTCCTTATTTGCCTTCCACTTTCTTTTTTGTTCCTAAACAGCACTTGATTTTTTGCTGTCTGGCTCAGCTGCTGCTCCTGACTCGGGCACCAGAACAAGACGACCATTCTCCTCCAGTGCGTCCGCAAGCGCCGTGTTGCCCATCTGCAGGCTGCGCAAGCCTGGAATCAGATGGCAGCAGCCAGATGTGCACACAGAGAGCGCTTCTACCAGCGCTCACTCTGGAAACACTGGGCTGAGAAAGGAGATCTGTACTTTTTTTTTTAATTAAAAAAGAAGAACTAAAGAAAAACTATTCTTCCGCTCCAGTTTTATTAGAAGAACTACGCCTAAGTTTTTCCAGGTGACAGAGGCCTCCTGCTGTTAAAGGTGTCTTTCTTCACCAAAACCGTCCAAAGGATTTGGCTGGGTCACGGCCAATAACCAGTTCAGATAATCATTTTTCACTCGTTTATTGCACGCCTGGCTCTTGGAAGGACCCTTTATCCTTTTCACGCTGTTGTACGCTCCAACGCTCTCTGGTTTGGTCCACCTCGCCCTTTCCCAGACGAGCGTGCTTCAGGGTCTGGCAGGGGCTGGGGATCATCCTGGCTGCCCTCTTCCACGGGGCGAGGCTGAAGCCGCCTGGACAGGTCTGTTCTCTGTCAGCTGGCAGGGACGCGTCTCGGTTACGCCAGCAGCCTCCCTGCCCGTCCCTTTTCTGTGCCTGACTAAAGCAAAGCCTAACTGTAGTGCGAGAGACTCACGCGACTTAATGCTCTCTTTCTCGGCGTCGGGGCAGGAGGTTGCAAAGTTTGGGATACAGATGTCATGTTAAGCAAGGCAGCTAAGTAGCCTCACAAGAGAGGAAGCAAGAAGAGACACCTGTGGAGTCTGTTTAACTAAAAGAGCTATCAATGTAACATACATTTCCATAAACATCTTGTTTTTGGTTGCCACATCGGAAAAAACAGGCATTGCTCTGCGTTGTTTGAGGCAGCAAAATAAGAGGGAAAAATTATCATCATCGCAACAGAAAAACAATCCCAGCACCGCCTCCCCACATGATGCCAACAATAATGACATGTACATATTCCATCAGTTACCATTTCCAACTCTGCCGCAGCTGTAGCTCTCAAGGACAAGCCAGGCGCACGCGCCGATGCATAATGCACGAACCCAGCAGCGAACGCGGGAATAATCTGATGCTGCCGAAGCCTTTGCTCAGGATGGCTTTAGCTCTGAATAAATTTTAATTAGACAAACACCTTTTTTCTGGCACTTAGGGGACTGCATGTGTCATCCCTTGATTAATCCTTCAAAACCTGAACCGTTTTAATCAATTCCCTCCCCTTGCAGCTGCTGACAGCGTGTACACGGTGTGTGCTGGGGAGCTAGAGAGCAGCAACTGCTTTTCCTTTGTATCGGTGCCTGGGAAATACAATGATTTTCTGCAAGTCTTTTCACACCTGGTAGGAAAAATGTCACTGTTACGGAATGCTGTTTCTCTGAAAGTTTAATTAGAAATTACATATGGCCTGAATTTCGGAGGGGGGGAGTGTTGGTGGATTGTTGTTGACAATTACATCTTCATTTTTTACTTAATGAGCTCGTTACTTGTAAGAATGCACGCTGAAGAGTCCGGATAAACAATTTTTAGATTGTGAGTAGTCTTCAGTTTATTCATTTTGACTCTATTGTGCTTCATACACTACGTGGTTAGTCAGTTATTTAACAAGGTATTTTTCTGCCCTCTGCCTGGATTACTAAAATAATTCAAGTAAGAGAACAACCAAAAACAAGTAACAATACCTCAGCTCTGCTATGATTTTCCAGGTAAATGTTTGCATTAAAATGTCACATCACATCTTAAGGATTTTTTTTAAATTTTCAGCAGCACCTAATATTATTTGATAACTCAAACACCAAAATTATACTAACCTGCTAAAATCACAGTTCTTTCATTCACAATTAACAACAAGTTATCTAAACCAGTTCAGAAAAATGCAAACTCAACAACCTGTGACAACTCTGTGCAATGATCTGAAAACATCCTCAGAATTAATTCTGGTCAAAAACCAAAAATGGGAAAATACTTGTTGAAAACATCATCACCGGTTTTTCAAGGAGTTCACTTCTAACTTGTCCCTTGGCTGGCAGACAGAATAAGCTGCTGACAAAACACAACTTTTGGCCATGATTTCAGCAGGCAGAAATTCATTACTCTGTGTATGTATGACATAGAGAATTTGACAAACGTAAAAACCTGTGGTTGCAACCTCTCTCTCCTTCTGTCCCTCCCTCCTCACACGAGAGGAGTGGCTTTGAACAGATGCCTGACACTCACACAGCTAAGCCAAGGTGGCCCAACAAAGGAGGCACATCTAAAGTCAGGGCACCACCAAGAATGCCCCCCTCTCCTTTTTGTAAATTGAGGTTTCATTAGAAAAAAAACAAGAAGGGGATTCTGAACAAGATACAGATACTGAGAGAGACACCAGGTACCTGTTGTCATAGCACCCACAAGTATAGTACCATTAAACAAAGAAGCAGAGGCCTCCTGTGCAATTTCTGGATAATATTTGGGAAGAGCCTTACGAAGTGCACACTGCAGCAATCCAAAATGTAGGCTGCAACAGAATGAGTCCATGCCTACAATGCAAAGACTGTACTGTACATTTTCATATTTCTGTATTTTACAGTCTCGCACCACCTTGGGTGGTTTTTTTCCTTGGCATTTTTTTGTTATTTAAAAAAAGCCAGCCCTCTCCCACCCTTATGTTCACTATCATTATTTGGCTGTTTGACAAGTATTTGCAGTATTTACCTTCTCTGGCTTACTGGCTCCTTCTGTCACTTCTTCTTCCACTTCTTTTTCCTTCACATTCTCATTTTCATCAAGAAGCTTCATGGGTACTGGAGGGGGAAGCTCATCCTCTACATCTGGTGTGTTGTCCAGAGGGCTTTCTGAATTAGCACTTTGGCGACTTTTTTTATTTCGGTCAACAGATGCATATTCTGCTGATTCAATTCTGCACTCAGGAATCTGATCCTGACCTTCAGAAACGACCAGCGAAGCCCTTGATTTGCTGTTACAGCTCCCTTCCATGCTGGCTACTGCTCCAACTTCTTTAATTTCCTTCACAGTTTCATACAAGCAGTCTTCAACTATGTTCTCCTGAGAGGAGCTGTCTTTCAAGACTTCGTAAGGCCCTTCCATTCCAAGACCTTGATCATTTTCTGCATTTCTAGTGGAGATGATGGTTTCCATGGTATTGTTAGCGGGAATACTGGGTAGTTCCCGGCTCTGGTGACATTTTATGGACTTTCCAAGACTATCCTGTTGATCTAGCAGATCAGAGACAGATGTCTGTACTTCTTCATAAGGCTGGATACAGGCAGTTGTACTGTCCTCTGAGAGTACTAGGGAAAATGATAAACAAATATGTCAAACAACTGCATGGCTACAAAAGGTGAATGCGATTCGGCACACTATAACTTTGGTTTTGTGTCTCACTGAAAATCATAAAAGATATTAATGCCTGGAAATGTCTAGTGGTCATCATGTTTATCGAAAGGTTTCATTACAGAGATTTCTGCGCTCTGTTGGGTTGACGGTTGGACTTGATGACCTTAGAGGTCTTTTCCAACCTTAATGATTCTGTGATTCCAAGTCACATTACACAGCAACAGCGTTCGCAGTATGAACAGCAAACGGGTGGGCAGCTGCCGGCGTGCATGGATGTTCGGCTGTAGTCAGTTATGTTGAATGCTCACACACTGCTCAGTAGTCTCAGATGGCCAACATGGGTGGGAGGCCTCGGACCAAGTGCCTTTAAAAAAAGCCTCTTTTCCTCTTCCCCTTTCCTTATCCTTTGGAATCAAAAAGGAAAGCGTTCCCGCTTCCTCCCTACACAGCCCTCACCTTGTTTAACGTGCTGGCCAAATCCTCGTCTGAGCCGCGCCTCACTCAGCCCTGCTGCAGTCAGCCTCTCTACCCCAGAAGCTCCTCACTGGAAGGCTGTGCCATACTTCTCTTAGTCTCGCAGCACATAATGTAGGTTGACAACCTACTAACGAGCCAGCCATACGCACACAAGAGAAGACTAGACTTCAGAAAGTAGTGTTAGGCAGAACATGTTATTTTAAGTCCCAGAAGCAGGTCATGTGTTGCTGTCACTAGAGGGTATTAGACACTGAAATCTATGGGACTTCTCATCTTACACTGCACACGTATGACATTTGCCTGCATTCAGGGATGTACACATGGGCACACACAAGCATGTTTAAGGTAGTATATGGTATGCCACTCTCTGTGACACCATTTCTTTGAAAAATCACATCTGAACAGCTCTGCTTTTCTTCATACAGTTTCTATGCTACTCTCTCAGCAAAATCAACTAATTCGTTCACTTCCTTCAGCGTGTTTGACGTGATGACACAAAACGTTGCCGAAGCAATCAGTACTCATGGTTTGGTGGTTGTTATGGACGTTGCTTTCCCTCCTGCTCAGGGCACGCAGACTCACACAGTCAGCATCCACAGGGAGCCGCACCCTGACAGCAAAACTCAGGGAACAGCTGGAGGTGTGAGAATGCAATCGCTGTCTGAATGGGAGATGGGAGGAGGAGAAGTGGAAAACATCCTTCTCCATTCACTTGGCTCCTGCACATGACTGGGGAGGAACAGGTGGAACAGTAGGAAGCGTGCTATTGCATCCTGACTAGGACTCTAGGTGTCCTAGTCACCACCCAGGGTGGCTATAGACTTCCTGAGGAACACCAGGAACCGGCCTGGAGAACCTGGAACACGTTTTCCCCTTCTGCTGCTTGCTCGCCGGGATTTCTGTGCTCTGCAGAGCGGTGTCTCAGGCCCCAGAGAGCACCCACCCTGTTCAGCCTGCTAGGGATAATTGGAAGCAATGAGAGCTCACGTTTCCGTGCTGCTGTGGCTATGGGTGGTAGCACAGAAGGGGTTGGTGTAGATAAACGCAGCCCTAGCAGGCTGAACGCAGGAAAAGAAAATACATTTGATGGTGCTGCTTCCATAACCCTGCCCCTGCTCAAAAGGCTAGCAGAAACAGCAAAAGAACTACTAACAAAAAGAACACATGAAATACAAACAAGAAATTAAAGCACCTTGGTTACTATTACTCAGAAGGGCTGTTGTGCAGGGTGTAAGCTGAGTAACATCAGACAGTCTGAAAACTGTCTGCTGGTTGACAGCATGCCTTTTAGTAGCAGCGTCGACAGCTGCGCGTGTGGTGACTCGTGGCAAAGCGAAAAGCTTCCCTTCTGCGGGGCTCTGCTCTGCGCAGCGAGTCCCTTGGTGAGCCACACACACCTACACACGCAACAAGCCAGCGGGCGGGAGCTGTGATTAGCTGCAAAAACACAGTTTAAAAATCCCTTTGGGTACTTGTCTCTGAGGGGTAAAGACCGAACAGCTTAGCCTTCGGCTGCCCAGTGACATGAGGAGGTGAGCTGTAAGCTGAGAGCGCAGCCCCCGGCGTCGGTGCCCAGCGTAGAGACAACAGTTGGCTCCTGGCATTTCTGAGCTGAGAGTGAGTTTATTTTTAGGTGCAGCTGAGTAAAATATTTTCCAGGGACACTTCAGTGTGAATCATGTTGAGTGTTCAGCAAAGACCTGTTTTCTAAAATACAAAAATAGAAGTGATGGTCTCATACAGCACAGGACTACGATCCAAAGGTGCAGTCCCTGGAGGAGGACCTGAAATACTTCCACAGCCTCCACGAGTGAAGCACCAAGGGGCAACTGCATCTTCTGATCACACCCCAGCTCCATAGCTGGCTGAGTTTAGAGAACACTGCAGTCTTTGCCCGATGGCCTGGCCTATCTGCAGGTGGAGCTTGGTGGCCCAGAGGAGGACCTCAGCACCCTCCAAGTGTTGGCTGGTGTGGAGGACTGGTAGCCGGGGCGCAGGGCGATGCCAGAACAGGCCCAGCAGAGAAGCGGAGATGCACCCTGAAATGCCGGCATCTCCACGTGGCGGGCTGCTGACTTCCCAGCAAGGCAAACATGCTCGCTGCATTTCTTACTCAAACGTTAAGTTTCGTGTGAATCACGTTCCGTACGAAAAGGACTGCCCTCCGGAGAGCTGCACGCCCCGCCGCTGCCCTGCGAGGCCGCAGCCGGTCCGGCGCCAGGCACCTCCAGCAGTGAGCAGAGGGAGACGCAGGGCATTCGGACCCACAGCACGGCCGTGTGCTCGGAACGTTGCCGGGACCAGAGGCATCGCCGATGCGCAGCCGCGGCGGGAGCTGTGAGCGAGGGGATGGTGCCGGCCGCGCATCCCGCGCGCAGGGGCTGCGGAACTCACCCTCGCCGTTGCTGAGAGCCCCGTTCTGGTCGCTGCTCGGAGGCGGCTCTGTGGCCGAGCTTGTGATCGAGTGGCTGAACACCTCCTTATCGGACGGCTGCAACACAAATCGGTGAGATCTAATCACCGCTGGAGCAGAACAAACGTTTGCAAAGATAGACACGTGACAAACTTCATTCTGATCATGGGAGCTCCAACTCAGGGGTGTCATTGGCAGGAGAGTCAAACCATGCCGACGACACTCCAAGATTTTAGGTGCTTGTTTTTCCAGATATTAAAACAAATAAATGCAAGTATGCCCAGAGTGATCTCCCTTCCAACTTCTATGGAAACAGACATTACCATGGCTTTGACCCCTGAGAAGACAGCGCTGCAAACGGAGAGAAAGAGAGGCAGGAGATCTGGAGTGACAACAGTGGCAGAAAGAGCGGTGAGAAAGCACAGATTATCAGGGTTTACACCAATTCTCCTCCTCTTCCCGTTCTGCAACTTTTAAAGTTTCCCTTGCTCTAACATCTCCAAATTCTTGAGCTATTTTCCGACCTGCAGTATTTTGCAAGGAGCTTGGTGCTCGCCAACCACGAGACAGACACGAGCTGCCAGAAATAAATACTTACCACGTTCATCAGATTTTCATGGTCTCCATTCTGCTGTCTGGCCTTCTTTTCCCTTAATGAAAAAGACGTATGAACTGTTACTACAGATGATGCTAACAGACAAATGCAAGTCACTAAAAGACCGTACACACCTGCAGGGAGCAGAACTGTGATTCACAGTAATATTGAAAATGAAATAACTGAAAATTAGGGATAATACAGGGACTGGTATGACCTCTGTGTAAGATCACCATCGAGGTAGGGTGGTGAACATATCTGAAGAGGTACAACAAACACACATAACCCTTTTTCTTGTTCAGTATAAGATCACAGTAAGGAGTAGCGGTTGATAATCAAAATACTGTCCTCAATTAAATCATATCTGAAATGTTTGGAGATACATGAGAGACATGTTTTGGTGACAGACTACCTGGGGAGTTCCATAAACTATGTCAGTAAAAAGTATTTAAGCTATGAAGAAGTAGAAAAGGCCCACCAAATTCAGCCTTCTCCCACTCAGGATGCTAGCTATAATTAATAATCAGCATGAGCAGTTCAAGAAGGCAAACTTCATAGCATCAGATGCCTTGAACTTATTTTTAAAATGGATCCTGCTTCACTGGGTGCTTCATAGGACTCAAAGTATGGATCACGTTTCCAGTTTCTACCATTTTGGAAATGCAGCTCTTGTTCAATATACTGTAATAAACCATGAGCTTAAAATAATAATAGTCCCTCCCCTAGATGGAAAGGCAAGTAGAAAGGTGAGAAAATATTGATGATATGAAATCTATGCTTCTTGTGAAGTCTGCAATGCACGGTACTTCCCACATTAGCAACTTCTAAAATCATACCTAACTGGGAAACAGGAAAGCGGAGCAAGTGAGTCTGCATCAATGCAGAGCATAGTTAAAGTTTTCAAATACTTAGTTTCCTCTCTGGAAGGTTTTCTGACATTTTAGAAAAGAGCAGATTTTGTTCAATTTTGCATGTCCTCAACCATTTTTGGACAGTAAGTTAGGAAGAAATTTTGCAGAATTGAATTTATGCATAAACAACCTGCCCTACAGAATGACCTGAAATAAAAGACACTGCGTCCGGACCAGCAACATAAGAATTTGTTAAAGAGCATCACCAGATAGTTTCTGACAGTATATCCCTGTAACTGCAAAGACATACTCAGTGGTGTGATTCTGTCATAGAAACATCTTTCTAGAGATGTTTCAAGGATGGGAGTGTTACAAGATAAAACATGGTACCTAACTGCAGTGTTTGTTGTGGGCTTCAGGGTTTTTAAAATAGGTTTTATGCTTTTAAATAAAAATTTAAAAAAACAACCCTATTTCTACTATTTTTAGACAGGTATCACAGGAAGCTGTGATGAATAGGAAGGTACTGAAATGTCATCTACCAGTTTACAGTGCAACAAAAGCATTTCTCCTGAATCATACGAAATCACATGTTCCAACTTATTATTTTTAAGGTTTCAACCAACTTCTGGGGTCTGGTCTTGCCCATGACTCTTTTTTGCAGCGTGGGCATTAGAGATATCCTGCTGGAAAACAGGGCCTTCCAGTAGACATACATTATGTCAATATGGGGTATTTTACGGCTGCATAGCTTCCTGGACACTCTGAATGCTGAACGAACATGCTTCTATAGGCAAGAGGGTCCAAACCAAAGACACAGACTTTAGAAGAACTGTTCAAATTCAGGTTTTCTCTGAAAACAGATTTTGTACTGTAGGTTTTTTTACTTCTGTACCTCAGACCTCAGTATTTCTTGCTAACTAGTTATTAGTGAAGCTCCTTCAGTCCCTGCTCTGTTTGACTGATACACTGCTGAGCCTTACCTGTTGCAGCTGGAGCAGAGGAAGATGAGGAAGGTGAGGAACAAGAGCGTTGTCAGGGCCGCCAAACTTCCCCACAGGATGACGTGGACCTGTCCACTGCCTAGGAAACCACCCTGTGGCCCCATGGTACTAGCAGGAGCTGGTGGCACTTGGGGATGAAGAGGTTATTCCCTGGAGAAGGCTGGCATCTGTGCTGCGTGCACCTTCTGTTTCTGCAAAAAGAAAAACACTGTTGAAGGTTAATATAAATTTTGAAGGTAATGAATCTGACAGCTACAAATATGGCAGGAGAGATTTTCAGATCCAGATCTTACAAAAAAAAAAAAGTTTCAGGTACAAACCAGCCAGCCAAAGAGATTTTCAGCTACATTTCTCACGGCGAAGCTTCATTTCTGACGGTGACATAGAACAAACCTTGTCAAACATTAACATGAGCTCTTACCTATCTACAGTCTCAAAAGGAATAAAAGGTAGTACAGTATCTCTGTGCTTGTGTTTTGAGGAAATAGTTTATAAATCCACTTTCAGGGACAGAGTAGTCTTTTGCAGCGGTATTTGTTAACTTCATGGAAAAGCAAGCTCTCAAAATCAACCACAACTTCTGCGAAGTGAACAAGCCCAAACGAGAGCTGCAGCAGGCGCTCACCTCCTCCCCCCTCAGCGTCTCCTGCCTGCACGGGATTCGGTGCCTGACGTGCAGTGACAAACAAGCTAGCTGAGCCTTTGGAAGGAATGCCACAAACACCTTTCTCGCAGCAGATCCGCTCTAATCTGATTTCTATGTCAAACGCTTGTTTTCTTAGTAGTAGGTCTGGTGAGTAACAATACTGAACTTTCTTTTTTTGCTTCTCCCCACCCAAGTCTAAGAAAACAACTAAGCAGAAGAGCAGAGTACAGCACAGGAGCCCCTGGAGAAACATCCCTGGCAAATGGCATTTACCATATGCAAGTTTTGGTATACAACATATTCTAAAGTTTTATACATATTTTTAATGTAATACATTGTTGACAGGGCAAGATTAAAAGGACGTCTTTCGTTCTGCACTGCTGAAGATACCAATTTATGCATAATTTAGGAATAGGTTATGCAAAGTCTATTTACAGGCTTTCAGCCAGACTTCAAGATTGATAAAGACTGAAATAGAATACAATGGCTAAGAAGTGAGCGTTTACCTTTTGGGAATGAAAAAGTAGCACAAACATAAGGCTGAATAACGTCTAAAGCCACTAAGACTTACTTTAATTTTATGCATATATTTTCATATGTATATTTGTATATGAAATATGTATGTACATATATATTTCTTTCTTTGCAGCAGAAGCACACTTTGTAATAGCAAATTCAATTAGGTACTAATGTCATATATGTATCAAAAACCACCATATCAGCATTTGGTTATTAAAATCTTGCAGGAAAAAGGATTAACTTCCAGAACAATGACATTCACATCAAAGGAAATCTGGTGAGTCAGCAGAAGAAACATAACAACTAAGCTATGTGACTGGGTAGCTCTACAAGTAACATCTCTGCCTCTACATAAAAATGGGCTTATTGGTTTCTACCATGCAGGATCAGACTTCTGGACATCTTCCAAGAAGAACCCATTCTTACTAATTTATCCACGGTGGATAAAACCTTGCCTCTGTTTTGTGTTTTTTTTTTGTTTGTTTTTGTTCTTGTTTTTTTTTAAGATATTAATGGCATTGCAATAAGGTGAAATGGGAAAAAACAAACAAAAGATGGGAAAGGTTGCCAATCCTGGAAAGACAGGCTTCCAAGTGCAGTTAAATATTTCTAGTTTGGCCAAGTTATAAGAAACTCAGATAATCTGTAACTTCCCAAAACGCATAAATACACAGGATGGGAAGAGTAGGTATTGTGCAACTCACCGAGGCACAGGTATGTGTTACCGGTAGCGTCCAGCACCGACACCAGAGAGCTGCCTCTGCTCTTTGGGGACGACCGCTGCCAAGCAATCTGCCTCTGTGGGTAGCTTGGCAGAGCTTGAAAAATTAAACATTCAAAAGCAATGGCAGACCACTCTAAAAATGATGTATATTGCAGATGTGAATCTGATACAGCCCTGCCTCATCCCTGTTTTAAAGCAAACCCTGGGTTGTTTCTACACTGACTCATAGTCACATCACTCACTGTGAAATGGAGAGACCTGAAGAGAAAAGGGATCAGATGCAGTCAGGAGAAAACTTGGTGTAATGCTTGAAAAGACCTCTCTGGTGAGGTGCAAGGGCACCGTGCACAGGGGTGGATTCCTGCAGAGACAATGGACTGTCCTCATTTAGAGAACACTACAAAGCACACCGCACTGGCTGCACTAGCTAGCTCCAAACCTTTGTTAGCTGTTTTGAATACCAAGTATTTCTCTTTCAACTTTTATTTTTTATGAATTTTCAAAAGACATTTTCCGGCTTGTTAAAGCTTTTAAAAATTATTCTTAAAAGATCTGTTACCTTGCTTTTTGCCATCCATTTGCCTTTTAAAAAAACCTAATTTTCTCCCTTCCTTGGAAAAAAAAGGGTGAAATGAACATGAAATGTGGAAAAAAATGAAAACTGAATAAAATATTTTTTCAGCATTTTCGTTGTCTTTTCTTCCTTAGTTTTCTCAATAAATAAAAAGAGATCATGCAAATGAAAAAAAAAAATCTTTTTTCTCTTTTTTTTCCCCTTAAATATTGGGCAAAGGAAAACATAAGAAAAAGAATAGGGCCTGCAAAATATGTTTCTTTTCCTGAAAACAGGTACACATGATTATTTGTTTGTTAAAGCAGGTATCTGGTGAAATATCATTTAATTTATTTTTACTATGAAGTTCATGATTTTATACCTACTCTGAGGAACACTGCTACGCTTCTCTCAGAAGACTTAAGTAATGTGCCAAAAGCTAATACAGCAGGAAAGCTGTTCTCTTGCTCTGCACATACATTCGTAAGGCTGCTGGCCTTTATTTAAAGATCATATTTGAGCTAAAGAAAGCTAAGGATGCATGGGGAGCAGACCCACAGAAAAGCTGCATCTTTGAAGACTTCAGTAGAGAGTTCGGAAGTGTTGGAGCGAGCAGGAGCGGGTGGAGTTGAGACTGAGCTTAAAAGGAGCGCAATCAGAGCAAGCGGGTCGAGGGTGACCTGCGTGCAAGTGTCAGGAGTGAAGCGCGAGATTGAAGCGAGACATGAGAAGTCCCACCAGGCAGATGCTGAACGGAGGAGAGGGAGCAACCAAGGACAGAAGATGTAGTTAGTCTACAGCAAAAGGCCAAGAATTCAGACACCAAAGCTTTGACTGTAAGCTGAGAGAAAAAGGTCAGAAAAGGTCGGAAAAGTACAGTGCCAGTTGAACCAGGGGAGGGAACTGCTGGAGACACCAGTCACCTGCGCACGCAGAACAGGGTAATAAATTGGAACAGAGTGACGACAGATGAAGCCCTGCGTGAGGGAAGCTGAGCAAGATGCGACCAGTGACGACTCTTGTCTCCTTGAATGGTGAGAGTTTGGTGTAAGTACTAGAGGATCTAGAAGCTGATCAGCATACAGGACAACCAAAAGTAAATATAATTGTAATACCAAAAAAGCACTCCTACGTTCGCCCTCTGTAAGCCCTCCTCACAAAGTGCCGTCAGAGGGCTTACTCCTACTGTTCAACGCCTCCCAAACAATGGGGCTGAAACAGCGTTCACTGGGGATGGTGCCTTTAACACAGCAGAGCTTCTGAGATACTTGAAGCTGGACAACCACCCATTGTCTGCCCTGACCACCCCTGGACAGAAACCTGCCAGAGAAATACACTGAAAATGCAACTGTTTGGAGTCCTTCTGCTTCCACTCGGTGAATGCCTGGACACTAAAACGTTAACGCGTGCCCAACAGAATGGATTTGGGAGCTGCTTCAGAGGCTAGCTTGAAAGAGAAACTTTTTTGCAACCATAGCTGCAGAACCAGCAGCAGGTAGTAGACAGCTGACATGGTGAACTCCTGCTTTTATTGTAATAAAAAGTGATATTGTGCTGCCCTCTGGTGAATCTCTCCATTCCGGGACAGGGGTTTGCGGCTCTTGCGAGGGTGCTGCGGAGCTGAAGGCAAATCCTGCTCCTGCAGATGGAGCTTACACGGGACCCTTCATCTGCCGGGCTCGAAAAAAGTCCTTTCTCCACCCCTGAAAAACTGACAGACTTGAACAGTTTAACCTTGCAGACAGACATCACTGAGACAGAAAAACAGTCAACTGAACTGGGTTTTTTTTTGTTCGCATCTTTTAAGATGAAGATTACTTTCATTGTACCCTTTCCACAGAAATCTCCACACAAGTTGCTGGTGACACTGAACTCCAAAAACGAGTAACAGAAACTGGCCTGGAACACCTGGATAAGAAACCTGGTTATTTCACCTAAGGCAAAACGCAAACCATGGTTCGCCTTCACATTTCCAAGCCACTATCAGTTCAGTTACACAACTGACCCTTACGCTATATTGGATAAAACTTCTCCCTTCTCGTGGCAACTTTCTCTTGCTTTTTAGACATCAATATTTGCCATTAGTGGAACCTACATGGCAAATAACGCCCGTAGCCATTTCCTCAAAATTGCACTTAAATGCACAATCACATGTGCAGTTTCAAAAAGCTGGATATTTCATGGCATAACCCGCACTTTCACGGTGAGTAATGTGTTCTTTTTCCTTACAGCTGTTGCAGGGGCAGAGCTGAGCTGCGGCAGTTTGGCCTGAGTCAGTGACGACGGCAGACAAACTGAAGGAGAAAAAATCTGTATCTGGGGTGAAGCAGTTTTGTGCGTAAGATGTAGGGTGCAGTTTTAAGGAGCACATGGAGTGACGATTTCAACTAGCAAGAAAAAGCTTGGACTGAGACCTGATTTCTCAGCTGCTAGGCTGTAGCCGGCTAACGGGGCCCCTGCCCAGGAGCTGCATGTGCTTGCTGGTCTGCTGAGCTTTGGTGACGGGGCTCCTGCTGCCCTGTTCTCCTTCCCACCCCTCCTGTTCCCAGGGCCATCAGTTATCCACTGCTAAGCTGCAAAACATATCCGCCGGATCACCCGGATGGGAAGATCCCCTCCACCCCAACAGTGTAGACTGGGGAGGGAGAGGAGGGAGCAGGGAAGGCGGTTGTAATTTTTAAATGGGATTTTTATTGGTCTGGCAGAAAGTCCCCAAGGAGCTTCACTAAAACAAACCAGAAAATGGTGAAATACAAGATATGTGAAACCACAAACTGAGATGGGAGCTGGAAAGTACGAACCTACATCTTGTCTACACCCAGCTGCAGATGCTGTCATTCGAATACAAAAATGGAACAGAAACCTGGGCTACAACAAACAGGCAGTGGCAGAAACAGTCCTGTGTGCAGGTGTGAGTAACATCTGTGGGTGCTGACCCTTGTATCTTCTGTTCCTCCAAATACAAAAACAGAAGCTCTCTATGGAGCTACAGTCCTACAGGAGACCTAACGAGGTCCTTACTATCACTCCAGAAAACTCCCTCTGCAACCGCAGACCCAGCTCAGGCGTCAGCGGGTGCCGCGCATCCCCAAGTGCCCAAGGACCGTGCACGTCCCTCATATGCAACACCCTCAGGCCACCCTAAAGAACACACCTGAAGGAAGGCAACCCACCACCATGCTCCTGCACCAACAAGAGTTCACACCAAACTACGCACTCGATTTAGAGAAGAGGGAGGACGTGGGAGATGTGCTTTATTCAACCCAGAACCGTTCCTGTCTCAGGACCGTTCTCTGCACGCATGGAGACACCACGCCGCTGGCAGGGAAATGCCATTCATGCTCCTGGCATGAGCTTAAGTGCAGTGCTACAGTGAACTGGGTTCAAATGAACTCAGCGCACGCTTCCTTCACCCAAACATCCCTTCTCTAAACCTGATTTTAAACTGGAACTGTTTTATGGCCTGTTTCACCACGCGGCCTTAGCGTGCTTTAGCGGCGGAGCAGCTGGAGGCAGCTCCTGAGTGTCTCCTTTCTGTAGCTTGCCACAGCTGGTGGATTCCTGACAGCACAACCCGATGAGGCATGACACCCAAGTTCTGTGACACCACCAGGGCTGCATCTGTCCACGGGTGGGCAAAATTCTTGGGCCAGACTCATCATGGGTCTCTCCTACTGCAGCTCCTGGTTTGGAGCCTGCCTGCGGACGTCGATGGGAGTTGTGCTCTGAATATTAAGGTTACATCCATATCAGTAAATCAAACCTATTGAAGATAATTGTCTTGTACCGCAGCCAGCTGGCACGGTGCAGCTCGAGCCCGTACTGTTAAACTTCCTTGTACTCCATAGAATGGTGGTTGTATCCAAATTGTCTTCGAGGAGTGGTCCCTGACTGGAGCTAACTCCTGAGCTGTGCTTGGGATTAGTTGGGGAAAAAAACATTTCACTGCAGCCAAAATTATACTTCAGGCTGTTGTAACCTGGTAAAACTAGATCCTTTGTATCTCAGACAGAAAATCTGATAACAGTGGGTCCTTTCAACCCCAATCCCACTGTGCTAGAGCTCCTTCTTCTCTCTCCCAGTACTCCTGACCCCAGGCCATGCCCAGCTTTCTACCCACTCCAGCTCCTCTCACCAGCTTCCAGCTCCTGTCTCTCTCCCAGTTCCCAGTTCTGTTTGCTGCATGGGGCAATCACCTCTGCTATAGTGACAAAAACTGTATTAAGACATCAAAACAGCAACAAGCACGTATGAGTACCTAATGAAGTAAGTACAAAGATATTGAAATTTTATCAGAAAGAGAAAATTCAATCTTTCTCAGGCATTGCTACATTAAAACATGGAACAGCCTGAATACACAAACATTATCCATGCTTTAAATTGGTGCTAGGTGCATAACATTAATTGCCATTAAATGCTTCTGGATGCAACAGGCAACAGGACTGCTGTCTGGGATGAGGTCCTGCTTGCCAGAACCTCTCCTAACACCACCGGGTCACCAGAATCAAGACTGCGAAGTTTCTCCAAAGGCACTGTAAGAAAGTTGTAAGACCAATTTATGTTGCTGTTTCTGCATCTGTGTCGCCTTGTTTTGGCTTCTAGCTGTTTATATGTAGCTCCTCTTCTGAACATACACAAACCTTCAGGCCAAGATCACCGTTCTCATGCAGTACCTGCTGCAGTTCACTTCTGGGGTTTCTGAGCACTAGAGCAGGACAAATCCTTTCCTATAATAGATTAAATCTCTTCTGGTGCAGATGAGTTTTGAGCTGCTTGGCTTGGCAGCACCCATCTAAGGAGAACAGTCAAAGGCAGGCACATCTTATTCCAAGCAGTGAAGAACTGCTGCAGGAGACCAGATGTGCGCATAATTAAGGTCTGGTCCTGAAAGCCTGATGCTAGAAGGAATTACTGACATGGACTGCGCTGCTCTTGCAGGCTGTCAGACGAGCCTTGTAGGGACTGTGCGTGCCATAAGCCCTCGAAACAGTTCATGTTTCTGCTTTGTGAAGCAGCAGAATAATGAGGTTCTGATCTAATTCCCCACTGTATCTACTTTTACAGAAATCATAGCTGGCTTATCAAAGGATGTGTGTGCTCCATAATGCAAAACCAGATCTAAGACAAAACTGAACAGTCCCCAACCATTGGTCACTTTTAACCCCTTAACATTTCCTCAAGAGAAACCCAGTCTCGCTGAAACCATCTGTCTGTGGCATTGCAGAAAAATTTAAAAAGGCCTTTGCAGCAGTAAGTGCTGATATACACCGCAGCCTGCATTCATGCTCCAGTCAACCCCTTCCTGCGCTGTCAGACCACGTCACCTCAAGGTCAGCATACTCAGAATTGATCTGCCTTCTCCTTCCATGCCTTCCTCTCTAGTCCTACTAGAATTCTAGCAATTCCACACAAGCCCGCATCGTAGGCTGCCTCTCCTCCTCAGAAGGACATTTGGGAAAGCGGGAAGAATCCGGACAGTAGCATGAACAACTAAGCATGTGAATTCAAGAGCTCGCTTCAAGGCAGTGGAATAGTTTCTATTAAAACGGTGGAGAATTGTAGAAAATAAGAGATGTCACCAGCAAGGTTTTCTTAGCAGACCGTAAAACTGCATTTTCAAAGGAAGGTGAGCATAATTGCATGTGAACATGATTATGTCCCAGTGAAACACAGCCTGCATCCTGGCGTTAATGCATGTGCATAATTATGTACCTAAATTGTCACGTAGCTAGCACGTTTATTTGCCACATTCACAAGGTCTCTCTGCGTCTAAATCCTAGGCTCACAAATCTCCACCAAAGGTATCTTCCATTATAAATCAGGCCCTAAGCAAATAGGTTTTTGAACCAGTACCTTAAAGCTCACAAATTCATTCCATGGTGGGTAATAATGTTACCCCCATTTCAATACCAGCAGTACAAAACCCCCAGCACAAGCAGGAAAAAGCAGAGTGCTGCGGACACAGCTTGTAAACGCAGAGCATCGGCTGGGCTTGGGCAGCTGCTGAGGAAGAAGCCGATAATGAAGCCTCTGTGAAACAGCTCCTAGGAACACCACTGCATATTTTCCCCAGGCTTCAGCAGCCAAATAGTGACTGTCTCGAATGCGACAGCAGAAAAGCTTTATCTGGTGAGTGACCATGCCAAAGATTACAGCTTAATTGTAGCACATTATGCTCTTTCCCACACCCCCACAACATCCCATATTGCTTTCTGGCTGCGGTGAGGTAATTAGACCACGATTACTGCATACTTTAGAGCATATAGAAAAGAAAGCTGTCTTTGTGAAATGTTTTCCAGCTCTGACATAACTACTCCTGATAGCTTTGCTTTTCCTGGAATTAGAAGCTGTTTCATATGAAACACAGCTTGTTTATAATTACACTTTGCCGTTTACGTAATTCTATCATGCTAAGTCCCCTTTCAGTCTTCGCAGTGCAACAACATTTCGAGCAACCCTTTTGCAAGCTCAGGTAATAACAATGCAAAAAGAGAAATTCCTCCTGGTCTGCTAAGTGGGTGCACACAGAGATTGCCTCTGTCATCTGACCTAAAAGACTGCTAAAATCCACGGCAATCATACTGGTTGTCAAACCGGTGTTTGAATCAGGCCCATGAAACACAACAGATAGTACTTTTCCAGAGGCTACTTCCAATTTCCAAAGGATCCTGAACTTACGAAAATACAGAAGACTGCAAAATATGCAGCAGCAAAACACAATGCTCTGATTGTCCCCAGTGAAATGCTGCTGAAGAAGAAAGAGGGACTTTTTTTAAAAACACAAGACTCCTACTTAAGAGTGGGATTCAACTTCTGTATGTTTCTGTCTCTAAAAACAGGCTTCTATTCACCCGGATGCTATCTATGGGATTCTACCTGAGAGATCTCACCCCTGTTCTTATCACAAGAGAAGGCTAATGACTTCCATGAAACTTAACTTCTAGATTGCTAAAATTTTAGTATTTCTAGTGAGACAAACTCTACCTAAACTGAGAAATTTAAAAAAAAGCCTTGTATCCAACTGTCAGGACATTACAACCTTTCAATGTGCCTTGAGTGAGAGATCCCCCCAAAATGAAGCACATCAAAATCATTCCAATTTTGAAAAACCTAAGCAAAAGATTTTTAAACCTAAAAAGCCCAGATTTAATCTGTAGATATGTAAGTGTGGAAGACAGGAATGTTCGAGGGAAGCTAAGTGATGGTCCTTGGAGATAGAGCACAAATTCCATCAGAAGGGCCTGTTATATTTAAGATTAAATAATCTTGAACCAAAAGGAATTGAGAATTGAGCTGTGTAACACTGCACAGCAAGAAGGGCAGCAGTCAAGTCGTTTAACTTGGTGACAGACCAATTCTCAGAAAACAGCGCTCACCTCATGATGTGCTCTGTAACGGTGAAGAGCTATTTCAAGCTCAAATTTCTCGTTATTCATTCTAATTGATTCAATAAAGTGATTTTTAACTTTAGCATTCATATTTCAGCTTTTCTTAAATATTTGGTGCATATACGCAAAGCCTTCCTCATTGCTGGAGATGTCTCTGTCTTGAAGAGTTTACATTTTACCTAGATAAGACCAAGGCAGCACTTGTGTCAGTAACTTCCTTTTCATCAAAAAAAATGTCCAAGACAAAGAAGGATTTGTCAGTTTTTGAAGAGCTCTTTGGCAGAGATGAGAACTGATCCCAGACACCTGGTGTCCCCAGCCAGTGCCGCATCTACGTGATTTTCTTTTTCTCCTTCGAGTTGGGAACATAGCCATGTGGTCCTTGAGGGAAGGTGCTGCCTTAACTTCAGTCAACTAAAAGTAATCTAAACTGGCTGCCTGTATGCTCCGCATGGTCAGTAATTACTAACTTCTACCCGTGGAGAGAGAAGTACCTTCAAAGCTAGAGAAGACTAGGTGTGACCTTCACAGCTGGTTGTATCTAGTCTCCTCTTACCAACCAGTGAACTTTCAGACAACCAGAATGAGGAGAGGAGATATCTGTAAGTCATGGACAAAAGCAAGGGAGGTTAATGTGTGGCGACTCGCTGGGAAAGGTCTTCAGCTTTGAGTTGGCTTCCTTGCTTGACACACCAGAACGGAAAACATGGCTAAGCCTTTGTGCCATGGGAGCAGCACTGACAGACCAGGTGTTTTCATGGCCTCACGTTGTTTCACCATTTCACAGCAGTTTCTCTCCAAGACTAGCATAACGGTGTCCTTCTGTCCTTTCAACTGGAAGCAGAGCTGAGGCAAACGAAGACATCACTTGCTTGTGATGGTCCAGCTTCACCTCCCCGCCGAGGTGCTGGCACTGCCCTGCTTGCCAGCTGCAGCAGCGTGGAGCAGCGGGGAAAAACAAACCCAACTGTTTCCTAACCCCTGCACCAACGTCCTGGCATGTGGTGCATTTTATCCGCCTGCTCTCCTGCTGTGGAGAGGGAAATATAAAACTCTGGGCTTGATCCCAAAGAACCGAGGCAGCAGAAGCTGATCATGGGTCCTGTGGGAATGATCTGCGAGCTGGGTTCCTCCCACACCCCCCCAAACCGCTCACTACCTCCTCATAACACACACCAAATACAATTATAAGATCTAATGAACTGCAGCTAATGTAATTCTGCAAGTCTTCACAGCTAATGAAAACCAGGTCTTCCCCTTCTTGATTTAATTGAGATGTTTTGTTCATACACTGTGGAGAAGAAACCCTCCATAAAGCTACGTATGAAAATTGCATTTATGCGTCCAGTAGGTGCAGTTGCCTGGCACAGTTTTGGGCTCTTTCTCCTGACCGCTGGATATTTAATGGTTGGGAACTATCTCTCAACGGCAACAGAAGGGAAAAGGAATTCAGAAAATATATACTTTCTCACATTGTTTCAAGGGAAATCTCCAGTCTGAATGTCATCTACTAACTACCACTTTGCAATCTGAACCTGGTATAAACAGAACATTTCCTCAACATGAATAAATCATCATCCCTAATAAAAATACACCCTTCCTGCACCCAAGCAAGAATCAGAAGCCAGAATTTGGCCTACAGCTTCTAAACTTGAATTTGTTAAATAATAATCGCCTAAAAAAAAAAAAAAATCTTTTTTTTCTCCTTCCTCCAGTCTGTTCTTTTTCTGCCTTTTGGCATCAGTTGTTCTGCAATTTAAGCATCACTAATGCTGTGAGACTTCCCCTGCTTCTATGCTTGCCCACGTTACTATCATTAGCACTATCTTAGCAGGAAGCGCTACAATATGGGTAGCACTGCAGAGAGGAGGGTAAATACAACATGCCTCCTGCAAGAAGTTTTGCTACTACTTTGAGTTACGGGCTGCCAAAGCCAGATGACAGAGAAGCGATTGCTGGTGGACAGGACAAGGGGAGGGAGCATCATGTTATTCCACACAGTCAATAACCAGCCTGGCTTTTCTGCTCCCGTTTTGGGCTGACCCAAGTCATTACTTTTTTACCACAGAACTCGGTCTTGTTCAGGTTTTGAAGGAGAAGAATAAGACTGGAGTTTGATGAAAACCCACACTGGATACAGGTTACCTGCTCTCCAGGGACAGGAGGGACAGTGAAGACAGACCAGGTAAGAAGAACAGTCTTACACTGGTGACGTACAAGGGGAAGAGCAGACAGCAAGCTCGAAACCTCTGCAGGACTGGTCAGTAGGAAGCATGTCTCATGTGCACAGCAGCCAAGAAGAGTCTTCCAGCTGTGTCAATGTCACACATCGCAGGACCAGGCCCACATCCACGTGCACGCACAGCATGGAGGCAGCTGCCGCCTCCGCTACCGCACGGGTGGGAAGCCTCCACTCCGTCGCCTCGCCTCTGCTCCTGCATGGGTGGGAAGCTCCCCCCTTGAATTATTTTATGTACCACTCAAACATACTCACACAAACTCCTTATGAAATTACCAGCACTGACTTCAACACCCATTGATTACTTTGGCTGTGGCCTATTAATATAAGGATGCCCAAGTGGTGAAAAAAGGCAGGGCTTGTCAGAAATACAAGGGGCAGATGACAAGGAATACATGAAAACACTCTCTCAGAAAGAGAATGGAATTATAGGAATGAAGTAATACTGCTTGCCTAAAATGTGATAAATAACATTAAGTAACACACAAGACACAAACATGTATGTGATAATGAGACGTCAGCTCAAGAACGTACACAGCTACAACACACCCCCCCTCCCCACCTCCAGCAGTTTCACCAGCTAGTTACCTTTTACAACTCACCATGACACCACTCTCAGAATACCTGGTTCAGGTCTGATTTTCCTTCAGCCAAGCAGTCTGGATTTCATCTGCTTTATCTTTACCCTTTGAGCAATTTGCCATGCTCAGGCCTGCTGTAATACCTTTCTGAATGTGGCTCAGTTTAAAGGATAACCTAACACTATATGGTGAACAAACCCCTTTCTGTCCTCTTCCACTGCTTAGGGAGAGAGTTTCATTGTGAAGCAATCGGATTCTGCAGAAGGAAACTGTAATGCGACAGTTTTCAAATAAACCATTCACAAATCAAAAAGGCAAGCATTAGCTATTGAAAGCTGAAACATAGGTTAATTTGATGGCAGCAATAATAAATTAATATTTCCTTTTGTTGAAAGATTTTCTTGACTACGACGAACTGCTGGCTAACTGCCTGAAGAGCAGAGGTCATCCAGCTCCGCATTTACTTAAGATGTAGTATCAGACTGATGCTCTACTTTCAGAAAAACAACCATGCCACTCTTACAAAGAGAATCCATTTCGAATTTTCATCTGACTATGAACACACGACCGTAGACCTTAGTTTGGGGCAGCTGCTAAACTACTTGCTTTGCTATATATTTCCATGAGTTATTCAACCAACAGGAGAAACGCAAGACTGAGTTTGGCTGGAAGAAAGCAAAAACAACAGAAAGACTCATCGCTCTCTTTACCCCAGTTTCACAAGTCTAAAAATAGCAGAATGGAGCTAACAGATACTACGTGGGCAAGAATAAGAACCACACTGGGGAAGGAGAACTTATTCTCAGAAAAACACTCATTTTGGAATGGTTACACACAGGCATGCACTGACCCAAATAGATCACGGCTCCTATCATTCCCTAGTGCATGGAAACAGATAAAATGCTAACGCGCACCAGAAAGGTTTGGGGCAGAAAAGCAAGCAAAATCTGCATGGAAACTGCCAAAAAGAGAAAAAGCACAGCAGCTGGTTCACAACTGCTAATAGGCAGAGACAGCAGTGCTGGCAAAGGCAGGTGATGTGAAAGCAAGGAAAAGGCAAAATGACGATGGAAAATTCAAAGGTCAGCCCCAGATGGAGAAAAGAAGCCAGTTACCATAGCATACCTACTGCTGTCTCAGGAAAACAGTAATTTGACCCATTTCAGGACGCCCAGTTTATGCCACTGTGCTGGTGCTGCCCAGCGATCAAGTCTCAGGGCTGCTGCTTTACCCCGGTGCAGCTTTCTGTCTTGGCTCGATTGCCCACGTTGCCGTTCTGTGGCTCTGCAGATGAGACTGGAGGATTGGGAGGCCATGGGTCAGTTCCACAGCGTGTCTCACCAGCTGAGTTACAGAGCACAGCAGAGCAGTAACACGGGCAGCAGCTACAGTTTTCTCTCCTTTCTTCCTCTCAGCCCTTCCATAGTTTTTTCATTTCCGACCAACAAAGTCCCAGGCGGCACCGCAGGCTCAGTGAAACGTCATGTATGTGACATGATGGGTGGGAGTCAGCCATCCATCATGAGATGCCCAAGCGTGTCGATGTGTGTATGATGTGTCTGAGCCTCCTGCATTCCCAGGGGCTACCAAGCAAGGGAGCCTCACAAGGGATGCAGCTGACCAGCCCATGGGGATGCCATTTAGTTGCTTAAACACTGGCAGTTAGGACCACTTCAGTTGCCTGAGGACATCCAAGCTATCTGGATGCCTGCGCAGATATGTCCATGGAGATGGGGGACTTGATGTAGGAACTGCAAGAGATTTGTGCCCTTCTGGAGCGGCAGCTGAAGGCCAAGGGGCACAGCCTATGGCATTTAAACCAGCACTCAGTACCCCCTCCCCAGGCAAATGAAACCTGCATCTGGATGTGGTTGGCAGACATGGCAC
This sequence comes from Opisthocomus hoazin, assembly GCF_030867145.1. Lineage (NCBI taxonomy): Eukaryota > Metazoa > Chordata > Aves > Opisthocomiformes > Opisthocomidae > Opisthocomus > Opisthocomus hoazin. Next base: position 34,239,195 of record NC_134416.1, on the reverse strand, counting down.
AGGACCTATAGCAAGCTCTCACACTTCTCAGATGGCGACTGGAGGCTATCAAAAACGTCCCAGGGCATCTCAAACACACCAGCTGCTTCTGCATGGGCAGCTGAAGGGGGCCCTGATCGCCACTGACTGTAATGGGGCCTGAAGGTGCCCTGCAGGTACTTGGATAAATTCAGGAATTTTTATTTGCACTTGAATCTCATATCAATAGTGACATGCTTCATTGTTACACAGATATAAGCATCTTCCTCCACAGTCATTTCCTACACAAGGCTGAATGCACTTACCACTAAACCCTTCTCAGCAAGCCATATATATGCAAGAATGAAACATTTCAGTCTAATATCAGAAGAACACTTTCCTCCAAGCAGAACAGTGCCAGAGCATCACACTCCTTCCAGATGTCAGGACAGAAAAAGAATGTCCAGATTTTCTGAAACGTTCACTACCACAGACCCTATAATGTTTAATTATCTGATGGTGCTTAGGACTCTGGGTAGAGAAGAAAAACAGCAAATAAACCCACATGAATCTGGCCATCATATGAACATTTAAGACCCTGCTGCTGGAGCATCAATGTGTGGGCTCATATCAACGTTGCATTAACATCCCTATGCAGCTACAGAATGCAAGCGTAAGCATAGCAAACAACTGCCAAAAGACCCATATTCAGAGAGGGAAAAAAGTTCTTCTCCCTTCGTGACCATTTTTTTAAAAAGTGTTCATTTCCCTGTAATTTTTCCAAATTAAAATTTTATGTTACTGCGAAGAGATAGGCATGCAGGGACTTCTGGCCCAGTTCTGTTCCCAATTGCTGTCATATAAGAACTGCAGGCAGAACATTGTCCTCTCTGTGGAATTATGTGCAACTCTAGGTTTCATTTTATTTAATGCAACATTAACATACACATCTACATGCTAAAATATTAAATCTGCATTAGAGGCAACTATTTCCCCAACTAATTTACATAAAAGTGGAATAACTAATAAAGCCTTATAGTCTCCAGTTAAGGACACTAGCAACATTTTATAACGCTACAAGAAAAGACCTTAAGAAAAATACAAAAGCATTCTTGCTACAGCAGAAAGTTTCCAGGAATATCAAAAACTAAGTCAAGTCATAGACTTATTTTGCAGGCTATTCTCACTTTGATTTTAATACTACTGTGCTGCTATGAAAAATAGCTGCGTGTCCTGCAGTTAGTCCCAAGCATTAGTTACTATTTTGTGAAGTAAGTTAAAACTAAATTGTCAACCTTCAGTCTGAATCTGCTGAGATTTAGTCTCTTCCCAGAGTAAATCTACTATACTTTGGTAAATAGATGGGATATAAATAAAGCAGGAGCTCTGCAGAGTTTAAAACAGGAATTGCCACTGCATTAACAGGCGTATGGCAATGCTACGTAGAAGTATTTGTTTTAAGGTCTCAGCAGGCTCGTCCTGATGCCTATTGTGTAAAACCATCTGCCCGAACAGAAAGAATCGATCTCTGAGGGTGTCCTGCTTGGTTTGTAAATTTACCTGCTGTGACTAAGTACATAACTCATTATTAAAAACAGTTGGACCTGGTCTTTCCTGAGGGTAAACTAATGTTTCTCATCATCCTTAAGAAAAACAGATAAGGAATAGGTGAGGCATTTAAATACGAGCCATTATTTGAAAGGCTTACTCCCATGGCCTGAATCAACATGCAAACGTGGACTCCCAATCATCTTCACAAGATAATTATAATTCATAATTGGCACTTCTAAAGTGTTTTCACAGAGCTGTGCAAATATTGACTAATTAGTCACACCAGAATCCTGTGGGGTGGGTGAGCAGCTACACGAACCCCTTTTCGTATCCAATCAAACTGCTGGGGAGGAAAACCCCGACCCTCGCCCGCCAAAGGGGCTGAGAAGGTGGGGAGGTTTCCAGCCCCACGGCCCTCACCCAGCCCGTGCTGCTCCCACTGCCGACACCTTACCTGCTCCTCTCTTCCCGAGAGCAGATGAGACAAGCTCTGCTAAAGAAATAGCGGCCAAACCTCAGTTCGTTATCCGAGGTCCCGTTAAAAAAAGGGTCTAGATATTCAAATGTCAAAATAAAGCCTGAGGATTTGACACAAGTATGTGCAGTGTTTACATGAGGATGGTACCCTCTTTTGCTGAGGAACACTCAAACAATGATGTCCTGCACAGTTATGGCTTATTCTCAGAAACAAAATATTACACAGGTACTTGTAACTCAGTAGTAGAACATGAGCTCTACATGTATGGAGTAAGGCACTCCTTTACTTAAAATTCAGAGAAATCTTATTACCCACTGTGTACCCACAATGAAGGGTGAAGAAAGCATCAAAGTCCTGATAGAGCCTCCAAGAGGCTCTACCTTCATCAAGTAATTAAACATAGAAGGCAAACTTAATGTCATTAGCTTAGAAGAAGGGTCTGAAAACGGAGTGAAGATCCTTGGAGGCCACAGCATTTAGAAAGTCAAATACACCACTGAATATTGCCTCCGTTAAATCAAGCTGTTCAATTAAATTGCCCTTAGGAAAGCAGTGATTAGTCATCAGTGTCTTAGCTTTTCTGCTTTAAACCAGCAAACACTCACGATGGCTTTATTCCAGAGCTTTGTTCTTAATCACCACATTCGAGGGTGACAAACAGGTCTTTTCCAAATAATTGTATTATCACAAGCTTACAACATATACAATATACACAATATGAAGCATTTTTATTTGCTGTAATCCTGCTTTGTCTATTGAAGCCATTGGTTATATGTTGTGTCTAATTTCAGCTACAATCTCTTTAGGGCAAAGATTGTGTCCCTGCGGTTTTGTAAAGCCTCGTTCACAGTTATCGTGGCATATAAATTAAATAAATAAGGAGAAATCATGAACTGCAGGAATTGATTCTTTGTTTAATCATGAATTCACAAGTGAGGATTTATATTTTTTTTAAATGGATTTTATTAAGATAATATCTTCCAGAGATCTGGTTCTCTTCTGTTGTTTAAAAATTGGGAGATGTTTTTTAATTTAACTGCAGCCACTATCAGGGTAAAAATAATAAGAGGCAAAATCAAGTTAGTGTGGTGACTGGTTGAATACTAAATGCAGGGTTGTTCCACTCTGAAGCTCATTCATTGGCATGGTTCACGTGTAACCACTTCTGAGACAAGCGGGTTTCCATCCCTGGTACAGAGCATTAACACAACGGTATTTTAACTACGGCATTAGTTATCTACTCTGAGCAAGGCTAGACAAAACAGACAGTAGGAACAGGGCAGAATCCGATGCTCTAGCAAGCAAAATTTGTTAAAAAATGCCCAAAACAAAGGAGTACAGATTAGGTGGCTGGGGCTGCAATACCATAAAAAGGCAGAAAGGGCTTCTGTGCTGACAAGGTTTATATTGGTGGGAAGAATGACGAAACACTCTGGATGGACGAGTGCCTCTTTTCAGGTACACCAGTGTTCATCTACAGTAGGCAGACTACTGGAAACACTGGTAAAATGAGTCGACTGTGTTATTAGAAACATTAATTGTCCTGGCTCGCATTCTGCCCTTAGAGCCCTACAACTTCACGCGCCTGTAAGGCGAGGGTTCTGGTCCCTACGGCCAGAGCGTGTAACTACAGATGGACATTCCCCATCCTTTAAGACGCAAAGCCCAACTCATCGAACCTACAGGTTTTTTTTTTGGTTAACAGAACAAAAACCTTTAAGGTTCAAGTTGACCATGTGAGGTCAGCTCTGTATACTAGGATGGAAAATGCATCCATTTGCACAGAGTTAATAACAGGTCCTAAAATGGCCATTCATCCTCAAAAGACATCGGCATGTAATAGCAGCTGCTCATCCTCTGAGTGCCGATGAGTGCTGGAAAGAGGTGCTGAGAAGCTTTGTCCTAGAATTACATGTCACTGGTTTAAACATTATGAGAGGAAATTATTTTAATTGCCCATATCAGTCCGTGACTGAAATGGTCCTGTATTGGTTGCTGTCTTGGTAGGAGTGGTGCAAATGCCTTTCTCTGCTCAGGGTGTTGTTTGAGAAGAACATGTACACACCCAAATGCCTAGAAAGCCTCACCACAAAATAAAACGAAAAATGGCCCAAATAAAATAGCGTTGCAAAATATTAGCTAGTAATGATAGTTTTTGACCACAACTCTAACACACAAAGATCTGACTTCTTGCAAGTATGGGCACTGAAAGAGCAAGAATTGTTATTTTTTAGATAAATGTTACAGTTCAAATGTCACAGACCATATTAAAGGCATTCACAATTGGCTCAGGGAATTAAAGAGGGGAAGAAAAAAAAAAAACTTACACTGTCATAGGAAGGTTGGTGGTGATCAGAGTGTTAATGACCATGAGAGAAACATGAGATATTTTTTTAAGCATCATTATGTAGTGGCCTTGAGTGCTAATCAAAACAGGGACTATAATGCCTGCTTTAATGGGGTTTGTCTCAGTAATGCTCCTAAATGGAATAAACTACATTAAACCCAGACAAGCTACAAAGGGAGATAAATGGCAAAACAATACACTGAAAACCTAAAGATTCTTTTAATCTACTATTAACTCAGTTCCCATCCGTGGCATTCACAGTTAACTGTGGTTTTGTAATCCATTTGCTGAATTGTACAACTAAAATAGAATTGTTGCTGTCCTTCTGTTTAAAACAACAGATTAAATAAGGCCCAAATTAACCTCCAGAATGGCTGGTTTGGCAAATACTGTACTAGAACAGGCTGCATCTCTATTTTCTTCTTTAAAAACACAAGGAAAGCATCTCCTCTGGAGTTTTTTCATTAAGTAAATAGAGAGAATCTGTCCCCACTAAGGTAGTCCTGCACATGAGCTGAGCCTCCACACAGTGCAAGGAAGATGCCCTGACAGACCACAGACCTCGCATGCCCCTCGCCGACCACTGCCATTCCCCACGGCTGCAGTGCTGCAGGGATGGACGCTAACCGATCTCAGTAGGCTTCGGATTGCCCTCTCCATGTTTACAGGAAGGGGCACTGAATGCCAGGAAGATTCAGTCATCGCCCTCCTCCTTGTTGCTTTCGCCTTGCTCATCTCTCCTGTGCATATGCTGGCCCGATGCATAGCCATGCTGAATTTCTTTAGCTTGATACCCTAGAAGATCAGTTACATCTGAATCCCTCAAAAGCAATTAAATGGGTTTTCTGATGTGTCTGCTTTGCTCTGCCTCTCACACTGAGATGGGCAGATCCTCAGCAGCTGAGGGGGAATGCAGACTATAGGGTTTTGGGCAGATCCCGCAGGAAGAGTTGACAATTTACAGATAAAATGACACGGAAGGTACAGACGTAGTGATATTTTTATGTTCATTTAGAGGCAAGAGTGAAATGTTTCCAAGGGTCCAGCACTGGAAAGATGGATTAGCTCTTTGTTCATGGTGCACACAAAATGTAGGATCACGCACCTTATCTTGAGGAAATTTTCAATAAAGGTCTTTACAAACTGAAGCTGTAGCTTAGGGAATGTAAAATTCATTCCGTAATTAATGGGTTTCCCCCAGTGTTACAGAGAAAAAAATCCTATGGTTTGCATTGCTTTCATAAAACGATTGCTCTGCTGCTCTCAAGAGAGTGCGAAAGGTCAGTGGTATTGAATGTACATGATTTGGAATGTAGTCTGGGACGAGAGGTGCTGTGCAAATGCAAAATACTATTAGAGCACGCTGTCCTTAACTGACATACACTAAAATGGAACTGGAATTTTGGAGCAAAACTAAGAAACCAAGTTAGTCTGATGACAGTGGATTCTCTAAGGCCACTGACAGTCTACGACAGCGCAAGTGTAAATCCATCTCACAGACAGATCTACTTAACGCTGAAAGTTATTGTTGTTCATCTGGAATAGGTTATGTGTAGATATGAACCTAAAGACCGTGTCACAAAGAAATGACTAAGTAGGCAAAGGTCACAGACTACTCTGTGGCATGATGAAAAAGTGGCTTCTGGAGCAGCCTTAGGCACCGAAGCTCTGCTGTAGCCCATCCACCTTCCGCAGAAACACTGCCTTGCACAGGTCAGTTCTCAAGTGTGTGCCACAGATGCTTGGGATGCCATGGTCCTCATGTGCTTTGCAAAGCTGCCCTCAGATGGCTCTTTTGGACTCAAAATATGTTTATCCCTGGCTTTGATGGAGGCTTCCAAGTGCCTCTTGAGGATGTGAACCTTAAGAGTTGTTCACTTTCAGTTATATCCAAAGAGGCTTCCTACAAACCAGTCTCTTCCTGAGCTGAGTGAGAATGAGCTGGACTGGACTAGCGGTCCCATCCCTCTCAGGGAAGCATAAATGAAGCCTTCACCCCAGTTTTTGGGATCGATTCCAATTTCCCTCTTTCTTCTGACCACAACGATCTACACTTTAACACTATATTAAAAAAATCAGTTTGAAGTAGATTTTAAAATATTTTAACAGCTGGGACAACGACATTATTACTCCACTTTACCGTAAATGGAAAAACTCCCATTTCCCCTCCCAAACATAGACAGAGATTGCAGATCATATTCTGAATTCTTTTCAAAATCTAGGCCAAAAGATCTCACCAGTACAGCCTGTTCCCCTTCACATTATTATTCTCGCTCTCACAGATTCTTTTATCTAGTTCCCTTCCTCCCTGAAGTTTACACTGTCATTCCAAGCATTTTTCAACTGCACTTCTCTTCCCTCCTCTTAAATTCCCTCCCTCTCATTAGTCTTCTAAAACCCTTCTTCAAATAATGCTATTTTCTTTTAGAAAAATGATGCTATGAATGCAGCACTACAAAGTAATCTGTTCCTACCTTTTTTCCTGGGCCATTTTAGTTGTGTGGTTTTTTTTTTTGCGGGGGGGGGGGGGGGGGGGGGCAAGCACAATACAGTACTTTAGCAAAAGTATATGAGCTTCCTGTTGCTCCTAAAGGGAAAAAATGAAGTTCTTCATTTTGAAGGTATTCAGCTTTCCCCATGAATATTGATACATCTGTCTGGGAGGTAAAGAAGATTTGGATTATCTATATTTGAGATAATAGTTACGTGAAGTAATTGCATAAAATGACTGATTTTCTAGCACCAGAAGTTTTATTCAAGGATAACGTCAAAGTTATTCTTATCTATGCAAAACACTTCTCATCCACGCAAAAAAAGGCTCTTAACTTCCTCTATACTGAAAAAAATACTGTCGTATTTTCTCTTCACTGATGACTTATTTGGTTTCTTCTTTTTATTTTTGATAATTTCTAACCAATACATTTGCTTTTTTGGCTACAGCTAAATTGCTGTAGTAATGGCAGACGATGACACTCTTGGGCTATGCTACACATGATTACTCTGTGCTCCAGCTGAAAGCATTTATCAGCTGGGGACTACTGCTCCCGTTTGCCTTTTCCTTGTTTTTCCAGTTCTCCTTTCCTAACAAGGAGAATGACAAAAATCAGTATGGGTTTTTAACCTAGGGAATGACATTTTTAGCTGTGAGGCCTATGTGTAAATGTAAATTCCCAGCTGTTAGAACAAAGAAGTAGCAAATGTGAGGCAGATGTTAACATATTACCCATTGTTGGTAATACAAGCAAAAATCAACTTTAAAAAAATCCTTCAGCTATTCCAGTAATGCAAGCTTACTTGCTTAGGCATTTATATAGACCTGTGCCTACAGGAATAAGATCTAACTAGTTTCTTGCAGTCTATGGAGTCTAGTAAAATTCTCCGTGTCGTTTCTTCCTCTTGTAATATTAAAAATCCACGGGCTAGAACATATAGTTAATGGAATAATCTCCAGTTGCTTCTTCTGCTTAGCAATCTGGTGGAACACCCAAAGACCATTTAAAGTCTCTGCTTCTTAGCATCTGCTGCACAATCAAGTCAAGTGCTGTCTGGAGGACTCTGTATCCTATGCTATCGCACTATTTTTCAGGACCTTATTCAGCACCAAAAGTTAAATTCTGTGTCTGGTTTCTGTCAAGCACCACTTGAGGATAAGTGTTGAAGCACTGATGAAGCCAGCATAGGCAGAGCTAGTGAGCGACCTCCTTGAGCTCCCTAACAACACTGATTTTCTTCTAATCCAGCAACTGAAAAAACCACAGCAGGTCTGTGCATGAAATAAGGCGCTTCTTGCAATATATAGTATCTTGGCTGGTTCTACCATCTTCTAACCCTTGGAAACTTCCAAATTAACTGTCCTGGCATGGTGAACACAAGTCATAGCCAGAGGCATGGAGGAGCATGGCTTTTCAGAGCATACTTCTGGTTTAGATTCTCCTCAGGGAACTCCAGTCTCTCTAGCTCTCACCATCTCACATCACCTCATCTCTCTCATCTCACATCATCCCTCCCATGGACCTTGGATCCCTGTGAATCCTGAAAGTCCTTCCTTCTAGCATTAATACAGCAGTGACTTCCGATTGACTTGTGTCAGGCACATTTGTGTTTGTAATTCCTTTCACACTAGGCAATTCAGTAAGGACTCTGTTTTGATTACCAAAATGTGTGAACACAATTTTGTATCTCATCTATACGGGGTCACTCTTCTGTCAGCTCGTTTTTGACTGTGACAGTCTTTTCCCATCCTAAAGGCAAAACAGTGTTTACATTTGGTTAGTGAAAATATTTACATTGCACATTCAAATGATGCATTTTCCCAGTGACAGGGCTCTCTGTGGTATTTCCTCCTGTACCTACTATGCAGCGGAAACAGATGATTAAGATGAACATTCCGGGTGTCTCTAAACAAGCAGATTAAGGAAACAAGCAGCACAGCTACACTACACTAACACTGCTGGACTTTGTAATATCCATGCAGGCTGTGCAATCTGCCCAGCGCTGCATGAAAGCCCGTCTTTTAGCACCCCAAATCGGAAGAACTACATGACTTCCAGTCCTCGTATTTCAAACAGATTCTTCATTTATTGACTGTTTATTTGTTCCCCTGGCATGTGAGAGAGTAAAACACAACAGATGGGGGTGCTGGGAGAGGAGGTAAGGATGATGCTCCTTTGCTAATCATCAGCCTGCAGATAAAAGCCTTGAAGGCACCGTGCCTTAAGGGGTGCAGAGACGATGGGGGCTGCTAGCCAGCAGGACAAGAGAGAAGTGGAGAAGGAAAGGTGACACTAAAGCTGGCAGGGGAAGGCTACAAAGCAATGGTTTTTCTGGGAATTAGAAAACACATTGGACTCTCCTGCTTTAATTCAACACTTGAAAGTTAAATAAAATACTGCAAGTGACGCTGCACTGGGACCTGCTGCACCACAAGGCATCACCAGACACACAGTGAGATCCTTTCCTCAAAGGGATGGTTTGAGGCTCGCGGGACAGGAAGAGTATGCACATAAAACTTCACACGACAGTGAAATTCAACATCATTTAGGACATATTGTCATCTACACAGTAAACAGTTAATTTTGCTCCTGTGTTTGTTACTGCCAAACAACAAAGGACCACCATATGCAAGCCCTTCTGAGAAGAAATCAGATGCAGAGTGAAGCAACTTCTCACACAGGAACTCCACAGCAAAGCAAAATTAAGAACTACTTAAAAACCCTGTCTCGTAGAGAGGGTGTTCCTTACCTGACACCACCGTCCACGCAGGTCTTCATACAGGCTCTCCCAGTGGGGAAGCAAAAGCTTCTGTGCTGAAAAAATGATGAAGCACCAGTTAAGAAGTTACTGCACAGGCCCTGCCCATGCTTACGTCCATCACAAACTCTGCTGCATCTTTTTGTTTACAGAAACGTATACAATAGATGAAAGTTGACTGTGTAAGCAAAAGCTAGCTATTTTAAACTGACCCTGCCCGCTTAGTGGCATATACTCTGCAGGAAATGGGTTATAAAAGTGACTGTATAAACGAGGCACACAGCATTTAGCAAATGAACTTTAAACAAGATGATTTTATGTGGAGGAGATGTATTTGCTCCACTTCTTTAGGCTGACAGCGAATGAAGCTTTGTAAGTGTTTGCCAGTTAAAACACAGCACAAAAGTAAAGTAACAGGCTCTACACCAGTGTAAGTCAGTGTATTCACAATGACAAATGACTAATTTGGATTTTACCTAAAATTACATTAATCCACATATATTTTTATTTCCTGATATGAATGCCTTCAGCAAAGCATCTGCTGAAAAATGGTCGTGAATTGCAACCCCTCTAACTATTCTGGTTCCATTTGTTTTCCTTGTGCAGACAAGCTCTGATTTGGGATTTCCACACTTGCTGGTCCCTGACAAGCAGAAGAAAGTAATTCAGACACACAGAATCTAATCTACAGTCTTGCTTCTCTCTGTCACAGAGGTAATGACCATAAATACCTCCCATTTGATAGATTAAAAAAAAATAGGCAGGTATAAATATGCTTATTATTACTTTAAAATGCCCTTCTTTAGTGTAGCAGGTGCTGCCTGGAACATGCCTTCCCGATGAGGAGGGCATCGTTCAGATGCTGATGTCCAAACGGCGAGGCACGGGGCCCAGCGTCACCCCTCAGCGCTGCTGCCCGGCCGAGGAGCCCTCTCCCTTGGCGAGGAGGGGTGCGCGGGGGGTGCAGCCTGCGCGGAGGGGACGCCTCAAACCCTGGGCTGAGGGCCAAGACAAACCCGGGCACCGCGCTGTGCGCGAGCGGGTCGCGGCCTCGCGGTTTCCCACGGCCGATCGTTCTTTCCTCCGGCCGTCCTCACCAGACACCTCGGGGCTGCGCAGCTTGCCGCTCCCGGCCTTCGGCTGGCCGGCGAGCAAAGCCTCGCCGGTTTTGGCAGAGGGACGTCCAGCGTGACGGGCAGCGGCTGCCGCTGTCACTAGCGGGATGTTTTCCGGAGTTTCTCCAGCAAGGCGATGTGTTTGTGCTTTGGAACAGTTGCTCCCTAACGCTTAAAACCGAACAGGAGCACAAAAGCAGTGTGTGTCCTTGGGGGCTGCGACGTGCCATCGGGCAAAGAGGGGGGACGCGCTGTGTTCTCCCGAATTACACGCTGCGAACGCTGCTGAGTTGGCTAAGAAAAGTCCTTCAGCTCCCCTCTTTTTTAACCCCCTTCAGAAAAAAAAAAAAAAAAAAAAAAAAAAAAAATCACAAAAACAAAAAAAATCCCCCCAGATCTTTCAAACGCCACTGAGGAGCTCCAGATCTGGAGTTCGGTCAGGGGGTCCCCACTGCAGCTGAGCCCAGTCACCCCAACAGCACGTCAACCCGGACACACAGAACGAACAGCAGCCACAGCTCCCTGGCACGCGCTTCTGAGACCACATCTGTTATCCCCAAACAGCAGTACACACCCTCCCAAACACGGTTAACAATTACAAGGGACAGACCTGGAGAAGTGCTCAGACAAAACATACCTTTACTTTAAAACTAGAAAAATCATAGTGATTTCAAAGCTACAGAAAGTGTCATCAAAGTAGTGAGAACACAGGAGAAATATTTCCATAACAACACAAAATCTGTTTAGCAGTCTGTGTAATCTTAGTTATTACAAAGAGGCTGAAGAAAAAAAAAATGCAACAACGAGTTTTCTTTCTGCTGAGGTGTGTGGAACAAATATTGATTTTTGACCGTTGTACAGGATGTTTTCTACCCCAGGGAGCACCTGCAGGGGGAAGAACTGTCTCTGGCAATAAGAAGTAGTATTTACCTTGCCTAATGGCTATATGTTAATACATTTCTATTGGCAAAATCCATTTAATATGGCATATATGTAGTAGTTTCTGGCTTAAAAACTAAGAAAGCTGAAGAAGGAGACTAAATGTTCTTTTCTTCCTCTGATGGGAACACATACAGATTTTCTCATTACTGGCAACACGAACTAAGCCTACATCAAGGGGAACAGACAAACTCCAACAACCCTCAGCTGCAGCACAATGCCACCATGAAGCTTTATTCTCCCCAGCAGCACGGCGGACTTCACACCTTCTCCCCTGGTCATATCACCCATACACTAATTAATAACCGAATAGCAGCAACCGCTACCGTGCTACTGCAAAGATAAAAACATTACCTCCGATCAACAGGGACTCCTCGTGCCGGAGCCTGTTCGCGCTGTGCAGAAGGCACCGGGAGAAGCTATCAGTTCCCGGACGCCCATGCTCGGCCGCTGGCCGATTCCATATGCGCGGCGCAGATCCCCACCTTCTCCGGCTGCCAAGCCGGCCGCAGCCTGGGAACAATGCCGCCTCTGTCAGCCCGCCGAGCGGGCGCTGGCACAAAGGCACGCTCACACACAGCCCCGGACTGCTATTTTGGTTTGGTTTTTTTTTTTTCTTCTTCCTGGAGTACAGGCTGAGGAGAAGGGACGGGAGGAAAATGCCGATGTATTCGTGATCAGCCACAGGTTTGTTGTGGCGAGGAGGGGTAGGACGGTGTCGGTGCAGGACGGGCACCCCAGTGCCTAGAGCCGAGATGGAATCTGCGCTGGGGAGAGTGCTCGCTGCCTCGCTTCGCACATTCTTGTTTCAGAGCCGTGGGTGGGTGGCTGCCCCAGCAAGCAGCCGAAACAGGGGAGGAGTTACACAAAACGCAATTTACAGCTTGAAGCCTTGCCTGCCTCTTTGCGAGCAGGACCGAGAGGCAAAATCGCGGCGTGATGACAGAGCAGCACGCCCTGCGCGCCCCACCTGCCACTGCTTGCTGTCCCAAACTGCCTGGGAAAGCTCCCCTCCCTGCTGCGGTGTGATCCCCGGCACGGAGATCGCTCTCCCACCACCAGGAAGCCACACTCCGGAGAGCCTCCGAGCTCTCATGCTATGGTGTGATCCCCGGCACGGAGATCCATCTCCCACCACTGGGAAGCCACACTCCAGAGAGCCTCTGAGCATGCTGGCCGTCCACTCTCTCCCCACCACATTACCAGTGCGATTTCCAAGGAGGCACAGTGCTTCACAACCTTACGGAGCGACTGTGGGATGAGGCAATGAATGACATCCTCAGCAGATGTTTACAGCTGCCACTTCGAAGAGAGGAAGACAGCAGCATCTTAAATCCCAGTTTTCTGTGAAGCAGCCCTTGAAAATCAGGGAGGCAAAGCAGAAAGCCCTTTTAAAATCAGATGCCTGTATTTTTCCTGTTTTGAAAGGACTGTCGTGTGCAGGTAGCACACATTTCACATAACTCCAGGTTTGTTTTTCCTACCAGAAAGTGAGAAGCGATCTGGCTCGGCTCCAGAGAAGTCGTTGATGATCCCGGCTGAAACCAACTGGAATTTTACAGCTTAACTCGAACATTCCCAAGCCAACTCCACAACAGACGGTAGCTGTTTCTAATTCCTTCAAATTAATTATAACAGAGATCTCAGAACACTGTAACTGAATGGAGCAGCAAGCAACAATGTGTTTTCTTCTAGGTTCAAACACCAAGGGACACACAGGCCTAGGGTGCAGCAGAGCTATGGACTCATTCCAGGTCCCCGATGAACCACCACAGCCGTTGGGTCCCATGCAATTAATATTAATTGGTGACTTGCTGGCAATCCCTCAGGGGCCCTATCTCACCCTTTTAGCAGGTCCTGTCAGGTCAGGCTTGAGGCTCATCAGCAGTGCCAGGCATCACTGGTGTCCCCGGTCTTGGGGCTCTTTTTTTGCTGCAAAATTTTTGGGGAACTGGCAAGGATTATCGTCAGCAACGACCAATCACAGATATGCCACTTCCAAATTAACGCACACGAGGTTATAACATGAGACAGCAAAAGAAGGAGATTTCTAGAGGGAATGTATAAACATTTTTTGAAAAGAACTTGTTTCAAAGCATTTCACTGAGGCCAAACTCCAACATAATTTTCAGGAAAACTGAGTAGCAGTGCCAGTGGATAGTAACAACCCAGTAAGGCTCTGCACCTCGTACTCAAAATTAAGCTGAGAAAGGAGAGCTGGGAATGAGCGGTTGCCTCTTCTAATTACATTCTTTAATAACAGCTCTTAAGGAAACTTTTTCCTTTTATCAACTAATAAGATCAACTTATCTGACTTCAGCATCTTGCCAAATGGACTTCAGCAGGATTGCTTTCTACCAGCAGAGCCAGACAACTCCGTGGCAATAAACAAAATCAGATGTTCTTTGACAGAATGTTTTAAATATCTAAAACATATTTCAGAGCAGCTTCCAGGGTCAACATCACAGTTGATGGATCTCAAACATTATCTCTTTTTGCTCTGCAGAATTACATAAGTAATCTCAAAAATCCATACACTTCAATCCTTTAAAAAATAAAACAAGTGCTGAGGCAGTTATTTAGAGTCAAAAGGATGCCCTAAACGAGAACTGCAGGGAGGCCAGCTTACACGCACCATTCAATTACTAGTGAAGTACACAACTTCTAATGGTAAAATACATTAGGAAATGCTTGTTGCTACAGGCAAGCAGAACTACTTCAACTAAAACAGGTCAAGTATAATCAAGAGCAATGTCCTACAGGCCAGCTTTATTCCTCCTCCCTTTTCTGCTCCTCCTGAGTTTCTAGTCCTCATGAATCAGTGGTCCTTGGCATTACTCTTCTCATAGCATTTTCCTCCTTTACCATGCAGTGTTTGGGAACTGCAACATAGCCTCAATACGCTGTCCAATGCCAAATGTCTCATACAGGGTACATTTTGGCTTGGAGGAAGTCAAGAACATTAGCGATGGTTACTTCTCTCAGAAATCTCAGGTCTGGAGCAGAGCACTACAGCCTGCCTGTGCATTCTCACTTCATCGCTAACAATTTGCACCTCTAGATTTTACTTAAGGGCTCATGTTGTACTTAGCATACACAAACTGAAGTGTGAAAACCAAAATTCATAGTATTTACATTGGTCCGCAGATATATAGAGATTTATCATTTTCATAGATGTGGTTTATATGACATAGTTTATCAATTTTTTCCTTGGAGATCCTTCTCTCTCTGGATCTTTGTGATTCTATTCGATTTTGATTTTTTAAAGGCCTTATTGTCTTCCCCCCCCCCCCATCTATGGCATGCAAAGATCCAGCCATTACTTTTTAGTCTCACATGAAAAATGAATACTTTCAGCCTATTCTCATGATTATTTTAAAAGTACAGAAGATGACCTTGTTTTCACTGGTGTAACCGCACAGCAATTCCATTAACTTCCAGTATCTTTGGATGTACACCACCCATCTGAGATGTCCCTCACCTCTATCTCACAGAACCTTAGCTCTCAAAGAGTATAAAACCACAAAGATATTGCTCAGGGCAGTTTAGGTAGCAAAAGAGTTCTGTCATTCAGTGAAGGAATAGATCAAGGAACGACAGAATGAAAGTTTCAGAGATTTCTTCCGTAAAAACATGCAAGAGGAAGGAGCACAGTGCGCACTCTGGTAGGGTCAATAAGGTGCAGCAAATGTCTTTGGAGTTGCAGAAGGATTATTAGATTTCTTAGTATGCTGCCACTGAAAACCTGGTTTGCTCACAGGCTTTTACAGCACACACACATTCACACTCCTACTTGACATCTACTACTAGGAGACAGAGGGATACAACATTCAGTTTTCAGAAAACACACGACCAAGCCTTTCTTCCTCCAATTAAAAATGCCAGGACTTAGTCACCACCACTCTAATACCCTGATATCAAATTCAATCTTTACAAATACAAGGCAAGCATCTTCAAGCAAATTATGAACATCTCTGTCCATGCAGGTAAGAGTTACACTTGTAAATTACTGCTCTAAATAGGTGTTACATCAAATCTTCAGCTAGTCAAAGACAGATGTGTTCAGGCTGCATCCGGTGACAATGAAGCCTTAAACCTAGAGATTTTAGTTAAATTTGAATTAGCTGTTGATGAAAACCAACTTGATAACGCTGCTAATTCTAGACTTCCCTTAACTACAGTTTTTCCAGTCAAACTTGTCATTGTTATTCCTTCCTGCATTAATTTACTAAGACCATTCCTTCCAGTGAGAGTTTTATTCGTAGTGCTGCACGGCATCGGTACCTGCACCTCATCGGGTCCTTCCACCTGCCTGAGCCCAGCGCTGGATTGTACCAGGTTCTCTCCATCTACAGGAGATTCAGGAACTAAACACATAACTACACTTCATTAAGCATCACCTTTTGCTCTGTCTGGGAGCTTGTCAGTCCTGGGAAGTACCTGGATATCTCCGACGCATGCTGAAGAAGCACACGCCTCCGCTGCTGAAGAAGGCTGTATTTCATTTCAAACTATCTATCTTACTGAAGTATTTTACTTGGACACATCATTTGGGTCTACAGTCTGTTCTCTGCTAAAATCTCTTGACTAACTCATATGAATACATCATCTATACAAGTTATGCAAGACTTCTGGCCACGTGTATTTTAATCTAGCGTGTGTCTAAAGCCCCTTCTTAGAGGAGTCAAGTCAAAGCCTTACAAAGATTTAAAGCCTACCAATACAAGCTAAGATTAATATTGGGTGTTACAAGAATGTAAATAATTTTCTTAAATCTTTTTTAATGGAAGCTAGCTTGTAGCATTATAATAATTATGAACCACTATACATTCAGCGAAGCATTTTTATGATGTTGTTCGCAAATGTCTTTCTCCTCTTTCCACCAGTCAGACTAGCACTGATAGAGGAACTGAAACTTTCACCTCATCTGCTTCCAGTGTTTACCAAGCATTTGAGCATGGCTTTTTGGTTTCCATTTGTAATAACCAGAATTTCCAACCATTTTTCACCTAAATGCTTGATAAGAGTTGAGCTTGCTTAGTCCAGACATGGCCTAATGTATTCAATCTGCTACAGTCAAGACTAAATACTTACATATGGTTTCCTAATGCTACTCATTAGGACATGGATGGCTGCAAATGCACTTCCTTCGACTTCAGCTTGTGTTTTATTCTTCCCTGCAGCTTTCTCGTATTTATTAGAAATGAAGAAAGAAATCACATTACTAAATTTTAATTTTTCAGTTTTCCTAATCTTCAAATTTATCCCATTTGTAAGGCCCAACTATTCTATGACAAGAGCTATTTAGACCATTTAACAGAAGCAAAGTCTTGAATGGCCAGTGATTTTCTTTTTTGTTTAATGATCTCTTGCATACTCCCACTTTTCCTATACTCCACTCCTTAATTAAATTTCAGGTCAAAGCTCTTTGAGTCATGACATTCAAATGTTTTCAGATTTGGTTAAAAAATCGTGCAAATCCATTATCCTATATTGTCATAGGTAACCAGGAGAAACTTTCCTGAATTATCTGGATCTATGGACAAGATCTGATTATCTAAATCAAATTGCTAAACTCTAAATGCACAAGGGAATCATAATTTTTTTTAAATGTCAAATCAGATTAAAGTGTGCTCAAAATAATTGGCCAGACTATAGGATATTAGGGGACAGAGGTTCTGGAAATGGAAGTGACACCATGATAATTGGCAAAATGGCCACTAGAAGATATAAATCCATTTACGATTCAAGGGTTTCGTTTTGAGGTTATAAACACAAGAGAGACAAAGAACAACATCCTCCTGTCATTTGTTGACAGGTTGCGACAGAGCCCCTGAGAAGGATACCTGTGTCACTGCTTCATCACCAGCCACGACTGCTCTGCATCCCACCTCCTACAGCTGGCTTGTGTTTCCGAGTCCTGATCCTGTCCGAACTGCCCTGGTTTTGCTGCCAGGACTGGTGGCATCATACTCAGTAAATGCGTAAGAGATTAAACTGTTTGTATTCAGCAGATTACCTCGCAATAATTACTTTTCATATAATGCAATTGTCTATGTACAAGCAAGTATTTGCACAAACTATACAAGTCCTCTTACCAGAGCTACTGCTCTGTAGAAACTGTTGGACACACATCTAATTACTGAATCAGTGATACAGATGTCAGTACCATTTATTCATTCATAAAACCAGGGATATATAAAAAAAAAAAAAAGAGAGAGAGAGAAAAATAAACCATTCTTAGAAACTTTGATTTATCCATAGTGAATTGAGATAGCCTTCAATACTGGAAGATTCATTTCAGGAAAAACAGGATGGGATGTAGACTGTCAGCTTGGTTCTTGGTCTCTGATTATCAGTGCTATATCCTTCACAGTGAAAACTGGTTCAAAAAGCAGGAAAAACAAGATGAACAACCTTAATCCCCTTAAACATAAATTAAAAGTTGGTTAATTATGTCAAACATTTTTTAATGTAACCAAGGCTGTTTGTGCTGTTCTCCCACACAGCCACAGGACAGAGCAGAGAGCTGGCTGCCCGGGCATCTGCTTCACGTGGCACTAGTCCGAAACCTAGCAATATTGCCCTAAGTTTGACCGATGTTAGTGATACAAAAGAAAAAACCCAGCCTAAAGAAGCTGCTGGCACCTCAAAATCATAGAGCTCCTGAGGCAGACAAACAACAGATCAGTCAGAGCAGGCGTTTCCAGCTTCTTTCTGCTACTGTTGTCTTGGGAATTTATGCTTTTCGCCTGGACTCCACACTACCTGTGAGAGATCAGACCTGGTTGTATTGCTAATATTGTGCTGTCCTTCGATATTTTGTTATCCCGTGGACATGCTCACCATTGATGGATTGGGACATACCCAAAAGCTTCACCCAAACTTCGTTCACAACACTGGACTGAAAGAATTCAGAGACTAATTGAAATGGAAACTTAAAAGAGCAAATCTTGCACATGCCTGATAAAGCCAGGCTTACGCAAGGGTGCTGAGAAACTGGATCCTGCCTTGATTTTCAAGTATACTTTCAACTCCGTGGCACATCTGAAGCAAACACTTCTCACAGTGAAGTGGACCAGTAAGCTCGCTGTTTTTGTAAAAATGAGCAGCTAGAAATACTCTTGAACTATTTTGAGAAGTTTCAGTCCAGAAGCACTCATCCTCACTGCAGAAAGCCACCGAAAAAGAATACTCAACCCCTTTTCCACTTGCTTCCAGCAGCAGTAATTAATGTGGCAAGTGCAAAAATTATAATAAACCAAAATTGCCAGTTCATCCCTCCTTGTATCTGTTCACAAAGATTTTGCCCTGATCACACAGCATGGCCATGACAGAAGCTGGTTTGGGTTTTTTTTAATTTATAACTATTAAAAAACAACACGAAAACTATCTCAAGCATGAAGAAT
The DNA here is from genome assembly GCF_030867145.1 of Opisthocomus hoazin. Taxonomy (NCBI): domain Eukaryota; kingdom Metazoa; phylum Chordata; class Aves; order Opisthocomiformes; family Opisthocomidae; genus Opisthocomus; species Opisthocomus hoazin. The sequence continues at coordinate 34,220,148 of NC_134416.1, read as the reverse complement.
CGATCACAGCTAGCAAGCAGAGGCTCAGCCTTCAGTGTGCCTCCACTCCATCAACCTTTGATATGTGAAAGCCAGTATCTGCAGTGAAGACTTTACCCTGTAATTATTTAATAAGTCTCTACAGGCTCACATCTCCTGCGATGCCTTCACCTCAGTGGAGGAGTTCTGCAGCTACCTGCCGCTTGTGTGCCATCACCTACCACCTTCCTCCCACGCGTGGGAGGCTGCGGACGGAGTGGACTGATGGACAGAGAGGGCAGAGCATCACCACTCACGCCAGAACCCGGTCAAGGAGGACTTCCCAGAACATCTGTATGTCTCTGTCTTTGGAAAGTAACTTTTCAAATCACTCTGCCAGTGGGAACTGAACATGATGCTTAAGGAATCCTGCAATAACTTTTGGATGACAAGATTTTTTTTTTTTTTTAATCTTTGAATTTGACCTCTGTCATTTTTACATAAGTTTCCCCACCTCCAGACTCCGTGCTGGACAAAATACACTGGACAAGATAATAAGCAGTATTGCCCATGCCAACTTACTGACCTGGGAGAGATGCTAGCACAAAACCCTACAACCGAGATCAGAGGTGGGATTTGCTTAATCAAGCAAGCTTTGCCAGAAGATGTAATTGCACACGGCAGAGGATCCCATTAGTCTACCTTTAGAAGTACCCACACACTTAATCACATCCTGAAATTCTTGTTCAATATTTGCATTAAATCCATGGGAATTGCATGGGCTTCAGCATGTGTTTTCTCCCACACCAAAGCAGCCAGATGGACAGACAGGGATGCGAGAAAAACATTTTCCATTAAGCCTGAGGGGAGATGAACAAGCAAAGAAGCCCTCACACAAATCCACACCCCCCTCCCAAGCACGCATACCCCCCTGTACTCAGCACCCTGCTTTCCCGGAGCTCCTTTCCCTCGGACGCAGGGAAAGCAGCGGCCGGGCAGTCAGCGGGGCAGTGCTCCTGCCAGCACCTCCACCGCAGCCAGGAAGCATTCCTGGGGGGCTCCGTGCCGTGTTGGAGTGGGCGGCAAGCCTGGGGCTCCCCAACTCTGCTGCCCTGCCACCCAGCACAGCCCCGGGAAGAGAGGTCACCCTCTTTTGTAGCCATCACTTATTGCAACACAGAAGGTGGCTTTGTTTAAATAGTTTTTGTTCTACCAAAATTCATCTTCCCGAGCTTGTTTGCCTCCTAACAGTTGTTAATGGGTTTCATTACAGTTTTTCTCCTTTCTAATGCGCGTTCCTCCCTCTGCGAGGAAGGCGCCGGAGCAGCTGCAGCCAGCTGTGAGCTTCCCCACAGGGACCCCGACTGCTGCCTCCGAGAGACCAGCGACAATCCCGCAACGATGGAGAGCAGCTTAACTTCAGACGCGATCACTTGCTGCTGCTGTGGGAACCTGGGCAGTAAAGCGCTGCTCAACCTACGGCCGGGAAGATGAGCGTGCCTTACACCATGCCAGCAAGAGAAGAGATTTCGTTTGAAATCAGTGGGGCAGAGGAAACAAATTAATCACGCAACATGTTCAGAAAAGCCTCACCTCCTCCGAAGTGTTTCAGCAATAATGTTCAACAAATGGTAACTGTACCCTCCTCACCTTTGCTTCTACTGTCTGAGGAGGAGAAAAGACAAAATGCTACTTCTCTTTTTCCATCACTTTTAAAATCAGGTTTTCAGAGCGGCTGTTAGCATCCCCTCTGTACTACACCCCAAAAGTCACAGGGAGTCAAAGCCTGAATCTTTGCTCAGACAAATCTTCCAGGAACATCAGCTTGTAAAGCACCCCCCAGGAAACCAATTCCTACTCCCTGCCACTGGAAGCATCACAGCCAATAATCCCAATCAGGCCAACTGATATGGGTCTCTTGATTGTTTCTACTATCCTAATTTTATGGAACACTGACAAAATAAACTCAAATAAAGGCAGGTTCTCTCACATGTGTAGCCCCCTTAAAATCAAACCACAGACATTAAGAACGTGAAATATGAGCCATGTACAGATCTTCTCCACGAGATCCTATTAGAACAGAGCTGTAACTGGTCTGGCAGATATGCCTTCAAAAGTTGCCGGTCTTTTACACACTGAGAAAATCTCACTGCCTCTCTTTCTGAAGACGCTTTTTTTTTGTGGGATTTTGGGTGGGGGTTGTTGGGCTTGTTTCAGTTTTGGGGTGGTTTTTTTTAGCTCAGAATTTCCATGAATTCCAAGTCCTGAGTAAAAAGAAAAAAACGAAACCTCCAAACTTATTTTGCTTGTGTTTCATGAGCTTATGACCACGAAAAGCTCCATGCAAACATGTGAATATGTAAGGCAGCCATTTTAGATATTTGCTTATTTAAATAGTAGGCCATTTGTTGCATGAATTTAACATTGTCAGTAAGCGCAGGTGGTGTTAAGTTCTTTGGCCTTTGTGTTCTTTCTTACTGATATAATAATAATTTCCAATAGCTTATTTTTTAAAAAGTAGAGTACTCACGGTGCTATTTGGGGGTTTTATAGCAATGTTTAACATGGGGGAGCGCATAAAGGAAAGAGCAAGCTGAAGTTACACCTCCAGTAGTACATATCCACGACCCAGTATAACTCCATGTACAAACTCACTGTTAACAGAGAGACAAGCCCAGCCAAGGTCCACTGCCACCTGTGACCCACCACCTCTCACTTCTGCTCAGCCATCCCTCTCCTGCAGCCCTATCCCCGTCCTTCCCCTGCCGGCTGCTCCACCCCTCTCCTGCCGGCAGTGTTAGCAAGAGCACTCACAGCACTGGACATTGCTGCTTGATTCATCGCTGAATCCACACAACATAAATCCCCCAGGAAAGCCAAAGCACCACTACATTAATGCTTCAGCTTCACTGCAAGAGCATCTCTCGAAAGGCCTAGAAACTCATTTCAGATGGCCATGGCTTTGCTCTCGCTGCGCACTGGTCAAGAGGCGATTAAAATGGATAGTGAAAACCACTGCAAATAATCCGAAGGATTGCATTCCCATCATGTTTGCCACTAGGATTTACAATCCTATTTTTGCCTATATAAATCTCAGTGCAATGCCGCCCTGATGAAATCATTAGGACCACAGGTGGAAAAGCCCAGAACCTGATCCAGAAGGCAGGAGCACCACCGCTTCGCCTGCAACGAGCCTGCGGGGCCGTGCCAGTCATTTATTTCTCCAGACATCTGCCTGCTTAGGATGAAGCTGTTACAGGAATTGTTTTAACGACATTCTGTCCCATGCAAGCGTGCAGCCAAAAAAATGTAAACCCTGCTCTTGACACAGCCTTTTTCAATACAGATGGAGTTCACAGAACAATTTATCCTTCACGTTTTTATCTTCAGCCTTATCATTTCCATTTGGTCAAGACCCCTCATCACGTCTCATTCTTATTTTGGTGCTAGGCCTAAGAGTTACATACATGGTTATTTTGACTCAGCATCATCCTGCCATCCTCAATTCTTCCTTAACATAAAAAAGCCAAAAGCAAAAGCCCTACCTGCCAATATAATTTTATGTTCTTACTAATAGTGTCTGACGGGAGGATGAATGCATGAAAACCAAACAAAGCCACACATGTGCAATGTGAAGGATTCCCATCGCTGCAGAGACCTTATCTTCTGCGCTTTCCTGACTCTGCGGTAAATTAGAGACGCTCCCAAATGGTGAAAACTAGCGAGGAACTTTGCTTTGCTAACCATTCCCTTTAAAAAAAAGTCTTTCAAGGAACTATTTGATGGCGTTAAACTTTCTGTCTCTTAAACACGCAATTCTCTACTGAAAGCGGGTAATGTGAAGCAAAGTACCGGAAAATGAAGTGGCTTAAGATTATACACAGTCAGTTGGGCTTTCTCTAAAGAAAGATTACACGGACCCTTTACAGCTTGCAAAGCTAAATTTCTCGAAGCTGAAAGAAAGTGTGGAATAACTTCAGGCTCATGCCAAAGGACAGCAGCAGGCAGCATCCCGCACAATGGGTCTGCATTGCCACCCCACTAATACCCTCGTCACATAAAAGGGCAGGAGCGATAAACCGGAACGAATAGGAAGATTAATTCCTGGTGGCTTTTACAGCTAACAGCCATACCACTGGGGCAGCCACACCGGCCAGGCATTTTGTGCCCCACGGCTAGGTTGGTCCCTGCTCTGAACTGGGACCTTGACTCTGTGGCACTGCAAGCAGGGCACCTCGCAAACACTACAGATGAGCAGGCTCTGGAGAGCTGAACGTGGAAAATATATCAGGATGCAGCACTGTCCTTGCTGCTTGAGGATACCTGATTCTGGCCATTGGACCAGCCCATCACTTCTCCATTGTCAGCATGGAAATGCTTCCTGCAGGCTCGCACTCCCTGGAGCACTGCAGGAGGATCTGGCAGCTGGAAAGGAGAAAGACAGATTTTCAAGCATCTGGAAAGATACAGGCAAACCAGGATACGCAGGTTAGACTGGTATCTGTGCTAAAATGACAAGCGCTGAGATCAATGCGCTTAGTGGCTAGGCTGGTTGGCCACCTGAGATTCACCACACTGAAGCCTTCTGCCCAGCAGCCTTCCAGGCACAGTTTAGGAAAAAGTGCCCTGAAACAAGATTTAATATCTTTCCACTGGAACAAAAGTTCTGAAACCTCAAGATATCCTTAGATACCAGTTTCCCTTATCCAGTGAGGTCCAGCTTCTGTCTGGTAAACACTCAGGAGTCCATAAGGTCAAAGCTTTCATGTTCTCTGTGGATCCTGTGTTGGGAACCTTACAACAGTTCAAATAATCTCATTCATGCCTTTAACTTTTGAACGGTACAAAAATACAGACAAGGAAATACTAGTGATGCTTGCTATCACTGCCAAAAAGTGGAATCTACCATGTGAACTGAAAAATAAAAAATATAACACGAGAGTTTAAGAGTGTAGGAAGAACTAGGTGAAATGAGAGCAAAGATGTGTCTTACAACATAGCTATGAAAGGAGTAGTAAATGGAACCAGCAAAAATACTAGCGCACTTCAAAAAATAAAAATTATTGAAATTGTCAACTTTTAATTTAAACTACTTAGACTTAGCCACAGGTATGAAAAGAAGTACATCTGTAAGGAAGAAAATAAAGCAATACGGACCTGACAAGAAATGTAACTATGCTAAGATAAAGCGATATGAAATTGTGTACAGGTTGAGAAAGACTCTTTGCCTTTTATTTATTTATTTTACTAGCAGGGCTTCCCATCTGCTTCAGGACAGCAGAAAGCAACAGTCCTGAGGCTCTGAAGAGGTCCACACCAGAAACCTCCACACTTGCTCCGGTGTCCCATAGCACAGCCACACCAAGTCCAGCCCTCCACACACCACTGGAAAATGTTTCTGAGCAAAGCGTGAAGCTCTGCGCCGAGAGCTGCTAGACCCCTGAGGAGCTCACAAGCCTCTACAGTCACAGTGCTCTGCAGAAGTGCCAGCACCCAAGGAAAACCGAGACAAAAGTCATCTCCTAAATTTCCCTCCACACAAGGACCTGGACCTTTTAGAGCTAAATCGTCACTTTTCAATTTCTTTATCCTCCGCACTCTGAGCGCTGATACTGTGAGCCCTTCCAGGCTGAGCAGACTGCTGCCACATCAATATTCGTAGAGGAGATGCTGAAGAAAGTTCATTTATTTTTCAGCATTATTACAGTTAATTGGAAACATCTGCTACAAGTATCTGTATGCCAGAAGCATCCCAATCTACTAGGCAGTCTCTGCAGGAATACCCACCCCATCCTTTCTGGATAAGTTTTGCCAACGGCATCTTTATTGTCAAAGAAAAGACACCGTAAGACTAATCGGCCAAATGCAGAGTTTAAATTGTCTCTGCTCATTTTCACACAAAGTGGTAACATATGTTGTGCTCTCACAGCTGTGAAAGATATTTTCACCTCCTTGTTTTGGCTTTTAACTGCTTTCTTGGAGTGAGCCAGGTCAAGGCGTTTTGGGAACACCGCTCCCCTCTGATACCCAGTAGCATCCTTAACCTAACACAGAGCTACAGTAAGAATATTCAAGTATATGCAATTAACATCTTACATTTGTATTGAGATCAGTGTCAATATAATAAATTAATGTAAGCACATTATTTAATGCAACGTGAATGTTAAATATTTGTGTAAGTATTTAAGTGAATAAAGGATAATTATATGAATGTCCAGTGGAAAAAAGTTCCTGTGGGGATAGAATACAGCCTAAACACAAAGTATTTGCAAATCTCAATATATATATTCGTTGAGACCTACTGAAAATCTGGGCTGGAACTTACAAACAGAATTTCTAAACAGGTCATCAAAGATAATGAAAAATTTCAGTGCAGACTGGACTTTCTATATATTATTAGGCCTCTGTCTGACTCTGCTGTAATTTTCTTTTTAATAGGCTCAAATGTGACACAGGACCATTTTTAGTAGAAGGGATCCATCAAAATTGTGAATAATGAAAGAAGTCTTTTTTTTATGGGAAAATGATGAACAAAGATGTTCGTATTAAGGAACGAAGTGTGGTTATATCTCTAATCTTTAATGAAGTCAGAACAAACCAGACAATGTCTATACTACAGAGTCTGCTCACAATAGCGGGAGACTTTTTACTGGTTGTATGAGGCAGCATGATGGAAAAACTTGTTTAAAAAGGTAAAGAATAGTAACTTTCAACCTCTGAAGACATCTTTGAAGCAGATGCTGTTCCCTGAGATGCCAGACTAGGAAAGTTTATTTGGGGAGGGGAAAAAAAAAAAAAAAGATGAGATTTTGAGTCAGATTTTTTTTAAAAAATAAATTACTATGGGTAAAATTTTCACGCAGATGGTCACTATGAATTCTTATCTCAAACCAGATTAGAAACAGATTTCCTATTTACATGAAGAACAGAAATCAGTCTTCTGTAATCTACTTTTCATAGACCTCTCCTACCCCAAGGGTAAGAACAGGCACAAATTTCTCTTTTAACAGTGTGGGAACAGACATTTGTTTGTCGACACTGTCAAGAAGTTCCAAATCACGGTGAAGGAACTTGCACTCATCGACAGAAAAAATGAACTGTGAAAAGCAGAAGACCATGTAATGTCTGGATACATGTCTTCATTTGGCAGAATCATGATGCTGATAGTACTAATTCAAAAACAGCAAGGCCTCTGACTGAAAGAGCAAGTACTCCCTTATTCCCTGAAACAGCATAGTTCCCACACCACATTATCTGCAGCAATAGTTAGGATGTGAACTTTTGGGCCAGTTTTCTTCATCTCATGTAATGAGTTTATGAGGACCATCATCACTTCATCTCTCATGTTTTAACAAGCTAGTTTGTATTTCTTTCTGATTTCCTGCAGAAGAGACAATGATAAGGCTGGCAGTGAATATAACCTGTACTAAATTCAAGAGATATTAAGTGAATAAACCCATGAACCTCAGCATTCAAGTTAACATTCAGCACTGGTTAAGTAGTATTCTTGAACCCTCACCATACTACTGTATAAAAATTAATACAACTGCTCTATAATTTTAAGGCATCACCAACCAGAAAATTATACAGTGAAGCATATAGTTCCTGAGCACATTCATAGGTCTTTAAGACACAAAAAATAAAATTACGCCCTTTCGCTCATTTGGGCTGTGAAGCACCTTTCTCTGCAAGAAGCGGTGGGTTTGGTGGGCAGTGCCACAGCTTCCTCCGGCCCCTGGGGAAAGCCCTGACCAAGCTTTGCTGGATTTACTGCAGAAATGCAGAAGCTGTACTCACACGAAGGTGGGAAATGTGCCATTTCTGTTGGTATTAAACAGAACTAGATAAAGGAAAGAAAATCATACATTCTTGTTTGCAGCATCAAGTCGCTCTCAGTTCTCACATCAGTTGGCTTGCCATGCTGCACGTCTGACACAAAAGACAATCTTACTCTCAAAGCAGAGTAAATCAGCAAGTAAAATTCTTGGAATAACAACAGCGAAATCTGTTCAGTACTCTCCTGAACATGCATATTAAACCTGCTTCAGCCATGAAAACTTGATTAATGTGTTTAATATATTTGGAAGAAATAGTCATTCATGTCAAGGATAAACAATGTAAGCATGGAAACTAAGTGAGAATAATCTTACCGAAAAAAAAAGTAGCAGATGCTTCAGGACACAACCCCCCTAAGGATAACCACTGTTACGGCTGATCCGAAAAGCAAGCTTCACGTGCCCTAAGCGTAATAAACTGGCATCACCACTCTTGCCTTGTGTGGCAGTTAAGGAAACATGAGCATTAGCATACGAACGGATGAAACAAATGGCTGGATTTCCTGTGAAAATTAAAGTTCTGCTTTTTCAAGATTAGGGACAACATAAGTCATGACACTTTTTGCTCCTGAAATCCACAGAGCCCTACGAACCTCAGAGGGCCACATGCAGGGAGGAAAGACGAGCAGCGACAAGAATGGGTAAGAAATAGCACTGGCTGTGCCCTGAGCATCCCAAGCGTGGTCCTGGCACAGGGCTTTCACCCCCCAGGCCTGCCCATATGGCTGCGGGCTGACCCCAGGGCCCAGCAGAGCTGGTACTCATCCGTAGCGTCCCTGGATTGGAAAGTCAACACGACCAAAGAGTTAATGTAAGAGCTCCAGCCTGCCTTTGGGAAGGCAATCAGGTAAACACAGGATGCAGCATTTACTGCACCAACTCAGGACTCATCTCTCTCTCACCTCCCACGTCTTAGCTACGTAAACCTCACTCCAACCCCAAACCTTCCTGTAACTGCTGGGAATGTTCCCATCTAATGCCTGTCTGCACAACTTCAACCTGCTTCCAACAGGGAAACTTCTACAGGTGGTGGAGTCTCTGTCCTTGGAGATACTCAAACGCCATCTAGGTACAGTCCTGGGCAACCAGCTCTGTGTGGCTCTGCCTGAGCAGGGGGGTTGGACCAGATGACTTCCAGAAGACCCTTCCCACCTCAACCCCCCCGTGATTCTGTGAAACTGCTGAAGTTTTCTTCACAGCACAAACAGTCTTCCACAGGGGAAAGCTAGGTGCTGTATGAAGATTTTCTATTTCTCTGCAGGCAGGTCAATATCTAGGTTGTGCTCATGAGCAGTGATCACCAATTACCAAAACAGGCGCAGAAACTCAGCACCTTCCCACAGTAGCAACGGGCCTGGGATGAGCAGATGCAGCTGACGGCCGTCCCTTCAGGAGATGCACACTTTGCCATCTCTTAACCGTTCCCCTTTGCTGCTGCGCTGCAGCTGCGTGCACAAGAACACATCCTCTTTTAGGCTGCCTGCAGTGCACAGGCACATCTGCCACCGGGGAACGCTTCAAACACACGGAAGCAGCTAGCAATTTAATTAAAACATTCACACACAGAGAGGCACATGCACATCCCATTCCTCAAGAGAAACACTTTAAATCAATACAGGAGCACAGGACTGCAAGAAAACTCCCCAGTCCCCTCCAACAACGGAAGAAACTCCATCCTAGAGCTGCTCTTTGTTTTTACCCGTGCTGCACCAGGACAAGGCTGCTGACGAACCTCAGCGGTAACTGGGCACTGCCTCCTGTGCCTGGCCCCGCTTCAGCCATGGTCCGTTTACTTTCCTGATGCCCACTCCATCATTTAACCTAAGATTTAGCTCTCTTTACTCCCTGGCGTTTACTCTCCTCCTGTATATTTCTCCTCCTGAAGAAGCAGTACATCAGCCTCTGCTTTATTACCTGAACAAGCCAAGGTTTTCACAGTGCCTTCTGGTACAACACGCGACCCATCGTCCCCCCGATCGTCCCGCCAGCCCCTCCGTGAGCCTGCTCCAGGTTCAGCTCATCTTTCTTCAACGTGAATGTCGCACACCATTCTCAGTGCGCTTTCTCAAAACTTCAAAACATCTTGTTAATACCTTCTTTCCCTGGTAGAAATACCTCACCCACAGTCCTCTTGGCATGCATTTATCTTATCAACAGCAGCATCATGATGGTAGCTTGATCCTAGACAGGATAGGTCCTAGGAGCTTAGATCTACAACAGGGCACAGATCTAGGATCCTGGTCCTAGATGACCTAATATAGCTGTATTTATTTTTTTCCGTTTTTCAGCTGATGAGTTCCCATCTCACAGATGAAACTCAGATGATTATTCCCTGAAAACATGACCTTGCACTCTGCACAATTACATTCCATGCCATATCTATTATACGAACTTGAAAGAAAACCCAGTCCTTCTTGTATGATGTTCTGATCCTCTCCCGAAATGTCAGCGTCTCCTACCTTTGAGTCATCCGTAAATTCATAAACGCACTACTGTTTATTTGTGACAATGATAGGAAGATATCAAACATGTTTCATCTCCTTTCAGGAGCTTAATTAGTAGCCTTCCTTTGGCACAACACGTCCCTTTCAAGACTAATGTTGCCATCTCCTCTTTATTCAATTCTCGACCTATTTAACATTTCTTCTATAAATCTCCTATTTCTCTTACCATACTGATAAACCTCCATGTGGGTACCATGTTCAAATTCTTTATCAGAATTGAGATGGATTACATCTATTGCCTTCCTTCAGCAACAGAACTGCAGAAGATGAAACCGCTACCCTTGGCACAAAATATTTATTAATATTTTTTTATTTGATCCCACTTTCCATTTGATTCCCTGACTTTATTATCACATTCAACATTTGCTTTAAAATGTTCTGTACTCTAGAGGTTGGCCTAACAGGCTGTTATTTCCCCAAATCCATTTCCCCAGGCTCTATCACATAATTTGAAGTATGAATTTTATATTTCTCATTCTCATGCCCCATTGTTCAGTATATTAATTACAAACTCCGCAATCTCATATAACGATAAATGTCTTTCCAGGGAGAAGCAGAAATGTTTTTAGAAGGAAAATTTGATGACCTCTCACTGCTAGTCTCTGGAAAAGCAGTGCTCCATATTATGTTTCTGTAACTTGTCCCTGAAACTGCACCGCTGTTCTTAATGTCACAGTGTACTGGGGTCTTTTTTCAATAGCCAATAGGGGAAACATGTAGTTCCTCTTTAAAGAGGCCTCCCAAATCAAACCTAAAATCAAATACCTCCTCATAACTTAATTTAAAAGGTTAAAAATGTCAAGGTTTTCTTCACCACCAATGCACTTGTCCAATTCTCAATAAGAAATGTTATTTCTCTCCTCAGGAGCAAATGCATATAGTGCAAATAGTATTCAGAAACTCTACTGCTCTTTGGAATTAAACTCACTTTTTGCCGCTGCTGTCCATCACCAGAGTCTGGAAACAAAACAAAGCCTTGTCTCACTGACATATCCCTGCATTAACTTCCACAAATGAGTTTAAGTGTTTTCAGCCACCAGCTGTGGAAGTCCGCTGCATATTCCGCTGTACCCTAGCCCACAACCTAATTAGCAGCACTGCAAATATTCTAGATATCTACTAATATTATGCACAAAGATGTAATTAGAAGTGTGCATGCATCCAGATACATTCAAAGAAAAGAGAGAACAAACGTACAGCTCCAACTGATATCTTTATTAACCTGTTCTCAGTGGCAATATCATATACAGGGTTAGTGTGAGGTTAATGTATACCCCACACTGTGACCTTTCAGACTGAATTTAATTGCATCCCTACCAAGGATATAGAAAAATGATAAGGTGCACGCTGATTAATTTTCTTCCTTGCAGACCACAAGAGCTCATTTCAACAAAACCTTGCCATTAAATTTATAGTACAGCTGAAAAAGAGTTGTAAATGATATACACCCTAATCTAATTTTTGAAACTGTTATATCAAAGACTCTCCATCATAAGCCGCAAAATCCCCATTTACCTCTTCTGTAAACCCTCTGTACTGCGTGCAGCATTATCCTTCAATTGTCAGCGTGCTTAAAATGCGTGTGTAGCACTGTCAGAGCCTTGCTGCCAAGAGTTAAACAGCACTCTTAGGCATTCTGCTCCTGTAATCTTTGGGGACTTCAGCAACTACAAGTTAGGGGAAAATCATTAATCTACATGCAGTGCAATCTCCTGACAGACATTTCTAGTATACGTGCACAACACATTTAGGTTTTACAAGAATTTTACTGTCCCTATTTCACTAAAGCTGAGATGAGTATCTTTATGAACATACCAGTGCACAGTGAACTAACTGAACTGCGACATTTTGCCAGAATATTTTATACACTGCGACTGCCATTTAAAGTATGATATGCCTCCTTATAGCGGGTTTTATTCTAAGCTTTAGTTTCTTTTATTTGATGCCAACCTGCATTTTTTGCTAACTTTTCATTATTCTTTTAAATACATTTTTTGTGGTATTTTCAGATATTCAACATTGACACTATACTCTGCACTAACAACACTCATAGGGAACTTTGAGATACATATTTTTTAAAGCAGATTCCACTTGCACTGGATGAAAGTAACAGCCAGCCACACTGGAGTTTCAGGGTTTTTTTAAGGAGATGATGGCAGGTACATTTTGTTATTAATGTATAGGGTTTTTAGCTATTGCCTTCGTCACCATGGTCAGAACAACTCATCTACATTAAAGCACTGAAGAGCACTGTGCACAGCTGAACCATCACTTGGATCAGTTGCATTTAGAGGAACGGATACTTGGATGAGCCCCAAAATATGGTAGACCTAATGTCTCATTTGCCAGCAAATCATTTGTATCAGAAATGACTTTAAATGACAATACTAAAATTAAATTTGTCCCATGTTTAACATGCCCATTAAAAAGAAATCCTTCAACACCATTCACTGAGTCTCAGATGCAGACAGACAAAATGACCATGGGGTTGGCCACAACCCACCGTCAGCAATCTCCCTGACTTAGACCATCCGCAATGGCTGTGGGGTCCAGGCTGAACCACCTCACTCAAAAATTCACCTTCACATCTACACTGTTTCCATGAGTCTCTGATGCACAAAGGTACCGGGAGTGCCATCAAGAGCCTCGCAAAACAGAACGCTGGGTAGACCGGGTTAGTCTGACCTACGTTAGTTTTTGTTGCTTTACCAAGACTCGATTTTCATTTCACACCAAGGCTGTACCCGAAGCGGTGCTGGAGCCTCATGAAGCTTTCAGTCACCCCCAGCTTGCTTGGATGACCCTCAAGAGACAGAGCACAGTGGCAGCAAAAGGCTGGGGGAGTTTCACAGAGCTCTGAGCAAGGAGTCAGCGCTGTGACCAAGCAATCTCACGAGAGCCCATTGTGAACCAAATTCACAATTTCTCATTTAATTCATCAGAATGGAAGCTCGGTGTGAAGGACTCCACTAAGGCAAAGACAGAATTAGCGTCATCACACATGCGGCAACATATGTCTCTTTCAACATGCATTGTAAAACAGATACCAAATGGAAAACAGATGATTTTTAACTTCCTATTCTGTCTACTGGTAAAGAAAACATTCCTAAAAACCTGCATATCTTCATGTAAATTACTCTGTTGCAAAGATAAATGTCAGTTATGTGAAATGCTAGGTAAGTAGCAAAAAAGGCTTAAAAGAACAAGGAAGAAATAAAAACACCTACAAAATCTTCAAAGACAAAAAATAAACAACAGTTTATTTGTGTTCCCAGGAAAGCCTAAAGCCAAATATTAGCATTTTCTTTCGGAGGCAACTTTCTGCATATTGAGAGCCAGCTTAAACAAACATCTGGCTTTTCTTAGACTATTCGGGCAGTCTGCATTTTTTTTCTCCTTTGAGAAAACAAACATGAAAACCATTGCAGGAAGAACTCCACACAGGAGTAGTGCAGAAGAAATTCAAAAACCTTGTTATAATTATAAATGAGGTCTCGGCCAGGCAGAAATGCATATGAAATACTGTCAGGTGGGAGCGTTTGCCAGCCATCCTTCAGGAGCAACAACCACAGAAATCCACCCTTATCATCTCCTTGTTGATCTCCTCCCCCCACCCTTCATGAATTTTATATAGCTTTTCATTTTTATTTCCATACTTCTCTCTTAATCTTGCCTTAGCCCACCCCCTGCTAGACCCCAGGGCTCTTCTTTTGTATCCCAAAAACCTCAGCTGAGGATTTGCCGGTATCTAACATGAGAGGCTCAGGGGCTCCAGTCAGCTTTCGCCTGCAGTAATTTTTTCTTAGTAAAGCCTGGAGGGAAAGTACTTTTCCTTCCTTGCTAAATATTAAACATTCCTCTTCCACTGGGCAAACAAATTATCTTCTGTTATTTGTAAAGACACTCAGGTAATATTCTTGTTTACCTTTATAAACATCTTTGTGCTATCCCTAGTCTAGCTCAAGGAACCAAGCCGAAGGTGCTGCAGCTAACATCTGGTGAACAGGAGTAAGAGCCTGAACCCTGGAGAGCAGCCCCCAGAGAAATCTGTGCACAGAAGAACACAGAAATAGTCACTCTGAAGTCTGAGTTCAAGCTAAGATAGCAGCAGCCAAATGGCTCTCCAGACAGTATCTTTGGTGAGCAGCTTCATTTTGCTCATCAACTCAGCAGAAACATGGTTTCCTGCCTCCAGGGAAGGGTGCAATGTGTACTCATTAATGAGTGTTTATACAGATCAACACTACCGCTGTACTAATTTCCCCCCCCCATACATGAGGTATTTCATGATCAAAGTATTGAAATCAACCCTGCCAAAGCAACATTATTTGAGCAGTCAAGTTAAGCACATGCACGTTTGAAGGATCAGCTCTTAATGAGGTTTTTTTGGTTGTTTTTTGGCACGAATACAACAAACACTTCAACACAAATATAACTCTGCCCATGCAAAGTGAAGAGCTCTGCTCATGTAATTAGCATCTACAAGCACAAGCATTTGTTCGTAAGAATCAAACAAATCACTATTTATTTATTAGATTATTTCATAAATAGGCCAATTAGTTATGTAATATGTTGCCCTTCACTTTTCGGTTTCACTGAAATGACAGATTGTTGGTCAAATCTTGGTGGGTGGCACACAAAACTCAACAAATCCTAAAGAAAACCAGTGTACTGCCATTCCAGTCAGCAAGGCTGCAGACAAACCCGTATCTTTAACTCGGTCATCACAACCTCAACTGTTTGATGTGCATCAGCACAGTAAAGCCTATTAACTCATTAGGGTCCTTCTGAAAATAAAAACCCATCACTGGTCACCCAGGTTAGTTTAAATTTCCAAAGCTGGCTCTAAATTTATCAAATTTGATTTGAAACTGAAGGCGACTGACATGTTTTGCAGTAATCTGTCACTTCCTAAGAAATCTGATGTTAGAAGTATTTCCCAGATGTGGGTGAAGATTTCCAGATGAAGAGAGAGAGCAAGAGATATGTGTTCCTGACCAAAAGCTGCTGACTGTCTGCATTAAACAGCATTTGTCCAGGATGTGGCAGGCAAGAGACCTGAGGCTGGGTTCTTGGTGCTACAGCAAAGTGCCTGGTCAAAACACACTTGGCTGCTCTGGGATGATTTTTCCCCAACATTGTTACATTTATGCTTTCAAAAGGCCCAGTTTTGCTTCTGTATATAAAAAATAAAGTTTTAAATCTAGCATTTTGTACCAAAATAAACTGGGTGTTTTGACCGGTCACAGATACAAGCAACCAGGCTCCCAGTGCATCTCTTGAACTGCCAATGCACAACAGAAGCTTAACACAAATTTTTTGTAATATTCCATATAAAAGCTTACTTAAGTATCTCCTTCGAACTCCAATGAGTATCTGCCATATCTCAGACTACTCTTCTCCTTTTCTGTGTATTTTCCACATTCATAACCATTTTTAACTTACTTATGGCATCAATAAACTACATGAGGAGCAAGGCGACTGACACGGGAAAAGCAAACCTAACACAAAAGGTCTCCAATATATACTGCAATGTTTTCAGGAACAAACAGTAACTACAGAAACATCATGGAAATAATACAGGCAATAAATTGAAGCTATGTGAATATTCATTTTTATTTTCAAGACAACTCCTGAAATTATGAGGTCAGTTTGGCTTTGTTTATCTCTCATCACTTTCCCACCTTGTCAGAAGCTAGTGCAAAACCACTGCAGTCAATGCTCTCTTGCTAGTGTGGATTAATAGATTTGTGTTAATTGCAGCCATCTACATAAAAATATTTTCTAGTATTCTTCTATAGGACTTCTACTGACAATGAACTTGTGAACACACAGATAAAGTAAAAATAAACAATTTTTTTTACAAGAAAACTTACCTTGCAGCACACTTTTAGCAGTTGTCATGAAGACATCTGATTGCTTCCAACGGCTTTGATCTTGCTATCATGCAGCAGCTCCTGACTGAAACAAGTGACCTCAGGGGAACTGGGAAGGAATGAGGATCACTCAGCTCAGAAAGAGTGTCCTCACATCAGACATGCTTTTTCATACTCTATTTACTTTCAGGCTGGGCTGTGTGAAATATCAAATCTCTGCAGCTCCAGCTAATGGGATGGGAGTTATCTGCTCTTCAAAGGTTCATGCTTCTCAGCTGCAGATGGGACAGCAGGATAACTTCACCTTGGTTCTGCGAGGAACAAGCAACAGCAAAATAACAGAAAGGCAACTAGCCAGCTTATTGCTTTCAGCTTCCAGACGGGGAGAAAACTAGCAGAAGAAAAAGCCTTAGACAATGTATGTTCTTTTTGTGGCATTTGCCATTTATTTCAAAAGCAGGAGCTCAGCCCCGGTAAGCATCAAGTGATGAATGAGTTGCTTGTCCTGGCTAAGTGTTGAGCTTAGATCTTGGGACAGAAGCTAACAAGAAATATCATTGAAAATACAGCACCTGTTGACATTTTCCAATATGCACTGACCTTTCCAGTACCATTACATTTGGCTCCGCAGCACAATTACATTATTTCAGCTCTACCTATCGATAAGATCCTCATTATCTGAATCCCATCAAAATCTCTGCACTTCTACTGAGAGCAGAGAAAAGGACACTACTGAAAGAGGGCTGTCTGAAAAAAAGTGCCAGTTCAGTGACACCAGAAAGACCCCCACTTTGCTGCCGGGGTTAATTGCTCACACCACCGCACTGCAACCTGGCCAGGTATGTACAGCACAGAGACTGACAACTGACGCGAGGACAGCTCGTGGTGACAGGGACAGCAGTAGGCAGCTAAAGAGCACCAAATGCAATATTCAAGAACAGAGTATAAAATATGAATCTTGTAATCACAAGCACACCTGCAAACCAGAAATCATTTTGTGATATGTGAGAAGAGTCCAAGATAATTTATCAGTCAGAAAACAACCCCCCGTATTCTCCATTGTTTAACCATCCTTATGAGGTTACAATGATTAGTTTTATTTCTAGCAAACCTACAAATTTGCTTTCCTTCACTTCCCCTCCTCTATGTACATCTGCTTAATATGCAAAGGTAATGCATTTTATTGAAGAAATAAGGAAGATCTGCATTAAGTCACGTCTGCTTCAGAACTCAGTTGACTCCCCACCAGCTGGAATCTATTATTTGATTAAAAATGCTGTTGTGCCAGCTGCCAGGCAGCACGTCTCGCTACCCTGACTCCTGGTGGAATTAAATCCATACTAAAAAAGTAGTCTAGCATGAATCAGCCTCTTCTCAATATTAATGCATACCTGGAAAATAAAAGCATTAAAAAACAACCCAGCCCTCCTAGACCTGGCTACCCCAATCTCTAACGCAGAAGGTGCTCAGTAGGGAAGAACTTCAAATTTTGTGTATTACAAGGTAGTAATTTCATAAGGCAATGTCCGAATTATATGCCCAGGTTTGTGTTTAAGAGTGCTCTCTCTTTACCACAAAAACAAACCAAACTCCTCTTCCAACAGGAACAGTCCTAAAATAAGAGATGGTTGCTGAGTTTAAAGAATTAACAGCTCTTGTATCTCACTGATACAGTGAAGTATTTACTAGCGGAGGGTAATTATTATGGAATGTACCCAGAGCAAAAAGTAATTTATAGTTAAGTCTGTTACTGCTAATTTAGTTAGAACGAGAGACTGTGTCAGGCAAAAAAGCCCATTTAGTTTGAGAGGGACTTGCGCCTGATGTGGACCGCAGGAACATATGACAAGAGTATATGCTGTGAATAAGCACTTAAAATGTTGCTCAGCTCCTTGCAGTGCAAGAGCATTAAAAGCTTCAAGGCAATCATTTGCAAAAGCGTGCTTAAAAGGCCTCTAAATAGAAACATAGCAATGGTATATTGACAGGACCAATTCTTCCCATTTTCTTTTTCAGTTACTCAAAGCAAGCTGCAGACTACAGCTTCGCTAGCTCTGAAAAAAAGTCCATCAGCAGCTCTACAGCAAGTTTACACTCAATGGGATGTCTGCAGCTTCCTTTGTTCAGTGGATAGCCCTAAAGCCTGAGCGTGGCAGAGAGTAGCCCAGAGTCCGCACTGCAGAAAATGCTTTGCTGACAGTGTCTGCGGGGAGGCACGTCCCTGCTCATGGAGTCCTGCGGGCACCGAACTCCTCTTCAACCCCGAACAGCGATGTCCAGTTCAGACTCTCTGGAGAAACAAAAATAAACTAACTTCGCTGCATGTTCAGAGATCTTCCTTTCAAATGTATGTCAATTCAGTTTGGAAAAGCTTGACCTCATCCTTCTGATTTTGATTTCTTAGCACCAATTAAAAACACCAGTGTTACCAACATTCTTCTCTTACTAAATCAAAAACGCTGCAGCTACTGGGATGAAAATTAACTCCATCCCAGCCGAACCCAGGACAGCAAGAAATGTATTATTTCATATATTTTTAGAGACTGAGCTTTGTATATTTTAACTTTTCACTCTACAACCTCTTTCACACCAGTAAAAAGTGTTGTAGTGTAGCCCCATCTATGCTTCTTCAAGCACCAGTTAGAAATGCATTACACGTGCACATACTGACAAGCATCCCGCAAATGCAAAAAACAGTGTTCCCCGGGGTCAGTACTGGGCCCAGTCTTGTTCAACATATTCATCAATTACCTGGATGTAGGGACAGAGTGTACCCTCAGCAAGTTTGCTGATGACACAAAACTGGGAGGAGTGGTGGATACACCAGAAGGCTGTGCTGCCATTCAGTGAGACCTGGACAGGCTGGAGAGCTGGGCAGAGAGGAACCTGATGAAATTCAACAAGGTCAAGTGCAGGGTCCTGCACCTGGGGAAGAACAGCCCCATGCACCAGTACAGGCTCAGGGCGGACCTGCTGGAAAGCAGCTCTGGGAGAGAGGGACCTGGGTGTGCTGGTGGACGACAAGTTGACCATGAGCCAGCAGTGTGCCCTGGCTGCCAAGAAAGCTAATGGGATCCTGAGGTGCATCAAGAAGAGTGTGGCCAGCAGGTCGAGAGAGGTTCTCCTCCCCCTCTACTCTGCACTAGTGAGGTCCCATCTGGAGTACTGCGTCCAGTTCTGGGCTCCCCAGTTCAGGGGAGATGAGGAACTACTGGAGACAGTCCAGCGAAGGGCTATGAAGATGATTAGGAAACTGGAGCATCTCTCCTACGAGGAAAGGCTGAGGATGCTGGGCTTGTTTAGCCTGGAGAAGAGAAGGCTGAGAAGGGATCTTATGAATGTTGATAAATACCTGAAGGGTGGGTGTCAACAGGACGGGGCCAGACTCTTTTCAGTGGTGCCCAGCGACAGGACAAGGGGCAATGGGCACAAACTGAAGCATAGCAAGTTCCATCTGAATATGAGGAAGAACTTCTTCACTCTGAGGGTGACGGAGCACTGGAACAGGCTGCCCAGGGAGGTTTTGGAGTCTCCTTCTCTGGAGATATTCAAGACCCGCCTGGACGTGGTCCTGTGCAGCCTGCTGTAGGTGAACCTGCTTTAGCAGGAGAGTTGAACTAGATGACCCACAGAGGTCCCTTCCAACCCCAAACATTCTGTGATTCTGTAATTCTGTGTAATATTTATGTGCTTTTCCTATTCACTAACTTACCTGGCAGCATACACCCGCAACCTCAATCCACCATCAAATAAGTCAACCTGTCATAGATACATTCCTCTTGTCTATCATGCAAGATGGAGATACTCTCCATGCCAAAGACACAAAGTACCTGGACCTCCAACAGTACCTGCTTTACTGAGAGACAGCAATGGTTCATCTAAAGACATCACAAAGAGATCACCACTGAAAAGGAAGTTTAGTTTCTGCTTGGTATACGCTATTTGTCTCAAAAGTGTCACAGACAGTGACCTTTAAAATCTTGATCTTCCCATACACCAGAAAAAGCCATACATTGAGATTTAGCATGATTTCATTAAAGGAACACCATCAAACCCTGTATAATAAGAGTACAGTGCCCAGATTTGCCAACAGAGACATTTAAAAATAGATTTAATGGCAATTACAATATTCCTATCCCAAACAGTAGCTAAAACTTCATCCCACCCTATGCTGGCATGTAGTGTGTGTAGGCCTCAAATTTCAATAAAAGGAAGCAAATGCTTTTAACAGCACACAGAGTTTTTATGAGATGTGCCATCTACAGGTAGACTACTGTCCCTCAATAAACATTTGCTGACTAAATGTGCTATTCCAATTAACATAACCCTTATTGAAATGATAAAAGATACTTAAGTTTAGCTTAAATTTTAAGAAAACTACTGAGTAGTAACAGCAGTAAGTCATTTTATGTAAAAAAAATCTTTAATATTTATACCAATATTTGTATTTCAATAGTATTGGTGTAACAACCCTTCATACATGTTGCAGGTGTGGAGGAACCTTTTGTAGTCCCAGTGCAAACCCACCCCAATCTGCCCAGGCTGACGCTCTCGCACCAGCAGCAGCCAGACTTTAATTGGCAACGTAAGTTCTGGCAAAGAGCTCCTATGGATGCTTGGGAAAACACTGAGCAAATGTCCCGTCCATACTGAAACCTCCCATCTGCCAAGCTCTTGATCTGCAGCAGTGCTGAACATACACCTGAAAATGGAAGATCTGATATTAAATAGTGAGGAACACCACAAGCCCTTAAGAAGAAACATAAATCTGTATTTCAGCTCAGACATTCAAAATTAATAGAAATATTTTAAGAACATTCCTTATTAAGGACATACGCCTTCAATTTTCACCTTTGCCATATAATAACAACATTCATTTTCCTCACTTTGTGCTGAGAAAAAGCCTATGAAAGTTGTGAAGCACTGAGCCATCACAGTTATTTTCTCTTCTCTGCGTTACGGTAGCATTTAGGAGCCCCAGGCTGCCATACAGGCACACTGGAGGCTGTGCTCAGAGAGAACAAAGAAGATGGTTCTTGCCTTGGAGAGTCACATTTAAACATAAAAAACCCACCAGTAAGTGGATGTGGATGGTTGACAAGGAAGCAAGAGGAGACAAAGAGACTGCATCAGCCAACACAAGAGGCCGTGGCTGTAACCCATCGCTAACCTACTTTTTTTTTTTTCAGGGATTATGGCAGAGGAGAGTTTAAGAAGGGATTTAAAAGCAGAAAATGAGGTTAAGTGTGTTGATGTCTGCCCACAACTCACCCTTAACATCAGCAGTAGCAACGAATAAAGCCCACAGATGCTGGTTTGGATACACGGCAGGTCAGTGGTGAAGCTGATACTGCAGGTGAACTGGAGGGATGTGTGGACAGATGGGCCAAAAGGGCTTTGGATATGAAATCAGGCTGCTTCTTACTACCATTATTATAAGAGAGAGAGATGAATATTACAGAAATGCTCACAGAAAACATATTTCTTTTTACAGCAGGTTTGAACAACCTAAAAGCTACACAAGCTGTATGTGGACCACGCTTGACAGTGGACTGAGGAGTGGCATTGCTTCATGACCACAGGCATCCCTAGGGCTGGCTCCTAAGCACTGCTCAGTCCACAGACATCTCTGGAGGAAAAAGCACGCCTTATCTGACACCCTACACAGTTGATTTTTTAAGCCTGGGACATCATTAGCTAAGCTGGTTGTTTTCAGGAGTTATCATCTTCCAATGACTCCTAAAGTATCTGTATGCAACAGTCAGAAACTTCTGTGTTCCATGACTAATTTGGTCTTTTATAAATTGATTTATATATGTACATGCCATTTAATTCTGTCAGAAAATATTTCAGACAATATTTTTTCTGTTGTCTCCTTAGCTCAGCCATTTTACCAAGTGAAGAGAGCAGAGGCATCTGGAGTCCATTTGAGCTCAGTAACAAACCTTGGTCTTAAAACATATTTGCCTTTCAGGAGATGAGTCTCAACAGCAGTGCTGCCTTTTCTCCAGCTGACCCGTGAGATGGACCAGTATCTGCCAGCCTCTTACTAAGCCTCTGAATATATCTGTTTGGTGAGGCAAGGTGTTTCACCAAAGACATGTTGACATTAGGTAAATTATTGTTTAGAGAAAAAAAAGGTAGAAACAGAAAAAGGCAGCAGACATCTTCCTCCCATACATGACCTTTTTAATGGTGGTTTCCAAATCAATCACTTTTCATCAAAAATTTCAGCAAAGCATCAGAAGAAAGCGATTTTAGGAACACAACAACATCACAAAATTAAGAAAACTCTTTTTGCTGTACTGTATTCAGATAAACCTTAACAAAGAAATACCTGTTAAAAATATGGCTTATCTTTCATTTTTTTTGCTCGGTGCTCTTCACTATGTCCTTTAAAAGCTATTAACAATCAACACCCAAAGGAAACGTGTAGATGTGGCACTTCAGGACATGGTTTAGCAGGCATGGTGGTGTTGGACTGACGGTTGGACTTGATGATCTTAGAGGTCTTTTCCAACCTTAATGATTCTGTGAAAGCCAGTAGGTAACGTACTAGCTTGCTAATGTATCCCTGTCCCACACAACTGTAGGCTGGAAGAGCGCACCGAGACCCAGCATCCTGATAAGCAGAACACTGCACCCAGTCCAGCCCAGTCAGTCGTCTGCAGCGAGCGACCCCGCAGAGCAGCGCCTGGCTCCGGGAGAGCGGCACTGCTTTCCAGGCCCCGCCGGCTGCAGGGATAACATCTCCACTGACTCGAAGGGAGACACTGCGCTCACGTGAGGACCCAGCTGCTCAACGTGCTTGTCTCGGCCTGAAGCTGAATTCCACCCCACAACTGGGTACCTACACTCCCTTCAGACTACAGCATCCCATAAGGCTCTTATCAGATGCAACTGACAGTAAAATAAAATAAGCCTCCAAAACGTGTTAAATGGACCATGTCCTAAAAGCAGCTACTTCCCTCCCCTGACGAGCAGCAGACCTTGGGTGATCAGCTCTGGTGCAGGCACCCTCTGTCCGAGTGTTCTGAAGACCACTCCAGGCTGGTGAAGCAGAAAATCCGTGCATTCATGTTTTAGTGCTTTATCCGAGGGTGGGTATTTTTCCGCTGTCAAAAGCAAAGAGTTATGTTCCTGACAACAGTAAAGACAGAACTAAATTAAGAAAATGGAGCTTAGAGAGGCAGAGAGCGATTCAGCTGAGCTTTGGATGAATAAACCTTATTAACTGACTGGCTACCAGCTATCTAAATAGATTAAAAGAATTATTATTACAGCTTGAGTTTAACAGTTTGGAAAAGTGACATTTAAAGTTGCTACTTCAGACATCCTTAATGTTATGCAGTAAATTTGTCATTTAAAACTTACTTGTAAATACACTGTGACTCTTGCAAGTTAATGGCAGCATTCAGAAATATTGGCAAGAGCAGATCAAAATACATCAATTTTTGAGAAATTAAGTATTTTCATGACTTCATGTTCTCATCAGACAGCAACTATAAAAAATGTGCCCACTGCAACATGTACAATAGCCCAGAAAAACGTAATTTTTGCAATGCTTTCTTCAGATCGAGTCAAATGAAATTAGATTTTCAAACCCATGAAAGACAGGCATATGAAAACACCGTAGTGCTTTCCCAATGCAATCTTCACTTCACACCACTAAATGTGAAAGTTCATACATTTGATTTCCTAGAAGATACCAATGAGGTATCATATTTTCCCCTTCTTTTTAAAGGCCACTTTCTGGGAAAAAAAACATATATGCGCGCATGCTTCAGGCACTCATTCTGGATGGACGCAGATTATGCTGTCCCAGTTGAGTGATTTAAAATTGCATTTATTGTGATGTTTGGTGACTGAAGAGGTCAAAGCCTTCTCTGAGGAAAACAACTATAAGGTGCTCTGCAGACCAGTTTAAGGAATAGGTGTTAACTTCTTGGCTTCACGAGGTTAATATGTACCTCGGATTCACTGTAAATAAGATGACCTTCTTATTAACCAAGAGAAAGACAGTAACTTGCATGTCTATAGAGCAGAAATAAATTATTTTCTTACATTTCCCCTCCCCCCTCAACATATGCAAAGCAAATTTTGACATTCCTAACCCTATATATCAAAGAACATTTAGGTTCAAAGTCAAGTACTGGAAAGTCAAGAAATGCCAGAACGAATTTAGTTCAGCTCCCTTGTGTTTATACATTAAGATGAAATATTTAATTACATGGTGACATGCTGTTTTTTTGACTGCATTATCTGTGTTTTAAATAATTCCATAGTTGCTTGATTTGACAAGATATTCAGATGTCTATCACCTCATTTAAAATACAATACTTCAATAATTAAAGTTACTTATCTTGCTGAGAGAAATATAAGGTCAGATAGAATTTTTTCTAAGAATACGTGTGAGTTAGATCTATTTTCTTTTTCTCAGTAGACAAAACATTTTTGGAAATAAAATATATCTTCCACCAGCGAATACTGCTTGATAGTACGCTGTGATCTAATTTTAAATGAACACAACTAGAACAGATCTCCTTTTGCATAATTTTTTTCAAACAGGTCTATCACAATGACTAGCTTATCAAAATACATCAAGTCACATTCTAAAAATGCTAGTTATTTATTATTTTAATCTGCTGTACAGACATCAGTCTCACACTCCGTTAGAATAAGTGGTTACGAATCATACACGTTTTAGGAATATCTGGCTCTCTGAACAACGCTCGGGTTTTAAATCTTTATTGATAAAAATATCATGCTTCCAACAGAAATCTACACACAAATGTGTAAATTAGGGCTAAGAGCAGCAAGCCTGCTTTACGGCTGAGAGGTGTCTGGGCTTGGCTAGCTGCCTTCTCTGCCTACTTCCACCTTGGCTCAGATACGTGGAATAAAGATGAATGAAAATTTAAGCCTGCAGTTTTAGTAGTCACTATTTGTTATTTAAATTTCCTTTCCCACACTGAACGATTGCAGGAACGTGTGCTCAGAATTAAAAGGCTGCTCTTTAGCATCAGCACATTGCTTTCTTGGGGTCCTCGCAAAGCTTTTCACGTTGTTTCTGGACTACAGCTCTACACCCCTCTAACGGCCTGTCAAGACATCATTTCTGCTTTATGAATAAATCATATGATGCCCAGGGGAAACGTTGGGCTAAGACAAAAAAAATCAATATGTGTCTAGCACGTGCTAGGCAGTTGTTCAGCTGAAGTCTGTCTCAAATATGTGGAGTAATTTTAATAACAAAACAAATGCTTTCTAAACTGAGCTTAAAGAAG
Source organism: Opisthocomus hoazin (assembly GCF_030867145.1). Classification (NCBI taxonomy): domain Eukaryota; kingdom Metazoa; phylum Chordata; class Aves; order Opisthocomiformes; family Opisthocomidae; genus Opisthocomus; species Opisthocomus hoazin. Next base: position 34,194,688 of record NC_134416.1, on the reverse strand, counting down.
GGTTATTAAGAAAGCACTACCACTATGTCACTGTGTATCCTATTTGAAGAATAAGAATATTAACCTCCTAAAATATTAATAAATATTCTGATTGCAAAGTATTTGGTGATTACTTGTCTACAAATTCCAAATATTCGTGTTACAGAGATACGGTAGCAACTGGTTTTTTACTCTTTTCCTCTTGGAGTAGATTTGGTGCACATCTGCGTAGTAAAGCTGCTACTACAACTGACTTATATTTTAAAAACAATTTCTTCCGAAATTGCCTTTTTTTTTTTTTTGCAGAGGGCCTGGGATCAAAAGTGAAACAAAAGCAGGGTAAATAAATCATTCATGCAGCTCCCTAATTGCCACAGGCATTACTGCAACATACGTCCATTTTTGGAGTGGGCACAGTTCGTGGTTCAGACACCCACCAGTGCAGCCCTGCAGATGCAAACCCACCGCAGGAGTATGCGAATCCTTCCACTGCCATAGGATGGATCTAAATAAAACAACCTTAACTCCTGTGGTGAGCTGGTTCTTTAACTCCTTTACATTACAACCGAGAAGGGGTTATGTTAAACACACCACACATCGAGCAGCACCATAGGAATCGCTGCTTGCTTGCTTCCCCATGGCTCACTGAAGGTGGACCTGCATAAGCTGGACCCCTGCACCTCCCTCCTTCCACCTCCGTGTCCTCCAGCACCAGGAAAGCCTGGGCTGTGCCAGGAGGCAGCGCTCAGACCCTGCTGACCACAGGTCACCTCCCTACCCAGCTCACTGAGGACGAAGTCTCACGGATCCTCACATCCTCAAAGACGTCGCCTCCCCACCATGCTCCTCGCAAACATCGACCTCACGCTGGAAACCTGTGAGGAGGTGGCTGGGTTATTTTGGGACGGGGGGCAAGCTGCTGGTGCTCGCCGCCAGCAGCCCTCGCAGCAGCCACAGGCACCCAAGCTCAGCAGCATGGCCACACAAACAGCAAAGGAGGAAGAAAACCAAGAGGTAAAGGCAAGACGGCAAGCTGCAGGCAGACCCACAGATGACCTCTGAAATCACCGACTCCAAGTGACCAACATCCAGCCCAGGGACATTGCTCTCAAAGGGGTTTTTTTGTCACCACCCCCACCCCCCCCCCCCCCGCTGTAATGCAGACCTTTTAGTGCAGATCCTCCCCTCGGGAGCATGCTGACAAGGCGGCTCCTCCTGTTACGTTCAGTGTAATGAAAAGCACAAACTTCATGTATTTATGGCCCTCCCAGATTGAGGAGCTGCAGCTGAGTGCCCTTGCCTGGGGGTGCTTGCTTGTGCAGGAGAGCCGGCCATCTGGAAGGGCAATCTAAAGAACGCAGAGGGAAAACCTGACGTCTCGGGGAAGGAAGCCTGCAGACGTGCAGAAGCTACCGCTGACGGCGGCGGAGAGAAGAGATGTCTTGAGGCTCACACTAGCCACCATGGTGGGGCCCATTAGCATCAACACAGACAGAAAAATGCTTTTACCAACTCAAAGAAAGCGAAATGCTAAAGACAAGGAGAGGGCGCTTTAACAAAGAAAAAGGAACCAAAAAACCCACTCAAGCAAAAAGGAGAAAGCTCTGGCTGAAGCTTTTATGGGTTTTTATTTATGCTGAATATATCACAGAATCATTGAATGCTTTGGGTTGGAAGGGACTTTTAGAGTTCATCTAGCCTAACCACCCTGCAGTGAGCAGGGACATCTTCCACTAGACCAGGTTGCTCAGAGCCCCGTCCAACTTGGCCTTGAATTTTTTCAGGGATGGGGCCTCCACTACCTCTCTGGGCAACCTGTTCCAGTGTTTCACCACCCTCACTGAAAAAAATTTCTTCCTTATATCCAGTCTAAATCTACCCTCCCAAGCTCCCAAGCCCTGGGCGCGGTGGTAGACTGTTTGCATGTGAACGTTCTTAGGGAAACAGGCAAGATGGAAACCGAAAGCAAAGCAGCTGTCCCTGAGTAACTTCCAACACAGGCAAGCTGTAAATGTGACGCACCAAACCATGTGTCCTGTGGACCGGAGCCGCTCTGAAAGAAGTGCCTCATCATCCCTTCTCGCTGCCTTTCTCATGACAGCTCAGATGTCAGGAAGCCCTCTCCCACCGGCACCTCGCTCCCACATTCTCCTGCCTCCGCCACGCCAACGCCATGCCAGAAAACCCAGAGCAGAGATACAGGAGCACGGCAGACCACTGCGAAGCCCAGCAATGGCCACCACACACATCAGACCAGGCCTGCGTGTCCTCCGCGAGATGCAGGTTTGCAGGGGAGGGCAGGCAAACACCTCAGCTGTCCTGCTACAGAGACCTACCCAAGAGACCCGTGCCCTGCTCTTCAGCCCTCACACACTCTTCACGCCACAACATCTACCACAGGAAACCGCCGCTCGTCCGCTTCTAACAAAATGACTGCACGATGCGTATTTCTGCCAACCTTCGGGTGACACAACCACTTGACCTTGGACATTTGACCAATGACCGCGTGACTCGCATTTTCTTATGCTTTTTATGCTATTTAAATGAATAACTGCGCTTCCTAAAACTGGCACTGGCTGCAACCTCTCGACCTCGACGTGACAGAGCCATACTAAGCTTGGGGAGGAAGCCCTCAGTGAAACACCCAGACCCATCTGCGCATGCAGTGCCAGGAGATGTGGTTCCACACTGAGAGACCCTCAGCAGCCTGACTGGCTGAAAGAAGTCCTCAGTTCACCTCCTTTATCACCAGCCATGCTTGCCTTCCCCACCACCATCTGAAGGTACTTCCTCTGGTCACTCTCTAAACCATACCTGTCAAGTGACCCATGGAGGGGTTGTTTTGTTTTTACACAGTCAAAAATCCCATGCTGCCAGGCTAAAGTTGGATACTACTTCTCCACCAACACAGCTGGTTGAAAGGACCCCGTCCTCACCTTCTAGCCTCACTCAAGGCCTAACAGCTGTTACTGGGCCATACTATAAACAGGATCAGAGTACATCCAGATTTTTAAAAGACCTTAGAGCCCCAGTAAAACAGTATTATTTTTTTTTTTAGCTCCAAGATGTGCAACTTTTTTGAACTGGAGGGATGATTGGCTGCACCTGCAGCTGTGCTCAGACGGCAGTGCGCAGCCATCTAACGCTGACGGAGGATTACACGGCACGAGAGCCTGTTCACATTTTCTGATTTCCTGCGCAAGAGTTCAGGTTATCCAGGTCGTTTAGACACGCATCAGAGTCATCAACACATTTTTACTGCAACCAGAATCTCCAAAACGATGAGCTAGTCAACAGGGAAATGAGAGAGAAACCCCCCCACACTTATCAGAGGTGTTTCATTTCCAGATCTGAGCATCTGTTACAGAGAATGAGAGTTCAGAACTAAAACGCTTCACCTTTTGACACATTTAAAGACAACGATCGCAGTCCTCTGGGTTCCACAAGGTAAGACCTCAGAAGCACGAGTGGTATTGAATTGATTTTACATTAATTTTACCTCTAAAGTGTCTGGTCAAGCTCATGGATTTCTACACTCATTTTAAAAACAAGTACTACCAAGAAGCAATTTTTCTATGAATCATGTCAGTTATATTTATGCATTTCTCATGGGCTCAAGATCTGGGATCGAAGCATCTCTGTACTATGTATACATAACAAAAAGAGACTGAGAGAGGGACTTGGAGTATATCCACACAAACTCATACAACCAGTCACTGCAGCTCAGGAGGCACCTGCTCAGACAAGTTATGGTAACCCAGTACGTTACCAGAGATGCGCTCTCCGTTTCTGCAAAGGGAAAGTTAAACCAGTAAGCTTGTCTGAGCAAACTGACTATGCTTTAGGAAAAGCTAGGAACGTGCCCCAGGTCAGTTAGTGCAACGTGGTTACCTTGAAAGTTTTTTGCTTGTGGTATTATCAACATGCCTTAAGTAAAGACCACCTGCTTGGTATGCAGTAGTAAAGCACTGATTCCCTGGAAAGCTTCAAGGCTATCGCTGTGCTAAGGAAGGGACCAAAAATCTTCCCAGTATTTCTCAACTCCGCCACAAATTGTGCACATTACACACAATCAAATCCAGGCCGGTATCGTATCATCACTTCTTTGAAACAGCCACCCAGCAAGGCTCGGGATACTTGGAATAAAAAAATAACTGCAGTGTTTGAAAATTCACCATCTGCCAAGTGTTGGGAGATGTTAATTGTTTCAATGGCAACCCAACACAAATCTGATGTTGCTCAAATCTCATCAGACCTCCAGTAAATGCATGCCAGTACCAACAGCCTACATACTGAAGCCTGGATCTCATCAGTCTCCATGCGAAGGTACCAGATATGCTTTGCAGACCGCACGCCCCGACTAACCACCTAACCACAGTATTCTCTTCCACACCCTCTGCAGGGGGATAGCTTTGTAACTTGAACATGAAATACCAACCCCCAGCTGTCTATTCAGTTATTTAGTTTCTGCCCATACCCACGGAGACCTCATTAGCTACACTTCTGAAACAGGCTTTGAAACAAGCACATGTGACATACAGATCTGCAGCATCTACAGCAATTGCAACAGCAGAAACAGCTTTTAAAAACTTGGCTAAGTGAGGAAAGACAGTGATTTCCAATGAAGCAGTCATCGCTCTGCTTGACCAAAACAGACCCACTGACCAAAACTCCCATCACCTGGGCCAGGAAAGCCTGTGCCAGCACTGCAGAGCACGTGGTGCCTCTCGCACAGCTCCAGGAAGACCACCAGTTAGAAAACTGGGATGCTGAGGGGTAAGGAAAGACTTTCTGAACGACCACATACAAACCCATACCCAGCCGATTTTACCTTCCAGCTGGGACTGGTACTGCTGCTTTCTATGACACAAAAACAATAACTGCATTTCCAAAATATGTAACGTCTTTATTCTGTACACATACACACATAGACGCAATCATCTCACGTAGCACATCATGGATCATCAAGCTGTAAGCAACAGCTTCTGTAAAAGCTATTTGTAACGTTGCTGCTACCCAGTTTAATTGCTTAGCTCTGGCACATTCATAAATTACAGGGGTCTTCAGAAAGCTGGACTAAAGCCAAGCTGACCACCACAGGAAACAAAAAGCAGTTGCATAAATAATTACCTTAGGGTCTCTGTTGAGCTTGATGTTCAAGTGTTACACAGTATTGACAAATGTTTCCTCCTAGGCAAAAATAAAAAAAGAAAAATTCACAATTCTGAATTCAATTATGCCACACTACGAGAATATAACAGACAATATACATTATCCTCTGTTTTTTCAAATTTAAAATCATATCCAGAGAAAAGTACTTTAGAAAAATACCTCCTTCTTGTATTTAAAATACCCAAGAGTAACTAATACAGTTTTTAAACTCCTTTTTATTACTTTTGTCTGTTTAAAATCTTCTGATTTTCAAAGATCTGATAAAGAAGTTAGGCTGAGAATTAGGACGTTTTTATTCTCTCACCTACGTGATGTTGCCAATAATATGGATTTCATAGACCAAATCAGAATTAAAGGCTCCTATATGTAAACTCAGGGTAATTTATAGCCATGGAGTGACACTGTCTACAGAGAGATTTCTGCAACTTTGTGGGTTTTATGTGCAGAAACTCATTGTTATTTAGTAATTGTACTGGCTTGGTATCTAAAGAAAGAGCATCCAAGTCAGTGATGAAAGATTTACTAGAAACAGAGAGAGGTGAAGAGGTTGCAAACTTTCCATTAGCACCAGCCTTGCAACACATGCTTTTAGTTACAGGATAACAGAGTGGCCATGTGGTTGCAATCCACCCTGCAATGCCTACATAATAAAAATGCTGATCTTCTCAGGCTGATCTTCTTTCCATTGCCTACGCGAAAAATTAAACTAGCTTCATTTGTAAAATGACTTAGCTAGAAGAAAGCCCCTTTCTTTCCCTGGATGTTTATTTCCGATTTAAAGGGTCTTACACCGTTAACTTTGTAGGGAACTGGCTTGCTACAGTACTGTTAGACTAGTTGAAACCAAAGTTAGAGCGTATCTAGAGCAAGTGATTGCAAAAACTTATTTAAAGGACTTTCCAAATTAATTTAATTAAAACTACTGTCCAATTCTTCAAACAAATTAGGCTGTACGGTGCTAACGAGTCAGATTAGGAAACCTAATTACCACCAGAGTAAGCAGAAATAGATATAAAATAGACTATTTCTGAAGGAATATGCCATTTCTTCTACACCATTAATTTTCAGAAGAGACTCAAGTCTCTAAAGCAGCTTAAGAAATCAGAGATCCTGTCAGGCTAGCTGCTTGTTCAGACCACAGAAAGATATACTTATTCAATTACTTTCTTTTGACGTAAACCCAAATTAATATCGGTATAAGCACATATTACAACTCAAACTTTTTGCACAGAGACAGAAATAATTTCATTTTTTGTAAGCATTAACCAGTTGCTTTGCTCGCTCAGCCCCCCCAGCCCTCACTGGTGTAGCCTACTAAAAATAAGCAGTGCAAGCTCCCGGAGAACTGTTGCTTAGCTACATTCTCAATTATCACAATGCTGCCCTTACTCATTCAGTGTCAAGGTCAAAGCAATTGTTTCTTTACTTTAGTGATGAAGTATCCTGTTTATAACAATCTTATCTGTTTCCTACTCGGTAAAATATTGCACATTTCAGTCAATCATTGCTGGATAGTCCTCCAGAGAGACAAAGTGTGAGAACATAACTGGCAGCGTTAATTTTCGCGGCTAACGGAGAGCTTTTTTCCCAACTCCACCCAGAATGCCAACTGCCTCACACCGACACACAGGCAACCAATTATACCAAGATTTCTTTCCTTCTTTGCTGTAGCCAGGCAAGTATGGCAGAAACACGGTAGCTGTGTATTTATTCTTATTCTTCCCCCCATCCAATAACGAGTAAAGCAGCAATTTTTAATTAGCATGTATCTCTAGACAGGGTGGTGGGAAAGCTAAAGCAAAGAAGGAATTTCCACATGAGTTCTAAACACGAGAAGTTTTTGGTTCCTCTTTGCCTTTGAGGGCAGGTGTTTGGCTGCAAAGACTGTGATTCTCCCCAGGCTAGTCCTCGCTGCTGAATATTTCATAGCCCCTGAGAAATGCAGCTGTAATCAACTTGCAAATAATGAAATGGGCAGTGATAATAGAGCAGAGGTAAAGTGCGCCATTAGAAACCATCCGTGCTTTGGCTGCTGCTGCAGTCTTGCTGTAACAATCTATCAGCTTATTTGATAAAATAATAATGCTATCAACTATGAAATCAAAATGAATGATATGCCAAAAAATTCACAAAGTGTCTCAGGTGGCCAACATGAATAACAAAGAGAAAAATTCAGAAAGTATGCCAAAGGAATCGCATTCAAGATTGAAACTCCATTAAATATATTAATCACATGCCAATTACACACAGCCCTGTTAGGGTATTAATAGAATAGTAAGTTAACAAAAGTTACTTAAGGCAGGAAAAGTTTTATAAATATTAAAATAAAACAAAGAAAATACTTAAGAAGCAGTAAATATGCTCATCTTAATCAAAGCTTATGGTGTAACCCAGCTGCTGTCTTCACTTCTTTGTAATAGGATCTTGAGGTTTGAGATTTGGAACCTCAGAAGTTTACGGTGTCCCCTCTGTATTGTTCAGCGCTAGTGAGCACCGAAAGACAGTGAAAGATCAACAGTGAGATGACTATAATGGCATTTCCTGAAGATATGACATGAGCTGTGACTAAGAATTTCACATTGAAAACCAGGATTGCACAAGAGGGGACATGAAACAGGCAGTGATAGGGCGGACAGCCAGACGTATCTGTGAATTTCGCGGGGAAGCTCCACAGAGATTAATTCTTCACCTCACTTCATAAACCCCGCCCAAAACCTGACCGTTCTGATCTGCCCCGGGGTTTCTGAGGAACACAGCACTGACTGCTTGTACAAAGATAAGTTAATGTCACAGATGAGGCTACAGTAATTACATGCTAAAAGGGACAAGTTCATACCTAACTACCCATACACAGTGAGACACCCTACGTGAGTATTTCCTATCAACAATCCTTCTCCACATGTCTTTATGAATTCAGACAGAGGTCTGACTCAGACCACCAGCTCTCTACCCTGATCTGCAATGATTGGCATGGGTAAGCCAAGAAAGGCAGTCTTTATAAGCGAAAGGGCTACCTCCAAACTGCCTCCAGAGCAAGCGTAGTGGTGTCTGAGGCAAACATGCTCTCACAGGCACAGCTTTTGATAACCTCATGGCTTGCTCTGTATCATTAGTACAGGTGAATTCCACTGCACAGCCAGTTTCCAGATGGTATATTACTAGAATAAAAGAATGGAATGGAATAGAATAGAATAGAATAGAATAGAATAGAATAGAATAGAATAGAATAGAATAGAATAGAATAGAATAGAATAGAATAGAATAGAATAGATGGAAAAGATCTACAATGATCATCTAGTCCAACTGCCTGATCACTTCAGGGCTCACCAAAAGTTAAGGCATGTATTAAGGGCATTGTCCAAATGCCTCTTGAACACTGGCAGGCTTGGGGCATCGACCACCTCTTTAGGAAGCCTGTTCCAGTGTCTGACCCCCTCTTGGTAAAGAAATGCTTCCTAATGTCAAGTCTGAACCTCCCCTGATGAAGCTTTGAGCTACTCCCACACGTCCTATCCCTGGATCCCAGGAAGAAGAGATCAGAACCTCTCTCTCCATGTCCCCTCCTCGAGGAGCTGCAGAGAGCAACGAGGTTGCCCCTCAGCCTCCTTTTCTCTGAACCAGACAAGCCCAGAGCCCTTAGTCGCTCCTCAAAGGACATTCCTCCCAGCCTCTTCACCAGCCAACAGCTGGTAAAACCAGTTGTATTTCAAGTGACCCTACATCATGTGCAATTGTGGGGAAAAGCCAACGAGAAACAAGCCCAGGCTGAAGAATAAACACAGTGCTCCAGTCTCGCCTGTTGGAAACGCAGCAATGCGGCAGGTGGACCCTCCTTCTACAGATCAGAACATGCTGCAGTGCAGAAAAGGGCAGAGACTGTCTTCCCCAGCCCATGTTTCATCAGGCACCAGAGGAAACCCTGCTGAACCACGACTCCCATAGCTGCACAATCCTTCCTCACCTTCCCTCCGAGCAAGGACTGACAGGCGTAGCTGCTCTCTGACGGTTACACACAGGTAACATGCCAAAGGGGCAGGCAATTCACAGAAGGCTGATGTTGGCTCCATTAGTTAACTTCTCGTACTAAACAGAATAAGCTGAATCTTACTCCTTGAAATTAAAGGATGGTCTGGATGCTGGTAGGTTCACACGCAACACTGCATGTTGCAAAGAGAAGTCTTGACAGAAGTGTGAGGTTGCTCAATGGGATACCGCAAACACGTCTGCAAGCACAAAGCCAACAGTAACGGGAAATAAAAACCGCCATGCGCTTTTAGAAAGAATGTCTACATTCAGGAAAGACTTTGATTAATGTCAGCCTAATAATGTTTTATGTGTTTCAAGAAGTAGTGCATAGAAACTCCAAGAATCCAAGCAGACTGCAAAAGAAATATTAATGAAGTTGATAAACACATCCTTTCCTTTCAGCCCCTTTGTACTTGCTATGTTCTCTACATGGATACTCTCTATTATTCATTTCTCTCTTCATCAGAAACGGATACAGAAGGTGGATAGGTTTAATACTGCCAAAGAAAATCTGGTGTACACATGTTCAGTGCAGCAGGGGAAAATGCGCTCTCTGTAACATCCCAGAACCATCACCTGTCACTCTGAAAGAAAGTGGTGTCTCAGGGTGATAACTGCACTGGAGTAATTCCCATGCTTTGATATCAAAGGACTCCTCCTAGTGTTATCTTCCATCTGCCAGAGAAAAGATCACTCAAGATAGACCTTCCAGCCAGATGGAGCCACCAAAAATTCTCTTCATCTATCAGAAAGCTCAGACATAACTGGGATGCACTCATTCATATTCTCCTGCTCTCCCTCCTGCAAATACCCAAAGATAAATTACTCAGACAAACTCAAATTTAGACTTTAAATGTCACAGGCAAATCTTATGCAGCTCATTTTTCCTTTCACTTTTTTCCTTGGTGTGAAAGAATTATTCTTATTAACTCACTGGGGACCATGTCTTCCTTTCACTATCTGAGGAAAAGTACAACATGACAGACAGACCTTGCACAATATAAAGCTGGCGGAACTGCTCTCTGAGTTTACCCCTTAAAAATCTATTTCAACAGTTGTGAATTTTCTCAGTATCGCCAACCCTCTTCTGGATATCAGTGTCCAAGTCTGACCCTTCTATAAAATGGGAAGGCTACAGTGATACAGTCTCCTGTAATTTGTGAGGTGTCTTTTATTTTTTTGATTTACGTACATAGAACTAGTCTCGGAGCAAGGATGATTAGGAGAGAGAAATACATATATTAAATAAGCAAAGCTATATACACACACACATGCAGTCCTATGACCAAGGGGCTCCCAAACAATGTCCAAATCCAAAGCGGGACTCTAACTCCCCAGCTGACTCCTACAAGCCACCAAGCCAGGCAGCTCATGCATCTCCTTCTTCTTGGACAACTGACTCTGCCGGGAGCCTTGTAAAATTTGAAGAATCACATTAAATCTTCCCAAGACTACGTATTTGCCAACATGTTGAGAAAAAGGACTTGGAAGGCTGTAATGGCATTTCCTGACGGCAAGCACCAGAGGTGAGGCTGGCAGCAGCACTGCTGACTGCAGCCGTCTGGCACTTCCCCTTTTCCAGGGCCATTTTCAACTGTCAAAAAAATGCAGCCTCTTGCTAAATGTCACTTGGGGTATCTCCATTAAAATGACGCGTATTTTTCTGAAAATAAAGCCAAAGAAAAGTACTTTTCTCTTCCCAAGTTGAAAGGTCTTGGCATCTTTTTTCTTTGAGAAGCTGTAGTATCTCTAGTCTTTGAATAAAGGACTTGACATGACCTAGGAAAAAGCTTCATGCCAGAGAGATGCTTTTCACTGTCTTCTGAAATGAGAAAGGTGTAATCCTGTGAAAACAGGAAAAAGAGTAAGGAAATGGGACAAGAGTAAGGAAAAGAAGGGAAAACTGGGACCGAGAGATATGCGAGGAAGATGATGGATAAGAATACAGAAGGAAATTTGGCTGGGGAGTCAGGGTGAAAAGCAAGATGAAGGAGGGCAAGAGAGTAGGGGAGGAAGGAGGGTGAGAGTCAGCTGATCAGTCTCGGCAGAAGCGAAGGAGAGAAGATGGGTGCAGAAGTAGACTAAGATCAGGAACTATTCAGGTGAGAACAGGGTGAGCTGAGACCCATCCAACAGGCAGCTGGTACACGGGGAGACTGGCATGGGCTTGGCAGAGGCAGGAGCTGAGGAGGCAGTAGCAGAGACCTGAGAGGGTGGATGGGAGACTGGCAACAACAGGGAGTCAAGCAAACAACAGGAAAGTAATGTAAGTCCATTTGGGCGAAAAGAGAAAATGTACAGTTTGCTAGGATGGGAAGAGTGGCTGCAGAGGGAAATACACCTAGGGGAGTTGTAAAAGTGGGGGAAAGATGTAAGAATAAGGCTTAGGAAACTACAGGCAACGTAGGAGAAGAAAGAAACAGGTCTAGTCAAAAGGAGAAGGTCAGAAGAGACCATCTGTTGGCAGAACTATGCAGAAAAACTACGCACTAATGCACACTGTCTGTACCACTAAAGCACATTCCCCTCCAGAGCCAAGTCCACGAAGGAGTGGAAGTATGCAGCCAAGGCAAAATATACACTTTGGGGACAACTGGGCTAGAACAAACCTTTTACTTTAGCTCATTTCTCAGCTCTGCTGGCACCAATAGCACAAAGCAGCAGAGCAATAAAATGGACTGATACTACAGTATTTTTCCATCTGAACATGAGGAAGAACTTCTTCCTTCTGAGGGTGACGGAGCACTGGAACAGGCTGCCCAGGAAGGTTGTGGAGTCTCCTTCTCTGGAGATATTCAAGACCCGCCTGGACAAGGTCCTGTGCAGCCTGCTGTAGGTGACCCTGCTTCGGCAGGGGGGTTGGACTAGATAACCCACAGAGGTCCCTTCCAACCCAGAACATTCTGTGATTCTGTGATTCTACAGTACAGTTCTTTCAAAATACAGAACAATAATGCTCTGTGCCTGTTAAGGATGAGATACCAATTCACACAAGCTGTGTATTTTGTTCAAACTGTCTTTTTAGACAGGCCAATGGCTCGAGGGTCTGCCACAGGGAGTCCTTACTCCCCATGGAAAACCAGACAGGCCTGCCCCGTAATCTCTCCCACCCAGTGTCAGCCGGAGGCTGTGAGGAGTGGGCTACAGCTTGGCAGGGTGTTGATGCCTCCCACCCTTGCATTGCCTCCAGCACAGCTGGTGCTCTCCAGGTACCGCCATGGGGGTGGAAACAATGACCCTCAACTTCTGCTGGACAAGACAGGGACAACGCTGGCAGACTTAGCGCAAGACAAGCAAGACGGGTGGCCAGATCTTTTTGGTGCTTGTGACTGAAGGAAAAAAACCACTCACTGAAGTAAACAAAGGTCCGAAACACACCAGAAATACTCAGGTGCTCTTGTCACTACACCCTCTCCAGGTTTCCAGAGGCTGGCAAGCAAAGCAGGGGTGTGCAGGGCTCCCTTTGAACCCCACACCCAGGTGCTGTTCCTGCAGAAACCACACTGCAGGGGAAGGACAGAGACAAAAAGCAGTGGGGACACCTGCCCCGGGCTCACCCTGATGGGTCTCACGCACTGTATACCTGTATACCCACATCCAAGCTCTCCTGGGTCCACCACTCTAAGAGTGCCCCTAATTATTTCCATGGTAACTGGGCAGGTACACTACCACCTCCCTCCCTTTCACTGTATTCTCTTTGTGCATTTTAATTCATGGAACTGGCATGCAGAGCCCAGGAAAAACAACTGTGAGATTTATTTCTTTACTGAAAAAGCTGCAGAAGTGCTGCTGCTGATGGCTGCTGCTAGAGTTATAGATGCATCAGGGTAAACTACTGCACTGAAAACCTTTCCCATGACCCAGTATGGAAACAGTTTTTAAAACAACTCAGCAATACACTTAGACGTCAACAACAGCCTCCTAGCTACTGGGAAAAAAGTGTGTGTGGGAGACTTCACTGCTGCCTGACGCAGTCACTCCAATAAAGTCTAATTTCATATAATCGACTACAGCAAGTTCAAGTGAAGATCTGGGGTGACGGGGAGACAGGAAAGGCAAGAGAATAAGCAGCAGTCATCCAAAACTATAAAAGCTGATATCCTGGTACTCCACCTACCCATGAACTGGGGGTTCTGTGCCCAAACAGAATCATAGAACGGTTTGGGTTGGAAGGCACCGTATAGCTCATCTAGTTCCAACGCCAAATCACCCCTAAAGCCTCAGGCAGTGTTTTTTTCAGTCCTCACCTCAGCTAGAGAAGTCCAGCTGTTACAGATACTGAAACTTATGATACAAGAAGGTTATCCGGCAAGAGGAAGGCGCTTTGAAGGAAGCACAGCAGAACTTGAGCCTCACCTCTTACTCAGAACACTGACGAGTATAAAACACACATGATTAACAGCTGTACCTAATTAATGGATTTCAGAATAAATCAAACAGAATAAGCTTACAAAAGCTTTCTCCCACAATTTCCCCATGTCCTGCAGAGTACTCTCCAATGATGTGTGACCTGGTTCACAGCTCTTGAGCCAAAAAGGTGAGGTTACTGTCTCCTATCTCTAGAGACCTTTCTGTAGCAATATCCCAGTAAACTCACACCACTCCTTGGCTTGGGGCTGCACTGCTTACCCCTAAAACAAAGAAACCAAGTTCAAAAGCTCTGGTAATTTTCAGAGTGTTTTATATTAACTAGGCATTAGGTGATTTCCTGCAGATCCAGGAATCACAGAATCACAGAATCACAGAATGTTAGGGGTTGGAAGGGACCTCTGTGGGTCATCTAGTCCAACCACCCTGCCGAAGCAGGGTCACCTACAGCAGGCTGCAAAGGACCTTGTCCAGGCGGGTCTTGAATATCTCCAGAGAAGGAGACTCCACAACCTCCCTGGGCAGCCTGTTCCAGTGCTCCGTCACCCTCAGAGGGAAGAAGTTCTTCCTCATGTTCAGACGGAACTTCCTGTGCCTCAGTTTGTGCCCATTGCCCCTTGTCCTGTCGCTGGGCACCAGTGAAAAGAGCTTGGCCCCATCCTCCTGACACCCACCCTTCAGATATTTGTAAGCATTTATAAGGTCCCCTCGCAGCCTTCTCTTCTTCAGGCTGAACAAGCTCAGCTCCCTCAGCCTCTCCTCGTAGGAGAGATGTTACAGTCCCCTCACCATCCTTGTAGCCCTCCGCTGGACTCTCTCCAGTAGCTCTTCATCTTTCTTGAACTGGGGAGCCCAGAACTGGACACAGTACTCCAGATGGGGCCTCACTAGGGCAGTGTAGAGGGGAAGGAGAACCTCCCTTGTCCTGCTGGCCACACTCTTCTTGATGCACCCCAGGACCCCATTGGCTTTCTTGGCAGCCAGGGCACACTGCTGGCTCATGGTTAATCTGTCGTCCACCAGCACACCCAGGTCCCTCTCCACAGAGCTGCTCTCCAGCAGGTCCACCCCAAGCCTGTACTGATGCATGGGGTTGTTCCTCCCCAGGTGCAGGACCCTGCATTTGCCTTTGTTGAACCTCATCAGGTTCCTCTCTGCCCAACTTTCCAGCCTATCCAGGTCACGCTGAATGGCAGCACAGCCTTCCGGTGTGTCTACCACTCCTCCCAGTTTGGTGTCATCAGCAAACTTGCTGAGGGTACATTCTAACTCTTCATCCAGGTCGCTGATGAAGAAGTTAAACAAGACTGGGCCCAGTACTGACCCCTGGGGGACACCACTTGTTACCAGCCTCCAACTAGACTCAGCGCCGCTGATGACAACCCTCTGAGTTCTGCCATTCAGCCAGTTCTCAATCCACTTCACCGACCACTCATCCAGCCCACACTTCCTCAGCTTCCCTAGGAGGATATCATGGGAGACTGTGTCGAAAGCCTTGCTGAAGTCTAGGTAGACAACATCCACGGCTCTCCCTTCATCTACCCAGCCAGTCATGTCATCATAGAAAGCTATTAGATTGGTCAGGCACAATTTCCCCTTGGTGAATCCATGCTGACTACTCCTGACAACCTTCTTTTCCTCCACTTGCTTGATGATGGCCTCCAGGATAAGCTGCTCCATCACCTTTCCCGGGATGGAGGTGAGGCTGACCGGCCTGTAGTTCCCTGGGTCCTCCTTCTTGCCCTTTTTGAAGATTGGAGTGACATTGGCCTTTCTCCAGTCCTCGGGCACCTCTCCTGTCCTCCAGGACCTCTCAAAGATGATGGAGAGTGGCTCAGCAATGACATCCGCCAGTTCTCTCAGCACTCGTGGGTGCATTCCATCAGGGCCCATGGATTTGTGGACATCCAGATCGCTTAAGCGATCCCTCACACAGTCCTCCTCGACCAAGGGAAAGTCATCCTCTCTGTAGGCTTCTTCTCTTACCTCCGGGGCCTGGGATTCCTGAGGGCCAGTCTTAGCACTGAAGACTGAAGCAAAGAAGGCATGCAGTAGCTCTGCCTTCTCTGCATCCTCCATCACCAGGACACCCGCCTCATTCAGCAGCGGCCCCACATTGTCCCCAGCCTTCCTTTTGCTGCTGACGTAGTTGAAGAAGTCCTTCTTGTTGTTTTTGACATCCGTTGCCAGCTTCAGTTCCAGGTGGGCCTTGGCCTTCCTCGTCGCATCCCTGCACGCTCTGACCACGTTCCTGTACTCTTCCTAAGTGGCCTGCCCCTCTTTCCACATTCCATGGAATATTGCTGCTGTAGCTTCTACCACTTTTTCTTCTTCATCCAAAGGCTGATCTGCTACCTCAGACCACTCCTTTGCCTACACAGTCCCAACACGATGGTAGTGAGTATGAAAGTCTAAAGGTCTCCATGTTCCTCTTCAGTAATCTCCCATACTGACTGCATTTTAGAAAAAAACAAATACTAGAAAGAGCTCTCTTCATCACAGAGGGATTCGTGGACTGCAAATTATTCCTTTAAATGCAAGATCCAGCAAGATGCAACTAATAAAACGGCTACTGGAACAACAGCCAAAGTGCTCTCTTCCCCATTAGTCTAGACCCAACTGCAAGACACCGAGGGTATGTGATGTATTTAATAATACTGTTCAAACACAGTTTCTTTACCTTCCTCCTAACGGCCCAGCACAGACCAGCGCTAAGTTGTCTGTGGAACGGAGAGCACAGCAGACGATCATCACATGCTGCCATCTTAGCAGAACTGCATTTAATCAGGCAGCACAGTTCAGAGCCAGTTCAAAAAAGGGGTCTCGCTAAGCAAACACCCTGCATCTCAGCCAGAGAGAGCTTGCTTCAGGAAATCTGCAGACGAAGCTGAAAAATGTAGCAATTTAAAAGGAGCAAAATTGGACAGTAAGAGTATTTACCTTTTATCTGAAAATGATTCATGAGACACCCCTACGAAGCGCCAGACAACAGCAAAGCAGTTCATCTACTATTGATAACCCAGCACTCCCAAGCCGTCAATAGCCATTTGAGTACTCCTAGTGTAAATTTAGCTTCGTCTTCATTATTTTCTGTATTGAAAGACCGCGGACGTATTCATGGATGTTTATGCAATGACAAGAGAGCACAGTATTGTATGTTTTATTACACTGCCAAAGCAGAATCTCATTCAGACACTGCTAGTGTATAATTTCTGTCTCTCTAAAAGCTGGAAGGCAATCATTAGCAAGTTGGATCTGGCAAGTTCGTATTATCTATCTGGTAATTATAGTAAGATGGAGAAGCCTTCAGAAAAAATACCCTCCAACTTCTCCATTTACTACACACCTGATCAAAATAGTATCACCATTGCCTAAATTAGCACATCTTTCTCATAAACCATTATTCAGAACACATTAACATTAGCATAAAAAGCATTAAATAATTATTGGAGGCCGTACCAACTATATTTTATCTTCTCTTTCAAATTCCAAAATATAAAACTATGCAATGACAACTTGAACGCAGGAAAACGTGTTATTGACAGTGTGACAAGGTAGGCTACATGGTAATTTGTTGGGCATTACTAGCCCAAATGAACACAATACAGATCTAGTTTTTCAAAATATGTACACCATTAGTAATGCTATTCATACTGCTGGAGTGCCAACACACTAAATGCACACCAAAAGATAATCCCATTTTCCAGAGGCTGCTGTAGAAAAGGACAGAGAGATGAGAGACAAGGGGGAGGGGGAGGGCATACATATGCATACGTATACAAAGTAATCGGGATGACTGGCCTGTGTCTCATTATATCATTTATTCATGCTTCAGGTGAAGGGGAGACAAGGAGGTGCCAGGAAGATCGCAGAAGCTGGGACAAGATGGCTACAAAGGGAGCTGGAAAGAGAAATCAAAGAGAGCAAGGGAAGTGAGTCCAGGGAGGAGAGACCATGAACAAACAAGTTCAGCCAAAAACAGTGACTGGGGGTAAAAAAAGTAAAAATGCCAGGCTAAAACTGCTGGGAGCAGAGGGGTGCAGGAAAGGTCTGAGAGGTGCTTCGGTTGCTCCGTTCTTGGGCAGGGGCTTCACAGTCCTCAGCATGCCACGGACCCCTGGTAAGCCCCACGTCACAGCCTGAACGACACCAACCCAAAGGGCAGGGCTCCTTATCTCTCTGGCTTACACACCGTTTTAATTACGCCAGTTGTCCCGGCCCTGGGAGGGTTGTCCCCGCGGGGCCGGCTGCTTGGTTCCGGGCCAGTGCGGACAATCGGGGTGTCCCGGGGGAGCCCCCTCTGCCTCCCGGTTCTTGCCCACCTGAGCTGCAGCATCACCCACCCCCACCCCGACCCCCTCTCCTGGCTTCTTTCCAAAGAAGCCTTCGGGTTAAGGTAAGGCTACGCAGGCTGCAGTAACAGCATGCCAGCGCACGCATCCCGCTCCCCACTAATTCCCGAAACCACAGCGAGACACAAACAGATGCAATTAGCGAGGCAGGAGCTAGCCCAATTGAAGGGGATTGGTACATATGTTAGAACAAGACGCTGGAGCCGCAGCCCGGTCGCATTTACATGAAGAAATCATTTTATGCAAATCTCTTCTCCACGAGTGAGGGCCGTACAGGAGAGGAGAGATAGCGCTGCACGGAGATCCACGATGCATGGCAGATGGGCAATTTAAGGTAAATCATACAGTTCAGTTATACAAGCCATAACCTGGGGAGAAAAGTGTGTAGTTTCAAAGCCATAAATTATTTATAAATAATACAGCCTTTTCGTGAAATATTCAAAAGGCCAAGCACCCGTTTTTCCCCACCACTTTTCTCCACTTTAACAAACCAGAGGGAAGCTGAAGATGAATACCTTACCAAGAATGAGCTCGTTTTGGGGGAGGACAAACTTAAGGTGGCGGAGTTAGTTAGGGGCTTGCAGGCGGGACGGCAGGAACTGAAGGCAGGAGGGTTGCTGTGCCCACCCACCTGGGAGCAAGGCAGCGGGAGTCAAAATGAGGGGGCTGGAGCAGGCTGAGGAGAGAAACTGTCCCCCTGCGAGCCCACACCCTCCCAGGGCTGTCCGCCAAATATTTCAGGGTTTTTTTAAAGTGAAGTCCACTGCCCAGATTGACAAATCACGGCTGCGGCATGCACGCGCGAGGTGTATTTTCTGTCCGCGGCGCTGCCCCCTCAGAGCGCTGGCTGTGCTCTGTCCAGCCTCCGTGTTCAGCTCTCCAGCTTCTTTCAGCACTTCCCACTGTGACACCTCAGCAGCCTGACACCTTCTCGTCTTCATTGCCCAATGCAGCACCTGCCCAAATTCCCCTGCAGTGGCCAACTCAACCAGCTTCTCCTTTTTCTGATGTCCTGCCTGGTGACCCTGCGTGCCCACCAGTGCTCTTACAGGTACCCACCTTTTGACAGATACACCCATAGTTCACCATTTACTTCCATGTTGCAGACTCTTCGCTCTTCAAAGTCCTTTTCAGATCTTCACGCTCAGTTTGCATTCGATTCAACACAGCCTGGCTGGTTTTTTTTATCGGAATCATTAGGGGCAGATACCCATATGCTCGAGGATATCTTTGTAGTCTGAGTAACTCCTAACATTTGTGCTTTCAGCATACCACTGTTTCTGCTTGCTTATATACAGATGCAGATGCCTTATGTGACTTTTACAACGTGTTTAAGCAGCCTCCTGTGCCAAGTCTGAGGATATAAATTTTCTCCCTCCTGACTTTCTCCTGTTTTCAACTGGTCTGCTGTTATTCAGGTGTGGGAAAGGTACTTCAGCGTCTAACAAGCTCTAAAAGTTAAAAGATAGATATGACACACATAATTCAGACCTTTTCTGAAACTCTTTGAAGCCCTGGTGTGTGTTTTCTTTGTATTACAAGTGGCGAGTTTGCCTAAATGCTACAGGAGTGTAATTCTTGAGTTCACTGCTCACGCCACATGTGCAGGATAAGACAAATAAAACTTACAACACAAAAAAACCCCTGATTTATTTTCTTATTAGCTACAGATATTATCATCACTCTCTTGTATCAATTAGCTGCAGTACAAAGATGGAAATACCACAATATTTCCTCTCAGTTTAAGTAGTGTCACATTTTTTACTGGAGCAAAACTGAAAATAAACATACCTGTTTTACAATAAAGAGCAAATGTAGCACCAAGTGTCACTTTATCCATGCAGTCACCTCTCTGCCCCAGGGGTTTGCACGTACAATCCCTCTGAAGCCACAATGGGGTATGAACACGCAAATTCCAAAGTGATAAGTACATTTTCAGTTATTATGGAAATCTTCTCAATAGCTATTGTTCATGTACACTTTGGCCTGTCAACCTTTGCAACCTTTTGGTTAACAATGAGGTTTGTTTCCGAACCTTCCCAAATATTTTTAAATGAATTAAAATGCCACATGAACTCCAACCTGCTCAAGCATTTTCATTCCCACGCCACAGCCTTTAGGTAGCAAAAGCAAAGGACAAAATCTCTCTTTTGTAGGAAGGAATTTCTCTCTTGGTTAAACTTGTACCTATCTAAGTCTACATCCACTTCCCAGGTCAGATTTAGAAGAAGAAATTTTCACCCATTTTGCAGCTCACTAAGGCCTTAGCCTCTCTTATCACACATGCAGCTGTTTCTCCTTTAAGTCTCTGTTATTGTAAGTATATTCAAACCTTAAATGGTACCTAAGCTCTCATGCATGCCTTTAATTGGGGAGGACACGTGTGAAGGCTTGGATTTTATCCTCTCCTAAAATGGAAATGCTCCTTCTCCTTTGGGAAAATCAAACAACTTCCATGAAGACTGCTCCTCTTTCACCTCGAAAAACTTTATCCTTGACCTAGAAAGCCTTCTACAGTCTCCAAGGATTGCACTAGAGCAATAGCATGTACACTGAGAAGGCAGCACCAGTATATCTAAGATCAGGCTCTCTGTGAATTTTTAAAATAGTGACTAGGAAACAAATTTATATGAAAAATGCTTCAGTCTTTGTTTTGCAAACAGCGAGTCAGCGCATAAAACTAAACTGGACACGAATAGCCAAAGGGTAACTCTACTGTTGCTGCCCTATTGACAAAGATTAAAGCTATGCCTGTCACTAACAGAAAATTAGTTTGCAAGCCAAAACGAGCAGGTGAAGGTCATCGGTTACAGCTCCACTGCTCCCAGGTGCATTACGAGCGGCATGTTTGGTGGGGTGTGCTGCCGGGCGGCTGTGAACTCGCCAGGAGGAGGAAGCACGCAGCGGCACACCGTACCGCTGTGGTTTACAACAACAGCCCTCTCTGTCGGCTTGTGTTGATAAAAGTCTCCTGCCTTGAGTCTTGGATATGAAACTGCTTACGGCCCATCAGTACGACAGCTGAGCACCTCACCTGCTGTTCCGTGGAGTCACATGGGACACGACCTAGCTACAAATGGCTCGGAAACAGAGCTAGTAACAATTGGGCTTTAAAGGAAATGAAATACCTAGAAAAAGCAAGACAAGAGGTTTGCACAATAAGCATTATTTGTCCAACATTTACAGGCTCAAGTCACTGTGAAAAGTAAGATTGTTCCTTATTTCTCACACACTTGGTCAGAACCGAGGTGAAGTTAACTGCTCTTTTGCACACATCCTGCAGGAACAGGAGACGACGACAGATACTGCATCCCTGCCATACAACCCAGGGAGCATACAGGAGATTCTCTGGTTTAAAAACTGAAGGTGAACTGAGAAACAGACATAAGGTACCAAGAACATGTTGCTGTCCTTTTTTTGGTGAGAATGGAGAACCTTTTTCAAACTTTTAAAGAACAAACTAGAGAACTGTTGTTTTAGAACAGGCTCTCTTAAAAAAAGTCTGTCTGCAAAAAAGGTGCCACAGAGGTGGTCCTACCACCCATCCCAACACAGCTGCTTAAGAGTGTAGTTGGTGCCACCATGGAATCACAGGGTGGTTGAGGTAGGAAGGGACCTCTGAGGGTCATCTGGTCCAACACCCTGCTGAAGCAGGGCCACCTAAAGCCGGCTGCCCAGGACCATGTCCAGATGGCTTTTCTGTATCTCCAAGGATGGAGACTCTACCTCCTCCCTGTGCAACCTGTGCCAGTGCTCGGTCACTCTCTCAGTGAAAAAGAGTTTCCTGGTGTTCAGAAGGAACCTCTCGTGTTTCAGTGTGTGTCCTTCCCTCTGGTCCTGTCACTGGGCATCACCAAACAGAGCCTGCCTCCATCCTCTTTGCACCCTCCCTTCAGCTATTTATGGATACTGATGAGATTCTCCCTGAGCCTTCTCCTCTCCAGTCTGAACAGTCCCAGCTCTCAGCCTTTCCTCAGGAGAGAGATGCTCCAGTCCCTTAATCATCTTCACAGCCCTTGGTGGGACTTCCTCCGGTAGGCCCATGTCTCTCCTGTACTGGGGATCCCAGAACTGGACCCAGCACTCCAGGTGTGGCCTCACCATTGCTGAGCAGAGGGGCAGGATCACCTCTCTCCACATGCTGGCAATACTTTGTCTAATGCAGCCCAGGACACCACTCGCCTTCTTCGGCACAGGGGCACATTGCTGGCTCATGCTCAACTTGGTATCCACCAGGACCACCCTGTCCTTTTCTGCCAAGCTGCTTCCCAGTCGGCCAGCCCCCAGCATGTACTGATGCCTGGGGTTGTTCCCCTGCCAGGGCAGGACTCTGCCCTTCCCCTTGCTCCTGGTACCTACCACTCATAAGCTCAAATTTTGGATGTGGGATAACTCCTAGCCACTCCCTGTAGCAGAGCAGAAGGTGACATCCCCCGGACACAGCGCTGCCCAGCTGGGGACAGGCACAGGCATGGCTGCCCCACCAGAAGCCACACTCCGGTCAGCATGCGCGTGACCCATGATCCTCAGTCCCGTGTTGGCTACATCCTCCTGGAAGCTCCACTTCACCATCTGCACCGTATCAGCATCCCCTGATGTAAAGCTCCACATGCACCAAATTGCCAGACCACGCTTTTGGAAGTTAACGCTGTCCTGAATCAAACACCCATCACTGACAGGGCTGAGAGACAAGAATCCAGGAGAGAGGATCACGCAGGAGAGTGAGAAAAGGGTAAGTTTAAGTCTGCAGCGCGTGCCTTCACCCGCAACACCCCTCTCCTGCTAAACCGAAAGACCAGCTGCAGGAAGAGAACGCAGCACTGCATTTCTCCCTGCCACCGAAACCTCGCTCTTTAGCATCTGCCTGACTTAACAGGATAATGGTTTTTTGCAAGAGCTTGCTCCTATCTGCATAACATCAGGCCGATGCAGACACACACCACAGGTACAGGCAGTTAGGTGTTTAAAAGGTCTAAATCTCTCAGCTCTGGTCATTTACCTACAGCAATCTTCACACTTCTCTTCTCCTGAACTCAATCTTTCTAAGTGCCAGCTGCTGATGAACTGCAGGGAGGATGATTTTCACTAAATGATGAACACTAACATTCCAGAGTTACACCTCTGAAAACCGATTACTATCTATTGACAGATAGCTTAAGCACAGAATTTCATGAAGGTTTCTTTGTTTTGTTTTGTTTTATTCCTCTAGACTCCAGTGAAAGGAAGCCTCTTCTCTTTAAAGCTGTTTTTTAATCATCAGTGTATTTAATTATGCGGGCTAATACTAAGATACAACTGCTCTGTGAAGCAGGGCACATAGGAACTGCAAAGTCTTGGAAATGCTCCTTCCCAGGGAATCACAGCACTGCAACATGTAATTTCTGCCCAGTTCAGAAAAAAACAAGTGAAAACAAGCTTTTGTGGTTACTGCATTTCCTGAAAAAAATACTACTTACTGCTGATTAAAACTGACAACTTGTGCTCATTTTACCACTGTCCAAGAACTAATATTTCAGTGATTCCCACAGCTGGGAGAAGCAAAGAAGGGACAAATATCAACAAAGGGTTTCCCGGCTCCCAGACTGAGGTCCAAACCTCCAGGGCTTCGGTGTCCCGGGGTAGCTACAGCCAGCTCCTCGAGCCACCTCACCTCTGCACGAGCCGGTCCCACAGTACCGAATGCCTCCAGTGCTTCCAGTCTCTGTGGTCCACAGCTGGGGACGAAACCCCCAGGCTGCCTGCCTCCAGGAAACCCCGCAGAGAAGACTCCCGCTGCTCCGTGGTCTGGCACCTGCCCTACCCTGCCAACGTATCTGCAGGAACCCAAGGCACAGCCAGGCAGGGCTGTCAAGGCCACCCCTGCAGGAGTTTGGGGGTCCCATCACTTGTTCCACAGACCGGGCTTCTCCCCCCAGGCCAGCTACGGGTGCTGATGTCCCTGCTGGAACCAACCCCACCATGCTATTTGGCCGCGCTGCGCCCAAGCACTGAATAAACGGGAAACAGACGACTGCTGAGTTATGGTCTATCTGCCTGCTTTGCTGAGTAAAGAATTCAGCTAATTTCCTCATAATAATGATCCCCCATTTTGGGGTGAAATCAATCCGCTGCTTCTAGGCTAGTTTTCTTTCCTCCAGTACTTCTCTAGGGCTGTTCTTAACCAAACCTGTGAGAAGGATGGTAACAGAAATCACCTGGAAACCAGCATCCATCAATTCATCGTAACTGGTCAGACCGGGCACCACAACGCGCTCCTGTAACTGGACCCAGTGACCACGTCTTTCCCCACCATTTACCCGACTGTTAACACTAATCAGTTCCTGGTGTACGTGCTTTCCAGAAATGAGATGTACTTGTTAGGCAAAATTAAAGATGGAGTCACAAGTGAGCAAGGGCTTCAGGATTCACTCACACAAATTAAAATACACGATTGATACTGAAATGCAAATCAAGAGTATGAAACTAAATCTTCATGCTAAGAAAGGGAAAAAAAGATTAATTCTTGCTTTCACTAGTCAATAAAATTGACTGGAACAACAATTTAAAAGATTGGACAGACTGCCCACCAAGGTACCCTGGAAAGCTGAACTGTTGTCCCTCTACATAATTAGCATAAAACCATTTCCCAATGCATTGGCAAATTGCATTTAGCAAATTGCCAGGAACATTTTTTCCCAAATTTGGCTACACTGGCAACGCTAGAAGGTGACTGTATACATGCATCCCATTTGACTACCAAGGACATATTTAAGAAAACAGATAAAACAAAAAGGGAAGAAAATCACATCAAAACCATCAAATGGCATTAACAGATAATATTTGAAATGCAGATTCACTATAGGTGGTCTATAGGTAAGTGTTTACCTCAGGTCCACATGTTTAATAGTGTCACATGCTACTACTCCCTTGAGTGATGAATTAATCCACAGAGAAAAGCTCTGTGACAAGTCACATCACAAGAGTCACGAAATGGAGGTCACTGTGCCAGCTAGCAAATGACACATTAAAAAGGAAAAAAAAGGCAGAAAATGCTCTTTATACTTTCCACTTCACCATGAACGTGAGGGATTTATTCCACTAATCCATGGCTGGCAGTGTCGGGGCTACTTGGAGCTGCAGAGACAGAGCGAAATATCCAATTTTTAAATCCCCTCCAGCTACATAAAGGTAAGAAAGAAGAGCACTTCTGCCCCCACTGAGCTGTTATTACACCGCTGACTGTATTAGACCAACATCATTTTCTGAAATGATGAATTAGAGGAAAGCACACATCACAAACAGCTTCCTCCTGTAACTAGTATAGCCAATAAAGATGGCCAAGATAGTGCCAAAACATACCTTTTTACAGCATGCACATTTCTAGTTTATTTTGCCTGTCTGATTACAATGTTATATTCCTATGTGGAGAGTGGGGGGCGGGGAACTGCACAAGAGACCTTGCCTATTCACATATGAGCTTATTCAGACTAGTTAAGCATCAGGTCACAATTTACCCTTCTGGGGCAAAAGCAGCGTCCTTTCTTAAAAAGTGTTCTAAAAATGAGGCAATATTTAACAGTACCTCAAAGTGTGAGACAGAATACACATATCTAGTTTGGCCTTTCCATATTTTTTTCTTCTTTTCCTTAGGCAAGCAAATCTATAAATCCTCTTATCTAATGTGTTAGATTAATAAATGATGAAGCTACAAACAAGAGAGCCCCAGCCTTCCATGTGTGCTCAATTATTTTGCATTTAACAAGAGTAAAGGAAAATGAATTTAATTTAATCTCTGTAATTGCCAAACTAAATGACACTATCTTGCCTATTATAACAGATCAAAACAATACATTTACAAAATCATTGTAAAAAGTGTAATTTTTACTCTGAAGAGCTTTTTGTGGTGTATTTAGCTTCCATCCCTGGAAAAGCACCTACCAGACGTTGCGGCAGAGGTCATGGAGATCATGCTTTTCCCCACTACTAGGCTCTGGATCAGAGCTATTTCTAAGCTAAGCTCCATGACAGCATGTCAAAAGAAAGTGCAATTATATTTTGGAATGTGCTTGCTGAATATTCCTTACTAAAGTAAGTCTGGATCCGCAGGTTTTCTCATAGTTTGCAAGCTCTATCAGTCTGAATGTTGGTCTATGCACACCAGTAGAAGGAAAAGTAGCTGTTATTTATCAAAGGAAGAAACTTCAGCAGGCAATGCAATTTGTTAGGACATCACCCTCAACACCATCCGTAGCACATTCTTCAGCAACTTCTTCAGCAATTTCTTCCCGCATCTCCCTTACTTGGTCTCTCCCACCAACGTGCCTGGGCGGCAGTGTGAGTGGCAGCAGGTAAGAGAGAGTGTTGCAGGCACCAGCGCTTCCCCGCACCCCTCACCCCCAAATCTGCGCCCTGCTTCCCAACCCCTGCTCCCATTGCACATCTGACCTCGCCATTAACTCTCCCCCACCGTGGCACAACCCCTAGAAGAGGACTTCAGGTCATTGTTCTCTGTGTACCTCTTCCACTTTGAAATCACCTTGCTTGGACGTGAGTAACGAGGGCTACCAGCAGCACCCCAGGTAAGGCTTCTCTACAGCCCTGCACAGCGGCACCAGCCCTTTCATACATCTCTGGAAACAGCTTGCCCGAGGCAACCAAAGATCTTCCTTTGCCATGTTGCAATAAGCACATCCAGGTCTTTCTCCCCTTCAGTCACTTCCGAACGTTGAGTCTCTAATCCTTTTGGCTTCAGCTGCAAAATTCCCATTGATTGATAATGGATTTTCCACTGATGTAGAATGAGGCACTTCGACTACACCACTATGAATTAACAGAAGAGAGCTCTGTTAATCCTTTATAAGCAAGCTTAATCTTTTGGTTTCTAGAAGAAAGAGCAAAGGCCCCATTTTTCTCCCACATCAGCCAGAATGTGATTATTATTTCAGAAATTTTTTTCTCATTTTATTTCACTGAAACCAGTATTTTTTTGGAAGGCACAAATCCAGACACCACCACAGATGCACACTTCTGCCAGGTAAAAAAGAAAGAGTTCGAGCTATGAATACTGAAGCTGAAAGCTGGGATCAGCACTCTGGGACTCACAGTTACTCCATAGAAAGTGCTGTCATCTGGAAAGAGCAGACTGACAAAGCCTTTATAGCATTCACCTTTCAATTAAACAAGAGTAACATCTGAAACTTCACATTAAAATAGCTGTAAGATTTGTTGGGGTTTTCTCTCAATTATGTGATTTGAACATTTCCTGTACGTTAGCAACCGTTAGGGCTATTAAACTGCAAGCAACTCCAAGCATCTTTGAAGACCGTTACAGAACTTGGCTAATAACTCTAACGCAATCAAGTCATCAGAAAGATGAAGTGACCTTACATTAAGACACTTTTTCCATTAAAATGAGATTTTGTTAGATCAACTCAGATAGATACACTTTATTAAGTCAGTGGGTAGCAGAATGGCTCTTCTTTGCCGGAAAGCAAATCCAACGCTATGCCTGGTAAACAGGAGCTCAATCATGCAAACCCTTGCTCTCTCTCTTGCAGAGAAACCACTGCTCACAAAGACTTGTCCCACTGCAGTCAACAGTCTGAGCAAGGATACTTAACAGCAGTAAAATCCTGAAAGATCAAGCCCAAATATCACAGTTGTAATTGGTACCGCACATCAAACAGCCCTTAATTTGACCTCCTACCCTGCAGTGCACTAGATGCAAACATTTCATTGATTTACATTGATGAATTACCATTCATCATAAGCACTGCTTCTATGCTAGGATGAAAAGAAGCCTTCAATACAGCAGCTAAGTGATTCCTCTAAAACACTGGAATGCCACATATCTCCGTAGGACAATAAAATGTTTGTCTTTTGTCAAGCATTTCATTGCCGCTGTTCAGCTGGATGACCTTTTGAAAGGAGCAGTGGAAGCTGACACACACCTTCATTAAAGCAGCGGCTCCGTCTTCCCCCCGCCCGCGAGAACAATGAGCGCGGGAGGGAAGAGGTGAGCAACCCACGGCGTAATGAAGAGATTTTGGTTCAGAGGGTTATCAATTATTTATGAGTAAATCCCCAGATGAGCACATCCAAAGCTGAACAGTTTTTAATACGTTTCACTTCTGTACACATGGCACAACACAACCAGACGTGAGCTAAATTGGATGTCTGACTATTCAAGGTGTCAAATAGTGAGTTGAATCTGGACTTCAGTAAATCACTCTTACGTTTTCTGAAGTACAACAGTCTCCTAGATTTAAACCTCTTTCACAAAATTCCCCCAACACTCACAGAAATCCCTCTTTACAGTATTTCCAACTCATCAAGATCTCAACAAAGAAAAAGCTCATACTGAAAAACTTCTGTAATTATGCTGACATAGTTCACAGAATGGTCTGGGTTGGAAGGGACCTCTGTGGGTCATCTAGTCCAAACCCCCTGCCAAAGCAGGGTCACCTACAGCAGGCTGCACAGGACCTTGTCCAGGCGGGTCTTGAATATCTCCAGAGAAAGAGACTCCACAACCTCCCTGGGCAGCCTGTTCCAGTGCTCCGTCACCCTCAGAGGGAAGAAGTTCTTCCTCATGTTCAAATGGAACTTGCTGTGCTTCAATTTGTGCCCGTTGCCCCTTGTCCTGTCGCTGGGCACCACTGAAGAGAGTTTGGCCCCGTCCTCCTGACACCCACCCTGCAGATATTTATAAGCATTTAGAAGGTCCCCTCTCAGCCTTCTCTTCTTCAGGCTGAACAAGCCCAGCATCCTCAGCCTTTCCTCCTAGGAGACAGTTGCCTAAACAGTCTAATATTCAAACTGTTAGAAGCACAATGTCCAGCTTTGAATGGAATTTTATTCTACAATGGAATGAAATGGACCTAAACGTCTCCTATTAAGAAAAGATAAGACCAAGTTATAGTCTTTTTCTTCAAAGCAGGGTTTATCCTTTTCAAAACCAAGCACTTGTCTTTAAAGTAAAAATGTTTTATAACCATGCTTTTTAAAGAGAAGATCCAAAGATTCTTTCTGTGATATGGGAAATACAAACATTACACACTGGTCTTCTTCATGAAGCAAGGACAGTGACACCAAACAGTTGTGTTTGCTAGGCACGCTTTCCACATGAAGTTGTTAATCTATTTACCAACGCTGTCACTGAAAGCCATCAGCCTGCAAGTCTCGAAACAAAACCAAATCTACTGTCATGTAGCAAATGTCCAGATCTGCAGAAATGTTCCTCAAGCTCCCCTTTCCCACAGCTTCCAACCAACAGGATGGTGCTGAAGTCAACACTGCCGCCGCCGTCATACTTCAATGGCTGTGTCCACGGCAGCTGTCACAAGGGCCCCCAGGCCACCTTTAACACCAAATTCGGGCACCCTGTGAACCCAGGAACCCGGCTGGGCCCCGCCAGGACGTGCCCTGGAGAGCGTCGTGCCATGAGGTGAGGCCATCCTGGTGCAGCCTGGGCCCAGCATCGGGGCACGGGGCTGGGCCGCGACCGAGGGGCAGCAGGCAGCAGCCTCTGCAGGTTCCCCTGCCTCTCGCAGCCTCATCTGCAAGCTGCCTTCCACAGGGACGAGTTCAGGGAGAAGCTCATCAAACACCACGTTTTAAACCACAGGTGGAAGGAGCGCTTTCTGCCTTTTTTGCAGAACCGCAGGGGCAGAGCCAGGGCTCTCCCGTGCTTAAGCCAGCACGCACCCCAGCACCTCCGCAACTCCGGGAGCGAGCTCCGCTCCCATCCGAGCCGCGTTAGACTAAACTGCTCCACTACCAAAAATAAAAAGCCACTTAGAAATCCATTTGAGATTTGTTTGCATTACTTTGGAGGGTTTGTTATGTATTTGGATGAAAGGAGCCCATTAAGTACATCTATATTTACTTCATTACAGTGTGGCTCTTGAAGTTAGATGAAAAGATTTACTCTGGCCAAGTTTGTTTATTCATCAACATCAGCTAAGATATGTTTTCAAAGGCTCATCCTCATTGCATTTACATGAAAGCACACTGATTTGTTTTTTTTCCAAGGGTTGTATCCCATTCTGAGAGCTGGAAAAGGACAACAGAGACTTTTGTGAGAATTATGAAATCAAGGACCAGGACAGGAACTTTTCCTATGATCTCCAGCTGTTTATGGGGGGGGAAAACCCACCCCTTCCCACCTGGAGTCATTCTGTCTCACCCTGCAGACGTATTGATGGTCACAAACTGTAAGGGGATGGTCAGTCACCGTGTCCCCAGCCTAGCTGACGGCAGCTGGCACGCTGCTCACCCAGGGACACCAGCAGTGAAGAGTTCACCCCACCTGAAGCACAAGAGTTTAAGCAATTGTAGTCTCCCAAGTTGCTAAATTTTTTAGCTGCGCTTTGGCAAGAACAATTAGATTTTTTTCATAGGCGGTGTTGCAGAAGAGCTCTGCGTCACTGGTAGCACAGCATTGTGTAGAAATACAGACCGCCACCGATCAGCCCCAGCTGTTACAAGTCCTAGTTATCTCTGACAGAACCCAAACATGACTCGGTACTTGTATGCCTTTAATATCAAAATTTCATCGTCAAATTATGTAAATATTTAAATTACATTTATGGACAGTATCTTTCCTCGTCAGTTTACACTTTCCCACGCACAACTTCCAGAGTGGTTAACAATGCTGATCTTTATCCTTCACACTGACTATTCATTCATCCCTTCTAAAACGAATACTGCTCACATACGACCCAAGAGGGCTGTAACAAGGCAGTATTTATCTGCCCTAATAATCAACCGCCGCTGATTTAATTAAAACTTGGTTAAATCACACCCACGGAGTGAAGGAACGCCTCCCGTCACTCATCATTTCCACCTGACAGCTGTGCTTGGTGCACCTTCGCAGGAGCAACCTTTGGAGGTCCCACCACCCACAGCTTGTCCTCCCCAGCCCCGGTAACCACGGGCACAGCGCTGTAAAAACCCACATCGCCACGGAAAGAAAGCAGAGCAAAGCTGCAGCGGGGTTTGCAGCTTGGGGTCTCCAGTGGGTCACCGAGCAACCGCGGGCTGGTATCTGCCCCGGTCCACGAGCAGGGCACTGCTGCCTGCGCGGCACACGGGGATTTCAGGGCCAGGGAGAAGGCAATGGGCCAGGGGGAAGGTGAGCCAGACGTGGCACACGCGCCCGCGAGAGACCTACAGAGATGCCGCGGCACAGCATGGCAATTCAGAGCTTGAGGGATACCAGGGTGGAGATGGGGGAACAGCAACCAACGACATCTCAACTTCCTCCAGTAAACCTGCAGCCAGATCTTCAGGCTTCGGCTTCCTCACCCGCGCAGCAGGATTTCAGAGGGCCTCCAATTCCCACACAAATGCACAGTGATTTCAAAGTCTAGTTTATTACTAGCAGTATTAAACAAATGAGTGTGCACTGCTTGCCCTTTCCATGTTTAAATCAAAGTAAGCAGTATCTGATGATATGAACGTTTAGAAACACATCGTTTTCCCAAGGAAGAAGCTGTCCCGGACTTCTTCCCTCACTAGAACAGAAGTTTTTTGGCATCATTTTCCAACCTTAATGATTCTGTTTCAGGGCATGGTTTAGCAGGCATGGTGGTGCTGGGTTAACGGTTGGACTTATCTCAGAGGTCTTTTCCAACCTTAATGATTCAGTGATTCTATGATTATACACAATATAAGACCTGCTACTGACAGCATCGTTGGGATGCAGGGACGGGCAGCGAGCAGCCCACCTGCAAGCTCCAGGCTGGACAACCAGGGCTCCTCCAGCACGTATTCCATGCTGGCTCCACATATGGCCCGGGCCAGCAGCTGCCATTCATTCAGGGGACACCCAAAGCTGGGAGGGAGCTCTCTGGGTCCCAGTTTGGCAACCGGTAGGTGAGGGCGAGTCTCAGCATGCTGTGCCCCTCCATCTGGCCCAGGCTCCCTCCCGGCGCCAGGGCCACGGGGCTGCCACACGCCTGCCCTCCCACCGCCGCTCCGGGGCTGAGCTACCTGCGCACCCCGCGCCCGAAATCCGCTCCACTCTCAACACCTGGAAGCAGAGGCATCGCTATAGGAGCCCGGGTAATGTCATTCAGATGATTTATTGTTTCAATTAACTGTTCAACAATGTTTTCAAGCCTTCATGGTCTATTAATCTTACTCTTACATTATATTTTGCAGTTACAGATGACACGGTGTTGGAACTATGTTGAAAAAGCCCCTCTGTTCTCCATCCCCGTCCTTACTGGAAGGAAAAAGACTGTGTCCTGTTCCAGCCACTGAACTCTACAGCACTTTACCATCAGCATCAATGAGCTGATAAACAGATTTAACTCCTTTGTGTGCCAATAAAGTCCGCACTGCCCCAGGAAAGAGTGAATGTTCCTTAACTGAATGCCACTGCACAGCCGCGAAGGAAAACTCCACTGTATTTCTTGTGGATTCCTCAGAACAGTGCTTCTTTAAAATACAAATTAGCTCTAGATTATTGAGCATTTCTTATTTAGGACTTGAAATCCAGTTGCCACTTTCTGATCAATATAACTTTAATAGTAGGATAAATTTTGAGCTCAAGTTATCTAGTAGCAGTCATTTGTACATAACGTGATCTACAGCCACATTCTTGCTCAAATGCCTGGCGACGAGGCTTATGAGGAGCACGGTGCCTTAAAATGCAATGGATCGCCAGTTTCTTTTCCTCATTAAATGGCATTTCAGAAAGGAAACTGAAAAAAAGACAGGTGAGCTTGCCGAGTGTCACATCCCACCACCTTTACTCATATGAGCAACGTGTTGCCTTCAGATCAGCTTCTCGTTCGAAAGTTGCAGATCCCCATTGCTGACCTGAATATTGATTTTATGTTAATAAAATCCTGTGTTGAAATACTGGTAAAATTGCTCTTGCACTTCAGGCCTTCAAGATGTTGCGTGTACTGTACTCACTATCTTTTTTCAACAAGGGCAGGAGATACTCATCCCTTACAGGAGATGCTCTGCTGCAAAATGAGCCAACACCTGAATCATGCACTTTTCCAGTAAGGGAAAGCACTTCTGCTATATTGAAGCTGCGCACCTCCCATATAGGCATACTTATCTGGGCAAAATTTTTAGAGATGTAAAATAAGTAACCCTGGAATTTGAAATTTCTGCTTCTGTATTACCTAAGAGAAACAAATACAGTAAGAAAGCACTTCCATTTACCTACTGGGTATCTGTAGCAGTGCTTGCCTCTGCAGATTCCCTTACCAGACAGCGCTCGGCTCATCGTGTCACCGCAGCGCAGACAGACTGCAAGAGGACTACGGGGGATTCGCTTCTGGTTTCACACAGCGCACTTTTTTTTTTTTGAAGTTTAATTTCATAAAATCAGAACTCTGGATAAAAGTTAATCGAGCGCGGCTGCGAGGAAGGGGAGAAATATTTCCTGCCAAAATTTCATCTTTGATCCTTCTCTGCCTTTCTCTGCTTACCGGCTCGGTGCTGTTTCCCAGGCCGTGGCTCCCACGGACGCCCCCAGCTCCGGCGTTCAGCACCACGGGCGACCCACGGCTCTCCTCGGAGGCGGACCCTGAGGGACGGGTCAGCGGCCGAGCCGAAAGCCCGCTCTCATCGCAGCCGGGGCACCCCCAACTCACCACGTCGGTTCATTCAGATCGCCGGGTCCGTCACCGCGCCCAAGACCCGCTCCGCACCGCTCCCCGGCGCGACCGCTCCGCGCCCGCTGCCCGCTCTCCCCCCGGGCAGCGCCGCGGGCAGCGGAGCTCCCGCCGGAGGAAGCGGCGGGGCGAAGCGGGGGTCCCCCCGCAACCCTTCGGGGCGCGGCCCCCGCGCTCCCCCCGCCACCCCTTCCCCCCCCAGAGCGGGCCCGAGGCCGCAGCCTGTCACCGTCCGGCGGGGCCCGAGCCGGAGCCGGGAGGCGCGGAGAACCCCGCCGCCGGGGGAGGGACACCGGATCCCGGACCCTGCCCCGCACCTGTGACCGCTCCTGGCTGAATCACCCCCAAGCAACCAAACGGCCGGGGGCAGGGGCCGAGCCCCGCGGCCCCGCCGCCCGCCCCCCTCCCGCAGCCGCGCAGCGACCGCACGCCACCAACCCCGCGCACACCCCCCCCCCCCGCCCCCCAGACGCGCCAACTTGGCGCACCGCCCCCAACTCACCGGGAGCCGCCGGCCCCGCGGAGAGGCGCGCCCGGGGATGCCGCCTCCCGCGGAGCGCAGCCCGCAGGGGCCGGGCAGCGGCGCGGCCAGGGGAGGGGAGAGAAGGGGAGGGAGGAGCGGCGGCGGCGGCAAGTTGCGGCGCGTCCCTCTCCCCTCCCTCCTCCTCCTCCTCCTGCTCCCCCTCCTCGGCCCGGCAGCGGGGCCGGGGCACGGAGCGCGGCCGCGGAGCGCGCTGCAGTGCGCATGTCCCGCGCCCGCCGCCGTGAGGCGACCGAGGCGGCGCCGCGGGCGGGCAGCGCAGCGCAGCGCAGCGCAGCGCAGCGCAGGGCCCCGCCGCCTCCCCCGGCTCCGCGGAGGGGCTGCGGCTGCCCGCGGCCCCGGGGGGCGGGGAGGGGGGGTCTCGGCCGCCCCTGAGCGCCGCCGGCTCCGGTGGCCAGCCTGGAAAAGGAGGAAAAAAAAGAGGATGAATCCAGGCGTCCTGTTATCCCCCCCCCGCGAAGTGAGCATGGCGAATGGAGGCAGGTGTTGCGGCCAAAGGGACGCCCGCGCAGTTACTGGTGGCTTTTTAACGTTGCGCCAAGGCCTTGAAGCGAGAAAGAGCCGTGTTTTGCGTGACGCGGGGAAGTGCGAGGAGTTAGGAGTGAAAAGCGCTGTCAGGGCAAAGGCAGGAAAGGCTGCAGGGGCAAAACGCCCGCCTTAGACCTCTGGGGATGTTCTAGGGAAATTGCACAATAAGTTTGCACCCAGATGTAGGGACTGACCTAACACCCAGTGAGTTTCATACTTCCCGAGAACAAGTTCAAGCCCCGTGTTCCACTCTGCAGCAACACAGATGTCGCACGCGTGGCTGGCTCAGGGGCCGAGCCTGAATCCGCATCCGATGCTTTCCAAGAAAGGATTTACCTGTGCAGGGAAAGTGCTGAGGTTCTTGGTTTGTTTGCTTGTTTTTTAATATTCCACATGCAGCAGTACCTTCAGCATTTTCATCTCCACCTAACCTATGGCAAGATCATAGCCCGGTTTATTATCTTCATGCGCACCCATCCGATGCATCCTCAGTGCTGATCCTTCCTTCCCATTGCCTTTCAGTATTGCCAGCTGTTGGGTTCCTCTGGTGATTTGTTTGCTTTATTTCTCTCCCCATTCTGAGCCTTCTTTAAGCTCTTTGTCCAACAACTTCTGTCCTCCCTGGACGACACCGTCCATGTCTAGCAGAGGCCAGCCCATCTCGGTTTGTCCACACAGCCCCTGCGACAAAATGAGTGTTATTCTGCCATGTAGGCTGCCAGCTCTTGTGACGTCCAGCTGATTATTGTCATTTTACCAGTCTGGTGTTGCTTTTCTTCTCTGTCCCTAACACGCCTCGATACTGGCACGTTGTAGCTCAGACTTTGTTCTCCGGTTTCCTTTGCCTGTCCTTCTTGCAGGGAGTTTGCATCAAATCCTTCCCCTAGTAACAAGCAGGCTTTGTGAAACCCCTGACATCTGCATCCACATCCCACATGGTGACTCTGCAATGAACCCAACTATCTGAAGGACTTTAACTCTTTCCCCTCCAGTTGTGTTGATTTCTTCTCATTGTAGTCAATGAAGATTTGCACATGTGAAGCACTTTTGTTCTACCTCTCTCCTCCCTCACTCTGGACCATTGGCTCCCCAGCTCTGCTCCAGGATCAGAGATGTCCTGTCAAGCCCTGGTAGGTCATCGTAGCCATTCAGTGCCTTCATAATGTTTTCAGTTAAAGTATGAAATCACATTCTGATTTGTAGGGAATTTTGGAGAGTAACAGTGGTGTGTAGGTCCAGAAAGACTGGGAACCAGTGTTCCAGCAGCTACTCCCCTTCAGCTGTATCTTTTGGCACGGTTTGATGTCATCAGCAGAATGCAATTTTCCTTGAGTCTTCACAAGGGATGCGCAAAGCATGCCAGCACACTGAAACCCGTAGGAACTTTCCATCTCTTTAAACCTACTGTAGACATTCCCGGTCCTCCAGATATTTAGTTTACTTGGATTTAATTGAGAAATCTTCCAAAAACCATAAGCTAAATCAAAGCCGTATACCTGCGTTTGAATAAGAGTCGCTACATGTAGTACGAAAAGGTATTACCACAACAATTTATATTCTGAGCTTAACCTATACTCCTGTTCAAATGTAAACAAAGCTGAAGGCAGCTCCAAAGAAGAGGGGCGGCTCTCCTTTGCCTCTCCCTTTCTTCTCCCCCACCTCCCCTCTCCCCTTTGCCCTCCAGCTCCAAATACCATTTGGTTTAATTTATCTCCCTCTGTATGTTGGAAGAAAACAATCATTGTATGTTTCTCTTTCAAATCTAGGGAAGTGGGGTTTGCCCATTAACTAACCTTTATTTGCAGCCCTCTTCAACACACGGGCAGGGATGAGGAAGGAAAGGCGAGACGCAGAGAGCGAAGGGATGGAGGCAGCCTGCGGTCCCTCGACAAAAGGGAAAGATCAGCCGTGGAGTCAAAATGGAGGGGTGAGTGGGGGGCATAAAGGCAATGGATCGCTGGCAGAGAGGGAGGGAAAGGAACAGGGTAGGCAAGAGGCAAAGATGAAGTCCTTCAAAAAGGCTAGCAAAAACCAGGCACTCTTAGACATGATTAATTCTGCACTCCGCGAGAGTGAAGCTATTCCCTCCCGTCATTTCTGTGACAGGCGCTGCCAACGGCCCCGGCCCCGGCGCTGCTGGAGCTCCATTACCCGAGGCACTGCACCGGTATGGAAACAACCGCGCTGCGAGGGCCTTACAGTTCAGCATGAGCCACCATCCAGCAAAGGAACGTGCAAAATAGCTTAAGGGACCAGGAGAGGAAGGACAACTGAAACCTTGCAAGCCTGTGTTATGCAACTTTGTGGTTATAATCACATGCAAATAATGTGAGAATAAAGTATGTACTTAACAGAGACCCACCCTCCATCTCAGGCACTTCCATTGCTTTTTCTTCCCATTCAAGAACTGGGAAAAACCAAGCACCGGATTTAACCTTTTGCCCAGCCGGCTGTTGTTGGGCAGCAGCGAACACAGAGATAGCTGAAGTGAAAGGCGTGTGAGCTGCCGGGGGTCACAGCCCTTGGCTCGTAACGTTTTGGGAGAGCAGCAGCGTGGAGCAGCTGGACACGTACAGCCTCCGCTCTGCCCCTTGGCTGGAATGGCCCCATCTCTGCCCCTGCTTCAGCACCACACCCGCGCAACAATTTGTAAGTGACCCGGGTAAAGAAGTTGTTTTCCAGCCGGATCCGTTCCCGGCCCAGCTCCCGGTGAAGGCACGCGGATACTCTGGCCGGCCGGCATGGGAAGGAGCGGCAGGGGGCAGGCAGAGGGGCAGCGGGGTTTTTAGGAGCTGCTGGAGGCATTCCACTCCCGAGGCACAGAGTGGGCCTCAGCTGCGCTTGTGCAAAGAGGGTGGTTTGACTAAACTGAACTTTCAGACATCTAAAGTGGGTTTAGGTGCTCAAATTGGGACAGCTGAGGTTTCAGTTTCGTAGGACGGCATGCACTAAGCCAGCAGCTCACCTCCACCACAATGAGGAGGCCCCGTTCCCAGCCGCGCGATCCCATCGTCTCTCTTCTATCAGCTCTGCTACCTGTGAATGAATGAAGCCCTTCACTCCCCAGTGCTGTTCGCTAACCAAGCAGAAACGTGACCCAGAAATCAACAGCTGCCTAGTTTTCTGCTGGGTCAGTGGGCTGAATCAGCTCACAGGCAAGTCAAATGAGCTCCAGAGCCACCATCAGTGAGCAGACAGGGTCTTTGGCTGGGAATAGCTCTGGGTTAAAGAAAGAAAAGGCGGAGAAGGAACAAGACTTCCCCCTTATGGCAGGAGCAAGCCATTGGAAATGCTTAGGTGCTCACAGCTGCAGCTTTAGATCTACGCGTGTTAGCCCAGGAATGCGCAAACTCTGTGGGAGCAGGCAGCTCTGCAGTTTGGTACATCCCTAAATTCATTCCTATTTTATCTAATAATAGCGTGGTCCTAGTTCCACATCTCTTATTCATGTAGAAATACTCATTACAGAAGTTTTAGTAAGTAACTGGGGAAAAATATGAGTTCTCAGCCTGCAGGGTTCTGCAGTTTGGAGAAACTAAAGTATTTTTTGAAGATATGTTGAGGTATATCCCCTAATTATCATTTGTGTACAGTGTAAGCAAACCCATTATAAAGAGAATGAAACTTTAAACTACACAGGTGTAAATTTCCCCTGGGTGAATAACGAAGAGAAGTGCCGAGGGTTTAAAGGAGCCCTTCCAGTGTCCCTCACCCATGACACCTGGTGTGATTTAATGTCCTCTACCTGCCTTAAGACAGGGCAGAGGCTCATTCTTGCTCAGCTCCCCCTCCCTGCATACTGGGAAAAAAAAAGTTGAATAGATTGACGTGTGTTTCTTCCTTCACACCAGCCCTGCATCACTCCTAGCCTTTCATCCATCTACTGTCGACTTTGTTCTCACCAGAGCGTAGTGTGGAGTTGCCTGGAGCTGCCCACAAAGACTACAATTACCAGTCTATAGGTACATTGTTGGCCCAGTTTTCAAAAGGTCTGAGCAGTCCTACTTCTTTAAGGAGCAAAAGGACCTGAGGGTACCATCACCTCTGGAAAAGAAGCCATTAGGGACAGGAAGGGGACTTTAAAGGAGGCGTGGGAGCTGGCAGGAAAGTATTGCTTCCATTCAAGGAGCGCATCAGTAAGAAGCTGCCACCGGCAAGGGGACAGATTAAATAATCACATAAAACTTTCTTACAGGCCAAAAAAATCCTGTGAAAGCCTGGATGGCTACATGCCGCATCTCTGAAATCAGTGACAAATCGCATTATGGTTGAGGCGCATAAAATAGTTCTGTCAAATAAATGGCTCCTAGCGTGGCCAATTTATGAGACGGTCATTGCTAGTTCTGCCTGCTGGTTAGTGCTGAGGCCTTGAGGGCAAGTACGCTATATTCTGAGGGAAGCATTGGGCCTAGGTTTTCTCCAAAGGAGAGACATTTATTAAATGGGCAAAGTTGTTCCTCGTAACACCACCCTCGGGGAAGCCCCCTTCCGTGCTTCTTGTCGAGGAGGAAGGAGCAAGGACTAACAGAGCTGCTGTGCCTGCCGAGCAGCACCTGGACCCACCATCAGCCTTAGCAAATAGCCGGTCCTCCCCACCACTGGGTGGGCTCCGGGAGCCCAGCGGTGGCTTCCAACTCCACTTGCAGCCTCAGAGCGCCTTGGCTGGGCTGTGATTACTCCCCAGCAGCACCGCGACAGGGGAGCAGAGCGAGGGCTGCAGTGCATCTTTTCCACACACAGCTTTCCACCCAGGAATCCTACTGTCATGGGACATTAGATTTTATAGGCTCATCAATTCTGGTGACACGATCCAGCATTTTATTTTCAGAGGGAGTGAGCAGGTGTCCATGGAAGCACTTTAACTGACAGTGCTTCAGTATCGCTCTTCAGGAGCACTCGGCTGATCGTTCTGTCCTGACTTGTTACTGGAAAAGATGCTTATTTTTACCGCTTTACTTGTTTTTAGCTTTAGGAATGGCCTGAATGAGACAAAGGGAAACATTTGCACCCTTAAACTGATTTTCACCCCTCAGACTTTCAGCGTACTGGTAGGAAATTGGAGAAGTGATACTAATGATTCATCTGCAGCATTGA
Source organism: Opisthocomus hoazin (assembly GCF_030867145.1). NCBI lineage: Eukaryota > Metazoa > Chordata > Aves > Opisthocomiformes > Opisthocomidae > Opisthocomus > Opisthocomus hoazin. The sequence continues at coordinate 34,155,008 of NC_134416.1, read as the reverse complement.
TTGTAGATAATGGTTGGGAAAGAGAATGAAAATAATAAATTAAAACTAATGACCGTAACTGATCGAGAAAATATTTTGCTTCAGGAGATCACATCAAAATCAGGTTTTTTTCACAAATATTAGAAATCTGCGTATGAATTATTCAGTCAGAAAATTGGTTGCTAGTATTAAAAATAACGACTGTCTACATTCACAGTTACAAAATATTTTCATTAATTATTTTTTTTCACATAACTACCTTAAATAAAATCTTTAAGACTGCTGTGATATAATCCTCTGTCAATATTTTTTAAATTACCTTTCAAGAACGTGTAGGATCGTGGTGTTCATTTTCTAGGAGAAACAATATAGTAAGAGAGTTTAACCAAAACCCATCTGAAGGTAATTACTGGGATGGCAGACTGGCTTCTAATGACAGTCACAAGCATCATGCAAATTACTTAATCTATCTGAGCTCCCACTCTTTGTATTAAAAATATGTTAACTACGCAATTTCATTTTGCTGCAGCAAAGTTCAGGACATATTACTGGATTTGGCAAATAAAGGACCAATTTCCCATTGCTAAATGTGAACAGAGATGCTGCTGCATCATGTCTAGAGAAGCTGAAGTGATTCTTGAAAACACACCACAAAAACCTCGTCAAGAAATCCAAGCCATGATGGGCCTATTACGAACGTCTAGCCCAACCACAGAGCAAGCGTTTGGAAGCAAATCAAAACCTGCCTAAGGAACTGAGTAAAAAAGATTTTCCAAATGCACTAATGCTCATTACAATTAATAGCCCACCTGCCAAGTGTAACAAACCTGAACATATTGTGGCCATTAATGCTCAAAAGTACCTTTTCACAAAAAAAGAAAGAAAGAAAAATAAATTATTGAAAGGAAAATCAGTACCACTGCCACTTTGTCACATGCTGAGGTAAAAGGTTGATTCTTGTGAAGGCTAGAAAAATTTCATGCCTTTAGGCTAAGAATGATTAATTATTACTCACAAAGACACCAGAAAAATATGGAGAGCGGGAAGGAGAAGGGCTGAAGTCATAGTCCAGAGCGACAGCTGTGATGGTACAGGAGGTGAATTACATTTCTCAAGGTGAAAATTATCCTGCTCTGAGATCAGAAATCAGCGGATGAGGCACTGCAGCCCATTTGCACCCCAGATGGGAAAACACAGGGTCTGTCTCCCTGCTTCGCAGCCTGGGTGAGGGAGGGCTCAGGTCTTGGGGGGTGGAAGGAGTCCAGGGGAATGCTCGATTTGAATGACAGATGCTTCACCAAGGGATGACTTCTTTTCACAGCTGACTGCATTTAGGAAGAGGTTTGAAGGATTAGAGCCTGAAGCAGCTGACCTTTCCCACCTCTCCTGCTAGGAAGCTGGAGGTCAAATTAAGGGTTCAGGGTTACATGGCATGCTAAATGCCATGTGTGGGGTCAGGCTGGTGGCTGTCGGCCTCCCGAGAAGCACCATCACAAGGGCTACAGGTGGGGGAACGACCACAGGGGCATCAGCTTCTCCAAAGGCAGCAGCAGCCCAAGGGAGGGAGCTGAGCCAGTCCTCCTGCACAGCTCTCACACCAAGGAGTCCAGCTCCCACACAGTCTTTTACCTTTTACTTCTGTAATAGTGTTTCTTTCAGGCTTCTCTGGGTGGCTTTGAGCTGTCAGGCAACCAGAAGAGAAGCCTGGAAGACCTGAAAAAAATGAATATTTTGAACCTCAAGAATGATTTTTTATGGCTATCGATATTTCCCCTCTCTGTTGGTATCTTACAAATAATGAGACAAAAAGATTTTAAAAATAACCTTGAAGTTCAGTTCTAGCACAGGCATCATAATTAATTAAAACTGCAGAAATTAATCTTGAGCTAAATGTATACTTCAGGTGCCCCCCAAGACAGGGATGTATTTAAAATGAGAAGCAAACAAAATCCATTACATAGAGGAAAATTACAGACAGAATAAAATTTAAACAAGTCATTATTTGAAGTGCAAAAATGTAATATATGTATTTTCAAGTAAGTTAGATGAAAGATTTTTCCACTCTCTTTTCCCACCTTTTCAAATCTTGTGGAAGGAAACATGCCCCAGGCAAACTCAGGAACTATTTCCTTTTTGATAAAAAGGCCTTTCTGTTTCAAAGGCTATCTATCCGCTCAGTTATATAGCTAAATCTATTTCAAATTCAGGGAGAGAAAAGCTTTTGATTTAGTACAGTGTTAATGTTAGGAAAGACATTTAATCCTCAATATTCTGAAGCCTCTTTAAACTACTGGCAGATAGTACCCTATATCACTATGCAACATTCACTCTCCAAAATGTCTGCTACTTTCTTTCTTCTTCTTCTTTTTCCTTTTTTTTTGTAACAAGGCAATTATAAAAGAAAATAAGCCGAATTAATACCTTGGTTGGAAGCATTAGCTCACTTCGAAGGGACCTATTACAGGGGAGTCAGTTGTCCCATGTTGACTGGCGCAATAGTGGGGTGTAAACCCTTTTTTGACATCTTCAGCCACTGTTTTCCTCCAGGTCTTGCAACCTGTAGGCTGCATAGCCCACTCCTGACGTTGCAGCGCTCCACAGTGAGTTACCCTCTGGGGTACTTCTGTGGGGTGTCAGGCGAGTGTTCCACCTCCCGTAAAAGCTTATCTCCCCATCTCTAACTTATGTGGTAGGGCAGCAGAGGAAAAATTCTTCCTGCTCACAAAACCAGGTGATCTGGTTGGCATCTGCCATGGTTGTTCCCCTCCATCTCATCTGCCCGTCACCTCTCCTATGCTGGCAGATGGATTCCCGTGCAGTGTTAGCCCAGACAAAGCCTGGGAATGATGGGGGGGGGGATGCCCAGGGACAGAAATCCTTCCCTCCTTCACCTAGTTGGTGGTCCTAACCACAGCAACAGGGACACACAGACAGAGGCTTTCCTCCTGGCCACAGCAATGCACAGCAGTGCCGAAGCACTCAGCTCCCTCATTCAGTGCCGTGCTGGTGCCACCACTTTTTGACTTGTCATAGCATTTATATCAATTATCACCCAGCATTATTGATAAAAATGCAGATTACTTTAAATATTGTTCTCAATTCCTTGCACTGGTGACCAGATCTGAAAGAGCTGATGAAGAAGAATATGCAATTCCCTACATGTCCTTCAAGCTACAGTGTAGCAGCTACTTTGCTGACTTGTGTCCTGTTTTCCTTCACCAGAACCTTTTTCTTCCCTTCCCCACTGGCAATACTCTGTAACCATACCACAGAGATACTAATGTAATTACTGGGCAAGACAAATCAATGTGGGTTTTGAACTGCCTGGATGTTATGTTCATGCCCTCTTTTCTGGGGCAGCCCTCATACAGCCGGCGCAGGGAAGCAGAAACATGCTCTCTAATAACCTCACCAAATCCTCAGAAGGACTGAAGTGATGCAGGAGGTCATTTTGCCATTATAGTGATAGTGATACAGCAGTTACAATGTCTGTCCAGCCTTCTGCCATGAAATAACGTACTTCAGGAGTTCCTAATGCAGCTACAGAAAACACTCCACTTTTTATTGAGGCTGATACTATAAAATCAGAATCAAATCCTTAAAGAGCTTAAGATAATAATTTGGTTGGGCTTAATTCATGAGAAGTCGTTCTTGTGTTTAGAAGAGCGATTAAGGATTTGCTTCGTATAAGCTCACACGTCTCTGCCTGCTGGCATCGGAGTCGGGTATTCCTTTGTCTTTGTTTCAGGGTGAAAAGCCCACGGGTATAGACCTGGTGCCATGGCTCCAGACCTGGTGCTCTGTACCACCTTGTTTGACAGCTTTCATCTACTGCGTGCACAGGCTCAAGGAGCCGAAATGCGAGCAGTGGTGGGAGGAAGGTGCCGAACACGCCTGTCTTGGGCTTTTACCGTCTCCCCTCGGGCTGGAAAATATTCCAACACTGCCTTCCCGAGAAACTGCCTTAGCAGGGAGCAAGGGCTACGGAGAAAGCTGGTGTTATTTTAACTTCAAGAATTAGTAAATTCAGCTGAGATAGACTGTGCGGTGCAGGGTGTAGCTGGCATAATTCTACATACACATAAGCCTGATTTTAGTAAAGCTGCTATTTTGCATGAAGAAAGCAAAGAAAAAAGAGGGGGGAGAAACCCAGAGTCTTCCAGTAACTTTCTTACCAAAAGGAGCAGAGCAGAAGTAGAAGGTGGTCAAAGATTTTAACATGTCGGGATGGAGAGACTGCCCTTTGAGACAGATTCCCACAGGGCATTTTAGCGGGGGGCGGCCTTCCACAGCAGCTCGCTCCTTGGGTGTGCTTGTTGTGAAAACTACAGTCGTTTTCCCAACATTAAGGTTCCAAATTCCATTTTGTGACTCACCTTTGCGTAACTTGCTGTTTCAGGAAGATGCTGTATCTCAGTAAAACATTACAGTTTTAAGGTGCTGACACAACAGAAGGATTTGGAGTGACTTTCACCAAGCCACCTGAGAAGTAGGTCAGTGGCTATACATTTCGAAGAGAGCTGCAGCGCTGCAGCAGAAACTGAGTTAATCCTGACATATATGATGAATATACCCCCTAGCCTCACTGCAGGGCACAGTCTCTACATAAATGTATCTTCACTAATCTTTTCTCAACTGATTATTTCTAAAGGGAAGGGCCTCATGACATTTTCTTTTTGATTAAATACCGTGGGGCAAAATCTGTTCAGTTTGTTTGTTTGAACAGAGGCATCTAAATCCAGATTTAGCCTGTAAACTCTCGGGATGGGAGAGTAAGATTCCACGGAAACAGAAGAGTATATAATAAAACTTAGTTTAAATTAATTTATATCTGGAATTCCTCTTCCCAAAGTAAATCTGCAATTAGCTATACCCAGATAAAGGACAAACGTCTCAGAGTGATAGTTCAGCTAATGAAATATATAGATTTAGAACTGTGCAGCTACGCAAAGTCACCATTAAAATCCCGCAGGAAAGCCCTGACATATTCTAACTCACTGAGTTTCCCTAGAGCAGTCCTTCCCTGCTGTATTTTGTTTCAGCCTTGGTTTGTTGCTTTTAAATAGCTATTTTTAAAATTCTGAAATCTCTTTATAGCTGGCAGGCAGAAAGCGTAGGCAGCAGGCAGAGAAATGGGTAGGAAAATAGAGGGAAGGAGGGGGAGTGAATCTGAAGTACATCAGAATGAATGTAAACATTACATTACATAACGTAACATATAAAGTCTTTTTAAAACAATATTAAAGCCCTTTTGGACAGAGCAGACACCAGGGGACAGAGCAGGGGCAAACATGCTAAATAAGCTTACACATATTGCATGGAAGTGCTCTCGGAATAGTTCCCAATGAGCTATACACCCTTGGACTAATGTGAGAAAAAAAGACAAATCATGTGTCAAAACCTAAAAATAAAAATAGAAACATCCAAATAACTATAGGTTGCCTAAGATGGGGACCAACGGGGGAGGAGATCAGGGATTGCGCAAGGGGGTTTGGTGGCCTCCTAGGTGATGGGTGAACATGAGCTCCTGGTGGGACGCAGGGCTTTGGAGGGCTGAGAGGGGGCTCAAAGAAGCAGGAGATGGACAGGAAGAAACATGGTGTTGACAGACCCGCTACTTGAGTAGCATCCAGGTGGTGAAGGCTGTGTGTCAGAGAGGCTGCGGAAAAACGGCAGCGGCAGCAACCAGCGCTGTTGCTGGTGCTGTTGGGGCAACCGGCAGAGTGGGCAGTGGTGAGGGCAGCAACAGACTGATGGCCTTGGAATGTTTTGTCCTGGTGAGGAGGGGACTGTGCTGGCGAGGAGCAGCTTCTGTGCATATCAGGAGACTCTGCTGAGAGGTAGAGGCATGAACAAGAGGACCAGCTTATCCTGGAGGCCATCATCAAGCAAGTGGAAGAAAAGAAAGTTATCAGGAGTAGTCAGCATGGATTCACCAAGGGGAAATCATGCCTGACCAATCTAATAGCTTTCTACGATGACATGACTGGCTGGGTAGATGAAGGGAGAGCCGTGGATGTTGTCTATCTGGACTTCAGCAAGGCTTTCGACACAGTCTCCCATGATATCCTCCTAGGGAAGCTCAGGAAGTGTGGGCTGGATGAGTGGTCGGTGAAGTGGATAGAGAACTGGCTGAATGGCAGAACTCAGAGGGTTGTCATCAGCGGCGCTGAGTCTACTTGGAGGCTGGTAACAAGTGGTGTCCCCCAGGGGTCAGTACTGGGCCCAGTCTTGTTTAACTTCTTCATCAACGACCTGGATGAAGAGTTAGAATGTACCCTCAGCAAGTTTGCTGATGACACCAAACTGGGAGGTGTGGTAGACACACCGGAAGGCTGTGCTGCCATTCAGCGTGACCTGGATAGGCTGGAAAGCTGGGCAGAGAGGAACCTGATGAGATTCAACAAAGGCAAATGCAGGGTCCTGCACCTGGGGAGGAACAACCTCATGCATCAGTACAGGCTTGGGATGGACCTGCTGGAGTGCAGCTCTGCAGAGAGGAACCTGGGTGTCCTGGTGGACGACAGGTTAACCATGAGCCAGCAGTGTGCCCTGGCTGCCAAGAAAGCCAATGGGATCCTGAGGTGCATCAAGAAGAGTGTGGCCAGCAGGACGAGGGAGGTTCTCCTTCCCCTCTACACTGCCCTGGTGAGGCCCCATCTGGAGTACTGTGTCCAGTTCTGGGCTCCCCAGTTCAAGAAAGATGAAGAGCTACTGGAGAGAGTCCAGCGGAGGGCTACAAGGATGATGAGGGGACTGGAACATCTCCCCTACGAGGAGAGGCTGAGGGAACTGGGCTTGTTCAGCCTGAAGAAGAGAAGGCTGCGAGGGGACCTTATAAATGCTTATAAATATCTGAAGGGTGGGTGTCAGGAGGATGGGGCCAAGCTCTTTTCAGTGGTGCCCAGCGACAGGACAAGGGGCAATGGGCACAAACTGAGGCACAGGAAGTTCCGTCTGAACATGAGGAAGAACTTCTTCCCTCTGAGGGTGACGGAGCACTGGAACAGGCTGCCCAGGGAGGTTGTGGAGTCTCCTTCTCTGGAAATATTCAAGACCCGCCTGGACAAGGTCCTGTGCAGCCTGCTGTAGGTGACCCTGCTTCGGCAGGGGTGTTGGACTAGATGACCCACAGAGGTCCCTTCCAACCCCTACTATTCTGTGATTCTGTGATTCTGTGATTCTGTGATTCTGTGATTCTGTGATTCTGTGATTCTGTGACCAAAGCTGTTCTCCAGGGCTTTTCTTTTGATGAGAGAGATATAAATACCTATAAAAAAATCTAATTAGCTTATAAATGAGGAGATTCTGAAGTGATCTGTCACAGGCTATAAATAACACAGTTCAGAAAACAAAGGCCTAACAGAGATTCAGTGGGTGGAAGCTGGAGCTGGGAAGGTTTGAGCTAAAAATAAAATGTCAATCTTGACCAGTGAAACAGCTTATGACAGAACATGGTTAGCTTCTCTCTCGCGTTAAATCTTTAAACCAGGATTGAGATTTCCTTCTCAGAAAAATGCTCTCATTCAGTCAGCAGAGAGGGGTTCGGCACTGCAGTCCCAGGGTAAAGGGTAAAATCGTAGGGAGCTGCGCTAAAGCCTGCAATGGTGCACCCCGGACTTAAAATCTGTGACTCTAGAATAACCACCCGTGAGAAATATGTGATTACAAGGGTCGAAAATGTGTGTTAGTTAACACTGGAAAGGCTAATCAAAGTGGGTTGGTAAGTCAGGCAACCATAAAGGACAACACACATAAACAAGTTAAGTTTCAGTGCTAGGAAAATATGTAGGAAAGAAAAGTGTTTCCAGAGAGCAAGGTTGCTTCTTCAGAACAGCTTTCTGTAGAATAATTAGTTTATTGCAGGCTTTTTGTGGCTAATGCGTACTTAAATGTTCCTCACTTGTGTGTAGTGCAGCAATTGCAAAAGATGTATGTAGCACAGGACCGCGTAGGACTACAGAACTGCCACAAGGCTGTATATTTTGAGCACAGTCTCACACTGAAAGCAGAGATAGGACTTGGGTCCTTCTCCTGCACAGCAACATTATTTCTCTGAGCAGAGGATGTCGACTTCTGTGAGACACAGCTGAATGTCTCCAGCTTTGCCCAACTGAGAAAGGCTGCAGATGAACTTGCTGTGGGAAAGTAAACGTTAGAAGCATGTAGATGCTTCTGAAATCCTCTTGGGATTTCACCCTTAGTGTCTTAATGCGTCTGGTTAATTGTCAAGTGCCAAGTCTACATTCATAAATTAAATGACAATCATTACAAACTGTCTCACCCATTGTCACAGAGGCAAAGGTTTTTTTCAACTCTAACAAATTAAATTAAATTGGCTCAAACCCTGCAACCATAGACAGATTGGCTTTGTGTTGAGAGGCATTAGTTTGATTGACACCTGTCTGGCTGACTGGGAATGGTTACCAGAATGAATAGCTTCAGACAAAGGGGTTTTGTGTGTTACAGGAGGGATTTTACATGTACAGTCACACCATCAGCGGGTGGATGCAGCGCCTGGAGAAGCATCCGACCAGTTATATAGCATTGCTGGCTTTAGGTTAGAACATAGGAGTCTTCTTATGGAGCTCTGAAGGTGTGGCTAAATATGTGTAAATGCTATTGCTGTTGCTCTTTCACTCGTCTCTGTTTAAAGTATCAAGCAGGAAACAATGCCTATCTGCACAGAGCAACAATTCCCTACGAAAGTCTCTCTCACACAGGAGATTTCCCACCTGTTTGTTCCCAGTTAGCAAACGCTCCGGTGACTGCCGACACCTCCAGTTTACCTTTGTCGCCAGGAAGCGGATCTAGCTGAACTTTACCTTGTCTGTGGGTTTTTAAAAAGTCTTTTTAACCAGAACAGCTGCCTGCTCACCGGAGCTTCCTGTTTTTTAACAGCTTCATCAGATTACCGTTTCCAAATGTAAGCCCACGGTGTCACCGATACTTCACTTTTGCTAGACCTCGTCTACATTGAATATATTCTCAGCAACCGCTGCAGACTGGCGTTCGGTAGGAGGAAGCTGCATTGCCACACCAGCTGCCACGCGATTGCGTTCTGGCAGCAGGCGGTTGCATGTGAAATAAGTGGCTGGCTGGGAGCAGCTCAGGATTGGCACCGACAGTTTAGCTTCGTTGCTGGTGCAGGTCGAGGTGGTTTTACTTCAGCCATTGGAGCGTTCTTCCACCCAGGGCTCTGGTACACGGGAGTTCTGAGAGGGATGGGAAAAGCTTGAAAGAAGATGTATGTGTTTTTAAAATTTACTCGACTATTTTAAAGGTGCCCTTTGCTGACATGTCGTGTAGTTGAATTACACAGCTGCAGCTACTTCAAAACACAGTTAAACAGGCTGCAATTTTACAAAGATTTAAAATCGAGAATAAATAGCAAGGGAGCTGGATGGCTATGGTTATATGCAAATCAATATCCTGACTGTATAAAAAAGGCTTAACGTTCTGACTTGCTCTTATGAATTTAGGTACAAAAGAATTCAAAGTGATAGTACCAAAATGGATTACTGAAGAGGAATATACCTATAATTTCATCTTGTAAATGTAACTGATTGATTGTCAGATAAACACATTTAGCGATGAGGTTTGTGGGCTAGTTCTTGTAGGATACCTCATTCTGAGAAACATTCAGTCAAATTTAATTGCAGCATTATCTTCCGGTCTTCTCTCTCTACTAGAAGTAGCCGTGTCGCTTCTGCCTGCCTTCCTTTCAATGCTTTTGGTGTGATTCTCATAGGAGAGACACAGGTGGGTGTAACCACAACAGGCACCTCTGGTGAAGCGACAGGAGCAATCTGCGCTGGTGGTTTCATCAAGGGTGGTGGCCGGTGGGGGTGGCGGCTGACGGTCTTGCACAGCACCTTGGGGTTCTTCTCAGCGCTCCAAAGATAAGGGCTCCTTCTAATCCATCGCCCTTTCTCCCCTCAGTCATTTGAGCACGGCAGATTTTAGTGACTCCTCCATGTGCTCTGGGCTGTCATGTCAGTCAGAAAGAGTGATTTGTGTGGCTGGCAAGGCAGCTGCTGCTGGAGACCCAGTCTCTGTACCATATGAGGAAGCTGTATTTTTACAGGGTTTGCAATACGATTATGTAAGGGCACCAGAAGTTTGCATCTTTCAGGGAGTGTTTCTGGAGCAGGCCTAGTCTGGTTCTATGGTCTGAATGCCCATTTGTGGTTGGAGCACATCAAGTGCCTTCCGTTTTACTTTCGACTGAAAGGAGTTCATCTCATGCCCTCTAAGACCGCTCCAGGATTAGAACCAAACCAGCTGACTGAGTACAATCAGAAGACTCACTTCTGAACTGAAATGCTAATGTAGATGTGTAGACACTACATACCATTATAAAATACCAATTTTTCCAGCAGAGTTGTGGAGAAGGTTATTTTTAAAATACTGAAAAAAAAATTAATCACCTTGTGGGTTTAAAAAATCTACAGTTATGGAGATGAAGAAAGTACAACATTTGATTTATTAATGAAAATGGAGGTAAGTCTAGCAAGCGTAATACCATGATCTGCAGCTCCTGGTGCTCTTTCTCTTAGGATGGGACTTTCCAGGGACCTACTTCCCTCTTGCTTATAGAAGGAGAGCAGCCAAAAAGCAATTATTGCTTTTCATAGAATTGGGATAGAATCCAGTGAGTCAGGAGTAACTAAGCTGCTGTCCCAAAATCTCCTTGCAGAGATGGAAGCAGAAGAACGCTGTGAGCCCAGCCTGGGCCTGGGTCGTTCAGGTACTGTTGCTTGCATGAGGTGTGCTCAAAGCCCTCAGCTGCCACTGCACACAACGGAAACCACCTCCAGCACATCGGCACCAGCACACCCACTCACAGATTAAGCTGAAGAAGGAAATTATATAAATCAGACCCAGACTGAATACAGCAGCGCGTATGCCAGTGTTGCTCTGATGATGGGGGTGGGGGAAGCTGTGCGTCTACGAGAGCCATAGACAGGTCCTAAGAAGGTAAAGTGGCAGCAGTTGTTGCAAAGATCCTGCGCACATCTGCAGTAAACCTGGAAAAATTGTTCTGAGAAATGACCATTCATAGTTCACTGAGACATCCAGGTGTCCAATCTATTCTTATCTGTCAGCTTTAACAACTATTTCATTGCTCATGCAAGAGCCCCAAAGGAAAATCACAGTTAGGGAATTCATGCTGATGGCACTGCTGGGCCTGTGGAGCAGATTATACAAGAGGTCAACAAAATGAATTTATAGTAGCAACAGGATGAGTGGCTGCATCAAAAAGCTGAATATGTTAAGAAGAGTAAATACTTCTTTGGGGAAGGCAAATCATATCTCCAAAATGTACTAGTGCATGAGAAGAAGTCAACAAGCATTTGGACAACTCGTACTGTTGATATATTCTGCTTCAACTTTCAAAAGCTATTTGAAAGACCTTTTCAGCATAAGCTCCTAAAACCAAAGTTATCATGGAATGAAAAATGTTGGTGCTCACCTGGATAGATGACTGTTTCAAAGATAACAAGCAAAGAGTAGGAATAAAGGGGTTGTTTTTGCAGAAGGGAGAGGTCACTCTGGGGAGATAGAGCTCTAAAGAGATCTCTGTGAGAGCTTGTGCTGTTCAAGATATTTATAACTGATCTAATTGATGGATTGCAGGGTATCGTTGTGTGATGATCCTAAGGTATTCATGTAGGAAAGGAAAAGGCCAACTCTGAACAGATACATAATGAATAATGTGGGTAATGAAATGGAAGATGAAATTCAATGTAGATAAATGTAAAATGATGAACATGGAAAAATAAAGCTTTATAAATGCAATGATGGGTTATGAATGAGTTGAATGACACAGGAATGAGATTTTAGAATAAATAATTCTTTAAAAACATCAGCTCAATACACAGTAGTGATAAAAAAATCAAGTCTAATGTGAAGAATTACTAGGGAAAGGAATAAAGAACAGATCAGAAATTATTATTAAGCAGAATATTAATCCACATTTTGAATGCTACATGCAGTTCTAGTCTCTCTATCTTGATATCTATAAAGTAGAAGTAAAAAAGGTGTACAGAGGGAAAAAGGGAAGAGAATGAAAAGAAAGATGGAAGGATGGAAGGAAGGAAGGAAGGAAGGAAGGAAGGAAGGAAAGAAAGAAAGAAAGAAAGAAAGAAAGAAAGAAAGAAAGAAAGAAAGAAAGAAAGAAAGAAAGAAAGAAAGAAAGAAAGAAAGAAAGAAAGAAAGAAAGAAAGAAAGAAAGAAAGAAAGAAAGAAAGAAAGAAAGAAAGAAAGAAAGAAAGAAAGAAAGAAAGAAAGAAAGAAAGAAAGAAAGAAAGAAAGAAAGAAAGAAAGAAAGAAAGAAAGAAAGAAAGAAAGAAAGAAAAAGAAAAACTGAGGGGAAACATAATGGAGTTTACAGAGTCATGAGTGACACAGAGAAAGTGAATAGAGAATGATCATTCCCTGTCTTAACACAAGAAGTAAGAGACAACAAATGCAACTAGCAGACAGCAAATTCAAAACTAACACAAGGAAATATTTTTCATATGGGGTACTGTTTAAGCTATAAAATGCTTTGTAGAAGGTATGTGGGATGCTAAAAATGTACATGGATTATAAAAGAAACTGGGATAAATTAATGGAAGAATAATCTATTGAGGGCTGTTAAGTACATGCTACGTATTAAGGACCTACCATTGAGTGCATTTAATAAGCTGTTAAATACCACCTCTAGTGGTATTTAACATCATATTCCTCTAGCTAAGGAAGTTCCTGAGCCACAACACACTGGAAGATGGGAGAGACTTTCAGAGAAATATCGTTACGTGCTTGTTCTTCTCTCACGCCCTTCCTTTGGCATTTGCTATTGGTCTCTGATGGAGAGAAGTAACTGGGTTAGATAGACCTTTGATGTGGCCCAACCTGGTCACTGTTATGTCCAGGGTGATGTTTGGAAGATGCTGCCTTCGAGGATGAAAGATGACAAACCCAACAAAGACAGCAATGGCTTGAGTCCAACCTACACCTCACCAAGGAGAAGCCATGCTCTAGTGGCCAGTAAGATTTTGAATGGGCAGGACATGTCTGCTCGGACAAGGCTGTATTTTGGCACCTCTGTGTCAGGAATTCTTTTGGGGGGGGCATATCTCACAGAGAACTAGTGCCATTTTCACCTTCCCAGACTAAGTCATGGATAGAAACACTGAAAGACGCTTTTCTTATTATATTAGCAAAGGCATGGCTCTCCCACAGATGAAATTGTGTAACACCATACTAATTAATTTCTCACGTACAAAGTTTGTGCCTGCAAGGATAAAAGAATAGTTCCTAAACAGTGCCACCACCTATATGCAAAGAAAGGATCAAAAATATTTATTTTCAATATCTAGCATGCTCTACACATTGCTATTCAATACTACGTTCCAGTTGTCATTCATAAATTACTTCAGCTATATTCCCTTCTTTAACGATAGAAGCACACTCCTTAACAAAAGCTGGCTGTCAAAACAGTGTATTCCATTTTGAATCGATTAATTTTATGGATACATCTAGACCCACAATAAAATATATGTGGAATAATTGTCTGCTGGAGTAGAGTTTACGTCAAACACCCAAAGCAATTAAAGCTACATGAGGACAATTTTGACAGTGTACTTTATCATCGGGACTTATTTTCCCATCACACCCTCAGAGGGCAATTTGATAGCCGTGTAAACAATTAATCACCTGCGAATGAACAACGAAAGCTTTCCCAACAGCCCAGAGATTTCATTTCCTTAGCAAGCCCATCGGTACATAGCAACAGCAGTGTTAGTACCAGTGCCACAGGCATCGTGTGGGAGGCTCTGGTTGGTGAAGGAGCAGAGGAATTTGGCTCCCATTGCTCTCCAAAAAACTCCATTCTGCTCTGCTCTGGCCAGCTCAATTGAGGAGCAAAAGTGGTGAGTTATACCATGCAACACAGGCTGCTACCAGACACCCAGGTTGTGAAGACATGTTTTTAATCCATCAGGCCATAGTTTATTTGATGATATGAGTGCTTGAAGTAGCTGATATGCAGCATCCGCCTTGGTACAAAGATGCATGTGCACTTGACTTGGATTCACCGAGGGAACTCCTCCTTGTCCTCCTGCCAGCCCCGGTCTCAGGTCACACACTGTGCTCCTAGTCCTGCAATGTGGTAGCAACCTCCTCCTCCATGTCCTCACCTGGCCCTGAATGCTGCGCATTTTCACAAAAGGATGAAGAAAGCAGTGGCCCTTTTCAGCTGTTACATACAGTGGTTGCTCCTCGGAAGGACTTCTCTCTAGACCACATGCAGTGAGAAGGATGGCAGGAGGACAAGCTATCCAAACAAACTGAACGCTGGATGCAGAGCAGGTGCCTGTTTATGGCACCCTGAAGATTCATGCTTGTAGGATCAACATGCTCATGTCTTGTATCTGCGTGGAGGTCGGGAAGGCACCAAACTCATTAGAGGTTAATGCATGTGAGTCAGGCCACCGATGCGCTGGGGATGGAGGCTGTGTGCTGCCTGTCGTGTCACACAGCTGTGGCATTGCGTGGCGTTGGTGGAGGAACCGCAGCACACAATAAATCTGCCAGAGGTTTTACACAGTATGTAGGAACCTGATCCTCTTGGACTTGGACAAATGTCTAGGGGTCCTCCCGCTGAGGTAAGACAAGTGTCTCATATTTTAGCCAGAGCAGAGAGGCTTTGGTCCTGGATTGTCTAAGCTTGATCAAAACTTGTCCTGGCTTTGGGCTAGCAAATCCCAATTCCCTCGCTTGACTTCCTTCCATCCCTGCCACAGCCAGAGAAACATTGCTGGGAGTTAAACAGCGAAGAGGTCCCTGTAGAGTCTGGGATAAACAGAGCCGTGACAAGAGAAAGAGCCCTTGGAGAGAGCTGTGTACAACCTCTCCTTTATGCTTGAAGGTGGATACTGGAAACTGTGGAGTACTGAGAGGACAAAGATTGGTGAGCTTCATTTTGTTTAGAAACATGTATTTGAGCAGAGATAAGCAGAAAGGCAGTCTTTATTACAGGAATGTAATTACCAAACAAATTATTGCCTTTTCAAAAACAAATAAACAAAATTCTATTGGGCTTTTTTTTTTTTTTTTTTTTAATGTGGATGCCCAAATACCTGCATCTAAATAAATGACTGATCCCCTGAATTCCTGCATGCTCAGCATTGTTGACAGACCGGACCCTCGCTTTTAAAAGTTCTGACTAATTGTACTGCGGATAGTTCTAAAACAAAGCCGTGCACAAATCTGCTGAAGCAGAATTTGTAACACGGCTTTTTGCTGCTACAGCAGCAGTTAGCAGGAGCTGAGTGAGCTTAACCCAGCCTGGCAGCGTTTCTGTGAACGGCGACTGCAATGCAGACACAGCAGGAGCAGGAAAAGAAGGAGCAGCTGCAGATGATGAAGAGGACTTCAGGTCTATCCCACATGCCAGAGATTTGCTATGATGCCAGGCGATAGCTTAAAACCCAGTGTTTTCTGAGGTGTGTCTCCCAGATATCTTCCTCATTTTTAAGTGCTGCAGGCAGCTGGATGTCCTGTCTTCTTCTGAGCTAGACAGCAGCATGGGGGCTCTGGCTGGGTACAGCTTGTCCCCGCTGGGTGCACTTCATCCAGCCTGGAGAGGAGCCAAGCAGAAGTGATAGCGGAGGGCGCAGGGAGCTCGGGTGGGAAGAGTGCCATGAGTTGAGAAGGCAGGTTTCTGCGTCTGGCCGGGTCTCTGCAGGCTTCACTGCTGTTTTATTAATTGGCTGTGTAAAGGGATGCCCTGTTCGGAAAGGCTTGAAGGAGACCTAGGGTCGTCTCAGTTCGCCTTGAGAACTCAACTAGTTTAAAGTGCTTGCCTTGTACACCAGTATGAATGAGCAAAACAAAATAGGGAAGCAAAGCCCTTCCTCATCATCCCTGCTGATGAAGGCACAGAGGTCAGAAACTAACTGCCTGAAAAAGAACTGTACTGGACAGTGAAGTCTGAGGGGTGTTATATGTATGAAAACAAATACACAGATTTATGTTGTTAAAATTCTTATGTGCACAAATAAGAGATCAGGATGCTCTCTAGTTGTGAAAGCTTTTTGTGTCTTTCAGGACAGAAACCCCAGAGATTTGTTTGGAATAATAAAACAGAAAAGCATAGAAGATCTGGAAATTAATTATTTCTTTATGAGGACTTGTTAATTAATTCTTAATTAAGATGCAGTGTAAAAAGAGTTTGCTCTGTACCCACATCATTTATTTGCTGAAGGCTGCTTCCCTAGTTAAAAATGGCAGAGCAAAACCATTCACAGTTTATAACTCCTTATGTGTAACCTGTCTTGACTGGCAAGATCACTGTACCTTATCCAAACAGTATAAAACCAGTTGTTTACTGTCTCTTGGAAGATGGAGCTTCTTTTTGTTTAAAGCGAACCATTATGAGCAGAAAAAGAAAAGCCCATTCTAATTTATAAGTAAAAGCCAGATTTTTTTCCTGCATGGGTCATTGTATTTAAATGCAAATGTAGCCTTTGGATTGTGCTCCATTAGATGTACAGGGTAGTGCTTCTGAAAAGATATTGCTGATTTCTGCAATATTTAATTTATATAATATGGATTAAAAAGACAACCCTACAACACTCAGCTAGTTTTGCAGTGTTATAGGCATTTAAACTCACTGGTACATGGCTTCTTTTGAATTCTGTTTGTATACTCCACTGAGTCCCTAGAATGGACAGATCTACAGTATGCACGTGTAGTAGAGGCATACTATTCACTTTGTGTAGATTGATTCATAGCAGAAATTAATTTCTGAGTTATTTAGAATTGTAAAGCTCAGTCTCTTTGCCAGTTAATTGCTACACTAGCTTACGCCTCACACCATACGGAAACACGCTTTTAAATATGCAAAGAAAAAAAGCTAAAAATAAATCACAGCTGCTGTTAGATGGGGCTCTAAAGATACAGTCAAGGCAGGAAAAAAGAAAAAAAAGGAACTGTCTTGGTTTAAATACAGCTAAATTGCTTTTGAGTTCTTTTTCTGTTCTCCAAATCAGTATTCATTAATAGTGTCCAGAACAGGGAACTTTGAATATGAAACACTGAGATAGCACTAGTAATTACAACATGCAGTTTCATAACTATAATATTTTCGTACTCTTGGTTACTTTAATGATTGCTATAATAATTTGTATTTGGATTATAAGGACCAACTTATATCAAAAAATGTTTGTTAGTGGTATGGTCAATTTACGTCCAAACTGTGATCTTAACTTACAACAGCATACAGCTCTGTAGGCAGAAATGAGTTTTATCTTTGCAGCAGTAATTGTTCCTGACCAGTAATGGTAGCTTGACCTCACCCACACAACGAGATCAAGTGAATATGTTGAGCCCTGACACATTGTCTCCGACACCCTATGACCAGCAAGGTGCAAATCTGGGAAACACTTCACTGTGTTGTGCATGTGATCCAGAACAGATCTGTGATGGGACCAGGGAGAGGGGTGGCACAGCTGCCGATGGCATGTCTGGGTCTGCAGCAACTGCAAAGGCAGCCTCGGACATGCTGGCAGGAAGGACAGTGTGAGCTGATGTGGCAGAAATGGTCTCACTAGGAAAAGGTTATTTCTAATCCTGCTCATTGCCCTGGTCCCTCTTGCTGCCTGGTCCTCACCGAGCTGTGGTGACGCTGCTGAGGGAGTGGTGGGGCTAAGAGTGAGAGGGGGAGGAAGGAACTGCTTACAGCAGCCTGACCGTGGAGAAAATGGTTTGGGCCCCACACCCTCAGTCATTCTGCTCCTCCCCACGCTCTTTCTTCAGGCCCAGCTAATACTTCTGGGAAACCAAAAGCAATCCCTCACAGGCAGAAAAATAGAGAGCTTTTGCAGAGAGAGCAGCCTCTGGGAAAACATGCTCTGGAAGCTATCTTAGCAGCTAAAGAGGGGCAGCAGAAAGTCCCAGATTAATGAAAAATGCATGCAATTTTATCACAGGGACAACCTGGCAATAACAGAGCAGACTCTTATGCAAATACCTGCTCCTGCTCTTCCTTCAGTTGGTAACAAAACTCACATTACCAGTTGCCTCCATCCAGTGTACCATGAATAGAAATTTTAAAACTTCCAGTTTTACGCTAGTTCAACTATTTTTGTGTGTTTGGAGCAGTCTTCAAATTAAAATTGCCTGCTTCCAGCAGAAAGCAGTGACGGACTAGACCCACCACCAGCTGAGACAGGCTGCACCTCACAAAGCCAAGCTAGCGAAGCGGCTGGGTTGCAGACCTGAAAGACTCACCTGCAAAAAATGCCAGGGGTATTACTGAAATCAGAAAAGGTTGCTGGTTAGTAGGGTCCTCCAGGGTGCACATCTGGTTGTCAGATGAGGAAGTTGAAGCAGCAGCGCATGAAAAAAATTTGCTGTCCTCTGCACCAGACTTGCATCTCCTAGTGAAAAGCAGGATGAGGTGCTTGGGCAGTCTTTTGTCCCTTGTGAACAGGCACCTATGACTAAGGCTGGCTGCCCACTGAGTTCACTGCTTCAAAACCTTCATGTTTTCAGCCAGACTGCAATGAATGATTTTCCAAAATAATCTCTGTCCTATATTCCTCCTTACTTGGCAAGTCCTTAGCAAGTCTCATCTCTTTGCAGTGAGGAGTGGGGTAATTTTTGATCATTGCATCCCTCATTGCAGGTGATCCCATGTCACCCCATGTCACAGAATTACAGAATCACAGTATGTTAGCGGTTGGAAGGGACCTCTGTGGGTCATCTGGTCCAAACCCCCTGCCGAAGCAGGGTCGCCTACAGCAGGCTGTACAGGACTTTGTCCAGGCGGGTCTTGAATATCTCCAGAGAAGGAGACTCCACAACCTCCCTGGGCAGCCTGTTCCAGTGCTCCGTCACCCTCAGAGGGAAGAAGTTCTTCCTCATGTTCAGATGGAACTTCCTGTGCTTCAATTTGTGCTCGTTGCCCATTGTCCTGTCGCTGGGCACCACTGAAAAGAGTCTGGCCCCATCCTCCTGACACTCACCCTTGAGATATTTATAAGCATTTATAAGGTCCCCTCTCAGCCTTCTCTTCTTCAGGCTAAACAAGCCCAGCTCCCTCAGTCTTTCCTCGTAGGAGAGATGTTCCAGTCCCCTCATCATCCTCGTAGGCCTCTGCTGGACTCTCTCCAGTAGCTCCTCATCTTTCTTGAACTCTTGGAGAGCCCAGAACTGGACACAGTACTCCAGATGGGACCTCACTAGGACAGAGTAGAGGGGGAGGAGAACCTCCCTCGTCCTGCTGGCCACACTCCTCTTGATGCACCTCAGGATCCCATTGGCCTTCTTGGCAGTCAGGACACACTGCTGGCTCATGGTTAACCTGTCGTCCACCAGCACTCCCAGGTCCCTCTCCACAGAGCTGCTCTCCAGCAGGTCCGCCCTGAGCCTGTACTGGTGCATGGAGTTGTTCCTCCCCAGGTGCAGGACCCTGCACTTGCCCTTGTTGAACCTCATCAGGTTCCCCTCTGCCCAACTCTCCAGCCTGTCCAGGTCACGCTGAATGGCAGCACAGCCTTTCGGTGTATCCACCCCTCCTCCCAGTTTTGTGTCATCAGTAGACTTGCTGAGGGTGCACTCTAACTCTTCTCATGTCACTTCACCATTCACTCCCAACTCCCTTCTTGATTCCTGCCATCAAAAAGGGCTGGAGGCAAGTTCTGTCCTGGAGACAGGAACCGAGGCAGGCAGTTCCAAAATGTCCTGCCCCAGCTATTTCCCTGTTCTAAAACCAGAATTTCTCCCTCAGACGAAGGCAAGAAATCGCCGTTTGTGGGAAAGCTGAATTCTTGATGTTCACCTTGGGCTCTCCCTGTGGGTGGTGGACTGACAGCCAGTGCAGCCTTCTCCTGGGTCCCCAAGCAGCACGAGCCTTGTACCTGGGCTGAGGTGTGCTTGTGCTCAGCCCTCTGCCCGGTGGGACTGCCTCGCTTGCCCTGGACCTGTCTCGATACAGACGTGTCTGGTGGTTCCTGGGCTGTGCCTGAGCCCGTTGCCGTCACTGGCTATGCCCTGCTGGGCTCGCTGAGCCCAGGGACAGCACCCGTCCATGCCACACTGCCTGCTGGCAGGGCTGTCACCCCGGCTCGCTGCCCCAGGGCGGTGCCCTTCCCTCTCCCTCTCCTCAGCACTGCTGCAGACACTGCCCTTCGGAAAGGCCGGCGTCGACGTCAGTTTCAAAGGGCTTCGATAAACGCAACCCTGCTGCTGGAGCTCTCTGCATCCTTCCCAGCCAGAGCTGGCATCAGTTACCAACTGTGACGGTTGCTCATTTCAGATCCCGACTAGTACCAGAAAGCGAACGACAAAAGCCTTGCTCTGGCAGGCATCGAGCTGAGCTAGAAAGCATATGTGCGGCTTGTTCCAGAGAATCCTCCACAATGACAGCAAAAAGTGGTTTTATTCTCTCTTTAAGGATTCTCTTCATCCAAGGCACTGTGCGAGCCATGACAAATGAGTCACTCCTTAACAAACAGTTTGTATCAATTAATGATACTTCATTTCATACTGACAAGCCTCAGGGCTTCGTCAGCGATGTGATGCTTTTTAATTATGCGTTCAGACATATTTGGTCTTTTCTGATGAGGAGAGGTGACCACCGGGACAGGTGTTTTTCCCATTTGCTCTTCTTGTTTCACCCGATGCGGGCATGAGCCCGACTGCCAGCAGCCTCCTTCCAGCTACCATGCGGGATCTTCCCCGGTCCCCGCAGCCAAATGAGCCAAGCAGCCTGGAAGAGTGCCTACTGCTGACCACAGCCAGTCCTCGTGCCCGACCTGGTGCTACCGTAACGCAGGGCAGGCATGCCAGGCTTTGGAGATCACACTCTGGTGTTCCTGCTCCTGCAGTGCATGTCACACTCAGTGAAGTTTCTCTGCTATTTCTTAGCCCTCTGACATGGCCAGCTAATGCACCCTGGCTATGTGGTCTCCTCACTGCTGTCCCTTTCCATCACTGAGTTTAATAATATAGGGCAGTACACTGAATTCTTTCTTCTCAATTATGCAAATATGGATGCAAATGAGGGATATGAAACGTGGGAGAAGATCCTTAGAGGACAGCAGCAGCCGGGGCAGGCCGTGACATGGAGACCATCCAGGAGTGAGCATGGAGACAGCTGATGCAGGCTGCAGCCCTCTACATACTTTCTGCATTCCTCAGGACTCAGGGACAGGGATGCACATAAGCACCAACTGCTGCTTCTTCGTTGTAGGACAAAAGGACTTCAGTGGAAATACGGACTGCCAGGCCCCGTTCCCTGCCCTCGCAGGCGAGCACGTCACAGAAGCACATGCTGTTCTTCTTTGAACTTAATGAGCACCATCTAAAAATCTCTCCCTTTCTGTCATCCTTGCTCTGCTTGAATAGCTGTTACGGAGAGGGCTGGTTCAGAAAAGAGGAACATCTTTTCATTCCCGGCCTAACTGTATTTATATCTGGCGTGCTAACGTTGGCTTGTGCCAACATTGTCCTTTCTCTGAGGTGTTCCTGCTCCACCTCCGCTGTACAATTATAGGCAACGAGTGTACTCCCACTCCTGCCCTCCCCTGTTATTGGGATGACCAAGCTAAGGGTGGCCAGCCTTCTCGCATGAAAGACGCTGCCTGTTCCCCTGCCCTCTCCTGCCTGTCCCACGTACTCTCACGACCGGCGACAAGCCCGATAGGCAGGGCTCTCCGTAACGCCCCGGCCCTGCAAACACTTCCTGCAACCTCATTTTTATATGGTTGCCTCCCGTGGTGGTTCAGGTTGTTCTCCGGTCAGTTGGCAAACACATGCCTTCCTTTCTGGCTGGCAATAATAAGGTCCTTGTTGTCACGTGGTTTTTGTTGTTCTCCAGTACATAGTCTTTCATTTTATTGAAATTCATCCTGTCTCTGCTACTGCAGTACTAAAGTTCATCTGCTAACTCCAATAACATATCCAAACCTTCTCTCTTTTCACGCTACCACCCAGCTAAATGGCACTAACAAATCTCATCAACACTGCTCTTATGTATTGTGCTGAAATCACCAATGGAAATATTAAAGAAGATGGGTCTTAAGACTGAGGCATTTCCACTATTAACATCTCCCAGATTTCATGTTTTGCCATCACCCCTGCTCTGTTTACTCTGCAGACCTGATATGGCAAGTACTGACTGAAGAGCTTGTGCACACAGAGCAGTATCTTCCTGGAGCTGTGCAAAGCAGGCAGCACCAGCCCAGGCAGGCTGCAATTGAGATCTGGCAGGCGGTGGCTTTGTTACAAGCCAGTGCCAAATCAGTCTGATATCAACCAGTAAACGACTGATATAGCGGTGGTGGAAGTTTGTGAGGTGATTACCAATGTGTTCTGGCTGCAAAGAGGTTGATTTTCCTATTGCCCCTGCAGTGACAACCGGCTTGAGGAGAAGACAGTCCCAAGGTACCACTGACGGCATTCCTAAATGCTCCTTTCCTATATGCACAGTGGTTGTGCTACAGAGACTCTGTGAACGTGTCAGTGTGGAAGAGTAACACCACTGAGGATGGCTTATTTGACCAGGAGGGCAAATCTGGCTGCTCCTGTGCTAGCAGAATCAAGCATGCCCAGCATACCTCCAAGTATCTGTTGTAGTAAAGCGTTAGTCCGATCCCTGGCCCACGCCTGGCCCTTCTCAGCGAGCAGCCGGGGTGATGCCCGGACACGGCCGGAGCAGTGTAGGTGGTTTGTGCACAGCAACCCTGCTTTGGAGCATAAGACAATTTATTAGCTGTTGTAAGCCACTCAATGCCAGTTGGCCTCAGCACCTGGGAGCGTTCCTAGGCATGTCTCATTTATTACTATAGACACAGCCTTTCTGAATACCGCTGTGGGGTACCTTGGCAGTGCGCATGGTGCTATGCAGCCCAGATCTATTTGAATATGAAAGCATCTTTTTCGCCTTTAAAAAATACGAGTACGTGCTGTTATTTCAGGAGAGTTCGGTGTACCCTCTGCTAGCCTGGCTGGTGAGGCCGTTCCCTGCTATGAGAGCACCTGGCAGGAGATGGCTCAGTTGTGCATGCAGCTGCTGCTCCGTGGACGCGCAACCAGCGTTAGGCGAACTGCAAACAAAATGGCACTGTCTGTAACCCAGCTGAGGTGCTCTCCAAAGCAGTGGGGTGGAAGGTAAATGGCACAACATTTACAAGGATAATGCAAAGAGCTTTTGGCGGCGTGGGCTTAGGACACCATCAGTTCACAGGCCTGGCACAGGCAACTAAAAAGCTCATCTGTCATCACTGGGAGCGGTCCAGAAGAGGTGGGCACTGCAAGGGCTTTGTGGGCCTGCAGCTTTGTGTGGCAAGCGGTGGTGCATGGGGAAGCAGGGTGAGGAAACGTGATGCTGGTTACTTTGTCACGTCCCTGCCAACTGGCAACTGCTTTATGTAATTTTGCAATCTATTAAAAGTTTGGATCAGCCTGCCTGTTTCTTGTGTTTCTTTAAGTACTTCTCTGCCAGAGGAGTGTGGAACTAAGAATTAAGTAGACAGTAAGCCAAGTTCACAAACGGCAGCAAAATGCCTGCTGTGGAGAGGCTCCCAACCCCAAGCAGCGTCTCTTCCCCGGTGACAGGGTTACACTGTCAGTATTTCTGCTCTTCTCCCCACTGTTGCGGTGGGCAGAAGAGGAAAGGGCCCAAGGTTTCGCCAGCGCCAACATCCTGACTTACCTCCGCGCATTTTCCAGGAGGTTTCTCGGGTCGGGTGGTACAGAAATGGTGCTGAAGCAGGAGAGATCTGCTGCAGAGCTCCCCATGCCCCTGCTTCCTCACCCTCCAGCTACACTTGTGGCACTCCGGTATCACCTTCCCCGTACTGGGCACCAGCCGTCTGTCCCTGTCTCCTCTAGCTCCTGGCTCGTGGAGGTGGCTGAGCTCTGGCTCTACCTGTACATCCTTGAAGTTTCCTTTTCTTCCTCCTCTCGTCTGGTGGATGAAGTTCCCTTCCTCAAAGCCCTCAGTGGCTGTTGTAGTCTAGAAAAAGTACAATTCCTGATGTATAACAATGAGGGAATCACGCTATTTTCTTTGTCCAAGGAAGTAATAAAAGAAAATACATTTTCATATTCTTTCCCATAGCAAGGTCACAGCTAGATACCTCTGACAGTTCACTAAGCCTTTATTTCTTCTTTCAATATGTCTACCAGAAGCATTTGTCTCCTAGGTTAGTAGCTTGCAGAAACAATAGCAATGCCTTAAGATTTCAGTTATTTTTACAAAAATCCGTAAAATATTTTTTAGCTTGGCAGAAGGCCTGGATGAAATTCAAATATGACCATTTTTACCAGTTATGGTCTTCATATCATAGTCCATCCATGTTAATTTATTGCAGATGCTAAATTGGAAAATGCAATATTTTCTTAGCTCTCACACAAAACTGTTTCTATGCTAAAAAGCCTTTTGTCACTTGGTGGTGGAGCAGCAAATTGATGGATGAAGACAGACTGCAAGTTACTAGACGGAGTGAGAATTGCAGTGACATCAGGCTTTGTCAGCCAAGAATCAAAAAATCTAAGGAAACACAAACAGGATGCTGGCCTGTGATACAGAAGCCTGTTCACAACAGATCTGTCCCCCCATTTCACCCTGCCTACTCAGGGAGTACATGGAGAGACCACGCACCTCCCCAGTGGCTTTTCCAATCAACACAGCCAACAGAGTTCGTAACAGAGACCGCCCAGGACACTGCCTGAATGCTAGCATTAAAGTGTCCTAAACTCAGTATGCACTATGTGTAGATGGAATATAAAAATATACAGTCACTTCTGTTAAGTCTGCTGTTTTAAATACTTCAAAGGCAGTATTCACTTGAAGCCTAGTAGAAAAAAATCCCTAGCTGCAGCCTAGATATTAGCTGTCCTTCATTTGGGATCACAAGTGCTGATGATGGCAGAGAAACACATGGCTTCTTCCCTCGACTGAGACAAAACCCACCCCACAGCAAGTAGCAGTGACCAAAATAATTTCAGTCACTGGTCATGAGATTATATGGAATATTTCTCCAAGCAGCACCAACTTGGCATCAGCTATGACTCCAGTGCTACTGATGTAGCCTCCCTCACCTGCCCAGTTGCCCTTAAGCAACAGGTATGGGGCTCTGGAATGTGAGGGACTGGCCACAGAGGATGTGGGTGAAGGTGAGGCTCCATCCAGGGGGTTGCCTAGAACGAGTCAGACAGCCCCAAGAATTACGACTGCCTCAACTAAGAAAAAAAGGAGGGTCATTGTCACAGGTGATTCCTTTCTGAGGGGAACAGAGG
The DNA here is from genome assembly GCF_030867145.1 of Opisthocomus hoazin. Lineage (NCBI taxonomy): Eukaryota > Metazoa > Chordata > Aves > Opisthocomiformes > Opisthocomidae > Opisthocomus > Opisthocomus hoazin. The sequence continues at coordinate 34,129,730 of NC_134416.1, read as the reverse complement.
GCCTGATCTGCCGACCGGACCCATCCCACAGGGAAGTCTGCTGCCTCCCTGGGGCCCAGGTTAGGGATGTTGCGAAGAAACTCCCTGGTCTGGTGCAGCCTTCTGATTACTGCCCCCTCTTGGTAATGCAGGTTGGCAGGGACGAGGTAGCAGAAAGAAGTCCCAAGGTCATCAAAAGGGACTTCAGGGCACTGGGGCGACTGGTTGAGGGATCAGGGGCGCAGGTGGTGTTTTCCTCCATCCCATCAGTGGCAGGGGACAGCACTGAAAGGGGCAGGAAAACTCACCTGGTTAACAGGTGGCTCAGGGACTGGTGCCATCGGTCCAATTTTGGCTTCTTTGATCATGGGGAGGTGTACACAGCACCGGGCATGCTGGCAACAAGTGGAACTCAGCTATCACAAAGGGGAAAAAGAATTCTTGGCCACGAGCTGGCGGGGCTCATTGAGAGGGCTTTAAACTAGGTTCGAAGGGGGAAGGGGATATTGCCCAGCTCACTAGGGATGAGCCTAGGCTTGGAGTGCCAAGGCCAGGGGTGAGATTGACAGCCCAGCTCAAGTGTGTTTACACCAATGCACGTAGCATGGGCAATAAACAGGAGGAGCTGGAAGCCATTATACAGCAGGAAGGCTACGACTTGGTCGCCATCACAGAAACGTGGTGGGATAACTCGCATGACTGGCATGCTGTCATAGATGGCTACAGACTCTTTAGGAAAGACAGACCAACAAGGAGAGGTGGGGGAGTTGCTCTATATGTGAGGGAGCAAGTAGAATGCATTGAGCTTGGCCCGGGAGCAAATGAGGAACGAGTTGAAAGCTTGTGGGTTAGAATTAAGGGACAGGCTCACACGGGTGACATTACAGTGGGTGTGTACTACAGGCCACCTGACCAGGAGGAGGAGGTTGATGAGGCCTTCTACAGGCAGCTGCAAGCAGCCTCACAGTCACAGGCCCTGGTTCTCATGGGGGACTTCAACCACCCTGACATCAGCTGGGAAGACCATACAGCTAGGCAGGCGCAATCCAGGAGGTTCCTACAGAGCATCGATGATAACTTTCTGATGCAAGTGGTGGAGGAACCAACAAGGAAAGGTGCGCTGCTGGACCTCGTGTTAACAAACAAGGAGGGACTGGTGGAGGATGTGAAGGTTGGAGGTAGACTCGGCTGCAGTGACCATGAAATGGTCGAGTTCAGGATCCTGCGTGGAGGAAGCAGGGCGATAAGCAGGATCAAAACCCTGGACCTCAGGAGGGCTGACTTTGCCCTCTTCAAGGAGCTACTGGGAGGAATCCCGTGGGCCGGGGCTCTCGAAGGCGGGGGGGTCCATGAGTGCTGGTCGCTCTTTAAACAACACTTCTTCCATGCACAGGAGCAATGCATCCCCCTGAGAAAGAAATTTAGCAAAGGAGGCAGGAGACCTGCATGGTTAAACAAGGAGCTTCTAGCAGAGATCAGGCAGAAGAGAAAGGTCCATGGAATGTGGAAAGAGGGGCAGGCCACTTGGGAAGAGTACAGAAACGTAGTGAGAGCATGCAGGGATGCGACGAGGAAGGCCAAGGCTCACCTGGAATTGAAGCTGGCAAGGGATGTCAAAAACAACAAGAAGGGCTTCTTCAACTACATCAGCAGCAAAAGGAAGGCTAGGGACAACGTGGGGCCGCTGCTAAATGAGGCGGGTGTCCTGGTGACGGAGGATGCAGAGAAGGCAGAGCTAATGAATGCCTTCTTTGCTTCAGTCTTCAGTGCTAAGACTGGCCCTCAGGAATCCCAGGCCCCGTAGGTAAGAGAAGAAGCCTACAGAGAGGATGACTTTCCCTTGGTCGAGGAGGACTGTGTGAGGGATCGCTTAAGCGATCTGGATGTCCACAAATCCATGGGCCCCGATGGAATGCACCCACGAGTGCTGAGGGAGCTGGCGGATGTCATTGCTGAGCCACTCTCCATCATCTTTGAGAGGTCCTGGAGGACAGGAGAGGTGCCCGAGGACTGGAGAAAGGCCAATGTCACTCCAATCTTCAAAAAGGGCAAGAAGGAGGACCCAGGGAACTACAGGCCAGTCAGCCTCACCTCCATCCCGGGTAAGGTGATGGAGCAGCTTATCCTGGAGGCCATCATCAAGCAAGTGGAAGAAAAGAAGGTTATCAGGAGTAGTCAGCATGGATTCACCAAAGGGAAATCATGCCTGACCAATCTGATAGCTTTCTACGATGACATGACTGGCTGGGTAGACGAAGGGAGAGCCGTGGATGTTATCTACCTTGACTTCAGCAAGGCTTTCGACACAGTCTCCCATGATATCCTCCTAGGGAAGCTGAGGAAGTGTGGGCTGGATGAGTGGTCGGTGAAGTGGATAGAGAACTGGCTGAATGGCAGAACTCAGAGGGTTGTCATCAGCGGCGCTGAGTCTAGTTGGAGGCTGGTGACAAGTGGTGTCCCCAGGGGTCAGTACTGGGCCCAGCCTTGTTTAACTTCTTCATCAACGACCTGGATGAAGAGTTAGAATGTACCCTCAGCAAGTTTGCTGACGACACCAAACTGGGAGGTGTGGTAGATACACCAGAAGGCTGTGCTGCCATTCAGCGTGACCTGGATAGGCTGGAAAGCTGGGCAGAGAGGAACCTGATGAGGTTCAACAAGGGCAAGTGCAGGATCCTGCAGCTGGGGAGGAACAACCCCATGCACCAGTACAGGCTTGGGGTGGACCTGCTGGAGAGCAGCTCTGCGGAGAGGGACCTGGGTGTCCTGGTGGATGACAGGTTAACCATGAGCCAGCAGTGTGCCCTGGCTGCCAAGAAAGCCAATGGGATCCTGAGGTGCATCAAGAAGAGTGTGGCCAGTAGGACAAGGGAGGTTCTCCTTCCCCTCTACACTGCCCTGGTGAGGCCTCATCTGGAGTACTGTGTCCAGTTCTGGGCTCCCCAGTTCAAGAAAGATGAAGAGCTACTGGAGAGAGTCCAGCGGAGGGCTACAAGGATGGTGAGGGGACTGGAGCATTTCCCCTACGAGGAGAGGTTGAGGGAACTGGGCTTGTTCAGCCTGAAGAAGAGAAGGCTGCGAGGGGACCTTATAAATGCCTACAAATATCTGAAGGGTGGGTGTCAGGAGGATGGGGCCAAGCTCTTTTCAGTGGTGCCCAGCGACAGGACAAGGGGCAATGGGCACAAACTGAGGCACAGGAAGTTCCGTCTGAACATGAGGAAGAACTTCTTCCCTCTGAGGGTGACGGAGCACTGGAACAGGCTGCCCAGGGAGGTTGTGGAGTCTCCTTCTCTGGAGATATTCAAGACCCGCCTGGACAAGATCCTGTGCAGCCTGCTGTAGGTGATCCTGCTTCGGCAGGGGGGTTGGACTAGATGACCCACAGAGGTCCCTTCCAACCCCTACTATTCTGTGATTCTGTGATTCTGTGATGTTCCTTCCTTCTCTGCTTTGTTCTTCAGTTTTACCCAAATGACCCTGCAGACGCTTGCTTGCATGCTTGCTTCCAGGATCTGCCCCAGGGCTAGGGCCAGATCCTGATTCCTTTGCTTTCAGGGCATTCTCCAAGACTGCTACTAGTGTCATCCTCCTTTAAAAATGCATTTGGTAGGCTATAATAGCCATCAAATATCATCAAATATGGCTGTAGGGCTCATGCTGGGTGAAGCCCTTTTCAAACTGGTATTAAGGAAATTATGTCTGATGTCTTAGCTTGCAGCCAGGGTGCAAAACACGAATCTGGACAGAGTTCATGTTTATGGACAGTTGGTGTAGTGCAGCATAGGTAAAAGCCAAACAAAATCTTGTGTTAACAATACAGATAACCCAACGTGGATAGGGAAGCTTCAGTCAATGCTCTTTCACAAGCTTTTAGGTCTATTTTCCCACATAGCATCCCTCTTGTCTGTGGCCTTCTGGGCCTACCACACCGGTGCAGCAAGGTGCGGGGCTCTGAGGAAGGCTTGTGTTGCGGGGAGTGAAAGACATCCGCAGAGCTCCTTACATCAGGCACACACACAAATGCCCGTTGTCCAACAGGCAGTTTCTGCGACAGAGAGAGGGGAACAAGGTGCCTGCATAGGCTCCCATGCAAATATAATGAAGTCATTGAGCATGGGAAAAGGGGCCTCTTTCTCAGTGGGACATGGGGAGCAGCGACAGCCGAGAATCCTAGTTTTAAGGATACTGATAGGAACTAACGGTAGGATACATTAGTATCAAGCTGATCAAGGCCTGTGCAGCGTTTTTTGTCCTTACATAGCTAGGAGACCAAGGTCAGACTTGTAATGCCATAATAGCATCACTGGGTTTGAAGAGCTTTCGTTTAAGTAGAGGGAACTTAACTGCTAGTACGGAAGACATGGGTGTGATACTCCTTTCCCTACCTAAACTTAGTTAAGAAGCTGTTCATTGGGGAAAAAAACAGGATTGCACTAGTAGGTGTGAGAGCTCAAGAATCAGAGTTGCAGGGCTCGGGGCCACGGGGAGTTGGCTGTGGTAGTACAGTAGCACAATCAGTAATGGTTGTAAGCTGGTATAGGAGCACAGACCACACTGGCATTTCAAGCAGGAGGACAGATGAACAAGCTTCATAGCAGGATTTCTTGCATAGAAGAACTTCTACATTGCCATTTTGACCAGTAGGCATCATTGCAATGCTGTAAGTATGCCAGCATAGCTGTGCGCGGCTTGGCATTCCAGAGTGAAACTGGCTTTGTGTCTATGCAGTGACTATGTTTCCTTGTTCAATTTACACTTCAGCATGGAAAATCAAGAGAAGGGGTTTTGCTAGTCTTTTTCTGGCTGGTTGTAGCTAATGCCTTCGCCACTTTTCACTTATGGACTGGGAGGAATGGGTTTACTACCATTGAACCATAAGGGGAAGAGAGGAAAAGTAAAGAACAGCTGGGTTTAATGAGCTGGAACAGATGTAGGTATTAAAGCAGTGTGTACACTTGTCACTCAGAGAGTACCTACACATATATAAATGATGAGCACTTTAAATGAAGACGTCAATTACAGAGTTTACAACAGGCATTACACCCTGAAAAAGGTTTGAAACTTGGTGTCTTACTTTATTTGCCACAAACAAGTCCAAAGCAACTTAATTTATGGAGGTATGAAGTATAAACCTGTATTTTAATATGTGATGGACTTTTCATTCTGGACTCTATTATGGTTTCCTTTTTACAGCTGTCAGTTCCTCTTCTCTTGCATTTTATGTCAGGCTATATGGGCGTTTCAAAGGCAAATTCCTAGAATGTTGGTTGAGCCGTCATTTATGCTTTTGAAGACTACTCCAGAGATGATGCATCAATAGTTTTGAGTCTTTGTGCAGTGCTCGTGTAGCTGGAAAGCGAAAAGCTTAAATCCATTGAAGAGAAATGTGATAGATTTATAATTTCAGTGAAAGCATTAAAAATAAATCATATGTTAAGAGGATCTCCATACTTCAACACCAATGCAATCTTAAGTGACAGGATCTGGTATTGGGAATATGGAATTTTCTCTGTGGGATTAAAGATGTCAATTTATATTTATGCAGATAAATTTAGCTGCTTAATTCTAGACTGAGATTAACTATTTTTCATGCTGGTAGCTTGACAGTTTCCAGTATTTAAGTGGGACTAGGATGAAATCATGATGGAAAAACTTTTAATCAGTAATTTATTCTTTAAATCAATGCTAATTGTTAGTCCTAGGGCTAGAAATTTAATAAAAACATAATGATTATTAAAGATGGCTTAGAGGAAATTGAATGCCCCAAAAAGGTGTCGCTTTTGCAAGAATGACTGTATCTGTGTTTAAAATTCAAAACAGCTTTTCCTAATTACCCATGAAGAATTACTATTTCCCTTTTACGGATTCGGTCCATAAAAGTCTTCCCCTGCCTTCAGACAGCCTCCTGGAGACACATGGGCAGCAAGCATCACTAGCAACTGCCCCCAGGTTGATGAAATCACATGTCTTCAGAGAGGATTCAGCCAGCGAGAATTCGGATGGTCCACTTTGTCAAGGGGCTGGTGCTTGGCAGGTGTTTGTGAGGCGCCTCCTGCCAAGAGCTCCTTCCAACAGACAGTAACGTCTGGGTTATGCCTGACTTCAGGAAAGTGCAGAGAGAGCCCTGATGAAGGGCCCATTGTGTGATCCCAGTGGCTTTTTCTTGTGAGTGGGCTTTTGTTGTAGCAGGGCATAGTTTACTTGGGTGTTGTGGAGGACACACATTGAGGGACCTTCCTTGGTACGGCAGAATGTTGGGCTGGGTCCTGCGTTATAGGAGAAGTCCCAGTGACTGAATGGGATCTACCCTTTGTGAATGTGAAATATATTCCTTAAAGTAACGGAGCCCTCTTCTTATTGCTGATGTTGAAAATACTTATGGTATGGGATATTTTTAATTACTCCAAGAGTGGCCATTCAGACACTGTAAAGTAATTTAAGGAAAAAGCAGAAAAGTGCCTCGACTTTCCATGGTAGTCTTTTTATTAATGGGTGTTAATGCATTAACATATGCCACACAATTCTCTGTACAACAGATGACTATGTAAATTGCATATCTCACTCCATATGTATATTATAAATGACCAGTTTATGCTAAAATCATACAAAAATATGTGTTTTGATTAGGCGTATCAATAAATCATGTTTCACTGTTTTGTTTTTCTAGCAATAGTCTTATTTTACTCAAATTATGCTGTCAAATCATGGTTTGAGGCTGCTCTGGAGTAACCAGGAGCTTAATTAATGGCTCAGCAAGCTGTATTTTAAAATTCTGGTTGACATCCAATACTCAAGAATCCAAATTTAATTCAAACATTTTTTTGCTGACTGCACCTCTAGCACATGTCAGAGCTGTAACATGTGCCAGTTTCCACAACAGAGTAGATAATGCCAGTAAAGGTGGCTGACGGCAACTTTTCACCTTTATTCAGATACAAATGAATGCACATTAAATCATGGTTGATTAAAGCAGATAAGGAAGGGCGAAGGTTTTGCAGGCACTGAGATTTGTGGTATCTCATGTTACCATCAACATAGGGAGTGTCTAGCCTGTGGTCACATCCTGAATTTTTGGGGCAGTTCTCGTGCTTACTTACACCAGCCAAAACGCAGTTCTTGTTAGGTGACATTTCTAACTAACTCACTTTCATTTAGAAACGAGGTTTGGGTGCTCCTGTTGTCTTCGTGTGGGGTCTGTCTGCCTGTAATCCCCCATCTTTTTATTTTGAACACAGTGTCCAGTTGGAAGCACACCAGATAGTGATTTAAATTCACATGAGTTTCAAGGAGATAAGCAGCTGGATGTAAGGTACAAGCTGTTCTTAGCCTTACTATGGGAATGACTTGAACATGAAGAGTGTAAGTATACTGCTTAATTTAGAGAGTCCACACAAAGGAGAGGCGTTATGTCTGCCTCAAGTGCAGAAAATACTTGATAGATATTTTTATATCTTCTTAAACATGAGGGAATCCCCTGGAAATTAATACCATTAGTCCTGCTGCTCTAAGAATTACTTGCTTAGATGTGCGTAATACAAAAAATTCACCGGTGCAACATATCAGTGGCCGAGACAAATTCTGCAATTTCCTTGGTGCTTGTGCTGATGTCCATAAAACACCAGGCAAAGGTTCATCTCTAAAACCAAGACCTTCAGGTGTCAGTGTGAGATCTGACTTTCACCATTCAGTCTGAGAACAATATCATTAGATTTCACAGATGGACACAGCTTTTCTTTAGCAATAAGCCTCTTGCTAAAAACCTCAAATCAAAGTCCAAAATGCATTACATAACTAGAGGGGAGAGATAGGTGCAGATTTTGCTGTAGCGTATACTACTGTAAATCAGGAAGAACTCCTTTCAGACGCAGCAGGATTAAACAAGATTTACAGCAGTGTGACCAAAAGCATACAGCCTCGGGGTCCTGAGGTGCCCTGACACAGTGATTTATTTAGTTGTGGGCATTTGCTTCAGATAATTGCATGACAGACTGGTTGTGGTTGCACAGAGGGATAACGTAATCAACTTTATTACAGTTCCACTGAAACTAACATCTGCCAATTAGTGCTTTGTTACTGTCCAGATCCCAAGTGGACTCTGCCCAGTACAGCCCTGCTGCATTCCCAGCAGGTCCCGAATTTGGCATGTCCAGGCAGCCACACCAGGCAGCTCCCACACTAGAAGATATTACGCTATCAATTAAAGGCTGGCTCAAGTACTGCAGCCTTCCTAATCACACTTCTGAGTCATTTTTATCTCTGGTTGCTTACATCTTCCTGCATGTTGTCTTTGGCTATGTCCAGAAGAGAATATAAGGACGCCATGGTTATTGAGGGATCCCTCTTGTGTACTCCTTCGTTTCAGGAATCAGGGGTTTAGGGAGCTGAGCTGGAGTGGAGCTGCTGTCATCAATGGCACCTGACAAACCTATTCTTCATGATTCTTTCCCATTTTTAAGCAATTTATAGCTTTAATCCCACTTTTATGTGAAAGTTAAGTTACGCCCCGTTTCTTGTGAAACTTTGAAAAAAGCCCCAACAATATCTATCTGGCTGGCAGAAAGGAGGGTGCATTTCAAAGCTGTTGGGACAAGCATGTATGTAATTGAAAATCTGCATTCATAGCTAGTCACCCAGCCAGGGAATACCTTAGGATAAATCTGATCAATTATAACAAAATCTTATCACTATAATTTCAACAGTTCAGCACTAAAGTCCTTGTCACATAAACCTGAGCAAATAGGAACACTCCGTGAACAGAAAACAGCCAATTACATTCTGACAAAGTCACTTGGGCTTCTTCAGACATCTTCCACCCAAATACTGATCAATTTGTTAAAGTTTTTCTTATGGGAGCTGGAAAGATTAAAACCATGTATTTTTAACTTTGTCTACAGAAAATTCTCCCTCCAATCCCTCCAGGCAGTACCAGTACAACACCACTGTCACTGTTTTTAAATACTGACAAGGAACCAATAAAAACTATTCCTGTTCTGTGTATCCCTTGCAGCAGAAATTTCTATTATTTCATACAATCCAAGGTCTTGCAGATTGTTTCGGTTTTTCACCTTTACCTTCATGTTGAACCTAGCAGCCTATTAGTGTACAAGAAATGATAGATTACACTAGTTTCAAGTGGAGAACATCTTTCTTTGTTTCCCAGGGGCAAGCAAAGCTGATATCATTTCCCTCTCTGTGTGAAGCTGCTGTGCACAGCTTCCAAATGGCTGAAGTGGCCACTGGAATGATCCACATTTAAGTAGCCTGGGAGTCTAATTATCTAAGGAACATTCGAGTCAATGTTCCTTACATGGCGAGTGAAAAGAAGTCCGCAATCAGGGTAGCAATCGAACCCTCTCCTGGCCCAGGTGCCTCTGCACAACAGCTATGAGGCTCTAGCTGTGGAGAACCGGTCAGTGGATGATGTGGGTGTTGATCCATCTGCACCAGAAGAGTTGCAGCGAACAGAAAGACCCACCACCTGTACTACTACCACCATCCACAATGAAGCAAAGAAGGGTTCTAGTTGTAGCACACTCTCTTCTGAAGGGAACAGAGGGTCCAATACGCTGGGCAGACCCTCCTCACAGGGAAGTCTGCTGCCTCCCAGGAGCCTGGGTGATAGGTATCACTAGGAAACTTCCCAGCCTAGTGCAGCCCTCAGACTACTGCCCATTACTGCTCTTCCACGTGGGTGGGGATGAAGTTGCAGTACGTAGCCCAGGGGTGATCAAAAGAGACTTCAGGGACTTGGGGTGGCTGGTGAGGGAATCCGGGGCACAGGTCATCTTTTCCTCCCTCCTTCCAGCTGCGGGCGGTGATGTTGCAAGGAACAGGTGGACTCAATCTATCAATACATGGCTCTGTGGCTGGTGTCACTGACACAACTTTGGCTTTTTTGACAACAGGATGGCCTACACAGCACCAGGCTTGCTGGCATCAGACAGGATTCACCTTTGTGAAAGGAGAAAGAGGGTCTTTGCTCAGGAGCTCGCAGGGCTTATTGGCAGGGCTTTAAACTAGATGTGAAGGGGGAGAAGGAACATATCAGGCTTGCCAGGGTGACACATAATAGTTGGAGGGACAGGGTGCCAGTACAGGCCCTCAGCCAGTTGCCCAGAGGCTTGCTGGGGACACTGCAGCACAGTCAAAGTCTTGCGGAGATCAGCTGGGAGCTCCTGAGGCAGTAGGTGCCAACAAGGAAGCTTCTGTGAAACACCCCATGGGAAACAAGGTGCATTCCTCTGTGAACGTGACATGGCCAACAGCCCAGATGAAGTGCCTCTACATGAACACACGCAGCACAGGAAACAAACGGGAAGAGCTGGAAGCTACTGTGCTGCTACAAAACTATGATCTGATTGCCCTTACGGAAACTTGGTGGGATGAATCCCATGACTGGAGCGTGGCTATCAATGGCTACAGGCTGTTTAGAAGGGACAGGCAGGGAAAGAGGGGTGGAGGCATTGCCCTCTGCATCAAAAAATCAATACGGTGTGAAGAACTGTCCCTGAAGAATACCCAGAAGCAGGTTGAAAGCCTGTGGGTAAGAATCAGAGACAGAGGCGAAAAAGGGAACCTGGTCGTGGGTGTCTACTACAGGCCACCTGATCAAGAGGAGCCTGCTGACGAAGCCTTCTTCCTCCAGCTCCAGGAGGCTTTGCACTCTCAGCCTCTCATCCTGCTGGGGGACTTCAGCCACCCCAACATCTGATGGAAAAGTACCACAGCAAGCTGTAGGCAATCCAGGAGATTCCTAGAATGCATTGAGGATAACTTTTTAAGCTAGATAATTGACACCCCTACCTAAGGGGATGCAATACTGGACCTGATGGTCACCAATGCAAGTGAGCTGATCGGTGGCATCAAGACTGGAGGCAGCCTGGGCTGCAGTGATCATGCGTTGGTGGAGTTCACAGTCCTGAGGGATATGGGAAAGGCTAGGAGTAAGTCAGGACCCTAAATTTCAGGAAAGCCAACTTCCAGCTCTGCAAGGAGTTAGTCAGTAGGACCTCCTGGGAAACAGTCCTCAGGGACAGGGGGGCAAAACAGAGCTGGCAGATCTTTAAGGATGCTTTCCATAGAGCACAGCAGATCTCAGTCCCCAGGTGTAAGAAGTCAGGCAAGGAAAGGAAGAGACCAGTGTGGCTGAGCCAAGACCTGCTGGTCAAACTAAAGGGCAAAAGGGAACTGCACAGGCAGTGCAAGCAGGGACAGGTAACCTGGGAAGAGTATAGGGACGCTGCCTGGTTGTGTAGGGATAAGGTCAGGAGTGTCAAGGTGCGGCTGGAGCTGAACTTGGCAAGGGATGCTAAGAATAACAAGAAGGGCTTCTACAGGTATGTCAGCCAGAAGAGGCAGGTCAAAGAAAGTGTACTCCCCCTGATGAGGAAGAAAGGCAACCTCGTATCAACAGATGAGAAGGCTGAGGTACTCAACAACATTTTTACCTCAGTCTTCACTGGCAACCTCTTTCCTCACCCCTCCCGAGTTGACTGCAAGATTGGGTCCAGAGGGGCAAAGCCCTTCCCACTGTAAGGGAAGACCAGGTTCAGGACCACCTGAGGAACCTAAATATATATAAGTCTATGGGACCTGACGAGGTGCATCCCAGAGTCCTGAGAGAATTGGCTGATGTCATTGCCAAGCCACTCTCCGTGATATTTGAAAGGTCAGGGCAGTCAGGCAAAGTCCCTGGTGACTGGAGGAAGGGAAACATTGTGCCCATTTTTTAAAAGGGTTGAAAGGAGGACTCTGGGAACTACCGACCTGTCAGCCTCACCTCTGTGCCTGGGAAGATCATGGAGCAGATCCTCCTAGAAGCTATGCTAAGGCACTTGGAGGACAGGGAGGTGATTCGAGACAGCCAGCATGGTTTCACCAAGGGCAAGTTCTGCCTGACCAACCTAGTGGCTTTCTATGATGGTGTGACTAGATCAGTGGACAAGGCAAGAGCTATGTATGTGATCTATCTGGACTTCTGTAAACCCTTTGACACAGTCCCTCACAACATCCTTCTCTCTAAAGTGGCAAAATATGGATTTGATGGGTGGACTGTTGGGTGGCTAAGGAATTGGTTGGAAGGTCGCAGCCAGAGGGCAGTGGTCCACGGCTCGATGTCCAAGTGGATGTCAGTGACAAGCGGTGTCCCTCAGGGGTCCATACTGAGACTGGTGCTGTTTAACATTTTCATCAATGACTTAGACAGCGAGATCGAGTGCACCCTCAGCAAGTTTGCAGATGACACCAAGCTGAGTGGTACGGTTGAGACACCAGAAGGACGGGATGCCATCTGGAGGGACCTGGATAAGCTCGAGAAATGGGCCTGTGTGAACCTCATGATGTTCAACAAGGCCAAGTGCAAGGTCCTGCATCTGGGTCAGGGCAACTCACGCTATCAATACAGGCTGGGGGATGAAGGGATTGAGAGCAGCCCTGCCGAGAAGGACTTGGGGGTACTGGTGGATGAAAAGCTGGACATGAGCCACCAATGTGCGCTCGCAGTTCAGAAGGCCAACCTATCCTGGGCTGCATCAAGAGAAGCGTGGCCAGCAGGCCGAGGGAGGGGATTCTGCCCCTCTGCTCTGCTCTGCTGAGACCCCACCTGGAGTCCTGTGTCCAGCTCTGGAGCTCCCACCAAAAGAAGGACATGGAGCTTTTGGAGCAGGTCCAGAGGAGGGCCATAATAATGATCAGAGGGCTGAAACACCCCTCCTATGAGGACAGGCTGAGAGAGTTGGGGCTGTTCAGCCTGGAGAAGAGAAGGCTGTGGAGAGACCTTATTGCTGCCTTCCAGTACCTCAATGGGGCCTATAGGAAAGCTGGGGAAAATATTTTCAGCTTGGCTTGTTGTAATAGGACAAGGAGCAATGGCTTTAAACTAAGGGAGGGTAGATTTAGACTAAATATAAGGAAGAAATTTTTTATGATAAGGGTGGTGAAACACTGGAACAGATTGCCCAGGGAAGCAGTGGAGGCCCCATCCCTGGAAACATTCAAGGCCAGGTTGGACGGGGCTCTGAGCAACCCGGTGTAGTTGAAGATTTCCCTGCTCACTGCAGAGGGGTTGGGCTAGATGGCCTCTAAAGATCCCTTCCGAGCCAAATCATTCTATGATTCTATGAAGGAGAAAACAAAAACTACCAGACTTACTATTATTATTATTTCTATTATTATTACAGTGCACTGTGCAGTGGAAGAAACATACTGTTTCCTCCTACGGTGCTTCATCAAATTATCTGTTTAGCTAAATCCAAAGAGCACAAAAGCTCTTTGTTATAACAACAACAAAAACCTGCTGGATAATTGCTGAACGAAGAAGGCTGCGAACTGTGAAGATGCAAACACGAACACGTATTTTAGGGCAGGAGTCAGAGCAGCACTTCCCAGGCACATCAGAACATTTACGCACCTTTGACCCAAGCTGACAGCTTCTCGTGGTGGCACCCAACAACACCAAAATCTTGTTGGGAGGAGTCCAAAGGGGAAAGATGTGATTCTTCTCTCTATAGTCTTCAAGCCTGTTCATTACTACCACTGCAATTAGACTACATTGGATATATTGTGTTGCTAGACCTGAAAGGCCAAAGGACTCATTTGAAGCATGCTGCTTATGATGGGGTAGTTAACTCCCATTATTCTCTGTTGAATCCGTACCACAGTTTGTACTTTCCTAACACCCATGTTATTTCTTCATATCTCCCAGTTATGTTTTTTGATGCCAAACAATAATGAAAGATCATGAAGCTAAAGTTCTCCTCTGAAAAATTCTAAACTGCTGTGAACTGAAATATTTACAGCTTTTACTCACTAGATCAAAGCCATACCTGGTACAGTACAGCCTTGTAGTAGCTCTTTGGGCAAGTCACAAGAGGAGTCTTTAGCTAGGAGTTGTCTTGCAGGTGAAGCCCACTCTGCTCCAGAGCTGCACAAAGCCTTAGTGAGTTGTTTTTCCATAACTGTGGCCAGACTGGTCATCTGGGCTGACTCATGGGAAAAAAAAAAAAAAACAAAACAGGTTATAGATAGGTTCTTGTTTGTTATGCTTGGGAGCTGGAGAGATCTTCCTTTCTTATAACAGTGTATGAAAGTCATCCAGGCAGACAAGAAGGAGCTAATACATTTTACATCTAATGGGAAAGGCATGGCAGGCAAGCTGTAAGCTGAGTTAATTTGGTGACACTGTTGACAGCATGTTCAGCCATTCCAACCCTGTCTAGCAGCTAAGTTCTAGCAACACAGTTAGGCTGACTTGTCAACCACTATCTTCACTGAAATCTAGCTCACAGGCTGATGGAGGCCAGGCAGAATGCACCCACTGTCTAAAATAACAGTAAGCACCCATGTATCGACAGCTGAATCCCACCCAGGAGTGGAGCACTCTATCACTTCTCTTTTGACTTGGATCCTTTTGAATTTCTGCATGAGTTCAGCAGAAGGAGAGATGAACATATCCTTAAAAGAGAAAGGCAGAGTGGGGGATGTGGCCAGCAAGAGTTTTTTCCTGTGATCACTCTTCATCTTCCACCAAAGAAATCCAAAAGTCAGCAGTCTAGGCAAGAATGTTTCCAGGCTGCCTGTGGCTGTAAAGAACAGTGAAGTTAGGAACCAGTAGGGAAGTCCCGGAGCCTTTAAACACACAGCACTGGCTGTAACTAACTTGCCACATTTAAATCATAGCAGACTCTCTGATCAGTGTTTCCTCAAAGCAAAACAGCCAGCACCCAGTAGAAGTAGCAAGAAATGCAGCAAGAAAAAAATGTGGGGTGCCTTTTACCTGACATTTGCTTATCTGCATCACACGTGTTCAGGACACTAGGAAAAGAAATCAGGGTAGCACAAGCCTTACAAACAGGATGATAACGTAGAAAAAACCAGACACACCTGGATGGACGGGACCAATTAGGCAATCTATACCTGCCAGGAAAGGAATACCCTTACAACAGCAATGATTGCAATAAAAGCACACAAAAGACTGATTCTTTCCTCTTCAAATGCAAATAAGACTTGGAGCAGTTTGTGGCATGTGGCACACATGTCATGGAAATGAAAGGCATCTGATATTTGCTTAGCTTCCAACAAGAGAGTAGCATTCTGGCACAGCCTAAGTGGCACAGAAAAGCAGGTGTGAGGTACGAATTTCACATTACCTGCTCCTATTGCCAACATTACGTGCTCTGTTATTTTGGTTGGAATCTCACATTTAGAGGGCTGAAAAACGGCGTTGTGAAACATCCAAGAGAAGAACTACACAAGCTCTGGTTGTTCAGCTGTGCACTAGTTTGAGAAAATGGCTTTTGGGATAATCCATTAAAGCAAATCTGATATGACTTGTCTAGATGCAAAATATAAGTGAGCTCCACATTGTGTTGGCACAATTAGACACAGCCATCATTTGGCACTCAACATTTTTTAAGGAATTCATACTAAATGGGTATTTGTTAGAAGGCTATTCAGGCAATTAAGAGTTTTTGTTTAGTTGTATTGAAATATTTCAGCAAGAATTTTGACCTAATGTCACCTGGGTAAATTTAAGTGCAACTACCCATTGACTCTAAAAGAGCACAGGTTTTGTAGCTGCCCAGTGCCATCCCAGAAACAGAGACAGGTTAACATGCCTAAACATGTTTGGTACGCAGGGAAGGTTTTGGATGAATCTCTCCTCCCTTATTTGCACAGAAAAATCACTCCCTGAGCACAGGAAAGCAGAAGGAGAATGAACCCAAATGCCCTTGTTGAAAAAAACTGTTACTCTGTGAAGTCGTGGACTCGAAGAGGACCGCCAGGGAGTCACCAGCCCATGAGCCACCTCAAGAAGGGCTACATTTTGTTGCAGAACACCAGTGGATTCAATGGATATGCCCCAGCATAAGCCTGGATCCCTGTTGCAATGAAATATTAGCAACAGAAAGCATCAGATCCCCCTGCACAAACTCTGGTGCCATAGACAGGTGGGTGCCCATGGCCACCTCATGCATTTCCAAGTTTGTGGTGGTTGCTTGGCTTTCATTATCAAACTGCTGAAAATCATGTAACATATTATTTTGGGGGGCTTTTTTGGCTCCTGCTGTATCATCACTGCTTACCTGACTCCAATGGTTTCCAGATCACAACTCAAGAATTAGGCTGGCAGTTTATCCTTCGTTTCTCTCTTCTGTGCCAGTATTAACTTTTACCATTAATCAGCAGTTTTCCAGCAACTTACATTTTTGTTTTGATTCTGTGATTGATACGATACGCAAAGGCTTTGAAGCGTACTTATTAACTGAGACATCTCTTTACTGAATGTCACCTGGAATAAAATGTCTTTTTCAGCTGACTGTATCCAGTGTTTCTCTGGAATGGTTACCGAAAAAATAAAGCGTGAGCCTTTTCAGCCAAGGTTTCAAGCACTGGCTGACCAGTGCTGCTCAGATCACTTCAGGCTCCTAAAGGGGCAGAGCAATCCCTTTAATGTATTGATACCAGCCACAGAGATTGATATCACTTTTGTAGTTCATCTAGATGTTACGTATTTTCATGCACACTCTTGTGCTGTGTGAATCCTATGGAAAAGTGCATATCTGAAAGCAGACTAAGGCTGCTTCACGTTTGACTACTTTTCCTAATGGAATAGTTTCATTAATACATAAACCACATTGTCATTCCCAGGGCACTTCTCTTTATATAGCTTCCTGATTTTTGCTCCAAGAACTTGATCATTCTCAAGTAATGTGGAGCCAGTTATGCATATATTTAAACCCGATGTTGATAGAAAGAGCATTTTTATGCAAGAGTGTGCAGTGTCGCTCAAAAATTAGCAGTTTTAGTGCAGTCATTGGTGGCTTCAGCAAATTTCTGATGAGGATCAGAATCTTGATCAGTCATTCTTCTTTGTAAAATGAAATTTTAGCAACACAGAGAGTGGAGAATGGTTTAGACTTGTATTTCTTTGAGTACAGCTTCTTTCTGGACCCATCTGTCTTTGTGAGACTCTTTCAGTGTAGTTCCCTCCTTTGACTTGCCCTCCCCACATTTCTAGGACAAGAAGGCAGCAGCTTCATTTCTTTAGATGGAGAAAATGATAAATGTTTATAGTTACTATCTGCAAGGACTTACAAGGAATTTGGAAACTGCTGGCTGCTGTGAGACTGTGGGTGGTAGTTCTGGGGCTCTTTAGCCACCTGCAGCTCTCAAGCTGTTTGGGTAGAATTTGTTATGCTGGGGCTGCATTTGCTAGCAGAGGGAGGCTGTCCTAACATAGGGCTGACTGGTTAATATGGATATATAGCAGCAGGAGATCCAGGAGAGACTGCTGAAGCCAGCGCTGCTGGCTTGCAAAGGAGCAATGGGATGCCCTGAGAACCTGCTGTCGTCTCATACTCACAATCCCTCCACACTTCGGAGTATGTGGACTCCGAAGTATTGTAGGGTTAGGAAGCTGGGTAGCTGTTCCTTCACTTGTATTTTTATTTTATGACCCCCTTTAAGCCTCTTGGAGGTACTCTGGCAGGGAGAAAGAGGATGAGTCATAACCCAGTTTCCAGAAACCTTAGCAACACAACACAGTCAGAACCACAGGTATGATAAGAACAGTGGGAAAAAACCCAACAGCTATGATATTCCTAAAGATAATTAGCCTTCACTAAGGAATTGTACCATTAAAGAGCAAAAAATTGCATTACTGAAATAACTACAGTGGAAAATATAGCAAAGAAGTAATACCTGAAAGCAATATAGGTAATTTCCCCAGAACCTGGTCTTCTAGAAGAACAATTTTACTCATTGAGCTATTGCAGTGATCTATAAACAGTTGAGAATACTCTTATAGTGGATAAGGAAGGTGTGTAACATAAAGCAGAAATCCCCGAGTAGGTCCTGTGACATACATGAGTACGCTCCCCAGGGGCACACAATGCGTCAGTGAGACAACACCGATGTTAAAGGTCAGAAATGGTGAACACAAATCACAAAAGGGAATAAAGAAATCTCCCCTTGTGAAGCACTTTAATGAGATGAAACTTCCCATCACATCTCTACAGTTTATAGGTATTGACTATGTCCCGAAAGCCCCTCGGAGGGGCAGAGTCAGGAGCAGCTTATTAAGAGAGTGAGAAGCACAGAGGATTTAAAACTTAAATGTGTCACTACCAAATAGCACAAATCAATAACTGAAATAGATTACACATATTTGTGTAAGACTTGGAGAAGAAGTCTGTTCCTCTGAGCTGATTACCACTGCTCGGTTACAGACAGTTACGTGAAAGCCCCACGAAAGGCAGAGCCAGGTTGTTAGCTACCCCCGGCAGCTCAAGGTAAGGCAGCAGAGATCTTCAACTCATCACAACTATTCCATGAGAGCTGTCTGCTGTTGTAAATGTATTTTCTGAGAAGCCACAGGCAGCTGCCTCTTTGCTGCGCACTGTTGCCTTCCTCAGATGGTGTGCTCCTTTCTGTGCAGTCGCAGCAAGAGCATCACTCCGGTGCGTTTGAACGATGGAGCGTCTGCAGAAACAAACCGGGTTTGTGCTTGTAGCGTGGGAGTGGGCTATGAACGGTCAGACATCACCTTAATCGTAGCAGCGCCAATAAACCCAGCTACCACTGTACAGGGGATGCACATACAGGGACAGCTTGTGTCCCCCAAGCCTCACATGGTTGCTGTACCTGGAGTTGACACGATGCCAATGCACTGCAAGAAAAAGCTTCTTTGGAAAATGCTGGTTTACTGTTTCTTTGGTGAAATGGACTTGCTGGGGAGGACTACAGGAGACAGTAAATGAATGTATACTCCCTCATTGCAGGCATGGTGGAGGTTGACTAAGCATGGCTAAGTTCACAGTTTCTCTGCCTCCATTTTGGAGTGGTTATCCCTTGAATATTTGCTCGAATCTCTGCAGAGCTATTTTAGTAAGGTAATACCTGGTCACAAATGTTTGATTTTCATGAAGTTTCTCAATGAGGCTCTGAGAAGCAGAAATGAACTTGCTCACTGCTAGAAATGGTCTTTCAAAAATAAATTATAATTCTTAATCTCTTGTATTTAGACGTTGCTAATTCATTTCAAAATGAGAAAACAGCATAAAAATAAATGTATTGCAAACATTTCTAGTTTTGTAGCATTGAGTCATCTGGTTAATTTTTAACAATCAATACTAGAGAGGGAAATGTAACTGACCTAAGTGAAATTTGATCAAGCAATTTCAATATGTGAACAAAAGCACTATATGCACAAAACTAAACACAAGTGTTTGAAATCTCTGACTTGTACATGCTCTGTTTAATATGTATATACTGCATGCAAGAAAGTGAACAAAGGTAAGGATTGAATTGGTTATCCTAAGGGCCCTGAGATGTTTGACTTAGCCAATGTAGTTAAGGAGGTGTGAAATGTGGATATGCCAGTTATGCAAGACCGACCAAAAACTGGCATGATTTCTTCTGGTTTGAGTGATACAGAGAAGAATCTTCGATATTTTTAAAATGTTAAGAAACCCTGTCTGGAAAACCTGACCATTTGGAACTAGCCTGGTAACCAACGCTCCGCTATCTCATATTGTTGGGGCTGAACAGTGACCACATACACCGCGGTGATTAATCTTTATCGATCTGTGGATCCTCACGATTTCCAAGTGGACATTGAGACTCCTTGAGTCTGTAATGGACTCAGTCCATTCCAGTCTTCCTGACTGGCAGCCTACCAACAGTAGGAATTAAAAATATTCCTAATTTCATCTGTGTAACCTAATTTCCCTGGGAATACCTATCTAAATTGTCATCTGCTGCCTATTGTTTATATAATGTAGCTTCTGCATGTATAACAACTCCTGCATTATCTTATTTGTTCTCCTCTGTCTTCTGACATGCTTACTTCAATTAGTACAGAGTAATGTCATTATTACACTATTATTATAAAGACATAAGGACATACCTGGCAAATACTCCAGAATGGCTCAGATCTTTATTCTACTAAATGCTGCAGTATGTCTGGGCCTATCATTGACTGCATTGCATCTGGAATTCTTGTGTGAAACGAACTGAATCATACTCTTCCTGTGCTACGCAGGCTTTAAACCAAATGTATGTCTGTTATTCTAACGTAATGTCAGACCAACAGATTCATGATCCAGTTGATAGGGTTTTTCGTGTGGGTTTTTTTTTGTAACAGCATAGAACTGCAAACACTGAATGAACTTCATGCAAAGGATGTTGTGGCATATTTAAATTTACGGTGGAGAATATTTTTATCATGGCCTCTCAGTAATGCAAACTACCTTTATATTGGAATTACAATACTAGATTTAGTAGCACGTCACTGATGTTGATATGTTTTCAACCTTAAATAAATATGGTCTTCTAGTCACACAGGTAGTAAGAATTCTTTAGAATGACTCTCTTGAGTTGATAAATAGATAAAATGAAATGAAACTAGTTATAGAAAATGGTTAGATAAAATCCTGTTTTGATATCTAGTTCCTTTATGTCTGCTGACTAGACACTCTATGTTTCAACTTTTATCTGTAAAGTAGGTATTCTGTGGCTTATATGTACGTAATGCATGCATTACATGAATGTAATACTTTCTTGAAGTCTATAAAAATAGAAGTTAAAAGTGGTGCATAAATAAGCTTGTAGAACATCGGGTGAAAGTTCTTGTCATGGAAAGAGTTAAAGTGTATAGAGACTATATTGGCTGGTTACCACATTCAGCTGAGCAATATTGTTTGCTGACAATACTAATAACTTAAGACATCAATCTATAGGCATGGCTATTCTTAGCAGAAGACAGTGAAAACAAACTGCTTTGCTTACAATATTCACAGCATTAAAGTATGCCCTTAGCAGAGTCAATATGCTGCTGAGCTCCTCAAAATCCATAACAAGCTATCTCAAGTACAGACAAACCTTCAGGAAGTCTTTGAACATACAGTTCAAATTCCAGTACAACTCCTTTCTTCAAATTCTGCACTTCTGGAAATCTGTTTCCTCTTAAATTATGATAGTGTGTCTGTTAGAGTTAGGTCTGTCAAATGTGATCATACCCATGGATCACTGTGTGCAAGGACCTTTAAAGTAAAAACATACAAATTCAGTATACCTGGAGTTTCAAGCACAGATTCCAGGCCTCAGGGACTCAGGTGCTAACCTTGGGTGGCTGCCGTTCATTTCAAGCTCACCTTTGTGCCTTGTGCTACTATGATAATGAACTTTCTTTGCTGGGAGCAACTGCGTATTTTAAATCAACATAAAAATCCAAATGATAGCTGCATGTATCCAAGGTAGTATTAGACAGGGAAGACAAACAGATGAAGTAAAGCTTTTGCTCTAGCTCATATGAAGGTGTAGCTTGAAAAACTTTGGTTATTATCCTCAAGAAATTAAGTTACAAAAGTCAGGAACTGGCACAGTATGTTCTCAGCCAGTTAAATGCTGCATATTATTCTAGCAAACATTTCTGCTGGCAATTGTTAACCTCAGGCAACAGAAATACATGTTTGCAGAGAAGGAAAGAGCAACTAGGGGATCTGTTTATTCACTGCCATAAAAGCTTTTCTTAACTGATATGCAGAGTTACTATTTCAGAATGAATTATAAACCAAGCTCATTTCAAGTAGCACCTTTGCTGATTGAGTTTAGTTTTATTTCTGAAAACCAAATTAATGGCATACAACTATTAGTTGGTTTATAAATTATATGCAAAACTAGTAGTACTATTAGTATAAAACTATGCTTGACTTCAACAGTTTTCAGAGAATAAAGGACCTTTGTGAGCTCTTCTCTTTGGGGAAATATTTTTAGAATTCAGTAACTGACATTTGGTGTAAGAATATTCAGTTCAAAGGAAGAAACAAAACCAGACAGAAAACACAGACTGGTTTGTATTTTTACGACTCACTACAATAAGCAGTGCTCCTCCAGTATGGCAGGGGATTCATCCCAACATGTCCTTCAGCATGGCACTCGTATTTTATGACTTCCTACAAGTCCTTTGTGATCATGACCGTCTCTGTCCGTTGCTCTTAGGAAGATATGTCCCATGATACTGCACTTGTCAGAGTGTTTTTCTATTTCCAGAAACAATTTGTTTCTCCTGTCAGGTCCAGCACACCACCTTTCTCAAAGAGCCTCTTCTGGGTGGCCATCTGGAAGCATCACCTCAGTGCAAAACAGGCAGGCTGCTGGATTTGTGTTGGCTCACTTCTCCTCAGTGCTGGCTACTGCCCTGAAGGCAGCATCACACTTTATTCCTGGACTACACAGAATTGTAGCTAGATGTGCAGACATGACATTTTCATTGCTAAATTCCAGGCCTATTGATGTTTGTGACAGGACTCACAGAAAGACCCAGGAAAAAGGGAAAAAGATGCAGAGGAAGGAATCAGCTGAGGACAAGCAGAGATAACGATCCAAGACTCGGGAACCGAGTAAGTGCATGCAGGTGTAACACCGTACCTGAAATGCAGCATGGAGAGCCCCATCTCATGCAGTGTTTTGGAAGAAGAATCTGAAAGACCACCAGATTTTAAGGGAAGAAATAGACTAAAGAGCAATGAAAAGCCAGAGCTAAGGTGCTAAAACCAGACATGTCCAAACTATGGAGAGATTAGTTTTCAAAAGCTCTGAAGTGTGGGCCTTTCTATAGTCAGAAAACATTACAGAAAATGAAAGCAAAAAGTAAGAAACAGGGGGGGAAGTGGAACAATCCTCCCTGGATCTAAGAGAGCTGCGAGGATCAATTAGAAAAGAGGAACACTGACTTACTATAGTTAACATTATTGTCTTTTTCTGCCTGTCTTCATAATTAAAGTGTAAAACACGGATGTATTTTTTCCTTGCCATGTATGGCGCTCAGATATAAATCATCTATGGGCTCGTGACTACACTTCAGTAAAACTAATGACATGAAAGTCTGTAGACTTCGGATGAGGCGGCATTTATAATAGAACAGATCAGCTCGGTGAAAAGAATACTAAAATTGTTTCTGTTATAATAATATAACTTTTATGCCTCTTCATGTTACTGTGCTTTAGGAATGTGTATGATTATCACTAGGTGTAAGAATCATGAATCATTCAGTTTCCCACGGACGTCTCCCAGAGAACAGTCTCAAATGCAGACATCTGAGAGTTCCCAGATTACTTGCTGGAGCCGGATAGACTGATTCAAGGTCTTTCATGGATAAATTATGAGCTTTCCTGAAATAGCAGTTAAATATTGTGCTTCAGAGGTCAGTTGGAGTTACTCTGGCATAAACTGAGGGCAGTCCAACACACTGGGGTTAACCACCACCTATGTTTAAAGGCAGATGAAGAAATGTTTGGATTTTTTTCAATAGCTGTGACACTTTGCTGTTTATCTATCTAATTTAGTAACTCTAAAAGTTAGCACTCTCACCAGAATTACCATCAGCTAAAACCACTGCATCTAGAGTAAGTGTTGAGAAAGACTTGGTCGTGAACAAGTAGGGGAGCGTCCAAGGATGGGATATTCCTACTCATAGCCCTTGGTTTCACTTCACAGATACAGTCTATTCTTTGAGAGGAGGAAAAGAACACAGAGCCTTTCAGTTAAGAGAGACCTGTTCTTTCATGTTACTGCGACTCTCTCAGACTTCAGAAAATTAAAAACTAATTTGAAAAAGCAGAGATGTTCTTTGATTATTCCAAACAGTTGGCTTAAGAGGAAAGATGCAAGTTTACTGCTGACAAATAAACATTAAAAAGTCAACTGACCTGAGTATGGAAAGGAGTAAACAAGATTTTCTCTTCATTTAATTGGGCAATGTAAGCTAAACATTTCACACAAAATTACTACCAAAATACAGTAACAGCAAATATAAAGCTGTTTTTGCCATACTTATTTTGAAGTCAGTAAGGGCCATTGTACCAACAGTGTAGAGAATGGAGCCCTTAGAAAAATCAGTGATCATCCATTCTTCCCCAATTCTTTGCTCATGTTGTTGTCACCAGCGGTGCAGAGTCTAGTTGGAGGCTGGTAACTAGTGGGGTTCCCCAGTGGTCACTACTCGGCCCTGTCTTGTTCAGCTTATTCATCAACGACCTGGATGTAGGGACAGAGTGTACCCTCAGCAAGTTTGCTGATGACACAAAACTGGGAGGAGCGGTGGATACACCAGAAGGCTGTGCTGCCATTCAGTGAGACCTGGATAGGCTGGAAAGCTGGGCAGAGAGGAACCTGATGAGGTTCAACAAGGGCAAGTGCAGGGTCCTGCACCTGGGAAGGAACAACACCATGCACCAGTACAGGCTCAGGGCGGACCTGCTGGAGAGCAGCTCTGCGGAGAGGGACCTGGGTGTCCTGATGGACGACAGGTTGACCATGAGCCAGCAGTGTGTCCTGGCTGCCAAGAAGGCCAATGGCATCCTGGGGTGCATCATGAGGAGTGTGGCCAGTAGGTCGAGAGAGGTTCTCCTCCCCCTCTACTCTGTCCTAGTGAGGTCCCATCTGGAGTACTGTGTCCAGTTCTGGGCTCCCCAGTTCAAGAAAGATGAGGAGCTACTGGAGAGAGTCCAGCAGAGGGCTACGAAGATGATGAGGGGACTGGAGTATCTCTCCTATGAGTAAAGGCTGAGGGAGCTGGGCTTGTTTGGCCTACAGAACAGAAGGCTGTAAGGGGACCTTATAAATGCTGATAAATACCTGAAGGGTGGGTGTCAAGAGGATGGGGCCAGACTCTTTTCAGTGCTCCCCAGTGACAGGATGAGGGGCAATGGGCAGAAACTGAAGTGTAAGAAGTTCCACCTGAACACGAGGAAGAACTTCTTTACTTTGGCACTGGAACAGGCTGCCCAGAGGGGTTATGGAGTCTCCTCTGGTGATATTCAAAACCCACCTGGACGAGGTCCTGTGCAGCCTGCTCTAGGTAACCGTGCTTTGGTGGGGGGTTGGACTAGACGAACTCCAGAGGTCCATTTCAACACCGACCATTCTGTGATTCCGTGATTGTGTGATTCTGTGATTCCTTCAGTGCTGCCATAGAAGCTGATGGAAATTTTGCTACAGATTTTAAATGGAATACATCAAGCTCTTTGTGTTATTACGAAGAAAGATATGGTCAAATTTTGTAAGTTACTTTCACCTTCTAAATGTAAAATACTAGATTTACCTGGTCCTGTATCTGATCCTAGTAAACAAAAAAAATTCCTATTTGTCAGCCATTTATTGGTTACTGTGGAGTCTTTCAAAAGATCTCACAGAAATGTATTTTTTGCCATAATGGAAAGAGTATGATATATACATATAAGATAATAAAAACATAAAACACTAAAACTGTACTGACTGTGCTGTGTTTAGTTTTGCTACTTAATTTCTCGTCTAAATCTCAGCGAACATGATTATTTTTCTCAGTGACTATGTGATGTTTAGAAAAAGAGAACTTCCAATAAACAAAGATAAGCTGCTAAAAATAGGTTACCTATTACAAGGGATGCTAGATATTCAGTGCGGTTTCTGTAGACGGGAAGCAGGGGTCTGCGTCGAATATTCCCTACAAGCTCACAGCACGGGCTGACATGCCATCACTGCTGGGCTGATCCCATCCCGCAGACCTCGGTGGTGCTGAGCAGAGCACAGCCATCGCAGTTCTTTAGCGGGGCGGTTTCTGCCATCTAGTGGGAAGCGCTCGGCTGGCACCAAGCCCACTGGCACCCCAAAAACCTCCGGGCCTGCTGCAAGCAGGCGTGCGGCTGCTGTGCCCGACCCGTCGGAATGAAGAGGGGTTCGCTTCCCGCAGCGCTGCCTCTGGCAAGCCTCCCTTCTGCCTGACAGCGCAAAATATTGTCTCTGATTCGGCCTTAGCTGTATTGGCTAGCCTTATTTACTCTCATTAATACCCGTGTCTATTCAATTGAATCAGAGAATCATAGAATCAGAGGTTGG
This sequence comes from Opisthocomus hoazin, assembly GCF_030867145.1. Lineage (NCBI taxonomy): Eukaryota > Metazoa > Chordata > Aves > Opisthocomiformes > Opisthocomidae > Opisthocomus > Opisthocomus hoazin. The sequence continues at coordinate 34,103,873 of NC_134416.1, read as the reverse complement.
AAAAGACCTCTAAGACCATCAAGTCCAACCATCCACCCAACAACACCATGCCTACTAAACCATAACCCAAAGAGCCACATCTACACGTATTTTGAACACCTGCAGAGATGGGGACTCCACCATTTCCCTGAGCAGCCTGTTCCAATGCCTGACCACTCTTTCAGTAAAGAAATTTTTCCTAATATCCAATCTAAACCTCCCCCGACGCAACTTGAGGCCATTGCCCCTTGTCCTATCGCTAGTTACCTGGGAGACGAACACCTGCCTCACTACAACCTCCTTTCAGGTAGTTGTATTAAACAAACTACTTCTGGGAGATATCCAAAGCTGTCACGTCAAAGGGATGGATTTAACACGAAGAAAACGAACCCAGCCGTGCCGCTTAAGCTGACAGATCCCACACGCTACGGCTCCCCACAGGCTTCACCCCGCGCCCTCCGCCTCCTCCGTGCAAGGCCTAACGGCCTGCCGCTTCTGCTGCCGAGCCCACGGGAGGTCTCTTGCGTCAATTTTACCTCAAAAGCGTGCCTTTCTCTTCCCTAACTGTGTTACAGTAGGCCAGCCGGTCCCTCTCCCTCCACAGCCGTGAAGGAGCCCGGCCCTCGGCGGCTCGGCTTGTGAAGTGAGGCTGGCAGGGCAGGCAGCCGCCATCCCGCCGAGAGGGCGGAAGCCGGGCGGCGGGGCTGCCATGAAGGGCGAGGAGGGCGCCGACAACACCCTCGGGGTGTAAGAGGGGGGACGCCGCCAGGGACTACACTTCCCAGGCGCCCCTGCGGCGGACGGCGTGCCCGCCTCCATTTCCAGGTTCTGCGAGGGGGCTGCCGGGAGCTGTAGTAGGGTGCAGAAAGAAGATGGCGTCCAAGATCCGGGTGGTGCTGCGGCCGGTGAAGAGTATCGTGGTCCGCTTCTGCCCCTTCGAGTCCAACGTGGAGAGCACGAGGTGAGGGGGCTGCGGGGGCGGCCCCGGCGCCGGCTCCAGCCCTGCGGCGGCCTGGCCGCACTCTGGGCTGCGCGCCCGCTCCCGGCGGGGAGACCTTGGCCGGGCTCCGCTGTCTGTAATCACCCAACGTCCTTCCTGCGCCCGGGGCGTGGGTTCTGTTCCGCTCACGGCAGGTGCGAGGGCCGGACTTTTTGCCTTTAATTTTATTTGGGGGTTGGTAGAGGCTGAGGTTATGCGTGCCCGCAGTGAGGCCTGTGCCCCCCGCCATGCCTGGGCTCTACGGCCGGGCCGGGGGCACAGGCCTGGTTCCTGAGGAGCGGGGAGAGAGGCCGCCCCGGCCGGCTGCTGCCCAGGCCTCGGCAGTGGCAGGTGCGAGACGAAGCCATTAAAGCTGCTGTCACTGCAGGGCCCTGTGACTCGCTGTCACGGTAGCTACCAAAAGTGAGAAGATGTCCTGGGAACAAATCATGAGGGAAATGGCAGCATCTGTTGTTCGTTCTTTGAAGAAGAACCTTCTTTTCCCAGACTTATGCATCCGCTGTGCTTGAACTGCCATGATCTTGGCCTTGGAAGGCTTGCATTCATCAGGGCTGTGTAGCTTGGTCTAGGCAGAACCTTCACGTTTCAGAATGAGGTGATGCTGTGTTTGACGTAAAGGCTCTGTTTATGTTACCAGGATGTGCACAGCATTCATTCTGTGCTGATTTTTGGAGGATTTCTGTGTCTAAGCGTAGACCCTTGCATGTAGGCACGTGCATTTGGCTTTACCAAACTACCCAGGGTGATGCCCCTCTCAGTTGCTGAGCCTGTAGGCGAGGGTTTGTAATCGCTAGTCCAAATGCTGGAAATGGGGGGGGGGGGGGGAGCAAAAACTGCTGCTCTATGTTGGCAATTAACTGTTGGACAAATCTAAGTAATTATGCTTCTTGAGTGGTGTAAGGTCTGCACCAAACAATTGTAAAATGTGATTTTGCAATAGCTTTACAGACACATCTACTTTTGAAATTAACTTAGTAACACAACTTAACTTACAATGTCTTCAAACCGACAGAATGTCAAGTAGCTGTCATGCATTTTAGAAATGTACAGGAGATTGATGATGTTAAATAAAAAATTCTGTCTGAAACCCAGACAATAAAACATTGGCAAGCAACTGGTGTATAAAGAAAAATGAAAATGACTGTGCTGATTTTTTTATTACTGTGACTAATTCAGCTGAGAGAAATGCAGAAAGGGCGTACACTGAATTTTTGCAAAATCCTGTGGTATGCTTTCTACATGTCAGCATTTAAGGACTATCCATTTGGATTTTTAGGAGTGATTGTCTCGTAAGAAGCACCTGTCTAAAATTATTAAATACAGATTCTGTTTTGTTTATACTTTTGTTGCCCAGCAATATTGAGATATTCAAATTAGTTTATAGAAATATACTTAGTATAGTTTCCGTCTACAGCATTCTTAATATATTTTCAAATGTATTTTCAGAAAATTTCTTGGATATATAAACCATAAAAGAATCCAGGCCACTAATAGAAACTGTGAAGTGACTGCTGATGTGAGACATGATGGATCTGAACCACTTGTAGATGTTATGTTTGGTAAGGAGCTCAATTTTAATCTTGACCAAAAAAAAGACTTTCTGGGTTTGTGTTGTGACAATGTTATTGTCTTCTCCATGATTTTTTTTTTTTACTGTGGTTACTTTTTTTTGGTGCTGATCCATAGCTAGATGCCGTGCAGCTGGGAGGAAAAAAGGAAGAGGGAGTCACTAACAAACAGCCTATGTCTAGAGACATGTGATAAATGTGTATATATTTCTTTGTACTACAGTTAGATCTGATGGATCTTAGATCAAATAACTGACTTAACTTACAATCAACTGGTACAATTCCAGGGAAGGAAGTGCAGCTCTGTTTGATGTAAAAATTTCTTCACTTTTGGTATTTTTTTTAATGTTATCTGTGGTGGAGGCATCTGGGTCTTGAGAACAGAAAAGTTGAATACCTGTAGTTGCTTATACAACCGAGTAACTTACTATGCAGTTTGAAGGAACTGCTCGTATGGATAAGATCATACATGTGCAGCTGGACTTGCAGAACGAGGTCAACTGACATACAACAAATTTCTTGGTTTCCTTTGAGGGTAAAATGAGCAGGCGGGAAACTGGTGGTGGAAGTTTCACCAGTTCTGTAAGCGGCCCAGATTCTAGGCTGTGAACAGATGGCTCTAATCTGCCTTTGTCCTTTTCTCTGGCTGCATCTTCTTTCCTGCTGTGCTGTAATGGACCAATATGTCATGTAGCCCATTAAACTTTTCATTGTTATTATTGATTCTTTTTAAGCTTCCATATATTTAGTGAATCGGTAGAAATGTCAACAATGTTGAATGTACTTCATTTTGCTTAGGAAAGTCTAGTGTTGACACTGCTTGTTTCTCCCTCCCCCATGCCTCTGTCTTTCCCATCCGTCTCTCTAACTGTGATATACTAAGACTTAAGCAGTAAAGCTTAATGTTTTTCACAGCGTAAACCCAAAACAATTTATTTCTCTAATGCCAAAAGCTACAGCTATGAACTCTTCGTTTTCTAAGAGCTGATTATTTTCCAAGTGAGGAGTTTGCAGCCCTTGCAGTTGGCAGGCATGGGACTGGAACGTGGATGCCATGCATGGCATTGCATTATGAGGGTTTGAGTATGGCTTTTGTATTTGCAAGTCTTGCAAAAATGAATTATTAACTTAGGTACAATACTCAACTTCTACTGCCTCCTCTCTGTTTTAAAATAATTTCTTTCAGAATTTTAGAAATCTTGGTGCTCTGTATTTTTTTACGTTATAGCCACCAGATTGTGTAAACCAATTTGTTGTTTTGGCTAAAGAAGTAAGTTAAACGGACCGTGGACAACATGCTGGTAAAGTACTGAGCCATGTGTGGAAATTATGCCTTCCAGTGCCTTCTGTGCCTTCTGTTGGATGACTTTGAGGGCATAGTATGAGCCATTTTCATCAAAGATGTGTTCTTACTATAAGTGTATCTAGACAAACGTTTCAGATTTTTCAATAATGAAATACAGGAATGAAAATTACATGTGTGTTGTGTGCAGTTTAATATAGTTCTTTGGTGATGCGTAATCAGATCCTTTGGGAAGTGGAGTACTGTCTAATCAGACAAGATGAACAAGGTATTTGGATTTATATATACAAACCAGAACCGCACACCAAAGTGATTGTGACTTAGACTTTGTGACTTCTTAATTTTTTTTCCCTTTGCAGCTGATGGAGAGCGATTGATAATGAAGGGAGCCAACTTGACGACAATAGAAATGTTAACAGCATTGGGGTCCAGATGTAATGCCAAAGAGATTAAGGAAGAACAGAAAAGCAAGAAGAAGAGTCCCTGAAGAACAGGAAACAAATTATGTTTGCATTTACATGTGTTAAAAACAGCAGGCTGCGCAGAAGGCTTTTCTCCTATGCAACAAAATCTGAAGAGGGCAAAGGCCAAAACACTGACTGATTTAACATGCGGCAGAACAAACCATTTAAATGTTCGCCTTCTTTGTCTGAAGGAAAACATACAGGATCAAGAAATCTTCGAACACTAGTGCAGTGGGTCAGAGTGGCTCGAGATACACGAATGCATCTTTCTAAGCAGCCGCCTCTCAGTCGTCTGTATGTTGGACTAGTATCACATGTATTTGCGTATAAATGTGAATAATGCACACTAGCTATTAAATTAATATTACAGTGAAGACGGATTGCTTTGGACATTATTTCCTACAAAATTTCTGTACAGTGTAATGCGAAATATTATTGGAGTGGTTATTATTTTTGAAAGTTGTTAAGCACATAATTTTCAAGAAAACTTTGAAAGTCTTCATCATTGACTTAGCTGAGAGACAGAAAGCTGCAAATAGAGTGGATTTTGTAATACTGTGTTTATAATACATCTGTTGCTAAGTCCCTGCCATTATCTTCCTCTCTTTTTCAAGAAACTGAAATTTGCTAAGTGTAAATTTAGCTCAGCAATTAAAGTAACAAGGTAGTGGGACTGTGAACACACAGTAGAGCTACTCATCCTGCATAAGAGTAGCTAAGTTTAGCTCAAAGGGAAAGGTAAGATAGGGTTTTTTTGATAATTGGAGAAAAGGGCTATCTTTGAAGTTCAGTTTTGTAATATTTTTGTCACTCACTTTTGGGAGATTGCATTAAATATTTTACCAAGATCAAAGGGAGATATTTATATTTGGTGTTTACAGCCCTATGTCCAACCCTGTTATTTACTGAAGCAAGTGCTTAGGTGTCTCATCTGTATTGCAAAGCTCTGTGGGTTTGGGAGGGTTGATCTCTCCTCAGGCTGTGCAGAGAATTGCAGGTGCAGTACTATTGAGAAGCATTAGTTCTGCCTGTTGTTATTCAGAAGCCTGACTTCTATAAAATTGTTGTACATACATTTCCAAAGTTAATTTGGCAGCGGATTTAGGGCACAAATCTGAAACTAGTTTTACCTTACTTTCGCTGAGATTTGTAGATGGACACTGTCCTTCCTGAAAGCAACATTGTTTTTTATAGCACTGCCAAGGTAGTTCTTTGCAACTTCTTCACCAGGATGCTGAAGTCAAGGTGGTATCTTACCTTGGAGATGCACAGCTGTGCTAAAGACGTTGGGTGATACGTTATGGTGGCCTGCTCGGTGTGTTTGCAACAGATAGAAGAGAGTGAGAGAAGATGATTGGGGCAGATGGGTCAATGAAACTTGGACGTGGGAAAGATAGATGTGACTGACTTATCCTGGGATGAATACCTTCTCTGCAGTCTGTTACCCTTTTTTTTTATTAGGCCACCAACTCTTCCAAGTGGTTTCAGAGTGCCAAGCTCCTGAACCTGCTACTGAGCTCCCTTCTGCTGGAGGAGTTACAAGAATATCTGAAACTGTTTTGAGAGGATTTAAAATCCTGTCAAGCGAGAAGAGTATCCTAGAAAGTGGACAAAATAGAAGTAAGACTGTTCAAAGGACAAGTTTGATTTTTTTTTTTTTTTTTTCCAGTTTAGAAGAACGTTGTATAGCATGACTTTACCTGAAGAAGCCTTACAGGGAAAGTGAGAATTATTCAAGTGGAGAACACTGCAGAATTATTTGCTCGCCAGTTAAGCATGTATTTGCATGCTCAAAAGCCCTCTTACTGTAATATACCAGTGATTTTTGTGATTTTTTTTTTTTTTTTTTAGTTTTTTCTTTGACAGTTTGTACAGTGGTGTCGGTGTGTAGAACTTGTGTTTAAATGTGAAGCACTTACATCCATCTTAAATAATTAGCCATCTCTAAGTACTAAAAGAGTAAAATGGTTTAAGTAATATTAAGTTTCTGTGGTGTTTATATTGGCCCAAGATTGGGGTTTATAGTTAAGAAGAGAAGAGGGAGAAGGATGAAGATCCTACCTCAGGCTTTTTATAGCTGAAAGAAATCCTCTCCAGTGTTGAAGAAAGGTGATTTTTTTTTCCCTTTTACTCGCATGGATAGGCATCCTGCTCTCTGTGACACACTCTTACTAGGTGTTTTCAGTTTAACCTGGAGATGCCCAACCTTTTTGCTTAGGTTAGGCCAAGGGCCTGTAACATAGTCCTTGAGAGATGACTGACAGTTCAGTGGATGAGGTGTTAGCTGGTGCCGCTTTTGCTGTGTGTGCTAGTAGCTGCAATTTGCAGTGGTAAAACTCCAATATGTTTTATGCATGAAGAACAAGTAATGACTAGGATTCAAATATGTAAAGTCTAAAGGAAAACATATAGGGTAGAAAAATAAAGCTAAAAATGTGCATTCTCAAGACTACAAGATGCTGAAGTGATATAAACAAGCAATATGGGCAATGACGTACTCATCTGGTGGTTATGCTAATACGTAGAAAGCTGCTTTCCCTGGACCATGTAGGTGAAGGTACAAATTTGGTTTTCAAAAATTATAAAAAATAATCTTTAATGAATATCTTCTCTAAGCATGTAGATAACTTTGCTATGAGCTGTTCATACAGGATCAATTGCTGCTGCTGTCTGATTGACTGAAGTGATGCCAAGCGCCCTGCTGCTCTGACCGCTTCCTGACGTGCCCAGTCTGGGGCTGTGGATGTAGAGGGTGGCAAGGTCAGTTGTGCAGAACAAAGTCGGGCTGGATGAGCGTTGGCTTTCCATGTTATTATTCGCTAGTCCACTAATCTTGATTACTGTACCCCACCAAAAATGTGGGCACTTGCCTAAATACGAAAGGAACTGGAACAGGCCCTCAAAAGACTGGGACTGACTAAATACAAACACCACGTCCATGATAAAATGTCTAGAACTCTAATACCTGCAGATTTAAAACAATGATTAGAATCAACTTAGACCTGTTCATCATACAAATGCCTACCTAATTGTTTGGAAGTTCTTACCAATGTGTAGAGAAAATTGTCCTGAAACAGATGAATATGCCATTCAGATGTTGGGTTACTCCCTGTTTTAAGTATCTGTAGTATTGTTTTTGGGGAAAGATCATGGTATCTCTGTTACAGGTTTCAACTGTGAGCAGCAGTGTTAGTGAACATTTCCACAGGAAGTTTTGTCTGCTAACTGACCCAAAGAAGTACAAAATTTCAATGTCCTGATGCCTTTCTTGCAGGGTAGAAACAAGTAGAAACATACTATGAGAAGTAGTTCATGCATTATGTTCTTTGTTATTTGCAGGGATCTCAATTTGGGCAATTTCGTGCTACATACTGTAGGAAAAACTGGGGGCGATACAGTATTGCTGTGCAAACACCAGTTGAGGAGTGGAAGATGCTTTAAATCTCAAATATTTTGAAAATGTTGCAATCTAATACGTTTTTGCTATTTGTGAACGTGCAACAGGTGTAATCTACTAATTTCAGAAAATTGCGCACCAGTATCTGCCCTGTTGGATGTAGAAGAATGCATTAGTTTTGTTTGGCTTTTTCTAGTACTTCACCTCTTCTGTATATGAACTTTGAATGACCAAGGAGTTTACATGGTGTAAGGAAGCCAAAAAAAACCCAAAGTAAATATCCTTGGACTGTATTTAGCAGTTCTTAAGACTTCTGCTCCCAAATGTATCTTCTGCAGGCATACTCTCTCCGTGCAGGTGTACACACCCCTTGCAGCTGAAGAACTGCTGGCTTACTGCCCACCTCATCAACGACGTGCACAACCAGTTTGCCTGGGTGCCGGGCCCTGCTGCTCTGCTGGGGGGGGCGTTTGGAGTCGCCTTCAGACAGGCAGGTCACTTGTCAGCGGTGCCTCTCTCAGCTGCACATGCCTCCCCTCCCTTCTCCTCCTCCTGGCCTAATAGCCTTTTTCCTTCCTGGTGCTGTTTGATCTCATCCACCTTTCCCCCCCCTTGAAGGCCTGAGTCACTCTTCTGAGCCTGTTTTATTGTCTGCCAAGAGCTTGCAGTAGCTTCAAGCAGCCAAGGTGCTTTGCTCCTGGTAGACCACTACTCGTTCTCTTCTTCCCACTCAGCTTCGCTCTGTGTGCTGAGAAATGTTGGGACAGAGCAGCACGAACGGTTAGTGGTGCTGCTTTCCTTCTGATTGTCTTGACAAATCACCTTTACGTTGAGCTGGCCTTCTCAAGATTTTATAAAACTAAGGCTGTGCCCAGGGATAGATGTCAGAGGTGTGAGGGCAAAGGAGTTGCTGACCTGTTTTGATCATGTCTCTTTACATTTCGAAGTGGTGCTTTGAAACAGAGTTAAGGTGAGCGTAGAGACTCTGCTTGACTTAAAGTGGTCTCCTATGTACCGTCAGTGTTGCCAGCAGAGATTAAAAGCATATCAAAGAAGATACCTGCATGGTGCTTCACTGCATAAGCAAGTTTGACTTGCTTACATATGGAAAAGAACATTTCTTTTAAGACAAGATAGTTGGGAAAGTGGACCAGCAGACCTGCTTGTGAAGGGAACGCTTGGTGAATAGGAGCAAAGCCTGGGAAAGCCGAGTCCTTCGTGGACAGGTTTTCACAACTCCAACTGGCAATCCCTGCAGGAAATTCAGAGGACAGGCGGGAGGCAACGCAGCAGGTTCCTTCCTTGCTTGGGCACTACTTCTCGGTTTCTTTTGACCCCTCTACCCTTTTTCAGCGAGGAGTCAAAGACTGTCCTTACTGTACAAATAGCATGGTCAGCATGCAAAGCCAGCAAATTTGTCATCTCAAACGCAGTTCTTGCGCGGATCCACTGAATTGTCTCTTCATTAGTGGTGAGTCTGAGTGGTTCAAATCACTTGCACGAATAAAAGAAATTATAATTGTTTTCATGGAGTTTTTAAAGTCTCTTTTTCTAGGCAGGGCTGTATAGAGCTTGTCTTCAAAATCCACTTTTCACATGAATTTCAAAGTATTTACTGGAAATGGCAAATTTAAAAATCAGATGATGAATTCTTCCTTTCCTTCACATAGCTCGATCTTAAGCTGCGCAGAAAGGAATAAGTACCAGAATCAGTACCAGAACCTATCTTGTGGCGGAAGCATAGGAAAAAATCAGGGTACTGCAATGTAGTTTCTTGCCTCTTTATAGCTTTTCTCTGGCCTAGATGTTAGATCTATAAGATTATATCTTGAGAAGGAATCAGGATGCAAACCCAAATACCATGAGGTTTTTCAAGTCCAGAAGAGCAAACTGGTGAGTACTACCTGCCGGTCCTGCACAGTTGCCTGAGATGCCAGAGGCAAAAATTTTCTTCGAAGATCCTTTGAACACGAGTCATGTAGTTAACACGCTCGGCAAACAGATGTTGGCAATGGGAATGGGATGATAGTAAAAACTAGCTTTAGCTTCCAAATGGTTTTTCTCTGCATTCTTCTACAGTCCATGAAACAGGAGGTCTTTTCTGGAAGGCGAGTCGGAACTGGAAGCTGGTGCTCGAGTGACACTGCAGAGAGCTGGTCCCTCCCCGCTGCGTGCAGGTGTGAGGAGACTTGTGCTTTTTGGCAAAAGCCAGCCTTCGTCAGCGGTCTATTTCACACCTAAGCCCTTGTCGCCCCAAGGTGAAGTCCCGATCCTGAGCGCTGATCTGGTAGGCAGGCTGCACACACTCCTAGCGCCTTCCGACAGGATTTTCCTCAACGTGAAGAGCAGCAGTTGCAGTCCCTTTCGCTCCAGCGCTGCTGGTAAAGGCGTTGGTATCCGCACCACGCTGAGAAGACCCTTCCTCTGCGGAGGACGAGTGTCAGGCTCTGCCCTCCAGGTTTCTATAGCTGTGATGCTCTCCTTGGTGACATCTTGAGAATGAAAAGTAGTGCAATTGTTAGAACTATAAATTACACTTTTTTCTGGAAGTTACCTTCACAGTGATTGATTAATACCCTGAGTAATGAAGCTCTACTTATGATATGCAATCAAAAAAACAATGCTAAAACTTTATACACCCCTTCCAAAATCCAGTGGGCACATCTGTAATTTGTGATTCTAAATTTCGTAGGCTAATTACCTTTGGTAGAAATATTTATTATTATTTATTCCAAATAATTTTGCCTTTCCTTGTCCTTGCCCTTATGTGCTTATTGTTCCAGATCACACAGAAAGGACAAAGTCGGGGTTTTTATTTCGCTTTATTTATAGGGCTTTGGGATAATTATAGGGCTTTAGGATAATTTTTTGTACATCTGAGGTTTCTAAAAAGCCATGACAGAGTATTATCTTTCTGAAAGTCTCCTCTCTGAGCAGGTATCCCCTGCTAATACGCTTTTGTTTTATGCGGATCAAGGGCCTTTTCAGTGCTAAGACTACAGCTATGGACAATTGGTAGTCATCCATCTGTTTTTTTAACTCTAATGACTATGGTGATTATCAAATTCTGAAGATAAATAAAAATATTTTTATAGTGATGTGTGGATGTTTGCTATTCAGTGTAGATACTGCTGCTAAATAGAGAGGGTTTTTCAGAGCTTCCAAAGTTAGACACAAGCTCCGGTATCTGCAGTCGCTGTCAGGTGGGCTGGAACTGATGCCAGGTCATTTTTGTCTGGAATGAGGAAAATGAAGCCTGGAGTGCGCTTGCTGGTCACTGCAGGCTCTGGAGCTTGCTCCCCTGTCACTGAGGCAGGGTACAACCGGTGGGCTGTCACACTGTTCCCACAGTAAACTTTGCCCTCGATGTAAGCATTTCCCTTTAAATTTGCTTTGAGCATGCTGCTGACAGCGTACAGGACGTACGCTGAGGCTGCCGGCGTGTTAATTGCATTACAGTAATGCTCAGTGGCATCAGCGAGGATCAGGGCTCGGGTTGGCTCGGCACTGAACACCCCAGCTCAGCACGCGTGAGCCTGCCCGTCCCCGACAGCTGGCCACCCGGAGCAGATGCAGCAGTGGCCGGATCCACAGCAAGGACTCCTTGGACCCATGCTCCTTAGACTGAACTGTGCTGGGGAGCAAGATGGCTTTATTTTTGACTTGAAAACTGAGATGTATCACACAAAGCTTGTTGGTGAAACACAGGATATGCCCAGCTTTTTCAGCTCAGAAGTGATGAAATGCCAATACGCTGGAAGACCTTGCACATATTGACATACAAATGAAAACTTGTAGGTTCATGTGTTGCTTCATAATCCCTGGTCTAGTATTGCCCAAGAAAATAGCTCCTGAGCTGCAGTGAAGCTTACCTAGGCCAGCTATGCAACCATAGCGCGTGTTTCGTCATGTCTGCCGGGTGATGACATGGCTGGGAAGGGAAAACCACACTTGTACAACAAGGAAGCAGAAACAAAGCCGTGCTACCTATGCAATTTTTCTCATCCATGCCTTGGGGGTTAGTAACTATTATTCATGGACTGCTCTAATTTTTTTCACAGTAAGGTGTAGGCTGAAGAGTAAAATTTCGGCTGTGGTGTCCAATTTTCCTGGCAATTTTTTAAGGCTTTCTTAAGAGGTAATCTTGCCTAGCAGAAGCCTGCCATTTAGAGAAGGTACTATGTATACACTGTGTGTGTGTATACTAGAAGCAAAGTGAGGTCCTCCCTGTTACACGGTAAAGCAAAGTGTAGCGCTATCAGATGGGGTTCCTTCCAAATTAAACATATGGGCAGTTTAATGAGTAAGTTCTAGAGAAAAAGTTACACCTCCTATGCAACCTAATCAGCGATATGTTGCAGACAAGGAGGTGGTGGTGCTCTGCCCTGCCCAAGCAGCAGGTATTATGACTCTGAAAGACAAAATACGGCTTGGCTTGCCTGCAAGGGGTAATGCTACGGCTACGTGAAGAGACACCTCAAACTCTGCTGGCCACAGCATCCCAGCTCTCACGTCGGATGAAGCATCACTGCACGACGCACACTTGCCCAAAGGAGTTGAACGAAGGTCTCTGCGCAATCTTTCGCCTTGGTCCTTTGCTTTGCACTTGGTAATCAAGGACTGTGGTATCCTCCCCTCCTACAAGACACGAGGGCTTGACTACCTTGGGAAAACATTCGCTCTGGCAGGCCCAAGCTGCCGAGGTGGTGGTTGCTCCTAACTGTGGCTATGTGTTTTCCGTGCAGCCAAGTTCCATGGGAAAATTTACTCTTCTCAGTGTAAATATGATTCTTCTTCTCTTGGATAATGTATAGTTTAACATGGAGATGAGCCAGACTTCAGAGAACCTGAGCTGTCTGCGCTGGAACGGTAATATGTGGCAGAGGAATTCAACGCTTTCCATGTGAATACACGTATTTGCTGCTTCTCTTTGGGTAGATCTAGAGAGGAGAGGAGACTACACACACAAAACATGTCTGACCGTGATGTCGGCCTCCAACCAGGCAGGAATTTGGATTTACGGAGAGGCATCCCTGTGGCCCAAGCATCTCTGAATATCTGACCATTTTATTTTGGCTCCCGAAGTGGGAGCCATATTAGTCCAATATACATACTGTATTGTCATAAAGAAAAATAGCATGTATTTTGTAGCCCAGTCTGCATGTACCTTACCTACAAGGATACATCTCTGGTTCCTCTAGCTACTTTACTTGCTATGTGAGATACCGTAAATTTCAGCGCTATCCTGTTTCAGAGAGGTTTTGAGATGTGGCATTGACAATGTCACAGCCAGTAATCCGTATCACCGGATTAATTTGCAAAACATTAGATTTTTGTAAAAGTTGAGAGAGATTTTCCACTGCATCCTAACAGCCTGCATTTCAGAAAAGAGAGATAAGATTCTCTTTTCTTCTTACATCTTATATGAGCTTGTGTGGCTAGACCTGAAAGATCTGTAAGGAGAAGAAATCAAACCAAATGACTTGTGGGAGGATTCAAAAACGTAGCAGCATTCTGCACAGGTAGGTACCTGGATCTCCATCTACTTCAGACCAGGAAAACTGTCTCACCACTAGATGGAAATAGTGGATTCTAGATCTGCTGCTGCATTATCAGCACTTACACCTGAACACTGTTTGCATATCATAAGCCATCTGTAGGCAGCGCTGCAGAAATGTGGATCCAAAATTCTTTGCTAGCGTACATGGCGCAAAGCCAAGATTTCTATTTCTAGAAATTGTCCCCATTTTACAAGACTGAAGACTTCCTAATTCCTGAAAGATAATTCTGTTTGATCCCTGATCTAATTGCTTTTCATTTATCATTTCTGTATGCAGCCATAAAAGAACTGCAGGACGGACAGCATTTTGGTTCTGCCACCATGAATTAGGTAATAAACATCAGCCTAATTTAAAATTCACTCCGAAGTCTGTTGCGCAAGACGGGGAAAAAGAGAAAAAGATAAAAGTGGAAGGAAGTTGAAAGTCTTGTGTTTCAATGAACCTACTTAATGACAAAAAAAGCAACGTGGCTTGTTTTCTTATGAGCAGACGCTATAGCGTCGTTTGCATATTAAAAGCAAACATATAGTCAGAGAAGTGGAAGGTAATTAAAGGCAGCTCGGTAGGGAAGGATAGTTAAACAGAAGGGTTTTTTAAAAAATCTCAGCTGAAAAATGAGCTGATTATTTAGCATATGGCAAATCTGACCTTTTCTCGAAAGTATTGAACCTTCAGGTGATTCAGTTTAGCTCTGCAAAGTCGCATCACTGCGCAACGTAAAGGGAAGCGTCCTCCTCGCTCGAAAAATTTGGATTCACGGCACCTTCTCATGTGAAGTGCTGGAAGCAGCACAGAGGCCATGCTGTCTTCCCAGGTTCTGGCACCTCAGTCTCAAACTCCCGCACAACAGCACTGGCAGAGAAACACATACACGGCTACTCCATCAAAAAACTCCAGGCACCAGGCGTAGCTTCGGGTTTCTGTTCTTCTGGTCAGGAGAGAGCAGCTCTGCGTTTCATCCGGTCTGACACAAGGCCAAAAGAGGCAGAGGTGGCATCGTCCTGATGGTGGAAACGAGTCTTGGGGATACATTGGAATGGGGATTGTGACTTAGAAATCGCAGCTTCCTCATGGGATATGACAGTAAATCTCTCTGCTCACCTGACAGAATTTGACAAAAGCTTGGCCTGACCCTCCCGCTCCCGGGGCCTGGTAACGGCGCGTGTTCTGTGGTGGTCTTCCCGCACCAGCGTGCAGCCATGGCGACGGCTGTGTCTTCCTTTAAGAAGTGGGAATTCGGGTATCGCTGTTTGATGTGGACTAAACCCAAGGTGCCACATTTTCATTTTTCCAGCTCTAGAGCATGAGGTTGCGCACAGGCTTTGAATTTTCCTGTGCACTGTGAGTACCCGCGTTAGCGCTGTGTTCCGACTGACGGCGAGCTTGCTGCCTGGTCGCTGCGGGCGCGTGGCGGGTCTGCTCCCAGGCTGGCGGCACGCTGCGGGTCGCCGTGGCTCCGTGGTGTGTGGCGTACCGGGGGGATGTCAGAGGCCGCGGGGAAGGCAAACTGCGTTGGGCTGTTGGCCCCTCACCGCGCTGTCTCTGTGCCACACGGTGCCCCAGGTTTGTCCCTGAATTGGCCGTAAGAAGCAGGATAGGTGATAAACGACGGGATTTAAGGATTCAGCGCCGCGGACTGCAGAAACCCCCTGGAGCCGGGGGACTGGCTGTGGGTCCCGATGGAGGTGCCGTTTGTGCCCACCGTGCCCGGCGTGCGTGGCGGTGTGCGGGGGGGCGGGCGGGGGGGCCGGCGGCGTGCCCGCTCTTGCCGCCGCGGGCGGGACTGGGCGGGCAGGGGCTCGGCGGGGCCGGGCCCGGGGCGCGGCGGGCGCCAGCCCCATTGGCTCTCCCCGCCGCCGCACGTCGCCGGCCCCGCTTATAAAGGCGGCGGCGGCCCCGCTGCAGCCCGTCCGCCCGCCGCCGCGCTGCTCCCCGGGTTGCCGCCAGCCCCAGCGCCGCCATCGCCATGGCCGTCGACGCGTTCTTAGGGAAATGGTGCCTCATCTCCAGCGAGGGCTTCGAGGAGTACATGAAGGAGCTGGGTGAGGAGCCGGCGGCTGCGCGACCCCGGGAAGCAGGGAGGGAGGAAGGGATGATGGAGGGAGGGGTGCCGGCCCCGGCCGCCCCGGGGACGGGCCGCCGCCGCCGTCCGCCGAGGCTCTGTCCAAGGTCCGCGGCGGGCGCGGCCCCGGGGCCGGCGCGCGGCCCCGCAGCTGGGCCGGAGGGCGGGGGAGCGGCCGTGATGCGGGGATGCTGCGGGATGCGGCGGGATGCGACACTGGCGGCTCCGCGCCCTCCTTCCTCCGGGGACCCTTCCCCCGGGACAGCTGCCCGCCTCGGGGCTCCGCGTCCTCAAGATGTCGGCGACCCTGGTTTCGCACCGTAAGGCGCCGGTGCCGGGAGGCAGCACCCCGGCGTGTCGGCCGGCTGCCGTCAGGCCGGTGCGCTCCTCCCTCTGCGGGCAGTGGCCCGGGGCGGCGGGGCCGGGGCAGCCCGGGGAGCCGGAGGTCGGGGTGGGGTGGGGGCTGGCAGGGCCGGCCCGGCCCCGCAGACGGAGCCGCTGAGCCCGGGCTGCGTTCCTGCCGAGTCACCGCGGGCGTCTCCACCCGGGAAAGCCGAGCTGGGTGAGCCGACAGCCGGCCGCACCGCCCGAGGCCGCGGGCGTCCTCCCGCGGGAGAACCCCCGTCCCGGGGGAGGGGGTAGTCCTGCCTTGTCACCCCCGCTTCCAGCTTGCCCGATGTTTTGCGAGACAAAGTTGCCGGATCAAGAGCAGCCCTGGCACCGGGAGCCTCCTCTGCTCGCTGCCCTGTGAGCAGCCTTGGCCAGACACCTTGCAGAGCCTGTATCGCTTTCTGGGGTTTATTGACTACCGAAAGGTAGGATATTTTCCCAAGAGGCGGAAGACGTGGCCTTGAATGTCTTTGGAGGGAGGAGAGGAAGGAATTTAGGTCTTGTGCTCCTCATGTAAGACACGAACGGCATCGCTGCATTTACACTCTGCAGACAGTGGTGGCTGTAATCCTATTTCGCGAGCGGCCTGTCAATATCTGATCGCCATCATGCGAGAAAGCCTGCTGGACTGAGCCCTTTGGGAGACTTTGGAGGAAATTCAAGAATTTTAAGCTCAGCTCAGTTCAGACATGGATTAGGATGCCGTGGTGCTCACGCCGAATAGCCAGGGCTAGACATGTGCCAATTTGCAACTTCAAAGTAGAAATTAAGTGCTGCAACTGCAGAGCACCTCCCATGTGTAGGCAGCAGCTGAGTGTTTGTTTGTTTTTGGAACACAGTCTTAAACCAGTCATTTTTCCTTTTTGCAATTATAATTTAGGCAATTAAATTTACTCCAAGTCACTGGCTCCTAAGCCAGTCCTTTATTGGATCTCACCCTCGTTGACTACTTAGGAAACTCTCTGCCTTTGATCCTATTGATGCACCATAAATTAAGTTCTGCTCAGTCTGTATGAAAGAACATTCGAGGAGAAAGAAGCTTGAATTTCACTGCTTGCCGTATGGAAAACATACGTGGCTCGTCTCTGTTTAGTTGGATCCCAAGGCATAGCTGATCAGAACAACGCCCTGATTACTCTGGGCTGGAGGACAGCAAAGGGGTGGGTGGGGGGGTCACAGCGACAATAATTTCCAGTTCTGGTCAGAATTTCTTTTCTGATCAGAAAAGCTGGACTGAGGAGGACTGGTTTTTGCTCTGCAGTCTCAAGATTAAGGCTCAGTCCTGGAATCTCAGTTGAGTGTGGGGCAGCAGTGGCTGGGCAGTACTTTGCCGTTCCCAACCCCAAGGAAGCTGTCATCTTTGCTGTGCGGACTCAGCCCTCGCCCCAGTATCCTGCACGCTCCTGCCGTGCTGCTGTGTGACAGCGTCTGCTCACTGCCCCGGCTGCAGAGCCCAGGCGCTCGGTGGCACCTTCTGCTCCATCTGGTTGCCTGTCAGTTCTTGGTTCAGAGCTGCACTTTCCAGTTTGGCGGACTCGCATTTGTTGTCTGACTACCCTTTTATTCAGATCTTCACCCTGCAGATCAAAAGGACTCGAGCAAACCACTCAGAGTGCACGCAGGGGCTGAGGCGGGGGAGTGTTTTTTGCTGAAGAGTTTTGAGGGCTGCTGTATCCAAATGATGGATTTTCAGTCATTTGCAAAGCTCACTGCTCTCACGGCTCCTCTGTGCGTATGCGTAACTTGTCTGTGAGCACTATTTTGCATGATAGCAGTTTTCTAATTCACAAGTCCATACTTTGGATACAGGATGTAGAAGGTGAACTTATATTAAAAATTGCAGGTTTGTAGTTGCATACAGGGTGATGGAAGAGTGTTTTTTCGAGTAAGTTGAAATAAATACTCAGGTGCATTAAATCTGCCAATTAGTAATCTTCAGTAGAATTTTTAAAGTGTTTAGAACTTAAAAGGGAAAAATTTTATATTAGTTTAAGCTTTTGTGTTTGTTTTCCTGTTTGTTGTTTATTTCTGTTTGTAAAAATTCAATGTTGAGTGCACCTGTAAGTCCTCTAAAGGGCAAAACAGATTTAACTTTAGCTACCTGAGGAAGCTGAAGAATAACTCTGCAAATAATCTTTTTTCCTTCCTCATCAGTGGATAATTTAAAACATCCTCTTTCTTTGTGGCTCTTGAGCTTTGATTCTCAAGTGTACTTAAGTGTCTAATTAAATGGGAATTAGGTGTTTGAATTCTTGAGTGGCCCCAAGCCATAGGGTTTAACTGACTTTGTGACACTCTGTGCCTCTCGCCTTGCAGGTGTGGGTATGGCCATGAGAAAAATGGGAAGCATGGCCAAACCAGATGTTTACATTATTAAGGACGGGGACACAATCACCGTAAAAACAGAAAGCACCTTCAAAACTTCACAGTTCAACTTCAAGCTCGGTGAGAAGTTTGAGGAAAATACATTAGATGGCAGGAAAACTCAGGTCAGTATGCTAGACTTTCTACTGAAAAAACAGTTCTTTGGGTATTTTACAGATGGAGATGCTATTTAAAAATCGGTTTTGAGATCCATACTAACAATGCTTTATTGGATGAACAGATGCAGCTGTGAGTCTCATTGAAATATTTTTTTTCCTGCATTAAGCAACTTCCAAAGAGCGAAAATGCTGAAACCAATAATGTCTTGTATATTTTGTTGTTTTCTGTTTGTAGCAGGAGCATAGTGTTAGTAAAACTAACAGACTGTAAATCCATGTTAAAGCCAAATGCCATTCATTTGAAGCCTGTGGAAAAAAATCCCATTGATGTTTAATCAAAGGCAATTCAGCCCTAGGGTTAACCTTTCCGCTCAGTCCTAACAAGAGAGCCTGGCTCAGTGTGTGGTGGGATAACACACACACAAGGCGCAGTCCCTAATCTCCAGTTTTAGAAGGCAAAGAGCTCCTCCCTGCACCAAGGAGAGAGAATACTAATCCAAAAGGAGATTAAACACAAAGAAGTCCTCAGATATATCTCTCCCATTTCCTTATGTGAGTGCTCTCTGTGTGCCACCCCCCCCTCCAGCCACATGCTGGCAATTCATCTCTTATTGCAAGATCAGATAAACATTACACAAAAGCTCAAAGCCAGTGTACAAAGAGGTGAACAGAGAACATCGTCTGCTCTTGTTGATCAGAACTATAGAATCATAGAATCACAGGTTGGAAAAAACCTCTAAGATCATCAAGTCTATGCATGCTATCAAAGGTCTGCCTGACGCAAGAATGTGTCAGAGCAGAGAGTGAACAAGCAATGAGTTACTGTAAGAAAACGATCAATAAAACATTTAAGATAGTATCCTGGATTTGTAGATATCAATGGCAAAATTAGTATTGAGTGAGCTGGGGTGGGATTTTTTTCCTCTGGAATCAGGTGTTGGAAAACCTCGTTCTCCATCAAATATTGTGGGTAAAATGCTGATATTTGGGTTCTTATTTCAGACCCTGATCAGCTTAAAAGATGATGGGTCATTGGTTCAGGAGCAGGAATGGGATGGCAAGAAGACCATAATAACACGGAAACTAGTGGATGGACAATTGGTGGTGGTGAGTTCAGTCCCTCTTTCTGATCCCTGAGTGCTGCTGGCTGGTAGCCTGAAAAGTAACTTGAAAAGATCTTTTTCCTTATACTCTGTGCTGGGGCAAATTAATTAATCCATCTCTTTGTCTTCTAGGAATGTGACATGAATGGTGTCAAGTGTGTTAGAGTCTACCAGAAAGCATGAGGACATCTTCATGTTCAGTAGGAACTTGCTACAAACAACTCAGTTCAGTGGACAGAGCTCCTTTACACTCCGTGTTTTCCTTTTCCCTGTTTTCTAGTATTTCAATGGACTGAGTAGCTGAGTGCAATCCTTTTTAAAAGCCGTGATGTAACCATTATGTAACTATTCTGAATTTATGAGGCTATTAAATAAAAGTGTCAAATGTATGAAGTGGATATGTTGTTACTAAAGTGGAATTTTAAAGTGTGGTTTTATAAAAACTCAGTTTGGTTTTAAGCTCTACTACAAACTGCCTTCAGCTCAAGATAATGCAATATATGGCAACAAACAGTTAATAGCCAGCTGAATTTTGACCAGCACCCTTAATTGCCAAGGTAGTAAAATCTGAAATGGAAAAAACATTCAGAGTTCAGGCTCTAGAGTTGTTTCGAACTTGCATGTTACGAAGTAAATAGAATGGGGAGGGGTGTGTGTGTATAAATAAGAGAAGCTTTGTTGGTGTTTAAGTAGAGAAATGGATTTTCAGGGGTTACTTTGTTTTTTCATGTTTCAAACCCACAAATTTCTTACCTGTAAGAATATGTACCAGTGAGCTACCGGACATGACAAACTTAAGCAAACACATACATGCTTTACTGAAAGGAAGTGTTATCTTGAGAGGACCCTGTTTTCTTAGCAAAATCCTTATTTCTGGTCTAGGACCATTCTAAAAACTCTTAACCAAAATCTGCTGAAACACTGCCTAAAACTT
The DNA here is from genome assembly GCF_030867145.1 of Opisthocomus hoazin. Lineage (NCBI taxonomy): Eukaryota > Metazoa > Chordata > Aves > Opisthocomiformes > Opisthocomidae > Opisthocomus > Opisthocomus hoazin. The sequence continues at coordinate 34,083,629 of NC_134416.1, read as the reverse complement.
AAAACCTCATTTTATTTATTTTTTTTTAACTTGCTAGAAACACCTACCAATGGAGTTTATATGCTTTAAAGTGCCATAATAAATAATCAGAAATATCGGTGTCTTGTGTACTACTTTTTCACTGGTTGGGAAACAGAGCCTATGATGCTGCTGTTCTTCCAGAGAGATGTCAGAACAAACAAAATTAAAAAGGCTTTGGTGAATTTCTGTCACACCAGACAAATGTGTCCTAAAAGTGAAAATGTTTGCCGACAGGTGATGGAGAGATTTCTATCTAGTTCAGAAACCTGGGGCATCATGCAGTTGTCCACTTCCAATTTGCAGCATCAGCCATCACAGAATCCATTGCTACTTCAACCCTACTGATATTTTAGCTGCTCAATGCCTGTATCGTACTACTGAGCTTACCCTACTAGCAGAAAAGTCTGTTATGTTCATCCTACCAACCATAGAAAATTACTTTTCCCATAATTTTGGACCATTTATCCTTTTCATAACTTCCCGACTACTTATGAATCATCCCATTCACCTATGTAATCTGAAAGAATTTACAACTGGAGCATATCTCTTACTTTTTTTTTTTCACTATCTGTATAGAAGTAAATATTTTTCCTGGTCTCCTAATGTCTCCTTTTTGAGTTGGCCAATTTTTGTATCACTTTCATTTAGTATTTTTCCTGACTTTGAAGTGAACCCTGAAGATCTATGCCATATTCTTACATGGGACATTAGAAACAATTTTTTTTGTTATTAGGGGAAAGAATCTCCCCATAGAAACAATATGAACAGAAAACAAACTGATCTGATAAGGAATCTGATAAGTTTACAATTAGAAATACGCTAAATATTAGCAGGAGAACGGATTCAGCAACCCATGGCATGACATGAAAAACCTGCCTCCATTCCAAAAGAAACAACATTACTGCTTTAAGTCAGACATTACGCCTTCTGTGAGGTCACTGGTCTATCACTTGTGCTGCTTGTTTACTCTTCTGGTGCTGGGTAGTGTTAATTGTTTATCTTTCATTTGAATGGAAAAAGCTTCCAATGTCTTTTATAGGACATCCGTTTTGATTACAATGAGCTCACTTCTTGTAACACAAAAGGCAGAAGAGTATCTTTTTAGAGCAATTTCCTTTGGAAACAAGTCTTATGAAGTCTGTGTTCGTGTGTGTGTGCTCTCTGATTTCAGCCACATGTGAAGTAGAGACTAGAGGTCCCAAATGTAATTATTCTTCCACAAACGTCATGAAAAAAGGCGGCCTGATGAAGGAGGTGATAGACTGCTGAAGTGCCTTGATGATGGAAAGACTGCAGATGAAAGTGATACTTTGTTTGACATTAAATGGAAGAAAAACATTATAAGCCCTCTTGGCACACAAAAGAAGTTATCTTAAACAGAAAAGTTGACCAAAGGTATGATGCAGATCAACAGGAAACTGGAATTCTTTAGACCTAATTCCCCAGAACTACTTAGGCTCACATATTTATTTTTTCTATTTTGATGTTATTTTCAGCCTATGTTGCTGGTAACTTCAATGCAAGTGTACTGTGACCCACAACTACGATATATACAACATATTTGTGTTAGACTAGACCATGTGCTTAAAACGACAATTGTTTTATAGTACTGCAAGCCAAGATGTATAATGCTCAAGACTTGAAAATGTAATTAATTTCCAAAATCCTTCTATTAGTTATGATACAAGCCAAAATTTTGGCTCTTCATGAAGTGTGTATACAAAATGTTCTCATCTGTGTAAAACAGCCAATTTTCCTGAGATTTGAATAACTCTCTGTAGTTCACTATATCACACAGGATGGCAGGAAATAAGACTTCCAAGAACAACTGAAAATGAAGAAACTACACACTATCCATCCAGGACTGCTTTATAATGCTACAGAATTATGAAATAAGGAGACAAGTTTTGATGTGACATTTTAGTGCATGTTTCTGAAGATATTTTGGAGGCACAGAAGAAACATGTTTGGCACACAGAAGCTGCAAATAAAACTTGCTCAAAGAGAAGCAGTTTCGATATCCACTCCAACACATGTTCATTTAAAGTCATGAGCAGTGCGCAATTTATATCTTTATACCTCACTGTCTTCTCAAATTGGTGTAGTTTTCATAGAAAGGGGGTTTGGGTGTTTCCTTGTTTGCCTGGTGGGTTTTTTGGGGGAGTGGTTCTAGGTTTTTTTAGTGGTGAACTGGGGTAAAGGAGTAGAGAATGAAGTTATTTAGCAATTTATATCTGCTACTCTACCATGTTAGGGAAATCTCTTGTCTGATCTTTCAAGGGACACTAATGAAATGGTGCTGTGCTTTGGGGAGAGCATACTGGCTCTGTACAACGCTCAGACTATCAAAGATTTTCCTGTTATGATTCAGTTATATGATTTATCTCGAAATTGTTATCCTACTCTGCTTGAAATCACTGCAATTAATACTGGCCTTTCCTCTTCCTCTCCCCTCCCTACCTCACACATGCACTTCAGATCAAAGTTTTTTAAAAAACAAAATAAATGATGGAAAATCTCTCGGTTTTCTGAGGTTATGGTCCTACTGTTAGCTGTCAGCTGTCCTAAAAAAAGGCACTGATTATTTCTTGAAGTGTGGAGGTCACGTGTAGGAACATAGTTTTGCTCTGCCAATGGCTACTTGAGCAACATTAACTGTGAGACTCAAACATCCAAAAAGAGAATGAATCATTGAACAGACACTATTTTTTTTTTCAGGTTAGAACCTAAAAATCTAGTACTGTTAATACTAATGACTGTAAACAGCAAACAACCTTATCTACTTCTGTATAATATTATGTCAAATATATTGAATGCAGTCCCTTCAAAGTAACTCATAAAAGTCAGATGCTGAAAAGAAGTGCCCTGTAAGTATTTTTCAGGGCCCCAAGGGGCCTTGACCAAGTTTCCCAGGAGCCCCACTTCAGCTCAGCTTGGTTGTCAGTCCATGCCTGAGCTACTTGTCAGAGGGTCAGTCTCCAGCTCAGATACCTGCAGATTTACAAAAAAATTAATGCATTAAATTCATGTCTATGAAGGAACTGCTTTACAAAGGCTTGAATTCTACTTTAAAATTGTTTTACAAAAATGAAAGTAATACAGGCCAGCTCCATTCAAACCTTTGCTGGTGACTCCTTCCCTGTCTGAGAATGTGCTAACACAATGAATGGATTAGAAACCCTTTGCACTATGTTGATTATTGGTGCTTGTAGGGGAAAAAAATCCCACACAGTGTCATAGTGGGTGGGAGCAAGTTAACATGTGTTAATCATTCTTTGATGCCTCATTTCAGTCCCATTGTTCAGCCCTGGGAGCATTTAGCACTATTTTCATAGGTTTTGGAGACAATCCAGCATCTGTGTAAACACATTTTTGTCCCATGGTTCTCCTTCTAGCTTTGACTTTTCAGCCCTTGTACATCAAATTAACATTTTGTTGACACTTCCCAGAATGGTTTTACTTCATATTATTATTTCAGAGGAAAAGGAAATACTATTAGAGACCCCACTCCCAAGAGTGAATTTGGCTTCCTTTCCAGCAAAAATGTTTCCAAAATCAATTCCCTCTACCAGATGGTCTTAATTATATTCTGGGAGATATTTACAGGTGAAGTCCATTGTAATTTCAGAAGAAATGTAAAGTTTCAGCAACAAGTGCAAACCAGAATCAGTTTCAGATCATGTCCTGCAAAAATCTACTGAATCCCAAACATTACAGTTGAGACTTTAAAATAAATAGTAGATTTGGCATTAATCACAGACGTACACTCTGAAATTAAACACCAGAAGAAAAATATCCCACTCTGAGGACCATACATACTACTTGTCTAGGACTGAATATTTGCTCCCACATGCATAGCATCTGATTGCCTCAGAAATTCATGCTTGAAATCAATGAGTCTACCCTCAGAAATTGCATTAGCTGAGGGTGCAGCTGAGCTCATTTTGCAGCGCAAGTGTCCAAGAGAAAATCAAGGGACGGAGTGCAATTTTCAGGCTGGGCTGGTGGTGCATTGCTGCTGAGTACCCCAGGGGCATTCCTGCTCTGTCACTTGGTGTCTTCTGGGGCCATGCGGTATGGTCCTGTATGGTGAATAGCAAATTTGAAATCATAAGGAATAGGGCAGCCTGCGTCTCTTGACCTCAACAGCAACCTTGAACTGAGACCAGAGAGCCCATGATACGGAGTTTCTGGAAACTCCTGGAGTACAAGGGATCTTTAGGTACATGGAAAGTTGAGCTGAAGGCAATTCAGACTGGCTTCTTACTCTAGAAATCATGGCCAGGTCTTGTTAAGGCTTTGCAATTAAATTCTCTAAGTAGCCTAGTGAAGTAGAAGAGTAGGAATTATTCCTATTCTACTACAGAGTGCAAGTAAGGCAAAATACCATTAATACTTTCCCTTTCCAAAGTGTGTACAGCAGCAATTGATACTGGGCTTTGCTCTCCATGCTTTCTATTGTCTCATCAGCACTCATGCTCCTAAACCACCTTGCTTCGTACAGATTTAACTGTATATAAATAAAGTTCAGAAAATGGGATATTTCTGTTATTTTACATTTATTTTTTTCTCTTGGTGAAATGCAGAATGAAAATGCAAGCTGCATCTCTTTACTTGTTGTTTACTTGCATTGTTTAAATAGTCACATCCTTTTTGAACAATTCATGGAATACGGTTCCTCTGTTTAACCAGCTTAACCAAGGAATGCTTTTCTGAAACTAGAACAGAAGAGAGGAAGCCAATTGATTAAAACAGAAATCACAGATGCCTCAGTGCCTTAGCAGCCTCACTCCCCTTTCCCCTTGTCATGTATTTGCACAACACAATTCATTCTTTTCTAAGCCTACACAGTATTCCTCTGTATGTTTGCTTTCTTCATGAAGATTCTTATTTTTTTCCTGTGGTGTTTATGTCAGGTGTCTTGGATTTAGATTCTGAGCATCCAGCTGGTGTGACTACTGGAGTAGGGATTAAGAAAGATAAAAATAAGTATAGCTGCATCTTGTCTAGTTTCTCTTTTTTTTTTTTCTTTTTTTGAACTCTTTTGTTTTTCACCACTGAGAGAATGAAGGAAACTAAGTGCACAGCTTTTACCTCTCACTGCATGCAATGTTATGCGTGGCAGCCATCTTGAAAGTCTGAATTTGAAGTAGCGTATGTCTAAGCAATATTGACTGCAGATTTAGCTGGTCCCACATGTACTTTGTTCTTATGCTTGTATTGAAATAGTTTTAAGCAGAATTATCTCCAGTGATTAGTCAGTATAGCTCTGACCTAGGAAATTAGATACATGCGTGCTTTCACAAAAAGCAATACTCTGCTGGTTTGAGTTTTTTTAATAGTCACAGTATTACTATTTTTTGAATATAAATTATGATAATCAAATGAAGTAAACAACTTAATCTGAAAAGATCTGTTTCCTTTATTAATCTGTCAGCTAGACCTGGAAGAAGTTTGATCATATCTGGTTGGAACTGGAACTCAAGTTTCAAACTGGAACTTGAAAATTTGTAGCTCAAATTTTGCTGCGTTCTGTTTTGTTGCAGTCTTAATTTACAGGGTTCTGAGATTTTCCCTCATAATTTAGAACTTTTCCCAGTAAGTTACTCACATTTGTCATACATACATTGCTTTGGGAAGTTGCTCGACATCCTTCCCTTGTAGTCAATGTTGAAGACACCGTCCGTAGAAGTTTCTCGACTTATTTTTCCTCATTGGGTTTGTAGAGGAGAGGGAAGGAACAATTCAGGTTAAATACCCTTGGATATAATACATCCAAAATAAAAAGGCTGGAAAGAAAGGTCTCCCCAGAGATTTTTGTCTGTTAAAGAAAACACAGATCTGAAACATTATCTATCCTTGGAAAATAAAGAGTACCAAACCCTTCAAAATATTTAAAAAAAATCTGAGATAAAGCTCTGCAAACTCAGGTTGTCAGCCATAGCTCCCATTCATATAGATAGTGCCTTATTTGGGACTGGCTGGACATACCTTCTTTTGAGTAAAAGCACAGTTTGTGTAAAAGGTTGTCCAGGAGTCTACTGGAATTTCCCTTCTTCCCAGCTGATAACTCTTTTTGTCAGTTATGTCTTTGTTTCATTGTGATCAACTATTTTCTTAAAGATAATATCCAATGTTTTTCTCCATTTAGTGAGATTTCTCTGGTCCTATTGTATTCATGGCTTTAAATTTTAGGAGATGCTTGGCACATTTCCATAATTTCTTGTATAGATTCTAGCAGAGAGCTAACTGCTGCTTTGAGGCTGAACTGAGCTGGATTTCTGAGCTGGATTCCCACTAAGGTCAAGATCCAAGCGCATCTATTATAGAGGCACTGATGGTATCTTATGAAGGGACAGCCTTCTATATCAATGGAAAGCCTTGCATTACTTCAGTAAGATTGGATAAGGCTTTAGTAACATAAAGCTAATATCAGAGATCAAGAATGAATGATTAATTTTCAGACACATTACTGACTTTAAAATTAGGTTATAAAATTTTCATCCTCAATGTTTATAATACTTATGGTGGTAAAAGAGTTCACTGGAAACACAATTTGGGCAGCAAGTAAAGTTTGATACATTCATATTTTAATATTTTTAAAAATAATTATTTAATAATTAAAATATTAAAACATATTTTATTTTAAGATTTACAACAGAGATCACTGTTGGCAGTATGGTTTTATTATGCTTTCACTGTCTTGTTCTTGGAATAAAACCCAAGAGTTACATGTGGAATTGAGTAGAGAACGAAATATATTGCATTCTCTGGGTGTTATTCTTATTTAATTACATCATCTTAGAGAAAACATTTCCCTTAGATGGTTTATTGGCCTTGAATAATATCAACAGATTTTGGTAGGAAGGATATTCAGTTATATCTTACAATAGCATCTCACTGTTAACTTCAATAATGTTATGATGACGAGGAAAAAGCATTTAGGATCCAATGCCATTTTTTTTTAGCTTAATGCTTATTGGGACATCTTTTGAAGAAAACACTGATAAAACATGTTGTACAATATCGTCAATCATGCCTGTACTGTTATGTAATGTTGCAAAAAAGAAGGCTGTAATTAATTTTTTACTGCCCTGTGCAATGGGGTGTCATCCTTGCAAGTCTTTAAATTAATTAATGTAATAAAGTGCTAGCTACTTACTAAACACAGCAACTTTCTTGGCGTATTAAGTTGCAAGTTGTTACATCAGGGGGAAAAAGGAAAGTTTGATGCTATTTTATTACTGTGAGTCCAGTGGATCCCACACAAATCTGGAAAAGCCAGATTTTCTGTATAGCTATCACATTATAAATGAAATTATGAATTATTTTCTATAAGATAACTCTCATGAGCTCACCTGTTGCTTTTGAAAGTTGTGCTTAGATGTAATTTGATGTAATTTCGGATAATATTTGAGAATAATAGGTTACATGAATAAAAGCATGATTTTATTAACACAATATGACACGCAAATTTGTGAAGTGTTCCATATTTTTTGCGACCAGGAGCACGGGCGAACAGGGCCAGCAAACAGGGTGCGGCGCAGCAGTTTGCACGGCAGTTGGCACAGACAGGGCGTGCGGGGAAGGCGTGCAGGCAGGGTGCAGTCCCTCTCCTGGCAACCTGACTAGTGGACATCACCCTCCCAGGAGACATTCTAGCCATGGTTTCCACTTTCCAAAGCCGTTGTCAGAAGGAGCGTGGGGACCCAGACGGAGGTCCCACACAAACACACGGCTGTCCAGGTCTCTGGCTGCAGGGAGTGCCTGAGCCTGGCACTTGTACCGGAGGACAGCAGAGACAACGGCTGTGTTCAGTGCGACCAGGTAAATGACCTGCTCAGCCTGGTGGCAGAGCTGAAGGACGAAGTGGAGAGGTTAAGGAGCATCTGGGAGTGTGAGAGGGAGATCAACTGGTGGAGCCGCACCCTGCCCTCCCTGAGGCCAAGGCAGCAGGAGGCGGCTCCACGAGAAGCAGAGAACCCCCTACCCTCTTGCCACCAAGCAGAAGGAGGGGACCTAAGAGACAGGGGGGAATGGAAACGGGTCCCTGCTCAGGGCGGCAAGCAAATTCCCTCCTGGCCTCCCTCACCTGCCCAGTTGCCCTTAAGCAACAGATACAGGGCTCTGGTATGTGATGGACCAGCCACAGAGGATGTGGGTGAAGGTCCATCCGGGGGGTTGCCTAGGACAAGTTGATCAGCCCCATGTATTACGACTGCCCCGGCTAACTAAAAAAGGAGGGTAACTGCTGCAGGCAATTCCCTTCTGAAGGGAACAGAGGGCCTGATATGCCAACTGGACCCATCCCACAGGGAAGTCTGCTGCCTCCCTGGGGCCCGGGTTAGGGATGTTGCGAAGAAACTCCCTGGTCTGGTGCGGCCCTCTGATTATTACCCATTGTTGGTAATGCAAGTTGGTGGGGACGAGATCGCGGACAGAAGTCCCAAGGCCATCAAAAGGGACTTCAGGGCACTGGGGTGACTGGTTGAAGGATCAGGGGCACAGGTGGTGTTTTTCTCAATCCCATCAGTGGCAGGGAAGAGCACTGAAAGGGGCAGGAAAACTCACTTGATCAACAGGTGTCTCAGAGACTGGTGCTGCTGGTGGAATTTTGGTTTCTTTGATCATGGGGAGGTTTACATGGCACCAGGCCTGCTGGTGACAGATGGAGTGTGGCTTTCTCAAAGGGGAAAAAGGATTCTTGCCCATGAGCTGGCGGCATTCATCAAGAGGGCTTTAAGCTAGGTCTGAAGGGGGAGGGGTACGTAACCCAGCTCACTAGAGATGAGCCCAGGCATGGCATGCCAGTGTCAGCGGTGAGATCGACAGCCCAGCTCAAGTGCATCTACACCAATGCATGTAGCATGGGCAATAAACAAGAGGAGCTGGAAGACATTGTGGGGCAGGACAGCTATGACTTGGTCGCCATCACAGAAACGTGGTGGAATGACTCTTGTGACTGGAGTGCTTCAATGGATGGCTATAAGCTCTTCAGAAGGGATAGGCAAGGAAAGAGAGGCGGTGGGGTGGCTCTGTATGTTAGGGACTGCTTCGATTGTATTGAGCTCGACGATAGTGATGACAAGGTTGAATGCTTATGGTTGAAGATGAGGGGGAAATCCAACAAGGCAGACATCCTGCTGGGGGTCTGTTATAGATCATGAACCAGGATGAAGAGGCAGATGAAGTTTTCTACAAGCGGCTGGCAGAAGTCTCACAATCGCTAGCCCTTGTTCTTGTTGGGGGGACATTAACTTACCGGACATCTGCTGGAAATACAACACAGCAGAGAGGAAACAGTCTAGGAGGTTCCTGGAGTGTGTGGAAGAGAACTTCCTGACGCAGCTGGTAAGTGAGCCTACCAGAGAAGGTGCCTCGCTAGACCTGCTGTTTACTGACAGAGAAGGACTGGTGGGAGACGTGGTGGTCGGAGGCTGTCGTGGGCTTCGCGACCATAAAATGACAGAGTTCTTGGTTTGTGGCGAGGTAAAGAGGGGGGCCAGCAAAACCACCAGCATGGACTTTCAGAGGGCAGACTTTGGCCTGTCCAGGATGCTGGTTGAGAGAGTCCCTTGGGAGAGAGTGCTGAAGGGCAAAGGGGTCCAGGCAGGCAGGACATTCTTCAAGGAGGTAGTCTCAAAGGCACAGGAGCAAGCTGTCCCCGTGTGCCACAAGACGAACTGGTGGGGAAGATGTCTGGCCTGGCTGAACAGGGAGCTCTTGTTGGGACTCAGGAAACAAAGGAGGGTCTACCACCTCTGGAAGAAAGGGCAGGTGACTCAAGAGGAGTACAGGGGTCTCGTTAGGTCATGTAGAGAGGAAATCAGAAAGACAAAATCCCAGCTAGAACTCAGGCTGGCCACAGTTGTAAGGGACAACAAGAAATGTTTTTACAAATACACCAACAACAAAAAGGCTGCCAACGAGAGTCTCCATCCCTTATTGGATGCAAGGGGGAATATTGCCAGCAAGGATGAGGAAAAGGCTGAGGTACATCATGCCTTCTTTGTCTCAGTCTTTAACAGTCAGACTGGCTGTTCCCAGGATAGTCAGCCCCCAGTGCTGGAAGATAGGGAAGGAGTGTGGAAGAAACCACTCGTAATCCAGGAGGAAGCAGTTAACGATCTGCTATGCTTACAAGTGTCTGGGGCTGGATGGAATCCACCCAAGAGTGCTGAAGGAACTGCAGAGGAGCTGGCCAAGCCACTCTCCACCATCTATCAGCAGTCATGGCTAACAGGGGAGGTCCCTGATGACTGTAGGATCGCCAGCGTAACACCCGTCTACAAGAAAGGCCAGAAGGAGGATCCTGGGAACTACAGGCCTGTCAGTGCCAGGGAAGACTATGGAACGATTCATCCTGAGTGCGCTCACCAGGCATGTGAGGGACAACCGGGGGATCAGGCCCAGCCAGCATGGGTTCATGAAAGGCAGGTGCTGCTTGACCAACCTGATCTCCTTCTATGACCAGGTGACGTGCCTAGTGGATGAGGGAAAGGCTGTGGATTTTATCTACCTGGACTTTAGCAAGGCCTTTGACATTGTTCCCCACAGCAACCTCCTGGAGAAACTAGCTGCCCGTGGTTTGGATGGGTGTACTCTTCACTGGATAAAGATCTGGCTAAATGGCCGAGTGCAGAGAGTGGTGGTGAATGGAGTTAAATCCAGCTGGCGGCCAGTCACAAGTGGTGTCCCCCAGGGCTCCGTTTTGGGTCCAGTCTTGTTTAACATCTTTATCAATGATCTGCATGAGGGGATTGAGTGCTCCCTCAGTAAGTTTGCAATGACACCAGGCTGGGTGGGAGTGTCGATCTGCTGGAGGGTAGGAAGGCTCTGCAGAGGGATCTGGACAGACTGGATTGATGGGCCGAGGCCAACTGTATGAGGTTCAACAAGGCCAAGTGCTGGGTCCTGTACTTGTGTCACAACAACCCCATGCAACGCTACAGGCTTGGGGAGGAGTGGCTGGAAAGCTGCCCGGTAGAAAAGGACCTTGTGTTGTTGATTGACAGCCAGCTGAACCTGAGCCAGCAGTGTGCCCAGGTGGCCAAGAAGGCCAACAGCATCCTGGCTTGTATCAGGAACAGTGTGGCCAGCAGGTGTAGGGAGGTGATCGTGCCCCTGTACTGTGCACTGGTGAGGCAGCACCTGGAGTGCTGTGTTCAGTTTTGGGCCCCTCACTATGAGAAGGACATGGCGTTGCTGGAGCTTGTCCAGAGAAGGGCAACGAGGCTGGTGAGGGGTCTAACGAACAAGTCTTATGAGGAGCGACTGCTGGAGCCGGGGCTGTTTAGTCTGGAGAAGAGGAGGCTGAAGGGAGACCTTATCGCTCTCTACAACTACCTGAAGGGAGGTTGTAGTGAGGTGGGTTTTGGTCTCTTCTCACAGGTAACTAGCAATAGGATAAGAGGCAATGGCCTCAAGCTGCACCAGGGGAGGTTTAGATTAGATATTAGGAAAAATTTCTTTATTGAAAGAGTGATCAGGCATTAGAACAGGCTGCCAGGGGAAGTGGTGGGGTCCCCATCCCTGGAGGTGTTCAAAAAACGTGTAGATGGGGCACTTCGGGATATGGTTTAGTAGGAATGGTGGTGTTGGGTGGATGGTTGGACTTGATGATCTTAGAGGTCTTTTCCAACCTATGATTCTATGATTCTATGGGTATTTACGGTGCTAGTTCTGTATACTAGATTTATTCTAGATATTAAAAAACAAGTTTAAAGCTGAATGGACTCAGATGCTGAGCTCAGGTGTAATAGTGTAAATGAAGTTGGATTCTACTCAAGCCAAATACACAATTTTACTCTTTTACAAGATGATCCTGAACTAAGCAGCTTCCGAGTTTCTTGTTTGCTTTGCAATAGCTTGCTGTTTCTTTTTCTTTCTTTCTTTCTTTCTCTTTCTTTCTTTCTTTCTCTTTCTTTCTTTCTTTCTTTCTTTCTCTTTCTTTCTTTCTTTCTCTTTCTTTCTTTCTTTCTTTCTTTCTTTCTTTCTTTCTTTCTTTCTTTCTTTCTTTCTTTCTTTCTTTCTTTCTTTCTTTCTTTCTTTCTTTCTTTCTTTCTTTCTTTCTTTTTTTCTTTCTTTCTTTCTTTCTTTCTTTCTTTCTTTCTTTCTTTCTTTCTTTCTTTCTTTCTTTCTTTCTTTCTTTCTTTCTTTCTTTCTTTCTTTCTTTTTCTTTCTTTCTTTCTTTCTTTCTTTCTTTCTTTCTTTCTTTCTTTCTTTCTTTCTTTCTTTCTTTCTTTCTTTCTTTCTTTCTTTTTCTTTCTTTCTTTCTTTCTTTTTCTTTCTTTCTTTCTTTTTTTCTTTTTCTTTCTTTCTTTCTTTCTTTCTTTCTTTCTTTCATTTTTACAATACGTATTTGAAATTGCAAGGGAGAGATGATGGTGTTACTGTAAACACTGTTCTTCATTACTTTACCACTGATATCTCAAAGAAGTGTATCATAGAAATATAATACAAAATAGACCAGGAAAGATCTTTCACAGGTCGTTTAATTCCTTCTTCCATCCCAAAGTGACATCAATTGTGTCTGTGTTGTACCTGAGAAATAACGGTTAAGGTATTTTAAAAACATTCCACTAAAGGAGATTCCACATCCTTCCTTAGCAATATTTTTCAAATACTGAAGAAATATGATAGGTCTCTTCCTTTGTTGCAAAGTTTGTCCATGCCTTCTATCTCATAAGCTGATGAGGGTGCCGACATCCTTGTTAGGGCCGCCTTCGTATTATCATTCTTCACAAGTGGATAATTGCTTTCTTGGCAACTCCATCTCTTCAGCTTTCTTGGCAACTCCATCTCTTCAGAGTTTTTCACTCCATGGCTGTGCTTCCACCTTTCTTACAGGCTCTGCCTGTGCATGCAAGACAAGTCCGTCTGCTGTTCTGCTATCCGCATTGTTAAAAATGGTCAGGGACTGATAAGGTCTTACTATCAAACTGATCATTTCTCCAGTTTCTGTTTACTCAGGGTTTATATGAGGCAGACTCTAGTCAGACTTGGGATGTATGGCGACAGCATGCTGAGGCTGCCCTGGTCACTGGTGGTGCTGTGCCTCACAAAGTGACTCTGCTTCTCTCCTGACCCAACAGGTCATAATTTCTTGACTTCGCTGCAAGCCTGAGGGTTCACACGGGAAAATGGGAGTATGGTACTGAGAGGAATGAATCAGTCCCGTTTCCATTTTTAACTGCAGTTATGCTGTTTAGGGTTGAGAAGAAGAAACAGAAATTATTCTTTAGTAAATTCTGAATAGTTTCACTCCCACCACCAGATGTATTACTTTTCCACATGGCAAGTGTTTACTCTTATCTCCGATGGCATACAGCTTACACCTTGGTTACTAGGGGAGATCAGTTTTCTTCCTGCCATTGTAGTAGCAGCACTCTCACAAAATATATTTATTTCTCTTATAACCATCTACAAAGGGACACCTAACAATGGTCCCTTAGACAAGCAACTACAACTAAGCGGTCCAAGCAAAATGACCATTCGCAAAGTCTGAGAGTGGCTTTGGGAGTGACATAAGATCTGCTGTTCACATACTTCTAGACACTTCAATCATGCAGTTACTGTGATTTGAGCTTTGTCCCTTCATTGGACAAACCTAGCAAAAGCATGTGACAGGAGTTAGAACAGCTCTGGCACACTGTGGGGTAACACCCATCTCAGCTAACTTAACCTAACCTGAAGCACTCAGCTGATGTGCTTTGCTCCTGCCAAGGCAGTGAAGAAAGGCAGGCATAACCTGGAAATGCCAGGTGGCAGAGTTTGAGGAGCAAGCTGCCAGGTCCACTGCAAGCACACTTCATTGTCTTGCAGAGACATAACAGTGGTGCACTACAGCACTTGAAGCCGTGATACAGTAGGAGGTACATAGCATACCCATCACCCAACAAATCTCACAGGAGTTGTGTGAATCACACCACGTACTCCAGTTCATGAGTCACACCAAGTATACACAAGCCATGCGTATGTATATGTCTGTGACTGCATGCTTACAAGCTGTGTTTTAATAGATCTGTTATCTAGCTGTGCAAAATTGTTTCATTATGAAGTAAATTTTTTTTGTTTTATGTTATCCCTGATGAAGATCTTCATATGGGTATTTTGTGTTAACAGACCACTGCATAGAAATAGGCACTATTATTAATTAATTGTGAACACCTGTCTCTGAGGGACTTTTGCACTATGTCGCACTCCATTGTTTCAATTTCTTTTAGAGTCTGCTAAAACCCATTGGATGTTCTTATCTCTGCAATCAAAAGTGTTTTTCTCGCAAGAGCCTCCAACATAGGCATCTCTTGAGATTTTGCACACTTGGGTCCCTAGCTTGGGTAGCTGATGCAGAGGTATGCCCTGCAACAGCAAGCAGGTTGTGCCTCTCTAGGCGTGGGCTTGCAATAAGCTGGCACAGCCCATGCTGCAAAGTCACTATGTCTGACCACGACCACCCATTGGCTTGCTATGCATCAGGTGGCTGGCTGCTCTTGGTCTCGTCTTTTTACAAAAATCAGACAATTCAAGCAATCTTAGGGTATTAAGAGAGGCTTCTTCACAGAGCGGTTCAGCCCACCTAAGATCTGAGTCCATGGCCTGGGAAACATCGCCATTTTTCTGTTGAGTGTAGGGAAAGTCTTGGGTGATAGGACATTTCTGAAGTGTCACATTTAAAGGATGACTTTGCAAAAAGCCAGCAATTAACTGGTTATACCATTTTTCTTTTTTTCCTTCATGATGTCGAATTGCCTGAATTAACAGTCTTGCTCCATCCCAGGTGCACCTTTAAGCTGTTCTTTTGATGTCGGGTTGATGCCATCACCTGCAGCTCCTGTGCTTACCTCCTGTTTCACAAAGAGGATTTGGGCAGTTGCCTGACCATCTTACCCAAACACCTATAATCACCTCATCCCACCCCACCCTAGAAGTGTTTCATATAGCTGAACCTTTCCATTGCTTACGTGATGGGTTACAACGGGTGACTGCCTCAGACAGGCGTGCCACATCCCCGAGGGAAAGAATTTGCTCAGCTGTGTGTTTCTCAGGTTATTGTAGTAACTATCTTCCAGCGGGTGATACTGAATCCCTCCTTCCTTTCCCCAACCCAACCCCTACTTCCTCTTCCTCTAAAATATTTGCGTTTTTCTACCAGAACCACTAGGTGTCACAAGTAGTCATATCAAAACCATAAAATCCTCTAAAATATTGCCCCGGAGATCTTGATGTTTTGCTTAATTCTTATTGAGGGGCCAGAGAATTGGGGCATAGACTTGCTGTAAATGTGGGAGCTGCTGGATGTAATAAAAAAAATCAGATGCATGCATTAAGATGATGCTTACAGAACAGGTCCATAATGTTTAATAGCAAGCAATTCAGCATACGAGTTATGTCTGTCATCAAAGGGCCTTAATTCAGCTAACCATAGAAAATTAATTAATTGGATGTGATCCGAAAGATCAATAGACTGTATCTAACACAAGGAAATACGCTGGGGAAACAGGGTGTGTGAAAGTAGAATGCAGGAAGAGCTCTACCATGAAAAAAGCTTATGGTTAATAAACAGAACAATCCTCAGGTTAAATTTAGATGATTTTCAAACTAAAACTAAGTAATCCATGCCACTAATGAGACATATCTTCCTTTTCTTACCTTTCTTGTTCCCATCTGTCTGTTTATAAACTACTCAATCATTCTTTCCTATCAGTATGAATTTACACTACCTGGGAGGACATGTTCTCAGCTCCCAAGTGGGACCCACATTACACCTCTAGTTGACTCTGTGGGAGCCTGAGACACTGATCTTTTCTGAAGATGATATTTCAGTTTTTCAAATGTTACAAAATGTATTTTTTAGATTTTTTTTCCTTAGCCCTGTAAAACCTCATTTTATTTGTTTTTAATTGCAGGCAGGCATTTCCATTTCCAAGTGTACTTTCCTTCAAAAAAAAACCCCAACCCTCCAGCAATCCACCGCCGTGTAGTACATCCACCTACATGTACACCCTCTGCCCTTTTGCTGCTATTTGAGGCATGACTCAGTGCACCATCATATTGTGCACTGAGCAAACAGCACAAGAGAAAAATCTTCTATCCGAAAGGTGGGAAACCCAAGTCTCCTCATTTGGGACCTCAATTCAGCTGAGCCCCATGGCAGCCACAGACATTTGCAGCTTCTCACTGACACCTGCTTACACCAGCCAGGTCTTCAGCTGAAGCAGGGAGCAAGAGTGGAAGGAGTTGAGCACAGGTGATGGGAAATACACGGCAATAGGGATATGTATGAATACTGCTGTAGTGACAATCCTGCTGCTGGTATCACCAACTACAAGATCATCCAATATCTTGCAGCAGGAGTCTGAAGGCACTGCAGTAGGGCAGGAGGACCTGGCTTGCCTATATTTCCCACCTCCCCAATCCCTGTAAGCCCCTCCTCCTCTATTTCAAAATTTCTGTGAACTGCATGCCAATGGCCCTGTGTCCCAGTGTCTGCCACATCACTGGCGTCAACTCTTTTAGCGTTTCAACTGGTTTGAGAGCATGAGGAGAGATGTGTGGGTGACAGGCTTGCTGAAAGGTTTTAATGCTTCCTTGGGTCTGTTCTGAGCATACTCAGAAACATGCACTCGCTCATTTTCCATCTTTTAAAAATGTTTTCCTCAAAATTAGAACAGTTTTGTACTCAGAAATCTAAAATATTGCACGCAGTTAGGGGCTTGATCAAATATGGTATTACTGCAAGACTTTCAAACAGACAGACAGTGCTATAAATCTTGAGTGGCTGATTACATTGTCATTTTAAGCTGTCAAGATGAGAGCATAATGGCTTTGGGCTATACCAGATGGCGAATTTAGGCACTGAGGGGTACTGCACTGCTCCTGGAATAGAATACATCACCCTGAAAGAAGCAAAGACCATTCACTCCTTTTCTGAAACAGTATTTCAAAGAGAAAGATTGACATCACCGTGTAGCTGTGAGTTATTGCTTAATAAAACTGCATAATGCTTATTAGTCATGCCACACACTGCACTATCAGTCAAATTAATCACTCATGCAAGACAGCTCATTTGGTCCTAAACGTACTCTTCAGAACGAATGCTGGATGTTACTAACTGTTATTAAGTAGCCACCTGCTGCACATTTATGGCATTATATTTTGTATATTGCTGCAATAATCTAAACTATGCTTAAAGGTAGAGTTCAATTCCAGATAACGTTTTGTTAATAACCTACCATGTAAACAAATACAATCAATTACGGCCAGAGGTAATTACAGTGTTGAATCATTTTCTTACAACACTTAAATAAAAATCAGGTTGATTCAGAAAGATTTTGAACTTTACTTATGTTCAAATGAAGGTGTGTCCTGAACCATAATAGGTGCAATTACAAAGATAAGATTAAGGAGGTGCCAGCTTTCTTCTGTTGTCTTACATGTTTTCAGAGCAACTTTTTAACAAGTAAAGATTTTTGTAGGCCAGCTCTCCATGCAGATCAGGCATTTCCCAGGCAGAAATCTATCAGCCTCCGTTTATGGGGCCTGGCCTTTTTAGGGATGTTTCCTCTATTTACCAACCAGAAACAATAGCTGGGGACAAAAAAAAAAAGAAAAAGAATGTTACATTTTATTACCACTGGGGTGTGCCACCTAAAAGGATTATGTTTTCTGCCCAGTAATTCGTTCTCCTACGGCTTCTTGCTGGACCAGCGCCCTTTCCGCTCATCTGGCACTTTTCATATGTGAAAATCAAGCTAGTGGCAAAACGCTCAGGTCAGTCATCACTCTCTTCTTGTGAGAGAGAGGAAACGAAGAATGAAGAGATGCTATTTCTTGGCCAGTGCCACACAAACATAGCAGTCAAAGAACAGAGGAAACAGTCTGTGTCCCTTCCAGCAAGAGTCGTTGCACCTGAAGCTTGCCATTTCGATAGTCCTCTGCTTTTAGCTAAGTAGTTAGGCTCTTTGTCTTGTCAGCAGGAAAACTCTGAGATTTCCAGAGGTGACTTCAACTTACCTCCTTTGTGCACCTATTTTATAAGAGGGTATCCCCCTAAGAACATGCCTCTCTCTTTCTCCATTGGTGAGGTTACCCTAGACAGCAAGCCTATCTGAGATACCCATATTTTAGAAGATGACATTTAAGTGAGTTGAATCCCTCAGCTAGTGCACTTCCCAACCCACTGGAGCACGTTTAGCCTGCAAAAGTGAAGGTTTAGGGAGCACCAAGGTGCAGCCTTACCATGCTTATGAGGAGATTACCAAGAAAAGTGGTCCAAGCTCAATAGTAACTTGCATGATGGGATAACGAGATCCAATGATCATAAGCTGAAACAGGGGAGTGTCTGACTCACTATAAAGAAAAATGTTTTGCCCCTGAGGACAGCCATGCAGTATAAGAGATTGCCCAGGGAACTGTGGGGTCTCTGAGCCCGGAGACTTTGATGGCAAGATGGGGCAAAGCCCTGAGCTGCCAGGTCTGAACACAGAGCTGCCCCTGCTTTGAGCTGGGGGTTGGACAGTGACCTCCCAAAGTTTCTTCAGGTCTAAACGATGAGTAATTCTGTGTTGTCTTTCATGCAGAAATATCACATGTGGGATATTACACCCATGCATCGGAGGCAGTCTGTGAAAGTAATGTCGAAATGGACGTTAACGCAGGGTCTAGACAAGGTTTAACACGAAGGATTGTATCAGATGTTAACAAGGCATCAGGGTAAAATTTAGGTTCAGCTGGCACTGCCAGCAACTGAGTTTTCAAAAGCATGTCTGTTCTTACAAGAACTTATCACAGCACAGTTGTGCTGGCTCTTGCTTTGGTGTTTGGGGAAAATATAAGAAATAAAATATGTTTTGGAATATGAGTGAGAGTGAAATAAAGAAAATGGCATGGAAAAAAGAAGTTTAGTGTGCATAGGTATATGAATAAATAATATATAATATATATAATATATATATTATATATATATATAATATGAATAAAGGAGGCTCAGAAAGAATGGCTGATGGATGAATTGATAGTGTAACTAAATGGACTACACTTGATTTGCTTTAAAATGTAATATTTGCTCCGAAGATGGTTGTTACGTGAGATTTTTTTTTAAAGGCTTGATTTGAAAAAAGTAAATCATACTTTGCAATCAAGAATGAAAATTAAGTTATACTGTAGGTGGAAAACTAAAAAATGTGTTCGTAAAAGAGACCAGTCAGGAAAATGTCAGATAGGCAAATTCTTGAACCTGCTGGAAATAGGTGATGAAAACTGGTATAAAGAGAATCTAAATGATGGGTCACTTAAATTCTGTGCAATTTGATATATATTTAGTCTGTGCCCTAAATTCTGTGGAGTTCCAAGCTGGAGCAGTCTTGTCTTTTGCCTTGGAGAATGATACAGTGTAAAGTTTGTGCCCACGTTTCCCAGTGGCTTTTAGAGCAGAATCATGCACTGAAAAAGAGCCAAGTTAATGTTAGATATTGATTTCTCAATGCATTGCTAGCATATTTCCTCTTGCAAGTAAATTGCACAAAAATGAAAAATGACTGTAAATAGAACAGCTAAGTACGTAAGAGCAATATTACATTTCATGCCCAGTGATGCTGATGCTTTTGACTGATTAGGTCCAAAAGTACAGAGGAAGTTATTTTCTTTAATAAACCACACATTTCTGTCAACACATTTTCTCTATCTACTGGATACTAGAAAAAAGCATGATTGTGCTAGATTTTTTTGGCACAGGTTTATTCTTCTCCTGGTTTTATTTAGAAATCAGTCACATCTCAGCAAACTTTGTATCTGTTTGAAAAATGAAATTATATTTTCATAAATCTTGATGTGAGGAAGTTTGACTGCTTTTAGTCTGCAAACATCGGTAACATCCATGAAAAAAAGTATTTCTGGAACACTGTTGTTTGCTATAATATGTATCTCAGAATAAATCGGAGGACTATGGCACATGACTTTCACAGGACTAAATTATTATTAATATCTTAAAAGACAAATGAGGAAGTGTTTTTAACTATTGAGGGTCACATAATTACGTCCATTTGTTGAGCAATAAATAACCAAGAAGCACGCTATTAGAGTGGTTAGCGAGCAAGACTACAAGACACTGACACTAATCTTCTGTATTGCTTTGAGCAAATACAATTACTTATGCATAGACCTTCAAAGCCATGTGCTTATGTATCTTTCAATGCCTAACTGTAATCTCTGTGCTTTTCTTTCTCATCTGAAAGATATCATGATAACACTACTCTACCTTACAAGCATTTATTGGAATAATCAACACACTAAAATAATGGGGTCACAGAAGTAATTGATGGAAGAGGCTATGAGAAGGGAAGCAACCCACTAATGCACTTTAAAAACTGCACTAATCACTTCCTCCCACTAATTTGGATTAAAATTATGCAAAAAACACCACACCTTAATCAGCCTCACCTTAAATGATATTCTTTGCCCCCACACTCACTGAAATATTAATGTGGCATGTGCAGAAAAATATATGCTCTGCTTTTTTGTCCTCAGGTTCAGACCCTGAGAGACAAGAGAGTTTTATCTTTACAGCTTTTCCCTTCAGCTTTCCTGGAAGTTTTCATCACTCAGCACCACCTCGCACAGGGGACAAATCCCTTTGAGCCCCAAAACTGCTCTGAAAGTGCCCAACAGCAAAAGGATCGTGACTTTACCATTTTTCCCTTTCAGTCTTGATCAAGGTCTTGCCATTGTCAACACTTCAGAGGAAACAATCCCTCATGTGTGAAAATAATCAAAATTTACTGAAGGTACTACGATTCTTACAGATTTTAAAGCATTTTCATCCAATGGAATAAAGGAGGCTACTTAATCTGTATTTCGTAATAATTTTGCTCTCTTCTGAAGACTCTGTGCTGTTTGCAAGTTATTGGAGGTTCCTCCTCCAGGCTTTAACCTCTGTAAGAAGCTCCTATGATACCATGGCCCTCTGTTTTCAGGTCAGGCCAGGCCAGTGACTGAAGCTAATTGCATCCCTCTTGCATGGGAGGGACCTTATTGACTTGTTGATGTTCCATTTTCATATTTTGAAATCAAAAGACCTCTGCAATCCATGGAATAGATAGGCAAGCTACAGAAGTATGATGTGCAACAATATGTGTCATCAGAAGTCCTGAACACACTGATGGAATAGCACCAATTTCATTAAATACAGCGTTCTTGGTTCAGTTGCAAAACAATTTCTACTCAAATGCAAAACCAGCATGTTCTAAATGTCTAAGGCTTTTATACACCCTTCATAGCTTTATATAAGTGTTGGATGCACTTCTGGAGGTCATTTAGTCCAACCTCCTGCTTGAAGCAGGACTACCACTAGTACAGCATCAGGTCAGACATAGCTTTGTTCTAGCTGGGTCTTGAAAAGTCCAAGGTGGTGACTCCGTTTGCATACATCTACATTTAATTTGTTATTCTGGGCAGCAGGTAGAATGCTGTATAAGAAATGTCTTCATCTGCATTGACTAGGCAAGGGCTGAACCTAGAAGCAACAACTTCTCAATCTTCCCTGCAGAGAACAATTTACCCAGAGAGGGGTGGAGGTTTTGTAGTTAGGAATAATCATGGTGGAAGTATATGTCGCGAGAGCTTATCAAATATACTCTGCGCAGTGCTCCTCTAGGCATAATAAAACTTACTGGCATTTTGTAGTCAGGGTCTGCACAAGAGGCGCAGCTGTCCTCAAATAACCTGCACATCCGAGCTATTGCCCACTGATAAATACTGATAAAGGCTCCTTTTTCCATTGGAGAACACTATAAATTTATGATTATCACCATCCTTGAAGCGGTATTAATCTCCATTAAGTGGGCTCAGAAGGAAACAGCTTACTATTATCATCCAGGCAGCCCACAAGGAACTGCACAGTTCCCAGTTTCTGAAAATGTGCACTTTTGGATGAATGGACAAGCAGTGCTGGGTTCTAATGCGTTATGGTGGAGGGGGCTGAATTAATGAATTGTATGTTCCTCTGTGAAGGAAAAATCTCATTTACAATGTAGGTGTGTAACGTGTAAAAATTTCAGTAGGTTTCTTCAAAGTCCAATTTTTGCCTCACTGAATGCTTCTCTTGTTCCTAATAACTTTCATCTTCCTTCACAAATTCCACAAAAGCTGGGCAGGAGAGATTTCTTCCAGTCTGAAAGTGGCATATTCCTTAACACGTTGCCTTCCACACCAAAGAGAAATTTTGTCTTAAAGGTGCCACGGAAAAATGATACATTGGCAGCAGTGGATCCTTTATCTATAGTAAGTGGGTAAAACTGCCTGTATTGCTGTCCCAGCTATTGCCGTTTGACTGTGAGCTGCAAAGGCAGCTTCTCCGAATCACTCTCTGTACCTGAAGCCTTTGGGTTATTGCTATTTTTCTGAACCAGTACCAAATGTAGTGGTGATTTTTTGTCGTCTCATTTCCAATATAAATTGGGAGCAGAACTAACAATTTAGAGATGAAAGAAGAGCTGCTATTATATATCAATAACCTTTCCCCACAACTGGGCTGTGCTTGATTTGTACCACTAAACAGAGGCTGTAATAATAGAAGCCATTTCTAGTCCTTTGGCTCAGCTTATCCAGCAAGCATTCTTTGCTACTTTTTTGCATTTTCAAAATGGCTACACGTGGGAACAGGTCATTTTGTACTAGAAAAAATTGTAGGACTCACTCTGTTTTCCCATTCTACTCCTTCCTCTGTGTATTATTCATTAGATATCTTGAATTCAAGCAGCTATTCATCTTTAGTTGGCCTGTGAAAGTTAGAAAATGAGGAATTTGATGGCATGGAAATAAGGTTTACCTTCTTCACAAAAATACTTTTAAGCCTCAGAAATTAATCCCTCAGACTTTTTCATTAATATTGCATTTTGTGGCATGGGCAGCTAAAACTTCAGTGAGACTGTGATTTCAACACAACCTCTGCCTCCAAGCAATATTAAATTTCCACTTGCTTTCTACAGGCAAGCTTACAAAGTATCCCCCGTAATCGCAACCAGAGTAAAGCCACCTAGGCTTATCCAGTCTTTTTTTTTTTTTTTTTTTTTTTTTTAAGCCAGAATTTATGGTAATACCAGAACCTCAGTCCTCATTTTTAAAAAAGCAACTACCGTCTAGAAAGGAACATTTTGTCTCTCTGGAGACGCACTTTATGGAACTCATTCAAACTGAGTCTTGTCCTTGAAAGGGGCTGTTTGAATTTAGCTCTTTTCTCTCCTGGCCATGCAAGTGGCTAAACACTTTTTTTTTCTACTCAGATTTTAAAAATTTGTTCTCCTACTGTGAAATTAAATTCAATTTAAATATCAGTAACTGAAGTGATCAGTGCCCAGTTATGTGTGTGTAGCCATGGCATCCAAGGAAGCAAGAGAAGAGCGGATTCTTTCTTTCTCGTGTGCCACATTTTGGAGATGCTATGAAGACTCTTCATGGACCAAGCTCTTGAGAGACTGCTGTGAAGCAGTTTGTCCTGTGGGACACACATTGGTGCCGAAGTCCATGCAAGACAGAAAACATGTGTTTTTTTCTGGAACATGCTGTGGAAACCTGCTAAACAGGAGACACAATTTCCATCATGTTCCTCCTTGCTGCAATGGCATGGAGGCATTGCTCAGCCGGGACGGGAAAGGCACAAAGCCCACACAAGTGCTGAAATGGGAAATGACTGCTCCTGGTAGCAACCTGGCACCTGAGGACATGGCTGTGTGTGGACACAGGAGGAATCGCCAGCCCTGGAGACAGAGATGGCTGCAGCTGAAACAGCGGTTGGCAGGGCTGGGTGCAGCTGCTGGATACTGGACATGGCTGCTGGACCCTGGGCCTCAAGGAGCTCATGGGAAAGCAGCTGGGCCTGGGCTGGTGCCAGTGCAGAGGGACTACATGGAGACAGACCATCCAAAAATCCTGCTTAGGCATTTTCAGACGCCTGCTTTCTCTTCATGGCGGGCCGGCCTGGAAATGCACAGAAGTAGGATGGCCCAGAGCCCCCCGCCCCCTGCCAGTCGGCCTCCAGGACCTGGAGCAAGACCTGCTCTTGCACAAGTTCAAGCGATAGCCACTGGGGCGTTGAAACCTCCCTCTCCCTCCAGAAAACGCTGTTTTTATTTTAGCTGTTTTCCAGAAAGATTACGGGCCTCAGTGCCTATGCTTGAAGAAGCCCATGCCATGTCTGGGCCTGGCTTTGCCGGCAGCAGTGGCTGTGCTGTGACAGTGGGTGTCCAGCATGTCCCCGCGCTGTGGCTGACAGGCAATGGGTGGTGGGAGCGGAGCACGGGCCCATCACTGCCCGAGCGCCCTGGCTCCCCGCTGGCATTGCCACGGGCGGATGAGATGAGCTGGGAGGTGGAGAAGCCACGGGGCCTACTGGAGGTGGCTGGAGGCCTGGTGGTGCTCCCTCCTTTCTCCAAAGACATGAGCCCCTGGCTGCAGGGCTCTCAAATATCCACTCTGCCTCACGTGTCCCGAGCGCTGGTGAGGCCGACGCTGCCCTCTCCCTCCAGCGAGGCAGCGCTTTCTTCTTGGAGCCGTGCTCTGGATTATCTACGTGTTCATTTGACAGAACTACTTTTTCCTATAGAAATCTAACCAAAATGGAAAGAAAAAACACTTGCAATCACACAACTAGTTATCAAAAGTCTTTATTTTTCATTATTATTTGTTCTCCAGCCAAAAATTGGAAATATCTTTCCAACCTGCTGCTGTCTTCCAGTTTAACACCTGGGTTATTCATTCATATCTTTCAATTTAATCTTTTGGTTAACTATTCTGTAAGAAGAAACTCTGCCTTGATACGGAGCGTGTTTCTGTGTAGTTAGCCATCTGCAACTGCACGTTAACTCTCTGATCATGAAAGTGAGGACGACGGATCAGACACATCTCAGGACTCCAAAACGGCTGAAAGCTATTTGGTGCCTATTAAAATCAATTACATATTTAAATAGATTTCATTGTAAACTGAGCTGTGTGTGTTTTGGGGTGTTTTAAAAGCATCTTTTGCTATAATGCTGGTTACCAAGATAGAAAATGAAAACAGTGTCTTATCATGGGGGGGGGGGTATGGGTGATAGCACACGCAGTCACCTAAAAAGTTAAATATTTACTTCATGGTAGTTTTGAGGACAGGCTCAGGAATTTGCATCAAGCAACTATTGATCATTAAAATGCATTTAAAATGTCCCCAAAATTTATGGCAAATTTTAAGGAAGATTGCTGGATTGGGGATTTATACTACTTTGTACTGCTGGAGAATTAACAAACTCTTGAAATAAATTTTTCCTGGGACTTTGATTAGATTATTTTGCTTTTTGCTGACCTAATTTTTACAAGGTTGAATAAAAAATTTGGGAAATTTCACAGAAGAGCTCTTTTTCACACACAAAACCATCAGCTGAGGTCCTTTAAAAATGCTCTACTCATGAAAAATAGGATGTTTGGAATATGGAATGAGTAAGTGTCCCATGTGTAGATTGTGCCTGGCTCCTGCAAGGTGAACTCTTCCAACACAGTAAGCAGAGACTTTCTGGGAATTTTGTTCTTCAGTTTCTCTAGGGAAACAGGTGGTAAATATGATTTTCAGGCACAAGCACCTCGTGCTCTCCAACAGGTTATCATTGTGTGAAGTATGCTGCAGAGAAAAGCATACAAATAAATGTGTGAGTTTCACCAACAGAAAGATCCTTTGTCAAAAAAGAGGAGTACTAAGAGTGAGGAAACAGGAAGGATGGAATTAAAACTGGTGCATGCTGGAAGCAAAGGCAATGGACATGAATGGGGAAGACGAATGGTTGTAAAAATAGGCCATGTAACTGAAACAAATTCAGTTAGAAGTGCCACGTATTAGCTCTATGGCCAAAACCTGTTCATGATCCTATGCGTGCTTTTAAAGTCTGACTGTTGCTTTTAGCTTCCCTGGCAGGATCCAGATAAATGGGACATAGTGATAGAGACAGAAGGGAAGAACAGGTTTCCTTTCCCTTTTAGGCCAAACTGAAAGACTAAAAAGTTTTTCTGAGGGAAGGATTTTTTTTCACTGAATCTATCAGGGGTTTGGATGTTGGTTTTAATCTTTTGAACAAAAAGAAAGAAAAAGCAGGATTGAGCTCCTGCCTGGGACACCCAATTTGAGTGTCTCCCTTAGGTGTCCACATGTGCTTTAGGAGCCTCCCTCAACCCAGTGGCCCTACACAAGGGCCTGCACCATTTGGGAGACACTGGGTCATCTCCACATGGCTGGTGGTTACCATGTGGGAGCTACTGAATTCCTGTGGCCTGCTGGAGGCAGCTGGAGGCTGGGTGGACACCCAAGGCACCGATGGTGGTACTGGATGCCTATGTTTAGGCAGTTGAATGGAACTTCAAGTCAACCCAGTCAGTGGAGCCTGGTGGTCCAGCTCACCCTAAAGTAGACACTTGTTCACTGGTCAGCTGAGCAACAGTGCAGGCTCTACCAACTGTGCTAGCTAGACGTCTACTGAAGTGATTTAGACACCTAGGGCACAAATAGGCACCCATTACACATTTAGGTGTCTCAATTTTATGTCAAAGTGTCATTACCAAATGAAAAATTGCAACGATGCAATTAGACGAAGTTAAGGTTAAAAATTTTTTAGTTTTAAAAAAATATTTTTTTTCTTCTGAATCAAATTGGATAGACTTCATTTTAGTGTAAGCAAATGAATTGCTGGTGGCAACTCAGATGTCAATTTTAGGTGACAAAATGGTAGATTTTTTGCCTCCACTAACAGAAATGACTTTTTTTCTTCATCCTGTATTTCAATAGTCTAATTTTAAATCAAACATTTTGTTTCTCAGCCCTTTCCTTCATATCCAAATGAGCTGAAGACATAGCTCTGAGGCATTGGCATACTATCTGAGATAGCTTATTTCCAAAAAAGCCCTGTTGTTGAGTAGCTTGCACATGTATGGAGAAGTTATACACGTACTTGGAAAGAACGTCAGAACTGATGTACAAACTGACAACTTGGAGAACTGGGTGTCTTCCAGTAGGAAGGTCAGTAAACATCTCATGCATGTTGTTGTGCTTAAAGTAATTTTTTTTTCTCAGTAAAGCTGATTTTATTGAAAGGAAAACAAGGTGTACTGCTTTGTGCATGTGTATGGCGTGTACTCACTGTGAATGAGAAAAAAATCTACTAGCAAAGTATATTTATTTCTTCTATAATCATTTCTTTGGTAACAATATATGCTACTGAGGTAGCTGACAAATTTATCTAAAAGAATGCATACTCACTTGCAGTTTCTTTTTGCATGCATGCACAGAAGCAAATCTGTCTAGCTTTGTTGTAATGTAACTGGAGCATCAGTAACTGTTGTGGTGCTTACACATTTCCATTCCAGGCTCCTGTTTTCATGAAGGGAACAATTGATACTTTTAAAAAACATTTATTTTTCTCTTTGCTAGTGCCTTCAATTTGGCTTCCAAAAAAAAAAAAAAAGAAGAAAACAAAGAAAGACTATTGGAAGTGTTTCTCGTTTGTTGACTGAGTTTTATGGGAAGACTGAGAAAATAACTTCCTCACGGTAAATTCACTCACAGTTTCTTGAGCGAATCTGGCACAAAAAAAAATCAAAAAAGCATGGAGTGAGCCAGACATAAGCCCCACTGAAGAGGAACATCTTTTACTGTGCCAATGAAAAGTGGGCTCGATTTCATTAGTTACAAGCCTCTGAAAACCTGCCGCTTGGCAGGCCCACGAGGCGTTGGCAATGCGGCATGGCATTGCTGGACAGAGCATCCAGACCGAGTGCTTGGCAAGCTGGCAGAGGAGGTGACTGTCCCTCAGTACATGGGTCACAAGGTCATTGGTGATGTTGTCCCTGCTGCAGGGGCATTTGGTAACAGAATGTGATGCCAAAAATGTCCGACTAATTTTTAGATGGACTAAACTCTGGCACTTACAAAGGCCCCATTAACATGGGCCAAAGGCCAAATCCCTCACCAGAATAAGGAACTGATGCCTGCTGGTGCCAGGCTACCGTTCTCACTCTGACTAAGATTTCCTCTCTTCTTTTTTTTCTCCCTGATTAGTAATCTTCCTCCCATCCTTCTGTGGCAGATCCTTTGCCCCACCTTTTCCCCCTTTTTGGGATGGAGGGGGTTAATCTTAATGGCTTCAGGATGTACTCAAAGTACGGTATCTGAACAACCAGCTGACCTGCAGATCTAGAGAATATCCTTTACAAGGCATTGTAGCTACTGTAATCGTGGAATTAAAGCTATGTGCAACTGGAACAATAGTAGTTTGGAACAATAATGTGGATTTCTGTAGCCTGTTCTGGACTGACTCTACACAATATGTGTTTACTTAGTACCCTGTACTGTGACTTTATAGTGACTATAGTTCTGGCATCCTCTCTCATAAAGGTGTCCTATTCATTTCAGTGATCTCTGTGGAGAAGAACTGAAATCACAATCGCTATCCCAGATTAAATTGTCCATTGGGTTAAGGAGTGGCCTTTGTTTCTTCAGACCGAGTCTATGTCCTCTATTTTTTGTGCCTTCAAAATGAATGTCTAGGGAAAATCCCACCAGTTACACCCAGTGCTGCTTTGGTGAAGCTGAGAGGGAAGCATTTTGAACTGTCAGTAATCCATAATTTAAAGGGGAATGTAAATGACACACTGAAATGACACCTAGAAGAAGGATATTGTTGGAGGAATGACGTTAGAGCAGGTCATCCAGAGTCAACCACAGGCTGAAGCACTTGGAAGAAAAGGACCCAAAGAGATTGTCCCATGAAATAGTTGGATACAGCTACCAGGAGTCCAGCGAGTACCATGAGGGGAGAATACATGACAGTAGAAGAGAACAGCTTACTTTGAAGTAAAAAGCAGCATGATGCTTCACTTTGCCCTACAACTGGCACTTCATCTCTACTTCATCTTTGTGCGAGGAAGGTGTTCTCTTAAACTTGCTTTTACCGTGCAGTTTTCTATGCTTTAAAGTGTTCTTTTAAAAAACCTCAAAGGCTCTGTGTATTCTCTGACTCATCTTCTGCATAACTGAAAAAAAAAGCAGGGAGAGATAGAAGAGGTAAAGAGAAGAGATCAGTGGGCCCAAAAGGAAAAGGGAATATCGCTGCTCAAGACATTTTGATCGCGCTGATATGTTGGTATGCCACAGTTTTTCTTCTGCTGGGTCTAATGGTTTTCTGGAAGAAACATGATATTTTGCGAACATGATAACTGAAGACTTCAGTCTTGGATTGTGACCATATTTATGACGACAATATTCTGACAAAGGAACTCTTTTCAGAAGCTCTTTAAAATTTACTTGGGATAAATGTAGATTGCTAGGCTTGTGAGATGGGACTATAAGCACAACTAAAAACAGGTCATCAGGGAAGAACATTCTTGGGGAGGTGATTTTCCAGGGATCTAGGTTAGCCCTGTTCAAAACAGGCTGTGGAAAAGCCTCATTATGGAAGTGTGATTCAGGTATGCTTGCAGACTTGCTTTCACTTCTTAAAGCAGTGAGATAATAAGGCTTAAAGTGGATTTATCACTGCCCAAGTGCCAGCATTTCACAATCTGAAACAAAATTACTCAAGGCTTCCATAGCGCACACTCTACGCTGCATGCACCTCCAAGGTGAAAGGCAAGTGGTTGAAACAATTAGAAAGTAGAGTGTGCTTGCATCAGCCAGGTAAGAGGCTGCTGGAGAGGAGCCCCAGCCCTGTCAGCAGAGCGTGACGTGGTGCTGGCTGTGCTGGAAGTGGTGCAGAGCCTCCCTGCCTCAGCAGCAACCTCAGCGTTTTGGCTGAGACAGCTCTCCTGACACCTACTACCTCTGCAGTTCTTTCCACATTTCCACAAAAGGTGCAGCTGTCTCCCTTTGGGGAACCTTCCCTAGGATGCCCTGAAGGATAGGCATGCAGTTTTGTCCAGGTTTTACAGGGATCGTGCAAAATGGATATGGGAAGACAGGAGGAAAATGGATGTGTGTCTGTCCTTGTTTCTAAAGTGTGCATTATGGTACCTAATGTGACAAATTAATGTCATGGAAAGACTAAAGACCTTGGAAATTATTGTAGACTACAATCAGTGCAGACTGTTGCATGGCCCAAATTCTGTATTTTGCAAAGCAGTTTGCTCTGAGTTGCTTGGCACATCTGCTCCATGGACTATAGGATAAGAAGGCAAGGGAGAAGCAGCCTTTATTTTTACTCATGAGACCACAAGGGATGGAAACCAGCTACTCTTACAGTAGTATGAACAAAGCTGTAATTCTCAGCACCTTGCCCTTTACTGCTCTGAATGGGAGTATCCATGTCAGCATGGTTTTTCTTTTCACAGAGCTGCATCAGAGAGCAAAAGTCTCCATCCAGCAAGACTGGTACAATATCTGCTGGTGGAAAGAAGACAGCTGCAGTATGCTCGTTGCTCCAAGGAAAATGTAATCTATGAATGAAGAATGTGTATATGGGGATTTCAGCATTTCGAAAGACACCAAAGTCAAGAATTCTGAATGCTACCCTCTTAAAAAAGACATAATAGCCCCTCAGAGCACTTTTTTTCTTGCTCTCCTTGTACACCACAGGACAGGGACAAGTCCTTTTAGTACAACTTACATAAATGAGCGTGTGCGAAAATTCAACCCTTTGAGAAATTTCATTTCTTCAGAAACCTGAGCAACTGTTCAGACTAGTAACGAGTTACTGAACACTTTCTTTTGTTCAGTCTTTTATGGATTTTTCTAGATGTGCTGCAACAGCCCAGGCCTCTGACCATGTGAGACAGCAAAAAAGGGTGATGACAGTGCTGGATTGTGAATGGAGGAGTCCAGCCACAATGCCACCAACCTACAGAATGCAGTCTTCAACAGTGTCATGAAAGATGCTTTGTGAACCAATAGAAAAGCGGAGAAAGGACCGGATGGGTACAAAAGCTGACTCTAGCTATATATCCCAGTGCTGCCTACATGGGGAGACGTCATCACACTGAGCATAACAGCCTCAAATGATTCCTTAAAACCACAAAGCCTGCAACTGTTCATTTTCTGCATATTTCTCCCACATCAGTGGAAAAGATATATTGAGGAGAACAAATACCACTTAAATTAGAAATGTTAATACAAATATCTTTTCTTTTTTTTAGCTGCTTGAATGGTTAGGACATGCTTTGAGTGGTTACATCCACCCTATTTTTGTGTGCTCAGACTCCTTTGTCTCCTCTCCACGTTCAGAGGCCTGCAGATTTTCCGGTATTGGTTTACATACGTTAGTGATATAATTTGTATTGTTTCTGCACTAAGTGCTAAAATTCTGTCTTATTACTCCTAATGTATGAGCTGTCTTTTAATTAAAGACAAATGCAATGCAAACCACAATAGTAAAATAGATGATAGACTCCATCCCTAGTACCTAACCTTCATACAGCAGGCCACGCAAACACAGCATGGTTGCTCATCTCATCTCCTGGCACGACAATGTCCTGAAGACTTCAATTTGTACAAACATAACTCTTAAAATGTGTGAATATTTCTTGTTTCTCCTGGCTTTTTGACGGCCTCTGAGAAGGCCCTGTGAAAAGAGCCAGGAGAAGGCTGTCATTTTCCGAGTGATGAATTCAGCCCATTCCCAGCTGTCATCCTACGATGGGAGGGATTGTAGGTCCTGGTGGTGGGAGGCTGGTGGCCAGCGCTGGCTCGTTCTGCCAGACCAGTTTGTCTGGCACTACGGAGCAGTCCCCTCCTATCCCTGGGAACTCTGGGAAAGAAAGCAGGAAGAGTTGGTCCAGATTAACCAGTTTGTCAAGCCAGATCTAGTGGGTTGGTTTGAAGTTTGACACCTCTGTACTAAGTAAATTAGTATAATACCCATTTTAGGCCATATTTAGGAGCTAAATATCTTAGGAACACTATAGATGGAGATGTTTCATGATACATGGATGCTTAATTGATGCATATTTTGAGTTAATAATGGTAAATTGTCAGTACCAAAAAATTTAGCTCAATCCTTATCCTGTCTTTGCTAGCATTATCACAATCAGTCCCATAACTCTCTGGCTGAAAGAAAAAATTCAAGCCACATTACATAGCTGGAAGTCTGGATATCTGTCTTCATTTTATCTATATCACCATGTAATAATACCTTGCTGTTTTGTGTAGTTCTTTTGGTCTTTAGTGACATATTAGGTTCTCATCATGGTCACTCTTTCGTAGGTAGGGAAGTAGTATAAGGAATGTTAGTTCAAGTGACAGTCGAGAAAGTTGGAACACAAAGTAGGTTTTTATAGTTTTTTTGTTTGCTAGTACAACCACTTAAATTACAGCAGAATTTAGGGGCTTTATGTTGAAATTATAGGAGGGGTGTTCCATAACATATGTTGTGCAAGTTAGATCAGAAATTAG
This sequence comes from Opisthocomus hoazin, assembly GCF_030867145.1. Classification (NCBI taxonomy): domain Eukaryota; kingdom Metazoa; phylum Chordata; class Aves; order Opisthocomiformes; family Opisthocomidae; genus Opisthocomus; species Opisthocomus hoazin. The sequence continues at coordinate 34,051,216 of NC_134416.1, read as the reverse complement.
CTGCTTTTTGGCTTGAGAAATTTAAGAACACTGCTATTGTAAGCCCTGGGGAAAAGTACTGTTTGGATAGAATTTGAGAAAGGCAATTATTGCCTCCTGTGACGAAGCTGATGGTGCCCAGGAAGATGTGACTGTGTGTCTAAGTCCCTTTATCTAACCAGCTTTTGCAGCTGTAGGCTTGCAAGGTGGAGAATCTTGATGCAAAAATTGACACTGTCATCCCAAGCCACAGAATATAAAGACAAAGAAGAGAGTCTTGTGTTGGTAATGTTTGCTGAACCATTTGTTTTGCATCTGGTTGATTGACAGGGCTTTTGAGATTATTTAGGATTTGGAAAGCTTAACAGTAGCTCCCCAGAGGTAGTTTAATGGGCAGAACTGGAACATGGCATCATACAGGTGCCACCTTCTTCTGTTTGGGATATTATTAGAGAGGAAGAAGTTTATTCTCTTCTTTACAGCATGTTCAAAAGGGTGTCACTTCAATGTGGCTTTTCCTGCAGATTATTCAACAGCACTTGACCTGTGAATGAAAAGGGAAAGTGCAAATATATTCTTTGCAAAAGCTGCATTGAAAAAAAATGAAGGCAACTAGTTTCTCCACAGTTTAACTGCTATCTTTGTTCTGCACCCCTATATAGGAGTCACATCCACCAGTATGCTTGAATGTCTGGAGTATAGTGGATCTTTAGTCAAAATCTCAAAACGTACCAAGCAAGTGCTTACCTACTTAGAGAAGAATGTATGAAAAGAATGTGAAATAGTTCTTCAAGTGTTTTTTAAGAACAGGTCAGCATAATAAGAAGATGTAATTCTAGGAAACTATGACTACTTTACGGGCTTGTGTTAGTTAAACTATGCATTTCTGTGCTGATCCAGTAAACAAGCACGAAGAGACAAAAAGCACTTTGTCATTACGAGTGAGGCAGCTGATGCAAAGCAGCAGCTTTTGAGTTTTACTGGTCTGTGAGGGATGGAGGCTAACAGTTGTCCCTGTTGGGTTGCCTGATACCTGAAGTCTGAAGTCTCTTCCAAAGCCAGTTCAGTTTGTGGTTCAAGTTGAAGTAAGACATAAACAAAGCAAAATTTAAAAAGGCAACATAATACTAGTGAGTTAGAGGGAAGAGGGAAAGAGATAGTAGGTGAACTTGAGAGTGATTTCTCCCTAAATCTTTATAAAATCCCAGTTTAATCCTGAAAGATTAGGCTGAGAAATACCGCCAACAGTATTTTTTGTGGGTGAACTGATGTTTTCAGAGGTTTTGGTAATGGGTTTTACAGGTTTCATTAAACTGTACTCTGTCTGGGAAAGCAGCCATGAATTTGTGACTGACTGGAAATCCAGATGCAAAGCTGAGCCATTTTTTGCAGTTGGGCTCCAGTGAACGTAGTGAACAGTTAAGGGAAATTACAAAGCGTTCCTGAGGGAACATTTGGGGAGGGAGGAGTGTAGACTGTCTCCACTTTGGCAGGAAAGAATGTCACTAGGAAGTAAACAAATCTTACTTAGAATCAAATGGAGAATTTTTTTCTGAAGGACAGTTGCCATTTTCTTTTCTATAAAGGCAAAAAGTTGTGTTTGTCTCAGGAAAGGAAACGAATGTGGGACCACTTACTATAATGTTGTTACTTGCCTTACTTGCTTTCAAAGCACTATAGCACATCCAAATGAAGACGTCCTTTTGGACATCCTGCAGGAAGGACTACTCCTACGACCTCATCTGGTGAACAGAGCAGCATGGCATCAAAGCAAAGCAAGAGCAAAGAGTGACAGCCCGCTTCCTCTTCCTGTTAACAAGCCAGGCCTGGTTCCTCAATCCTCTGCTACAAGTACGTATGTTTTTAATATATACAAACAAAGGACTCTAAAGTAACAGAACATAACCCAGAAAAGGAACATAAGGCAAAAAGAACAATGCCCCAATGTATAGTCCAACTCTGTGCTAAAGAACATAGTGACTGTTTTAAATGTAAAAACCATTTTACCGCCTATATAGGTTAAAATAAAATTAGACTGATGTAGTTTTTGCTTATTGCTTTGTATCTTTTTCTTCTAAAGGTTCTTCTTCAGCGCCCAATTTCTTTGACCTTCACAGCAAACTATGCCACACCACGTGCTGAGCCTTTAAATGAATTGGCAGAGACACACCCTAGGAGTTTCAAGTCTGTTCGTATGGATTAATTTAAAGATTATGGGCTGCTGTAATCTCGTATGAGAAACAGAAACATGTCCTTGAAATGAGACAGCCTTTGGTAACTTCTACAGAGTCCAACAAACTATGTAACTTTGCAAGTCCTTCGGTGTTTTGCACTGTTTTCTAGCATCCCCATTTTGTTTCTGTTGTGCAGAAACATTTCAAATGCCCCTTGTGCTCCTGCTGCAAGGTGATACCCGATGTAGGGTGGGTAAGGGAGGACTACTCCTGGAGGGGGAAACAAAAACCTAGTCCTCACTCACGACAGGAGCAGAAGCAGAAATCCCTGTTCACCATTTGTCTGCACTCTCTGTCCTTTCTGCTCATTCAGATTTCCTCTCTTCACTTTACAATATGGTGCACCCTGGGTCACAGTCTGGCCTTTTTCTTCTCTATCATCATTCCTCTGGTGACCTCAACAGAGGAGGGTGCACTGGGGTAACTGGAGGAGCAGAGGTTCACTGCCCTAGGGAGAAGCCACATTTGACGGCTAACGGGTGGGGACATTACATGCAATGATGGCAGGAGGAATAAGTGTTCGTGGAAGGGAAAAGAGGAAATGACCGTAGAGCTTGGGAAGGCCTGGGAAAACAGGTGAGAATCACCTTCTTGCCCCAAATTCTATTCTGCTTCTAGAAGCTTCTAAAATAGTGCTACCCCTTCCCATTTGCCCATGTCTTTCTGCAGCTTCCTCCTTATTGACTCCTCCCCCTACCCACCTTGCCTAAAACCTTCTCTGCCATGACCACAAAACACAATTCAGCCCTCAGGGTGTGCTGAGAGCAGTGCTGAGGCTTGACTCTGGCTGTGTGACTAAGGACCCTCAAGCAGACCAGGGCAGTGTCCCATCAGCTCTGATGGGACAGCGGAAGGTAACCATCTCTCTGAGCACTTCCGTTGCTTCATGGAGTACGTGGAGCTGCTACAGGTATGGACTGTCTGTAGTGGCACCTGTGTGTGAGAATTTGGAGCCACTGGGCCACCACCTGTAAAGCAAAAAATGAAGTTCTGTGGAGATACAGTTATGAACCTTATGATCTCCTTATCAAGCTATCATGCAAGTAAATGACCTCAGTTTTTGGTAGAAACATTGAAGAGGTTAATTTGCCTACATTTTGCCTGTCATAGGAAGCATGCAATCAGAACAGCTACCATCTCCTTTGAGGTCCCTGTGGATTGCAGAAATCCTTGTCCAAATACTGACCAGGCAAAATCTTCTCTCCTATAAGGCAACAAACAGGGTACAACTCAGAAGTTAATGGCAATTCTGTAAAATAGTTCAGCTATGTTACGTTCCTCCAGCTCTTTCCTTACCCCATTAGCTAAAAATCCTCAGAGAATTGCACCAAGGACAAGTTTCTTCACTCAGCATGAGTCAAAGGGTGGATGGATGCATCTCAGAAAGGCTGACACCGAGGAGGAGGTCCCTACTAAAACACAATAATAATTATGACAATTATATGTCAAGACTACTTTGCAAAATACTGTTAAAATATGGCAAGGTTTTATTGCAGGAAAAGAGATGGAGAGTCAGAAACAGTTGCTGTATCTTGTAAATGAAAGTCTTCATTGCCAAGTCCTGTGTTGTTACAGTTGATAAGAAATCTAACAATAATAGATTCCTATAGTAATAGGGTTTACTTTACAATAATATTTTGTTACTGTAACAGCAGAGAAAATACTCTATGAATTGAGACCCACTACCAATAAGGGCTGTCATAGGCGTGAACTTTTGTAACTGATTTTAGTCACCTGTGACCTGATTATGAAAATGCTAGACTTTTGCAATGCACTTGGAAATAGCAGGCTGAGCATGAGAATGCTGCTCTAAGTTGATGATTACATTTTATCCTCTCTGGTGTGACCCTTGGCCTACTTAAAGCAAGTATCAGATGACCTTTTCTGATTTGTCTCATCAGCAAAGAAGACTGGATATTTTAATGAGCCTTTATTAAGCAGTTTCATGCCCCAGCTTGGGTTCAGGAGGGTGGATCAAAATGATATTCAAGGCGGAAATTTATTTCATCCAACTGCCAGAACAGAAGTTGCCTCAGTGAGAGCCCAGCATGGCCACTGAGGCTCCCTCTATGTGCAATGGACAAGAATCCCACCGACCCTAAGCAACCGTTTGCAAATGGGATCAGTCATTCCCTAGCGCTTTCTGGTTTTCTCTGTTTGTTATAGAGAGAGCACAAATGACTAGATTATACCTAGACAACTGCCAACAAGACTAAGAGGGTTAAGGCAAATTAATTCTGCTAGGTAAAGAATAAAGGTAAACTGAGATCTAACAGTATGCTGTCTCTGGATGGAGTACTGCGCATTGCTACCTAAATGGCCTGTCAAAGTGCCTCACTGATGAAAAATAGTCTAAAACTGAGTCAGATCAAATAAACATGTAACTGAGGAGAAGTCAAGAACTTGAAGTAGACATAACTCAGTCTTGGACAATCCTTTGACAGGAGGCACTTACTCCAAAGGAAGGTAAATAAATCATGGGGCTCTTCTGTAACCAGGTTTTGCTGACACCTGAAGGAAGCTGGTAAATGGGCATGAAGCCTAGGGGGTTTTCCACGTATGTCTTTTTGTACTTTTTTTTTTTTTTGTAAATGTACAACATTATTCACCTGTCTGATAAAGGGAGAATATGACTTTTCATTTACTTTTTTCTTGAAAGAGATAACACGCTTCATGTATTCACTATGGTCTTCAGGAACTGAGAGGTGATCAATTCCTGCTGCATTTCCCTGACATGCCCATGGAGTTCTGGTCCCCATGCTAGGACACTTGCCAAGCTACTTACTGCTCTCCTGATGCAAGCCAGGAGCGTTTCATCCTTGGTGACGTCCTCATGCTGAGGAGCATTGCGTCTCTTCATTTTTCATACCACCACACCCACTGGGCTTTCACTGAAGTCTTCTCAGGGGGGTTATCAATGCAACACAATACTCCTACAGCACTGCAATGGCCTAATGGAGAATGGGGGGAAATAGTTAAGATTTCATCACTGCTCCAAGCTATCTGAATCTCGAAAATCTGGAAAGCAAATGTTGAACTCAGGAAAGCCTTTATGTTGCCCATTGTTAAGTGAAAGCCTAGGAGAAAAATGAAAAAAATACAATGCATGTTTTTCTATATATTGTTGATCTCCTCAGAATAAATGTTCTACAAATGGTCTCAAGGAAGAATAACGAGTGTAATAGATGCATTTTTGTTTGGACACATTCATGAATATGAGGAATTATCCGTTTCCTGATGATTTCCACTCTTACTAGTATATACTACATCTTTCCAAGCATGTTTGCCTTATTGCCATCTGATCTGTTCATTGAGGACAAGCGTTTTAAATTTCATGTTTGCAGGGTATGTGGGAAGGGTTACATCAATTAATTACTGAGAAGGAAATATCTCAGTTTTCTTGCAGAAGTGTCAGATGAATGGAATATTTTTGAGGTCTTTGGCAACAGCTTGCTGAAGGTATTACTGGTTTTAGACACAAACAAGGGAGATGAAACTTTGTTCAGAAGCAAATGATTTAATATACCATGGTGGCCAGAATGTATCTTTTTTTGCCTTCATAATAATGTAAAATATTGAACCATTATTTTCCTAGGCAACGACAGACATGTTGATTTTTAGATTCACTCTTGATCTTGCACAGTACATCAAAAGAGATCATTTGCCTTCTATATTTAACATTGAGATTTTCTTTTTCTTGCACAGAATTTCATAGAAGATTTCAACAGGAGTTGAGAACTCTGACTTATTCGCCAGCTAGGAATTTTTTCAAATGCTCATGCAAGTGCTCTCAGCTAGAATAATCTGGCCGCATGCTTCCTGATGGGCATGGTGTACCAGGCTGTATCTTCCGCAACTTTCCTGGTGACCATTGGTCTTACTTTTTAGTGGTGACACCTGTGAATCAGTGCTTCAGGCATGTCACAGTCAGCTCTCCCATCATTACCGAGATAAAAAAGTCCCTCAGGCAACTGTCTGCCAGGCTCACCTCAGCTGCTCACTGGTTCTTCCACTCCCTGCCTCATGTCCTAGTTTGCTCCTTACCCTCCATCCATGAGTTTTCTCCTTTTTTCATGTCTTTTTGGAGAACATGACCATTGGTTCTGCTGTGGTCCTGGAGCATCTGAATTAAGCAGCTAAAACGAGCTCCACGAGCCTCCTCTCCATCCCTCTAGATTACTTTCCACATTGTCCTATCTCTGGGATATTTTTACTTGATCTGAAATTTTCTTCCTTGCTCTAGTGGTTCATAGCACCTCAGAGAGGAGATGTGCTCTATATGTGCTCTGCCTGGGCCCCATGACTACTCTTTGTCAAGGCTCAATGTAGGATTTTTCTGTATCTGTGTTCCTTGTCTGTGTCTTTCTGTCTTTTTCTTAGTTTACGTCTTGAAAGAGGATCCTAAAGTGTGCTCTCCATCTCCCAGGCCTATTTCTGGTCTCTTCTTTTTGTTTTCTATCCAAGTTGTTCTCTTAAAACCCGGACATATGTTTCCCACCATGGCCAAACATTTCCTTTAGTGAACAGGAGTTCTATATAGTCCAACATTCAATTTGCAGAAATTCTCTTACAATAATATTTTATCTCCCTCCAGAAATCTCTCCACATCCATGAAGTGCAACTGTCTTGTATCGCACTGAGGAGTTGCTGATATGTTGATAGGCTGAGCTGTTTCCAATTAATAGCTCAAAAAAAATTATTAACAAAGAGTTTGAAAGTATTCTGAAAAGAAAATTTTCTCTTTAAGGACTGCATCCACTTTCAGGTAGAAGTGCTTCATCATCCTTCTTTTCTTTTTCATGGGCTTTTCCAAGGTCTATCATCCACCAAGTGTAACTGAGCTGTCTCCAGCAATGAATTTCTCTTGTTCCACATTTCTGGATGACGTTATAGCTCTGAAATGTTCCTGCCAAACCATTTTTCATGATAAATATTTTCTATTCCAGCCATAAAATTGCTTGATCCTGATTGTTCTCACTGAGATAGGAGTTTAGAGGTGTGGACCCCTTCTCCTTAGAGATTTTTAAGAACAGATCATGGAAAGTCTTACAGGAAGGGATGGACTAAGTGCTCATTACTATTCCTACTTGTCTACAGTATGAATGTCTAAGCTGAGAGAGAAAGTGGTTTCTGTGAATCTCAAAGCAGAGTAGGCCATTACCGGAATAAATGGTGACACCACTGTCACTCTGACTCGATATTACCTGGTGCACCATCAGGCATTGGCTCTATTCTTTCCTTTAGACTGGTGAGTGCTATGAAGCCACTCCAAAAAACTCCACGGATTGTAACTGTCTGCAGTGGAAGACCTTCTGCGTAAATTGAATCTTATCTGCATTCCAGCGTTCCAGCTTTGATCCACTTTTCTTCTTACCTGCAGGTATACTGCACCATTCCTGTTAAATTCAAATATACTAATCTCACTGCGTATCCATGTTACTCAGAACTTCCTCCTGCCTAAGAAATCTCCCCAGCCACCTTCGGAGTGCTTGCTGTAACTTTGAAGTTACAGTAAGCCAGAGAAGCCTGCCTGTAGGGAAATCTCACTCTTTGTTCCCTTTCCCTTTACGTCAGGTGTTGGATTTGCACCTTCTGCAAATCAGCACGAGGCTGCTGAGGCCAGAGAAATGGTCTGTTCAAATCTAGGTGACTTCTTGTTCCTGAGGGCGACTGGTCATAGAGAAAGACATCCAAGTGACTCTCAGATCCTGTGTTTTATTTATCTTCTTTTAAATTTCCTCAATCCCATCTTCCTATAAATATAGAAAAATAGCTTATTAAGATTTGAAAGCATACTTGATCATCTTCTCTTTCCAAGCTTCCTGCCTCTCCAGACAGCTTGTAGTTTGTCTAAAATTTACAATCAAAACAGGCAGCTTTAGCTACCATAATAAATAGGAAAGGTTTCCTGTCCCTTCTGGTCCCTCTCCAAAACTTTCTGTTATTTCACAAGAACAGGTCCACTGGACAATGAGAGTGTTTCCATAGCTATTGTGCTTTATGTATCTAAGGAAGTAGGGTTTGCAGGGAAAGCTATATGAAGTCTTTATTAAACTAGCTGGTACAGGTGGAAAAATCAGGTAACATTTCAGGCTCAGAGTCCCTTCTTCAGCTCAGCCAAAATCACTGTGTTCCACCGATACGGATATATATCATTTCTATTTGTTTGTTTCAGCCCTGTTACTGATGGACAAGGTTGTAGGAGTTTAAAATCTGGAAGGAAACAAAATGTCACTGTTGTTGATTATTCAAGCTGTCAGCTTTGATCACTCATCTTCTGGGAAGGACTGTGAGTCTGTCTGCATAGAAAAGCCTCTACCTTTCAGATGGCTCCTCATTCAGGGATCTTGAGTTCACTCAGAAAAGTTATTTGAGACAAATGCACTTCAAAATCTGAGCGCTGGGATGTGTGTGACACAGTCAAGTCTCCCAAGAATGCTTTTTGAAGGAATCCATACGCCTGCTGCTAACAGCCCTTTGCTTATTAACTGGAATTATTTGCTGTAAAGTTGCATTGATTTTCTCAGCACTGTAACAACATTACCTAGTGACATTAGGCAAGAATAGCCTGTACAAGTCTATTACCACATACTCAGCAAGTATTACCAGACAAGAAAAAAGAACAACCCTTTGAGTACTGGGAGAAAGGTTGTCCTAGTTCTTTGGAAATCTTTTTTGTTTCTTCTTTGACCTAGCAGGGACCTGAAACTGCCCGGTGGTTTCTTCAAGGTTTTGCAACCACGAGGCAGAGTCTGGCAGAATCTCAAGCGCGGAATCAGTCAGGGCAACTCTCTGAATTCACTTGATAAAAGTGTTTGGAAACAAGATAACAAAAGAAACAAGCCAGCACTAGCTATTTTCACTCCTGGTAAACAAAGGGTCAGGGCTGTGGCCCTCAGTGGGAAGGCGAGCTTGGAGTGCTGCTCTGTGAGACAGAGACGAGGTTACGATGGGGCAGGCTGAGGCACATCTGGAGTTTCAAGCACAGAAGAAAAAGTACAACAAAGTGCAGAGCGCTATTGTGATATTGCTGGCTCCTCCTGTCCTGAGCACGTGATGGAGAACGGCACAAGGAAAATGCTGCAGTTCTGATGTCAAACGTCTCCTCCCGCACGTGGAGCTGGCAAGCCATCTCTCTGTCATCCTTGCACAAAGGTGCGCTCTCCTTTACTTTAGTCATGTGGAGACATCCCTGTCATCAATCTGCAGTGGGCCCTGTCCTGTCAGGTTAATAGACCGTCTGGTGCCGATGCACAGAGATCTCTTAAACTGAGGGATTCTTTTAAAAGGATTGGGAGGGGGATATCCTGTACTCCACGCTTTTTGTCTACGCCAGCTCTGGCCCCCTCCTTCCACTCCCACACCCTGAGCTCAAGTTTGTAAACCTTTTGAACTATTTTAAAAAATGTACAGCTTGTCCTCCAAGACATAGGAAATTACATTTGATGGTCTATTGTATAAGAATTTCCATATTTAGAGAAAAATCAACAGATACAATCTCTGATTTCCTTTTCCCTATACTCCTCATATTCGCCTCTTCTTGCATTGCTTGATTTGGCTGCTGCCATGTTGTAGCAGAAGCAGATATCATCAATTAGAAGATGGAGTTAAAACTAATGAGGGCTATGTTCAAAGATCCTACCTGCTCATCCAGCTACCGTGTAATCACCCTGGGCTGGGTTCTTCGCCCCAGCCCACATTGGGTGTTTTTGATGCTTTGTAGTGCTTTTAAACGTACTTCAGAGATAACCTTCTACTCAGCCTGTGCAAAAATATGTCACATATAAGGAAATTTTGTCTCCCTCATCTACAAATTCTGAAGCACTCTTTCTAGGACTCAGAAAAACAGAGGTCAGTGATGTTAGACCGGATCAGTTATGTAGCTAAACTCTGAAAAGGATTTCTAAACATACAAATTGGGTTTCTTGCAGTTAACTATTTGCTATAATCATAGTGTAAGTTTTCTCAGTGAAAGTAAACTCAACAACAACACTGATTAAGGAAGGAACTCACTTGCGGGAGTTCAATAACTCTGAAGTAGCAAAACTCAATTGTACAGGGGCTGGAGAGGAACACTGCCAAGCAGAATAAAACCAGAAAGATATGTTTAAAAATAAATGCAGTAAAAATTTAGCTGTCTGATTTAAAAGGAAACCCCTCAAAATCTTTAAAAGTGTGATTCTGGCTAATTTTAAAGACAAGGAAATAACTGATAAATTCAATAAATAAATAGATAAATAAAAAGCTCTCAACTGAAATGATGACAGCAGCTGCAATTAATCATATAGCCTTGAGACAAGACTTTGGCCCTTTGTCAATTTACACAAGAGCTATTCTCATATTTGGTTTCCAAACTGTGAGATGAACTCCCTTTGAAACCAAAGACGCTTGCAAAGATCCATCTTCTACTCTGATGACAGCACAGACTTTGACCTTGCCCTTCCCAAAACAAACACACATTTCTGTACTTATTGCACACATGAATTTATTGCTTGGGTGGACTTTGTGAGAAAATACATCTCACACGGCTGATGCTGGTCACCTCCTAAGGCAGAAATTGATGGCTTCTGCACTTTGGTACCCAAAGTGACCCAGGTGCCCAGCTCTGAGTGGCAGGAATTCCATGTGGTTAAAAACAGTCTTTCGTGAAGTGTTGCTTGAGAAATCTGAGGGTTAGAGTCCACAGGAAACAAATTAAGTTATTGTCAAAGAGAATGACTTCTTCTTTTCTTGTGTTTTGTTTTGTTGCACTGGATCTGTATCGCAAAATGAGGCAGATATTTATAAATCAAAACGTTAATGCTTTTTGCTGTTCACCTTCCCACTAGTTTAAATATTTTTGGCAGTTTTCACTGTTTAGAAAGCACACATAAAGCTTGCAAACTGGCCAGTTTTTTTGTGCAGTATATAAATTTACAATATTTAGGTTCAGCTAACAACCATATTTTGCATTGTCAGTCTTCTGGCTCTTTTTCACTGGTCTACAAAGTATATTTTGCACTCTGAAATACCCAAGTAACTACAATGTTTGTATTCACATGGAGCAAATTATAAGCACATGAAAGTAAAGCACATTCCTCATGATCTTTACGCTGCTTGGAGATTAAGAATACAATAGATTAAAAGAATCCAGGAATAAATTGGTCTCAGGGGAGCATTCACAATATTTGTCTAAGTCTATGCTGCTTTAGCATATGAACCACAAATAAAGCCCTAATAGAAATGTCTGAAATATTTTCCAAGCACTCTCATTATATGGCCTCACCTCCCTTTGGCTTTTGTATTTCAGCAGTAGAGCTGATCAGAAGAGCTTGTACGATGTCTTTTAACAAAAATTAAAAGCTAATAAAAAATATAGGAGTCCAGTCTGTGCACAGTAAGACAGTTCAAGCTAAGTAGTTTTGCAAATGCTAGGAAAACATTCTCAGAAAGCCACTGTTTCCAAATAAACAGATTCTCAAAACAAATACGTAGTAATTTTTTGCAGTATTTATGCAGCTTGACTTTTTGTAGATGGTCTCTAGCACAAGAATGACATGGACCTGTTGGAGTGGGTCCAGAGGAGGGCCACAAAAACACTCAGAGGGATGGAACACCTCTCCTCTGAGGAAAGGTTGAGAGAGTTGGGGCTGTTCAGCCTGGAGAAGGGAAGGCTCCGGGGAGACCTTATTGCAGCCTTTCAGTACCTGAAGGGGCCTATAGGAAAGATGGGGACAATCTTTTTAGCAAGGCCTGTTGTGACAGGACAAGGACTACTGGCTTTAAGATAAGGGAGGGTAGATTTAGACTGGATGTAAGGAAGAAATTTTTTACAGTGAGGGTGGTGAAACACTGGAACAGGTTGCCCAGAGAGGTAGTGGAGGCCACATCCGTGGAAACATTCAAGGTCAGGTTGGACGGGGTTCTGAGCACCCTGGTCTAGGGGAAGGTGACCCTGCTCACTGCAGGGTGGTTAGGCTAGATGACCTCTAAAGGTCCCTTCCAACCCAAAGCATTCTATGATTCTATGATTCTATGATTCTATGATTCTATGATTCTATGATCTCAAGGCTCTAGTAGATGTTTGGGGCTAGATTAAGTAAGTTCAGTGTAGTTAAGTTGATTGGTGTGATCTGAAAAGCTTAACCATTAACTGCTTCGATCAAGAAATCACAACCACCTTGTCACATGAAGCAAAAGCTGTTGTCAACAGATGAATCATTTTGAAACAAATGATTAAATTAAATTTTTAGATCTTGTTAAAATAGAGCGGCCAAGTGGTAGATATTAAAAACTCATCTAGCAGGTGCCAGCTGAAAAGCAGTAAGAGCAGTGCTAACACTAAGTCACAGGTGACGCACTTCAGAGAGAGTTCTTAATTTATAATCCTTTTGCTATGATATCAACTTGAAAACTGTATTTATCCTTTTAGGATTTATCCTATCCATATTATTTCAGAAATAAACAAAACCAGACATCTGCTTCTCTCTTATAGGTCACAAAACTTTATCTTGCTCTAACTGTATGTCTCTATTCTTACTCAGTTTTGATAGCAATCTATATTCAAGGTGTATTTGGCAAACACTAACAGTCTTCCAGTTGTCAGTGAGAAGCCAAAAGCCCAGGGCTGAATGCAAATCTGTTTCCAGGAGGATCTGACTGTCAAGCATGCACTGTCATATCTGCTGCTTTCTGTAAAGTTAGATTCTTTGGAATGACACAAATAAACCTTCAAGAATATTTTATTATGTGTGACTGAAACCTGTAAATTAATTTCCATGATATTGGAAAAATGAAATTTATCTGAGGTGATCAAGTGTGCAGGAAACATTTGCCCTGAAAGAAAATTCCCAGTTTATTCATGCCTACCTGACCCTATGAGAGTATTGTGAGAGTACGTGTTCTCTTGCCCCACTTTTAAAACCTTCTGAATGATTTCAAGTGACCTGAGGTCCAAATGTTGTTATTCCCTGTGAAAGTAGAGAAATCAATTTGCTCGTCTGACCGCAAGACTGGGCACGGTAGTCTCCTTGGACACAGTGTTAGTGCCTTCAACCTTCCTCAAAAGCTTCTTTGGTTATTAGACTTCACAGCCTGTTAACATCAATGGACAAAAGTGATTCACAGCTCTCTGTGCCCATCAGTGTCCTTTGAATCAGAATTTGCCTTTTGAATGCCTGTGCATAAATTAAATTTTTGGTCAGCACTGCTTTGATGATTTCTGCATCAAGCTCCATTTTGTGGTAGAGACGTCCCTGTTAGCTAATACAAAGAGAGCTTGCAAAACAGCCATCGTGAAATGAAGAGAGTGCTATAATCAGATGTTGTTAGCAATAAAGACCTAATTAGAGTCCAGTCCCATGCGTGGTGCCAAACCCAAACAAACTCTTATGCATGAATTTTATTGTGCGGCATATTTAATTGAATCCTTTGAAGCAATCTAGGATTCACATCCAGATGATTATAACCCCAGTCTCCTTAAGAGTTAAATCCTCAAATGCTGTGGCCAGGAGGAAACTTCAAAGCAGAACTGCTGGCAGCTTTTACCTCCTGCGCACGCTCAAGGAGCAGCAGGTCCGCGACGCCCCGGCGGGACGTGCCTGTGGAGCAACCTCGGCATGTCAGGGAGCACTGTGCGCGCACGTTGGCAAACGCTTCCCTCCGTCCAGCCATACAGCCACAGTGTTGTCCTGGGCTAGCTGGCACCTTTCACATTGTGGTTCGTGGGGGTAGCGTGGGCCAGGAGCAATCCCCACTTAGCAAGTTGGATGTGATCTCCTAGTTTGGGGAAATGGAGGCGCCGAAGGCTGTGCATGCTACCCCCTATCACTTGCCTCACTGCCAGAGAACAGTCGCTGACCCCTTTTAACTATTAGCACAAGTGCAGCCCCTGAGACCTGTTAAAACAGTGCATTTGTGCAAACAAAGATTGCTTTAAGTGACAGAGATGTATACTGGACCAGTTTGACTCGTGTGTTAGGAATAAAGACATCTCCATGCTTTGTTAGACCAACAGGCAGTCTTTTCTCATATATGATGCTAGAGGAATAGGGATGGTCTGAATGCTCTCAAAGGATGCTTCTGGTTTGTGAGGTTATTGGACCCAGGTCTATGAACTCTACTCTACTGGTGCTTTTCTTCCAGTATTCTTTAGGAAATGCTAAAGGCAGAGAGGTATGTCTGATGATAGGAAATTAAACTTCTGCAAAACAATCCTTTTTCTGCTCTGAAGGAATTTTTTAGAAAGCCTGAGCATAAAGACTCATATTTAATGCCTAAACAAAGCATTTCAAATGGTACACCAAAATATCAATATGAGGAACAAATAAAATAAGTAGAATTTGTTACAGATTTTACAAGGGAACTTGAAATGAGGCAGAGGTGCTGAAATGGCTGGTTTCAAATCCGAGTGTGTCCACCATTGTCATGACCTGAATGGTCTCTTGGGCAGCCTGACTTCAGCCAGTGTGAAACATGAGCAGGCTTGATGGCCCTGCCTTCTGCTGGCAGAAGCCAAGTACCTCCCTAGTGCTTTGGGCAGGGATTTCCTTTGTTGCTGGATATATTTCAGCCCTGAATGGGTAATCATGTCATTTTCTAATAATTACAGCCAGCTTGCATTTCACTGAGGTGAAGGGGCAGGGCTGCCTCTTGGATTTTTACACATTTAAAGAATTATAGCAAACAAGTGGTATTAGACAGAAGTTCACTGAAAGATGACAGCAAGACACCTTTCAAAATTGTTTTCTGAGATACTTGTGCTCTTTTCATGAAAAAGCAAATGAAATTTTTCCTGATTTTATTTCACATCTCCTTGCTCTGGAGAGTGAGGGGAGGAAGCTTCTTTTAGCCAGCCTGGCTGGGTAGTCTGGTGGTGTATTAGAGAAGGTGCTTGTGCGGAAGTAGGATTTCAGAAATGAAAATGGTTTAGCTAAAGTCCACAAGGAAGCTGAAATGTGATGTTCAAAAAGCTGCCCCCAGCCCCCTTTAATAAATATAGTTTTCCCATTAAGGTTCATACGCTATCCTGGGAATTTAACTAGGAATTTTGTCTCTGATTCAAGATGACAGGACCACACTCCTGGTAATTAGCTCACTAAGCTCAGCTATTCTCAGGCTATTCTCATTCCTTTGTTGCATGTGGCCGGTATGTTTATGTCTACCACGGGCATTTCTGGCCTACTGTGTTTTCTGCTTTGCAGACATACAAGTTGAAAAACGTTAATGAGTGATTTATGTGCAGTTCTTCCCACTACTTTAATGAACAGCAAAAGATAAGCTCTTTCTTCAGTACAGTTTTTTATTTCTCCCTGACCGTATCTGTCAAGCTTGTTGCATGAAAACCGAACTAATAGCAGCATTTGCTATACAATGCTGCTGTGTTCAGTGCAGTTGAGAAACCTGTAGTCTCCGTTAACTTTGCAATATCAGGAAGTTTACTAAAATATCAGGAAGAGCTAAAACCATTCGGTTAGGTGAGCTTTCCTGGACTGTAGGGTGGAGGGGAGGACAAAACATTATAAACAAGCCTAACATCAGAATCCTCTTTCTACAAATGAATAAAATAAGGCATAGAAAGCTACTGTCCATCTTTAGCTTGTAAAAAAATAACCAGGCTCAGGTATGATACAGACTTACAAAGTAATTTGTAGTCTGGGGAAGATGAAGCAAGAATGGTTGTTTTCCTCCCTTCACTTTTTGCAGAATCCAAGAACTTCAGGGAGTTAAGAGGCAAACACTGAAAAAGAGGCAAATGGCCATGATTTCCACGCAGTCACTAAAATTTGCTACATGGTGGAAACTGAGACCCCAGAATGGTGAGAAGACCACATGCAGAAAGCATTTTGAAAAGCAACTAAATTAATTTGGGGAGGGAAGCATCCAGAGTCTTCTTTTTAAGAATGTGCATGCGAGGTCCAGCTCCAGCAGTGCCTCATCCGTGGATATCTGGGAGGATGTAGGAGGCAACAACCACTTAGTACATGCCCTGCTTACTCTTGTGTGCTTTCCTCTGCATCCATAGATGGCCACTGCTGGAGATCAGGTCCTAAACACATTTTTATTCTGATCCAGTGCAGCAGTGCTCATGTTCTTATCTCTAGGTAAGCAATGCTTAGGCACAGATTTATTTTAATGCATCTTTATCTCAAAAGCCCTGTCAAGCAATTTCTAAATGATTTGAATAATTTCTTTTCATATCCCTAGTAAGTGATGCCAGGGAGCATTTGCTGTTCAGCATTTGTGAAAGTGCTGATCTATAATCAGATACTAATCTGTTCCTTTGCTGCCTGGAGAAAAAAAAAAAAGTTGCAATAAATTCAAAGCTGTCTCATGAGGACTGCGAAGATCAAACGCTTTTTGTTTCCCGTTTTCACCCACAATAGCCTGCTTCACAAACTAGCTGCAGTAGGCAGTGGCACAGCAAGTGAATTCCAAATCGCTCTTGGCTTTGTTTGACCTAGCAGTCAATATAAGACAGAGACACAACTGCATTATAACTTCCTTCCCACAACACAGCATTGTTTGGGAGCTGCCCAAAGAATATTACACCACCAACTACATTCTTAGCCCAGTGGGTATCGGTAGCCCAGAGAATTGGTTCCCTCCTTTGTTAGTCAGAGTTCTCAATAGGAACGTTATAACATTTTTACTGATCATTAATGAAATGGCAGCTGCTGCTTTAAATGTGATGTCTGCTTATTTAATGCTTTCTTCCTCCTTCCTTCCCCTGCACCTGTTTGTGTCCTCAAAAGCAATATATTTAGTCATGCTGTCTTTCAAGTAGTAGGAACAATATGAGTACACAGTCACTGAAAATATGGCATCTACCATGAGTTTACTTGATAGTGACGGGTTACATGTTTTAATTAACATCGTATCAGTGAAAACTATTATTCACAGAGGCAAGCTCATTATAAACCCTTCCTATACTCTTAAAGCAGGCAATGAGGGCACAAAGTCCAGGAAGCTATTTGCATATTCAAGATTAAGCACTAGCTGAAATCCTTCACTGTTTCAGAGTTTAAGACAGTAAGATATGATACTGAATAAGGAAGATAATTTGTGATAATCCATGAAAAATTAGTTGTGTTATTAATCCTGGCTACCACACGGTTGGATATTATAATCCTGACACAAACCTCTCCTTATCTAAGGCCAGACTGTCTTTGGGTCTGATCCAAAGCCCACTGAGGACAGCAGGAGTCTTCCCATTGACTTCAATGGCCTTCCAACCAGGCTGTTTGCTGTCATCTATTTATAGGCATTTTTTGCTGTGTTTTGTTGTATTTTGCAATATCTGAACAGCTGCTAATTAAACACATAGGGGTATAATGGGGAGAATGTACCAAGAGCGCAAAACGCTGCCGGCGTGGCTTGGGGCAGGAAGCCCATGCCTGGTGCTGACGGCAGCTTCCCTGGGGCAAGGCACCAGGCTTGCTCCGGCAGGCCCAAATCCCTGCGAAATGAGGGAGGAGCGGGGTCCTGCCCTGCTAGGACAAGCTGTTAAATCACTCAGGAAATGGCTTTCATTCCTGGCCCCACTTACCGAGGATTTCTATGAGGATGTCCATCTTTAACGTGCAGCCCGGAGAGCAGTACTGAGAGAGCGGGCGGTGGGCTTGCTGGCTTCCTTTGCTTTCCAGAGCTGTTGCCTGCACCCCACCCTGTGCAAAATATAGACTGCAAAAGGAAAATAGGTTCATTAATATCCCAGTGTCCTTGCTTCAGGTTTCCTTGTCTTTCCCTGGCCAGGGTGCCACAGCAATTGGTGGTGCTCTGCGTTCACTCCAGGCACAGGGTCTTGCGATACCTCATGAAATAGGTCTGGGCTGGCTGCGGTCTCCAGGACCTCGTGGCTATGGGGCTGGACACAGGGAGCAGGGGATGGGGCTGATCCCAGGGGCACTCCAGCAGATGCTGGTGAGGACCAGTTCAGGGCCTGTGCCAGGACCGGGTAGCGGCACGAGGTGAGGTACCTGTGGGTGAAGTGCTCCCAGGAGGTTCGCCGAGAGGGGCAGAGACTGAGAGTGGCTCCCTGTGCTCTGAAATGAGAAGATGTTCCATAACACCCTAGGCAAGGTTAGGGTGAAAAGTACCTTTTTCAAACCAAAATATCACCTAATGTTAAGTAAAAAAGTGTGATTACCTGAGTTTCTTAAGAAAGATATGGCAGCTTTGGTGATCGCAGTATTTCTTGATTTGCAACCCAAAAGCGACAACACAAGTCTGTGCAAATACACTGCCACCAGCATCGGATTCAGAGTCATTTTTACTTATTCTGAATAGTCTCTATGGAAAACCATAAATGTGTATCACAAATACAGATGAATTTCTGTCCGTGAAGATTTATTAACCCAGGTTTGAAAAGAATGGGGGTTTAATAGGCAAACCTATATATATGAAACGTTACTGGGTATCTCCTACCCGTACGCCCAGCAGCTTTGTCACCTCACTTTAAGAAAGAAGAGCAGATTTACAGGTCTTTTTTGGAAGATGGTTTGGATGTTGGCATTTACCCAATGAAGCCAGTGCCTCTGTCTGCTAACTGTAGTGACACTTCGTTGCCTCTGTGAAGGCATAGCTTCCTCAGCTGGCATTTTTGGGATCATTTGAGCACACAGGAGCACAGAGCTTCCTAGGGACTAATGTGATAGTGATAGTGATAAATCAGGGTGCTCTAATTTTAAAAGAAAGTGTCCTGCTTACCAGTCACCTGGCAGCCCCAATGAAACCAAGTGGTTATTTCACTTTTCCCATGTTGGCTCTAGTTTGTTAGCTGGAGACGCCAACTCTGAAGAGGAAATATACTGAAAGGACTCATGTGTGCACGAATTTCAGACCTGTTAGTACCACCTACCTCAGATATGTTACAGGATATCTACTAACACTTTTTGGAAGAGATGATATCTGAGCGAAAGAGTGAAAAGGATCCTCTTTTGCGAAGTACTGCTTAGCCTATAGAAAGTGTCTCCATCAGGAAAGCAGGCTCCCTAACCACCTTTCTTCTATTGCCAGTTTGGTGTCACTGTTTTGGGGAAGTTCACTACAGTTTTCTCTGACCGTGTTCTCATGCCCTGACACAAGCAGACCAAGAAAATGGCTTTTCAAGGTCAGACCTGGCTCTAGAGCACTCATCACAACTTCAGCCACAGAAGCGTTTAGAGAAGCTCTACTGAGCCTGTGCATGTAGCTCCCTACCTGCTGTTGTAGCTTTAATCAGCAGATCACAGCTCATTCTTACAGCTTGAAGATCTCGCTGCCCCAGATCACTTTCTTGGAATTTGTGAAAAGCAATGTTTGTGTTGTGCCCTCCCTTTAGATTCACAGAAAAGAAAACAACGTCTCTGCTGCTGGGTGCACGTTGAGCACAGCTGGAAGATGTCTGTGCCATAGGTCTTGTGGATATTGATAGTAGACTGTGCCGGGAACCCACTTAGAAAAAAAAGAACAATATGATCACTGAAAGTCTCTATGTACTAAGCAGAGGAATTATTTCTACGAGGAAATTTTTATCTTCTGAGGGCTCAACTTTGCAGCTAGCACCATTCTTTTTAACATTTCAAAATACCGTATGGATAACCTATACATTCCTCTCTTAATAAAGCCTAGATGAGTGAAGGCACAGAAAGTAAGCTGTAGACTATGCACTTTTAGCTTGCCAGCTGGAATCCGACTCATATGACTTATTCTCCTCAACAGCTCTCGGGAGGTCTGTGCAGAAGCAGAGTGAGTTGAGGGCCATTTTCTGCTTCCTGTATCACTTAATCCTGTGCCAGGCTTTGCGTTATCTGCTACGTCTTTCCAGGGATGGCCATAGGGATTAGAAGTGTCATTAGGCATTAGGCATATTCGTCCTAATAATAGGCCAGGGATGACTTATGCTTGGAGAAAAAATGTACGGGGAAATTTGTCCCACCCTGCACTGTATCCACCTTGAGTAAGACAGGCTGTCGCATGGATGACTAAGAATAGCAATGGCACACAGTCAGCGAGAGTGGTGACTCAGAGAGTGTTTTTCAGCTGAAAAAAACCTCAGAGTTGTCACTGAGGATTATAGATGGATGAGGAAGGTAGCATTAAAATTTGGCCTTTTGGGTTTTATTCCTTTAATAATTTGTCAACCCACACATTTCTTCATGCTCATCTACCACACATTTCTTTTTAGAACAAAGGTCAGTGCCCTTCTGCCCTGCACAACCGTTCAATCACAAAAGACATGGAAGAAGAAAATAAAGCTATGTATTAGCATTGTTTTTAAGCCACTCATGTAGTTTCAAACTTTTAAGAAAATATAAACAAAATACTACCCCCTTTTCCCCCATCAAACTGTCTGTTTCACATTACAGGTTTGCTGTATGCCCCTATTGCAACTGACAGGGTACAAAATAGACAGTACATCACAAAACACCAAAACTTGTCACAGGTTCCAGATACCTTCTGAGTAGAGGCTGATGAGCAAATGTTTTAGTTAGATGTCATTTGACTGCCAGGGTCTTGGAGTGTCCACTTTTCTGATTACAGGAGTAACTGTGGGATGCTAAGCTATAAACTTTCTCAAAATACTAAAAATTCTCCCATTCCTCAGCACCATGCCAGGATTTCTGCATGGTAAGGAGTCATGTCATTAGTGTTGGAAAGCAAAAATTCTTAATGAATATAAGTTTTGCTAATCAGCCACCAAAAAAAAATCAACAGAAATCTGCTGTAATATAGTTTACTGACTTCAAAGGCTTTGTAAGTCTCTGTAAGTCGGTTAACTGCATCTTCCCCAAACCAGCTTTAAAATAAAATAATACGTATGATCAACAGGGGTCCTTGGCTTAGGATGCATGTGACTTTTTAACATAAACCTTAATCCTGGGCACTGAAGCATTCACATGATTATTTAATACATATTTAAAATACCAAGAAAAGTACATGACTTTGTAAGATCACTGATTTACCATATTCCTCTCATGTACAAATGAAAACCCAACATTTTATACATGCAGCTGCTTTGCCGAATCTTCTGGGACACTGTTCTCTGTTGGACAGGAAATGAATTGTATAATTTCCGATTTATTTTCTGCCAAAAAGGTTTTTTCTGATTTCACCCAATGCCTATCCTTCAAGCATACTTTAAACTGGAGTGTGCAAACTAGCTCAGAGCTTTCCTAGAGAACCAGCTCAAATATAATGGGTATACAAAGAAAGAATATTTAACATGATGGTTTGCATTAGCACGTGAATGAAGTTGAGAGTGTTTTTTACATGCTTTGTGACCTACTGTTCACAGGCCCAAGTACTTGAAAGGGTAGCAGTGAAGTCGAAGGGAGGTGCCTATGGCTCCCACACAGTGAAAGGACAGTGACAAGCACCTGGCCACCGTTCATGGGGCAGCCGGCCTTGCTAGCTGCAGGTGCCATCTCCCTGGGTGCCTGGGGAAAGAGAACTGCTCAACAAACAAAAAATCCGTAACTGCAGGAATCATCTTGAAATACAGATCTAATACCTGTACTGACAGGTAAGGTTAATGTAGCCACAAAACACTGTTTTTAGGGTCAGATTGTCTGTGTAACTTCTCAACAGGAACTGACCTGAGGAGATTTTTATCCCAGCCAGGTATTATAAGAAGCAGTGATACAGCCATTTCTGTGGGACACCTGACTTTGCAAACTCTTGTCTTTCTGTGGCAAGCTACCTTGGCAGTGTTCAGTCCCTTTGCTCCAGGAGAGTTTCGTGACAAGAGCTGTGTATGAAGTCTGTTCGAAAACGTGTGGGCTGACCTTATTCATGGCGTTTCTACTGTTGTTCTTCTACATTCAAAATCTATTACTGATTTCTATGATTTAATCCAATTCTTTCACCTCCTTACCCAAACAGTTGTGTTTCAGTGAGAGTTTGTGAATCTGAATCACGTATTGCTGGACCTTTCAGATGTGTTATCAGTGCATACTGTTTCAAAATGCAAAAATGCACACAGTAAATAGAAATAGAGAAACAGAGAAAAGAGAATTCCCCTAAACTTTTCGTACTTGGTAGGCATATTTGATCTTTAAATACACACTGCGGAGGCAGGAGCCTGGGGAAGACATGGCTAGAAATAATAGACAAAACATGGACTTTAAAGGTAGATATTACCTTCTTCTTTTTATAGAGCTTTGAGTTCACTAAGACTCATGTGGACCTTCAATGCTGTCACATGATGTCGCGTTAATTTGGCAGAAAATAAACCCCCTTGCTCTCTAACGCTCTTCACCGAAGTGAGAGGCTAGGTGCGGCTAGGTTTAAATTCTGAGTGATATCCAATTTGCCACTACCAGTCCAGTCGCGTTTAATATGTATGTTAAACTACCACGATTCTGGATACACTAATAGCAGTCTGCACCTTCAGTCCAGTCGTGCTCATGAACTAGCATGGCCGCATTCGGTCACATTCAGTGAGAAACTGTGACAACTGGCTACTTAAACAGTGCAGTTTTATTTGTGCAACAGATATATAGGTTTTTTTGAATTGCCGGTGATAGTGACTGTCTGCAAGAAAGCACGTGCAAATATAAAATGCATGAAAAGGTTATAAATAATACAGCCTGGCTATAAACATTAGGGAGTAACTATTCCCGAGAAAAGCGCTTAGTTTAAGTCTCACCCAAGGCGTCCCAAGGGGGGGAGAAGCAAGGCTCAGCCCGTCGGCCAATCCCGGTTGTCAGAGGCAGTCTTCTCCGAAAATCTACGGTGTTATCTTCTTCTCCAAAAATCTACGGTGTTATATTCTTCTCCGAAAATCCCCCATTTCCCTGGCTATTTTTATATCCTTTCTACCTTTAAGGTGGAGTTTGAGTGACTGTAGTCATACATACCTTTTATCATGATTGGTGTAAAATTCTCTCGCTTCACGTTTAAAGGTATAGTTTACGAAAAATTGAGAGTGCAGACTCGAAGAGGGGTGGTCGCACCTTGGAGGCGGGTAGCCTTTGGGATGGAGGTGTGTTTTGGTATTAAAATGATATTAAAACGAGCAAAGTTCACGAGAGCATAACACTTTGGCAAGGTTTCGAAAACCTGTTGGCTCAGGGGGCCAGATGAGCTGCGTATCAGTTCTAGAGGACCATTTCTTCCCACTATATCATCACGGAGCAGGGCCACGGAGTCTCCACTCTGTTCCGTCCTCTATGGTACATTGCAGGGAGTTGCTGTGTGAGTGGATTCCTTGCATGCCTGCTGCAACTGTGTCCCATCCTCAGAGCTCCTTTTGATTTCATGCTTTCCCTCAATGGGTGAACACTGCTACGTTTTTCATGTAAACCTTAATTTTCGGATGTAAAACCTTAATTTTACTAATAATTCCACACATGACCCTCTAGTTAAATATATATAAAAGTATTTTTTGTCTGGTTTTTGTGTTTGTGGAGTCAGTCAGGTTTCCTTGCACGTTTTTTTAAAATTTGATTTAACAATGTTTATTACTTTGCTTCTTTATTCTTAAAACTGTTTTTCCTGTAGTAGTGTTATCATTTGAGAGCTTCAGATTCACTAAAAAAAACCCTGACAACAAAATAACCAGCAAACTATTAGCAGAGGAAACTTGAAAATGTGATCATTAGCAATGGACGGACCAGAAGACAAAATGAGAGGGGTCTGAAGTACTGTGGTTTTGGACAATATCAGGGTTCTACGTGTTTGGGGCTGATGACAATGAAATGGTGAGGCCTAGTTACACATTTCAGAGAGACAAGATTCCTGTGCAATGACATGCAATACGTGCTAGATCCACCCTTAAGGAAATCTCCCTTCCTCTATGGTGGCATCACATCTGTAGTTAACCTCTTCTGTCTCTGTACTACATAAAAGGCAGTTAGCGGTGTTAAAACATCCGGGTAGAGAACAATATTTCAGTTTCCTCCAACAACATGTCGTCTCAGAAGTCTTTTAAAATAGTTTATAAAAATTCCAGTAGACACAGCAGAACAATAAGGTGATAACTTAAGAATATCATCAAAAGCAAACTAGGAAATGAAATTTTTAGAAAAAAGCTGGGTAATCATGAAGACTGTCTACGCACTAGCTTTTTTTCATGTAAAGAGGAGGAAAATATTCTTTAGTTGGTAAGGTGGAGCTATGCAGAGACTTTGTCAAGTTACCTCTAGTGCTACCTGCTATTAGGAGTAGCAAGTGGCAGCTCCATTTCCACCAATTGTGTGCCTTGTCTTCATTTCTTCTACAGGTGAGAGCAAATGTTTGTCAGAAATCTTATGGATGATTAACTTCTGTTACAACAGATTAAGTTTAGCCTGTCCACCTCCAAAATACGTTTTGATGGTCTCTGTCTATTGATAATTTTGTATAAAGTACTCCTCTTTCTCCTATGCTGATTTTGCAGCAGTCAGAGATATTTCAACAGCAGATCACCACAGTCAAGAGATCAGTAAATAACACAGGTGGGAGATCTTTTCTGAGACTCATTGCAACGGAGCCTGAATTTTATACTGGACATGCTAGAGGAAAGGGATGCCATCCAGAGGGACCTTGACAGGCTTCAGGAGCAGGCCCATGTGAACCTCATGCGGCCAAGTGCAAGGTCCTGCACCTGGGATGGGACAACCCCTGTTATCAACGCAGTCCTGCAGAGTAGGACCTGGGGATACTGGTGGATGAAATACCATATATGAACCACCAACGTGCACTTGCAGCCCAGAAGGCCAGCTGTATCCTGGGTTGCACTGAAAGCGGCGTGGCCAGCAGGTCAAGGGAGGCGATTCTGCCCCTCTGCTCCACTCTGGTGCAATCCCACCCTGAGTACTGCATCCAGCTCTGGAATGGTGATGAGGGTGGTGAGACACTGGAACAGGTTGCTCAGAGAAGCTGTGGATGCCCCATCATTAGAAGTGTTCAGTCAGGCAGGATGGGGCTTTGAGCAACCTAATCTAGTGGAAGATGTCCCTGCCCATGGCAACGGAGTGAAACTAAATGATCTTTGAAGATCCTTTCCAACCTAAACCATTCTGTGATTCTATGATTCTAAATATCGCCCTAGTCTTTGCAAGGACAAATCCAGTTTAAAAAAAAAATTTGAAGATCCTTATTGTCCTGTATAACACAGAAATCTAATATGGCTTATTAGCTCTGTTATTAGCTGTTCTATCTCACATAAGCAGCCATACATATTGAAATAAATGGAGTTTTTATGTGTGTTGTTTTTATTTTCATCAAAGCATTTTGACCTTTTCAGTTATTAGTAGTGTAGGTTTCTTTCATTCTTCCACTGCACTTTACCTCCATAAGCCTGCCATAATCTGGAGTGTGTGGCCTCTCCAATTTAATGAAAAGATGCTTCTTTCCAGGAAAATTTGATAATAGGGAATCACATTACTTACCCTATTCCCTTCCACACAGGGAGGCATTATTACATACCCGTGTATATAAGGTGCTCCATTAGAAAACCCACACTCTTAAACAGCCCTGCACAAAAACAAAGGCAAATCTATGTACACAGGAAGCCATCACAGCTGTTGGATCATACTTTTAACAGCTACCTGAAAGTTATGTAGTAAAATCCACAAAAAGTTACAACAGGAAACACTGAGCCCTATCCAAGTGAAATCCCTGAAATTCTGAGCCCAAGGATCTCCTTAGCACAAGATGCCCAGAGTCATCACCTGCAGAGTCTGTGACACAGGAACCTGAGACAAGGAATAACCTACAGACAGTAACGCAGTGCACAAGCAAGGAAAAGGGCTTCGTTACCTTACCTGGACAGAGAAGAGACTCTGGCATGAGACTCTAAAGTGAAGTACATTGGAAAGTGTAAAATCAGTGCTGAACATAAATGGGATTTTTGCAAGAATACTTTTCTGTCCTTTCTTGTTCACTGAGAATACTTAAAATGATTTTTTCTTTTGAGTGTTTTCAGTTTAAACAACACTACTTTCTAACAAATGAGGCAATACAATTCATCACTATTTTGCTTTTTCTGATTGGAGAACACACACAGGACAAAAAGAGTATGATGTATTTCACTATCTTTATACAGAAACTTTTAATGTTGGAGAATAAGAAGTGGTTTTATTTAGCTTTTATAAATAGCTTTTCTTTCGTGGCTATAAACATAACACAGAGTTACTGTTCCACTATTCATCCATCTCGAGTATCATGCTTAATATGGAAATAAATAATACATGTCTCGGATTTCATGAGTTGAAGCTTTCGTTTACCTGAGGGCTGGATTTCTTGCGATTGTTTGTTACAGGTGACTGTGTATGCTCAATGACCACGCTGAAAACCAACGTGGTGCCCGAGGTGGTTTTTGGCCCAGTACTTGCAGAGTCAAACTTCAGAGCAGATCCTTCTGTTTGGGTTAATAAAGTAAAAATAGAAAATACTCTTTTCTTTTCATGGAAAGACTTTTCTTCCTTCACTTTGAAATGAACGTCAACTTTTTGATGTGATTTAGAGTTCGTTCCTTAAGTAAGTGTCTTGGGAGACAGATTGTCATGCTGAGGTGAAAAAGAAAAGCAACGAGCTTTCTGCACATTCAACTGCAAACAAGTCAGTGCATGATGACCCATCTGACCATGGGTTCTTTAAAAAATGGCATATACAGAATGATTTTCCCCTCTATGTCTTGACACATGGCTCCTTTCACCTGTCTGCCACAGTTACCATTCACTTGTGGTGACTACATCATCCTGTTCTAGTTTCCACCTGTATGAATGCGACTAGACTGTGCTTGGTAAGTTTTTGCTTGTGAAAATGCCACAGTAAAAAGTAGTTTGCCTTGCTGTGGATGCACAAACTCAGATCAGATCCGCTCAAGAAGATGACAGAACAGCAAACACAGCACTGGTGGAGGAGAGAGGATATGTAGTCTTTCAAACCTACAGTCTGCTGCTTTCAAAATGAGCATCACTTCCTAAGTGCTCTGATTAGCAGCGGCATTGATTGCTTATTACTTTTTTGAATATTCACCAACTTAGGTACTGTAGTTTGGTTAAGCCAGCTGGGGAGTGGACACAAACCTCAATGTAAATACTGTTCTGATAACATGCATGGAATCCATTTTGCAGAGCAGTATGCAGCCTGGACTCCCTGCAAGAATGAAATTTCTCCAGCATGTGGAAATTGTTTGTATTTACTGCAGAGTCTCTCTCAGCTGCAACCAGTGAATTCAAAAGCAGCAATTCAATTTTACTTCTTTTTCTCCATCACTACTCAGCTGCCACACAGCAGCAAGTCTGCATTATTGGAGGTGTGTGATAGTCCAGGTCCTTGTACCACAAGCTCTGTGGAGGAGAAACTATTCTCTGTGTTAGCAGAGGCTAACACAAAGGGTGCTAGTCCTGGCTTCATGGTATTGTTGCAGTCGGATTGCAGATATTGTTCTCTTGGAGCCAGAAGATCTGATAACAAATGGTTCTGCTTTCCTATTGCTAGCAAAGAAGATAACCTTGTCAGATAAAACATCCTTCTCAAGAATGCTCTTTTAAATTATCATCCTGTATTTATTTCTTATTAGTAGAAGGGCTAGTCACATCCAGGAGAGTAAATACGAATATATTTAGAGAAAAAACATCACACTTTAAAGGAGAAGAGCATCTTTCTTATAGAAGTTGTAGACAAGGTTCCAGAACGGATGAAGAACAGTCTATGGACTAATAACAAATAAACAAGAAAAAAAAAAAGCATGTTTGTTTCAATTAATATTGTAGATTATAACAATTAACAAGACATCTTGTTGAGTCTTTTTACTACCCCACAGACTGTCACTGACCTCACTTTTATGAGATTCTCTATAGGCTTTCAGTAAGACCAGAGACTAGGCAGATGTCATACATAAGCACCAGAAGGAAAGACCAAAGATGTATAGTGATGTACTGTTGTTATGCCTTCAGATTCACCTCTTCCCCATAAATCGTTGCAGAGGGGTCAATCACAGTAATTATTGCATTGTAAGATAACGGATTACTTGGGTTAACTAAGGAAAGCTAATGGATTGTTTGGGTTAACTAAGGCTAGTGAACTTATCCTCTCTTAATACCTCACATTTAGATGCTAAAGGGGATACCTCAGTTTTTCTGTCTTTCGGCCGTGTGCTCTCTCCATTACAGCTTGAGAGACTTCTCAGAAATTTGCAGGATTATAAAAAGTTTTAGCCTATGAATGGGCTTGTAAGCAGAAGGAGTACATCAGCTCTGTGTGTGTTTGTGTGTTATGAAAAGGATGTGAGTGGAAAGGCATGTAAATTACAAAGGATAGTGTCATGGTTTATAACTTATTTCCTTTAACAAGTACTTCTATTCAAATCCAGAGGGTGCTTGGAGGATTCTCTGCTACTGAAAAAAGAATTCCCTTCCTCTTGGCCGCAGTACATCCTTGCACCACACCTGGGAGTGACCCTGGTCACATTCCCGTCACCTGGCTTTGGATCTGAATGTTCCACTGTGTTCTCATAATGTGCATGGTCAGCTCAAGTCCCTGAGGTGATGCCTCCCTTTTCTCTGGGACATAAGCAGCACGCTGTTGTTGAACTCTAACATCCTTTCTATGTTTCACCCTTTCCCCATCTACTAAAAGTACTCTCTGCAGACTTACCAAGAGAAGGGGAAGAAAAAGCAAAGGCTGCTCGGGAGATTACTGAGTAATTTCCTGATTTAACAAGTAAAGCTTGAGAATCTTGCTGCTATTTTGTGTTGCTATTTTGTGAGTAGAAAAACCGCAGTATTTTTAGCAACAAATGAGGAACAAGGATTCAGAGTCAGTTTTGCTTCCAGCATTTTCAGTGTTTGTCAGATTCACGAGAGTCTCCTGGGAGCCCAAACTAGGTTATGACACAACAGCACATTGTTTCATTTAGGCAAGAAGGACCTTTTAACCCCTCAGATTCCCACACGTTTTCCTAACACTACAATTGCAAGCAAGTCGAAGCTACTTGCGAGTTCGGATAGGAAACCAGCTGGAAAGCAGCCATCAGTACTGCCCAACTGCTTAGCCCGAGAAGCGGGGCAGGCTGTCAAATGCACATCAAGAGCAGGAAGCACAGTAGCAGCATGCATGCAGGGGCAAATGAACCGACACCACCACACGTAATGACGTCTGCCCATATGTGATCAGGACCACACTTTCACATCCGAGTGGAAGGAAGGTGGTCACCTTCTCTGAGCATCTTGGTAGACACTCTTCAGTCATGTTAACAGAGTGGATCCTGTTTAGAGAGCGTGGGTTGAATTTTGCAGGTGGGTATCACGGAGTGTCACTGGCACACAGCCAGAAATGTAGGAGGGCTTTCATTGCATCACCAGCATACCACCTCCACTCTCCAGCTGGGTGCTCCTTGGAGGTCTGCCACCAAAGTTAGCTCAGCCACGGACCTGTTAGCCAAAATAGTGGTGAGACCTACTAAACCTTCAGCTCAGTGAGCTATTACATCAGGTATCAGACAATAATATACAGCTTTGAACAATCAGTGAAGAAGAAAAGATGATTCTAAGCTGTTATTCGTCTCCTGAAGAAAACATTTAAAATAGGTCAGCTAAACAGTTTCCTGAAGGTGCTTATCTTTCTCTCAGCACTATGTAGGGAGATATTTCAAACAGAGATGTTTACGGTGGGTCAGGTGGAGATGTCTATGCTGTGTTGAGAAGATCAGAGCCCAGGAATCAAGAGGACAGTAGTGTTAAATTCAACAATTTTCTTAGATGGGCCCAGATCAATTAATATACATGATAAAACTCGTTGTTAAACCAGGGCTCAAATGAGGAATGGAAACAGAGGGAAAGGCATGGGTGAGTCACAGCAGGAAGAGCAGGGACATCTGTTTGGGGTTGCTGAATTCAGTAACCCCACAGAGGTGAGGCTGCCTCAGCTCTATACCCCAGGTACCATCAGCAGCGAGGATGAATTTGCCTACCTGAAAGGCGCGCGTGCCCGCACACACGCACACACACACTATGCATACAGCTGTACGCACGGCCAGCCGCACAGACCAGCACAGGCTGAAACACTCAGCACTCACGCAAGCACGGACAGGTCCTGTTCTCCTTCCCTCCCTGCTGATCAAGATGAAGGTGCATTAGTGGGAAATTAAGTTAAACCAGTCATTTAAACAGCTGTGGAAGACAAGGAGTTGGGAGAAGAGGCAGAGAACAGCTAGTGTGGACTGTCTGTCTGGTAAAAACAGACGGGGACAGTGTGCTGCAAGCAGTGTGGATTGCCAGGAGGAACAACCTTGAGCTATAGGCAGGAAGGAGAAAATATGGGGGGGGGCATGGAGCCACTCAGCCCAGCTCCAGCACTACCGCGCTTTTTTCAGAATGCCATTTGTGACTGGGCTAATCACTATCTTCCGTGCTGAGTTTTTTTCAGGAACGGTTTATTCCCCCAGTGCCCGGGGATAGACCCCATCAGTCTGTCTAGGTGAGCTCTGACACCAGTGGGCACCCAGTAGATACTCAGCAGTGTTTGGCAACAGCATAGGTGACCATGAATTTGTCTGAGCAGCAAGAAATAATCTTGGCTGGTTTCCTTTTTGCTTTAACTATTTCATAAGATGTTCATTCCAATTGCACAGCCTTACATCAAAACCTAAAACCATATTGACACCCCTATGCTGACCGTCAAGTGCTCTCAGGGGGGTTTCCAAGCTGGGTTCAGGTGAAAGAGCTGTTGTTGATGCGCAGTTTGAGAATATCATTTGTCCAACGTATGTCTTCAACCTATGACCGCCAGTCCTCAAAGGGCTCACAGCTATCATATAGGCAATTCCTGCTTTGGGAACACAGAGCTGGTGCTATTACATGGATTTCAGGGAAGAACTCTGGCTTGAGTACACTTAATTTTAAGTCAAAAAGCACATTCTTCAACTGTTTCCACAGGCCCCTGTGAATAATCTGAAATGTGTATAAAAAAACAATACAGCAATTCTTTACTGATCCTAGAAAAGCTTTGGGAAGATGACACTTAATCATCATGTGGTCAATTCCTCCATAACAGTGACAGGGTGACAAGCATAGCTTTCTCAGGACATACAGTGTATTCTATTTTACGAGCACTCTAGCATTTCTGAAATGATGACAGATTTAAAAGTTTTTTTTACTTATTTCAGATTTTGTCTCTTTCTGTCATCTTTTTTTTCTCAAACTGTTTAGCATCCAGTTGCTTAGATACCTTGAACAAAGCAGCATCTTGCTTTAATATATTTCACGTGCATGCAATTTCAATCTCCTGTTTCATATGACAAACCAGTTAGAAAATATAAGTAATAGGAGGAAATGAGGACTGTTGTTCGCACTTTGAGGAATCTACTCTTTTGCTATAGTTCTTGTTCAGATTGCATCTTTTTCTTTATATACTGCGCTGTTGATCTATGAGAACATGTACTTGGGAAACTGAGGAGAGATGCACTGAACAGTGACTCTCATAGCAGTTACTGCAGAGGTGAGGTAAATCTCAGCTGCGTTGACTCCTCAACAGCTTCAGTGGTGGAGAACAGTAGTCACAGGAGCTTGGTCCTGTGTCACTGGCTGTGACTAAAACCATGTGTATTAATGGATAATTCTGTGTATGTCCTTGTGTGTGTAAATCTACATATACTGCACATCTTATGTATCCAAGGAATTTGGTGTGTCACCACAGTCTTCTGTGTGCTTGACCAGCCTCCCTTTCCTGAATCTCTTCTCACTAATAATTTCATGCTTCCATTTAGAGCATGTTTTTTAGGCCTCATTGCTTTCTTCTGAACTCTTTCCATTGATCCACGAATTTTGCACTGTGTTACTTGGAACTAGGCATGATAGCACATGTCCTGGAGGCTATACTAGTGATAAGCAAACAAGTGAATGACCACAGCTCACTGGCTATCCTCCTGACTGTGCATCCCAATATGACGTTTACCTTTTTTAGTAATGCCACATTTGCTGCTCATATTCAGCCTGTGATCCACTATGAACTCCCAATGTTTGCACTAGTTCTTGCTTGTTCTCCATCTGGTGTTTGTGCTCCTGCTGATATTGCCTAGTGCATTTTTTCCTCTTAAATGTCCCCCTGGTTGTTTCAAACTATTTCCTGAGTTAGTTGAGATCATTTGAATTTGAACCCTGCCCTCCAGTGTGCTTGCATTTCCTCTCCTCTCTGTACAGTCTATAAATAATACCACGATTATTACTGAGGAGATTGAACAGGACTGGACCAGCACGAGTCCATTTGATACATCCTTCCACTTTGACAGTGAACCGTTGACAGTCCAAATATGGTTTTTGCATGAGTGTGTACCCCTTCTCTGTAGCAGCAGCTTAATCTAGCCGAAATTTATTGCATGTTTATGAACACATCTTAGGGCTTATTGTCAAAGCCTTACAGAAGTCAACAGAGCAGGCTGTTACTATTCTTCTTCCACCCACAAGACTTGTCATCCTGTGTAGAAGAAAATTAGATGGGTTTGAAATGACTTATTCGGATAGACCCCCATTCTTTAAACAAATGGGTGGGAACACAGTCTTAAAATTATTCCCCTTGACACAAGTTTTCCAAAGTCATTAACCTAGACTATAACGATTGCCTCTTTATTTCACTACATGCTCTCTGCCCAACTGGAGACAGAGCCAGGATAAACTGTGCTGATGCTTCTTGATTACACCAACATCCCCAGAAAGAGGAAGCACCAGGGAGAGCCTTAATGTTGGTTCCTGTGCTCCTGGCCAGAGGGCTCAAATCCTGTCTGGAAAGTGCAGACATTCATGCACCTAACCTTCCATAATCTGACTGCTCTATCTCTTGTTAACTTAAATTAAAACATTTGTGTTAAGTGGGTAATTAGGGTCCTGGAATATTATGTCTTACAGTGTCAAATTGCTTTGCAGTCTTATTTTCCCACTGTTCATAAAGAGAGGAGCTTTGTGAAGGAGTTAATATTCCTTTTAAATGAATTTGCCTATACAAATTTGTAAGAGTCACTAGGCTATAAAACTCTGAACACTCTATGGTACCAGACACAAGAAGGTGGCACAATGCCATACAAAGCTGTGACCCTCTGCTAGGAGATTCTTTAGATAAGGAGACTGAGGTCTCCACCTTCACTGTCTCACAAATTTTTTTCATATCAAACATGTAGAGCTTCCAAGTAAAACATGCATATATATTTTAGATTTCAGCTCTGGAAATTCATGCCAGGATCTGAGAGATAAATGAGATTATTGTTGGTGTGTATAAGTATTGTACAGTAGCTAGATACATTAAATATCTCTATTTTCTGGTAATTATGTCTATGGATTTCCCAAAGAAACTCTAAACTCTGCCAAACTTTTCACAACTGTGCTTTAACTGGCATGTCCCACAGCTCCACTATAGATGTCTCCTCCTGTAGCTTTATCCGTGATGCTGTGTTTATAAGCTTGAAGAACAAGATCAATTCTTGCAGTGTTTTTGACCCCATTGCTGACAGAGGTGCCTCTTCTAAGGAAGTCTTATTCACACGGGAGTGTGCCAGGGAATGTGTTCACTTGGAAGTAAATAGAAAACCCTTTTCCCCTCCCTTACAGTTCTCACAAATAGTATGATCAATACTGGTGATCACATTACAGCAAATAATATGAAAAATATTTTGAATACTTTCAATTAATACTCCACTCAGGACTTGAAAATAGATCCAGCTGCAATTCATTCACTTCACCCTTCCTAATCCCCGAATCGTCACATTCCTCCTGATTTTAGTTTTATATATTTTCGTAACATTTGAGGAAAGTATATTTAAATACTGATTTGCTACTCAAAAGGTAAAAAGAGCACAATCTCCTTCGAAAATACTGTATGAATGGTGTGTTAACACAGCTTTCTTTCTCTGCAGTGTCTCAGGGACTGCTTCATTTCCAGTGTTGTTGTGCCCTTTAGTCCAAATAACATCATTTTCTTGTGTTTCCCATCTGCAGCACGATGGCCAGTAGCCAATCACAACGTTTTTCATTGAAATGGCAAGGATATGCTTTAATTACCTCCATAACAAAGACCTTGATTACATCTAAATTCCAGGATTCTGAAGGCAATTTTTTCATGTCTTGAGCCTATTTGTTTCTGACTGATTATCTCTTCGGCGTTAACCTTTCACTCCTTTGTATCCCAGACATCAACAGAACATCTTTAATCCAAAACGAAAATTAGGGAAAGTAACAAAGTCTTAAAAGGCACAGTTGAGCAATCCCTGTACAGCACAGTGCTTATCAGAATAAGCTTTTTCTCTGAGAAAATGTGAAAAGTGGTGAGGACTTCTTACAAAGCGCAATTGCTTTAATACCACAGCCTAATCCCCATCCCCAAATCGTTACCATCTCTAGAACTGCTTAGCCATATGTTTGCTGTCAGTGAAACTGTCCCAACAGGTGACAAGGTTTCTGTGTGAAACAGCAGCAAAGGCCAGGCGCTGGCCCCTGGATGGGTGTGAATTCACTTTGCAGGAGTACAGTTGCCCTCAAAATGAACTTATCTAAAACAGCCAAGCGAAGTTCAAAGTTGCTACCTAAGATATCAGCAGGGACAACGATTCCTTTGCAGGAGAGTCAGTGGCTTTGTCTCTCCTCTCTGCTCCACTCCGTGTGGAAAAGACCAAGGTGCAGGGTACAGTATCCCAGGTTTACCTATGCATCACAGGGAGATGTTTTCTATCACAAATTGCCAAACTCTGCCCAGTCCAAGGCAACAGCTACAGTAGCCGGTGTCCAGATGCAGCTTTTATTTGATTTCAATGCTCCCTGCAGGAGGACTGGGGCTGAGTCGGGCTCTCATCATGCCAGCTTGCTTCTCCTGCCCCAGGCGACAGCAGGCAGGGCAGAGGCAGGCAGCGCTGGCAGGTCGGTAGCAGCCGGAGGATGAATACCCCATGCAGGCATTTCCCACCCCCTCGGGAGGTGCTGGCCAAAGGAGATGTGGCAGAGCCTTACGGCTCTCGCAGAAAGAGTGACCAACATGAGAAGAGTGTGAGTGTGGCCCCCTAACATCAGCCAGGTTTTTGTTACCTGGGGTGGACAGTAGATCAAGCTGATTGCTTTAAATAATGCTGTTTATATGCTACTGTCAGGCTACCGGCATTTCTAGATGAAGTGCATACACAAGCCAGGGAAATGGCAAATGTACTTGTTTATCAATGTGAAAGCACAGTTCAAGACACAGGCATCATACCACAGTCTATGTGTTCTTTCCATAAGCATCTGGCCCATGTAAAATGTTTAGGAAAGAACAAAAACTAATTTACAGTATAACATAAAAATGACCTTGAGACTACACAATTCATATTCCCCCTAAATTCTCCCGGAGACCCCAAGGTTTGCTTCACAGACACCGGTATCCCAAAACGCTCCATTTTAGTGCTGATTTGTACCACCTGCCTTATTGTTTTTGCCTTCAGCCCTATCAGTTCTGTTGCACTTTTCCTGTTTTGGAAAGTCTCCAGCTTTCATGACATTTTAAAGTGACCTTTGTGTAGAGTGAAAGTGCCAAACACTAGGCTCTTAATAGCATATCTGCACTTTGTTAGGAACTTAAAAACCCAAAGCTATCATTATAATCTCTGGGAAAATAAATCACATTTAAAGTTCCATGAGGAGAAGAGGAGAGAGATGAGTTATGTCACAGAAAAGGGGAAGACAGTAAATAAATAAACAAGGACTAGGTGAGCAGTCCTTTATTTTTTCTATTGTGACTATTTCCAGATCTTGAAAAATCACAATTTGTACCACAGGGAATGTTTATTTCCTTTTCACAAGGAAATAAAAAGCTGAAAACTGATATTTTATTGGAAAGTTTTCCATTTAACCTCAGAGAAGCATTTACAGGTTGCAGCAGGAAAAGCAAAGGAAATACA
Organism: Opisthocomus hoazin; assembly: GCF_030867145.1. NCBI lineage: Eukaryota > Metazoa > Chordata > Aves > Opisthocomiformes > Opisthocomidae > Opisthocomus > Opisthocomus hoazin. The sequence continues at coordinate 34,015,204 of NC_134416.1, read as the reverse complement.
GAACTTGTTTGCAGCAACAACTACTCCTTTGCCTGCGGCCCAGGGGTGGGAGAGAATCTCTGCTTGAAAGGCTCCAGACAACTTCCACTTTCCCAGAGCCTCGCCAGGGTGGGCAGCTCCGGCAGCCTCGCTGGTACAGTGTTGCACTGCAATGGGAGGGAATGAAGAAGCTATGGAGTGAAAATCCAGATTCATAGGTCAGTTTCAGGCCATGGCAGACTCAGAGCTGTAAGAAATGTGTTTTCAGCTCTCTGTTAAGAGTCTAGGAGAATAAACTGGAAACTCACGTACAACAAGAATTCACTTTGTATGATTGTTCTTATGGAAGCCTGGTGGATGATCTTCACTTTAAGTGATTACAATCTGTTTGTAGTAGAAGACACAAGAGGTATCATGTTGACTCCTTTCCTTGCTACAGTCACAGAAACTCTGACAGTCACAGAGGTGAATTTTAATGGTAAGGCTGAAGATGGGGAATTTATCCCTCTATCTAGGTTAGAGATGAGGATAAACTCTTCCGTAAAACTGCTGTCCATAAATTTCACAGCCTTCTCTCACAGCTCGTATTTTCCAGAATTCATCCTGTTTGCCTTCTGGCAGCTGCCTCCAGTTTGCATTTATATATAAGCTGGACCCAGTCTCTAGCTTTTCCAGTGATGGGTAGAGAAGAAAGGTGACCTTTACATTTTGCATTCAGTTATGATATCTGTCTCTTAACCATCTGCTTGGCCACTTCAGTTTAGATCCTGACCTGCAAGATCTCTCTTAGTCGTGAGAATTTGTCTTCTTGACTATAAAACCAGTAGGCAAAGGTTCACATCAGCACTTTAGCTCCTAACAAGTCAAAATAAACACGTGCGCCTCTCACAGTTGTTTTAACCCTACAGAGAAGGCAGGGAGAACTCTGCGTGGTGGCGTGGAGGCAATGACAAAGGATAAGATACTCCAGTACATGTGTTTAGCATGAATGTTGTGGTGTTACTGAATACTGTCTAATGGAAACAAAAATTAATAGGCTGCTAGAGTGCTTTTTGATTCAATAAATTTCCAGCACTCTGGATTTGGTTTATCTATTTTTTTCCTTATTTAAAAGCAGAGTAAGTGCAATGGGAGGAATGAACAGCTTAGCTGCTCAGCTGGGCTTGGTAGCAAACTCTACCCAACATAATCTTCGTGTGCTCAACTTTAAGCACATGATTAAATGCTGTGCTAGAAGTAGACTGGATTGCTGACCCCTTTCCAAAATGAAGCCCTCTAGCCGTAAGATTTCTGGAGTTCATTCACACCTGCTCCACACGTATTTTCAGAGATCAAGAGCTCTTTTGGCAGGGAAACATGCAATATATTCTGGTAGTTCTTTCCTCCAGTAGTTGTTCTCTTCTTGGTACTGAAAGGAGTATAAATATTTTTGAAGGAGAATGAAAAAATGATGTGGTAAAACCATAAGGCTGAAACAATAAATCATACTGAAAACTAAAAACTCTGGCGGTAAAAATGGTTTTACCTATAGGAACTATTCAGCAATAAAATCTTTTACAGGAAAGGTATATTGAATCCACAAGATGATAATTTTTCATGTATCAAGGAAGCAGTATTAATCCTCTCTCAGAGGCAGATCACCTGTGTTTAACTATTTTACTCAGAAATTATCCGACCTCTCATACAGACAGGAACAACAGAAAAGTAGTGCCATTCAAGATAGAAAACTTAAATCATTCATGTGGAGACAAACACTCTATTTTATGTGTTGAGAAGCTTTTATTGGATCACCACAATACTTTGGATTAGTTACACTATGGCTCTGAAATATCAAGTTATAATTTAGTCATTTTCCCAATAAAAGGAAATAAGAAAATAAAGCAGCACAGTGCATGAGGCTTTGGTCACTGAACTAAGCCGAGTTTTAAGAGCCAGTCCCAGTCCGGTGCAGAGAGGGAATTTCTTCACAGTCTTTCATAGACTCTAGTGCAGACAACTCCTTTCATGGCACATTCCTAAGGCACAAAGGAAAAGATTGATATAAACCTTTCGCTGACAGCCGGTGTGTCTGCTGCAGCAACTTCTGAAGTCAGTGAAAATCCAGATGTCATGTTCTACATCTTCACATAACTTTTAGAGCAAAGCTATATTAAGCTAATGGAGTGGTTTCTATTCTAACATCTTCAGACCTAATTAAGTGGCATATAATGACAAATAGATTGCAAAACTGGGCTCAGCATCCAGAAACAAATTTACTGCCCTGGGTATAATTGCTGGCTTGACAGAAATATCAGCATTACCTAGTCTATTATACCATGGCCCACGAATGCTTTCAATTTTAGAAGATTTTTTTTTTTGTGGAAGCAGAAGTAGCCTGGGTAGTTCAGAGGTCAGGCTTCTGGCCTAAAAACATTTCCACTTATGAGTGACAAAAAATTTCTCCTGACTGTCTTGTCCCAGTGGCCTTCAGCGGCTCGTGGTGACTCACAGCCATGAGGCGCATGGAACAGAGGTGACAGGACATTGAAAAATACCTCGTCAGTCTGCAAAAGCCAAGGCCTCCTCCACCAACCTGTGCGAGGCAAGGGGGAGACGGCAGGATGGAAGAGGGACCCCACCTCTCTGCTTTTTAAAGATGGTTTAATAATTAGAAAAAATCTACACAGAAATGCAGTCATGAGGAGATGCGGAAGCAAATCTCCCTTCAAAATGTATGAGAGCTTAAAGCAAAATGCAGTCAGAACAAGCTAGCAAGTAAAGGCATAATGCTGCGGATTTCAAACAAGTCACCAAAAGTAGTTTGGCTCTGTTCTTTAAAAGCTTTAATGAAGAAAGCACTTTCATTCAGAAGTGTAATCTTAATTTCAGTAGTGACCCTTACAACTAGGGTCCCTAAAATGTGTTATCACCCTGGTCTGACACATCTATGTCTTTCACCAGGGTTGAAGGGGGGATGAGGGGAAGCTGCCGTTCCCCCGCCCTGGGAATGCCGTGGTTCCCTCACCACAGCGGGCATTTCGGAGGAGTCATCAGGACTTGCTGCAGGTCACCGTGCGGGCAGGCCTGAGCACAGAGATGCTGGCTCTCACGCAGCAAACCTCAGGCACCTGCTTAGTGCGCTCGGCATGCTCACACGGAAAAAGCAAACAGAAGTGTGAGAACTGATGGGCTTTAGTGGAAGTAGATGTGTGAAAAGTTGTAAAATCAGTTTTCTACAGTGGACAGGCTTTATTCCAAAGATACGGGAAAGGAAAGAGCCATTCCAGGAACAGCAGTACACAGCTTGCAAACTTTTATTCACATTTCACAGGTTTCTACTATTTGAAGATGTTATTTCTTTCAAGAATAATAATCTTGAGAGCAGTAATTATGCTGTCAATTTATGGCAGCTCTGCCAATGTAGTAACTTTAAAGACAATTTGCTGTATGGAACAATATTTATTTCCTTCCAGCTTGTTTCCTAAGCTTGGTTCCCTTCTTCTCCCTCTTAATTTATCTCATAAGTCAGAGAGAAATCCAAATTGGCAATCTATTTAGACAGAAGCAAACTGAAGTCTGCGTCCTTCTGACCTTTGTCAGCGTACAAGGAGTGTGAACTTACCACCACCATTTTCCCATCAACCAGTCTTCTCCTTATCGTGGTCTCTTTGCCATTCCACTTCTGCACTTGCACCAGTGCCCCTTTCTCCAAGGTTACAACACTCTGCAAAGGCCAAAGGAAGAGTTTCAAACTGCAGTCTGAGCTTCGCAGATTAGAGTAACAACTCACTATACGTTCAGGAAGATCTGCATTCTTGGGTAATGACGCATTTACTAAGATTAGTTTCAGCACCATATTCTTTCTTCTTTCTGTGCTTTCTTTGAATAGTTTGGAAAACTCATAGTGTACTAAGGGGGTAGGAAAAACTCCTCATATTACTCTTCTAGGAGATGTCCAGACCACTCAGAGATCATCAGCCCCCTTACCTTGACTTTCCGGTCATCTGCTGTCGTTTCATCAAACTGCTGGCCCAGTTTGAAAGAGATTGTTGTATTTTTGAAGGTGCTTTCAGTTCTAATCGTTACTATGTCCCCTTTCATACTGATGATCACATCAGGCTTTGCCAGGCCACCCAGTTTCCGGGTAGCTAAGCCCACTCCTAGAAATCAGAAACAAAATAATCAGTACATTCTAGCAAGCAAGAAACTCAGTATCCTTCCATAAATGTTCAGTGGAAGAATAAGGAACAGCTTCTTCTTGAATATTCTAGTGCCTAATTCGGATGAGACACTAATTTTTCAAATATGGAGGCACTGCACTCAGAAGCTGAGGCTGAGTGCACCTTCAGCAAGAAATGAAGATATACATGAGTATACACTTGTGTACATTTAGCTGAGAACAATCATAGACAGTTACAATCTGCATGAATTTGTGGTAGAGATAGCATGGGTAGAAAAATTCAGAGGAAAGCTGTATTCCTCATAAAGCTAGCAAAAATCCTTTTCTGAAAAAAATTCTTGAGAAATCTGAGAATCTGCACTTTTGTTAACCCGCTGTATGAAAGAAACTGGATGTTGAACTGCAAATATGCTGGTGCTTGTTCATTAAAACGTACTGGAGACCAAGAAATTCCTAGCATCCCTTAAGGACCCTTGCCTCTAAACCTCAATGAGAAGTGCAAGTATGAAATATAAAAAACACTGAAGTATAAGAGTGAAGCACTGCAGAGAACTTCAGGGAAAATCCCATGTCAAAAGCCTTTTATATTGGCTACTGCTTTTCAGTCCAGTTCATCGTCTACACATTGTGAGATCTGGGGCAAGTTAGAATGAAGACCATGGATGATGTACTGCTGTTTTATAAAAGCAGAAAGGGGATAGCTGTAGTTATTGCCTTTGTTAATGCTATGCTATGCTCAGATGGAAAGATCCATATAAAAGGATATAAAGCTATCTGTAAAGTATAACATTATTTGGAGCAATTATTCTAATCTGAAACAGTTTTGTTCAGATCTTCAGAAAAATATCTGTAGCTGGAATTTCATCCCACATTTACTCTGGTTAATTAATTAACTGCAGTTCTTTTATTACTCACTGTAACATTTCAGATAAAAGGAATCAGTGTCTCAGTGAATCATTTGTATAGCAAAAGAAATACTGTAGCTGACTGTCTGTGCACTTGCTACATAGGAATGAACCCAGCATTAAAATGAAAAACAATGCCTAATTTATTACATGCTTGGCATTCTTGAGTAACAGATAGATTCATTCATAGGATTTAGACCTCTGAAACCAAAGTGTCATGAGACATCAGCTCCATTATATATTGCAAATTATCACAAGTCACAAGTTTAATGGTGTAATTGAGACAAACATAAAAAGCCTGCTGCATCTCCACAGATTCTTCTCGTTACAGAAAAACAAATTAGATCAGGTCAGTTCAGTTAGACAGAAATAAATTTATGACAGTAATTCAGCACCTGCTTTCTGTTTTTTCCATTTTAAATGCTAAAGGAAAGAAATGAAATTATGCTAGAAATGTAATCAAAGTGCTTTTGTGGCCAGGAAGCAGGCATCATCCATGACCAAAGCATAAGATGAAGAAGAGACATTCCCAAAGAAAGCTTATTAAAACAAAAACAAAACAAAACAAAAAAGAACATTTCTCACCCAGTTCTTTCATATAGTCATCAAAATTTTCACTGGAGACGAGTTTCCAGGTTCCCACAAATCGGTTACACATCACCTTGGCTTTGCGAGGCAGTGGTCCTGCAGAGAGTGACAGCACGGCTCTTGGTGGGAGTCAGAGGGATTGTGTGCCCGGCTCAGACCTTGCTGGCCTCCTTTTAAAGATGGCCAGTGTCTGCGGCAGTCCGGACGGGCCAACTGCAAAGGCAGTGCCAGGGCAGGACAATGTGCAACTTGTCCAAGGCGGTCGTGTCAGTACCAAGGCTCCGGGTGACGCCTGCCTCGGCTTCCTCCACTGAATAGAGCAGGACACGGAGAGGGGCACGTGGGGACGGGGAAGTGGGGCTACCAGTGCAGCCGCAGAGCAGTCAGGGGACACTGTGATGGGGTCCGAGCCACACTGAATCACCAATTATGAGTGCACTGCATCCGTAGGAAACCCAGCTCTGACTGTCCTCCCGGTACCATTCTCCTGCTGTCACCATTACCACTGCTGTCACCCGTGTGCTTGTCAGGTAAATCAAAGCCATGAAGATTTACGGGGGGAGAATGTCAAAAAACTCTTGTACATAGCGTCGTTTTGTTTTACTTTCATGATCCATTCTGAAAAGCGTCTGTGTTTTATCATTTAAAGGCAGAAGTGAATGATTCTGTCCTGTTTTCAGCCTTCGTGTCAGAGCAATGATCCCAAGCTGTGGGTTCTTCCCTGCACATACCCTAGGCAGCACCACAAAGAGAAGAGTCAGCCAGACTTCACTGCCTCCTGTCTTCCAGAACAGGGCATGCTCAGAAGATCACTGCGTTACTGGAGATCAGCCCTTCTGCTTGGCAGGTGGACGGTGAGAACACAGTTTGAGTCATTCAAGGTGTTATCCTCAGTCCACAGTCACATGGTGAGAGCAGAGCAGTTTAGTGGGCTGGGAGGAAGGCATATACCGCTCTCTTTTTGCCTTTCTGCACCTGGAGAGTTGCTCTGTCATAGAGTTAAAGGCAGATTTAAGCCAGTGCCATCATACAAGGCCTTGAATTCGAATAGGTACTACTATCATCATACATCTTCAAGTTTGCCCCCACGAAGGGCAATAGCTTCTTCCGTGCCATGTGAAATGGCGCATTTGGGCCAAACATCTTCCACCACCAGACAAGATGATATAAGAATCTGCCACAGAAATCCTTTCTTCAAGTGGCATTACTGAATGGATTAGAATGTGTCTGCATGCCTCTTTTGTTGCAACTTAAATTTTCACACAATGACAGAATGGCTGAGGTTAGAGGGACCTCCAGAGGTCAGCTGGTCCAACCCACTGCTCAAGAAGGGCCACCTAGAGTCAGGTGCCCAGAGGCATGTCCAGATGGCTTCTGGATATATCCAAGGATGGACACCTCACAAATTCTTTGGGTCCATGTCTGCCTTGTACTGGGGAGCCCAGAACTGGACCCAGCACTCCAGGTGTGGCCTCACCAGTGTTGAGCAGGAGGGAAGGATCATCTCCCTCGACCTGCAACAGTTCTCCTCATGCAGCCCAGGGCACATTGCTGGTTTGTGTTCAACTTGGGTGTCCACCAGGAACCCCAGGTCCTCTTCTGCAAAGATAAGTCTGAAAGTTTGAAAAGTTTGAGTCTGAACATTCAAAATCTTTTTTTAAAAAGAACATTTAGAACTATAGTCTTGTGTTTAGCAAAAACCAGTCACAAAGAACAAATCCATAAACCAAATGTATATTTGACAGGCAGAAATTTAAAGCATTGTCATTCAAGACAAACTATCTGAAACTATTTAGTGTAAGACCACATCAATTGTAATTGTGCCCTTCCCCTTCCTGAACCACGTTCCTGGAGAAAACTATTGCTTGCTGTATGAAAGGATTAGATGGCTTCTTTCCTGTCTGAATGAAAACTAGTTGCCTGTTTGTCTTTTTTTGCATGGTTAGACTTTTCTGCGTTACGACGACCTATAGGGGGTTTTCAGATCTACATTGTAAAGATGGAAGGATGCTGGAGTGATAGGTTGTGGGACCAAATTTCTTGTGTTCAGGGTGGAAAGAGTGAGCTGGAGCTGATGCTGGGCCAAGGAGGGTGAGGTTTGGGTCTTGCCTTGAAAGCTGTCATATGCAGCAAGGGGAACATGCTGAAACAGGAAAACAGTACAACCTGGGCAGGGAAAATATTGTAGTCTTTGGAGCATACTGTGTTAATGGGGAAGTAACAGGGTCCTAAGTCACAAATTTTGATTGTATATGCAAAATGTTTTTATCCCATCAGTCATAACATCAACAAGAGTAACTTAAGTAGAACTTCCCGTTTCTGCTCAAGTCCAGTTACAGTGCAGCATAAGGAGGGAAAGTCTAGAGTGAGTGAGAATGAAAACAAAGTAAAGAAGAACTCTTTTTCCCCCATGGTAGGAAGCAGATGCTGTATCTGCAATAAGTAAATAAATGTCAGTCTTCGAAGGTGTTGTCCACACAATGCTCTTCTGAAGCAGAGATGCATTATATCACATTTTGTATACAGAACAGCTAGCTCTTTTATCCAATCTCTGGAAATGAGAGAGCTCCTCCTAAATGAAACTATCCATTATTTCTCAAGGAATAATAGGAAAATATTCTGCCTTTGCTCCTCAGGCATTCTTTGTTCTTTCTTTTAATTGTCTTATCCACATAAAGGCACTTTAACAAGACAAGGCCGGTGCCTTTGGGAAATAAAAGATTATTGGGACGTTGTAAAATCAGGCCCAGAGAAAATCAAGAAAAGCAAATTGGTCAGAATAGAACAGCTATACTGCAGTACCAGTAACCTTAAGAACAAAAGTGACAGAGAATTATCTATACAGACAAACCCCTAGTCTTAAGCAGGCTCAAACAATGTTGTCATTGCTACCATCTATCTCTTTGTCACTAAGAAAAATCAGCACTTTCATTTAAAGGACTTGCAGTCTGGAAAGAAGAGCAGAGAATTACATCCTCAGTAGAAATGGTATCTGTGGAAACCAATCTTTTCTTCAAATTTAAAGAAATAAAGGGGCAAGGATTGTGAGTATATGTGGTGAGAGGGAGATTTGATTCACATTTTTTGCTTATAGCTGGAGTAAACCAAGATTTGAAATAAATACACTAAAAACTGATAGAGAGCTAGAATAGAGCACTAAAAATGTGAAGATACTATTCAAAGAGATAGAGAAAGTAAATTTATGTCAATTTCTTTAAAGGAAATATGATCTGGGCAAATTTAGTGCCAATAAAAGTCTAAATTAAATTCCTAGGAGAATAATGAAGAAAACAGAAATAAAAGCAGAGAATCAAGGTCAAACTTCTGCCTCACTGTGAGGACACAGAGGATGTTTTAACACTGACTCTATGGAGCTGAGGAATTCACTCCAAACACGGGGTTAGCAGTCTGCCTCTTCCCAACAACTACGCTGCAGGGTGTGAAAAGCCCTCTCTCTCCTTAGCTGGGGCACCCCACGAGACCAGACCAAGACTGCCAGGAACGAGGGAAAGGGGGGCAGCTCAGGGCAGGCTACGAAGCTTGACTGGCTGGGACACAAAAGTCCTATTAGTTCCTTCCAGTGGAAACAAAGAGTTAGAAGAAAAACAGAAATATAACAGAAAGGTCAAAGCTCAGGATAAGCCTTGCTTCATCTTTCTCTTCAGCTGCTAAAAATCTGTGGGTGTGAGTCCCCTTTCCCTGTTGTCGTCCAAGAAACCTGTAAAAGAGTAGTGAGCGAATGCGCTAACAGGCAAAGATCTCCTTCTCTCAGCACTCAAGGGTGCCTGCTGCGATAAGTATGTTGCCCATGGGGTTTGTAGAGGCTTGTTGAGGTCCTCCTTTTTCAGAGAGGAATGCTATGGGATGGTTTCTGATTTTTGGAGAATAGTTCTGCACTACAGAGAAGAGAGGGGGACCTGTGCTGGTCTGCAGGCGAGGACAAGACACTAATCTGCCTTTACCCCTTAGAAATGGGTGCTGCCACCTCCATCCAGGTCTAAGAGCACACACCTTTGTAAGAGAGGAATTATCTCCATTTATTCAGGAAGTCACTAGGCTTCTGCCTTTTTTAGAGAATAAATTTTGGCCTTTTTCAGATAATAAATTTCAAACATGTTCATATTCTAAGAAAAGCACCACTAATACTTCATTACGGTGCTGGCCCAGCTAAAGATTACAGACAGAATGTCACTTTATGGAAGTTTCCAGAAGCTGAAGTTTTAAGTGGTTTGATTCATTCACAAAGCCTGAATTCATTCACCACATACCAAAATAAATGGTGATGCTTTCAGAAGAGATTACCTGCCTCTGAAAAATCAGGCTGTGAATGTTACAATTGTAATTGCAGGCTTTATAAAGAATGTAAGATTTCTGGAAAATAAAGGCTGTTTTATGAATACTGAAATATTGGAAATCTGACCTCTGAAATACAGCATTTCCATATCCGTGGACAATGGGATATATCTAACTATGGTCTGATCTTTAATGTCTATATATAGCTTATCTAAGTCAATGTTGTGGTTTCTTATGATCACCTCTCCCATGTAGGTTTTCTGGCACTGAACTGTGGTTTTATCTTGGCTTTTGTAAATAATTTTGGTTCTTGTTAAGTGCTAAGTAGATTTATTGTGTTATATATGGGGTACTCTGAAGCATACTTCCTTCACCTATGCAACTGCTGTTCTTTAAGCTAATGAGATTTAACAACAGATGAAGCCAAGGTAAAAACAGGGGAGTTGCTTGTTCACAGGTTTTTTAACACTTTCTGCAGAATTTACTGACAGTCTTTCGGAGCTGGTCTTAAGTGACTGCTTAGCTCATCTAGAGTGCAGAAGTCCTTCCTTTTCTTTTCCCCTCTCCAGCTGCATTAATAGTGCAGAAGCTTGGGAACAGTCTGAGTCATGCAGAGGAAAGTTCAAGTGTATGAAGTCTCTGCTGCTGGCAGCAAGCACTCAGCCCCATCGCCTCTGACAGCTGACCTCAGGAATGTCAGGAATATGTGGAATTTGGTTCACAGGTCTTAATTGCACAGCATGAGATATGCTCATTTCCCCATTTTGTAGTTAACTGCATACATTTTCAGATTCTTCTTGTCCAGGTTTTCCCTAGACTTTTTTTTTTTTTGTCCTCAGTTTGAGTCCTCCCAGATGTAGAAATCAGGGGTCCTGAGGCTTGTGTTCCCAAAACTGATCTAACCTAATGAGCTAGTAGATAATGCATATAGGAAATAAAGGAAGTTGTACAACTAGCAAATTTTTATAGGATATTAGTAAGCCTGAGAGTACTTTTTAAGCTATGATTCTTAATTCAAGGCTTTTTGTCTAATCTAGGACTAAAAGAGATATTTAGGAAAGGGACGTTAACAAAATAATCACAACTACGAGCTACAGCAGCTATAATTTCACACTTCAGGTGGAAGAGAGCAAGATCAAGCCACTTCAGATTACCTCTGGCTTTAAAATTGTCAGCACTTGTGCGAGGAGGAGGTGCCTGGTTCCTTGCTCACGTTGGAAGCCAACCCTTGGCATCTACAGCAATCATCCTCCTCCCTGCCCTGGGAACAACGCCCTTCGCTCGAAGCCAAGAGCAGCAGCCCTGTTATTCCCCTTGCTGTGCACGGACTCCTTGCAGTGGGTAGCCCACACACAGCGCTCACCATAAGATGTTTTTGTGTCCAGCTCTACATCTATCTTTGTCACACAAGCATCACTCACCGGATCGTCTCTGATTCTCTTTGCGCAGTGAGATGGGTCACAGTTACTGAGTGTGGTACCAGCTCTCACGCGATGCTTTCCCGCACAGCACCCTTTCCCATGTTGCATCCCCCCCCAGCACCTTTCTGACAAACTCCAGCACAAGCACGGGTTGTAGAAAGCTGCGCATTTTATTGAATAGCCACAAGAAATTAGACTCGCTGTATGTAACTCTTTTGGGATATGTCTGTAAAAAGTACAGTTCTCCTCAAAATGAATTTGTGGAGCTTTTCTCCTTCGGTTGTTTTTCTCCAGCTTTAAGCATTAATCCTGTGTGAACATGGCTTCTTCATGCTTTTTCATACACTCTTTTGCAGGTAACATTATTCATGGTGCATTCCTGGAAAGAAAGGCAAATTAATAGGCTTTTAACTCTCACTAAATGTTTGTCAGTCAGACGGTAAAGAATTACTTATGCATTGGGAGTCAACGTAAGAAAAAAATTGCATTTCTCCTCCTCTAAAACCAATTGCCAAAACAGTGAAACTCAAGTTTGAGAGCTTCAACAACAGAAGTCTGAAATACAAGCACAGGACTGAAAGAAGATCAAAGGACTACTCCAGCAACCCCCAGGAGATTTCTAATTTCCTCTTAAAAACTTCTAAAGGAGGCTCCTAGGACTTCTATGGAGAGTGACTGGATGCTGGAGCTGGGAATTTGTCTTTTTTCCTTTCACCTTTTGCAGCTGTGGCTTGTCTTCTTCACACACGTGTGCACAGCACACACCCACGCATACACCCACGGAGTCCTACACAGCTTTCAGACTTGCAGCTGCTGGTGTCAGCCTCTGCATGTTAGGCTCTGTCCTCATCTACTTTTCTGCTAGATCAAACTCTGTTTTGTTGAATCTTTCTTTAATGAAGTTGTTATTAATAACTATTTCTATTTATTCTCTTCTGGTCTCTATCCAACGAAATTTAAATCTGAAATTTATGGACTTATTATTTTTCTGCAGGGGAGGGCAGGACTCTTCAGGAATTTCATGTATGTGTATCGTTTTCTAGCATGTAGGAATCTCAGCTGCCTTTTATGAACCCAGTTTTAGTCCCCTCCCAGATTCTTCAGAGTTTCTTTCCTAAAACTGGAGAGCGGCGCTGGGAAGCCCCAAACTGCATGCCAGCCTCACTGGCACAAAGTCAAGCACAATACTCTCTGACCAGATAACATCAACCAACAGAGCTGGCATACAGGGGTTTTTTTTTTGCTATAACATCATATTATTGATTCAGTTGTTGGTGATCCATAGTACAGTTCCCACCGATGGCTGTTGACTCTCTACTGGAGATGAAGAGGAGTATTTTGCACCAGGACAGGGCGAAGGCTCCTTGCTAATGTTTCCTCTATACTGTCCAGGACTTAAAGAATCTGATATAGAAAAATTTCCCTCATGGGGATGTTGGGTTTTTCTCCCCACTCTTTCCTAACCACATCTTGCTATGAATGGAGAACAGGCACTGCCGTACCATCCCGTAAGTTCAACAACACTTCAGTTTTAACACATACTCCAGACTCATTCAGAGAGACTTCTCACCAAGTGCACAGAGCCTTTTCAGAAGATTTTTACTCCCTGTGTTTGAATCCAGTGTAATACGTCTGCCAAACATGAATTCTGCGCAGTGAATTCAGTGATTAATTAACAAAAACAAACTCACCACCACCAGGCTCCCATCCACCACTTTTCTCTTAATGATAGTTTCTTTTCCATCCCACTTCTGCACCTGGTTCAGTATGCCGTTGTCTAGGGTTATGACATTCTGCCAAAGAAAAAAACCAAAGCATGGCTGTTTCATCAGGGTGCTCCGGGCTGAAGAGAAGACTGTTGCCATATCCAAACAGCACTGAAGCACAGAGCATCCATAGCACTCTTACCTTTGAAGGCAGCATTTCTACACTGGATGTCAAAATCACAACTCCGTCCTTGTGCTCCCACACCCTTTTTGAGAGATGCATTTGGAAAGTGCTGGTTTTGAACTCACCTTTGTTTTTCTGTCATCTGCTGTAATCTCATCAAACTCTTCACCCAGCTTGAAAGAGATCTCTGTATTTTTGAAGGTACTTTCGGTTTTGATGGTTATCACATCACCATTGATGCTGATAGTTACATTGGGCTTGGCCACACCAGCCATTTTCCTGGTAGCAAAACCCACACCTGTAAATAAGACAGGGCACTATGAAATTTTTACCTTTAGTCAATGTTTTTCTCTTATTTGTTGGGGAAAAAAAAAAGACTTCATTGCTGATTCCCGTATTACTTTCTGATTTTTTTATTCATTCTATGTTGCAGAGTTTCCTTTGTAACATCTCACTAGCTTGGTGTGTTTATAGACCAAGCTGGGTGGGATGACGTAAGAAAATTCTCTGCTCTGTCACAGTCAGAATAGTAAAAGAATTATTTTGAAGCCTGAGACAAGATTTTAATGCCAGATATTTGCACATAAACTTGTTCAAAATAACTGTGGTGGTTTGTACACTAACACATACACTAATTGTATCTAAAAGTAAATAAACAGAAACATATGACAGTTTCTAAGCCACAAAACCAAAGAAACAAGCAAGAAAAAAGTAAAAAAAGAAACCACTTTTAATATTTTTCAGTGGCTAGGCTGAATAAAAGGAAATGATTAAGAAATTGCTGGCAATGGTTACGTCCTGAGTAAAATCTGGGGTAAAGATTAAGAGTGCAAGACTCTCACTGAAAGCTGTCTGAATGCTGCACAAGTCTCATTGAGTACTTTATCCCTAATATGCAAACAACCCCCCAGCTTTTTAGCATGCACTGATTCAAACAGTGCAAGTTACCCCACACTTCCCCCATGTAAAAGAACATGGAAACCTTTTAAAGCTCTGGTTTAATTCTAAGCAAGAAGTCTACACCTTTAGAGAAAAGTGCTGTCTCTCAAATCTTTTGTAAGTATCTGCCTGAATCTATGCAATTTTCTTTGTTAATATTCACTGGAGGCAGCTACAGAGTTTCATTCACTACAATATCCATGACAATTAATCCGTCTCCTAGTCCAGCAGCAATATAAAGAAGTTCAGTTGTGTTGCTTCTAGACATAGCGAAAACTTGCTGCATTCTAGCATTGCACCATTTGTATGTCCAAGGATAAAAGCTAATCCACAAAAAACATTGCCGTGACGTGTTCTACTCCCATTTACAACACTACTAAGTAGGCATGCATAGGCTTGGCTTACCTGAAACTATTCCTTCCAGTCAAGGTTTTTCTATGTTACAGGAATGTGACACCACTAATTCAAACAATCAAGTTCTCCAGTTTAAGACTAACTGATCAAAATAGTTGGACTAAAAGCCCCTTGGTAAACAGCATAGCCAGAAAAAGCAAGTAAGGAATAAAGTTCAAAATCAGCATTCCTTCCCTGTACCAGATACAACATCTCCAAATAACAATTCTCACCCAGCTCTTTCATATAGTCCTCAAAGTTTTCGCTAGAAAGGAGCTTCCAAGTGCCCACAAACTGGTCACACATTTTGTCAGGCTACAGAGAAGTCTTCCTCAGGATCAAGCAGAAATGCAGAACAGGAGGATAGTATGAGCTCCAGGAGATCAGGAGTCATCTTTAAACAGGAGCCTTGGCCACATGATGCTCTAGGATGACCAATGAAGAGGGAGTCCCAGTGCCCAGTGTTTTCCTTCCTCCTCCACCCCTCCTTTGCCAGTAGGTCATAGTGTTATTATTCATATGCCCTTACTAGCACAAAGATCACTGTCCTGTTTTCATTTAATTATTTTTGTTATTCAAGCACAATCCACTTTATAGGCAAATTAAATCGTGTTGTCTTTCAGAACAAAAAGGTAGGCTCATCCCACAGAGGGTTATGTTCTCTCCCATACCCTTTTGTATCATTTCAGTCCACCATGTTAAAGGGACACAACTAAATTCCTAAACTGTAAGATCTGAAAGGCTCACTGAGATCATTTAGTTTGCTTTCTGCACCCCCGCAGTCAGATACTTTCTCCACGGAGGCACAGAATTACAGGAAAAAGTGGATTTGGGGCAGAAAGAGAGAGTGTGGCTGCAGAAGGGTAAGGCAATAAAGTTGCTTCCTTGTTTGCAATGTCCTTATTGTTGTACCACCAGAACGAATTGACCAATAGGTCCATATTCTGCTTTTAAGTGATGGAGAGAGATATAGGGCCCTGTGAAAAGCAAAGTAACAAAACAGATGATTTCTCTCCCTTTTGCTCCTGTGCCTTCTGAAGACCTATGTCCCAATGACTAGCATTATGGCTAGTTACGGCATAAAGCTAGGCTCTGATGTCGTCCCACCAAAGGTCCCTGGACAATTCATGTGTTTTCTGCCAAGCAATTTCTCAGACTTTTGTTTTTGGCTGTAACATGCTATTCCAATGGCAAAACGTAGCTAATAAGTGCAGATGCCAACCCCTGCAATCTTCTTTTGGTGGATTTCCTGGAAATACTCTGCTGGTCATTAGGCATCAAGTATGTTGGCCCATTTATTTTCATACTTGTTGACTTTGTCAGTAACAACACTGTTTGCACTCCCAAAGCCATCTCTTAACCAGGACCAACCACCCCAGTCCCACAGCCTCTCCTCACAGGGCAAGTGCTCCAGCCCCCTGAGCATCCTGGGGGCCCTCTGCTGAACCCTTTCCAAAACTGGCTGCAGTACCCTGGATATAGCCTGAGGAAAACGGAATACTCACTTCCATCAATCTGCCAGCTGTGCTCCTGTTCGTACAGCCGGGGACTTTTTTGGCCTTTCTGCTGCCAGGCCTCAGCTCACTGCCCACCAGGACCCCGAGGGCCTTTGCTGAAGAGCTTCTCCCTAGCCAGTCTGTCCCCAGACTGCATTGCTGTGAGGGCTGAAAATGTTTGTACATGTATAATTAGTTACCCTCTTGTGATTTTAAGGCTGCAGACTGTAGGAAAAATTATTCTTTTTTACCTTTTCTTTTCCTAGAATAGTTAATCTTATGTTTGGTCTATTTTTTTTTGAGTTTTTGCATATTTATTGACTTTGGGTTAATCCCAAAATAAGTAAAATAATATTCTAATTATTGATGTCAATTATGCCTTTCCTGATTGGTTTTCTTAGAGTATCACATGCTCAGGTCCTCTTTAAAAGGAAACTCTGAGGGGCCCTTAAATTTGTGTCATTATCTCGGGTTTTTTTTCTTAGGATTATTGACTTGAGAAACACTGCACCACATGTGAGCAGTTTGTAGGAACCTGAAGACTGAAGTCCAGTAATCACATACTGAGTGCTTGAAAGCATTGGGTGAGGATTGCTGCAGGGCCCCAGACAGAAAGGTTGCGATCTGGTTGAACTCAGTTCCTGCACTTACTTTTCTTGCCTTTTGGAAACTGTCCTGTGTGTGGCTTACTACAAAAACGATTCCTCTCTTTAGAGGGGAAATAAGGCTTTTATATTCAAAACTACAGCCTGAGAGAGAGAATTCGCCTTCCTTTGGTGTTAACAGCTGTCTGCAACGCTTGTGCTGCTGGAAGAGGTTTTTGGGAGAGAAGTGAAGCACCTGTTCCATGGAAATCAGTTTGCAGCAGACAAGCGCACCCTCCTTAGGCAGCCAATTACTTGCTTCTATTTAAAGTGAATCTGGGCTATTTGTAGATGTCTTGCAAACACGATGACTCAAAAATGCAAGAAGAAAGACAGCTTGTGGGTTGACTTGCTTGTTTACTTCAAAGCAAGCAGCAATCTGGGAGTAGGCTCATGGCTCTCACTTGGGAAGTATCCTACTGATGGTCTCCTTTCCCTTGGGAGAGACTTCCAGTGACAAGAGATAAGCTTGTGGCATTGATGTCATCTAACACAAATCCTGACTGCTGTCTGGGGCAAAGGCCTCAAGTCATACAGCCCTGCTGATAAAGACTGAACTGCTTAATGCTCATGAAGATATCAGTGGGGCTTCTGAGCCCGGAGCTTAGGCAAACCCGGGATTCACGTCACTTGCAGAAGTGTCTTGCCAGCAAGAGCTGGGCAACCTGGCTAAACATCTCTGTGGTCACCAGCACTGATGGGATCTAATAATGTCAAAAGCAAGGGCATCTTCAAAAGTGCAGAAACCTCCTTCAAAATAAGAGGGAATTTTGAAGAAATCACAGCAGGGAAGAGGTAAACCAAGGAAGGAAAGCTGGCAACTGTCCAAAACAGTGAGGAAATGCTGGTGAAGTAAATTTGTCACAGAGGGAAACCCTGTCTCTTAATCCTGGTGTGAACGGATGTAGCCATAGTCTGTAAACTACAATGATACACTGTCTGCAACATGTTTTTGGGGTGCCGTGAGCTTTGAGGATGGTTCCTGATGCAGAAGGCGCAGAAGTGGAATAGCAAGGCAGCAGCTGTGCAAGGGAGATTGGTGGATGGGAAGGTGGTGATGGTGGGTTAATTCTTGCTCTGTGAGTCAGACCAACTGTGGAGATCTACTTGAGATAAACAGCTTTTCACAAAAATGAGCGCAACAGTAACCTCCCTGTGGCTTTTCTGGGTGTGCATGAGGAATGATGCTGCTTCACATCACTAGAGTACGTGAGAAAGAGGACGCTTATACCCTTAGATGAGATCTGTCACTTAGGAAAGCTTTTAACTGAGGACTGTGCCAAAGTTTTCCTGGTACTTTAGATATGTATGGATTTGTCAAAATAAAAATACAGCTTACTCTCAAATGTGAAAACATGAATTAATAAATCACAATTATGACCATTAGCAACACTCTGCTTAAATAAAGTCTTTTTTCTCCAGTTCCTCCTTGTCCCAGAAAGGCAACTGCATACAACTCCCTTGACTGCTATAGCTATTGAACACTTGACTACCAGTGAACAGCAGTGTACTGGGCTTACACAGTTGTCTCCGTAACTCTGCCACTCTTTGAATCAAAAACTGGGATTAAAAGGTAAAAAGACATCCATGCTCGATTCCAAACCTGATGCCATAGCAGACTATTAGCCTGCTGACAATGACTTCTGCTGAAAACTTTCTTAAAAGGAACATGGCTACTATGTGGGGTTATTAGTGGCACAGATGGCAATGTTCACAGTAAGAAAAAATACATATTCTTGAAAAAGTTACTAAAAATAGGGATTTTCCCTTAACCGCGGAAGAAAAAGTGGCTTTGCTGCAAGTTTCCTGATCAAGCACAGTAATATCTATGGAGAGGATGGGCTATAGCAACTCTTACACCACAAAGGAGGGACCATGTCACACTGGTGCTGCTGCAACTTAGGCTGAGCAAAAGTATTCTTAATACTTGTCTGGCTGGATACTGGAGTGGGAATCTGTTCTAAGGCCCCAGGGTAACTTCAAGAAAGGTGAGCTAATGCTGGAAAGCAGGCAGGAACAGGTAAGATGATGCCCATCTCTGCTCGCCAGCTTGCTATTTGCATTTCTGATTAATGTTTGAGACAGGTGAATTGCCTTCGACTTCTGCCTAGCTGGGAAAAGCTATAACCAAAGCTTCAGCACTTGCAATGTGATGCATTGACTTTACAAAATACTGGCTTCAGCTGGTTTGAAAGTTCAAGAGGCCAATTGGTTTTCAGTGTTGTTTTTCTCTCTCCTGGGGAAGGAGGTGAGCAGGAGACATGAACAGGTCCTTTTTCCTCTGCTCGGCAGAACAGTCCACAGCAGCAAACTGGTGCTCCCCCACTTGTGACTTTAGGCCTTACTCAGGACTGAGGGTGCTATTGCAAATGGTCACTTTGCTGAAGAAGTCAAATTTTGCCAGCAGCAGCAACAAATCTGTTGTTTCCTTGAGTGGCTACCAGCCCCACTCTACCCAGTTACTTTGTTGGTCTGTGACATTTGGAGACCTCAGACTGGCGGGCCCCAGTAACTGGCTTTTACTTTCTGTGATTTTGGGTTCTTGTGTATCCTTCTGGACTTTAGCCCAACCAGTGAGTACTCCGCACCCTTAAATAGGTTTCCAGTATCCGAAAGCAGGACTGTGAAACTTGAAACGTCTAAACGGTGTTTCTGAAGCACTAAGCTAAGTTTGTGGTAATGCTAAGAACAGAAATGAAATCTCATAACTGCAAGCCATAGTAAGATCAATCCCAGAACCAAACCTGGTGGTTGACACCATTAGGTTGCAATGAAAATACACAGGATTACATTTTGTGAACTTGCTTTAAAGAGGAATTAAAAAATGCAGATATGGCTGGAGGGAATGGCAAACCTCTGGACCCTTGCCTTCACTGCATTCTCATGAGAGTAGTGGTGACAGCAGAGAATCTGTTTTTTCTCAGCAGATGGCGTGGCAATAATGTATGCTCTCAAACATTTGTTGCTCATGCCAGACGACTGCTGTTCCTGAGGAAAACACTGACTTCTCATACACTGCTCTAACATGTCTGTGTTCCCTCATTCCTGGAGCAAGTCAGTTGGCATTGTGAACCACATCGAGCAATGCTATGAATCGCAGGGAGTGAGTTAAAAGGAATATCAGAAGAGTAGGGAGAGAGAAGTATTTGCAAATCAGTTTTCATTGCAACGAGAAGAAATGCAGGTATGCTATCTCGTATAGGCACGCAGGTGATAGGCTTCCAGAACATACTGTGGGCATTTCTGTATAAGAATACTCAAAATGTCAGAGATCTACCTCAGATACACTGTATTCAGGAAATGCCATAGAGATATTAATGATAAATCTAACTTTTTGCCTTCTGAACATTTGTATGAGAGAATATCTTCTTTTGCTGGCTATAATGTAGGCACTGCAGATGTTTCATGTTTGTAACTACCTACTAATTTCGCTCGTCTAAAGAACAAGTTTAAAATTGTTCAAAGTTTCTGATGGTCAAATCTGTCCAACTTCTTTCATGTACTGTACAAGTCTTGCATCTAACATTAGGACATTTCCTCTTGAGAGCGTACAATGAAAGTCAGCCTTTTTCTGAGTCCTACTTTGTCTTGTCCATGGACTTCATTTCCCTCAACTTGCCTCAGGGCACACAAATCCTGCTTGTTCTTCCTCCCGGGTCTTCCTCCCCCCCCCCAAAAAAAAAAAAAAAGAGTGCTTTTCTTTTCTTACTTCTTTATCCCTAAAATTCTCTCAAGATTTAGGGATTGCAGTAGACTTGCAAATGAAGAAAGTCATCTGTTTCCCAAAGCACTTTGGGGTTTTTTCTAGCAATTTGAAGACGTGGTAATAACATTCTGATAAATCCCTTTGTAGTTTTTCCTAAGACTTCTTCCAAATTATCCCAGGTCATCCAGCTGAAACCATCTCTTCAAGCACCCGTCTGATCAAGGCGATAAGACTGTTGGCTGCTTCTGCTTTGGGACTGCCCAACAGGACTCCATTCCAGTTCTGCCTTGTTACAGCAGCTCGTATGATATCGCATGCACTGAGCCAGGCTTGCGTCTTCTTTCTATGCAGATCTGCATTTAGAATCCTTCCAGTGGTTTGTTTGTTTGTTTGTTTCTTGCTAGATAATTTTCAGCAAGCTGAGGAAAAATCTTCAAATAAAGATGACAGACTAGTGCATTTTGGTAACCTGCAATATCTTGTGTGTTTAAGCTGTTCTTATCAGTGCCTGTCCTTCTCTTAACAGTTGCCCTCTTGTGAAGTGAGAACATTCCCAGAATTTCACTTCTCTAAGAAAGTTAAAGAAACAACAAAGTGTAAGAACAATATTTCAACAAGACTAAAAAGTCCCTGTACAAAACATTTAAGCTTTGTTGAACCTGCACTTTGAGTAAATATACATGGGTTTTTTCCATCCTTGTTCCTGCATTTCTTCACTCTGTATGTCACAGTTCATAGTCAGCAATGTTTAATCTGACAGGTTGCTCTGAAACTTTCATAGAAGGAGCTGCTTTGTGGAGGCCACCAGCTGCAGCCCAGCCATGTACCTCGCCTGGGCCAGCGGCCTCTCGCAGCTGCCTCCTCTGCAGCATCACCTCTGAATTTCACTGTCACAGCCTTCTCATTTCATCTCGTCTCATACCGGATAAAGCAGGTTAGGAATCAAAAGGATCTCTGAGGAAAGAAATGCACAGTGTTTTCTAAAGCAATCTATCACTCCTGCCTTTCCTGCTCTGCAGAGCTGTCTTGACAGAAACAAGTCAATATTTCTTATGTTTGGCATCTAAAAATGCATATTTCCAATCAGGGGGTGCCTATAAAATACATTGCTTAATGTCAAGTAGTAACCCAGATCCTTGCTTGGGATGCTGCAGAGGGCCTGGAGGCACAGGGCAGCTCGCACAGGAAGGACAGATCTTGCCGACACATGTGTTGCATCCCTCCCTGCAGGCATTTTCAGCAGATGTGGGCAAGGCTGTCTCTATGGTTTTTGTTGCCCAAATCCCTAGCTGCAGCTGAGCCTTAGTTTTGGCATACACAGAGTCTCTACAGCTCATAGTGACCATTATGACACCAGGCTGAACCCTAAAATGGACCCTGCAGTCAAAAAATTACTTTAAAATCCTCTCTGCCTTCTACTTTTCTTCCTCTGGAGGTTCTCATCACAGCTGGCAATCTTGGGAAATTTTGGGTCTCTAGTGGAGACAACATGATCTTTCAGGAAAAATGAACATCTTCAGCTGTCCTTCTCTGTACAGGCAGCTGTTTCATTGATTTACCTTCCCTGTGCTCACTACAAAAGCCCCTCACTACAAGAAGGACACTGAGTTGCTGGAGTGTGTCCAGAGAAGAGCAAAGAGGATGGTGAAGGTTCCAAAGAACAAGTCCTATAAGGAGGGACTGCGGGAGCTAGGGCTGTTTGGTATGGAGAAGAGGAGGCTGAAGTGAGACCTTATCACTCTCTACAACTACCTGAAAGGAGGTTGTAGTGAGGCAGGTGTTGATCTCTTCTCCGAGGTAGTTAGCGATAGGACGAGAGGTAATGGTCTCAAGTTGCATCAGGGGAGGTTTAGATTGGATATTAGGAAAAATTTCTTTACTGGAAGAGTGGTTAGGCATTGGAACAGGCTGCCCAGGCCAGTAGTTGAGTCCCCATCCCTGGAGGTGTTCAAAAAACATGTAGATATGGCACTTCGGGACATGTTTTAGCAGGCATCGTGGTTTTGGGTTGACGGTTAGACTTGATGATCTTAGAGGTCTTTTCCAACCTTAATGATTCTATGATTCTGTGCTTTAAAGAGGATTTCTACTTATCTCAACATCTTCCCAAACTCCTCAAACTATCAAAGAGCGAAGCGCTGCTTTAGCTTGTAACTGCTCAGACTGCTGCATTTCATCTATTAGGACATTGTCAAGAAATAAGCAGACCTGGAAGCCTTATCCCACACTAACATCAGCTATTTGTATTTGCACACTATCTATTGTAATGCTGGTGTGGCGTTGCTTCATGGAAGCACTGTACAGGAGTCGGCTATTGCTGTTATCAGCCAATTTTCAGAGTGTGTTGGAGTTAGAGCCACAGCATCCCTCTGAGATGCTGACTGAAGGCCTGAAGCACACGACGCCATTTGCAGGAGCATTGCTGCCTCCTTTTCCCTAAAGCAAGGGCCCTCTATCTTGGCCACCTTTATTTGTTTCAGAGCTTCTGATGTTTCTTTACAGTACGCTGAGTTCTGTCTTTCCTGTTGGGGAAGGTTGTTGCAAACACTTGTTGAGGTGTTTGCCCCATGATGAGGGTACAGCAGTTTATGCTGCCTTAACAGAGGCTCTTTGTACCTGTTTTTGGTATCGTGAAATGCCTGGTGGAACCACCAGCGCAGTGTACATGAGGTGACAGCAGCACATCTTCCCACGCAAGAACTGAAGGAGCCAGACAGCAAGCACGGCATGAGGCTAAGCACGTGTTCTTTTTTAACAGACGCCGCTTCTTCCTCAGCCCCTGCAGGTATGGCTTCCTCATTCCCTCATATCATTTTAGTCTTGCTGCCAAATTATTTAAGCTGAATATTACTTAATTGCTTTTATGATGTGTTATGGTTTTAGGTTGTACATATCCCTGTTCTAACTACTTTCTTTGTTAGTTTTGTGAACATGAACTTCTGGTAAACCAATATTAACTTGCTGGAATTATATTGCAGTATTTGAAAATCCCTTCTGTCATTTATAACTTTCTGCCTGACTTATTGCTCCTTCAAACTGCTCACCACAATTAAGGCATGACTGTCCCCTTCTTGGTCTATATAAAGCTTCTGTGAAGAAGCTCCCTGCAGTTACAGCACCTCAGGTCCTTCCCCTGCTTATATAAGTGGCATGAGTACAATCATCAGCATCAAGAGCAGAAGTGAATGGCAGAAATGTTACTTTTGACTGTTGAGAATGACTCCCTGGGTCACAGAGCCTGAGCCAGAGATATTGGTTGTTTCACGAACATCTAGCACGGTTCTGTTGTACAAAAACAGGTTTGGTAGAAGAAAATAGTCTACTGTTTGTGTTGCACTGTTGTTCATCCAGTTTCCAGTTATTACCTATGACTTGTTTAGCCTATAAACATTTGTTTATAGTTAAATACATGATAAAGTGTTGCTGGGCTCTGTGGGGTGACTGAACTGTGTCTGGTGTATACCCAGAAAAAGCTGTTTCCTTCCAGCCCTCTTCAGTTCCCTGTCCTTAAGGATGTGAACCTGAAGTCTGATGTCTCCTTGCCTTGGTCTCCTGCAAAGCCTGTTACAAAAGTGTCATGTTTATCTGATTTTTCAGTTTTTCCATTTATATTTTATAAAATGCTTTGAACTGTTAATACCAAGGGTAGAGGTTCTCAGAAAATATGGCATCAAAGTAATTATAAATAACTTTCAGGCTCATGCGTGAAAACTTTTGAAAAAGGTGACTGGAATTTCACATGTCACTTTACTCTTGGAAAACTAGGCCCTGGTTACCTAGCAGACCACTGGTTAAGCTAGGATGGAAAACCAAAACCACATCCCTTTTTCCTGAAATTAGTGTATTATTTATAAATTCAACCTGTGTCCGGGGCTGCCCAGGACCCATTTTCAGTGGGAGGAGTAGAGTGCCTCTTGCCCAGAAGAGCTGATACTTCGGGTGTGTTAGTGGGAAGTGGGGTACACAGGTTTGAATTCCCTCGGGCTGAAGAGGCTACTGAAACTACCTCTCTCAATACTCAGACAGCGAAAGAGAGGGAAGTTTTGGTCAGTTGTTTTGGTTATTTTTCATTAGTGAGACAGTTGTCTGCATCTGCACGGAGCAAAAGCATGTTCACAGCTGACAGAGCTTCACAGAGGTTCCCATATCTGGAGAGGGCTTCAGAGAGATGCTCCTTCTCTCCCGCTGAGCTGGCATGGGCATTTCTTCCCTTAGCATGGTGTGTAGTGGAGATTCTTCTCTTTAGGATCTACCCTTCACATGTGGAATAACGAAAGCTCCCCATTTACCTTGGCATTGAGATGTCTTCTTCCCAGACTTTAGCTTAAGTATTAAACATTTGGGTTTTTGATCCAGCATTTACTGTTCCAGCTAATCGGTTATTATGTAGTGCAACAGCATAAATTTGTATTCTTCTGGTACCATATCTCGATCTCATTTATGGAAATCTCTGTCATAGACTGACATTCATGAAAAGGGAGTACTTTACTGGAGTAAAGACGATGAATTAAGATTCATATATGAAGTCTTTAAAATTAGTTCTAAATAAACCTGCTTTTAGGGTGATGTCCAAGGTGCTTACAAAGTCAAAAGTACCAGTCCATTCACATTCCTTCCTAGAGGAATATGAGCTTGTGAAATGGGAACACATTAGCAGTTGGAGATAATGGAATCCAACTTCATTAACTAGCAAGGTAGATAATGCCAAGACAAAAAGGAGTGGTAATTAGTCCTGGTGCAAATCCCCACCTGCTGTTACCTTGGTTCTCTTTTTGTGGGATTAATTAAAGGAAGGGCTCAGATGATCACCTTGATACACATAATATCATTTCAGATAGATTTTAAGACTTACAAGTCATTAAGATATTTTCAAACTCTTTCATGGAAAAGTGAAAAATGTTGGCCACACTGAGGCAAGCTGTCTGTGAGGACTCTTCATCTACAGGGAAGTGGCATTATCAAACCATGAAAGACTTGATGCACCAGTGGACCACTGTGTCTTGAATGAGCTGCTTGCTTCTTTAGATGCTGTGAAAAAAAGCTTGTAGAAAGGAGTCTCACTGTGGGCAGTGTGGTGTTTTAAATCCATACCTGATCCCTGGAATGGTGATAGAATGTCATCAAATACTGCTGAATTAAACGTGTGCTATTAACAAGATACACAACACAGGAAAGCTCTTTCAGGCTCACTGCCAGTTTTTAAGAAAGTACAGAAGCACCAGGCAACCACAGAGCTCTAACCCGATGGGCCAAGTGTAATCGTTAAGAATACCAAGATCCTTCCGGAGTGTGTAAGTCACCAAGGGAAAGTGGTCAGTAATTCAGGTTATACAGGTACAGTTCTGCACAGATTTGCAAGGAAGAGGAATCTGGTTCACTAATCCTAAATTATGACAGTTCTTCATGAGTTTCATTGTCTCCTTCTATATCTTTTTAGGAATACAGTATAAGATTATCTCCATGAGAATTGATGAGGAATTATTCCATGTAGCATCAGAACTTGCTGTTGTGAACTGGTTTGATTATACCTGAGATTTGCAATCACTTTTTTATAAAAACAACCATCAAAGATTTTACAAGCATATTGAAAGCATCCCTGTAACTAATCTGCCAGTAATTTTGCTTATTAAAATTCACAAACATACAAAGTAATTAATTTGCTGTATTTACTGCCAGTATAGCTATTTGGAGCAATGTTGAAATTGTTTCATATGATGGTATAGAGGTAGTCTGAGACTTTTAACTTCCAGCTGTAAACCTGTTAGATTATATAATTTGGTTCCTTGCTTATCACAGTGTCTACTTAGGCCGCACTCTTTCTGTCTTTAGAAAGGCTGAGAGATCATTTTTCCTACCTTGTCCCCTAGAGAAATAGACATTTTCTGAAGCAGAAAGAACCTGAGATCCTTCTTGTCTTGCCTGGCAGCTAACTTCTCCGATGCAACATGGTGTTAAGCATTTGTTCCCATTAGCAGTAAAAGAACTTGGATGCAACCACAATGTTGGAGAATCAAGCTTTTGTTGGGGCAGAGAGGCTTATTTGCCAGTTGCTGCAAGTAACTCTAGTAGGATAATGATCACACTTACACTGCCTGCTGTTAGACAGAAGGTGTGCAATGTGGGACAGTACCGAAGCCACTGGATCTGCTGGAGCATACTGACACAACTAGCGAAACTCCTACAATCTCTCTCTCTCTCTGTGCCTAATATGATCTAATATCTAGCTGCATAGCATCTTCTGCTCTGTGAAGCAGAAAATATTGGAGACTCTTTTCTCAACTGGTAGTGCAAATGACCCATGTGTTTCCTGAACATTTGCTGGTACAGAACCTGAGTATGGTAGCTGTTTAAAACAAGAATCTTTCTGTCTCGTAGCCAATAATGTAGCATGTTCTAGGATCAAAGCAGAACACGCTTAACCCAGTATCCTCACTGGCACTTGATGAAACTTCTGTTCACTGTTCTTTGGAAGTTGTGTCTATCACGTCTCAAAGTTGTTGGGATGAGTATGAAGGCTGTAGAATAAGTCTTGTCCAGAGAGAACCTGTGTCTTTCATATACACTTGGTCTAGTGTGGAATCGGGATTAAAATTTCTACATTCATAATCAACTTCAATAAGTCAGAAGTGATGGCCTTTGGACTCATGTCTACTTACATAGAATTTTGGAAGATCCCTCACCTTCTGGTGTACATGAAAAAAATCAGCATGCATCAGTACTTTAGGTTAGCACAGCATTATTTTGAAGTTCAATAATTAACACCATCTTTGTTAGTTTCTAGTTGTACTCATATTTCTGTTATGCAGATAAATGCAAGATGATTAACACTGCATACTAAAAGAACAATTTAATTCTGAAAATATCATTTTATCTTCATATCTTGGAGGTATATGAAGTTCAGTTCTGCAGGCACACAGGCCAGGATAATCACAGGAGCTGAAGTTAAAGGTCTGCCTTACATGTCAGGAGAGATAATGACTTTTAGTTGCTTGAAGGTGCAGTGGTATCAGCCAGCTGAAGTCTGAAAATTGAATATTGCTTGAATGATCCAAAAGATCTGTGGAAATACCTTAATGACTGTTCCGGAATAACAACAACCAAGAGCTGATGTCAACTACATAATTTAGTCTTCAAACTGAAATGGTAACTTTCCTATTACTTCTGGGAGAGTGTCAAGTGCAGCTAGAGCACTTCAATCTCAGATTTCTCTCTTGTGAATATCAGAGGCAAGCTGATCTGTCTCCTGCCTCATCTTTTGCTTTTATCTTCAAATTTGATTGTATTGTTACAAGTAAAATCTCTGAAAAGGAAAAGCATGTTGCATGTTGAGAGAAATCATTAATTCCAATGCTTGAACTAAATCTGATTGTAAGTTGTGTTACTTGGATTACTACTGCCCAAAGTCACAATGACTTCCGTTTCTGTGGTTTTAGGTTATTGGCTGGATAGCTGAATTCTCAACCTGCTTTTAGGCAAGAGGTTGTTCTGTGCTTGGGCAACCTGGGCTAAACTAATACCTAACACACCTTCTGCAGAACAGGCGCCAGAGCATGTCCCTCACACTTTGAAACTTAATTTCTACTATGTGTCAAGCTACACTAGAGGAAAATACACTTCTCATTTTTTTTTCCCCTTCCCCACCAAGCAGACAGACAAAACCTTTCTCTTTTGAGAAAAGAGCAGTCATTTAGATGTGTCTGTTTGTGATCTCCTTGACCTGCTTTAGTGTGAACAAGAGGGCCAGCATTGCCAAGGACCAGAGTGTCGTTGCTCAGAGAGGAAAGTGCCTCTCCTTCTCTGAAATTAGGGCTTGTTGATGACATCAAGATGAATGGAAAGGCAGACACTGACTCCAAATAGCCACTTCAGCAAGCCCGCTGAAAACTGAGCTAAATCCTCTGTCATTCAAGTTTGTGAAAAGGCGAAGGTGAAACAGAAGTGGATCATTGCTCTACTTCTACTTCTCTGTGTATATTAGCAATTTTTCCTGCTACTAAGTTGCTTATACTCACTTCCTACTCTCCAAATTCAAGCTCTTGGACTTCAGGAGCCTTTGTCTTGCTGCCTCTGCTGAGTCTCAGCTATTCAAATCTCCCTCTTAGATACTGTGTCTTTTTTTTTTTCCTCCTCTATGTGCCTACCAGATGGGGAACCCACTTCGGTGAACAAGTAAAGGTGGCAAGGGACAAGGAAAAGCTCATGACTATTCTTTTTTTTTTTTCCTTAACAGAATAGTAAAGTATAAGCCTTTTACTAATTTGGTATAAACTTTCCTTTAAAATCAAATGGCTTCTATTCCTTTTCCTGACTCATATAGCATTCTTTTCAAACTTCCCTTCTCAGGAAAACCTGAAAATCAGGTTAGCTTTCCAGAGTCATGAGAGTTAAAGGAAGGTCCCAGACTTGTCCAGCTCAGTGAGGAATGAAGCAGGTATGTGGTGGAAAGCGTTTACGGCTATAGGGACCAAGCAAACTCCTCGTCCCTTTTTCCGCTTCCTGAAAGAAACATTCCTAAAACACAAATAAGAAATTTCTTACTCCTTACATTTTATAATGCAACAATTGTCACGGATTATCTAGGGATTTACTTCAAATTGGTCTTTAGTTCCTGGCATGTGGAAGAGGCGAGCTACTTGCGCGTTTAACATTCTTACTGGAAACTCTGTGTTGTGATACTCCTACAACGAACCAGCATATATAAAAGATTGTCATTATTACAAATTAAATTCCAAACTCAATCCCTAAGAGCATCCAGACTTTTTAAGTAATCCATTTTTGAAAACACTGAAACAAATGTCACTGCAGGTCATCTATTTCTGCACGTCTCAGCCTCAGAGAAGTAGCATGTACCTGTAAACCAGAAGATGTCGTTGACTTGGATCTTCAACTTCAGTTGTGATAATTAAAGGAAGATAACTTCAATTCAGCCATAAGGTTGTAGTTTGCTGAGCTGCAGAAAGGGTAATTCACCAGCTGTTTTGCGGCCACCAAGAGAGCAATCTGTACTTGGACTATGTCCTTGTGGCCCCAGCCTATGTGAAATACAGGGTTTAACTCTCGAAATGTTGGTTAAGGCAAGCTGAATCATTTCATATTTTCTGGCTGCTGTGGCTTGGCTGATATCCTGGATGGGACTATCCTGAATAAATATGGGTGTCCGGAAACTGGATATCTATATCAAAGCAAGTCACCTTGGATTCCCTCTTATACTCAACAGAGGCCCAGTGGGGGCTTACAGAGTACAAATGCTCTCATATTAAGGTCAATGCCTTGTATTACTATCTTGTAAAAATGAGCAAGAGTGCTCCTATCTGAAGCTCTGTATCTTCATGTCAAAACTTAGGTGAGATACATTCTACATGATGACAATGACGATGAGAGTAGGATGCACTCCAGGTTTTTATCCATTTGCATTAACTAAACTTGAGCAGTTGAGGGATTATAAAATTACGGTTGTCCCTGTTCCTAGTAATTAGTGCTTTTCTCTTGAATTAGAATCTAGATGGTTTGTAGACCATCAAGTGTAATTTTCCAACCATACCTTGAAACACTGGTCAGCTTTCAGTCTTCCGTGTCTAAGACACAAAGACATGCATCATTTCCTTGATCTTCAAAGTCATCTTTGTCTTTGTAGTTCTAATATCCAGATGACATCTTGGCCCTAAGTAACCGCTGCTTTGTATCTCTGTAATCATTGGGGAGCTAATAAAGTGCAGGAGATGAAATAATCTCAGCAATGTAATCTTTAAATTAACAATTTGATTTTGTCTCTTCTTTTTTTTTTTGAAGACTACATTGCTAAGACTGCAAATCCTGATTGTAATAATTTTATATAAATTTGTGAAAGAAGAAATATCCCTAGATAGAAGAATGTTGTTTTTAAAATTCTCCTGCCTTTATTTTATTACTTAATCAAAGCTGATAAAGTTATTCCACTGAGTTGCAAAATAGAATCATAGAATGCTTTGGGTTGGAAGGAACCTTTAGACGTCACCTAGCCCAACCCCCCCTGCAGTGAGCAGGGACATTTTTAACCAGATCATGTTGCTCAGAGCCCCGTCCAACCAGACCTTGGTTTCCAGGGATGAGGCCTCCACTACCTCTCTGGGTAATCTGTTCCAGTGTTTCACCACCCTCAATGTAAAAAATTTCCTGCTTATATCCAATCTAAATCTACCCTCTCTTAGTTTAAATAGCCCTCAAATTGACAGAAAATCTGCTGCCACTTCCTTCGGTGAGAGTGGGAGGTTAATATTTGGGATTTTTTTTCTTAGGTACCTAACTCTTTCCATGAAATGTATAGAGGTCTTATGTGACCAGTACATGTTGTACTGGTTCTAGGCAGGATGGACTTAATTTCTGTAGCAGTCCCTATGGTGCTTCGTTGCTGGATGGTGTCAACCCACCACAGACCAACACATGTAACTTTGACTGGATGACTGCATACTTGATAATGCAAAGGTTAGTGTTGTAGTGCATGAATCCTTGGCTGAAATTTACAGACAGCAAATAATAAAACGCTATCAAAAAAAAATGTGAATTTGCTTGATAGTTCTTTATTTTCTCTACCAGTTAGGCAGATGTGTGCAAATTTACTTCAGTTTTCCTTCTAATTGTTTTTATCTACCAAGCTCAATTGATTTAAGGAGATATCTATCAGATTATGTTAGCGAACTAAAAAGAGTAGATGATTTGCCTAGAGTAGATGATTTGCCTAGCTGAAAGACTTGAAGGTCAGATTTTCTTTCTTCAATGAACTAGCTGTGTCTTTGTGTTGTGCTCCTTGTGCCTCTGCAGCAAGAAATCTTAATATGGTTCTTGTCTGGGATGATAAGAAAGCTCCTGTCCTACTGCCAGGCTTTCTTCTGACATGAACTAAATTTAAGGTAGCAGAATCTTTTTTCCCCTCATGTTTTAAACTACTTCTGTAGTTATCTGATTTCACATAATGGAATCAGAGAACATGTTAAGTGTTTTCCTAAATTAATTTCCTCTGAAATGTGTTTTAAGTGCCTTTCTGCCCTTTTTATCCTAAGGTTCACATTTGGGGATTTTTTTCCCCCAAAAGTCCCTTTTCCTTGCCCTCCAGCTATTGATGTTAATGAAGAAAAAAAAAAACAAGACAAGGAAGTTTTGTGAGCAGTCCAAGGCACCTCCTTATCTTCAGTTACACTGCCAGATGCAATGGCATCATGGTGTGAAGCAGGAAGAAGAAGGAGAAAGGAACAAAGCATCAATTACTTCCCAGGGTGTAGCCATCAGCTTTCATTCTGAAAATTTGTCATTTATCACATGTACTTGGTCTACCTTTCTTTTTGTGATTTTCCAGTTGAAAACATGTTGCTCTACACAGCTGTTTCACCTTTGGAGCCCATTAGCTCATCCAGGTTCACTGAAATCAGAACGTTTCTTCAGTTATCAGTAAGGTGCTGAGAAGAAATGGCAAGTGCAGTCAGCAGCTCTCCACAGACATTTGTGAAAAGACAAGTAGTCTTAGCCACCCAAAGGTGTCCAGCTTCAAGAAAGAAATAAGTAGTTCAGGCTACCTACAGTCCAGTGCTGTTGGACCCTAGTTCTCTGCATAGGCTAACAGCACGGTGCAGGTATCATGACATCGAAGCTGTGCACCTGTACTGGCTTTTTAAATATGGCACATCATCTCCACAGTTTTGGGAAGGTGCTGTAGTATTTGAGAAACCTGGTGCCTAACGGCTGGCCAAGGCCAGCATCCTAGCCCTCAACCACAGAGTCAGCTGCACAAGCCATCAAAGAGGGTGAAAGCGGTCATATCAAACCCCTTGATTTTTCTACATTGCCAGGCAGTGTCCACTCCAAGTAACTCAAGTGCACTCCTCTTACTGCAGATCTTGATGGGACTGACATTCTGCCTGTGGCTTCCTTTGAATTTTGTTTCACCCAAGAGAGAAGGATATGCAACCGCTCCAGTAAAGAGTATTTCAGTTCTTTTAGTCTTGGCTATACATCAGAAGCTGTTGTGCATAATGTACATGAAATCTTCCTAGAATCCACCATGCTAGTTTACCTCAAACTTACCCTTTAGGGGATCGTGTTCCTGGTGTACGACCTGACTATGGGAGAAGATGGAACTTGTCAAGACACATACTGAGCCACTGTCTCACTGGACCTGGATACTAATAGGGTTGCTGCCACCATTTCCCCCTCCGTTGCTTGTCTCTTGATAATGTACTCCTTGCTGACCCATTTCTGGCTCTGGTTCAGTGGTCTGCTGTCCACAGCTACAGAGCTCTGAGGAAATGTGAAGATAATCACCAGCCTCCTGTTCATGCTACAGCTATACTTGAGATTACAGCGGTATTTCAGGCCCCTCCTTAGGATGGTGTTTCTGTTCTACTGTAACTACAGAAACAAGAAGTCTGGGTTCACACCAGTTAACTTTAGCCATTCAACCATTAATTAGTTAACGTATCTAAATTAGCCCACTAAGCTCCAGCTATAGACAAGATGCAGTGAGCAAGGCAGATTCAGGCCACATATTAACAGCGTATATTTTACAGCAGGATGTACCTGGAACGGAATTTCTCTTTCCATTGGCAACAGAGAGAACACAAACTTGTATCTTAAAATTAAACCTGAACCTGCCTGAACAGATTTTGGTCTTTCAGAATCATGGAGTGATTATCCAGCACAGAAATGCCTGCGTACTCTCCTGGGGTTTCGTGTTGCAGATCATTAGCTTAATAGGTTTTGTGTAAAACCGGTGGGCGGTAGTCAGTACTGGCTCAATCCAATACCTGTATTAAAGATAAAAATAGATATAAAATGCCTGCCAATACAACCTGTACATGACACTAAGACTGGTGGAATGATAAATTACGACAGATTAAGAGCTGGTAATGAGGCATGGGCTGCACTTGGTAACAACCAAATTTTCTTACACTATGCATATAAAAATTTGTGATAAATAAATAAATAAATTTGTGAAGGATTCTAACCAAACCACAAAGTGTTAATGCCAGTCTAACAGTGTGACAAGCAGGGCTAATGTGATTCTTGAGGCTATTAAGAGAAGTAGAATATTTTTATGGTATTAAGGATGCTGGATGTATAGAACTGCTGCATGTCTTGTACAGGATGAAGAGAAGATTCGCTGAAGAGCTGCACAAATTTTCTGAGGGATGAAAAAATGTCTCTCAGTGATGGACACACATAGCTTGAGTTGTGTATAGAAACAGAGACTGAGAAGGAAGCTGAACACAGTATAATCATCTAGCCTTCACTGCAAATACACAGCAAAGGGGTACTATTATGTTTGATACAGCTCCTTATTCTAATGCATAACAGCCTGTGTCTGAAAGCTGAAACTGAACAAATTAAAAATAGAATTGAGTTATACTCCCTGAGCGAGTGAGATTAATAAAGCCTGACAGAAATTCTCTGTATTTTGTTTCCAAGTCAACAACACTTATTTTTAATCATCTTCATGCCTCTGGAAGATTTTTTTTAGTCGAATTAAAATTATCTATTCCACTTGCAGGCACTATGTGTGAAGTTCAATGATTTAGGAAGTACAGAAGGCTGGCCAGATTAGTATCTTAACTTATATGAATCTAATGCAGAAAACGCACCCCTCACAGTTTTCTTTAAACCCCCGGTCCTGCCTGTTCCTGGGTATGGAATATCTATTTCCATTTCATTCTTTTTTCCAATAAGAGTTGGGTTTCACAAATATTCTTGTTGATGATCTGCATGATTTTTCTAGTTCTTCTGGAAATATGGGCTATCTAGTGGAAACCTTTCATTCTTACCTCAGTTTTGCAGTCGTGTCATGTGGTTTCACTGAACTCCTCACCTAGTGTGAGGGAGATTGCAATGCTTTAAAGGCAGTTTTGTTTTGATGGTGATCACGTGCCTTTCAGCACTGATTGTCATGCTGGGTTTGGCTGGCCTGCCTGGTTTCCGTGAGGACAAAACCACTGAAAAAAGAAAACAAACAAAAAAAATCAAATTTTGTAATCTCTGCCAGAAACCTGAGCAAACTCTTGGGGAATTGAATGTCTTCTAAAGAGAAAAGTGGTGCTAATGGGAAATGTAAACATTTCACAGCATGTGGTCTTGAAGAGCTCTTAATATCTGTAGTATTTAATTTCCTACTGAAGATAGGATATGATGTATCATCTACTAAAGTCAGTGGCTCTTATTTGCTAAGTAGAAAAGACATTTTCCATTGTTGCCAGGTCACTGCTGTCCACTGCTGTCTTTTACAACTGCCTTAGAAATGCTTTGTGAGATATTCCAAATGCATGTAGAACTGCTACAACGTGCATTTGGAACAGCACTTGTGAACAGAATGCACTTCATGAGGTGACGGTAAAGGCATATGTTAAACCACCTACATAATATGAGTTATTGCTAAGGGCAATTGTGCATTCCCCTTTCCAGCTTTCCTGGTTGGATAAAATGTTAACAGCAACTGAGTACTAAGTGGGGAACTGGACACAAATAAGGCTAGATGCTTTTGGCATGTGTACTGGCTCTGGGAAGAAAACCAGGTGCATAATAACATTTAGAGCTGTAGGGTTTCTGCCCACCATCTCCATTTACTGCCAAAGCTGCTCATGACCAGACAAGCTGAAATACAAGATTCAAACATCCCACCAGCATCAGGCCTGAAAACAAACCAAGGAGAGAGGCAGATTGACTCACTCCTGTAGCAGGACTCTTCCAGAGTCTGAAGATCCTTTGTGCTGAAGAATGAAAATCACGTAACACCCCAGCTGGTTAAATCTTGTTATCCTCTCCTGAGATGCTGCTTAAAAGGGAAGGTGAATCTGCAGAACATATTGCTGCTCTATGGTATTCCCCTGCACCTTTCAATCAACATATCCCGTTTCATAATGAACTGAGAAAGGATCCTAAAAGTTTAGCATAGTAGTCAATCTTGAGTCAGAGAAGACATATTTTCACATGGATTTCACACAGAAATGACAGTGGCTGTAGAAGCTAAACGTGCAAAAACACAAAATACAGTGTCCTGTTAATTTCTGGGGTGATACCAACTGAGTTATTGCCAGGTTGTCTGATGTTAAAAGAAACAGGAAACTTTGTCCTGAACTTGTGTCCCAGCTGCCTGGGTGGTCCAGAGCTGAAAACAGCCAAAATCACCACATGCCCTATATGCTGTAGACACAGACGTGTGAATGCTGTGTGATGAGGGTGCTGTCTGTGGCCACTCTGCCTGTGGACCGGAGGCTGTTCCCACCCGCAGAGAAGTCCCTGCAGACCAGCAGTGTGTTCGGCAAACAGCTGCAGCACACGTTTCTGTCTACCTGGCCATGCAATCATGCAATCAAAACTTCTCCCAAGCTGACTGAGGATGAGCCGCAAGCCTGAAGGAAAAATCCAGGAATTCCCAGAGCTGCTAATAGACTGAGCAAGCTGAAACAAATTCACATGATCAATCTAAAGAAAAATACTTGCAATGTTCATAGCTCTGCACCCTTTGTGGAAAGCTGTTGGGAACTTTCTTTCCAGCTTCGGCTTTTCAAAGCTGGGAGATGGGCAATGACACAATTGCTATGGCAAGTGCCCTTATATCTATGGTCTGGCGAGATGTTTTCCCAAGCATTGCTAGTACATTCTGAACTCTATCTGACTGGCTTGCTCATTGCTGGATAAAGATACCTTAAGGAGAGCAATTCTGCAAGTGTTTTTTATGCAAACATCAACAACATTACAGTTGATAAAAACTGAGACAAAATGATCTCTTCAGACTTCATTCCTTACAAAGACAAGTCTAGGAAGGACATCAACAACATTACAGTTGATAAAAACTGAGACAAAATGATCTCTTCAGACTTCATTCCTTACAAAGACAAGTCTAGGAAGGACAATCACAACAAAATCTTATTAGAAGTCCCCTAGGGAGATTCTGTCACACCTCGAGGAAAGCAAAGTTTTTCAGGAATGATTAATGGAAAGTGGTTGTGCGCTTAAGGTGGGGCAGCTCAGAGTTCACGGAACACCTACCAGAACTAGATGGATTTGGGAATTATTGAACAGGCATATCTCAGGGTAGAAAAGGGGTCTGAGATAAGCTGTTAATGTCTCAATGTTTGATTGCAGGGGCATTGCAAAAGAGAAAAAAAACAACAACAAAACCCCCAAACATAATTTGCTTATTTCTAGCAACTGAAGAACAAGTGTCTCTGCTTTTATCTTCTATGCCTTCTTCCAGATGTTGGCTCTTTTGAAATTGTTCTTGGTATTTAAACAGATTTGCATTGAAACATTATTTCTTTGCTTTCTAGATGCAGGATATCATCCTTTCAATTAGGGTCCTGGATTCATTATTCTCATGGGAAACAAAAATGATCATTAAGATATTAAAACCTAGTTTACTTTTTAACACTATTCCATGATAAAGATACCATCTTCAGCAGAACTGCTTGAGTTAGAAGACTGACAGATGGGTTATCAGCAAGTGGATGTAATAACAGAGACTTGACACTCTTTTCTAGGTGAAGAAGATTACACAGGCAGTTTCCTCTACAAAATAGGTTACTCCCTGCAGTTTCATTTCCAGTCTCTGCCCAGTCTATTACTCCTTCTCTCCCTGCAGGATATGTTATCTCTTCACAGTTATTGCCTTCCTATTCTTGCAAATAAGATAGTAAATGATTTCATTCTTTCTCTTCTATCCTTATTTCTCTTATTGTCTTTTAAATTGTCTCAATAATTTTTTTAAGATAATGTCATACATATACAGTCACATATATTTTTACATATATACTACACATATATATAAACTGCATATCATCTAGTTCTTTCATTTATTATTCAAATTTATCACAGGGGGTTGATCTCTACGTTCCCAGAAGATGATCAGCCACCTTTCTGGATGTGGTGAAATGCTGTTTCTGAAGGATAAAAAGAAACAACTCTTTTGTTAGCATAATCCAAAGGGGACTCATTTGCAATCTGTCCCTTAGTGTCCCTGTGTGTGTGACACATAGAAAACAGCATTTTCTAGTGTATGATGGCATGTGCCACTTAGCCAAGACTGATGGAAAAAATCACCTCAGAAGCCAATCCACAAGCACTTCACTTTCACATCTCGGTCTTCACCTCACGACATTTCGGTTTTCCCATCAGCAGTTCAGGAGGGTAGAGCAGCCTCGCTGAACCTGAGTAAAAGCAGTAGCTAAAACCAAACACAGACAGGACTGGATCTGCTTCCTGCTACTCTGCTCTTTTCATAAAGGCATCAGGAGTCAAGTCTACACAGGTGATTTTGCGCTTTTTTTGGGGGGAGGCTGATAACACTGGTGTGGCTTCTCAGAGGCAAAGGATGTTCAGCGCTCCAGCCCTTGGCTGAACATCAGCAATAGGCAGGATATTTCACAGGGTGGGGAGCGAAGGTCACCCAAGCAGACATAGGAATAGTTAGTAAATCTGAGAATTTGTGGTTTTGAGAAGCTGATCCCACAGTGACAAAAGACCATTTCTGCAGCCTCTGAAAGACAAAGCGGAGTGAAAGAACTGCGGGAACTGGGGAGGAAGAGATTGCAGTTGAAAAGGAGGTGAGGAGATTCAGGGATCTCCTAGAAGTGGAGAAGAGATGAGATTACTTCTGTATGTTGGCAGAAAACAGAAAGTTAAAAAACACAAGCATGAAGAGCTCTGCTCAAATAATCTGAGTGGTTGTGGGGAAACCTGCCAAACACGGTTTCAAATATCCAGAGGAGAAAGAAGAGTTGGGAGTTAACCAGGCAGGATTCAAGGACTTCTCTGCTTAGTTGCTGGACATGTTGTTGTCAAGGGCTGAAAGCTGTATTTGTGTTTAAATGTTAACCAAACAGCTATCCCTGCCTTTTGATGGTGCTATACGGTTTTGATCTGAGTTTTGAGCCTGATTCTCCATTACAGCGTACAAGGGCTGGAGCTGGGACACCCTGCTAATGCCACTGTGCAATGTGAAGTGGGGAGGCCACATCACAAAGCAGTTTTCAGTGTCTCAGCAGGTCCCATCAGGATGCTTTTTAGTGTTGCTTTTTTAGCAACAGCCAGCGAGAAGGTGAGCAATGCAACCTCTGAATAAAATTCCTATAGAGAAACTGAAGGAAAAATAAATTTTCTGGGTAGAGATGAGTGCTGAAAATCTCACTTGTTTTCTATTACTTTAGGTCCTTCCTCGGTGTCAGAAGCAGCAGCTCGTTCTGTGATCCTTTACCATCATCATATGATTGTTTTTCCAACTAATTCACTTACTGTAGGTTATCTGGAACATAGCATTTTAAAATCAACTCGTGTTTCACTCCTGGTGGATGAAAATCAAGGATTTGACCAATTTGTTGTTTCAGATTTTGAGAAAAACTTTCATGTTTTTGGAGCGGCTTAGTCCAATAGGGAGGTAATATCTTTAATTAAACCAAATAAAATCATTGGGAACAAAGCCAAACACACTTCTACTCATGTAAGAATTTTCTTCATATCTGAAATGGATGTAATGGTCTGTAAAACCAAGATTGGGTTGGAAGCAAGAAGATTTTCTCAAATGAATTTCTTACTCCTGTCTAGTTGTACTTGTGGCACTACATTTTTTTCCCTGCGTGTAACATTCAGACTCCAGACAGCACAGCTGAAAACTACTGTTTTCTTGGGAGTCACCTGGAAGGTTTTTTCAGACAGGCCAAACCTGTCGCTGTGTTAAATCTGATGTGATGTCGTGGGTGAACGTAGCCCACTACTTTGGAGTTTTAGAGAGCTGTGTTATACCCACGCCTGGGGAGAGGGAGGGTGGGTGGCCCTCTGCTCCATCCACTGTGTGATGCGAGGACACCAGCACAGGGCTTGTGCCCAAAATAACCGGGTGTGATGTAAACAACAGCGAGTGATGTAAGCAATTACACCTACTAAAAAAGATTAACACTTCCTACCGAAAGACTGTTGCCCCATGACTCTCTGTGGAAGGACCTGGGAAACCCAGGTGCATTGAAGCTTAATCCCAATGAGATGCATCCCACTACAGCTAATACTGGCCAATTATTCAAGCTACCAGTGTGTCATTTCTGGTAGGCAGCTCTCCATGCCCTTACCATTTCCCTAATCTTCTTTTCACCAAATCCCACTCTAAACAATTACTTAAGAGAGAAAGTGGTACTGGGTAAAGCAGGATTAAAATACTGATCTCTCAATGAGCTGAGACTCAGGAAAATGAAGGTATCTCACAAACATGAAAGTCACTAAAACTTAGATTTACTACTGCTGAATAGGATTAAAAAGAATTTGACAACTTGCTAATATTTCGCCTAAGGCTTTCCTCCCCATCACACTAACGTGGACAATCATGTAACATAAAGAACTGCAGAAACCTACTGAAGAAATTCAAGAGTACTCTGAATCTGAAGTTTAAAAATGAATCCTTGACTAGGAAGAGAGTGAGAGGCATGGGCTTTGTGTATGAAAAACACTGAATATTGCCCAGTGACGGATAAAGCTTTGTGATGTGGTGAAAACTTGTTATTCAAGACGACACCCTTTAAACAGTGATTTTATCATCCTTAGGGCATAACAGTCCAAATACTGCTTCCCACACCTTTGCAAGACATGTGCAGTTTGCCCTTGAGAACATACCTGGAAAAATATGCACACCTTCCAGTAACTGATGGGAGTCTTACGTGTGCAGGCAGGGCTGGCTGACAGAAGTCTCAAGTGTGCCAGCAAAGCTGGCAGATTGCTTCCACAACATTTTCTTTCTGGGGAAATGAAGGGCTTTTTTAAAACGCAGCAGGTGCCTTGCTAAGAAAAGCAATTCAAGCTATGTGCCAAAGCCCTGACAGGAACTGATGATGAAAATAGCCTGTAGCTGGGTGGCTTCAGCTTTGGCGAGTGCAACTGTGCTCTGGAAGTCTTGTCACTGATATGAAGACTGACCAGCTGTGAAGTAAAAAAAAAAAAGGAAGAAAAAAAAAGTACGTTACCATTTATCTTCCCTAGCAAAACAGGATTTATCGTGCTGTGAGCAACAATAGAGCAAACACTTCTTGCCTTCACAGAACACAGATGATGATGCTTTCTGCTATTCAGCTTATTTATCTCAATATCAGTTATTCTGTGGTATCATAAATTGGTTTTGCAAAGCATCTAAAACCAGTCAAAAGACTATAATAAATCTGATCTTTCTTATAGCTTTCTTAAAAATATTTTTTTCTAAGAAATGTGACTGTTTTCTGATTCCATCATTTTGGAGATATTCCCCATAGTATCTGCACAGATTATCTCTACTCTGCTATCAGTGTTGACAGTGATGGGTTTACCTGCACCTCTCAACATTCAGTAGCTTCCTTCAAGTCCTGTGAGAGAGAGAGGCTTTAATTTAAAACCTGAGTTTCTAGCTTTGATGACTACGAAAAAGAAAGAACCTGAAAATGTGTACTCAAAAAGAAAAAACATCTAATTTATTGATTCAATATGCAGATATTTAAAATTAGCTATATGAGCTCATGGTTGTTGGGTTTTTTGTAATGTTGGGGACTGACTACACTGAATTTCTTAATGTATATTTATTTATTTATAGTGTGCCAGGTCAGAGCTAGGTGTTGATCGGCTGACTGACTATGTCTTTTCTAATACCAGTTGTGTAATGCCATCAACTAAAGAGGAGACCTAGTTCTCTCTGTCTTGTACCATCAGGAGACTGTGAATTTCTGCTAACCCAAGCCAACAAAGACGTCTAAGAGAGTGGCAGGGTTTGTAAGGACAATAACCGTATTTACAGACCAGCTGATCTGTAGGGAAAAAATGGACAAGCTTCTGA
Organism: Opisthocomus hoazin; assembly: GCF_030867145.1. Classification (NCBI taxonomy): domain Eukaryota; kingdom Metazoa; phylum Chordata; class Aves; order Opisthocomiformes; family Opisthocomidae; genus Opisthocomus; species Opisthocomus hoazin. The sequence goes on along the minus strand of NC_134416.1, from coordinate 33,973,994 downwards.
ACACACCAGCTCTTCCAAGGTTTTCTTTGCTTTTCAGTCTTATGTGAAGTCAGGACTGCAGGTGTATCAGCCTTTGTGATGGGGGCCATGAGATACAAACCATATGTGGTTACCTTCTGCCTAAAATCAGCCAAACTGTAATGGCAGCCCCAAAGCTTGCAGAGATTCACCAGTCTGTCCACAAGTTCTGCAGGCTGTAGCAAGCTCCTGGCAAGCTGGCTTGCTCACTTCTGCTTGGAGGGTTTCCCATCAGACATTAGGGCTGGTCATGGCAATGGCTTCTTCAGGGAAATTAGGTGTCAGCTCCCAGACCTGGACAGGTTCCCAGAAATGTTGTCTTGAACAGTTCTGATGCCCAACAGTGCCAGCAGCGTTGTCCACCTATATTATTGCCATGACAGTCATGACCCTGGCCTTTGATCCTCTCCTGGCTTTCCCAGGTCACACTCACACTGTGTGGCATGCATGGCATCTCTCTCCCATCACCGTGTGGCACTGGAGCCTCTGCTGCAGAATGAAGTCTCCTAATGACTGGTCCCAGCTCCAGAGGCAGATCCAGTGGGCTGGTAATGGGAACAAGCTGAGCAGACAAGATGCCCTACTCACACAACCTGCAATCTTATGGACCCATTATCCAAGAAACTTTAAAGTTAGTAGTGATATAGTGATACATTTCTGATAACCATCATCATGACAGATTCAAATGGGTTTCTCACCATCATACACTGTGCATGCATAAGCATACTCAAATAGCTTGGTGGGTTATTTGAAAAACATTTCCCAGGCTCATTAAACCTGACCTTCTGTTCCTGCATCAAAAGTAAAGCTACAGGGCCCAAGCTACTGCTGTCTGCTTTTGTCCAGTAAGGGGAGAGGGATCTTTGCATTTCAGAGACAAACCATGGCAGAGCACTCAGAAAACACAAAAAAATAAAACTAAAACTAAAGATCACATGTCCCTTGCCTCCTCACTTCTATCACCATCCTCTAAAAAGAGATTCTCTTAAAATAAACTTGATTTGAATGATATAGTGTGGTTTCTTTCCAAAAAGTGATGTCGTCAAACTGATGGCTTAGCAGGAAAAAAGGGGTTTGCTTTTTCTTGATAAACACGATGTATGTTGTTGTCAAACTGACATGCAGAAACAAGTAGCAAAAGCAAAGGAAAGGGCTTTCAAAAGGAGAGAGAAAGGGCCCAGCTCACTGTGCGTGAATTATAATATAACTGAACAGGGAAAGGCCTCTAAGAACAGTGTGAACAACAGCTGTCACACTGAGCAAGGGCTGCCCGGTCCAGGCAGAGCACACACATCTAAAAGTGAACTTGGGTGTGATTTCCTTTCGAAATCATTGATGTCAGTTTTATGAGTACCTAAAATCGAAGGGTCTAAACTCAGGGGGCTCCTACAAACCACATCTCTGCCTTCACCTCACACACTAATATTACTGAGCATACATCACACTCAGCATCGCCCACTTGTAATTAGCCAGTTTGTAGCCAGGAGGAACAGTTTTTAGCAGCATTTTTAGGAGCATCTTTTCCTAAACATAGTAGAGGACCAAAGATCTTACCCAGTAATTTTTCACTCTGCTTTTTGGCACCAAAATATGGTTCATACACAGCAGAATATCATCAGGAAGGAAGGCTGAGATCGCTGGCTTCCACAATGCCCTGCAGCTTTTCGACTAGGTCGTTAGTCTTAAAAGGAGGCGGCCTTGGTGTGCCAAACTGGGGGTAGAAAGTAATTTAGCCTGGGTTTCCCATTTCAAACTATTACAGTTATGAAGAATGTAGATTCCTTGCTAGCCGTTTTCTGGCATGAACAAGAAATGATCTGACTGTAGGAAAGGAACTGGCCTTTGACTGGATGGATGAGCCTTTCCCTGACCTGGGTAAAAATCAGGTAAATCTGAGCTGCGTGAGGCTTCTTCCACTCCTTGCCTACGTTGAGTTTCTTCCAACCATGCTTAGTTACTCTTCCCTCCATGTGCTGGCTTTCGTGGTTGCCACTCCTATGGGTCTACCTTTCCCCCCTGCTCTTTGTCTCTATCCCTTTCAGCTCCATTGTAAAGGAAGGAGACCTGGGCAGGCAGCTGGAGAGGAGACACAGCGTGCTCTGGGCAGCTGGAGTCAGGGTCCCTGGACCCTGCTTTCACATGCACTGGTCACCCTGTCGAGGTGTGCAGCCACATTTCTGTGTATGTCTGTTCCTACTTTGCAACTTGGGTCCTATTTCTCCATTTGCTCACTACACACCCTTGAGCCCTCTCAGCCCAACAGCTTGAAAATCCAGCTGTCCCAGAATACTTGTAAAATTCCCTTGTCAAAAATTTTTCAAATCAACATGACCCTGGTCAAAATACTTTTTTTTTTTCCTACAGAAACATCTTCTTATTCCTTTCCTGCATTGCATAACAAGTAGAGTGTTCGGTTGCATTATGAAACACCTGGGCTGGGCCACTTACATTTTGTGGCAAACGTGGCTGAGTGTGGAGGGATAGTGTCCAAAAAGCTGAGATCAGAAATCAGCAGGTCTTGTTTCAACAAGCCAGTAGAATTACAGGTTTTTTGCTGAGTGTGCAAGCAGCAACAAAGAAGAAAAACTGCAGTGCTCAAGTGGTGTAACTGCTCCTCACTCTTCCCCGGTGGCTCACGTCTGACAGCTTAGGATGATTAAATGTGCTAGTCTGAAATCTGCAGCAGCAAATGGGACACCTTTGGCTCTCTTCATGAACGGCTAACAACAATTTTTCCCGCCTTTTGTTGGACGAAAACCGTATCACTGCATCTGGTGCAGTGTACCTCTTAAAGATCAGGATTTTGTGCATGTGGCCTCAATTCTACCAATTTGTTAGAGGTTTGTCTAACTCCATAATTAATATCCTGATGGTGCTGCCATTAAAGCTGTTGGACTCATTTGACTGCTGTAGTAGTGATGCATACTAATGATTAGAGGACCTCTCCATTCCCTCCTGGTGACATTGCAGACAACGAAAAGCCTGTTATTAGCTGCTACTGTAACTATTTACACATCTTCCAGCTCTGCAGCAAGCCCAAGAGAAATGAAAGTAGATTCTGTTTCCATCATCTAAGTGTCTTTACGCATGTCATTTAAGCAAAAGTTTTGGTTTCTGCTTCCGTGTTTGTCTGCTTTTTGTATTCAGACACTGCCCCAGGGACCTTCCAGTCTCCCGAGGCAGAGCAGCAAAGGAGAGTAACTTTCTAAAGTTTTTAATTAGTTGGATTTTCTTCCAGTTGCTAACAGCTCCTGTCATATCTGCATCTGTTCTGTATCTTATCATAGAAGTACAGACAATACTGCTGGAAGGGACTTTGAGAGGTCATTGTCCCTGAAGAGATGATCACTAACATCCCATTTCTGATGGGTATCTGCATAAACTGTTCTTGACAACTTGCAAGCAGATATTTCCCAATCTCTTTGAGTTTCTTTTCTAACGCAAATTAGTCTTTCTTGCTGCAGTTTATGTCTATTATTTCTTGTTCTGTCTCCACTGAATGTTTTATTCCTTTACTTTTTGCAGCAGCTGCCTGAGCTCTTTCGGTAATATGAAGTATGCCCTCAGTTTTCTCATCTCTGCTTAACAACCTCCCTTCTTCACAGCCCTAGTCTTCAAGGTGCTTTTTTCTGAACTCCCACTGACAAAGATGGGGTTCTCTAACTTGCTGCTTCTTCACTGCTGTCAATGCTTAGCACGCCATTCAGTAGTGACCAGCAAAAAAAAGACTTCAGTATGTCTCTGTGGCTGGTCCTTTTGCAGAAACCAGTTTAAAATATACTGTTATTCTGAGATGTATAAAACCAGCTTATGAGGATAGTCACAGTCTTTGGCTTTGTTCTGTTAGTCATCCTGCTGGCAGAAATACAACATTTGTGCATGAGCAGCTCCGAAAGTCTTCCATGTACAGACCTGTAAGTAGCAGGAAAGGCAAACAATGACCCATTTGTGTGTAGGAGGAGAAGTGGGTTCATGAGGAAGTTAAGAGGGATTTGGAGAGATGGGTTTCCAAATGAGGCATTAATGGTCCTAACCATAGAAATCTGGTCCTAAACAGAGAGATTTGGGGGTTGCTGCACACAGGCACACAAGGTGTTGCTTTGAAGCTGTATGAACAGAGTGCTGGATGCTCAGTCTAACCTCAGCTGGTTAGAAATGCTCAAACACTACCTGCAACATTTTCTCCATGACCAGAATATTTGCTTTTGCCACCAGAAAGCAGAGCAGAGGCTTCTGCTGCCTCCATGCCTGTGCTCCTGACACATGCGATGCACTTGGTGATGGCTGAGGCAGATTGAGCCCTTAACTAAATCAACCACCTGGGAGAAACGCAAAGAGCATCCCCAGAATCTGTATCACAGCGTCTCTTCCCTGTAAGCACCTGCCTGTCGCTTGTGTTCCTCTGTCTATGCTGACAGCTTTTACTGCTGAGAACTCAGCAGATATGTCTGACTTTTCCAGTGTGCCTTATCTGCTGCCTGGACACAGGGCTAACATCCTTGCACTGTGGAGGTTTTAGATGCTGTTTTCACTAAATAAACTTTTGTGAAGTGTGAAGCTGCAAGTGACATAATAGGTTTGGATCTAGTGCTGTTATCAAGATCAAGAGGCCATATTACGCACACAGGGTGTGAAGCAGTCTTTACAGTCACAGGTGTCTGAATCATAGAAAATTATGTCTGGAAAGGGCTTCCACAGATCAGCCATTCTACCTCCCACCCAAACACTGGATAAGCTCTACCTACCACTTCCCTGGCAGATGTTTGTCTTATGTCTTGTTAAAAGTCTCCCATGATGCAGCTTTTCACAGATTTCCTCAGGCAATTTATTCCAGTGCTTGATTATACTCACCCATTTACTCATTTTCCTAATGTATAATTTAGACAGAACTAATGCGTAACTTATCATTAGACAAGCAAGCAGTCTGATCAGAGAAAGGTAACATTTCTATCTATCTCTCGTACAACTGCAATAAGACATCAACACACTTAAATAACTCGAAAGAGCTCACCGAGAGAGACCTGTATAGATACATACGTGGATTCAAGCATGGCAGCAGCAAACCTGTCAGGGAGCTATGGAAATTAGGTGGCTGGAAGTGCTGAGGTCTGACATTTTTCTTAAGTTTATCCCTCTCTGGGCCGTAGGTGTCTTTCTTAGTCAGTGCTATGAAGTGATGCTTCCCTCCATGCAGGTTTCACAGCTCTGAGCCTGCACCTGGAGCCTCTCCTTTGGCAGTAGAGGCAGAGCTCACTCCCTTTCTGCAACATAGATTGGCAGGAGGAACAAACTCTTTTTAGAAATCACTCAGTTGCAGAGCACTCATGCAAGTCAAGGAAAATTGGGTTCAATGCCCTTTTTTGCCTAATGAGTCCAGGCTCACAACTTGCACTAAGGTGCCTTGCCTGCAGATTGCTCGCAGTTTTCCCCTGTTGCAATGCCCTGCTTGACGTGAAAAAAGTTTCGTCGCACTGGAAAGCAAGACTGTGATTTTCAGCCTTGCAATTAGATGCTTGCGTTGAAGCTTGGAACAGTGGGTTTGGGCCTGGCCACAGGGATTGCATCAATATTTTATGCAATATTTGTTCCATGCAAAATGCATACACAAACTTTGGCATCACACTCCACCTCCAACCGCTTTTCTCAGGATTTCTGCTCACTTTCCATGACTCACTGAACGTTTTGTTTTTCCACACAGTGAAACAAGTTCAGCAGGTGAAACAGAGCCTACCCTGCCCTCGTTTACACACCCTTTGAAAGGTGAGCCATGGTGGTTTGAATCATTTCCCACTAAGAGAAGAATGAACCTTGTAGCCCCCTTCTTGGTGGCTACTACAGAGCATTCAACATTTTCCATCCAGCTGCATGTTGAGGGAAAGCAGCAGCTTCCACTGGACTTCATGGGGATCCAAATCTGGGAGCTCAGAGCGACTTTGCCCGCCCACAGGGCAGGCAGGACACAGTCTAGGGGAATTTAGACAAGTAAAGGCAGGGGCTGAGCTGCACATTGCCATCCCAAAGGGCCCAGTAAATGGAGCTGCTGCTGCAAGAAGGGAGGTCATGCCAGAAACCCCTCTCCCTTCATGGTGAAATATGAACAAATACCTTGAGGGCCCCAGATAGAGACAGCTGGATTTAAATTTAAATTTAAATTTAAATTCTCTTCCCAAAAACCAGCAAGAAAACTACAAATCTGAAAACTTCCCATGTCCTGGTGCAGTGAGCCAGATCCTGAAAGAAACTTACTCCTGTTACACCACTAACGTGTGAAGGGATGTTGACTGCTTTTAAAATTGTTATCCTGCATCTTAGAGAACAGGGTACCAATTAATTAACATAACCTTCTTGCTGCTATTCATCAAAGAATTTTTATCTAATTACAGTAATTTACTACAAACTTTTCCCCAGGGAGTTTCAGACTGTGGTATTGCTAGGTGTGCTGAATGAGTTAAGAATGCACATTTCTAATTTGGCCATTCAGCAGTATTTTAGTGCCTAATTCCCATAGAGTTTCTTATCTCTTTTTTTGTAATTTAAGATGTGGTTAAGTTAATTCCAGAAAATTAATTAACAACCAGTAGAGAGAATCTGCAATTGAAAACAGCTTGCAGGAATGTAGCCGAAAGAAAGAGAATTCACAATTGAAAGGTGAAGAAAAAAAGGAGACTAGCAAAACAAACAACAGACCTCAGGAAGGTAGGTTTGACTGAACTGAGGTCACGCATCACTAAAATTTCATGGGAAGCCGATGAGAGGGAAGGCTAAGCTAAGCAGAACAGCTGGCACTCAGAAAGGAACACTATGAAGGACAGATACAGATAAATTCAGACAGGACACAGAGGCAGCTTGCCTCTTTTCCAGTTTGTCCCTGTCCTCAAATGCAAGAGGAGAAAAAAAAAATGGAAAAGAGGGCATACGAGTAGCTACAGAAAAAGAATAATGATCATGAGCAGTTAGGGGCAGGATCTGAAAGATCAAGGCATAAAGGAAGATGCACCTGGAAGAAGATGGCAAATAACAAGAAATTTGGCTATAAACAGTCTTAGTAAGGGAAGAGTCAGGCAAGAGGAGGGCCTCTGCTTCACTCGCTGAACAGCTCAATGTGAAAAAAGCCAAAACATTCAGTTTCTTCTTTTGTTCGACTTTCCCTAAAAAGTTCAATGATGAGCAAATCTATAATAATACCAGCCAAAAATGTGTAAGATTTCACCCTGGAATAGGGGAAGGATAGGGTAGGGAGGTCTTGGAAGGTAAAACTCTTAGATGTTTGATGTTTCAGCAAGGCTGGTAAATTCCCTGGTATGATGTTTAAAGACAGGCTGAAGCAATCTCAGTGGAGAACATACGGGAGAGGAACAGGAGTTCAGGAAAAACACTTGCCCTTAGGAGAGAGGGAAAGAATTGGAGATGAAATAGGGAATAACAGGCCTTACCAACAACAACTGAAAAATAACTGTAAGTATCTGGATGATGAAAGAAAATCTGGTACTTGCCAATATAGATGTCAACAGCAAATTCCGTCAATTCAATCATATTTTCTTTTTCAAAAGGGTAATGGGTCTTTTGGTGAAGGAAGAAGTAATATGCCACCTAACCTGACTTTAATAGGGGCTTTTGACACTCTCTTTGGATGCTCTTTTAAGGGTGTTAAGGAGACAGAGATAGGACTAAATTAGTACAAAATTACAAGGAAAACTGTATTTCTCCATGGTTTGTTGTAAAAATGGAAGGACTGGGGTTTCTGCAAGACCCTTACTTAGGTTCAGTTCTGTTAAGTTTTCTACTCAATATAAGAATAATTTTTGTTTTACATGCTTACACAGGATGGAACAAGAAGTAATGAGCTTAAATTTTAGGAAGATTCATTTCAGACATTAGTAAAAACATTTCCAACCTTAAGTGGCACAAGGAGAAGGCAACAACTGCAGAGTGTCCCTCACTGGTAGTCTGTAATAACAGCTTAAACAAACATCTGTCAGGGATGGACAACTGTAGTTGACCCTGACTCTCCTCTCCCTCTCTTTTTGCTGTGATTAAAGGCATTCAAAGAAAAACATTTTGACTGCAAATGCAATAAACCCTCTCACTTATCCTGACTTTAAAAGGAGAAGAACCCTCCCATTGGTTTGTGGAGTCAGGCACTTACATAGCTTTGAGAATAAAAGCCTCAATCACGTCAAATGCTAATGATGTTTGTGAAGATCACTATTTATCTGTATCTTTTATCTTTGTTTCTAACAGCTGTAATCATAATTAGATTCCAACACTGCTGTTGTGGTTCATGATAAAGTTTCTTGCTTTGCAATGGTATAGCTGAGACAGTGATCAGTCTCTGGAGCTGTTAATTAAAGGACAAACATTCATGGCAGAGAATTCTGAAAAAATGTGTTTGTTGTGGGAGACAAAGTGTGAAACGGAAATGCAGGCATCTATCAAGAGAAGCAGTAGCAACACAGAGAAAATAATTCCAATGAACAAACAAGATAAAAGAAAGCTTCAGCAAACACAATTATTAAAAAGAAATGTTAGCATTGCCTCCTCGGGCTCAGCACATGCACTGGTGCTTGCTGGGGTGGGGGGCTCTGCTGAAAAATGCTGTTCTGCTGAAAAATACTGACAGAGAAAGGCATGGAACTGCGAGCCAGGGGACTACGCCTGCGAATCAGAAACACCTTTGAGAAGTGCGGCTGGCGACTTTGGCAACTTCTTGTCTGAAAAACGTGGAAACAGTCTGGGAAAATAAAATGGGGCTGAAAGAACAGAAAGCAGCATCGTCTATTGGCTGTTACAGGTGAAAAATCGAAATTAACAGCATCTATTGGCTGCTCAAGGTAGTGATGTCCTATACCCTCATGCCTCTGTGACATGAGAGGGATTTATTTTTTTTTCCAAAACGAAGCCCCTCTCTCTGAGAACTTCCCATGCTGCATGTGCTTTTTCTTTCCTGAACAAGTTGAATTGCACACAAACTTTCTATGATCTCTCGGATGCTCACCAAAGACGCCTGACTGACTCCAGACTTGGTGACAATGATCATCTCCGAAGTGAGACTCTGTCTGTTTATCTTACTGGGCCCCATTTGGACCCAGTTTTGGGGGCTTGTCCTCCCACTTGTGGGATGGCAACAAGGATCCATTTGTCTTCTCCTTTGGGATCGTTTGGCCCTTTCTGAAATCTGTCTAAGCTAATTCACTTGATACCAGTATTATATATCCATAGAAGTCATCTATCATAAGTATATCTGCTGCTACATTGTTGATAAGTTGCTTCACTAATGATAAGCTTGTAGTAACCTGCAATAGTGTATGCCTACTTGGTTGTTGCTGTAATTGATTCCTGCTACACTATTGGTTGCTGCTATTATTGACTGCTGCCATTCTGCTGACTGATACCATATTACTGATTGCTGACTGTAATTTCTAACAGCTTGATATATGTATATACTCACTTTATTAATCACAGAGGTACTTGCTGTTGGTGATTTTTGTGGTATTTGTGGTTATATCTGTAAAAAAGTGGAGATACCTAGAGGATCAAAGCCTCCTGTCCTTGTGTATCACGGAGCCCTACGAACCCACGGTCGTGATCTCTACCCACCCGCAGGCCGGGTAGCCCTTTAGGTCATGACATATTCCCAGGCATGTCATGATTTTCCCTAAGTATGCTGCATGGCACCATAAGGAATACAATTGAACCTAAAGGTGAGCATGTGACAAAATGTTTTGCTGGATGTATATGAAGCTGTAAAAATCAGTAACAGCCCACCAACTGACAGGATCCTGTAGGCGCTGCAAGGAAGGGAAAATACACCTGCATCAGTTAAATGGCTTGTCATCCACTAACGGTGTTGAGACTGGGCTGCTGTCTTCGTTCAGATCTACAGCGTCGCAGGATCGGGCTGTTGAGCAGGCAGCGACTCATCGGGCCGGCTGCAGCTGAAGAGGCAGCCGGTGGTCTGAACACTTGACCCCCAGAAGCTGGGGAAAAAGGGACAGTTCCCCCGTGCTGCCTGCTCCTCTCCGACATGGTGTTGGTTGGTCACTGTCAAAAGTGGAGGCTCAGTGATGTAAAGCATTTAGGTGGTGTCGAGCAGAAAATATTTGGCACCAGATCTCCCAGCCTAGCCATGAAAAAAGCACATTGGTGGGTACAAGTTACATTACTATTTACCAAGCTAGAGTTTAAAATTTTAAAATTCATCATGCCTGAATTTATACAAGAATTTCAGGTTCTCCAAACCAGTTTTGTTTTGATGTATGTGGACATCGGCTAGGTAAAAATATGTACGATATAGATTTATATGGATTTTGGTGGAGTAACGTAACATTTTCTCATGATGCTACGAGGAGGCATTTCTGTGGCTCACGAATACATCACTTGCAGTTCCAGCATGAAGTCGATGGAGTTAGTTACACATAGAACTACCTTGCCCTTCCAGGTTTCCTCATCTACCTTCAGTCACCTAATTAGCTCATATTGCATCAACTACAGTCTGGTTTGATATGACAAAGTACCTGCGGTATGTCTATTCAGGCCCACTTGCGTACCTGCTGGGAATGTCTCTGCTTTAAAAAGCTTGTGAACTGAGTGGAAATGAAACCAAACCAAGCATACTCTTGCTTGGAGCTTCAGTTTACCCAAACGTCTTCCCTTTAGGGGAAAGCTATTGCAAAATGCACTCTCTACCATTAGCTTGCGAGATCTCCGCCACCATAAGACAGCCCTCCCTTACATGCCCTTTTCAAAAATAAATTCATCTTGTCTTTAATGGTGTTTCAGTCTGAGTTCATGAAGTTCATGTTGTCTCTGAAGTTGCTGACAGAAGACGTTACAACAGGCAGGGTGGGAATGGGTTTACAGCTACTGTGCTAGGTTTGGAAATGCTAGGGACCAACTTTCACAAGCTGTAATGGCAGAGTCGCACATCAGAGACACTGCCTCCGCGTGTCGTCTTGCATATCTTGGAAGATATGAAGCAAGCGGGGGAAAAAAAAGCCTTCCAGGGAAACAAATCTTGAATGAGTATGCTCAGGTAAAGGCAAATACAGCAGAAAATGTGAAATGTGATTGATACAATAAAATTTCCTCTCCAAGACAGCTTAGGCTATTGCTAATTTTCCCACAGTATTACCTAGTCTTTTTGAGTCTTGGCTCCATAATCCAAACAATATTATTAATGTAGTTGCAGATCTCACTTGTTTTATTTTATTTGGTGCTTACATTATCTCAACAGCCGTAAATTGATTTGGGAGTTTTTTATTGTAACTGATGCCACCTTTAGAAAACCATTAGTCTCTTTACAGGTTAAAATCATAACTGAGTCCTGCTTCTTTATCTTCTGTTCCATCTTCTGTGCAGATGGTGCCTTTTCTTGTGAAGGTTAAGTCAATATAATAGTTTTAAATATCTGTGGAAAAACTGACCAATGACTTTTTTTCCTAGGTGTTGTGCTACAATAAAATTATTCTTCTAATAGATGCAAATGTGTCTTTTCCAGAGAGCACTCTATAAAAGCTTCATTCTGGATTACATCAGAACTGCAGGGCTCCACATGGGTACAGACTCTTCTGGAGCAGGTCCGCGTGTGAAGTCGGAAGTAACTGGGTTCAGCGTTCGTTTTGTTTTCCAAGTATTCACTCGGACTTGTTACCACAAAACACAAGCTAAATAAGAAACATCTGACAGATTCCATAAGGATAGTCTGTTAAACGCTCAAGCAGTTGAACCATCTCACTGTATTCAGGAAGTATGTTCTTTAGTTAAATATGTACAAATGTCACTGCCAGAGCAGACTGTGGTTCTGATCCTGTGCTGCTGAAGTGATGGACCACTCAGTGGGTAAGGAATTGGTTGGATGGTTACACTCAAGGAGTTATGGTCAATGGCTCGATGGCCAAGTGGAGACCAGTGATGAGTGGCGCTCCTCAGGGGTTGGTATTGGGACCAGCACTGTTTAACATCTTTGGCAGGGACATGGACAGTGGGATTGAGGGCACCTTCAGCAAGTCTGCCAATGACATCCAGCTGTATGGCGTGGTGGACACACTGGAGGGAAGGGATGCCATCCAGAGGGACCTTGACAGACTTAAGAGGTGGGCCTGTGCAAACCTCATGAGGTTCAACAAGGCCAAGTGCAATGTCCTGCCTGTGTGTTGGGGCAATCCCAAGCACAAGTACAGGCTGGGCAGAGAATGGATTGAGAGCAGTCCTGAGGAGGACCTGGGGGCTTTGGTTGACGAGAAGCTCAACATGACCCAGCAGTGTGCTCCTGCAGCTCAGGAAGCCAACTGTATCCTGGGCTGCAGCAAAAGCAGCATGGCCAGCAGGTCGAGGGAGGTGATTCTGCCACTCTGCTCTGGTGAGACCTCACCTGGAGTCCTGCGTCCAGCTCTGGAGCCCTCAGCACAGGAAAGACATGGACCTGTTGGAGTGGGTCCAGAGGAGGGCCACAGAAATGATCAGAGGGCTGGAACACCTCTCCTATGAAGCAAGGTTGAGAGAGTTGGGGCTGTTCATCCTGGAGAAGAGAAGGCTCTGGGCAGACCTCATTGCAGCCTTCCAGTACCTGAAGGGGCCTACAAAAAAGCTGGAGAGGGTCTTTACAAGGGTATGTAGTGATAGGACAAGGAGTAATGGCTTTAAACTGAAAGAGGGGAAATTTAGATTAGACAGAAGAAAGAAATTCTTTACTATGAGTGTGGTGAGGCACTGGAACAAGTTGTCCAGAGACGCTATGGCTTCCCCTTCCATGAAAGTGTTCAAGGCCAGGTTGGACGGGGCTTTGAGCACCCTGGTCTAGTGGAAGGTGTCCCTACCCATGGCAGGGGAGTTGGAACTAGGTGATCTTTAAGGTGCCTTCCAACCCAAAGCATGCTATGATTCTATGAAATACTTCTGATAGAGTCTACTATTTACTCATTTTTTATGATATTTAAATAAAAGAAGGGAGAAATTAACTGAACAGGAGTGTGCACCAGGGGAAAACTTATTTTCTTTCTCAACAGATTTGGTCGATGGAATAGCAGTGTTTTTCAGAGTCAGATGCACAAATGACTGCTGACGGGAATCATTATGTCTGGGTTTGCACTTCCTTTCAGTGGAAACTGCTATTACGATTTAAGTGCCTACAGAAGTCATTAACCTCTCCCTGCTTGACAGTTTATCATTATGAATTCCATTCAACATAGTGAGCAAAACAAGGTGCACAGCTGAAGTGGGTTACAATTTAATTTTACACAGCTAATACATTGCTAATTACACCTGAATAAATATTAAAACTGGAATTTCTTCAACATTAACCATTATTCTCTTTTAAATGTGTTTTGCTGGAGGACTGATCAGAACTGCAATCACAATTTCAAGTATAATGCAGCAGAACTAAAAGGGAGTTTTTATTATTTTTAGTTTTTAGTAGTGAGGTGAAAATAATAAGTATTTTTCAGCTGTTTGCTTACACGAGGCTAATGCAAACACCTAGTAATGTGGAGGTTTCTGCCATTAATAATACATAAAGTCATCCTGATGATCTCATAGACCTGAATTCACTTTTTTTATTCTGGAAAAGATGTAGAAAATTGAAAATCTCTACAGAGGCTTTCTATACGGCTACACAGAAATCTATACGATGTCACTCTGCCTGGAGTGACATTCTGGAAAAGAATGACCTTACTAAAACTAGGAAAACCCCCTGTAGGTACTAATATAAGCGGGTCTCAAACTAGAACCTCTTGTCCAGTTTGTAGCTACCTGCAGCTGCTGGCCTTCTCTGGCCAGCTGCTCTCCTACCTTCCCCAGATCACAAACCCCATGCATCCCCCAGGTCGACACATCCCCTCCGCTGGGCCCCTCTTTCTGCAGCTATTTGTCCTCAGCCAAGGTCCTCACTGCCAGAAACAGCATTTGCAGCTTTCCTCCTGTCCAAAGGGGAATTTGCAACTGAGGATAGGTGGAAGAACGAGAATATATGTAGCTGTCTTGCAACACCATAGAGAAGCCGCAGTAGAAGACCATTCTATGACGCTGATCCCACACTAGAGTAACTTGCTCGTTCTTAGTCCTCCTGACCTGTACTGACAGCGCCTTGCAGACGCTCCAGCACGCATCTGTCCCTTCGCTACGTGCTGTCAGGAAGCAGAGAGCCTTGGGGCCCGTCCAACAGCCTGTGCTAACGCTGGGCATGCTCTGGGTGTTGCGCTCTAGCAGGGCACCTCCGGACATGTCACAGGGAGGGCAGGGAAGTCTTTGCCCGAGAACTCTGTTGAGGCAAACCTTAATCAGTCACATTGACATAAATAGTGAACCTTTAGTCAGTAATACTTTGGCACTTAATCTCTAGGCCACCACCTTCCTGAAGAAGGTCACAAATACACAAACTTTTTCTAGGATGCAGCACATACAGCTGTGAACTAATGAAATACGGGGATGAGTTGCCTGACCATGCTTGAACAGGTTCTGAAAAATATAGACTCAGTATGCTATATGGCACAGTGACAATGCAGACATAGCTGGTAAAGGTCCTTTACATCATCACAACACATCTGGAGGTAAAATACCGGGTTTGTGTTCTCTTTGGAAAATAAAAGAGTTGCGTCTCAAAGATCATAATGAGCTGCTCATTTGTGTCTGGGTTTGTGGCCCTTCGGGTAGTTGTATCTGCATACAGATTGAGGCATGCATGTCCTGTAGATTTTCTGGTAGGTTTAAAAAAAGGCTTCTAAAAGCCATGTCCTAATTTATGGCAGCAAAAATCTATGGGAAATGACTGCAGCCTTAAATGCAGTATAAGCTGATCATTTGTACAGCTTTTATCCTATTTTAGAATTCAGATTCATGTTCTTGTGATAGATAGCACAACCTTCAATACACGTACATGGAAAAGGAGGGAATGTTAATGCTGCTGACACAAGTCCTGTTTCAAATTTCTTGTCAAGTCACAGAAACGTAGAGCCCAAGTCCTCAAAAATTTGTGATATAAGTCTTTTGAATAATTCTCAGATTTGCTCTTAGTTGCAACCAACATTAATTACAGAGAGCAGAAGGAGGGTGGGAGGGAGGAGTGGAAAAGCGAATCTTACCTATGGAACAGGAACCCTGGTCCTGCCGGTGTTCTCCTGGCTGCGGCTGCCATCTAGTGCTTGTCAGGCATGGTGAGGTGCTGGGCTTATTTCGAGTCTGCGCGAATCTTCTCCAAGACTGAACTCCGCCTGTGTACACAGGCAGGATAAATAGCACAGAACCACCTCTCTAAGGGGCAGCAGAGGAGGGAGATTTAACCCAGCAAGCTGAGGAAGAGCTCCTAAGAAATCAGTTCTCAAGTATCAAGTATTTTGAGTAGCATCACTTCCTCCGAGTTAACTGCTTGACGTGGTTGTAAGCGTGGTTTCTACTGAGCCAAGGACAGACATAACGAAGAACAAACCTTGATCTTCCACTGCATAAAAGGGTGTCAGGCTTCTGTTCTTCCCTACTGCTGTGTAGTTGCTGTTGTATTTTGAAATTCTTTTCCTTTCACTTAAATGGCTGTACAGAAGGCCTGATTACAGCAACATTGGTGTAGCGAGAATCATGTCAGTGTAACACTCATCACTGGAACTGTGCAAGCCAAGCGTACGTATGGCACACAGCGTATAAACTCCAGCTAATGCAGCTGTCATTGGCATAGACTGTAAGCTTCCGGGACAGGATGCACATATGTCATTATTTTTAGCATTTTACTACCTTCGATTGTGCTACAAGATTATTTCTGCTGGATTTATTCTGATTAGATCAGGGAGATCTAATCCACCCTCCTCAAACAGGCAAGAGTTTGTAGCTCCTTAATACAGTGGGACAACGTGCTCTCAGCTGAGTGCACTCCTCCGGCTGGTTTGTTCCAGATGGTGCACGTGGCTTTGAAGTGTGGCAGGTTGTGTTTGCCCTGCTGTTGTAGGAGGCAGACAGCGGACAGTGGGCACAAGAGACGTTTCAGAAGCTCCTGCTGATCTCGGGGAAGCCGTGGACCTTTGTGTGAATATTGTACAAACTGACGAGTGAGGTGACAGACTACATCCACTGGCACTTTTGGTGCAGGACAAGCAGTAATCCAGAGATCGAATGGATTATGTTGTCCAGGAGGCCTGGCTGACTCCGGCTCTGGCAGAGACTCTTGAGGTGTCACATCACTGACAACGTCCTTCTGATGCCTGGAGTTTGTGCAAACAAACGAAGCCATGCCAACTGCTGTGGATTCAAAAACAATGTGCCATTGGAAAGTTGCCTGTCAGCACTTTCGCTGCAGGATCAGACTCGTGAAGCAGTTACTTCACTCACAGGTAACGAATAGAGCTGAATTAGCAGCTGGCTTTGAGAGGATGGGAAGCAGCTCAGGAAAAGAAAGAGATCTCCCTTACTGGAATTGCTTCATACCGAGGTCACAGGTTAATGTCTTGTATCTAGTCAGAACCTCTAGTTCACACCCTGGCATCACACCATGCAGAATTAAAACACAGCTTTGAGTCACAGGTATTACGAGGAACAGTCTGTATTCCAAGGGGGGCGGGGGAAGGGATTTTCTGCGAGGCTGCTTAACAGGGCTGCACACAGGCCTGAAACCTTCTACGACTTTGTCTTCAGCAGTTTTTCATGCTGGCAAAAGCTCTGACGGATGGAATCTACTGGAACACCTGCTTTGAAGACGGAGCAAATCTTTGCAGTTTGTCACAGAAAACAATCACAAACTATCAGCAAAGCAATAAATAGAGAGGGCTAGCAAAAAGCAGTGATAGCCAGGACAGTAGGCTAAGGCTACCTCCCCTTTTTCATACGTATCAGTGCTAGAAATCAGTATTACCTGTTTTGTAGTACTGATTGTTTTAGTCTCAGCTGAAGACCTTTGTTAAGAACAGCAATAGGCTCTCTAGCAACTATAGTGATGATGTTGACCATTCAATCAAATTCTCAAAGTAAAGGTTAAGGGACTGGTTAAATTTGCCCATACATTCCTTTAATCTCCAGTAGTGTTTCTTGGAATTTTTCACTCGCTCCAGTTGCTGAATCTGTCTGCCTGTCTCCTCCTTCCTGCACTTGTAAGTTTTGAGTGTTCTTCGCTCAAAATTCAATTTCAGAGTTGAAATTCAAACCATAGTAGAATTTGCCAGCTGAAGGCATGAGTTGTTCACTGAAAAGCTATGTAAGAAAGCTTCCTGTATACTGGACTGTTGATGTATTCGAGGAGGAATACTCCTGATTTTAATTTGACAGTCTACCTGTTCAATCTGTGGTAAATGGGTTTCCTTTCTGATAGTCTCATTGCCCAGAAAAAGCTATCTTATAAATATATACCTTTACCTTAAATTATAAAAAAAAAAAACCCCTAAGATGATGATCTCTGTCATTCCATCTTTCAAAGCAACAAAACCAGGTATTTTATCATTCTGAACATTCAGGGACTACCTCTCGTATATTATCTCTCAAAAGCATTTTGATTACACAGCAATCATGACTTCTCCGTTTTGTACGAAAAAAAACTTACTACAAAAATTTACCAAAATTGCAGGCTAGCACAGAACCAAAAAGAAAATGCCTTTAAACCTAATAATTACATTTCGGTTTCCTTTTGCATATTAGATGAAGAATTATCTGAGAAGATAACGCTTAGCAGAGTAGCAAGTAGCAGGGGCTTCTGATCTCCCTGAAAGGGAGACTAACACTAAAAAAAAAAAGCAGTCAGTTGATAAAAGCTGCCATTTACAGTCAAAAAACAATTAGGTTGGTCTCCAACACAGAGAGGGCCAAGATGGGAAATTGATATAAATTTTTCCTCTAAGAGTAATATTAGGAAAGCCAACAGTGAGAAAGCTACATGCTTCTACCAGCTGATGGACCTCCAAAACAAATCCCAGGCAATCCATAAAGTTTGAGCTCTGAGTTTGGAGATGATCAATGCACCATGATCTTGTTGAAAAGTGTTGGAATATTCACTCTAAAAACCTACTGCAGGTGTATACATAACCCCACTTGTATAAATGCACAACAGTTTATGATCTCTCTACATCAGTGGCCAAGGAGAGAAAATCTTCAGCTCAGACAAAGTTTGATGCCCCCAGATCCAGCTTGTTGGGGCCCAGCACTGTACTCTGGTGAACGTTAAGAAAGGAAGCACATCTGAAGCCGCTGCTGCTAAAGCATATTTATTTCAAATGTGTTCTCCCATCCCAAATATTTTTTAGATGTGTCTCCATTTCACAAATAAATCATTTTAAAAAGTTATGCAGAATTTGTTATACAACAGCCACAAAAATGGTACAGTAGACATACTTCTCAAGAAATAAGGATGACCCCACATCATTTACAGCAACAAAGTTACAGTGAAATGCTCAAAAAGTTTCTATATTTGTCAATGGGAATTTAAAAAGCAACATAAATGCAAGTCTGGCTTTTTAAGAAGACCTTTAAATAGCAGGCTGATTTCATTAACATTAATCATCTGGCATTAGATATAACTTCAAATTAAATATTTCTGCAAAATCTGCAAAAATCAACTGATACTAAAGACTGAAATTTATAATACAATATTCGCTGAAACTTCAAGACAGGGAACATCACTGTCCAAAACAAAAATAGTGGGACACCAGTACAAAAAGTCAGATTTTCCAAAGCATTGCTGTGTCTTGACTGAACCACCAACGAGACAACTTTCTGCAGGAAACTTTAGACATCAGTCTGAAAACTGATCCAAGTTAATTAAATTTTTAAAGTGCACTAAATATTTGAACAGTATGCTGATACTTTTAACAATCTTAAATACAAAAATTCAAAGGACCAGTACAGTTAACAAAATTAAGAACTGGCACCAAGAACAAAATTAC
Source organism: Opisthocomus hoazin (assembly GCF_030867145.1). Classification (NCBI taxonomy): domain Eukaryota; kingdom Metazoa; phylum Chordata; class Aves; order Opisthocomiformes; family Opisthocomidae; genus Opisthocomus; species Opisthocomus hoazin. The sequence continues at coordinate 33,955,131 of NC_134416.1, read as the reverse complement.
TAATATTTCTTAGCTTTATAAACCCTTTAGGTTTAGATACGTATCTTCTTTTGTGCCTGTACACTCTATAACAGAATGGAAACCTGATCCTGGTTGGTCACTGTTTTCACAACTTACTGAAAAGTATGTAAAAAATCTGGACTGTGCGCTTTTTTTTTTGCCAGCTGAGTAACTCTCTTGGATTTTAATGCTTCCTTAGACTTTGAAACACACTCATCCATGAAATCCAAGGAAAACGAACAAGAATTACAACTGCCAAGAGTAATACAGAGGACCTACTATCAGCCGATTCCAATGGTCAAATGCAAATCATACTTCATCTTAATTTAGAGGAAGTCCATTTGGTGATAGAAGGTGTGCTCAGAACTTATTTCTGGGAGAGGCACATACTTTGTGGCACAATAATTATTATCTTTTGCAACTGCAATGAATTTGCAAGCGTACTTGCCATGTAAAAGGCTAAAGAGATTGTGTTTATCTACCATAAGAAAGGTAGAACGATGACTGAAAAAACAATGACAGCGAAGTAATAAAGGCTTTAAATTAGAACCAAAACTACAAGCAACTAACAATGTTTGGAAATGTGTGAACTACCTCTACAGAAATTGTAACAAGGTAAGGAACAATAATGCCTTCATCTTTTGGGGTTCCGGATCAGATGTGATGATGATGATGTGCTAAGAGGGTGAATTTTGTTTGCAACCTATGGAACTAGATATTTTTATTTATCTATACATCAAAGAGTCTCTTATCGTGCCTTCTGTGTAGTATAAAACTTGAAAACATCAGTTGTATGTATTTGCTTCTTTTTATAGATCTTTAGGTAATCGTGATGTTAAATAAAACACTTAACAGTAAAAGCTTACTTAGAATGTTGGTCCAATCTCAAAACACTACTCAGCAGTCACACCAGCACTGAAAGACTACCATCTATTTACGTATCTTTTTATCAGGTTCAAGGTGTAGAACAACCACCACATGGGACTATGAGACAACATTTTACAATCATCACATTTAAGGTGTAGTTTTGGTATTCAGTTAGCTGCATCATCCCTTTTCAGAGGAATTATTTGAAGGGCTTTGGCTATTCTCTCTCCTACAGCTCGACTACTTGCTGCAATTATTCTTCGAGACATCAAATCAAACGGTCCACCTAGAAATCAAAGCAAACAAAGTAACTATCTTGTATCTGCAGAAAACTGAATGTTGCTAAGAAAATGAGCATTGCAAAAATCAAGCGTAAGGGACACTTCACTATTTAGGACCAAATTTTGCCCCTGGACACAACAGGTATCTCATACGAGCAACATTTAAAATCTCTTCAGTGTATGTTTACTGCCTTTTTTCACCCTTTCAGGTGCTCAGCCAAGGCAGTAAAGGTTGTCTTGTAGCTTAAGAAGATACAATTGACCCTCTCTTTGTCTATGAACTGGATGGGAACTCTGTTCAGTTGTGGTAAGTTTGAGAGAGGATTGAAAAAATCTCTTTGCCTTCTCATTTCAGCTGTGTTTTGCTCCCAACTGGCTGTTTAAAAGGACAAAATAGTATCACGCATGCCTGTGTATTTACCTGATGCATCTAAGAGTACTCCGCCTGCTTCAGTAATAATGATTCCAGCCCCTGCCATATCCCAGCAGTGAATCCCCATTTCATAATAGGCATCAGCTCCACCCGTTGCCACAAGGCACATGTTCACAGCTGCTGTACCAACAGCTCTAATCCTAAAGGAGACATAGTTGTTGTTTCCGTTGAGAACAGTTTGTAAGAAAGTCACAATGTCTGTGTACACTGCATGAGAACACAAAAGCATCACATGCAAAGTGAACTGAGCTAGAGGAAATGTGATGGAATGCTGCACTAAAACAAATAAAAAATTGGATATGAAGTTATGCCTGAGTAGCTTGAAGACCTCTCTGAATATAGCAAATTTCTAGAAATAACATTTATGAATTCTATTAAACAATTTTTTTTTTAGAGTGAAAACACATCTTAAACAGCTTCCATATTATGGAAGATATCCACCTGTGAAACAATAACAGATATTCTGCTTTGCTTTTTGAATGTTATAAACCAGTTACTTCTGTTTCTCTGGTGATGCTCAGTAAGCATCTCTGACTTGCAAAAAACCCTAACAGCAATAAACACAAAAAATAAATTACATAGTATAAATTTGGTCTGGATAACTTCATCAAAACCCTTGTGTTCCAAATTCCAGTTTCTTTTGGAAATGCTGATGCACTTAGAAAGTGTAACTTGTACGAACAACTGCAGTTATTTCAATTATCAGTAAAACATACATTAAATTGTAACTGATAGCAGCCAAGATACTGCAAGAAGCAACTTAAATCAACTCCAATCTCAATCTAGTCTTTACAAATAAACACAAAAGTTAAACTGACAACATACCTAAAATGTATTCCCTACTTCCAATTTTGCATATATTCTTTAATGACATCAGAAGACTTTCTGAACGTAGAAAAAAATCTACATGTTAAGTGTCAAAGCAAGAATCCTGTGAATCTCAGCATAAAACTACAACCCCTTTTAGATCAGAAACATGAGTAGGGTTGAGTGAAACCACCTTTAGATGTAAAATGGTTTGCAGAAATGTAGGCTTTGGCTTATCTGGAGGAGAGGAAGCAGGGAATGTAATCAAAATAAGGGCAGTTTATGGACAATTTCAACTACTTTGACATATTCAAAAAAATTGTAAGGTGTTGAAAGAGAAAAGGGAGATCTACATTTGTCTTCTGATATATATAAAAAAACCCTACAACGATTTTCGTTACTACATGGAAAGAAAACTAAGAAACGTAATATGGCTTCTGTTTATCCAGTTTTGCTCCTTGTGTGTTTTGGGGAGGGGGGGGAAGCACAAAATTGTTTTGTTGTTTTTTTTAAATAGTAAACATCATGCTTTTTAGTCCTACAAAACCAACCATGCTTTGCTTCTCAATACTGATGTTAGGGCTCTCTTATATACGTCCCAGATTGAAAAAGCTAAAGACACTTAGAGTTTCTCTGCAGAAGCTACTAGACAAAAACATTTAAAGCATATTTCACATTTAAGGTGTCAAATGTAATGCAACCAATCCTTCCTAAAAATTATCGTATTAACATATTTACAATATTAACAGTACCATTAAATATAAAAAATAGGCAGTATCTTACCCATGAATTGGAATACTAAGTAGTCTTTCCATGTTAGAAAGAATTATTTTTATAGTCTCTGGATCACGATTTGATCCCAGTTCTGTTACTAAAAGAGATTTTGTAATGTCTGGAAAAGAAACAAAACCTCACTTTTACAACAGTACAACTTGTATAATAACACTAATTAGCAGAGTTTACTCCATTGCTTTCTTATAAGACTGAACAGAAGTAAGGTATTTTAATATATTACATATATTGAATGTATAAAAATCTGTTCTTACATGGAAAATGGTAGAAAAAAAATACAACAAATAAAGCATGATCTGTTTAAATTGTGCATATACATTAATCGATGGCATTAGTAAATAAAATTCTACTGCTATAAAATTTAGAACAGCCCTCAGATCTTTAAAGGTCCCACTTCAAGTGCGGATATTACTTTACGTAGGGTAGTAAGTATACAAGAGCAATACTGATTTAAACCACTAGTTCACACCTGAAGAAGTTGAATTGTTTGGTAGATTTGTTACAGACTCTGAAGAACAATCACAGAGAGATTGCAGACATACAGGGAATGAAAAACAAACAAACAAAGAAACCGCAGCACAGACATACAGGGAATAAAATCTTCAATTGCCGAGTCTGCTTTTGCAAAGATCACAAGCATGTTATACTCATCAAAGAGAACATAAAAGCTATTTCTCAAAACTGAAAAACCTGTGGCCAAACTGTCTTTGCAAATGAAACTATGACCTAAGAAACAGGAATATATCCAGATGTAAAACTGTTAATGCCTCATTTGCAAAATCAAAGTCGTTACTAGAAATAAGCTACTCAGTTCAGCTTACCTTCTTGGCCTGATACTTGAAGTTTTTGACCATTGCAAAATGCACCTTTTCCTTTTCTGGCAGTATACATCTTGTCTTCTATACAACTATACACAATTCCAAACTCTATCTGCAAGAAAAAGTAAAGACATCTTTTTTCCCTTTCTTCCTATTTGCTGTGAAAATACAGATTGTACTTATAACTAGAAACAAAGAATTAATTTGGTTTGTCTTGATTAGATATTAAGTAATAAAAAGTATACCTTTTTGTTTACAACAAAGCCAATTGAAACTGCCACAAATGGAAACCTACAAAACAAAACATTTCACTAATTTATAGTGAGATACTATGCTTCTTTCATTACCATGCTTACTCTTAATAAAAACAAAATTCAGTTAAATGTAATGCATATTTCAAAAAGAAACTTGGACTACATAGGAAATATCAGTTTTCTGAAACTTGCACAATTTACTATGAAAACAGACCCAACAACACTGATTACCATTTAAAATATAAGCTTTTCCAACCACTGAAACTAAGCCTGTTACAGCTATTACTAGCTTAGGGACTGTCATTTTACAGCCAAAGAATACAAACAAGCCTCTATGCTAACCTTTCTCAAAAGGAACAACCTGGCCAGAACTGTCTCATGAAAGAAGTCACCTCTCCTTCCACCTCCGCCTTCTCCACCAAAGCAACGAGAAAGACAGACATTGAAGTGAGAAGAAAGAATGCAGGGGGAAGAGTGAAGGCGGTGGGAGTATGTAGGACATGACAGGCTGCATCTCAGTCTTACTAAGTTTTTAATGATCAACCAATTAATTTATTTTCATTGTTTGGTTTTTTTTAGTCTTCAAAATCTGCAGTTCCAAAACATTTGCTTTAATTACTATCTGCAAAAAATGCAGACTATTAAGCCTGTAAATTCAACAGAATGGGTTCTTTTCTTATAGCTTTTTGAACATGTTATTTAGTAGGATTCAGCAGCTGTTTAAAGCCATGGCACACATAGCAGCAGTCACTTCAAAATCGGAATCAAGTACGCTCAGAAAAGCTCATCAGCACCAAAATCCATCATGTTCCAAAGACAGAAGGAATAGGCAGTCAGCATGACAGTGAAAGCACCCTCCCTACCCTGGTGTAAAATACCACTAGACAACCACTGGTGATATTCTTCTTTCTTTCATGGTAGCAACTCCTACATCTCAGTGAACTTGAAACTTCTTAGAAATCAGCACCTGCAGCTGTTACTGGTTCTCACCAAAGCCTCTCTGAAAGAAGCTGCAACTCCTAAATTCAAGTCCTGCGTTACAATCTGTCCATCTGCCTTTGGCATCCATGCCAAAGGCTGCTGACCCCTGCTTTATAGTATGGGCCTCTCATGGAACAACTGGTGTTGGTTATAGAGTGACACTACTGTAATACAGAAATACTAAAATGATTACAAAAACTGCTCAACGGCTCTCAATAAATGCCAATAGCAATTTGTAACTATTAACAAGTTCATAGTATCACTTTAAAAGCAATTTATAAGTGAAAAAACCTTACTTTTGCAACTGGAGAAAGAAAAAAGGTAAACAGATGACGCTGCTAACATAAAAAAATAAAAAGTGGACCTGTGTACGAAATTGGTAGTTCCGTCAATAGGGTCTATAATCCATGTGGGGTTATCTGTCAAAACGCTGCCCTCTCCAGCTGCAACAGATTCTTCTCCAATGAAGCTAGAGTTGCAAAAACAAGATACAAAGAAATTGTTTAAAAGGTTTGAATTACAACACTGTCCTTGAAATTAAAATTCTTAGAAGTGAAATGTAGGCTTTTGCACCATCAGTGATCATATCGAAAAAGTTGAGAAATACAGTTTATCTGGAAAGCACCAACGACATCTGACCAAGCTTACACCAATATTTATCATGTCACAGATAATCACAATATGTGGGGAAGAGATCTTAATGTAATTAACTTTACATTTTAATATTGAAGTTTTCATCATTTTTTTCCAGTAACATCATCATCAAATTTTAGTCAGAATAATTGTAGCTATTTACACCTTTCAGTTTATTTGTACTATAAACCACTACTTTTTAGCTTATGTTTTAACTGAAGAAAGCCTTTGTGGTCATACGCATCTGGTTAGACCACTGCAGTAACTGTCAAATTCATAGTCTAATTTCAACCCAAACAAGACATGAAGCTGTTAGTCTCAAAACTGTTCAGTTTTACAAGTATTACAAAAACTGAAGAAGGCGGCAGAGTGCATGCTCAACCCTAACACTAAACCCGAGGTATATACAAGGCACAGTGCTACAGGAACCCAAATTTCACCATTTTTGCTGCTCATGAAAGTATTTGTTTTGAACTGCAAAATTATTGGGATAAGTGGGTCGAATTCTCTTCTATGCCTTTCGTATGTTGTTAGATTTATCACATATTACTGATCCTATGAAAAGCATGCATCAAACACATGCCTTCCTCCACTATCATGTAAAATGAGGAGAACTGCTGAGTAAACAAATAAGCTCCTTTAATATTAATTAGGATTAACTATGGAAGTGAAGATGATTGCTCAGAAAGAAACAGCATGTTTCCAAAAAGCAGTGGATCTTCACCAAGAGAAGAGGGAGACTGAATAGTTATCTAGGTGGATGAGTAATTTATTACAAAGAGAAATCCAACACCAGTACGTCAAATATGGTATCGATTATCTAATATAAAAAGAAGCTACAATATTCTAAAATGTTTATCAATGCCACAGAAACTGTTATTTCAAGGTCATTCCATAAATCTGTATGCTTACACTAATTTGGTTAGATTACTGACATTTTGCATCACCTCAGTTGTTCCAATTCTATGCATATTTATTACATTTCACATAAACGGCTACAATAAGAAAATCTCCAAGAAAATGCAAGAAAAAATAGTAAACCCACTTTAAGGAAACTGTATTAAACCTGAGGCACTATGTCAAAACGGGAAAGAAAGTCCTATGTAAGTAAAAGTAAGTGAAATACATACAATTCACCCTTCAAGCATAAATTTATTTTGGTGGGCAGGAGGAGCAGGGGGAGTAAAAAAAAAAAAAATGGAGGAGCAATAAAAAAATCAGTGTTTTCTATGACAGACTTTCAGTTGTGCAGAATCAGAATATTCTGTCTTCTTTTAAGGATGTTTGATGTTCTTAAAGTGTAGGAGATTTGCCAAAGGCACACTCATGGGACTCATCCAGCACAGACAGTGAAGGCATGCTAGTTTCAACAGCTACCAGCAGACAAGAAATTTGGGTTCTGGGTATCTTGGGGCCACCTTTGATTCTCCAGCACAAGTAACCAAGAAGTTACTTACAGCTGGCTCTACTGGAAGTGACTTTCAGCATAAGTCTTGAGCTCATGTCAGCAGACCCTGGGGACACCTTGTTTTGTTACTACAGCCCTGGGCAAAACTTCCAACGCACTACTACTCTAAAATACTTAATATATTGAGGCGAAAAGAGAATTCTGTAACTTTCCAGCATGCCAATCGTAAAGAAATTATACCTAGAAAAACCATAGACTTTCCATTTTCTTCTTCAAGTCACCTCTCCCCTTCTTCTGCCAAAAGTGTATCGATAAAAAGCCATACCTGTGAGAAGGATACTTTTCTTTTATCAAAGAAATAATGAAGTTTTCTACTTTTTGATCAGTTTCTGTCACTAGATCTACTGGTGAACTTTTAGTCATAATAGATATTTCTTCTTTGAGTGCTCCACGGATTATCTGTTAACAAAAGAAAAAAAAAAAATCTTTCTCCAGTAACAGTATGGAAAATATTAGTTTTCCCAAAAATCTGATCATCATTTTTAGCGTAATTTTCTGTACTGCACATACAAAACAAACACAAGCAGTGACAAAACGTGGATTTAATTGCAGGAGCTGAGGCTTACCCCTGCATCTATCTCCAGTCCCTACCCCACACAAAATTTTACACGACCTTAAATCTAAGGACTACATGAAGATCCACTGGTACATGAAATTGAGCTCTATTTTGTTATGACAAATTTTAGATTTATAAATTTAAGTAACAGAGGTGAAGGAAACACTTAAGACTGAGCTTAAGTCAGCTACTTTTAGCCAGACTCTGCATTTATGATCTTAAAACTGTTAGTATCAGCTTAAGCAAGAATCCATGCCTCACAGCCCACAAAATTATTTTACTATAACTTAGAAAGATTTTCTGAGGGAAGACTCTAATGAGGTCATTGCAGGGGCAATGATCTGCAGATTCTGCAGCTCCAGGGAACAGAATTAGTACATGTGCCATCTTGTCAAGCTGCCATAGCATTCAAATGTACCAGGCAGAACTACCAAGAACTGAACATTTGGTAATCACTCTTATGCTGAGGCTCTGCCAAGACGTGCAAACTACTTGTTCTGAGCCATCTTAGATCACAAATGGGCAAATTACCACCACTGCAAGGGATGATGCTTATTTATAGAAGTAAAGGAGCCTTTATGAAGAGAACACGATGAGGTACCTTGTGGCAACAATAAGCCACTGTATAAAGTTGACTGAAGTGTTTGCAAGACACACTGTCAACAGCTTTCAGATGGTAAAATAATAAGGTGCAGTTTAAGGGGAAAACCAGAGATGCTCTTTATTTACCACAGTTCAATTTTTTTTTTTTTAATAAAATTTAAGGAGCAAAAGATACTCCTTAGTCTTTAATCAGACTCTGGTCTGAAGAAAAGTGCAAAGTTGTTTTCTTCAATTAACTAAGCTGTGAACATGAAAGACACTTCAGTCTTAAACTTGAACACTGACCGATTCTACTAATTTATGCTTTTGATAAAATATTGCTCAGAATAACATCCAACATCAAACTCCTTCAAAAGCTATATACATGCTAGACTCAATAAACAATGTTATTATTTACAGATAGTTTATACTTACCTCCCCAGCTTTCCTTGCTAAAGCAACTGCATAATCCATACACTCTTGCCAAGGATCTGCCATCTTTTCTTAGATATACAGCCTACCAAAAAGACAGATTAACACAAAAATGATTATGGCTATTTTTTTCACAAATTCTAATTTTCTACGCCCCCCTGTTCTGCACTGCACTGTTTTCCCCTTGCTGGAAGCTTGTCCTATCCTTTACTCTGGGGAAAAAAAACAAACAAAACCAAACAAAACGTATTAAAAGCTTAGCCTAAGTTACCAGGCATAATATAAAAACATTAACAAGTACAGAACCTCAGACCTGAAAGATACATGTGTATACAAGATTCCACATTTAGACACTGACCTCAATGTACATAAAAGCTCTGAAAAGCAACAGTGTGGTTACACACAAGGACATTCTCAAATACAGTGTACAGCTCAGGGCCTTTTTGCTTAAAAATACTAGAATCTTCACTGTAAATTATTGCTGCTGACATACAGCTTAGCCTATTTATAAGCATGGTTTAAATTACTTTGAGTATTTTAAAGTAGAAGATTAGAATCTTAAAGCCCAAATCTAACCTTTCTGTATTTTAGTCCTCCATGCCTTGTTCTAGGGGTTTACTCAAAACACAAACATAAAATGGTTTTGATTTTACATTATAAAGTTACAAAATCCCACAGTCATTTAAAAGTATGTTCTATACCTCCAACAGACCACAAATTCATTCAATGACGTAATGGTATTCTGAATTTTGGAAGTCTGTTTCATTTTTGAGCCCTAGCCCTCTCAGAAGCCTTCTGGGTACTTCCTGCTTAAAGTGATTCAGTCTTTAAGTGGTGACCTGGGTAACAGTTTTGCAACACTTGCACATTCACAAAAATTAGATAAATGATCATTAAAAAAACCAGCACTGAAACAGAATAAAAAAATGTGCGCAATTAACATGATCCACAAGTCCCAAGCCCAATCATCCTGATCTAATGGTCCTCGCCTCTTTCCATCTTGGTCCTAAACAGGTAGGCATAGCTAGAAAAGCTAAGTAAAATGCAAAGGGTATGATGCTTCAGTTATGCTGATAACGTTCTTTACTTATCATAGCCTTTACAGTATAGGTTCTGTTATATAAACAGAGAAATAATTTGTCAGGACACAGAACTGGGTACAACACCACTAGATAAAGTTACTCTGTTACCCATAAAAGACTGGTAGTACCAGGGGAACCTTGAGTACACTGATACCCAGCACGACGGCACAACTTCATGTAGCAGAGGGAAAAAAACCCACAATCACTGACATTTAAAACCTCATCAAAACAGTAACCCCAGAACAGGTATTCTAGTTAAATAGCAGCACCTACATTGATTGGAAGAAGTGTCTCCCCCCCCCCCCCCCCCCAGCTTAGTTTTGTCCTCTCCGAATGCCCCGTGACGAGTTTGTCCCACAAACTCAGGGCGTGCGTTCAGAGCAGAGGTTTGGCTGCCGGGCTGGAAGGGTTGAAGGGCGGCCCGGCCCGGGTGACAGCACCTCCCGCCCCGCCGGGCGGCTGCGTAGCCCCGTCACGGGCACAGCCCTGCCCGAGCCGTGACAGAACCGCACAGCCCCCGGGGCAGCGGCGCATCCCCCTCACGGTACCCGAAATGGCGGCTGAGGCAGAAGGAACCGGCTCACCGCTCCCGCGCTCCGCTGCCGCCGCTGCCCTCCCCGCTCGCCGAGGCGCGCAGCCGCGCCAGTGCGCAGGCGCCAGGGGCGACGCCGTTAGCCCCGCCCCTTCCTCGCGGTGCGCAGGGGCTGCGGCCGCACCTGGGCGGTGGGGCCTGCGCGGCCGTCGTTTGGCGGCTACGGCGGGGCTGTGGAAATTACAGGTAAGATGTTGAAATTAGCCTTTAATGTCGGCTTCTTTTTAATAATTGGTCGTGGCAGGATGAAGATGCCGTAAAAGCCTTCCCATGGAGCACGCGGTGGGCGTTCACCGGGGCCTTCAGCTGCTGAGGGCGTCGCGGTTGGAAATGCGACAGCGTGATCCAGCGTGAGGAAAAGAGCTTGGAAGGCCCGTGAAAAAGAACGTGAATATGTGTGCAACAGTCCCCTCGAAGTGAAACGTCATTTAATCCATTTGGGCTACAGTGCTTAAAAACAGTAAAACGAGCAAGTTTCTTGAAGATGTGGCTCTTCTCTTTTCTGTCTCGATTTTTTCCTCAGAACCTGTCCATGCCCGTGAACCAGCTGCCTTTGTCCCCTCACTAGCCCCTCCTGCTGACAGTTCTGCTAACCAGGATAATACCAAACCAGTAATCAGAGAGGCAACCAGTATTTTTAAAATACATGGTAAACACATTTTCCAGAACACTTCCTAGGTTTCAAACAGATTTTTTAAAACAATTTGCAGTGTGAATGATGCATTTTGAAGAGTACTATAACTGAAGTTATACAGAGGAGAAAAGCTTTCCTTTGCAAGGCTGACTGAAACCAGTTTCATTGTTTTTCCGTGGTCTTTTGACCCCGTTGCTTCTATCAAGTAAAGGTAAAACATCGAGGTGTTGCCTTGCGTTCACAAATTGCAACTGATGTAATTGACTGTCAGATGTAAAATGATGATCTAATGTAAACATGACAAGGGCTGTAGTTTGCTTTATGACTGAAATGATCATAAAATGTCCGCACCACCAAAATTAGCAGCCTTACCCTGCTTCCCCAGTGCCAATCCAACCCACAACTAGGCACTCATTCAAGGCCAGGCGGGGGTAGTCTTGTCCTTCTTTCCACATCAGTGAAGATACGGTTCCCATTCCCAGCGGTCTCATATAGTCCCATTCCCATTTTGTAAACAGGAATAGTCACTTATGCCTGGTTTTTAAAGTCTCCACAATCATTAAAGAACTGCGGAGATGATAAGGTGTGGTTTTATCAATTATTTTGCAAGTCATTCTTTACAAGGTTATACTAAAAGCACACAGCCAACCGAAAGAGGCACTTGTGCTCTCATTCAGTTTTCGTTGAGACAAGCTGCCAAATGTGCCTCAGTACAAGCTGTATTGGACTGCACCAGTATTATGGAAAAGAGCTTCTTTGACTGTTAATAGTACACATAACATTACAGCAAGTGTTTTACAGGGTCTATAAGGGGATTTCAAATTCTGTGTTGATCCTAAAATCAGCAGAAGTAAAACAAACAAACTCCTGAAATTATCTCCTATAAGTGTAATAATTTCCCTAATCCAAACCATAATTTCCATTCCAGATGAAAGGAAATTTTCTATTTCAGATAAGAGGCTACTGTGAGGAGAACTGAGCTGCAGGGAGGTGTATATTTATATGACACCTGATAAGTAAGATGAACAGAGGTGATCTGTTGATAAAAGTCTTCAAACCAGACTGATCACACTCCAAGGCACATGCTTTTCTGTCTTTCTAAAACAGACACACAAAAGGAAAATGATGAAAATAAAAGTATGAGAGGTTACCACCTGCTTTTTTAATGTGATGTGTTATTTCTTGTTTGCTACAGCACTGCCCAGCTGATCCAACAGGTCACATATCCAAGCAAAACTAAGCTCTTGATGTTAATATAACCCTTTCCAAACTGTGTTACGTGTATCACAAATATATGCCGGACAATTTTGTAGCAGTATTTGAACTAGAACAACGCCAGGAGCTGCCACCAAGAGCGTTCTCAGCAGTAAAATGTTTGCAAAGCCTTGACCTTGTGCTGAAGGGATTAAAAGGGACTTTAGTAGAAGTGGCATTACCTAATAGTTGCTGTGCATTTAAAAAAAATTATAGTGCTTATCCATTGTGTAAATTAACTGAAGCAGAGAGTCTTGCATCTCCATACAAAGGGGTTAGCTCCTGATAGGGGCTGGGAGTCACCTAGAACTGGTTAAGACCGACCCTGCTGTATGGATGGGAGCCAGGAGAGAACTGAGTTTGGGCAGAAACAAAGGTCAATCAGTGAATGGGCCTTCGTCTTGGGACCCCCGACGACCACCACCAGGAGGCACTGCGCAAGTGCAACTGCGAGGAGTCTATGGCAATTACTCCTTGGAACTGATTTTAATATGGAAATTACTTCTTGGAACTGATTTTAATATGAAGCAGGATAGGTTATGCATAGGTATAGGCGTACTGGTCAATCTAATGCATATGTAATACTTGATTGTATAAGTTGAAGAGACAAGTTGCTGCTCGGCGCGCACGACTTTGGTGGGACTGCCCCCCGTGCCACCCGGCACCGAATAAACATACCTACTTTACAGTCTTACAAATTGTGGAGTCTGCTTTCCGCACGTCAGTGCATTCTGTGAAATCTCTATACAGACATAACTACCAAAAAGCTTGATATTCATCTATTTTAAGTTTGTCTGAAAATACTGTTTATTATAGAATCATTAAATATTTCTTTTGACAAATTCATCTTCTCAGTTAAGTAACTTTGCATACATTTTCTTTGCATCTAGAAGTGAGTTTAACATTTCATTTATTAACTTTGAAGTGAAACAGTTCAGCACCTTCTAAACACAAGCCTGCAAAATTCACAATGGTTTCAAATGTCAAACAGCTCCTCCAAAATGTGGTGGTTTTTTTTTTCAAATCCATTTGTTCAACTTTCCCTGTGAAAAAGTGCTAAGATAATAAGCTTTAGAAAAACCAAAGAAATGTATATGCTGTGTAAAGATATGTAAAGATCTGCTAGAATCTAAACAGCTAAAATGTGGGTAATTCTAGCCTGGGCAAGATAGTGAAGCTCTGGGAAAGTTTCTGCTTTTGTTCCTGGAGTTGATGATTAGGACAGAGTTTTCACCTCTCTCCAATTCTTTGTCCGTCAGACTAGATAAATTTGGTTTTGCTTCTCAGTTCCTGAAAACTAAGTGGAATGAGCTTCTACATACAATGCCAGACACATTCCTGGAATAAGATGAAAGTGAATGTGAAAACTTTTTGGACTCCTATCAGCTGTGACTTGCTGTATTTGTACTGTCATTTACCGGCTGCTAGCCCTTAGCAGTAACTGGTGATTGATGAAAGCAACCTTCCTGGTAAAGCCTTTGAGATGTCCCCAGAGATTTCCTTCCTGCCTCCCAAGTCTATTTTCTCCCTACCCACAACAAACGTTATTTTAATTATTTTGCCTGCAGAAAAATGAGGGGCAGAAGGAAGGGGGTAAGTTCTGCTTCATTTTCTGCAAAAAAAAAAAAAAAATCACTGTTCTGTAGCAGCATTTTCCACTTGCTTCGTTAACAACGGCAGGGGGAGCACGCTCTGTTTGGGGCTCTTCCCTGACTCCCCTGTCCCACCACCATCGCCTTTCTGAATATTCCTTACCACAGCAGCTTAAGGTGCAAAGAAAGGTGAATAGAGAATTGTGGAGGAAAGGGAGGGCAAGAAACAGCAAGGGAAATGTGAGTGTCCCTCTTGCACTGGAAAGGGAGAGGATAAACAGCTGGAGAGATAGGCGGCGGAAAGTGGAGAAATGCACGTATACTTCCCGCTGCCAGGAAACAAAGATGTCCAAAGTATTCTGTCACTGAAGACCCTTTCCATCATGGAAACCAGAAGCACCCTCCTTTTTGTGGCATCCACACCACATCCAGTAAAATAATTTGTCAATACCTAAGTCATGTTAGAACTACAGTACTGTAAAGCAAAATAAGAACAACTAACAGTGACACACTTACAGAGATGTTTTTGGGTTTTATGCAAGTCTAATTAAAATACAATAATCCTACAGATATTTCTAAGCTGTTATAAAGATATACTGCTTGGTAGTACTGAAAACCACGATACTTTACAGCTGGTGGAACAAGGCCACTTTACTGTTCTGCCAATGGAGAGTACCTTTTGGAAAAGATGCTAGGCAGACTCCTCTTACGTCGTGATTTTTTTTTTTTTTTTAGCAGCTGGGTATGTCATGCATGGGTATCTGTTTGTTTTCAAACTGGTACAGATGAAACAGAATCTCGCATTATAGCTGGTGGACAATGGTTCCCTTTCGGCAGGCACATACCAGAGAAAAACCTGGACAGTTTTTCTCAGTTAGTGAACACGGTAACTGAATGAGCCAAAACACCAAACCCAGAGCTGTGAATGCCCAGGTGACCGTGGTGCAGTGTCCACCTCCACTTGCAGGTCTGAGTACACTTCTCTGCCTCATGCCAGCTCTCTGAACCAAGCTCCATCTCTCACAGGACTGGTAATATTCCTTAGCCTCATATCACCTCCCCTCCCCACAGTTTCTCGCCACTTCTATGTATGTCCTGCAATGGCAGGACAATGTCTCTGACATGCACCATATTAACATTTTTGAACAATGCAGGCATTCAGTCTCCCTGTAGCCCAATTACACCTCCAGGCATTACTGATTACATTCAGTCACAGTGTACGCACAAGCTGCAACAGCCTTGCGAACATGAGAACAGCACATGGAGGCAGTTGTCTGAAAGAAAGCTGTCCATGATGAAGCAGAATCACACACTGGTCGGGGTTGGGAGGGACCTCTGTGGGTCATCTAGTCAAACACCCCTGCCGAAGCAGGGTCACCTACAGCAGGCTGCACAGGACCTTGTCCAGGCCGGTCTTGAATGTCTCCAGAGAAGGAGACTCCACAACCTCCCTGGGCAGCCTGTTCCAGTGCTCCGTCACCCTCAGAGGGAAGAAGTTCTTCCTCATGTTCAGACGGAACTTCCTGTGCCTCAGTTTCTGCCCATTGCCCCTTGTCCTGTCACTGGGCACCAGTGAAAAGAGTCTGGCCCCATCCTCCTGACACGCACCCTTAAGACATTTGTAGGCATTTATAAGGTCCCCTCTCAGCCTTCTCCAGGCTAAACAAGCCCAGCTCCCTCAGCCTCTCCTCGTAGGAGAGATGCTCCAGTCCCCTTATCATCTTTGTAGCCCTCCTCTGGACTCTCTCCAGTAGCTCCTCATCTTTCTTGAACTGGGGAGCCCAGAACTGGACACAAAAGAAAAGAAAGGTAGCTCTTTTCAAACGTGTTGAAAGGCGAGTCACGCTGATCTAGCAGTGAGTCAGACTGTGGGAGCCAGAGATTTCTCCCCCTCTACCTGAATACTGCGCCCTAACCACAAGCCACTAAGTCATTTCAGTAGCAATAGCTCATGCCTTACGCGTTGGAGGTGATTGCAGCTGAAAACCTTACTGCATGGTGCTAGCCTATTTAGTGACCGATGGATGGGTTTGCCTCAGTAGTTCATTCGCACTGCACGGCACTGTGGAGCGGTAGAAACACACCGTGGCTTTGCAAACGGAGCTTAGGCTTGTGCCTTCCACTGCTCTGTTTACACTCGATGACACATTGTCCTTTCTGTCATTGTAGGCTTGCCTTTCCAGCTCCTCCCAGCTGGAGAACATTGGCTGAATAATTGTAAACAGCTGAAAGCAAATCGGAGGGATCGGTCTTGAAAGGGTTCTACTCCTCCAGCTTGAGACAGGCTCAAGGCCACTGCAGAGTGAGTTTAGGTTGTAACAGGCCCATTCAAGAAAGATGAAGCAGGCTCCTTGGTTATACATCAGAACTTCTGGTTAGGGCTGTTCAGCGTGGAGAAGGCTCCACGAAGACAATATTGCAGCTGTCCAGTACCCGAAGAGGGCCTACAGGAAAGGTGGAGAGGGACTTTTTACAAGGGCCTGTAGGGATAGGACAGGGGGTAATGGCTTTAGACTGAAAGAGGGGAGATTTAGGTTAGATATAAGGAAGAAATTCTTCACCATGAGGGTGGTGAGGCCCTGGAACAGGTTGCCCAGAGAAGCTGTGGCTGCCCCCTCCCTGACAGTGTTCAAGGCCAGGTTAGATGGGACTTTGAGCAACCTGGTCTAGTGGAAGGTGTCCCTGCCCATGGCAGGGGGGTTGGAACTAGGTGATATTTGAGGTCCCTTCCAACCCAAACCGTGCTATGATTCTATGTTTGTGTGTTTCAGTAATTTGAAACAGCTATAACTGCAGTGAAGATAATCTTGCGGTTCTTCCTTGCTATGTTCACTTTGAATTTACAATCCAGTTTTGAAATCCACCAGAAGAGATCCAAAAACTGGAGTACATCAGCTACTGATATTCTGAACAATCTTTTTAATGAGCACCAAACAATTTCAACACACTGACAACTGAGAAAGCCATTAATTCTATAGGTCATACTTATGCACCCAGAGGTCTAACTTCTTTACGTACCATCACTGTAAACCACCCCTTTAAAACTTCGTAAGTCCCATCTTGCAGACTGCTGAAGAGGAAACAACAGTGATTTACCTAAGGTCAGAAATGTCAGGATGAAACGGCAAGCTGTTGAATGCTATGCTTCTAGTTGAACTGTATTTCTTCCTCTTACACAACAATTAGAAAAGGATAATTTCACATTCTCTTTTTATCCCCCACTTAATCACACAATGATGCCGAGATTTACAAACAAACACAGGAAAGGCATCTGTTTTTGCAGATGTAGAAAAGACACTGCAATAGTGTAATGTGTTTCTTTCAGAAAACTGATACATTGCAAGTTTACATTTTCATTATTTATTGTTTTTAATAAATACTTTTCATATCATTTACATGAAAATAAATATAAAATTTAAGAAAACATTATTGACATTATACAGCTAAATAAAGTAAGAATTTATTCTAGAAAATGAGTGTCTGTAATATTAGTTATTGTAATAACTAATTTTCCTTTCAGGACATAGTTCTTCTGTCAGTCAAGCAATTGTGAAATAGATGGAACTGTGTCTTTGCAACTGAGGACAGATTCTGGCATACCAGTGAATTTAAAAGAAAACTGGACTTGGTTTGAATACCATACCTCAAAAAAAAATTCCGTTTTTTTCTGTTTGTGGTAATTGACTGATTAACTAAAGTACGACTCTATGTCTTCTATAAATAGAACATCATTATTAAGATACTCCAAAATTATATTTCCACCATTGTACAATGGATATTCTTCATCAGATAGCCACGTTTCCAATGTATGCTCAAATGGCAAGGCTTCTCCAGAGGCAGTATGGCATAATCTCAATTTCTGCAAGACAAATAGCACAGAAATTAACATCAAGATTTGCCTATCTGAGATGCAAGAAGTGGGGTGAGGGAGGGACAAAACGGTAAAAAAACCCCAAATCAAAACCCAACAACCTGGAAAATATTTGCTTTTATTACTGATTTACCTGGGCTGTTGATTTGTTGTTGTCATTTTTAAGGCTTGCTAAGGAAGCTGCAAAATCTACTACTTTGCCAATACTCCACTTACTGCAAAAGAACATGGGCTTGCTTTTCTCTTTGCTCCCCTTTGGTAAAAATACTTGAAAGTAAATTCTTTCTGTCTAGGAAAACATGAAAAATGAACAAAAAATTACACACAGAAGAAACACATAATTCCAGTCATACAATCTAATAGTTTTTCAGTAAAAAACTTTAGCTTCAACCCAAAAATTACCAACTGAAACTTGTTCCTATTCCATCAGGACCAAGGCCCCATTTTATTGCAGAATATAAATGACTGAGATCACGAAGTCCAATCCCCTCCAGCTGCAGGCACATACATGATGGACAGCAAGTTCAGAAAGGTGGAGAGAAGATCTTTCAGCAGAGTCCCACAGGAGACTGTTATATATAGACAGACATGAAAAGTTGTCTGCCCCGGCTTTATTAGACAACAATGACTGCTCTGGGGAGAAAAAGGTGAGTTTAAATAAGCAGTGCTGGCATTTGGCAGCAGTACAATGTCTCAGATTGGAATGCAACGGGGGTTAGAACAGAAGAATTCACTGTACTAGAAATGCCTGCTTCACAAACCAACATTCCGGTCATGGCCAGCTGATCATTTATCCTATTTTTTTCTCCTTTTATGTACTAAATGCTCCTTCAGTATCTACTAAACTGAAACATTTATTTAAGAAATTTCAAGAGTAACCTATGAGGGAGAAGTTTTGAATGGAATTGAGACAATCCCCTCTTCAGGTTTATTTCTTCTTGGCACTCAACAGAAGACACAGAGCAAGCATGACTGGTCTATTCATCAGTTAAGAGTGGCCTTGCTGAGTCCAAGCCAGACACCATTAAACAAGACAGAAGTCTGATTTTGAAAAGATTTATTTATGCCTTCCCTGAAAAATATGGAACTACCCTTCCCCCAGCTATGCTCATAAAACCGAGTCTGAATTTCAACCTGTGCATTTTCCCCATAACTTGAGTGCTCTCCACACACAAGAAAATATTTAACATCCAGGAATATTACAAAGGACAAGGGAAGCAGGACCTGAATCTTGCTAAAAGGTAAATGACCACAACTTGTAAAACAGCTTACAGAATGGCCATCCTATTATGGATGCATGCTAATACCACTCAACTGCTATCACTACCCTGGCACCTTTCTACAGTTGCTCCTCCAGTTCGAAGGACGATGAGACAGTCTCCCACAGTTCACTGGACCTTAATTCACAACACAGTTAATTCTACTGTTGCATCCCTAACTATGGGATATGCCTCCTGGAATTTCTGTGCTATATCCAAGAAAATACCGGTCAGTCAGGGACACAATAACCTGATACTCTATTGCAGCATGGTCCTCCTGTTTTGAGCTGGTCAGTCTCAAGAGGGGTAACTCATATCAGGTCTGACACCAAAAGAAGCAATCATCTGCAGAAAGCTATTCTCAAGAAAGAGGTCAGAGAAAAGATATTTCTAAGATAGCCTGATTTTCCAGATGACAGAATAAGAAGGTCCAGAAGGACGTCTGGTGGTCCAAAACCACGTTGAAAGCAGCGACAACTTTAAAGCTAGACCTAACCATAAAAGTAGATCACGTTGCTCCAAGTCAGATTCAATCACGTTTTGAACAGCCCAAAGGTGTAGATTCCACAGATTTTCAAAGCAGCTTGTTCCAAAGTCTGACCACCCTCACTGTGATTTTTCTTCCCATTATCTAACTGGAATTTCACATGTTGCTGCTTGTGCCCATTGCCCCCTGTCCTTTTGCTGTGCACCTCCAAGAAAAATGTGTCAATCTTCTCTATACAGTGATGAGAGAACTGAGGTGCCTAAGAGGCATTCCAGAAACTTCACATTCAGAAGATCTGTCATCAAACTGGAACAAGCTGGGCACAAGAAGGCTAGAAGGAGTCTAGGAAGCAATTTAAACGGCGAGGTGGTGAAGGTTAACAGGCTTGATTTATCAGTGTTAGAATTATCGCTCTTCTAGATGATTAAACAATTAATATTCAAATGAGAAAATGAATAGTGGGAGAAATTAGCATACAGTAATTTGTGCTACATGTTTTAGAGCTTACTGGCTTTGGAATTAGGAAGCAACTTTTAACATTTTCTTATATATATTGAGGGTGGATTTTTTAAATTATGTTCTGCAATATTTGAAATGAATCACTTTCCCTCCAGCACATATTTATTAAAGTGGTACTATCTGTGAAGAATGCTACAATCAGGTGTCTGTATTATGACTTCTGCCTAAGCAGGGTTACCTAATTTCTACGCATGACAAAGTATAAAAAACAAAATTTATAAGAGGACTCAGTAATGGCATAGCTGTAGTTGTTTTAGAAAAAACAACTAAATGTACTCTACTAAGATAAGACCTAACGATAAGACTATCACATAGAATGTTTTCAGTACTATAAAATCAGTATAACAGGCCTAAACTTGGTGTGCCTCAACGTAACAGTGTGGTGAAAGGTAATTTAAATACAGTTCAAGAGGATCCATAAGTACAGCTCTAAAGTGAAATGGCAGACGAAAGACTCAAGGTGTTTCTAAATCAAACATAATGTTGGTGTGTGGAAAAAGGCTTGAACACCAGGTTTGACTGGCCACGGTAGTGAAAACCACTAAGGACTCTGTGAAATACTGCAAGAATCAAATAAACTAAAGGCCGAAAGAAACATAGACAACTCCCAAAACCCTTTTCCAACCCAAAGGCAGGAACAACTGACCTTAGGCCTTTAATACCTCATCCAGAAATGTACCAGATGTCTATTAAATCTGAGTAGCAGAAATAAGAATGGAGCTTGGCAGAACGCAGAGCTCAGTTTTCTGGTACAGGTTTGTTAAGCTGTGTCCTGTCTGTGTCAGAAGCCTCCCAGTACCCAGCATGAAAAGCATCCTTTGCTATGTGCGACTGATAATCCCGGCTCCTGACCCCTGGTAATACGGTTAGCAAACTTACACCACTTTATACGGTAAACGGCCATTCCCTGTGACCAAGCTGGTCACGTATCAGTCCCCTGTCCCCTCCTCCTGATGGCCCTCAAGGTCCTGAGCACCAGGCACACTTCTTCTCCCCTTCCCTATTGGCCTCACAGTCCCTGGCCACCAGGCCGACTATTCCCCTCCCCTCCTTGGTAGCCTTGAAGGTCCCAGGCACCCGGCCAGCGTGGTTGTTGTGACCCCATCACAGAGCAGGGAAGCCGAGCAACACACAGACCCCTGTCCATAAAATCAAGCAGTTACAAGCCCTAAGTGGGACCTGGACCAGAACTGCTGCTGGAACGCAAATCCCGTGATCCCACAGTGGCCAGGGACACCTCCACTGTCACCTGCTTCCCCAAGGACTGAGTGACTCATATCCTTTTACACGTTTCCAGTCCAGACGATGACTGCAATATGGATGCTGCAAGCCAAGTATTAAGATTTGACGTGATCTGCAGAGGGTCCAGGTGATCAGGAACCACAAGCTAAGCTGTGCTATAAAATTCTGTGCTACGTTACTTAAAAAAATTGTGCTACACTGATTCCGACTACAAAAATCCTATGCTACTCTGATTATAAAATTCTATGCTATGCTGATCATCAAAGTCTGGTAAAATAATAAAGCTTTAATTATAACTCAGTGTCATCATCATTCTGCCCAGGATCCCCAAAAGAACCTGTCCCCACAGTGTGGGGTGACAGAATAAATTGGCATAGTCAGCATAATCCTTGGGTCAGTGATGACTGACTTCCCCTATAAATGGGACTCTTGGAGAAAGGGGTTTACAGAAAATAGATGGTGAGATCCCAAGCAGGACAAGAAGTGGCTAGAGGCAATAAGCCATGATCCAAAAGCCATATGGAATCAGTTTAATAAATGGAAGGATACGCTGAAAGTGAAGAAGAACAGACACAAGGAAGGAATTTGCTGGCTATTAGCAGCAGTATGGAAAACCAAGAATGAACAAGTTGAAAGGTTAGAAAAGGAAATTATAAAGTTGAAAGTGAATTGTCAGCGAAGGATTTAGAATTAGTATAACCAAATTAAAGGCTGATCGCGAGTCTAGCATCTCTTGAAAAACAGTGCCACAAATTACAGAAAAAGCACGAAAAGATCACGAAAAACTGTTAAAACATAGCAATATAGACCCCATAAAGGTCTGTGTAGCTGTGTATGATAGCGACTGGGCTGGAGACATTTGGAGCAGCCCAGATGAAATCTGGTGAGGAAGTAATTGATTCTGTACCAGTACGACCCCTAACTAAACAAGAAATTACTACTGCTGACCCACAGGGGAACAATCTGCAGAGAAGGGATACTATTAATATTTGAGATTTTAATATGGATTATTTGCAAAAAATGCAGGCAACATACCAAAACCGACCTGAGCAATCAATAATTAAACAGTTGCACTGCCTCTGGCATGATAAATCAGCAAGAGTATCTCTCTTCGCAGGAGAGGCAAAAGACTTCGATTTAGGTCTTGGAATTTTTCTCACCCTCAGAGGGAGCGTCGCCTGAACCTTATGGACCTCAGCTATTCAGTGGGCAAGAGGGGTCCATTATCAAGACCAGAGCGAGGAACTTACAGTTCCTTGGCCAGGTCCAGATGAACTGGAGGAAGCATAATTACAAGCAGCTATTACAACCTTTTTGCATCGAGCTGAAACCCCAGGTGATGAACCTAGTCCTTGGGACATTCCTGCTACGTCCTCTGATTTGAGGTCTGATGGGAAAGGAGTTGCAGGGTCAAATAAATTAATGTTTATGCAAATATGCCAGGGTTTACCTGCGGAAATCCCTTTTTCACAAGTGCTCCGCAAATGCAAGAACCAAGCCCTGACCCTCCCACATGAAGGGAGCAGCACTGGGTCCTAACTCCCATGGTCCCACCTGGAGGTCGAACAAATGCCCAACACAGCCATCAGGCGAATTTAAATAAACAATATAATATAATATATAATCAGGAGACTTCCTAATCAAACTGAAAATGTGCAATCCGAGCAAAACAAGCGGTGGTGTGCCTGCATAAATCAGGGATACACCGGTGACTTCCTTCACGGTTTGCCTACTAAAAAAACTACAATTTCTAGCGAAGGAAGGGGACAACGAGGAAAAGCTATCCACATCTCTACCTAGCGCCCCTCCCATATATGGAAACCCTTTTAAACCACAAAAATATCCTGACTTACCTCCTATCAGGGCAGTATCAGGGAAACTAGACAAGGGGCTCGGACTGGCGGAGGTACAAATGGCACTACCCTCTGCCACTCAAGGACTGAGTCCCACCCATTGGGCCACAGTAAACAACAAATTAAAGACTGATTTCCTCATAGATACTGGAGCACAACTATTCATGATTAAACCAGAATCATGTCCTGGAGCTATCCCTCTGAAACATCAGAAAACACTAGTAACTGGAATAAATGGAGCAGTGGTTACTTATTCAATTGTTACGGTAAAACTGGAACTTCCCTTTTGCCTCCCCTCGCCCCCCAAAAGAGCAAATGTGACTAGGAAACCTAAATATATTTGGTATGGATATGCTGTGAGCTGGATACAGGGCAATGCAGACCGGGCTACTGAAACAACTGATGAATAAACAATGCCAGGGCCCCAGCCAGGAGATCACCTTTTTGGGGACCAAATGGATAGTGGGTAAGAAATAAGTCCCCTGATCCACTTTGCAAATTGATTATGTCGAACCTTCCCTCGAACACCCGAGGGGTGGCATTATATCCTTACTGGAGTTGAAATAATATCAGACTTATGGAAAGTTCTTGCTTGCTGGAAAGCTGATGGTCTTACCACTGTGGCAGTATTTAATCAATGGTTTGCTGACACTCCCATGCCCTCTGCTGTGCAGTCTGACAACGGCACTCATTTAAAAAACAACAATCTCCACAAATGGTGTGAACATCACAGAAGTTGCCTGGGTCTTCCACCTGCCCTACAGACCCCAAAGTAATGGCACAGTGAAGACGTGGAATGGTCTACTAAAATGAGATTTAGGGCAAAGTTTATATATAGGAAAATGGGGTAAAGCCCTACCTATAGCTGTCTGATGCTTAAATAACAGGCAGGCACCCACCAGATGCCTGGTGGAACAAGCTCATTTTCCTGCTCCCCAACCCATAAAACATCTAAAACCCCCACTGTCAGCCTGATGCTTTTCTCAGAGTGACACTGTTCTTACTAACTACCCTTTGATGGTTAAAATGCCCGTCTGAGAAAAGGGCATATGGAAAACTGTTTCTAAATGGGGACTCCTTTAACTTTCACTGAGGATTGGATAATTCCCAAGACTGAGTAATTTCTTATTGATTCAGGTAATGAACTATACTTGGACAGATTCTTTGGCCTGAACAAAACTGGAGTGCGCCCAAGGAATCATCACTTTACTTTTGTGGAAACCTCAGCTGTAAAGAGATGATCACTACACCCACTGTATTGTACTTACCCTTATGTGTACCCTCTTCCTCCCTGTTTCAAGAATGTGATGATAATTGTGTCATTCAGTTCATGAACATCATTTCTCAAATGGGTAATGAGTCAAACTGTTGGTATTGTTTACACCACCCTCAATCTTCAGATGCTAATTCTGGGTGGGTAGCTGAACCTGCTCCTGAAAGGTCTTGGTACCAACCTAAGTTGGCATACTCACGCCCCAACCCTCCAACTTATCCAACTCAACCTTTTAAGGCACATTCTTATGACATTATGATAAGACCCCATGGTGCACTGCAATGCCCCAGCATATAAATTCAACCTGGGTGGGGAAAACAAGCAATTGTAATTATACCCTGCTGTACAACTGGACACAAACTCAGTTTCAGCTGATACACTATAATTGAATCAGAGTTTGTAATGAATTCAGTTTAAGAACCACATGGATCTGTAAAAACAAATCAGTGGTTACAAATACTACTGTGTTGAGTATTTCGCCACCCTGGAATCTCACATGGACTGTTAATGGCACATTTTGCCAAAGATACTATAATCTCACTGGTCGTAATTCTACATTCTACAGAGTAATGGTTGGTTAAGAACTAATGACAATGGGACCATCTGTAACTGGAATAACACATCTGGCTGTACATACACCAAACCTTTTCATATCATTTCAATGAGCCACACTTGCCTGCTTACATTTGATCATCCTGACAAGGAACAAGAGGCTCAACAATGATGTGAGGAATATTTCCCTAGAAATTTTACAGTACCAAATCAGCGGCCCATCACTGCAGCATCCAGGTGGTTCTGACTCCATGGCACGAATGCCTATAAAAGTCTGCCACCACAAGGGACAGGTGCTTGTACCGTAACATGTCTAGCTCCCTATGCATTTCAATAAAAAAATTAACTTCCACCTTTTTACACAACCATTACCCTGAATGCAATAAGCATGTTGTGATCAATCCATTGGTACAGAAAACTATGAAATTCCATCAATTTATGCATGCATTGTTTCCAAGTTTAACTATTGATGAGCTGGAAGGAACTACTGTAAATTTTTCTACTATGCTTCAAATTGTCCAAAATACTACTGTAGAAGCTTTAAAAAATCTCTGCAATCAGAAATCAGTTCACTTTCACAATCAGCAACTCAAAATCATTGGGCCTGACATTCTTTTAGTGTCACAAGGAGGTATATGTATGTTGTTAAACACCACTTGCTATTTTTATACTAATGAATCTAGACAAATTTAATATGATACAAACATCATTCAATGACAGGTTTGTACTTTTCACCAAATAGCTCAAGAGCAACTCTTCTCAGAAAGTCTATCTGCTGACTGGTTTTGGCTGTGGTCCTGGATGCCTGACTTTGGAACATGGGCCCATCGTGTTTTGTTAATATTCACTCTTATTCTAGCTGCTGGAATTATGTTATTTTGTGCTATATCTTACTTCAAATCTTTATGCATATCAGTTGCTAAAATCAGTGTCTTATACTCTCCTCCTCCTTCAGAACAGCCTTTGGAGAACACATGGCCCATTGCTGCCGTGGAGTCCTCTTTATGAACCTGTTGTTAAGCTGCAGGCCGTGGGCAAGAGGTGATGGTATCACCTACCATCCTTCCCTGTTCATGATGGTGTCAAGGGGTGGGGTGTGCCCAGTATCCCGGCTCCTGACCCCTGATAATACAGTTAGCATAACTTACACCACTTTATACGGTAAACGGCCATTCCCTGTGACCAAGCTGGTCACGTATCAGTCCCCTCTCCCCTCCTCCTGATGGCCCTCAAGGTCCTGAGCACCAGGCACACTTCTTCTCCCCTTCCCTATCGGCCTCACAGTCCCTGGCCACCAGGCCGACTACTCCCCTCCTTACCAGCCTTGAAGGTCCCAGGCACCCGGCCAACATGGTGGTGGTGGCCCTGTCACAGAGCAGGGAAGCTGAGCAGCACACAGAGCCCTGTCCATAAAATCAAGCAGTTACAAGCCCTAAGTGGGACTTGGACCGGAACTACTGCTGGAACGCTGTGGAATTAGTAGTAAAATTAAGGTTTTACATCCAAAAATTAAGGTTTACATGAAAATGTAGCAGTGTTCACCCATTGAGGGAAAGCATGAAATCAAAAGGAGCTCTGAGGATCGGACACAGTTGCAGCAGGCATGTGAGGAATCCACTAACACAGCAACTCCCTGCAACATACCATAGAGGATGGAACAGAGTGGACACTCTGTGGCCATGCTCCGTGATGATATAGTGGGAAGAAATGGTCCTCTAGAACTGATACGCAGCTCATCTGGCCCCCTGAGCCAACAGGTTTTCGAAACCTTGCCAAAGTGCTATCCTCTCGTGAACTTTGCTCATTTTAATATCATTTTAATACCAAAACACACCTCCATCCCAAAGGCTACCCGCCTCCAAGGTGCGACCACCCCTCTTCGAGTCTGCACTCTCAATTTTTCGTAAACTATACGAATGTGAAATGTGAAGTGAGAGAATTTTACACCAATCATGATAAAAAGTATGTATGACTACAGTCACTCAAACTCCACCTTAAAGGTAGAAAGGATATAAAAATTGCCAGGGAAATGGGGGGTTTTCGGAGAAGATCTTCGGACGAAAAGAAGATAACACCGTGAGCAAGTCAAGGGAAACTCCACCTCAGACTGCCTCCGACAGCCGGGATTGGCCGACGGGCTGAGCCTTGCTTCTCTACCCCTTGGGACACCTTGGGTGAGACTTAAACCAAGCGCTTTTCTCAGGAATAGTTACTCCCTAATGTTTATAGCCAGGCTGTATTATTTATAAATTTTTCACACATTTTATATTTGCACGTGCTTTCTTGCAGACAGTCACTATCACCGGCAATTCAAAAAACCTATATACCTGTTGCACAAATAAAACTGCACTGTTTAAGTAGCCAGTTGTCACAGTTTCTCACTGAACGCGACCAACTGCGGCCGTGCCAGTTCATGAGCACAACTGGACTGAAGGTGCAGACTCCTATTAGTGTATCCAGAATCGTGGTAGTTTAACATACATATTAAACGCGACTGGACTGGACTGGTAGTGGCAAATTGGATATCACTCAGAATTTAAACCTAGCCGCACCTACCCTCCCACTCCGGTGAAGAGAGTTAGAACACAAGGGGGTTTATTTTCTGCCAAATTAATGCGACAAACGCAAAACCCGTGATCCTGCGGCGGCCAGGGACACCTCCACTGTCACCTGCTTCCTCCAAGGACTGACTCATATCCTTTCACACGTTTCGAGTCCAGATGATGACTGCAATATTGATGCTGCAAACCAAGTATTAAGATTTGACGTGATCTGCAGAGGGTCCAGGTGATCAGGAACCACAAGCTAAGCTGTGCTATAAAATCAAGTGCTACGCTACTTATCAAATTGTGCTACACTGATTCTGACTATAAAAATCCTGTGCTACTCTGATCATAAAATTCTATGCTATGCTGATCATCAAAGTCTGGTAAAATAATAAAGCTTCAATTGCAACCAGAACTTAGTGTCATCATCATTCTGCCCAGGATCCCCCAAAGAACCTGTCTGTCCCTGCAGTTGAGCAACAGCTGCATGGCAGGCAAATACTTTTCTGCTATAAAACAAAGGGATTTGACGTGACTGCTCCAACTCTACACAGACACCTTATAACAGACGTAAGATTAGTGAGATTGCTTTTGGGTACCGGGCTGAAACAGATGTATAAATGATTGTGGGCTTGAAGAATTAAATCCAAAACCAAACTGAGCGAACTACAGACGAAGAACAAGAAATTTAGAAAACTTCCCATTTCCTTTGAGAATTCAATTATTGAAAACAAACATGACTGACCTGAGGCAAGGACTTGTCCCCACACGCATGCATTTTCAGTTTCATTAATGCCACTTTTGCTGCTGTCTCACTGTTTTTTGCTCCTTTTCGTTTTTTGCTTTTTGCTTCCTCGGTTTTTTTAGAATCTGAAAACAATATTATTCCTGTTAGTGTGATGATGCAGACTGTCTCCTGATCAGGCATTGGAATTAGCCTATTGGGCCTCATTATATCTCCAAGGTTCCCATTCCTTTCATGTCCCTTTCCCCAAGGCTATGATATCAGGCACTCCAAGAATATTTGCAATTGTTACAGTCCTAACAGAACTCCTTTACACTGAAAAGTAGATGAACACTATCACAAGGTAAACACAGGTTGCAAAGCCGAACAGATACAGATTCCTAAGTTTCTACACCTGTGGCTATCACAGCATTCACATGGCAACAGTTTCAGGTCCTCCCTTCTGCACACAACCCCACTGTCCAGTAAGGCAGCGCTGTTTCTTCTCTTTCCTGTCCCAGCTCTTATCTAAGCTGCAAAACATGACATTGTAGACACACATTTTTTTTGCCAGCTTGGTTGTGTAGATACAATGCCAGCAGATTGGCACATGCACCAAATACAACACAACTGCATTATTTGCACATGAATTAATACACAAATAATAACGGCTAGGTACAATTCATTACATTACAGTACTTGCAGAATGAGAACAAGACAATAATTCTGAAAGAAACCTGAGTCGTATTTAAACTTTAAAGATTCTCTTTATAGACATACGTTACTGCTGTCTTGTCTCAGTCTAAATGAACAGCATTACATGTTGCCATGTGAGTTTAGGGATATTTAAACATGGAACCCCCATGCTTTCTTCTTATTTGGTCAAACTTGGACCCTCGGAGAAGGTCACAAGCTCAAACAGCCTTCAGAAGTAAATTGTAGAATACGTATCGCGCTGTACTTGCCTACAATACGTTTAATGAGCTGCTGAGTGGCAGCCATGCGAGGTTTTGGTGCGTCTAGTTTCTCACATTCATGGTCTGATTGATGCCGGTGTCTGTAAACAACAGTGTAAAAGATTTATTACCTTTTCCATACACTAATGAAGGAGTACTGATGTTTAAACACTGTTCCACTCACCTGAGACAAAAATGTTTTTCACAGTAGGGACATAAGACTGGCAAAAGCTCCTTTCCGTTGCAGTCCTTGTATGAGCACGGGTAAAATCTGTGCTGATCTGGTTTCATAGAATGGTTTCTTATATTCACCTAGGCATTAGTACAAAATATTTTGTGTAAATAAACAGATATTACAGACAAAAGTCACCATCCCAGCTTTACATAAGAACTGTGCTAGCTCTCTATTCCATGGGCAAAACCAGTCCAGTGATTCTCTCCTACTTTTGTCCTCGTTAAGTTTAGCTCAGAGTTAGAAAAAGAGCCATTGTCCAAATAAAACTCAGTTTACTTGTGACAGGCAGAAAAGGAGTAGGTTCATTTTTTTTATGCTTATCACATTCTCAGTCAAATAATTCATACTTATATACTATATCTAATCTGAAAACAGACAGTTAAGTTGCACAGAATTTTAATTTTAAGGTGGTCATATACTATTAGGTTACCTCAGAACACCCATGAGCATCCCGGCTCCTGTGCTGCAGGCTTGGTGGCAAAAGAAGAAAATATCACACTGTTATCGACGTTTCAGGAAAAGAAAACTGCCTGTGAAAACATTTATCTGGCAAGTTTTATCACAGGAACACTTGAATTAAATAATGAATCTTCTCCAAAAATTTGTACTAACCAACGTATTTCACATCTTGAAGGGACTGATCATGCTCCTGAGTATGTAAAACATTTAGCCTGTGAAACTTAAGCCCCAAGACCACAAACCATTTCAAGAGAATAAGGACATTAGCATGCTTAATAATTGAGCTCCAAGGAACTGGAGTTTGTCTGTTTTAATGGATTTTGAATCACCTTCCACAAGAGCAGAAATATCTTGAAGGCTTCTAACATGTCAAAGTGAAACCTGCCCTCAGTTTATCTGAGCTTATCTCAGATACCTTCTGCTAACCTGAAGGGTAAACCAAAGTGCAAGCCCTGATTTGAGACCTTGAAAGCGAGTTCATTTTTTTTCTACAAGAAAAAATACCGACCCCCTCAAAAAACCCACAAAATCAATACAAAACAGGGTGTAGATGCCTTTCAAAGTAATCTACCTCTATTGTACAGATATTTCTACTGATTTCAAAGCCCAAAAAAGTGGCAAGTTCAGTGAAACAATTATTTTTTAATGAAGTGTATCTAAATTGAGTCACAGAACGTTTTATATGACATTTAGGTCTACACAACTGCCACACTGAGGTCTTACAGGAGAACTTACCAAAAGACACCTGAACAGCCATCACATACAAAGGGGAGAAAATCTGAAACAAAGAGATTTGTTTTCAGCTAGACAACACGGTCATTGTTTTGGTACTAGTTTTCAGCTTCATGTTTAGATTATTAACTTTTGCTTACCTACACCACGGGGTACGTATCTTAACAAGGACACTTAGCAACTGCATCTACGCAGTACCTAGAAGTGGCTTTTGTAACACAGTTACGCTGTCAACTCTAGTTAGTATTACTGAAAAACACATGGGTAGGTAAATTATATTTACATACATTACAGAAGATGGAACTCTGCATTAAACTACTATTTTTTCAACATCACACGTTGAAGCTAGAATGTTTAGGTAGCCATCAAATGCACCAGTTATGCTAAAAATTGAATCTGTTGCGAGACCACTCAGAATACTATTTACTGACTGCTGGAGCACCGGGAAAACTGCATTTTTATCGCGGCTGGGCAACTGGAGGAGACGCCATCCCTTCCACAGAGCCAGCACCTCCGCCACCTGACAGTCCTGACGACCCTGCTCCTACCTCGCACATGCTTCTGCAGTCCGTGACAGCAGGCGGCTCCCGGGCCGGGGACGCAGCCCCCGCCACCGGGCAGCGCCCCGGAGGCCGCGCCCAGGGGGAGGCACCAGCTCCCGGCCCCTCACCGCCGCCCCGGCCCCGCGGCCCGCCGGGCCCTGCCTCTGCGGCGCTGCCGGCCGCACGCCGCGGCCTCCCTTACCGAGCTGGCGGCAACCCGCCACCCCGCAGTGCCGCCCCAGCTCCAGCTCCGCCATCTCCCGCCCGGCACCGGGCGCGCAAGGGCTGCCGGACCACCGGAGGGCACCGCAGGCGGGGCGCGCGGGGAGGGGCGGGGCTGCTGTGCTGGAGATCCCCGCCCCGGGGCGTGGCTGGCGGCGCTGGGGGCGGGGCCTGGGCGGCGGTGAGGGGTCGCAAGGTGGCGATGCTCCCTCGGGGTGTTGCGCGGAGCTGCGGTGGGTCCCGACGGGCTCCGGGAACCCGGCGCCGAGGCGGGTCGTCCTGGCCCCTGAGGGGGACAGAGCAGGCGGGGAAGCACGAACTCGGCAGCCGCCCCGCCCGGGGACCCCTCCGGGCTGCCGGTCGGCCTCCCCTGGGCGGGCAGAGCGGGGCCGGGCCCGCCCCGCCGGCAGGTGCGGTGCCGCCGCCCGCGGCCCCAGGAAGTGCCGTCACGGCGTGTGCCGGGCGGGGAGGCTCCTGAGGGGCCGGCCGGGTCGGGACGGGCCGGCCAGAGCCTTCCGTCAGGGCCGGTGCCGAGCCGGGGCTGCCGCCATGAGCAAGATTTCCAAGTTCTTCAAGGGGGGCGGCTCGGCCGCCTCCAAGGGCCGCGGGGGGCCCTCGCCGCAGGAGGCGCTGGCCCGGCTGCGGGAGACGGAGGAGATGCTCAGCAAGAAGCAGGAGTACCTGGAGACCAGGATCGAGCGGGAGCTGGCGGCAGCCCGGCAGCACGGCACCAAGAACAAGCGAGGTGAGTCCTCGGCGGCCGGGCCGGGCGCCGCGGCCCTCCGCCGGGGAAGCCCGGGCGCGTCCCGCCTGGCCGGCGGCGGCTGCTCGGCCGCTTGCGAGGCTTGGAATCCAAGGGCTCAGGCGGCTCCGGGTGCGGGGCTCCGCTAAGAAGGCAGGGGGGTGCTCGGGGACTCGCCGGCGCTGTGGGTGGGTCGGGGCTCTGGGCTCCACAGACGTCGGTGCGTTTCGTGGCTCAGCCGCGGGCCCCGAGCAGGGGTCACCGCGGTGGCTTTGGGCCTTGGGCCTCTGCTGGCCTTTGATGTATTGTGGGTTCGTTATGGTGGGCTGATGACGGCGTCTTTTATTCTGAGTTAATTTAACGTCTGTTGTTCCCGGTGCGGTGCTTTTGTTGGTGGTTTGCACCGCAGTCGAAGCAGAGAGGAGCTGGGTAAATGGTGCTGCATCGAACTGCTCAACGCGCGAAGGGGATCGCAGCCTGGGTGTTGAGCATCAGTTGTGCGCGTAGCAGAGGAGCTGAAGCTTGTGAGGATCTCCTGTATGGTCATGGATGAATTCACATTACCCCCCACTCTGAGGGTTGGAGAATATACTGCGGGCAACTGAGGAACAAAGTGATTCAATGATTTGCATCGACTCATGAAAGAAGTACGTGATATCACTGAAAAATGAATGATAGTTCAGAGCATTAGTGACTGCTGGTCAAAGGAGAGGATACTAAGGGATAATAAGGTCTGGATCCTGCTTATCCTGATGTTGTCATCTCTGGGAAGCAAATCATGGTAGCCAGTGTCTTGGGGATATACAGGCCTTTGAGAAACAAGTTAATGGCTTCCTAAAGTCATTTGGAGTCCTGTTTGTCTACTCTGAGCTTTACTTTTCTTTAAATACTTAAGAACAGAAGCAAAACATTTCACATTAAAGAATTGTGATGTAACAACAAAGTAGCTCTCTCATCTGCTCTTTCTGTTGCTTGGTAATTAAACAGTTGATGTCATGTGACTTAGAACTTGTGAGGAGTTACGTGTTAAAGGTGTTTTGATTAGCCCTTTAACGTATTTGTAATAGTTTAGCATTCGCAGAATCACAGAATGTTCGGGGTTGGAAGGGACCTCTGTGGGTCATCTAGTCCACCCCCCCTGCCGAAGCAGGGTTGCCTACAGCAGGCTGCACAGGACCTTGTCCAGGCGGGTCTTCAGCAAAAAGCAGATTAACTAAACTAACTGTTATAGTTAGAAAGGATTTAAAAACATGGGTCGAGATGGGACCGATTTGAAAGCACAGACGGTGTGAGGGAGTAAAGCCAGCTCAGCAGCACAACGGAGCCTGCTGCTCTGCAGCACAGGAGCTGTCAGGGTTGTCACGGTCCCACGCTTTCTAGTCCCCTGGCTTCAACGGGAGTGTCTCTCTTGTCCCCTTGTGCAGGGGGTGGAACCTGTGTGCTGGTGCAGTGAGATAGTTCAGGAAGGTGATCCAGCTGAAAACTCTTTTGCTATGGGACAAAGTGACCAGATAGCTCCTGGGGCTGGGTTCATCGTACAAATTTGAGTGGCCGGGCTGACGCAAGAGGCACAACAGGCCTGCTCCTGTGACTGTAGCAGTTCCTGTTTGGATCCAGACACACGGCTGTGGAACTGCATCCCAAGGGTGGACTTTCAACTGGCACGGTTGCAGGAAGAAGGAATGCTTCCTGCCTTGCTCCTGCCCCTGTGCTGCTCCCTTCCTTCCCCTGGCAGAGCTCCCTGAAGGGGGTGTTTCAGAAAGCTGCATGCAGCTGTAAGAAGTCGTGGGGTGTTTTTGGCTGGGTTTTTACCCAGGGTAGGTTAAGTTCTACTCACCCACTTGACTCTACAGCTGCACAAGTGGTCGGGTACCTGTGAAGGAGAGGGCGGTGCACAGGCAAGAATGAGTACTTGTTGCTGGGAGAAGGTGGAACTGCTTCTCCTTTAACTTGGCTGGTTGATGCTGGTTCCAGGTGTTTGTCACACTATGGCCTTGTGCTTCAGGTGGGCAGTGTTTGAGGTATGAAGCTTTTCTGCCAGATGTTTGTTTCCACTGCTGTTCTCAGTATGTAATTCCCCTAGTTTTATCTATGCCATTGTTTGTGGAGTCATGCAGCAAACTGGATTGTTGAGCTGATCGTGGTTAAAAATAACTTCTTTTTATCTTGCTGTTTGCTCAGGAACCTCTAGTTGAGGACAGTAAAGAGACAGGAGTAGGGGAAGAAGTACAGAGTGGGATTTTTTTCATGCTAGAAATGGTTTTAAAGCGAAAACTGGATAGCGTAACTGCAGTTGGAGGAGAAAAGAGAAACTAACCTTGCTGTGCCACAGTGCTGGAATTTAACAGCCTAGTGAGTGAACTTAACTTCTGAAGAATACTCCTTCATTTGATATGTTAGTTGCTTTACAGTTTAATTGCTGTTAATTTACGTATAACAGTGTATTAGCTGGTACACTGCATAGTTCAGAGGAAGTCTGTGCTAAACAGCATCTGTTGTAGCGTTATGTAAACGTACACACAAAGGAGAGAATGAAAGTTTTCATTTACATTGTCTTGTTAAGGTGAATGTTTCAAAGGGACCTCGCAGTAATTTTTGATGTCACTTTTTTCTTAGTTGCATCTGTGGAGAAGCCTGTGGAAACTAAAATGGGAGTGTCTGAGCCTGGAGCAAGATGCATCTAGGTACAGGAAATGCACCAAATGAGCATAATCTCATTTGATTTTTAGACACGTGTGTCTGAGTCAGTTACACTGACACAAGAGAGAGCAGATTCAAGCACCAGCAATTTTTCATGAGTTGAGATGATTCTTGGATGGGTTCATATGACATCAGTAGGCTTAGCTTGATTTAAAAGTTGTAACACGTTAGCTATTCAAATAGATGTGAAGCATCACTTAAATATTTTTGGCTTCTCCATTATGAAGTGAGTATCTCTGCAGTTCCTGTACCTAATCTGAAATTAGCTACACTTTTGGGGTGATAACATCTCCAGCCTTCCCATTAATATCTTACCATAGCTAGACCACTTTAGCGTTTTTTGAAGTGATGCGGTTGGAATTCCTCTTGCAGAAGTTATGTCACAATAAGCAATATTTCTTTTCACAGTTAGCACTGCCTTTTAATGTCACCCCATTCCAGATACAAACTCGTGATTTTTTTTTTTTATGTCTGTTGCTGTATTTTTTTTTGAGTATCTCAGTTTTGGTCAGTGCGCAGCTGCCAACTCTATACAGGAAAATTTAAAGGACAGAAAATGATACTGAATATTTGAGAACTTGGTTAAAAGGAAATGGATTTTCTGAAGCTGGCCTGTGCCCGTGAAAATAACATACATGCGAATGAGTGTTGTTTCAGCCTGACATCTTCTACAGATCCTAAAAAATGGCTAAAAGGAAAAAAAAAAAGTTAAAAGAAGTAATAGCTGCTGCCTTTTTTTTTTAAATCCAGATTAGAAGTAAAGCTTAACCATAGAGATCCACATAATACTACTGAGGATGAAACCTATATAGAAAATTGGAAGAACAGGTAGGCTTTTACAAGTATATGCTGCTAAATGCGTTGTGTGATACATTTGGGCAGGGCTTACGTAGCTGTGTAGCATTCCTTTTCAATGAGTTAGTTGTAACCAGAAGGCTGTTGAAACCAAACAACAATATAGTAGTTGCGTGTTAACATGGACAGGGCCGTCATACCTCTGTCAGGGTGTATGACAGGCTGGGACTGAGGGTTTCTGTCGGGGAGATACGAGGAAGCTGTTAGTGTGTCTGAGTTCTGTGAGTTACAGCTACTGTTCTCTGCTCTTCATGGTCACGTTTCAAGTGTCTTGCCATGAACTGGAATGGTTATAACGAGTCAAGTGCATTACTGTTCTTGAATTAGCACCTCAGTTGTAACTGTGTGCGGCTTCCCCCACAAGGTTTTAAGGATTATGAATGCTGATAATGAGCTTTCTTAAGGTGGTATGATTTTTATGGCCTCAGCAGCATTTCTTTTGGTTGTCCCTGGAGATCAGAAGTTGTAATTCATCAGTCCCTTGCAGCACTGAAGTGGAGGGCTGTGAACTGTATCCAAGAATGAGATCCAATATTTTCACAGTGGTGTTATATCTTCTGAAGGAACACTCTTTTCCCCCTTTACCAGTTTCCCCCTGGAAATTTTAAGGATTACTAGACAATGCTTTTATTTCTACTTCAGATGACGAGGTTATCGGTAACTCCTGCACTGATGGTTGTTGATGGTGGGCTTGACAGGTGAAGGTGGTGTTAGCACTGTACTGTCTCTTTTCATTCTGATCTGCCATGAAGCCATGAGGAGGGTGCCACAACTCTTTCTGTGTCATTACCTTGGTTCTTTCCTTTAGAAACCTGGATATTCAGTGTGGCCAGGATTACTGTTGCCCAGCTGGCTGTTTCTGCTTTCTTAATAAAGTATCCGCATAGTAGTGGTACTGGAAAAGTGTCCTTCTGTGTGTTAATAACAGTAGTTCTGTAGCATGCATACTTAAACTGACATAATAGTCTGCTGTTGTTCCAGCCACTTATCTCAAAAATAAAATAAAAGCTCAGATGAAAAGCTGTGGTTCCTAATCTATGAGCTGTATCCTGCGTTGGACTCAGAGGATAGGAAATGTGCTAAAGCCAGGCCAACTGCTGACCACTTGGTTATGAGATGCAGGAGTTGAATCTGCTGCTTTGGAGTGCAACAGAGACAGTGTATGAGGGTGGTGTTTTTTTTTTTTCCGGAGAAGACCTCCACCTCTTCCTGGTTGAATTGGTACTAATTACACTTGCTTCCTCAGACTCTTCCCCTGCGTAGACTCTTCCTCGCTGGGCTGTCTTTCTTCTGTGAAATCTTTGGAATGGGCAACACTCTTTTTCAGTGCCATTCTTAGACCTTCAGTGAAGTAAGTTTATGTTCTCTGCTCAGTTTGTTTATTTTTTGATAGATATGTTCTTCTTCAGTTTGGTTATTATAATGCAGTAGTATTTCTGTGAAGTATTTCTTGTAAAGTCTTCTTGTAAGAGTTATACACATTTTAAAATGCTTGTGTATGCATCAGAAAAGCACGTGCAGTTCGTGATAATCTGTAAAACAGAAAACCATATCTCAAATAACAAGGAAATTCTCTTAGCTAAAGGAGCTACTATTACAAAACACTGTGCAGTGAAGGGCATTCATTTAATATAAATGAGAAAAATCATATAGTGTGGTGTGGGAGTTACGCTTTGGTTGATGAGGAAGGAGTATGAATTGATTTCCTATGAAGTGTTTTGTTCTGTAAGTCGCTGGTTGAAACTAAAGAGAATTAATAAAGATGATATGTTGCACTACAATAATTAGGAAAAGCTGTTTATGAATAGGTGAAGTCACACAGAGTCTAGCTTCTTCAGTGGTTTCTTAGTTTGTGTGTGGTTTAATTAAATCTTAATACAGGAACCTTCAGGATTTTGAAAACAACTGCTCTGTGTGTAATTGAGGAAATCCATTTTCTCTCCGAGCAGTCAATAACAACAGCACCATTACAGTCCCATTTCTGAAAAATGCTGACTGGAAGTATTTCCCTGTGGTAGCTACTTACTCCAGCTGAAGCCTTTCTGCATCAGCCAGTTAGTGGTTCTCAGTCCACAGAGCTTTGGAGTCCTCCCTGGCACAGCCGGTGTTATGCACAGTTTCAGCCCATGAAATTTACCTGGAATCTCTGGCTTCCAAACCTGAGAATCCAGGATCAAATTTTGACTCAGCTGAAGCTGAGGAAGGGAGTGGCTAGTGTCCTAATGCTACCAATAACAAGCATAAATAAATAGGGAAACAATAAGTAGACAAAAAGATTATTTGGCATTAAGTCAAACTGATGTATTTTGCAATTGCCAGTGAGAATTCTACAGTTCTCACATTTGCCATCATCTGGGGTTCATGCATCTTTTTCAGAATATGCATGATCTTCAGACCATCCCCCAAAACCTGGGAGAATCTTGAATTTGAGTACTGTGATTAATCTATATTGATTGTGGTTTGCTGCCCAGAAACGTTTTGCTGCAGGTGCTAGAAGGCATTGTGTGTCTTGGCCTGTGTGAGTGCTTGTCCCTGCGCAGCTAATGATGAGCTATTTTGACTGTGTTGATTTAAGCATTTGTCAACAAAGCACGAAATTTTTCAATGTGTTGTTGCACAACCATTGGTCTCTGTCACCTCTTTGGAGGGATCCTAACTTCATTTGGTAAGTTGTGTACCCCAGTGTTAAGGTTCAGTGTTACTGCACGTGGGCAGTTACAGCGACAGTAACTGCTGCTGTCGGTCATTTGAGGTTGGGGGGCTGCAGTGCTGCTGCTGTTTGCTGGCTCTGAACCTGGTTTAAAAATTGCAAGGCAAGGGAAAGGACATGGGTATTAATAGCATTGAAAAAGCTAGGGTTCAACTTAGCCTCTTCTGGATTTGTGTGATTTTTTCCTTGCCTGACACATGGGTAGTTTGGAAAGGACAGTTGTCAGGAAATGCTCGTGGCAAGATTGTGTGTATCCCACACCCAGAGGCCGAGAGAAAGCCCTTTTCTCCTCCTGCTTGTCACGTGCATTTATTCTGGTAATGATTTACTCTGGGCAAAGTATGCTGCTCATAACTTAGCAAATATAAAAGACTAATCGCAACGATTTACAGCCATCATGGGGAGTAGCTGGATTTGACTGTGGCCGTGTCTACAAAGTTCTGTATGTTTTCAAGTTCTAAGGTTTAAAGATCATGCTCCGAAGTGATTGCAAGAAACAGATGCAGCTGAAAGCCAGAGAAGTGCAAGTCCTTCTCTGGTCTCACCCACCTGCTTGGTTAGGCTCTTTGGGCTTTCCATTGCATTTGACAGTTTCCGCTGCTGAGACAAAGTTCAGAAGGCAGCATTGGTGGAGGTGTGATAATCATGACAGCTCTGCTTACTCTGTCTTCCTTAGTTTTTACTTACATTTTACAACCTCTTCTTTTCTTTCTTTCTCCTGTTTCCTCCTTTCTGGCTTCTCTCTGATGTTTTTCTTTTTCCTCCCCATCTTCCCTGCTTTGCCTGTGTGCACAGGATGGAGTTCAAGGTCTCCCGCAGTGGAGGAAGAAGCTGCTCTTCCCTGTGGTGCTGAGGAGTTAATCTAAAAGAGGCTTCCCAGCATGTTCATGCAACAGCATGTTGGTGATAAACAGGCTGCTGATCTGGTGTGGTCAAAGTTTGTCTCACTGCTAGTAAGGTAGGAGAGTGAGAATTATAAATTCTGCAGGTCGGCTTGGTGCTGAACTACTTATCCTTGCATTTTGCTATGAAAATACACAGTGCACTTTGCCTCTTTGCTTTCCAGCTGCCTTACAAGCGCTGAAGAGAAAAAAGAGATACGAGAAACAGTTGAGTCAAATTGATGGGACGCTTTCGACCATTGAGTTCCAGAGAGAGGCATTGGAAAATTCCCACACCAACACAGAAGTGCTCAAGAATATGGGTTATGCTGCACAAGCTATGAAAAAAGTGCATGAAAATATGTAAGTGCTTTCTAATAGCTTTCAGTTTGAGCTTACTAACGACTTTCAAACCATTTCATGGCTATAGTCCATTGTATCAAGTCAGGCAGTTTTGACTTCGTTTTGGGTTCAGGCATTTAGTATCAGGAATGCTATTGGTGCTGTAATGTTACATTTGGCAGAAAAATAAATTTCTTAACAGCAAGTCTAGAAGGAAGTCCAGCTAACTAGAGAGATCTGTGTGGTACCTGTTTTTTTTTTTAAATCTGCCTTGGCAGTAGAGACTGGCCTCTGCCCTTGATTTTTCCAAACAAAAACTTAGTTGAAGAAGTTAAGTGGACTCTTTTCCTCAAAGTCCGTAAGCTGAGCTGTGCGATTCAAAGTACTTATCAGACCTGTATAAAAGAGACGGTATTTTTTTGTGTGTGTAGTATTTTAATATGTCCCATATTGTTTTGTGAGTCATTTTTCTGCCTGAATAAACAGAGTTAGATCAGAAAGGTTGTTCTGGGAGAATTAAACAGGAACTCAAACAGTGATGAAGTTAACAATAAGGGGAAGCTTTTAAATAGGGTATAGTCCTGTTAAGTTCTCCCAGTTCTGGTGAAAGCTTAACATCAAAAAAGATCCCTCTATAAACATGCTGACCTTGGGAATGAGATGGGATCTGCCCAGGGCATGTGACTCTTGGCTGGCAGAGGTACGAGAAGCACAGAGAGGGAGAGAGACACAGACTGCTGCAGGTTGACTTTTGTTACAATCCCACAGTGGAAGAAATTGGACTGGCTAAAACACACAAAAGCTTCCCAGGAAACATTAAGGTGGAGGTGAGGGAAATTATTCCCTGTGAGTTCTGCTGTCTATACAGCCATGGACATAAAAAGAAAATGGGGTCTGTTCAAGTTTCTCGGGAGTCCCTTCTGTAGGGTTTGGATGATCTGTCTTTGAAAAAATGTTTCCATATTGTCTTGCCAGGGACTTGAACAAAATTGATGATTTGATGCAAGATATCACTGAACAGCAGGATGTTGCCCAGGAAATTTCAGACGCCATCTCAAACCGAGCTGCCTTTGGTGAGGAGTTTGATGAGGTTAGTACTTCGGTAAAGCCTATGAGTTTTAGCTGTTAAATGACTCCATGGTTATTTTGTTGTGCGGTAGCTTGTTTCAGTGGTTTATTTCTCAAAAGGTGCAGAAGTGAAATCCCTTGGTTCTAGCTTACCATATCTAGGATGTTTTTATATACACACACGCACATACATAAAAATAAATAAAATTAGTAATATATGTAATATTTTAAAAATCTATATGTAAAATATAAAAATAATCTTATTTATATATAAATTTTAAAATGGCAATTTTAACTGCATTCCTGTTGTTGTTATTTGTACTATGGAAGGAGAAGGTCACTAAAACGTGTAATTTGTACTTCTCCAAGTAGACACTGAAACATATAATTTTGTGTGCTCCAAATAGACATCCGTTTGACTAAGTGCAGGTTCCTATGCCATGAACAGGCCGCTGTTCACAATTCTGAATATTTGGACCATTTTTTTAAGGTCTGTTTTTGGTGCTTGAAGGTGCAGGTCCTTTCCCTGTTTTCCAGATTTTCCACAGAAGTAGGTTAGGTAGAAGTAATTCCTGTTGGAGGCAATAGGGTTTCTTCCTTGAGGTCTTTTCTTCTGAAATCTCCACAAGGCACTTAGGATCATCTGAAAATTTGTTGTTAAGGAGATTGTGGAAGTGTGTGATTTCTGCTGCTCCAGATAGACACAAAAACACAAGGGTTCTTTCTCCCTGGATTGACACTGTGTATGTCATGAAGAATGCAAAAAAGCTCTGTTCTACCTGGGTGGGATCCTCACTGGGAGGGAACATCCTTGCCTGGAGTCCCGTTTCTGGTAATAAAATGCAAAATACACACATTCCAGTGGACAAAGCCTGGAACCTGAAAGTTCACATGCTGTCTTCCCTCTGCTCTCCTTTTGGCCTAGGTTCAAAAGGAGAAAGGGGATTTGTTGTAGCTATTGCAATACTACACAGTCTAGTCGTAGAGCAGTTCCTGAGTTGTGGGAAATAGAAGTTAAATCCATGATTGAGGATGAGAAGAACGTAAAACTTGAGTCTCCTTCTTCAAGAGCAAATGTTCTAGCCATTACAATATTATGTTAAAGGTGTAGGGGTCATGATCACGATTTCCCTTACCTCTTTTTTTTTTTTTTTTTCCTTTCTTTCTTTTATTTCCTTTTTTATTTTTTAAGAGAACTTGTCATGGCTGACACACCTCTTAATTGTTTACTTGTTCAGCAGAGGTTGGTAAGGACTAATTTGGTGTGGGATAGTGTTAGATGACCATCTAGAGAGAGGTCTTCAGAAATACCTGTTTTCATTGGCTTTATGACAGCTTGGATACTGACTTTGTAAGAAACTTGTATTCACACCACTGACTGAGGCACGTCAAGTACAGATGTGTTTGCAGCTCAGCTAGGGGCCTGAGTTAGACGTGGGGCCCCAGCTTGCGCATGTCTTTCAGAGATCAGCTGTCAATTGAACGTTAGCAGGTGTAGACCTGATGCTGGAATTTTTAGATGATATCTTAGGATTTGCACTGTGACCTAGGTCAGGTAGGCAAACTGTAGCCTTTTTTTGGCCTTAAAATACTAAAACATGAGAAAGTCAGTCTAGGAAGGCCTGTGGTAGCTATGTCATTATCATTTTAACTTCCATATTGGTGATAAGCAAGGTATAAATAGGTAGGCAAAGCCCATTTCAATACCTAGTAGATCTAACTTTGCTACAGGCACTTTTTCCTGAGCCACTTTTGCCTATTGTTTCTTTCAAAATCATTTTATCAACATGGCAAAGGTACATTTCTATGCAAATATGTAACATTTAGCTTCCTTTCTTTGGGAGACTCCAGCCAAGGGATAAGTCTTTGTCTTTTTTAAACTGCATATAGCCTTTTTTGTATGATACACATGGATTAGATCATCTGTCCAAATCGGCTTCTGCAGCTAAAAGCTGAAGAGTGTTACATGCTTCAAGAGTGAATAACAGGACCCAGGAGGACAGTTCTGATTTTAGTGCTGCTTTGAAATCATATATAATTCTGAACGTGTGTGATAGGGCTGAAGCATGATGATTAATGACAGTCTAGCTTGTAACCAGTGGAAGCTGTTTGCTTTTTAAAATGGGAGAAACCTCACGTTAAAATTAGAATCTGTTAAAGAGTTACACGCTCTAGATTTGGAACAAACCTGAGGAAGGCAGAGGGAACACACACACACCCGCCCCCCGTTTGCCTTTGAGTACTACACTGCCGTCAGTTTGCTTACTAATTTTATTCCTTGTCCTGTTTCTAACTTTCAATTGAGGTTTATTGTTATCACTGACACTTAGTAAAAATTATACTTGTGATATGCTGTAGGATTTTGTGTCCTGATTGTTAAAAGAGCCCTTGCCTGAGATTGCTGTCAGGACAATGAATTTGTAAATAATGTTTTCCTTGAATTTAGGATGAGTTGATGGCAGAACTAGAAGAACTGGAGCAAGAAGAATTGAACAAGGGAATGAGAGACGTCAGACTGCCAAGTGTTCCATCCACATCGCTGCCTTCTCGCCCTGGTAAACTGCTTGCTTGCCAATTTAAACTTCTCATAATTAAGCTATGCTGTTAGTAGGAGAGGGAGGTCCAGATGTGTATTTAACTCTGGTTTAACTTTTAAAGCTTTATAGATGGCTTTTCCTATTTTTGTATCTGTTTATCAGAAAAAAGCAGAGTGGAATTCCGGTTTTCTGTATGAAAGCACATAGGACCAAATTCTCTGTAGATCTGGGGAGACAAATTTGTGGAACTTGACCTTGCACATACCGATGCATCTCCTACTGAAATGTAGTGAGATCGCAGAAGACTGGGAAGACTTTTTTTTGCGGGGGGCAATTAAATCCGTAGTCTTTTTTAATTAGAGTCTGACCTAGATTTAAAATGTTTGCGTCACAAAGATCCAGCTTTGTAGGGTAGTGGTTTGATATTTGTCACTGGTATTTTAATTACAAATGAAGGAGGCAGCAGGAAGTACGTATTTAAAGAAATATTGTCATTCCTTTGCTTGCTTTCTACAGAACAAACTTATGCCTGGCATTAAGCAGTAGTCTTATTTTTGCTGTAGTTCTGCCTTGTTCATTTTTAAGTAAGCCAGAGACAGTGGAGTTTTAACTACACCTTTCACTGTCTCCCTGTTGTCCTCTATCAGCTGAAAGACTTGCTGTGTACTGATGCTAGTAAAAGAGTATAAATATTTGATGGCAGGGACAGCACATGTGGCACAGGTTGTTTATGGGGCATTCTGCTGACGAACACGTTACCTAGACAAGCTCAGCTCAAAGGCTAATATGCGTGTTTTGGCAGACGGCACTTAAATCCATGCCAAGCAGTTTAAAATGTTCAAACTGAGATTGTGGGCTCAGCTACTTAAGCAAATTGCAGAACAGCTATTGAAAAAATGGATTCAGGAAAATCCAGTGCAAATGCAGTCTGGGCGTGTATGGCTTGTTCATACATCCTCTTCCAGGTCCAGCTGTGCCAGCTGACATTTTTATTAAACCCAGGCCATCTCCATGTACTTCTCACTATATTGATTTGCTACTTCG
This sequence comes from Opisthocomus hoazin, assembly GCF_030867145.1. NCBI lineage: Eukaryota > Metazoa > Chordata > Aves > Opisthocomiformes > Opisthocomidae > Opisthocomus > Opisthocomus hoazin. The sequence continues at coordinate 33,910,722 of NC_134416.1, read as the reverse complement.
TGTGTCTGTGTGGCTGCTTCAGGCAAAATTAGCTGGTTACAATTACATAGTTTAAGGCCTTGCAAAACTGGCGTATCTTTTCTGAAACTGGATGCTTACTCTTAAACAGCAATGGCAAAATAAGAAGAACAGTTAATGGTTCTATAATGCTTCTAATCGAAGTTGCATGTTACTATCCTGATTTTAGAGATGGGGAAACTGAAATGGAGCAAGGCACAGTGAGCCAGTGGCGCTTGCCTCTAGAGTAGGGGCTGGACCCCTGGTCTCCCCTGTCCTTCTCCCAGCTTTAGTCCCCGAAGGTGGCAGTTGCAGCCTCTCAGGATGGTGGCTCCTGGCTCTATGGCTGCCACAGGCGGCAGCCGACTGGCTGCTGTAAATGTACATACGAGGGTGTTGCACCCAGTAACAGTGTTCCACTGCTGTTTGGAGGAATGCAGATCCTGACACGCACAGCCCACAGATGGAGACAGCCTGAGGTTGAACCTGGGCTGGAGGGCGTGCAGTTTGTAGGTCAGTGAATGAAGACGATTTGGGTGAGGTTTTAGTTCAGGGAATGTGAAAGATGTGTAGTAGGAGATTTGGGTAAAACAGAGGGAGAGGAAGTGTGTGTGGGACCTGGTACAGAGCTGGGAATTGCTGTTGCTGTGACCACAGCAGTCAACAGATGTCACCTGAGCAAACAGAAGTTCAGGAATTTCTTTCTCCCTTTTAATAAACAACACCTCTCATTAAAATGGGGTGAGTCTCTTTGGAGACTGGACCTGCACATGCAGAACCCTTCGTCACTGTTTGGAAAGGTAGCAGGGTGCACAGTTGGCCAGGGGTTTGTCACTTGTGCCTCCTCGAGTGGCAGTGAGAGAACTGGCAGCATTCTGGTGCACTCTTGCTCTCTGTGACAGCTTTTAGAGGTTAAATGTATTTTCTGTGATAGTCTTGCAGTTGGAGTTACATCAGACCTATATTGCTAACCTCAGGGTAATATGGGAGAGAATGGTGGGGCAAAATAGTCGCATCTCTCTTCAGCTTCATTACTGCATTATCTCTGTTTAGCTTGCTACTCAGTAAATTGATCTGAGATCTTCAGACTGAAAAGAACTATGCAAGTCCCCATGCTAACAAATAAAATGGTTCTGACTGTTACATTAGTTGATGGTTATTGTTAATCTCTTTCTCTGCAGCATCAAGCAGGAAGAGAGCAGAGGATGAAGATGAAATGAAGCAGCTGGCTGCCTGGGCTTCATAAGAGCATGTTGTTTGTATGACACTGAACATTAGAGCTGTAATGCTGTTTTATAACCGTACCAGTTTAATGTGGTTGGATTTCATACAAGCTGGGTTTTTTTATGGCCAGTATTGCTAAGAATAGTGTTACTGCCATATTGCAAAACTAATTTAAAAATAAAAAAAAAAAAACAAAAAAACAAAAAAATGCAATAGTTGCCAAAACCTCCAAGTATCAAAGGGTTTTTTCAGCATTGGCCAGAGATTTGATTTGTTATTAGTATCAGTTTTTATTAGGTAATATCTTACTGTGTCTTGCTGGTTTGTTAAACCTGTGGGCCTCGCTTATGCACACAGCCGGATTCATTGTTGAAATGACAAAGTTCAAGAAGTCATCAAGGCCCTATCCTAGAGCATTATTTGGTTCAGACTACCTGAATATTAGCAAAACAGCTTTATACGTGTCCTGACTTGCGAGTTCCTTTGAGCCCAAGAGTTAACAGCCATTCGTTTGGGCATGGAGATTTAAACAGTCTGTATGGGGCAGCTTCTGGTGTCCTAGATATTAAGAGGAGACTCTTCTGTAGATTTTTTGCAGTGGGATAGGTTTTATGTTTTGTTTTAAACTTTGGCCAGAATATCCCATGCGTTTCTGTAGGTCAGCTCGAATTGTATTTTGAACTATTTCCAACTCAGTTAAAGAACAGTTTTACAGTGGTTGAAGAAAATGAAATGTCCAAGTTCCTACAGATCCCTGCCAAACAAAACTGGTTTCTGCTAACCCTGTCAAAAATCCAGAAGAGATTTGCCCTGTGTCCTTCTCTTACACCGTGTCTTTCTAGGGCTAGTCTTTCCTTTGTGTGATAATACCCCTCCTCAAAGGAATTAGTAACACATTTTTTTAATTATACAATTTCAGAGTAATTTTAATTTCTCAGCATTTGGTTCTCTTCTCTTATTCAGTTTCTGAAGGGAAGCAATGTCAGTGTGTTGTATTTGAAGTGCCTTTTTAACACCAGTTAAAAGCTGATTCTGAATTACTTGTAAAGTTGGCGTGTTACTGTCCAACTGACAGCTTTTTAGCTTAAGGAACAAATGCCACTCTGAGTGCTAGTACTGCTACATATACAGAGAAATCACTGTTCAAATACAAAACAAAAATTAAATAGGCTGCTTTGTGCTAACAAATGTTATTAAATAAGACTTCCGCTCTATGATAGTAGTCTGCTGTCAATCACAAGGAAATAGTAAAACACTGTGGAGTTCCTAGGGATGTGGGAAATAGTCACACTGATCTAGGCTTCTTGTTTTCAAGTTAATTTAAATTTACTGATGATTGAACCACTTGGGGAATAGCGGGAGACTTGGTTTCTGTAGGTCTGTAGCAGCAGAAGACAGACCCCTTCTCCTGTGGGTTTTAGCCTGTGATTTGCTGGGTGTCCAGCTTCAGTAGGCCGCAACAGGCTTCAGCTTACGGGGTTTTAGGTTAAGCATGAGCTAATGTGTGTCTCTGGACATGGCTTGCTAACATGCTCAGAAGCTTTCAAGTTGAGTTCCATGGACGAAACTCCAAATTTACAAACCCTGTGGAGCAATTCAGTTTTTCAGGACTTTTTTATTCCCTGTAATGGAATTGCTTTTGTTTTGCATCCATAATGAAAGGAGAATCAAGCCCTGCGACTTCGGATAAATTTCCTACTGGAAAAAATTATGTGTTAATTCCGTCCCAAATTTTGGAGATACCAGGAAAATCGTCCCTTTCTGTTGAGAGTTGAGAAAATCTGGAAGGATTCTTTTTTTGTTTGTTTGTTTTAAAACAAAAAAAAAATTAAAGACCTTCCTTAAATTTAAAAATGTATTTTGAACTCTCAGCAGGAAACCAAACACTAACGAAGTGTTACCCAGTTCTAATGCTTGCTGAAATTCAGGATGAGATGCCAGCTGAAAGCAGGCATATCTAATAAAACAAAAAACTTTCTGCGTTGTTTAGAATCCTTTTGGCTGGAATCCTGTTTTCAAGGCATGCAGTCTATGCCAGTCTTTTGAACTGTGTGCAGAAAGCACTATCGTACGCTGATTGCATCACCATGTGAGGCTGGCTGTGTGCTTGTGGACACATCTGGCATTTCTAAATGTGAGGCCATGCTAACATAGTCCCATGCTTAGCCTGTAAAAGCTGGCTTCTAGCGTCTGTTCTTGGTCAAATCAGTAGTTTTCCAATACTTGGCACTTACATAGCACTTACTGTATTTAAAGTGCTCTGCAACCTAATCAAAATAGGTCTCTCAGCTTCCAGATTGAAACTAAACTGATTCTCAGTCTGTTTTGGAAAAAGTGGACCTGATGTTTTTGTGCAAGAACTTCCCATGTGAACACCCTGCAGGGGAGAAGAAGTGCTAGGGAGGGTCTTCTCCCTTGCAAGCTACTGTCTGACTGCTGATCTGCAGCAATGTTTTGGCCAAGCGTTGATCCTGGGAAGCTTCAGGTGTCTTCAGCCTATTGATTTCAGACCAGGCACTTCAGGAGCAAAATTTGTGAGTGGTGAAGAAAAGAAACTGTGGTCATTTGAGTGAGCTTCTCTGAAAGCTTGTGGCTGGTGGTTCTGGAGGACGGTCACATACCAGGGCACAGGCTAGGATGTGTGCGGTCAGTGAAGCTGTACTCAGAGACAGTGTAGTCCTATGTGCGCAAACCAAAATACAGCGTGGACCTCCAGAACTGGAGTGCTTGTTGCCAGATTTGTTTGGGAGACAATTTTCTGGTTTTCTTCAAAAACCAAAAAAAAACAAAGACTGGTTTTCTTCAAAAGCAAAGGGGTTTTAGGGATTTCATTTAGCTGAGGATGTGGCTCTTTTCTGTGTAAATTCAGGTGACACTGGGACAAATGGCTCTTCCTTTTTTGAACATATGTCTCTCTTCATGTCAAGATGGTATTTGTTTAGCGTGTCAGCAGACGAGAGTGAATGGTGTCAACGTGTTACTGTAAATGTACTCTCCATTATAAACTGGAACATGTTTTACAAAAGGACTGTGGCAGCAGGTGGTGTACTGTAGCTGACATTTTCTTGTTATTTATTTTGAGAATGTTTTCTTCTCTTAACAGGCTTGGACATTTGTAATCTGGATAGCTTTAAAATGGGGAAAATAATAAAAAAATAAAAATAATATATATATGCTGTAAATAAATACTTTGGTGTTGTATGATTGTATTAAATTTATTTTCCAATCAGGCAAAACTGTAAGTACCCTCCTTACACCGTCATTAGGATACGCTGCTCTTTAGAGGGTGTGAGGATATTTTGAAACAGTTTTTGATGTTTTAATCTTTCAAAATCAGGCTAGAATTCAAAAAATCTTCAAAGATTATTTGGTTTAAAAAAACTAACCAACGAAAAACCCCAGTGTATGCTGTGGTGTTTGGGCTGCATTCCTTCACACTTAACAGTTGTGTTGCAAGAGATTATTTTAATATGTCTCAAATACCTACCTTCTCCTCCCCCCTCAAAGATCACTTCATTGTTTCAGAAATCGATGTATTTCATTTTCCAGGCCTTAGTGGAAAGGAAGAATGGTCAAATCTTTTAAACATGAAAAAGCAAAATTACTATAGGCAAGGATGAATTGAAACAAATGAAGTAACGCATTTTTTCGTGCATCTCATTAGCATCTCCTGAAATAAAGTGTGTGTGTGTGTGTATAGCAGCTCACATTTCATGTACACACACATGTCTTTATTTACACGTATGTATAACGTGTTGGGGCAGAGATTTAATACCATTGTTCGTTACCTGATTGGAAATGTTGCAGGTGCTTGGGCAGCTTGTCCTTGCCTCTTTGTGAAGTCTGAAGGCTTCATTACACGGTGTCAAGGAACTGTTCTGTCCTGTACGGGTTCCTGCTGTGTGTGCAGCTGTTGGGGGGGGAGTGGAGTGGAAGAGGAGGGTGAGCAGGTATGGGGAGTATTTCTGATGAGAAAATCTCACAGTTTTACGTGATCTAGAGCCTAAATTATTTTATGATGTCATTTGTTGAAACATAAGGAGGAAGCTTTACTCTCAGAAATTACTTAACAGCAGGGACTAGCTTGAACATCTTAAGAAATGCCAAGTATCATCAGTCTAATCTCACATAGCTGTCATATTTTCTCACACCTGTCCCCAGTGCAGAGACAGTTGCAAGGCCCACCAGTGCAGCACTGCTCAGTCAGATGCACATTGTAGGGAAAGCCTGCCCTGTTCATGCGACTGATCACGGTTTACATGCTTTATTGTTTTGTTATCAACATGTAATTAACTGGCCATCCCTGAACTATACTCTTGGGATCAATACCTGCAGTGGAGCAGATAAAGCCAGACAATATAGTTACAAAATGCGAGTATGTGCCTAGAAATCTCTAAACATCCTCGTACAACTGGGATGGCTGCGTCTGGCAGGGTCACGCTGGCCCCTCTGCTGCCCTGCTCCCCTCTTCTGCATGCTGCAGATCCTGCTTGAACGTCGGCTCAGCTGGCTCTTCCCGCCGACTAGCAGTCTCCCGGTAGAGTCCCGGTTACTGTTTCATGGAGGTGATCGTTGTCTTCCCCTGTAGCGAGGCGAGGTTTGGGGAGCCGCTCGCTGGGCCCCTGGCACCCCGGTGCTGTCACCCTGGGCCTTGGCGGGGCTGCGTCGGCACCGCAGGGAGCGGGCAGCCTGTGCTCTGACACCCGAATGGCAGCGGGGGTCCGAGCGGAGGATCTGCGGTTGGTGAGCCAGCTAGGTGGGAGGCGGTCTGAGCGAGCGGTCTTCTCCACGTGGGCGATGAGTCTCGACACCTCGCACGGGTCCGAGACGTGCTGTCTCGCCGGGCGAGGAGCGCTGCGGGGGTTCAGGCAGGATTTACGTGGGCTCCCCTCCACCCCGAGTTTAGCACCCCGAGTTTAGCGTGGGTGCCCGCAGGGTCGCCGCCTTGCCCGGTGCCTGCCCGTGGTGCGCACCCCGCACGCGTACGGGGCTGCTGCGGGGCCTGGCGCGCTGCGCTGGGTGCGGAGCTCCGTCAGCAGCAGGGCTCAGGCTCTGCGGACCTCCAGGAGGAGCTCTGGGTTCAGTGCTCGGCAAGAAACGCCAGCGGGCTCGGGGAGGCTGCGATTTTCTCACAGATCCCGACTTCAGCCTTGCTGCTCGTGCTGGAGGGAAAGGGGCCCGCTGGAAGCGCTGCTCAAAAAGCAGGGGGGAACCCTCCCACCAGCCCCGCTCCCCCCACCGTTCCCCACTTTCTCAAAGCCAAAATGCTCTTTTAAATAGTAACCCCCCCTCTTGGCTGCTTTTCTGGCCTCCGTCTCTCACCTTCCCCTGTCCGCAGCCACCGTGGCACCCAGCTGGGTTCCCTGCTCTGGACTTGCAGACATGCGGGACAGCAGGACCTCAGAAGCAGACCTTTGTGCAGCAGTTTGCCAGCCCCCTCCTTAAGTACCCACACCGTGACAAACTGGAGCTACGGACTCGGAGATTAAATCTGTTGAAGCGCCCATTTTTGAAGAGAAGTTCAGCCCAGCATGATGAAGGGCCTCAACCGCTTTAATACTGGTTCGGCAAATCGTGGTTTGTGGGGGCCAGCTGCCAGCTGGACGTCACTGCAGCCCATCGAGGACACTGAGCTGTGCAGAGGAGTTTCTCAGCCAGGTGTCCATTGCTCAGCCCTTGCTAGGGTTCAGAGCGTCTCTGCCATTGCGTGGTAGTGTCTGTGCTGTGCTGGCTTAGGTGGGAACACGTGGGACGCGCCGATAGGAATTGCAGCTGTTGGTTTTGAGGCTGTCGAGGGCGTTCAAGTGTAGAATGAATCACTTTCATTTCCTGGGGATCTGGATCTTCCAGGTGATATCACCAAGAAGGAGAGATCTCATTTGTCAGATGAAATTCAGTCTGAAGTGGGTCCATCAGCAGACTGGCTGACTGGCTACACAGTAAAGCTAAATAGGATTTGGGCTCTTTGACCAGCAAGGAACAAACTCTGCAGCCCTGTCAGTGGTTCTAGTGCAATGTCTGTGTGTAATGAGGGTTGTGTACCGAACTCCCAGAAAAAGCTTTGCCATGCCTGAGGTATCACTATGCCCCAGAGCACCTCACGGATGCTGCTTCAGGTACTGTAAGGGTACCCAAAGTAAGGTGCTACAAAATGTTCCTCCTGAGGCTGGGAAGAGAAAACTGCAATAGGAGAACCATACAGATAATGCTTTGATTCTTTCACCTTGCTTTGAAAACATACTTTTTGCACTGCACAAGCAAGAGCTTGAGGGGAAAAAAACCCTTCAGATCTGCAACAGGAGGCTGGCTAAACTGGAAATGGTGGCAGTGGCCACCAAATTTGGTGGTGAGAGCAGGTTGCTCAGGGCTCCTCTGAAACTACCTTGCTTACGTTAACGCCACAGTCAGCTTTCCTCAGAGGTATCACCAGGACAAGGAGTTAAGAGTTCTCTGGGAGGGGGAAAAGTTGCCTTTGGCTCAGGTAATTTCTGCTGAAACAAAACCAGGCACAGTGGAAACCATGTATGGATGCACGAATAAAATGGATTATGTTACTACTGATCAATGTACTGGGTTTATGTGGCAAGGTTTTGGTAGCAGGGGGACTACGGGGGCGACTTCTGTGAGAAGCTGCCAGAAGCTTCCTCTGTGTCCAATGGAGCCAGTGCCAGCCGGCTCCAAGACAGACCTGCCGCTGCCCAAGGCCAAGCCCATCAGTGACAGTGGTAGTGCCCCTGTGATAACATAGCTAAGAAGGGGTGAAAAAATGCTGTGCAACAGCAGCCGGGACAGAGGAGTGAGGTTATGTGAGAGAAACCACTCTGCAGACACCAAGGTCAGTGAAGAAGGAGTGGGAGGAGGTGCTCGAGGCACCAGAGCAGAGATTCCCCTGCAGCCCGCGGAGCAAACCATGGTGAGGCAGGCTGTCCCCCTGCAGTCCATGGAGGTCCACGGTGGAGCAGATCTCCACTTGCAGCCTGTGGAAGGGACCCCACGCTGGAGCAGGTGGATGCCTGAAGGAAGCTGTGACCCTGTGGGGAGCCCACGCTGGAGCGGGTTCGCTGGCAGGGCTTGTGACCCCGTGGGGGACCCACGCTGGAGCAGCCTGTTCCTGAAGGACTGCACCCCGTGGAAGGGACCCACACTGGGGCAGTTTGGGAAGAGCTGCAGCCCATGGGAAGGACTCACGTTGGAGAAGATTGTGGAGAACTGTCTCCCATGAGAGGGACCCCACGCTGGAGCAGGGGCAGAGTGTGAGGAGTCCTTCCCCTGAGGAGGAAGGCGCGGCAGAGACAACATGTGATGAACTGACCATAACCCCCATTCCCTGTCCCCCTGCACCGCTCGGGGGGAGGAGGGAGAGACAATTAGGAGTGAGGTTGAGCCCGGGAAGAAGGGAGGGGTGGGGTGTTTATAAGATTTGGGGTTTATTTCTTATTACCCTACTCCCATTTTATTGGTAATAAACTAATTTCCCCAAGTGGAGTCTGTTTTGCCCGTGACGGTAATTGCTGAGTGATCTCTCCCTGTCCTCATCTCAACCCATGAGCCTTTTGTATTTGCTCTCCCCTGTCCAGTTGATGAGGGGGAGCAATAGACTGGCTTTGGTGGGCACCTGACATCCAGCCAGGGTCAACCCACCACACCTTCCTATGACTGTAATGCAAAGTTTCAGAAGTTAATAGCTGAACACGGATAGCAGACACCACCTCACACTTTTCAGGTTAAAACCTTCAGCTCCCAATGCTTCGCAAGCTGTGTCAGCAAAACGTGTCTAATCAATTTAGTTTCCTAAGCTAGGGAAAAAAAAATCTCCCTGCAAAGACCAAGAAATTCTGGAGAAGGTTTGTAATAGCATGAACCTGATGACAGATCTTATCTATGTATTGTGTCAGACACTTGTGGTTGAACACAAAGGGCTTTATTCCCACAAAGAAGACAATAGGAGAAAAAAAAAATTGATGGGGGAAAACAGTAAGTAGTCAAGACATTAATTTATGTAGACTAAGAATCTGCCTGGAGCACATATTGTGTCTGAACCAACTGAGATCTGAGCCAACAGACGCTTCACCAGCGCAGAACAGAGCAGCCCCTTTGTTGAGAGAAGAGATCTCATGCTCTGACCTTCGGACGATCATGAGTTGTGCATAACTCACGTCACTTGGGAAGTGAAAGGTGTTGGTCTTTCCGTGGTTGTCTAGATTCAGAACTGAAACACTCCCATACCACACAGAGGGTGCCAGTGATTGGCTACAGCGTGCCGACAGCACAGACAGACAGATAAAAGTAATTATTTGCACATGTTCTGTTTCTCGGGTTAACTCACAGCAAGGCTGAGCTTAATTTTTCATTGTTTAATAAGCCTTCATAATACATTAGTTTGCACATTAATTTTGAAACTCTCAGCTTATTCTTTAACTGCCTATTTAAGCAGGGACGATTGAGTCAGCTCTGACTGGTGTGAGATGGAAAAGCAGTGATCTCCCCCAGAAGCTGGCTTTTCTGGGCTCCTCTTGTACCCGCCTGCAGAAGGAGCACCTCGACAGGCACAGCAGCGTCGGACTGAATGGCTGACGTTTAAAGCTTTTCAGAAGATTCCATCGCACGGACAGTTTTCTCATCTGCATCTTCCCACGCAAGTCCCCTTGTGTAACCCGAAGTTTAAGCGGAATCGCATGAGTTTTTTGTTAGGTTTACATTATTTTACAAGCTGTGCTGTTAAATTTTCTGAATTAACACTGCGCATCGACACAAAAAAATAAACTTCTCAGAGCAAGACCTTCGCTAAACGTACAAAGCAGCCGCCATAATAGGCTCTAGATCTCTCACCCAATGCCTCTGCTCATCCCCATAACAGGCACATTTTTACTAGAGAATGACAGGGAAATGGAGACCCCTTTGCTATCTACCGCACAACCCGGCTATCAGAAATGCTGAGAACATCCAGTAAGGAGCCACAGGAAATTTGGGAGGCGAGCTCCTGTAGGAGGTTTGCCACATGTCCCAACTGCTTCCCAAATGGCATTTATTTATTTATTATTACTTCAAGCATGCAAACCAGTAATGAGATCTTGAAAGTTCAATGCTCAACCTTCTCCCGTTAGGCACTTGCCAGATGAGCAATGCTTGACAAACCCACATTAATTGCCAGACAAACAAACGAGCAGCATTGCATAGTCATCCTCAACATTTCCATAAAAGAACTGTGGCAGCTGTGGCTTCTTCTAGACGAAAAGCATTAATCCACAGGGGCTTCAGAGAGCAGAGGCTTGTTTCTCTACCACAGTAGTGCAAATGTCCCAGCATTTTCAGTTTGTACTAGTAGAAGAAAGGAATATTATCAAATCTACAAGCAGCTCATAATTTATGAGCAAGGATATTTAGACCTACCTGGAACCCTGTCGAGATATCCCAAGTCAAGGTTTCTGTATACAGACAGGAGTCTCACCGGGTCAGCGAATCATCTAATTTTAACCTGCTGACAAGTCTCTGGCTCAGCAGTAACACTAGGCCTGCGCCGACTGACTTGCCGTGCAATTAGGGTGAATCACATAATTGCTTTCTTCCTCAGTTTTCCTCATTTGCAAAGCAGAGGGAAATACAATACCTGTCTCTCAGATACAAAGTGGGAACAAATTCACTGTTTTCAGAGCACCTCGATGACCCTCAAGTCACAGGAGTGCCGAGTACAAACAGCGAGCATTTGCGACCTCCACGAAGAGCTTGAAAGGGGTAAAAAGGGAGAAGGTCTCCATGAGGATTGTGTTGAAAACCATGAAAACATGGGTTAGAGTACTACTCCCAGAGGCTTAACAAAGGGTTGTGCAGAACCTGCTAACTTCCCTTGAGACAGACGAGACGCAGCCGGCGCTGGGAGCTGAGCCCAGCATCCCATTGATTGGGCCAGTGCTTTAACCAGACGCGCCACAGCACCCGCTGGGAGGAAGACCCACGCTGGCGGTTTCTGCACCATGGGGGAGGAGGGGGTGGAATCTCTTCTGTGATGACGCTTGTTCCCGTCTCCTGAAGCTGAAGGGTTCAGCTCTTTCTAGCAGTGAGCACTTTTCAGGACTGAACTTATTACTCAAGTTCACCACATCCAAGTCTGCTCTTCCTCCAGAGCCACGCAGCCCCGCTTGCAGTTCGGGACCTCTACAGGCAGTTCCAGAACTCCAGCCTGGGCTGGTCCCTGGCATGGCACCGTGATATCCTTCGTGAGACAGAACAGGCACAAGTCACACAAACAGGGACAGGCAGAGGGTAAGGATCTGGTTACACATGAGACAAATGTGTTGCAGACTACTTTGCTGCCTGTCAGTTGGAGGTTAAAGGTATAAAAAGAGAAAGAGGAGCTTTGCCAGTTCAGCTGGAACATCATTTGCTTTCCTGAATTGTCATTTCTGTGTCAGGTGCTGTTCTGTTGCAGAAAGACTTCATGCTAAAAATTTTCAGTGTCTGTGAAGTAAGCATGGCTTATATATCAGGCTTTCTGGTTTATCCAGCTACACAGATTTACATTTGAGGCCTTTGGCCATTTGCGTAGCTCCTTCAGCCTTCCTGTTACCTCTACACGACAGTAAAAAACGCCTGTCACTCAGAAACAACCTGCCCACGCACACCCTGTGCTCTGGGCAGCCTGAACGAATGCAACTCAGACTGACCCTTGCTGAACAGGGTTCTTCAATGCTTGAGTCACTTTATTTTGATGGCGCTGCATAAAACTACAGTTTGGGACTTTAAAATGTGCTTACCAGAAGAAAAAAGATGCCTTGTATGTGACATACGGGGCTATGCTTAGACACATCTCATGACAGCCTTTTCCTGACTCTGGAATAACCATCAGAATGGTTCTGAATTCATTGAACCAAGGAGACATTTCAAGAGATTTAAAGAAATTTCATTTTCTATTCCAGCAGAACACTCGAGCTATCCAAATGGAGAATAATCTACAAAGCAACAGCAAGATATATACGGCCAACAGTCACTATTACTCGTAAGTGGGGATGACACAGGGGCAACGGGCACAAACTGAAGCATAGGAAGTTCCGTCGGAACATGAGGAAGAACTTCTTCCCTCTGAGGGTGACGGAGCACTGGAACAGGCTGCTCAGGGAGGTTGTGGAGTCTCCTTCTCTGGAGATATTCAAGATCCACCTGGACAAGGTCCTGTGCAGCCTGCTGTAGGTGACCCTGCTTCGGCAGGGGGTTGGACTGGATGACCCACAGAGGTCCCTTCCAAACCCTACCAGTCTGTGATTCTGTGATGACATAGGTTTGTCATTTACACCTATTACAAGATAAGAACACGTTAACATTTTATTGTTCAGAGTAAAGGACTGCATTTTCCTACTTTCCCAGTCTTCTAAAGCTGTACAGTTGTGTCAGAAACAAAAGGTAAGTCAAACTTTGGAAGAAGACTGAAAACATTTAACGGAAGTTCTACCTCAGTTCGTTTTCCTTCCGATGTGCAATCCGAGAAGGAACAAATACAGAAGGTTGCCCTTGGAAACAAGACCAGGATAAAGGTTAGCACAACAAGCGATTACAGAGGAACGCCAGTGCTATGGGAGAAGAAACCCTAGAAACAGGTTCCTGAACGGGTTGACTAACACAGAACGGAAACCACTCACGACGCAAAAAAGGGACATTTGGTGGAGAAGTGCTTCTGGTGAGCAAATGACTGAACCGATTTTCACTTTCAAAGGGGAAAAATTCTCAAGTGTAAACTATGGACAAGGTGATCCCCTCTTATCTCCTCTGCCTTTCTGGCTCTCTCTCATCTTTGTTTTCAGTTAGGATCCTGTGCATTAAAAATATGATGAAGATAAAATCAAAACATAGAACAAAAAACTAGTCAGTACCAGCGACTGCTCACCCAGAACACAAACTGTTCTAAAGAGACGTTCCGTTAGCAGATAGCTACGTTATCAGTTCCCCAGCTTCAAGCAAAGACACACGGAGGCAACGATCTAGCTCAGTTACCCCAGCACCCCTTAGACCAAGCCCTGTATTCCATCAGAAAAGCAGGTATCTAGTTCTGAATGTTGGACTTGTCTAGAAATCTGAATATACTCATCTCTGGGACAAAGATTTAACTGAAATACAGAAATGAATGATAGGAAAAAAGACCCCTGGACCTGGTATTCCATAAAGAGATGCTTGAGCCCAAGTGGCGAGGCGCTGATCAGAGAACACCCTGTGCAGGCCACTCCTGCAACGGCCAGGTGTGGTTTTGTGAGTTAGTGGCTTTGCTGCTGTCCTTGAGCGGGTTCAGTGGGACTGCTGGGCTCACAGTAACTAACGGTTGTCACCGTGGGAGAGGTATGAAGCGGCAGTTTTGCAGGGACTCGTTCATGATTCACTACTAGTCAGCATTTTAATCGATTTAGGAGTATACAAATCAAGAGCAGAGCTGTACGGGCAGACTGCAAGTGCTCTGGAGTATAAAAAAAAGCCCGCAGGATTAGGAAATTGAAGGTGTAGTATAAAAAAAAAAACCTAGTAAGATTAAGCTCGGCACAACGTATCAAAAACTAAAACTAAAGAAAAAAAATCCCATTGTAAATCAGTGGCTGAACTATTAAGACAATTACCTTTGGAATGATTTAACTACACCAGAGAAGAACAAAGTGTTACTGGTTGCAATTCTTCCAATTACTTCACTTTGCTACAATTCCAGTTTGAGTACTCCTCCGCTCATTGCGAAGAGCACAGAATTCCACTGTCAAATTGTCATGAATGAAATAAAGTTAGCTTCTTCTGTACTAAAACTGCAGCAAAGAGTGAAATGAGCAGGAAATGGGTGGAAAATAGTGCCAGAATGGAAGCAAGTGCACCAAAAGAAACTCAGTACAGGACACTCGGAAACCACCTCCACCAGGATGTTCAAGGCCACCACGGGCTGTACACGTCTCCCTTAGGCAGGTAACCATTACCAGTAACACAGGCCAAGTGACACCACATGGCTGCTGAACATATTCACATTTTTCAGCTCAGTTTAATTAAAAATCAAGGTCCCAATAAACAAAAATGTCTATTGATGTGACTAAATATTTTGGGTCAGCAAAATATCTTACAAACCCTTAAAGACAGAGCACAACAAAATCTCCATTCCTTTGCATCTCATGACTAAACTGTAAGTTATATTAATGGTTTCTTTAGTGACTAGATTTGCAGATTTTCCTGAGCAGTTTAGAAATGCCTAGCATGTATGACCGAAACACCTTTTCAAGATTTTTAAAAGATTTATAGTCATAAACATAACACTATTTAAATATACACAGTTCAATCCTCTTTTCAAATGTGTAAGTGACATCCGACAAAAGATTATATGAATTTTCAATAAGGTGTCAAAACTTTATTGAGTTCACTCAACATCTATGAGGATTCATGTAGAATATAAAAAAAGATTAATTCCTTTTTAATTTTAATCTTCAACAGAAGTACAGTAAGTTTTCTGGTGTCTTGTTACAGCATTCTCATTCATTTTCATGCAGACAATTTTTGGTACAAAGACAAACAGAACTCAGACCAAAAGTTGAGTAACTGTAGGAAATCACTGAGGTAAGAAATGTTTCTTTCTAACAGTATTTTTGTCCTACTACTAGACAAGGCATTGAATTTTTATTTTTTTCTATAATGGAGAAGACAGGTGTTTTGTCCATAGTTTTATTTCACCAGGAAGGTTTATACAGTTCTGCATAACGGCCATTGTATGCACAGCCTGAAGTACAAAGCTCCCTTTGAAAACTCCAGCACAAAGACACTGCATGTTGACAACATTAAACAACGATGTGGGCAGTATAGGGAAAAAAAAAAAAAAGATTAAAACAAAACAGCATTCTTCCTATTGGAAAGGCAGAACAAACCAAGGCACTTTCAGTAAATAAGTGAAGAACAGAAACAAACTGTATCAAAGGTTCCACACAGCTGACCCAGAGCACTGTAACAGAATTCTGCAGTAATGAACAAGTAAAATACAAAAAGGCACTACATAATCCCCTCCCTGCAACTCCCCTTTCTCAACCAATTAGCCAACTGAACTTGGCACAATGGAGTCTTCATTATAAAGTGCATCTCCTGTCTTAACACATGTTGAAAAATAGGCTATAGAACACATGTAGCAATATGCCCATGTGTACAACACATTGAAACAAAAATACACTGCAACTAGATTCAATCTAGTTATGAACTGTGCAGGAAAAAATATGGCTTCTTTACAAGTCTTTCAATAACCTCCATATAATCTGGCATATTTTTAACAAATATGAATGCATTAGCAAGATGGTAAGAGGTAGTGTTCCAAGTAAAAGGCAAACTCTCCAATTTTATTGTTACATGGGTGTATAGCAAAGGTATCCCAGATTTTCAAAGCAGCATTACCAAACAAGAAGTATTACAGCATGCTATCTTGGGATGAAAATACACAGTGTTTTGGGGGTCTCATATTAGTTCCTCCAGCAAAAATGACCAGTTTCTTAAAAATGTCCAACTATAATCCCATTTCTCAAGTACTTTTCTCTTGGTACTGTAAGTTTTCCTATTGCATTGCATTAAAATTTCCAGAGAAATGTTCAACTTTAGAATTTAAAAACAACACATTCTACACTCTTATTAAACGTAAGATGAGTCCATTTTTACTTCAACAAGCATTAACTTATGGTTATAAGAATATGCAAACACAAATACCAAACAAATGAACACATCAAACGTGTCACATCAGTGGCAACATATGACATGTTAGTTAGATGTGTTTGGCGATTTAACGTGAAGCTTTCGTCACTCCGCTAGGAAAGCCAGCCAAATTGTGTATGTCCGCTATCTAAACTTCAGCTGATTTTAGCCCTTATTAGACTTTAATATGTTAAATATATAAAGGCTAGGTAAAAACTGAAATCAAAGCAGCACTGGGTATATTTCTTACATTAATAATTCGTAAGGATTTATGTAAACATTCAATATGTGCATTCTTGCTCTTCGCTGTAAATTCTTCACAGCTGCTCTATGCACCTACCCACAGAGTATGTCCCAAACATGGACCTTTCCCACGTAACAGCAGCTGCTGCTCATCTATTCTTCTTCTTCAGCGGTATATGCTACTTCAGCGACTTCAATTTCTGGTACAGAACTCTCAGCCAAAGAGCCACTCCAGCATGCCTCATGGTTCTCTTTATCTGAGCTGCAACAACAGATCAATAAGCTTTGTCAAATGGAAACCAATATTTTATGTCTGCCATCCACAAAACATTTACAAAGCTTGTTCAACTTATCAATTATCCCAGATCTAGAATTATGTATCCTGAGTGCCTTTATGAAACATGGCATAGCTACAGAGTGGTGAGATAAATTGCTGAATTTCTCAGCTGTGCAGAGTTTATACAAGACCAAACATTTAAAAACATACTTTAAGAAAAACTAAAACGAGTAAAATAATAGTATTTACCAGCTGTCCTCACCCAGGGTACCCTGGTCTGCTTCTACTGCAGAAGACTCCACCTCACCACTGCACTCACTTTCTTCTCCTGACATTTGACGAGTCATTTTTCCTAAAGATAAATCCCTACAACAAACAAGAACAGAGTACCACCAATCCATACAGCAAACATTCATCACTGAAGAGCTGTTTGTTTCATTTTAAACTTTGCAGTTTCTGGTAATCTATCCATCTCACTCCTACATGCCCTGTTTCTTTTATTCCTACAGATATGCAGGCTTGCACTGGATAGCTATTTGAACAGCCTATTTGCTCCAGCTGCTTATTTCTAAACTAAATTCAATCCCCTGGTTGCATCACAATTTAGAAGCTTTACAAAATTCAAGTCCTAGAGGAGCGATTATGACTTTAGGTAAGAAATTACAAGCAGATGATCTAAGCCACACACATCTTGCCTGAATAGCAGAAGGACTGTAACCAAAACACAGTCAGAAGGAAGACAGGCAGTATGATAAAAAGACTTCTTGAACAGTTTCCCAAGTTTCTCATCGTAACTTTAGAGTCACATGTTAAGTTTCAGAGCAATACATTTTCCCATTAATGATAAAGATACAGGGAATAATTTTTTCTTAACTGCAACAAGAGTTGGCAGTCCTATTAGCCTGGCTACAAATGGGAGTAGGGTCATGTCAAATTAAAAAAAGAAAAAAACAACTTGTTTCCAAAGTATTGCTCTGTGTGGAGAACAAAGATCAATTTAGTGTTGAAAGCTGCCACTTGAATTGTAAAGAAAAGCTTGTGAACAATTTTGTGTTGAAAGTGATACTACTATATTTCACCTTCTTTTTAAATTACTCTACTATTGTTTCTGTAGTCTTACTTCAATGCACGCATTTTAAGTAATACCTCAGCAGCATTCTCTAACATAATCACTGGCCTATGTTTGTGCCAAATCCAGCATGGTATGTAAAGCCTTGCAAGTCCAATGCCTTGTCCAACTGTCCCCTCCTACCCCGCATACACTTTGGGTACCCGGCCTTTAGAGCACAAAGGCAGAAGATGCTTAATTCTTGTTCAGCCATCAGATCAAAATTCCACCTCAACAAGGCCAAAGACAAACTTGTTTTTTTCGGGTTCAATTCCCATCAGACAAGCTGAAGTTCTTACACAAGGTCACTGGTTTACTTTGTAAATTTTACGACTAAAAATCACAGGAGTTATCTTACATCTAGACTTCAGATACTACTTGGCTGACTTTCAACAATTTTAAACATCTGAGAAACTGGCAGGACGCTTGTATGTTTAAAAAAAAACTATCTTCAGGGAAAGCATTAAAAAATAAAATCCCTTTTTGCTACTCATGCATTCTTATTTTATTTTCAGTCACACAGAACTTCTTATCACGTTTTAGCCAAATGTGAGTTATTTAATTTTTATTGGCCATTTCATTGCTTAAACCAGTAGTAAGTCGTAACTTTCTCAAAGAGGGAAAGCATCTTTCAAATGTAATTACTTGCCTCCAGGATTAAGTGACAAACTGAATATGGTATTCAGATCAGAATTTTCAATAAACCAGAACAATTCTATTTAAATCCTTTTCCAAATGTAGTTCACTTAAACCTTGTATCCAAAGACGTGATTTGTTAGTCAACCTGGATATGCTAGACTCAACAATCCAAGCAGTATTAAAATGGGAATTTACTCCTTCGCTAAGGAAACCCCACAATGACTGACTCAGCAGGTCTATCGGGACACTGAATAACCCAGCATCAGTTCCCCTGGGCCTGCTACAAAATTAGCAGACAGGCACCATAAAGTTTTATTATAAAACCCTACCTTTTTTTTCCTTAGATTTCAATGGACCATCTGCGGCATCATTCCAGGCAATTCAGAACAAAGTTAAGTACAGACATATAACTGCTTGATTACTATGCTCTGTCAAAGCTTTGAGTGCAGGTGGAATTTTATAACTCAAAGCAATTTTTCCACTGCTCTCATCTCCAGCAGGGCATTTCACATATTCAACATTTCAAAAGCAGAAGAGAATCTTTGCCTTATCTTTACAGGACTTAAAGGATTAAGAAACATAATCCCAGTTACTTCAGAGAGAAAGAGATGGCACATCACTTTCTCGGTCATTTGTACTTAACAACAGCTTTTTAGCCAGCAGATGAGAAACAGCCTACTGAAAATATTGTTTTGTGCGTGGTTATGTGGGGAAAAATGTTTCCAAGAGTACATTTAAAGCTGGTGCTTGTGACTACACAGAGAAAATGCCCTCATGGAAAAAATCATAGAATCATTAAGGCTGGAAAAGACCTCCAAGCTCATCAAGTCCAACCATCAAGAAACTCCTAAACCCCATAACATTTCTACATACCTAATTCTTCTTTCAATAGCATCTATATGAAGTTGCTTTTCACTTAACAATTTCTTCAGCGATTCAACCTCCCTTTGTTTTTCAAGCAGTTCTTTTTGTAGACGGTAATTTGTTTCCTCCAGAGTTTCACAGAAGGCCTAAAAGACAAATTTAAGAACATCTTCCATTTAACTTCAGTGGACTACCTTTATTGATATATCAATCTGTAACACACTTGTAGCTGCTTTTCTTTGTATTGATTATCATGAAGAGTTATATAAACTCTAAAAAAAAAAAAGGTCCGTCCTTAATAAAACAATGCCACTTTGCTTTGAACAACAAATTTATTATGCTAAACTGCAATGTGAATACTGTATCGCATCTTTTTTTTGTCTCACAAGAGACTCTAGAAAAAGATTTCTCTCTTTTGATGCACAGTCCATAATTTTTGAACCTTTCTGCCTATATGGAACATCAGCTGATACAAACTTTGCTTTCCCAGGACTTCGAAGTCAACTTCAAACTATCTAATTATTCTCAAGATGTTAGGAATATTTGGATAAAGTGCATATTCTTCCCTTACCGAGGATAAAGACAACATTGTACAGTTCTGTACCAAAGAGCTGTTACACATACGACAATCATGAGAGTCAGAAGATCAACACAAAAACATTCTGAAAAAGTTTAATGAAATGCTAAGAACACTAACTACTCAACCATGATAAGTAAGCTGTGTTACTCTGCTGAGCATGACATATATACATAGTATACCCTGATGAATGTGACAGTGAGCGATCTCAAAACTTAATGTGAAGAGCCAACGCATAATGCAGCATCCCCTGGATGCAGGGAGTGACAGAAGCGCTGACACAGAGCCTGCTGATCTGTTACTGGAAAGAGCAAGTCTACCAACAGTAATGTGCAATTCCGATTTAATAATTTGCTTGTTGTCACTAAATAAGAAACCCATGTAGAAGGCTTTCTTGGCTTGACATCGCACGCACCCAACCACTAAATCACAGAACCCATTGCATTTAAACAATTTATATGAGCTCAGTTGAAAACAATGCTGTTTTCCCTACAGTTTTAAAATGGGCTACAAACAAGAAGATACTATTCTTTGCTTCAGTTGAAGCAGACTTATCAACTCCTTTAAAACACAAAGTTTTCCTGTAATTATACAAGTCAAACAAATGCAGCATTTTTCAATCCAATAACCATTCAGATTTTTTTTTGCACTAGTTTTAATTTATTTTATTGACTCAGATAGCGAATTTATCTTGGTTGACAAGCACTGAAGACCAATCATCACTTAAGCCACAGCTTTATTCACATCTACTAGAGCTGAGAATATGTGGCATGCAATTTGTGTTTCACGCAGCATTTTTACTGTTTTACTGCTTTAGCAATCATTCCAGTTAAGCAGTCATCCTGTTTCATCCAATCCAATTACTTGAATTCTAGCACATTTTGTAAAACTGTTTTGGGTTTCTGGTGCCCTGACTGAAAATTTGCCATTATTTCCTTAAGAATATAATTAAATTATGTTACTTCTACCTTTAGATTTATGCACATGCAAATTCCTCTATTCACAGAATAACCAAACATATTCCACACGTGTTGTGAACCGTTTCATTGTTCTATATGACAACTGAAAAAGTCTTTTGGAAAAACTAATTTCTAGCTGCAATCTGTGTATCACCTGCCCAAGGAAAGGTAGTCACTGTTAACAACTGAGCAAGAAAACATCAACATATTCTGAAAGATACCATAACAGCAGAAAGGTGAACCGACGCTGAGGAAGACCTATCAGGGAATTGCGTGTAAGGAGATATTTTGCACCTTGAAGAGCTGGACACTTGAGTCTGGTACAGTTCTAATACCCAGGTGGGACCAACTTTCCCTGTAAGTTCTGAAACAGCAACAGAACTAAGCCAGCTGCAAGAGAGCTTGACTTCCTTCCTCAGTGGATCATGAAACAGAAATGGCTGTGAAAGGACCGGTGGAAACAATTACCAAGGACATGACAGAAAAAAAAAAAATTGCTTTCATGAATATTTTGCCTACATTTCTGTGATTAGATTTCTCTAAGGCCTAACTGATTTCTAACAGGGGAGGTACCTGTACCCCTCCCCAAAAAGATAAGCATGATTCGGCAAGTCCTTCTTGAACTGGAAAATAGAATAGACATGAAACAAATAGAAGATATCCATATTTTCCATTCTCAGGAAAACAGTAATAGAAGATTTTTTTTTTTGCAATGATTTGTATGACAATAGTAACAGAAGTGATTTCTGAGATACCTTTAAAAATGAACTCCAGGAATAAGTATGTGAATCATAGCGCTTGTCCTGTAGTTGGACATTGTTGGACAAGGGAAAAAAAAAAGTGAGAGATTGATACAGATGCTCTGACGTGAAGGAGTTCAGGATCCTAACAGGCAGGAGCAGGGCAAAAAGCAGGACCACAACCATGGATTTCAGGTGAGCACTCAATCTCTTCAGAAAGCTGCTTGGAAGAAAGACTCCATGGGAAACCACCTTGGAGAGAAGAGCAGTCCAGGAGAGCTAGTTGATATTCAAGGATCACCACCTTCAAGCTCAATAAAGGTCCAACTCAACAAGTAGGAAATCCAGCAAAGGTTGCAGGAGGCCTGTATGGATGATCAAGACACTCCTAACTGAACTCAGACATAAAAAGCAAGTGTACTAGTGGTGGAAGCATGGAGAGGTATCCCAGGAGGAGTATAAGGTTGCTGTCTGATCTTACAGGGACAGGGTTAAGAATGTGAAGGCCAGCCTGGAGCTGAATCTGGCAAGGCATGTGAAAGCAAACAAGAAAGGATTCCATAAGTACATAATCAACCAAAGGGAAACCAGGGAAACCATGGACCTGCTGCCAAATGGCGTAGGGGAACTTCTGACAAATCACACTGAAAAGGTAAAGGTACTCGATACCATCTTTGCCTGCCTTGACTGGCAAGACCAGCCTTCAGGAATTCCAGACTTCTGCAACCAGAGGGAAAGACAAGGAAGGGCAAGACAAACTTACCCTCAGTGGAGGAGGAGCACTTAAACATGGGGCTTGACAGATTGCACCCTTGAATGCTGAGGGAGCTGGCTGATCTCCAGCTTGTTACCCACCAGGACCCCAGGTTTCATGATTCATATATCATAATCAAAGATAATTAAGGGACCTGAGCATCTTTCATGTGGGAAGAGGAGATGGCAGTCAGGACTTTTCAGTCTGGGGAAGAGAAGGCTTGGGGTGATCTTATTAATGGGTATAAATACCCGATGGGAGGCAATGAAGAAGAGAGAGCCAGACTCTTCTCAGTGGTGCCCACTGACAGGACAACGGGCCACAAATTAAAAGCCAGGAAACTCAATCTGAACACACAAAAACACTCTTTTTTTTCTCCCCCCCTTTACTGTGATGGTGATCAAACACTGGAGCAGGTTGCGCAGAGAGGTTGTGAAGTCTCCTCTGTAGAACATTCAGATCCTGACTGGACATGGTCCTGGGCAGCTGACCTTGCTTGAGCAGGAGTGTTGGACTAGATCTCAAGAGGTCCCTTCCAACCTCAATAACTCTGTAATATGGTGCAGTATCCCTCAGACACCAGAACTTTATGACAGCTGTCTCTGACAACTTTACAGAAATGATTAATAGCCAAAACTACAACGGCACAGCTATTTTAATAGTGTGTCTAAATTCCTATGGTGGAAGAATAACCCCGAGACTTCACCACAGTACGCGTGATCAAAATCTCGATGAAGGTGGCACTTAAATTTCTTAATTAACTACCTGAGCAAATAATTCCTGTAATTTTTATTAATTTTCATCAGCTTAAATAGCTATGATGAAAAATAATTGTATAGAAATCATGTATGAGCTCATACCACAAAAAACATACCAAATCCTTCAGATGTACACAATAATGTAACAAAAGCCAAGGCACTCCCACACAAAGCAAACTGGTAAATATAAACTTAGTTGAAGGAGTATCACTTAACATTCATAGTTTCTACAGTATTAACAGTATGTGCAATTCCAAAACACAGTTATTCTATAAAGCAAAAAAACTAAGACCACCTGTTCTAGACAGACTTCATACAGCTCTGCAAGCCAGTGAAATCTACTTCTAATAAAACAGGCTGCAGCACACAATATTATTTATTCAATGTGCTCATATGCATGTTGAAAGGCTGTTGTTTTACAACACTACTTGACACTACTTAGTTATCTGCAAGGACACTATTTTTGGTGGTCATAATGAATCCTTTCATTACATTTCATATTAACAAACATTTTATTGCAAGACCTGAAGTCTAAGGTGTACACATTGTGACGTGTTGAATGTAAGCCTACAAAAACTCTCCTTATATTCAGCAGTTGCCTTAAAAACAAATTTAATCCACTGGTCATAAAAGGCAGAAAGGAAGAGATTGTATTTTGGGACAGGATGAAGTACAGCAGTCAAAGATCATGAGCGTGCACCAATAATCAGACTGTGTCAGTTTCAGAAATCCATTTGCAATGGAGGTTTCATTCCATACTGTCCAGAACATTTTCAGTATTCTAACAACAACTACTGCCTTTTGCATTCTGCTTTTATTATATTACATAGCACTTACCCTGCTCTCTTCTAGACTGTCAAAAGGACCTGGAGGATCATCCAGACAAAGAAATTCTCTCACTGCAAGACTTACCAAATAAAAGAGAGTGAATTACTTAAAGTACAAAAAAGCAGTGTTTAAATATGATCATACAAGGGCAGTATTTCTTTAAGCGACACAAACATCCACCCTTATACTTATTCCCGAGCATTCAAAATAATGTTAATAAACTATTAAGTCTCAGTTGCATGGGTGTTAACCAGGTACAGTGTTTAAAATGTTACTTAGGAGTTGCACAAGTACACTTAAAGAGTATTCAAACAGAGAGTAAGTCAATTTAGAACATGATTTTTCAAAACTTCATTGAATTTGTTCCTATATGACAACTGACAAGCAAGTTTATCCCTTTGTTATTGAAGAGGTTTGAAAAATTCTCCTGGTGAAAAATAAATATTAAAAGATGGATGAAAAAGTATGCTCCTAGAATCCACACGCAGATCCCTTCAGGAAATATCAGTGGAACTAAGCATAGGTACTGAAACATGCTAATGTGTCTCCATTTTGCTAAGATCATATACTGTGCATATGTTGATGGATTATAATTTTTATATATACAGTATATATTTATTAAAAAGGTATAAAATATTAAGAAGTGACAAGGTTAATGTGACATGGATATATCACATAGCATCTCTAAACATACATTTCAAACTAAGGTGTTCAACTTAAAATTGTGTAAGATTGTCTAACACTTGTCATGCCCCTCTGTGCACTGTCTTGCAAAGGCCAGAAGGAGTATGTATAATCCTGTGGTTTACTATAGAGTATTCTGAGCATCTTGCTCATTCTATCTCCCAAGTTTAGATTACTTTTCACAGAATTCTTCAGTATCTCCAATAATGTCCCTTTACCCACCTTTTTAAGACTTTCCTGCTCAGCTGTATTCATTCTTCTATAAATAACCTCCAACAAGAATATCATATTCACAATTAACTAGCAAGTAGTAACTTATCAGCAATTCTGTGCTTGCACTCACTACTACAAATCTTTAAATCATCTCCTACTGCAATGAATGCACAAAAATGGAAGACACGAATCCAAACTAATTCCCTGTCTCTTCCTCCTACAGGAAGGTGAGGGTAAAATGAAGTTATTTTTGTGCCTTCCACTCTTTCTCTGCATTTGAGGCAGATGCAAAGTACAAACACAAGAAAGGAAACTTTTACTCAGCTACCAATCTAACCAAACAGCTTCAGGTTTGGCAAGCAAAATGAGAGAAATTTCTTCAGCTAACACTAATCATTGATTATACCATCACTTTTAGTTTTAGGAAGGCTCTGGATCTAAAATATGTTGAACCTTTATTTTGTTGTCGGATTTTTCTAAGCCTGCTTTCAAATGCTTATTGCCCATGTGAAGATACAGGTGGTTTTTTTGGGCCAACGGCTGGCGAGACTTCTTGTCTTCGTATCCACTTTCATCCCATCAGCCTCCACATCAACCTAAAAAAATTTCTCTCGTAATCATGATCATTCCTTTCCCCACTTAATCTACGTGACAAATGTGATAAAACCTTCCTGAATCAAGTCATCTCCACTATTTTACATTAATCAACCCACGATCTGTGCAAGCCATAGCCTAAACCTGTACTATTAAAACAGCTTCTTCCACATACTCAAATAAATAATAAAAAAATTTCTGCTACTTAGAGATTATCACTCCAGTTAGCACAAAAAATGACAGATGGTAACAAGTCATTAGTTAAATTATCAGAAAACAAAACCTCAAACCAAATGGAAAGTTATTCAAGCATATAAAGTACATTTTCAAGGAGAAGAGCAGGGTTGGTTTTTCCATCTAGTTTAATCCGTTTGAAGTGACCCTTCTCCAATGTGATGCCCAAGTCCATTTTATAATTGTTGAATTGTTCTTTTCATGAAGATGCTGAATGAAATTTTTTCAATACCTTTATCCTTATTCACATAGCTCAGTTCAAACATATTTTAGAAGTATTTAATTTCTACATTTTTCTAGTAATTTTATTGTATTATAGGGTAACATTAAAATAGCATAACATGCAGTAATGCTTGCGAGTGAAAAATGAAATATCCAGAAAAATAATGTACAAAAATATCCAATCTACACATATCTACTCACATCAAGCCAAACTAATTTTTTTGTTTGTCCTACAGCTGCTGGCAGAAAACTGTGTCACAGAATCACTGAATGGTAGGGGTTGGAAGGGACCTCTGTGGGTCATCTAGTCCAACCCCCTGCCGAAGCAGGGTCACCTAGAGCAGGCTGCACAGGACCTTGTCCAGGTGGGTCTTGAATATCTCCAGAGAAGGAGACTCCACAACCTCATTTTCTGTAGTTTTCAAAACTTCTTGAAATTGAAAGCTGTAGATTCATTATTTTACATAAGGAGGTGAAGAAACTTAAAGCCACAAGTCACTGAAAACGTCGTTTCTTTATCTAAAATATGCATCTGATGCCATAAACATTCACTTGCAGCCTAGCTTTCGTCTGAGAGTCTGTTCTGCTCTTGCTTTCCCCTCCATGTATTACACCTCCTCCTTCTATTTAACAAATAGGGTAAATTTCTGCTTTAAAAGCACCATAGAAATCTTCCACATTATGTACCAGAGATTGCTGTAGATGGCTTCTTTCTTTGCTCCTACGCTAGCTGAGGTCTTTCTCAGGCGAGGCAGCAATGCCAGCGTCCACCAGCATTAAGAAGGGCAGCAAGGGGCAGTGCCACACATGGGATCCCTGACAACACTCCACAGCTGACAGAGTTCCTTCTCACATGGGGTGGAGGCAGAGGAGAGCTGTGTCATCTATATAAAGCCAGATGACACTTCTGTTTATCAGGTTTAACTTCTTTCTCCCACTTCCTGGGTTATACGAAACTTTCTTGAACACATTAAACTCTGTGGGTGGATCCTTCACTGAATCTTCAGTACAAGGCAAAATATGAGAAGAAACCCACAAAACACAGACTCTAAATTTAGTCACCTGCACGCCATCCTACATTTTATCTTCAAACTACTTTGTGAATCTAGTTTTATTAATAGGTATACCAAATAAGGTCTCCTATCCCTGAAGGGTGAGCTTCTCACTGTCGGTATGTCTCAATGACAATACAGTGCATAGAGACTTCTCTACAAAGCGAAAAGACTCATTTGGTTTTGGTGCGATCCAAGCAGTTTGACTTCTTTGCAAAACTGTAGAAGTAAATGATGAGCTTTTAAGGAGGAAGCAGGGTCAGATGCTCACCACTGCTCATGTAAGCTGCAAATACTAATTTCCATTAATAGTAACTTCTATTCTCTGGTAAGCGGGTAAAAAATCAGATCAAATCTCCCTAGTTTTAATCAATTCCTGAGAAATCCAGACCTTCCACAGATCCAAACATCAGAACATAAGTCATACCAATAGGTTATAAAGTTTATTAAAAAAACTTAATCGTCATGCAGAGCCTTACACAGTCAAGATCAGAGTATTCCTCAAAACTACATTTCTGTTAACTATCTGTTCATTAACCAAAATACAAATTGATTCCACAAACATTTAAATTCTCTTGTGTATCTGATGAGTGATGCAGTCCAAAAGTTATGTTTTGGGTTTTTTTGCCTTCAATTATGACAAACACTGTTTTTTCCAATATCGACCATCATCAAGATACAAACAAGCTCCCTGAAATACCCAACGCTGCAACAACATGAAACATAAAGCCTTCAGATCTATTTAAGGAGACTAAAAGTCTATCCAGCTCACTAGTCTGTCTCCAGCAGCATAACACAAATGACATTTAGAGAATAATTGCTTTCTTTTTTTTGGCACAGGTATTATTGTGTAATTTAATCAGGAAGTTCTTAAACTTTTTAGCCACATATTTCACCCATATAATCATGTTTAATAGCCGCTGACAGAAACTAACAGGTTGATCCCAATTTCTTTTTGAAACCATTTAAGCTTTCTGTCTCTGATACCTCACAACAAAGCTTCACAACTCAGTGTGACATATTGAGAGATGACTATGAGTCAGCAAAAACATTAACATTCCTTACTCAGCTTCCCTATCCCCTTGATGACTTCATATGCCCTGTTTAGCCAGCCCTTTCGCAAGACAACAGACTAAAGAGAACAGAACTGTTCCTTCAGGGAAGTTTGCCTGTAGCTTCATCTGTTCTCACTTGCCTTTTCTGTACTTCTAGCAGACCCTCTTTCGAAATGGAATGCTGTGTTTTAACACTGGACTATGTGTCAGTGCAATTCAGACTCCCACAGCAAAAACTTTTTCAAGTTCCTCTTCAACAATTTTTATGCAACTTTTTGACTACTGATGAATACTGAACTGATTCAGAAAATTGTATCGATACCAGTAGTTATTTTCCAGGTTGTAAAAAACAATTGAGTTGATGATTCTGTATGTACATATTTACTGTGATTTTGCACCTTGTGACATGAAATTTAATGTTAGTCATTCAGTGCCTTGGGATTCTTCTACAATACTTCATGATCTCATCGTTCATTTCCTTTTCCAGGTAACTTCTAGATATTCTGAACATCAGTGTCTGTAACTGTGACCCAGCATTCCACGTGTAATACCCCTAAACATCCACCAATCCTTTTCCTCCTGCCTTTCAAGCATTTCATACGAGCTCCCTCATAACCACGTGTCAGATGTCTTTTGCAGAGCGAAACCTATTATTGCTTTTTCCAGATATAATTTTACTTACCACTTCAGGTTTTTCATTACAAGAAGTACTGAAAGTCAGACTTACTAATTTCTAGTTCCCAGACTCAACAGTCAAATGCCTTATAAAAATGTGCCAAATGTAATAATAGCCATTCTACTAAGAAGTGGATATGTGCATTAGATGGTTTCATACCATACCTCAGTAATTTTGCATTCTAGTTCCTTTAAAAATCTTGAGGGAATGCTGTTCGCTCTAGAGAATTTCTTGCGCTTTGTTTTCTGTGAAGTTTCAGATGAGGACAGTTGCTCAGACTCATTCCTCAAAGAATCTCTGGTACAGCAACCTCACAACTTTTTTTTATTTCTGGTGTTAGAGTAGGTTCTTCGAACTAAACGCTCCGTCTTTAGCAACTTGCTTACTAAAATTCTCTTTTGGCTTATATTACAATGATTTTACTTTTCATTTGCCAGAATCATGTTCTACTCATCTTCCAGCTTTGGAATAATCTTCCACTTTGTATGAAAAAAGATACCGTTCAAAGAGACTTCTGCACTTGGTTGTTTAAGCACACGAAATTTTTTCTTAATCCTTTTTTGATTTGTGGTTTACATTTACTTATGTAACGCAATCCATGAAGGTACTTCTGTTACTATCATGTCATGTAAATTAAAAACCTTTAGTTTAACACACATTTTAAGAACTAATCACATAATAGAGTAGGTACTTCCATTATGAAAGCCTAACATTTAACCTCAGTATAAATTATACAATACATCAATTCTGCATTCAGCACACAAGTAATGTTTTAGGAGCAAACGTGGGATTAGTCTAACATTTTAAATATCACAGTTTTTAGTTAGTAGTTAACCATGTACAATTCAAAATACTACAATTCTCCATTTTTGCTTAGATTAAGATGGGATTAATTTAATCAGACCCCAAATAATTCACATAATAACCAAATACACAACATGAATGTTAATGAAGTTCCTTACTATGTTGCTCAAAGATGACTGCTAGAGTCTAGAAGCCTATATGAGAGTTTGAACACAAAAAAAATCCCAATCCACAAGTAAAGTTTAATCACATACCAGTTAGCAATATCTTTGTGAGCTACTAGGTTCTGGAGGAATGCTTGTAGTCCCAACTGCCGATCCTCCAAGAAGTCAGGATTATAATTGTCCTTGAACCAGCGCTTTGGTGGAAGGGCCAGCCGAAAGCCCGGAAACATATCTTTCAGCTGAAACAGAAATTGAAGCCAAATGAAGGAAACCAAGAAAACTCTTGATGAAATACTGAATTTGACACAGGCACTGGCTCTACTCAGAACTACAGGATCTTTCTGTCTTCTGTGAAGTTCAAGCACAAGGTAAATCTCAACCATAAGTACAATTCAAACTATAGCACAAATTGTGGACACCATTCTGTCACAGAATCACAGAATAGTAGGGGTTGGAAGGGACCTCTGTGGGTCATCTAGTCCAACCCTCCTGCTGAAGCAGGGTCACCTACAGCAGGCTCCACAGGACCTCGTCCAGGCGGGTCTTGAATATCTCCAGAGAAGGAGACTCCACAACCTCCCTGGGCAGCCTGTGCCAGGGCTCCGTCACGCTCAGAGGGAAGAAGTTCTTCCTCATGTTCAGACGGAACTTCCTGTGCCTCAGTTTGTGCCCATTGCCCCTTGTCCTATCGCTGGGCACCAGTGAAAAGAGCTTGGCCCCATCCTCCTGACACCCACCCTTCAGATATTTATAAGCATTTATTAGGACCCTCGCAGCCTTCTCTTCTTCAGGCTGAACAAGCCCAGCTCCCTCAGCCTTTACTCATAGGAGAGATGTTCCAGTCCCCTCATCATCCTTGTAGCCCTCCGCTGGACTCTCTCCAGTAGCTCTTCATCTTTCTTGAACTGGGGAGCCCAGAACTGGACACAGTACTCCAGATGGGGCCTCACCAGGGCATTGTAAAGGGGAAGGAGAACCTCCCTCGACCTGCTGGCCACACTCTTCTTGATGCACCCCAGGATGCCATTGGGTTTCTTGGCAGTCAGGGCACACTGCTGGCTCATGGTTAACCTGTCGTCCACCAGGACACCCAGGTCCCTCTCCGCAGAGCTGCTCTCCAGCAGGTCCACCCCAAGCCCGTACTGGTGCATGGGGTTGTTCCTCCCCAGGTGCAGGACACTGCATTTGCCTTTGTTGAACCTCATCAGGTTCCTCTCTGCCCAGCTTTCCAGCCTATCCAGGTCACGCTGAATGGCAGCACAGCCTTCTGGTGTGTCTACCACTCCTCCCAGTTTGGTGTCATCAGCAAACTTGCTGAGGGTACATTCTAACTCTTCATCCAGGTCGTTGATGAAGAAGTTAAACAAGACTGGGCCCAGTACTGACCCCTGAGGGACACCACTTGTTACCAGCCTCCAACTAGACTCAGCGCCGCTGATGACAACCCTCTGAGTTCTGCCATTCAGCCAGTTCTCTATCCACCGACCACTCATCCAGCCCACACTTCCTCAGCTTCCCTAGGAGGATATCATGGGAGACTGTGTTGAAAGCCTTGCTGAAGTCAAGGTAGACAACATCCACGGCTCTCCCTTCGTCTACCCACTTCGTCACTTGCTGTGTTGCCCTGCGCCAACAAAATGACCTCCCAAATTCACCATATAAAAATAGGAATGAAAAACTTTGCTTTGTCTCCGAGTCTGTTACTTAATGCCGTTGAGCCAGTAAATATAAGAAAATTGTATGGAAATAAAAAGTATCAGATGAGTAAGCATTTCAGTGGTGTTTCTGCTAAAGCACTTAGGGATAAGAAGTTCTATATAAATAAAAGATGTAAGAGCCCATTACAGACCTACAACTCTGCAACTTGTCTTTTTGGGGGGGCTAGCAGAACACATTACAACACACGCATAACATACTTCTAGTAAAGAGTAGGTCCTTGTACACCCAGAATATTAAAATTTCAATATGCATGGATATGGCTCAAACCCTCAAGCCCTAGTAGTAACATGCAAAATTGTATTTCTGAGTTACTTCAATAGTAATGGGGTATACTCAATGTCAGAAATACCTATAATTTTTCTTTGAATTCAGAAATCAAATATGCAAGTGAATGGAAGCATGAAATTATACAATGGACCTGTCCAAGGATGCCAATTAATTATTTATTCTAATATACATGAAGATAAAAAAAAAATCAATGCTTTCATAAAAGAAAATTTTAGATGCCTTTTCTTAGAAGGGATACTTGACGCAAAAATCTTGAAGAGGATTTACAACCAACAGGAAAAGCAAACAGGTCTTACAAAATCTAACGTTCCTCCACCTGCCACAAGATTTGTTTAATCTTTTTCTGAAGACAGGATCAAGCCAACTTCTCTCAGGGATGTGCTGCATACACTTAACTTATTTGTATGAATGTTCCAATGACAAGGATTCCAGAATCTGCCTTGAAAACAGCCGAGCACTCAATGTTTCCATAGCTGCCAGACAATTCTTCAGTGAGTGTCTTGATGCTTTCATGGCAAAATTTAAGCCTTCTGACAATAAACTTTATTTATTTAACACTCCTTATGGATTCTTGGAAAAAGCTAATGGGTAGTTTGTTCAGCAGATTAAGTTTTTTAAAAAGTTAACACAGATCCTGCATTTCAGCTAGAATCTCTCTATGGTTTAAAGAAAGAACCGCATTAGTGGATCACCCTTGCTCATCTAAGTACCATTTCACAGCAGAAAAAGGGTGCTTTTTTAACTTCACAAACATTGTATATTCAAATAGCCCATGATAACTATTAGTTTCTTATTTATACAATGGTTCATTGTCAAAGCCTTGCTCTTTATTTCTGCATTTAATTATTTAAGTACATGTTTTCCTCTTTTCTTAGTGAATTTCAGCTTGATATTAGACTCTTCTTGATATTTTTAAGTTTATCTTTGCTCATCCAAAGTTCCTTCATCTCTTACCAAGTTATCATTAATACCATGTATGTAAATACCCTTTTTGAATAGAACTGAGCCCAGAAAAGACAACAAAATTAGTTCCTGTGTTGGTTGTAGAAAGGACCACAGATAACCATTGCTGGGAAAGCATTTCAACCACACAGTTTTTACTTAGTGGTAATTTTACTTGTTTGGTTATGTAGATCATGTAATTTATTTCTAAGGAAAGAGCATGCCTACCCACAGATTACTCCTTTTGTGGATGGAGAGCATGAGAAAGCTAGCTGCTGTCAGCAGACTAATTTTCAACAGCACAGTCCCGAGGCACTCTTTCCTGAACAGTCCTCAGACACTGCAGGAAAAACTGTGGGTCAGACAAGTTGTGCTGCCTGTGATTGTTTGCGTGGATCCAGCGTCATTTCTAGATGTCTCTCCCTTACATCATCATGTTATAGATGACACACGTCACATGAGGCACAGTCTCAGGGAGAAATAGTTAACCTCTTGGTTCTTAAGGCCATTTCATTATTTGTTCAACATCTCTACTAGTATAGTAATAAACTTTGCAAAGTTCTTTTCCCACCATTTTTTGGGACAGAAAAGAACTCCTCACGTACTTCTCCAATCCACTAGGTGTTCTTAACAAACAAAACTTATGCATCTAGGCAAATGCCTTTGCTCCTAACCCCTCAAATTCTGTCATGTTCCAACATCCACTAAGATTAAAATTTTTGTTAATATTACAGCAAAAGACAGTATTTCAGTCTTTGCTGTATCATTTGTTATGTGCTTCCCACAGTTTGCTCTCAAGTAATGGATCTGTTATTTTACTGCCTCCTTCCCTTATCTGTCTCCTGCATCGCAGCACTTCTGCCCTAGTCTTTAGAGGTCTGTACTACTCTCCTTGTGCTAATCTCTATTTGTGTTTGTTGTTTTTTTTAAATTACTTTTGACTTTGAGATCACCATGTTGCTTCCTGTGTACCCACACTGCCAATATCTCATCTTTTCTTTACACTGGATTATTTTGCCATCATCTTCTATTTGTCTGCTTTCAGTAGGTATGGAGTTTTCATAACCTTTTCATTGCCTGCAAAGTAGATAGCTTTAACATTCAAAGGACTTGTTGCTCACACTTTAAATCTGTTCTTTCCAAGTCTTAACCTGCTGCTGCACTTACTCTTTTCCTTCATAAAGAGTTCATGGTTTTGAGCTCTTTCACTCCCATTCATTTCTATTTTATTAGCTCTTCCTTACTAACAATATTTCAGAAACTAGTAGAAGTACAAAAAGCTTCCTAGGATCCTATTGCTATCTATTTTGCCTTATTTTCTTTGAGGGATCACGGCAAATAAAGAATGCTATTACTAGGTTCACTAGCTGCTTCTATTAGTTAGCTGAGCTGCATTCATTCATCTAGTCCCGATTCTATCTACGCATGTCCCCACTGTGCCACTGTCCCTATTCTCACACGTTCTCCATTGCTAAAGTCCAACTCTCAGTTCAGTTTGGACTTGCGAATAAGTATATGCGTGACACATACAAAACATGATGCTCTTATCTTCACCTGGTCTTCCTGAAAAGCCATTTCCCCTCTGTTAATACTTCAAACTGATTCACGTAGTTATCAATGATTCAATTCAGTTGGCATTTAATGCCAAGTTTCTAACACCATTTCAGAGAATGAGTAATTTGCCACCGACCTCAAGAAGTACAACAAGGAAAATAATTTATAAGATAGTACATTTCTCTCGTTTATATGGGATTTCTAGGAGATAGGGTACAGAAAATCCTCAAAGTATACGTGCATGGAAATTCATGTCTATATTTATCACTAGAAAAGAAGGAATTGCAAGTGTTGAACCATGCCTTTTGAAACACCAATGCATGTATATAACCATTTACCCTTCAGTTTGTAAGACATCATGGTTTTTGTAACACAGAAATGCCAGCTCCAGGAACTGAAATGCACCATAACTCTGAAGCTTCCAGAGAATTACAGAATAGTAGCAACATAAAAGTTTAGATGTATACTGAAAGATGAAAAAGCTTCAGTCAGTGACACAAGGGAAAAATAACATTCCTCCTTTTAAACAGAAATCCTAATACCTACAAATTGTGTTAGAAGCCAAACATTTTTGACAAAGATTTGACTCCAAAGACTACGGACTTCACTTGTAAAATCTATGTATATATTCTAAAATGAATACCCGTGGCATTCTAATTTTTCATACTACTGATAACCATGCTAAAAGTCAATGCGTGTAAGCCAGTTCTAGGCCTATATCTGACACAGCTGTTCAAAATGCAAATTGTTGTATGACTTGGTTTCTACAATTTGAATTGAAATTTCCAGAACATCATCATCTACAAAGTCAGGCTTCTGCCAATACCAAGGCATTCTTTCATTTAGGATAGACTGAATTAAAACACAGATACTTCTTTAGAAAGAAATCTCTAAACT
The DNA here is from genome assembly GCF_030867145.1 of Opisthocomus hoazin. NCBI lineage: Eukaryota > Metazoa > Chordata > Aves > Opisthocomiformes > Opisthocomidae > Opisthocomus > Opisthocomus hoazin. Next base: position 33,875,983 of record NC_134416.1, on the reverse strand, counting down.
AATTCACATTCAACAATTCGTGGTAGTTTTAGACTGCACTGACATTTTAAAGGTAGCCTAGAAGATATCTAAATAGGTCAAACCCAGAGAAATGTTCAAGTCCATGTTCAAAATTCCTGCTGGAATTACGTTCTTAGTTGATCAGGCACATTGATCCAAGGAGAACAAAAGGTATACAAAAAATCTCTTACTACAGGTTAAAAACAGCAGTGTTAAAAAGTTACAAGTTCGAACACGAAAGAACATAACAGAGGAAGATATGTTAAACTTGCAATGAAAGATTATTCTTAGGAGCGGATGGTAGAACAAAGAAAAGTGTAATTCTGTTTTTCTACTTTTACGCTTCTATAGATATAACGGTAAATGGGACAGCCAAACGCTATTTACCTACTAAAAAACCTTGGGCTTTTTGGACAAACATTTTTTGCTTTCAAATGTTCTAAAAATATTAAGTTCCTGACCCAGAACTCCAATTTACATGGTGTCTCTGTCTTCAAAGATCTGATCATAGTATTTCACAATTAACTTCGAAGACACTGAAAACAACTAAAGACGGACCAACATACGGAGAACTTCTGTTCATGAAACTTCAGTTTTATAATGAAAAAAGCAGAGTTTGTTGCACTGAGAAGGACTGAATAATTATTGGAACATTCCTGCAAAAGAACACAGGCCCCTAATTATATTTCCATGCAGAGGACACAACCATTAAAAAGTTAATTTCCTTTATCTCATAGATTAGGAATAAAGTACGCAGCACACTACCAGCTTTAGACGAAGAAATATCTTCTTTACACTAGCTGCAGTTATTTCATGTATCCTTGAAAAAATTAAGAATCATATGTTTTTCATTCATGAATATAGTGTATGTTTTCTATGGAGTAGAAAAAACGAAGAAAAGAAAAAAGCGACAGAAGTGCGAGACAAAGAAAATGAAACATGAAAGAAGAGTGAGGCAAGTTAGTTGAGAATTTACCTGTGTACAATTCTCACCTTGTCATTAAGCCTGGAGAAGTCAGTGTACCTTCTGAAAACCACCCAATTTTCCTCTGGACTTCTTTTTACTAGTATTTTGTATACCTGTGCGGAAAACCAGGAAAACCAGGAATATCAGAGAAATGTGCAGAACTTCATGCTGCATTGGCTGGAAGGCTGGTATTACCTTTTATTTCTTAATGAAACAAAACTCATGGATAAAAAAAATATCCTTAATTGGATTTTTTAAAAAAACTCCATTATGAGTATAAACAGTATAAATTAATTTCAGAATTCAAGGAAGGTGTTTCTGTAATTCCTAAATACATTTACCTATTTTCTGTCTGCAAGAAAGGGTTTGTGAAACTGCATCCAGATTTCTTCTCCAGGAAAAAACAAGTCTCGGCTATCAAAGAGGTGAAGTACGTTGTAGTGATCTACGTTAACCTTTGCTGAATTACAGTTTTACTCATTAATCCTTGAGGCCAATCTGTTTAATATGACTGTAATAATCAGCTGCTGAGTGTTATATTGTTTTAAAATGTCTCAGCTGACTTGGTTCACAAGGAAAAGCAATGCAGGATAAAAAATAACATCCTGCTTTGGTTCCATTTGTCTTGAACATTAGGTTTTGTCTTTCCAGGCAAAATATGACCACTTCCCTAGATAACTGCATCAGAACAAGTATACTAGCACTGTAGAACTGAAGTAATCAGATTTAGCAAGACAACAGCACAGCAGTAGCATTCTCCTATTTAAAACCAAATGGAAAAATAAATACATCAATAATAACAATAAAATCAAACAATTACCTTTTAGCAGGACTGATACTCAAGTGCCTGAATCCAGCACCACACAGCTTGAACTACAAAATATTAAACAGTGTCTAGGAAAGAAGGGTTCTCATGTAACAACGTTACTTTCTCCAAAGAAAGGAAAAACAGGCTCTGCAGTTCTACCAGGTTAGCTTTCCCAGTCTAGGTATTCTCTAGTCAAAATTAATAAAACACAAGGAATGAAAAGATATTTTTGGAATTCTAATGATAAACAGTCCCTTACAGGAGTTTAACCATAGTCTATTTAAAACGTTTTCTAATCTGTTACATAGTAAAATCTTTCCCAGTATTTCATGTTTTCACAGCAGGTTGTCTTAGCCAATAAACGTATTTTTCTTGTTGCAGTGCCAGCATGTGATAACTGCAGTGCTAGCCAACTTCTGTACACGTCCGAAGCTGTTTATAGCAATTTTGTATTCTATAACGTATTAAGTTGCAGACAGTTACACAAACTACAGATAACTACCATGCAAATTAAAAGCAATTTTTCAGCAAGTATTTCTCTTATTTACTTTTTAAACACCGAATTCCACTTCCAAGCAGCAGCATCTGTGGAACTCATGTACTGCGACAGAGACAATAATTCAGTCATTAACAAAAAGCTATTAGCCTTTAAAATTCATGCTGCAAGACATGCCTGTGAAGACAGTATTAATATGTAATTCTTCTTACATTTTTTGTGTAAATGTTTGTCCAAATGCTTTAGTTTTCCTGTCATAATAAAAGTATAAACAGTTTAATTTTACAAAAATTTCATAAAGCAGAACTACTATATAAAATTGTGAAGACTCTTTGCTAGTACACAGTAAAACATAGAACAAGCAGCTTTGGAACATGCTTGCTGATTTACTTGCTGATCAGTATTGCATTCTTTTATTCCACTAAAGTTCTGTAAAGGCATTGCTTACAAATGCACATGTGAAAAAAATCCAGCTAATCTAACCCTCACTTTGAATGGCTTCCAAGTAAATATTAGACAATTTAAAAAAAAGTCTTCACAAACTGTGGTCATAAGGAGTACAATTAACTCGTGATTACTGGCCCAGACAACAACAACAAAAGGTCAGCCTGAAACATTTATTTATGGCTGTCTTCCCAAAGCTGACAAAAGTTGTGGGTTGTTTTTTTTTTCTCCTTTTTAACATTTGTAATTAATAAACAAGAAAAACCAGATCATTACAAAACCAATTGTCAGTTCCTTCACACAAGGTTTTGGGAAAAAAAAGTACAAATGAATTCAACAAATTCAAGTGATTTCAGTCGATCCTAAATTGCCTTATTCCACAAACACAAAATATTCAATGAAAATATGCCAATATTTAATAACAATCTCTGTCTGATTCAGCATGCTATTATCATTTCTAGTTGGCTTAAAAGTTCTAACTGAACATTTCCAGGACCGCCAACATTTGAGACCAACTGGTTACAGAGACATTTTTCAGCCTAGGTTTTATCTCCTGTAAGCTTCAGCAGCTATGGACTCCAACATGCACTAATGTTTAACTCTTGAAGTTAGTACATCACCCAGCTCAAATAATTTAGATTCATATTTTTGAGAAGTACTAGGTGCTAACAACCAGTAAAAAAAAACTAAGCAATTGAGTCTCTTCTCTTTTACAGACTTAAATTTCCACTGTCTTCCATCTCATTGATTCTGCATTGCAGAAGCAACCAAAATTTCTAGGACTAATTACGTACTGGTTTTAATGCACAATATCAAGCTTATTTTCAATATGCAGCTGAAAACAAACAGTTAATTATGTGTATTCAGAAACAAACACATCAACAGAAGTGAATTCAGAAAGAGCAAAAATGCAACCAAGCATTTTAACAACAAAGAACGTTTCATTTGTACTCTAACCTGGCCTTCTACATACAATGACAACTTTGACTCCTTTTTTTAACTACAGTTGAAGAGCACCTTCCATACAGATTGGAATATGCCTTGGCATATTTTCAGACTAAATCGTGTCAATATAACAATAGTGATAACTGCTTTAGTTTTGAAGGTATTACTTAAAACAAATCTTTTAATCTACTTGTCAAAAAATTTTGGCTCTTCTCTTAAGCTATCATGTATAAAGATGTTAGAAACTGAAAAGCGTAAGACAAGCTATCGTTCTCAAATAATTAAAAAGCAGCATTGTTTAATTCTTTGTAGAAAGATGATTTTACTAGTATTTGAACTGTCATAAGGGCATTAGCTTTCACACTTTTCTAATTTAAATAGCAGGAAAAAATTTGTCTGCTATTTCCTTCTCCTCACCTATCTGAGATTAATGTTGCTCTCCTGAAGTAGCATAATAAATGATTAGTAACAAACAACTTCCATCAGTCCCACAAACATTGCTGAATTATCTCAAAGAAATGCTTCAACCACATGCACAAAAACAAATGCAGAAATACCTTAATATATTTATGGCATGTAAAAAACCTGAATTGCTAGCTACAGTACACTGAGAAATATCAATACAAATCAGTTAGGCTGGTGTTCGGTCATGAGATACTGCATATGTGACATCTCACTCTGATGTTTTCAGAACGGATTTCCCCATATTAGAAACTAGACCTAGCAATGCAAGATACAAACTATGCATTTGCACTTCTATTCAAATGTTGTATGTTATCCATAACTGTAAAAGGCAAGTATCGGAGTGTCTTTATCATTCATTTCAAATAAAAGACCACATTTTATTTAAGGTGTTTAACTATCTGGAACTTCCAGAAGTTCTATTTCACAAGGAATTGTAACTTTGCTAGGAATTCCTGATTTTTCCAGCAGAAATTGTTATCTGGAGTAGAATGAATCCTTCTATTCCATGTACACAATCACAGGAGAAACTACTTCTGAGTCTCAATTTTCCCACCTGTATAATGGCAATAATATTTTCCTGTCAGATGGCAGTACTTCGAAGCTAAATTGCTGTTTATAAAGTACCCCAACAACCCTGAACTGCAGGATTAATTACTGAAAGAGAATACAAAGTACATTCAATCATTATGTTGTCATTACAGGACAAACTACACTGTCTCCAAACTTACAGTGAATTTTGCCCTTTCCTCCATGACCTCATAACCCAGTATAGTAGGCGTGGACGGTCGATCTTCCCAGCTTCTGGAATCTGTATTCTCCTCTATTTCTTCTACGGGCTGAGTACAGTATTCTATGGATGTGTCCACGCCCGTAAATTTAGTCCTAACAAGCGGACTACTACACACAGATGACGTAGAACCAGTCTGGTCAGGCACACTCATCTTCTTAAAACTACCAATTGTAGAGTCCTCCAGTTGTCCTTTTGAGGAGCTGGAACTCGTTGAGATGCTCCCAAAAGAAGAACTTCTTTGGTTTCTGTTTGTAAAGCTGGATGATGAACTTGCGATAGGAATAGGAACAGGAACGTATGGTGTTGCCATCCTTCACGAAAAAAAACCTCAGTTTTCGGTCCAGAAGTTTAAGGTTCATTCACCGTATAAGCCATGTTTTCTCTTTCTTTCAAGAACAGTACCTAAAGTGAAGGACAGAAAATGTCATAATTTTCAAGTGAAAGCAACACTAAGATACTGCTTTGGAAGAATCTATATCAGCATTGAAATGGTACATAGCAGTATGGATGGTTAAATATTTTCACAAGGAATTTGGCTTCATATAAAACGCTGCTTTTAAATTATACATCTACAATTTGATGGACAGCTTTACAGGAGTTCTCTGCCTTTCACAGCTACTAAAATTAAAATGACAGAAAGTGAAAGTAAGATTACAAAAGAGAAAAATCTTTTTGTCCTTTATGATTTAAGTGCTATTTTGTTTTATTGAAAAAGTCAGCAACTTTCAGGCATATCTAAGCATCTGGTGTAGTTTTAGTGACTATTTCGTATAAACAGTACCACAGCTTTTTTCAGAATTTCTTCTGTAAGATGTCCGGAGCAGACTACATGAGCCAAACATGCATACAACAACATGCACGACATGAATCAAAAGACAACACAGTAAACGACTTAGGTGGAAAACATATTTGGATATATTACATATTCACTGAAGTATAATAGATCTGTTTTCAAGGCGAAACATTTTTTCAAAACAACTCTGTCGCATATAATGCTGCAGACAGTTGTAACAATGTTAACTGGGCACATTTTCTGCAGCTTGAATTGGAGCAATTAAGTTTTACAAGCAGGCACATCAAAAGCAGTGTTGTAATAGCAGCTAGTTTTCCATTCCAGCAGATTAAAAAGGAAAAAAAAAGTTCAGGGAAAAAAAGATATATAAAAGATCTAGTACTTTTTCTTCAAGAAAACCATTTTAAGCCAAAATTATTCTTTTGTGTGCGTGTGTGCACATTTTTAAAAAAAGCAAAAGAAAATTAAGACAGCAGTATCAAACTGCCAAAAAAGCACCATCTCTTCATTTGTAAAAAGTACCCAAAGAAGAGTTCTTGCAAGATACAAATCAGATGCCACCTCTTTGGATTAACAGGACTTGAGTCACCACCTGTTTCTCCCAAGAGTACGCCAATCAACCATGAGGCTGTAGGCAGCTGTGAAATGGGAAGTGGTCAGCCTGATTCATTTCATATACATAATCAATCATCTACTGAAGCAAAAACCAAACGAGCTTCCTAATTGCCAGGGTGAAGGGACGCTTTCATTCTCTTGCTCTGAATAAATCTTAGAGAACATGAATAAGGAAATAAATACGAAATGAACCAGCATCACACACTGTATGTCTCAGGGAAAGCTCAGGGAACTTGACCAACAAGAACAATTTCAAACTGGCAGCTGCTCGTCGGGAGCACCTCTGCTTTACCGTGGGATGACACCGGACACTCGGCAGCATCCAAAGAAGCAGAAATGTCCATATCGTAAACCCCTGCTGACTGACTTTGCTGGTCAGGTGCAGAATTTGGGCTACCCAGCAGCTTCTATTGTAGCACAGTCCTGTGCTTGGTTGTGTCCCTTAACCCCACGTGTCAGACAGCTGACCTGCTTCAGCCTCACATAGTTTGAAAGAAGCAAGTCACAGCTGTCTTGGAGACAAGACATTCTTCTGGAGCTCAACCAAGATCTAAATCCCTATTTCCACCTGTATCTCAGTAAGTGAATCTGTTTTCTGCCTTGAACAATAAACTTTGCAATAACATTGTTTAGTAGAGGTAGAAATAGCAAGATATAAAGTATTCTCTGGTAGGTTTTCTCTAGCAATATTCTCATCTGTATAAAACACTGAACAAGGTAACTCCTTTTTCACTTGCCACTTTAGTGACTCTTCCATGTTACCAGCACAAGGCATTGAGAGCATTTCCCTGCAGAATGCCCCACCCAGCTATGTTCTTGGCAGGTGTGGGATTAAACCCCTATAAACAGAAAATCCCAATTGAGTCCAGGTTTGCAACAAATCAAAGGATCCGTAAATCTTAAAAAAAGTGGTTATCATCTTCTGCTACATGACTTTATGAATCTGAACCAGCAAAGGAACAAAGGCCAACATCTCAGAATGTGGTGAAGTTCATGCAGGAGTTCATGGAATTTTGAAAAGAAAAAAGCCTTTGCTTTTCAGCACTTTTTGGAAAACAACAACAACAAAAAAACCAATACTTGTGATCAGTGTCTTTCCTAGAAGAACTTCTTTCTTCAAAGTGAAATGCCAGTCAAAATCTTACTATCTTGAACTTACATACCTACTACTACTCTTAAAATCACATGCACTACTGAAAGGCAAAAACTACCTATATCAGCAATATAAACAGCTCAACACAAACCGACCTGCAGAGTTAAGCACTTGGTGTTAACAGTCCAACATCTACACTCTACATGCTTCAGCAGCTTTTATGTCAGACTAGCTGTGATTTGGTACCACTGACTGAATGCTTGTTAGGAGCTGGACTGCATTAGGTCTGCTCCCAGCGTACATTTTCTGGTTTAGTTTCTTTCGTACTCTGCAAGCCCATCCCAAATTGTGAGCTGATGCATATTGAATGGTCATGATCACGGTGTTTGCTTCTAAAGGGCATTCTTGACTCGATCTGGCACAGTAAACACAGCTATAGATAAAGAGGCTCATGCTACCAGTGTCACACCCAGATTCCTATAACTCTGAAGAGTAACAGAGGTGTCAGGTCAAGTGAGCAAAGGGCATTTTGGTGTTTTTATTTCTGTCAAGAAAACAAAAAAAGAAACAACAAATATATCTAAAATATTTACAAGGCATGAATCACAACAGGGTTTAAAAACACATCAAATTGCACTTTATGAAGGCTAAACATTTGAAAAAGACTACAATGCTCAAATGAGGGTCACAACCAAGAATAAACTAGAACCAGGCTTCACTACAGACTGGTCTCACAAGTCACTGCACCACACCAACTTTCAGAACAAGCAGGTCGCTCACGACACCCAAGAGAGAATCCAGTAACTGCACTCTCTTTCTTCTCTAGGTATTTACTTCCTTCACTTTTCATTAGAGATTTCTTTCCTGTTCAGGACCTGTATTCGGCTCAGTTTGATCCCCAACTGAAACTCAAGAACGAAATAGTAAGCAGAGAACTTCTGCTGGAAGTACTGAACGGCTCGATCTGCAACCGGTCAGCGCAGGGTCCCAGGAACCCCTCCGCCCCACGCCGCGAACCGGGGCGACGCCAACTCACCCCGCCAGGTGCTCACAACAGCCACCTCCCTCCTCGCGGGTGAAGCAAACCGGTTGCAACAAAACCACTCGCAAAGGGTTTGCCGCCCGCTCGCAGCTGTCGCCGTCCCAAACCCTGTCGAGCCAGGGTAACAGATTAGAAAGAAAACAACCCTTACTCAACAGTTCTAGCGGGACTGAGCAGACTCCCAGCTACGCAACACCGCGGTGCGGGTGCACGCGGCACGTCTCCGTCCGGACAGCGAGGGGATGCCGGCCTCGGCTGCGCGGGGCCGAGGCGCTGCCGCGGACTGCCAGCTGGAGAACCAGGGGAATATTTACGCAGGCAGCCTCCTGAGTTAGGTTTGGTTTTTTAAAAAAAAATTAACAGTTTCGTGCCCACTTCAGCCAAGTTACTCAACAGCCCATTTCCCCTGGCTCAGAACCGGGGCCCACCCGTCCCGCCAGCTCCCACCCCCACAGCCGGCGGGACCCAACGACGGGCGGCAGCTGCCTCTCCCGGCCAGCCCCCCGCGACTGGCGCCGAGCCCGCTGCGAGCGCGGCCCCAGTCCCGCCGCTCCCTTATACGTAACTTCGGGAGCGGCCGGCGGCAGCGGAGGGGCCGGGCGGTGACAGGCACAGCCGGTCCGGCCGCCTAGTCCGCCAGGTGCCCCAGTGGGGCCGGCCTCCGACCCGCCCGCGAGGCGCCGCGCCCCGCCCCCGGGGAGGGGGGACCGGCCCCGGCCGCGCCGCTGCACGCGCGGCGCCCCCCTCCGGCGGGGGCCGGCGCCACCGCCCGCGGCCGCCTCCGCACAGGCGCGCGGCAGCTGCGCCACCGGCCGGCGAGGCGCGGCGAGGCGAGGCGAGGCGAGGCGGGGGCCGGCCGTGCCCGGGGCGGGGCTCCGCTCCCAGCCCGAGCCCCCTCACCGCCCACCGCCCTCCGTCCCTCCGGCTGCCTGCGGCCCGGCTCGCCCCTTCCCGTCCGCTCACCTGCTCGCCGCCGCGCTCGCCTCCCGCCGCCGCGCCAACGGCCGCCCGTCCCCACCTCGGCCGGCACCGCCCCTCCGCGCGCCGAACGGGAGTCGCGCGGCTCCCCCGGGTCGGGAGGGGCGGGGCAGCGGGCTGGCACCTGCGGCGCGTGGCGGGACCACAAGCCCCGGCGCGCCCCGCCCGCCGGCAGCGCCTTCGTTTCCCGGCAGGCAGCGCGCGGCGGCGCGCAGGGGCGGTGGGGGCCGGCGGGGGCCGGCCGCGTTGCATCTCGGGTGCCGTAGTTCCGCGGTGCCCGCTGGGACCTGTAGTTCCTCGGGGCCGGGCATGTCGCCGGAGGGCGGCTGGGCCTCGGCGGCGGCCCTCACCGCTGCGGGCCCAGGGCCTCCGACCTCCTCCCGCCGCCAAGGGGAGGGGGAGCGGGGCGGGAAGCGGCCCGCGGGCAGGCAGAGGCGGCGGGCCTTCGCCCTCATGGAACCCCGGGAACTCCGCCAAGCGCGGGGTGCTGACGTCATGTCGCGGAACAGCAGCGTGACGTCCCGGTGTATCGCGAGGTGCGTTCGCACGGCGCCGTGGCGGGCCGTGTGATGTTTCACGGATAAAAGTGATGAGGCACTTTGCCGGGGGGTTGGAGGGAGGATCCCTGTTCTTAAGTCGCGGTGGAAATAAAGCAGTATATCTCGCTATCCGATCGTGACCTGTGCACCTAAACAGGAGAACGGTGTTCTGGGGAGGGCACAATTTGTGTTAAAAGGTACATTTTCTTTATAACACTGTTATCGTAAAGGCCTTAGCACAGCTGGAATTGCAGGACTTCGCTGCTTATTTAGGGTAAGATACAGGGAAGCGTTTGAAACCTTTGCCCGCAAGCTGCCCAGGAGAGGCTTTAAATCCAGGGAACCGTCCTTGGGGGAGGTAAGAGCACTCCTAGCAGACTGCTTGTTAGGACTTGGCTAGCGTTAGGTGGTTCTGGCCAAAAAGTAGTGTCAGAAAGTAACCTGTCTTTCATTATAATACATTGTAATGCTGAAAATCACACCTGCTGGGGGAAGGACCCCCGCTCCCCTACTCACTGCACATGCACAGGGTGAAAATGCTGACCAGGTGTTGTGTACATGATGTAACCGGTTGGCAGCATGGGGCTGCCCTGTGGGCTGAAACTTACTGATAAGAAATTGAATAAAGGAATGCCTGCTTTGATACGTGGTGTGCATGCTAGGAGGAAATATCCCCCGTGCAGCCGGCGATGCCATGAATCATAGAATCACAGAATCGTAGAATGGTTTGGGTTGGAAGGGACCTTAAAGATCATCTGCTTCCAACCCCCCTGCCATGAGCAGGGACACCTTTCACTAGACCAGGTTGCTCAGAGCTCCACCCAACCTGGCCTTGAAGAATGCTCGTTTTCTAAAATTTTTCTAAAAGAGAGTCTTTGTTTTTGCTGACTTATGGTATCAACATCACGTAAAAATGCGACGCCTAGGATTTCTGAGAAAGTCCGTTGAGTCCTCCTCCGGAGGTTACCACGCGCCTGGATTTCTGGGATTGCCTCCACCCCTCCCACCCCGGTCTTTTTTCTGGAAGGTACTTGAGTGCTTTGGGATTTCAGGGTGTCGGCAGCCTGCTAGGACAGTAGCTGTGAGTGCTGCCCAACACGCGGCTCGTGTTCGTGGGTCTGGAAGCCATTAGATGCTTCCAGAAAACATTGCACCTCCTGTTCAAATACTGCACAACTCGTTTATAATAAACGTGATGCTTTCTGCAGGATGTGGGCATGCAAATGGTGTAGCAGGGCTACTATGCTGGTAAGGTGATCTGAGCTGCGACTGCAAACAGTGGCGCAGGCCCGTTGCGTTACCCCTGTCAGCAGACACTGCTCTGGAGGCTGCTGTTACCACCCGAGTGTAATTCTGCTGCTGCTGGAATTACATTCTTAGGGCCTTAGGGAATTCTTGTTCTTTGTTTTTTCCTGTGTCATATTGCTTAAGCAATGCATCACACTGTTTGGAATTAATTTTTGAGCTTCGTGGGGTTTATGGATGTTGGTCTTTCCATCAGTTTTCTCAGATTTGGCAGGGTAGCTAGCATTCATCCTGCGTAAAATTAATAGATTTGAAAAGTGTTTGGGAATGACTAAGTGAGAAGCCGTGCCATGGGGAACTTTTTTGGATCTAATTCTCTCGTTAAATTCCTAATTCTGCTTTAAATATGTAGTAGTCAGAAGAGATAATACACTGGATTTTTTAAATGTGTTACATTAATGCATATATTAAGTCAGAAGGAATTTAATCAGTTACAGTTTGAAAATTGCACTGCCAAACCTCAGCTGATAAGCTGAGCACATAACTATTAGGAACTTTAAACTTTGTCTCACTCAAGATGAAAATGTCCTCTCACATACAGCAGCAGAGAAGAAAAAACTGCTAGAAACAAGATAATCCTAACTTCCAGTTGTTCAGGACAGTTTTTTCTGTAGTAGTTGATAATCTCTGAGCATTACAATAATTTAGTTGTATATTCTATTTTTTTTTTACTGTAAACAGTTATTTTTAAATTTTTTTTACTTATACCAAGCTACTTTTTAAAAACAAATTAGATATTTTTCACCTCTAGAAATATTTGGTAGTTGTAAATGCATGGTTTTTGGTCTGTTAGTCAGCTATCCTAACAGCTTGTGACTTGATGTTTATTGTACAGGTTAACATCAAATTTTTAACAGCCCCCCCGACAATAGTGAGGTCAGTTTGCACTATGACACTGTCGATTAAGCAAGAGTCCTGTCCCAAATCCTTTGAAGAGAACAGGACGTTTTTTGTCACGGCCGAGCAGGTGTAGGAGCGAGGCATGAGGCTGCATTTCTTTGGTCGTTTGCAAATTCCAAGGAAGTCAGTGGGATTTTTCTGATTCCTGCTGAGGAATGTGGGCTCAGGGCCTTCGCATCACGAGGCGCTGCTTACCCACGAAGTCATCAGGAATGACTGTTGCTTCACTGGGGTGGGGGAGACTATGCAGGGTTAAGGTGAATTAAAACTGTGTCTGTGCCTTTCCTGGTTTTCTGTCTGTAGTAGTTCTTCCCCGTGTGCTCCGGCCGTAGCAATCCGTGAAGCTTTGAGACTGCCTTGCTTCGGCTGCGAGCAGAAAATCTTGGGTTAAGCAGAAAATCTGTGGCTCTCACTGCGGGCTGGATGAGCCACCCTGTGGCAATGCCGCGCGTTTCACCTGCACCGAGTCGAAAGGGAAAAAAAACTGGTCGCTGAACGTGTGAGAGGCTGGGAAGTATTTGCTGGACTGCCCGGGAAAGTATTCGCTGTTTTTTTTCTGCACACATTGGTACCAGATGCCACCCATGTTCTGCCTCCATCCGCTAGTTGTTTGGTCTTCCAGGGGATTGGTGTATATTATAGGCCTGATCAAGATCCATCAGGCCATCATAATCCTTTGTGCCAAAGACAAGATTTTGCTAATGGTGGCTGGTTAGCTAGCTTAATTTAACCTTGTTTAGGGGCTAGGGCTTGCAGGATGAGAAAAACCTATTAACATAAAAGAACTTAATGCAACCTCTGTGAACTTCCCAGCACTTTCTCTGCTGGGAGGAAGAATGCAGGAACTGCCAATTGTGTAACCCTGGTGGTCCAGCAATTCGATCTTCTGTTTTAAAAAGAAATACAAATAATCCTATAGATGAGAACTCTGGGATAATCTGTTATTGAATTAAATGTAGCTTCTGCTACATTATGAGGCATAAGGCAATATGTTTTCAAAGTCCCACCTGCCATCATGATCAGGTAAAACACTGAGGGCGGATTTTCAATCAGGTTATGGGATTTAGGCACTCAAATCTCATTACATTTAATTGGATCCAGTCACTCAAATTCCACTGTGTTTTAGAGTAATTCAGTCATTCAGTCCCATTATGTTTCAGTGAGATTTGGGCCCATCTCTCTCGGGATACTGTGAAATGTATGGGTTGGAGGATATTTGTTTTACGACAAAAAAAAGCCAGTTTAGTTTCTCAGCTCTAGAGTCTTCAGCATTAGAAATGATGGAGTTTCTTCTACAGGCTGGGAGCCGACAAGCTGGAAAGCAACATTGCAGAAGAGGGCCTTGGGGGTCCTGGTGGACACCACATTGAACATGAACCAGCAATGTGCCCTGGCAGCAAAGAAGGCTAGTGGTGTCCTGGGCTGCATTAGAAGGAGTATTGCCGGCAGGCTGAGGGAAGTGATCCTTCCCCTCTGCTTAGCAATGTTGAATAACATCTGGAGTGCTGTGTCCAGTTGTGGGCTCCCCAGTAGAAGAGAGATACAGACATACTGGAGCAAGTGCAGCAAAGGGCTGTGATGATGATTGCGGACTTGGAGCATCCGACAATGAGGAGAAACTGAGAGAGCTGTTGTTCGGTCTGGAGGAGAGAAGATTCAGGAGTGTCTTACCCAGGTGCAGAAATACCTGGTGGGAAGGTGCGAAGAAGTTGGAGCCATGCTCTTCTCAGTGGTGCACAGTGGCAGGACAAGAGTCAGAGGGCACAAGCGGAAATACAGAAAATTCCATTTAAACATACGAAAGCACATTTTACTGTGAGGGGGATCAAACACTGGAATAGGTTTCCCAGAGAGGTAGTTGCTTGATGATATTTAAAACCTGGCTGGACATGGCCCTGAGCAACCTGCTCTAGCTGACCCTGCTTTAGGCAGGGGCTGGACTAGACTCCCTTGCAACCTCAACTCTTCTGTGATTCCATGAGCTCAAAGGCCCACTGTCCTGCTGTTGCTGCGGAACAAAAAGATGCCAGACACAGTTTCTATTTCAGTTTTCTTAAAAGTATCTACTCTTCAAAGACTATGGGAACAAAATTTGTCATTTGCTGTTGTGTGATAACCTAAAATTCACCTTGTTGCAAGCTGACAGGCAATCTCTGAATGTACTTTCTGCTATTTTTTTCTGAATAAGGCTTTTTTTCCCTTCTTTTTTCCTCCCTGTAATCAATGTGAAAAGAAAAGAAAATTGTAAGGAAAACCCAGGGAGCAGAGAATAAAGAACTGTTGTTAATTGAATAGTAGACTACATGGTTTCTTTTCAATCTAAATAAAATTATTGTGGCAGAAATTTCAAGCATTTTGATTGATGAGTCATAGTCACGTGCAATAATAACTTCCTTACATGCATTTGAAGCTTCAAGTTTAAAAACGGTTAGTTTGACCTTAGCTGGAAGAGGGGGTCTAAATGTTCTTTGTTTTACATCATTGAAACATTGACTCACTTTCCTTGCAGTGAAGAGGTGGTTCTTTCCCAATAATAGCCTTTTGGACGCAATGGTACCCTGCACTGTAATTTGATGTGACACAGCTTCTGGTCCTTTGATGCAGCCTTTGTAGAAAGTTTTTGTTTTCCCTCCTAATGCTCTGCAGCTTGCTGTTTTGTATGGCACAATATATTTTAGTATTGATCTGTGAGAGGTCTGAAAAGTATTTCTTTCTCTGCAGGGTAAAGAAGAAACTTGGTCTTGTTAAAATACGAGTGGTCACACAAACGGGACAGACTCTGTTCACCGTTTCACAGGTTTCTGTGTGACCGTGGACAAATCGCTTCAATTTCACTGTACTGTTGATTCCCGGGTTTTGCTGTAGGCTCATTAAACAAGCTAGCAAAGTTACAGTGAATATAATCTTCTTCTAAGTCTGGAAGGCATCACTATTACTTGCACAACCCTGTGTTCTGAATTTAAGGTGATGCTTGTCTTTCCCGCACAACACAGCTCTGTTACAATGCGTTCCTTCTGCACGCAATTGCTCGTACAGCCCTGTAAAGGGCAGTGTTCATTAACTGTATCCTGTGCACAAAGGATGTGAGTCTCATTGTTTTTAACAGTAATACAGAAACCTTTCCATTTATTTCCAAAGTTCAAATAGCAGCAGTGGTGTGAAACAGCTTTGTCTTGGAGAAACACGTGGCGCATTGGTATGGAAATGAGCACGCCCTGTGCTTCAGTGAGAGCCAAGGGTGGCGGTGCTCGGTGGTGCCACACTGAAGTGAGCCTCTGCGCTGTGCTCGGCTGGTGTTCAGCTAGCCAAAATTCTAGCAGTGTTTCCTTCTCTATTAGGGGTAGACCTGGAAATAACTGCTATACTTGACATCATTGCATGTAAAGTTGGATAGAATCATACTTTATCCCTTTTCTTGTGAAGTCGCAACACGTAGTTAGTTATTTTTGGATGAACATTACACAATTATGTATTTCACTTACAGTAAAAACACCAGATAGTTTTGACTTTTGGCTTTGAAGAAGAAACAAATCTCTGTCCTTCAGAAGGACTCGATCTGTTGCTTTCTGTTTATTTAGCCTTATAGTCTTTTTCTGTTTCAACTCCACCTTGTGAATTGCAATTCAAAAGTATGTTGCACACTGACATGTTAATTTAGCACTAACATTTGCAGGCTATTCTAGGGCTGGAGGCTACTGTTTAGTGATTATTATTATTGCTGTCTTGCAGAGCCCAGAAGTGTGCTAAATGTTTGCAGACATATAGAAAAAAATCATTATTTTCTGGATGGATTTGTAACTTGATATTGAACAGGATGAAACAAATGATGATAACAAATATTTCAGGCAGAAGTTGGTAAGAGAGAACAAGGGTTATCACATGAAGATCAATCACTTACTCATTTTAGGCCTTGACATAGAATTTTTTATTATCAAAGAGTATTTATTGAGATGGATGATTATATGGCACAAAGACTCTTTTAGGAGAGATGAGCTCTGGTGGAAATGCCTCAGCTGATGTCAGCTGCAGCAAGTTTCGCTGCCTGAGTGTGGTAGGAAACCTCCAAATCGCAGAAACTGAGAGGCAGGTCCACGGCACTGTGTATTTTGCACCGCTTGTCTCGCTGTCCTTCGGACACGGTCTCAGCGGCTGGAATGCCCATCCCTTCCTTCTGGACTGTCCGCGTGTCTTATTTCCCAGTGAATGTAAGAATATGGGAGGGAAGCAGAGGGTGGGATGGTCCCAACATGCAGGTAGGACACAGCCACATCTCACACCCTCATCCAAGACTGGGCAAGAGCTCCCAGGTACCACAGCTTAGACTTAGTAATAGATACCTGGAATGTCCTTTCACCTAGAAACCTGGACACAATCGGTCACTAGCATATTGAAGTGTTCCCGCAAACTCAATAATTTTAAACAAAGGGGAAAATTAGACACTTGGATGAGTGAATAACATCTTTGATGCATTGATTTGGAAGGCAGTCTTTAATATGCCACTTGAATGAAAGCATTGCTGTGGCTGGATGTCATGGAAACCGCAGGCATTACAAGTGTAGGGTGAGGTGGCAAAAAGCATAAGGCGGTTGTAAGAAAGGTAAGCAAATATCAGATGGATTTTTGCTGTCGGAACTGTCACAGATGTTTCTAATGTGATATAGTATGTGATGAAACACAGTCAAAATGGTCAGTTTTTAAAAAGAAATCAATATTGCTTTTCATCATTACAGGCATGAATACCCACATCCCCACAAAAGCATACTACTTCTGTAATTTAAAAATGAATTTAGTTGTGATGGTGTTAATTTCATTGCAATAAGTGTTCCTAAATGGTCTGATGTGTTGGCCTGACTCCCTTACTGTATGATATTAAGGATGTGAAGTTTTAGCATGATGACCTTGGCCTACTAAGTCCATAGCTGCCACTGAAAACAATCTTTTAATAAAGGCACAGATAAAAGGAGGAAAGGTAATTAGAGCATTTGAAGTTTTGAAATATACATTTTAAAATAAAATCTGTAACTATAAAAAGACATAATACAATAAAAAGTAAAAAATTTTCATTTCACCAGCATCCCCTAATTGCTTTCCTTTTTGTATAAAAAGATTTTAGAAGGAAGTACTTCCCCCTTTTAAACTATGTTATAGCTGGTATTAAAGACTTTATCAAATGTCTTTTTTGGAAAAAGAAATTTTTATCTGAGGTGGATTCAAGCAATTCCTTTTCCTAAGTTTACCATAGAATGGTTTGGGTCGGAAAGGACCTTAAAGATCGTCTAGTTCCAACCCCCGTGCCATGAGCAGGGACATCTTCCACCAGACCAGGTTGCTCAAAGCCCCATCCAACCTGGCCTTGAACACTTCCAGGGAGGGGGCAACCACAGCTTCTCTGGGCAACTTGTGCCACTGCCCCACCACCTCCAGAGTGAAGATTTTCTTTCTTGTATCTAATCTAAATCTCCCCTCTTCCAGTTTAAAGCCATTATCCCATGTCCTATCCCTACAGGCCCTTGTGAAAAGTCCCTCTCCAGCTTTCCTACAGACCCCCTTTCATGTACTGGAAGGCCTCAATAAGGTCTTCCCAGAGTCTTCTCTTCTCCAGGCTGAAACAGCCCCAACTCTCTCAGCCTTTCCTCATAGGAGAGGTCCTCCAGGCCTTGGATCATTTTTGTGGCCCTCCTCTGGACCCACTCCAACAGCTCCATGTCTTTCCTGTGCTGAGTTGACTCAACTGGAGGTTGACAATAAAATGAAAAGGGGTTGTGTCTTGGTTGGCTGAATCAGATTTCTTTCACACTGAAGAGGAATAGAGAAGTTGGAAAGAGCAAAAATAATCCAGAGCAAGAAAAAGAGAAATAGAAAAAATGTTACATGTAGAACCTAAATCTTATGTTCTGGATGATGTTACAGATTAATCTAAAGAGCTGTGAACAATTGTGTGACAAAGGGAGCTGGACTTCTCTTACTCTGTGCAATGTAGCATACAGGATTTTACACCACAAAGCTCAGTGTATGAATTCTCCTTGCCTGGTATTAAATGGAGTTTCTTTGGTGTGAAATGAATTGTGTGCTGTAATTTGAATGGTAGCAATCTGACTTTTGTGCAAGAGAGATGGTTGAGAGGAAGCATAAATAATACTTTACCATTTCTTTCTGACATGTAGATCATGCTGCACATTAGATGATGAAGATATTTCTGTCCTTTGATATCCTGTGTTCTCACAACAAATTATTATACATCAAAGAAATGAGCTCTAAGTCAAAATGATAGTAAAAGTGGTGAGCTAGAAAATAATGTAAAGAGCTAGTACCTATGAAATTACTGCAAATATCTGAAGAGATGGGGTAAAGGAAATTGCTCACAAAGTTGTTCAAATGACTTAAGCTGCTGTCTGAAAAATAATCTAGGATATGACTATTAAAAATGAAATGTGGTTAAAAGCTGAAGTTTTTGAACCACTGTATCTGATACTGCTTTACAAGCCATCTTTCCTTAACCTCCTTCCCCTGATTAAAGCTTTAGATTGTTGCAGGGGCAAGTAGAGTGTGAAAGGACTGCCAATGTCATAAAGAATCCTTTGTATCTAAGTCATTAGTCCTTTTACAGCCATGTCAGTAGTGGATTGAAGTCATTATTGCCAGAAGACTATTTGGTGTTCTATATGAAATGAATTGGTTGTTTCATTCTCATTCGTGTTAGATATTTACATCACAAAAAAAGGATGCTAGAATCGATACCACCCAACTGATACCAGAGACTGAGCAATGGTTGAGGATTCATTGCAGAGAGAAAATTGTAGTTAACGTGATAGATGGTCTTTTTAGGAAGGGGTTAAGTGAGTCATGTACAGTGGCAGGGAAACTTTTCCTTTGTGCTGACCAGGCTCTTGTGTGATCTGGTCTAGTCTCACTTCAGTGGAGTGCTTTTCCATACCCACTTGGGGACAAGGCTTCTTCTTACCTATGTTTTGCCATCTAAATTTATGTTTGAGATGGTTGTCTAGGGTCAGACAAAAGCATTTTCAGAGGACTTAGTTTCTCTGAGATATCCATTTTTGAGATTTTCTGGATGACTTCGCACAGGTTGTCCATGTAGTACCATTCAGAAATGTTGAACTCCAGCTTATCCCTTCCTGCAGAAATGGCCGGGTCTTTGTTTTATTCATATGCCCAGAGAGGAAATTAATGTAAAAACTCTAAGTAAAATGACATGTGGGTTTACTTTTCCTTGATAGCTACAAGATTAAGAGCAGAGATGAACAGAAGACAAAACGTTACGTATTCTGGGAAACTCTGCCTATAAAAAAACACGAAGGAGGAGAATGTAACATTTGGTGGGTGTTAAATATTCACACTGAAAATGTTAGTGATGAAACTTACTCTGAAGGCAGAAAGCAGTGTTTCCCATGACTCAGGGTATAGACTTTCCACAAATTCCTGCAGTGTAATCTTGTCTTTGATAGCTCTTCTTTCTGGGGCCTCAAATTCATTATTTAGCTCTCTATTTCAGTTTATCAGTCAATAAAATGGGGATAACAGTACTTTCTATCTCCCTTGAAAAATGTTAATTAAGAATTTGGTGTTGAATTACAGATGAACGGTGGTAGGTATGTGTTATGTCTGCTCAAAGGCCTGGACTAGCACCAAAATCTCTTAAAGTGGATGGCACAGACTTGACTCTAGATATCTAACTATCACACTTCTGTCAGCAAACAGTTATACGCTGTACAGAAATTTTTCAGCTGCAGCTTTTGAGCCCTCTATTGTACTTCCTTTTTGGTTGTGGCCTTATTTTTTTTTTTTTTTTTTTCCAGAGGGAAAGTATAGAGCAGAAGGGTTAGTCTAAGCTGTGCTCTTGGTGATATATGTGGATGTTATGGAAAATTGGACAACAAATTATTGCCTTGTCTTATTAAAGATCCATGTGTCTGGACCAGATGTTTACTCTACAGCTAGTTCTGCTAATGAGGAAAAGGGTAACTAACCATAACGTGATTGATTTCTGGGTGAAGGTCCATTTTTGCCTCTAACCCTAGCAAGTGTGTGTGTTTTCTGTATTGCAGAGAATACACGTTTTCTGTGTTGCAGAGAATATTATATAGTCTGTGCACTGCCAGTACTTACGAAAGAAAATATGCTGGCAAAGACCAACAGATAGGACTGCTTCTTTAGGACTGCTCCTTGCACCCCCCCCCCTCCTTGTTTATTAAAAGTATCTAGACAAGTGGCAAGTGGGTTGCTTTAATTATACTTATATGCTGCTTCTTTTGCCTTAAATTGTGAATTGTTATTGCTTACATAAATACACTGAAAGACTATCTGTTCTCATTTTGGCTTCCAGAAATACCTCTTTTATGTTTTTCAGTGAGGTGTTGTTTTGTAATTTATAACATCAGTCACATTGTGTGAATCTCTACAGATATCTCAGCAACCTCTTCAGCAGTAATACAGTGCGGGTACCATTTCTCTCTGCTTGCCAACAGTAAAAGAATAATGCTTTCACAAAGCTGTGCTAAATTAGAAGACTAGCTTTTTCTGTAACTCCCTATTGTTATGTATGTTTTTAGTCAGTATGGTTAAAGAAAAGGATGAAGCATCCCAGCTTTCGGGGTGGTCTAAAAAATCTGTCATCTCCCCTCAGGTTTTCCACAAATGCACTTGTGCTTTCCTTTAAGTCTCCCGTCTGAATTTGGCAATCCCCATAAAGGAAAGAAAGATTCAAGCAATCTCTGAATGTGACTTTTAAAAGTTGGAAATAGGACTAATGAAATCTCAGTGTAGGTCCCTGAAAGATAATTTAGTGGTATGTACTGAGTAGAGCATGCTGTGTGATTTGCTGATGAATCCTGTGAGATTTACTTAGACGTAGGAACAACCACACCGAGACCAGACCAATAATTCAAGCATTTCTCCTGGGTGATAAAATTGCTGCCTTCCTGTAGCTGAGTTAGTACTAAAAGGTGCAACAAGCTAGCTCATACATTTTCAATCCTTTTTTTTTAATAAAAGGCAATAAATTTAAAGCACCCAGCTGTTCTATAAAGGCGTCATAAAAAAGGAACAGTGTGTAATAAATTACCCATGATTTATTTTAAAAAGGGTTTCTAATGAAAGCTTAGTACTAATTGGATCTAATCACACTGGGAAAATTTGGCTGTCTTTCAAGACATTTAGATCCTGTTTGTAGCTATTCTACTTTAACACTTTCTAGATTTCTATCTCATCGGCAGTTTGTCCACTGTTCTTCAAAATTACTCTTCCCCTAAATACCGGAGGCTATGTATCCATTTATAAATCATAACTTTATGTAGGCAAGCAGAATTTGAATCTTGACTAACTAGTCCTACTTACAGAGCTACTTTTCCTTTTTGCAACAAAAAATGTGTGGAGATATTAGTTGTTAGAAATGTACATGTGCTCTCACAAAGTCTTTAATCTCTTTTTCCATATTTTCTTAGCTTAGCGTTATGTTTTCTAACAGGAGAAGTTCTGAGTTTTTTTTTTTCATGTCAATCTCGTTCTAAATTTAAGTGCATATACTGTCTGTGTGCTTGAGGATTTAGTTTAAAGCTCTGCATTCTCTATCATCATTTGCTGTGCTTTATGTTAAGTATCATCTGAAAATTTGGCTATTTCTCAAGGTATTTGAACAATTCATATTTTCTTTTTTGCCTACTTTCTTTTCTGTTTCTTAAAACCCCTTAAAATATAAAGCAAAGGAAGATTAACCTGATCTTTACATAGGTTAACATCCCAAAAACAGAAGAGGCCTTGTTAAATAAATGAGGCTATGTTAGTTCTTGCAGAACTCTCTTCTGTTCCTATTTAACTTCTTTTTCATTATGTTTAAGTCAATTCAGTGATTTCTACTAAAGAATATAAAAAATAAATTGTTTAATGCAGAGTAAAGACACTGGTACATATAATTTTCCATTTAATATAATCTAATATCCTCTATTTTTTCCCTCCATGCAAACAGAGGAGGCTTTCAAGGACAGTGACTATACATGGAAATTGTCTGGTTTCCTCTTCAGTAATTTTTAAAGATCTCTTTAGATACTCCTGTTCCTGTGGTTTGCAGAGTGAAAAGACAACTCCTACCCTCATCAACTGTCTGCAATGAATTGAGACATCAGTGCTTCTTAGCACTGATGAAATAACACCCTGTCAAAAGTTTGATGGTGGAGGGACAGTGAGTTGCTCACTCAGATGACTGAACAAGTCACAGTCTCAAGATTTCAGGGTAGAGGCAAAAGTACTGCTTTTGTTAGTGCTTTCTCTCACCTCAAGGTGCTGGGAAGTCAGGTGAGGTGAACTCAGTCTTTTATAGGAGAGAAGCTTGCCTGAAGTCACTTTTACCTTTCTGCCTTATGCTTGGTTCATGTTTAACCGTTTTGCCTTCATCTAAATAAGCAATGCATATCATTGGTAGAAAATGAATTAATTTCCTTCAGAGCTGATCTTCTCAGGTGATACTTAGAGTTTTTATTGACGCCTTTCTCTTACTGAGTTTTGAGCCACAGTTCTTTGGACTGCAGTCATGTCTCAACATTTATGATAGACTGATATGACTTCTTAAAAGCTAGCATGGTCTCAGGGACTCCCACTGGTGGTGTAAGGGCTGCAGTTGCTACTATTGTAGGATGTCGTGCTTTGCCCTTTTAATGTTCAAGGATCGGTGGCTGGCCATTTGAACCTCTGACAAAGGAGTGGAGCACTGGCTGTTGTATTGCTTTTACTGCTGTCGACGTTAGGTCACGCACACCCATTCAGTCATTCGTCGTTTGTCTTCTGTGCACAGGAACACCACCTGTGCCTCTGTCATTCGCACTGTGCACCTTGCTGATGGCTTTGCATTATGCATGGATAGAAATGCACGCGGGTTGGGCCTGGTTTTGATCTAACATAGGTGTTTATACCCATTTCAAGGTCCTTTTGTGCTGCTGGAGCAGTGTAAACAGGCAGTAGTGATGTGTACCTGAAAATTAAGCCCTATTTAAACAGGAAGGGCTCAGTTCTGTCACTCTGACTCAATTTTGCGTAATATCTTACTGCACAAGTGCTGCTAGGTTCAGTGTATCTGTTTATGGGATATAAAGTGCTGTTTGTGTGACAAAGGGCAGCAAAATCAGGCTGCTTGCACTTAAGCCCAATGAGAAATAGGATATTAACTGTCTCTGCTACAGAAGAAGAGGTGTCATAAAAGAAACATTTGACACAGGGGAAGAAAGAACGTATCAGCAGGATAATACACCTTGAAGAACACAAGCAGTGATTGTATGTCATTATTTGTCAGTATTCCTCGTCTGTAATCTAGAGCGGTGTTGGCAAAGTTGGCTGCAGAGCTCGGGTCTAACTGTAATGGGATGTTGGAATACCTGAATGGCTTAAGCAATGTGAACTGCGCGTGATCTGCCTTTATCGGCAGCAGACAAAGAGAAGACAATTTGATCATAATTCCTTCTATTATATTTTCAAGGATGTTCTCTGTAGATGAGAACATAGCTTTGAAATATATTTGTTTTGAACCTCATTTACCTCTGAGACCTCAAGAATAAAAGTTTGAGAGGAACCTTTGTGCATAACTGACACTATGCTTATGAACTACATTTTCCCAGCATGCAAAATTCTAAATATTGAATGATGGCAATTACTAAGGGCATTTGAAGAGTGGAACATTGAGGAGTGTTGTCATATTATATTAGTTATGGGTAATAGCTGCTGACTTTGGAACAGTGGTGTGAAACTCAGACCACTTCAGAAGCTCAATTTGGAAGGTGGGAGAATCATGCAAGGTGACAGATCAGTACTGATGTAGGAAATGTCTTAGAGGCAGATAACTGCTGTTTTATGCATAAGTAGTCAGAGTTCCAATATTTTTCCTATGCAAATCAATGTCAAAATTCAGGTTAACCTGATTAGGATCATCTCCTTGCAGAGAAGGATTGTCTGTTGCTATATCACCAAGAAGAGTTATAATTGCATTTTAGATCGAGGAAGGTTATGAATTCCATCATTTAAATAATACGTTGAATCTAGCGGTCCCTAGGAAAGTTTTTAATATCAGTTATTGTCTGTATAGAACAATTTTTGTTTAGAGAAACAAATGAGGAAGGTGCTTTTCCATGAATTTAGGAAGCCATTTTGAATTTGTATGCATGGTATGCTTTTGTGCTGACCCTGCAATGTGCATTTCTCACAGACACATTCCTAACCCACACTTATTCCTAACTCGCACTTACGTTTGGTGAGAGTACATTGAACATTCCAGTAGACTGCTCGCTCATCTTTGGTAGTGTGCCTAAAACGGTGTGATCTCCATAGCTAATGATGCTTAAGGTTTTTCATTGCATCTCATTCCTCATCTACCTGGGGTCACCTTTCCCATTTTTGAAGAAAGACTCCCACAAAAGAAGGGTGTTCAGGAGACATCAGCGGAGATATGCAATATGTTTCAGGGAGGAAGGAAGATTCCTTCTATCTGTGCTATAAGTAATAAAATGTGGCCAGGCAAACCATTCTTCTTCTCTGGAGAAGTTCAAATAAACCATAAGGGATACTGTGAACTCATCCAGCATGTAAAAAACCTCAGGTTCTCATTCATTCATGAGGCAACAATACAGAATTTATTTTGTGTTTTGCATATTTATCATTTTTGGATGGCAGAACTATTGCTTTCTGTCATCACTTAAAAAGATTTTCTAGTGAACCCTGCACATTTTCCAGGAAAGGTGTATTTTATACTGGGAAGAGAGTTCTTTTGCTATCACAATACAAGATGTATTTTAGAATGGAATTAACTGCATTTGCAAAGGACCGTTTTTAACATCTGCGTATCTAGGTTAGGAGTGTTGCCATTGTAAACAGAATTTCTATATGGGAAAATTTTATAAATACGGAATTACTTTCGACTATGTAGTAGCTTACTGAATTTAATAAAGTGTATCAGTCTCAAGATTTGCATAAGCTGTGCCTAGTTAGGAAGAAGTACATGTTGCAATGAGATGGGTTTAGTAGGATGTTTTGCTCAAACATAAGAACACACAGTGCTCTTGGCAAATACATCGTTTCAAAGTTAATTCCCCTGATTTGTCTGTTTTTCACCTCATTCCCCCTCTCCAAACAGTTCTATTTCTAGAATATATCTAGTGTCATCACCAACATTAGTCCTTAGCTGATAAATCCAAACATTAATGCAAGTTTTTGGCCATTGAAAATGTTAGAAGTGCTTTTCTATATGTGCTTTTTCAAAGTAATTTCTTTGCCTCTTTGTTCCAGTGCTACTATTGCTTTTTTACAACCTGATTTTCTTTAAGTGGTCTGACAGAAAAATACATGTGCTGCTGTTCAGATTATTGCTCACATTATTTTAGGATTAAAAATTGAATTGTTGAGCTGTGATGTGTTACTATGTACAGTGATATGCATCCTTGATTATTAGGGTGAGTTGGGGTTTTTTTTGAAGACTATGAAAAGAAGGAGAAGCAGAAAAATGCACAAATTTTGAATGTATGAATGCCTATCGTTATCTCTTGGATATAGCCCCATTTTCTAAGTAGCAAGGCTCATGCTGATTTTAAGTACAGAAAAGCTGTGTAATTTTTAGTATTTAAAGTAAGATTTGCTTTTGTGTCTTTTGACAGTTCTGGCCCCTATTTCTGCTTAGGTACTGCTTTACATTTCAAGCAAAGCATAATATAAGTGTACCTAAAATTCAGAAATAAAAATAGAGCATAATATGCACTGAGTCTGAATCCATTATGTGATGCTAGGTGTTACTTATGACAAGAGTGATTGTGTTATTACCTAACTTGGACTACTTTTTGTGTAATTTCTGTATTAATTTTCATAAGCCTTCCCTTTCTAAGTATTCTTCTAAAATGGATTTTAGAGACAAAATAGTGGGGGGAATGTTCGCTTTTCAAAGCAAACAATCTGGCTGTACTCCTAGGAGGTGCTCCTTGTATCTCTGTCTTCCTCTCTTGAAAACTCTGGGGAAGAGAGGTTAAATTGCAGTAAATCTCAGTGCATACTACAAATTACATACTTAATTATGCTTATTCCCTAATAGATAGGTAAGAACTTTAACATTCCCAGGTCTGCAACCTAAAGTTGTTATTTGTTGCAGATTTTTTTTCCTAAGTAAATGCAATGGAAGTACAAGGAAGCTTCCTTTCTGGAAGCAGGATGGTGATGTTTTCTGCCATTCAAGAAATTTCAAAACAATAAGAAACTCTTGAATTTGGTGCATTTGCATGTACTTGGAAAAAGTCAACTTTTAAATAGGACAGCACTGTATCATTTTAAAGCACTGAAGAGTAAGTAATAGAAAATCAACCAAGAGGATAATCTCTGACATTTACAAACATTTATAATGGCATTAGTTCCAAATAAGTTAGCTGAGGCAATTTGAGCCTGTAGACCTGAACAAATAAATAAACAAGGCTTGCCATCAGCTATTTCAGAAATGCACTAGTATTGCTGTGGAGCTTTGTGCATCCAAATGAGAAGGGAGATCTACCCGATTTCTCTGCGGCTTCCTTTGGTCAAGACATAGTCTGCTTTGCTAGGAAGTATTTCACAAACAGGTAGAAATGCTGTGGTGCAGAAACCTCTGGGCTTTCTGGAATTTCTGCTGCAGTGTTTTAGAACTGGTCTGAAAATAATGGGCTTACAAAAGTCTCAGTGACAGGGCTTAAAGGTGAAAGGGTTTTGATGAAATGTCCCTGATTGACAGGTCTGGCAATAGTTTCCTTTGCTTACCATGACACGAATCCATTCCTTATGCAGCTGTAGGCAGCGGTTAGACTGTGTTGGCAGCGCGGGCCTGAGCTTGCACTTGATCCCAAGCTGACTTGTCCAAATTCTCTGAACCCAAGCCAGTGCTGAAGCAGCTTTCTGCAAGCCCTGAGGAGTGCAGGAAAATAATAACAGCCTTTTGTGCAAATTTTAGCATGAACAAAGTGCGTGCTTAGTCAGGAAGGAGAGCTAAGCATAGGCGTGCCTGCTCTTGCTTAGCCTCCGTCCCCTGCCGTGAGTGCCACAATGACTTGCTGTCACGTAATATGGCCGTGTGTGGATCAGAAAGGCTGATGCTATGGTCAGCACGCCCTTATGGGAAATGGGTCACTGTGGCACAGGTGACCTAGGCAGTATGAGCGTGCAGAGCGTGACTCGGGGAGCCCACAGTGCTTTAGCTCGCTCTTTGGTTCAGCGGGCACTTAGCAGGGTGGGCACGACTTTGCTACCCTGCCTTGCCACCGGTATGTATTGCCATACAGGGGACAGGAGCACTGGTATTCATCTCTGGACTGAAAAGATAATTCAGTTCCCCACCTAGTTGCAACTTGTCTTTAGGGGAAATCTTGTTTATTAAAGATATCATCCACATCATTCCTCAGGAGAAAATGTGAAGAAGAGTAAGAAGAGATGTCTGAATTAGCAGTCTGAGGGCCAAAGGAGTTTGGAGAATATTAAGCAGACATCCCAGCAGTTTCTGCTCAGAGACTCAAGCAGAAGTGTGCAGAGTGGGGCTGACCAGTGGCAGAGACCTTTGGTAGGACAATATTCATCAGGCTCCCAAGTCCCTACATCAGCAGTGCTCCGGGAAATCTCTAGCCCTCCAGTCTCAGTTCCAACAACTTTAAATATTTGCCCTGGGTACCATTTAAGACAATTAACCTGATGTGGTGTTCAAAACCAAAAGCTTGATTTAAAAGTGGGGAATTTACAGAAGCACAACTAAGAGTTAAATTTGGCTTGTGAAGCCTTTATTCCTGGTAGTAATGTTTAAGATGGAAACAACCCAGCTTGACTTCCAGTTCCTTAGAGTGAATTCATAGGCCTGAGATTTAGAAGAAAAAGCCCTTTTACTGGTATATTCGATATATTTAGCCTGCAAATCCATGAGAGGAGACAAAAATGCAATTCTCACAATGCTTTGTTTACATTTTTTTGAGGAAAACCACATTTAGAAAGATTTCCAAAACACTGGAAACAGTGCTAGATGCCAGTTGTAAGATGCATACTTTAATGCTGGTTTCCTGCTAACATCTGTTCTGTAACAAAAATGTAGTCTCTTAGTTTCTGGGTCAGAAGCAAGGCTCTGGTAGTAACTTTGTACTGCTTGAAGGATGTCATGTGCTTTAAACCAATTCACTCCTGCTGTGCAGTGCAGTGGGAGGTCATCTGAAAAGTTTAAGATAACCCAGGACAATTTAAATCACACAGTTTTAGCAAGGGACTGTTAGTTTTAAGCACTAGAACAATTTGGCCAAGGACTACGTGTAGATTTATTCTTCAGACTTGAGTGCACATCTAAGTAAGACCTGGAGGCTTGCTGCAAATGGTTTTATGTTTATCCTTTTTAAAGACTTCCTTTATAAAAGTTTCTAACTGGGTGACACCTTCTAGTTTATACCAAACTTTTGTAATGTTGAAACTTAGAGTACAGCATGATTGTCCTGTGCATAACTGCAACTACAGCCTCATGGAACATAGATCTGTTGTCCCGTTCTCTACATTATTGTTCTAATGAATGACTGGGGTTGTTTTTTGTGAAAGATGTCACACAAGTCATCTTCTGAGTTAACAACATACTATATTTTCAAAATAGTTAAAACTGAGTTTTAGAACTACCTGAAATAGTTATTGACCACTGGTAAAAATTGAAATGGCAAATTATTGCATTGCCAAGGTGTGTGATCTAATGCTTTTGTAAGTATGGAGTTTTGTGGGAGCTGAAAGACTTGCTTTTTGTTACCAACTTTCTGAAATTACTCTTCTGCCCTATTTTTTTGTCTTGTTTTCATTCCTTTTGCAAATGAAGTTCATAGATTGTTCATGAAAAAATATATCAGCTGGTAAGCATTTTTGTCTGCTAGAATACCATTTAGTTAGGGTTGTTTAGAAGAAACCCAGGAGACCAATGTTTACAAGTATCACCATTTTGGAAATGAACATTGAGTGTTCTAAATAAATCTGGAAACGTGTTGAAACTGGCAAAAGAAAACCCACCAGCATTCAGTGAGGACCTAGTCTTCCTAATGTGAATGTCTTCCTCTCTCCACTGGCAGCATATGGAATGCTGCACCTGCAGCGTGTGCTGGAGTTCAGTTAAACTGGGAATATAGGAAAGCCATAGGACACACAGAGTGGTCCTAGTCACCAGTGTAGTGTTGGTATTGCCACCCACCTTCTGCACAAGAGTCCAGGAGCACCAGGGGGTAAAACTGACATGACAGCCCCTTCTCCTGGGGAGTGGCATATGCTTTGCGTGGCTGGGTCACCACATAAGCAGATGGGATTCCCAGTGAATGGACTTCACTGACCCTTGTTCCCTCCTTCTGTGGAATGAGTGGAAATCTAGGAAATCCCGCTTGCCTGGTGTTTGGGCTCACCCTAGGAAATCCTACTGCCTGGCACTGGAGCTCACCCTTCCTGGGAGAGCGTCCTGCGGGCTGGCCTACCGCACTGGCGCAGGGCAGCGGGCCTGTCTTCCCTCCAGTGCCAATGGTAGTAAGTCACTCGTAACTTTTTTAGCAACTGCAGTCCTCATGCTTGTCTTCCTTGTCCTGTCTTGCCCTGGGTCTTCACTTTCAGGTTCGGTGATGAGTTCCCACTGTCCTCAGCAGCCTACAATGTGGGTAGATGTGCTTAGTCACTTAATCATAGATTACCATAGAATAGTTTGGGTTGGAAGGGACCTTTAGAGGTCATCTAGCCCAATCCCCCTGCCGTGAGCAGGGATATCTTCAACTAGATGAGGTTGCTCAGAGCCTTGTCCAACCTGGCCATGAATGTTTCCAGGGATGGTTTCTCCACTACTTCTCTGGGCAATCTGTTGCAATGTTTCACCACCCTTAATATAAATAATTTCTTCCTTATATCTAGTGTAAATCTACCCTCTCTTAGTTTAAAACCATTGCTCCTCATCCTACTGCAACAAGCCCTGCTGGACATATTTTCCCCATCTTTCCTATAGGCCCCATTCAGGTACTGGAAGGCTGCAACAAGGTCTCCCCACAGCCTTCTCTTCTCCAGGCTGAACAGCCCCAACTCTTGCAGCCTTTCCTCATAGGAGAGGTGTTCCATCCCTCAGATAATTTCTGTGGCCCTCCTCTGGACCCACTCCAACAGCTCCATGTCCTTCCTGTGCTGGGGGCTCCAGAGCTGGACGCGTTATTCCAGGTGGGGTCTCAGCAGAGCAGAGTAGAGGGGCAGAATCCCCTCCCTCGACCTGCTGGCCACGCTGCTTTTGATGCAGCCCAGGATACGGTTGGCCTTCTGGGTTGTGAGCGCACATTGGTGGCTCATGTCCAGCTTTTCATCCACCAGTACCCCCAAGTCCTTCTTGGCAGGGCTGCTCTCAATACCCTCATCCCCCAGCCTGTATTGATAGTGGGGGTTGTCCCGAGCCAGATGCAGGACCTTGCACTTCACCTTGTTGAACCTGAAGAGTTTCACACAGGCCCATTTCTCGAGCTTGTCCAGGTCCCTCTGGATGTCATCCCATCCTTCTGGTGTGTCAGCCGCACCACTCAGCTCGGTGTCATCTGCAAAATTGCTGAGGGTGCACTC
Organism: Opisthocomus hoazin; assembly: GCF_030867145.1. Lineage (NCBI taxonomy): Eukaryota > Metazoa > Chordata > Aves > Opisthocomiformes > Opisthocomidae > Opisthocomus > Opisthocomus hoazin. Next base: position 33,845,224 of record NC_134416.1, on the reverse strand, counting down.
AATCTCGCTGTCTTTAGTCATTGATGAAAATGTTAAACAGCACCGGTCCCAGTACGGACCCCTGAGGGGCACCACTTGTCACCGACGTCCACTGGGACATTGAGCCATTGACCACTACCCTCTGGCTGCGACCTTCCAACCAATTCATTATCCACACAGCAGTCCACCCTTCAAATCCATATTTCTCCACTTTAGAGAGAAGGATGTTGTGAGGGACTGTGTTGAAGGCTTTTCAGAAGTCCAGACAGATCACATCCATAGCTCTTGCCTTGTCCACTGACCTAGTCACGCCATCATAGAAAGCCACTAGGTTGGTGAGGCAGGACTTGCCCTTGGTGAAGCCATGCTGGCTGTCTCGAATCACCTCCCTGTCCCCCATGTGCCTTAGCATAGCTTTTAGGAGGATCTGTCCCACGATCTTCCCAGGCACAGAGGTGAGGCTGACAGGTTGGTAGTTCCCAGAGTCCTCCTTCCTACCCTTTTTAAAAATGGGCAAAATGTTTCCCTTCTTCCAGTCACCAGGGACTTCACCTGACTGCCCTGACCTTTCAAATATCATGGAGAGTGGCTTGGCAACGACATCAGCCAATTCCCTGAGAACTTTCGGATACGTCTCATCAGGTCTCAGAGACTTATGCATGTTCAGGTTCCTCAGCTGGTCCTGAACCTCATCTTCCCTTACGGTGGGAGGTATGCTAGGAAGTAACTGCTTGGATGACAGTCTTGAACATTCAGTGAGTTTTCTGGAGCTTTCATAATATTTTCCTGTCCTCTTTCTTCTCCTGTTAACCCAGGAATGCTAATAATTTAAATCCTTTCTTTATTTGGAGACACATGAGCAGTGGCTCAGCAAGGCTGCACATATCACAAACACTTGTAATTTCACCTTGCCTATAACAGAAGCTGAGGACAGAATCCAAATGGAAAGATTAGAGTTAATTGTTGGAAGTAAGATAAAGTTCACAAAATATTCGTTTGACAACTTAGTTTATTTGTCTAGCTGCTGCCGTCTATATAGTTCACCTATCCCTTCTTGATAAAGAGATCATTTATCATTCAGAAGCATGGTTCAATTTTTTTCTGTGCTGGTGCACACAACTAATGCATGTCATTAATGTGATCCAGAGGGAGCAGTTCGGAAGATGAGAGGATAATTTACTCACCATGTGCATTCAGTCCTTGGCCTCCTTGTTGAGATTCCCCTGCTGGTTTGGATTCTGTTTTCTGACATAAACCTGCTCTACCTGTAATAACCAGAAACATAGTGAGCCTACTAGTTTAATCTGAGGATAGGATGGTACAAATTCTGTTTGCAGTCTTTGGAATTCAGAAAGCTCAATTCTGTTTTAATCTGCAGGCCCATGCCTAGTTCTGGCTTTGCTACCTCTGTACTAGTTGAGGGCTACGTTAGGAAATTCTGTGAGATAATTATAATCACTAAGATATGAATAAATTTTTCATATTTTTTGCACTGGAAATAGGTCTGGAAGAAAGTTCTGGGGGTGGGGGGCCAAATGCCAGTTGCAAGATGTGCTGTGCTGCAGGGGTGTTGCGCAGTGCTGTAGGTACCGAAGTGCCTTGGCCTTAGCAAGAGCCTGCTCCTTGCAGCTCTGTAACCTCCCCCTGAAGCTCTTGAGCTGTTAGCTGGAGCCTCTGTGCCAGCATTTTTCTGTTATTGTTTTCATGTTGTTATTCTTGTATCATTTGTGTGGACTTGCACCTGCAAATCCTGACAGTGTTGTTACGGTGTGCTTTCATGGGAAGTAGCTACCACTGGTGTGAGAAGCACCCCTCCTTCCCTATTTCTTTCCCTCCTGTTTTGTAGATTTCAGTGTATATTAGAGAAGCCAAACACTGTCCAGCAAAGTAGGTAATAGTCATCTAAATGCTCAATAAACATTATCCGATAATATATGTGGACAAAAGATTAACAATCACTCAATGTACAGCACTTGCATCTGATTAGTGTACTCTGTGCTAACAGCATCATGAGTAGGAGCAACCCGCAGGGAATTTGGGTGGGTCTCAGTGAAACGTGTAGGAGGAGGGCAAAAGTCCTCCTCTTCTTCGTCATCACCAGCTGCCTCCATCAGCACTGCAGATGCTGTCCAGAGGATGACACTCACCTGGGAACCTATGGCTGCCCTTACTGGCTGGCCTCTGGGGAGTTTTTCCTCCTCCCCTCTGCATTTTCCCCTCTCTTGTCATCTCCTCTGTCCTTTTCCTCTGCTTTTTTTTGTTTCTCCCCCCAAATTACTTTGCCTGTTAGAATCAATGTGTGTCATCAGCAGTGGATCCTGCTGATAAATCTTCGTGCACATTACTCTGCCTCAGCATCCTTTGTGCAGCAGGGGAATTGATGATCAAGGCTGAAGCAGAAAGCTGTAGGAGAAAGTGAAAGGTTATGATCCACACAGGTAAAAGCTGAAGAGGAAAGAGGGATCAAGCAGCAGGACCTTAGGCCAGACATGGCGCTGGTATGGATATGCTGGTATGGTTGTGCTGATCTCTGCCGTCAAAGTGCTCTTGCTGAGGGTACAGTTTGTAACAGGAAGATTGTGGGATGCTTTCAACTCTCTCTGCAAAAGCAGAGTTTTTTGTGGAAAACAGGCGTCTGTGCAAGGACTTCCCTGGCACTGATATGTCAGTCACAAGGACTCTTACTGCCAGCAAATGTTTCTAGGCCACCGGAGTGTGTTTGTGTGTGTTGAAGAAAGCAGGATGCGCGCAGAGGCACAGGCTTACATCCCCAGCTGGGCCCAGCACGTTTCCTCTGACAAAATGGGACACAGAATCTGTCAAACTTCGCTTGCAGCCCATGAATGACTCTGCTCATCCTGCAGTTTGCTTATTCGATGTCTGTTAAATTGTTTCTCCTCCTTTGTGGTGCAGCGGGTGATGGACACTGCATAATCCCCCCTACAGATGCGAGCATCCCAAGCAGTGCGCAGTCGTGAGAGTGTGTTAGCCCAAAGGCTGGCTCGTGTGCGGGCACCATAGGGCTCAGGTCCCCAGCATGGGGTGGGCTGGGCACTGCATTGCACCAGTGATCGCTGCCTCTGCCTATCACCCTCAGAAAGGCTTCCAGCAGCCGTCAGAAGCCTGTCTGCAGATCTCTAGGGCCAGGAGGCTCTGTAAACTGACCTATTTTCACATTTGCTACTCCTTTTCCTTACAAAAGCAAATTTATCTCAGTCCTTATTTTGTTTTTATTCTATTGTGTATATACTAATAGTATATTCCATGGAAAAGTATAACTAGCTGACTTATTCACAGAGAGATATAATATCAAATATAATGTTATTTTTTTCCATTCATAAGTAATTGATAGAAAACAGCAGGTGTTATATTTTGTCTTGGAGCAGATAACATTCAAGGAAGAAGAAAAGAAAACGTCTCCTTTTCATATGGGTAAGGGACTGATAAATTATTCCATGATAGATAAGGATAGAACTCACACAGGTAACAAAGCTTTGAGAAAAAAAAGCACATAAGTAATAGTGATAGTAATAACAGTAATAATAAAAGATGAATGTATGCTTAGACAGCTAAAAATTTGTTTGGATGCGGCGCTCCAAAGCTTTCCATATTATTGAATCTAGAAGAAAAGCTTTTTATTGCTCTTAAATTAAAAAACAAAAAATAAAAAGCAAGTCACTATACAAATGCAGTGGATTTGAGGCTTTGGCTGACAACAGATAACCCCAAACTCTTTTGCTTTTACTTGCTTTTCTACATTTGTGTGTGGTACAAAATTGAAATTCCAGTATAAGAAGAATTTCTAACTCCAGCTGTCTTTACATCTATCAAATAGGGAGAATACATGTGTCAAACACTTCTAAAACTCAAGAAAATTCACCTGTGAGGAATCTGAAATAAGAGAAAAGGGTCTGATGGTACCTTACCCATTCCTTTCCCTATCTCTCCCATTCGTCTCCCTTCTGTTTCCATTGGCTTGTTCTTCATCACGAGGAATATTGCTTCAGCACGTTTCTCCCATTGCTCTTGAGCTGGTATTAATGCTAATAAATATATCATACACCCAGTGAGTTGTCAAGATTCAGTCAAGATTCCTGGTCTGTTACACAATGTCTCTAAGTGCGCTCTCAGAGCACTTTGCTTGGGAACAGAATCCGAGTTTCCACCCCATTTGTTCAGTCACACTGAACTCTCCTTATTCTGGTGGTCCTCATTCATGCTTGGTGACCTGCTGGGTGGTTTGGCCAAGGTCTGCTCTGCGGGAAGCTGAATACCGGGTCTGGGCCTGCCATGCCAGCGGTGCAGTCGGCCGACCTGTGCCTGGGACCTGCAGTGCTGCTGTGGCTGCTTTCATGGGCCAGGGCAGTGGCAAGAGAAACCCACGCGGAGATGTCCACCAGTGAAATCCACATCTAGGCCCTGGCCAAGACAAAATTTTCCAGTGGTCTGAGTGTTGGCAAGAGTCTGTTGTTGGAATAATTCTGGCAAGAACAAGGTAAGAACATTCACTGATTCTTACGGGCTAGACCATGGGCTCTGTGCACAGATTTATACTGCTTTAAAAGTCTTGTCTTGTTCACTCCATCCAATTTGTCAATATGAAAAAAAGTTAACAAAAGATTAAAAGTTGGTTTTAATGAAATACAAGAGAATTAACTCACAAAATGTGTCCGCGTTCTTATATTTCATGCAGTTCCCTGCTGATTACATCTTTTATTGGTATCCATCTGAGTTGGTGATGAATCTCTGCTATGTATTCTTCACTCCTCCAGCGTAATTGAGCCTTACCTATCAGAGGTATATTTAGGTAACTGGCTAACTGTGGTGCTGTGCAATTGATTTTAAATTGATGCTGAACAGTGGAATAGTTGCTTGTGGTACAAAATAATAAATGGAAGCAGCTCTGAGGTCTGTCCAAAAGAAGTTTAGAGATCAGGGTTAAATCAGACCTTGTGAAACTGGGCACATATCTGCACAAGTCGATGGAATCGCTTATGACAGGGCTGAGTGTGGCGTAGTGAGCTATGAGCTGGGTGTGCAAAGCTTTCTAGGTGCACAAAATACCATTTGAACTGAGCTTTTCTTGTTAGTTTTTGTCTAATGTAGGGAAAACTTCAGGTATTTTGAAATTTGCTAGAAAATAATAAGAGCAAGAATGGAAACCTGCTGTCTTGGATCAGAAGCTATTCAGATATTTAGGACACTAAAAGTACATAATGGTAAGTCTGAATCTCTGCATTCTCTGGCTTGGAACAAGGACTTAAACACAGTTGTCCCTCTTTTCAGAGGCAAACACAAAATAATTTGCCATTTGGCTCTCCTGTTAGGTCATTCTTGACCTGTCCTCTGAAATGGTGAACAGATCTAAGACATGTTTCCAGCACAAAAGTTACAAATGCCTCATTCTGGAAATGTTTACATGAAATGAACTTTTGTCAGAAGTGAAGTTAAGCTTAACATCTTTTCACCTAACTCCTTAGTACATCCTTTTACCTGAGAATATGGCCTGGCCTGATCTTCAGCCAGCTCTCTGATCTGTGTCTTCAAAGCGACTAAATTTTGTGTTAGGCATCTAATGACTCTTTGGAGATGAAGAAGAGCTATAACTCACGATTTTAAAAGTTTGAATTTTTAGTATGGATGTCAACATAAGTGTTTGGACTTGCTGATATGGTAGGTAGGAGCTCATTGCAGCTTCACCACTTCAGTAAAAAAAATTTCCACTGTGTTTACCCTGGGAAAATGGTGCCTCTCTGCTAACGTCTGTATGTCAGAAACAAGGATGCACTTATTTTGAGTTTAGCTTATTAGCAAAAAACTCAGGATCTACTCTCTTTCTTGATCTGAAGGTTTGTAAATAGACTCAGAGCTGAATCAGAGATTTTGTGTCACGTTGCCATTCATTAAGTAGACTGAAGTAAAAGAAAGGGCTGAAGGTCTAACTTGCTTGACAGGCAGCAGAGAGAAATCCTGAGCTTGCATCTCTGCCATTCAATTTACAAATGTTGAATGCATCTGATGAAATGGAACATTATTCCTGCCCGTTTTAATTCTCTCTGAAACTTTTGTGGACTGACTTTCTACAACAAAATGCAAAGGTTTCTGTGCTTCTCTGGACATGTCCTGAAGATGCGTATTGCTCCCAGCTGCCCTTGAACCAATTGACCTGCAGCTTCAAGAACAGGACTCTCAGTTTTGCCAGTTGTGTTAATTCGAATTTATTGAGTAGGTGAGAAGAGAAATGAGAATAACTGTGCCAGAGTTACATTTTTGGCAAAATTTGACATAAGGAAAATGTCCTTTTACTGGTTACAGCTGAAAGGGAAGGTATATTTTACAGACACAAAGGAATTTTTGCTGAAACAGTTCTTGTCCATTTTTCTTGAAGTGAAAGGATGGAATCAAGTATTGAAGCAATTTATTTTAAAATCAAAACCTTACTAATGGGTTACAAAGAATAAAAAATAGTATAAGGGTGTCTGCAGACTAAATTGTGTACTTGGAAGGTTTTGTCAGTTATTTCCCTTGATGTGGTTTTCTGTTTACAGATAAGAATGCTTCAGATTCGTGCATCTGCAGTGCAGATGTTTAATATCATATATCAGAAATTTTTAAATAGCAATATTTTTAGTAATATTTTGCAGATCCTAACAATGATTTTGAATTCTTACAGTCTTCCTATGTTGAATGATTTCCTAGTAGTTTTTTCCATGTGATCAGGGGGCTGAACATTATAAAATGTGGATGCCATAGTAAAACACTTACACTGACTTTCATGTTTTTTCAGTGATGGAGGCATGGTCTCTTGTTTTTAGAGTATTGCATAGCTTTCAGCTGACTGTCGTCTCTTCTGTCCAGTTACATACTAAATAATCTATGTAATTTTGGATTACTCTCCTGATAGAAAAAATGTTTTGGGGTTAAAGTTCTAAACTAACAGCAGGTCTAGTGTTAGTGCCCAGCTCTGCCGCAGACTTCTCGACTCGTCCTTGGCAAGTTGCTTTATCTCTCTGAGCCTCCTTCCCTGTCTGTTAAAGGATGGAAGAAGGTTGATGGTTCGCCCTTGTTCCCATTCTTCTTCTAGAAGAAACTTATTCTGGAGAGTATTTAAACGTGGGTTGAATGCCACTGTATTGCTAGCTTAAGTGCAAGTTCACAGCTTTTCTTAAATAAGCATAGATATATGCCATTAAGTTCTTTCCTGAACCAGGATCATGAACGGAAGTTTGATCAAGGCAAGAAGCACCCTTGAGAGTGTGCCTGTGTTTGTACATTGTGTAGGGGCACTTGCCCAGGAGGAGAGCCCGGAAGTCTCAAGGGGTATAAATGGTTGTAAAGGGTGTCACTGTTCAAACTGTTCCCTTGCACACTGGGCCTGCATCAGTTCTGCTACCACAGCACTGTCTGCAGGATGGGCTGAGGTTGCTACTTCTCACACTAAAGGATTCATATATGGTCTATTTCTTTGATTTCAGCATTATTGTACCTGGGCTGCATGTGAAACTGCTCTGTGATCCTATTAAAGTAGGAATAACTTTGTCTCACTGTCCTGTGACAGAGGAGAGTACTGGGTTTGGGTGCCAAGGTTTTGGCAGTGGAGGGGCTACAGGGGCAGCTTGTGTGAGGAGCTGCCAGAAGCTTCCTCTGTGTCCGATGGAGCCAGTGCCAGCCGGCTCCAAGACAGACCTGCCGCTGCCCAAGGCCAAGCCCATCAGTGACGGTGGTAGTGCCCCTGTGATAACATAGCTAAGAAGGGGTGAAAAAATGCTGTGCAACAGCAGCCGGGACAGAGGAGTGAGGTTATGTGAGAGAAACCACTCTGCAGACACCAAGGTCAGTGAAGAAGGAGTGGGAGGAGGTGCTCGAGGCACCAGAGCAGAGATTCCCCTGCAGCCCGCGGAGCAGACCATGGTGAGGCAGGCTGTCCCCCTGCAGTCCATGGAGGTCCACGGTGGAGCAGATCTCCACTTGCAGCCCATGGAGGACCCCACGCCGGAGCAGGTGGATGCCCAAAGGAGGCTGTGACCCCATGGGGACCCTGTGGTGGAGCAGGCTTCTGCCAGGACCTGTGGACCTGTGGGGAGAGAAGCCCACAATGGAGCAGGTTTGCTGGCAGGGCTTGTGACCCCATGGGGGACCCATGCTGGACAGCCTGTTCCTGAAGGACTGCAGCCTGTGGAAGGGACCCATGTTGGAGAAGTTCATGAAGAACTGCAGCCCGTGGGAAGGACTCACTTTGGCAAAATTCATGGAGAACTGTCTGCCATGAGAGGGACTTCATGCTGGAGCAGGGGCAGAATGTGAGGAGTCCTCCCCCTGAGGAGGAAGGCACAGCAGAGACAATGTGTGATGAACTGACCGCAACCCCCATTCCCCATCCCCCTGTGCCACTCGGGGGGAGGAGGGAGAGAAACGGGAGTGAAGTTGAGCCCGGGAAGAAGGGAGGGGTGGGAGGAAGGTGTTTTAAAGATTTGTGTTATATTTCTCATTATCGTACTCTGATTTGATTCATGATAAATTAAATTAATTTCTCCAGAAGTGGAGTCTGTCTTTGTCCATGAAGATAATTGGTGAGTGATCTCTGCCTGTCCTTATCTCAACCCACGAGACTTTTGTCTTACTTTCTGTCCCCTGCCCAGCTGGCTTTGGGGGGGCACCTCATCTCCAAGCATGGTCAATCCACCACACAGAGTCAGCAGCTATTGTCAGGCTGTCTAGGAAATTGGAACAGTGAGTTCTTGGCTGTTTTTGTCTTGCTAAGTGAATGGTAAGCTGAACAGCCCAGTTAAGAGTTAAGTCTGGTCTGGTCTTTTTGCCAGGCAGTGCTGGCCATGAACACTGTGAGAAGTAGCGTTATTTAACTAAAACTTTTACTATGGTAGAACAAGCTGTGTTGAAAGGGGATTTTTACGGTGTTCAGCCCTGAGATGCAAAATAAGTATATTTTGATTCTGTATTTGGTTATGAGTATGATTAGTTCCTTATTGCAAAACATGGTATAGATAACAGCCCTTGATGAAGCCCTGACAAGCATTATTGGCTTTATTGGCAATCAGTGTGAAAGGATACTTGGTCTATTGCAGAATTGGGCTGTTCATGATTAAAGTTGGTGTAAGGGAGGCTGGACTGTAATTTTACTGAATTAATCCCATGCTTAGAGATTAATTTTAAACTTTTTTTTTGCTTTTCTGTTGGGAGTAAAACTATCTGCTTGCTTGGCTTAACATTCAGTGGCATTTACACTAGGTCTGAATGGCTCACATAATTTAATTTTTAAGTCTGAAACTCTTTTTGCATTTTGAATGCCCTTTTTCCCCCCAGTACTCAAAATGGAGCTGGAGATTGTTTTAGCTGTCTCATCACCTGTGAACAGTTGCATTATGTTTAGTTTTAATCAAGTTATGTACAAACAAAATGCTTGCTCCTAGGCATTCCTCCTGAATGTATAGGAGCTAACACTCATATAATTTTGTAAGAAATACATTGATGAACTAAATGAATTGATAAAAATATATTTTTCCTTAATATATGATTGACAGGAGCCATATGAGTATAGTGAGGATTAGAATTATCCAACTAGCAACAGAATTAAAAACAAAAATCTGCTAATATATTAGTTATACAGGGAAGAGACTGTAACAAACTCTTTATCTGTTCTGAAACAATCTTGCTAGTATTTGTGTTTTAAAAAGCCAGAGTTATGGTTGGTGCAGCTGAGTGTTTGCTTCAGAGGCTGTGTATGTTGAATCTGATGTGGATCAACTCTGTGTATGCAGCTAGGCATTCTTCTGGAAGATGATGCACAAGCCTACTTTATCCATCTTACTGAGAATCACTCCACCACCACCCCAAACTGGTTACAAAGGTGCTGAGGCTTCCCTTTATTTCTCTTTAATTGCATTATTTTTCACTTGCATTCGTTGGTGTTTCTTCTCCAGTGTAATTTGTGTGTGATTGATTGATCTTTGTGTGTTACTAAAAATTAAAGCATGATGTAACTGGCTTAAATTGCACTTCCATTTGTAGATCAAGCTGTTCTCTCCTTATGTCCCATGAGCCCAAGATGTGGCATCAACTGTGAAGACTGTTTCCATCAGACATTTAAAACAAGGCAGAGACATTACTGTGCGTGTATCCATAAATTAAAGAAAAAAACCCAAAACAAACCAGCTCCTCTCAGAGCTGGAATTTGTTTCTTCATGTTTCTTTCCCCAGTCTCATGTACCTTTTTAGCCGTGTAGGAAGTGTTTTATTCTAGGTGAACGGATATGTGAAAGGGTGTGTTGTCCCTTTAGAGGACTTGGTTTTGAGTACAGATGAAAGCATGCCTGACATTTATTTCCGAGGCTGAATTGGGAGACAGAGCAACTCTATTCAGAGGCTAAGTTCTGTGTTCTTGCTGAGAGGCAGCAACATGCTAATGTACCACAGAATCCTTTCTTACAGGTCCTAAACAAACTGTATTGGGATTTCACTGGCATGGTATATCAGACTTCAGCAAGGTAAATTTTGTTAAAGGCTTATGCATATTCAGTAATGAATGTCAGTGAGTAGACTAATATATTCATAGACATGGTGAAAAAGAAAGATTTTATCACGTTGTGGAGCAACTCTGCTCAGAAGCCCATAGAATGATACTGACTCTTCTTCGGGTCTATCATACCAAATCATCTTTAGAATACAAAATTCGAAGTTAGTTAGTTTTGTGGCACAGATATAACTTCAGTTAGCCATCAGGAGCCCACATCTACCTCTAGCAAAGTTTGTTATTGTTCCTGGTGGACAAAGGATCAGATTTTTCCAGTATGGATTCTCATCTGTAGGTGACCCTGCTTCGGCAGGAGGGTTGGACTAGATGACCCACAGAGGTCCCTTCCAACCCCTACCATTCTGTGATTCTGTGATCTGCTGTGGGAAGGGGAAAAAGGGAGGATTGCTCAGCTGCCGTTACTGGTGGTGGTGCAATATGAAGCTAAGATGAGAGTTTCACTGGTTTGCAATAGCTTCCATGCCAGCTGGAGGCTGCCGGAAAGCATTGTGCTCCTGTCAGTTCCCATCACTGTTTCTAGAGCTTTTTGGAAAGGTGATGCCTAGGGTCTGTTTCTGCTGAAAGCTCCCCGTGCCTGGGGAATTACCAGCAGGGGAATGTAGAGCTCATTTCTGGTCTTTCTGCACACCAGGAACAGCACTTAGGAAGCAGAGCATTTGGCCTTGCGTGATGTAGTTGTATTAAGCTGCTCCTTGCCCTCAGATACTGCCAATATATATATATCAAAGTTAAGTTCCACGTCATTCTGATGTCTGCCTGTGAATACCCTGACAAAGTCACTGCACCGTTGACTTTCAGTGTAAAGTGTGAGTCAGAAGTCTCCTGAGTGACTCTCTCTGCCTTTGCTGCTGCTGCTGATTTTGTGGTAACAACCTCACTTGGAGATGGCAGAGGTACAGAAAGCCTGAGTCTCTTTCCCAAACAATGTACAAGCTAAATCCAACAAAAGGAGGGGATGAAGATGTGCAGGAGAGGCTTATGGTATATATGCCAAGCAGACAGGTTGATGATAGACATGAGCTGATGTTAGCTTCCACTCCTCATTGGTATCACTTGAATAAGTGTGAATTACTTCAAACTTCCCAGCCTTCAGACCTCAAGAAACCAAATGGCAGCTAATTTCAATCACTTTTTCAGTGAGCATGTGTGGTGTGGAAACACATCCCTCCGTTCCTGCTTTGTGGTTGGAAATCCTTCTTTGCTTGATGTCCCACTGAGGCTTTTGCCTGTCTGTGCCTTGTGCTGCATGCAGCTGTCGTTACTCCAAACGGGTTGCTGCAGCAGGGGTGTGAGCTCAGTGTTCGTGTTTTGTGTCAAGACCGAAGGCTGTGGTGTGGGTGTGCTGCTGGGAAGAAAGGACTTTGTGGTAGCAGCTCCTCACTTTGGCCTTGATCCTCTGGGGAAGTCAAGGCCATTGCTTTCCAGTGCATGTATGAGCAGGCTGCGGACCCTCACTTACCTACTGCTTTGACTTCAGGGGTCCAGGGTAAAAACAGGTGCTGAGGTAGTTTCAGACAAATGGTATTTTTACAAAGTTAAAGCGTAATCATCCAGGTAGAAGCAGGCAGGCTCTCACTGATGATGGATCAGGCTTTGCTGAAGGCTTCAGACTGCCTGCCGTAGAGCACTGTATTCACTGACTGTTGGATGAGCACCTGGTTAATTTAACTGTTTATACTACTTTTTGGAAGAAGTCAAGCGGTGCAGACTGGGACAGACACATTCTGATGACTCTACGCCCATGCCTCAGCTATCCCAGACCCAGTGTGGAGCTGTCCCCAGGGGCAGCTCTGTCACTGCTGGAGGTCACAAAGGGACTGCTCTGTCAAAAACCCTTCATCGAAACATAGATCAAAAATTAGAAGTGTTTGCATAATACCTGGTTGTAACATGTGGTTGAAAATTTTAGCATTCAAAATTTTTGAAGGGATAGAAAGGGACACTTCTATCTCTACTTTTTAACCTTATCTGAGCATATAAGCACTGGGAACAGGCTGACCTTGGAGTCCCGCGGGTTCGTCAGTATGGAAATATTTTTTGTTTGTTGTGGTTTGATAGACTCTCTCCTGTAGTTCAGGGCTTGTCCTTGGACAGTTCTCCTCCCTTATCTCCTCTGAGCCTGAACTATGCTCCAGAAAAGAACTTTTCATGTGGGGAAAATGTGTTTCCAATCCTTTAGTTGCAGAGGCAACTTTTAGAATACAAACTGGTAAAGTTTGTTTGAGTTTCCAGGCATTTTGACTATATCTAAAATGAAGAAATAACCAAGCTGGCTTTGAACCATGTAGCTTGCATATAACAAGGACAGTGTGCTGAACTAAAGTAGCTAATTAGCTGTGATGAAAAGCTGATATGCGGGGCTGGGTCAAGGCAACTACTTTGCTTCTGGACTAGCTTGTTCCCAGGAGCCTCTGGGATCTCTCTGCAGCTCTGCACTATGCTGAGAAGGCACTTCTCCAGCAACGAAATGTTGTACAGCTGTAAGCTGCCATTATTAATATTATTGAGGTGCTGTCTGAAGCTGCATCCTGGCTCCTTGTCAGGCTATGACCCTGGAGTGCACAAGGCTGCTTCCTCATTGCATCCCATTGCTCTGATTTTCACAGAAAGGAAAGCCAAGCAAGGTCCAGCAGGATCTCAGCTGAGCAATCAAAATCCTGGAGCATGCTCTGTTTTTTCTTGGTAATTAGGACAGCCTTAGGCAGTAAGGGTGGGATTCATCTCATTTAATTGAAAGAGTTGGAAAGTTAGCTATCAGTTCTGGACTGGTTGTGTGAGTTTCCTCAAAATGAGAGAGGCAGGTACTTCCTGTGGATGCTTCATCTTAACCTGGAACAGATGAGATGAATCACACTCTGGAGGTATCTTTTTCTATTGACTCCATAGAAGAAGCCTTGATGATTACGTTGAACTTGACGCCAGTCTTTGAGACAACTGAAGTTCAGGGAGGTGCATCTTTTGATATGTGAAGCTGCATCTAAGTCATATGCTGGAACATTTGTTGTTCAGGGTATAGTAAAAGAAGAGGCATGTTCCTAGTTAGAGGATCTGAACTACCTAGTATAAATAACAGCTTGTTTAAAGTGATGAGAAAATGATATGTGAGAATAAATCTTCTGAGACCATTTAAGAAAAAGACAAACTCAAAAAACCTACAAGACCAGAGTTCAGCCGAATCAGTATATGGTTCTATCTGGAGCAATTGCATGAGAAGTTAGAGCTGGCACCTTAGTAGCTAAAGTTAGCAGGACATGTTTGATGGGTAGTATTCTAGGGAGTACGCTGCTTTGCTTTCCTTGTTTTGACTGCTAATCTAGCTACAAGTACAACAAATGCCTTTCTATTAAATTTCCAATAGATATCAGAGTTCACACAGTATTTTTGTTTCTTTTTTCTTTGTTTTCAGTGAATAAACATGTGAATCAAAAAGGACCTTAAAATGACTCCTTTTCACTCAGAAAGTTCAATATAATCCTAATGTGTGCAATACATACTGATTTTCTCACCATAGTTAATTTGTGAGGAGTATTGTTGAAAAGTTACAGAATCACAGAATGTTCAGGGTTGGAAGGGACCTCTGTGGGTCATCTAGTCCAACCCCCTAGTTGAATTTATCTTGAGATCGAGCCAATTAAAAACTTTTATTCACAACACCAAGGAATGAAAGGAAAAGAAGAGGAAAGCAGGGCTCCTCTTGTTCAGTTTTTATAGATTAAAGTTATGTTAAATCCATTAGTTCAAAGAGAGCATTATAAATTGTGTTTTCCTCAGAAGCTTGATTAAAGTCAACTCAAAAGTTGTTTTAAGAGCTAGAAGCATCAATATCTTGAAATGCCCCCACAGACCATGCCTGGGCTGTTGAACCAAATTCTTCAGAATTCCCGAGTTTGGTGCACACCCTGGCTGTGACAGTGACAGTTGCAGACGGCTGAATTGGAGTGGATACATAGTCATGTGTCTGCCAGGTATCTCCTGAAGTGATTGTGGGTGTACGGACCAGGTGAGAGCCACAGTGGGCTCTCACAGGTATTTCTGAACATTTTCTGGGTAGATTGAGAGCTGAGTTTTGAGAAATGCTGAGAAAAAATGACAGCATTACCAGACGACAGGCAGATCCCTAGAGGACAGGAAAAACAGATTATGAAACAGGAAAGTGAATATTATCATTCTGTCATGCTATACATTTATTCCACCTAAACTTCTAATTATACTTAACACACTTTGATATGAATAATTTCTTTAGTCTTGCCTTTTGTATAGGTCATTTTATCTGCTGTAAGTCTTTCAATATGCTCAGAATTAAAATTGCTACTCACTTATGATTGTCTGAGATTCCGGCACAGCATTTTTCCTCTGTAAGACTGGCTGCAGCACAGTTTGGCAGAGGCTGCATGCTGTGCACCTTACTTCCAATAACAAAAGGCAGTTGGGTGGAAGTCAGCTTTCTTTCACATCTGTAGAACAATTATGGGAATCTTCATCTGCATCTGCGTTCTGAAAGTATGCAAGATATTCAGTACAATAGGACAAGATGAAAAGACTTAAAATAAAGGTCGATTCCTTAGCAATTTTTTTTAAGACATTGAGATATTTTTGCAGGCCCTGTTATGTGTTTATTGCACCAGTGAGTTAAAAGCTGAGAAGTTGCATTCATGGCTTGACTGTTAATGTTCTTTTTGTCTTTAGACCATATATGAGTTGTGAGGAGAAGGATACTGTATATGATGGAGTCCTCTACTTGGCAAGCAGTTCCACCGAAATAAAGGATGACAAAATCTGGCTGAGTGGAAATGATTGAGGTATTCTTGAATTGTGCTAAATTCACAATTGATGGAGTTCAATATGGGAGTCTGACAAATGACTGAAATCTACATTTCTGCTACTTGGCCTTAAACTGCCTGAAGGCCAAAGCAAACAGCAGCTGGATTTGCAGCATGATTAGAATGGAGTCTGGTCTCAAGACTGAGTTTCACTGTGTGAGGGTCTGACCTGCCTCTATGGGCTATCCTTGTTCCAGTTACCAAGCAAAAGGTAAAAAAAATTATTTGGACTTGCTTTTTCTGCTGTTTTTGAAAACACTGAATGCATGATTTTGTAGCTTATTGATATTAATCAAATCATATTAAAATGTTAGGAAAATGTGAACTACCTATTTCTTGTACAGTAATCAAACACTGCATTCAGTTGCTGCCAGTGGCAGCAGAAAGCTCCATGTAATTCTCCAGGTGTAGGGCAATGTGAATAATGATGCTCCAGTCTGATTCTGGAGCTTCTTGTATTTATATCGAGTAATTTGTTTTGTAAATCAGCATACAAAAAATATCAACATGTATTAGTTTTCTGAAGAAACAGAAATGTCTTTTTTCTAATTTATTATCAAAGCAATTTCGTATGGATAGTGTCATTTCAATATTTATGGATACCTTCTGGATTTGTAATATTTATACACTTTGAATAGATGTATAGAATTTGTTAGGTGTCTGCTTTTTTTTTTTTTGTCAGGAGGAAAAAAAAGCCATTAAGAGCTAAACTGTGATGACTTTATCTATGCTTCTAGGTGATTCCTTTTCCAAGATGTTCTGAGGTCAGGTTAAATGAGTGTCATGGTTTAAATCCAGCTGGCATCTGAGCACCACACAGCTGCTTGCTCATTCTCCCCAGCGGGACAGGGGAGAGAACTGGAAGGGTAAAAGTGAGAAAACTCGTGAGTTGAGATAAAGACAGTTTAATAGGTAGAGTAAAATTCATGCATGCAAGCAAAGCAAAACAAGGGATTCATTTGCTGCTTCCCATCGGCAGGCAGGTGTTCAGCCATCTCCAGGAAAGCAGGGCTCCATCATACATAATGGCTACCTGGGAAGACAAACGCCATCACTCTGAATGTCCCCCCCTTCCTTCTTCCCCCAGCTTTATATGCTGAGCATGACGTCATATGGTATGGGGCGTCCCTTTGGTCAGCTGGGGTCAGCTGTCCCAGCTGTGCACCCTCCCAACTTCTTGTGCACCCACAGCCTACTCGCTGCTGGGGTGGGGTGAGCAGCAGGAAAGGCCTGGAGTCTGTGCAAGCACTGCTCAGCAGTAACTAAAACAGCCCTGTGCTATCAACACTGTTTTCAACACAAATCCAAAACATAGCCGCGTAGTAGCTACTATGAAGATAATTAACTCTACCCCAGCCAAAACCAGCACAGTGAGTTAGCTCTGATTTCATCAGTGCTTGAAACTTGGGTGGCCAGCTACCATCAAGCTCTGGAAAGCCTGTCGCAACCACTGCCTGTGCAGGTATCCCAGCACGCTTTGAACTGGTGCTTAGAGCTCTGGTTTTAAGCAAAGCAGAATAAAAGCCAATTCGAAATTTAAAATTGTTGGCCAAAAATGTGAAGGACAATTGAAAAAATTTTAAATTGGTGAGTGGCTTTCTTGGCTATGTTTATCAAAGCTTAAACATGCGTATTTAATAAGATTTTTTGTTCAAAAATAGAACAAGAGATTACACATCCAATAACTGAAAATCTTAAATGGGTCAAATTAGCTGACAGTAACTGGTTCTTATTCCATTATTTTTAATAGAATGACTGAAATGGCCTCATTGTGCCTGTTTCTGCAAACAGTTAGGCAGTTCACTCCACATAAAAGCAGCAAATAAAATAAATTAAAAACCTTTTATGTCATAGCTTGGAGGATTCTTCTGTACAGTTCTATAACACCCATGCAATGTAAATTGGTTTATTCTCAAACTCCACGGATACATTAATAAGCAGATCACTATGTGACAGTGGAGTATACAGTTCAGTAATGGCAGCGCTACATTTTAATTAAGTGATTATTATTTATTTTAAGTAGATTTCATAATAGGAAGACAAAAAATGTTCAGTCTGTGTTCAAAGACATAAACTGGTAAAAATCCAGCCTACTGGTTGCATTCTACTACGGCTGAGCATTTGACTAAAAGAAGAAAGTTGATAATAATAAGGTGAAGGTCTAGGAAAAGTGAAAATAAATTTTATACAAAAATAGTAAATTTGAGGTTTAGAACAGCATCTTGCTGTCAATTCAAAATCCAATCCGTATGGAACATGGGGCCTTGAGGATTTAGAATAAGTCCTTATCTAGTGATTTGTTTTCACATTCTCATTGACCCTGACCCTGAAGATTGCAAAATGCTTCTCTTCTATGGAAGGAAGAGTTTTAAACCACAAGTGTTCACTGAGCATGTATATTTGCATGTGGTATTGACTGGTGATTTTTAGAATTTGTGTCTACCCCTCTCAGGGTGAAATATAAATGTCTGTTATTAGCAGAGGCAGCTTCCATATATTTAAATGTCTGGAATCCCTCACAGATAAATTTTTTATGATTATTCTGGTGAGTAGCAGCCACCACATTTAGTGAGATGGTCCAATGATATGGGTAATTCAGTGCTTATTCACCAAAAAGGGAAAAATAGAAGTCGTCAGCATAATGGATAATGAATGTGTCTGACTTCAGTGACTACAGGGGGTGGATGGTGAATCATCTTCCTGTAAGACTGAACATAGCTTTTTTCCCCAATACTTTTTGACATTTTTCATACTGAAGAATACATAAATCTGTCTTTTATTTCATGCAGCTTGGCTTTAACAGCATCGAACAAGTTATGCTGAACAAATCAGTCTTACTTCATGTCTGTTGTTAAAGAGTTTATTATTCTTTCAGATTATGATGAAAGCTATTAATTGTTGTGATTCCAAGTGCACAGTTTTGCCTGTGTTCACTGATGTAGTTATTTTGCACTGTTTTAAGGAAGTGATTAATTGCAAAAGACAGACAAAATATAAAGCCCTCAATATTACCTTGGAAACTACAGTTTTCCCTTCTTATTTCAGAGCTAGGAATGGGAGCATATTACTTCTCTCCTGGCAACTTCTGAATTCTTTCAAGGTAAACAGTACTAATTTCTTACTTCTGTTGCTGACTGCTGGTTTTGCTTTCCATGTCCAGAAGTGACCATTATGATGAGATGATCTATCCATCAGCAAAATACAAGCTGTTCACTTACACCAGATGATTTTGTATCAAAAACATAACTTTGTGTTTGTGTTATGATGAATTTTTTAGAATATGTCATGCACTAAACACTATCTTGGTCCATGTTCTTGCTCTCTCCTAAACTAACCCTCTCCCTGTGTTGGGGAGATTCCTTTTTCACTCTCTTTCCCTGTACTTCCAGCACTCTCCAACGTAGTTCACAGTTGTATATGGCTGTGGCTGACTCTGCTGTTGGGCAACACGACTGCCAGATCAAACACCATGCTACTTGGCTCTGGACAGAACTGCGATGTGGACTGTGTCACGCATCGAGTGACAGCATTTATAAAGTGTTTTCTTGCATAATCATGTAAAATGTAGTGTAATTATTTCAGTCTCACTATTTGGTCCAGATAGGTGCATAAATGGCATTATTATTTATTAATCTTATTTATCCGGGATAGTATTTTTAGCCTAATGAATCATAACTCCTGATGAGGTCCCACAAGACAGCACAGGGTTTTAAAAACGAAGGAAAGCAAGTCTTTTTTTTTCCCTCCCACAACACTCCTATTTTTCAGTGCCAAACACTGTCAACCTGCCCAAAATAAACATATAGAATACTTTTACTTCTCTGCTTCTCTTGATTATCTCAAAAGACATGTCGGTCTCAAGCTTCTGAGCTGGAAGCTGGCCTGCTGATAAGCTGATGTGGAAGTCATCTGAGTTAAGAAGAGAACAGATACTGTCCTGACGCATTGTCTCAGTGAAGGACTGGGGCAGGGTTACTGGAGCCGTCCATGCTGCAGAACATTTACTGCCAACTTAAATCCCTTCTATGCCAGTCTCAGATGCAACTTATAGGTGGGAGACCACTTGACTTTGAAAGCGTTCCTGGAGGACACAGCTCTCACCAAAATACAGCCTAATAGCTCTGATTTGGGACTTTAAAAAAAGGGCGGTCAACTTAGTGAGAAATTGCTTATAGACAGAGAATTTTTATGAAGCAAATTAATATTTATTGGTCATTTCTTTTAGAAGAGGAAAAAGACTTTGTGTAGAGACTTCACAAAAGGCCCTTCAACATGGAATTAGGTGAAGTAGCTGTGTTCCTCTCTGGAATATAAACTGACTTTGTCTTTCTTCTCCTTTAACCTATAACCAGTTTTGCTCCTTGTGGCTACATTTTTAGGGTTAGGGCTTAATAGGAATTTGTGGCTGAGATTTATTCTGCTTCTGGTTTCTGCTTTAGAAATACATTATGTTATTGTCATTATGTAATGATCTGATCAGTTACTGAGCTCTTTAACAGTTACCAAAAACATAAATTAAGACCTCATAGAACTTAGTAAAGGACGTTAAAAGACCTGATTAAGAGGAAAGATTGGCCTCAAGTTGCATCAGGGAAGGTTTAAATTGGATATCAGGAAATAATTCTTTACTGAAAGAGTGGTCAGGCATTGGAACAGGCTGCTCCGGGAAGTGGTGGAGTCACCATCCCTGGAGGTGTTCAAAAAACATGTAGATATGGCACTTCAGGACATGATTTAGCAGGCATGGTGGTACTGAGTTGACAGTTGGACTCGATGATCTTAGAGGTCTTTTCCAACCTTAATGATTCTATGATTCTATGATTCTATGATTCAATGATTCTTTATTACCAAAATTTCAAAACCCAGTCTGATATTTGATGGTAGATCCGAGTGTATAGAGAAAGACGTTGTTTATCCCAGTGTTTTTTTTTTCTTTAACTAAGGAAAAACTTAATATAATGAAGGGTAATATGAATTAACATTGGCCCTGACACAGGAGATGAGGATTTTGTTAGTTTGGGATTGACCCACATATGAGCAGAGTATACAGTCCTTGCTTTCTGACCTCCTTCACTTGGAGGAGTCTGCGTTCAGTGTCATATATGAACAAAAGCTTCTCAAAGCTTCTTACAACTACGTATACGTGCTAACACCTTTGAACAGATGGGATATTAAATCCAGAGGGCTGGAGGTATATTGAGACTTGATCTCACCTTAGGAAGATCTTGGCTGATAAGCTTCTAGCCGTTTCAAAGACCTAGTTGTGGTTGTATGAGGCAGAAATGTGTTGTAGTGCTGCTGAGTCAGATGCACTCTGTGGAGATTACGAACTTTTCATCACCTGCAAAACGTTAATCTAGCAGTGCTCAAGGCCATAGGAGTCGTGCTTTTGTCTTGTCACCCTAGAATACAGATCTGGGAAAGATCTGAAAGACCCGTTGGGTATTTAGGCCTTGGCAACACAGCTATCTATTTTAGCTAACCATTTGAAAATGTAGACCAAAGCATTCCTTGTACTAACATTAGCTATGATGAGATCACTGGACATGTTAGTTGTGATTTCATAATTTTTACATAATCTATTCCGCAAATATAAAATAACTAAATGATTGGCTGGGGGCTAGAATTTAGAGAGCGATACTTTTTATTACTCTGTCCTGATTCTACTGCCCAGGACATGATTGGTTTCTTTCTGATTCCTCTTGGCACCCACACTTAGATTATTCCTCTTCCCTTCATGTTGATATATGCTTTTTGTTTCTTCTTGACCTTCAGGAAAACTCTTTTAAGATGATTGAGCTTAAGGCAAGCCAAGCGTGAGGATGTGTCCTGAATGAGCAGGAGGTGCTGCCCAAAGAAGGGGGGGAAGGTAGAGAAGGAAGGAAGCCTAGCAGAAAAATTTAGTACATTTCCTAATTTTCCTTTCAAAAATCATTTTTAAAATTGTCCAGAAGAAGACCAAATACTTTGGACAGGGAGTGCTACTCTATTAATCTCCATTTGATGGAATTTCTGAAGTGACCTCCATGGGCTGTTTTCTTTAGTTGTGTTTTTGCAACCTTTTCTCTTTGAAATCTTAAAGATAATTTCTTTACATGAAGAACATAATGAATTCACATTGTATGATTGTTTTTAGTCACATTTGAACATATAGCCAGATGTGCCTGCAGCAAAATAACATCGGTGCTGGCAGAAAACAGGTAGTTAAGCAGGTAGGTTGAAAATATCTACAGTCATTTTTTGAAAGCTATCAATATTTGTGTTCCCAAGTTTAACTATTGCACTGAATATTTACTCTGCAAACTAAGAAATAGCAGCCAATCTAAGCAAGCCATTTGCTTTTCAGTATTAGTTTACCTTCTTATGCCAGGGTCTGTAAATGTTTCCTCACACATCATTGTCACAGTGCCATACATTTGAAATGTCAAATTATGCAGTGTCTGATGTCATAAGAATAATATTACCAGCAGGGAGGGACAAAAAAAAACATGCAGAGAATACTACTTGTTTTCAGTAGCTTGCTAACATAGTGTTGCAGTTCTACAGACGGAGTTCTCTGAGGGTTGTTTGGATGTATTCAAGATACATCCTTTGAGTATTTTAGCCATCCCTTGAGCAACATTTTTCCTGTACTGAAAACAAATGGTTTGTGCATTTCAGCTTCTGTATTTCCTTCTCTCTTTAGGCTCTTGCATCCAAAATGAAGATGCCAGAAAGGGCAGATAAATGCCATTCTTTTTAGTAGGTATTTCCCAATTATTGTTAGTTCACAAGCCTTTTATGAGAAATTATAGTGCTAAAGCAAAGTAAGAGGCAAACTTTCAGATGACTCTGTATTGTATGTACGAGACAAGGGCTCTTTCCTGGTCTCCCACACCCCATTTACCATCATATTTATACCACACTAGTGCGGCAACTGAAGATTAAACAGGGATTAACCTTTCTGGTTATCCACAATTTCTCACACTATTTGTAGAAATAATATAATTTACCACTGGGTTATTATTTTCGTAGTCGAGTAATACTGCTAGAGGTTAGAGAAGTCAGGGCTGTGTAATACCCTATTTATAATAATAAGTGAAAGGTGATCGCATTATTAGCCTCAAGAGGCTTCACAGAAGGAGGTTCGTGTTATGTGGTGTTTTGTCATTCAGACCATGTATTTCTACCCAAAGCAACAGATTCTGGGCTGCATATCCCTGGAGCAAAGCAATGCCGACTTACCTCCCCCATCCCGATACCTTTTCATGCTTCTTCCCACTCTGCCAAAGGATTTAAGCAGAATCATAGAATCATAGAATCATAGAATAGTTTGAGTTGGAAGGGACTTTTAAAGATCATCTAGCCCAACCTCCCTGCAATGACCAGGGACATCTTCAACTAGATCAGGTTGCTCAGACGCCCATCCAGCCTGGACTTGAACGTTTCCAGGGATGGGGCACCTACCACCTCTCTGGGTAATCTGTTCCAGTGTTTCACCTCCCTCGCTGTAAAAAATGTCTTCCTTATATGCACTTTAAATCTACCCTCCCTTAGTTTAAAACTATTACCCCTTGTCCTGTCATAACAAGTCCTGCTAAAACGTTTGTCCCCATCTTTCCTATAGGCCCCATTCAGGTACTGAAAGGCTGCTACAAGGTCTCCCCGCAGCCTTCTCTTCTCCAGGCTGAACAGCCCCTACTCTCTCAGCCTTTCCTTACAGGAGAAGTGTTGGATCGTTTTTGTGGCCCTCCTGTGGACTCACCCCAACAGGTCCATGTCCTTTTTGTGCTGTGGGCTCCAGAGCTGGATGCAGGACTCCAGGTGGGGTCTCATCAGAGTGAAGCAGAGGGGCAGAATCCCCTCCCTCGACCTGCTGGTCACGCTGCTTTTGATGCAGCCCAGGATACGGTTGGCCTTCTGGGCAGTGAGCACACATTGGTGGCTCATGTCCAGCTTTTCGTCCACCAGTACCCCCAAGTCCTTCTCGGCAGGGCTTCTTTCAATCCCTTCATCCCCCAGCCTGTACTGATAGTGGGTATTGCCCCGACCCAGCTGCAGAACCTTGCACTTGGCCTTGTAGAACCTGATGAGTTTCACACAAGCCCGTTTCTCGAGCTTGTCCAGCTGCCTCTGAATGGCATCCCATCCCTCAGGCATGTTGAGCACATTGCTCAGCTTGATGTCATCTGCAAACATGCTGAGGGTGCAATCAATAAGGCACAGAAGAAGGTTCAGAACTATTTGTGTCAGTATCTCCTTCTATGTTGTGAACATTTCTAGACTGGTGGAGAAGTCGAGAGGGCTGAAGTTCAAATTTAGCGTCCTTGGCTTGATTCATTTACTCATGCATGGACATCTAGTGCCATCTGTGCTATCCAAGGGGATCTCTTTAGCAGCCTCCAGAAGGGAATGGTTCTCACAGAGGTCTTGTGAAATAAATACCAGCTCTGCAGGGACTTGTCAGATACTCTAGTGTGTCTCAAGTGGCACTAAAGGTACTTAAATAGCCATCAGCACATAAGACCCTAAGTATGCAGTTTGCAAATTAGAAATGCATCTTTCATTTTCTGAATATCCAGGTCTATATGATAGCAATTAAGAGACTGTGGTGTTCCTGAAGGGAAAGCAATTGCCTGTCAGGACATCTAAATGCCCCATGCCATTGCTCAGGTCCAGGAAGCTAATACAGAAAATATTTGGCATTTCAACCAGCTGCCTTTGTAGAAGCAACGATGAGCTGGAACTGGAACCTCCGTCACTGTGGTGCTTCTATAACCTGAGGAGACTGGTGGGCCTCTCCAGGACATGGCTCATCTTGGTATAATATTAAAATTAATCATAATGTAAGAAATTAAGATGAGATGAACTTGTGTCTGCAAATGCCTATCTGTTTTCATTGTCTCTACAGGCAGCTTAAATGACTTGAATAGACTTTACACCTGACTTGCAGATCACTAGAGTCAGTAGAAATGAATTCCTACTTTCAAAGCAAAAAGAAGGGCTAGTTTGAGTCAGAACCTTGACTGGCAGATGTATCAGAATGCAAAATTTGCATGGAAGGTAAAATGTCCAGAGTAGGTATTTTTGATACAGACTTCATACATAAGTCACTTGCTAATCTTTTGCTAGAGTTACCTGTTGAATCACCACCTTTAGTGTTCCTTCCCTGTTTCTGGACATTAATTATGACATCTCTTATACAATGTAGTAGTTCATATGCAGATAGTGCCATTCTATGATTCTGTAAGTTTGTAGTACCTTTCCTATAGCCTGAAACCCACTGTTTGAGCTTTCCAAATATTTCATGATTTAAGCACATGGGACCTCTGTTTTCTATAATCATGTGAAATTTAAGGTGTCAAAAGCAGAAGACATCTGTGGGCTGTTGTACACAATTCAGAAGGAATTGTGGTTGATATTTTCGGTCCCTTCACTGGCCCCTAGTGTTTAATCTTGTGAGTAAATCATATAAAATTTCTATAAAATTGTCTATTTCAAGCTATATGATTGTATTAAATGGTATATAGTTCTTTAGATGTCCTTGAGAATTTATAAAAGTACATTAGTGCTCAGTTTTATAAAATACTTCAAAATATACAGGTGTAAAAATATTACACTTACTTAATAGTACCTATGTCTTGGTTTCATGTAAGTTTGCCTATTAAAAACAACTGCAGAGTATTTCTTGCTGTTGATTTTTATAGTTTGTCTTGATTCCACTGTGATTAGTCTCTTAGTGTTAAAAATCATGAGTCAATCTGGAAGTCCTGGAACTAGCTTTGGCTTCATGAAATGAGAAAAAGAAATAATACATATGTGTTCTTTTGTATTCCATTTCTAGTTGCATTATGGTCATGGTTTTTTAATCTACCCATGACTAAAGAGATACTGATAAGAAGTAAGCAAGATAAATCTGTGATATCATTGAATCTCTTGAGCTGAGACTATAGGAACAAGTCCAAATGGCAAGAGTCCAAATAATGCTTCATCTGTTCTTTAAAAACCTCTGAACACATGGATTTCTTAGCTTCCCTGTCTGCTTCAGGACTTAACTCTCCTTATAAACAGACAGATTTTCCCTACACCTTGCATAATTTTTTTTACCAATGTTGCCCATTTCTAGTATACAGAAGGTACACAGAAAACAATTAATCACTGCCACGTTTATGACAATATTTTGCATAGTCTCATTATGCCTCTTCTCTGTTTGGAACTAAGCCAGCCTCACTGCTGTACAGTCTCTTCTCTTATATTGTGTTTATGAGTCTTGTTGATTTCTGCTGAACTTAATTTCCTAAATTGTCACCTCTGTGTCTGATGAACTTGCACCCACACCTATACATCCCAGATTTGCATTTGCCTTTCTTACACAGCATTGCACAAGTGGTTCCAGTGCAGTTTATAGCTTCCTGGTCCTCTTTTGCTGATTTTTTTTGGCCAATAGATGTTGATGATGGTGGTGGATGTGAGGTACCTTTGGGCTTTTGTCAAGATCAGGGCCCAACTGTGTGAGCTGCTGTACGAGCAGAGCACACCAGACAGCTCTGCCTCCAGACAGACCCTGCCGTCCTCTCGAACCCTGGCAGTGCTCTGGTCCCTAGGAAGGTGAGACAGTTCCCTGTTGTACCGTGTTCATGACTTACTCAGCTCAGCTGAGACTCCATCTCATGTCTATCCCTTGAAGCTTAACTTCCTCATTGTTTGAATGGATTGTATGAAACCTCCTTCTGTTTCCAGCAGTTAATAACAGTTAGCTGAAAGCAGCAATTCTCTGGAGAATGTCTGCAGGTAGATCCTCCTTGTAACAAGGAAACTGCTGTTGTTTCTATCCAGCATGTCCTCAGAAGGCAGCGCTTTCACCCCGTGTGCAGCTTGAAACTGTCAGAGCTGCATTTGTTTTTGCCCTTGGCATTTACAAAGCCTCAATTAGGAAAAAATCTCACATACTAGTTATATGCAGGCTGTGGACACAACAGGATAGTCACATGGATGAGTGAAAGCTGTGCCTTGGTGATCAACAGGACCAGGATTCTACATGGTATATCACAAAGTATATTTTTGTATTCGCTGATTCTGCTTCCCCCTTTCTTCAGCAAGCCCTTAAAAGGTATCTGGTGTCTCCAGGTGACATGAAGCTGGTTGGCAGAGTTAGTTGAGTCATCCTGGGGAATTAGACTTTTTGAAAGCCAGCTAATACAGTATTTCCTTTAAATCCTGTATTCCCTATATCTATCTTTAAATACAGATATCTCCTCCTCCTCTCTCCCCTTTCACAGTCATTAAATGAAAGTGAGAATTTCAATTTCTGAAATGGTTTATTTACCTAGCTTTGCCTGGGACTTACCAACTGCAGCAACGTCAGGCAGAGAAGTTGCATTAACCATAAACATTCGCCCTCTGTGGCGTTTAGGCTGGGAGGCAGCAGCGCTGGCACTGCCCAGCAGCGCACGTAGACGTCTGAGGTCACAGAAACGTATGGGCACTTGGCTTCTTGATTTTAACTGCTTTGTGAAAACAGATGGTTGCTAAAGGCTGCGAGGAGAGCGGTGTTTTGAGGCTTTTTTTGGAGAAGCAGCAGCGTGGTTGGCCGTGGCTGGCTGTCCTGCAGGTGGCAATGCACAGCAAGGAGACAGCGCGGCGGAGGGATGCGAAGAGAGCGCAGAGTCAAAATCAGCTTGCTTCACAAATGTGTGGCAAAATGCCGCCTTCTGCTTCCGACTAGCGCAGCTGCTGCTTTTGCTAGAGCCAATAATAAATCCGAGTCCTGGTGGAAAGAAGCGCTGGAATCATCGTTGGGATTGCCGTGTGTTTGCCATTCGGTCTCTGGGCTGGGTTGGGAAAGGGCGTTTAGGATCTTATTCCCTCCATTTTTCTGTTTGCCATCTTTTCTCCCTTTGTTTATGCTATGCATAGAAGTCATTGGTGTAAGGGGAATGCAGTAAAATACCCGCAAGCCAAGTTATAGCTTCTGTTTCTGTAGGTGCACCAAAGGGTTTCTTTCCTTGTGGTATCCTTCCAGCTCTTTCTGGTGGGCACTTTGCTGCCAGATAGTCCCAGCTGTTTCACTACACGCTCAAGCACCAACCATGTTTTCCAGTCTTGTTACCACAATATTTCATATTCGGAAGTTCTCTTCTGAAGTCTTGGGGCTTAGACTTATGTTTTCAGTACAGTAAGAATATTCTGCAATGCACTTTCTTTGTAAGATGTGAGTACTTTCAGCTTTAAACAGTCACCGTCAATTTTTTCACACAATTTTTTTTTGCTAATTGAGATACTTTTGCAGCTAATGGTGACATTTACAAAAGAGAAACTAGAGAAACTCTAGCAGACCACTCACTGAAATCTAGTGATCTTGAGCATAGACTTCATTACTCTTCCTGTGATTTTGTTCTGTCCGTGTTTGATTTGATTAGAAATATTTCCAGTGAAGCAGGCTGCAGTATTTGAAGTGCTTGATATTCTTTAAGCTTTCTTCAGTGCTTAAGGAAATACAGAAAAACCTTGCATTTTTTTAGCCTGTATTGTTTTCTGATGTTTTTTGTCTGTGGATCTCAGAAGCCTTAGTAAGGCAAGGGATGGTAGTGAGTATGCACTGTGGTAATGGATATGCATGGCTCTTGTAGTGCAAAGTTTCTAAAAATGATGCACTACCATTTGTGCACACAAATGAAAAGGCTACCAAAGAGAAACAAACGCATATAAGGCAGGTTTGCTACTACAGATGCTGAAATTTGCATGTCTGCGTGAAAAGATATGAGTGTGACTTAAATTTTGCAGATGTAAGTAGAAGGTTCAAATGTTTTCTGATGTAGTTAGCAACATTTCTGATTTATTGATTTTTATTTTCCTCCAAATGTATGTACGCCCATTATTCACCTTATTGCCTTTGAAGTATTTAAAAGAAGTCTGCAATGTAAATTGTAGTAAGTTAATTTAAATAGAGTTTTACATAATATCATACGTAGGATGGTGAACCCAGAATTTGAGGCAACCTTCAAAACTTGTGGGTTTTGTATCATTTTAGGTCTTTCCCTTTATTTCTTTGTACAGAACCTTTTCTGATGACTTTTGCTTTTGCAAAATGTCACATATTTTAGCCACTGTCAACTTCCTTTGCCACATTTGATTTATGCTTTTTTTCAGGATCGTATGAGGTGATTAATGAATTGACTAAGCTATGTAGATCTGTTTTTCACATTTGTTTTTAGAGCAGCAGAAAGTTCAAATTAATTATTAGTAGTCTATAAAGAATTTAACCAATTTACTCTTCATCATGCAGTGTATTTTTATCACCTGTATCAAAATGTGTTTGTGGTGTCCTCAGAAGTGGGTTCTTCTGCTCTCTTACCATACTTGGTTAATCTGGCAAACTTAATTGATGAACTTTCGCAACAGTGTTGAGGAAGGGCATCCAGCAAGGTTTGTTCAATTTCAGATCCCTGGTTTTACGACAGCAAAGTTTCACCTGAGAACTGCAGCTTTGGTGATTTATTATTTTGTAGCACTGACTGTGACCCATTTCTGCTGTTCTGATCTGTCTAGGATTTCCAGGCATTGCAGGGCATGCTGTCTTCCAGTTGTACTACTGGAAGAAAAAGAGTGTAAAGATGAGCAACTCAGTTCAACCCTGAGTTTCATGGGTCTGCCCTGGGGCAAGGCGTTGAATGAGGAGGTTACTGCACTGCAGGGAGCTGCATATTTCTCATCCTTGAGAGGCACCCGAGCATCCAATAATGATGTGCAAAACCAGAAAAGAGTTGGAAACTCGGGAGATTCCTTTGATTCAATGCTCTGGCCACAGCCAGAAATAATATAATGTGGCACCAGACTGATGGTATCTAGCTGTAGTGGTACTCTCAGTAATGATGGTGACGCAAACCAGACTCATCTTTTCTGGTGGCAAACATTAGAGTGCAATAGCCCAAAATAGCAGTTTTGGCATCCTTTTTTCCCCATTCATTTCCCATTCAGTTGTATCATCATCGTTATTATTACTATTTATTAATAATACTAATTTGATGATGACAATGCTAGATTTTCTTTGAACTTTTTCTCTACTTTTGACACTCCCTTTGCTGAATTAAGCTGTATTTGGAACTCTTCTAATAGAGTATTTCTGCCATCTGCTCTCTGCAGCAACTATTCAAATTATTTGCAACCCTCTGTGCCAGCAGGGGTGAATATAGCACAGTTCTTTAAAGCTACAGATTTCCTGACTGACATATTTTCACCCTGGAATATACCACAACTGATACAGATCCCTAATTCTCTGGGGTAGGGTGGGGATGGAAGATTATGCTTACATTTCCAATGATTTCACTGTCTGACTCTAAGGAAACTGTTATCTCTCAGCTTTTACAGGACAAATCAAGAGAAAGCTGGTACATTTTTTTTTTTTCCCAGTTTGCTGGTTTTGAAGGTTCTCCTTCCTTTACAGTCTCAGCCTGTGCTAGAATCCTCCAAATCCTGAATACTGTAATTTGTTCACAGCATGGAACACAGCACATCATGTGCCTGCACTTGGTATTCTATCTGTCATTCAGAATACAGGTCCCTCTCTGTTTTCCTATGATTGAAGAACTGCAGTAGTCTGTCCTACGTTTGTCCTGCCTCTTGAGATATTCACCTGCTGTAATAAAAGGAATGATTTTTCTACTTCATGTTCTATATCACTTCTTCCTAGTAAATCAGAGTTGTTTTTGAAATGCAAACCCAAGCTCAAGGTAACAGTGGATCTGCATAAACACTTCCTAGCCTTAACTTTTGGGAGAAATTAAATGAAGACAGGAAAAGTAATGTGCATGTTACTGTGAAAAGAAGAATCTCAAACTGCATTAGAAAGTGTCAGACTATTATAAGGAGATATCTAATCACCCTCTGTGCTGATGGGCATACATGTCAGCTCAGAGTTATAGGCAGTTCTGGCCCATTTGTGGCCTCCTCAGTTAAGGAGGTTTTCAGAACAGTATCAAAGTAACTCCAAAGCCAGCAGAAACCTTTTTAGCTTTCAGCAAGTGTTTATTCATTTTATAGACATATACACTTTAGCTATAACATGAGAAAAGCATGCAGCCTCCACCCCACTCTGTATGTTCAGGCTCTGTAGGAACCACTGACCATGCTTGTGTTATGGGCAGCAATTTCTCCCAGCGTTTAGGCCTGGTAATCTCTTGGTTTGGGCACTAAAATAATACAATGTAATACAATCTCTAGGCCCCTCAGATGGAGATAATGTTGAAAGATTTTAAATCATATAAGGATTTTTGAGAATTTCCGATGAAGTTACTCATTGCTATAGCTACAGAAATATAAAGAACAATCAGCAAAGGAAAGGTCTTTAGCATGGTGCTCTCCTAAGTACCACAGGTGATTTCTAGGAACGTTCCTGTTTTGCAGCTATTAATAGGTACTGCCCATACTGTGGTTCATACTCATCCAGTTGCTTTTTCTCCAAAGGTTGCTGTCAGAGTTTTTAGGAAGCTGCCAACATCCTTTCTGCTTTACTCTATACTGGGTACTATGAGAGGGGCTGTGCGTCACCATCATTGCTCTTCCTTTTCTTATGGCTGTTTTTTGTTATAGTTGTGACGTACTGCTTTTTTATTACCAGGAGCTTGGCTTTGTCTATCTTAAGGAATTTTGACCTCTTTGCATGTTGCGCAATTTATGTATTTTACACATACATGCATTTTACACATACATGTGTAAAACCTCTGTCATGGAGTGCATAAGTGCACTGCTCCTTTGATGGTCATTCGAACTGCAGGCAGGTTTTATATTACTCACTGGGCTGATAACCTCCTATTCTGCACATTGCCTCACTTCTTTTGAACTCAACTGCTTTTTGGACACTTGGACTTCTGTAGAGTTAAAATCTGTCTAGGCAGCATCATCAAAGAGTTACAAGACCAAGAGAGGTGGAGACTGGCACCATATGAGGGTCCTAATCCCTAGAACAGAAAGCCAGGCCAAAGCTATGTGGAAGTAACAAGAGCTCTTGCTTTTTAGTGCAATGTTAGCTTTAGCAAAGGTGTTACACAGAGAAGTTAAAAAAGCAGGTAATTCACATGTGTGTGATTGAATCTTCTGAGACGCCCATTGCACATCTTCTTCTGGGAAGACCACCTGCTAGCTAGTGAAGGAGTATGAGCTCTGACTCCATCTTCAATCAGTAGTTGGCCTATAGGCTGAGGCTGCGATCAAGAGGTTGCCAATCATAAGACCACTAACAAATTTAGAAGCTGGGAGTGTAGTTCTGGAAGTAATAAAAAATGATTCAAACCAAATTAAAATGCAGGAATGCGATGAAGCTAAAGCTCAGAATAAGTAGGACAGCTTCTATGGCTTATGTAAGTTTTCAGATTAGGTGATCTAGTGGTAAATTTTTTGAATCTCTGAATAAAATGTCTCCCTAAAGAAGTTCATTACTGTATGGAATCATCTGTTCCCATATAATAGAGTGAAAATATTTCCACCTGAGAATATTGGTAAAAATCTTTGTCTTTACAATCTCTACCAAAACATTTAAAACCAGGTCACTGCCCAGTGGAGTTTTCCTGAGTGGAGCACTAAACTCAGTATGTGTGAACGCAGAGTTTGGCTCAGGGTTCAGCTTCAACTAGAGTTGGGTGGCAAACAATTTTCTAATCCCACAAAATTTTCTGACTTTATCTTATAATATTTTCCACCTCACATCAGGGTGAATCAGAGACTTTTCAGACTGGTTCAGTGAAAAGAAAAAAGGAAATTCCACAGTTTATTAAATGTCTTGTTGATCAGAAGAGTTATGTGAGATACCAAAGATAAATTTCCATCATGATTTGAAAGAAGAGCTAACGCGGGGCTTCACATAGCCCAAAATGAGTGTTTGGTTATTTGTAGTTCAAATGTCCATTGTCTCCATATTTCTCTGTTTTAGCAGAAATTGAATGCTGAAGCAGAGGAGCCTGCTTAATTATTTGTTTTCTGCGACTTCTGTATTCTTACAGAAATTTTTGCTTTGATTAAACAACAAAAATACATATCTATCTTTTTTTCTTATTGTACATTTACAGTATATCTTTTCCCTTTTCATTTGTCTCGTTTTTCACATCTCCTCCCTTGCACTTTCCAGGTTTCTCCTTTCATGATCCGAAAACGCTGCTGAATACAAATAAGCCAGTAGTTAGTCCAATCCCAGACGGTCTTTTGTTCAGGTAATTACTCGGAACCGCAGCAGCTCTTAAGTGCCCTGACTTCCCTGACTGAGATTGACTGATTGAAAGATTAGGCAAGACAGACATTTATAGCCAACCTGGTAAGAAGAAAGAAAAAACGTAGACTTATTTAAATAAAGTGTTTTTTTTTCCTTTCTTCCTCCCCCCACTGTATTGAGGAGGCATCCTGAATGTTATCCAAAGTTATGTATTTAGGTCGGAGCCAAGCTTGTTTGGTTGGAGCAGAGGTGAGCGTCTCTCCAGCCACTGCTGAATGGTGCTGGAGCCATGCTGGTATCGCTCCTGCAGCCGGTATCACACCCCGCAGGAGGACTAACTTCTTAAAGAAGAAATTCTACCGAGTTTCTCAGAGAAGATAATGCAATTCTCCTTACAACAAAACCAATGATTTAGATTTATACCTGATTTATTTGCCTTGGTTTCTTACTTGCTAATGACATTTGTTGGTATATACCAGATGACACAACCCATTTAAAACAATTAAAATTGTCTTTGAAACCTGTATCCCCATCTTATCAGTATGGCCACAGCAGATTCTCAGTAAGTAATAGTAACATTTTGCAAAACAAACAACATACCTTGTTTCTATATGGAAACAAATAAACTTCTTGTAAGCCCTGCTAAAATATATTTAATGATTCATATAAAAATGTTACCAGCATATATCTAAGAGACATATTCATAAGCAAATACATAAAGTCATATCCATAAACATGAAAAAATATCCCAGGGCTCACAGATGAATCAGAGTAAATGTATTTACGATATTGCCAGCAGTGGTTTTTTGGAAGAAAATCTTGTTAATGAGGCACTGAATGACGGAGAAACAATGCTACATGTTGGCCTCTTTTTTAAAAGATTAGAATCTATAAAATTACTGGCAGCTTTACATAGTCTAGAATGGCTACTGTTAGAGCATTTAATGTAAATTGCACTATCATAGTCTCTCCTGAATTATAGTCAGTATTACAGCTGTACAGCTCCAGGATCAAACAGAGCATAGGTTTCTATCCCCAGTGTAGATCGGTAGCAGAGCTACTCTACTCCATGGGGCTCACCCTATAGAACAGCTATACTAATGCATGCTTGGGTGGTGGAGCCAAAGCTCCTCCCTTTTCTTGCCTTTGGACCTTACGTGTGTGAGCAAGAAAGCAAAGGAGAATGATCCTTAGAGAAGGCTGCTTTCTCTCATGGCTTCCATGGGGACCTTGGGGTGAGCAGCCTGGAAAATTCACCATCACTCCCAATACACAGCATGGGAGGTGCCAGTAGTGCCCTTTCCAGCAGGGCCGTTCACCAGCTAGAAGAAGCCTTTTGTGTTGTCAGTCCTGAGACATTTTGGCTGAAGAAGTCAGAGAGAGAAAAAAATGCAGTATATTTTCAGTACAAAGCTTTTGATGTCTAACCACGTTGTCTGGGATTAATCATTGTGCTCAGTCCTAAGATTTTTAAAACTGAAACATTATAATTTACTCTCTGGTCCTCAGACTACTAATATCAGTGAAGCATGTTCCCTTGAAATTAGTAAGCTGTTTGGTAATAACCTTGATGTACAAACAAACAGACAAATATTCAGAATTAAATATTGAAGAGATGGAAAGATAAAGAAAACAGAAGACATAAAAGTTCATAGATTTGTGTACTCAGATAATTCTATTATCTGTTTCAAGAGTTACCCAGCATGATGTATAATTTCTATTAAAAATATCAAAACACTGTCTGGACTTATCTAAACAAGTGAACATCCCTAAATCTTTGTTTTATGACATCCTAAGAAAAATGGTACGCATTTATCCATGCACTTCACATTCTAGTCTTTGCTCAAAACACAGCTTTAGCTACAATAACAAGGAGGAAATCAACCTTTCTTGAATCCTTAATTTCCCGTGGAATTAAATGCCTCTTTCTCTTGAGAAAAATGTTTCAGCTTGCAGGTTGGATAATCTTTTCACTTTTCACTCTTTAACTATGCAAAAAAATGCATACAACACTAATCATTCCCTTCTACAACTTTGTCCTCTAAGACCTGTGCAAACCACATTTATTCTCTAGGAGCAATTCACAAGAAGATTTTTACTTAAGGCAAAGGTGGGGTAAAAATCAGCTCTGTTGAGATTTATATCTGGGAAATGTATCTAAAATTACACTTTCAATATCAGTTCACTGAGAACCGATTGCCTAACTGAGCTGCACTTTGACAACATATTCAAATAAAAATAAATTCTTTGTCACTGGGTATATTTTGAAAATATTTTCACCAGATATTCTCTGGACACAATAGAGGAAATTCCAAGGGCTAATCCAACATCCCTGTTTGTTAGAATATTATCTTATTAGAATATTATCTCTATGATCAAACCTCAAGTAAAGCTAAATATGAAGTATCTTTTCCTCAGATGAGTGGAGAAGTTAACATGCAAGAATGAATGAAGTGAATTGTTTGAGATTTGGTTCAAGGCATTAATTATCTACAAAAAGTTCCAGTTGTCTGGATACGTGAAGGTTTCTCAGTCTGCTTTGCCAGCTGAATGTTACAGATCTCTCCATGACAGTACTCACTCCTTCTTTAAACCAGTGCCTTTTCCTTAATCCAAAAAAAGTGTTAAAGGCCATATGGAATAACTGAGTTTGAAGGAAAAGTTGTATAAATTTGGGGCCAAAAATATTGATTGGGTTCTATAAGGAAGGGTCAGAAGGGTCCCTGTTTTATGAATACGTTATCTATCAGTAGAGATCTGGAGAGAAATGTGCTGGTAGTCCTGTGTCTGCTGGAATGACATTAAATTTATTATGCAGTGAATCTGCCCTGGTCTTGGAAAAGGAAAATATCTAACAGGCTAAAGGAGTAAATAAAGCGGAGATGGGGGAGTAGGTAGGATTTTTTACTCATGTGATGTGTCCTTTGCAGGAATCAAACAGGATTCATATTCTTATAGTGCTATTTAAAGCTGAAAGCCTGTTTTTCCAATTAGACGTGTGTATCTGCATTTGCAGTGTGCCACTGGCAAGGTAAATGGGATCAGCAGTAAGCGTTACTGAAAGCTGCAGCTGGCTGACAGTTGCAATTTTACAAAACTCCCTTTTTTTTCCCCCTCAGAGTCTGTGCAGATATGAGTTTCAGCAAAACTTGCCTCCAGCCTCTTTCAACTTTCTTTTTAATTAAAAAGCTTAATTGGGACTAATGAAAATTCCAATTAAGCTTTTTAAATAAAACCCAAAAGCTCAAAGTGGCTGCAGTTGCAGATAACTGCTGCTGCAACCCATGACTAGCAATTCTATTTGGGCAAGGCTTTTGTTTCACTGTAATAAATATTGTGGTTTATGATTGTACCTCCACATCTTTCAGGAGTACTGTACCTTTAAGTCTCACAGAGCTGTCCTTTGCATGTGAAATATGGGCATGCTTGTGAACTTTGCGAAGTGCAGCACAGGGACTCAGGTCTCCATGGGTTTCTATGCATACATGCCCCTCAGCATCAAGCCATATGTTATATCTGTAAGCAGAATAACAGCGGCAATAAATGCTGATCAACCAATTTCCCTGTGAATTCATGTGATTTTATAGGTAAGAGAAAAGAGGAGCACCAAACTCTAAATGATTTTTCCACCAAACGCTTTATCTATTGTGTCTAATTATTTGGGCCAGCTTGGTGGCTTAATTTTATGTAACAATTTATGCTCTTTATATGTGTGGCTTTTCTTCCTCAGAAAGGACAATGAGAAAATGCATGAATTAGATCTTATTCATTATGATATCTGATTTCAGGAGTCGTCCATAGATGTAATCAAGGAGAAGTGTAAAACACGTGAAAGTACCTGGTACTATTAATGTTCTGTAGAGGAATCACTGAAACTTCTACTGTTCTGCTTTTGGTGCAGAACTGCGTAGAAAGTAGCACTTGTTTCTGGTGGTACGTCAGCTACATGCATAGGGACTGAGCATGGTTAAAGTAGAGTAATTTGAAAACTATATTGCTACATCATTAATGTATTTCTTTTGCCCAGTTCAACTTAGTATTCCCCTCTGTATGGCACGAGGTACCTATAGGTCTAGAGAAGTCATTAAATCACAATAAACCGGAAAGAAAATAAAGAAGCAGCTGGCAAGGATGAAGTTGTTAAAAGGGAGAAACTTTACAGAGCACTGACTGATGCTTACTGGTGCTGCACAGCAACTCTGAGAGAAGTAAAGCCTGGACCATCACTGAACGGTGCTGCTGGCCCAGCTGTGCATCATTCCCAGCTCCAAGGGCACGTGCCGAGAGATGGCAATAGAATGTCAGGCAGGAAGAAAAGAAATCTTGTTGTTGCCTACATTCATTGCAAATTCTAGGTTATTCAGTTTCTTCCAGCATAACCTGCAAACAGGGACCTGGTCTGGTAGAAGTAGCGACACTCAGTTCAGGAGCTTGGAGTAGCAAAAGGAGGAGGGCGTTTAACTTTATGTGGCTATCTGACTGTTTCCAGGGAATGCTCTATGATGGTTCATTAAATACTTCAAGGATCTCTGGAGCAGAGAAATCATCCTGCGTTGTCAGGGAAGGCAGGCCAAGCAGTTTAACGGGAGGTTTAATTTCTGTTTAACTGTATTCTTTGGTGAAAATATCAGATTGAGTTGACCTTACTCAGGAGTGTGGTCCCAGACAAACCCCATGGTTTACTGCTTGACCGCCCATTTTTTCCACCCTTTAATTCAGTTCAAAGTTGGGATGTTTCATGATGCTGACTATGCCTGAAATTCACAGGACTGCTTCCCTTACAGCTTCGCAGGGGGTTTCTTATTTTTTTTTTTCATTTATTATTGACTGATTCTTAGCTCTTCTTGTTTTGAAAGCCTACTTGTGTTGGCTCCAGATACCACTGGCATTAGCTTCACAGGCTTTTCTCGTCAGCTTGATGCACCCAGGTGGCCTTGTCTTTCACTGCTGTGTTTGCTTTCATTTTCTCAGCCATCTGTTTCTGACAAGAATGAATTACAGCCCTGGTTTCCAAGAAGTACACTGATAGTTGTAGCTCAGAAGATTACAGGATAAAAACCCCAGGA
This sequence comes from Opisthocomus hoazin, assembly GCF_030867145.1. Taxonomy (NCBI): domain Eukaryota; kingdom Metazoa; phylum Chordata; class Aves; order Opisthocomiformes; family Opisthocomidae; genus Opisthocomus; species Opisthocomus hoazin. The sequence continues at coordinate 33,807,631 of NC_134416.1, read as the reverse complement.
TGGCTTGAAAAGCAAAATATTCCTATGGAAAACATAAATGCATGTAAACACTCATAGGGCTTTCAAGAAAACAAAAATGCTAGTCTTCTGTTCAGCTAGTATTTAATTTATTAACAATGACGAACTTATTTAATTAAATGATGAATAGAGTTGGTTAGAGAATGGCTATATCACAACACAAAATGTATTTTTTCTCCCTAAATTAAAACCTTAGTATAAAGAATTAAACCAAGTTTCTTGTACTTGTTGCCCCAAATTTTAGAAAGCAGCAACAACTGCAAAACCCTTGGCTGTCTTTAGAAGGAGTCACCCTTCTACCCCAGCCTGTTTCACTGGAAACTTTTCCTCCAGCCCAGTGGTCTAGTAGAGTAATAATGTGGTAGTGTAAACTGATAAGTGTACTTGTGACAGATATAATGCCCTCTGTCACCATGTTGCATTTCTGTCCAGCAAACATACATTTGCCGTAGGTCAAGGGAATTGAGAGAGACTTATTGAAGGTTGGACTTGCTTGGTGAGTCCTCACTTCCCCTCAGTTGTGGTTTTATCTGCTGGATGTGGGCTCTGACTAACAGCTGTATTCAAGGAAAATTGGCAGCTTGAACTCCAGGAAGGTAGAAAAGATTATGTTTCAAATATAGAGCTTTCTTGGTTTTTTTCCTGAGCTTTCTTTGAAAGCATTTTCTGGAATAAATCACAATATCTAATAACCCAGTGAGGCTTTTTAAGTGAAGTTTTAAGAGTGTACCAAGGTTTTATTGAATCACTTTATCTATCATTTCAAATCCTCTTGAAGTTAGTTACAAAGAATAATAGCTATATGTTCAGTCTGAAGAGTCTTAAGATTTAGTGACTCTGGATTAACAAAGATTTCCAACTATCAGTGTTTAAGCTTCACCTCTCTGTCAGTCATTCTTGACAAGGCCAGAATAAGGTACTAATGGCAGTGACTTCAGAGAGGGTGGTTTTTCATTAGTTTAAGCAGAATGTCAATTAAAAAGGAATTGAGATAAAGAACCAGCAACTAGATTAAGTTTACACTTCTTCACGGATGATAAGAAAAATCCATTTACAGGTTCTATTTCAGACTGAATATACTTCCTAAGGTAAAGGCCTCTTACATTATATCTTTAAAAGTCTACTGACAATTTCTGAAAAGATTTAATAGCTATTGTGTCAGAAATGTGGAAGAATTTCTTAACCACTGGAAATAATTATTTCTTACCTAAAATGAATATACTAAAATTAATTTAAATACAATTTCACACCTTTTATGTTGGAATGTTATAATCTACCATCATTTCTTTTCCTTCCATCTGACTATTATTTGCATTCTCTTAGAGCTGACAAAGCCCATTTAAAATAGGAAGAGAAATCTACGTAATCTCTGGATGGGGGAGGACAGCCTGGGGCTGAGTTCCAGCTAAGGAATGTGGGACACTATGGAAGATTGTGTGTGCTATTTTTTACTATTTCTGTGGTCTGTTTGCATGATTTTGAGCCATCTAGTAGGAGTTATGAACTCAGAACTTAGCAGACTGCACAGGACTGGGACAGCACTGGGTTTTGATTGGGCTTAAGGCAAAAGAGGCTTCTACAGGGAATCCCCCTTCTTTATATCCTTATTCCTCCTTTGGACAATACCAGTCTTCAGGGTTCAGATGAAAATTATTGTTTCAGGTGGACTTCCATAGGTATTTATTACCCTGAGCTCACATATTCAATATTTTTTTTTGCTGTCATGCAGGCTAGAAATGTTTTGTCTTATGGAAACTGAGACTGTGATTTAATGTTACTATGTTCAGAGTTGGGCTAGTCATGGGTTTCTACTTTGCCCAGAAGTGCAGACTAGTCCAGAAGAGACAAGTATTTTGAGGGATGCTTCCCAGCAAGAAGTACAGTACGGGCCACAGCGTATGACAAAGTGTAGGAAGGGAAACTCAGACACTTTGGGACTGTGGAGCATGATCTGTAGATTTTGTAAACACTATCAGCAGATCTATAGTGCCTCCGCCTTAATCCATTTCTGCCCACTTTAAAAAGGAATTTTTTCTACCTTCAGATTTCAAGTTTTTTACCTCTCCTATGAAATGGTAAAATACTAGCCAAAAGAATCAAAACTTTCTATCACTAACAAAACAGCAGGTCGTTTCTCTTATAGGTAACCATGTTTTCTCTTATAGGTAATTAAGAAACAGGCAGCAAGACACCCACGTAACCTGGAGGGGAAGAGAACTACTGTTCAGAGACATCCAAAAGCAGGAGAGATGCTGGCAAACTCTGATTCTTCTACGCTGTTTATACTGGTTGACAGAATCAGTCACATTATGCTACTTTTAAATAGCGTTCTCACCTTCCTGAAATGAATTACATGCTTGCAGAGCAGTGATGGTAAACTGAGATTCATAGCTATCATTATTAGCTTTGCAAAATCCTTAACATCAGAGTAGCTATTTGTATTCAGTACCCGTGAATCAGCTGTAATATATTGTGATAAATAATCTGTCCAGAGGGACATCAGCATTGCAGCTGAAGAACAGCCCAGACTAATCCTGTGAAATCTGCTTTGATGCAGTCTGTGAAGTTAGGAGTTGTTATAGCTCTCTGAACTGGGGAGATGGCTATTGTTGGTTGATTCCTCCTGATAAAGAAATTATTGAGAAGCTTTTTTCGAAGTATCTAAACGCCTTGATATTCGTAATTTAAAGCGGATATTTTCAGCAACAGTATGTGACCCCACTGTCTCTATTAGCTATGTATACACCGTTACATTAAAACGTCACCTAGAGTGAAAGGAACATATTTGACCATAATGGTGGGTATTCTTTTGAACCCTATATTCTAGGGTGTCTCTGTGGTTTTGAAGGTTTCAGCTGAATCAATTTCCTGTCACCAGGTTATACAGCACATTCTGTTTCCATTACAAAAGATGTGACATTAAAAAAAGCATGGGAAGATGTGAGGGTTTGTGGCAGCACCAAGCTGAATCTGTAAGGCAACAGCCTGAAATAATTGCAGGTTACAGAAAATAGCCCCAGAAGACCCTCTGAGAGGTCATCTACTTAGTCTGCATGCTGAGGCTTGATTAAGGCTGTCTGAACTATTTTGAGAAATGTTCAGCCTGAAGAAGAGAAGGCTGCGAGGGGACCTTATAAATGCCTACAAATATCTGAAGGGTGGGTGTCAGGAGGATGGGGCCAAGCTCTTTTCAATGGTGCCCAGTGACAGGACAAGGGGCAATGGGCACAAACTGAGGCACAGGAAGTTCCGTCTGAACATGAGGAGGAACTTCTTCCCTCTGAGGGTGACGGAGCACTGGAACAGGCTGCCCAGGGAGGTTGTGGAGTCTCCTTCTCTGGAGATATTCAAGACCTGCCTGGACAAGATCCTGTGCAGCCTACTGTAGGTGACCCTGCTTCGGCAGGGGGGTTGGACTAGATGACCCACAGAGGTCCCTTCCAACCCCTACTATTCTGTGATTCTGTGATTCTGTTTATTTAACCTTCTCTTACAAAGTTCCCACAGCAGTGGGGGAAGATGTGAATTAACACCTTCCACCTACCAGTGAAAGCCAGAAGTGGTGAAGGCCAGAAATCCTGACCTTGTTGGTGCTGGCCAGGTAGCAGATGCTTTTAGCTTTTCTATGCTGCTGGATGGACCTTCGAATTTGTATAGAAGGGAGACACATTTAAGTTGCATAAGAAATCCTTACTTTTCATTTATTAAAATTTCTTCTTTGCACTGTAAGAGCAGTTGTGTTTCTCAATAGGACAAAAGTCTGGGAGTGCTCTAAAAGTCTCCATATGGCAACCTAAAGTAAATGAGATTAACACCCCTGCAGGGAACAGGAAATGTTCTGCTGGTAAGTAGTTTAGTAATTAAGATAGTGTGTACTAATGGGTAACTCTCCTGTCCCTTCATGGCTCAGGGGTCTGTTGCTGACTCTGCTAGTGATCTTCAGCTGCTTTCTCCCTAAGTGCCACTTGTTCCACTGTCCTTCCATTTTCTATGTGGATACTGAGAGTTTATTCCCTGTAGGACATTTAGACAGCAGAAGAAAACGGTGTAGAGGGCTGTGAAAGACCCAGGTGATCCATCTGACTTAAAGGCTGGAAGCTGCACAGTCCAATAGATCGGCTGGGTAAGCACACAGTCCACCACAGAGCAGGAGGCAACAGGTGTCTAAGTAGGACTATTTTAACTTAAGCCCACCAAGGCATTGCTAGGACTATAAAGTGCCCAGGTCCTTGTATTTCCTGCAACCCTGTCATGCAGATGTTCTAGCTTAGGCTGGCACCAGCTCATGGGGCTGAAAGACCTTTTGGCTCGGTGCACGGAGCTGCCATGTTCTGAGCATTGTACCTGGGAAGGGAAAATCCTCTTCACTCCAACTGGTAAATCACCTTTAACCTGGTGCCACACACCGTTGTTCGCTGTATAAGCATTCCTACTATTTCATGCTAAGGCCTTGTACCTTGCCTGGGTAATGTGTGCTGCCAGTTTATTTAGAAATAAGAACCCATTGTTAACACAACTTGTTTCAACCAAACCTCTAGAAGTCACCTGCCAATGAAGAAAGAGCTACAAAAATAGAAAGCTCCATTGTGCCTCTCCCAGGTTATATATTGGAAGTCAATTATTTAAATAATATCTTAATTTACTTAATAGCAATGTAAGGATTTGTAATTTCAGCCACCTTTTATAAATTTTAAAGACAGAGAGAGACTGACAAAATACTCACAACATTTCTGCGCCCGACTGGTTCACAAAGAGTGTTGCTAGTAGGCAGAGCGGTGGGGTAAGGAAGGATGACTGCTCACGACAGCCAAGCAGCTATGCTTAGTCTTTAAGCCTGCCAGCCTTGACATAATTCCTTTAATTTTTCCAAAATCCTCTTGTACATCTTAATTATCCTGTGTAGCCTCATAGGTTCGATTTGATAAGGACAAGCACGAACTGTTAATTTTCATCTTCAGGGTGTTAAAATATCTGATGAGGCTTGTACTAAGAGAAAAAATATAGGCATCTTCTGTGTCAGAATGCAATGCTCTGTGTCTGATGAGCATTCAGTTTATATACTGTACCCTCTAGCAACCTTTTAATTTTCAAACCAATAGTAAACTGACCTTTGCAGGAATACAAGGCACTTGGAAATGCCTGAGATAACTCACCTCCCTATCAGCAGTTTGCCGTCAGCTTTTGCAAGGTATGTTTCAGATGTGGTATCTATCTATAAAATCGTGTAATTTCAAATATTTAGAGATAAACACACAACACGGTACACGAGAGAAACACTGCAGCTGGTTAACCTAAGGAATGTGAGGATAGTTTGTAGACTGGGAAATACGCCAGTCTTTCAAATACAATGCTTTTGAGATGCAGCACAAGCGAAGTTTATATGATTAGGAGATCTATTTTCTTCCAAGTGCTTATAGCAAAAAGATAAAAGCAACAACAAACCCCCAAAGAAATAGTGCCTGTGTTGATTACCTCCTTAATTCTGGCAATCAGATAAGCCTCTAGTTGGGACAAGATCTGCTTGTTTGAACTCAAAGTGCTCTAAGTTGTATCAGTTAATCTTTTCTAATTTACATCAAGTTAAGACCTAAGTGATAAAAGAAATTTTGTCATAGTAATACTTCAAAGTATTGAAAAATGTCCAGTTTTGTTGCTGAAATACTGACTTGTTCTCGTCAAACATACTGAAGCTTCCAGTCACTTGATCTGCTGACCTAATGGGGAACATTACCTGATCATCTTAAACAACCACCATGTAGATGGCACAAATGCAATCAGCCTTAGTGGTTAAAACTAACAATATCATAGAAATTAGACTTTTCCATTCTATAACAATAAGGTTGTGAGACTGCTTTATTAAAATCTGGGGTTTGGGAGTTTTTTTTGTCTATTTTATCAGGAATTGTGAAATAGACATTTATGAATTCTAATAATGTAAGTCATTTCAGATGTAAGAAGAAAGTATGCTGAAAGGAAGCAATAAATTCCAGGGAATTAATGGAGAAACATCAGAAAATAAAGATGAAAAAGAATGGGATGTGGAAAGAGAAAATAATGTGCGCGGTTGTTAGGCAGAGGAAGGTAAGACTGCTCATGACAGAAATGAGTGACTTATGAGTTAGTAGTAAGAGAAGTTTTGTGATAATACTAGAATCAGGAAATGGAAAAGGTGTGAAATTTAAATGAGAGCCTGTGGGGTGTCTGGTCTTCCCCGAGACCAGAAGATCCATCATGTTGTACAGTCAATATTTTGTCAAGCACTCCCTTCACAAAAGTAGTTGGACAGTTGGGGGTAATGACTGGCAAGAATTTATGTGTCAGGTAATGAATTTTAAAAGAACAGCATCTTAATTTGACTGATTTGGTTGCCTGGACCTACCTTTTCCTCCATTCTAGAACCAGAGCTAGAAAGTGTCCTCCCTGGACAGAGATAATTTATAAAACAATGCTTTGGGTCCCTTCTTATTTTGAGTAAATTAAATAAATTTCAAATAAGAATTTTATGGTGGGAAAATGTATTGGAGTCAGAGCTAGAGGAATGTGTGGTTGCAGGAGTCTAGTTATAGATATATAATGTTTTGGCTAGAAATTTGGAAATACTGGTTGTAGTTGCAGAACAAAGATGCATTGATCTAGCAGTTTTGTAGCTCTTTCTGGAAAACTCTTGGAGTTTACCCAGATTTATCACTTTTATGTGATAAAAGTAAAAAAATGGGTATCTTTCATGTGGCTTTTTCCAACCTACCCTATCAATATAGTGGAGAGGTACTGATGAGTCCTGTTTGTCTCTATGTCAGAAGTTGCAGCTCAAGCAGGGTCATCAATATAAACAAATATTTACTATGAAAAATATTAAATGTAATTGTTCAAAGTTCAAGCAGAAAGGTCACAATCTTAGGGATTTTTATCAATTATTTGGATCAGGGCATAAATCCATTACTTAAGGGCTTTGCTTTGATTTTCTGTGTAAACCTGTGTGTTGCAATTTCTAAAAGAAAACACTAGAAGAAACAGCTAGTTTGACCTAACCAAAGCAAAGAAAGTTTATATCTCAGTTTTATCTTCTTTAAACTATGTATACTTTCTTCAGAAGCCCCAAATCAACATTACTCACTCTCACAAACTGATGCCAAACCCCCCAAATATCTGAGCAACAGGGACTGACAACTCTTAAATAGCCGTGGAATGTACTATTGGTAGCAGTGGGAATGTAAAGGAAGATGGTGGATATTTGTGTAGTCCTGTGTTGGAAACTTTGCTCAGCCAATATAGGAATGCATTCACATACCCTTTAGAATTTAGAAATGTAGCAAACCACTAAAACATAGATAAATTAAATGGATTCTTCATATTCATAGGCTCCCTGCATGGTATTAGATTGTTTAGCTTTCATGGTTTATTTTGTTACTTTCGATGGTGCTATTAATCATACTTTCTCATTTCCTTTCACTGCTAGGATATGACAAGGATTTTCTTTCACCTTGAAAAATTACATATTCTGAGGAGTATCTTTGCAATACTCCCATGCACTTAGCACACCCTGCTGAGCAAAGGCAGCTTGTTTTCTGCACTGCACTTCATTCCAAAAGATGGTTTCAAAACCGTAGGTTTGATCTCTCTCTTGGTAGTGAAAGATCATAAACAAATATGTCTTTCAAATTATTTTTCTACTGTAAGCTGTTATGATTCCATCGAAGAGGAAACTGAACTAACTCAATAAGCAATGGACCATAAGGCAGTAAACTGATACATTGTTAATTTTTATTGCTAAAGTTTCTTTCTACTACTCTGATTCAAAATACTGTTCGTATTTTATTATGCTGATTTTTTATGATTGCAAAGGCATGTCCTTCTGACAGTCTACTCAATATTTTTTTTGAGATATGTGGCTGTATCAAGTGACAAGGCAAGGAGTGTAGCAATATCTCCATCCAAAGAGAACAAAGAAAGAGACCAGACAAATTACAAATGGACCTGGAAGTCATTGGCCAGGGCTAACACAGCACCAGGCTGGCTGCTCCAGGAACCTGCTCTAGAAAGGCCTTGGAAGAAGAGCATTGAATACCTGATGAAGAAGGAAGCAAGGGATGTGAAAATAGTACCAAAAAATTGTTTGTGGCAGGTGCTCAGGAGCTAGCTAAGCAAATACATGAGCTTTGGCAATCTCTTGTGTCCCTTAGCATTTTGATATATTATAATAGCAGACTGAGAGCCCAGGGGGAGCTGGACCTTAGAGATTAGAGATCTGTAGACAGAAGTTCTCATTTGGTTGCAGAGGTGGCTGCTCTGGTTCAGGTCATAGGGATATTTCTCCCTGCTTCTGCACTGTGTTTAATAGCACACTATAAGTGACATGTTTGTTTTCCTTCCTAGCCTTAATTTCTCATGTTAGTTGATTACTTAGCAGAATGAGACCCCAGTCTTGATCAGGCTCTGCCATGATCCATCTGGCCAATATAAAATCCTGTTTAAAAGTTATCAAGATACTGATTTTGCAGACTCGATTCACAATGTGGCTTGTTAAATAAATCTGAATACAAAAACACAATCTGCTCCACCAGATTGGGTTTTGGTCCTTCAGGTCCATTATTCCAGCATTTGCTTTGTCTAATGTTTCAGCAGAAGGGAGAGGACTGACATAAGAGAGCTTGTGAACAGTATGAAGGTTTCCGAAAGGACAAAATTCCATTTTTAATCCTATGTCATTGGCTACTGCCCATTACCCACATTTATCCCATCAGAAATAAATTTTAATTTTTTTTTTTCTGAAAATGATCATTTCCTTTCAAAGTCCAATATAAGACATTGTAATCCCTGCAGAAACAAATTTCACAGTCTATCAGCAAACTGCCTGGAGAAATGTTCTCTTTTCCTTCAAAATCACTTATTACAGTGTTCTCCTTCTTATGGTTAATGTGTATTTCAGGTTAACACGGATATTATGGAAATCTAACCCTCCTTTGAGGGTACTGATGTAAATCAGAGATAATTCAGTTTATCCCTAAGGTTAGCTCAGATCGATTTAGTCCTTTGTACTGGTCTCTGATAAAGTCCCTGACTTGCAGACTTTGTTGTAAATTGGATAATATTCCTCTATGAAATGAGTGTATGAAGAAAAAAGACATGCATCTGTGCTGCATTTTCTTGTGACTGTGGAAGACTATTTTCAAACATTCTCATGCAGGCAGCCAACGTTACAGTTTCTTACGAATTGCATTCCATAAACTTCCTACTTGGCCCACCACCAGTGACAACTATACAGGGATAAACAGGGATTTAGTGTCTAAGTACTAGACTGGTCATTGTAGTCTCACAGCTAGATCTTCAGAAGCTTTGGTGAGCCATTGCCTAATCCTCAGAGCATCTACATGCTCTGGCTGTGTTTCTGCCAGCACTGTTCCCCAGCAGCCTAAATCTTAAGAGTGTTGAGAATTTTCTGTTTGCACTTAGGTGGCTTTGTGTTGGAGTTGGCTAACTATACATCCGTTTTCCTGTCTTGTTGGTGTGACATGACAAGCTGACAGTTTGCAGCATGGTTTTTAAGCCTAAAGAAGAAGGAAACGGTGTTTTCCTTTCCCCATCCTGTAGCCTAACCTTTGAGAAACTGCACGATATGCATTACCCAGATAAAGTGCTATCTGGTCTGTGGACACTTGGATCTTCCAATAGCTGGGGACCTTTCATGTGATCTGTCACATCTCTGGATGAAAATATTCAGAAATTGTGGGCGTCAGCCTTTGTTTTCCCATCTTGTAGGTGTCTGTGTTGAACAGGCTGTGTAGGTGCCCTGCATGGGACTGTAATGTCTCAAAGCATCTCAGCTGTGAATATTACAAAGCTGAATTTGTGGCACTCAGGTTCCTGTGTGGGACCCATCTTAGGAAGGAAATATTTAATGAGGTCACAGGAATCCACACTGAGTGGTTCTCTGACTTTTAAAAGGACTACTTAGGTCGTAAGACAGCAGTGGGGTAGTATTGGGTCTCAAGATAGCATTCACCCTTGCTTAGTTGTAAAACTGAGACTGGAAGGCAATTCAGCTTAAGCTATATTTTCTGTGCCTCTTAGACTTCCATTTGGTCCCTGCTTCACTGAGAGCTGCAGCAGCAAATGTCTGGTCGATAACAGGCTGGGCATAACACCTCTGTTTCGAGATGTTGGTAGGAGAATGGCACTCCTGTTATTCACTGAATCCCAGCATACTCTTTTGCCAAATTCAGAATGGAAAGTTTCCAAGGCTGGGTTGATTTTTCTGAGAGCAAACACATTCTCATTCTAATGTTGCTCTAATATCTTCCTCATTGTATAAATTTACAAACACTGGTGTAAGTTGATACTAACACCAGATAGGCGTAAAAATTGTTAAGGCTGCCTGGTTCAAATAATACAATTGCAAAGATGTTTCTGCAGTGTTTACAGTTTCATTTTTATTTGCTTGGTGTACAGATGTAGTGAAATTTACTGTCAGTCCATTTAATTCTTTAACACAGTGCTTAAAGTTCAAAATATATTTCTCGTAATTTATAACGCTTTACTGAACTCATGTAGTCTTAAGAACCCTTCTTCAGAAAATATTTAAAATTGCATTTACCTGGTTTAATACATAATTAATAGATATTTGTTTGGTTCTGCAATAGCTGCTTTTTAGAAAGGCATACATGTGCTGGTTGCTCTTCCAGTCAGCTTATCATTAGGAGTGTGCAAAGAACAAGTATTAACGTCAGTTTAAATGTTCTTGGCAGTGAGAAAGTAGATATTTTTATTATGTTATAATCACAAAGCTCTGAAAATATAAAAAATTATAGGGTGAGCTATCAAATCAAGAACTATTGAAATAATACCAGAAAAGCTGGAATTCAGGTGAGACAATACTTGTACTTACCAGATGTTTCTATTCACTGCTGATGCTCACAGAAGGGAGTCTGCTTGTAAAAGATGGAGGCTGTCAGCTTAATTTGTGTAGCTGTGAGGAATAAAGGCTAACCCATGCCAATTTTATTCTGCTGACCTTAAAAAGAGATGGCTCAGTATTCCATTACCATTTCCCTGAACCACCTAAATGCACTTAAAATTTTTCTAACATTGTTTTTAATGATAAATATGAATGAAATTGATGCAATAACAAAGGTAAATAAAATAAAAAACCCCCATATTCTGCATCTAATAGGGTGAGCTGAGTAACTCACTGTCTTCAGTGCTTAACTAACTAGGCCTACTGTTTGGCTTTTGTGCACAGGAGACAGTACGTAATTCAAAAGCTTTACTTTCAAGACTTACTGAAATTTGATTTTGGAAGTGGTGAAAGCATCATAAACCCACATCAGTAAATCTACACACACATGCTAAACCTAGCCATCTATCAATTTATATGGAATTTAGCCTTTCCTGTCTCCCGCAGAGAGGTAAATCTGTGTATTAAATTTTGTCTATGTCCATTTCCAAAGACAAAGAAATAGAACAAGTATTTATCAAGGGATAAGTCTCTTTATAAAATATTCTATTCCAGTATTTTAAAGCTCTCCCCAAGACTGAATCTGATTTTCCCTGATGCTTTCACTATGGTGCAGTTTTGCTGTCTCTTCTTGTGTTTCTTCGCTGCTTGCACGCCTTGGGAAGAAGAGGGAGGCTGCCAGTGTGACCCATACTCTCTGCCCCTGGTGCTACACTGCAGCAACAGGAGAGTTGTCCTTCCGTGATACCCTTGGGAGACATTCAATAAATCCAGGAGCTGCTTAGGATTTGATGAAATAGCATTTGAGCACCTGAGACTTTGAAAGAGCACCTTAAGTTCAGATATTCCCATCTATATACCTTGCCACCAAAAAAGGTAAGAGCACACCTACTTAGAAAAGGAAGCTGCAGTTTGTTTTCAATCAGTGTGGGCTGTTCAGCTAACAAACAAAACAATAGATTTTCTCAAATCTTAAAAAAATTCAAACTTACAAGGTGCATTTGCCCTTGAACATAAAAGCTACTTATTAATTCCAGGGTACGCTCAACACTCGGGTAACAGAGCATTTTGAACACAAACACAACAAGTGTGGTAATAATAGCTAGTGTAAAATGAGTTATTTTGTGTCTCTAGATTTATAAACATTAATGAATTAATATATATTCTATCTCCAGCCAGTTAAATTAATCCTCTCAGCAGAACCAATATAAATTTAGACTATTTTTGCAGATGATTTTGCTTACTTCTGATCCCCTTTAGTACATAATGTTCTGTAGCTCCAAGATAATTAATACTTACAAGTGTAGATGTTTAGATGAGTCAGCAAAGCTGACATAAAGTTGATGACACCTTGTATGCCCAAAGGAGCTGACATTCACTGCTTAATGAAAAAAAAATTCTGATTTTCAGGACGATTATAGTGCTATAGATTAATGTGCCAGTAAGTCTATTTGAAAACAATATCTTGTGCTTGCATAGCAAATTATATAACTCAGATTGCAAGAAAGAACAAATGTGAACATAACCCATTAAAGAAACAAGTCAAGAATAACCCAGCTGAATTCAAAATATTGCAGTTTCAGCTAGCATTAGCTGATCTGCTTTAATCTTCACTAGCTCTGTTAGGCAGCAGTTTCCTCATGCTGAACTTGGTCTCCATTTGAAGAAGAGGCTGATTGCAGTTTCCACAACGAATCTGTAAGGGTGCTCTCATTGTCCCCATCATTTTACCTCTTCATCTTGAAAATTTCCTGTTATAAAGCAAGCAGTCTGTGACTTCATACCAATGCCTGTGTATTGCACCTCTTTCTGCATTATTTTGCTTTTCTTTCACCCGAGAAGCAGCAGATCCCAAAGTAGAAATTAAAGAATAGCAATAATCAAAGAAAAAAAATCTCCTCATGGCAGAGAGCATTGTTAGATGTGTTTCTTCCATGGTTGTCAGTGGCAATTCAGCATTTTTTACCCTTGGTGCAGGTATTGAGACATGAAAGTTTCGAATTAAAGGTATTTATCAAATTAAGCCATTATTTTTGCAATGAGTGTAATTAAGGAATAGCTCTGGAAACGGCTGTGTTCTGAGTAACTGGCTCAGCCTTGTAATGGGAAAAGATGAATCTTCTAAATGTTTCTAAGGTAAAAGCAGCAGTAATCAGCAAGTATTATGGGAGGAATGAGAAACTAACTATAGGCCCAGGAGTAGGGAGATGGATGATATCTAAACAACATCACGGACCACTGTATTGGGATACCAAATTTTTCATACAATGTTGGCAACAAAGACTTGTTCTTTCTTAATTCAGTAGATCTTTTCAGGGTAAAAATCATGCTTAGTAATGTCATGTTTAGTAAAAGTCACGTTTAGAAAAACAAGCAAAGATATCTTACCAAGTTAAAAAATGCACTTGCTATTTGCTTTTAGCAGAAGATGTATTTAATCTAGAAAAGTCTAGGTAAACAAGTGTTTTGATATATCAAGAAAATTACATTTTTAAAATACTCAATTAGATTATTTCATTTTGGCTTGTCTCAGAATTCAAATGGTTCTCTAATGCTTTACCGAAACTCTCACAGAGCCTCTTACTCAGTCACTTCCTGGGCAGACACTAGCTCAGACTCCATGTTGGATGAGATGCTGTGAGAAGACAGTGAAGATCAGTGCTGTGCTCCTGCATAGAAAAATGTCTTGCCAGGCAGAATTTTGGAGACTTCAAATTCCCTTGAGACGTCATAGTAAAAATAGTGGAACTGTGAACTCCTTCGTAACTAAAAATTTACATTTGGCCAAATGATATAAGGAAGTTCAGTTTGGCTTGTCTGAAAACTACTGTATTCAACTTTTCAAATGAAAAAATTCTGATTTTGGATGAAAAATTAATCCTCAAGTATCAAGAGATTTGGTGATTTTTTTTAATTTGTGTTTCAGAGGTGATGTTCTTCTACTGCCTTCTGCTCAAAATTCGGCATTTGTTACAAGTGCAAGAGAGTTCTTGAGCAAAGGCATAATCTTAGCAGGACTTGATATTTTGCTCTAGCCATGACAGTCTATGAACAAAAGCCAGATCCAGAATGTAGATGGAGATAATTTAGTTTGGTACTAGCTCATATAGCCAGCAAGATTTGAAAAGCTTTGGGTACACGAATGCTTCCTCGGATCTTGAACGGAAAGCAGAGAGAGGATGTGTGAGTAAGTGAAGTTTATGGCATAAAAGAAGATGTGGGCAGCAATGAAGTTAGTGATGGACTATTTTAAAAGACAGAAGCGGTTAAAATTCAAACCTCGTCAAGGTGCTGATAGCAGGCTGGTTGCCCCTCCTGCGGCTGCTGTACATGGGCAGCAGGAGGAGGCTTTTGTGCTCACTTTTTCTGCAAAGGCCAGTGAACTTTTGAATTCTTAGCCTCTTTCTGTACTGATAAATGATGGAAAGATGGGAAGATAAAACACTGGTCTATTGACCATTCAGACTGTTTATGCCCCCTGCATGTCCCCCTAAATGTTTTGTTCTGTGGTGGCTGGCACTTTCGGAGACATTTTTTGGGTACAGTGCAGAGGACAGGAGACACCATGCTCAACATCAGTATTGGATTTGGTTCCCACCGTGTATGCCTCCAGCCCGTTCTCAGCAGGCTTTGCCTTCCCAAACCACTCACATGGCTTTGCAGCACACTGCCAGGCATGCCACATACATAGTTTCATGTTGCAAAGCACTACTTTGACGGGCTGTAACACAGGCTTTATTTCAGACCCTTCGGAATGAGCAAGCTCCTCTACCCCTGTATTAGGTGCAACTCAGGGCTATAAGGGTGCTAAATAAGGCTGTGGTCCTGTTTCATTTAGTAGCACACTGTGTGGCTTTAATATCAACTCAGATACGTCCACAGAAGAGCGACAGGAGTAACAATCACGCTGTAGATTCATGCCCTTTGTCCTGCACAATAGCTTCTCTATGTAGGAAAACCATTTATATAGCAGCATTCAAAGTTGTGGTTATAAATGACTCCTAATCTTTCCCAGCATATTTGTCTTTGGAAACAAATACACTTACTTGAGTGAATAATTTTTAGTCTGTGAGCTAAAATTGTTTGCTTAACTATTCTTTCCCAGTGTTCCATGCTCCCTGCTGAAGTCATCTTTTAGTTGCCTTCTTCTTGCTTGAATGGCAGGAAAATTTGAAATAGTTACTTCTGCAATCAAGTTTCAAAGAATAATCTTATAGGAAATGATGAATTCTTTTTTTTTTTTTTTTTTTGGCTATTGTCTGCAAATATGACTACAGGTAACCTTATCTTACAGATTTCAACTGCGAAAATATTTGTAAGTCAGGTCTTTACCGTTTAACAAGCTTTAATAAGAGGGCTGTTTAAGTCAAGTAGCCTTCACATCTCGTATTAGATATGCAATGAAATATAAGCTTGTAAGTCTGAAAGATCACAATAAACATCTTACTCTCAGCAATGAAAATCAATTTACTTAGCTTTAGTTTAAACCTGTTCTAAAATGCAAACAGTATTTATCTCCTTCAAGGGCCAGAAAACTGGCTTTTTCTAGGCGGATGCAGAGCTTTGAAAGACGTACAATACATGGCTGGTCTGTCAAAGGTACAGAGAATTTAAAGCAGTTTGGCATTATCATAACTGTATTAAGCTATGTTTGGTTTTATCATGTCGTGTTCTTTGACATTCTGCCTGGTGTGTGTGTGCTGCCTGTCAATCACAGTCAGCATGTCATGAGGGAACTTTACTGCAGAAATGGTGCTACTCGGAGAATTCAGATGAGCTTAAGGAAAAGGAGCAAGGAACACTTGACAGCTGCGAGAACAATTTTTTGAGGCGAATCTCAGTCTCATTAACTGTATGGTTAAAATGATGACTAGAGATGGGATGACAGAGGGAAAGGTTCTGACATACTTCCAAGACTCATTTTACTGGAAATACTTTTTAAAAATTTTTCTGCAGTTTTTCACAGGTGAGAAGCTTAGTGAAATGAGTGAGCAGCTAAGCATAACAATTTATTTTAAAAGTGAAAAATAGTTCCAGAATTATTTAAAGGATAAGTGTATATCTATGTTACTTACACTGAACATGGGGAAAAAAGCCAGGATGAATTCAGCTAAACTTCCTTTGTGGACAATTTACAACAAATTTGTCCTATACTGTGACT
The DNA here is from genome assembly GCF_030867145.1 of Opisthocomus hoazin. Lineage (NCBI taxonomy): Eukaryota > Metazoa > Chordata > Aves > Opisthocomiformes > Opisthocomidae > Opisthocomus > Opisthocomus hoazin. The sequence continues at coordinate 33,791,501 of NC_134416.1, read as the reverse complement.
GGACTGTGGACCTGCAAAAACCTAATGGTTCCAGAGCTTGTTTGCTATTGCATTTTCTTCATCTTTTTATCAAAACAGGTGCCTGGCTGCCTCCTTGCCTGTTTGAAGCTGTCCCTGCCTTGTTGGATGCTGCTGTCAGTGTATCCATATGAGGAAGTCAAGAAGTGGCAGGAGATGTTCGTGGGGCCTGGAACCTGACCAGCAACACCACTGACTTGTCATGGTGATCCCTGGGGTGATTTTGCCCTTGCCAGCCATCTCTCAGCCCGTGCTGGGGCCTTGCTCAGGTGTTAGCAAGAAGGCGGGACCAGTTCTAACAGGCAATGTGGGTAAGGCCATCCTGTGTGGGAGCGGAAATGGACATGGGCTGGTCTACGGAGTTTAGTTTCGGTGTCACAGAAAGGTACTGCCATGTTTAACTTTTTTTCAGTAGATATCAAGTTTTTCTGTACTTACTGGTAAACTGCTGCTCTGACTCCTTCAATTTCTCCTCCACAGCTTTGGGGATCAATGTGTGACTCTCATTCAGAGGAACAGAGAAGAGAAGTACAAGATATAGGCTCTATTTGATCTAGAGTGCAAGTGACAGTAGTTTCTGCTGCACAGTTACTCTCCAAATCTGGTAGATTAGGAGCAGCTAAAATGGACTGAGGAGTGGAGTGGACCTTTGGCTCAGTCCTTCCTCCAGTTTCACAGTCATAACTGCAATACGGACATCGCTCTGCCCTGGTGTAAATGGTTACTGTAAGCTACTTCTTCTCAAGGGCTTTGAAAAGGAGAGGGCTTTATGTTGGAATATAACTATAAAAGCTGCACAGAAGTATTTGTGAGGTTAATGCTAGAGGTAAGTAAAAATCCTGATATGCTTTATTTGGCCATGGAAATATTACCATAAGACGATCCTAGAGCTGGGTGGTAAATACTTTGATGGAACCTTCTTTGTGGAAAAACAAAGCTTTGGAAAATTAAAAAGCTCTATGGAACACTTTAAAGTTCTCACCAGATTTTTGGTTTTGGAGGATGTGAACAAACTAAAATTTTCATGCAGTGTTGTAACATTCACTCTTCACTATTCACTATTTTTGGAATTAATGTTTTGAATTTTTTTTTACATTATTTTTATTGCAACTTCTTTCTATGTTATATTATTATGTACTTAAATAGAGTATTTAAAAAAAGCCAGTTTGAAATCACTAAATCCCCTGAATCACAGAACTTCAATCTTCAACATAGCTTTATTAAATTCCAGACAAATAAAGACTGAAAGAAAGTTTTGTCTCCTAGATGCTGCAAGTTCTTTCATTTCCCTCATCTTACAGAGACCAGGAACAGTGAAGCTTTGGAGGTGAAAAAAGCTGTCCTTTCTTTCCTCTTAGGACCCAAGACATACTGCAAATACTATTCCAGTTCCAGTTGACTTCCACATGCACATAGACAGGTTTGAACTCCCAGCAGGCTCAGCTCTTTTCTTGTAAAGACAGGTTGGGTGACATAAGTGGGAGCTTTCAGAAAAAGGAAGAGATTTTCTTGGTAGTGAGAGATAGCTGGGTACAGAAGAGTTACTTCAGAAAAGTGAAAGAAGAAAACTGAGCTCAAGATCTACTCATTTTAATCAGGCTAGTGTTGCTTTAACAAAGCATACTGACTCTTTGCTGGTTTTGTGATATTTAATTAAATTTGGAAAGTTAGGTAGAAAAGGTATGTTTTCCAATTAACCTCTACCTCATTAAAATTTCATTCTAAGTTGTAAGCAGTTCTTTTGAGTACATGCTGTTAAGCACTATCTGGCTATTTTATTTCTTGTTATACTTGCTACTTACCTGAACCTAAACCAGGATATCTTTATTTTAAATTCTCACCCTGGGAACATGTATTTCTCTACATGGATCACCACTGATATATGTCACATTGTATATTTAACACCTGCAGAAAATAACCTGAATGAATGTGATTTTTACATGACGTAAGGCAGGATTTTTCTTTGTATCTAACCAGAAGTTGCAGCAGGGAATAATATGACTCATAAAGAGCTAGCATTTCAGAAAAGAAAGCTTTTGAAGAACACAACCACAAAGCTAAAACACTGCCGCTGCTTTTCTTCCACCTGGGAGAAATCTAGCCCAGAACTCTGTATTTACCTCTGATTTGTCAGGTATGGCATGTATGGTGTTTTCTTGAACATCTATTTTATGCTGAAGTTGCTAAAATTGAAGAGAGACTAGGAGTGTGTTGTAATGTAGTTTGAAACTTTTATGATTTGTGGAGATTATGCCAATAAGCAGTTGATTTTTTTTTAAGCTACTGGTAGAAGTAATAATGAGAAAGGCAAATGTCATTTAAAAGGAATGAAAGAAAGCGTTAGGTGTCACCAGCATAATTATGAACTCTGAATAACTGTTCTTTTCCCAACTGCAGTAGATCTGACTAGAATTATGTGTGGTACGATAACAAAGAGAGAAGAACTCAGACCAAGATACTGAAAAGCTGTTAATGAAGGACGGAGTTCTACTGAATATAGACCTGGAGGTGGTGCAAAATGTGAAATGCAAGATATGGCTCCAGACCAATCTCATAAGGTTGTGTGGGTCCTCTTCCCAAAGTGATAGTATATTACCTTCTAAAATAGTTTTGTTCATTCAAAGCTTATTTTGTTTCAGACCAAAGTATTTTGCACACAGATTTGGAAGCTTACTACCTTCTTATTTAGACCCAAATCTATATTACACTATACTAATGTTCTGAGCATTATACTGGAACAAGGAGTAGACATTAACAAATATTTTTCTTGGCAGAAAGCTAACACAGGAAAGGGAATTAATGGGTTTTGCACAAGGACAAGGTAGCCATGTTCATCCTAAGACAGCTATCTTAGCAATCTTCATCCTTCATTTCCTAAAATCACCCTCCTGGACTGAGAAGGATAAAATTAACTTATTTAAATTTACTTATACTGTGAGCAGGTATAACTCTTATTAATGCTGATGAGAAATGTACTGAACTTACTGGGGCTGAAGTTATTTAGTTCAACAAAGCAGCTTGTATTTATTTTTCATGGCTGTGATCATTCTCTTCCTCTACCATAATTATACTTCACGCTATCACAGAATCACAGAATTACAGTGGTCGGGGTTGGAATAATCTAACCCACACTCCCTGTGAGGATGTTATGGGGGACAGTGTCAAAAGCCTTGCTGAAGTCGAGGTAGACAACATCCACGGCTCTCCCCTCATCTACCCAGCCAGTCGTGCCATCATAGAAAGCTATCAGGTTGGTCAGGCATGGTTTCCCCTAGGTAAATCCATGTTGAGTACTCCTGATAACCTTCTTTTCCTCCACTTGCTTAGAGATGACCTCCAGAATGAGCTGCTCCATCATCTTTCTTAGGATGGAGGTGAGGCTGACCGGCCTGTATTTCCCTGGGTCCTCCTTCTTGCTGTTTTTCAAGACTGGAGTGACATTGGCTTTTCTCCAGTCCTCGGGCACCTCTCCTCTCCTGCAGGACCTCTCAAAGATGATGGAGAATGGCTCAGCAATGACGTCTGCCAGCTCCCTCAGTACTGGTGGGTGCATTCCATTGGAGCCCATGGATTTGTGGATGTCCAGATTGCTTACATGATCTCTCACACAGTCCTCCTTGACCAAGGAAAGGTCATTCTTTCTGCAGGCTCCTTCTCTTACCTTCAGGGCCTGGGATTCCTGAGGGCTGGCCTTAGCACTGAAGACTGAAGCAAAGAAGGCATTCAGTAACTCTACTTTCTCTGTATGCTGTGTCACCAGGGCACCCACCTCATTCCGCAGCGGCCCCACATTTTTCTTAGTCTTCTGTTTGCTGCTGATGTACTTCAAGAAGGCCTTCTTGTTGTCTTTGAAATCCCTTGCCAAATTTAATTCCAGGTGGACCTAAATCTGGCAAGGGATGTCAAAGACAACAAGAAGGGCTTCTTCTACATAGAACTCAGCATTTTATCTTGGAGTTACCCTCCAAAATAATTTCTTCAAGGATTTCTGTGATCACGTCAGAAAATTTCCATTGATTTGGCACATGAGAAAAAAAACCAAACTGATTTTAATGAAAAATTTTAACAATTCTATATTCTCCTGTCCCTGTTTGCATTATTTATTCATATTAAAAACTTGAAAAATACAATTTCATATTAACAATTCACTCTGTTATGCTCTCAGATGAACATTATACCTAATTCTAACATTTTGCAATTTTTGGATAGCATTTCTGAGACAGGAGTTCAACTCTAAAATGTTTTAAACAAAACAGTACAGTAAAAAGACAGGCAATTGCAAAAGATAAACCACACATTTATGTTCAGTTGAGCCCAAGGTACTTAAAGTCAACCTACTACTGAGTTTCTTGTAATGCAATAAAAATTTTAGTATTACACATGCCTGATTTTCCTCTTACTGTTTTTACGCCTAAGAACCTTTACAATTTTAATGTTTTTAAAGTTATCCAAATGGCCATAACAACATTTCTTTATTTTATACCCCTTGTGATACTCTAGGCAATCTTTAGTGTTTTTTCAGGACCTGGGAATTTATGGAAAATAATACAGTGCTCCAGCTGTTGTGAGAGATGCGTAGCTCAGTTTGCAGAGGGCTCGTCATGGTCTTTGGCACTGGATGACCTCCTGGCACTGGCTCATGCTGCAAATTGCATGGTGAGAAAAAGAAAAAATATAATCTTCACATTTCTCAAGTCAGGTTTCCTTTAGGTTGCAGCTTGAACCATAGCTTCACATTTAGGTGGAATGGCTGGCCTGGAATTTATTTTCTTGTGTAACTGCACTGCAGACTTGGTGCCCACACACAACTCTGAAAGCCTTTGAGCTTAAAAAATGCCTTCACCACATCAGTCTGAAGTATCCCAGAAACCTGGTGGAACAGCAGCACCTATTAGCCCAAAAAAGCCCTGTTTTTGAGTCTTTCTTCTCTAGGAACTGTAAAAGGGGAGAGAAGACAGTGCATTTTTGGCACAGGAGCTTTTCACAAGAGCTACCTGGGAAGTTCTCAGCTGTCCTGGTAGCTGAACAGGCAACAATGTTGTGCAGCCTCCCCTAGTACCCCAACCACTCTCTGTGTAGAAAACACCACAGAAAAAAACGTTTTGTGCCAGGGAGGCTGAGTGTTTAGCCAGCTTGCTTTTCTTCCTTGCTGTTCAGTCTGCAACATTGGTAACCTCCATGACTGCTACCACACTTTAAAGTATCTGGCATTTTTACCTGGAGATGCACCTTAGGATATCCTGTGGTATGAAAGAAGTCAAGCGTCTACTAAAAAAACCCCAGAAAACAGAAAAAAAGGCATCAAAACTTTCTCTGTGTTTAGCCTTTTGAGCTAGGGAAACATGAAAGATGCCAATTCCATAGGTTAAAAATCCAATGGGCAAATAAACTGAGGCTCAATATGCAATTTTAAGACTCAGTGGGTTTTAAGCCAAGCCATGAATTTTTTAGCACTGACTCGTCACCTCTGAAAGATCACTGTTGGCAGGCAGTCAAATAACAGGACCATTACAACAATGTGCAAAATAAGGTGTCTTGGTTTCGGCTGCCGCCGGCAACAAAAGCGCCACGCGGCCGCCCCTCCCCCCGCCGGCGTGCGGAGGAGAATGGAAAGAAAGAGGCAGAAACTGGCGGGTCGGGATAAGGGCAGTTTAACAGAACAGCAAACAGAGGGAAAACAGGAACAAGAACGATACAAATAAGGAGAAAACACAACCACGAACCGTACAACAGCCGCTCTCCCGAAACCAGACCGGCGCTGCCCCCGCCCAAGCCGCAAGTCCGTTCCCGCCGCGCTGCCCCCCCCACCGGAACCCAGCGTGACGTCACATGGTATGGAATACCGGGCTCTGTTTGGCCAGGTGGGGTCAGCCCCCACCCCCCGGCTGTGCCCCTTCCTGGATTCCGGTGAAAATTAACCCTGTTCTGGCCAAATCCAGGACATAAGGGCATACTAAAGTCTGTCCTGGTAACTGAGGATGTTTTCGTTATGAATTCCTCAGCCTGACCCAACATCCTAGATGTTGCTTAAGGATCCAACAGGCCATGAAAAGTCTATAGACAGCCCTGGTTCCTAATAAGCTTTTGTAAAATAAACCCGGGTAAAGTCTGAGTAACAAAGTAATGGCTTAGGTCCATATCAAGATTCTTTAGACCGACGGCAGTGCTGCAGAGAACCTGTGTAATGTGGGTCTCTACAGCAGATCTCAGATTATGTGGCACTAGGCTGACAGTGGACTGCCTACCCAGTGCATCCCAAAAGAAAAGGCAGCACAGCTGTCAGCAGAACACATGCACTGCCAGTATGCAAGATATTTTATAGCTAGGGGTGGACCCAGCTGTTTCAGAGAAGGATGCTCCTCTGAAAATGGGGTTACTGGACTATCCACAAGTATCATGGTTTAACCCCAGCTGGCAGCTAAGCACCACACAGCCACTCACTCACTCGCCCCAAGTGGGATGGGGAAGAGAATCAGAAGGGTAAAAGTGAGAAAAATCAAGGGTTGAGATAAAGACAATTTAATAGGTAAAGCAAATGCTGTGCGCACAAGCAAAGCAAACCAAGGAATTCAGTCAACACTTCCCGTTGGCAGGCAGGTGTTCAGCCATCTCGAGGAAAGCAGGACTCCATCACACGGAACAGTTACCGAGGAAGACAAATGCCATCACTCTGAACGTCCCCCCTTCCTTCTTCTTCCCCCAGCTTTATATGCTGAGCATGATGTCATATGGCATGGAATATCCCTTTGGTCAGCTGGGGTCAGCTGTCCTGGCTGTGCCTGCTCCTAACTACTAGTGTAACGGAGCCTACTCACTGGTGGGGTGATGTGAGAAGCCAAAAAAGTCTTGACTATGTGCAAGAACTGCTCAACAATAACAAAAACATCCCTTTGTTATTGTTGCATTAATTTGGCAGAAAATAACCCCCCTTGCGTTGTAACTCTCTTCACCGGAGTGAGAGGCTAGGTGCGGCTAGGTTTAAATCCTGAGTGATATCCAATTTACCACTACCAGTCCAGTCGCTTTTAATATGTATGTTAAACTACCACGATTCTGAATACACTAATAGCAGTCTGCACCTTCAGTCCAGTCGTGCTCATGAACTAGCACAGCCGTGTCTGGTCACATTCAGTGAGAAACTGTGACAACTGGCTACTTAAACAGTGCAGTTTTATTTGTGCAACAGGTATAGAGGTTTTTTTGAATTACCGGTGATAGTGACTGTCTGCAAGAAAGCACGTGCAAATATAAAATGCATGAAAAGGTTATAAATAATACAGCCTGGCTATAAACATTAGGGAGTAACTCTCTAGAGAGATTTCTAAGATTCCTGAGAAAAGCGCTTAGTTGAAGTCTCACCCAAGGTGTCCCAAGGGGGGGAGAAGCAAGGCTCAGCCCGTTGGCCAATCCCGGCTGTCAGAGGCAGTCTGAGGTGGAGTTTCCCTTGACTTGCTCACGGTGTTTTCTTCTTCTCCAAAAATCCCCCATTTCCCTGGCTATTTTTATATCCTTTCTACAATTAAGGTGGAGTTTGAGTGACTGTAGTCATACATACCTTTTATCATGATTGGTGTGAAATTCTCTCGCTTCATGTTTAAAGGTATAGTTTACAAAAAATCGAGGGCGCAGACTCGAAGAGGAGTGGTCGCACCTTGGAGGCAGGTAGCCTTCGGGATGGAGGTGTGTTTTGGTATTAAAATGATATTAAAACAAGCAAAGTTCACGAGAGGATAGCACTTTGGCAAGGTTTTGAAAACCTGTTGGCTCAGGGGCCAGATGAGCTGCTTATCAGTTGTAGAGAACCATTTCTTCCCACTTTATCATCACGCAGCATGGCCAAGGATTCTCCACTCCGTTCCATTCTCTATGGCACATTGCAGGGAGTTGCTGTGTTAGTGGATTCCTCACATGCCTGCTGTAGCTGTGTCCCATCCTCAGAGCTTCTTTTGATTTTATGCTTTTCCTCTATGGGTGAACAATGCTATGTTTTTCATATAAACCTTAATTTTCAGATGTAAAACCTTAATTTTAGTAATAATTCCACAGTTATCAACACTGTTTTCAGCATAAATCCAAAACACAGCCCCATAGTAGCTGCTGTGAAGAAAATTAACTCTATCCCAGTTAAAACCAGCACATTCCCCACCCCTTATTCCATAACATTTGTGTCATGCTCAGGTCGCACACTATCCAATACACCCTCATTAACCCCCCCTCCACTCTTTGATATAATACACAGACACCATTCCCCTAGTCTGTGGACCGCCCCTGTGAAATGTCTGCAATATGTCCATACAAGTCCACAAATGTCCACTAAGTTCATTGAGTCCATGACTTTGGGCTCCATCTGTTCCACTCAGGGCAGGAGTGGTGGTGCGTTGTGTAGAATTATTTGGCACCAAAACCAGCTCATTTGTCACAAAAAGTATTGCTGCTGCTTTCATTACCTAGTCATCAGGTCAACAAGAAATCTGTGTTGAGATTTCTGCCTCATAAATCCTATTTGCTTGTTGTTTCTTTTCTACATAAATCCAGCAAGGACTTTTTTTGTTTTACTTCTCTTTAAATGCTGATACATTTCAACCATATGGGGCTCTGATCATACCTCAAGTCACTGGAACCTGCAGTAATGTAAACGCAGGTGTTTTTAGCAGTATTTCTATTTGCTAGAGACTAAAACATGTCTGGAAACCCGCATAAGGTATTGATTTAAATCAGAATTATGCTAGAGGACTCTGATGTTTTCTAAAGCTTCTAGAAAGCAGAAAATTCTATATTTTATTGTATTTAGCAGCCTAATGGGATTCCTTGAGTGTTTAAAGTTAAATGTGTTTGGGATGATTTCTTAAGTAAACACAGACTTTGGGATTGAAATTAGTTTTTTGGAAACTATAATATCCAAACTATGGCATTGACACTGACAATTAAGACAAGCTACATCCTTTGCATAGACATTTAATGAAAAGAATTGCTATGATGTATTTGAAAATTACAGTATGATCAGTTCTTTTCATTCCTTATAACCATTACATGGCAAATTTTTTCAGAGGTGCTACCTAATTATGTTGTAATTAAATGTGATTCATCGAATAGAACTGAAGACAAAACTGGTAATCAGTGAATCGTTTCCATTCACAGAATTTGTAAAAAAGGTGTATCTTCTAATTAGTTTACAGATGTTTAGTTTAGAACAAGTAAATCAAAATTGTAATAAATTTTCTTCTCATCATCTTGTAGAATACTTTAGCATATATTTGCAGCGCATAACAATGGCTTTTATGGGTGGGACAACAGGCCACTACCAGAAATTATCAGCATAGCCACAAAAATTGCTCAGAGGAAAAAAATGTAACCTCTTACTAAAGGTACTGAATAAGACCAGGTTTTAAGTCCACAGGCAACAGCAGAAGCTTATTTCCAATTGTGCGCACTATGAATAACTGAAACATCAGCTATGTATTGTTTGTGTTGGTTGAGTTTACTTCTGTGCATAAAGTTGAGCAAAGCATAGAATCACAGAATGGTTGGAGTTGGAAGGGACTTCTGTGGATAATCTGGTTCAACGCCCCTGCCAAAGCACCGTCACCTAGAGCAGTCTGCACAGGACCTTGTCCAGGCGGGTCTTGAATATCTCCAGAGAAGAAGACTCCACAACCTCCCTAGGCAGAGTAGAGGGGGAGGAGAACCTCCTTCGACCTGCTGGCCACACTCCTCCTAATGCACCCCAGGATTCCACTGGCCTTCTTGGCAGCCAGGGCACACTGCTGGCTCATGGTCAACTTGTCGTCCACCAGCACTCCCAGGTCCCTATATGCAGCGCTGCTCTCCAGCAGGTCCGCCCCAAGCCTGTACTGATGCATGAATGTTGGCGTGGGTTACGGAAACGTTGTAACGATGTCACCCCAATATGAGTATGATCGTTCACCTTTATTAGTCAGCAAAAACAAGGTTCATATAGCAAAACTATTACAGCATCTGATTAGTCAGACCCCCAATCCATATATAGGCAAAACTACTGCAACTCGTTGTGATTGGTGCAGAGCTGCATCTCGATGTGAAAACAGTGCTGTGGCAGGAAACAACAGCGTGGCAGGAAGGAAGTGACAGTGTGACAGGAAACAGTGACGTTCCCCCTGCTCCAGTGTCCCAAGCTCGTTGCTCTGCCTTCCCAGCAGGGTTCCGTGTCAGCCGCTCCCAAGGCTCGCTTCCGCATCGGAACCTGGGTTGCTCAATGCACCAAGCTATGTCCCCTCTCATCCAGCCAGGACTCCACAATTCCCCCTTCTTGTTTTTGAGCAAGCCAGGTTTGCTTCGTCATCTTGGAGAGAGCCCTTTTAAGACAGCTAAAGTAAATACATATTATAATTCCAACAGCAAATAACACAATACATATATGCAAAATTTTTATAATTAAACTGTTAAACCAAGCGGGCAGATTACCAAAGAGTGAGGTGAGCCATCCATCAAAAAACCCCTGGTTTTGTTGTATTTGATAGGCGTGCTGTTTGAGCTATTGCAATTGCTTGTGGATGGACTTACTATGATCGGACAAGTTCATACAGCACATGCCTTCAAAATCCTCACAACCATGTCCTTGGGTCAGCAGTAAAAAATTAATTGCGGCTCTATTTTGCAATACCGCATGTCGTAGACTACTCTGATCTTCTAGCAGGGATTGCAAAACTTTTGTGGTAACACTGGCTTGCTTCTCTGCCCAGCATGTCAATTTCCCTAGTTGATTTAACGCTGCACCGGCGGCAGCACCGGGCACTAATAATGCCATAAATACTTGCTCGGTGGTACTTGGGAGAGTGATTCGATCATCGCAGTTAGGAGGAAGACCCGTAACACCTCGCTTGGGACGAGTTGTTACCTTCTTCCACCACTGTCGATCTGGAGCTAGCAATGTCAGTTGACCTAAGTAACACGGGCCGCCATAGACGTTACGAGGAATTCCTTGCCATACCCTGTCGCCACAGATTAAAAACACATCAGGAGGCAAGGCTTTAGGCGTAGCATTATTCCACAAGGGAGAACCACCTTCCATCCTGTAGGCGCCCAGACTTTGGGGGCTTCTTTTGTTTGTATCATTGGTACCACAGAAGGTGACTGCTCTAGAGTGGCCCTGATAATCATAATGAGAAGCAATTGGAGTGACATTGGCCCACCCTGACTGGTTGAAGAAATGGCGATGGTTAGGCCTAGCAATAGCAGGCCCTGCAAATACAAAACAAGTTTGAGTCCAGTTTTTGGTCATGTTACCAATCCTCATCGATCCTAGCAAGTTCAACTCTTGAGGATCCCAGGGCAATGTGCGATTCAGACCTTGTATGAGTTTGGCACCGCAATTACTCACCTGAATCTCCTTTGTACATCTGCCTGCACTATAATTAGCAAAATGAGTAACATTGTAACTAGGTACTCCTATTAGATAGGTGCGAAAAGGTTCTGTTGCGGAAGCAAGAGACAAAAAAAATGCTCATTGGCCCGTTTTGTTCGCCCAGGTAACCCATAGATTTTGTCGGGGCTCAATGCAGTAAAGGGTTTCTTCGCCTACTATAATCTGACAACATGTAAAGAGTACGGCTAACAGGGTAACCACTCGTTTTCTTGCCGTTCCCTTCAAAACTGATGTAAGCATCGCACTCTCGTCTTTCCCCCTCCACTCTGGGGACGGTCCAAACAGGAAGTACTAACTTACTTTGGTTATGTTAAAAGAACTGCTTACCCATACGGTTTTAACTTTTTGGTTTGCTAACCTTACTTACTTCAAGTGGCTACAGAGATAAGCATCGCTTCCTTCTGTCTTGAGCTTTGTAACAATTAAAGCGCGAGCTACGCTGCGCCCTATTAAAGGCACTGATTACACCGATGCTTTGCAAACGATATTTGACGCTGCCGCTATGGTTAGCAAGTGTAACAATTACATAAAACCCAAGGCTTACAGATCTTACAAAACATCACAGGTGGTATCGGTGACAAGTACTTCCTGGTAACCACTCATATACTCTTCCCTCTATTCAGGTTACTTCTACTTGATTGCTCTGCTCGTGAGAGTCTGCTTGTTGCTCCTCAGCTAACTTGTCTTGCTGATTCAAAGCAGGCTTCATGGCTCGGCCAGGTACCCACACTGAACCATGATCTGTGGAAACACACATATGACCTCGACCGTTAAATATCACTGGTACGGGTCCAGCCCATTCTCCAGTAGTCGGGTCTCTATAGATCACTTTAAACCGCGGTAAAGTTGTTGCACTATTGAATTTTAAGTTCTGGTGATGCACCACAACAGGCGGTGCCTCTTGATCACCCATAAGGTACAAATAGTTTAAAGTAAAAAGAACTCAATGTAACCTTGATTGCGCTTCTGTTTCAACTCTTCGTTGTTTATCTAAGTAGTCTTTCAGCACACGATGAGTGCGCTCTATGAGGCCTTGCCCTGTCGGAGAATGCGCAATTCCTGTGGTGTGCTTAATTCCCCACGTCAACAAGAATGATCTCAGCTTTTGACTGACATCGGCGGGTCCATTATTGGTCTTAATTTTTTCAGGGACCCCCAGTACTGCAAAACACGAAAGCAGATGTTTACAAACATGTTGCGCTTTCTCCCCAGGTAAAGCAGTGGCTCCTATCATTTTCGAAAAGCTGTTTATTGTGACATGCACGTACTTCAGTCGCCCAAATTTGGAGAAGTGCGTGACGTCCATCTGCCACAGCGCTAGTGCCTGTAGTTTTTTTGGATTTATTTTTTGGCCTATACCTGGTCCTTGGTTTCCACACTTAGGACAGGCCTGTACAATATAACGAGCCTCATTCTCTGTCAGTCCAAATTGCCTTCGCAGACCTCTTGCATTTTGGTGAAAATTCTCATGACTCTGTCTGGCCTGCTGAAACTTGTCTACTGGAGGCATAGGGCATGCGGGACTGACTAAGTTGTCAGCAATCTGATTGCCGTGCCCTAGTCCCAGATCCCATTGGTGGCTACGTACATGAATGACACAACAAGGTACGGCCCGTTGAGACAGTACGGTCCGCAACTGGATAAACATCTTGCCTAATCTAGGATTGACTGCCTCCCTAAGCAAGGCATTCAGTATTCGAGGTACTATCCCAGCTACATAAAGGGAGTCAGTTACAACATTTAAAGGCTCATTTAACCAATTAGTTAAAGCCCAGACTATGGCAGTCAGCTCTAAAATTTGCAGCGAATCTCCATCCTGTCCTTATATCATATGATGACACCACTGGCCCCCTTCTTGCCAAACACAAACTGCCTTACGCAGCCTCCTGCCTGCATCTGTATACACTGTGATTCCTTCGGCCAGCGGCTTCTCCTGAACTCTGGACTTCTCAAGCCATAGATTTTGCTTCAAGAACTGCCACAATCTCCCTTTTGGCTGTCAGGAATGCATCCTCCCACCATAGCTTAACAGAGCTTCCTGTATGGGTAGAGCATGCCTCAACCACCATTCCAAATCTGCTGCTTTGACCGGTATACTGATGTCCTGCGGTTATTCCCCTGTTATTTCCACTATCCTTGTCCTACCTTTTTTGATTAGCTCTCCCACAGCTTCTGATCGTGTCTGTGTACTAGTCTTTGGCTGCACACTTAAAAACACCCATTCTAGTATGTAAAACGGATCATCGCCCCTAATAGGCTTGTCAGTGGCAAAATCAGAACTATTCAACGATGCTGTACAGGAATGAGTCTCCCCCTTGTTTTGCCACTGACAAACAAGGGCATATGGTGACTCTGTAGGGTTACAAATAAGCAAGGAAACAGGTAGGGTTAGTAATCACCTAGCAGTCCAGGCTGTTTGAAGCTTCTGTACGATGTGTTGCAAAGCTGCTTGCTGCGTCTGTGATAGGGTGACTGCTGTGCTGGGATGTGAGCCACGTAGTAGTAATGTCAATGGTGCAATGTCAGCATTGGAAATACCAGTACAGTTGCGCACCCACTGGATATCTCCAAGCAAAGTCTGTACATCAGTCAATGTGCGCAAATTTGTCATTAACTCCAGCTTTTGTGGTTGGATCTTAGCGTCAGAGATGCGCCACCCCAAATACTTCCATGGTGCAGATCACTGAACTTTTTCCGGGGCAATAACAAGGCCCTTGCTGGCTAAAACAGTACTCAGCTGTGTCAAGGAATCGTCATTGAACGCTTCCTGTTGACAGCAGAGGATGTCATCCATATAATGATAAATGATTGTATTCGGCCATTGCTCCCTGAGTGGAGCTAAGGCCCAAGCCACATAAAGTTGACACAGCGTGGGTGAGTTTCTCATGCCTCGTGGCAAGACAACCCACTCATATTGCTCTGAAGGTGCTGCTTTGTTGGTTACTGGTATCAAAAAGGCGAACCATTGAGTGTCTCGGGGATGTAAAGGTATAGTGAAAAAACAGTCTTTTAGGTCAACAATGATCATGTGCCAACCCAATGGATGCATAGCAGGTGATGGCATTCCAGGTTGTACGGCTCCCATGGGTTGTATTTGCTCATTAATCTTACGTAGGTCGTGTAAGAGGCGCCATTTGCCGCTCTTTTTCGGAATGACGAAAATGGGGGTATTCCATGGGCTGACTGAAGGCTTGATGTGGCCTGCAGCGAGTTGTTCTGCTACCAATTGCCTTGTTATTTGCAGTCGCTCTTCTGCCATGGGCCACTGGTCAACCCACATGGGTTTGTTGGAAAGCCAGGTTAGTGGTGGGTTGAGCGACATCTCGCCAGTGCCCATAACTAAAAAGGGGTAGTAGTTAGTAGAACTCCAATTTGACTCAAAACGTCGCGGCCAATTAGGGCCGAAAGAGTTTCGGGCAGCTGCATGACATAGACTTTTAAACTGACTTCCTGCCCTTCAGGAAAGGTTATTTGTACAGGGTATTGGCTCATCATGGGAGCGGAGTGTCCCCCCACACCTGCGATAGACGTTGTGGGAACACTTAGTGGCCACTCCTCCAGCCAAACACCCGTACTTATGATTGTGATCTATTAACCTGTACCACAGGAGAGGTTAAGGCTTGTGTACTTCTCATAATGGTGGCAACGTTCTACTGTCCATTTAGGATGGCGTCTTTTATAACACCGCTCCAGCGGGTAGGTGTGATCCGTGCTGGAGGCCCAGCTAAACGTTTTGGAGAGGAAGCCTCATTTTCCTGGTGGGGGGGGTTGGCAATGGAAGACATATGCTGGAACTGCAAGCTTATATCTTGAAGACGCTGCAAAACTGACTGCAAAAGATCGCACTTTGTTTTTCCTTGAAATTTGCTTTGGCCGCCATCAGAGGGTGTCGGGAGTGGAGATGCCTCACTGGAAGATGGCAGGGGTGGATAGAGAGGAGGGGCCGATGTTGCAGGCCGCGCCCCAGGAGGGGCCGATGTCGTAAGCCGCGCCCCTTCTCCCTCCCCCTCTGGGGGTGGTACGAGCCGCTCCTCCCCTCTTCCGGAAAGCAGTCGCACTTCCGCGCCCGACGCCTCCCCTCTCCCTGGGGGCGGTCGTACTACCGCGTCCAGCTCGCATTTCGAGTTGATCTCTCTAGCGGCAACTTCCGGTGGGCCACCCTCCTCTGCGCCCAGACCGGAACCGTGCTCCGCACTCTCCCGAATCTCGGCAATTGTGTTAAAAGTGATCCCAGTCATCCCTCTAACAGCAGGTAGCCCGAAAACCCGTGATAATGTCCCAGGCTTAGGCGCGTGATCTTTCCCGGGCTCCGGAGCTAGCATCTGAGCTGCAGCACACGCCACCTCTCGTTCAGCTTTCATGGCTTTTAAGGTCTGTAATACTGTTCACCAGAGCTCGCGGACAGCTTTTATCTCCTTTTCCTCCTTTTCCTCCCTGGTTATTGTCCTTTCCCACATAGTCTCTCCTAACTCTTGCCATTCCGAGATGGAAAACAGTAGTGGGGAATCTGCAAAGTGACCCCATTGTTGCCCCAGTTTAATCAACTTCATGAGTTGCTTTGCCGTTGCGTCTATTCCTCTCTTAGAGAGAATACCGACGAGCAAAGTTGCTGCAGCATCCACCTCCGTGCCTGTGACCACGGCCTCCACGTTAAAATTTAGCTGCGCCAGGCAGCCCCAGTGTGGCTCGAAAATTCCTGGGAGGCGGCCGTCCGTGTCTGCCCTGCGCGTCTGCACCCAGGCAGGACCCTCCCAGCCGTTGTTCCCACGCCCCCTCTCTAGCTGCTCACCGCAGACTGAGGGACTCCTGCAGGGAAACCGTCCATTCCGCTGCTACCAAATGTTGGCGTGGGTTACGGAAACGTTGTAACGATGTCACCCCAATATGAGTGTGATCGTTCACCTTTATTAGTCAGCAAAAACAAGGTTTATATAGCAAAACTATTACAGCATCTGATTAGTCAGACCCCCAATCCATATATAGGCAAAACTACTGCAACTCGTGACTGGTGCAGAGCTGCATCTCGATGTGAAAACAGTGCCGTGGCAGGAAACAACAGCGTGGCAGGAAGGAAGTGACAGTGTGGCAGGAAAGGGTGATGTTCCTCCTGCTCCAGTGTCCCGAGCTCGTTGCTCTGCCTTCCCAGCAGGGTTCCGTGTCAGCCGCTCCCAAGGCTCACTTCCGCATCGGAATCTGGGTTGCTCAACGCACCAAGCTATGTCCCCTCTCGTCCAGCCAGGACTCCACACATGAGGTTGTTCCTCCCCAGGTGCAAGACTCTGCACTTGCCCTTGTTGAACCTCATCAGGTTCCTCTCTGCCCAACTCTCCAGCCTGTCCAGGTCACGCTGAATGGCAGCACAGCCTTCTGGTGTATCCACCACACCTCCCAGCTTTGTATCATCAACAAACTTGCTGAGGGTACACTCTAACTCTTCATCCAGGTCATTGATGAAGAAGTTGAACAAGATGGGGCCAAGTACTGACCCCTGGGGACCCCCACTAGTTACAGGCCTCCAAGTAGACTCAGCGCCGCTGATGAGAACTCTGAGCTCTGCCATTCAGCCAGTTCTCAATCCACCTCACTGTCCACTCATCTAGCCCACATTTCCTGAGCTTCCCTAGGAGGATGTTATGGGAGACAGTGTCAAAAGCCTTGCTGAAGTCAAGGTAGACAACATCCACAGCTCTCCCCTCATCTACCCAGCCAGTCATGCCATCATAGAAAGCTATCAGATTGGTCAGGCATGACTTCCCCTAGGTAAATCCATGTTGAGTACTCCTGATAACCTTCTTTTCCTCCACTTGCTTAGAGATGACCTCCAGAATGAGCTGCTCCATCATCTTTCTTAGGATGGAGGTGAGGCTGACCGGCCTGTAGTTCCCTGGGTCCTCCTTATTGCCGTTTTTGAAGACTGGAGTGACATTGGCTTTTCTCCAGTCCTCGGGCACCTCTCCTCTCCTGCAGGACCTCTCAAAGATGATGGAGAATGGCTCAGCAATGACATCTGCCAGCTCCCTCAGTACTGATGGGTGCATTCCATTGGAGCCCATGGATTTGTGGATGTCCAGATTGCTTACATGATCTCTCACACAGTCCTCCTTGACCAAGGAAAGGTCATTCTTTCTGCAGGCTCCCTCTCTTACCTCCAGGGCCTGGGATTCCTGAGGGCTGGCCTTAGCACTGAAGACTGAAGCAAAGAAGGCATTCAGTAACTCTGCTTTCTCCGCATCCTCCATCATTAGATACCCACCTCATTCCGCAGCGGCCCCACATTTTTCTTAGTCTTCTGTTTGCTGCTGATGTACTTCAAGAAGGCCTTTTTGTTGTCTTTGACATCCCTTGCCATATTCAATTCCAAGTGGACCTTAGCCTTCCTTGTCGCATCCCTGCATGCTCTGACAACATTCCTTTATTCCTGCAAGTGCCCTGTCCCTCTTTCTACATTCTGTAGACCTTTCTCTTCCTGTAGAACAGAAGTTCTGAGTTCCGTCTGAGTTTGCTGTGAGTTCTGCTAGAAGCTTCTTGTTCATCCATGTGGCTCTCCTGCCTCCTTTGATAGATTTCTTGCTCGGGGGTATGCACTGATCCTGAGCATGGAGGAACTGATGTTTAAACAGCGACCAGAACTCTTGGACCCCCCTGCCTTCGAGAGCCCTGGCCCACGGGATTCCTCCAAGTAGGTCTTTGAAGAGGCCAAGGTTAGGTCCCCTTAAGTCCAAGGATTTGATCCTACTTATTGCCCTGCTTCCTCCACGCAGGTTCCTGAACTCGACCATTTCATGGTCACTGCAGCCGAGTCTACCTCCAACCTTCACATCCTCAACCAGTCTCTCTTTGTTTGTCAGTACAAGGTCCAGCAGCACACCTCTCCTCGTCGGCTCCTCCGCCACTTGCATCAGAAAGTTATCAATGATGCTCTGTAGGAACCTCCTGGACCGCTTGTGCCTGGCTGTGTGGTCTTCTCAGCAGATGTCAAGGTGGTTGAAGTCCCTCATGATAACCAAGGACTGTGACTGTGAGGCTATTTTCAGCTGTCTGTAGAAGGCCTCATCAACTTCCTCATCCTGGTCAGGTGGCCTGTTATATGTACCCACAATAATGTCACCCGTATGAGGCTGTCCCTTAATTCTGACCCATAAGCTCTCGACTTATTGTTCATCTGCCCCCAGGCAGAGCTCAGTATATTCCAGTTGCTCCCTCACATACAGAGCGACTCCACCACCTCACCTTGTTGCCAGTCTTTCCTAAAGAGTCTGTGGCCATCCATGACATCATTCCAGTCATCCGAGCTGTCCCACCGTGTCTCTGTAATTGCAGTGAGATCATGGCCCTGTGACTGCACACAGGTCTCTAATTCTTCCTGCTTATTGCCCATGCTACATGCATTGGTGTACAGACATTTTAGAGAGGAACATGAGCATGCAGGTTTCCCTGGAGGAGTGCAAGAGGATCTGCCTCCTACTACTACTGGAAAACCAAATACTGCTTTACACAGTATTTTGATTAAAAATGCACCATCTTGCAATTATTCACAGGCTTCAGTTCTCTTTCTGATACAAGGGTTTGACCATGCTTCTAATTTCACTGGTTATAATCACTCAACTTTTAGGTAACAGAGAAAAAAGGATTCATTTCTCCCTTGAAGTGCTCAGGTGCAAAAATTTGAATCGATTTAACTTCTGTGTGCTGTGTACACCGAGCTGTAGTTTCAGGCCATTGTTCATAGAATCATAGAATGGCTTGGGAAGGCACCTTAAAGATCATCGAGTTTCAACCCCCCTGCTGTGAACAGGGACCTTGTCTGCTAGACGAGGTGGCTCAGAGCTCCATCCAACCTGGCCTTGAACACTTCCAGGGAGGGGGCATCCACAGCTTCACTGGGCAACCTGTGCCAGTGTTTCACCACCCTCATGGTGAAGAATTTCTCCTAATATCTAATCTAAATCTGCCCTCTTTTAGTTGAGAGCCATCCCCCCTTGTCCTATCACTACGCACCCTTGTGAAAAGTCCCTCTCCATCCTTCCTGTAGGCCCCTTCAGGTACTGGAAGGCTGCTATAAGGTCACCCTGGAGCCTTCTCTTCTCCAGGCTGAACAGCCCCAACTCTCTTAGCCTGTCCTCATAGGAGAGGTGTTCCAGCCCTCTGATCATCTTTGTGGCCCTCCTCTGGACCCACTCCAACAGGTCCATGTCCTTCTTCTGCTAAGGGCTCCAGAGCTGGACACAGGCTCCAGGTGCGGTCTCACGAGAGCGGAGTAAAGGGGTAGAATCACCTCCCTCGCCCTGCTGGCCACACTTCTCTTGCTGCAGCCCAGGATATGGTTGGCTTTCTGGGCTGCAAGCACACAATGCTGGCTCATGGTGAGGTTCTCATCCACCAAATGAGTTCTGCTCATGTGGTACAGAAGAAAGAGGAACTGTTTGTCACTGCTGTTTTGGGGATGTCCCTAGCACCTGAGAGCCTTGTGTCCACACATGTACACAAGTACGCAAACAGAGCTGGTGGGCTGTGGCTTTTCCTGCTGAGAGCAGTAGAAGACACACACTGGGGTATTTGCTCACTTACCACAGCTGCAGCAAGGAGCCTTCTGGTGTGTCCTGGTGGCAGAATAACCATGGGGATTAGAGCACCCATGGAAATAGCTGCCATGTTTCGCTCCCCTACACCCTGGACCAAGGACAAACTGAACAGCAGAGAGTGGTAGCTGGACCCTGGCCCACTCCTGTCCTCATGCCTGACACTGAGTGCAGCAGAGCCTTGTCAGAGAAAAGGAAAACTTAACAGAGATCTCTTTTTTGTTTTGACTGCTGGAATTATATTTAGCCTAATCATGCTCAAAGCAGGTAATGATCAGCCATCCTATTTATTTATGGAAATTGCTTTCTGCTAGAAAATAAATCTGTTTTCCTTCTCACTACAGACCCAAGCCCATCCTATTTCCATCACTCACTGTGCTCCCCTATATTTATCCACCTACACAATCTATTTGAAGCTACAACCATTTGTAGGCCTCTTCTTATCTTCCAGACTTTGCAAGGACTGTGTGCAGAAACAAAACAGCTCAATTAAGTTTTGTTTAGTGTCTTTTTTCCTATTCATTTGTTTAAAGAACGTTAGTCTGAAATCTAACTTTTTCTCTTTTACAGCTCTTTCTTCTCTTTCAGTAGCAACAAATCTTTCATTTTGTGACAAGCTATTTCTAGGACAACCCATTATTACATGACAGAAAATTACAGCTTAAGAGAGGAGGAAAGAGAAGGAGCAGATGATATCTCATAACCTCGCAAACAAATCCTGTTGTCATGAAAAGTATGCCTATTAATAGCTATAAAGATGGAGGAAAACAGGTATGATTTACAATTTCAAAAGGATGGTTGCTAAGCTGAAGATTTTCATAAGGACTTTGAGCTGCTTTGTGATAGTGACAAGCCACTATCTGTTCTGAAAAATGTCTGGCGATAGGCACTGAAGAAAAAGATACAGCATAGACAGACAGGGAGCACTCTTGAAGCTTAATCACATGCAAACTGGAGATTAATAGATTACAAATGACTTCAGTGCACATGAGGAAGATGGTGTAAAGCCTTCATGTATCTTCAATTTTAATTCCACATTAATCTCTTAGTGTGAATCTTTCTCAAAAAGACCTCAGAACTGGGAAGACAGACCAAAGAATCTTCAACTTCTCTGCTAATGAAATCAATACAACCATATACAAAGTTCTGGCTTTTGTTACATACACATCTTTCCCTTAGAGGAAGTTCAAAAGCATTCCCAAAGATTACTTGCCCTGTAGGGTCTAGAAGAGATTGCAGGATCTTTGGGGCCACGACTGAAGTGGGATATACTGTGCTTCTAGCTGCCCAGGCCATGCTGGTCTGAAACTCTGGTGTGCTTGCTCTGTCTGGGACTGGATGGTCATGCCCTTGCCAAACACCGCATCTTCTTCAGTGATGAGTTGTGTGTCCCTATCCTGATATCTATTTAGGGACAGAAGTCAAAGTAACATGTTGGATTTGCGAGGCATCAGCTTCCTTTATTTTATGATTAACACACGTGGAAGACAGTTGATGATTGCACAGTTAAAGTACGGGCTGCAGGTGTGCGCAGCTCCACCTGAACCCTCCTTTATAATATCATCTCTGCCGTGGATTCACAGCAATACAGACCTTAAGTCAGAAAGGACCATGATGATAAATGACCTGTTGTACGATTTTGAAAAAAATCTTGCACTTCTATGTGCCCCCTCTGCCCATCTGTGACATGATGGTAATCAGAGGAGATGTTCAGCTTGACATTTTTCAAGGAAACATTTTTCATATCCCCAAATATGGTGAGATGAATTTCTTTGATTTTTAGTTGCCGTGCATGCTAAATTATTAGCGGGAGGTAGGTACTTACTCGTGATACTAAGAGGTTAGTCCTTCGTGCCTAATCCAATCCTACTTTGAAAATTTGAATACAGTGACTTTGGCAAGGGCAATATTTTTATACAGACAAGCAAACTGTGCAGACAGCCTTGACCTGGATACATACAGGTTTGTGCAACCTTGGCTATACTATTCAACATCTTCCTCCCCCCCCCCCCCCCCCCCCCCATTATTTCAATTTATAAAATGAGTGCAAATATTCTGTCTTTCTTGTATCAGGATGAAAACCATTTTTATGTAGTAGTAGAGTGTGGAGTCCTGGCTGGACGAGAGGGGACATAGTTTGGTGCATTGAGCAACCCAGGTTCCGATCCGGAAGCGAGCCTTGGGAGCGACTGACACGGAACCCTGCTGGGAAGGCAGAGCAACGAGCTCGGGACACTGGAGCAGGGGGAACCGTTTCCTGCCACACTGTCACTTCCTTCCTGCCATGTTGTTGATTCCTGCCACAGTACTGTTTTCACATCGAGATGCAGCTCTGCACCAATCACAACGAGTTGCAGTAGTTTTGCCTATATATGGATTGGGGGTTACAGATGCTGTAATAGTTTTGCTATATAAACCTTGTTTTTGCTGACTAATAAAGGTGAACGATCATACTCATATTGGGGTGACATCGTTACAACGTTTCCGTAACCCACGCCAACAGTAGAGCATATGGGCTAGATCCTTAGCTCAGGAAAAGAAGGGGTGTGCCATTGCTGATTTATGCTAGCCAAACATCTGTTTACTGGGGTAGGAAATATTTATCCATAAAACATCTTCTCCATCACTAGGGAATTCAAGGATTTTTCTATTCCAGTTTTGTCTTCCTCTTCAACCATGATATATAACTAATACTGTAAGTCCACTTTTTAATTTTTAAAAATAATTTTCTGCTAGATCTTGAAGTTCAGAATTTCTGAATTCAGACAGACATATTGTCAGAAATAATACAAAAAGATTAATTTAGGCCAACCAATTGTCATTCGATGGTCAAAGGGAAAGATTTTTATTTATATGGTAGCATTTCACACATGATTACCAGTAAATTGTTTTTATATTATATGACTAGAACTATGTCTGTTGAGTGATCACAAATAAAAGAGTTGTAATTATTCTGTCTTTTGTACAAAAATGAATGCCATAAAGAGATTGTGTACATAGTCTTTCATAGCAAGAGTAACTAATAAATTACCAGCTGCAGGAGTCTATCAGCTGGATACAGGCTGCAGCATTCATTTTTGTGAACAATTCACCAGTATGTCAACTGCTAGTCTGACATGGAGAGAAGTGAACAATATTTTCCTCAAAAAACTTCATTCCTTTGAATGAAATCCTTGGTAAAATGTTTTGTGGGAGCTGTACTGGTAGAGGAGGAAGATAACCCCCTAAAATGGATACTTACAGGCATCATTTACAACCAGAAGCTACCCTAGAAGAAAATTTCTATTGAAAGCTGAAATGGTATGGTGGTTATTATAATAGCCATTTCCTTCAGTGTATAAAAAGATAACTTAAAAGGCATCTTTTAAAATACTCTTCCTTGACAAAGAAATGAGTATTTGGAGTTAAATAGACCTTCATTTTCCTCCAATGTTGTAGACAGAAACGGTAAATATATACAATTATCTTCATATTGCAAGCACAGGTTTAGGGTATGTGAGGAGCTAGAGAGTTGAAAAATGATATAACACTTACATCCATTCAGGAATGACAGGAGCACTAAGAAGGAGACTGATAGGACCCAGTCCTCAGCTGATGTAACCTGGCAGAGCTCCAGTGAAATAAATGGAGGTATTATGATTCATGCCAGTAGAGGAGCTGGTCAATAAGTGCATTGTTTTGAGACTTCAGCTTTGGTAAGATTACAGTAATTGTAACCGCTGTGGATATTTTATTTTTTCTTCAGGACTACACATATATTTCTATCATCTTCTGCAACCCACTTGGCATCTTATAATGTAAAAAAATTAGAAACAAATCCTAAAGATTTCTAATCTGTCAGTCCTTGAGTCCTTTTTCAGGCAAAACTCTCAGCACTCAGACTTCAGTGAGCTTTCAGTGTCATTACAATCTCACTCTCTGTGTGGAAACGAGCCATTTGCTGTGCATGTAAATGTGCCCTGAAGCTGGTCACTCATTCTACTGGGCCGGACTGGGTTCACAATTTCACTTTCACAATCCAGAAGTGAAATACTGCACGGAAGTCTGCCTAATACCTTATCGTGCACAGACCTGGTAGGTGTGCTTTTAGAAACCTACTGTACATTAACAGCATTGATTCTCCAAGAAGATGTCTAATTGTATGCAATTTTAATGTGTTGTTGTGCCTCAAATGGAAGCATCTGAATTTATTTTGATCTTTCCTCTTCTGTTTTCAACAAAAAAGGACTGCAAAAATGTATCTGGGGCCAAAAGCTTTGGCCTTATCAATGACAGCTATCAAAGACAGGACATAATGGGCCTGTATGCCAGTAGCCCAATATTGTCTCAGTCAACCATGTTCCAACAAATGTTGACCAGTGTAAGGCTGTGTGGGGACAGATTGAAAATAAAAAGTTTACATGTATTCCTTATATACAACACACGATTCTAAAATTCATAGAGGTGCAAAGAATAAAAGTTGTTGAAATCCTGCATAACTCAGATTTTGAACACATCATCATGGATAATGAATACTTCTGGTTAGGCTTTTGTGCCTCTGGATGTCACTGTTGTTTTGCAATAATATAAACAATGTTATGGACAAAGCAACAAATGAGAATGGTATAATCGTCACCATCTTACGTTTGTTAAAAAGTATGAGGCTGAATACACTGCCAATCTAGAAGGTACCATCACTTCAGTGCAAGGGATGAACAGCTGAATATGTAAATAATGCTTACTTCAGTTTAATATTAGGCAAAAAGGAGGAAAACCCTATACATTTCCTTCTAGAAGAAAATCAACTTCTCCTGTGCCCAAAATGCATTCCTTTGGAAGGGCTTAAAAAAGAATACAAGCCTTCATTGCCCTGACGTGGCCAGGTCAGGTTGTGTCAAGGATAAATATTGGTTTATTTAAGGCAGATGCGATGGTGAAAAGAGTGAGGAGGAGGTGGGTAAGCGTCAAGGACCGTGCACTACCACTGCTGCTCATGGCTGCCTAGCAGAGGAGTGGAACTTACTTTTCCCAGCTAAACCTGTTCTGCTTTTGTTACAGAAATGGGAGGTAAGAGAAGGAAGGGAAGATCATACCGTTCTTCTTTTACAGTCTTTTACACAGGAAACTGTTGCAGCTTCTGGAAATACATATAAAATTAAAGGAGATTTAGTGATTAGGGAGGGTATTTTCAGAATCATAAATTGCTGCAGTTGCCCCAGTTATTTACAATAAAATGGGATGTCTGTCTGCATGGAGTGCAGAAAGTCTTCCTTGAAACAAGGAAGATTTGGTAGAAACTTGTAGGGCTAGTAGGATGTAACAGAGCAATAAACAAGAGAGTTTGTGGTTTTCTAAATGTGTCTTATCTTCAGTTTTTGTTGAAAATTCAGTGGATTAGAGTGGGTACCTTTGGTTGGAAGTATCAGATGCTAAATAAAGGTGAGAACAGAGCATTTCCATTAAAAACCAGAACACATTTTATTTTTTAGAATCCTTGAATTTCATTTGATCTCAATCTGAGGAGGAAATTTTGCCTGAAGAAGGTCTAGGACTTAGTGATCAGGAAACACACTGGCATCCTGTGTTTTTAAAGTCAGTAGCCACAGGCTCCAATTTGGATATGATTATTTCTTTACAAATGGATCTTGTAGGCTCTAATTCCACTGTCAGAGTTCCACTGATTTCCATGAGCAACGGATTAAGTTAGTCAAGCTACTTTAGGAGTAGATTAATATGTCCGGGTATGTCCGAAGTACTTTTTGCTATTATTCCTCAGCTAGACCAGAGAAATACTGTACATACTGTAAAGAAGATGCTGCTCTTAGACTGTATCTTCCTTTTCCCAGCAGCAGGGTGCTAATGCCACATCATGCTGTGTGGGTGGGTTTTTATTCTTTTCCCTCTTTTAAGCCTGCAGACAAATATCTTACACATTTCTTTTATGGTTTCAAACTGCTACCATTACAAGCCTGATTAATAAGGCTTTATGAGCTAATTAATATGCCTTTATCTATATGAGCTTTTATCTTTATGTGCCTGATTGCTGCAGTAATTCTATAGCATTACAGGAAGCTATTTATTTTCAAATTAGCAATGTCATCATGACCTTTTACCACATGGATAAGTCAAGGTTCTGGCCTGCCAGGTGCATAGAGGGTAGCTCAAACTGTTCAGTGCTGGCTGTAAATTACAGGCTGATGAGAGGGTGTGATGATCTCTGTTCCTTCATGTGTGTGCAGCAGTTCATTCTCCCAAACATAAGTGATGATGGAATTCTCAGACACTGGAAAGAGGAAAGAAACAGGGATTCCTAAAGTAGTAATGGCAGTAGGAGCATTAATGCATGTGCTTACCAGGGAGTGAGTGACCATGTGCTTGGGTCAGTCCCTGATGGTGCCTGTGGGTGGACCTCCTGGCCATCCAGAGACATCTCCCGTCTTCCCAGTTACCCTGCCTTACAATCCTCTGCAGGGTGTGTTTTGGGAGATGCCATCACCAGGCTGGTGTGGATCTCCATTTCTGATCTGTGGTTCCCTCAAGCCTAGCATCTGCACCGACTAACAGGGCAAAACACTGAAATATCCAAACCTGAAGGAACAAGACACAGATATTTATGTATGAGGCTTCAGTAGAATGCAGGTTAAGCTCAGCACTCGGTAGTGAACTAACCTGTAATAGGGACATCTCCCTTGAATAAACTTAAAATCTCAGCAATAACAAGAAAAGGGGGGTTAGCGTAGAGCCACTGAAGAACTATAGTCCTCTTTTGTCATGACCGTGACTACAGCATTTGTTTGCATTTAAATGTATTCAAAGACACTTACAGGGGGAATTATTTAGAAGAATTTATTGTCTGATGTTGAAACCATCCAACTTCTCAGGTGTGTCTTTTCTTTGAAATGACTGGGCCTCATCAATGGTAAGATGCCGCAAAAATATTTAGAATTTAAGAAAATGCCTTATTCTGATGAAAAAATAATCTTTAGTAAAGAAAATGAAAAGAAATGCAATGATTTTGGAAAAATGGAAGTATAATCTCCTGGTGCAAAGTCATATTTTCTGACAAAGATGTTTTCCATTCGAACATTTTTCTTTCTCTCTCAGTTCAATAGTTCAGCCTTGCATGGATGATTTTTTTCATGACTTTTTGCTTCACCCACACAAATTTGAAAGGCTCTGCTGCTTTCCAGGCTGCTGTTCAGATAGTGATTCTCTGGAAAATTTTTTTGGCTTGTATTTGTAACTCGGATAATTTAAAACGCAACAATAAGATTAATTGGAAATAATAAATGTTACAATTATACATATAAGAAAACATTTTTTTTACTCTACCACAGTTTCAAAGTTATGGATAAATAACATTAAAAAAAGTAATTTGGTTTGTTTCACAAGCAGTTTTGATTTGGAATCTTCTTTCAGGCTGATCAGATTTCCTTCCATTAAACTTAAAATATCAAGTTCTGGAATATTATACAAAGGTATTAAAAACTGTAGTGTGTCTAGAGGAAAACATTCATAAAAGGATGGAAATGAATTTATATGGTATTTGTGTGACTATCATACATGCATTCAAAGGATTTCTATTGTAATTCAAGATTAGTTGAGCATAAGTTAATGGACTCTTAAAGTATTATCCAAAGCTTACTATGATAGACTATAGGAGCCTCTTTTTAAAATGTTTTTTAATAATATCAGCTACAAGGTCCCTGAAGACATGATATTTCTAGGCTTAGTATTTCTTCATCAAATATTAAAATAGGTCAAGCAATTTTGTTTCAGTTCCTTTTCTGCTCATTTTACTGCTGTAGCATGCATACCAAGTAGAGTCTATTATGTGGATTTACCAACTGTTGAGTTCCCTGCTTTGTTTCATTATGTTGTTTATTTTGTAATCTATACTGAGAATGGAAGAACTACAATTACACACTGAGGAAACCTGATATTTACTAATTCCATAAAGTTAAGGTCATCTTCTGTAGCAATGGGAGAATAAATTAACTGATCAGAATTCAGTCTTGCAGATGCAGGTAAGCTGTAACAAAATGGCTGACATGAGACCAGATGACTTGGCAAGGTTCATAGTTGCATGATTAAACTACTAATAGCTTATAGTCTGTCTAACAGCATAGTTCTGTGGATCAAATTGTGTGTTTCCCAGCAAATATTTGCAATTGTCAATTAGAATTTGGTTCAATTAAGGGTCTCAAAATTTTGTTCTTAGGGCCTAGTAGTTAAAGACAAACCCCAAAATGCAAATCTTCCTGCCTTACTGTCCAACTGAACAGTTTTCCACATCCCTCGTTTTGTTTCTGAGCAGGAACAGGTATGTAGCATGTTTAAAGCTTAGCATCAAGTTCCGCACAAAGTTTCACAAACTCTAGGCAGGAAACAGGTGGAACAGGGCCATGTAAACAGAGTGAACTATCAATTATAAACTTAGTTTTGGTGAAGCATAAAGGAATGTGACCCTGCAGACCTCTTTTATTTAAAAATTGAAAATACAAAGGACTGCACAGAAATCACATGTTTAAGGTGGACATTTAGCATAGAATTAGTATATTTGGATGTTTCAAAAATGAAGATGCACACGTTTGCATAATAGCTGGCATGGAAAGCAGATTCTTAGGGCATAAATTGCAGCGAAGACATGAAAGCACATGACTTCATGAGCTTATAGGTCACCAATAACATTGTTTAATGAGTTTTCATGCCTTTTGTTATACAGTAGTAAAATGTTACTGTCACTGATTTCATCAAAAGCAAGCTCTGGCAGCAGAACTGTTGCTGGGCAATACAGAAGGTTAAAGAAGCATTTCGCATGTTTGGTTTTAATTTTAAGCAATCTAATATTGAGCAACTCAACAACTTAGAAGACTGACTTTTTTGGCTCTAAAAATATTGCAGGGCTTTTATAGAGCAACGCCCTTGATCCAGGAGCAGGATCCATGAAAGAGTATGTCAAATATAGTTTGGAGTCTGAAGACTAAAATTATCCATGAGTCTTTGATTTGATTTTGATGCCAGAGACAATCTTTGCTCTGATACCCATGCCAAAGACTGTCAAGTCCTTGTCAAATAAAATCATGTGTTTCAGTGTGCCCCTTTTGACAATACAGGTGTAGAATTATCTTGGTTTACCTTTTGTCTCTGTATGTGATTCTAGCAATTTAAAATACTTAACATTATTATTTCAAAGATGCCGTATGTTAATGATATATTTCAAGATGACCTGCTAGCTATTCTAATTGAACTTCTCAGGATATCACTTTGAGCAAACTTTGGTTTATTGTGTTTAGTAACTTGCTGAGGAATGAACTTCACAATTATCCTCTTGTCATTCAAATCAGTTTCAGATTTATTTCCGCTCCAAATGCTACAAAATACAAGACAAAAGAAGTCTTGTTTTTTGAATGGTGACTGTGAGCAGCAAAATAAAACAATCATTCCTTAGGAAAGGACTTGATCCAACATCTCTGCAAGTTACTGCAATGCGTCGTTTGACTTGCAGATTTTTGGTTCATGATGCAAGTGTGCAGACTCAAGGAGATAACAATTTCTACAACTCCATGTCTTTTTACTATTTATCTTGCTATGTCTTGGTTGCAAATTGTGGCCATGTTTACATTTTAAGAGGTTGCATGGAAGGATTATAGTTTCTCATATATGTGAAGTATTTTTCAAATTTTTGGTTGATCTAAAATAATTAATGATTGTAAGATAGAAAAGTGAATAACCTGAATGCTAATAATTGCAACTTCATTTTTAAATCAAATTGTAAATATTAGAAATTTGCAAAACTACTTATGCAAATGAAGTTGCCCCATCTCACTGGCTATAATAATCCTGCTCAATTATGGTACTGCTAAGACATACATATTTATCAAGTTTAAATAAATGTGTGTAATTCTTCAAAGGCTTTGTGTAATTGCTTCTAGATTTGCGATCAGCTGTACTTGTCTTTGTGATTGTATCTGCACTTGGTACGTTTTCATGTTGTAATTGCATGGTAATTGTTTGTGATTGTATCTATGAGTTTTTTATGCGGCAATTTTGAATGGCAATTGTCTGATTGTACCTTTGCTGGAAATTTTAGTTTTACTTTTTCCCAGAATGTACTTGCTAACATGCAATTCAAATAGACCAATATATACTGGACTGAAAATTGTGCAAATAAAATGGCAGGATATTTCCACAATGTAGCACATTGTGAATTTTAAAAGTGAGTGCTTCAGTTTTTTATTTAATGGTCAGCATAATCTGCACATAAAAAGTGTTTCAACAAAAGGTTTACATTGTGATTAAACTCAAAGAAAGGATGCTCTGAATATGATAGCATTTTATATGACATTTATTCTCCATTAATTAGTTCTGTATCACCATGTCATGTTTGACTTTATTAATAGCCTCATAACTGGCTAATGCAAGGCTGAGCCCTCTGGCCAAGACTTGGCATAGGCAGGTGGACTAGGAGAGGGAAGACTTGCAGGACTTTTCAGAGTACTATTTTTTCCTTTTCTTTATTAGACATGTTCTACATATGCATATTATGCAGCCTCAAAATTTAATTAAAAAGTAGAGTGTCTACATAGCAAAGTACTGATTCGCAGAACAGTTAGGACCCCACATCAGACTGATCAGACTGGCCCAAGTTCCATCTTCTGATCATTCTGAGCTCCTTCTGGTACTAGCAGTTCCCTGTTTCTGTAAGGATAGACATCAATTTTCTCTGTAATAGAAAAAAATTTGTTGCATATTCTGCTTTTCTTGGCAAAAAGTGGTACAACTGAAATGTAGCATTTAGATGTTTCTCGTGGTGATTTGGTATTTCTGGCAGAAAATGGGGGTGATCATTTTGTGAGTAAAGGATTGAAAGGTTGTTGTCCACAGAGTTTGTCTCAACCATCAAGTTTATCCTGGAATTCTGTTCTGCTGCTTCTCTTTGGGAGGAAATGGGAATGTCTTTTATGTTTGGATGTATACCTTAGGGAAAAGATACTGCATGGACTTTTGTGTCCATGAACTGATGCTGACTTTTTGGTTTCAGACTATCTAGCTGCAGTGATCCCCAAGAATCTGGGCAAGGATCTTACCGTTATGTAAAGGGAACACATACATATCTCCCATGAGAGGACTGTAAGAAAGCTACCTGCACACTTACAAATCTATGGGGCTGGATGGGATCCACTCAAGAGTGATGAGGGAACAGGCAGAGGAGCTGTCCAAGCCACTCCCCATGATCTATCAGCAGTCTTGGCTAACAGGGGAGGTCCCAGATGACTGGAGGATCGCCAGTGTAACACCCGTCTACAAGAAGGGCTGGAAGGAGCATCCCAGGACAGGCCTGTCAGCCTGACATCAGTGCTAGGGAAGGATATAGGGTGGTTCATCTTGAGTGCGCTCACCGGGCATGCAAAGGACAACCAGGGGATCAGGCCCAGCCAGCATGGGTTCATGAAAGGCAGGTCCTGCTTGACCAACCTGATCCCCTTCTATTACCAGTTGACCCACCTAGTGGGTGAGGGAAAGCCTGTGGATGTTGTCTGCCTGGACTTTAGTAAGGTCTTTGACACTGTTCCCCACAGCAACCTCCTTGGAGAAATTAGCTGCTCATGGCTTAGAAGGTGTTCTCTTCACCGGATAAAGAACTGATCCCAGAGAGTGGTGGTGAATGGAGCTAAATCCAGCTGGTGGCCAGTCACCAGTGGTGTCCCGCAGGGCTCAGGTTTGGGTCCAGTCTTGTTTAACATCTTCATCAACAATCTGGATGAGCGGATTGAGTGCTCCCTCACTAAGTTTGCAGATGCCACCAAGTTGGGTGGGAGTGTCAATCTGCTGGAGGGTAGGAAGGCTCTGCAGAGGGATCTGGACAGGCTGACTCGATGAGGTTCAACAAGGCCAAATGCTGGGTCCTGCACTTGGGTCACAACAACCCCATGCAACGCTACAGGCTTGGGGAGGAGTGGATGGAAAGCTGCCTGGCGGAAAAGGACCTGGGGGTGCTGGTCAACAGCTGGCTGAACATGAGCCAGCAGTGTGCTCAGGTGGCCGAGAAGGCCAACGGCATCCTGGCTTGTATCAGGAATGGTGTGGCCAGCAGGAGTAGGGAGGTGATCGTGCCCCTGTACTCGGCACTGATGAGGCCGCACCCGGAGTCCTGTGTTCAGTTTTGGGCCCTTCACTACAAGAAGGACATGGAGTTGCTGGAGAATGTCCAGAGAAGGACAACGAGACTGGTGAAGGGTCTAGAGAACAAGTCTTATGACGAGTGGCTGAGGGAACTGGGATTGTTTAGTCTGGAGAAGAGGAGGATGAGGGGAGACCTTATTGCTCTCTACAGCTACCTGAAAGGAGGTTGTAGTGAGGTGGGTGTTGGTCTCTTCTCCTAACTAACTAGCAATAGGACAAGAGGCAATGGCCTCAAGTTCCATCAGGGGAGGTTTAGACTGGGCATTAGGAAAAAATTTCTTTACTGAAAGAGTGGTCAGACATTGGAATAGGCTGCCCAGGGAAGTGGTGGAGTCACCGTTGCTGGAGTTGTTCAAAAAACATGTAGATGTGGCACTTTGGGACATGGTTTAGTGGGCATGGTGGTGTCGGGTTTACGGTTGGACTCGATGATCTTAGAGGTCTTTTCCAACCTTTATGATTTTACGATTCTGTGAAAGTTGGGGCTGTGTCATGAGAGCTCTGGAGACCTATAGTTTGCTCTGGGGAAGCTGGGGGCGAGGGTGAAGAAGTGGTTAGGTGGGTTAATGGATCCCCTTGCCATTGTCTCTCCAACTCCTTCCGCTTCCCGGACAGCCTCAGCAGCAAAGGGCTATGCAGCAAGGAAGCATCGATCCCAGAGCTGCCACAGTCATAAATGACTCCTGTATCCTCCAGCACTGTCAAGGTGAGGTGCTTGTCTTCCCTGTCAGTCTTCCAGCCCAGATAATTGCTTACATTGCCTGGACACAACATCTGCACAGGCTACAGAAAATAAAAAGTTTTCATTGAGGAGCTGATGACAAAAAAGACTGTAAACAACACTGAGAAAAAGAA
The DNA here is from genome assembly GCF_030867145.1 of Opisthocomus hoazin. Lineage (NCBI taxonomy): Eukaryota > Metazoa > Chordata > Aves > Opisthocomiformes > Opisthocomidae > Opisthocomus > Opisthocomus hoazin. The sequence continues at coordinate 33,758,483 of NC_134416.1, read as the reverse complement.
TTTTTAATGGATTTTCAGTTTTGGAAGTCAAACTAGAAATTTATCCCCATAAAGAAGTGATTCTTGTTGAACCAAAAATAACTTTTTGGAAACACAGGAAAACTTTAAAAATCCTACAACAGTCCTACAATTATTTCAGATTAAACTCATGCTTTCCTTGAAATGACTTTGTCATATTCAATTGTTTTATTTTCAGATTTTTAACCCTTTTACATGAACATTTTTCTTTAGCTTAAGTAAAGTATGTAATAACTAATTCTAGTTCCAAATGAAGAACTGAGAACTTCCAACACCATAAAATACCTCTAGGCATATTTCTGAAGCAAACTGTTTTCTTTCAGAGATGACAGAATGGTAATGTTTTGATGCTTTTGATCTCTCTCCCCCTTTTTAAATCCTCAAATATTGTTTATACTTTTTTTACATTAAAAATAGTTTTGGACTTCCTGAAACTCTTTTTTCTGGAGCACAGACTGTGAACTGAAAAACAAAATTTGCTGAGATTTATCCAAGATCTTTTCATTCACTGGATATCTGTAATTTATTGTATTCAGTCAACATCATAATTTTTCTTGTAAGTTATTAAGACCATGTAAAGCACAGTGATAACAGCCATAAATCATGCAGACAGTTCCCAAATGAACAGTGCTGTCCTTAATCATCCAGTACTGACCAGAGTAAATGTAATTAGCCGATAGGAGAAAAGGTGCATCTTATTTCCTAAGTCATTAGCATGTATAAAAGAAATGAACTTTTCTCTTAGTGAAATTGCTGGACCATTTCCTTGAATTTTTGGATAACTTTTCATAGTTATGCATTTGTAAAATAAATCATGAGTAAACTGTCCTTTAGCTTTTGTAAGTTCACAGATGCTAAGCTCAGAAAATATCGCTGCAATAACCCAGATTGCACCTCCACTTAACACCCTGTTCTCTGCACTATGACTTCAGCCAGGTCTTGGAGAAAGATTCTCAATCTTTATTTAATGACTTAAAGTGACAAGGATACGGTTGGCCTGCTGGGCTGTGAGCACACATTGCTGGGTCATGTTGAGCTTCTCGTCAACCAACATCCCCAAGTCTTTCTCCTCAGTGCTGCTCTCAATCCACTCTCCATCCAGCCTGTATTTCGGCCTGGGATTGCCCTGACCCATGTGTGGGACCTTGCACTTGGCCTTGTTGAACCTTGAGAGGTTCACGCAGGCCCACCTCTCAAGCCTATCAAGGTCTCTCTGAAAGGCATCCCTTCCCCCGAGCATGTTGACCACATCACTCAGCTTGGTGTCATCTGCAGACTTGCTGAGGGTGCACTCAGTCCCACTGTCCATGTCACTGACAAAGATGTTAAACAGCACCGATCCCAGTACCGACCCCTGAGGAATACCACTTGTCGCTGGTCTCCAGCTGAACTTTGAACTGTTGACTGAAACTCTGAGTGTGACCATCCAGCCAATTCCTATCTACTGAGTGGTCCATCCATCAAATCCATGTCTCTCCAATTTAGACACAAGTATGTCCTGTGGGACAGTGTCAAATGCTTTGCACAAGTCCAGGTAGATGACATCAGTTGCTCTTCCCTTATCCTCCAACACTTTAACCCCACCTAGAAGGCCACCAAATTTGTCAGGCATGATTTGCCCTTAGTGAGGCTGTGTTGGCTTTCACAAATCACCTCCTTATCTTCCATGTGCCTTACCATAGATTCCAGGACGATCTTCTGCATGATGGGCACTGACATGAGACTGACTGGCTTGTAACTCCCCAGATCTTGCTTTTTTTTCCTTTTTAGAAATGAGACTTATGTTTCCCCTTTTCCAGTCAGTGGGAATTTCATTAGTCATGGCCATGTCTTTCCTTCAGCTGTTAGACTAAAAGTCCCTGTGTAGTATTACACCTCTTTTTCCTGTGTTGTGCTTGAACTGTTTTATTAAATACTATTTATTTAAAAATAAATATTCCACAATAAACGGAACATGTTGCTTGCTGCCTGCAGCTCTTGTGAAGATATTCTGTGAAAAGAGTAGATTCATATTTTGGTTTTCATATAATTTTAGTGCTAAGTCTTAGTGAAAATTTTGTGTCTTCCTGCATTGTTCCATAAATATAGCAAATGCTATATAATCTATAATCAGAGTATTACAAATTCTAATCGAGTTGCTTCCCTTCCCCTATCTAAATAAGCATTATGTGTTAGCTTAAACCCCTCAAAATAATGGGAACTTTTTCTGCCAGAAGTGCCTTCAAATTAGCAATATGTTTTTCATATGTGGACACAAAAAAAGTTAATATTTCAGCCATGATGTGAAAAGATGTTACAGCTGTTTTTTTAGATGAAGTGTAAATGTTGCTTCTTAATCCTCTTCTTATACTTTGCAGAGATGGCTAAATGGACACTCAGGTCTGCAACCTGGGAAGCTCTCCTGTGTCCCACTGACCCTAAAGGAAGTCTGCACACGTTTTAAGGTTGACATCACTGAACATCAGGTGATCTGTGGCCTTTCAGTAAAAGGTGATTCCTAGCCTTCTCTGACAAAACTCTTCTTCGTACAACCCATTTCTATTTTTAGGCCTTCCCTGTACTCATCTTTAGCTCTAAACATTTCAGTCATAAGCTTCAGGTAGAAAAAAATATGAAATTCCATATCGCATTGTGGAAAAGCTTTATTGTTTCTTTGAAGAAATAACTTTTTGTAGTGGTTCAGCAACAGGTTTTGGACTCCAAAGTGATTATCAGCTAGAACAATTAGTGAGTGTGTACTTACTGATGTCAGAGGTACTCATAACTGCTGTATATCTATATGTCAATCAATTTCTGAACTCCTCTTTGTAAAATCAAGCAAGAAAACATACAACCACCAGACACTCCATGAAATCAAAATTTATTTTGAAAATTTATTTTGTTTGGTTGTTTTTGCTTACATGTGTTTTCTGCTATACTGTTAGCATTTTGCTAACATATTTAACAGGTAAATGATGGATGTTTACACCTACTTACCACTTTTTTTTGGATAAGAGTATTTTTAATGGGAGGAACTCAGCAACCTTCATATTTAGAGAGAACATTGTATTGAGCATTGCCTTTCACTTCTATTAAATCTTACAAACACAACAACACAGAAAAGACTTAGGAGAGGTAGCTATTCTTCTTCACCCGAAGACTGAACAGAAGTACTTGATGTTGGAGACAGTTAGTGTGATTTGACTGTACTTTTAATCACCCAATTAAGAAATTCATTTCATGAAATAAGATTCAGATAATCACTAGTACCTTGTTTGCAGCCATCATGAAATATATCAATACTATGTGATAAAGAGCTTTAATGATTTACAACTTTTCATTTCAATTTCTTCTGCCAAAGAAAAACTGCTTGAGAAAGACTGGTAGCTCTATTATGACTCGTAGCTTTGGGGGTTTTTGCATTCTTTCTGCTGGTGCCTCTGTGCAATTTCTCATGGGCACTCGAACTAATGATATAATCTTTTACAAGGTAATAAGGGTCTGTGACATTTATTTTCAAGGCAGAAACACAGCTTAAAGCAGAGCCAGGGCCAGCCACAGTGGGTGGGCAGGCATTTTCCTGAGTACCACCCAGTGCGAGGGACTTTGGTGTGGGGTGGACACTAGTCACCCCTCTGCTCCTGTTAACTGTTCCCAGGAAAGCCTTACTATAAACCTGTTCCATCTAGGTAAATTTGGTAGCAAACATTCTGAATGATCTGTGTTGCCAGAGCATCTCAAAGCTCTCAATACTCTCAGCCCTGGAGCCCCTAGGAGTTTTCAAGACTATGTGTAAGTAGGGTCTGGCTGCACAGAATGACACAAATTCTAGGACCATTCCATAAATTCTGGTGTATGAAATGTAGTTTTGCCCAAGCACACATATGGGAGACAAAAAATAGTTTATTGTCTACAGTGCTAGTTTTAGAATTAGTTTTGGTTTGCATATTTAGGGACTGCTTTTCCTCATTTTCATGACTGGTAGAACTAGAAAAAGAAACAGATTTTTGGAAAACTATCTGAAACCAACACTCCAGAATATTTCAGACTAATGGATTTTATTTTATTTTTTTCTCAATAAACATATTTTATTTATTTTTTCGTTTATTAACTTTGAGAAATTATGGACTGCCTTTTCTGTTTCATCATTCAAGTTCACTGTAGGGAATTCTCAAATTAGGGTTTTTTCTGATAGATTACATTATTTAGATGTTTGCTTTTAAATATTTTTCCCATGTGCATTGATTTCAGATATGTGAAGTTGAATAACGTGCTACCCTCAGTACATTTTCTTAATTGGTTGATGTCACTTCATTCACATAATGTAATGAAAGACTATCCCTACATTTAGAGACTATTCATTCAGTTCTGACACTGCTTGTATTTCTTGAAATAGTGACCGGCTATTTGTTTTTTACGGCTAGTGTTTTTTCTGCTCCTATACATTTTCCCCCAAACCGTTTAACCATAAATGACAAAAGTGGAGGTGGGAAAATATCAAAAGGTGTCATCAGCCCAAAGTAGATCTACCCATTCAGTGGCCAGAATTCAGCAAAAATAAGATTTCACTGCGGGCCATTTATGTTAGCAAATTCTGTATGAGTGAACCATGAATAGGTGAGCAGGCAAGACCAGATGCGCTGTTTAAATGGATTAGGTGAGCCAGTTAACTATTATTAGGAGTCATTGCAATTCATTTAATTGAATCTGTTCTTTTGGCAGTGATCCCAATAAGCAGACATTTAATTGCCCAGAATACCTGTGGCAGATAAATGATTTCAGACTAATCTACTTTTAATCTATTCTGTGGTTCCTTTATGCATAAACCATCCTTACTCTTTTTTTAAAGGTAGGAGTAACTTGAAATCACTGTCTTTGCTGCTTTTGTGCAACCTGTGAAGTGCTCTAGGGTTGTCTGAGAGAGAGCGTGAAGAGTAAGACAGCATGTAAGGAAAGGTGTGCCACCTTGCCAGGGAAAGTACTTAGCTAAAATAATAAGCCAGGCTCCTCTACAGTAAGTCTTGCCTGAACAGAAATGTCTCAAAAGACTTAATCAAAGAAGTCAGGATTTATGGTTCTCCACAGTTTAGAATTTCCTCAAACCACTGGATTTCATGAAGCTTACCGTCATGATGAATTGGAAAGTTACAGACTTCCTACATTTCATGAATGCCTAACATCCAGTAAAAAGGAAAGAATTAAGCACTCGTGGCTAAGAGACTTGAAAGTGAGAAAGGAATGCACTAAGCTTGTGCTTTCTGAATTGTTAACACATTTAACACTTAAGAAGTTAAAAAACTCCAACAACTCAAAACACCTCAAGCCTGGAACTGTTTCTGGAGTCTCCTGCAGCCTCCATGAGATCATCAGCCAGTGTCTGTGTGGGGGGCTGTGTTGCTTCTCTGATGTTTGTAGCCATGTCTTTGGGCTGTGAGAGCTATAAGCGGTCAAAAGGGATTCAGAAGAACAAGCACAGGGAGGGGGACGTCAGTGGAGCATGGAGGTTTGTATGCTGTTGTGCTGCCTTCTAGCAGAAGAGGATTCTGAGTTTTGGTGTCTATTTTCACGGTTCTATCTGTGTTTTACATTCAGCTAGCATTACCTGCGGATCAGAAAGCCTTCTACAGAAGCAATATGCATCTGTGCATTCTAAGCGAGATGGACTAATTACTTGCTATCCCTACACGCTAACTGCTGGAGTTATGTAGCCTGTTGTCTAGCAAAATATTCTTCATTACAGGTTTTGAACCTTGGGCAGCTGAGCAAGGAACAGAATCAGTGTCTCCTACATGTAAGACATCTTTAATCACCTGACTGCTATGAAAAGGACACGTGAGGCTTTTCAAAAAATTATTAAAAATAATAGTAGTTTTACTTCCTTTCAGACCACTAAACCCACAAACAATTTTTTGCTTGAATGACCAGATAAGAGGGTTGATATTTTCCGTGTGAACTGTTTCTGAAGCTTTTAGCCCTCCTTTAAGTAATTGGAAGAGTCCTAAAAATGAACCGACACACCACCCACAGCATTTCTGTCACAAAGGTAGCTCATGTCCATTGGTCTGAAGGCCTGGGACTCCACAGAAATTGGTACCATGTGAAGTAAAATTCTTTCTTTTTCAGGAGATCAGCAAAAGGACTTCTCAAGCTCTGTTATGTACAGATGCCCAAGCCTCCTGCTGTGTTCTGCATTCATAGATCTCAATGTGCTCCTTGGAAAGTAGGCAATTTCCAACCTGAGGGAAATAGCTTCTTCTTTAAACTTCACCACTGGCTGTGCTAAGATGCCCATGTTCAAAGCAAAATTAAGCAACTGCTTGAAGAGGAGTGTGTATGTGGCTGGTAACAGAAAAAAAGGAAAGAAAAATATAGGTTTAGAGCTAAGCCAGGTTGAGATTCAAAGTGAGCGTTTGTTTATTGACTGCTGACAGGCTTCATACAGACAGAATTTTGTCAAGTAATAAACTCTTCTGAGGAAACTGTGTCCTAAATATCAGTGTTTTCTTGCAATTGCTTTTACATGTTTACTGAGAATAACAAAGTATTCGACCACTTTAAGTGGCAATAGTAAATTATATATGTTCACTGACACTTGATTACTTCATACTAATTGGTTTAGTAAGTACCAATTATATCCCTAAATTATTTTCTGAATGGTAATGTATCAGCTACATTCCTCATTTTCCCATGTATTTTGTAGTTAGAAAATGAAGCAGTAAGATTTCTCTTTCATACCTATTAGTCTTCATCACATTTTCTGGTAAAATGGTATTTCAGATGTAATGATACTTGCAAACATATTTAGACTGAAGTTCTCAACATTCACACTAAATGTTAACCCATTATATTACTCTAGGTGGAACCATGTGGAGAAGAAGGTTTTTCTCCGTGAAGGAGAAAAACCATAAAGAAGAAAAACCATCAGATGAAGTTATGAATAGAAAGTGTTTTATACATTTTTCTAGATATAATATTGGCTGACTAGTTAACAGAAGTATAAAAGCTTTATAATGACCTTAGCTATTGACAGAGCTGAATTAAACTCTGGAGCCATTTAGTAATGCATCACATTAGTGGTTTCTCAGAAGCGGTCCCACTGCTGGTACTATAGATGTTTGGTTGGCTTTGTGTGCCGAAGATTTTTCTGCTGAAGAATAATACTTATCTGAAACTAAATGTCTTACAGAAATATGTCAAATCCAAAGAAAATACAGATTTTTTCAACCAGAAATGTAAAAAACAAATAGTTTGGTTTTGAACTGACGTTTGGAAATGAAATTACAATCTTCATTTAGTTTTGCAGGGATATTTACTTCATTTTATATAAAAATAAAGCAAAACAAAACCAGTATTTTGTGTCAAAATGTTAATATGAAATGACAATGGTTAAGTGTAGACTTCTCATGCTCATCTTCCATTTAACTTCAAGTACTAAAGTACCCAATGTCCCCTTTGACTGTTTTGGAAAACACTACACGTTTGACAACCACAAACAGCTGAAAAGGAACAGCTTTTTGCCTGTTCAAGTAAGTACTAAAAACGTGTATATCTGGGTGCAATATGTACCTACTGGGCATATGATGAGGCAGATGAAGCTAGCTGTAAGTGAACTTGCTTGTTCTTCTGCAGGAGTCTAGCTGCTGTAGAACTGAACACTATGTGAATTAATTTATCCTGTTTTCAGGCTGCTCAGTGGCTTTTGGCACTCACGCTCGTATATTTATGGCTGGCCTGAGGATGTACACGCTGCATGACAGTATGCATCACAGGCATATATTCTTATTCAGTGTTTAAGCATGGGAGAAACTGTTACTCTGAGGTGTCAGCTGGTTATCTCTTAAAGAAGCTGTCATGGGGGCTGCATGCTGTGGAATTTACATTACTATCTTAAAATACTATGTGATTTCTTTAGATTAAAGGACACTGTCAGTTTAAATCAACGTCACATCTAGAATTTTATGTCTTCCCTCTATTCTTAATGTGCTTTGAATTGAAACATTTGAATTTATTTTCCATTTGAGTTACCCTCTCTGCTACCACACTTTGCTTTTATGCTAAGCTCTGGTCTTTTGCCTGTAATAATGTGATTTCTCTTTGCTTTTAAATGACTGTGTTTTAAACTTCCAAATAAACAGTTAACATAGAAATATGTGCTAAGTGTTTGACAGGAAAAATGTCATTTCACTTCAAAATCCTCACCTCAGGAAGTCCCAATGCATTTTCTTTTTTCAAAGAAAATCTGACATTCCAACTCAGTGTAACTGTATAGTGTTGCGGTCTATTGTTATTATTAATTTTTTGTATGATGAGAGCACCTGAGCTACCAATCAGAACTGAGACCCCCATCATGATAGATGCAAGGACTTTGATAGACTTTTTTCCAGCCCATGAAGAATGCGTGAAATAAGTTATGTACTAAACACCAGATACATACTAAAGGGACTCAGACAGACTATGTATGACTGTAAATGATATCAAGCTGTGAAAAGAGGAAAAAGTAACCCTTCTTACATGCATGCACACTTTCACAACATGATTTGATACTAAGAGCAAATTTATATTTTGAGGTTCTATTACCTGAGGTGGGGATCTCATAGAGTATGTATATATAAAATACAGTGCCATGCAAAGGTATCTGAGAGAGAGTTAAACGTGCTGTAATATCGCCTTGCACAATGAAACTTGGTTCTACGGGTGACATAATCACACTGGAGTTGCACCATGGCCAGATTGATTAGCTGGGCTACCGAAAAGTATTTAAAGTCAGCTTGCATAGATCTACATGGAGCTGCATTGCAGAGTAGACCTATTTTAGGTTTCTCTTGCATTTAGTAAAGAATTTAAGAAAAAATGAGGAAAAATTCTATGCTGTATTTGCAGCAGAATGGAGTTTTTAAACTGCTTTACATCCCTTCTGTGTTAAATAACTGCAACATCTGGAGCTGTAACTAAGTTGAAATCCAATGACGATTAAATACAAATACCCTTTCCGTTTCCCATTTAAAGAACCTGTGGTATTTCTTGGGCCTGTGATAACTTAAAAATCACTGTTTGTCATAATACTTCTTACACTACTTAGAAGTCCTCTTCTGCTTTTTCTTTGGCTTTGGTCTTTGAATCTGCTAAAGCATGCATCAGTTGAGGAATAATCTCTTTTCCATTGTTGCCAAAAAGATAGTGTAATTGAAAATGACTGGAACCAAAGAGGAGAAAAATCAATATCCTCAAAGAAAAAAAAAGTGCAACAAAAATTAAAATGTACTGAAGCAGATTTGATACAGTACATAGAAAGCTTGAGCTAAATGGACAGTTGCCAAAGCTAGATATTACTTTTTTTAGGACAAGGAGAATCTATTTTGAATTCTATGGTCAAGCTGGCAAAATCATAACTCATCGTAATGTCAGAAATAATAGCAAGCTTAGTGCAAGACAGCAGTGCAGCAGCTGGTGATGCCTGCTAACATGTTCTTATCAGAGAGACGATCTGTTTGGTAAAGTGGGCATTGAATAAGTTCTTGCAAAACCTAAGATCTGTGATGAATCCTGCTATTCGTTGTCTTTGTGATCTGGAGTGTGTCATTCCTTGGCTGCTCTTCCTACCTGTTTTTATATCTTATTTACATAGGTAGTAAACTCATTGGAACAGTGCCTATCTCTTATTTTCCAGCAAGCTGAGTGAGACCCTTGGTTTGTCCTTTGTCTCTGTCAATCCAAATTTCAAAATCCCAGCCCGGTTTTCTCCGCAAACCTGTTTGTGACTTCCCAGATCTCTGGATCCTGCATGTGCCTTCCATCCACCCTCCCCTGCTTCAAGATCTGCAGTGATCTTGGAGCCAGCAATGTCAGGACCATGTTTCTGGTCTCCTGGGAAGCTATTGTGCTGCGTTAGTCTGGCTTGTGTCATTGTCAATGTACTTTGGTGTTTCAAGCACATATTTTGATGACTGTCTTGAATACATATTTGTTTCCAATCAACAAGAAATCAATGAAAGGAAAGTCTGTAAAGGGAACACTAAGGTCTGGCCAGGCTGCTTCTAGTTTTCCCAAAGTGAATATTTTATGCTTAAATTGTAAAGCTGAACAGATTTATGGCAGCTCTGATACAAAGACAAGCAATTTCCAATGAAGTTTGCAATTAAGCAATGTTTAATGAAGTGTGTGGCTTTCAAATATTTTTAAATTCAGTAAGATTCTAACATTTCTATCACATTGCACAGTTACAGAAAGGCTAAACTGTACTGCCAAATACTGTAGGATTTTTCTGTGAAAGGAAGAGTAAATTTCCCTTTATAACTAAGCACCATCTGGAAAAAGATGATTTGTAAGAAATTTCTGGTTTCCTAATTGAAAAAAATAAATCTTATAATAAACTTCTATCAAAGGACTTTATTAGCTAAGCTTTTGTTTTCCAATTAATGTCAATAAAATAGTCTTTAAAAACCCAACAGGGAATAGCTCTGTCTTTGATTTTTTTTTTTCAGAAAGAAATTGGGGTTTTAAAACTTTTTTAATGAGGCCTGTCATATCCCTACCAGATCCCATACTTCCCCCAACATTCTGTTTATGCAGAATATAAACGAGGAGGGTTTATTTGTTCACTTGTTAGAGAAACAAGGTCATTTTCTGCTGGGATTAATGGTAGGTTAATGGCAAGAGTTGGAGAATGGAAAAACAAATGACTTACCTGAGACTTCTTTAAAAATGCTGGTACTAGAGACCTTATTCTAAAGGATTTATATTACTGGGATGTCATGTAGTAAGGAATAAAACACATACTCGATGTGGATAAAACACACTGAAATAAAGTAACAGGAGGATTAGATCAAGCTTGCAATTATGTTTTTTCTCACAATAGCTAAGTCTGCAAAGTACTTGAGGAAAACAAGACTGGATTATAAAGTTATTTAGACTGGCTATAGTAAAATGCTTGCAAACGAACCTTTTCAACCGCAATAACTTTAAAATGATTAATTTATATTTAATTGACATATGTATATACATGCATAAATGTACAGATGCATGCATGATTAAAACCTGAAAATATAGCCAAGAGAAAATGATAGACCAGGTTACTTAAGTGATATAAACTAAATTCCTTTGAAAAAGAATGACAAATCTGATTTTTTGCTTTTAAAAACCATCTCAAATAACTGGGTTAAAAGTGTTTATTTTCCACAAGGAAATGTAGCCAAGAATTTCTCAGTGAAGCTAACGGAGGGGCAAAAAAATCTTTACCTTATGTCACTCCCTGCAGAGAGATCTTGAATTCTTGATATGGTTTTCAAACTAAGGTCCAGAAGCTGATTAAGCACCAGAATCACTGACTGAGTTTCTGATTAACATTTCAAACATGGAGTGAAACATTCGGTCTCTGCATAATTGCGAAATATAGAAGTCAGAGAAGAAAAATGCCTTTGAGTGATTGATTCTATCTCGTTATGAGAGTAAGATTCTCTTTTTAAGCTGACAGTTACAAGGGTTTCTCCAAATCTAATTTTTATGGTTCACATTCATAGGATGCAAGCTGTTTAGCTTGGAAAAATACTCCATGGCCTAAAAGATCTTCCTGGAAGTCTTTTCTGATTCATTGATGTCCACAAATCTCTCCCACTCTCTCTCTCAGGTGTACTCTCTTTACACTTACCTTTACCTTGACATTCGTATTCAAATTTTAAGACTTCTAACACAGTAAGTACATTTGTATTTTTAAAATATGCAATTTTACTCCTTTGTTTATGTAAAGAATAATGTGTATTCTATCTTGAGTAATTACATTTGGCCTATCTATTTCCCTTGGAGTCGCTCACTCCTCCCCACCCCCCTGGTGGGACGGGGAGAGGAATCGGAAAAAAAAGTAAAACCTGTGTGTTGAGGTAAACACAGTTTAATACGACAGCAATGGAAGAGATTGTAATAATAATAATATACAAAACGAGTGATGCACAGTGCAAATGCTCACACTCGCTGACCGATGGCCAGCCCATCTCTGAGCAGTGATTGCAGCCCTCCGACCAGTTCCCCCAGTTTACATACTGAGCATGACATCATATGGTATGGAATATCGCTTTGGCCAGTTTGGGTCAGCTCTCCTGGCTGTGACCCGTCCCAGTTTCTTATGCACCTCCTCACTGGCAGAGCGTGGGAAGCTGAAAAGTACTTCACTTCATATAAGCACTACTTAGCAACAACTAAAACATCAGTGCATTATAAACATGATTCTTATAATAAATCCAAAACACAGCACTGTACCAGCTGCTAGGAAGAAAATTAACTCTATCCCAGCTGAAATCTGGACAAGTAGGTACATTATTCTTTACTCATTGCCTCAACTTAACACACGAGGCCACACACTGTTAAAAAGCCCCAAACCTACGTCAGCAGGAGCAGCATGCTTTTTAATACAAGTAGACAATATATTGCCTTTTATTTTTGGGTTTTATAACATTGCATCCATGTTCATTTTGGTTTGTATGTTTAGGTATAATAATCAATATATCTACTATCTGTGCATTCTCTTCCATTTTTGTTCTGGTCTGTCGCAAAGATTTCAGAGACATTCAGAACACAGACCTTTTTTATCACGTGCTATCATTACTGGTTTTGTTCTTTGTTGCCTTCCAATTTTCCAGTTGTCCCCTATGTCCTCATTAAGTTTGCTTTGCTTGGAAATTCAATGCAAAGTTCACTATGAATACTTCATACCATGCTATGTATGCAGTTTGATGTCAAAGAGCAGTAGACCTGCTCTTTGTGACAAATCTTGTTATGAGGCTCCTGATATGCGGACTCCCAGCTAGGTCCTCAGACACATAGTTTTGCTGTTTATTTTCAGGCTGCCGTTGTCAAGATTTTCTTCTCAAAAATCTTCCCAAAAAGAAATCTGAAAGTATAAATGTTAGCTGTTTTCACTGTGTTCTTCTGGCAGAGAGGTTTCATAAAGATTCTGATACTTATCTACATTTTGTTTTTCACTCTCTGTACACTGTTATGTAAATTTGTTGAGAAAGACAGATGAGATCATTTGAGTTCCCCTGGAAGATGCCAGTTGCTGTACGGTATTGCTGCTTCTTTCCAATGGTGTCAATGTTCTCTCAGAACATGATGTGAAAACCAGCCCAAAATACAGATGGGTATGTGCATTTAATGTATACTTATCCAAAAATGAATTTGAATTTTTTAGTGTTTCGGAAAGCTGATCTACAATAAATATGCAAACTTTTTAATGCTTCTCAGAAAGCTTTGATTGATTATATTTTGTAGTATGTTAATTAGACACAGCACTGTTGACAGCACTATAAAATTGACAGCCGTGCCCTCATGTTCCACATGAAATATGCTTAGTGGTGTCAATACCAATGTAGTATTCCTCTTGGTGAAAGTGAGCTTGAAAGTTATATGTTTTATGTAGACATAATCACAGAAGTTCCCTTGGCTCTACCTGGAAGTCATACAGATGTTAGCTGACAGAAGGGAATTCTGCAACATTAAACTTGAGATAATCCTTCAGGAGAAGATAGACAAATACCTGTAAGCTCTGTTTCAGCTACAAGCGTGAATGCAGTCACATGAAGGCAGCATCTGCTCTCCATATCAGTGACTAAAATGACACTTCCATTTTCTAATAATTAATGTAATTTCTGTAGGCTCCAGTATAAACTCATCATAAGAACAGCTCCATCCACAACGGGTGATTGTTGTTCATATTAACTGGGGAATTTTCAGTGGTATGAGATTTTCTAAAGCGTAAATGAGAGATGTCAAGGCATCCAGTCCAAGAGAAACAAATGCATATCAAATGCAACGGTATAGGTTGCTAAGCAAATCCCTCTAGACAAAAAAAGTTTTATCAACTCCAGATGCTTATCTGCTTGTGTGGGAAAGAATGATGATATTTTGGAAGCAAGGGCAATTTTGTCTAAATTGTGGAGTGTATCTTTGAATTATAGTCTTTATTTTCCTAATAGCAATGACAGTAGGGTTCACTTGTTCTGCTCATTGAGAAGTAAATGAGTATAAAAATCCAAATAATACTCAAACTCTTATCTTCCTTTGTTCCTCTCAGAATAATCCATTATGGAAATGAAATACAAGACCTGCTGAACTGACTAAGGTAATACACATTTTCCTAATAGATTATTTGATTTCTTGAAGTACTTAGATTTCCTCCAGGAATAGAATCTGTGTTGCAAAATGTCATAGGCAAAACATTTCCTATTCCAGGTTCAGCACTAAGGAACAGGTAGGATGCTTCTGCTATGACCAAATCTACTTTCTATACAACAGTGAAAAGCCTTTTTCACAAGTAGCATCATTATTAGTATTAGCTAGAACCTAGGTGTAGTAAGCTTCAGCGTTGCTGAGAGTACTTCTTATTTGATGCAGAATTCTGGATATTGGACAAAAACATTTTTCTGAAAATAGGGGTTGAAATAGTTCCTTCTTAAAGAGCTGTGTTTTTCAGTAGGTATGTTTTGTGTTGCTGCTTGTTTTGATTGGACATGACAATGTGCCAAATAGTAAGGGGATCACAAATGCTACCTGCCTTTTTAATATCTAAACGCATATAAATATTTTAACACAAGGAGTTGAGGTTTTAAAATGCTAAGCACTACAGCAAAATGGATTAGCCTTTAGTAAGGGGAGCTTCAAATTGCCAGTGCCAGCAGGTTAATGGAAAGCAGTGTGTCATATTTCCAGATTTACTCTTTCACTATCTTGTCCAAAACACCTGGGTAATGTGTTACACCTACATTATAATTCAATAAGCATACTTTGAGTTTCAACCCTTAGTCTTTTCAAAAGTTTCAAATAAACTGTATGGAAATGCTGGCTATGTGGAAAAGTACTCTGCTTTAGTCAGTGTAATAGAAACAACCTATGGACAGAATGAACGTAAGGTAGAATAGATAAGCCTTTTTCCTAATTTCAGAGTACTTGATGATCTAGAGATACCCTAATATTTTCACAATGGGCTCATGGGATTAGATGTACTAATTTTAGATGAATACCTATAACTGTTATAGTTTGCTGGGAACACAGAAACATTTTGTGTGAGACTGTGAGTTTGAAAAATATAGTAAGGTTTATTATTTCCATCAACAGAGTATACAACAATACATGTGACATAATTCCTAGGCAATGTATGTTGAACTTACATTGCATTCTCTCTTCCTGACACTCTCTGACTGTGATCTTCAGCGCTGATAACAGATGAGTCATGGAAGATGACAAACTTGCAGTAGGTTTACCTTACCCCTTGTCCACATTGCAGCTTGCTGTAAACGCTATGCTGCCCTGCCTGAACCACTTTGTCTCATCCAGGTTGACACAAAGCAGCTGAAGTAAGTAGTGTGAATGCATCTCTAACCATGCTGCTTCAAAATCTCTGTCACTTCTGAATATCTATTAAGTAGTTGTGTAATGTACTTTAATTTGGTTTAGATTTAACAAATTTATCATCCTGAATTTGTGGTCTATGTATTTCTCGTAATGGACTGATTCCCCCTCTTGCAAATGTACAAAGCTGTCATTCATAGCCTTGTATAACTGGGATATGATGAGCTGGAATCAAAGTGTTAAAACATCTACATCGTAAGAATTGTTTACTAGCTACTACTGGCCATTGGGTAATGGTACACCCATCTGAGAGAAGGAGAACTGTATTTTGACCATGGTAGATTGCCGTTGACACAGCGGGGCTCTGTCAGAGAGAGGGCTGTGTCCCCTCTTTCTGTATCTGATACTGACATAAACTGCCAAATGCTAAGGATTCGTAGGGGCCCCATAATTAGCAAGAGAGAATCAGATTCTGCTTTCTGTCAGGTTATGATCCTACTCTCCCCATCCCATTCCCCAGAACACTTTCCGCCTGTCTCCCTCATCCCACTTCCGTCACCCTTTGCCAATGCCCCACTCTGCCACTCAGAAGATAGTATATTCTTTCCAGATATAATGCCAAAGAATGACTAAGGAAATGGAGCAAGGGAGTGTTTTGATCCATATAAGTCATCAAGATGAGAATCCCAGGAACACACTTACCAGAGAGAGAGATGATGTTGCTACCACAAAGTGTATTGTTGTAAGTCATTGAACAATTACTATGAGTAAAATCACTTGCTGTTTCCATTTGACATACTATGCCACTCAGATACTTAATATAAGATTTTTAGCTGGCTAATTGGTAATAATATACAGTACACAGAATTCATATATAATATTTCTTACTGCTTTTTCACTTTATTTCTTGTGTCTTGCGAGATTTTTAAAAGTCAGCCAATGTCACTGTTCTACTTTCTAATTTCCTTTCCATTCTGCTCCTTTCTAAAATTAATGTCAGGGTATTTTTCTTCCATGTTGGACCTTCTACGCTTTCTCAATTTCCTCTGCAGCACTTCCAAGAAAAATTTCAAACTATTTGCTTGATGATGAATTCACTGTATCTGCTCTGCCTCTTCAAAGAGCTTTGCGGTATTGAATGTACCTCTCCAAAGATACCCCAAACAAAGAGGCTTTTAAGAATTTAATCTAGTAGTAGACACAAAGAATGCTGACAGTTTCTCAATCCAAATGAAATTAATGGGATTTTGGTCATTAATTTTCTGTAAGGACATTTTTTGCCCTGGAAAACAAAAAGTTCTGATCAAATACCCATTAATGGAGGAAGCTGCGTTGATTGTTTTCAAAATGAAACAGCGGTTCAAGATTTCAGCTGCCACTCACAAAAATGTATAAATCCAAGGGTTTGTTTTACTGTGGAATTTTTGTTTCAAAGTTTTCTTTATTCTTGTAAATTATTTTTATACAAAGGCTGCTGATTATATTTTTCTGTTTTTTCATTATTAGTGTATCATATAAGATATCAAGCAACTGTGTGTTCTTAATGCATTCCAACAGCATCCATGTCACAATATTACTTCTTGAACAGACCTATTTTACTTTCTGATTACTCTCCTGCTGTAATGCTTCCTCTTGTACATATCAGTTTGAGAGCTCTGCAGCTCACTTGTGCATGAAGATTGCTGAACTAATAGAAAAGGGTAAAACCTGGGAGCATACAAGCACATGGGTTGAAAGGAAAGCGAGAATGCCCTCAGTATCAGTGCCTGTGAACCTCCCCCAGCCTGTAATGTTTAGTAATTTAAAAGCTGCATTGTATGATAGATTTAGTTAGTTAATTAAATCTAAATGTGTCTTATCATGTCTGGACATTATATTTTTCTTGGTATCCTGCAGCAAATATTCCCCTTTTTGTGTATATTGCAGACAGATTTTGCGGCTGTATGTGTGTTTCCACCATTGTTCCACCTCATCAAAGAGCTTTCCCATATCATTTTTTTGGATTGATTTTAGAGATCTGTCCTCTAGGGTGATGTGGAAAGCGAGAACACATCACCCCATTGACAAGGAAGGCTCAGTATGTTTGATGAAGATATGTAACTGCACCAGGGACTCAGCCTGTATGATGGTGCAGATACCAGTAGGTGCTCTAGATACCGAACTAGACTAGATTTTGTATTTTTCTCTACTTTTAACAGTGACCTGCTTTCTCTGCCAGTTAGCTTATAGGAGTTCATAGCTCATCTCCTGTCTTAGCCTTTACTCTTTCTATTATATTTACAATACTGATACTGAAACCTTTATCAGACACTGCTTAAAATCTTTTTGTAGTGTTTCATATTTATTAAAAGAGCAGTTGTTTTTCTCAGGTATCTTCGGATTTTTGTAGAGCGATCAGCTCTAGTAGTTCCTTTTTGTATTCTTTTTAACTTCAGCTTCTTTTACTTTTTTCTTTCCTTTCATTTTTTTCTGCCTCTGGAACATTTCATTACTTAAAATTTAAAATTTGCACTACGTTTACTGTACAGAACACGTCAGCTTTTATTTGGCTTCTTATACTTTAATATATTTTCTTTGATGCTACAGAGGAAATCCTTTTTCAGCTTTTTAAAGTACTTTTAAAGATTTTCTGTCTCATGTTTCATGGGATTTTTAAGAACATTTTAAACAAAAACAGCAGATCTCATATTTCATTTTTTTTCCCCAGATCTGGCCAGCCTGAGGATATTTTTGAAAGAACAGTGAATAGATTGAGGCTATGATTGAGAACTCTTCATCCTTACCCTGTGGAGACACAGAAAACTCCACCAGGTCACTCTGATCTTTTTCTGAAATATTGGAGAAAAAGTCTTTCTTTTTGTAATACAATTTCTGACCCTACAGAGACATACATAATTCAGTACACAGAGGCCAGTGCTGGTGACCACAGCTTTTTTTAGAGATTCTCAGTAAAAAGAGATATACCAGGGTAATGAAGTTCAGGCTCAAAAATAAAAACATATATTGCATATTATCCTTCAAATTTTTTTGTTCCCTTTTTTTTTTTTTTTTTGACAAACTGTGCTTCCATATTGCTAATGAATAGGAGTAAGTCACTACCTACATGGAAACACTCCAGTTTCTTAAGCCTCAGTGTACCTCTGGAAAAGCACCACATCTAACATCTCTGCAGATGGGACAGGTCTCTGCTCTGTTCTCATCTTCTTCCTTATGCAATTTGTAGTGTTCAGGGAGAAAATTAATATTGAAGGAAGCCATGACTTAAAGCCTGGAGACCAACATTTCATGTAGACGTTTCTCAATGTCTAGGACTAGTGTGTGCTACATCTTACCCTGTTTGGTTAGGGACTCTCAGAACCACTGTCTTGGATATCTGAGGAACGACAGTTCCTCAGCACCACAGACATCTTAGGTTGGTTTCAATGTTCAGCAACAGTGAACCTTAGGGGTGAAGTAACTGACAGAGACCAACTGGCTTAGAATAATATGAATAACATTTTTAAGCAAAAGCTGGTATTTTCCTGAGATCATCAGACCTGTGTCAGTGTTTACAGCAAAGCATAGCAGATACTATGAATATCTGCTGTGAATAAAGTGAAACAGAAATAGAAGTGGAATTATGGAATGATTTTTACTGTGCTCGACATAAAAAACCTGATAATTTGTGTAAAACACAGATAATTTTATTGCAATACTGCAAATGGTGCTGACCACAGTATTCAGACTTGCATCAAGTTATCCTGTTCCTCACGTCAGTGTTCCAACATGCTGAAAATCTACAGTGTAGGCAGGCGTTCAGAAAATTAGATGTGCACTCTAACCCCATGGAGATTAAACTTGTCTTAAAAAGTAATCACAGGTCAGAACATTATTTCTAGATAGTCTACATGTGACCCTAATAAAAGAAAATTACGCTATAGGCAGAATAAAATTTGCTTCGAATTAGAGCCCAAAGAACAGCATGATGTCCCAGTTTTAAATGGAGAGAATGGGAAACTGTTATCACAGTAATTTTGAGAGTTTTGAATTGAAGACAGATGAAACCAGCACCTCAGGATTTTTACTGAGATTACTAACTTGAACTCACCAGTGACAAATATTATCCAGGACTTAGTGTCTTTGACTTTAACACTTTAGAGTAGCACTGGGACTGCAACTATAGTAATGAAGGATAAATGAACGTTCAAAATTAGGATTTTTTTGTTGTAGGTAAGGTATGCAGCATCTGTTAGCTTACAAGGTTTTGTAAGTATTTGTATTCCAAGTGTCAGAAAATATAGCTGAGATTAAATGGAGGAATTCCTCTGTACATACATTTAGCAGCTGATCATTAGCAACATCACTGTGACTGTTAAGACTTTCCTCTTGTAAACATAGCAGAGCTCTGTTCCAGTCATTGCTACATTTAACACAAGGTACCTCATCTAGCAAAGCAAGTAACTACGTGTTCACTTTTGAAAATTCATGGCTTTATCATACATCAAGGCCTCAGTGCATATTTACTAAAAAGTCCTCTGGAATCATGCAGCACTGGCACCTTGGTTTGTTAAAAATTTATATATATCAAGGCTCCAGAGCTTCAAGGCATGAGTCTATGGTTTTTTAAGGTTAAGTTTGCACCTCTCCCACAGTTCACATGAAAAAACATTCTACCACCACTGGTAAGTGCAAGTTACCAATCATTGTACTTCATAGGAGTAAGCATATGTGTGTAAAGCTCAGACAATAATTCTTCTGCTTTTGACAGCCCTAGTACAATAACAGCTGGAGTACTGCGTCCAGTTTTAGCACATTTTTCCTCGAGGCATTCGCGAAATAGACAAGACACAAAATAAAGTCAATTTGAACAAAACAAAACAGAAGTTATAAACTAAGAAATTATAAAGGTAGTTAAAAACTAAAATAAATTGACTGAGAAGATTGTTGAATCTTCTGTCATTTAGGGATTTAAAAGACAAGGTGGATAGATACCCCTCAGGAATGTGTTGGGTCTATATCTGGGGGAAGAGACATGAAATAGCAGTTTACTCCCCCAAACAACATATGGGTATGAAGTAGACCTCAGCCTGAAAAGCTGTGTGATTCTGCGCCAGGCCAAATTTCAGCAGATTCAGCTTTGGCTGGCTGGGCTGTTAAGTGATGCTGCATCAACACTTGGGGAAGGAGAAGAAGCACAGAGACAATGGTGAACCTAAAGGACAGGTAGAGACAGTCAGTGTGATACAACCGTTGAGATGATAGGCTTAGGATAAGAAAAGAAAGCAGCAGCAGTGAGTTCTGGCTACAAAAAGTGAGGGACTATTGGACTAGGTTGCATCCCGAGGTCACATCTAATTCTATGATGTCTGAACTGTTTCCATTAAAAAGAGAAAAATTTGGGGAAATTCAGTTGAAACTGCACTTATAAACCTGTGTTTCCTTTCATTTGAAATTGTGAAGAAAAGCATCTTTTAGAACACTGCTATGTATGACATGTTTCTTTTAAATAAATATTTTAAAAGTGAAAAACAAGCTGTTATGCCTGAAAAATTACAGATGAAATTTATTAATTTTCTAGGTGTTTTCATTACAAGTTGTTAGAAAAATAAATTCTACCAAGAAGTAGCCTTGCATAAATAAGGACTTTTGGGGAAAAAAAAAAGGATTGGGCAAGGGCAAGACACATTGAGTAAGTTGTTGTAGTAGTTTCCCAAAGTATTTTTGCTTTAGTCTGGCCCAAAGCCAAGCAGAAATTTATCAAATAGATTAAATGGTAAAGCTAACAGTAGCATTTCAGAGCTCAGTCCTAAGTGGGAAATAAAGGTTCCACAGAGAACTGGAAAGTTCATCTGTAAATGGTGACTACTTAGATACGCACTATGCCTCCAGGCACCCTTTAACATAGCTATGATTAAGATATGTGGGGGAAAATGTATATTCACTCTTTCAGCAATAATCAGATTAATATTCAGTTGACATTTGCAATACGTAGTATTGGTCAGTGTCAAGGAATAAGCAGCAGACAGAAATCTTTAAAACTAATATGATCTTCCAAAAGGTTGTGAGATCAGATAAGCTCCTCAACTTTTGATTTTTTCCCCACATTTTTTCTCACTTGTCATTTCTTGCCAGTTCTTTTCTCAAGGATACCAGATATATCTCTCTTCTGTTCCTGTTCTGATCTCCACAATTCTGAGGTGAAGCTATTTGATAAAACTAATGATCATTTTGCAACACTTCTTTGGCCCTTACAAGTTGCCACCAGAAAGTCCTGCTCCCTATGCTTGTGGGAGTCTTTAGAAAATGAGTCAATTTATGACTTATTTCTGGGAGTATCCTTGGGAATCACTCTTCCTCCTCTCCAGATTTGCTCAGACTTGGCTTTGGAAGTCCATACTTCCCAAACAGAGGACTCCAGTCCTTGTTGGCCTCATAGCGTCTCCACCACTGCCTTTTCCAGTTCCCAGAACTGTGTGATACTCTTTTGGCAGTGCTGAAAATCGGGTCAGGTTTCATTCTTCTGCAATCCAGAACGTTAAGCTTAAGACTGTCTGCAAATTCAGGTTCCAGATCTCATCCTACCAGCTATCATTCTTCATCTTTTTGGATTTATTTTGCTTTCTATTTATTTTATTCTTGTGCCTTTCTTATTCTGTCTTTCTGTACTGGAGCTCTCTTTTTCTGGTATCTGATTTTCTTTTCTTGCATCCTATTAATATTCTGATTTTCCTAGCCAGCCTGGGACAGTAAGAATCTTCAAACTGCATCTCATCCTAACAATGCAGGGAGAAAACAGAAGTGATGAAGGCAAATCCGACAGATAGAGGAGATCAAGATTAAGTTGGGCAGAGAGGAACCTGATGAGGTTCAACAAAGGCAAATGCAGCGTCCTGCACCTGGGGAGGAACAACCTCATGCATCAGTACAGGCTTGGGGTGACCTGCTGGAGAGCAGCTCTGCGGAGAGGGATCTGGGTGTGCTGGTGGACGACAGCTTAACCATGAGCCAGCAGTGTGCCCTACTGCCAAGAAAGCCAATGGGATCCTGGGGTGCATCAAGAAGAGTGTGGCCAGCAGGTCGAGGGAGGTTCTCCTTCCCCTCTACACTGCCCTAGTGAGGCCCCATCTGGAGTACTGTGTCCAGTTCTGGGCTCCCCAGTTCAAGAAAGATGAAGAGCTACTGGATAGAGTCCAGTGGAGGGCTACAAGGATAGTGAGGGGACAGGAACATCTCTCCCACGAGGAGAGGCTGAGGGAGCTGGGCTTGTTCAGCCTGAAGAA
The DNA here is from genome assembly GCF_030867145.1 of Opisthocomus hoazin. Lineage (NCBI taxonomy): Eukaryota > Metazoa > Chordata > Aves > Opisthocomiformes > Opisthocomidae > Opisthocomus > Opisthocomus hoazin. The sequence continues at coordinate 33,735,891 of NC_134416.1, read as the reverse complement.
GAGAAGGCTGCGAGGGGACTTAATTAATGCTTACAAATATCTGAAGGGTGGGTGTCAGGAGGATGGGGCCAAGCTCTTTTCAGTGGTGCCCAGCGACAGGACAAGGGGCAATGGGCACAAACTGAAGCACAGGAAGTTGCGTCTGAACATGAGGAAGAATTTTTTCCTTCTGAGGGTGACGGAGCACTGGAACAGGCTGCCCAGGGAGGTTGTGGAGTCTCCTTCTCTGGAGATATTCAAGACCCGCCTGGACAAGGTCCTGTGCAGCCTGCTGTAGGTGACCCTGCTTCGGCAGGAGGGTTGGACTAGATGACCCACAGAGGTCACTTCCAACGCCTACCATTCTGTGATTCTGTGATCATAGTACCAGGTTATAGGGAAATACAGAGAACCAGTGAAAATATTGAGAAGGTATACTAAAAATATGGCTGAGTGCTGATGATGTTGGTCAGAAATTCCTCTTGGAGCCAAGTCAACTAGTAGTGAAATTGATTTTGCTCTGGTGGAAATTGGAATAAACCACTTCCAGTCCTAACATGGACAATTCATTGGGGATTTGGTGGAAAACCTCATCCATTGCAATTCTTTCAGCAGTGCTGATGATGGACTTAGTCCCATCTCCATTAGTGATTAAACCCTTTTCAGGTTGAGCTGAGGAGGATAAGTAGACCCTACAGCTGATGCAACAATGAACAGTTTTCAGGTACCTCCATACTCTTCTGGGACAGTCCTCAGCCAAAACCTCAAAATTATTGTCAGTCAAGTTCTAGATGTTTACATCTATGCTAAGATTTATCCTATTGTAATCTGACATCCTCCTAGGGAAGCTCAGGAAGTGTGGGCTGGATGAGTGCTCGGTGAGGTGGATTGAGAACTGTCTGAATGGCAGAATTCAGAGGGTTGTCATCGGCGGCACTGAGTCTAGTTGGAGGCCTGTAACTAGTGGGGGTCCCCAGAGGTCAGTACTTCGCCCAGTCTTGTTCAACTTCTTCATCAATGACCTGGATGAAGAGCTAGAGTGCACCCTCAGCAAGTTTGCTGATGACACAAAACTGGGAGGAGTGGTGGATACACTGGAAGGCTGTGCTGCCATTCAGTGAGACCTGGACAGGCTGGAGAGGATGATGAAATTCAGCAAGGTCAAGTGCAGGGTCCTGCACCTGGGGAGGAACAACGCCATGCACCAGTACAGGCTCAGGGCTGGCCTGCTGGAGAGCAGCTCTGTGGAGAGGGACCTGGGAGTGCTGGTGGACGACAGGTTAACCATGAGCCAGCAGTGTGCCCTGGCTACCAAGAAGGCCAATGGGATCCTGGGGTGCATCAAGAAGAGTGTGGCCAGCAGGACGAGGGAGGTTCTCTTTCCCCTCTACGCTGCCCTAGTGAGGCCCCATCTGGAGTACTGTGTCCAGTTCTGGGCTCCCCAGGTCAAGAAAGATGAGGAGCTACTGAGGAGAGTCCAGCGGAGGGCTACGAGAATGATGAGGGGATTGGAGCATCCATCCTATGAGTAAGGGCTGAGGGAGCTGGGCTTGTTTAGCCTGAAGCAGAGAAGGCTGAGAGGGGATCTTATAAATGCCTACAAATATCTCAAGGGTGGGTGTCAGGAGGATGGGGCCAGACTCTTTTCAGTGGTGCCCCGCGACAGGACAAGGGGCAATGGGCACAAACTGAAGCATAGGAGGTTCCATCTGAACATGCGGAGGAATTTCTTCCCTCTGAGGGTGATGGAGCACTGGAACAGACTGCCCAGGGAGGTTGTGGAGTCTCCTTCTCTGTAGATATTCAAGACCCGCCTGGACAAGTTCCTGTGCAGCCTGCTCTAAGTGACTGTGCGTTGGCAGGGGTTTTGAACCAGATTATCCACAGAGGTCTCTTCCAACTCCAACCATTCTGTGATTCTGTGATTCTGTGATTCTGTGATTCTGTGATTCTGTGACATTAGTGTACATTTTTCTGTAATCAAATATAAAAAACCATAATATTCTCTATGAATGATTCCAACAGCTGTTTATTAAAACAAGGTTTATGCTTAGTTCAGTGTTTAGGTTTCAGCTATGTTTTAAACAGACATTCCTGTTCCTATTTAAAATGCATTGTAATTTAGGCTATTGAGAACCATTATTTAGAATTTCCTTAAAATTAAATGAAGTATTTAATCCCACACCACAAATAATGTGTTATGTTCTGCTGCTTCCTTGTTTTATGTTATTCTGGCTGCTTTTTTTTTTTTTTTTTTTTCAGTCCTTTGTAGTTATTTAGCAGTGATAACGAAGGAATTTGTCTAGACTGGTGTCACTCTTATTATACTTGTTGACAGTTCTTGGAAAAGCTTTATCCTGTGTCTTATTTACATATGTGCAATGACATATCATGAAGTGTCTATGGTATATGGATATACACCTGTATTTTCTGCTGACAGACGACCTAGACTTAAGATATTTATTCTCTATCATAAAGGGACTGATTTCAAAAACTATAAAAAGCCCATAAACATCCTCACAGAAGTATCTCTGAGAGGCTGCTTTATTTTTATGTTCTGCCTCATATGAGGCATATGAATTTTGTGATATGTAATTGAGATTATGTTGTGGATTAGGATGTCTGCTATATAACACCAGTCGGAATGCAGTATATTAATAAAAGAAGTAAAATGCAAGTTTGCAGTTCAGGGAGCAGTTTCTCTGAGTCATAGACTGCTGTTAATTCACAAAGGCAGTGAATTCTGGAGCTAAGTTTCATGGCAAAGTATATGGAGAAGATGTAGGTGATCTGGACATGTTACAAATGCAGACAAATTGCTGCATGTATAGTACATAAATAAAATAAGATTATCATTGATTATTTAAATGATGGAACAGACTTTGATCCATACAAAAAAGAAACATTCAAAGAGTCAAACGTTCATCTACTGTGAAACATCTTGTCTTTACTGATGTTTTTTGAAAGGGTTTCCTCTGTATAACGTGAAGAGAAACTAGTTCACGGAGATTTTAGTTTCATTCTTAAGACTTCATTTTGCCTTTGTATATGTGCTACTGGACCAACACTGGAATTATAAGCATTCGGGGAGTGAATATCCTAAATGACGTGCAACATAAGAAGTCCTTCACCACAGGCAAATGGGGACAGTCACAATGAGAATGCTATAAATTCCATGGCAGTCCTGGTCTTTCTGTTTTCCTGGATGAAGTGTGAGGTTTTATTCAGACATACTGCCACATCTAGTAAGGAAGCAGTGATGAATAATTTTCAAGTGAGGCACTCAGAGACTTCTCATCTTGGCTGATGTTTGAACAACATAGCTCCACTATGTTTTGCCACAGGTTAGAACAGAAGGTGCAACAATTGCTCTGCCAGTGAAAAAGGTATTCTTGCTTATCTAGCGATTGATCTGGCTTAGATAATATCATCAGACTAATTTCAATAGAGCTCAGTGCAGATCAAGATGAAGAGATGTTCAGAAAGGTTGAAGTCCTTATTTTTTTTTTTCTTGGAGAAACAGACTTGTCACTTAGAGGGTGTTTTCATGCCTTTGTGTTATAAACTGTGTACCTACAGTGCTTATGGGCAAGTATTAATAGACAAGTGAGGAGTGTCTGAGGATATATGTATGTGAACTTAATTTGAATGGGGAATTAAATACACGCAGAGACGGACCAGCAATATCTTTTGGATCCAATGACAGGTTTTGATTCCATAAATATACAATTGCTGTTGCAGAAATACAGAGGAATTGGCAAGGTTAATTGGTTTAGAGATTGAACAAAAAGTTTCTGCTTGAAATGTGAGTCTTTGGATCAGCTGTCTGGAAGGCCAAACTGTGAAGTCACAAATTTTAATTACTCCTGCTCCTATGGAGTTTGTGGAAGACCTAATCCCAATTTCTTTATGCACCAAAATGTCTAATGACTTCTGTATAAGTGGGTGTGCAGAGAATGCACAATCAGACCCTAAATGATTATACACGGTTGGATCTTGCTATTGTTTTCTGTGCTATGAACTGACTGTTGATCTAATTTAACGTGGAAAAAACATGCGGCTGAATTGATTAGTTCTGCATTTTTATGGACCTCATTGTGTTCTTTCTATTTCTATCAGCTCAAATACTACAATGCAGTTTTGTCAATGTTTTCTTGGGATGACATTTCTTGAGGACCAAGCTAATAAGTCATGTTAGGAAAATGAAGGGAAAAGAAGAGCAACCATTTGAGTAACCATAAAATTCTGTCTTAAGTTTTGGTCTTTTAACCATTGTTTAGATGAATATTTTAAGTTTTCCCTGCACTATCAAAATATTCAAAAAGGGAGTCTTTCCTGCATTGAGATTTATGAGTTCTTGTTTACATGACTGCTTTAATACTTATGCCATCACCAGTCCTCCTTGGGTTGCTTTTTCTGGGCACTTTTTGTCAGGTAGGGAGAAATTTTGTAAGAATAATATAAGGGAGAAAGTTCATAAGAATAAAGCAGATATTGCAGATAACGCACATAATGGAGAGCTGGAGTTATTGAACTGTTAGCCTAAGCATTACCACCCTGTGTAAGGGGCATAGTGTGATTTTGCCGGCCATCAGCCAGGTGAAGAGGGGTCCCTGCATACCGCTCCCTGAAATAACTTTGTTGAGCCTGATTTTTTCTGTAGGATTTTTTGCCTTTTCACATCACTTTTTTACCTCCTGAGCCCTTGGGCTTGTCTTGATGCTGTGGAGGCCAGTGGCTCCCATCAACCCAGCAAAGGGCAGGACAGGCAGGGGGCAGCTAGGGCAGCCCCAGCCCCTTGCATCAGGCACCTCCACAGCTCTTCCTCACAGCTTAGCAGTCTCCCCAGAGGTCAGAGCCAAGGCTGAACAGCACGGTCACATCAAAACGGGCCTTGGACCACAGAGAGCTGAATATCTAGGAAAGGGGCAGATTGTTGTGCAAACCTCTGGGTCATTAGTAGGTGACCACTCCTCGCCATTTGCCCTTGAAACTTGCTTGTGATAATACCTATTATTAAAATTAGGGCCAGTTTAGGGGACAACAGCTAGAAAAAATGAAGTAGGGTGAGCAGACATACCCCACGGTAATATTTAGCCATCCTGGTAGGTCCCATTACCTAGACTGGAGAGAATGCCATGGTGAAACCCTTTCAGCCTCCCAGTGGAAGCAGGGATCTGTGAGAAGGAGATTGCTGCATGTGGGTCTTGTGCTGCCTGGAGGGAGGATACATCTGGGGCTGGATATTGGGGGCATGCCTGACACTCGCGATCCAAAAGCCCCTGGCCATCTGAGTTAGAACACACTCGTTGCTCCAGTGTGCAGGCTTCCAAGAAACCACAGGTGGGTTTTTTTCTTTTGTACATCTAATACTGTAAAATTTGCTTTGCATATTAATGTACAGCAGCTGCTGTTTTCAATCTGTCTTCCCCTCCGTATTTGTATGCCAACGTCTTTAGAGTTTCTTAGTTATCTTTAACCATTTTCTTTTACTTTCCTTGGCAGGAGCATTCACATTTCAGGCAAAACTAAGTAGCATTGCCTGTTACTGAGATTTCCAAGCATGCTCCTTGATACATATCTTTTTTCAGTTACTTATAAGTCAGCCAGACTCTAGTTGTTTGTGATGAATTTTTCCATGCCAGTTTCTGTCTCCAGCTGAATCCTTGCATCGCAATGTTTCAAGCTTTTCTGAGAACGATGCTAGGGGAAAATAGATTGTTTTGTTGATAAGATTCAGAAGCTTTTCTTTGAAATGCTCAAACATCTTATATTTGGAGGAACCGGAAGAGATGAGGAAGAAGCAGAAAGAATGCAAAATATGAGATGTGTGTCTTTTACTTCCCATAAAAAACCTGCAGGACCAAGGGCGGAGGACAGAGACACAGATTTTGTAAGGTAGAGTCCTGGGAAGGTATATCAGGCTGTAAGGAAAATGCCCAAGGAGTGTGTGTGTGTGAAGCTGGATAAAGAAAGAGAAGTGGCAGAATGTGACAGATCAGCCAGGGAGAGACCTGGAACAAACAGACCTGGGATTGCCCAAGGGAGTGTTTGGAGACAGGTAGCTAGGAGAAGCAGAGTGTTTAGGCAAGGATCTTGAGATACAAACAGCCTGAGGAGTCCTGGGAGACTCACTGTGGGCTTGGATCGTGGCAGCTGGGATTCAGCACAAGTGCTGTCTCGTGGGGTTTCACTGCATGATCACCCACTACTTTTCCATAGCATCGCAGTGTCATTTATTGCAGAAGGCATCTTTCCATGAAACTCTGAAGTTCTGTTTGGTCAAGGAGAGTCTTGTTTGCAGGATGCTAATCTCCCCACTTCATTGCTTTATTTATTTTGCATAAGATGGAAATGTGTCACAAATGTCACACAAATTGTGTAGAAACCTGCGATCCAAATTTGCTGCAGTACAAACAAGTTAATGTAACAAACAGAGAAAACAAACTATGCTCCCTAATGTCACCCACAGCCTGAGGTAACATTAGAACTGATGTTCAAAATGAAAGTGGAGCTAGAAATCAATCTAAAGCAATTGTAAGTTTCTAATTGGACTTAATTATGAACAACAAGAACAAAAAGAGGATTTTTTTCTTCTCACAGTTCTCTCATACTTCCTTTGCCTTCTCAGGGATTTTTTCTCTTTCCTATTTTATTCTTTTGCCTCCTTTTTAAATACTGAGACTTATTTATCTAGCTAAGATTTCATCTTTTGTAACAGTACTGTGACCCGTGACCAGAAAGGCAGCTAACAGCACTGACTCAAAGAACCCGACTCTGGCATCTGCCAGGTCTTGAAGGGGCTGATAAAGCTATGTAATGTGTTTGCCTTTCCCTAGCAGTGAGTTTGCAAGTAGGAGTCTACAGCTGCAACTGAAAACATTTTTTTTCCTCTTTTCTTCCCTCTTCTGTGTGTGTTTTTCTTGTGCTTCCTTCTAGAAGTAACAGATTTTTTTTTCCCAATAAAGAACAGTATTTATGTAAATTGATCAAGCAGGAAATTTTCTTTGTAATATTTCTTTACAGTAAAAATAAGGGAATAAGAAATATACTGAAAAGAAAACCCTCTGTAAACCAGTACTCTAAAGCCTGTATATTCATTACTTGACCATTATTCAACAGTTTAATGCTGTACTGTCATATGGTTGTTTTACACTGACATTTTAGACCCATTACTCCTTCAAAGTTAGAAAACACACTGCAGGAAGAGAAAGAGTAGTTAGTTAGTTAGTTAATTCTTGTTTAACTTCTTCAACAACGACCTGGATGAAGAGTTAGACTGTACCCTCAGCAAGTTTGCTGATGACACCAAACTGGGAGGAGTGGTAGACACACCCGCAGGCTGTGCTGCCATTCAGCGTGACCTGGACAGGCTGGAAAGTTGGGCAGAGAGGAACCTGATGAGGTTCAACAAAGGCAAATGCAGCGTCCTGCACCTGGGGAGGAACAACCCCATGCATCAGTACAGGCTTGGGGTGGACCTGCTGGAGAGCAACTCTGCGGAGAAGGACCTGGGTGTCCTGGTGGACGACAGGTTAACCATGAGCCAGCAGTGTGCCCTGAATGCCAAGAAAGCCAATGGGATCCTGGGGTGCATCAAGAAGAGTGTAGCCAGCAGGACGAGGGAGGTTCTCCTTCCCCTCTACGCTGCCCTAGTGAGGCCTCATCTGGAGTACTGTGTCCAGTTCTGGGCTCCCCAGTTCAAGAAAGATGAAGAGCTACTGGAGAGAGTCCAGCGGAGGGCTACAAGGATGGTGAGGGGACTGGAGCATCTCTCCTAAGAGGAGAGGCTGAGGGAGCTGGGCTTGTTCAGCCTGAAGAAGAGAAGGCTGTGAGGGGACCTAATAAATGCTTATAAATATCTGAAGGGTGGGTGTCAGGAGGATGGGGCCAAGCTCTTTTCAGTGGTGCCTAGCGACAGGACAAGGGGCAATGGGCACAAACTGAGGCACAGGAAGTTGCGTCTGAACATGAGGAAGAACTTCTTCCCTCTGAGGGTGACGGAGCCCTGGAACAGGCTGCCCAGGGAGGTTGTGGAGTCTCCTTCTCTGGAGATATTCAAGACCCGCCTGGACAAGGTCCTGTGCAGCCTGCTGTAGGTGACCCTGCTTCGGCAGGAGGGTTGGACTAGATGAGCCACAGAGGTCACTTCCAACCCCTACTATTCTGTGATTCTGTGATTCTGTGATTCTGTGAATGGTGCTCTGAAATTCTGAATTTTTGTTCCCAGCCTTGTCAACTGACACTTTCAATTAATGAAGAGATTAAAAAAAATCTTTTCATTTACTGCACAGTCTTTGGTTTCAGGATCTTTGTGACTGTATCCCAAGGGCTGATCTGCACAAGTGCCAAGTATCTCCAGTGCAACTGAAAGTAATGTGAACTACTGTTTGAACATTTAAACATTCTATATAATATTAAATTGCTTTGAAAAATATTGTCCTAGTTCACAGTTTGGATTCTGTTCTTCTGTGTTTTCTCATTTGTAGTAATGAAGCTAATATTATTTCCTCTATCTTAGATTCATGCATATTGATAATGATCAGTAACGATGACAGTGGTTATTCAGAACCAATAGTAATTCTGTGCTGCAGATGAGATGGATCAGTGGGCTCTGTCTGTGTCGCTTGGGATGTGTCCATATTTCAATAGCAGTCACCAGCATTTCCTTTCTTGATCATCCCAGCAGGCAAGTGACACAGTAAAATGGCCTAGAGCAGGTCTTTTTCACTTTCTGGATTTGCAGATCCCCAAACATTTTGCAGCAGAAGCACAGATCTGTGGACTGAATTGAAGCCTCCTGACAAGAGGAACTTTCTCTTATTTGCTTACCCTTCATGGGCTCCTTAAAAATTGTTCACAGTCTGGTGGAGATCTCTGGGCCACAGGTTAAAAACAACTTTATAGACCCTAAAATTTCTGTCTCGGCTCTCTGCAGACATGAAGTTTTCACTGCTGTTATCTGCATTGTATAGGTTCTGGAAGATAAAAAGGAGATTCCTATGCACAGCTCTTCCTCCTGGACATTAAATCTGCTTATATATCTCCATCTTTAAAAGCATTTTTAGTAAGATGGATGACTTTTATGTTTATTTAGTGCATCTGTTTGTCCCATTAGAAAAAAAAGCATGTAAAATAAGTGGTGGGAATTCTACACAGGATACAAAATCAACATGCATAAATATAGCTTGATATATGTATAGAGGAACAATATTCATTCAAATATGCTCCTTGGTGACCGTCCTGCTGACTACACATATCGAAATATGCACTGCTAAGAAGAGATACTAATACTGTATCAGCTGAAATGGCAGTCCCGTTTGGCCATCAGCTGCAAACCTACCTGGAAACCATAAATGTCCTTTAAATAACGCTAGAAGGGAAATAAAGAGAAATTAAAAATCTGTTGGTGCTACTAATTTGAGAAAGGATTAAAAGGCTAGTTAAACAGCTCTATTTTGCAGTCTGATTTTAAATTATTCATTGTGCTGGACATGCAGAAAGAATATCAAAGCACAGGGGATATTGTTTAATTAGCCCAAAACTTTATTAAATTCATTCATCTGGGAGCTGTCTGGCACTAACTTGTGCGGTATAGGTTATTATGCCCTTTTCACTCTTTACGACCTATTTAAAGGGGGTTGTCTTCAGCCTCATCCCCATTTGCACCCACTGGTGCTGGTTCATTGCAATTGCAAGCAAGTTCAGTGGTCTCTTAGTCCACACATGTTTTATTTTTGTCAGTTATCTCCCTCAACACACTGTGTGCTGAAACCTTCAGAATTCAGTCAGAGGCTCTTTGTTCAGTTCTGGGGAACTGTATGGGACTTACTCTGAAATTTGACAGCTTCTCAGTGTTGTGCTAGCCTTTTAAAAAGTCTCAGCCTCACAAGGTGCACAACAGTCAGCATATCGGACCGTCCCCAGGTGCCAGACTGCAGAACTGGCATAGACAGTCTCCCCTGCCTCAGCTGGGATTTAGTCACACTTCCACACATATCCTTACAACAAAACCCAGGCTTCTGAAGACGGTGCAGCTAATAGTATTTGCTATTCACTCTGCTCACTTCTACTTCCTAATGCTGTGGAGAGTGAACAGGTTCATATATGCGATGTGCACACTTGTTTCTCTGCTGTATACAGTGCAGCTTTGTCTCAGTCCTAAACCAAACTGCACAAGCAGTGCTGTAAGACTGTCCAGAACTAGAATTAACCACAAGGAATGAGATGCCCATTATCGTCTTCTTTCTGCTAAATATAATTCCTGAATTTCTCAGCTAGCATAAAACATTTAATGGAAACCTCTTGTAGTATTCTGTTCACCTTCCCTGCTTTGTATTTCATATCTCAAGGTCAATAAACCACTCTGCTTCTGTGCTTTAGGTCTCCAGACCTCCACATGTCCAACCTTTGCCAAGACGGTTACCTTTTCTCTGCTGTAAACACTCCATAAATGCCACTTGGGTTGTGGTTGACTACAGTGAAAACACATTGTTATTTTGGCATGTCTAAACTAACCAGGGACAACAGATGTTCTTTAAAGAATACTAGGAAAATGTTTTTGACTTCACTAATTAACGGGCGATTTAAAATGTCTCTATTTTCCATTTCCATTTTAACAGTACTCATGCTCATTTCTGATCGAGCCTTTGCTTCACTTGAGATTTTCTTCCTGAACAAGTAATTTGAAGGATCTTCTTAGCCTAACATCCTTTTACAAGCTTTCCCATGAAGTTCTGACACAGAATTGGGAAGATTCTCTGTAGCATACAACAAAGCTCCCTCTGAATAGTCAGTGCTGACCTGAAGGAGGGGTCAGAAAATTCATATTCTCTGGGGAGATGGAAATCACTCAAAGTGCAGGCAACCTAAAAGCATCAGGCAGCCCAGAAGTCTTTTGAGTTTTTTTATGTTTAGGTAATAGGTCTCAGATTTCCCTCTAACTCATTGAACTGAAACTCACAGACAAACCTGTTAAATATGAGGGAATATAAACATTCAACTTGCCTCTCTGCCAACTGTCAGGAAGCTAATCATAAGTTGTTTGGATTTCCTTATTACTATTAACATGTGGCCAGATCTTGATTATTGTACAGAAGGAGTCATTTAAGTAGAATAGAATAGAAATAGAATAGAAATAGAATAGAATAGAATAGAATAGAATAGAATAGAATAGAATAGAATAGAATAGAATAGAATAGTAATGCTTTGGGCTGGAAGGGACCTTTAGAGGTCATCTAGCTCAACCCCCTTACAGTGAGCAAGGACATCTTCATATTTGCTTTTATGTGTATGTGTTGTTCTGAGCATGGAATGGAACACTTGAAGTAGCTGATACTTTATGTTTGAACTCCATGCTTTTTGCTTGACTACGATGGATTTACCATGAACGTTAAGAAAGTTGTTCTTAGTGTGCTAACAAGAAAAAAAAAGTTCAAATTAAAAAATTGCTTCTTACACAATATTTTATCAATGGATAGATTTTCACTAGGTACATGACAGCAAAAATCTAAGGACAAAGAAGTATTTGGCAGGTAAAATTTGCAGGAAAACCCCTTAATTGTCTCTGTTGTAGGACACAAAAAAGAAGGTATAGGAGGCTTTCGGTATTTTTTTCCAAACAAAATATTGGAGGTTGCTAGGATGATTGCAGGTAACATCTTGATATTGGAGATTTCTTTGAACATCTTGATGGTAATCACATCAAAAGCCACATTATATATCAAATATGATATTAATGCTTGGTAGGCTCTCTCAAAGGACTCTCAAATGTGAAAAAGCAAAAGAGGCCTTGTGTCTGTTTGATGCTTTTTATGAGTTATCTTCAAACAGATGAATGCTTTCATGAGATTAAGAGAATTTGAGTGATTTTAGACGTTTTCTTTCTATGGAATAACCAGAATCAACCATCAATGATGCATAGCTCAATGTTCCACTTCTTCTGGGCATTAGAGTCCCTCAAGGCATTGCCTAGATCTCTCCTCAAATGTGTGCAATTCCACAAAATCTAAATTAGTGACTGACTACCTTATTCTGCAATACTGAACACATCTGAGAATAGGAAGCTGCAAAGCTGGTGAGTACGAAGTGGGAGCAACCTTTTACCAACCAGTGAGCCTTGAGTATTTGCCTTTAGGCATTTCAGTAGAGCAAAATTGTGTTTGTGTACCCTTTCTGGTTTGACTTACAGCTCACAAGGACAACAAATCTATGAAATCTGGTTTCAAAATTTATTTGTTATGAGTTTTGAAAAGACTATGTGACGTTGTTGAAAATCTGAAAACATCACTTGGCTGTATAACACAGATGAGGATATCTGATGTCCATGGCAGTCTCTTTGTCCTGAATGGCAATGCCTGCTGAAAGTCCTGTTTATGAAATCCTCAGTGTACAGCAACAAGAAAAACACCAGATGCTTCAATATATCAGGCAGAATTATTTTGATATGGAAAGACTGACAGACAGACACACCTAAAAGGATATCTTACTTCAAGCCTTTGAAGGAAAGAGAGGGTAAAGTAAAAAGGAAGATTTGGCACTTAGTATTCATGAGTTGTGCAAATAATAGCTCTTTTGGTTCACTGGCCTTTCAGAAATGTATATACGTAAAATTTCTTGGGGACTACTGAACATACTCAATCCTTATTTTCTTTTTAAAGTGCACATATATTTTTGATGTCAAAAATTAAATGAGATATTTTGTTTTTTCCACTTCTAATCCCTCTATTTTCTGCCTGAGACTACTAATCAAATAATATCAACATCAGTTTTATTGCTCCAACACTTTTTTTATTCAGAGTACACTTTGAACATCTCTGCTTATGAATATTGTGTGTATAGGAAAAGAATAAATATTTTAAATGGTACTTTTATAAGGAAACAGAAAAAAAAGAATATCAAAACCTATGGAACTTGAAATGGGAAACCATATACATCCAGATCATATTAATGTTAAAGCATGGTCCAGACTTAATGCATTCTCCAGTATGTGTCAAAGTCCAATAACTAGGACAGAATCAACAGCAAATTTCCAACGAATTGACGGTGCTTGGCCTTTGAAAGGCATAGACTAACTAGGAATTGCAGGGAAGTAGAATATTTCATAATAGTTGTTCGTATATGGACTCAAGGGAAAGAGATCTCCCACAGACAAAGCAGATTTTGTAAGCAATTGCTGCAAATTTTGTTTGTTTAGCATGGAATAGCCAAGATCTTTAGTAACGATAAAGAATGTTCTTTATATTGGCTAGTACAAATCTGTAAATTTGTCGCATCAGCAGAATTTCAAGATATCTTTGCCTTACTTCAATGCAAAGTCAACAGTACCTGTCACATCTATCAAGTTATTGTTAAAGGCCTACTAGAGTAATAATTCCTCAGACAGAAATGCTGGGCCATATTAAAAGCAGACTAATGTAGCTACTCACTCCTCTCTCCTCCTCTCTGGTGAGAGCCCCACTTAGAGTCTGGCATCCAGCTCTGGAGCCCCCAACACAGGAAAGACATGGACCTGTTGGAGTGGGTCCAGAGGAGGGCCACAAAAATGTTCAGAGGGATGGAACACCTCTCCTATGAGGAAAGGCTCAGAGAGTTGGGGCTGTTCAGCCTGGTGAAGGGAAGGCTCTGGGGAAACCTTATTGCGGCCTTTCAGTACTTAAAGGAGGCTTAAAAGAAAGATGGGGACAGACTTTTTAGTAGGGTCTGTTGCAATAGGACAAGGGGTAATAGTTTAAAACTAAAAGAGGGTAGATTTATACTAGATATAAAGAAGAATTTTTTACAATGAGGGAGGTTAAACACTGGAACAGGTTGCCAAGAGAGGTGGTAGATGCCCCATCCCTGGAAACATTCAAGGTTAGGTTGGACAGGGCTCCTAGCAACCTGGTCTAGTGGAAGATGTCCCTGCTCACTGCAGGGGAGTTGGACTAGATGATCTTTAAAGGTCTCTTCTACTCTATGATTTTATGATTCCATGATTTTACTCACACTGTAGAGCACAGAGAGTCTGTTTTCCGCAACAAGAATATGTTTGAAATCATTAACTGAAAAATTCATCAGTGCTGGAAACCATTACGGCAAAAATACAGACTACTTGAAGCTTCAGTCTAAAAATAAAAAAGTCTGAGAGCTGTAGAGAAAGAATATGTTTGCATAAAGTCAAAGAAACCCTCTGAAAAGCTATTTTGTGCAAAGTATGTTCATCCGTACTGGTGACTCTCACAAACTCATAGTGTTGATGTGAAAAATACACAGCGTCAACAATATTACATTTGGAAGGAACCTTTGGTGGGCAGATAACCTCTGGTCTAACCACCTTCTCAAAGCAGGGGCAATTTCCATAGAGGATGAAGTTGCTCAGGGGCTTGTCCAGCTAAGTCTTGGATGAAGAGCACAAAACCTCTTGGCATCATGTTCCAGATAGGGTGTGACTCTTCCAAGGATGAGAAAAGGAAACTCCTCAGAATGAAATGAGACAAAGTAGAACAGTAAAATTCCCTTCTTACTTTGAACATGACTTAGGTAGCAGAAAAGATATGGTTTTATTTTTTAGAGACCAAGTATACCACTGAATGCTCCGGGCTGGTGTGTAGGCAAACATGTCCTGATAGTTCCAGTGGGCAGTGCTTCAGAGCATTGGGATGATTTAGGGTTAATAACACTGCTTGCAGAGCACTAAAAGGAACTCCTTCGAAGGTATATCATGGAAGAGGTTACACTTCCCCCCAGTTTGCTTTAATAGTACTGTAGTTCATGAAAAGTGCATCAGATACATTGAATTTATTAATCTGCAATTCTATGTCACCGAAGTGACAGAAATATGCACAAAATAGATTGTCAATGTAGTTGTAGCTGTTAACTGGGCATTCAGATCCTTTTCTGGCTAATGTATTTGTATCTGTGATAGGGTTTTTGTATAAATAGCGTTTAGAAAAACTATGTTTAGTGGTTATGTTTTATTTCATATATCTGTACAAGACTTAGTACTTTGGTAGATACACAGATGGACTACGGCTCTAATTCCTTCCCAATTTGCCTAAATAATTGTCCCTTTTGGCTTTACTGGTACCAGTCCCCTAGACTCACTTTGTGGCTTATTTATGCCTCTTAACCTTCACACTCATGGTAAGAAGAAGAATTAAATAATTCGTAAGAGGAACTGGGATATACAAAGCTCTCAATGGCTAAAAGTCTAACGTTGCCGTGGGATATTCACATGGCACTTGAACTGATGTACAGCAATGAGGAAAAAGAATCCTAAAATCCCTTAATAAATGATGGGTGCAGGTAAAAGCATTATGGAAGATGACTTAGATCTCACAAGTGAGGTATTTGAGGTTATCCTTTACTCAGTGTTGAAGTGTCTTTCAAAAGGAGGTAGTGGGGACACTTTTCCTAAGATGAATGATACATTGTCAGTTCCTCCATTAGTATACACTGTCGGTTCCTTCGTTAGTATTAATTAATTCCTTCACTTTTAACTGTTCTAACACTTACTTTGGTTTTTTACCTCCACGCTTCTCTTTACCTGATTCTGTGCTCATTATTATCATCAGTGATTTCAGTGTAGCCCAAGGAGTAAGTGTGCTCCTGGCTTTAAACACTATTCATTATTTTTGTGTGTGATTGTCTTTGCTTTTTATTCATCAGCAGATGGAATCCTGTGCATATCCCCTTTCTGATTAGTACAGATTCAATTGGAAGGATAAGTGACAGCATTTGACTTTGCCTATTGAAATAGTGACACAGGGTAGGACATGGGAATGGATAAACAGCTGTTTGAAATTAGATACTGTGCGTGTGAAAATGAAGATGTGTCAGCTAGGGATTAGAGCACGGTCTCAGACCTCTGCTACCTTTAATGGGACAAGCTTGCTTGTGAGAGGAAACTAGAATAATATTAAGGTAAGCATGGAACAAATACCAGCTTTTGGAGAGTGGCTTTGAAAAATGAGTGCTCTCTGGCAAATGAAAGTATCCACAGTTGCATAATACTGCTACGTCCAGCAGGCTCAAAGCAACACAATTACAGCAGGAGCGGTATTGTATCAGGCACAGAAGATAAATGAAGTATTGATTTCAGAACGAGCAGAATGCCACAAAAGGGACATACAGTATTTCTATTGGGCCAGATCCTCTCTTGCTGCAATTTGGTATTGCTCCATTGAAGTCAAGCTGATTTATGCTAGCTGTAGTTCTGGCCAGGTGTATTTATAACAGGGAGGCATAAATACAAGTCGTGCTCAGAATGCTTGGTAAGAGTTGGTTTTCCAAAACAGAATGATGAATACACAGACATTAAAGTTTATCTGTTCTTCCAGCTTACTACAGTGCTCATCCGCAGAGACTTTTTGATCTGTTTTTAGCCTTTCTGAATAACTCTTCCCCTTGCTTCCTGAAGTCCTGTCTCAGCCTGATGTTCTCCAACTGAAGAACTGATTTTCCTGCAGAGTATAAAGACATTGCTAACCTGTCCACTGCAAGTTCTCCTGCATTATGCCATTCTTTTCCTTTAGGGCCATGAAAGTGTTCATTGCAAGGTGGTCTTCATTTTGGGGCTCTTTCGTATCTGCCAGAATGTGTCACCAAAAGGAGAGTGGCCAATGTTGAAACATCAGCCATGAATCTTGCATGCATCAATGACTGCCAGCATTATAGGATGGATCACTCTTCTCTGCATGCTCAGAAAGAGGTGAGTCTTGGAAATAAATCACTTCAGTGGTTTCATGAAGGCCCTGCTATGAATGCAAGCACTGTGCCAACAGAACATCCTACAATGCATCGATGCACCACCAGGACAGAGCACTGTGGGGTACTTCTCAGAAAGCTGCATTCTTGTACCTGCAAAAAAATCCACCCTGTGTGTGCCTGAATAGTTTGGATGAAGTAAGGAGCACCTAATAATTCATGGTGGACTAGCCAAACAAAATATATGTGGCAAAACAATCTCTGTACTCTATCCTCAAACTTTTTATTGTTGCAGTGCTATTCTTTACATTTTGGAGACCAGCAAGGGTGCTGCTGATGTTCCTATTGGTCTGCAGTTTGGATAACTTTCATATGCACTTCCCAAAGATCTGCATGCGGTATTTCATGTTGGCAGTATACAACTTAGCTGATGCAATCTAGGCTGCCCATCAGTCTGCTTTGGTCACTTTTGGCATTGGTTCACCCAAACAACAACAAAGACAACATTCTCAGTTTGATTTTTTTTTTTTTTTTAGCAGAGAACAGGTTCCAAGCACTTTTAGTATAGATATAAACTTGCCTAAATATAGGAGAATGTAAAAATCTGAAGGAATACATGTCTTTCTTTGAAATATTTGTATTACATTTTCCCCAGGAGAATTTTGGTCTATTGCTTTGAGATTTCTTTTTTTTTGCAGGCTTGTAAGTGACCTTGACACAGAATTTATGCTTGCATGTAATTTCATTCTGACTACATTTGGTTTTCTCTTGATTTACGTCATTGTATGTGAGATGAAAATTAAACATCATTTTACTGAGGATTGACGTTCACTTGTGGCATGGTTCAAAATATTTAGGCATGATGCACAGAATATATTTTTTGAAAAATTTAACAATTCTTTCACAGTCATATATAGATAATAATTGTAGGTAACTGGTGAATGACATTTAAAAATTTCCCCAGTAGATAAGTTTGCTTTAAAATGAGTTAGTGAAAGTCCATGTTTTTTGATTTATTATAACAATTTGGGTTTAACTACATACCAACTTGAATAACACGTGCTTCTGGAATATAATGTTAATGTATTTTAGTCAATCTATTGACTGAATACTAGTCAGAAAAGTCTTGAAACCAGAGCAGATCAAAGGAAACAAAACGTTACTGACGTTTTTTCCAATTTGTCATGAGCATTTTTGTCTCTGTATTTGAAAAAAATTTGTCCTGTTAGTTGACTTTAATGTACAATATGTAGTATCTACAGCGGAATCTACCTAACCCAAACATTAAAGTTTCTATTACTGTATAAAACAGAATCATAAACCTGAAAGCCTGTATTGACTGGTTAGCAAGTATTTCCCCATAAAAACCACAAGTCTTTTGACTTCTTTATAGACAATGTGCGTGTGTGTTAGGTATAAGGCCCACTAAGGCATAATAAGAATGAAAGAGAAAAAAGCTCAGTCTGCTGTTTTAAGGGACAAGAAATCTCAACTCCATAACTGAATTCAGAACAATATTTTATGATGAACAAGCAGTTACTTGCTGTGAAGAGGGATGGGAAACAAACTCTTGGACAAAATCTTTTGTTTTCCTTTTCCTCCCTTTTTTTGCACATCCAATGGAAATTTGGCCAGCTAAATTTCCTGATTTTTCTCTGCTTAAACAGATAACTGCTTTGGGGGCTTCCTTTGTTTTTTAGGAGTGCAAAAAACTCACATCCTCATAGATTATTTTAATTTTGCTTAGAGTAAATCCTTATAAAACCTGTGTCATCCAAGAAGACTGAACACAGAACAGACAATATTTTCCAGTGTTTCTCTAATTCGTTGAACTATAGAGGAGGACTCCACACTCTTTTGGGCATGGTGCATGGTTTCCTGTGGGAAATGAAAGTGGAAAAGTGGATAAGTATACACAGAATGGGATCATGCAAGTGAAATTTCACATTTCAGGAGAAGGCAGGAAAAATAACTTTGTCATAGCCTTTTACTCCAAGCGGTTCGGTTTCATTTAATGAAGGAGAAGAAATAATTCTTTCAGGATGAATTGGTTTAATGGTAGAGGTTGTGAAGTTCCACAGAAGAGAGTTGACCATGAGGAAGCAATAAATTGTCTCAGCTGCTTCCTGCTAAAATCTGCATCTTGTGCTTGGCTGTAGTCTACCACTAATCAAAGAGAAAAACTGTTAAAAGTAATCCTGAACTTTGTTGAAAACTCAGTGGCAATAGGTGCCCCTAAAACAATGGAAATATTGAAAATAGTGAAACTTTTTTCACATAAATAAAAAATGGAAATCCTGGGTATTGATGTTTAAAAACCCAGAGTGTTCTAAAGGGCCACTTGCAAATGAACACTGCATTTATGGAGAATAATCATCAAATACATAAAGCAAGCAAAACTTCCTTCTTCCTTCAACGAAGGAAAAGTTACTTTTCTATCTAGTTATTTATTCACAAAGACTAGGATCAAGAAAAGGATTTTGTGGGAGGTTTTTTTTCTTTGGTGTGGTTTTTGTTTTTTTTTAGATAAATAGCTCAGATTTTAAAAAATATACCTCAGAACGATAAAAGCCAGAAATTTTCAGTTTACTGCTTTTAATCATGTTGATAACTTTCTCAACTGAAAATGATTCCAGATATTATTTTTATTTATTTATTTCCTGTACAATCAGGGTTAAGCATTGTGGAATGGAGGTAGTCATAATATGACCTGAAAGAAGAACTTACAGTGATGAAAAATTAAAATGTTATATTATTTATAATTTATATGGTATCAAAGGTGTCCATAAAGCTTTGCAAACATGTGGGAGGATGTGTAGGAGCTAACAAATCAGTTTAAACAGATACAACAGTATAAATGATCAAGTATACAGACAGAGCTGAAGAGGGAAGATGCTTTAATGCTAGTTGATGGAAGTGACGTGAAGCCTCAAATCTAAAAGCCTTCATGGCCTATCAACATCCAATATATCACCTCCTAGGCAGTACTGGGAGGTCAGCCCCTACCTTTCACCGGCCTAGGATATCAGCTACTGTCATTGACTAGCTACATTTTCAGACAAGCGTTTTTCTGCTCTCTCCTATTTTACTTGTCATTTGAAAGAGCTCCTTATAATTATAGGTAAAGTTCTCCTTTAAATTTCTGTTTAAATGTTGCCTGGCAGTGATGTCCTGGAAATCATTGTGAAAAAAAATGTGTCTGCTTCTTGGCTGAGACTTTTGCTTACAACGTTGACAATAGATGCCTCGCTTTTTTGATGTCTGTTGGCTTTTTTCTTTAAAATTTACAAAAGATGATAAGCTTCTGAAAACAGGCACTATAATTTTGTTACGTACTTATCCAGAAGTATTTTGTTCCATGACTAGAAATTGGTGCAAAGAAAATTTAAAAAATAAATAGAACTTATACAATTAACAGAGAGTTTTAAGGATGGTGTAGAACAAGAAAAAAGAGAAGGAAAAGAAAAAGAAAGAAATACCAGTAAGTAATGGTCCTGTGACATAGCTTAAAAAAATCTAACTCTGTTAGAAGGAGTATACTGTCCTACCAAAATTTCCCTTTGTCACTCTTTCTTTGCAGGCAATCTCCCTACAATCTTCTCCAGGTGTTCTCCTTGTCTGATTACTGTCTTCCCATTTAGGATGAACACATGCATCCAGCATAGATGCTGACCTGAAAAGCAAGGGTTGATATAGTTCGTATAAGCTGGAAAGTCTGGGACTTCCTCTGCCACAGCAAGAAACTGGACACAGGCTTATAGAATCCACTGTGTTATACTAATGAAACTCCATTTTCTCTCAGGACTTGTAACTTACAGGTGCGTGTGAAAGAGGTAAGTCTCAAACTCTGCAGCTCATGTGATACTCTATCAGCACCTGGGGTAAGAAGAAAAAGATAGAACCAAAGCCATGCAGTGCCAAGGAGAAGTGGTCTGGAGTTCCCATGTGAAAAACATGACACAGGTAGACTGAAGGAAAAATGAGATCCTCTGATGCTTGGGCCTTGGCTAGCTTCTTGAGAAGCAAAGAATCTGGAAAGAGGAAATATGATGAACAACAAGCTGGACCAGGAGTAAGGGAGTCAAAATTTTAGGTATTCGGGGTCAAGTTATCCAGAAGAGGAGACAAAGGGTGTGGAGGTAGTAAAGGAAGACAGTCATGGTAAGAGAAAAAGGGAAGAAGATAAGGTTGCGATGCAAAGAATTGTATGTTTATCCCACCTAAATTGCACTGAGAAAGGTATATTTTGGCACCACAGAGTTGCTAGGTTCCAAGTTACCCCTGAGACTTTTGTATTAGATATGACCCTTTAAAATACCATTCCTAAGAAGCAATCCTCAGATAATCCTAGTGTGTGGGTTCCCTTCCAAGGTGGCTCTGAATCCAGCAAATTCCTCTGCTCATGTTCCTCTGCCCTTGTCAGTGATGTAGGGATCATGGGACGAAGTGAATTGCAGGGGGAGAGGGAGCAGGCAGTGGCAGAGCTTGAATACGAGGATGTTCAGCTAAAGAAAAATTTGGATTAAACTTCTACTGGTCTATATCTGCAGATAATGCGTACTGCTGAATAATACAGGTGTTTTCTTCCATATTAATAAAAAATCTACAAATTTCCCTATGAAAAAACCTTAGTCTTGGGTTACTGAGAGTCTGACTAGCAATTATGTCATTGTAAAATGGCTTCAGAAATCAAGAAAGATATCTGAGGGTCACCAGAGCAGAAACTATGGCTGCAGGAGAAGGACTGAAGGAAGACAAATGGTAATATGTGAATTCTTGAATATGGTCCTAACCTACACACTGCACACCACAAATCCTGCCTGCCTGCTTGCCTTCAACTTGCATCTGACATGCCTAGGGCAGTGCTCCATGAGATGGACTGCAGAACAGGCTGCACTGGTTCTGCCTCTGTCAGAAATACGTCTTCCTTAGTGACAATTACAAGAAAAGCTCATCGATTGTATGCTATGACCTCACTGTGCTGTTGTAGCCTTTGGGAAACGTTGTGGTACGGCCAGTACTTGATGCTGGGGATAGACTAGGCTAGGCTAGAGTGGTGGCAATTCCAGATCTTTGTATCCACTGAGTTGTGTCACTAGTCTGTCACTGACTCTACCAAATGCTCTGGAAGCATGAGCTTCCATTTCTTTTGTAATTTGCTATAGGAAAACAGATCTTTTCATGTGTCTGTTTAAAATTCTGAAAGCATATGCATTTCTCTCTATAAGCACAGCTTGGAGTAACATGGAAATTTTTTTGCATTTAACTTGCATTTTTTGCTTTAATTATTTCTTGTTCATATGCCAGTACTCTGGGGCTTCTATTGCTCTGGAGTCTACAGCCTTCTGTCATCCTAAATACACACAACTTCAGTGCCTCATAAGAAAGCATCTCATTGAGGTTTAAGAGTCTGGCAATCATTTACATATATCTTTGCAGCTTTACTCTCCACTGCTCCTTATTTGTTTGTCATATTGATTTTGCATTTGCAGTCACCAGTTGGCCTTGAGTAGGATGAATGATTATGTATTGTTTACATTGCAGTAATACCTCAAGGCAATGACAATTCAGAGAGCTGGACCCTGTACAAATGTCCAGCTGGATGGATAAACTCTGAAAGAATGGTCTGCCAGAAAAACAACTGTCAGAACAGGTAAATGGGATGAACTACCCCACACAAACAAATGGCAGATAAAGTTCCATTGGTTATATTATAGTACAAAGTCAATGCTGACGTAGTGAAGTGGTGCAAGTTTAAGAATTTAATGATTTTAATGAACTTTAGAAAAGAAAATAAGCTAGATTTTAACATTGCCTTATTAAAGGAGCACAGAAAGGCAAGTGATTGCCTGTGTCACAGAGTCTTGTCCCTGGCCATGTCTCCCCGCTGCGTCAGTCAAGACAGCTTTGGCACTGTAACCCCTTTGGCTATGAGAGATTCCTGTCTTTTAGAAAGTAAACACGAAATCACTGGAGAGGACACAATATTTTTTTTTCTCTACAGGAAGAAAAATATCAGCATGAAACTCCTTCATGTGTACTTTGGAGCCTTCTAGTTACATGATTGCTTTGTGTCCCGTCCAGCTTGGTGGGAATAGGGTAAGGTGATCTTTTTAATTCTCTGCATGGTACTGGGAGTTGTAACAATGACCAAGAGGCTTGACTAAAAACAAAGCTTTACTTGGAATGGCAGTGAATTTACAAAAGATAATAACTCTGTAACTCCGCAACATGACTTTTAGTGCAGTGGGGTTGGAAATGGATGTTGACTTGGCAAAAGGGTTCAGCAACACAATGCCTGATTTCACAAAAACACGGAATACAGCAGGTTGACAAGCTTATACTAACATTACCCTTACCTGCCGAGAAAGCCAGAGACAGAGCAAGAGAAGAAATAAGAGCAAAGATATCAGCACCCTTGGATCCAGCGGCGGTCTCTGCTGGTGGTCGGAGTCGTCCGGTGGTGGGCACGGACTTGCTGGTCAAGGTCTTCTGGAGGTGGGCGTGTGCAGCAAAGGGCTGGCCCCCTCTCCTTTTATACCCTTCAGGTGTCTGACTCATAGCTTCCCAAAAGTTCTCAAAAATGAGTCAGTGGGCATGCGGGGGGGGGGGGGGGGGGGGGGGTCGGGGTGTGGGTGTGTCTTGGTGGTCTTACATTCCTCCCCCAAAGGCAAGTGCTCAACTTCCTTGCATACATCACATAGGAGGGTTTCGCAAGCCGACACCCTGCCTCTACAGGGTTTCGCTCGGTCTTCCACGATCCCTTATCAAGATGAGGAAGTTCCCGAAGCACAATGCCTGATTTAGGAGTTTGATTAATTCGAGCATCTTTATGAGTTTCTCAAGATGGATGTTTGAGACAATTGCCCACTCCAGCCTAGGGATGTTTGTGACGACTGTCCACCCCAGCCTGGGGCTGTACACTGCGTGCTGTGACACTGAAGGTCACTCCAAAACCTAGTGTGCCGCTCACAGCTGCCCATTCCAGAGGGCTTTGGAGCAGAAGAATCATGTTATACTAGTTTCTCTGTGGTTTCCCTGCTTTGCTTTTCCTTTCAAGTTTGTCCAAAAGAGAAAAGGTCTGTCTGGTTTAGGTCTTAGTTATCTGAGAAGACACCTTTACTTCCCTGTGTAATACTGGAGCCATTAAGATAGCCTGCCAGGTGAGCATCTCTGGACTGAACTCTCTTGAGGCCAGCATCTGCCCCTTACCTATGCACCTGGCTTCCTCTCCTGATCAAGTAGATTCCACGTTACATCAGCATGTCTGAAAGTGAAGGGCTGTACTCGGTGTCTGATGCCACAAATGGTGTTGCTGTGTGGGTATGCTTATGCACGGGCTTGCCAGTATTAGAAATGCAGGTACTACGTATCAGAACATTGTACCCCACTTCAGCTGATATTCAGGGCAGAGCTGAAGGACATGCTCGCAGCCTCAGCTGAGCAGAAGAATGAACAAACTGTCAAGCCCGTTCGTGACAATTTTGTTGCTGCCATGTAGAGCTCCCTGAGAACACGCGCAGTAGCTAACGGAGGGCATCAGGTTGGATCATTCCCCCCACCCACTGCAAGCTCAGGCTTCAGACAGCATTTGGATGATTTCTAGAGGAGCCTTTCCCAAGGACCAGAACCGCCAGAAGGAAATTTCCTTGTAGTGGATTAACCACCTTTTTGCAGGCCACTTTGCAGAAGGAAAGTGTGGCCCTAAAACGCACTCTGACACTGCACAGAGCAAGGGCAATGTGTAGTGCTTAATTTTTTAAACGTTGTTTGCTTTCTTCATGTATCACTAATCTTTATCCAGCTGCCCTCCTGCTTGGGGCTGAATCATCGGAGATGTGATTACAAGGCAGTGACCTTGCGCTAAATGTTACACTGGTTTTTACCATCATTTTTGTTAGATTCCAAACTTAAAGACAGTCAGCTGGGGGAATCTAATTTTGCCATTTAGTTCAGATGTCCTTCATAGTTAGTTTAGTTGATAAAGCATCCAAGCTTGCCTTGGAGAATGTAACTAACAGGAAAACAACAGCATAAAGGCTGCTAGTTGTAGCAAACTCACTGCTGTTTGTCTGTTAGCTGTTAGTATTGACACATCTACATTTTGGAAGATAGGGGCTAATAAGTGAACTTCTGACCCTGTAAACTCAATTACATACATATGTGACTGTTATTTTCTAGTCTAGTTGGGCAAATGTTCTCTCTTACAATGTCAAATTGTGTTACTCATTAAATTATACTGATTTTTGCCAGTGTGAATATTTCTGCATCTAACTTTTGGAAATTTACTTGAATACCACGTCTTAGTGTGGAAAATCAGTTGTTACATACAGATCACTTTTCTGCAACTGTCATTGCAAGGACGTGTTCATTTCCCCAGCTAGTTCAAGTTTAAAAAAATCTAGTTGTTGAAGAATAACAGACACAGAAAAACATGTACATGATTTCTGTATGTTCTGAAACCTAAATTGCCTAGAGCTGCCCTGATTTCAAGCTCATGAGTCATCTAAGCTCAAGCTGTAGAAATTCCAGAGGGGATGTTGTTAAATAATGCATGAGTGATGTAATTTTACCGTGTATCTCATTAGCAAAATGCTGCAGGAAAGAATTAGGGAAAAGAACCTAAACCAATCCTCGTCCTGTCTCCCTACTCCTTTTTTCTTGTTGTTATTTTTTTTTTTTAGAATTATCACATCCAAAGAGTTAATTTATAAGTGACAGCATAACAAACCTGTGTAAAATTACAGCATGACAGCCTCTCTCAAGTGATGAGAAAAATCCTCAGAATCCTTTCTGCTTTAAGTCCTGTACCGTAGCATGTCTTGCACTTTCTCCTTTCCAAGAATGTGAGTGTGTATGTATGAATATGTGTATTCAGTGAATGTAAAATCATATATGTATAGAGAGACTTGGAGAGATCTGTCTTGCAAGAAAATATGTCATGTCTTCCACAAGAAAAAAAGAAATGAGAAAGAGAGAAAGAAAGAGAGAAAGAGGAAAGAGAAAGCAAAAGAGAGAAAAAGAAAAAAAATTACCTCGGTCTCGAAGATATTAAAGCCTTTTTATTAGCTTTAGCACTGTATAATATTCGAGTAAGTAATCAGGTTATGCAAATAATAATCTTCTTTTATCTAGTGGTATACATCTGCAATTAAAAATGTCAGTCACCTTATCTCGTAAACAGTCTGTTCTTAGTACACAAATATGGGATCTGGTGCAGATGTGTCTGTATATGCCAGAGTGCCAATATATCATTTTTGCTGCATCTAAAGCCTGAAATTTCATGTTTAGCACTTGGCATTGTAACCATGGTTATCTCCAGTTAGACACAGAATACAGAGGCTTCAGCAGATGGGTTTTTACTCAGACTTATGGCAATCAAAACACAGAAAAAGACCAGAATTCTAAATGTATATGTGTAGAGTATGATAGATATAACCATATTATTTACTATGTGATACAAGAGGTTTAGACTATTGCGGGTTTAGACTATTTGCTGTAATTTCTGTACAAACCAAGAGGACTGCTAAGTCATGGATAAGAGAAATGGACCTCTTTTTCTGTGAATGCTTTCTCTATGAGAAGAGTAGAAGCTGGAAGGCTGGTATTTCTGTAAATGTAAGATCAAAGTGACATATTATGTGTAAGCATGCATACTTTCAAAGGATTGGCTACTTTCTTTTTTATTTTATCTTTAAAATTCTACCATGCTATTTCTAAATTTTTGAAAAGTAATAGATTAAATGTATAATATGAAAAAATAAATGAAATCAACTTTGATATTAGCCTAGAATTTTCTATGTTTTTATGAAGCTCCATATGGCAGTGTTTGTGAGCAGAAAGAATTTACAGCAGGAGAAACAAAGCAGATGACCAGTACATCTTTGCAAGTTGAAATAAATTATGAAGTTTCTGAGGAGTGTGCATGATTGTGACTTTTTCTTTCTGAACACTGAGTGGTAATATGCATCGTCTTAAAGTTTTGATTTTTGAAGACTATAGACTTTTCTGCAAACTCAATGTTTTCTATGAAAAAGTGTAATATTAATCCTGATCCTAGGAGAATTTTCTCCTTAAATTGCAGAAAGTTTGTACAGGCTTGAGCGGGCTGGGCATTTTCAGTAGGAGTCACCAGGTACCATGTTGTAGATAGTACCCATCTGCCCTGCAGCTGCTAGAGAATATTGGTTGCTGGGAACAGAAGAGTCAAAATCGTTCAAACTCTCCAAGCCTTCAAGGCAGCTCTGCGGAAGAAGATCCTTTGTTCAGAGCATCCTTCCAAAGTAAAATTGGATTATGCTTTTAAATGACAATATCTACTGTAAGCAAGAAAGCTGGGCTGAGCATTAGCTCAACCTTTCAGACAAAAACACGTAGTTCATATCTGTTATTTTTATTCATTTGTTGGGGCACTGACCTGGTAAATGGAGGTTACTTTGAAAATTGTACTTAATAACTGCTGCTGTTATTCAACATACCCTATACTGAAAGAGTGCCCTGCTTTGACAGCGTACTCAGGCTTACTGAGACGCAGAGTTTGCCATTATAAACATGTCCCCAGAGCCAAGAGTGAACTCCAGAAGCATTTGGGACCCCCGGCATCAGTCTGCCACTGAGCTTGTGCAGAGAGATGGAGAGCGTGTGCTGGCTCCAAAAAATGCAGGCTCTTGTCAGCATTCAAAACTGCTGGCAACGTAGCAGGCATTTAATCTCCACAGGTCTGAGGAGGCAGCTTACAGCATAGGGAAGAGCAAAGTAAGAGCTGCAGCACTGGAGGAGACATGGAAAGGCATTAGACTAGCTGGAGCTGACCCATGTGCAAGCACGTATGAAAAAAATCAATAAGTATTTCACCTGAGGACAAAGACAAAGAGCAGCTGTGCTGTCTGGAAGGGAAATGTGACACTCAGTTAAAAGCCCTGCTTAAAGAAGCCAGGCAGAGTAATTTTGCTGGTTTGGGATTTTTCTTAGGGCTAAATATTGAGGGATAGATTTTTAATTTAACGCAGTGCCAAGAACAACAAGTGGAAATGGCAACTACAGAAGACAGAGAGATATGTTCTGCCATGTCTTTGTGAAGTGCAAAAGCCTATAGGGAAATGGGGAATTCTCTTCAGGTTTGAACAGTTTTCTTTTCAATGTGGTGCATCCTGCAGGTCCAGCCCCACCGTGTATTTCTGGAGATGAGTCTGTTATTTGTGCTGTGGTATGAAAGCTAAAGGCTGCCTTCACACTGAACCCTTTATGCTAAAACATGCAGCTATAAGCTAGAAAAAAGCTGGGCCCTTCTTCAAAGAGCTTACAGACTTCAGAGAGAATATAACAGCATATCTCACAAAAAAAGAGGAGAGGACAACAAGGAGAAGGAAAAGGAAAAGGAAAAGGAAAAGGAAAAGGAAAAGGAAAAGGAAAAGGATAGAATTTCCATGTAGAGCATGAAGGGATTTCTTCAGGATTCCACAAGGATGACTTTTTCATCAATCATTTATTAAGCCATGTGGATCTCCTTCACAAGTGTGCTGCTAAGTATCTGCTTACCCTTAAAAAATGCAAACTGTGATCTGTTTTATCTCGTTTGAAAATTTCATCCATGTAGGATTTTCATTATAAAACTCAGTAGGTTTTAAAGTAAGCCATAAAATTACACATTCTATCTTGAAATCCAATGGTCAATACAGTCTGCAGCCAAACCCTCAAATTTTGGGTTAGTTTGAGGTAACTCTTGGTGAAACTTTATAGTGAACCAGGTATGGACTGTGCCTTTGTCTTCAAATACTGAAATCAGTTACAACTACCGCTTTCATGCAGCCTGTCTGCAATGGCAAAAGGTTGTTGGTACTTTCAGATGAATTTTGCTCTGAATTTTTTGATTTATCTGAACAAAAAATTCAAAGCATAACTCAGAATATGTGAGATCAAATAAATCAAAAGCCAAAAGACTGCATGAATCCCTGTGACATGAAATAACTGAGTTTTGCAAAGATCTGCTTGCTGTCTAAAAATAGTTTAGTCTCATCTCTATTCAGAATCTCCTGTGATAGCATAAGGAGGGATAAAAAAACAAGAGACACCTGGGAAGCTAAGTCAGCATCTTGAAAGGAAGGCAAGGAAAAAGAGACACTGCAACTGTGATGTGAACTTTGTCCCTCCTTCAAGCGGCATTTAAGTGCAGTCAATGACTGGTATTTTCCGTAAACGGATTATCATGCACACTCCTAAAGCTGTATACATGCCCTCCGCGAGTGATTGAGTTTGTGTGTGCTATTCAGTAGCAGACTAAACTTCTCTTCCTTTAACTAAAGAGAAGAAAAAACTTTATGGAAATACAGTAGAACAAAAAAAAAAAAAAAGAGTGAAGGAGAAATGTTTACTAATTTAATAATAATAGCTCTCTTCCATAGACAGTTCAGTACTGAAGTTTTTGCTATTTGAAATAGCTTAATTTCCCTGTGAATCTGAGGCAGGCACCATCAAATTATCCATCTTTGTCTCAGCTGGGTAATCCTTCATCTGTTGTTATTTACATAGCAGCCTAAATTACATTTTCTGCCTTGCAAACAAGTGAGAAGACAGGTCACCTGCGTGAAGGGCCTGCAGCCTGAATCCACCACGCACCGAAGGAGAGAAGCCAGGGGGACAAGACAGAGAAAAAAAAAAAGACATCTTTGATAGCCAAGTCGCAATGTCCAAATCCAAGAAATGCTTCCCTTGCTTCAAGCTGATTTGTTTTGTCCCTTTTATTAGTTCTTTGAATACATTTTAGTTGTGCAAGCAGTCCCTCATTCCTTTATTTTTTGTCATTTTGCCCCAGATTTGACCAGTACTTAGGCACTCATTGAACTTTAAGCCAGCTGAATATTGTCATGCTTAAAGCTGGGCCATGTGTAAATATTTGCAGGGTCAGGATATTTTTTTCAGATGTTCTTCTTTATCATTCTTCTATTACAGCCAGTGGAAAATGATTTCTCAATAATTGTTATAAAAAGTTCCTAATCTTTTCTATTTTTCACTATTGACTAATTCTTACTTCTGTTTTGACTGACTAGTAGTCTATCCTAGTCTCTGCAGTGCACAAAGAGCAATCTCCTAATTTATCACTATTCTGCTATGAATATACCCCACCTACTAAAGATTTTAATAAGTATTATTGAAAGTAGTTTATTGTTTGTTCCTCTGGACAGACTTTCTGGTTGGATTTTTTTTGTTTGTTTTTTTAAAATGATGAACAAAATGTCCCATATCATACTCCACATGAGGTATAAGCCAGATTTTTATTTTATTTAATTTTGCTGTCTGTTGTGTTTGCATTCTCTCCCACTTCTGTGACACCAGGGAATTTTTTAGTGTTCTGCTACACTTTCAGGTAATCGATGGCTTTATTAACTAGTCTGCAGTGACAGGAAAATCTCTGCCAGTCAATAAGCAGACTATATTTTTAGCTTCTGCACACAAAATTCTGTACACTACAGCTGGACCTTACATACACAGTTACTGGTAATTGTAGAATTAATTGTCTGTACATTCAGATGTAAAATGTCTCAGGATTTAGGTCTTTACTTGCAGCGGAACTAATAAGATGCTTGACATTTTTGAGGATTATAAAAAGCCATTAAAATGTGGAAAAATATTTACTGAAGGCCATGTACAGCTCTATAATCTATTAGGAAACATGCAAAACAAATTTTAATTCTTAGCTACAAAATGATCTCAAATCTGTACATGAAGTGAGGCAGTTTAATGCTTACCTTATGTTACAAACCCCGAAAAGTTAAAGCCACAAAACAATGTGACGGAAGGACAAACTCTTCAGGCAATTTTTTATTTTACCATTTATATTGAAAATTAGCCAAAGACTGTTCCTGTGGAAAAGCAGCAATCTTAACTTAATATTTATGGTTTTATGACCAGCTGGAAAATTTGGTTAATGTAGCCAGACTGCTAATTGCCCAACAAATATCTTAAACGTTGATCCATATTGTTATGGTAATCTTTTTACTATAACATTAAATCAAAGAATTTTTTTTCCATGCAATTATATTTCTACTAGATCACTATGGGTTTTCAAAGTATGGTTCATGTAACTGCACTTTTGTGTATATCTAAAGAATTCCTGACTGGCATTAAATACAAAAGGTAGCACCAATCAAACATCAAGGGTAGGTCATGAAACTCTGTTCACTGATATAGGGTAGGGAGGTTAGCAACCCAGAGAGCCTCAGCTCAAGTGAGGGGCAGGGCTGTGCTGAGCCAGGCAGCTTGTGGTTCTGTGCCACAGCACTGGAGCCTCCAGATCTTGCGGCAACACTACTGCACCGAGCAATGCATCACTGCACTTCAGTGGTGCTAAACGTACTACTCCCATGCTGATAACAGCCAGCAGCTCTGGGTCCCAGAAAACATCGGGGCTATTTTTTTTTTTTCTATTTTTTTTCTGAAATGAAAGGCTGCAGAATTTAAATGCCGTGATAGTGGTCAACTTTTATTTTGGTGTTCTTTGAAGTGAAAGTTGTCTGGAAAAAGAAAGTTTATTGCAAAATGGAATTCTTTTTTTCCCCACCAGTTCTGCTTTACATAGTTCAGATTCTATCGAGATGTCACCTGTTCTCATTTATCTTAAGACCACGTGTCTTGAAAGGAGCTGGGCTGCTATTCCAGTGTCGTTGCATTGTTACTTTCTTTGGAAATCCTCACATGTCAAAGTCTGTACTTCTTTCTATAAACTTAAGCAGGTTGAGGACAAGTAAGTGGTCAATCTTGCGTAATCAGATAAAAAAGCAAGACTAGGTATAGTACCTTCTTATTTCTGTAAGAAAACGACAAAGTCCTAACTTGACCAGTCAGCTGTGGAGTGTAATTGGCTGAAGAGTGAAAGCTGAGGTAGTAGTCAAAGCTGAGCAGATTCACCTTGTTTCCCCAGCTTAGAATGGTTCAAACATTTTCATTTCGATATTTTTGCCTCATTTCTGGAAACAGCAAAAAGGAAATGGCTTCTGGAAGAGGTGAGAACTGAGTAGCTCCATTGCCTTTGTACAGAATATCCAAAAGCTTGAAATCACTTTGCAGGTGGACAGTGTGCATTTAATCTTTTCCCAAAAAGATTAACTAACATACTGTGCTGGTTCGGCTGCCGCCAGCAACAAAAACGCCACACAGCCGCCCCTCCCCCTGCCGGGGTGCGGAGGAGAATGGCAAGAAGCAGGCAGAAACTGGTGGGTCGGCATAAGGGCAGTTTAACAGAACAGCAAACAGAGGGAACAGGAACAACAACGATACAGATAAGGAGAAAACATGAAAAACAGACCACACAACAGAGCCACTCTCCCAACCCGCCGCCGCCGCACGCTCCCAAGCCGCGAGTGAGTTCCCGCCGCGCCGCCCCCCCCACCTGAACCCAGCGTGACGGCACATGGTATGGAATGCCTGGCTCTGTTTGGCCAGGTTGGGGCTGGGTCATCCCACCCGGCTGTAACCAGAGTGATAGAATCAGTTGACCATAAACATGAACAATGCTGCTATGTCCCTTGTACAGCCCTACCCATCTGTACATTAGGTCTAGGAACAGAGGGTCTAGTCTCTAAGTAACCATTAATGTTAAACAATAGTAGTGAAGGGGATTTTTAATAGAAATAGCATTACCTAATAGTTGCAGGTGCATTTATAGTACCTAACTATTGTGTAAATTAACTGAAGCAGAGAGTCTTACATCTCCATACAAAGGGGTTAGTTTTTGATAGAGGCTAGAAGTCGCCTAGAACAGGTCAAGACGACCCCACTGTGTGGATGGGAGCCAGAAGAGAACTGAGTTTGCGCAGAAACTGTGATGAAGAGGATGAGCCTTCATCTTGGACCCCCGACGACCACCACTAGGAGGCACTGCGCAAGCGCAGCTGGGAGGAGACTATGGAAATGACTTCTTGGAACTGATTTTAATATGAAAGGGATAGGTTATGCATATGTATAGGTGGATTGGGAAACCTAATGAGTATGTATATTTTTGATCTATATAAACTGCACAGAAAAAGTATGAGGTATGCACGTTCGGTGGAATTATCCCCCGTGCATCCGGCACCCCAATAAAGAATGCCTGCCTTTTAACATTACATTGGTGTTACGAGGTTTTGTTCCCGGATTTTCAGTGACACGGCTGTGCCCCTTCCTGGGTTCTGGTGAAAATTAACCCTGTCCTGGCCAAACCCAGGACACATACCTAGCTAATGATTACCTTATGCTGCAAACTATGTGAAAATAAAAATTTGAAGCAATGTGATTTGAAGCATCTCTCCTACGAGGAAAGGCTGAGGGAGCTCAGTTTGTTTAGCCTGAAGAAGAGAAGGCTGAGAGGGGTTCTTATGAATGCCTATAAATATCTTAAGGGTTGGTGTCAGGAGGATGGGGCCAGACTCTTTTCAGTGGTGCCCAGCGACAAGATAAGGGGCAACGGGCACAAAATGAAGCATAGGAAGTTCCATCTGAACATTAGGAAGAACTTTTTCCCTCTGAGTGTGATGGAGCACTGGAACAGGCTGCCCAGGGAGGTTGTGGATTCTCCTTCTCTGGAGATATTCAAGACCTGCCTGGACAAGGTCCTGTGCAGCCTGCTGTAGGTGACCCTGCTTTGGCAGGAGTGTTGGACTAAATGATCCACAGAGGTCTCTTCCAACCCCTACCATTCTGTGATTCTGGTTCTGTGATATATAGACAAAACCTTCAGACAATTTCAACTGCCATTAGCTTGGATTAACTCTTATGCTGGAGGATTAACCTCTGAAGCTGTAAATAAGGCCTAATGAAGGCAAGCAAATGTTAGAAGAGTATTTTTGTCTTATTTTATAGGTGGGGGACTAGAACAATGGAAAGTGACCATCACATCCTCTGGACAGAGCAGGTAAATCCTGTGTCATGGCTTGAGGACTGAGTTTCTCCCTGCTGACCAGCCCGACCTGTGATTCATCCCAGATGTCAATGGGTTGGAATTGATGATCCTCATAGATGCCTTCCAACTCAGGATATTCTGATTCTATGTGCTCAGCAGATACTTGAACCATGTATCTGATAGGGAAACAGTACTAAAGTTGACGACTAACCTACCAAAGTGATCTGATGTTTTCCTCAATGTCGAGCAAAATAAATGTAGCAAACCCAGGAACTGATCTCCAATGTTTTTAGCCTCGGCGTGGTAACCATCAGACCATTTTTTTCCCTTTCTGAATTTTTTCTGCTGAATGGAAAAGTTCATAGTTATTTGTTCTTTGTTTTTCTGTGTCTCTACGAAATTGCACTGCTAAGTATTAGTCAAAGGCACCTATGCACTTGAAGTAGATATTCTTTTCAAAGTAAGGGCATATATTAGAAGGAAACATGGGGCAGCAGTGCCAGCACACCTTGAACAAAATAAGTGGTGCGAAGTAAGATGCTAAGCAACTTATTTGCCTGTTGCTGAGAGCAGCAAGGGAAAACCTGGAAACACCTATTAGTAAATGAACCACTTTGATAGCTTAGGGAAACAAATTAATTCAAAGATTAATATGCACTCTTTTTTTGGTATACCGGACATTGAAAGTGAATGTTATATGCAAATCCTATTTATTGAAGTCCTCAGAGCCCTTTCTAAATGGTATAATCAATGCCATTAGGTATCATGTTATCATTAATTCTGATGCTAAGCTCTTATACATCAGAGCGACATACTACTAAATTATTTTCTAGCTGAAATATATTTGTGCCTATGAACCTGTTGGATAATAACAAGACCTTTCTGGTTCTGCCATAGTTAATAAATTGAGATATTGATGTACAATTCATGGCAGAAAGATTGCACTGCTTAACTACATTCTTGTGGGGATGTAGATACAAAAGGATAAAAGTCCTATCTTAGTGTATCTATTTCCCCACAGGGAAGGAGACTGCACTGTTCTCCAGTGCATGCACATACACAGATGTACTAGAGCTGTGCTTACACTGAGGAAGGTAGTAGCATAAATATTTCAGTAGAAAATCACAGTCCTAACAGAAATAGTACTGGTACAACCACTGCACGTGTGCCAGACTCCACTGACTACAGCTTTTTCCTCATTCCCTTGATAATGACATTAATAATAGTGAAGGCCTTTGGAACTAATGTGACATACGGGTGTAATTCTGAAGGACAGCCACCTCACTGGCCGAAGATAATCTGCAACAAGGTGAACAGGGCAAACAGCTGCATTAACAGCAACACAAGTAAATGCCGTGGACAGAAATATTTATGTCTTCCCTGCTCTTGATTATAATGTCACTCAGACATGTACTAACTTGCAGTATCAATGTGCTGTTTCAAAGGTTATCAAAACTTCATCATGAATGTTTTAGTGTTCTGCTGGATCCATAATCTTTTTTAGAAGGCATATTTGTGAAGGCTTTGATGTTTTTAGTCATGCCCTATTTCTTGTTCTGTATTTCCAGATAAAAATTCTAGACTTTTATTCCACAATATTCCATCTTTTTGGACAGTACAAAGCAAGGTATTTCAGATCATACTGCAACCGTGAAACACCTACTGGTACAGACACTTTGCCTGCAATGTTTTCTGTTGTACTGTATTTGTCTGAGAAGTCACCTTTTTGAAATGTGATTTCTTACAGAATGAACATCTCTAGTGGGCTAGCAACTGAGTCCGCCATTTCCTAAACTGATTCTGTTAATGTAAAACAGTAAGTACAATGGTGATTCTGTTTTCCTCTCCAGCTGTTGAGAGTGTCTGTATCTCTGGAAATCACTATTCTGAGAACACTCGTTGAACAAAAAAGGACAGCAGATAGGCTGGTGGTGGCAATTGCATATCATCTTCTGTGATACAGTAGCCACAGACTGCACTTAGACTTATAGCAATGAAGACAGTACAAGCGGTCTAAGACTCGCTTTAGTTAGTTAATTCTGCTGTAGGTAAAATGCTCCACTGTGGTCAAAGAAGGCCCCATTGACACACACACCCCTGATGAGGGTGTTTGAGCTTGACAGGAGATCCAATGACTGTAACGTGTGTGTCTTCTGAAGGATCCTCTGATTTTATGCTGAGATGGGAAATGCCTCACTTATTCTGTTGCTCAACTCTTTCATATTTTGTCCCATGAGTTACATCCTCAGAGAGTAAATACCTGCAGAAATCTAATGTCTGATTCCCATTGTTGTTTGAATGATGGCTATTGGATGATACGGTTTAGAAATGCCATGGGAAGCTTCTAATTGTTCTGCATGACAATCAGAAATTTTCCCACGAGTTTCCTTTGTGGTGTGCTTTGCGAAGCAGTGTGCCAGAGGTTAACATTGGTTCAATGCTGTAATCGAGACTCATTCAAAATGAAGTAAAATGAATCCTTGTCCCTAGATTAAGGGAGAGAGGTGAAAACTTAAAATATTGAGCCAAACCCGAGTTCGGTGACAACAGTAGTGAAGTACCGTCTATAAACATTCGGTTTTTTTGGTGATTACAGAACAAGCCTAAGCAATGATTACATTAGCCACTTAGCTTTTTGGTAGATACCATTAACCAAGATGGAAATCCATGAAAAGCAATCTAAGAGTTTATAAGTACATCACTGGAATTTACATCACACCTTGAAAAAAAGACAAATACTTCAGAAGAAAATGAAAGGATGGTCTTTCACTATCTTCTTAATTTGATATTTCTGAAGTCATGGAGTTGTTCTCCTAATGATATACAACGAAAACATGCCAGGTTCCTGAAAAAAAAATCTGTTTCATACTTGCCATACCAGAACTAAAACTGAAAGCTGACTGAAAGTGAAAGCACATTGATATATACTAGGAAACACAGTAGTTCAGTTTTATCAAGGGAGGTCGTAATTACTGCCTATAAGAAGAAGTGTAGACACATCCTAAAGGAGTTCTTCCCATCCTGGTGGTATTACCTACCTGCAAGGGCAGGATTAAGATTTAGAGAAATAATTCTGAGCCAAAACTGGGTAAGTGACCTTACTGGATGTTGACAGTTTTTTGAGTATCAGAGAATAAAGATGGGTAAGATGAGACAACATGAGCTTTGCCCAGTTGTAGCTCAGAGCAGCACACACATTGCAGCTGAAGAGGTGCAAAGCATCTTACCTGGCTTCACCTGAGAACAGAGACAACTCCACTTAGGTTTTTATTCTGCAGTGTATGTATCATATTGAAAGGCAGACTGGTGAGATTCATAAAGGAACATATTAAAGGAGAACTAAATTGAAAGGGAAAGTATTTGGGGGCTGGAGTTTAGAAATAGATTTCAGTGGAGTTGGGAGATACTGAAGATCTGGGGATGTGAGCATCAGCTAGTGGTGGCGGGAAGACAGCTAAAGTAATTGTTGATCCCCTTCCAGTGACAGCTGTTGAGTCCAGAGAGTCTTTCTGTGGGGGTTTGGTTGCTGGGAATGAGAAGAGGGAGTGAGTTCCTGAAGAAGCTGGGAATGAGTTTGGGAGTTCTAAATCTAGTGCTGTAAAGCAACAACCTGTCTTCCCTAGGCTTTTCAAGGTGAAGGGCAAATGGCATCATAGTAAAATCATGGAGGGGGGCGGCAGATTAAGGACAACCCTTCAAGTGGAAGCAATTAAGGAAGGACTTGTGAGAAGCTTTTGTAAAACAATTTATGATCTAAGTGACCCAGGTTAGCAAAATCTGATTAAACTGCAAATCTGTCCCTGGTATTTCTCCCAGGACATTTCTTTCTTACTTTTTCCCTTGCTGTCTCCTGCTTGGTTACAATTGCCAACACAGTTAAGGAAAAGAAGAATATTAATTTTTTGTCTGTTTAGACCTGTGTAAACGTTTGCTTATGGACATTAACTTTTCAGTTTATCTCCCTTTGTATATTTTTCATCCCTCCCTTTATTATCATTTCTCCCAGAAGGGTTGTCTGCTTGTGTGTTTTTTACTGCTTTACTGTTACCTTGGAAATCTCATTGTTCTTTTTTTTTTTTATTCCCTGTGTTGCAGTTCTGGCAGTAACATATTTTTTTCTGATGTGAGATGTGCATCAATGTTTCATATTTTTTTCCCTAGCATTACTCATTCTTTGGTAAATGGGTTGTAAGAAACCCATCATTTTCATTTCAAATGCCAGGAATGAGTTGACAAAGAAGACTTTCTGCATACCTTGCTGCTCTGCCTGGAAGGTAAAGAGGAATAATATTTTTGTACACTACACGAAGCAGGTGATAGTCTTTTGCAACCAGAAGGATCTGAAAACTTTGTGAAAATGGTGCTGTTTAATACTTTCCCGTGGCAAAGGTTAGCTCCTACATGTGCATGCTCGTTGAATAATACATTTTCCTATTAAAGCGATATGCTTCAGAATAATTTTGTAGCTGATGAGAATATAGGAAATGTAAAGTTTGCCACTGAATTTATTAGAGACACATGCCACAGTCCTAGCTGGGTGCTGCATATCACAAAATACAGAGGCATGCATAATCTGTTCAAAGGCTGTTCATTTCTAAGATGCAGACATTTAAAAGAGCAGTAAAGGACATATTATTATGCAGGCTTTCAGGTATATTAAGTCTATTTGGAGAAATATGTTACAGATATATTGTAGGCAATGCACAAAGAAGCTGTAGGCACGCCGTGTGCTAGACTGTGGATTTTACAATATGGAAATAAAAATTGATTCCACGAATGCTGAATAGTAATATATGCAGTCTAGCAGGAAGGCTTGCTAAGTTGGATTAAAAAAAAATGCAGATTTTATTGCATCCATTTTGGACTTTGGGAGGCAACGTGACCTTGTCATTACTATACCTTCCTGATATCTCTCTGATAGGAAAACGGAATTTCTTTTGTAGTTCAGGAACAGTTACTTTTGGCTATATTTCCTTCCTGACAAATAAAAGTGAATTGGAAGAAGAAACCTTTTACCTACGGTGATTGTATTCATATTAATTACTGCTATTTTTTGTCAGGATCAGAAAATATATTGTGAAAAATGTCACCAAAAATAAATTCACATAGAAGGTATTTAATTTCCCCCTGCTGCATTGCTGACTTCATGTGTGCTCTTTATCAATCAGAAGAGGAATCTAAATCCTTTATAAAGCAGAAGGAAACCCAGCTGTTTTCTGAAGTTAAAAAAAAGTATTTTTTTAAAGCGTTTTCATTATGAGCCCTATATTAAAAATGACAGATATGGATAAATTAAATAAATTCTCAAAAAGTGTAACTTTAAAAACATTTTCAAAGCTGTGTTGTTTCACATTTAAAAATGTTTATATACTGATTAGGCACTTAGGTTTTATTTTCTCACTGTCTTGGCCAATTTTACTGGAGTAAAACCCAGAGTAAAAGGGTAATACCTACCATGTACTTCCCTGAAAAAAATTGATATGTGAGATAAGAAGCATATGAAGGTAAGAGCTGCTCTTGTATCACAAAAAAGAAATGAGATTGAGATCTGGGCATGTAATGGAGACACAAGCAGGAGAGCAAGAACAAAATGAGCTGGGAAATCAAAAGACTGCATGGGCATCACGAGGGCTTTTCAAATTTCACTGTGAGACTCAGAAGTTGAAAGCCTCATAACCTAGAAGCAAAGGAATATAAGAACAAGATGAGTCCCCTCTCTCCTTTACTCTACTACATAAATTCCTTGGATTACATAATTTAAAAAACAGCACCTAAACAAAAGCCAATTGAACAAAAAAAACCTGCCTGATGAAAACCAATACTAGCTACTTAGCAACAAATGGAATAAAAGTAAAGGGAATTTTGAACTAATCATGAGAGTCACAGCCCCAGACCTTCTTCTTGAGATGTGGTTTAGATTATGCCTGGTTTGTGGAACAGGACCCATCATGGGCTTGGCTTTAAAGTGCCAGCCCAGCTCTGGAATGATTTCTGATGCTTTGAAATAGCTATCACAGCATATCATAAGCAAGGGTTTATTGCTGTCAGAATCCACACTGGAAAAATAGATACTTTATAGCTTCTGCTGCTCCATAAAGAGAAGCATCTGAGTAGGGATGTAATTAAACATTTGACATCTCAAGCGCTACGTGCAACGTTAATCTAAGCAGGTAAATCAGCCTAGCATGGATCACAGCGTAAAGGGCATGAAGTACAAGAATATACACAAAAAATAAAAACAAGAAAGCACATCCTTTTGCAGGTACTGAATAATAATCATCAAAATGGACTCTACAAGGACAGGTTACTGACGCAAAAGGAAAGCAACCGTAAAGCACATACACACCCCAGAAAACCAGCAGAATGCAGATTAGAGAGATTGCTCCTTCTTTCCTATTATCAAACTTCCTAGGTATTAGTACTTCATAAAACGGTTCTTCAGCTCTTTCCACATGATTAAATTTTGGTTATCTCAGTGCAGCAGCATAATTGTATGCAGAACTGCAAAAATTTCGCATTGTTATCTCCTTTTAAATTTTTAATATACATAACCCTTTGTTTTCCTTTAAAAAAATAAACATACAATAAAACTGTTAAGTTGGCACTTCAGATTTGATTTGTGTTATTGTTTGCTTTAGCAAGAGAAATCAAAATTTTTTCTGGAAAAATTGACAGATAACTAAATTGAAGCACCCATGGGTTTTAGAAACATTAGAGAGCTGAAAATTCAACTACAACTTTATGATACCATTCGTTTATACAATTTATATGACAATACCGAAGCCTTAGAACTGGTCTTTTCTGGTATAAGTATTAAGCTTACAGAAATGACTATTTAATATATATTCTTCATAAATCTTCCTGATCTGGTAATTAGCTTTATGTATTATGTAAGGGAGGAATAGGAAGTCAGGACACAAACTTCGCATTTCAAGGTATCAGTCCAAGAACTACAGTTCCTTCTATGTAGTCCTAAAGGAATCAAAGCTGAGATTCAGGTTCTGCCCTCGTATATTCCCAGATATTTAGCCCTTTCCAGATAGCTAGATCTTTCTTATGTCTACTACATTCATCTTTCTTCAAAAAGGAAGGATGACAAGGAACCCATCATTCTGGCTTCAGTTTTCAGAGGATTTCTGTTGGGCAAGGTACCAGATAAATCACATTTTGTACCTACAGTTTTGAGAGATGCCACACCGTATTCACTTCTTCCATTCAAAAACCCACATATGAGACACCAGCTCCTTTGGCATGATGCATT
Source organism: Opisthocomus hoazin (assembly GCF_030867145.1). Classification (NCBI taxonomy): domain Eukaryota; kingdom Metazoa; phylum Chordata; class Aves; order Opisthocomiformes; family Opisthocomidae; genus Opisthocomus; species Opisthocomus hoazin. The sequence goes on along the minus strand of NC_134416.1, from coordinate 33,695,092 downwards.
TAAGAACCTTTTTCATTTAACACAGACAGGTAGGTGCTGCCTTCTGCACTTAGCTGAAAATATGATCCAGAGAGCACCCACTTTAGAAACTCAGATGGATCAAAAATCTCACACAAGGTGAGATGCTGAGCTGTACCCATGAATATACTCCATCTTGTGGTGAGAAGTCAAGCCTTAAAGGTGCTCACAGTTGCCTGCAGGATCTATTGCTTTAAGTAAAATTCTGTGTTGTCATAGCTGGGCAAGCCTTGAGGTGATGTTTCCTTCCAATTTGATATTGGGTACAAAATCAAGAGAAAGAAATGTAAGCACGTCTTAGAAGTTCCACTTCCTAAGTTCCTGTACAGGTGCCTGCTTTCCAGAAATGACGGTTGGCAGGTGGTGTTCTGGGTCTGTTCAGTTTTTCAATACTTTTGATCTGCTTCTTCTTCCAAGGCAGCAAAATTTGCAATAACTTTTTCAATTTTAATTTTAAAAAAAATGGATTTTTGATATTACAATATTTTCCCAAGTTTTGTATTTTTAAGCAAACATTCTGTATTTTTAGCAAAATTAACTGGGAAACTGCTCTATTTTCTTTCAAGCTATATTTCTCTCCTTGCCTTGTCTTGTGCATTGTTACTGTGCAAGATCCTACTTCCCCATATGGTGAGTTAGAAATAATTCAGTGGTCTCTTGATGACAAAGTGTTTGGAAGGCTGCAAAATGTTTAAAAAGTGAAACATTAACATTTTTGGAAAAGAGTTTTCTGATTTATCAACCTGAAGATGAAGATTGCCTCTTGAATCATAAAGCTCATTATCATAACCATGAAAAATAAACCCCCAAACATTTACAGATAGTCAAACACACACATGCAGAGCAAGAACAAATTTCAAATTTCAGATTCACAATTTCTGTAATTACTTTGACTAATAAAGTAGTTCTCTCAACAGAGATTGAAGCTTACTGCAAGATCTAACCCACGTTCTCCCAAAGAATCCTCTAGTCTAAGTGTATCCATCGAGTAGACATTTTTAAGCCTGTCACCTGCTTTTTAAACTCACAAGTTCTTTTGAATTACACACATACAATAATTATCTCTCAGTCCTCAGCCACAATCGGTTTCCATCCTCAAAAGGTCTTCTGATGGTATATTTGGACTCCAGCTGTAGCGTTAGCTTTAGCTGTTTGGGGAATTTGTATGACCACACATCATTGATATTGCAGAACACATTTTCCATAACATAGAGGATGATGGTCTGTGGTTAAAAAGAATTATTTTGGCAGTGTTAATTGATAGTGCTGCAAACATTTTATGGTCTAAATTATTACCCTGATATGAGTTTTTCTGGACCAGTATGTTCCCACATCGCAGGAATCTTTCTATATATGATGAAAACTCCTCATATTAGAAAAGGTATCCGCAGCTCGTGGTTAACACTAGAAGCACTGACGTATTTTCTATTATGTTGCATTTTCCCGTTATAGGGAAGTGATATATCATATTATTTAAAGTCCATATTAAGGACAAGAATATGACCACCGGAATAAGGATCAGCTGCAGATGCTGTATGAAGGTAATCTTTTGGTCTACGCTCAGGTGCTTTACCACGTGAAGCCAACTCCATCACAGGAGGCAGAGAACTGCATTCTGTGTTTTTTTAGCTTCCATTAATTCATTTTGCCTCACAGCTGAATATTAGATACTACAGGCCTCATTTGATGTAAAGGCTACTAACTGGAATTATGCAGTGAATAATAATGTGTTTACAACTGTAGCCAGAGAATAGACCAATTCTGGAATATATCTACTGTTTTTCTGATAGGATTCAGTTAGTTAGAGTGGCACAAATCATCAATAACTATTTATACTCTGCAGTCCTGACTATTCCAGTTAAATGACTTATGTTCTGTGCATAATCTAGCAAGTAACTAATCTTCACATTATTGCAGGCAGTATGTATACATCTTACAATATGGCATTCTTGTACTGTGCAGTAACCAGAGGGAGATATTTTTTCTTTCCTATATATTTCTGGAAATGAGGAAAGAAGGACACTAAAGTAAATAATTTTCTGGCTGGTTTCACTCAAAAGCTCCTGTGGAATCTGCTGATAGCTTGAAAAGAACTTAATAAAAAGTTGGAGAAGGAGAGATTGAATAGGATAGGTAATAAGAACCACGGTGAACAGAAACCCTGGAAGATAAATCTGCTGAAGTATACTGAGCTTTGACAGAATCCCTTGAATTAGACGACTCTTAAACCACTTCAGCTGAATGTGGGCCCTGGAGTGCAATTTGCAGTGATACCAAATTGATAGAAATTGTTTTTCTATAAAGCACCTTGGAGCGTTAGCTTTGATTAATCAGAGTCAATTATCACAGCTAACAAAGCATAGCTACGAACACAGAGAAACTGCAGTCACGGCAAAGCTCATAGCCTTCTTGCAACCTGCACGTAATGAAGTTCCACAGGTATGTGGTCTCGTATGCAGGCCATTTTTTGGAATACTGTTGTTACACGTATAATTTCTAAGCACCACAGTTATCAGGTGTTATCTTCAAATCTATATGAACTCAGTCACAAACACCTCTGCACTTGGTAATTCTCAAATAACTTGTCTAGCTTTTTGTAAACACCAAGTAAGAAGATGTGTAGGTGTTGTAGTGCACCTGGACCATTTCTAGGGTCCTAAGCCAGCTTATATGTTTGGGGTAAATCAATACCAAAAATTAAAAATGAAATCTTATCTTAGATGGAACAGTTGCTGGTATTCCAGTGGCCAGGTTTTCAGTGATTTATTTCATCCTTTTGCTCATTTTTCTGCTTTAAAATATTTCAGGCTAAATATCACCTAATACGGAGAAATAGGTTGGATTCATAGTGTCTACCGACTACTTGCAATGGACTTCAGTTTTTGCTGTTCCCATCTAGGGGGGAAGTAACCCCAACTAACTAAGCTAAGCTAACTGAGCTAAGTAGCCTCAGCTAACTCCATCAGGGAAATGTGAATCAAGGTCCTGCTCCCCTGCGCTGAACTTAGAGATGCTTGCAAATAAACTGAACCCATTGATGGTCTCTACAAATAAAGCAAGTTATGGATTATGGCAAGTCAGGGTTGAACAGGAGGCTTATTCAGCCAGCTCTGCAATGGAAGCTGTGATATCCGACAATAGGCTCGGTGGTCAAATGGAGGGAGCTTATAGCTTCTTGGTCTGTTTATTCTTATAATTCTTATAGCTTCTTGGTCTGACTGTGAGCCAGACTCTACATTAGCTGTTTCAGGGCCAGAAGAGTGACCTGAATTCTTATTGCCTGTGTTCAAGGGAACAATTACATCACTTGAAATGCAGGCTGACAAAGTTCCCCTGAGCTGTGCTTGTGACTGCTCTCTGCATGTTCAAAACCAGCTGCTGGAATTCAGGACATAATATAATCACTGTTTTTTGAAGTATTATTGTCTGCACTTCATCTTTTCCCATGTAATGTCATAAACATTTATTTTCATGTGTAGTAGAGGTGGAGATTTTTTACAGAATTTGAAGCTAAATCACAACTAGACTCTCCAAAACAAATAAAAGTGTAATTGTTTCCTTATGAAAGCTATCACAGAAGCTCACCTTGAAGACCTATTTCTTTTCCTAAGTGCTGCTGGAAACAATCCAAATATACTGGAAGTTATGCTTTCTGTTTTGCAGTGAGGAAATGGAGGCACGGGAACATTAAGAATATCGTTCAGAAAATACTTTCAGAACTGCAGAACTGATCCCTGGTTTACATGGCTGTCGCAGTGCAATCCAGAATACTAGGCAAGGAGCCTATGTGCCCTGTGCTTATCATGGGGTGGCCTGAGCTCCTCTAAACGGTGACACAACCACAGCAGCTACTCAGAGGAAATACTTCTCCTCGGGAGTGAGCCTCAAACTCTGCCTCTGAGCATCAAAGAGAAGGTGCGGTCCCCTGCAGTGAAGAAGTGCTGTTTGATGACGAGCACCTGTTTAAGAACAGTGTCTTGTGGTGATGCCACCACTTGCCTTTTGCATAGCAGAAATAGGGGAAGGGAGTGGGGGGGCATAGCTTTACTCCATCTCAGCCTCAGGATGTCCTTGGCCTCTTTCAAGGGCCTCGCCATCAAACAAGATACAGACAAAACTGGCAAGGCAGGACAAGTTCCCCCCTTCCCCTCTGCTGTAGCTGTGCTACTGGAAGGACAGGGATGGATGAAAGATCATTCTAAAGAATGATCTGTAAAGAGTGCAGGGAGCATAACTGCATCCTACACAGACAGTGGCAGGGGTTAGAACTCAACAGTCTCCAGTGCTGTCATCTTTGGCAAAGGCAGCCTTCACCATCACCACCTTCTCTTCTTTCTCCTTACCCCCTCACTGCTGTAAGGCAAGGGAACGTCCTCTGCCTCAGAGAGCCTGCAACACAACTTCAGTGTCACATTCCATAATCCTGGACCTTTGCCTTTTTGCTAGGTTTTACAGCTGATTTTTGGGGGCAGAGGGATGGTTTGGGTTTTTTTGTGTGTTGTTTTTTTTTTTCCCCCACACTGTGCTTCCCCTCTAAAATTAGAAGCTGGACTTAGATTAGAGACTGCAGCCTGCTTGGCTGTGGTGCTATCCTTCCTTCTTTCCAGCAGCAAACCATCAGCCACTCTTCACTGTCTTCTACAGCGAAGGTTTCAAGAGAAGAAGGAAAGCCTCAGGCCTTCCAGATCTGTTGGGGCAAACAGCGACACAGGGCTTTTGTGGTAAAATGAGTAGGATGATTTTTGTTTTGATTTATTTTTCTGTGTGGTGGTAATGCTGTGAGGTTCATCTCTATCACATTATGAACTGTATGTACCTCGAGCAGTGACAGCCAAGGAAAAGTTGGCTGTCCCAGCAAACTCTGTGCAAAATGAAATAGCACGAAGCAAGCGCGGAGCAAAAAGATGTAGACGTTTCATTTCTTATTGAAAGGTATTGCCATCCCTGTAGAAAATTGATTCCGTCAACAGATGAATCTACAAACATGCATTAGGAATACACAAAAAAATATCCTCCTTTGAAAGCAAAAGCAGCAAAACCTAGTTATTTTGTCAGGTTTGCAATTTTCATTTTTCTTAAAAATGCAGTTGTAAATGAGTATATTTTTAAAATTGCAAAGAAGGCAAAAATGAGAAAAGTTTGGCATCCAGAATAAAAATGGTGTCTCTAGCTCAACTTGCCCCATTAGTTATGGCTTAGCAATACACATTATGCAAATACAGTATCATGCCTTTTGAAACCCGATTAAAGACCTCACCTACAGATTAAGTAGAGCCATCTTAATATTACACATGAAAGGTATGTCCTGTGTTGCAGGCTAAGATAGTGAGGAATAGGAGGAACTACTCTGGGTTTGATTTTCCAATGCTTATTCCAAATATAAATAGATATGTGGGAACAAATACAGAAAAATGAAATTTGGAACTGATGACCTGTAAAGTCTTTGCTTTAAGTACAGTTGTCCCTTATCTACAGTTCTCAAAGGAGCAGATAAAAATATTATGCAAATTGTTAATGACACATGACAGACTTGAAAAAAAAAATTACTATCTTTCTTCTTTATACTGAAATTATAGCTATAAGGAAGCTTTAGTGTTTCTTTCTAGATAGGGAGACAAAGAATTTTCTATTATTTTGAATCTTTCCTTTTGTTGCATTTATCTTCTATAAGAGAAAGAGTGAAGTACATTTATAATATGATGAGATAAGAAAATGCAGACATTATGAGAGGATATGTGCTCTATAAGAATATTTTTACAGGTACCTCTTTCCACTTTAGAAAAGCTACTTGCTGCTGTCTTATTGCTCCATTTGTGATGTGGATGAGAATCGGTTGGGAAGGGATGCTGCTTGAGGCTCAGGCAGTTGGGGTAGATGCCCTCATTTAATTTGATTATATAAGCTTTCAGATCTGAAACTGTAGGCTGCTAGCGTAAACAGTTGATCAAATTGCAGTGCCTTCTTGGACAACAAGGAAACAAAGAAAATAGCTTTATCTGCTTATTATTTTCTAAAATGACCTTGCACTAAAGGAAAATAAAAGAACAGAAAAAATATAGGAAAGATAGGAAAGTTGGAGACACATTTGAGAAGAGAATTTTCTTACCAGAAAAATATCAGCTAATAGATGAACAGGTCAGTTGAACCAGCTCTTTAAAAATCCGTGTGACGCTAGTAACAGAGTGAAAGTGGATAAGCAATTTACAGAATGCAATTTACTCTTTGAACATTGGCTTTACATTGAGGCAATATCCATGAGCAGACTACAAATACTTTGGTTAGAATTTCTGCATTTGGTGACAGACCTTTCCTGAGGAAATCACAAATAATCCTGATGCAGGTATACGTGTCTCCTAGTGTTGAAATAGGATATTCAGTGTTTGGTTCACATGATGATAGCTTTTTGACAAAGTTTAACTCAGGGAAAAAAGGGCTGGAAGCCAGAAGGGTATTAATTCTCTGGGTAAAATCTGTTTAGGAATGGCTCTGCAGACAAAGGATTAAAGATATCTGCCAAGTTTATATCCCTTTTCCTTTTCTGAGCCCGATTAACTTTGTCCTCTGTGATACCATTAGCCAAACTGTAACCCTAAAAAGATTTAGGTTTGATTTACTTTCAGGGTTTTAGACAAGCATCTCTAGCAGTTACCACCACATGCAATTCATGCAGCCCAATTTAAAGTGCAGATCCTCATTCTAGTGTTTTTGTAAGAAATTCTGAGAAAATGAGCCCAACAAAAATCCTGCCATTGTGATTTCTTGCATTTCTGTGTAATGATATTCCTTCACATAATGAATATCAGTGCTGCAATTTTGAATTACAAGAGGACAACTTAACTCCTGTAAAAGTCGGTTATGTTGAGAGCTTTCTTCCCTCTGGCCAACCCCCATTCATAAACTCAGCAGGATATTTATAGTATGGAATATTTCCTTTGGCCAGCATGGGCTGGCTGTCTCACTGCGCTTCCTCACAGCTCCTGCACACCTGCTCATTAGTTGCATATAAGAAATTAGAAAAAGTCCTTGATATATAGCAACAACTGAAAACATCGGTGTTATTAACATTCTTCTGGTACTAATTCCAAAACACAGCAAGTACTGGGAGGAGAAATAACTCTATCCCACACAAAACCAGGACACACTTTTGTTTATAATTTCGAAATTGTTGTACTGTCCCTTTACAAATTATCAAGGAAAGGTTTTCATTGGGGTGATTCCATTTTGTGCTTACCTTTCCTGATCACTACAGCTGTACTTTTGGCCAGATTTCACAAAAAAATGCAAAGCCATATCCATGCCTATGAGGAAGCAGGTCTCTCATTCAGCACAGAGAATCTCAGTCTTGTGTAGGTTCAGGTCTGCCAGGGCTCCAACCATTGGCCGTCTGAGGATGACAGGGGCCAAATCTTGTATCGCATGCTGAGTTCTTCTGGTACTTATTTAACTATAGTGGCACAGTGAGACTGTAATTGTCATATTTGGCCCTACTTACTGGAGTCTTTGCTGTGAGATTACGCTGTATTCTGCCAGGTTCAGGAAAGGTAAATAAAGAATAGAAATACTCTGAGAGGCATTTACACTGCCTAATTTTAGACATCTGTCTTTTTGTTCTTCATCTCCCTCTGAAGACCCTGTTGTTCTTTCTAGTGCTTGCATATAACTTTAACGTCTGTAGCTACAGAAGCTCTGCAATGCACTTCTGTTAGACAATTAAAGGAGTTTAATGTGGATAACATGAATTTTCCCTTAGGCTTATGACAGATGTCCCCAGATTTTCTCTTTACCGTTAGACTAAGATCTCCTTTAACATTCGTGCTCATGTATGATTCAGATTTTTGACTAAATAAATCTTATATTTTGTCACTTTAATTATGTCATAGCCAAATAAATTCCAGTTTCTGGTGAAATGATTTTCGAATTGGGATTTGTATTAGAAATAAAGGGAAAAGCATCTGGAAATTATTAGGGGTTTAACTCACCTATGCAATTTTATATGGATTAAACTTTCTGTTGCAAACATGTAGACTACTGTAGGAGTGACTGTACTTAAGGATTCAATCTAGTATGTAGTGTTGAATTTACTCTAAATTTCCTGAATTCCATGGAATTCAAAATGGCAGAGACGTAATTAAGGCTGATTCCAAAATCTGGAAGTTTGATTACACTAGCCGTTTTTTCCATGCTGGAAGTTTCAGGATTGGTTGTTCTTTCGGGTGTAAGTTTATTTCACTGTGTATCCCATAAACAGGATTTTACAATAGGAAGATTTCAGCAGCTTCAGCTTTAGAGTTGAGCATTTCCATGTGTTAAATGAACCCAGCCAAAATTCTTCCTCTGCTCTTTGTTCTGCGTCCCTCCTTTTGCTTGTTTCTGTGTTATGTTTAAAAGCTTGGAAGGTTAAGAAAAGTTTACAGAATGAGCTTGCAATAATAAAATATTGGAAAATGACTAAGGCACATTTGAGTAATGATAATAAAATAACCCACTGATTATCCACTGTCAACCACTGACAGCTGATGCATGTTCAATATGCGGTGAGTACTGCCAATTCCATCAGACTGTCTCCATAATGTCATTGCTCATAAGTCTATATGCTGTCATTTTGGCCTGAGACGTGAAGAATGGCTTTGCCCTATGAAAAGTAAATATTCCCTGTGCTTTGTGTCTTGAATAGCAGGAAACACTGGTCAAAATAAGGATGCTCTAAGCATTTTAAGGACTGTTTATCATTTTTTTTTTGCTAAGCCTCAAGAAAAAGAATGATTTTCGAGTCTGTGTGTGGTCACCCTCTTGTTCTTGCTCCTAATAATCATACTTGTGACACTAAACAATTTATATAGCCAGTAATATATCAGCCCAGCAAACATATATGAATCAGTGAACCTGCTGAAAATTCTATCTGAAATGCCCATCCTCCACAAAGTCAGCAGAGCATAACACATCAAAATAAAGGTCAGCACAACCCCAATTTAAACATTGCTAGTCGTCTTAGATGGATTTTGACTCTGAGTCCCATTTATCAGTGCTAGCCACTGAAATGATCTCTGTATTTCCAAACTGTTTCTAATTAGTTCCACTGCAGTCCTTAAAAAGGAAGACAATAATTTCTTCCTCTTCTCTTTGTTTACAATCTTTTGTTTTCTTCAAATACAGTGTCCAAATTTACTCTTCAGGATTCCAGAACCAGACATAAATCTACATTAGCCTTACTACTATTACTACTATGACTACTTCTATTATTACAACTCACTATTATAATTATTATTACTAAATTTTTGTGTTTTTAAGTTATACTCAGATACACATGAAAAGAAGCATGGAAAATAACGGACATGCCTAAAGACCACTGCTCTCAAATATTTGGGTTTTCTTAACCAGAACTGTCAGCAAAATATAAAATTGGAGGTTTATAAAGTTTTTTGCCCTTTTGCTGTGGGGGCAGTTAAGGAAAATCAGACTGAAAATCTACAGTATGTAGTGCCTTTTAGCTTAAGGGCCGGTAAAACTGATTAACAGGGTAAGAGTAAGGAATACCATGAGCTGAAGAGAAAGACAGAGACAATAAAGATAAATAGATTTGGTAGGAAGCCAGTCTCCTTTTGCTAGTTCACAGAAAATGGAACCTGCCTTTAGCTGAAGATCTTTCCGACTGGACCAAAAGGCACAAAGGTATTCACTGTTGTCCAGTTTGTTTGATGAAATATTCATAGCACAGCTAAGGGCAAGATTCTCCTCCAGTTTAATCAATGGGAACATTGCCATTGTCTGCAATAGGTGTGCTTATGACCTGGCTTGCCTAAATGAACAAGATGTATATTCCTCTGTGCAACGTGAATATTCACAGGCTTCAAGCCCATTTGCAGCTCTGTTTTCCATCCATTGGAAGATTCAGTTGCCTACACATTGTCATCCAGTGATATTTAAAATGCTGTACGGTATCTGAGACATCCAAACAGGGCTGGTACATATGTCACAGGACTTAGTGGGACCTGTGCCTCCTGAACTGGCAAAAGCTGGCCAGGTTCATTGCCCTTGGGCATCTCAAATGACACTAGAAGACTGTATTTAGGCAGATGTTTCACCTCAGATTTCCTGACCACAGGCTTCCAGTCTTCTTCCTCTGCTAAGATGGCTTGTCACTTGATTTAAGTCACAAAAATTAGTGAGAAGTTAATTTTGTTCACAAAGAAATGTGCAAGGCAGAGTACTGCTCTAAGCACTTGGTGACGATGGATCCATCTCCTTTAACTGCCATTATTAACTCTTCCAAAGTGAACAGATTCTAAAGTTCATCAGTCTGTCTCTTCTAGTGTTAATTGACAAGGTGTTTGAATCACCTTACAGTACAAGACCAGAAGGAAGCACTTGCTCTCTTGACATTCTTTCTCTACCCCAAATTACCTTTCTTTTCTCTTGCAAGGCCCACATATTGCTCATTCAGTTACCTACGCATTTTGGCAAAAGCATGAGAGCTCTTCCTTCAATGTCTGTCAAGGATCTGCATCAGTAGCTATAAGGACACAACCCTTGCTGGTTTAACTTGACATATGCCCAGTGAAAATCATCTGGTACATTAGCTCTTTGTTTTTACCCTTGAATTAAATGAAACAGAAAAAGAAAGAAACTTTGGTTTTAGTGAGTAGTTGGAGCAGGTAATATACTTGCAAAGGAAAAATAAACTTCTGGTTTTGTGCTTCTTGGAATTCTGCATTTTCTTTAGCAGCTCAGCTTAAAGGAGAGAGCAGGTTGGTAAGCATTGCTTGCATAGTTTGGTAAGGTCAACAGCAAGACTGAATATCTCATGAAGTGTACGATTCAAACGTGAAATCATCGATTACCACAGACTTAGCGTGAAGCTTTCTTCCCACCTGAATTATAAAGTGGTTTGACAGTTAAAGACAGATTTGTTGTTAAGTCTGAAATTCATAGTTGAACAAAGCTTGAATATAAAAATGGAACATGTTTTCAAGCATGTATAAAAGCAAACCTCTGAATCCCTGCTCTGTGCTTCAGATGACTAATAAAGGTGAGGAGCTGGAAAGAATAAAGAGAGGTAGAGTGACTGACTTATAGGGAGTTGTTCAAGGAGCTGAATGTTGGTGGCTTGGCCAGATAACTTAGCAGCAAAAGGTATAAGTTTCTACGTATCTGAACAGTTATAACCATGAAAAAAGGTATGGGATTATTATGGCTGACAAAAAGGATATCAAAAACACCATACCAGCTACCGAAGGTGAAGGGCTCTGGAGCAGAGGCTCGCGCCGAGGGACCCTTTCTCCAGTGGCGAACCCGCAGCTGCGAGGCGGCTAAAAGCGCCGAAAGAGGAGACCCCAGCCCCTCCCCGAACGGGAGAGTGAGAGGTGCCAACGAGCGGCAGCTCTGACTCAGCGGGGGTGGAGTCGAGTGTGACAGCGGCCAAACCCCCTCACGGATAAGAGCAGCCCCCAGGGAGCGCGGGAGACCAGGAGCGCGGGCGAACAGAGGCGGCGCAGCAGCCCGGGAGCGGCGCAGCGGTTTGCGCGGCAGTTCGCACAGGCAGGGCGAGCGGGGAAGGCGACTGGCAGGGCGCAGCAGCCCCTCCTGGCAACTCAAGCAGTGAGCATCGCCTCTCCAGGAGATATTCTAGCCATGGTTACCACCCGTGGTAAAGCTCTTGCTAGAAGGAGTGTGGGGACCCAGATGGAGGCCCCACACAAGAACGCAGGTGTCCAGGTCTCTGGCTGCAGGGAGTGCCTGAGCCTGGCGCTCGTATCAGAGGACAGCAGAGACAGCGGCTGTGTTGAGTGCGAGCAGGTGAATGATCTGCTCAGCCTGGTGGCAGAGCTGAAAGAGGAAGTGGAGAGGTTGAGGAGCATCTGGGAGTGTGAGAGGGAGATCGACTGGTGGAGCAGCATCACAGAAATGTGGTGGGACAACTCGCATGACTGGCATGCTGTCATGGATGGCTACAGACTCTTTAGGAAAGACAGGCCAACAAGGACAGGTGGTGGAGTTGCTCTGTATGTGAGGGAGCAACTGGAATGCACTGAGCTTGGCCTGGGGGCAGATGAAGAAGGAGTTGAGAGCTTATGGGTTAGAATTAAGGGACAGGCTCACACGGGTGACATTACAGTGGGTGTGTACTACAGGCCACCTGACCAGGAGGAAGAAATTGATGAGGCCTTCTACAGGCAGCTACAAGCAGCCTCACAGTCACAGGCCCTGGTTCTCATGGGGGACTTCAACCACCCTGACATCAGCTGGGAAGACCATACAGCTAGGCAGGCGCAATCCAGGAGGTTCCTACAGAGCATCAATGATAACTTTCTGATGCAAATAGTGGAGGAACCAACAAGGAAAGGTGCTCTGCTGGACCTTGTATTAACAAACAAGGAGGGACTGGTGGAGGATGTGAAGGTCGGAGGTAGACTCGGCTGCAGTGACCATGAAATGGTTGAGTTCAGGATCCTGCGTGGAGGAAGCAGGGCGATAAGCAGGATCAAAACCTGCGACCTCAGGAGGGCTAACTTTGCCCTCTTCAAGGAGCTACTGAGGGAAATCCCATGGGCCAGGGCTCTCGAAGGCAGGGGGGTCCAAGAGTGCTGGTCGCTCTTTAAACGCCACTTCCTCCATGTTCAGGAGCGGTGCATCCCCCTGAGGAGGCAGGAGACCTGCATGGTTAAACAAGGAGCTTCTAGCAGAGATCAGGTGGAAGAGAAAGGTCCATGGAATGTGGAAAGAGGGGCAGGCCACTTGGGAAGAGTACAGGAATGTGGTCAGAGCGTGCAGGGATACGAAGAGGAAGGCCAAGGCCCACCTGGAATTGAAGCTGACAAGGGATGTCAAAGACAACAAGAAGGGCTTCTTCAACTACATCAGCAGCAAAAGGAAGGCTAGGGACAAAGTGGGGCCGCTGCTGAATGAGGCGGGTGTCCTGGTGATGGAGGATGCGGAGAAGGCAGAGCTACTGAATGCCTTCTTTGCTTCAGTCTTCAGTGCTAAGACTGGCCCTCAGGAATCCCAGGCCCTGGAGGTAAGAGAAGAAGCCTACAGAGAGGACAACTTTCCCTTGGTTGAGGAGGAATGTGTGAGGGATCGCTTAAGCAATCTGGACATCCACAAATCCATGGGCCCCGATGGAATGCACCCATGAGTGCTGAGGGAGCTGGCGGATGTCATTGCTGAGCCACTCTCCATCATCTTTGAGAGGTCCTGCAGGACAGGAGAGGTGCCCGAGGACTGGAGAAAGGCCAATGTCACTCCAATCTTCAAAAAGGGCAAGAAGGAGGACCCAGGGAACTACAGGCCAGTCAGCCTCACCTCCATCTCGGGAAAGGTGATGGAGAAGCTTATCCTGGAGGCCATCATCAAGCAAGTGGAGGAAAAGAAGGTTACCAGGAGTAGTCAGCATGGATTCACCAAGGGGAAATCGTGCCTGACCAATCTAATAGCTTTCTACGATGACATGACTGGCTGGGTAGACGAAGGGAGAGCCGTGGATGTTGTCTACCTCGACTTCAGCAAGGCTTTTCACACAGTCTCCCATAACATCCTCCTAGGGAAGCTCAGGAAGTATGGGCTGGATGAGTGGTTGGTGAAGTGGATTGAGAACTGGCTGAATGGCAGAACTCAGAGGGTTGTCATCAGCAGCGCTGAGTCTAGTTGGAGGCTGGTAACTAAAGGTGTCCCTCAGGGGTCAGTACTGGGCCCAGCCTTGTTCAACTTCTTCATCAACGACCTGGTTGAAGAGTTAGAATGTACCCTCAGCAAGTTTGCTGATGACACCAAACTGGGAGGAGTGGTAGATACACCGGATGGCTGTGCTGCCATTCAGCGTGACCTGGACAGGCTGGAAAGTTGGGCAGAGAGGAACCTGATGAGGTTCAAGAAAGGCAAATGCAGGGTCCTGCACCTGGGGAGGAACAACCCCATGCATCAGTACAGGCTTGGGGTGACCTGCTGGAGAGCAGCTCTGCAGAGAGGGACCTGGGTGTCCTGGTGGACGACAGGTTAACCATGAGCCAGCAGTGTGCTCTGGCTGCCAAGAAAGCCAATGGGATCCTGGGGTACATCAAGAAGAGTGTGGCCAGCAGGTCGAGGGAGGTTTTCCTTCCCCTCTACACTGCCCTAGTGAGGCCTCATCTGGAGTGCTGTGTCCAGTTCTGGGCTCCCCACTTCAAGAAAGATGAAGAGCTACTGGAGAGAGTCCAGCGGAGGGCTACAAGGATGGTGAGGGTACTGGAACCTCTCCTACGAGGAGAGGCTGAGGGAGCTGGGCTTGTTTAGCCTGAAGAAGAGAAGGCTGAGAGGGGACCTAATATATACTTACAAATATCTGAAGGGTGGGTGTCAGGAGGATGGAGCCAAGCACTTTTCAGTAGTGCCCAGCGACAGGACAAGGGGCAATGGGCACAAAATGAAGCAGAGGAAGTTCCATCTGGACATGAGGAAGAATTTCTTCCCTCTGAGGGTGACGGAGCACTGGAACAGGCTGCCCAGGGAAGTTGTGGAGTCTCCTTCTCTGGAGATATTCAAGACCTGCCTGGACAAGGTCCTGTGCAGCCTGCTGTAGGTGACCCTGCTTTGACAGGAGGGTTGGACTAGATGACCCACAGAGGTCTCTTCCAACTCCTGCCATTCTGTGATTCTGTGATTCTGTGATACCAGACAGTAATTAATAGCATGTTTTTCAGAACATTTTGTACACAAACACCTTTGTAATGATTTAAACCTGGTGACATCAGCGTGAGAAAGTGAAAAAGAAAGATAGTCCTCTTTAGAGCTGAGGATGGCTTAAACAGCTACAGGCAATTCCAGAGTTATTCAGGGTCATGCAACATGTCTTTAGACAACCCAAGCAGAACTTAGGTTCTTTTTTTTTTCCTTTTTTTTTTTTTTTTTTAAGAGAAACAGTCCTGAAGCATTGGAAGGAAAGCAGCCAAAAGAATTCCAGAAGGTATTTTCCAAATGTAAGATCTATTATTCTGAACAATAATCTTTACAGGGAGACAGTAAGGGATCCAGCATTGAAGTCCAAACTCTGGAAGATATACTGCAGAATGCAATCTTGTGCTGACATTGGTATTGACTGCATGATTTAATGTTGGGATTTCCCCTCCCCATCTCAAATACCTATTATTTTAAATTAAACAAGAACTGTCTCACAGGATTCATGCAATTTACCTCATAAAAAAGGAAACTTTGAGCAAGACTATAAATATACCCCTGAGTTTTTATGACATCAAGCTGCCTTGATTTACTGCAGTGTCTCTGCAACCCTATGCAGTACTGCTTGTAATTCAAGGCTACTCATTGTACTACATAGAAAACATTTTACTTTTCTGTCTCCTGTGTTTGAAATGGTTAATTAACATGAATCCAAGATGAATGCTGGCAGTTTTTAAGTGTATTTGCTAGTTATTTTTGTTAAGCTTGGCTTAACTCCTGTAGGGTCCAGTCTCAGGGATATTTAGCGAATTTTCCCAAAAACATCAATACTGCTTTGTCTGCATCAGTACTAAAGCTTAATGTTCTTGCTTTTTCTGTTTAAGTGTTGTTGCCTGGAATAGCCAGATAATTTAACAATTTTTGAGGAAAGTGTATTTTGCAGTTTCCTTTGATGAAATTGTGACAGTTGTGTTGTGGTTTGTATAATTTACTGTAATATAAACACACTATTTAGACTGCATAACATTTGGCCACAGATGGTTTCTTTCTTTATACCACAACATGACCAATTAGCATAGGGTATTATTGATCACACTGTTAGTTATTTCAATCTATTAGGACATTTGAAAATGAAAATCTTAGCTAATACTTCCGTACAGTATATCTTTGATGATCTCAGCACGGTGATCTCAGTAGGGTGATGCATATTTTGATTTACATCATTCCATATTTCTCATCTGAGTTACATCTCTACAAATGCATTTACTTCAGGGGAACTGTGCTGGAATAACTGAAGAAAAAAGATGTGACTAATATTTCTTATTAAAAGGAATAAATGGCCAATGATGCATTAAAGTGTCAAGCAGACATTTGAATACTCTCTGCCTCATTTTTTAGCATTTATATGAAGACTGTGGATGTCATTCTGATCCAAGCTGACATTAGTTTTTGCATTGTTAATAATAGAGCTCATTTCAATATCTCAGTTTCAGGCATGAAACTAACATTTACTGATTCGGAGAAACCATTTAATGACATACTTTTAGGTCTGCCATTTGCATGTTGTGATGGTTTTAAGTTCTAAAGTGAGAAAGTGTGTGGTTTATTTAAATATCTGATATGGTATAGCTATAATGCAGTCTCTGTTGACTGAGCCATCAGTCAATCCATACTTTAAGACTGCGAAGTTTAGTCTAATAAGAGACAAAGATTTCTTGTATCAACATCTGTGACTAGTATTTTACATAATCTCTCGGTACCTGGCAAACTCCATACCACTCAAATGCAGATATGCTTATTCATAGAATCACTGGATTGTAGAAAGTTTTACGTTGGAAGGGACCTTTAAAGATCATCTAGTCCAACCCCCTTGCCATGGGCAGGGACACCTTCCACTAGGTCAGGTTGCTCAAAATCCCATCCAACCTGACCTTGGACACTTCCAATGATGGGGCATGCACAACTTCTCTGGGCAACCTGTTCTAATATCTCACCATCCTCATCATAAAAAATTACTTCCTTATGTCCAATCTAAAGCTACCCTCTTTCAGTTTAAGATCATTACCCCTTGTCCTATCACTACAGACCCTCGTAAAAAGTGTGTCTGTCTTTCTTATAAGCCTCTGTATTGGATTTACGTGACAAGGTTTGGGCAGCAGGCAGTCTGCAAAGGCCAGCTTCTGTGAGAAGATGTCAGAAACTGCCCCTGTGTCAGATGGAGCCAGTTCCAGCCAGCTCCAAGACGGATCTGCAGCTGGCCAAAGCTGAGCCAATCTGCAATGCTTGTAGTGCCTCTGTGATAACATATTTAAGGAGTGAAAACTGCTGCATGACAACAGCTGGGAGACAGGAGTGAGACTGTGTGAGCGAAACAACTCTGGAGACACCAAGGTCAGTGAAGGAGTAGGGGAGGGGTTGCTCCAAGCGCCGGAGCAGAGATTCCTCTGCAGGTGGTGCAGAAGACCATGGTGAGGCAGGCTGTCACCCTGCGGCCCATGGTGGTACATGGTGGAGCAGACATCCACCTGCAGCTCATGGAGTACATTTTCCTGTGGATGAGACCCCACGCTGGATCAAGGGAAGAGTATGAGGAGGAAGGAGCAGCTGAGTCAATGCACTATGAACTGACCACAATCCCCATTCCCTATGCCCCTGCACTGCTCACAGGCAGGAGGTAGAGAATTCAGGAGTGAAGTTGAGCTAGGGAAGAAGGGAGGACTGGGAAGAAGGTGTTTTAAGGTTTTATCTTATTTCTCGTTAACCTACTCTGATTTGATTGGCAATAAATTAAATGCATTTCCACAAATAGAGTCTGTTTTTTCCATGACAGTAATTGCTGAGAGATCTGCCTATCCTAATCTTGACCCATAAGCCTTTTGACGTGTTTTCTTTCTGTCCAGTTGAGGAGGGGGTGTAATAGAGTGACTTGGTGGGCACCTGGTAGTCAACCAAGGTCAAAGCACCACAGCCTCCTTTAAGTACTGAAAGGCTGCAGTAAGGTCCCCTGGAGCCTTCTCTTCTCCAGACTGAACAACTCCAACTCTCTCAGCCTTTCTGACCAGAGGGTGTTCCAGACCTCTGATCATTTTCACAGCCCTCCCCTGGAGCTGCTCTAACATGCCGTTCTCTTCCTTGTGCTGGGGGCCTTGGACCTGCACACAGTACTCCATGTGGGGTCTCATAAGAGTGGGGTAAAGAGGAGAATCGCCTCCCTTGACCCGCTGGCCGCGCTTCTTTTGATGCAGTCCACAAGAAGATTGGCTTTATGGGTTGCAAGCACACATTGCTGGCTCAAGTCCAAATTTTCATTCACCAGTGTCCCCAAGTCCTGCTCTGCAGGGCTGCTCTCAGTCAACTCATCCCACACTCTGTACTGATACCGGGGATTGCTCGACCCAGGTGCAGGATGTTCCCCTTGGCCTTTTTAAATTTCATGAAGTTTACACGGGTCCACTTCTCAAGCCTGTCAAGTTCCCTCTGGATGGCACCCCTTTCCTCAAGTGTATCAACTGCACCACTCAGTTTGGTTTCTTCTGCAAATTTGCTGAGAGTGCACTCAACCCTGTTACGTAATTGATAAAGATAATGAACAATACTGGTCCCAGTATGGAGCCTTGAGGGTTGTCATGGTGTAGCCTGGCTTGATGCCATGTGCGCACTAAAACCACTCTATTACTCCCCCTCCTCAGCTGGGCAGGGGGGAAAAAATATGATGAAAGCCTCAAGGGTCAAGATAAAGAAAGGGGGAGATCGTTCACTAATTACCATCACAGGCAAAACAGACTCATCTTGGGAAAATTAGTTTAATTTCTCACCAGACAAATCAGAACAGGGTAATGAGAAATAAAACCAAATTTTAAAACACCTTCCCCCTACCCCTTCCTTCTTCCCAGGCTTAACTTTACTCCCGTATTCTCTACCTTCTCCCCCTGAATGGCACAGGGGGACAGGGTATGAGGGTTACAGTCAATTTGTCACGTGTTGTCTCTGCTGCTCCTTTGCTCTAAGGGAGAAGAGGACTCCTCATACTCTTCCCACGGGCTCCAGCATGGGGTCCTTCCCACAGGAGACAGTTCTTCAGCAACTTCTCCAATGTGAGTCCTTCCCACGGGCTGCAGCCCTTCAGGAACAGACTGCTCCAGTGTGGGTCCCCCACAGGATCACAAGTCCTGCCAGCAAACCTGCTCTGGTGTGGGCTTCCCTCTTCATGGGTCCACAGGTCCTGCCAGGACCCTGCTCCAGTGTGAGCTCCCAACAGGCTCACAGCCTCCCTTGGGCATCCACCTGCTCTGGCTTGGGGTCGCCCATGAGCTGCAGGTGGATATCTGCTCCACTGTGTACCTCCATGGGCTGTAGCAGGACAGCCTGCCTCACCATGATCTTCTCCACAAACTGCAGAGGAATCTCTGCTCCAGTGCCTGGAGCACCTCCTCCCCCTCCTCCTTCACTGACCTTGACGTCTGCAGAGTTCTCACTCCTCTCTCCTGCTGCAAAAATGCCATTATTCATGGTTTTCTTATTCTTCTTAAATATGTTATCACAGAGGGGCTACCACCATTGCTGATGGGCTTGGTCTTGGCCAGTGATGGGTCCGTCCTGGAGCCGGCTGGCACTGGCTCTATCAGACATAGGGGAAGCTTCTGACAACTTCTCACAGAAGCCATCTCTGTATCCCTCCCACTACCAGAACCTTCCCATTCAAACCCAGTACAAGGGGCACTGCTTATTACTGGTTTCGACTTGGACACTGAGCCATTGACTACCACTCTTTGGATTTAGTCCTCCAGCGAATTCCTCATCCATTGAACAGTCTGTCCATCAAACCCATATCTCTCCAATTTAGAAATAAGGCTGTTGTATGGGAGAGTGTCAAAGTCTTACAGAATTCAAGGTAGATCACATCAGTTGCTCTTTTGTTATCCACAAACACGGTCACTGCATCACAGGGTGCCACTAGATTAGCCAGACACAACGTGCCCTTGGTGAAGCCATGTCTCTAATCACCCCTCTTTCATATGTTCTGATATGTCTTCCAGGAAGATCTGTTCCGTGATTTCTTATTCCCACTTCTTGACTGGTCAACAACAAATGTACATGCTGAAGTATGAAACCTTTGATCCGCGGGTGACGTCAAAGAGAGATAAGCATTTTAAACTTCTTAAGTTATCGATATTAAAAAAAAGACATCAAACAGAGTTGATGAGACACCATGTTTAATTGAGTTAATTACTTCCAGATGGAGATAATTATTTTGGGGACAGGAATGTGCACTACTGTTTCAATTATCCAAGCCAGATTGTCTAGGAACACTGTGGACATTGCTAGACACTACTATCAGATACAAGACAAGGCTGTGCAAGCATAATAATTAGCCACTATTTACAACCTTTTGTTGTCAACCCTTTGTATCTCCTTACCTCTGTATTTCCTACACTTATTCCTCCTTGAATTACCAAAATCTCTCTCTTTTGCTGCATTGGGTTCCTCCCCAAAAACAACACAGAAGGAGTCCAGTGCAACCCTAAAATGCTCTTTCCCTGCATCCTATCATGTGTTACACCCCCAGACTGCAACCCTTGTTAATCCTAAAGGTGATCTGGAGAGCTGCTCCCCATGGCTCAGGGTGATGGGTTTTACACCTGGACACTGGGGCTGAGTGTCTTCTGGGGCAGCTCTGGATAGGTCCCAGGCAAGGGGTTCCTTCCTTGGAAGTCCTAATTTTTGGTTCCCACCTATTATTGTGCCCCTGTGCTTCTCTGGACTTGTTGAGATGGGCCATTGATGACGCCTGCTGTGATGGGCCTAAGACTAGCTGGGGGCAGCGTATTTTTTGGGTTCTCCTCACCTCCCCCGTTTTCTCTCTGTGCTCCTCTGTGAATGTGCAGATGAGCTTCTGTCACATAACTTTCTCATGTTATGCCATGAGTATACCCATAAATATATTTTTGTTTAGTCTCTTTGGTGGCTAATAGGAGGAAGAATGTGTCTAAGGACTGGGTGGTGTCTGGACAAGTAGAAGCGTAAGGTCTAACTCTGCCTTCCTCTGTGACCTTGGATAATTGAATCAGTCTTCAATTATCAGTGTTGCAGTTTCTAAAAGGAACATGAGAATACATACCAGAATCGCAGGGCGATTCTGAAGATAAGCGCATAAAAATCTAGGTCATATTCAAGTATCAAAACAATGGAGTGCAGGTAAGTTTCAATGGTCAAAGATCAATTGCTCTGAGGATTCTTATAGATATTGTAGTAGCCTGCAGCATTTACTATTTTTTGTTCTTGTTAGTTTTTTGCAGTATTTTTAGCTAATGTGGAGTTTTAGCTATGTCTCAGAGAACTATTCATAGCAATAGTAGAGAGACAGACTGAATATTTGCAAAAATGTTGTCTTTTCTCATAGCATGCATTGCAGTTATGTTTCCTCTTTCTTACAAAGTTCTGCAAGCTAAAAGCATGCAACACAAAAAGGCAAGGGACCTGCAAGATACTATTAACTGAGGTGTATAACCTCACTGTGCCCTTGTCCATTTATTTCCTTAAATAACAGGCTTACGTTAGAGGGAAACGAAAAAAGGTGCCATGGTCAACCCTGACAACACATCTTGTTCTGTAGCTAAATTACTGAACATCAATCATTTAACATCCTACTGTGGAATTCAGTCTAGGTATAATTGTGGTTTCTCACTCTCTTTCTGTTAAAACAGGATTCCATTGTTCGGTTAATGCACTTGAGAAAAAACAGTGTGACCACTCTAAATAAAAATAAAGCCTCCACTATTCAAGTCTGCTATGAAGCAACATAGTCTCTGGACATAAAATGACCATCCATAATGATCTACCCTTGTAGATGCATTACTCAGTACATACGCTAATGCTTTTAAAATGCAGTTTACCTAGGAATTGTACAGAATTATTTAATGTCAAATGAGTTTTTTCAAATGATCCTTTTGCTCTTGCTCATTTTTTGCTCAGAGAAGGGGCTGAATGCTGTTAGTTCCAAACATGCTTTGTCCTCATGCAAAACATTCAAACAATTCTATAATTTTTTATTAGTTGCAAACAGTTTTTAATTTGTAGCTTACAGTTTTTAATTCTCTGTGTTTAGACTGCTGTCAAGGACAGTGTTATAAGCCCTGGAGGGTATCTCTACAGTCCATGTGTGCATTTGTTCTTTAAACATGAAACTGAGGTAACCAGCTCAATCCTTCTGAGCCGCCAAATAGCATATCATAAGATGAACTAAATTTGAATGAGTAAGCCAGTTGAAGGACAGCCCCTTATATATATTCTGAATTGTAAAGTCTCCATCCCATCCCATCCTGTCCTGGCAAATACATATGAAAGATACTAATAATCTGGAGAATGTTAAAATTCCACTGTGAAGAGATACCTGTTATCCCTAAAGTGATCATCAGCTGTAGTTAGTTTTAATCAGAAACAGGAAAGGTTTTTACCTACTTCTGGTACCAAAGTACCAGCTAGCTGTGGAAATGGGGCAAAGATCTTATTTCCTGTGTACCCTCTTCCATGTATTGGGCACACTTGTCTTAAAACACCAGTTAATGAGCTCAAGTAGCATCAGATGCCCAAATAAGAAATTTCTTGTCTCTTAAATGGTCACAGCCTTTCCAGAGGGCATCTTTAGGTACTATATGTAGAGATTAAGTTATGTCTTTCTGTGGGATATAGGAGGGAATAGAGGAAATCAGGAATAGGTAAATCTATAATCCTGTAGCTTGATATCAGTTCACATTAATTACAAGGCTGCATTTATAAGCTGTTATTTTGAGACATTTTATGACTTTGAAGTCAAATGAAACATTCCACACATATTTTTGAACCAGCTAAGATAAAAACAGTATATTCTAATTCTGTCACTATCCAGCTCAGGACACTTCCGTCTTAGCTGAACTGTGAATGTTATCACTGAAAAGCTTATTCTTCTTTGGGTTACATCTTTTTAATTGATTTTACTGTATTTCACATCTTTTCAACTTTCCTCATTTTCAGTTCCTATTACCCCTTCATTCATTAGGTCACTTTGTATTCCCACATATAGCTCAGAGTTTTAGAGACACTTTTCTCCAGATTGTGGCACTTTCATTAGCATATAGTCAAATAGTACTGAGAGATCTTGTTATTACCATTTCATTCTGCTCATTGCCATGAGACTAATTTCTTCTCTCACAGAACTTCAAACAATCCATCAACAATCCTGTCTCTTTACATTTAGATCAAATGTTGAGGATTTGTTATAAACAAGAATTAATATCTCAAAGCATTCATTACAAAGGTTGCTTTGTGAAAATTGCACTTGAAATTTAATACAGTATCTAACCTCAAAGGGTGCAACAGGCCACATTCAGAGCTGATTCTGCTGAGCTAAATTAAGCTGAACCTGTTTATATGGGAACTCAGTCTAATCTGAAGCTGAAATGTGAACAGGAAAATGCATCAGATAAAGCACTGGTGTCCTGTTAATGAAACTTGGTGGCAACAGTTCATTTAATGTTCTAGATACACACCACAGACATTGCCAAAAGCAAATCTAATTAGATGTGTAAAGAATTCCTATGGAACTGTTCTCACTTACTGAAATCTAAAAAATGAGAGTAGATCTATGTCAATTTGCTGTATTAGCTTTTAACTGGCTTTAGATTGCTGCATTCTGAAGTAAAAACATCTAACATCCATGGAGGTCTATAGAATAATAAATGTCTCATTTTCTGTAACAGGTCATTACTGAGATTTTTATTAACATTGCTGTATATTTGAAATGAGCCCTGTACTGTGTATTTAAGTCTGAAAAATACAAAAAAAGGAGATAAATATATGTATAATCTTTGTAGACACCACACAGTCATTTGCCTATATCTGATTATCCCATGCAATTAATTAAAACTAAATTCTGGCTCATATTCATCATTTATCAGAAGTTCATTGTTCATTTAAATAACAAAGGGGGATAAAATACAAAACTGCATCATGAAACAGAATGGGCATTCAATCCGGAAAATGCAAGTATTCATCTGGGCCATATTAGGTCGTGGCTTTATGAAGGATATTTAAAATACAGAACAATTTAAATGAGTAATAAAGTATTTTTGGAAGCTGATGTTACAAATTGAGATAAACAAACAAAATCACAAGTTCCACAGACCTTAGTGTATAACTCAAGCTTCAGCCAATTTGAATTTGTTTCTGGAGATAACATTTTTTAATGAATGATCAGTTTGCAAATAGTTTTGAAGAAGCAGGCACGCAACAAAAAGTGGCAGACCTCCAACAAGGCATGAAATGTGCGTGTGTGTGTGTGTTGACTTAAAAAATGAATGGACTCACAGCACGGCTTGAAGATTATCTTGGGCAGATTCAGCTCTTGAGGAGGTCAAAAACGGAAGTATTCTGGCCAAAAAATCAATCCATTCTGTAGAAATGGCTAGGGACTGTGTATTGCAAAGATGTTCACAAAAAGAGAAAAACAAAACGTATGCCTTTGATGAAGGTATTGGTTTGTGGTGGAGTTGTATGCCATTTTATTCTCTGCCTGCCTGAAAAATGATGCCTTTCTGGTTGTAAATGCTGAGAATTTTGTGGAAGCAGGAAAATGACAACCTGAGTTGCAAATACTACACTCTTCGAGTTATAGTACGGCTTCGTGAACGTAGCCCAAAACAAATACTAGAATTTCTATTTCCATTGTCAGTTATTTGATTGATGACTGATAAACATAGATCAGGAATATTGGGATAGCTATAACGAAAAAAGGTACAAATAATATTGGTTAAACCAGCCAATTTTGGTGTTTATCTGTCTGTGTATATATGTGTACATATACTTATGTAGTATGTATGTTATGTATGTATGCTTCTATCTATCTATCTTATTTCATTATACGTCCTTCAGCAAGAGTTACCGCTAGTTGTTTCCTTGTCCAGGCTAAACCAGAAGATTGGCTATTCATCTTCCCTTGAGTATTTTTTAGAAAGAACAAATAATCTGTTCCTGCAGTTAGTTGTCTCCACGATGGTCCAGGGTTGAAGTTACCTTTTTATATCTCGCTGGTGTAATGAAATCTTTTCTCCTCTAAAATGATCTCAGCTGCCTCCTGCACTATGTCTAGTAGACTGAGCAAAAAGTACTCATTCTTTCACCTCAGGTGGAATCACTAAATTTATTTTGACTTATTTAGTGTAAAGAGATGCTTCTTGTTCATAGCGCTTTGTTACTCTGCGAAAATGTAGGAGTGTAGCTATATACTGCTTCTTTTCTTTAAAAATTTTTAACTAACGTTACTGGTTTTTGTTTAGATATTTCTTCTTGCCTTGAGCTGCCTTGCATTGCAGATCTAATGCTTTCCCAGTGCCTTTGTTTTATCTCAGCAGGATATTTCATGTCTCAGTACTACATATTTGTGAACATGAATATTCTCAGCATTTCTAACTAATTTTCTGAAAAGCAATAGTATTGTAAATTGTATGCATTTAAAAACAGAGATTTATAATCACCTTATTAGACATACAGCATTCATCTCTCTTTGAATGCTCAAACAACACAACAGTGAAATTGTGAAAGGAGGCCTTTGTAACACAACTCTGCCTTCTGTTAGAGATCAAAAAGTAGCTTTCGTATGAGATATAGCAGGCTATTGCAATTATTTGATTTAATAGTTGGTTTGTCTTAAACTTTTCTTCCATGGCAACAGAAGTAAATGAGTTTATGTTTTCTTGAATATATTAATCTGCTTTAATTACTTCAAGTAAAATAATAATGGTAATTTACGCCAAATAATACTCAAGCATTTGTTGCCAATTTGATTTTGGTTAATAAGTTAGTGTTGTGTATGAGCTCTGGGAGAAACAGCAATTGAGAATTTTATTTTCTCAATCCATTTGTTTCATGAACACCCACAATACCCTTAGACACCAAGAATTTTAAATTAAATGTTTTCCTGATTGGTACCCTACTGACTTTTAGTCTCTGCTACCCCCCAAATGAAATGTCAAAATACAGCCAAGTCTCTGTCGTTCAATCTAGTGCCAAATAATCACAGTTTAAAAAATGTATTCTAAAAACTTGGGTTTATTAAAATATTTGCATTCAAAGCCATTTAACAAAGTAATGAAAAGACTTTCATATGCTGCCACAGAGATTACAATCACCTAGGGTTTCTCTATAAAATGTCAGCAGACGACCATTTTTTTGTTAGTTAGAAAGACTCTCACTTGTAAGTTAAAATAATACCGTTGGTCTGGAATGATCTATCTAATACTATTTTTTTTTCTTGAAATTATAAATCACATATAAAATCCTAGAATCATAGAATCATTAAGGCTGGAAAAGACCTTTAAGATCATCAAGTCCAACCGTCAACCCAACACCACCATGCCTGCTAAACCATGTCCTGAAATACTATGAAGAATTAACTGAAAAAGTATATTGGAGTGAGTAATTTTATAGAGGAAATCAAGAGTGCATAGTATTATCTTGGGGAGATGCACTATTTTTTCCTATGCATTCTAGTCTTATTGAATGCTAAAAGATTTTAATTATGAGCAAAAGACAATGAAAACGCTGGATAAACCTAATGAAGCTTCTCTGCTCTGTAATGAACAAAAAAGGCTGGAAAAAAAAATCTCATTAGCCGCATTTTATGTTTCTAGAAAATTCTTAAGTTGAATGCTTTTTGAAATAAGAAACAACAGGCAAGCAATAATTGGGAAACAAGTTGTACAGATTTTGAAACAGTTAAAAAAACTAATGAAGAGGTTCTGTCTCTGATATGCTTTATATAGCCTCCTTATTCAATATCAAAGTGTGGGGTTGCAAATGTCCCATGTTTTTTTAAGAAAATACTCCCTTTAAAAGAAAACTCAGGGACCAAGCTTTCATCAGGATACTCAGGTTTCTCCAGCCATTTTGCCTTGTGCAAAACATTCACAGATTTGCTGTTTGGAAATCCTATCCACACAGGGGAAAAAAAAAGTAGAAAGCACTTGAGACACTTGACCATGATTTCTGGATGTCCCACAGAGCAACTGGAGCAGTTACAGAAATGTCCAGAAATTCCAGATTTTTTGCTGTTCAGGATATGCTAGCCCTATTGTACAGAAAGAACATGAGAATGGCACAGCTAGTCTGATGCATTTAGGATGTGTCTAGCTTCTGAGCATAAGAATATTGGGGATATTGGTCTAAGGCTTTCATCATGCCTTGGTCTTATCTTTTTTTCTCAAAGAGAATGTTTCTTTTCGTAGAACAATATTTTTGTGAATATGATTTTTTCCCAACATCTTGAAACTTTATACATAAGAAGTCCTCTGGTGATATTTGTTGTCTAGTTGTTTACCACTTAGATTGAGGAGTAAAAAAGAAGGAATTATAATATAGTAGCCAGGAACAAAACCAAAGCACTTAGAAATATCCTGTAAAGTGATTCCTGTGTCCACAGTGGTATGGAGTAGTAGAAGGTAATCTCAATCCAAAATTTTCTTGTCCTCTTCAAGACTTCTGATTACGAAATTTAAAATAAAACATCCCCTAATGAAGATTGTTTTTCAATAAATTTCCAGGTAATCTTTAATGTATAAACTAAATTTGTAGTAAAACACCATGTATAATAGTAACTTAACGACCCAAAAGCATTTACATTTGATGAACCTACCTCACACAGTTGTGAGGAAAGGAAGCATAGCTTAACCAGTTCTAGTCTAGAAAACTACAGCATCAAGCAGTTGAGGAAAATGATAATGGTTAACTTCAAATCTGTCTTAACTTTTGACATGAAGCACAAAGCTACATCTATACTTTTAAACAGGTCCAAGCCTGAGCCTGACTACTGGGTTGATATCTCTTTGTTTGTCCCAACATTAGTGGGATTGCTTACATAACTTATTGGAGCCTTTGGTAGTTAAATGATTCAACTGTTACAGTATTATTTTCAGGTCTTATTATTTTGTTATTGTTATTATTATTATTAGTCTTTGACCTAAATTGTGCTTTCAGTAAAATCCTATCTACGTAGTCCAATGACATTGCAAAGTCTGTAGCCAATCAAGCTATAAACCAGCTTAATATGCATTTCATACCTTCATACCTGTAAGATGTAACACTCTCCCACCCTTCACAGGAAAAGGATGTGAAGCTTCAAGAATCAAAATTTCAAAAACTTCTATTCAGAAGGCAAAGATTAGCAATTTGCTGCACATTCATCGTGGTTGGTGAGTTGTTGTCCTGAGAGCTGATGTGTTATTTCAAGTGCTGAGTTAACTAAGAATGTAATCATGTATCACACATTTATTTTAGTGATTGTGCTGAGAAGTGAGGCTGGATAAATTCTACTACACCTCACAGAGACGAAATACCTTTAGTATTACTCAGTCCTCCCACTTCCTTCAATAAATGTGTTAAAAGTGTGGAGAAGCTGTAAATTAGTCACACAGTCACTTGATATTGCTTAAGTGTGTTATTAATTTCAGAAAAACTGTTTCAAAATATGAAAAGTCACTATCTTGTATTTATCCTGCTTTTGTATTAATATAATGAAAGGAAGGTAATAGATAATTTAGTGACATCCACTGCTTAATTTAGAAAGAAGATTCAATGCTCATGCCAAACAGCAATCCTTGTGCTAATAGATATATCAAAAAGGAATCATAGAATCATAGAATCATAGAATCATTAAGGTTGGGAAAGACCTTTAAGATCATTAAGTTCAGCCGTAAACCCAACACCACCATGCCTGCTAAACCATGTCCTGAAGTATGCAATATCTACATGTTTTTTGAACACCTCCAGGGATGGTGACTCCACCACTTCCCTGGGCAGCCTAAGTAGAGTCATATGTTTTGAACATTTTCTTTAAGAAGATGTGATCATCTTTTCAGTAACACATTTGATGTTATCTTTCTGAAAGTATTATACATATGTAATAGTTTGCAGTAGTCTACTCTGCCTATCTTGAAGCTAGCTTCCTGCAAAATTCTGACAAACCCTATTGTCGGCAGTCTTACCTGTTTGGACTTAGCACAGTAGAAAAATACTTTTTGTGATAATTGTGTTCTGAGCTACCTGAACTACAGGTAGTACAACACTCTTTTCCTAGCCCTTTGCAAATATCCTGATGACCGGTTACTGTGTCAGCCTATTTGATTTTCTTCCAGACCCATGATTACCACTTTTGCAGCTACATATTTGGGCAGTATATGGTTAGTACTCCTGTTCAGGTTCCTCTGTAGCCTCAGTGTTCTGTGTCTTATTTAAATTATATTTAACAGATCCTATTGTGCAGAAGATGGATTGTAATAATCCTATGATTTTGGAATGAAAATACCTGTGCCATCGCTTTGTGCTGTAAAGGTGCTTATAGTGTTCTGAGAGCAGACCTAAGAGACATCACTTCTCCTTTGGGCAGAGCCTAGCCCTCTCTCCTTTCTGCATATGAATTGCTACAGATTTTATTTTGAGATTAGTTATAAAGCTCTCCAGAATGTCACTCCCAGGGATCTTTCAGATCTAGTGAGTTTTGGGACCTCTGCTATTTGGTGGCAGCAGCCAGGGGACAAGGGCTATGAGTGACTAAGTAAGCTGCTCCTTATGCTTGGACATCAAAATTACACAGAAATCTTTTTTTAGGCATTAAAATAGACTTTGGGCGTCTTCCCCTACGTGACATTCCCAAGGCTGTGAAGAGTGTTGTGTGAGCAACAACTCAGCCCAGCTCAGCTAATTCCTTCTCCTCAGGCCAGGCCCTTTAATCATGCTTCCAGTGTTAACGCAGCAGTAATTGCCTGAGGGATGATGCTTGCTTTGATGTAAATATCTTTAAGATTGTTTTTTCCTTCTGTTCTTTCATATCTGTCCAAAAGGCTGAGAATGACTGAACCAGTTCAACCCATCTATGTTGAGACAGAAGAACTAGTGTCGGCTGACTACAGAACGCATGCTATTAACAAGAGCTCAGTCCTCTAATATCTAATAGCTTCAGTAAGCAATGCACTTGGTAGGTTTCTATAATAAACACTAAATGTTTTCTTTTTCGATCATTTTTCCTCTTCTTCCTCTTATTTCCTTTTTCTTGCCCTCCCCCCGACACATACATGCACATTCCTAAGAAAATCCAAGTGTTTTGACTGAGACAGCTGGACCTGAATAGTGTAAACAATTTCAAATAAGACAAACAAGGGTGAAAGTACGCATCAAGAAACACGCTCCTGAACTGCATAAGATTTTAAACAGATGGGAAAATGGGCAGAAAAATGAAGCATGAAATTTAATGTTATTAAGTGGAAAGAAATATTTTGGTTTTACTGTTGGTTCCTCATGCTACTTAGCAGAAGAAGAGGAAGAGGTCTAAAAATAAACTGCTGTATTAGGGCTACATAAAATGTGTAAGAAAGAATGACTTGCATCAAGCTCGTTCTAGAAAAATAAATAAATATATAAGGCCATTAAAGAAGATGGGTGCAGTCATCAGAAAACCTCTGACATTAACTTTTATGAAGCAGTTAAAATTTTCACTACAGCTCCAGATTTGCATGTGAACTATGACCAATCATTCACTCTGAAAACAATATGAGATAAATTTACAGTTTATCTTGTGTTCTGTATGGCTCAATACAAATGAATCAAACAATATGCAATAAATTTCATGGATTGTGAAGTTTTAGTTCTGGTGATGTAAATCACAGGTGGGATCATATTACAGAGGGATATAATATTGGGTTGATGAAACAGTAAAGTAGAAAGCCAGATCTTGTTCTGAGTAGCCAGGCATCAGCAGAGTGAAAAACACAGCAGAGAGATAAAGATTGGTGGAGAAAACAAAAGCTTATTGCCTTAAAGAAACTCCCCAAAACAGCAGGAGTGAAACCATCTGCTTAACCCACCTGTAGAGAGACTGCAAAACTTAATCAGTGAGCTCTACTCAGTGACCAAAAATACTACAAGAAAGTTCCTAGAGTAACAGTCCAGAAGCATGAAAACAAAAGTATTTTATTCATAAAATCATAGAATGGTTTTAGTTGGAAGGGACCTTTAAAGATCATCTAGTTCCAACCCCCCTGCCGTGGGCAGGGACACCTTCAGCTAGACCAGGTTGCTCAGAGCCCTGTCCAGCCTGGCCTTGAACAATTCCAGTGACTGGGCATCCACAACTTCTTTGGACAATGTGTTCCCATGCCTCACAACCCTCATAGTGAAAAAATGTCTTCTTTATATCTAATCTAAATCTGCCTTCTTTTAATTTAAAGCCATTACTCCATGTCCTGTCACTCCATGCACTTGTAAAAAACCCCTCTGCAGTTTTCTTGTAGGCCCCCTCCAGGCTGAACAAACCCAAGTCTCTCAGCCTTTCCTCACAGGAGAGGTGTTCCAGCCCTCGGATCATTTTTGTGGCCCTCCTCTGGACCCGCTCCAACAGGTCCATGTCTTTCCTGTGCTGAGAGCTCCAGAGCTGGATGCAGGACTCCAGGTGGGCTCTCACCAGAGCACACTAGAGGGGCAGAATCCCCTCCCTCAGCCTGCTGGACATGCTGCTTTTGATGCAGCCCAAGATGCGGTTGGCCTTCTGGGCTGCAAGCGCACATTGGTGGCTCATGTCCAGTTTTTCATCCACCAGTGTCCCCAAGTCCTTCTCGGCAGGGCTGCTCTCAATACCTTCATCCCACAGCCTGTTTTTATACCGGGGGTTGCCCCGACTCAGGACCTTGCACTTGGCCTTGTTAAACCTCATGAGGTTCACACAGGCCCACTTCTCAAGCTTGTCCAGGTCCCTCTGGATGGCATCCCATCCCTCCAGCATGTTGACCGCACCACTCAGCTCACTCAGCTTGGTGTCATCTGCAAACTTGCTGAGGGTGCACTCGATCTCACTGTCTGTGTCACTGATGAAGGTATTAAACAATACAGGTCCCAATACTGATCCCTGAGGGACACCACTGATCACCAGTCTCCATCTGCACATTGAGCCGTTGACCACTACCCTCTGCATGCGACCATCCAACCAATTCCTCATCCACAGAAAAGTGCAGCCATCAAATCCATGCCTCTCCAATTTAGAGAGAAGAATGTTGTGAGGGACCGTGTCAAAGGCTTTACAGAAGTCCAGATAGATGGCAGCCATGGCTCTTCTCTTTTCCACTGATGTAGTCACTCCATCATAGAAGGCCACTAGGTAGGTTAGGCAGGACTTGCCCTTGGTGAAGCTGTGCTGACTGTCTTGGATCACCTACCTGTCTACCACGTGCCTTAGCATAGCTTCTAGGAGGATCTGTTCCATGATCTTCCCAGGCACAGATGTTAGGTTTATAGGTCAGTAGTTCCCAGGGTCCTCCTTCCTACCCTTTTTAAAAATAGGTGCAATATTTCCCTTCTTCCTGTCACCGAGACTACACCTGACTATCATGACTTTTCAAATATTGCGGAGAGTGCCTTGGCAATCACATTAGCCAATTCCCTGAGGACTCTGCATCAATGTTTGTTGTACAGTACCAAAAGATTACTGTTCAAAAAAATTAATCTTTTGAGAAAGTGAGGGCAAATATTTCCTTTAAAGTAATTTGTTACTTGAGACTTCAGTAGACCAAGCATGAAGAAAGGCTGGTAGGTTTCAAAAGCAAGAAGTTCAGTCATTCAGGCCTTGCAAATAAATGGTGGCTCATTGAAGATGAATGTTGCTGTGAAACACCTTGATCTAAAAGTTAAATTTTGGTCCTTTTCCTGCTTATCTCTGAGGGAGGCAACTTTACTTTGGCTGGAGGACTGATGTCCCCACAAGCAAGGTAAAAACAAAGCACAGCATTGGAAAAAAATGACTCAAAATGATAACTAATTTTCAAAAGTGTATCAAGCTCAGTTCTGATTCCACTGTCCCAGTAGTTATTAAGAAGTAATTCAAACATTGCAGAAAGAGTGAACAAAATAAATTTTAGGGAACAAACCCAAGAAAAATCATAGGAACAATGAAAGGAAAGAGGAGGGAAAAGGACATAAAAAGAAAGTAAAAAGAGAGTGAATGAAGCATGTACTTAAAGATATATACCTTGTCCTATCAAATCTGTTTCTTTTGTCATCCAGCCATAAATCCTCTGACCACTATCTTTGTACAAAACCAAATCAGCAGCTGTGCCCCTCTGCCTGTCATTGGAGAACTCTCTCTGATGTTCTCAGAAGAAACTCATTTAGCCTGCCTTGAGCAAATGTCTCATTAATAATCTTACTTCTTTGTTGTTGTTGTTTGGTTCATTAAGTTCATGCACGCATAAAGTTGCTGTTGCTGCAGATAACGCGCAAAGCCTTTATAAACCCAGGTTTTTCAAACTGTTGAAACATTTATTAATTCAGGAAAATGCTACACGTTTCTAAAATCTTACTTCAGCCAAAGCAATTGATTAGTCTTTTCTTTTTTTCTTCCACAACATGCTTATTGACTTTTTAGATTTTCTGCGTGAAATCAATTCTCTACTGTGAAGATATCTTGTCTAGCAAATGCTTCTCTCTGCTCTTTGGCCACCTATTTTTATTTGCACCACGAGCCCTTGGGGATGGGACCTAGGACACCAGGGTGTTGGGCATGGCTATGCAAGTCCCTGCTCTCTTTTTACGAACTGCACTCAGAAAACAAACCAGTCACATTTTGTATCCAAAATTTTAACATGCTTTATGATTTTCTGCATTGCAAAATTGAATCACAGTGTTTTGTTTCCTTCGAAATGTTCCTTCTGACACACGATAAAACACCTCTGAAGATATTAGTGAGAAAAACAAAAAAGATGTGAGAACGTTACTCTCTTAGGAGGGTGCTCTAGCTTTCTAAGCTGTGG
The DNA here is from genome assembly GCF_030867145.1 of Opisthocomus hoazin. NCBI lineage: Eukaryota > Metazoa > Chordata > Aves > Opisthocomiformes > Opisthocomidae > Opisthocomus > Opisthocomus hoazin. The sequence goes on along the minus strand of NC_134416.1, from coordinate 33,661,607 downwards.
GGACATCCTGGGGAAGTGCTTACATACCCTGCTACAGATGCTGTCGCACTTTTGATAAATTGTGAGATATTTGATAGTGCATCAGCTGGAATCCATCAATGTGCAAATGGCCTAACAGCCAGGCTGGAATCGTTTATGCAGTTGGGCATAATGACTATTTAAGTATTTTTATGCAGAGAGGAAACTTCTAAGCAGGGACTGTGAAAGCTCTGCCTCAGAACATCTAAATAGCTAGTGATTAAGACATTCATGCAAGAAGTAAAGTACATGAGTTCATATTCTGGTCTTGTATCAAGCAGAGTCTTTGAACTAGGTGGTTTTGGTGTTTTTTTTTTTCCCAGGAGAATTTCTGTTCAACAAACTTTCTCATTTCTAGGACTAGACCACTTGCTATCCTTTTCATTTGCACTATTCCAGTCTCTACAAAGCTGAAGTAGGGCTTGAATATCCTCACATAGAGGGTGGAATTTTCCCAAGTCTCTGTAACCAGCTCACTGCTGAGGTACTGAGCACAAGTTGCTGACACCATTTTTTCAACAGTTCTTCTCTAAATTTAGCCTTCAAAATATTTCTCTAGCTAAAATTATTGAACAAATTCAACCTGAATTCAAAAAGTGTTACGTTGCTTGGACAAGTAATTTTTGGCCTCTTTCAGTGTTCAAAAACAAAAATGGAAATATCAGATGTAGTGCCAAGAGGTGTTCAGACAAAAGTAAGAGGCATGCTGTTATGAAACAAGAAGGAAAAGATATGAGGAGCAGAGAATCTGAGGGAGACTAAACTAACAAAAACCTTCACAGTACAGCTATAGCTAGCTCATGACATTTATGAATTTAACCTGATTGCATATGCAGGTATTTGAACATGAGACAATTATTACGAACTCACACTCTTAGATAGATATCCTCTGCTCTGTTAATGTTAGCTGAGCAAGAATTAGTTCATTTATTTCTCACAGAACAAAATGTTACTTCATTGAGTTCCTGACGATTGTGGCTTGGTTCTTCCTCAGCAACAGGTGAGGGGAACACTAGCAACAACTTATGCTTTCTCATACTGCCCACAGAAGGAGCATCGACACTGTGATAGTCAATTTTATTCGATATTTGGATTAGTCAATTGTTATTATATTACTTTATTAAATTCATAGTATGTTATTAAATTATTATTTTATTCTCTTGTTCTCTGTATTTGGAATGTGAGTCCGAAGAGACAGGACCTCACAGAACTCCCTATATTGGACTGGAACTCACTAAATATACTATGTGGATAGCTTTAGCAGAGATTACTTTCAAACTTCATATGAATTTTCTGTCTTGGCAATTTGTCCTTGCTTCCCTTCCAAACAGGAATTTTACATAACAGTTGCAAAAGTGTCTGAGATATGTGAAGATCTAATCCTCAGTGCTACTGATTTTAAATGCAGTTTCCACTCCTAAATCACTTAAGTGATTTTGATGAAAAACCTGCCTTTTTCTTCCCTGTGTTTATGAGCTGTATATTACTACCAAAAGAAAAAGAAAATCAACGAGGCTTGCAGTTTAATATAAAAAAAATAAACACCTGCAATAACACCTGAGAATTTGTATGGCAGGGCTAGATCTCATTATTTCAGCCATTCTTGCTATTTTTGCTTTTCAATCCTCAAGTTCATTTATTGCAGTTGGAGTATGAGACAAAAAATGTTGTGTTCTGATTTTCTAATTTACCAGTTCACCAGTGCAGACTTCATAGACTCACTGCCTTCAAAGTAATGGAGTGGAATTCAATATATATTGTACCTTCTTTTAAAGGGAATATAAATAGCTTGAGAACTGTATTTTGCTTGTTTCCGATGCTCAGATTTCAAAATCCTGCACACTAGGCTAGACAGCACCCGTCCACACAAAGTAACATAGCTCCTTATGTACTGTTTCAGAAGAAATATATAGTATGGCAAGACTCCTTCTGGATTTAGAACTAGGGAAAGGGTTTTTTAAGAAAGGTATGAAGGAATGCAAGACTAATGATAAATGTCCACAGAGAAACACCTTGCATGAATGCACTCTGAATGATTTGGTTCAGCACATTTATTGATTTTGCATATGTTACATGATGAACAGCTTCTACAGGAAACTATGGGTGCAGGATCTCCCAGCCCAAAATGAGTTCAACCCACAGTCCATTTGTGACTGAGGCAGAAGTTAGATGCTCCTGGAGCCACAGTTTACCTGTACTCCAGGACACTAGCAAGAGCATGCAACAAGGTAGCACCCTTGCCGTGAAGGTTAGCAAGTTTTTCTAGTGCCTGCTGCTGGTTTTATGAGCTGAAAGGATTAGCTAAACACAAAGACAGATCAAAGGAGAAAAGAAACCGAGTAGTGGTACAGAGAAACCTTGAAAGATGTGGAATTGTGGCAACAAAACTGAGGGAAGGGGAACAGTACAAATAAGCCAAAAACCACCAGACAGCACAAGCATTTGGATGTGCAGGGGTATCAAAACTGAAGATAACTGACCTCTTCAGTTTTTCTGTTTCCACTTGGGATTTATTTTGGGAGTAAGATGCCAAAATGTAAGCACCTACTTGCAGGTGTCCATATGTGCATGGATGTCTAAGCTCTCATTATTTTTAATGGAGCTCTAGTTAACAGAATCACTGGAGCCTGGAGAACTGTTACACATGGCAAAGTCTGGAGAACTGTTACACTTGGCAACACCAGACAAGAGAGGTGATCAGCCCCTTTGTGGCTGGGCCAGGTGGGATGCAGCAGGGTGACCAAGCTGGCTCTGCATACCTGTGTGGGCAGCTGAGCTGGGTTGTCTGCATCTTTGTGTGGGTCTGGTTCCTTTTTTCTCATGAGGGGTACATGGATAACAGACATATATGGCATCTCCACTTCATTGTGTCTCAGGGGAGCAGAGTCAAATTCAGTTGACCTCTGTCCTGCAACTTTGTTTTCCTTCCAATATTTCTGGAAACTAGATGTGCTTTAATTTCTGAGATAAGGTTGCATTTCTGAGAAATCTGAATATTTCTATGGAAATATATTTCTCTTGCCCAAACTACTTTTTTGCTTCATTATTTCCAAGGGTTCTAATACTGGGAAGTTAATTTTATCTGTTCCTGCACCTTTACTTCTAAGAAAACAATGGAACAGTCTAAAAAACTATTCTGTTTTCAGGATGGCTTGAAGTGTGCTTACCAGATTGAAACATTTACTTTGAAGAGAAAAAAAATCAAACTAAAAACATGACTTGGGAAAATTGTCTAATCTTTTCCAACAATTAGGATGACCATTGTTTGCATCTGACTCACAAAATGACAATGAAAATTGCTAATGGTTTTGTTATTCAAGTGACTACCCTCTGGATAAGTTTTTGGGTTTCTAAAAGAGTAAGGTGTAGGTACCTGAAGTAAATTTGGCTCCTAAAATATCCAGGCTCACAAAATACACTCCAAAATCTCTAGGATACAGTCTTATCATAAACATATATACGCTGGCATCTTTCTGCCCAGAAATATTATGGTTTAGTTCCGCTCAGATCAGAGGTCTCAACTTCACTCATGTCAGATTTTGTCCTTCCTACCTTCTCTTCTCCTAGCCTAAAATCCAAACCAAACCAAAGCAAACTGAACTGAACTGAAATGAACCAGACCAAACCAAACATGTCTGATGTTATTTTTCAGGCTCAGATTTCAGACCTGGATGGTCTAGGAAAGTGTAGAGGGCACAGAGACTCTGATTAAGCAGTCTGAGGTGAAGTGAAGCTCATTTGTGTCCCACAATGGTACAAAGCAATGATCCAGTTTTGCACAGTGATCGGAATACCCCACAGGAAAGTGCATCCGAGTGCTGTTCTGTGAAGCTCTTCATCAAGAAAGCTGTTATATGTACATTTGATGTTCTTAATCATCTGCAGTGTGGAAGTCCCCTAAGACCTTGGCAACGTTTACAATTCAATGTAAAGTTTTACTTCAGTTTTAGTTTCTGGTAAAGATTTAATTAAAAGACAGATGCAAGAGCTAGACTGATGACATTAGAATAAATATTATCAGGGTGATGGCATGGTGGGAAGAAGGGTATTTCTAAAAAGAGCAATACCATACGGAACAAATGGAAACTTATCATTAGTAATGGAGAAGAATGAGGTCTAGTACATTGTGACATGATTTACTTAATGGAATCTTCATTGCTGGAGTGATTTCAAATCAGAATTACCAGGAGAAGCAATATTATACTATAGCACAAAGTTAGCAAGTGACAGACAATATTACATGGATTTTTATATCTCCATTGCCATTTCTAGTGAGTAAGCAAAGAAATAATGTCATTAATTTTAAAACACCACAGGAAAGAATGGAAAAAGTCCATGTTTCCCTTTTCTTACTCCCATGAGAGTCATAGTTGCATCATCAGAAAACATAAAGTAAGCAGTGGTAATTTACCTGTTTAGAAACACGGTCTGACTTTGGGAAATTATTCCATACATTCAAGTGCCTACTAATTGCAGTAGCAGTGGCTTCTTACAGCAAATTAAGATGATACAGTACTGCATGTTGAAATTTTCCCTACGATCTCAGCTCCCACTTTCTCAAGCCTCAAAAACATTTGTTTTAAAACTCTTCAGGTACATGGTTTTTCTGCTCAATAAAGTCAGTTTCAGTGATGGCTGCAGCAGCAGAGAGTTAATAATAGTATTGTGGTACTCTGCAGTTCACTGGTTTGGCCTTCCATCTCCTGGTTTATCTACCCTAAGACCAAATTATTATCCTGTAATAAAATGAAAAGCTACTATTATTGCTTAATGTAAGTACGCTTAAAATTATTATTAGTAGTGTGCTAGGTAAGGTTAAATCATGAGGTCTTTGATACTAACTTCAAAAATTACATCTCTGATTTAACTAGAATAAATGAGATGGTTGCTTCTCTCTAATTAAAGGCAAAAATGTATCTATAGTACTTGGCAATTTTCTGTCACTTAACCCTGTATTACAGCAGCATTTATTACACTCATTATATCACAATTACAATTACCTTACATTTACTGAGGGTCCAATCCACAGAAACCTAAGCTGCCTGAAGAAAAGGATCATGTTTGTTTGAAACTAAAAGGAAGCCTGTGTACCAAGCTGAAGGTGAAGTTCATGAACCTGTTAGATATTGCATTGTCAGGGCCCATTAGTCCTTCTCTCTGTGTGCAGAGTTAGGGTACTATTGCCAGCAGCTAGAAACACCCTCGCTGACCGCACTCAAGGGGCCTGTTTGCAAGAACTAAACTGCAAGTGCTTTTAAAAAAATAAAGCAGTTCTTTTTGGTTGAACCCTGAATTTTGGGCTGCCAGTGTAGTGGAAAGACTGTATTTCCACTTCTCATCTCTTTTTCAGGCAGACAGCAGAAAGCAGTAACTCGTGGCCAACAAACAGAAAGGGAACCCCATCTGATTTTACTCTTGCAGAGAACGAAAGCAACATAGTATAGATGGTGCGCCAGCTGAGCTGGAAGTCTGAGATAAAGAATGAGAAGGGTGACCTTGGAGTGAACAGTGAGGGCTAATCTGACTAAACAAGAGATTTTCTAAAATTATCTCCCGTTTGTCATTTTTTTTTGGTGCAAGGAGATGTCATTTCTTCTTCATTCTTTCTGGACTCATCTGTATTCTCGTTCTTTCCATTTCGGCTCTAAAAGTTAGCACAAGCATGTTTTGCTTGCACAAATACTCTCTGGAAAAGAGATTTAAAACTTAAAAGCCTGAATAATTATTATAAGATTTTAAAATTTTTTTTTAATGGGGCATTTGATTGCAGAATGTAGAATTCACGCTGTCTTAGTTAGTTTCTTGACTCAGTGGAGAGAAAAAATTTAATGCAACATAACTATCTCTGTGTAAATTGTGAATATTCACAATCTACAAAACAAGAGCTTTGGTTTATTAGTTCTTCAAGAAACCTGTGAAAATTTCAAAGTCCTTATTCCCCAACACGTACAGAAAAAAGATAATTACTATGAATTATTCAGTTCTTGTTTGCAGTAAAAAGGAAACGCTTATAAAAGGTGAAGTGACTACTGTTTGTAGATCAAATACAGACATAAGCAGTGAATACAAACTGCTGAATGAGTGAGCAATATAATTATACTTAGAGCAAACAATTCAGAAAAGAATTATTCTACCGTTAGAACAAAACAGTGGGTCAATTCAGCTGTGTAAGGTCATTATGTTTTGCGAGTAATATACTTTCAAAACATTCAGAGCACAGCACAGAAGACATTTGTAGTCTTACAAATGTATCCCTACTTGTTATTGTTGTAATTTACCAGACAGATCCTGCTGTTTTGCTAAGATCTCTGCCTATGCTGTTGAAATCAAAGGAAGCTTTGATTTTAATGGGAACAGGATCAAGGTTTAGCCACTCAACATGTCCTTGAGCCAAAACAAAACTTCCAAGGAGGTTAATGTCGAGACCGCTGTTTTGATTGCATAATGATGCCAACAGACAAGACATAGAAAAAATCATTGGGCTGCACTGAAACTGAAAGCGTATGTGTCTATTTTAAGCTGCTAATACTTCATCTAACCTACTGTGCTGAACAGTCACAGAATGAACCTATGCAGTTACTGAATTGCCGTCCATAAAGCAAAAGCAAGCAATGGAATGTTATTCCATTTCTATAATATAGTTATTTCTATGTTATTGCAGCAATAGTGAAAAATTTACAGTACTCCAACACTGAGATCCTGCATTTTGGGAATAATTTGCAGATACATTATTCTAAGACAGCATTTTCTGTGAAACAGTGAGATGCAACATTTACAAAATGAAATTATTCAACAAGGTGATAAAAAATTTACCCCCTGGGTAGATTTATCCACCAGTACAGTGGCAAATACTGAGTAAAGCCCCAGTCTTTCAAAAGATTTAAGTACTGGAAGTTAACTGTGGCTTGAGATGGTATAGCATTCTTTAGGAACTGATTTTAGCAGGTGAATTCACCTGAAGGAGTACAATCCTACAAGAAGAAAAGTTACAGGATCATATCCTGTTGAACTCCAGGAAACATACTAATATTCTGCCACGATGTTCTGAAATTATGGGGATCTCCTAAACAGTTTGAAGGTGTTCACAAAATACATTTTCTTTTAAAACTGTAGTTTCTTAATTCTATACTTGAGAAAGCATGATTCCCGTTTTAAAAAAAGTTTGGGTTAAACATTTCCAGTAATGTACACCAATTTTGGGACTGACCCTGGACTATGTTGCTTTTTTTTCTCCCACCTTATACTACAACTGAGGTTGAGTAGAGGCTGTCCTCTAGGTCTAAATCTAGTTTCAGATTCAGGACTGAATTTTGCAATTTAATTTATCACTACTGTAAGCCTCACACTCCTATTCATTATGGTGAGTCAATCTATATATTTACTGGTTAGATGGAAGTTATGCTAAATAAATGTATTTATTTCCAAGAACAGTTGCAAGAGTATATGTTGCATATTTTTTCACTTGTGAAATTTGTCTTCATATGCTATATGGCAGACTCACTGGAATTATTTTCCCATATTCTCTTAACTATTATTATTTATATATTTTAATTTTATTCTACAGTTTCAAAGTTGCTTCCATAATATTGCTGAAATACTTCATCCATTAATAGTCAATTTTTCTTACTGAGAAAGATAATAAGAATAGATAGGAGGATATAAAAATTTAATAGTCTTTTCAAGACTTAATGATGCAAATCAGCCAATGCATCTGTGCATATTAATTCAAAGCAGTTCCACAGCTATGAAAACAAAAACCTGTTTTTCTAAAACAATGGTAAATGCAATTAACTGAATGTTTTAAGGGAAATTGTACTCTTAGTTACTTTATTAAACAACTCAGAAAACAATGCTAAGGTATTTGATGGATGTAAACATCTGGTGTTTATGCTGCTTCTGCAGTACCACAGATGACTAATTATTTTCCAGGTGTCATGGGGAAAAAAACTGGTTAATCACGCAGTCAATTTAGCCTAATGTTCTGCAACTGAGAGCTGCTGCTTCAAGTTTCGTGTGTGTATGCAAATACACGTGAGCCTGCATGTGCGCACATAACCATATTCTGGACATCATTCCACTCCTTCTTAGAAGATGGAGAGGTCCAGGCTTTGGCAAAGAAGTTACATTTTTACAGATCCTGAACAAAGACTTTGTGGCACAGAGATGAACTTCAGGATATATGGGATGAAGGAGCAGACTAAAGCTTAAATATAAGTTCTTTACTGACAAAGATCAGAGAGAGGAAAGATTGAACTGTGTCAAATCTCTTCTGTAGTTCATAAGTGCCGAAAACATGCTGAAATGAAGATCTAGAATGAGAAGAAGAATTTGGAGAACTGGATGATCTGGCTTAACACTCATTATCACAAGCAAGACCATTGCTGCAACCTTCCATCTTAATTAATGTTGTCCTCACTGCTGTATGTGGGGAGGGCAGCTGTATACCAAAAACCATGATTAGCATTTCTCAGTGTCTTTTTCTCAATACTGGATTTTTGCACAGGTCAGTTACTCATCTGAATCACACACAGACACCTACCATTCTGCTGTTTACTTTAAAAGAGCAGGTAGATGCATGGAGCTACCTCATGGACGGTTTAGGAGCTGGATTTTCTCATCTGCTGAAGAGATGCCTTCTTTTCCTCACCTGATGTTGTGACCCAGAATTCACAACTCTGCGTATCTTTTATACAGATATATGTTATACATGAGGAAGAGCTCAGAAGAATTATTGGAACACTTTTTGGGTGGTGTCATCCACCCCTCCCCCAGATACTACTGAGTAACATTTAAAACATTGTATAGAAAAACTGAAGTTCTCTACGGTTCCAGGTTAATAAAGAATGTGGAAAAAAATAGTATGAAAAAAGTGATAACTAGCCAGGACAAAAGGGGGTGGAGCAGAGTGGTGTGCAGTAATAAGATAAATGTGGTGTAGATTGGCTGGCACTGAGTTTCATCCCCAGGAAATTAAAATCACACTTCCTCCTCAGCTGCTCCCTATTGTTTCTGCCTCTCTTGTTCCCTCATCTTTGAAGCCCTACACAGGAGTCCATTTTGCTCAGATGATGTGCAGCAGCAGTGTGTTAATTTGATGGCTCTTCTCTTGACAATATCTGACTTCAGAGCATGTTTACAACGCCATCACATGTGTAAACACAGCAACTTCACACTGTTGTAAACTATCTATTCAGGATGACAAGGGCAATGACACAATCCCTTTAAATTAATATGTGGAATCTATGCCTTCCTATTTTTCATACTGAAGTTCACAGAATCACAGAATCACAGAATGGCAGGAGTTGGAAGGGACCTCTGTGGGTCATCTAGTCAAACCCTCCTGCCGAAGCACAGTTACCTACAGTAGGCTGTAGAGGACCTTGTCCAGGTGGGTCTTGAATATCTCCAGAGAAGGAGACTCCACAACCTCCCTGGGCAGCCTGTTCCAGTGCTCCGTCACCCTCAGAGGGAAGAGATTCTTCCTCATGTTCAGACGGACGTTCCTGTGCTTCATTTTGTGCCCATTGCCCCTTGTCCTGTCACTGGGCACTACTGAAAAGAGCTTGGCCCCATCCTTCTGACACCCACCCTTCAGATATTTGTAAGTATATATTAGGTCCCCTCTCAGCCTTCTCTTCTTCAGGCTGAACAAGCCCAGCTCCCTCAGCCTCTCCTCGTAGGAGAGATGTTCCAGTCCCCTCATCATCCTCATAGCCCTCCGCTGGACTCTTTCTAGTAGCTCCTCATCTTTCGTGAAGTGGGGACCCAGAACTGGACACAGTACTCCAGACGAGGCCTCACTAGGGCAGTGTAGAGGGGAAGGAGAACCTCCCTCGTCCTGCTGGCCACACTCCTCCTAGTGCACCCCAGAATGCCATTCGCCTTCTTGGCGGCCAGGGCACACTGCTGGCTCATGGTTAACCTGTCGTCCACCAGGACACCCAGGTTCCTCTCTGCAGAGCTGCTCTCCAGCAGGTCCACCCCAAGCCTGTACTGATGCATGAGGTTGTTCCTCCCCAGGTGCAGGACCCTGCATTTGCCTTTCTTGAACCTCATCAGGTTCCTCTCTGCCCAACTTTCCAGCCTGTCCAGGTCACGCTGAAAGTTAACTTGATTCAGGCAAGCTTAGTGTAGGGTGACAAGTGCAATAGTGATTCTTTTCAGTTAGAACATATATATACACTTATATAGCCATACACATATATTTGCATTCATATATAGGAATATATTCATTTTATATGTATATAAAAATAGACATAATAGACATGCACACATATATATGAAAAATCTCCTGGAATATACCAAAACTAACATGCAAGTGCTCAAATGCTAAAAGCCATCTCCAGAATAGTTTGAGGACTATTATATCCAAGTTTATTCCACTGGACTTCAGCTGCCCACCAAGTTTCTTTTTTTTTTTTTTATGTAATCTGAATGTCTTGTTACAGTATGGTTTATGTTCTCTTTATAGGGTAAAACAAATCTAGCCATAGTTGTGTTATTTTCACATTATGTGTGTTTGCTTTATTGGGTTTTTCATTAATTACTTTTTTTCTTTATTTTCCGTTTTCTAAATAATTCTGTGAAAAATATTTCACAGATACTTTGCTGCACAGGAGATACACAACCATCCATATTCTTTATAGACGAGTCTGGATTCCTTACAGATAATTAGTGGATCAAATTGTAGTGGCAAGTGGGGGAGGAGGAAGGTAAACACAGGAGAAGGAGGAGAGGTAAAACACCATCTAGGGACAGCTTGTCTCAGCTTGAATAGAGCAGGAACTGGGAGCAGCTCATTACTGAGCATGCCTCATGGGTGACATTCTGTGGGCCCTCAAGAAAGCAATATTATATAACTATTTCTTGACACACTGGGATCTACTGACTTGTCAGCTTCACCTCGGTGCCTAAGAAGACCATGGAACAGATCCTCCTAGAAACTATGCTAAGGCACGTGGTAGACAGGTAGGTGATCCAAGACAGTCAGCACAGCTTCACCAAGGGCAAGTCCTGCCTAACCTACCTAGTGGCCTTCTATGATGGAGTGACTACATCAGTGGAAAAGAGAAGAGCCATGGCTGCCATCTGTCTGGACCTCTGTAAAGCCTTTGACACGGTCCCTCACAACATTCTTCTCTCTAAATTGGAGAGGCATGGATTTGATGGCTGCACTTTTCTGTGGATGAGGAATTGGTTGGATGGTCGCATGCAGAGGGTAGTGGTCAACGGCTCAATGTGCAGATGGAGACTGGTGATCAGTGGTGTCCCTCAGGGATCAGTATTGGGACCTGTATTGTTTAATACCTTCATCAGTGACACAGACAGTGAGATCGAGTGCACCCTCAGCAAGTTTGCAGATGACACCAAGCTGAGTGAGCTGAGTGGTGCGGTCAACATGCTGGAGGGATGGGATGCCATCCAGAGGGACCTGGACAAGCTTGAGAAGTGGGCCTGTGTGAACCTCATGAGGTTTAACAAGGCCAAGTGCAAGGTCCTGAGTCGGGGCAACCCCCGGTATAAAAACAGGCTGTGGGATGAAGGTATTGAGAGCAGCCCTGCCGAGAAGGACTTGGGGACACTGGTGGATGAAAAACTGGACATGAGCCACCAATGTGCGCTTGCAGCCCAGAAGGCCAACCGCATCTTGGGCTGCATCAAAAGCAGCATGTCCAGCAGGCTGAGGGAGGGGATTCTGCCCCTCTAGTGTGCTCTGGTGAGAGCCCACCTGGAGTCCTGCATCCAGCTCTGGAGCTCTCAGCACAGGAAAGAAATGGACCTGTTGGAGCGGGTCCAGAGGAGGGCCACAAAAATGGTCTGAGGGCTGGAACACCTCTCCTGTGAGGAAAGACTGGGAGGGTTGGCGTTTTTCAACATGGAGAAGAGAAGGCTGCAGGGAGACCTTATTGCAGCCTTTCAGTACTTAAAGGGGCTCTATAGGAGAGATGGGGTAAGTCTTCTTAGCCAAGGCCTGTAGGGACAGGACAAGGAGTAATGGTTTATACTAAGGGAGGGTAGATTTATACTAGATATAAGGAAGAAATTTTTTACAATGAGGGTTGTGAGGCACTGGAACAGGGTGCTCAGAGACCTAGTGGAGGCCCCATCCCTGGAAAGGTTCAAAGCCAGGTTGGACAGGGCTCCTAGCAACCTGGTCTAGTTGAAGATGTCCCTGCTCACTGCAGGGTGGTTGGGCTAGATGATGTCTAAAGGTCCCTTCCAACCCAAACTATTCTATGATTCTATGATTCTATGATTCTATGATTCTATGATTACATTAACTGCAGTGCTTCAAATGCAGTTTTGGTATGCTGATCATGAAAAATACTTATTCAGAGGATCTTCTGATCCAACCGGACTTTTAGGATCATAGTGGCTAAATCATAGTCCAACTGTATGCACTTCAGGAAACTACTATACTTGCTCTACTTGACATACGTTACAGACAGATGACAGTAGAAAACTTTGTAATATAGTGTATTTCCACATAGCCCCTGGAGGAAGCAGAAGCACCATGTTAATCCTGGGCCTGAACCTGTGTTCATGTCCAGGCTCATCCCACAGTTGCAGTTAGCATTAGCAATGACCCCTCTATTGATGTTCTGGAGAACAAAGAAAGACGGCTGAGGAAAATGCGAGAGTAGCTGTGCTGATTAAATGAGATGCCTATAGCAGGTGGTCTCAGCATAACCATTATCAGATGTTGGGTTTTAGTGCTAATCTGCTCTCACCACCACACTACATGGACATCATCTGTCCTGCACTTTGCAGGGCCCAGCCGGAGCGAAGACTAAGCTTGATCCCCGAGTCATCTTCCTTCATCTGCGTTGCCGAATGCAGAGACTGGTCACAGACTGCTTCCAAAACTGATGTAGCATGTGAGGGTTGGGTCATTCTGGAAAGCATCCTACAACTGATCTATACACCTGACCTTGGTCTTTTGACAGCACTATGGGACCATAAGGGATGTGTGGGGCATTCTGCTACACATTATCAGCAGCCTACAATGTAAGGCAGGCACATCTTTGTGTTCTGGACAGTCAGAGGTAAGCAACAACAGTCCTTAAACTACATAGTCCTCTTGTGGTAAGCATCTAATTTAAAAGTCTTTACTGTATCTCTTCAGTAATAAAATGAACATGTGGCATCTGACTGCCCAGGGTAGTAGAAATTCTGAATACAGACCTCTGTTTAGACAGGACAGGGTAGAAACCAAGCTTGCAAAGTCTTTATATGAAAATATAAAGTCTATTAGCAAACCTGGATCTAATGATTCTTTCTCATAGCCTGACGTTAATAGTGTTAGAATGTTGAAATTCAAGACATATTATGATATTGTCCTTCTTCTTTTTCTCCCTCAAAAATGCTTTAATGGCCTCTAAAACTGGCATAATCAAGCCATGATTCTATTGTCAACAGTCTAGAATAAATCTTGCTCTCTGGCATTTAGTTATTAGGTAATATAGTCACGTTTCTTTCAACTGTGCTGTGAACACAGAATAAATGGCTTGTGATGTTTAGCACTCTTGGTTAAAATCCCATTTTTACGGTTCAAGGAAAGTGCTATGACCCACGCACTGCAAGTACTGATTTATCTGCACAGCAGCTTGGGTATCAAACCAGTTTTAAAATACTTTTGAAAACATCAGATGTGTTATGACTTAAAAACAAATAACAATAAAATAACACTGTAGAGTTTCTGGCAAGTGAAAAAATTCAGAGATATTTCTTAGTAAAAACTGAATGCGAACAAAACAATGCATGTCATTTTAAAGGCACCTTGCTTGAGAAAGAATTTGTAAACAGTATGAAAACCTATTGTATAGTAATGTCAAAGTGCAAGTTCACACGCACAGAGATCTGGAAATGTCAAAGATAATTAAATATTTGAATTTTTTTTCCCCAAAAAAATTCTGAAAATCTTTCCTAGGGAGCTCACTCTATGGATAGGGCTGGGAACAGACTTACACTCTTGGCTACATCGCTATTACCAGTTCAACCTGTGTCAGGCCGACTGTAATGCTGGCATGCAGTCTACAATGTGGACTGATTCTTAGTTCCAGCCTGGTTCTGGATGCCTGCACAACTGTTGTTTGGAATTATTTTTCCAAATTACAGAGTGTATGAAGCTAAGCTGTCTCACCTGCAGAGCTGCCACTCTGAAAATTTCTTATGTGTGATTCAAAGGAGGGCTACTTCTCATCCGGATTTTCCTGGACTCCTAAAATTTTCTGCTGTATAGACTTTGCTTAGGTAGGTTTGAACATTTGTTCAGGAATACAGATTAAAGCAGGACAGATATGAGCCCCCCCCCCCCCCCCCTTACCCTTCCACTGTATTATCAAATTCATAGATTTTCCTGTGTTCCATCACACTATGTGTCCTCCTTTCTGCAGTGGGAAGTGCATTGCTAAAGAAATATATTTCATAGCAGAAAGTTATTTTGGGACACGAAAACTGTCTATTACAGATATGTAGAAAAGCTAATTTAGAGCTGTTTTGGGTATCTTTAACAAGGCAGAATTTTGCAGAAACTGCAGCAAATCTTACCTAGATTATTTAATTGTGGTTTCTAGAGTCCACATCCAAGTATATGAGCTACAAGAACCTCTCTCTAAAGCAATGCTTTCCAGCAAAGACCTAATAACTAGTTTCTATTGTCAGGGTGGTAATTCCTTTCTCTTCTCCATACGTCCCCTGATGAGCTAGAGGGTTCACCTTCCTCAACAGTGATTCACTCTTAAAGGAGGGAGATGGTGGGCAGGGAGGGAGAGAAGTCACAAAGCACTGCACCTTCTGCTTTGCTTAAACCTGTGGCTAGCCCCTGACTGCACCAGGAGAATGATGAGGAGCTGCTGTGTCTTTGCTCTGCTACCCAAGAGGCTTCAAAGGAGACAGGGCTTTGGCCTTGCCCATATGCTGGCCAGCAGACCTGTCTGGCTGAGCTGGCATTCCTCCAGAACAGAGGCAATCTGCGCTGCCCAAATTCAAGGTCATGTCCAGTAAGTTAATACTATCCTTCAGTGATATAGCCATGCAATAAAAGCTCATTCACAACAGGCATTCCAAAACTTCCTTTAAAACAACATAGAATTGCTGAAATCAAAACATTTAATAATACTGTGGCATTTTGGGGGAAATTTTGATAGCTAAAACACCCCTGAAACAAAATGAGAAACCTGAAAAATAATATTGCATGGCTTTAATTTACAGGTAGAAATTACCTGTTTAACCATGTTTTTCCCCTGGCTTTGTTAAAATATTAACAATAATGTATCAGAAGAATTTATGCAGGATATTCTATAGAATCCTAGTGCCATTGAATCATGTAGGTTGGAAGGGACTTTCGGAAGTCCTCTAGTCCAACCTCCTGCTCAGAGTAGTTCTAGTTAGGGTGAGCTGTTCAGGGCCCTGTCCAGTGAAATTTTATGTGTCTCCAAGAATGGAAATTTCTCAGCTTTCTGAGCAACTAGTCCAGTGTTTTACTACACTCATAGCAGATGCATTTTTTTGCTTATCAAGTCAGAGTTTCCCTTATTCCAAGTTGTGTCCACTATCTCACATCCTTCTACAGTACGCTTCTGAACTCTGTCTTCTCTGTAACTTCCCATCAGGCAAATGCAAACTGCAATAATACATTGCCTGAGTCTCCTGATTTTAAGACTGAACAGCCTGTTCTCTCAGCTTGTCCTTGCATGTCACAGGCTCTAGCCCCTTAACCATCTTAATGCCCCTCTGCTACACTTCCTCTGATCTACCCATGCCCCTCTTGTACCATGGAGCCCAAGAACGGACACAGTACTTGAAGAGGTCTCGTGAGTGCTAAGTAGCGAGGAATAATTAGTTTCCTTGGCCTAATGGCTACACTCTTGCTAATACACAGTTGGACTTTTTTGCTGCAGGAGCATATAGCCGATGTTGAAAACATGAAATGAGCATATACTTCCAAACTGAACTATCTAAATAATTCCAGACATTACAAATATTTCTATGAAATTTTCAGCTTTCATTCTACCCCAGAAATCAACAATATCAAACAGTTTTTGAAATTCCTTAGGGATAACAATGAGATTTCCCATAACATCTATTTTAAATAGACTTCTTAAAGATTCCAATCTGCAATAATTAAAGTACTGTAATTAGGAAAATAGGACAAGCCTACTTCAGATACCACATCATACATCTGTTTAAATTGTGATGTCCCAATATATATGTGTTTTGTTAACCTGAATGCTTAAGGATATGTCGTTGCTTCTAAACTGAAACGATGTCTTCCTAGAACTTCTGCTTGAAGCTTATCTGCTTGTGGAGTAATATTTTTAGGTCAAAAGGATTTTTCTGTAACAGAAAAGTACACATTCTGCCATCACATATTAATTGAAATACTTTCTTGATGCTCTACTTTTTACAGTGTGTTAGCTCAATCAACCCTTCTAATCACCCAAGACGACGTGCAGCATATTTTATTAAATCAGCTACTGGATCTGCACTGTACAGGAAACAAGAGTGTATAAACACAATATGCACTACACAAATAGTTTTAAGAACCACAGAACTACACATATAAGCCACACCACTGAGTAATATATAGATATTAGGCCAAAAATTGATATAGGAATAAGTCACAGAGATTCCCATCTCTTTCTTGAGCATTTATGCAAATGTGAAGCACAATGCTAAAGCAAGTGCTTTGGTACTACAAGAGGTACTGTCAAAACACTGCACACCTCCCACAAGTCTAAATAAGCAGTTATGGGAATTACACAAGATTGCCTTGGTCTTCTGTACATCTGTTGCTACTTAAGGTCTGAAGGTGAAGAACAACTTTGTCCATCCCAACGACTGATGTTTGTTTGCTTGCCTTACATCACTGTTGTCATCATAGTCTAAAAATAGAGGGCAATATACTGACCTTGCTACTACAATAACCCTGTCTAAAATTAATTACATACCAGAATATTTTGAAATATTGCACCTCAGAAGAATTTCTTTCTCACTTGTCTTGTAAAAGCTGCACAACAGAGTCCAATCTGTCTTTGAATTTATCAGCAACCAGGGTACATTCATTAGCTTTTGATATCCAGATTATTGCCAGGTGTTTGTTATTTTGCTGTCTGCTCCACAGTGGTACCTACCATGTGGCATCACAGGCATATATCTGCAAGGCAGGCAGTATGTTGTTGCCTATGTTTTTCTACAGTATAACAGCAAAACAACTGTGGGACTTGGCCCCTCTGTTTTTGTGATGTCTCAGAAAATTCTCCACCATCATTAGTCTCCCCTAGAACCCCAGCTAGCTATAGGGGAAGGCTTTCCATATCTGCAGCCTGATTTGCCACGGCTGGCTAGCAACCTGGGAACCACTGACCAGACAGGAACTACCCAGTGACAGGACAGGGGAAAGAAGCTCACCAGGAGCGGCCGAGAGACCACACCTTGGAGACTCGCAGGTGCAAACATTATTGGTGTAAAAAATCGACTGGAGTAAAGGTGACCAATGTAAGGTGGCTCATGTGAACTGATCACCCCAGATTGACTGGGACATAAAAGGACCCTCTGAGAGACTGAGGGTGGGGGCACCCACCACCCATTACTGGGAGACTGCTGCCGAGTGATCAACGAAGGACCCACAGGATGCCGCGGGATACAGGGTGGTGAGTATTCCTCCTTCCTCCTAGGTGTGCACCCACCACCGACTGCCGAGGACCATTGATGGAGGACGCACGGGACGCTGCGGGATCCAGGGTGGTGACTATCTTCTTTTATTTTTTGGTACTAATCTCTCTCTTTTCGGTTTCCTTCCTTCTCCCTCTCCTTCATGCTGCTTATGCTAGACCGCTCCATCCCCATTCCTCTGTTCATCAAAACAAAGCTCACAAGGCTGTACGGCATTTGACTCCGTTTCATGTGTTATTCCCGTCCTTGGGATCGTATCGAAACCTTCCCGACATTGGATGGGGACAACAACTCTCACAGCCTTTGTGTACCATGCCAGTGTTATAGGATACTGTATACTTTTCTTTTATACAGTTGATCAATTTATGACAGAAAGCAAGCAGATACTAGAACTCCAAAACTGAATCTCTGGCAATTGTTTTCAGCAATACATAGGGCAGAAAACTTATAAACCTAAGTAGCGATTACTCAAAGGAAGAGACATTTACACTAAGACACAGTTTGTGACTGAAGCTCAGAAAACTACAAGTATTTTGCTTATGTGAACATGTGAGATCATTCATAAAATTTTAATCTGAGAATGGGACAAACCAGCCTTAGAGCAATGTGTTAATTGCTGTATTAATATGTTTTAAACTGGGTATTTTCTTTCTCTTTTTCTTTACATTTAAACTTCTACATAAGCTTTGGTTTTCTCAGAAGAGTCACTATACTCTTTGGTGGACATTCATACTCGCATTTCTGCGGAGAACAGGTCATCTTATCTCATCAAGAGGTAACCAAGGTTTGTACACAAAGGCTTGCTTCACTGGATCTGAGAGGAACAACTCAGGAATTCAAACTGAAAAAAAGGAAATCCAGGCAGATTAATAAAGTCACAATTTTATTGACAGTTGGAATATTTCAGTCCCTTCACTGATTTAGGCTTCATTGTACTATTCATCATGTGAATCTCTGTTGCATGTGGCTGATAGCAGCAAATCTTTACTACCTTTCACTTAGACTAGTTGTTAATGGAAGTTACACTTTCTTATCAGAAAGGTAGTAAAAGAAAAAAAGACCCTCTTGTTTTTTTTCACTTTGCATTAATTTCCTTTCTCTTTCCAACACAAGAATGCAAATAGTATCAGCTTTTTAAATGAGAGTTGACCACTGTTGGGATTTGTGTTTGGTTGCTTAGCAGCAGCAATGCAAGAATCTGGGTGTGTCTGCTTCTAGGGCACTTCTGCTGATATTTGATCACTTCAGGGCATTGTCCACATCAACAAGATAATGTTGAACCTGATGTTCTTAAGAAAAACAATCCTGAAGCTCAGTCTCTGTTTCTTAGTTTAACTGTAAAGTGGTTAACGGGAACGACAGACAAACACCTGTAAGGTGATGCCTGTCTTGCAAGAGAAATGCATATCCATTTGTGGCAATGCATTTTCAATTTATTAATTGCATATCACTTTCTTCTGTACCATGTTTTATACAAGCAAGGCTGGTTCTATAAATGGAAATCAGCTGAGAAGATTAGCAATTAAATACATAACTATTTTTCTGAATATCTACCACTGAGAGAGTGAATTTATAAGTGATTAAGAGTTCTGTTTGTCATTAAAGTCTAAACCCCTAAAAGAGTGGGGAATTCAGACCTGATAGGTAGTCTTTGCATGTCTGCTATAAGACTATGCCTGCAAAAATGACATTAAATCAATATCTTTTCTCTGTGATATTCCAAACTTCGAGTCATATTGATATCCAGACCCTAGATACAGCAGACCACAGATTTGCTACACCCTCTTGATCCTCACAGATCAGCTGCTCGAGTGGATTTGGTAGAGAGAAAAACTTCAAATTTGCCAGAGCAGTTGAACAGTGCAGAAAGCTCACCTTGGTCAGGGACGCTTCTGTATACTTATCAGCAGAATTGAAGATTATTGTGTTCATATCAAATGACAAGATTCAGCCTGAATAAGCATGAGATCTGTTCCTGAATGTATAAGAGAGCTAGCTCAATGAAAAAAAAAATCACACATAGTGTTAGAATTATTGTGTGATTTTTTACACTATTTACACTATTCCTGATGTGAGCCAGGATGCCGTTGGCCTTCTTGGCCACCTGGACACACTGCTGGCGCATGTTCAGCCAACTGTCGACCAATACCCCAAGGTCCTTTTCTGCCAGGCATCTTTCCAGCCACTCTTCCCCAAGCCTGTACCATTGCATGGGGTTGTTGTGACCGAAGCGCAAGACCCGACACTCGACCTTGTTGAACCTCATGCAATTGGCCTCGGCCCATCAATTCAGCCTGTCCAGATACCTCTACAGAGCCTTCCTACCCTCAAGCGGGTGGACAATCCCACCCAGCTTGGTGTCACCTGCAAACTTACTGAGGGAGCACTCAATCCCCTCATCCAGATCATTGATAAAGATGTTAAACAAGACCAGACTCAAAACTGAGCTCTGCGGAACACCACTTGTGACTGGCCACCAGCTGGGTTTAACTCCATTCTCCACCATTCTCTGGGCTCGGCCATTCAGCCCGTTCTATATCCAGCAGAGAGTACACCCATCCAAATCATGGGCAGTTAGTTTCTCTGGGAGGATGCTGTGGGGAACAGTGTCAAAGGCCTTACTAAAGTCCAGGTAGATAAAATCCACAGCCTTTCCCTCATCCATTAGGCGATTCACCTGGTCATAGAAGGAGATCAGGTTGGTCAAGCAGGACCTGCCTTTCATGAACCCATGCTGGCTGGACCTGATCCCCTGGTTGTCCCTCACATGCCCGGTGAGTGCACTCAGGATGAATTGCTCCATAATCTTCCCCAGCACCAAGGCCAGGCTGACAGGGCTGTAGTTCCCCAGATCCTCGTTCTGGCCCTGCTTGTAGACAGGTGATACGCTGGTGATGCTCCAGTTATCCAGGACCTCCCCTGTTAGCCAGGACTGCTGACAGATGATTGAGAGTGGCCTGGCCAGCTCTTCCGCCAGTTCCCTCAGCACTCTTGGGTGGATCCCATCCGGCCCCATAGACTTGTAAGCATCCAGGTGGCATAGTAGGTCGTTAACACCCAGGGAACTACAGGCCGGTCAGCCTCACCTCCATCCTGGGAAAGGTGATGGAGCAGCTTATCCTGGAGGCCATCATCAAGCAAGTGGAAGAAAAGAAGGTTATCAGGAGTAGTCAGCATGGATTCACCAAAGGGAAATCATGCCTGACCAATCTGATAGCTTTCTACGATGACATGACTGGCTGGGTAGACGAAGGGAGAGCCGTGGATGTTGTCTACCTTGACTTCAGCAAGGCTTTCGACACAGTCTCCCATGATATCCTCCTAGGGAAGCTGAGGAAGTGTGGGCTGGATGAGTGGTTGGTGAAGTGGATAGAGAACTGGCTGAATGGCAGAACTCAGAGGGTTGTCATCAGTGGCGCTGAGTCTAGTTGGAGGCTGGTAACAAGTGGTGTCCCCCAGGGGTCAGTACTGGGCCCAGTCTTGTTTAACTTCTTCATCAACGACCTGGATGAAGAGTTAGAATGTACCCTCAGCAAGTTTGCTGACGACACCAACCTGAGAGGTGTGGTAGATACACCAGAAGGCTGTGCTGCCATTCAGCGTGACCTGGATAGGCTGGAAAGTTGGGCAGAGAGGAACCTGATAAGGTTCAACAAGGGCAAGTGCAGGGTCCTGCACCTGGGGAGGAACAACCCCATGCACCAGTACAGGCTTGGGGTGGACCTGCTGGAGAGCAGCTCTGCGGAGAGGGACCTGTGTGTCCTGGTGGACGACAGCTTAACCATGAGCCAGCAGTGTGCCCTGAATGCCAAGAAAGCCAATGGGATCCTGGGGTGCATCAAGAAGAGTGTGGCCAGCAGGACGAGGGAGGTTCTCCTTCCCCTCTACACTGCCCTAGTGAGGCCTCATCTGGAGTACTGTGTCCAGTTCTGGGCTCCCCAGTTCAAGAAAGATGAGGAGCTACTGGAGAGAGTCCAGCGGAGGGCTACGAGGATGGTGAGGGGACTGGAGCATCTCCCCTACGAGGAGAGGTTGAGGGAACTGGGCTTGTTCAGCCTGAAGAAGAGAAGGCTGAGAGGGGACCTAATAAATGCCTACAAATATCTGAAGGGTGGGTGTCAGGAGGACGGGGCCAAGCTCTTTTCAGTGGTGCCCAGTGACAGGACAAGGGGCAATGGGCACAAACTGAGGCACAGGAAGTTCCGTCTGAACATGAGGAAGAACTTCTTCCCTCTGAGGGTGACGGAGCACTGGAACAGGCTGCCAAGGGAGGTTGTGGAGTCTCCTTCTCTGGAGATATTCAAGACCCGCCTGGACAAGGTCCTGTGCAGCCTGCTGTAGGTGACCCTGCTTCGGCAGGGGGGTTGGACTAGATGACCCACAGAGGTCCCTTCCAACCCCTACTATTCTGTGATTCTGTGATTCTGTGAACTGCTTCCTCCTAGATTATGGGAGGTTTATTCTGCTCTGCATCCCTGCCTTTCAGCACTGAGGGCTCACTACCCTGGGAATAACCTGGGAATAATAGTCTGACTGTTAAAGACTGAGGCAAAGAAGGCATGAAGTACCTCAGCCTTTTCCTCATCCTTGTTGACAATATTCCCCCTTGCATCCAATAAGGGATGGAGACTCCCTTTGGCCCTCTTTTTGTTGTTGATGTATTTGTAAAAACATTTCTTGTTGTCCCTTACAACAGTGGCCAGCCTGAGTTCTAGCTGGGCTTTTGCCTTGCTAATTTCCTCTCTGCATGACCTAAGGAGACCCCTGTACTCCTCTTGAGTCGCCTGCCCTTTCTTCCATAGGTGGTAGACCCTGCTGTTTTTCCTGAGTCCCAGCAAGTGCTCCCTGTTCAGCCAGTGTCTTCTTCCCCACTGGCTTGTCTTGCGGCACATGGGGACAGCCTGCTCCAGTGCCTTTGAGACTTCCTCCTTGAAGAATGTCCTGCCTGCCTGGACTCCTTTGCCCTTCAGCACTCTCTCCCAAGGGACTCTCTCAACCAGCATGCTGAATAGGCCGAAGTATTCCCTCTGCAAGTCCATGCTGGTGGTTTTGCTGGCCCCCCTCTGGCGCCATTTGCTGGTGCCATGAAACGAGAACTCTGTCATTTCATGGTCACTGTGCCCACGACATCCTCTGACCACCACATCTTTCCCCAGTCCTTCTCTGTTAGTAAACAGCAGGTCTAGAGAGGCACCTCCTCTGGTAGGCTCACTTACCAGCTGTGTCAGGAAGTTATCATCTCCCACACACTCCAGGAACCTCCTAGACTGTTTCCTCTCTGCTGTGTTGTATTTCCAGCAGATGTCCAGTAAGTTAAAGTTCCCCACGAGAACAAGGGCTAGCGATTGTGAGAATTCTGCCAGCCACTTGTGGAAAACTTCATCTGCCTCTTCATCCTGGTTGGGTGGTCTATAACAGACTCCCAGCAGGATGTCTGCCTTGTTGACTTTCCCCCTCATCTTTACCCATAAGCATTCAACCTTGTCATCACAATTGTCGAGGTCAATACAATCGAAGCAGTCCCTAACATACAGAGACACCCCACCGCCTCTCTTTCCTCTCCTATCCTTTCTAAAGAGCTTATAGCCATCCATTAAAGCACTCCAGTTATGAGGGTCATCCCACCGTGTTTCTGTGATGGGGACCAAGTCATAGCTGTCCTGCTGCACAATGTCCACATCTTCATTTGCTGGACCCTCACGTTCCAGAGCCCCGTATCTGTTGCTTAAGGACAACTGGGCAGGTGAGGGAGGCTGCGAGGGGATTCGCCTGCCGCCCTGAGCAAGTACCTGTTTCCATTGTCCCTTGTCTCTTAGGTCCCCTCTTTCTGCTTGGTGGTAAGAGGGTAGGTGGTCCTCTGCTTAGCGTGGAGCCGCCTCCTGCTGCCTTGGCCTCAGGGATAGCAGGGTACGGCTCCACCAGTCAATCTCCCTCTCACACTCCCTGATGCTCCTTAACTTCTCCACTTCTTCAGCTCTGACACCAGGCTGAGCAGGTCATTTACCTGGTCGCACCGAACACAGCAGTTGTCTCTGCCGTCCTCCGGTATGGGTGCCAGGCTCAGGCACTCCCTGCAGCCAGAGACCTGGACAGCCATGTGTTTGTGTGGGACGATTTTAGGTCTTATATGGACATAAATGTTTAAACTATTTTTTTTTGACTATTAAGTTAAATGGACCATTTATATTTAAATTGTTAAAATTTTTACATTCTTCTAAACTTCTTAAAAAACAATTTATTTTAAAGATTTTAAAAAATGGTTATGTCATAGGGACAATTTCGGTTGTGATGCTTCAGGAGCCCATCTTGCTACTTTTTGAAGATAGTAAGTAGTTAGCAGAATGGTCTACTTATTTCTACAATTTTTAAGATGCTTAACTTCACAACTATTCTAAAGTACTCCTGTCTTTTCCAACATCTAAGCATGAGTTTAAGTTCCATTGACTGAGCTACTCTGCAGATTTTATGGACAAAAGACTGCTCATTGCCAGCCCTATGGATCCAACATTCTGCATGCCTAACAATCTGAAAAAATGGATTAATTTTGGTTATGTAAACATTTTAAGTCACCAGGAAAAATGTTTCAGACTCCTGCAAATGAAAAAAAGTAGTACGCTGGAGAGCAATACTATGCTGTGGTTATTACTTTGTCTGGAAAAAATCAATACAAATGGCATGAATCTGTAGGAAGTAGAATAAGAAATACACTTAAGGCCGGATGGTGTTTATTTACCTGTCAGTGCTGTGTATTCATATGGATTCCCTGTTATGCTAAGGATTTTATGGACTAGCTCAGGTCCACACTGGTGGATGATTTGTGGCAGGTGGAGCAAACAAATGTACTGTATTTACCATTAGTGCCATTATAAGTATTTTAGGAGTCTTTCTTTTTTTTCGGAGCAATTTTTCTAACTTTTTTTTAACCTTACATTAAACCATGCAAAACTACTTCCTGACCTACTTCTGATAAATAGATACTGTTTCTGTGAGCAAAACATCTGTTAATTTTGTCTTTTCTACCTAAAATTGAACCTGTTATTCAAACCTGGCTTTGGCAAAGATGCCCTGCAAATGTAAGTCATTTCCACACAAAGACTAAAAGCACTGGCCCATGTCATATTTTTCTGCCCATTAATTCACTTCTCTATTGATTGTTAAACCAGTATGTTATGTATTTTTTCTGCATTTATGTTTCTAAGTCAAATTAGAACCAGACTTGCTGTGAGCCACTTTCCAAAGCTATGAACTCTCCCAGCTGGTAACTTTCTTAGCTGAACTTGCTTGGAATAATGTAAAAGTATTCAATTCTAATTGACCTTCTGCACAAAGCACCTTCCTTTCCACATCAAAAGATGACATGCTGATCACTGTTTAGATCGAGGAAAGGGCCTTGTGTAGTCACTTTTAGTCAGAATGTATAATGAGGGCTTCATTCAGCTCCAGTTCAAACATAAACAAAATACTTCCAAGGGTCAAGGCTCCTGCGCGGCAGAAGTCAGTCCTGGATGTGAGCTAAGGAATCTGATAAACTCACAAGTCTGGCCAATTAGTCTAGCAGGAGTGATCACTGACATCAGTCATACAAGGTCTTGGTTTTCATGACTCAGATTTTTTTACCCCCAGTCTAGCAGGTGCCATGCTGAGTCATTCTATCATGTCATTATTTTTTTGAAAAGAGAAAATCAGAAAAAAAAAGTGAGGTAAGGACTTTGTATCAGAAAGAACAACTATTTGGAGCTAAAATAAAAAGCAATATTCCTAGTTAGCTGCCTTTCCTATAAAACATTAATTGGTTAAAAACTACTTGTAAGCAAATTATTGTTCTGGGTACTCAAAGAAGTATTTTATATAGGCCAAAACCTTTGTTAGGTGGACTTAGTGAAGACTGCAAGTTGGATAATTTTGTTAAAGCATGATATTACTGAACTTCAGTCAGTGCCAAAATCATTTTGTTTCTCACCAGTCTCTGTGGGAATTCCACCTTCAGATAGAGAACCTCGCTCTCCACACACATCCACCAAAATAAAGCCAATGTGCAGAATTCATATAGGTTATTTGCACTTTCCCTTAATTGTGACTGTTTCCTAGAGGTTTGGGTTTTTTTTTGTTGTTTATTCTTCTCTAATTCATGGCATGGGATCTTCTTAATAGCCATGTTGAAAACATACTCTTCTTTAAATGGGGTGTTATAAAGATGCAGGAGAATTTTGATTCCATTTTAATCAAAACATAGCTATTTCCAAAGTAGTTTTGAAACACAGAACAGTTATTGCAAAGCAAATAGAAACAGTTTGCTAAATGAGGCTGGGACAATATCTTTAGGTATGGAACACATACTTCAAGTATAAAAGTGTATGGCTTCTAAGATAAGCTATTGCATTTTATTTTTTTCTTTTTCTTTTAACTTGTAACAGCATATTCACACTGGTAAGAGTAGTAGCAATTTAATTCAGAAAAACTGAGTAATAACAACTTGTTTTTATTCCGTAGCCACACACAAAATCTCTATTGGTTGAACATCCATGGTTACTGGTCTTGAAAATTGCTGGCTTACAGACAGATCAAAGAAGAGTATTTTATTTTTCACAGAATACTTAATGCGGTATGTAATACTGTCCTACTGTCTATAATTGGGAAATTAGAGTTATGATTTCAGTTCCAGGCCCTATGTCTGCTGCATTTTTACAAACAGAATATTTTGTCCCTGTAGGTTAAATAAAATGTGTTATAGCCCATAATAAGCTTTTATAGACAACAGTTGCTGAATCATTCAATATCTGCAGTGACACAGTGTCTCCTGATCTACTTTGTCAAATCTTCATTGTGATAAAAAGTATGGGAATAAACATATACCGTGAATGCCTACCCTAATTTGTCAGACTTAACTGAATCTTATTCATTATCAGTTTCTTTGTAATTAATGTGGGCACATTGTTATTGGAAACAATGGCTTAGTTGGTAATTTTTATTGATCACCAACATATATTAGAAAGAGATAAATGACCAACCTTAATTGTTTGTGGATTATTGTTTCCTGTGCACTCATTACACTAGGTCACACTCAAATAAGGGATACATTTTTCAAAGAGAACAAATTGAGTGTAGGAAGCCTCTGCAGAGGTATCTGGACAGGCTGGATCGATGGGATGAGGCCAATTGCATGAGGTTCAACAAAGGCCAAACACCGTGTCCTGCACTTGGGTCACAACAACCCCATGCAAGTGCTACAGGCTTGCAGAGGAGTGGCTGGAAAGCTGCCCAACAGAAAAGGACCTTGAGGTGTTGATTGACAGCCAGCTGAACATGAGCCAGCAGTGTGCCCAGGTGGCCAAGAAGGCCACTGGCATCCTGGCTTGTATCAGGAATAGTGTGGCCAGCAGGAGTAGGGAGGTGATCGTGTCCCTGTACTCAGCACTGGTGAGACTGCACCTCACAGAATCACAGAATCACAGAATGGTTGGGGTTGGAAGGGACCTCTGTGGGTCATCTAGTCCAACCCTCCTGCCTACAGCAGGCTGCAGAGGACCTTGTCCAGGCGGGTCTTAAATATCTCCAGAGAAGGAGACTCCACAACCTCCCTGGGCAGCCTGTTCCAGTGCTCCGTCACCCTCAGAGGGAAGAAATTCTTCCTCATGTTCAGATGGAACTTCCTGTGCTTCAGTTTGTGCCCATTGCCCCTTGTCCTGTCGCGGGGCACTACTGAAAAGAGCTTGGCCCCATCTTCCTGACATCCACCCTTCAGATATTTGTACGTATATATTAGGTCGCCCCGCAGCCTTCTCTTCTTCAGGCTGAACAAGCCCAGCTCCCTCAGCCTCTCCTCGTGGGAGAGATGCTCCAGTCCCCTCATGATCCTTGTAGCCCTCTGTTGGACTCTCTCCAGTAGCTCCTCATCTTTCTTGAAGTGGGGAGCCCAGAACTGCACACAGCACTCTAGATGAGGCCTCACTAGGGCAGTGTAGAGGGGAAGGAGAACCTCCCTCCACCTGCTGGCCACACTCTTCTTGATGCACCCCAGGATCCCATTGGCTTTCTTGGCATTCAGGGCACACTGCTGGCTCATGGTTAAGCTGTCGTCCACCAGGACACCCAGGTCCCTCTCTGCAAAGCTGCTCTCCAGCAGGTCCACCCCAAGCCTGTACTGATGCATGAGGTTGTTCCTCCCCAGGTGCAGGACCCTGCATTTGCCTTTCTTGAACCTCATCAGGTTCCTCTCTGCCCAACTTTCCAGCCTGTCTAGGTCACGCTGAATGGCAGCACAGCCTTCTGGTGTATCTACCACACCTCCCAGTTTGGTGTCGTCAGCAAACTTGCTGAGGGTACATTCTAACTCTTCATCCAGGTCGTTGATGAAGAAGTTAAACAAGGCTGGGCCCAGTACTGACCCCTGAGGGACACCACTTGTCACCAGCCTCCAACTAGACTCAGCGCCGCTGATGACAACCCTCTGCGTTCTGCCATTCAGCCAGTTCTCAATCCATCTCACCGACCACTCATCCAGCCCACACTTCCTGAGCTTCCCCAGGAGGATGTTATGGGAGACCGTGTCGAAAACCTTGCTGAAGTCTAGATAGAAAACATCCACAGCTCTCCCTTCATCTACTCAGCCAGTCATGCCATCATAGAAAGCTATTAGATTGGTCAGGCATGATTTCCCCTTGGTGAATCCATGCTGACTACTCCTGATAACCTTTTTTTCTTCCACTTGCTTGATGATGGCCTCCAGGATAAGGTGCTCCATCACCTTTCCCGGGATGGAGGTGAGGCTGACCGGCCTGTAGTTCCCTGGGTCCTCCTTCTTGCCCTTTTTGAAGATTGGAGTGACATTGGCCTTTCTCCAGTCCTCGGGCACCTCTCCTGTCCTGCAGGACCTCTCAAAGATGATGGAGAGTGGCTCAGCGATGACATCCGCCAGCTCCCTCAGCACTCGTGGGTGCATTCCATAGGGGCCCATGGATTCGTGGACGTCCAGATCGCTTAAGCGATCCCTCACACATTCCTCCTCGACCAAGGCAAAGTCATCCTCTCTGTAGGCTCCCTCTCTTACCTCCAGGGCCTGGGATTCCTGAGGGCCAGTCTTAGCACTGAAGACTGAAACAAAGAAGGCATTCAGTAGCTCTGCCTTCTCCGCATCCTCCATCACCAGGACACCCGCCTCATTCAGCAGCGGCCCCACGTTGTCCCTAGCCTTCCTTTTGCTGTTGATGTAGTTGAAGAAGTCCTTCTTGTTGTTTTTGACATCCCTTGCCAGCTTCAATTCCAGGTGGGCCTTGGCCTTCCTCTTCGTATCCCTGCACGCTCTGACCACATTCCTGTACTCTTCCCAAGTGGCCTGCCCCTCTTTCCACATTCCATGGACTTTTCTCTTCTGCCTGATCTCTGCTAGATGCTCCTTGTTTAACCATGCAGGTCTCCTGCCTCCTTTGCTAGATTTCTTTCTCAGGGGGATGCACCGCTCCTGAGCATGGAGGAAGTGACGTCTAAAGAGTGTCCATCGCTCTTGGACCCCCCTGCCTTCGAGAGCCCTGGCCCGTGGGATTCCTCCCAGTAGCTCCCTGAAGAGGCCAAAATTAGCCCTCCTGAGGTCCAAGGTTTTGATCCTGCTTATCGCCCTGCTTCCTCGACGCAGGATCCTGAACTCGACCATTTCATGGTCACTGCATCCGAGTCTGCCTCCAGGCTTCACATCCTCCACCGGTCCCTCCTTGTTTGTTAATAAAAGGTCCAGCAGAGCGCCTTTCTTTGTTGGTTCCTCCACCACTTGTATCAGAAAGTTATAATTGATGCTCTATAGGAACCTCCTGGATTGCGCTTGCCCAGCTGTATGGTCTTCCCAGCTGATGTCAGGGTGGCTGAAGTCCCCCATGAGAACCAGGGCCTGTGACTGTGAGGCTGCTTGCAGCTGCCTGTAGAAGGCCTCATCAACCTCCTCCTCCTGGTCAGGTGGCCTGTAGTACACACCCACTGTAATGTCACCCGTGTGAGCCTGTCCCTCAATTCTAACCCATAAGCTCTCAACTCCTTCTTCATCTGCCCCCAGGCCAAGCTCAGTGCATTCCAGTTACTCCCTCGCATATAGAGCAACTCCACCACCTCTCCTTGTTGGCCTGTCTTTCCTAAAGTGTCCATGACAGCATGCCAGTCATACGAGTTGTCCCACCATGTTTCTGTGATGGCGACCAAGTCGTAGCCATCCTGCTGTATAATAGCTTCCAGCTCCTCCTGTTTATTGTCCATGCTACGTGCGTTGGTATAGACACACTTGAGCTGAGCCGTCAATCTCCCCTCTGACCCTGGCACGCCAAGCCTGGGCTCATCCCTAGTGAGCTGGGCGATGTCCCCTTCCCCCTTCGAACCTAGTTTAAAGCCCTCTCAATGAGCCCCGCCAGCTCGTGGCCAAGAATCCTTTTTCCTCTTTGAGATAGCTGCACTCCTCCTGTTGCCAGCATGCCCGGTGCTGTGTACACCTCCCCGTGATCAAAGAAGCCAAAATTGGACCGATGGCACCAGTCCCTGAGCCACCTGTTAACCAGGTGAGTTTTCCTGTCCCTTTCAGTGCTGTTCCCTGCCACTGATGGGATGGAGGAAAACACCACCTGCTCCCCTGATCCCTCAACCAGTCATCCCAGTGCCCTGAAGTCCCTTTTGATGGCCTTGGGACTTCTCTCCGTGATCTCGTCCCCGCCAACTTGCATTACCAAGAGGGGGTAATAATCAGAGGGCCGCACCAAACCAGGGAGTTTCTTTGCAACATCCCTAACCCGGGCCCCAGGGAGGCAGCAGACTTCCCTGTGGGATGGGTCTGGGCGGCAGATCGGGCCCTCTGTTTCCCTCAGAAGGGAATCACCTATGACAATGACCCTCATTTTTTTCTTAGCTGAGGCAGTTGTAATACGTGGGGCTGTCTGACTCGTCCTGGGCAACCCCCTGGATGGAGCTTCACCTACACCCACATCCTCTGTGGCCAGTCCCTCATATTCCAGAGCCCCGTATCTGTTGCCTAAGGGCAACTGGGCAGGTGAGGGAGGCCAGGAGTGGACTCGCTTGCCCCCCCGAGCAGGGACCTGATTCCATTCCCCCCATCTCTTAGGTCCCCTCTTTCTGCTCTGTGGCAAGAGGGTAGGGGGTTCTCTGCTTTGCGTGGAGCCGCCTCCTGCTGCCTCTGCCTCAGGGAGGGCAGGGTGCTGCTCCACCAGTCGATCTCCCTCTCACACTCCCAGATGCTCCTCAACCTCTCCACTTCCTCTTTCAGCTCTGCCACCAGGCTGAGCAGATCATTCACCTGCTTGCACCAAACACAGCCGCTGTCTCTGCTGTCCTCTGATACGAGCGCCAGGCTCAGGCACTCCCTGCAGCCAGAGACCTGGACACCTGCGTTCTTCCGTGGGGCCTCCGTCTGGGTCCCCACACTCCTTCTAGCAACAGCTTTACCACAGGTGGTAACCATGGCTAGAATATCTCCTGGATAGGCGATGCCCACTGCTTGAGTTGCCAGGAGGGGCTGCTGCGCCCTGCCTGTCCCCTTCCCCGCTCGCCCTGCCTGCGCGAACTGCTGCGCAAACTGCTGTGCCGCTCCCGGTACTCCAGTACCTCCAGTACTGTGTTCAGTTTTGGGCCCCTCACTACAAGAAAGACACTGAGGTGCTGGAACATGTCCAGAGAAGGGCAATGAAGCTGGGGAAAGGTCTAGAGAACAAGTCTTATGAGGAGCGGCTGAGGCAGCTGGGGCAGTTTGTCCTGGAGAAGAGGGGGCTGAGGGGGGACCTTATTGCTCTCTACAACTACCTGAAAGGAGGTTGTAGTAAGACAGGTGTTGGTCTCTTCTCCCACGTAACTAGCAATAGGACGACAGGCAGTGGCCTCAAGTTGTGTCAGGGGAGGTTTAGATTAGATATTAGGAAAAATTTCCTTACTGAAATAGCTGGCTGCCCAGGGAAGTGGTGATGTCACCACCCCTGGAGGTGTTCAAAAACATGTAGATGTGGCAGTTTGGGATATGGTTTAGCCGTCATGGTGATGTTGGGTAGATGGTTGGACTTGATGATCTTAGAGGTCTTTTCCAACCTATGATTCTATGATTCCATGAAATACTGCTTTCTTATTAGCTGAGCCAAACATTTCCAAGTACCAACAGAAAAACATATGGTTGCAGGTCTTCATGTATGCACAGAGAAAGACTCAAGGGCAGGAATTGAGTCCTAGTCCCAAGAATACTGAGGCATATCAGGAGGACACATTCCTCAGTTAAAGCATGAGTAACAGAACCGTCAAGTTTGAAAGGGACTCCTGAAATCATCTTGTCCAACCACACACTCAAAACAGGGTGAATTTCAATGTTTGGTCAGGTTGCTTATGTTGCTGCCTTTTCAGCTTCTCCAAGAATGAATGTTCTGTAGTGTCCCTGTGCAATCCACTGTAGTATTCAACTGCCCTCATGGTGAGATTCATTTCTTAATATTTAGCCAGATATTCCTTTATAATTGTTGCTTCCCCAAATGGAGTTTGACTTTATTGTTCTCCATAACTAGCCAAAATGTAGCTGAAGACAGATTGTCAAGACTATTAAGATTATTAACCTTCTTTTCTTGCAGCTAAACAAACCCAGCTCGCTTAACCTGTCCTCATGCATCCTGTGGTTCAGCACACTGAACAACCCAGTGGCCCCCCACAAGGCAGCCTCCTGTTTGTCTGCTTTGTAATGGCATAGCTCCAAACTGGACATAGTAGTCCAGGTGCAGACTCATAAATGCCAGACAGAAGGGAATAACCATTTTGTTTCACCTATTGACTGTGATGCTGTTAATTCTTGCTTTTTTTTTACACTTTACATATACTTATTTTGCAAGTGATAAGGTTATTTTGCCTCTTCTAGACATGATAATGGTGAACCTAGTTTCTCTGTCCATAGTCATACAGCTTTTATCTCTGTTTCCAAAATAAAATTGGTCTGGGTCACAGTGTTCTCAAATTCTTTTCGCATACATGTCTGTACATCCCTAGATACCAACAGTGTATTAGCCAATGGGTCACTCCTTTATTACAATGACATTAATTTTGTGAAGTTTAGAAGTAGTTATCAGAAATATCTCTTCTCTTTTCCTCTGCTTCTGCAAAGGGATTAGATTTTGAGTCCAGGTGAGCTGTCAGATGTGATGTGAATTTTAGGATGTTCAAATCAAAACTCAAAATTTTCAGGTCAGATCCCATTTTAATAGGAACCTAAGTGAACTGAATCATCTCTATCACTTCAAAGAAACTTTAGCATTCCTTGCAGGTGCCCTCTAGTAGGGTCTTTAGCACACACTGTTTATGTGAAAGCAGATATTTGTTGTCTTGAAGAGGCTGAGTTATGCCTCGGTGCTGTGAACGTGCTAGAAGCAATGAACTGTGAATCCACCAATGCCCAGGTGGAAAGGGAAAAGAAGTAATGACAACAATTAACAAAGTTAGCAGAATTTCTCCTCTCCCTGCTTAACTTTGGAAGAACATATAACTTCTGAATATTTATGGAAAAAAAAGAAGAAAGAGGGGGGTAAAAAAAAAAAGTTGCGGTTGAAATACTCATCTGTGGTGTGGATAAGAGAAGGTTAAGAAAAAGATGGTTAAAGTCTCTCTTTTTATAATTTGAAGAAGGGATTCACAAGGTGCATGAATGTCCTAGACAGCAAGTCTGGCATTGGCTGGTTTCTCTCCTTCTCCTGTTGGATCTACCTAAACTTTGAGCAAATAACTAAAAATTAATTTTGTCAGTGGAGAGACAGAAGCGCGCTGACTGCATAGTGTACTGGTTCTGGATGGGATAGCTAAGAGATGTGACATAATGTCACAGCTTTGTTTGGTTTGAAGTCTCAGCTTTGAGACTCTGCAGGGATAATATTTTATTTTTTCTTTGAAATATTCCACTGTAAATCTGAGAGACTTTATTGATAAAAATCTATTGAAACTAATTTGTGCTCACAAAAAAATTTAGTTCTGACAGGTCAAAAATTTTTAACTGAAAAAGTTTTTTAGAAAAGCCACCCTCATTCATTTTAACTACAAAATTTACTTCTGAAAGCATTCTACCTTTGGTGCTCGTGTTGCAGTCATCCCAGCAGAATAAAGTTACATATAGCTTGGACTTGCCTCAGCACAGAGTAAAAATCTGAGCAAGAGGCATAGTGAATGGGTATATCAGTAGTTTACAGCTCAGAGAAAACTGTATGTCACAGGAGTGAAGGTATTCATACCTCTGAACTCTGCAGTTGAGAAGAGCAGGAGTTGTGGATTGTTGTAAATGTTTTTTCCTGAAAATTTCTTGGTTTGAGGATACACATTTATGAGGGAACCAAACATGCTACAGATTTTGCTGTATCAGGAGTATCAGACTTTTTATTGCTTCATAAAACCAAAATTAAAGCAAGAGGAGAATCACTTGTACTCTCAACCTTGCATGTACCCTTTAGCAAAAGAACTACTCAACTGCTTTATAATAATATTTGTAACTTAATTTTAATTTAATTTAAAATTTTTAATTTAATTTAATTAATTAATCTTTTTAATTTAATTTAAGTTTTAATTTAATTTTATATGTATTATGTATTTCATTTTCTGTGGGAATATATATATATATAGTATTTTCCTTGGGTTAAGCATCATACAATTAAGGTATATTTTAAGTTTTGATAGCTGTGTTAAATAGAAGTAATTTAAAATACTGAAATATATCCGTGTCATTTTCACTACTTCTCACTGCAAATTCCTTTTGTTCTTTGTCTGCAATGACACGACAATTAACTGTTTTCAAGTTTTGTAATGTCTAGGAAGTGCTAATCTATTTCATTTCTTATCCTTTGAGTTCCTTTGAAATAATTTTCTACATCTTTTTTTATATGACACTAATGTAGAAGAATTTTATTTCATTGTGTTACTTACGCAGTCACTAAAGTAATGATTTTTTACTGATGGTAGTAAAGATTGGTTTATTCAGTCCCGTTTTTGCAAAAGGGTAAGAAACATCTTGCAATATATCTGATCACTTCTGTTCCATCTTTCCTTTATTAGTTTCATTACACTTTCTAATCTTTCTCTTGTATACTAGAGAACTAAAGCTAAAAAAAATAATCAGACATTCCGAATACAGAGCTATTTCTTTTTTATCCTAGTTTACTATGGCAGGAGCATGCGAGATGTTACAATACATCTAGGACCTAACTCTCCTGTCTTCTCTGTTACTCAGTTTTTCAGCCAAGCAAAACCAAGGGGAACAAAATAGTGTATTTTGAATCAGTATTATACAGAGTCATAAAAATATGAGTTGGAAGGGATGTATGGTGGTCAGATGTTCCTGTCTCCTACTTTGAGCAGGGCTGTTGTTCACCTTGAATCAGTTTAGCAGTGGCTTTGTCTAGCCACATCTCAAACTCCAAGCAATCTTTCTAATATTCATTTTGAAGCTCCCAAGCTGGAATTTGTAACTGCTGCCCTTGTTATACCTCCTGATACCATGAAGAAGACACCAACAATGAACGCAACATTCCAGATCCAGCCTCACCAATGCCGAGCAGAGTAGGCTGACAATTCCCTTCAGTATTCTACTCACACTTTGTTCATACTGTTCAGATACGCGGTATATGATGTGTATCTTACAGTAAGAGAGCACTGCTGTCTCATATTCAGCTTAGTATCAGCTGGGATCCCCAAGTCCATTTTTGCAGAACTGCTACTAACTCTCAAGGTCCCCTGAAGTTCTATCAACTGACATGTGACTCACTCCCTCTAATGTAGCATAATGCACAAATTTTCTAAGAGTGCACTCTGTCTCATTTCCAGATCGTGCAGAAAAAAAGTGCACATCCAGCATGGCCTGTGCTCACAGCAGTGCCATTACTTCTGATCTCCTTCAACTAGATGTAATCATACCATTTTCACTTCCAGTTCATAAAGTAACAACCAGGTCAGCTCAGCTCTGGAGTAATTAATATGCTCATTTCTTGTCCGCCAAACACCAGATTTTTTCATGTGTTTTGCAGCTAACTTTGATGCCTAAACTTTATGAACATCCTCTCAGCTTCCTGCATGTATACTAGTCCTTGATGGGAATGAATGAGGTTTCCACTATCAAAACATCTCAGGGTATTATCACAATGAATGGACAATAAAGAGGGTTTCTGAACTGAACAGCAGTATAAAACGCAGAGAGGTTTCCCAGACCAAAGTCACTGTTGGCACTGTTTATAGTATCATAGAATCACAGAACAGTTTGTGTTGGAAGGGACCTTTAAATGTCATCTAGTTCATCCCCCTGCAATGACCGGGGACATCGTCAACTAGACCAAGTTGCTCAGAGCCCTGACGAACCTGACCTTGAATGTTTCCGGGGATGGGGCATCTACCACCTCTCTGGGCACCCTGTTCCAGTGTTTCACCACCCTCATTGTAAAAAATTCCTTCCTTACATCTAGTCTGAATCTACCCTCCTTTAGTTTAAAACCATTACCCCTCATGTTATCACAACAGGCCCTGCTAAAATGTTTGTCCCCATATTTCCTATGAGCCCCCTTTAAGTACTGAAAAGTTGTAACTAGGTCTCTCTGAAGACTTCCCTTCTCCAGGCTGAACAGCCCCAACTCTCTCAGTCTTTCCTCATAGCAGATATGTTCCATCCCTTGGATCATTTTTGTGGTGCTCCTCTGGACCCACTCCAACAGGTCCTGTGCTGAGGGCTCCAGAGCTGGATGCAGGACTCCAGATGGGGTCTCACCAGAGTGGAGTAGAGGGGCAGAATCCCCTCCCTCGACCTGCTGGCCACGCTGCTTTTGATGCAGCCCAGGGTATGGTTGGCTTTCTGTGCTGTGAGCCCAGAAAACAAACTACTGTTATAGGCTCCCACTGTTGATTTACAAAAATAAGGAAGAGACTCTAGATCTAGACCAGATCTTTTGCTGCATCAGCTTAATGCATCTACGAAGCAGAAGAAATTTCTGGAAAAGAAGTAACTTTATATCTTGAATCTGGGATAGGCATAAGTGCGGCAAATCCTAAGTAAAAGGAAGAGTTTTATGAAGATCCATCCCACTTGGTGGGTGAAGGAAGAGGTGATCTTTTTTGATTGTCTGCACGGTATCTATCACTCACGGCAATGACTGCAGATGCTTGATTAAAAAAAACCCAAAGCTTTACTTGGAGTTCAGTGAGATTACAAAAGATGGTATCTTTGCAACTTCATAACACTACTTTTAGCGAGTGGGGTTAAAATGGATACTGATTTGGGGAAACTTACAGTAGACTACAAAATATAGCACACTGACAAACTTACAACATCACTACCTGTATGTGTCCAGAATTTCAGAGACAGAGAAATAAAGGAAAACAACAAGAAAGATAAGAGATATCACCACCCTTGGATCCAGCGACAACTTCTGCTGGTGGTCAGGGTCCTCTGGTTGTGGGGGTACACCTGCCTACAACAGCATTACTTATACACAAAAGTTACAAAAGCCCCACCTAATACAATTATTCCACCTATCTTATGCATATTCACTATGTAGCGCAAGTAAGGTCGTCTGTGCTTGTGCAGGGATTGTGCTGAGCCAGCAAAGTCATCTGCGCCTGTGCAGGGGTCCCAGAGGGTCTGTGGTGGTCGTATGGGCAGGAAGACCGCTACTCGCTTTATCCTTTTATGGTCATGCATCATCTGAGGACACCAGAGTCCTTGTCATTCTTGCCAACTCCTTGTTTCACAGTCTCACAGCAGATGTAAGTCCTTGGTCGAGCAAGTTGTAACCATTAGATGTTCCTTATTTTGGAGCACTGGCTGCTATTCTACAACATTTCAGAGATTGCCTTCAACACTTCTTGGGAGAGGGGTACTGTTGTGCTTAGTGGGGGGGGGGGGGGGGGAGGCGGGGCTAGGTGGTCTCATGGTCCACTCCTGCTTACTTGGTATCTCAGAGGGAGAGAGGTGAGCTTCACAAGTTGACACCCTGTCTCTGCAGGATTCTGCTCATCTGCCCCAGTCCCTCACCAAAATGATGAAGTTCCCAAAGCACAATGCCTGATTTAGCAGTTTGCTTAATTCAAGTGTCTCTCTCTCAAGACAATTATTCATTTTGATCTGGGGCTCTACGTATGGCGATAAATTCTGGGAAGGATTTAAGACCGTTTTCTTTTCCCTAGTTTGCCTGCACATCTACCTATATCCATTGTACAGATGCCCTATAAAGGACTGCATATTCTGATGCTATAAACAGTGCTTATAATTTTGCCTCTGCAATTTGGAGCATTGCTACATACACTTCCTCTCCTGGATCCAACTACTAGAGAAGTGTTGCTGAAAGTAGTGGAAGCACTTGCCTAGAAAGTCTTACAATTGGACCAAAAGAAAAAAAATCCTTCTGTTTATTACTTAACCTTTTCTAAAATATATATTTATTAGGTGAAATGATACCTGTTCTTGAGCTGAACATTTTTACCCAGGGATGTGGTAAGAAGCCAGTTCTTCTGTTTTGGTCTCTGAGGCCTCTTAAAAACAAGGTAGGAGTGAATACCTGCTACGCACTTTGGTGTAACAGCATATGATGATCAGTGGAGCTCAGGATATAATTTCATATGCTCTTTTATCCCATATTATGTCCTCCTAGCTTCTTACCGTTTATATTTCAGTTGAAACTCAAAATCAAACACATAAATCAAATTGCTTGTATTCCCTGTTGACATTTTACTCCTATTATTCCAAATCAACTGTGTCACTTAATTATTAGATTTGTCTGCATTATCCTTAGATGCTTGCATTCAAATACTTTTTTTCTTAATAATTATCT
The DNA here is from genome assembly GCF_030867145.1 of Opisthocomus hoazin. Lineage (NCBI taxonomy): Eukaryota > Metazoa > Chordata > Aves > Opisthocomiformes > Opisthocomidae > Opisthocomus > Opisthocomus hoazin. The sequence goes on along the minus strand of NC_134416.1, from coordinate 33,623,112 downwards.
AATGCAATATTTTATTTTTCTTAACCCTTTAGTTCAATTTAAAAGAAGAACACAATTTTTCAGCAAATTTATTCTAAAATTGAGGCTGATAAACTATTCAGGAATCCCCCGATTGATAATCTAGTTAGGTCACCATCATGGTTTAACCCCAGCCAGCAACAAAGCATCACACAGACACTCGGTCACTCCCCCGGGGTGGGATAGGGGAGAGAATCAGAAGATTGAAAGCAAGATAAATGTGTTGACATAAAGACAGTTTAATATGTAAAGAAAAAGCTGTGTGCACAAGCAAAGCAAAACACTATTTCCCATTGGCAGGCAGTACATCTCCAGGAAAGCAGGGCTTCATCACACGTAATGGTTACTTGGGAAGACAAACGCCATCACTCTGAATGTCACCCCCTCCTTCTCTTTCCCCCAGCTTTATATGCTGAGCATGACGCCATATGGTACGGAATATCCCTTTGGTCAGCTGGGGTCAGCTGTCCCGGCTGTGTCCCCTCCCATCTTCTCGTGCACCTCCAGCCTGCTCACTGGTGGGGTGGTGTGAGAAGCAGAAAAGGTCTTGACTCTGCATAAGCACTGCTCAGCAATAACAAAAACATCTCTGTGTTATCAATACTGTTTTCAGCACAAATCCAAAACATAGCTCCACAGTAGCTGCTATGAAGAAAATTAACTCTATACCAGTTAAAACCAGCACAGTCATCAATTAGGTAAGGAATGTCTGGTCTAGGATGGAAACCACTAGTGCCTGCTATATTGAGTGGAGGGTGTGTATTTTTGACCCATCTGTGGCGTCACATAGAGCAACTGAGCTTGAATGGCACCTCTGCGGATCATCTAGTCTAACGCCTGTTCAAAGCAGGGTCAGCTACAACAGGCTGACCAGGACTCTGTCCAGCTGGGGTATGAGCATCTCCAAGGATGGAGACATGATATTGTCATCTGGCTGCACCCTGCGTTTAACAAATGGCAGCACTGCAGGCCCAGTACCATAGCTGAGAAGTCCGTGTATGTTCTAGTCAATACCATCCCATAAAAGACACCTGAGCTTGTTATGTAGTGCTACTATAATAATAACATGGTTTAGAAGTTTTGATACCTCAAAAGATAAGGCTGTGTCAGTGAAGGGTTGCTCACAGGCTAATTGCTTTCTCTTTCTGGTAGCAGTTAATTAGCCTTCAATAATTGTAGTTTTGGAGCTAGCTGAAGAATTTGTGCATGATGCAGACAAACTTTATATACATATATTCTCTGTATAACTTTCCAGTACTCCCTTAAAAAAAAATTCCACTTGCAGAATAGACTTATGCTACATACCTAGCATGGAAGAACGGTGGAAGTGGTCCTCAGGTGGTGGTGATGACAAGTACATATCCTGTACAGGTTGTTTCGTGTCACTAGATGGGTTCTGCTGTTATGTGCTCTGTAGCACCTCCACGGTGTCTCTTCCTTCCTCTGGGCCTGCTGCTTACAACCAGTGATGCAGATTTGCTGCTGTTCACAAGTCCTATATAACACACTAGATGCACCTTAAGAAATTAAGAAGATTCTTGTACGTGTTATTGTGAACAATTCTCAGGGATGGTTTCTATACTTACAGAAACTTCCCCCACAATTAGTGGAGATAAATGGAAGACATGCTATCAGCTTCAGGGACTCTTTGTTTCTAGAAGCCTTAGAAGCCAGTAGGTTTTCTTTCAGAAAAGGTTTTGGGGTTTTTTTTATTACAGTATGAGTGAAAATGAAACAACAAAAAGTCTTAGGGCATCAATACAGTAGGCATTGTTCAAATTTATGGGGAAGTAGGAGACTCTGTCTCACAGGATTATTGTCTCTGATGCTAATCTGGCAGAAAGATCCATCTCTCTTTGCCCTTAATGTGAAATGTTGATACTTCAGCTTTCTGTCACAGTCAATTCAAGTGGAGCCCGATACAGATACACACATCTGTGTAAACTGTTCTTTGTTTTGTTTTCTAGGACAATTAAGTAAAAGCCTAATAGATGAACACAATTACTCAAAATTAATTACTTTCAGGCTGTTTAAATCATGAAAGATTCACTATTTGTATCTGTTGCTACATTAGGATTTTTTTTTTTTGTCAGCAGAAGTACCTAAGTATCTCTCCAAAGTACAACATTGCTCTTTTTATAAAAAATTGTAAATATTTTTTATTCTAATCAATTGTACTTTTCATTAATCTTTAAATACAAGGTATTTTTAATTTTAACTACAATTTGTACTGAACTTCTTTCTGAAAATTCATGTAATGGAATGCCACTGCGCAATACAGTCTGACATTAATACTGAAAAGACTTTATGACAAAGCGTAAGACTCATTTTCTAGCAGCAGCTCAGGAATGTGAACACATTGAGATGTTATTTCAAATCTCTGGTAACTAGATTTTACATTAATTATTCGAACAGTGAAGAAAGCCATTTCTCTGTATTGCTAACATGTGAAAGATCTGTTACTTATTTGCTTTAAGCCATAAAGAACTTGCTTTGTAGGAGTAACCCTTGCAGTTGCACAAGAAGTTGTGAACTCACCTTAATTTTGGCTGTCCAAAAGTCAAGTTTATAAATCATCCTGGTTATCTCCTTCTGTAATCACTGGAAAGGGAATGAGAGGTGTCACCAAAGAATGATTGATTTCCCCCAGAAATCCGTATTATGATCACATTAATTAAATATTCTTTATGGCCAAAGTTACATGAGATGAATCCAAACACTTGTTGCTAGTACCAAAGAATGTGAATAAGAAAGACTGCTGTCTGCTGAACAGATCTTGTAAGGCTGGATAAGCAATCTGATATTCTGCCAAACTAGAGTTCTATGGTAGTTTATGCTGGCTTTTGGATATTCAGCTTAGAAAGGGAGGCACTGTGCTCTGGAGGCACATCTCTCCCTATTGACTCTAAGCAGATCGTTGACGTCTTAGTTTTGATGTCTTACTTTAACACAGCTTACACTAAATGAATGCCATTCACAAGGTCTAGAAGATCTGCTGGCTGTTTGGCTATTGTTGTTGCTCTTGGGTTCAGGGCACTTCCCTATTGGTAGAAAGCAATTAAGAGCTAGAATATTTGCCTGAGCCTGTGTTTTTCCAGAGATGGCTTTACAGTTACGAATTCCATACCTTTTTAGTGTGAAGAGTCCCCACACCTGTCTAATACATGGAACATTAGCAACTGTTAGGATATCTAATTCAAGTGGATGCCAGAAGATTCTCTGCATTTTACTGCTATCATGGCAAGTGCGTAAAATTACTGCAGTGTTGAAAAAGGATTTGTTAAAAGAAAAACCAAAACCTTCACAGTGTTGAATTTTATTACGGGCTTCACATTAGAAGTCACCAGAAATAAGCTTAGCACCTGCGTTAAGGGACGAGTAGGAAAAGTACGATGCCAATGAATGCAAAAATGATATATTAGTTCATCAGACGAGTCTTAAAAATTCACAGTTGAAGGTATGAGAATGCTGACCTAGAACAGATTGAGATTAATGACATGTGGCTCTGCTATTGTATTGATCAGTGCCTGTGGCTATTTAGGAGATGATAAAACACACAACATTGATTAAGGCTACTGGTAAAGTGTTTTAGATGTCAAAGCTGCAGTACTTTTCTTAAAGCTCAAAATAGCCTTTAATTAGGTGTATACAATAGAATGTGTGTATAAACACATGCATACACATGGTTAAAATACTTCAGAACAACTGGCAAGAACATTGGTTTAGTAGTACAAAGCAATTAAGGTTTATTACAGGTCCTTCACTATTATTTCGGCAAGCTGTCACGTAACTGGTAGGCTATACAGCAACTTTTATTATAAAATTACCAAAATATTATATACATGGAGGACCAAGCATTTTAACTCTAATTGTATAGAGACTTGGGGAAAGAAAGGATATTAAAATGTCTGTTTGTTACCTGAGAGATCTGTTTCACAGATAGAATCTTCCTGGGGGAAAAATAAACACCTGAACTCATTACTGGCACAGCAGAAATTGCTGAAATCTTGAAGAGATTTAAGAGAAAAGGAGTAAAACATGAAGGAGGTATAAGAAAATAAACATCTTCACCATGCAGAGAACTAACTATAGTAACATTGCACACACTTTGGCAAAATATCATTGGGCTTGTAAGACATAATTGCAATTTCCGGAAGTCACAGCAATTACCTCAGAAATGAATGTCAGCTTTGTAGAATGTACCAGGAAGAAACAATAGTGCTGGTGCAAGCACACAAATGTGCTGTGAATTTCCTAGGGATTGGTTTTATCTAGTTTTCAAAATTCCAGAAGTTTCTATTCTGTTTCTTCTTAGAGCAAATAGACTCTTGATACGGTCCTGGTCAGAGCAATAACCAAATGCTGGGACAGCACTACCATACACTCAGTTCGTTCACAGACTGTATCGAAATGTACAAGAAAATGAGAAGTTCAGAAGGGGTATATTCCGCATGCAGAAGATGTTTCCTAGTGTAAAAAGTGGAACTGTAACCTCCTTAACTGAGTCGCTTTTGTTCAGGCATTTTTTACCGTTCACAGAGATCCTTTAAGCAGGATATACAACTTAAATGATCAAAGCAATTATTTATTGTCTCATATACACAGATGATAGCTACATCATGCTACTAGGCTTAGCACTAATTTGCTCACTGTGCTGATGAGACACCAGGTGAGTCTCTGTTGGCCAGGGAGTCATCAGTCAGCTGCAGAAGTGCTGCCTCTTTACTCCTTGCAAAAGGCTGATCCTCAGTCTTGCTAAGTGCCCATCTTCTGATTTTCTTTATTTCTTCTGATTGCTTTTTTTCTTAGGACTTTATTCCTCAAGAAAACTTGTCAGTCATTTTTCTGGTTTTTGGTGGTTTTTTTTTCTTCTTTGAATCCTTGACTTGGTAACTATTATTGTCTCAACAATTTTACTCCTGTCTGTGTTTTTGCTTTTCCTGTCTTGCTCGGCTAGAACTTTTGTACTTTGTCACACCTCACCAACAATTTTCTCTGACAGAAAGCCACCCAGCTGTGCTACACAAAACTGGGCTTTTGGTCACAGACAGATGAACCCCTTGGCCATGGGTTACAGGGTCTTACAAATTTGTGCTTCCTTATCTGGTAACTTGATCAATGTCATGTGCAGACCTCCATTTGGATTGAGGACACATATATATTCCTGAAATTGTCTCAGTTCCTTTCCAGCTTCCTTCTCCTAACTCCACTGTCTAACATTCAGCCTGGCAAAAGTCCAGACATACATCTACAATACTGCTTTGTGAACAGTGTAATCTAAATCATAGGTGGATGAATAAAAATGTGATAAAAGATGTTGTGTTTCTTTTTTGGTTTTGGTTTTTTTTTTTTTCTTTTATTATTACATGCAGGGCATAAAAATTATACCTGTCAAAAAGAAAATGTCAGCATCTGCTCTTGTTACATCATTTTCTTTCTTCTGTGTGTACCCATTAAATAAGTCTTTCTGCAAAAACATCGGGAATTTTTTAGGTTGGTCAATTCTGCCCATTGAAATAAATAAAGTAAAATTTTTTAGTTACTGCTATGGAATGGTCACTGGACGGTTTCATCAGTTCCCAATATCTAAATGCCAAGAAGGGGGAAGAAATAATGAAAACCTAAAACTTGATATTTTTGATCATAAAAGGTAGTAGTAAGGACCAGGGTAGAAAAGAACTGCAATATAAGTGTTTATGTTTTAAAGTCTATATCAGAAGTGTCACCCTAAAGTCTTTGTATATTCTGTGTACGGAATGATTTAATATAGAAAAGATTACTTGTGCCCTGTAGTAGAGATCTAAGGTGGATCAGATGAATTACACCCTCAACTGGCAGATCACAGAATCACAGAATCACAGAATAGTAGGGGTTGGAAGGGACCTCTGTGGGTCATCTAGTCCAACCCTCCTGCCGAAGCAGGGTCACCTACAGCAAGCTGCACAGGACCTTGTCCAGGCGGGTCTTGAATATCTCCAGAGAAGGAGACTCCACAACCTCCCTGGGCAGCCTGTTCCAGTGCTCCACCACCCTCAGAGGGAAGAAGTTCTTCCTCATGTTCAGACGGAACTTCCTGTGCCTCAGTTTGTGCCCATTGCCCCTTGTCCTGTCACTGGACACCATTGAAAAGAGCTTGGCCCCATCCTCCTGACACCCACCCTTCAGATATTTGTAAGCATAAATTAGGTCCCCTCGCAGTCTTCTCTTCTTCAGGCTGAACAAGCCCAGCTCCCTCAGCCTCTCCTCGTAGGGGAGATGTTCCAGTCCCCTCATCATCCTTGTAGCCCTCCGCTGGACTCTCTCCAGTAGCTCTTCATCTTTCTTGAACTGGGGAGCCCAGAACTGGACACAGTACTCCAGATGGGGCCTCACCAGGGCAGTGTAGAGGGGAAGGAGAACCTCCCTCCACCTGCTGGCCACACTGCTCCTAATGCACCCCAGGATCCCATTGGCTTTCTTGGCAGCCAGGGCACACTGCTGGCTCATGGTTAACCTGTCGTCCACCAGGACACACAGGTCCCTCTTCGCAGAACTGCTCTCCAGCAGGTCCACCCCAAGCCTGTACTGATGCATGAGGTTGTTCCTCCCCAGGTGCAGGACCCTGCACTTGCCCTTGTTGAACCTCATCAGGTTCCTCTCTGCCCAGCTTTCCAGCCTATCCAGGTCACGCTGAATGGCAGCACAGCCTTCTGGTGTATCTACCACACCTCCCAGTTTGGTGTCGTCAGCATACTTGCTGAGGGTACATTCTGTAGTTGCTAAGCCACTCTCCATCATATTTGAAAAGCCATGGCAGGCAAGAAAATTCCCCAGTGACTGGAAAAAGGGAACCATCACATCCATTTTTAAAAAGGATTAAAAAGAGGACCCTAGGAACTACTGACCAGTCAGCCTCGCCTCTGTGCCCCATAAGATCATGGAACAATTACCCCTGGAAGCTGTTTCAAGGCATTAGGAAGACAGAGAGGTAATCAGAAGCAGCCAGCATGGCTTCACCAAGAGAAAGTCATGCCTGACTAATGTAGTGGCCTCCTGCAATGGAGTGACTGTAGTTGATGGGTAAGGGCAGAGCAACTGATGTCTCCTACCTTGATTTCTCTTTGACACTGTCCCATACAACATTCTCACTTCCAAATTGGAGAGGTATGGCTTGGATGGATGTATGGTTAGATGGATAACGAATTGCCTGGATGACCACATCCAAAGAGTGGCAATCAATGACTCAAAGTCCAGATGGATGTCTGTAACTAGTGGTGTCCCTTAGGGGGACCAATACAATCCAACGTATTTATTAATGACACAGACAGTGGAATTGAGTGCATCCTCAGCAAGATTGTGGATGACACCAAGATGAGTGGTGTAGTTGATGATACACTTGAGGGATGGGATGTCATCCAGATGGACCTTGATAGGCTTGAGAGGTAGGCCCATGCAAACCTTGTGAAGTTTAACATGACAAGTGTAAGGTCCTGCATCTGACAAGTGTAAGGTCCTGCATCTGGGTCAGGGCAATCCCCAATATCAGTACAGACTGTGGGATGAATGGATTGCAAGCAACGCTGCAGAGAAGGACTTGGCGATACTGGTGTATGAAAAATTGGACATGAGCTAGTACTGTGTGCTTGCAGCCCAGAAAGCAAATCATGTCCTGGGCTACATAAAAAGAAGCATGGCCAGCAGGTCAAGGGAGGTGATTCTGCCCCTCCACTTTGCTCTCATGAGACCCCACTCCAGCTCCGGGCCACCAGCACAAGCAAGACATGGACCTGTCAGAGTGGGTCCAGGGGAAGACCAAGAAAATGGTGTGGAATCGAGACTGCGCTCTCGATATTTCGTAAACTATACCTTTAAATGTGAAGCAAGAGAATTTTACATCAATCATGATAAAAAGTATGTATGACTACAGTCACTCAAACTCCACCTTAAAGGCAGAAAGGATATAAAAATAGCCACGGAAATGGGGGATTTTTGGAGAAGAAGATCTTCGGAGGAAAAGAAGGTAACACCGTGAGCAAGTCAAGGGAAACTCCACCTCAGACTGCCTCCGACAGCCGGGATCGGCCGACGGGCTGAGCCTTGCTTCTCTACCCCTTGGGACACCTTGGGTGAGACTTCAACTAAGCGCTTTTCGCGGGAATAGTTACTCCCTAATGTTTATAGCCAGGCTGTATTATTTATAAACTTTTCACGCGTTTTATATTTGCACGTGCTTTCTTGTAGACAGTGACTATCACCGGCAATTCAAAAAACCTATATATCTGTTGCACAAATAAAACTGCACTAAGTAGCCAGTTGTCACAGTTTCTCACTGAACGCGACCAAATGCGGCCATGCCAGTTCATGAGCATGACTGGACTGAAGGTGCAGACTGCTATGAGTGTATCCAGAATCGTGGTAGTTTAATATACATATTAAACGTGACTGGACTGGTAGTGGCAAATTGGACATCATTCAGAATTTAAACCTAGCTGCACCTAGCCTCTCACTCCGGTGAACAGCGTTAGAAAGCAAGGGGGTTTATTTTCTGCCAAATTAACACGACAAATGGTCAGAGGGCTGGAAGATCTCTTCTATGAAGAAAGGCTGAGAGAGTTGGGTTTGTTTAGCCTGGAGAAGAGCAGGCTCTGGGGAGACCTTTTCATGGCCTTCTAGTACTTTAAGTGGGCCTATAAGAAAGATGAAGAGAGACTTTTTTGCCAGGGACCATAGTGACAGGACAAGGGATAATGGTTTTAAACTGTAAGAGAGTATGTTGGGGGAACCACGGCCATGTGGTGAGCCCTCCAGATACACTGAGTCTGACTCCTGATAGCCTATAATGGAGCAGGCATCAAGGTCACAATGAGGCCTGCATTAACCGTGATTAGCAAAAAAACCAAGATCCTGAGGAGGGGTTTGATGTGTGTCACACGAACCAGAGACTGAGAAGTACGCGTGAACGGCGCGTGGACAGTGCATGCATCCAATCGCGTTAGAGCTATCGCGTGGCAAGGAACTATATAAACACGGGTTTGTAGCGCAATAAACTGGCTTTGTCTGATCATATTGATCGTATGAGGAGTCCTTAATCCCGCCGCGACAACTGGCGCCCGACCAGGGACCCTCAAATCAGCGCTGGACCAGAGCCAGCGGGAAGCCGGCGACGGAGGGTGTGGAGGCCGGCCGAAGGCGAGTGCTGCCCCGGCACTCGGAAAAAAAAAATGCCAGCATACGTTGAGGGAAAACCTGCCCTGATCAAGCAGGCGGCTGGGGAGGAGATGGGGATCACACTGACCCGGAAAGAGTCGGCAGTGGAAAAACTCCTCCAACATGTCCTTTCTACTAGAGGGTTACAATATGACTCACTTACCTTGAAGACTCTGTTGCTTTGGGCACAAAGTGACTGGATCCCCACAGTGGAAAGACTGTGGGAAGAAGTTAGCGCGGGATCCAAGGAAGTGAGTAAATTCTCTACGGTGTGGAGACTGATTTATGAGACGCTGAAAGAAATGAGAGACGAAAGGAGGGCGCTGGCGCTGTGTCTGGGCTACCCGCTCCTGCTGCTGCTCGCCGCGCTCAGCCTGCTGGAGCACAAGTGGCGGCGGGAGCCGCGGCGCTGCGGGGAGCCCCCCGCCGCCGCCCCCGCCGGCCGGGAGCCGCGGTCCCGCGGGCGCCCGGCGGCAGCTGGTCTGTGTGTTCCGGGAACACCAGCGACGCAGACAGCAGAGGAAAGAGAACGAGCTCGAGAGTCGCAGGACAGTCAGATCGCAGAACTGGTTACAAAATTGGAAAAGTTGCAGGCGACAGGGCTGCCACCTCCGCCTGAACCGCCGTGGGGAGGGGGCTAAGAGAAATGGGGGGACGGGGCGAGGTGGGCGGCGGAGCGCGCCCCGATCCTGGGCTCCGACCCCGGGCTCGCTGCGCGGCTGCGGCGCGCACCCGCGGGGCGGGGCGCAGCACCCCCCGCCGCCGAGCGGGAAGTTCCGCGGGCAGCTGCCGGCGCCGTGCCCGCCCGGAGCGGCTCCGCAGCCGGCACCTCCCCACCCCAGCTCCGCGGGGGCGGCGCCGCGGCCGCCAAAGTTGCGGCGGGGCCGGGGGCCGAGTGCCCGCCGCCGCTGCCAGCCATCAAGGGGCTCGTTAAGGAAAAGAACGAGAAAGGCTCAGTGCTTTGCCTCGAGGCGCGAACGCGGCAGCGATGTTAGAAGCCGCGGGACGTGTGTTAGAGCAGGACAAGGCTACGGTCATGGCTGCCGCCGTAGGTGCAGCGATGCGACCGCTGGTCGCAAAACAAAAAAGAGGGAAACAGGAGAAAAGTTGTTTTAATCGCGACAAGAAGGGCCTTTCACAATTTTACCCGAGCTGGGTGAAAATGGGAGGGTTTTTTTTTCCCTCTGGAGTGCTTCAAAAACCCAGCTCCAGTATACACGAGGATTTCTCCATTGGCTTTTTTCTTTACAGGCTGCCTTTCGTGACTTGAACTGGGGCCTAATGTAAATACTAGTGTAGTAAATACCACGCTAGAGAGTTACTTTTTTTTGGTGTGATTAATATAAATTTAAGGCTTATTAAACTGACTATTGATGTGTTGTACTGAGTTTTGGAAGACTTAAGAAAAATTGCTCGATTTCATTAAGCAAAGCATCTTTTCTGTTGTTTAATGCTGATGTTTTAGTGGGAAATCTTTACCTGAGTCAAAGTTCTGCAACCAAGAACAGGGAGCTGTAATTAAAAGTTGTTTTAAAATGCAGTTCTTCTGGGCCCGGGTGGACTAGGGGCTCGGCGTGGAGCCCAGCTGCCAGGAGGGCAAAGCCGAGACTCCTTCAGGTTTCCAAAGAGGTCCGAGCAGACTGCATTAGAAATCTCCTGGCAATGCTTCAGTATCTATACGAAAAATGACACATACTCCACTTTTGCTGTAATTACTACTTGCTACTGTGGGAAACGACCTGAGTCAAATCCAGGCAATTAAGTTTGATGCATATTATATTTGATCCTATATGTATGTACAATCTTGATCATAATTGTTGAAAGATGCATGTGTCAGCAGTAATGTGTTTTATTATGCAATTGTTGTTGTTATTCAGAACAGATAATGGGCCTGCTTATGTTTCGAAGAGCTTCGCAAAGTTCTGTCAACAATGGGGGATTCGGTGAACAACGGGGATCCCTCATTCCCCTACGGGACAAGCAATAGTGGAGTGTGCACATGGCACGCTAAAAGCGCTGTTGCAAAAACAAAGAGGGGGAGAAATAGGCAGTCTGGCAGAACACGTTGCGCCTCACGGAGGGTCGGATCTCTCCACCGATTGTAGTACACCAGTTATCATCAGACACTAATCCACAGCAGTCTAGTCCAGTGAAGGTTAGGTAGCGGGATTTAATCACAGGAGAATGGAAGGGGCCTGTAGAGGTAAAACTAACCGGCAGAGGTTATGTTTGTATCCTTGCAGAGAACGGTCCAATTTGGGTGCCAGCAAGATGGGTAAGGCCTTGGATAGAGGAAAGGACCCAGAAACGAGGTGAGCCCACAAAAGCTCAAAGCGAGAGTCCAGAAGCGACTCCACCCATGGTTAACGATGCTACATAAGGGTAACAAAATTGTCTTAAACTTTTCAGTGTATTCAATGGATAGAGCAATTTATGCGACAACCCTTAGCCCTGCAGGAACCTGCGGAGCTAAGAGAACAGGCTTTTGCTGAATGGCTAGTGTTAGTAGAGAATTTAGAGCAGAAAATAATTGCTGTATTGCCTTTTAGAAGATTTAGACAGCTTAAGGCATGCAGTTTTACAAAACAGAGCAGCAATAGATTTTTTGATATTAGCGCATGGTCACGGTTGTGAAGGTTTTGTTGCGTGAACCTGAGTGATCACTCACAGTCCATCCATAGGCAATTGGCAGACTTGCAAAAAAATCTGAACGCTGTACAGGTAGAGTCTGGCCTTACGGATTGGCTGAAGCATCTTGGGATCTCAGGATGGCTTGCAGACCTGGTGCACCAAGGGATAACAATGTTCATTATGGTTGTTGTTATGCTGTTAACATTTAGTTGTGTTTTACAATGTATAAAGAAGGTAATGGCAAAGATGATGCAGGGTATCTGCATGGCTCAAAAACAAAAAGGGGGATTTGTTGGGGGAACCACGGCCATGTGGTGAGCCCTCCAGATACACTGAGTCTGACTCCTGATAGCCTATAATGGAGCAGGCATCAAGGTCACAATGAGGCCTGCATTAACCGCGATTAGCAAGAAAAACAAGATCCTGAGGAGGGGTTTGATGTGCGTGGCTGATAGCGTCACATGAATCAGAGACTGAGAAGTACACGTGAAGGGCATGTGGACAGTGCATGCATCCAATCACGTTAGAACTATTACGTGGCAAGGAACTATATAAACACGGGTTTGTAGCGCAATAAACTGGCTTTGTCTGATCATATTGATTTTATGAGGAGTCCTTAATCCCGCTGTGACAAGAGTAGATTTAGATTGGGGTCCAGAGAACAAGTCTTATGATGAGCAACTGAGGGAACTCGGGTTGTTTAGCATGCAGAAAAGGAGGCTGAGGGGAGACCGTATTACTCTCTACAACTACCTGAAAGGAGGTTGTAGTGAGGCAGGTGTTGCTCTCTTCCCCCAAGTAACTAGCAATAGGACGACAGGCAATGGCCTCAAGTTGCATCAGCGGAGGTTTAGGTTGAATATTAGGAAAAGTTTCTTTACTGAAAGAGTGGTCAGGCATTGCAACAGGCTGCCCAGGGAATTGGTGGAGTCACCATCCCTGGAGGTGGTCAAAAAACATGTAGAAGTGGAACTTCAGGACATGATTTAGTAGGTATGGTGGTGTTGGGTGGATGGTTGGACTTAATGATCTTAGAGGTCTTTTCCAAGCTATGATTCTATGACTCTATGATTCTATGGATATAAGGAAGAAATTTTTTAATGATGAGGATGGTGAGACACTGGAACAGGTTATCCAGAGAATTTTTGCATCCACAACTTCGCCATCATGGAAAGTGTTCAAGGTGAGGTTGGATGGGGGTTTGAGCAACCTGGTCTAGTGGAGGAAGTCCCTGTCCATGGTAGGGAGCGCTGGACTAGGTGACTGTTGTGGTGGCGTCTAGGACTCGACCAATATGATCCATAACAGTCAACTTTTTTTAGCAAAGAATTTGGATTATATAGACAGCACTCAATTATGATTAGTCACTATACATAAACACTTGGTACAACACTCAGCTACGATTGGTCACTATACATAAAAACATCTATCAATATAACACCCCGGTTACATAAGCAATACTCCAACTATGATTGGTCAGTATTCATAGAACGACTGTTTACCTGCAGCTGGCCCGAGAACGATTGTCTTTCCCACAGCCAGCCTGGGAAAGGCCTGTTTTCCCGCAACTGGCCTGAGAAAGGCCTGGAGGCCTGTGCTGCTTGAAGCCTGTGCTGCTACAAACCGATCGAGTCCGTATTCAGAGTGTCTGGGTTGCTCACAATATGTTCCTGTACTTCCAGAAACCCCACAGGTGACCTTTAAAGGTCCCTTCCAATCCAAACCTATGATTCTAAATATGCTGGTTTCTCTTTGCTTGGTGTAATTTAATGAAGTACTTCACATAGAAATCTGCAATGTAGATGTCTAAAGTTAGGTGGATTTAATCCTATCCATGGTATATTTAATGATTAAATGAATAGGTTTGACGTTGAAAAAAGAGAGATTAACAAGGGAGTAGAAGAAAGAATTAACTATGGGATTCCTTTCAATATTTGAAAGCACTGTTCAGGGAAGTGGGACCTTGGCATAAATAATTGTTGTATTATTTCAATTTTTTTCCAAGGGAGCTTATGGGAAAAGTCTTCTTTTTAAACAAGAAATATTGCTGAAGTAATATAACAAGACCGCAATACTTTTATTATAGAAAGGGGAAACATGCAAGACTGAGAAGCACTTTGCATTTTAAAATGTGACTTGCATAAATATGAAACAGATTTTGAGTGTTTTTTTCCTGCAGAATGAAATACTGCATAATATTTTAAAATGGAATAACATAAATAGTATTTTCTCCCACTTGAAGAATATAGGTGTTTTCACTAAATGAAGAAACTTCCACAGCACAAATCTTGTTAGCGACAATAAAACTGATTGTAAACTCTAGAAATGGTACTCAATATTTGAAGCCTGCAGTTGCAGAAGTATATGTTACTCTCTTGTGTCAGATTGAAGAAGATGTATTTGAGAGACTATATAATTTATAGATTATATTAGTAGGTATTTTCAAATCCGATGTTTGTAACTCAGAAAACATTGTCATCTGAAAAATTGTTTTCAAAATAATGATAATAAAAGAATACAGGAAAAAGCACAGTCCAAAGATTTATTTTAAATAATTAAAAACCTAGCAATGGAAAGTGAATTCACTGAACTAATGGTGCTTATTTATGCTAGGGTGTGGATATCAGCTCTTTGTTAAAAGTAAGTAGCAATCGAACCAGAGATATTCTTCAGGGTAATTCACAGGTTTTCCTGTCTTTACTAAAAGATATCGAAAGTTTGCACCTGTCTTGTCATGTCTGTTGCATTAGATTCTGTGCATGTATCTGAATATAAGGTCCAAAATTTCAGCTTTTAATAAAAAGAGGTCTTGGTAATAAGAGAGCCTTTCACGAAAACCTGATCCTCAATATCTTCAACTATTTGAAGGTCTCACTTTTCTCAATGACTGTCATGGCTTCCTCCGCATTTCAGTGTGTCGTTTGAGAGGCCTTTTGGAGCTTATCCGTTTGAGAATGCCAGCAATTTCTGCTGATGCTCCTCATGGCTACTTCCTGTACAAATCTGCCTTTGGTGACTGCTGTTCTTGTTTACTTAGCAACATTTATGCTGACTGCTGAGAGTTTTATAGTTTCCTCCAGTAAAGAGAGAGTCCGCCATATGGGTGGGTTCCTCGAAAACCCCAAAGATGGCACAGATTACTTCATGCCAGGCTTCTCTCCTTGTCTTCCAGACTCATATGCATAAGCATATGCCGGTGGCCAGGGCATACAGTGAAATGCAGGGGCTATACTAATGTGAGCCAGGGATGATTAGGGAATCCTGAAGCCAGGAGTAAGTTTAAAGCTGCCACAGTCTCCATATCAGGGTAACTGTGTGTGGCAAGGTTCACTTCTTTTCTGTTCTGTAGGTTAGGCCCTTCATCCCATATCCTGTATTGAGAAACAGTGATTAAAATGCCAGTTTCAATCTTAAACTAGTTTTATATTACTTATCAATTAAGCAAAAGTGAACAAAAACTGGATAGCATTCTCAGAATTTCAGTGTGTGATAAAAGCATTAGCAATCCTGGAGATCAGAAAAGTGCATGTAGTATGTTACCCGTGTGGATCTACGCTATGGTTGAGTTATCCCGTCATATGCATAAACTATTGGTATTTTTCCATTTCACCAATCCTTTAACTACTATAGTTACCAAAACTTGCAACACAATACTAAATAAATAAAATATGGATATACTGATTTTTCATGAATTCTTTCACTCTAACTCTCATTGTACATATTCTTGATATTCTTTAAGGTAAACCATGAGCATTTTCGGAACTTGGGTATATAATGCAGGTACTAACTGCATGTGTTCATTTTGTATTTCAATACAATCCCTCTAAACATCATTTCAGACAGTGAGAATTTCGTGAAATTTTTCATTTCAATAGGATTTTTTTTGAGAAAAAAGAACAAAACCATAGGAATAAAAATATTGCCATATAGAGGAAGAAAAAGTTAACATTATACATATAAGTTATTAAAAACTTTGATTACTGAGCTAGAATTTAAAAAAAAATCTTGACCTGTTAAAAATATGACATCAATGTAGTATGGATGAATGAAGAAGCAAACACGATTCCTAAACATGTCAGAACCTTTCAGATGTTTGTAATGAAAAAATCCCCAGATATCTCTGAGACTTACCGTTGGTTTAGTTGTACATTTGTCAAAGTATTCTATACTGTTTAAGGTAAAGTAAGAGTTTTTGTACAGATAAAGATGAAGTTGATGAAAATGTATTGTTCCTGTTTGTCTAGCCTTAAATTTCCTGTGCTGACAACTGAAGCAGAAAAATCAAACACTGTAAAACTCATCCCTGACAAATCTATTTCTTGTGTTTGTCTTGTGTGGGCGTTAATGTATCTGGAAATGTAGCAACTGTCCTATTCTATCTGGAATTGACTCCACAATGAAAAATAACAGGGGAGGAATGAAATAATTTTCTCTCCAGCTCATATTGGCCACACCTTGTTTTAATGTCTGTGCATAGATGTTATGGTATTATCTATGCTGTCAAGTCAGCTTGGAGCTCAAACCCGTCCTTTAAGCTCAAACTTCCTGACTGTCCACATTGCCTACTTGGTAGCTCGAGCTCTGTCTCTGGGCATGGGGTGATCTGGGGTTCACTGACCTGGATCCGTGCCTGAGCCTTCACATTAGGCAGCCAGAGTACAGACACGGGCAGCCAGAGCCACGGGGGTCTTGCTGGGACAGGCAGAGCAGCAGAAGGCAGTGGAGGCAGGCATGACATTGGGACTGCAGAAGTGTTCCCACATTGGGAGTGGGAATTTTGCATAAAAATGGCAAGATGTGCTCCTGCTCCACAGCCCTGGAAGACGACGAGACTAATGCACTCCAAAAAGGAAGCTTTCAAAACCAGACAGAAATGAAATTGTGAATAGAAGACCGGAAGTGGAATCTGTGATGAAAGTACATTGTATTTAAAATGTATTTAAAATGGGACCCGATATAAGGTGGCATGACAATTTCATGTGTTCAAATCCCTGTTTTCTGTTCAATTTATTAGATTCTGTTCTATTTGTGATCTGTTCAGTACCTTTTGTCTGTACCTGAATACCTCATTAATGTTCTCAGATCCATGTTTACTTTCCTCGTGAGTACTTTCTTGCATGGAAGGTGTACTAAAATTAAATATGTGGCCTCAGAGTGACTCAGAATCAGCAATTTTTCTTCATTTCATTCCCAGTTGGTTATGAAATATGCATGAGGCACAAAATCTACAGCTGCAGATGTATACACGCTGAGGATCCTACATCTGTTTGTTAAAATCAAAGCAAAACAACAGTACCAATAATGATCAAAAACAACAAATGGAAAATTTCCTTTCAAAAACTCTTAATATAAATCTTGTGGGAATATTCAAAGCAATACTCTTTTTTGAGCTGTTACTGCTGAATGTTAAATATTTTGCAAGTTCTTTCTAGACCAGTCACTGAAAATGAAGCTTTGGTAGCATCTTGTGAGAGTTGTATACACTGTATATCGAAACATTACCTAACTGTCTCATCACCATGACTTCTATCGCTTCAGTGAATTTGTGGCTCCAGTGGCTTGGGTGACTGAGACAAGCAGAGTTGTTCTATCTCTGATATAAGTTGTGTTGCTTTCCTTTCTAATTTGATGCAGTTTGTAGGAAAGAAACAAGGATATTTATAATCAAAGCATGCATATGCATCTCTCCAGATTTGCCGAGATCTGTTCCTGTTGTATTTAGCATTGATGCAGCCTCACCTTGAGTACTGTGCGCAGTTCCAGGCCCCACAACTTAAGAAGAATGTTAAAGTCCTTGAAAGCATGCAGAGAAGGGCAACAAAGCTGGTGAAAGAGCTGGAAGAAATGTGCTGTGAGGAGCGGCAAAGGACTCTGTGTTTGTCTAGTTTGGAGAAAAGGAGGCTGGGGGGTGACCTTGTTGCTCTCTACAGCTTCCTGAGGAGGGGAATTGGAGAGGGAGGTGCTGATCTCTTCTGCCTGGGATCCAGGGATAGGACGCATCAGAATGGTTCAAAGCTGCACCAGGGGAGGTTTAGACTGGACATTAGGAAACACTTCTTTACCTAGAAGGTGGTCAAACACTGGAACAGGCTTCCTAGAGAGTTGGTCAATGCCCCAAGCTTGTCAGTGTTTAAGAGCTGTTTCGACAGTGGCCTTAGTAACATGCCTTACCTTTTGGTCAGTCCTGAAGTGGCTATGCAGTTGGACTTGAAGATCGTTGTAAATCCCTTCCAACTATTCTATTCTATTCTATTCTATTCTATTCTATTCTATTCTATTCTATTCTATTCTATTCTATTCTATTCTATTCTATTCTATTCTATTCTATTCTATTGACTTTTTTTTGTTGTATCTTTCCATCAACATCCAGTACTGAATGCCAGGTTACACAAGAAAGGCACTTCTCACTGTAATATCCTGACTACTCTGCAATGGCAAGCTGGCAGGTAAGAAGAAACAAAGGGTCTGATGCTGTATAAATACCTAGCACATGCTGCATTGTAAAGTTTTGTTGATAATTAATGTACTGATAGAGCTTAATAAGATTAAATATAAAAATTGCATAGCTATTTTTCAGATAGTTGAGCTTCTATACTTATTCTACTCGTCTGAGGTTGGAAACGTATTTTACACATTTAATTACATAATTTGTCTAAACAGTTGTCAGCCTGCCTGGAACTTTTCATAAGCATACTTCCTACTGGTGCCCAAATTAAATTTCCTTTCAGTTATTTAATAAATTCTAGTAAGACTAAGATGAGTTTAGCCAGAACCTGAGCATTTAAGATGTTAGATCTCTGGTAAGAAGAAGGAGAGGTGTCTCTACACAAGGAATCAGAGAGACCAGAAGCCAGCAGCTCTTGTCAAGTTTTGCTGTGTCCTGAAGCTTTTGCTTTGGCTCCTCTTGTCCACTGCAGTACATTTTTTGCCCAAGGGGTCTGATTCTGCACATATTCAAAATAGATGCCACTAAAGGCATAGATCATGATCATTCTGGCTTTGGTGTGATGGTATGGATCTAAGAGGATGTTAGTGTTTCTAAAAAACTAGAACTAAATTGTTTCTATAGTAAATTATTGCAGTGCCAGTGCTTGTGCCTCTGTCTTTTTTCACTCTGGGTAATTTGGGTAAAGTAAGTTGACTATGGTGAGATCTTGAAGGATGCAAGCAGACTTCTGTATATAGGAAAAGTCTAAGAAATAGTCAAAATTATCTAATGCTACTGTGGAAATCTAAGTGTGATGTAGCCAGATCTTTTGGTACTGTGATTGAAAAAAACCCATTATGATTACTTTAATCTAATTTTATATGTGAAAGAATATCAAGAGCCAGACAATCCAATTGTAACAGCTAATTTTTTTCTGTTCCAAAAATCTCAGATGCTCATATGGACTGGGAGTTGCAGTAATCTGAGTTTTCAGAAAAAGGCTGTGAGCATTATATGCCCGCTACACACTGAAGCATGAGAGCACCTAGCATCTGTTAAAGCCCCTGTGGACTGGAAAGCCCCAGAAGCATTTTATTTCTTGTACAATAACTGTCTCTCCATATCAGAATGTTTTACATTAGAATTATAAGGCCAAAAAGCCTCTACCTTTATTTAGAATTAAAGTAATAAAAGCAACTTGACAAGGTCTAGGAGCTCTACTATAAAGTTGAACGATATGAAGCTGGGACATGATTCTGTCTAAACACTTGTCATCATATCTTAAATAAACAGTATTATAAATCCTGATGGAGTTAGAGTGTATGAGATGATTGACTTTAATTTTGCCAAGTGTTTGGTATCTTTAATTTGCTGGAATAGTTGCACAGAGCTACAAAGGACTATTTACTCAAGTAACTACATATTTTGTATCTGTATTGTCTTCTGTAGGCTACCAAATGTATCAAAGTACTTCTGCCCATGAAAGGAATTAGGAACCTTAAGGCTCAATATTGTGAATAAAATGTGTCATAGGGGGATCAAGGGCAGCACCATGCCCTCATTTTATGTAATAGCAGTTTATTCTCAGATGTGTCAGGAAGTGAAGCAGCTCCTAGAGACAACTATCAATGAGAAATTGTTTCCAGGTTTAAGGAGGTATCTTGCTTAATGTTTTGACATCTGACACTGCCACTAGGCATGGCAGTTCTTGGCAATTGATTCAGCAGATTTCTTTGTAACATGCATATTAGCAGGGTTCTGTGGAATGCTATCCTGAGAGGTACTAGGTTTCTGACCTGGCTTGTGAAACTTGCTTTCTCATGAAAGGCCAGATAAGGCACTCACAAAACTGGATGTTCACAATAAAACACCTGGGGTCTACTCAAGTAATCTACTTCTTCTGTAGTCCATTAGTCTTGGCCTGTATTACTGCACTTCATTTAATTTTGGTCTGCATTATTGGAAATACAGCACAAGAGAACTCAAAGAAGGTTCATGCTTTAATATGTCATGACTCTCATCCCCTTTCATACGTATATATCAAAATGCTCTTTGTCCTAGATGCATTTCTACTTTGAGGTAAATGAGGACTTAGCTCTTTCAGTCAACTACTAACTGAATGGAATTAAATCGCAAAATATAAAGTCTAAAAAATTATATTAAATATAAATTGGAAAGAATTTTTACTTTGATTTTATCCATTCAATACCCCAAATATTTTAACTGAAAGTTTTTTAACTAAACATGCTGCTTAAACTGTATTACCTTGTTCAATAAATATTTCTTATAAAAAAATGAGGTTTTGAAATTTTGATCTCAGTAAAGTAATTGTATATTTTTAATTTCTATTTAGTTCCATTTTTTTTGCACAGATCTATAAATACAAAGCTATCATTAAAAGTATTTTATACATTAAATTACATATTGTATCTGTTGAATATGTATACAATTGTCTGCATACAAAAAAATACTGAGAATAGTTATTCAAAGTAAGGAAAGAGAAAAACTGTTAGAAATACCATAAATTTTGCAGTACTCTAAAGGACTAATGATTTACACATTTCCAATTGTACTGAATATTTTTTAGCTTACTGATGTATGTTGTTTTGTTGAAGTTAGGAAAAATAGTAATGAAAAAGAAGCCTGACATTTTAGTGATAACTTTCGTTGAAAGCTTATCTTTTCCTCTAACCATATTCCTCCTGTGGATGGAGTTCCCAGACATCTGGACTCACCAGTTTCCACCCATTTGGCAAGGTGACAATAGTTTCTGATCCTTCACTTCTGACAAATTTAGCTCAGGCATAGAATCGTAGAATCGTAGAATCAAAGTTTGGAAAAGACCTCTAAGATCATCAAGTCCAACCATCCACCCAACAACACCATACCTACTAAACAGGCGTGTTAATATTTCTCAGTAATAATTTGGCTAAGTTGTTTAATGGGTCTCCTGGTAATCCTCTTTTTTTACCTGCAGTTAAAAATTATGACTTAACTGAAGTGATTTCCTGGCCAAATCCTTGTCTTTAATTATTCCATCAAAAATATAAATGCAGCCTTATAATCTGTTCTAGAAAGAACAAAGCATGCCTTTCAATTCTGATAGTATGTTGGAGTTTTCAAATCTTAGTAAATACGGGCTTTGATATTTATTTCTTTGTTGGTTAAATAAAAATTCCACAACACCAAACTTATAATTTTTAAAAAATGAAAATATGTTATTCTGAAAGAAAGCTTGTCATGTAACATCTTAATGAAATTTGAATTTCTAATATTTTTTATTTCTAGTATATTCTATTTCTACTCAATATTTTTTCAATAGTAGTGCAATGGAAATAGTAGCAAGCTGTTGTATTAAATTCTGTTACAACCGTATATTAGTCCATCATACTATACCAGCAAAAGTTCTTCCATCAGAACTGGAAGGATTCCCTGGACAATAAATGTAAATGTCTTATCACTTCCTGCAATATAGAGTTTGGTTTATAAATAGATGAAACACATCTTTCCAGAACAAATCATACACTACTTGCTTTGCAATAACATGGTCGGAAGTCTGGTGTCTTGAACATGTGAATAAGATGAGTACTAATTTGAAAAACCAGTGTTTTCAGTATTCTAATGTTAGTATGGATTTCTTTTGCTAAAATATCAATAACATACTGCTCCTGCTATATTGTTTTTTTGCATGCCTTTGTTACGTAATAGTAAAAGGAGTTTGAAAAGTTTAAAATAGAAATTTATTTGAAAGATATTCCAGAGAAAGACATGAGAGAAAATATCAAAGGTCAGAAAGAAATTAGAAAGATCCAACATTTATTATTTGGTTTAGAAATAATGAAGTTAACACCCACACCCCCTTCATAGTTTGTTATCCTGCTGCGTGATCTGTGGCACTGTAGAGTTGGCAACAATGCATAAATAACCAAAACATTATTCAAGATCAGAACAAAAGAACAAAGCCTTAAGGAGAGTGCATAAAAGGTCTTCTTAATGTCTTTGCATTTACTGGTCTGATACCATTTTACAAGTTCAGGGAAGAAACAATCTCTATTCACTTAATGTATTCATGACAAATTGTTGCAGTCCTTAGAAGATTAGCATATAGACCAGAACTATGGATTCTTCCTGTGGTTTTTTAGTTAACCCTCTATGTCATGTTGTTCCTTATCCATTTCATGTATGATTTTGAAAAGGAGTCCAGACAAATTAATATTTTCAGGAAATGTGAAATTTCAAACAGTTATCAACTGTTACCATGGATTACGTTTTTCTAGTTTCTTTTAATAGCATACACCTGATTGGCACAAGGACAGACCATAGATAATAGACACTAAGAAAGTAGGTCCTTGAGTGTTGAACAACATTCTGAAAACAGGATTTAGTAAAAATTCTGTAGGCAATGAATTGTTCCTAATATGGGCTCAATCTCCTTACAAATAAGCATCAAAATATTTGCACACTCAAGAAATGGAGGACTGACAGATCACTTCAGCACTGTTTTTGTCACAGTGGTTTAAAACCTTTTAAAGAACTTTTTATCTGCATGCAGCTGAATGCTCAGTCCAGCCTACACCTACAGTAGCGCAATGGCAAGGCTGCAGAGTGAAAAGGGACAAAAGGAGAGGAAATGTGAAAGCAGGGTTTGCAGCATGACTTTACTGAGCATCCTGTGGTAGTCCAATGATATAGTAGGCTTGCACATATGGGTATTTTTCATATCTTAGATAAGGTTACTTGAATGCCAGGGAGACATTTTTAGCTGTCAGAGGCATTTTTAACTCTCCTGTTTCCCTCAGGCATCTTCTAACAACTATTCCTGCCTCCTACTTGCCAGACCTGCACAACTGTTTTCCCTGGACTGTAACAGCAGCTATCAACTTGGATCAGGCATATTTACTTCAGTTTGATGCCTCTTTCTCACCCTGCCTTTACTAGAGGTCACAGAAGATAAGAGATGGACTCATGATAGGACACGATCTCTCTGCTTGCCCTAAACTAGTGTGATTCGCTGGACATCATACGTCTTGAATTTGATGTAGGCTTTATTCAGTATCCAATGAAGTTTGCAAAATTCTGCAGCTCAGGAGACTGAGCATTTGCAGTCTTTGTCAATTAGCATGGACTAAAGTTGCAGCAGGAATAAACTATCTATATTCCAGAGAATGAACACACCATTGATTAAATTATTAGGGCAAGGTTTATGGGGAGAGGTAACATATTTCACTTCATTTTAATAAAGGCTATTCTTTGTGCTCTTATTTTTACACCTAGACCACATAGAATACATGGTCTATTTTTCAAGTCACCCAGGAATCACAAGCTGCAATTAGGTCCTTGACCTCAGTTTAGGAAATTAGTGTCACTAGAACAGAAACTAAATTCCTTTTCTTTCTTGGTGGCATGTGTATGTTTCTGGAACGTGGAAGAGTGTTACTAGAATTTGTCACTTCTTTGTGCAGTCTACAGCCCCTTCTACAACCCTTTGTCCTTTGATTAGCTCGATCGAGGTAATTATGAGCTTTATTATTTGCCTTTCCAGTTTTACTCTCCTTGTGAACATTGACAGAGAGGAGTAAGCAACAGAGAACTTGACTGTGATTCCCACAACCCAAATTCAAACGTCTACCTACACCACACGGCAGACAATGAGTGATGGTGAGACTGAACATTTCTGAATCTTTTCAGACTTTCTTTCAGTGCTTCCCAGAAACATGGATATTTTCAGGGTACAGAAGAAGGAAACTAGTTCTTTCTGGCTTTGCTGGTTCAATAACCAGTTCTTTGTGATGAAAGAGATTATTGAAGAAAGCTGTGATGTGTCAATGCACAGCAAAATTGCACTGAATTCAAGGATGAAAGTGCACAAACCATGCATCTCCTTTTTCCATTGTAGCATTTACATATTATTTATGTCTACACTGAGAAATATTTAGATATTAATACAGTCTTTTTTAAAGTCACTTAGCAGTATTTCAGCATCTACTTTCCTGCTGCAGGCCACTAACAGCAAGTATTTATATATTCTCAGTCAGAAAGAGAACAATAACTAGACAACCTTCTGATCTTATTATAGCATATTGTCATTATGCTGTCTTGTGATCAAGTATAAAGATAAAAATTTAAATGTGAAGAAGCCTTGGACTTTCCTAGGGAGAAAAACAATAAAAGCCATACTTATTTGTCTGTCTTCACATTTTTGGCTTTTGGGCAGAGCAAAAATCTCACAAAGAAAACATCCCTGTCTTTTAATTTATTTCAGTATGAAAATCACTTTCCATTTTGTTGCTTGCTGACTATGTAGTCCCGTATAAGCATATTCAAAACATTATGACTAGGAAAAAATGGTATACCAGGCGAAATACAATCCTGTGCTGAAATATTTCACATTTTTCCAAATATGACGATGATCAGGCCATGAGGTTGTCTAAGTCTGCTATACTGAAATGGCCAATAGTATGCAAGACCATGAATTTAAGCTCTGAACAAAGCATCAAACGTGGAATACATAAATTTAAGTAAAGCAGTTAGGAAGTGGCATCTAAGATATTTTTTCATCTGCACCTGTTGCCTCTGTTAGGACAGTGGCAGTAATTTTACAATGCCTTGTAGAACCCCCAGTCCTGTATCAATCAACGAACATTAAAGAATTAAAGATTCATTCCTTCTACATGTTCCTAGCAGAATCAAGAAGATCTATATCTCTGTTTACTCCTCCAAGGCCACATTGGCGTAGCTAGGTAGCTGGAATAAGAATTTCTTATAGAGCTGCATGAATAATCCATTCTTTGACCCCTGACCAACCTGAAAGAAAGCACTATTGTTGTATCACATCAAACACTTTTTCCCTGCTTGGGAAAGCAATAAAACATAACTGGGCGCTTGATCTAAGCACTTCATTCCACCTAAACCAATATTTTTTATATTTCAAAGTTTCTTAAAGCTCTTGTTATTACTATAAAATAAATAAACTTTAAATGAGATACTTTAGACTATGAAAAAGAAATATCTTGATTTTCAAAGCAACTTCCTTTGACAGTTTAAACTGTCACTAACTTTGACATGCGTCTGGAGATGCATTCAAGTCAGCTTTAAATGAAGATTTTGAAATTCTGATTTTGGTTTTTTCCTAAATCTTGCTCATAATCCTTTATGCAACGTTCTGAGGATTATAAAGCTTTCAATAGATACGTTTAGATGTGAAAGACCTAATTATAGTATGGAGTATTAGCTGACCAGAACCTGTGTAGACAGCAGAGTACATGAGAATGTGAAGTGAGCACCTCGGATTGAGAAAAAGGCAGTACAGAAAGGTTCCTAGTTATGCAATACTCTCTTCAGGTGAAGAGAGCAAGGTGAAGTCCAGCAAGGCATTTTGGCACATAACTAGAGTTTAAATTTAAACTTCCTAGAAATTATTCAGATTTAATTTTGATTCCTTCTTTGAAGGTGTTCCATACCAATGTTGCTCCAGCCATCACACTGGCATCTCTCATGGAAATCTTTCAGTAGTTCTGCCAGCTTTCCCTTGGTCAATCATTTCTTTACCATCCTCCCTAGACCTACTTTTCAGTAGAAGAGCTAACAAGTAAAATCTCCTGCTGTCTCCTACATCTCTCCTATTATTTTATTAGGCAAATTTCTCAACTGCCCCAGTCTATTCTAGCCTTCTAACCTTGGCTGTCCTAGTATCGTCCCAACTCCCTACGCATTTCTCAACTCATCCTAGCTATCCATTTCTCTTAGAGAGCTCCTGTAGACATTGAAATTACACACTTGATGCCACTCTCTATTTGTCAGGCTAGTACATCAGCAATTTGGCCTTGCCCTATCACAGCTTAGCCATCTCATTTTAAATAGAAGCACCAGATACAGGGAAGTGTATAATGTCACAGAAATGCTTTATGATCAAGATAAAATTGATTTAAACTAATCTTGAAAAAGGCTGGATAAAAAAAACAAACTTCAGTGTTAAAGACAGTGATATATTAAGTGGGGAATACAGAATATAGCAGTCTAAAAAAAACATAAGAACAACTACATTTATTTTGGATATTTTACCTGTGTTGTTTTGTGAATTTATCAGGAAACATAACTGTGAAGGTCAGCTGTTTATGACCAAATCTCATTCTTTTCTTTTTCCATTTGAACTGTTAGATCATTTCTTTCATTTTATTTTTAACTGACACTTTGGGGTTTTTTAATATTACTGAAAGTATATGTAAAGTGCATTGCACATCCATGAGAATCTCTTCCTAGTAGGCACTGTCACATGTGACATTGTCCATTACACTTTTTAAAGTTGATACAAAGCTCCCTAGTGTCTGTTTAGATGATATAATTGAACTAATTACTTATAGCATGCTGCTCATGAGAGCAATATAATGTCTAACTTTTGCCAGGAGACAATAAGACATTACTGGTAAAGAGGGAGTTTTCATTCTGCCCAGTGGCAAATCTGGGAACAGTCTTCATACTTCAAATCAAATTTGTCTTTTAGTCTCACAAAATTGAGTGTATACTGTGGTAGCTGAACTGAAATAACATTTCAAAGCTTCCTAATGATAACACCAACTGTAAAGACATAGGAGTGAATAGGTAATTTCCAAAGATTCATATGTTTTGCTCTTTTACTTGATTATTCTCTTTCCCCACTCAGTTCTTGTTATTCACAAGGTGGATAGCAATTGCAACATCTACCAGGATAATTCCATCAACTGTCTTGAGGTGGCTTGGGGTACCCAAAGCAGCAGCATCCAAGAGTAGAAGTAAAAATTACTTTGAGTTCCAATATTATCAAAGTAATTGGACCTTACTAGCAGATCAGCATGGATTGCCGAGTTTCAGCATCCATGCAGGGACAGGAATGACTCTCACACATTGATGCAATGCACAGTCAATTCCCGATTTATTGGTCTGCTTGCGTGGTTATATACATTTTTCATATCTGCACACGCGATCACGCTTATTCGGATAGGCTACAGACATAAATCTGTTCACGTGCCCCACATTCCCTTATGATTGGTAACTATGCACTAACGCTAATAGCAACTGACCGCCTCCATGTCCTTGAACACATCTTGTTTTTGCTAACCCACATCATGTTTATTCTTAGCTGTCCTTTCCAGCGGCCTGTCCAGCTATGCTAACTGTTTTACTTAAACGGCCTAGTCGTGCTAATTCTCAAGCTACATCGACCCCAACATCTCCCCCTTTTTCTTTTCAAGAAAAGCTAAGCTATCTTATCATTGCCTTAAAAACATTTGCTCAATTTGTGTTAGTTGCATCACAAAAATTTTTTTACAGTTGTCTCTAGTGCCTTTTGTGTTATGCGTATTATACACGGAACCAATATAATCACTGCTTCCTCTACATCTCCCCCTTTTTTACTTAATGAATTTAAAGCAAGTGCTACATTGACACGCCTAAGCATCACTATTGGCTTTTTGGTCCAGTAACAGCCCCGCTACAGTGCAATACTAAAAACAAACATAAGAACACAAATACTAATAAAAAGATATATAAATGTGAAGTGCATACCATAACCTGTATTCATATTAATCACCTAGGCTAAAATCAATGTATCTAAGGGTATAACTCATTAACTATATACAATACCTGCAGAACTCACCAAACCAAATATGCAAAGGCAGTTACTTAGTCCAGACAAATCCGTTAGATCACAGAAACCAAATAAATCCATCAGAACACAGAAATACAAACACTATGACAACAAACACATAAAATCACACAATTATAATTGCGACCACACACGCACAAGCACACCAAGTTTTCAACATAAATCCAAATGTTGCAAAGACTTATGATTCTTTTTTTATTTTTTTTTGCAGTGCAAAGACTTATGAACAGACAAGGACTTACAATAACATTCAACATTTAACAGACAAATTCCCAAGCCTCAGTTTCAGAAAGAGTACTCTCTTTTCAATTCTGTTTTAGGAAGGGCACTTTCACTTCTCCCCAGGGATACAGCCCATTGCTGTGAAGCTTTCACTACGACTAACAGGCAGGCAACAAGAAACAATACTGGAAGAATGCCTTTGTCTTATTAATGGTTCTTGCTCAGACCTTTTTGGTCCAGGAATCAGAGGTTCTCCCCAAGAATCCCTCAGTGCCGACTGGAGGTCCTGCAATCCCTCAGACCATTGATGTTCAAGAGCAGCGTTCTACCTGGGTACCCAAAATCTATTACCAGAAAGCAGCAAAATAATTCACTCTCCAAAACTTAACCCTGGAGCCCTAGAAAGCAGGCACTCTCGAGAACTCATTAGCATACATTAATATCATAATCAGCTAGAACAGTTTGCAGCGATAAGGATACAAGGAATTCTACTGCAGTAACTGAATTATACACACTTTTTCCGACCAAGTCCTTGAATGTCAGGAAGATGGTTCTCGCTGTGCCACTTCTGGGCTGGGCGGGACAGGGCGGCGCGCTGGGATGGGGGGGGGGGGCCAGGTCACGCCGCGCTGCGCCACCGGTTGCCCCGGGGAAGCCGTGTGCCCCACCAGGTGTAAGGTTCGCTGACCCATCTGGTGTGGTGGTTGCTGGCACTGCGGGCTGTGCTGTGTCTGATGGACTGCGCGGTTTTATGCTGGAATTCACCCTGCTTTGATCTCAGGTCGGGTGCGCCAATTGCTGTAGAGGCACCCTGTTGTACACTTTCGGGGTGCCGGATTTTACACCCCACTTCCCATTTCTCTGGATTTAAAGGATCGTCATGTTCTGGCAGATTTAACTCCTTCATTTCTCATGTTGGTTTAGGAATTTCATCGTATGTAGAGTTAAATTTCAAAAGACTGCAGCTCTGTCCTTGCTTTGGAGATAACGGTGGAGGAGTAGCAGCCACTTCTAAGACAGTTTCTATGAGTTTTAGAGCATTTAAAGCTGTATGCACTGATTTCCAAGTAATGATTTCCTCAGGGATTTTAAACTGCAAGACTTTGTTCTTTCAAAATTCTGTGTAAAATCTTTCAATTGAGCTTTAGTTCCTTTCAGCTGACCATGCTTTTGACAGCTCGAAAAACAGGGGCTAATAATCGCTCCTCTTTGTTGCCGACCTGCACAGAGTCCCCGATTCTCTGCCACACATCCAAGTCGAACAACCGATCTGTCATTGCTATCAGCTTTCATTGGCGGTACCACAATAACAGACCCGATATCTCTCCTTCAGTTAACTTCACGTTGGCTCGATCCGCCAATTCCGGCAGGCTTTTCTGTGCCGCCTTTTCCAACACTGATACAGTGGAACCCATACTGCCGATATTCACGCCCCCCTGGCGTGCCGCGGATCCGCTCCTGCCTCTCTCGGGCAGCCCGGCTTACCTCGCTGGTGGCAGTCCCTTGCCTTCTTCGGCTGTGGTATCACGTCAGGGTCACCACAATGCTGAGTTTCAGCATCCATGCAGGGACAGGAATGACTCTCACACATTGATGCAATGCACAGTCGATTCCCGATTTACTGGTCTGCTTGCGTGGTTATATACATTTTTGATATCTGCACGTGCGATCACGCTTATTCGGATAGGCTACAGACATAAATCACGCACTGTTCACGTGCCCCACATTCCCTTATGATTGGTAACTATGCACTAACGCTAATAGCAACTGACCGCCTCCATGTCCTTGAACACATCTTGTTTTTGCTAACCCACATCATGTTTATTCTTAGCTGTCCTTTCCAGCGGCCTGTCCAGCTATGCTAACTGTTTTACTTAAACGGCCTAGTCGTGCTAATTCTCAAGCTACATCAACCCCAACAATGGATGAAAGAAGGACCAAAGGGAGATCACTCTATCAGGCAGACTGTGTTTCATTAGCTGTGCAAAAAACATTTTAGTCCTACCTTTTCTTCAGAGATGTTCAGAGGAAATAGAAGGATAAAAAGAAAGAGGCTTTTTTGGTAACATATTCTAGCCTGAAATAACTCTTCAGTTTCGATTTCACAAGAATCTTAGAATTGTAAAATCACAGATTCATAGAATGGTGTGTGTTGGAATTGACTTTTAAAGCTCATCTAGTCCAAAGCTCCTTGCCATGGGCAGGGACCTCCATCACTAGATCAGGTTGCTCAAATCATAGAATCATAGAAAGTGGGTCAAAGCCCCATCCAGGTTGACCTTGAACACTTCCAGGGATACGGCATCCACAACTTCCCTGGGCATCCTGTTCCAGTGCCTCACCACTCTCATAGTAAAGAATTTCTTCCATATTTCTAATCTAAACCTACTCTCTTTTAGTTTGAAACCATTGTCCTTTGCTCTGTCACTACATGCCTTGGAAAAAGTCTTTGTTTTTGTTTAGAGTAGAACAGAACAGAACAAATAGTTCAGTTGGAAGGGATTTACAATGATCTTCATTGTAAATCTGCATAGCCACTTCAGGACTGACCAAAAGGTAAGGCATGTTCCTAAGGCCACTGTCGAAACAGCTCTTAAACACTGACAAGCTTGGGGCATCGACCAACTCTCTAGGAAGCCTGTTCCAGTGTTTGACCACCCTCTAGGTAAAGAAATGTTTCCTAATGTCCAGTCTAAACCTCCCCTGGTGCAGCTTTGAACCGTTCCGATGCGTCCTATCCCTGGATCCCAGGCAGAAGAGATCAGCACCTCCCTCTCCAATTCCCCTCCTCAGGAAGCTGTAGAGAGCAACAAGGTCACCCCCCAGCCTCCTTTTCTCCAAACTAGACAAACACAGAGTCCTTTGCCGCTCCTCACAGCACATTTCTTCCAGCTCTTTCACCAGCTTTGTTGTCCTCTGGATGCTTTCAAGGACTTTAACATTCTTCTTAAGTTGTGGGGCCCAGAACTGCGCACAGTACTCAAGGTGAGGGCACACCAGTGCTGAATACAGTGAGATAATAATCTCTTTTGACCAGCTGGTTGTGCTGTGTTTGATGCAGCCCAGGTTGGGTTTTGCTGTCCTGGCTGCCAGGGCGTGTTGGTGACTCATATTGGGCCTACTGTCGGCCAGCACCTCAGATCCCTTTCTGCATGGCTGCTCTCCAGACACTCCTCTCCCAGTTTATACTTGTGCCTGGTGTTACTCCATCTTAAGTGTAGAATCTGGCATTTGGACTTGTTAAATTTCTTCCCATTAATCATTACCCAATGCTCCAACCTATCTAGATCCCTCTGCAAGGCCACCTGTCCTTCAGGAGATTCAGCAGTACCTCCCAGTTTAGCATCATTGGCAAACTTGCTAATGGTGCATTCAGCTCCTGCATCCAGATCATTGATAAATGTATTGAACAGAACTGGCCCTAGATTTGAGCCCAGAGGGACACATCTAGTGACCTGTTGCCAGTCAAGTGTAACCCCATTCACTACAACTCTTTATTCCCTGCCCTTCAGCCAGTTCTTCAAGCAGTGCACCGTGTACCTGTGCATCTCCCAGCTGGACAACTCATCCAGAAGAAGAGTATCAAAAGGCTTACTAAAATCCAGAAAAACTACATTCACTGCCTTCCCTTCATCCAATAGGCAGGTGACCTTATCGTAGAAAGAGATCACATTAGTTAGATAGGTTTTTCCCTTTATATATAAGCCCCCTTTAAGTATCAGAAGGCCACAATAAGGTCTCCCCAGAGCCTTCTCTTTGCAGAAGAGAACAACCCCTACTTGCTCAGCCTTTCTTCATATGAGACGTGTTCCAACCCTCTGACCACTTTAGTGATCTTCCACTGGACCTGCTCTGACAGGTCCGTCTCTTTCTTGTGCTGGAGATCCCAGAGCTGGATGCAGTACCCAAGAGAGCAGAGTAGAGGGGGAAAATCCTCTCTCTTGACCTGCTGGTCACACTTCTTTGTATGCAGCCCAGGATATGATTGATTTTCCGGGCTGCAATTACATATTGCTGGCTCAGGTTGAATTTTTCGTCCACCTATATCCCAAAGTCTTTCTCCACAGGACTGCTCTCAATCCATTAATCTCCCAGTCTGTATTGTAGAGGATTTCTCTGTTAATCTCACCATGGGGTCTCAAGCCACTGTACTAAAACCCAACCATAGTCCATAAGAAATTGAGAATTTATGAGAAATGGTCCTACTATAGGCCATGAGAAATGTTTCTGCAAGTTGCTCTCCTATGTAGTTGTTTTTAATCAGTATAATTTGTTAATAGGGCCAGTTAAACATTACTACTAAAATGATTTCTTAATTAATTCTAATTTAATAGTCCTCTTTTAAAACCAGACTGTAAACCCTTTGCGGGCATATCAGATCATTTACTTTTCTTGAGTAATCCCATTGGAAGAGTTATTTATTTGAATAACTGCTTACCATTAGGGACAAGAATGTCGTAACTTTGAATTTCTAAGTTATATAATTTTAAATTTATTTTTAATAATGGAGAGATTAAGCCCAAGTAATGTTCATTTTAAATGGGTTTTTCTAAACTCTTAAGTGAAAAGATGAATAGAATATGTAAGAAAAAATATTCTGGCTGGATACAGCCTTTTTGTATACGTCATGGGAAATCTGCCATTTCAAATATACCTCAATAATGGGGGGAAAGGGACAAATCAAAACAAATCAAAATGTAACTGTACTGTGTTCAGTAAAATAAGCTCAGAAAAGAAAATATTGCAAAAATGAAAAAGCATCTTGATTTCAAAAGAAACTAGGAACTAAACAGAGGAGCAAAAGTAACTTTCTTCTGAATACATAATGGTGAAAAAATATTTATTAAGAAATGATTTTTTATTTTTGATGCACAAATCTTGTCTTAAAATTTAAATTTTGTTTGCAGGATCTATTAATTATTTTCTTTCAAATTTACTAGTTTACCAGTTGCTGTTAATCATCACAGGTAGCTATTTTAATGTTGCAAAAGACTAGGAAAATCTCTCCCTCTAGATGGTTAAGTATCTCAGCTCAACCTCTGTTACACAAATGTGAAATGTAAGGCTTAAAAAGTTATCAGACAATAGAGGGAAAATAGCTAATTTCTGTTCCCATTAAAATACTGTGTTATGTAGATTGTCAGAGAACTGTATGTTCAAGTAGTTGAATTGTGTAGCCAGCTGCTTTCAGAGATATTTTAATTATTTTATCAAGAAAACTTCATGATCATTGGTACATGTCTACAGAGCAAAGAATTGGTTAAATTATTTTGCTAGATGATTTGCATTAGGTCTCTGGATTTTAACCTTTTTATAAATATAGCCAATTGCATGGAAGAATCCTCTCAGGAAGCCCCTGATGGCACTTAATTTGGCCTTCTTCAATGTCAAATATGCTAAGAACTAGCTTCTTCCTAGTGGAAGATAAGAAATACTTAATATGCTGTGAAATATTTAATATGTGCAGCATCCCAAGAATTTTGCTATCTTTAAGAGGCAAATTCCACTCTCAGCACTCTTTCTTTGTTTTTAGTTCCTCTGTGACTGTGGAGAGTATTTCTCAGTAGAGATAATATTTCTTACTTTACTACACAGTGTTTAGTATGTAAACAAAGCAGATAAAACTAACAGATTGTATATAACAAATACTAAAATAATTTCTTAGAAGTTCCACAGGCTGGTCTTTAGTTCTTGTTATAATTTCTTCTATACCAAATAAAAATGTATGTACAATAATATTACCCCCCAATGTTATTAAAAATATGCCATGTTATTGAAGTTTCTTACATACTATTATTGAAAGCTAAACCTATGACTTCCTTCCTATCACATGTATTTCCTGAATCAGTCACCACTGTAATATGCATAGCACCCTCTTTATGCCCTACCTCTGTATCTCTCTCACCTTTATTCCCAATAAAATAAGTTCGAAGAGAGATTTTCCTTTTCTCCCTATTTCATCAGTTATTCTTAAGGTTCCTGAAATTCTGTTTCAGTGTCTTTAAAGACCATTTATCATAAAGGAATCTGTTTGTTTTGAGTAACTGAGCTATTAAAATATTTCTTAATAGTTCTGCAGACATTAAGTCTTTCATTTAAAACTGTCTAAATGAATTTATGGCTAGTTGTGATGCCATGACATAGATTTGATTTTTCACATCTTAGCTTTGACCTGTGCAGTGCACATGCTAGACCATGCGACTAAAAGCCACAGCAACGGAGTGCAGAGGGCAGAAAGGCAAGCAAAATACCCTGAATCAATCTTTTCATCTCGTCTTTGGAAGTTTGATTCTGAAAGATGACTATTCTTCTGCAGCTTCAACTTCCTCAGGAAGTATGCATCAAATTCCTGCACCAATATAATGTAAATTGTTTTGTGTTCTTACGCAGTTCTCCATGGCAGCAGTGTGCTCTCCCTGAGAGCAGAATGACTGATCCTCCTTTTCTGAACTAAGTTGACCAATCCTTTGGCAGTCCAACCTTTTAACAACTTCCATTACAGTCTGTTCCTCCCACTAAAATATCTCCTTCTC
This sequence comes from Opisthocomus hoazin, assembly GCF_030867145.1. Taxonomy (NCBI): domain Eukaryota; kingdom Metazoa; phylum Chordata; class Aves; order Opisthocomiformes; family Opisthocomidae; genus Opisthocomus; species Opisthocomus hoazin. The sequence continues at coordinate 33,588,455 of NC_134416.1, read as the reverse complement.
CAGTAGTAGGAAGCCACGTTCCAGCATTTTCACAAGTAACATCTGAGTAATGTGTTCCTCAATTTTTCAAATGAATAGTCTGAGGAAGCTATAAAGGTCTGGTTTTCAGGGAGCACATACTCAGTCTTTCACTCTAAGCTGTTTCACTTTGGCTCACATCACCAGTCACTTCTGAAAACATAGGCTGCAGTGTCTAGAATATCACATCAGAAAATTCAAAGATAGCTAATTATTACCTCACTAGAAAGAGTCCACTGCAAAGAAAATGTTTTCTACTACTCTGTGGTAATGAGCACACATAAAAATTGGAAGATCTACTGTGACAGACATGCAGTACTAGGAATCCTCTACCAAGATGTTATGCTAGTTTAATTCTTGGATTTTTTTCCACATGCCACTTTAAGGAATTCTCCTTTGCTTGTAGTTGCTGAACAGCTGTAGCTGATTCCCATAACAATTTTAACATTTCTGTACCACAGTTTTCTGAGGGGTTTAACTACGCTGATTATGACCACATTCAGGTACCAGTACTTATAGTCTATAGTACAGAACAATGAATGTAGAAAACAGCTGGACAATTCACAAAATAAGGTTGCCAGTCACATCACTTAAGCCTAATAGTCCCTTCTATCCTACTTCAGAGTCATTACAGGAACAAATTCCTGCAGCAGTGTGATTGTTTCTGAGGAGAAAGAACTGTAGTGTTCAGGGCTCAAAGCACGAGAAAGATAGATAGATGGATAAATAAATAAATAAAAGCACAGAAAGTTAAAATTTTTTCCAGTCCTGATCCTTGGAATTTCCTCTCCTCTTCAGATCAAATATGTCTTCATTCATACTGTGAAAGCTGAGAGATATGAGTCAAATGGGCAAAGCAGCATATAAATATGTACATATGTGTATATATAGGCCTGTAATTACATTACGAGCCAAGGATTTCAGCAATAAATGATTCTGCAAAGTGTCAGGAACTTTAAAATTTAAACTATAAAGAAACATGATCTTGACTTATTCCCATCAGTCTTTCGATGGACTGGAGAAGACATACAGGTTTATCAATACTGACAGTAATTATCCAGGAAAAGAAATTGAAACCTTTATCATGTCAAGCCACTTAAAATATACAGTTTCTGAGGTGCTGTCAAGTACAGTTAACTAATAAGAGCTCTGCTGGAATGCAGTGACAGTGTGCTGACAAGCTCAAAGTCTGTGCAAGATCAAGGCGACTTAGAACCTTGTACCAATTATCTGTTGGATATATAACAGTGTCCTACAACTGTCATGTTTGCAGAAAGAGAAGTGAGAGTGAGGAGAGATACCTTAATGAGACATAAGGTACCATGGTCTCTGGTGCTCTGAAATAGGCATGTGTCATAGATACTGCCAAGGATGGAGAATCACTTCTACATTCATCCTTCACAAGGTGCCGTAGATTTGTCTGGTTGCATAGTTTGTCTCAAGGTGTGCTAGCTCAGACCTGTTTTAGAGCTGACATGAAACAGAGTAATGTTACTTGGTGCAGAAGAATCTATCACAAAACTGAGTATGAATGCAGACTGGCATGACATGAATCATACTTTACAGAACAAATAAATAACAAGAACAAAAAATGAACCCAGCATGTTTCCTAGCTGTCATCTGGCAGCATGATAGGAAAACATTGTAAATATTTACAGTTATAGTCTTTGGCAGTGAAATTATAGTAGGTATTTCTAGCAACACTCAATTTAGCAGACCATCCAGTTGCAGTTATTAATCTGGATATATTGATAAAAATGATAAATGAAAAAAGTTGTCTTCATGAAAAACCTGAAAAGGTCAGTATTATCTAATACTCTGAAGTTTTTAGTATTAGTATGATTTTTTTTATTGATTTCATTTTTTCACAGAAACAATTCAAACTCTTTAGGGTCAAAATATTACACTTCCAGATATTTAAAAAAAATATTAACCTTTAGTTAAAAAGTTATTTTAATAACAAAAAATAATTTGGAAATAAGTATTTTGACTAATACTATAACTAATAATTTTTCTTGCCAAAGCCCTCCTAAACACACATAAATCCCCAAAGCTAGTTGTGCATAGAAATGGATAGATTAAGCTGTTGAATAGCTTACATAACACAGTGAAATCAGAAATAAAGAGGAGGTAAACTAATTCAGGATATTACTTCTGTCCCTCAACTCTCTCAAAGTAACCAGAAAATGAAATACTTTCTAAATCCAAGCGGAAGTTCAAGGATGCAGATGGTCTTCTTTTCCTTATATAAGAGTTAACCCACCCTCCTCTGTTCTTAATTGCAGTCAGTTGTTCACAACTGAAAATTGAGTGAAACAACCCCTTGATCTTGAAAAACTCTGATTGAAAAATATCCCTCAAACCAAACCGCAATTCTTTAATTACAGTCGAAGAACATTCCTGATATTCTTTTCCCCATTATTGTTTCTTCTACGTTGTTTTCTAGGAAAGGCTCGTACTTTGGAGAGAAATTATTTGTTTATTTAGATATAAGAATAGGCATTAGAAGTACTGGGGAAAAAATACATTTTCACTTCCCGAGTCCACCAGTAAAAAATTGTACTGTAATGTGGTAAGTTGCATATTAAACCTTATAATGTAGTTTAGTAACAGCAATATAAAATTGGATTTAAAGTTCCATTGTCTTGGATATCTCACAGTAGTTTTCCTGTTGTTTATTCCTATTTTTTTGTAGAAGATTTAAGATATTTTGGTGAAGAAATCTCTGCTCAAGCAACAACCTGAACCATAAATTGCCCAGGCACAAATTTTTTTCATTATTCTGTTCCTAGAATTATCTGAAAAGATTCCAACATTTATTCTAAAATGCTAAAAATACCATGGAAATTTCTCTTTCACTGACCAGGTGTAATAACTTGGAAAGATGAAGAACTGTGAATGCATTCAACATGACAATGAAAATACTCTTAATGGTGCTTTATAGGATTCAGGAAACTGACCCCTGTTGAAAAGTCATTCTTCTTTCTTTCATTTTTGATCAATTCCATTCTTGGAATGTTTCTTTAAGTAGATCTCTCTTTTGTAAGCCTGGATGTTGATCGAAATTTTTTCCACTGAGGAAGAAGACAATAGGAAGGAAGTTGCAGGCGCTGTAATGTTGTGTTCCAATTGCTAGCTAAAAACAAGCACAGTGTATTTCTTCTTGGTAATAGCACAATGAAGATAAACCAGCCTGCTAGGGAAATTCCATCCGTGAACTTCTCTCTCAAATCTGGGAGTGCAAAAGAGCAAGCATCTGAAGGCAGAACACCAGAATTGTGTCTTAACTTTGTGGGAGAATTTAATGCAAACATCTGTGAGGCTGAGATGTGAGTCTAAAGAGTATAAAACTTCTGAGTTGTTTGGCTTTTACATTTTTTATAAAATGTAAAAAATAAAGGGGCAGAGATATTAAGTAGACGAAAAGCAGCTGGTGTATTGACTAATATTAAGTGGTAAATCAGATTATATCTAGATGTTAGATTCTCAACTTTTATCCTTTTTTCTCTCCAGTATAAGCTTGTCATATCCTGTGGAATTCTTTATCAGTCACAGTTAAGCTTAGAACCAGACTGAAGATCTCAGACTGGATCTGATCACTGTAATAACTTTCTCCAGAAAAAAAACTAACTACCAAACCAACTCCTCCTCCCCCCTCAAATCTCCACCAAACCAAATCAAAAAGAAAACCAACCCAACAGTGGGGAGCAAATTCAATTTATTTTTATTGTTGAGTACTATTGTGACACACGGGACTTCAGTGCCAAAAAGTTACTTTCTTGCCTTTAGGGATAGCCTTCACAGGCTAAGCTGGTTGCACATTCCCCAGGCAGCTGATGGTACCTGTGCTGGGGTCCATGAAGTTGCCCTTAGAACCTCACTGCAATGACAAAGCCAATCCATAAAAAGTCACCAGAGAGATGTTACTTTCCGCATCACGTCTGGACTAATGGTAATTAGAGTTTTGCAGCTCGTTCAGCTGCGGGTACTGAATGTGAAACCTTCCTGCTCAGAAACATAGACTGTGCTGAGTTAGAAGATAGATCTTCGCATGCTCTTTTGCTTCCTATGCTCCTTTACTTTCTTTTACATGGTCCAATTTTTAATTCTTCTCATAGTATAGCCCCTGTTTGCATTTTGTGTCATAGATTGGCTTTACTAATGAAGTGGGAGACCTGAGCTGTGGGTCTGACTCATCTCAACTGTAGAGCACTCAGTGCATCCCAATGTTAGATGACTAAACTTTAAAAGATTATTGCAAATAAGTAGATGTCTACTCTTCCTTGCCTTCCATTTTACATAGGTGTCACTCCCTCCAGAGGGGTCACCATTTTACCATTTCTCCATTATATGTGGTAAAACTGAAATCAGATCCAAGGAAACTAAGAAGTGCACTCAGGAATGAAAATCAAAGACAAAATTTTTGAACTGGGTTATAATTTTTTAAAAAGTGTAAAGTTCATGATCCTGACATCACTGAAAGTAAGATCTGACAGTAAGGGGTGGCTATATGAAGAGGACTCAAGACACACCATGCCTAACCATATAATTTTACAAAGGAATAGAATGTATTAATGTTAATGCTACTATAGTAAACATTTCTGACATTGACCACATTGTGCCTAACAGATCAATGATTTTCAGCTACTTAATTATCTGGGTGACTGCATTTGCCAATTCAAACATAAATAAATGTATTACCTAATCAAATACCTTATAGAGATTGAGAGAATTGCTTCAAAATAATAAAGTCTTGTAGTCTTAAGAAGTTCCAATGTTTCCTACAGCACCGACTGCTTGACATTTTTTACGTAAACTGATTTCATTTTTTAAGCACCTCTATTTCAGTAGTAACATTAAGGAGCAGTTAGCTGTACCATAAGAGAATCACTCAAAATGGTGATCTGTCCAGACTTATTTTGAAATTCTCTTGAAGAGAATTTAAATTCACAGCAAAGATGTAGAAGCTGGATAAACATAAAAGTCAGAGCTGCCTCTCCAGCTGAAGATTCTACTATGTATTTAAAGAAATTGGAATATGATAAATTAAACCGACCAAATAGGCAAAAAACCGGACCAAGTTTGTTTTTTCAGTAATGCAAAAAAATTTTGGCAAAGCTTTTTCTATACTTTGTTTCCAGCCAATTCAAGCAAATTACGTATCTCCAGAAATGAAGGAAGATTGCTTTAGGGATATTAAAAATCTTATTACAGATCTAGATCTTAATTTTATAACTGATCCTATGAGAAAATAATCCCAAAATCAAGGAGATTTTTGTGTTTACACAGAGAAGGAGACTACTGAGACTGCCATCACTGTAATGCTATAATATGCAAGACTCTCTTGGCGTTCAGAAGTAACTGGTTTCCATCCTAGCCTTTTAGTCTTATTACAGGAATCCATTTCACATCCAAATCTTTCAGTAAAGCAAACCAAAGCAGCACATGGTTTGTTTACAGAAGCACAGAATGCAATGGGGCAATTTGCAAGCTCCTTTCAGTAAATGAAAATCAAGCAAATATCACCAGAAGTTATTTTTATGCAACATTTACAAAGACTGGAGAAATTCCCTTGATACTGCCATAATTGCAAAATGGAATGATACTCTGTACTTCAAGCATCCCTTTCTTCCGGATGTGTGCTGAACTTAGTAGAAATACCAGGCACAAGGTGCAGATAGAAAAGAGGAAAATTTCAAGAACTGTGAATCCCTTCACTGTATCTTGCAGAAGAACTACAAGACCACTGCTCATACCTAACCATCACACCATAGCTCATGTTCCATTAGATATGTGCACACTTTGAGGCAGTGTCTGAAAAATGCTAAGCCATGATATGCAGGATTTCTTTTTCTGTATGCTATTTCTGTGATTGCAGTCAGATTGTTCTGCCTACATTTGGAGTCTTTATTAAAAAGATAAAGTGTAGTCTGGGAAACATGTTAGGAAACATTTAAGAACATTCAGCTAATTGATTTATCAAATAAGGTAGTTATATTTTGAACTATAATAAGATCCGATGCCTAGAAGATGAACCACTGTACATTGAAGTCACAAAGCATTGAAGGAAAGCAGGCTGGCATGACATGAATTATTCTTTACATAAAAAGTAAATAACAAAAGTCGAAAATGAACCCAGCATGTTTCCTAGCAGTCATCTGGCAGCTTGATAGGAAAGCATTGTAAATATGTACAGCTATGGTCTTTGGCAGCGAAATCATAGTAGGTATTGCTAGCAATACTTATTTTAACAGGTCATCCAGTTGTAGTTGTTAGTCTGGAAATACTGACAAAAATTATAAAAGAAAACACGTTGTCATGATGAAAAGCTTCTGAAATCTTCCACTCTCCCCTTTCATCTCCTCCCACTTTCAGGAAAGACTAATAAATGAGTCACTGTAATTGCTTAATTAGGTTGAATGTGAAATAGGTTTGTTTTTTTTCCCTAGGAAATTCCACAGACGTAACTTTTCTCCCGTTCTGCAATATAGCCAAACCCACAGAATTTTGAAATGTCATGTGACATGAACACAAAACAATGTTTATTTCACTCAAGCAAGATAAAATCAGAACATCTATTACATTATTTACTTTTTAGGTTGGAAAAAAATATACTAAAAACCATTTCAGTTCCAAAAATATTTCTATGAAGAGTCAAAATGAAAAAGTAATTTTAAAATCCCTCATATAGTTATTTGCCTGAAGGAAACTGACAAATTAATTCAAGATTAAATATTTGTTTGAAGGATCTCATAAATTTTGTTCCAGAAACATTTATACAAGATTCTTCTGACTTGCTTAACAGCTTCTCCACTGGCTGAAGATTCATTGGCAGGGAGCTGAGAATCAATCATTCTTTTCAAAATACATGTGTTTTTTAATCTGTTTTATAGGAACCCCATGGGCACTAGTATAACAACACTTTCAACATTTTTTTCTTCCTTGTGAAAGTTAAATCCACATTCCAATGCCTGGTCAGGGTAGGTCTGTGAATTGAATAAGTAAAGGAGAAAAATATTATGTTTCTCTTTGTGAAACTCCAGTGGTTGCAGCAGACCTTGCAGGCTATATTTTTTAGTGAAAAGGACCTGTATTTTTGGATGTTCTACACAAAATTTATCTTTTTGCCTTTCTTTGTTCTCTTCACTACATAAAGATTGTAGATCTGTTGAGCATTGTTTATAACCGGAATTGTAAGAGCAGCCTATTCTGTTTTTTTATTGTGTGTTGCAGGCAAGGTATCCAAAAGGATCCCTTAAAGAGCTGTAGTGCTACAGGTATTTTAAACTTTGATTTGCTTCATTTGATTGGATGTACCTGGCCTCAACAGCTGCAGCACCATTGAGGATCAGGAAACCAGACTCTATTTTCAATAAAGGGATATTGTCAGACTTTTAAAATGTAATTTCTTCTACGTTTCACTATTTCACTGTCAGCGGACTCCTTGATTTATGATCTCTTTTACTGAGAACTGTGATTCTTAATATTTGCCTGAGATGTTGCTTGCTTGCTTGCCATCTAACTGTCTATCTGTCTAAGTATTTATCTATCTGTTCAACTGTCTCATGGCACTGGATATTGCTAAGGACTATCTTTTTTTTGGAGGTAGCATTAAAATGCAAATAGATTTTTTGTTAGCATCGTCATTGGCATCTATAGCAGTCTGCATTGCTGTGCTTATGAAAATGTAGCAGTAGCTACTAGGTCAGGTAAGCAAAAACGTTAATAACTTTTGAATGCTGTGAACTGAAAAGATGTTGCATTTTCAAACATACATACGCTACTGGGGGAGTGCTGCTCTCTATTTTTTTCCACAGTAAGCCTTAAGCTTGCAGCACCACCAAATATGATAGGTGAAAATAGAGTTATGATTGACACGAAAGTCTGCAGCTCAGGTCACTGTGCCTCAGACAACTGAAAGTACAGTCATGTTTTTCAGTGCAGAAAAATCCACCTTTTTATTATACTAGGGGAAAAAGAAGGAACAAGTTGGCACATTACTCAGTGAAAGTTCTCCTAACACAACTGCTCTGTTCCTGTCTGAATGGTGCCTTGGAGTCACTGCATAATTTTATATTTGTGCCATCTTCTAGAATTCTGGGTACTGAATAGCTTCGCCACTATAACTGATTTGTGTTTCGTTGTGAAATGGTTTCAGTAGAAATATATTTATTGCAGGTGAAATGAAAACAGGAGACCAGGCATTTGGGTAGACTGTATTGTTAGGTACCACCCAGAATTACGGGTGAATAGTCTGGAAAGAGACCCATAGGTGCTATCGCTCTTATGCCCTTCTCAAAATGTATATTAGCTGTCTGAGCAGCTCACATTCTCTCTGTGAATTAAATATAGAATCATAGAATCATAGAAAGTTTTGGGTCGGAAGGGACCCCTAGAGGTCATCTAGTCCACCCCCCCCGTCCACCCCCCCCCAGTGAGCAGGGACACCGCTAACTAGATCAGGTTGCTCAGAGCCCTGTCCAACCTGGTCTTGAATGTTTCCAAGGATGGGGCCTCCACTACCTCTCTGGACAACCCGTTCCAGTGTTTAATCACCCTCATTGTAAAGAATTTCTTCCTTGTATCCAGCCTATATCCACAATATGAGTGTTGTGCATCCAGTCCAATGTACTAAATTTAAAAAATTTTGTGACTCAAGGTGAACAAAATTTCTTAAAATAGGTGCTGAAAAAGTTCTAATGTCTTATACAAAGTCTAGCCTCTGAACATACAAATGTTTGAAAATTCATACAAAGGTACCCAAATTTCATATATGTAAGTGTATGTAAATTCAGTATCTTGTCCTTAGGTAAAATGAGACTGGTATGTACATTCTGCAAAACTCACTTCTGTGCTTTTTTGTTTTTTTAAACTTCAGGTCCGCAGAAGTGAGCCTATGTTCCTTGACAGAAAGTCAGCAAGCTGTCAGATAGAGTTTAGTTTATGAGAGCAGTATGGTTTCATTTTGGAGGAACATTCCTGAGAATTTTAGGCAGCTGTCAAAAGGAATTCACTTTATTACTGATTAACATTAGATTCAGAACTAAAGTCACATAAAATAATTCCAAGAAATAAAAAAAAAAACCACCACTAACAGTACTCCTGTGTCTTGTTTTGGACAGCAATGTGGGAACAAACTGAATTGCCTCTATTCTACTGTGGGAGTTTAGATTCTTACAGGAAATTGCAAATTTGTGGGTAGACTGATTGTAGTGCTTGAGATTTAGCATATTCAGAAAGGGAAATGTACATGTGACATTATCAGTTATTGCTTATAAAAAATGCATGATCATATAAATTAATAGTCTGATATTTTAAGTGCATGGAATAAGTCAGTGTGATTGAAATATATACATCCTGAAAACAGTATAGCAGCTTAGTCATAATGTTTTGTTTAATGAAGTATGTAAAATGAATGAACAAATAAATAAATAACTGCATTTTCTTCTTACTTGAGCATAGGATATAATTAAAAAAATCTATGGAGAATATAAACTAGCTAAAAGGATGAAGCTGACTCCACTTATATTCTGTGAACTCAGTATCAGACCTACGGGAAATATATTCAATAATGTTGACAATATTTATTAATATTACCGTAGAAATATATACAAGTCCTAGGCATGATCACACTTAATGATAGCTGAACTGTTACTTATTTTAATAGCCTAAATAATCTAAAATAGTTTATTTTAAGCCTAATGCTGTCAAACTGTCTTCAAAATGATACTTGGACTTAAATAGTTTTGGGATCTACCACTATCTGTGGGATCTACACTATCTGTGTTTGCCACCACATCTAGTGCAAAAAGTTTCTGTGGGGAACAAGTTGAGAAAAAGATAAAATGACAGGGAATAACCAATTCTTAGCTTTATTTGACAACACCTGCCAAGGACTGGAGAAGGTAGCAATGCCATCAGTGAGTTCTTTTGTATGTGATAACTTTTTTTTCTTCCAGAATGAGATGCTTTTCAAGTCATCCTGAAGTGTACATGCATTGCTTTTAGTATATTTTATTCTAGAGAAAGAAATAAATAATTCTTCAAAGGGAAAAAAATAGAAATAGACAATCTCATTTAATTTGAGTCAGGCTTTCCTTGAAAAAAAAACCCCTGTACTGTTATACATGCTGTAGAGAAAAAAATAGTGACTGTTTCTGTCTTGCGTATAATCTTTTTGCAATAAAGTATATATGTCTAAATATTCTTATAATATGCAAACAAGTTTTCTCATGCTTCTGATGAATAATATCCCAAGTTACAAAGAAAATTATTTAATGAAATATGTTTAGCTTCTCAGAAGTCAGAGGTTTCAGAGTTAGTACAATATCAGTGGAACAAGCTAGCTCTTAGCTTTTGAAGATCTCACTTGTAAACCTCATGATATCTATGGTGAAAGGCAGAAAAAAAGGCCCCAGTCTTTGGAGACTAGTGGAAAGGCAGCATTTCAGCCTAGGATATATTTCAGTTACTTCAGACTTCAGTGCATTAGAACTTACTGCACAACCGGCTCAATAATAATTAGGTAAGACAAAGGTAAGTGAACGCTTCTCCTTACACTATCAATTGTTCAACTAAACTGCGTTGTTTATGACTGCCAACCTTATGACACACATTTTAAAAAAGTGCATAAGGAAAAGATATCAGCAATTAATCTAAGGCTCAATTTTAGCTCTGATATTAATTTGTTCACAATTTTCTGTTTTTACAGATAAAGTTCAACTAGTTTTTTTTTAATCCTGTGCATTTAAAGAAGTTGAAGTTAAACAGATTCTGTTGTTTATGATAATCAGTTTAAGAATAATCAAAACTTATTTTCAGAGTTCTTTCTTAGAAATTTGTTTATGATATATTGATGGAGACATGCCAACTGATCTTTGAAATTAAACAGCAAACACCGATGAAACTTTATATTTTCAAAATTCACAGAGAACTTGGAGAGCAAGTGATGCTTTTAAGCAACAGAATAGAACTATAAAAAAATGAAAATATAATGAAGTTGAGTTGGAAGTTTTTCCAAGTTTTTCTGTTTGTCTTGGTATGATAGTGACCTAGTTATATGCACATGCCTGTAAAAGTTAACACGAAATAGAATCAGTAATTTCAGGGTCTGTCCACCCAGCTGCCATTTAGATCTCATTATCCCCAAATCAAAGTGCTTTTCAGCACTGAGATTACAATTATTTTTATTTTTTTTAAACATACAGTTGGTGTTAAAAACTGAATGTTATACTGTGTTGTTTTGGCTGCAAAGAAAGTAGTAAGATTAATTGACTGCAGTGTGTGATCCATGATTTCTTAATGAAATCGATTTAAATGAACTATTTAAAGAATTCAGTAATTTTTATCTTTATCTTTAATGTATTTGCATACGATAATGATAAAAATAAAGAAATAATCCTATGCAAAATCTGCTGAAGTATTGCATCAGGAAAGGCATTTTCATATGTTAAATTGGTAGAGATATATATGTATGAAAATAAAAACAAACAGCGCCTATGTGTAAAAGGAAGCAAATGGCTGATCTTGTTCAAGAGACAACAATCTTGTATTTCAGCCTTAGCAAAGACAAACATATGAGGAAAGAATGCAGAAACACGGGCCGTGTCTGGCTGGCAGCAGCCCGCACAGCCCGTGCTCCCGCTGCTGGAGGCTGGCTCGCCGTTCCCCGCCTCCGACCAGCCGGGCGCGTCCCAGGCCGTGCAGGCGCCGGGCTTTCAGCACCACGGACAGCGCCTCCCCTCTCGCTGAGCAGTCGCGCAGCGGAGGCTGTAACACAGAACACCCTGTGGGTTGTTGTTCGCCTACCTACCTCTAGGTTTCCAGCGGGCGGAGAGGCTTCGAATGCCAAAGAACATCCTGGGCTATTTTTTCATGCTTGCTGAGGAAATGCATCTACTTTTTCTGGAGGCAATATATAAAACCAGAAAACAACTGTTCAGTAATTAATTTTGGTTGAGTAATAACAGCTTCTGGCTTGACCGGTTTCTGGTGTGTAATGATCAGGTGGGTTAAGACCCTAAGGCATTTCCTGAATCTTTGCATTCAGCCTTGACTGCTTGTTTAAAATTGAAAAATGTAGATAAGACACAAACCTTTAAGCCAGTGGAACATCGTCCTCAGGCTGAAGCCTAATGATGAAGCTGATATAGTTTATTTTAATCTACTCATATGTTAGTCTTATTAACAGGAAGACAGATTTTCTGCATTGTTTATTGCTCAGAAAATTGATCACTGACATGTTTTTCTAAAATGTTACTTCATTAAATGTCTTAAAGCCTACTAGTAAAAGTGCTGTTTAACACTGGGGTTTACTATTGTCATAGCTATCAAAATATATTATTGCACAGAGCAGTGGTCTAGAATTAAATAATATGAAAGCAATTACACATATATTAGAAATAGCTCCTTGAATTTAACTAGGAATTATAAATGGTTTAGATAATTGGAAAAGATGGAAATAACCCAAGGAGTGCAGGGGAAGAGGTGTAAAAGACCATTCTCTTTTAAATTTTATAGAGGAAGAGAATCCTGTGAGTGCTTATTTAGTACTGTTAAATTCTACACATCTTGCCCACGTGGATATTCCAGAAGACTTTTTCTGGTCTGAATATCATATTGATCCACAATGATTCACAGAGTTTTACATGATCAGCCATACATCCTGGGGATAAGGGCAGAAATGAGCTTTGATGCCAAAGCTACCTAAAGACACTAGCATATGTTTTAACATCAAAACCTTATGTATCCCAGGTGAAGGCTATCTCGCTGTGCTTAGTAGGGTGCTTTTCCATGCCAAAATGGAAGCTCATGAGCTGCCATATGCCTAAGGCAGCTCAAGCACAGCTAGCCCTGATGATAAAACGGTGCTAAAATCTGACAGTTCACTGGACATGACTGTGTATATTTGCTCTTCATTAATTGTAAATGAACTTGAATAGCAAATTGCAAAGAATCTCTTCTGACATAGTGGCATGGAAAATCATAAGCATCTAGAAGAATAAATTAACATTCGTAACTAAACTGATTTAAGTTCAAACTTGCAAAATGGTAAAATGATTGAGTAGATACAGCTCAAGAATATTTAGTTATGCACTGTGCCTGGACAAACTGCTCATTTAATGCGTAAAGCAAAGTATCAAGGTTTGTGTAAAAGAGATATGAAGTAAAAAGTGTTTTTCTCCAAAGTTCCAAAGCCTTCAGAATTTTAGCTGTGAGACTGATGTACTGGCAATGATTTTGTCAGCAGTACCAGCCTCTGTGCTGCCTCTGATCCCACCTCAGTCACAGTATTGATACTGGCTTAAGTTATTGATCAAAGAGATCAGAGTCCCTGAACAATGAGAGGTACAGACACTGGAGAAAGAGTCAAAAACTTAACAGGAGTTCTCTCCCATCACAATTTAGTGTTTCTAACTGACTATCTTTAAGGTACTGTTTGAAAAGTACTGCTCAGATTTTAGGGTTGGAAATTCAATGATTTATTAAACACATAAAAGACATATGTTGCTGTTTTTCCATAGCCACTTCTTCATTTCTGGTTATCAATGAAATGACTCCAACCAAGCAACACTCTCCATTCTGGACTGTGATGCGTGTTTTGGCTCTCTGACCTCACTGGGAGTCCTCAGATTCTTTGAATTATAAATATAGTCAAGTAAATTTCTGGCTCAAAGTCCACATCATTGCATTTATATTTAAACAGTTTTAAATTTAAAAAAATACAGAATTATATAATTGGTAACATTATGCATTAGAAGAAAATGCATGTCTACAAAACTCTTGTAAGATTACTTAATTTATAAACTCTTTTTAAACTTTAAAAGATTTCTCACTTGTATCCAGATAGGGAGAGATGAATTTAATAGTATCTTGGGACTTTTTTCAAACTGCAATACTAGCTTTATGACAGTTTTGTGCAGTTATATATTAATTCCAGAATATATGACTCAGAAAAATCATAAAAATATGGAAAAAATAGTAAAGAAGGCCTTGAAATTCACTAGCCTATCCAGAAACCAAAAGGCTGAATTACGTATGTGAAGACATATATCTCTTGTACAAAAGTAGTTCATAGAAAACATCAACTTTAAAAAAATTCTTTAAAATGTTTTGTGGGTATAATTAAAGAGAAAATACATAGAGAATTCTATATCCAAAAAACAGCTAAATAAGTGCATCATAAGAAGATTTTTTTTGTAATGCATGAAGCATCTGTATGCTACAATTGTTGTGTTGATTTGTAAATGTCATGAAGTAAAAAAAAACATTGCCTTCTACAATTGACATCAATTATTTAAAGTTTATGAAATGCTTTGGAATATAACTCATTTGTAAATACAGTAGATAAATGTGAAGTAGTGTTACTATAAATTTATAATGACAAAAGGAATCTAATAATATTGTTTCATTGATTTGCTAAAATGACAGCAACAAGCTGGGTTTGCTCTACTGTGTAAAAGATTTTATGTTACATTGATGCAGAACTTGTTTTTTTTCAATTATCATGCCCAGCGCAAGAAAAATTACCTCTGTGAAAATGTGGAGCCCTGTAAGCATGCACCAAAACTAGGGCTTATTATAATACACAAGGAAAAGAAGATGTGGCTGAGGAACTCTGTGGAGTATTATTCCTTCTGGTACCAGTTGCAACTAAATTAGTCTGGAACAATCCCTGTGCAGTTTTTTTCATAGAGGATCTTTCGACCAACACCAGGAAACACACCAATATTAAACTCAGTCTGGAGAAATAAGAGCCAAGTCTTCTCCCAAATCCAAATGGATCTGAGCAGAATAGCTACTGCATCTGAATGCATGACTTCTATAAGGAGATAATCATAGGTAAATAATTAGAAATTTGATCCAGATTTTAATTTTTCCAGTGTTGTACCTTGGTTAATAAGCTATGTTTTAAGGCAAGTACTGAAACTGTATAGTATTTCTTTTCAAATTTTGTAGTCTGAAAATATTTCTAATATTCTATTCAAATTATTTTAAAAACTCAACCAGAAAGTGAAAAATTATTAATACATTTTTTTTGTTTTCTTTCTGGAGTAGTCAATATTCGTCAGATTATCTCTGTACACATAGGCTCCATATGTACACCTCTGTTTTTTTAAACACTAAAACAATGGGTGAATTGATGATACAATATTAGCCAGAGAAAAAAGCTTTTTTCAAGCTGTGCTAGCAATGTTAGAGTTTTCTTCAACTCACAATAAAATATTTATTTCTTAAATGAATGCAAATAAATTTCCTAACAAGGTAGAAGATTTCAGAACACTGTCAGTTCAGAATGTCCTAGCTCACTCTTTCTTATTAAAAAATGATTTGTCTTTCAACATAAAGAGTTTTTAGGCACTACAAAAGGAATAAGTTTTACTTTGAATAAGATAGAAGCATAACTCAGAAGTGCAATGAAATGTACTCTAAATACAAATTATGTCCTCCATAATACATGAGAAAACCTGTTTATAACTGGACCAGGACACATTGTGTAGCTTACAAATCTAGTTGGATCCTAACTGTGCCTGAAGGATATTTAATAGTAAATAGAGAAAGAATAGATTTTCACAATTGGCAGTGAAATTCACCCTGCTGACTTAGAAGAGTAGCATATCAATGCAAATGAAATAGAACAGGCATTACTGCAAAAGGAAATCCTTTTTATTTGAACTGTCATTGCTCTGATACTGGGGTTTCATGTTAAAAATTTGCCTTTTGTATCCCATTCAGCAGAAACCAAGAACTCTCAACACTTCTTCTTGATGGCAGTCAGAACCTCAGGAGGGAGCTCGTCAATATTGTTTGGAGCATGCTATAGAAACTTATGTACACCTGAAAGAAAAACAAAACAGAAAAAAGGGTCAATGTGTTTTATGAAAACCACATCTCTTATCTACGGCTCCTTTCATTATTCTTTCCTTATAAGGACTTAAAGGAGAAAAAAGGATGGGGTTTCATCTTGTGCCAGTTAGTTTGTTGTGTACATAGGTTCTGAATGTGGAAATAAAATGTAAGGAAGTACATTGTGTTTCAGTCAGTTCTAGGACAACAGCCTTTTTATTGTGGGAATTCTGGCTTGATTAAATATTACAAAATCTAAAGACTGTTTTTTTTCCCCAGATCACTCACATGACACTAATGTGAGAACATATGTCACTGAGTAGGTCATTATAAAAACAGTATAGGAATAGTGTATGCCTGAGCAGTATTTATAGTCTAGGACATTAAAGGAGTGATTCTGATGCCAAGACACAAATGTCTAGCATTTTTGAGGTGATGTAAAGTTTCTGTTGCTCCAGAAAAGCACAGATCTTCTGCGTCTCATCTGCCAGCCCCATATGAGTCACTGGATATCCTAGCGCGCTTGTATGGTATGTGGTGTCAATGCGTGGGCAGCTGAATTGCATCCTAAACTAACCAACACTTACCCATCTAATCCAATTTAGTAGTGTAAGTTCCATTACAGTAAAAAAGATTATAAAAGAAAGAGGGGCTTACCTACATAGGATGGTTTCTTAAATGGAAAATATGAGTTGTCCTTTGGAAACACCTCTTTCACTCCACTCGTATAAAGGAAGATGACTACTTGGGTCCATCCCCAGGTGTCTAGGAAGATGAAACTTACTGCAACATAACTTTTGCAGTCCACTATTAGGAAGTACTTCATCTGAATTCTGTTCCATGTCACAAGAATAAGCCTCATTGTTTCTTAAAAAAGAGTGTAGCCCCTTACCTTCTACCAAAGAATATTAAACTGTACTTTGTATTATGGGGGAAGCAATCAAATAAACAGCTCCCTTGCTCCAAGTCTCACCTCAAGATTTCTGTCCTGAAACATTAGATATTTTATTAATTCATAAATATAATTGTGGTATAATGACAAAATTAAAAGACACTTTGTTGCAATTATGAAACTTGGTAATCCTGCTTTGCAGAAAAAGATATACTTTTTCAGCATTTTTCTGTGCTTGTCAGGCTGACCTTAGCAGTTTCTTATTTTGTAATCAATACCAATTATTACATTTAACATTTGATTTCGTATTTCCTTATTATTTTTCTGCTTACATCCAGTCTGGTTGATCCAATTGTACCTTGAATTTGATACAGAGTTTATTATCTAACACAATACCCATGGGATAAGAAAGTCTTAGATTTTGAATATTTTATTCAGAAGTATAACTTCTATAGTGTGCACAGTTTGGATTTAGTGTACAAAATTTACTTTATTTGCTGGTAACATAGCAACTACTTTTGCCTGGCTGATAAAATAATTTATTTTGACACATCACTGTGTTAAATATGAACTAAAAGGACAATTAAAAAAAGTAAAAACAGTTGATAGATGAAATGTTTAATCATGTTCTGAGCCTGAAAAGTGATAAAACCATAGATTTAGAATGCATAATTTTATATGGGATTTAAAAACAGGTTATGTCATAAGGACATGGTCTCTTAGATGAACGCTGTATGCAATGAAGAGCACTGTGACATAATCTGTCGGGACAGACTGCTAGTTCTTAAGCATAACTGCGTAAATCATAATCTCATGCAGGCTTGTGAGTGAGGACAAGGGGTTAGATTCCAACAGAGGGTGTATGTTAGTGTGGTAAAAAGTTGAAAGAATGAAAATTTAATTTTCACATAAAATCACATGTTGTCTCACAGACTACAGTTTATTCAAGTAGTGTAAGAAATTACAAGATGACATAAAATCAAACTAAAGTCACTTCAAAAGGATTGTTTTAGTTAGTGTGGCATATCAACAAATACAAGGGTGTAAGAATACGCCAAAGAGAAGGAGATTACCCATTTGAGGATTCCAATGGCAAAATGCTAAACTACCATGTGCATAGTTTATGATGCTTCAAGGACTTCTTCACAGAATTATATTCATTTTTTACATGGATGCATATCTATTATTCTCATTACATTAAGACTTATAGAATTGCTAGTGCCCTCGTACAGTTGTTATGGAGAAAGAGGTCTAATTTTTAAAGCCCATGGAATGATAAATTTATTATGAATTTTTAAACACGTGAGCCTTCAAAAAAATGAAATTATAGAGCTGCCTTGGGAAAAGCAATATGTTTTCACTCAGATATACTCTGCTTTTTTGTTAGTTGAAAACCATTCTGTTTGTTTCCAAGTTTTCACAAAATAACTGCAAAGCTGAATGATGCCACCCGAGAAGCATTCTGAAACACTCTTAGTATCCATGTTTGGAGAGAGAGAGTGGGGAATGTGGCTCTCTCCTGATGGAAAAGTTACGGAAGGAATAGGGTTAGGAGGGAGTTACTGGCAGAAAACCAAAAACAACCAGTGCATAAAAGTTACTCCAAATCTTTTCCCCGTACTTACATCAGTGTATAGCTTTGTATGTTAATTACCTTAGTGGTAGATTCCATCGCATGCACCAGCTGGTGTAAGGCCAATATCAGATGACTTCATCCTACTTAAGCAAGAATTAGTTGGTATCATCATGTGTACACCACTCCTCCCTATATTACTATTTAGATGGAGTGTGCCTCTCCTGGAGAAAGAAGAACTCAGCTGGGCTATCAAGACAGGCAGATGGAACATTTACTTTCCACTTAACGTTATTACCTTAATTTTACTGGAAGTTCAGGTAGACACTACTGAACTAGTTGCATATATATAACATCAACAATTGTTTCATCATAAATAAATGGATTCATTTTCACAAGAAAAGTGTTTCTGAGCTTCTGATACACTGCCATTATTTTTAAAGTAGGAGTGGTAATTACATGATTATAATAGAATCACAGAATCATGGAATAGTTTGGGTTGGAAGGGACCTTTAAAGGTCAGCTAGTCCAACCCCTTTGCAATCAGCAGGGACATCTTCAACTACGTCAGCTTACTGAGAGCCCTGTCCAACCTGGACTTGAATGTTTCCAGAGATGGGGCAACTACCACCTGTCTGGGCAACCTGTTCCAGTAATTCACCACCCACATTGTAAAAAATTTCCTTCTTATATCCAGGCTAAATCTACCCTCTTTTAGTTGAAAATCATTACCCTTGTCCTATTGCAACAAGCCCTGCTCAAAAGTCTGTCCCCATCTTTCTCACAAGTCCCCTTCAGGTACTGAAAATCTTCAATAAGGTCTCCCTGGAGCCTTTTCTTGTCCAGGCTGAATAATCCCAACTCTCTCAGCCTTTCTTCTCAGGAGAGGTGTTCCATCCCTCAGATCATTTTTGTGGACTTCTTCTGGACCTGCTCCAACAGGTCCATGTCTTTCCTTCTGCTGAGGGCTCCAGAGCTGGATGCAGTGCTCCATGTGGGGTCTCACCAGAGCAGAGTAGAGGGGCAGAATCCCATCCCTTGACCTGCTGGCCACGCTTCTTTTGATGCAGCCCAGGATATGGTTGGCCTTCTGAGTTGCGAGTGCATATTGCTGGCCCATTTCTATCTTTTCATCCACCAGTACCTTGAAGTTGTTTTTGGCAGGGCTTCTCACAATCCCTTCATCTCCCAGCCTGTATTGATACTGGGGTTGCCCCAACCCAGGCGCAAGACCCTGCACTTGGCCCTGTGGAACCCCATGATGTTCACATAGGCCCACTTCTTGAGCTTGTCCAGATTTCTCTGGATGGTATCCCATCACTCAGGTGTGTTAACCACAGCACTCAGCTTGGTGTCATCTGCAGACTTGCTGATGATGCAGTTGATCCCACTGTTGATGTCGTTGATGAAAATATTTAACAGTACGGGTCCCCATACGGAAACCTGAGGGACACTACTTGAAGCTGATCTCCATCTGGACCTTGAGCCATTGACCGCTGCCCTCTGGATGTGACCTTCCAACCAATTTTTCATCCACCTAACAATCCACCCATCAAATCGATATGTCTCCAATTTAGAGAGAAGGATGTTGTGGGGGACAATGTCAAAGGCCTTACAGAAATCCAGACAGATTACATCTGTTGCTTTTCCCTTGTCCACTGATGTGGTCACTCCATCATAGAAAGCCACTAGGCTGGTCGGACAGGACTTGGCTTTGGTCAAACCAATACATATGCCTTAACTCAGTACCGTTGTATCCCTATGCAAGAATGATCTCATTCTTAGTTTGCAAAACAGTTAGCTTTTTCTTTCAAAAAATTCTGTATAATTAGGAAGGCAAATAACCAAAGTCAAAAAGACTATTTATAAGCTGGAAAGAAGAAGAAATGTGTAACAGAATGAGTCTGCTAAACAATCAGAGAATGGAGAAGGTAATCAGAGAGAAAAAGGGGATTTCAGAGAAGCTCAGTCTGTTCTTTGTACTGTCGGCAGAAGGCAGCCTTGATTCTGTTCTCATTTTGGTCTTTCTTAACTTCTGTTAATTCCATTGATATAATTGTTGTTAGTAATGACTTAAAGACACTTAAAAGAAGAGGAAAATGTATTCCAGAAAAATGGATTTCATTATGGAGAACTCAGAAAAACCACCAGTTTGCAGCCAAAAGAGAAAATTTAAAGACTGTTTTTGGTATTCAGTAATTGTTACTAGATTTGATTCTTACAGAATCTTGTCTATTCCACTCCTTCTAACAAAAGGAGTATGGAGCATCATTCTAAACAAAAGAGTGAAGAATGATGTAGAGGTACCCCATGTATCTTGTGTAGTAACACAGAGTAATCTGACAGAAACAGTATGGGAAATGGAAAGTGAAAATTTGACTCTACTTTTAAGGCTAGACTATTGTGTGGTGATTCTCTCTTCTCACAAAATGTGGGAAACCTTTGGACCACATCAGACAGAAATGGCATTTTAACTTATGCTTCTACAAGGTTGAAGAAGACCAGAAGCAGTTTTTCTTGAAACTGCATTTTGCATGATGTTGGGAATAATTAGATCTGGGTGCTAGGTGAAACAAGCATGTATCTAGACAAGGGTCTGAAACAGCTCCCAGATCCTGTGACACAAAATGTGAGATGCACTGGGGACTGTTAAAGGTAAAAAGGAAAGAAGGGACTACAGTACTTGTCACCTTCCCACAGACCTGTCCATGAGCACAGAGATTCCAAGTTTGCAAATCCCACTAGGACTTCTAAGATATAAGTGGGATCTGAGGTTCTAATTTCTGGCTTGCCTAAAGTGGCAGCTCAGTTCTGAAATGTGACAGATGATGCTAGGTTTAAATCCAGATATAAAGGAACTCCTTTAAAACAGAGAGGCGGTGAAAGAGTAGAGTGAAATAGACTAAAAAAGCCTGGCCAGGCTGCCTTGTCAATGAGATTACAAGGTTGGTTTAACTGTTTTTAAATATTGAGATAGTGTGAATGATGATATTAAAATACATGAAAGAATGAAGTGCAGAGTTCTGTGGGTGATTCATATAAAATTTTAAATGGAAATCTCTAGTTTGACAAGAAGAATTTTATAGTTTCACTATTGACTTTCTGTCCTAGAAGCACCTTTGAGCTTAGGCAATTCCTAGGCATACTGCGATTTTGGCAGAAGCAGCTGTACCCTCTTTAAAACTGTCCAGTTGTCTTCTGAATAACAAGCATATTCATACTGCCCTTCTGCACAAGGGTTGCTTTTCAATGTGGTGTAAAAGCTACATACATTCTTCCATGATGTGCATTTTCTAAAGCTCAGGACCCTTCTGTATTTTGCTCCTAGAATCACTTTGGGCTGCCTAAGAACCCCACTTGTCTTTGCAACAGTTGACACTGAAGGTTCCTCTGGAAGCTGGTTTAGCAGCCAGATTTTGATGAAGTGGTACTGCAGCAAGGATGAAATGCAATATTTTAGATGGACTAGTGTCAAATAAAAAGCCAAGTCTGCTGCAGATTGGTGAAACCTTCCAAACATCAAGTGGACAGTCTTCTGACGTGTCATCTAAAAGGTTACTCTTCCATAGTGCTAGAGGGGTTGCTCCCTGGCCGTACAGGCACTGAAGCTCATAAATAATCTAGATGCATGCAAACCTGATTTCAAGCCTTGTCTCAAGACTGTATAGTACAGTCATGTAGATCTAACCAGTTATGCCTGGAATTACAGCTACGTGAATCCAGGGTTCTGATGCTACAATTATATTCTGAATATCAGAAAACAAAGATCTTTTTCCCATAGTAAATTATTAGTTGTAGCACTGGTATTGGGGACGGAATACTTCAGTTGAGGGTAATACAGATGAGATTGGATTGTATTTTGTGAAGTTCATGTTTTATACAACGGTATTTGCGAGACTTGATTTGCAAGCTAAAGCTGATTTGTCTAGAGTGAATGTTCCTCAAAATTTCATCTGATGTAAAGTAGCACTTCCAGTAAGGAGTGTCAGGCGATAGCGGTGTAATCATCTTTCAGGTAATCTGTCTTGTATTCTTGGATCTGTTACCAATTATTGTTCACAACATGGTGGAAGACAAGCCACAGTTATTTCGTTGTGCCTCATTTACTCCATTTATAAAAAGAAGGCAATGACGCAGTTCTAAATTTTCTGATTGATAATGTTATATCAGAGTGAAGTTTTAAAAAACCAAATCTGATACACCAGTTTACACCAGATGAGACTCTGACCTTAACCGACTAAAAATACTCAAGTGATAAATGGAAGGAATAAAAATGAAGGTAATTTTCAGATTAATTCTCACCCTTTCTCAGCTAACTTTCTGTAGAAAATAACAGAAAAAAAAGTTGTGGTTTGCTTTCCCAGCTTGGATTAGTATGATGATATTCATTTTCCTTTTTTTATACAAACAGTTTGAAAAGGACTATCATTCTCAGTAATTTTTCAGTGTAAATGAAAGAAAAGGGTCATGGTTCATAGATATATATTAATTTGGTTAACAGAAAGCAATTTACTTTACTTAATTAAACTTAACCACTGCAGTCTTTGTTTTAAATTGATAAAAGGATTACAGTATTATCTTTTCAGGTTTGTATAGCAGTTAGTGCTGAATAAAAATGGCTTTTGCCTGAACTCAAGTTACATGAAAGAATCATAAAGAGAAATGCTCTTCAAAAAATTAATGTAATCTTTATGTTTCTTCATTAAATGGTAGAGTTCCCTTTCAGTCCTAAATTATAAGATTTGTGTGATACTGGAAAACAAAGTTGAAGTATGTGTGACTATATTAAAAAGAATCTCTATCCTAGGAGGCAGACACTTCGGCTTAGTGATGAGACCAAATTTCGCCAACTTCTGTTGAAGAAATGTTAATAGGAGCAGAAATGTCCATTTGGAGATAGTTCTCTCTATCCATTGACTACTAAATAACATGGGTAAGCTATAATGAGCTGAAATCTGTTTCTGACCCTACACTTGTGATGTGTCCTTGAGTACAGTGTAATGGTATTCAGTGACTCTGAAAATAAAACCCCGTTATATATCCCAGACAAAACACTGAACATTACAGACACACGCTATGTATAAGTTCAAAGCTGAAACTTATTGTAGCTGACTTTTGCTATAATTTGTCTGTTTGGAACATCATATCTTCATGCAAGAGTTACATGCTAATGAGCAGGAGTGCTTAGTTTGAAATCATAAGGCAAATGAGCAGGGAATGGCTTGAAATTGGATGAATAACCATCTAAAAATAGAACTAAGAGGATGCTGAGAGCCAAAAAGCAAAAAAAAAAAAAAAAAAAAAAAAGAAAAACGTTAAAATGTTTTGATCAGAAAGAGAAACACATTTTGAATACAGGAAAATGAGAACAAGATTAATGTGAGACCTAACAAAAGCTATGATCAACTACATAAAGCTATTTAAAACAGGTACTAAGCATATCTTTTAGGTATAAAATTACATAAGGACGAAACATAGGTAAGGAGGACTGAGGCCTTGGTTGAATAAGAGTGAAACTAGTTTTCTGGTGCTGGAATGACAGTATCATGGTAAGGTAGCACGGCAGAAAACTCTGGGAAGTAGGAGGAGACCTTCTAAGCCCTTCACCACATGGGAGTTTGAACTGGCACTTTTTCTGTGTCATCAAATGTTTTGCCACCTGTCCATCACTACTGCATTCTCCAACTTAGGCTCCTGATTACATCTCAAATGAAATGTACTACCTGGAAACTTTGCCAGCTAGCTGGCTGTTATGGCACTCGAGAGTTCAGTGCAACTTTTCTGGTTTATTAGAATTCGTTCTCAGTTCTTTTATTTAATCTTTAATTCTTTTACTCAAAAAATCTAGAGGGGGTGAGAAACGTGAGTTTCTATTAAAAGAAAATTTGCCTGTAAAAACTTAAGACATACTTGTACTATTTTGTATTGGTGAGTGTTTATAGAGAGTGCCCATGGCATTAGCTCATTAATGATGGTATGATTTGCAGTTTTCTTTTAAAATTGCAATTTAATGGGTGTGACAGCTGCTAATTTTCTAGCTAATGTCTTGAAGTAACCTCTAGCTCAAAATGTAAAAGCCGATTCTGCTGGAGTTAACGGGTCTGTGTTCTGCAACTGCAGAGGTAGAAGAACACACATTGTTTTTGACTGTACACGCTCTTCCTGTAAGCTGCAATAGCTTGCCTTGTTTTCCTCCATCCATTACATTCAGTTCCATCTCTGCTTTTGTATCATACTAGGAAAAAAATATAAACCATTTTCTGAACTATATTGCAGTAGCATATGTAGACTCTCTTTTATTTAATGATCAAAGTGAAAAAAGAGAACTTTGATTTTGATTACGTGAAAGATGTCCACGTTTTTTTTTCTGCTTGAAAATAATCTTTTGAAGCCTTTTCTGAAAGCTAAGTGCTTATTTGCATTAAGGCTGTCATCATTCAGTAGAAAAAAAATCACATTTATTGTCTGGGTCTTTTGTGTGTGCTACACGTATTGATATATGCTTCACTGTTTACTGGTGACTTTTACTGACAGAGAAGAAAATTATCTATACGCTATTCACTTACACAACCTTCTTTAAGAAATTTATGTACCTTATCTCTTTAAAGGCTAGAGCAAAGTTCTGAAATAGCCAATACACTCATTACAGTAAGACACTCTAAAGAACTAGCTGTGATATGTAAGATCAGAAACATTACTGTTACATCATTAATCTTTTCTCTGTTTCTGTATGTCCGTCTTATACTCTCCATTTGTACTATCTGCAACAGTCAGGTAATCAGGTTAGTACACTATACCATGGGTAAATTGGATTTATACCAAAAAAGTCTTTTCATTCTCCTGTTACTGTAATAATTTAAAAAGTGTTTATTCTTTTTGGTAGCAGGCTAAATGACGTAATGAGGATTCAGAAGAAAGATGATCTCAGGGGTCAGTACTGGGCCCAGCCTTGTTTAACTTCTTCATCAACGACCTGGATGAAGAGTTAGAATGTACCCTCAGCAAATTTGCTGATGACACC
Organism: Opisthocomus hoazin; assembly: GCF_030867145.1. NCBI lineage: Eukaryota > Metazoa > Chordata > Aves > Opisthocomiformes > Opisthocomidae > Opisthocomus > Opisthocomus hoazin. The sequence continues at coordinate 33,563,105 of NC_134416.1, read as the reverse complement.
AAACTGGGAGGTGTAGTAGATACACCAGAAGGCTGTGCTGCCATTCAGCGTGACCTGGACAGGCTGGAAAGTTGGGCAGAGAGGAACCTGATGAGGTTCAAGAAAGGCAAATGCAGGGTCCTTCACCTGGGGAGGAACAACCCCATGCATCAGTACAGGCTTGGGGTGGACCTGCTGGAGAGCAGCTCTGCGGAGAGGGACCTGTGTGTCCTGGTGGACGACAGCTTAACCATGAGCCAGCAGTGTGCCCTGGCTGCCAAGAAGGCCAATGACATCCTGGGGTGCATTAGGAGCAGTGTGGCCAGCAGGTCGAGGGAGGTTCTCCTTCCCCTCTACACCGCCCTAGTAAGGCCCCATCTGGAGTACTCTGTCCAGTTCAAGAAGGATGAGGAGCTAGTGGAGAGAGTCCAGCGGAGGGCTACAAGGATGATGAGGGGACTGGAGCATCTCTCGTATGAGGAGAGGCAGAGTGAGCTGGGCTTGTTCAGCCTGAAGAAGAGAAGGATGGGTGTCAGGAGGATGGGGCCAAGCTCTTTTCAGTAGTGCCCAGCGACAGGACAAGGGGCAATGGGCACAAACTGAAGCACAGGAAGTTTCGTCTGAACATGAGGAAGAATTTCTTCCCTCTGAGGGTGACGGAGCACTGGAACAGGCTGCCCAGGGAGGCTGTGGAGTCTCCTTCTCTGGAGATATTCAAGACCTGCCTGGACAAGGTCCTGTGCAGCCTGCTGTAGGTGACCCTGCTTTGACAGGAGGGTTGGACTAGATGACCCACAGAGGTCCCTTCCAACCCCTACCATTCTTTGTGATTCTGTGATTCTGTGATTTTGTGGAGTAAGTATTTTGATTTTTCCCTAAGTTTTACCAGTGGAGAAAACTATCCTGAGGTTTGTGTGGGCCGGTGAAATTGAAAGGACTAAAAAAGTTTACGGAGTGCTTTCAGCATTTGTAAGTAGTGCTTGCATGCAAGGTCTACAAATCAGCAAATGGATGAACATCACCACTAATTATCCAGGAAACAGAGGAACCAGCTTGTTAATAATGCTTATGGGACATTCTGAGCAGGCAAGTGGTGAGTACCAATTAAGACACAGACTATGTTACAGTGAGTTCTCAAATTAGAAATGTAGGGAGGAACTCAGGGGAGAGTGATAAACGTGGCCAGAAGCAGAGGGAGTTAACTGTAGAAAACTGAATGGTAAACAGAAATATGTTTTAGAAAAAGTTTTAAATCCTTAAGCAGTGTAAACTGTCATATGTACACTGATGATGATTTACCAAGTTACCTGAACTCACAGAGTTTTAGTATCTGCTGAAGTATGTATCATTGACGCAGTTTCTGGTGTTAACATTTATTGACAATGGAGATGATACACTGTGCACTTGTATTCTGAACTTATAAAACCAGAACACATAAAAAATAAAATGAATTTTAAAAAATTTTTGAAAGAATTACCTTTGCTGTAATTAATACGAGTTTTAAAGAGGTTATTGGAAAGAAAGTAATGATGAATATGGTAGAATTTGTTTGGAAAAAATATTTATATTATATGGACGAAGAATGAGGTATGGGTTTTTGGCCTGACTTTCAAGAAACTTTCTGTATCATACACTTTCTGCATAGCCTGGATTTTCATATACTAAAAATTGTTCATATTCATCTGCTACTCAAACCAGAAATTAGGGAAAGGTGTATTAAATTCCTGAGGTGATTTTAAGTCTCTTTGTACTATATATTCTTGTTTCTTTGGAAACAAGTAACTCATTTAGCCATCTTGACGGCATTGTGTGTGTTCCTTTTGAGCAGTACTGTTCTAATTCAGGGTCATTATCACAAAGAAATACACCCAACAAGAATTGCTGGAGGAAATTCTTTCCCACCTGTGTTCCAAGAACAAAAGGTAATGTTTCTTTAGACTTCTACTTACAGTTATTTACAACATAAAACCAAGAAAAAGTCTGTCTAACCCAAAACTCTATCTCAGACAGTACTGACAGGAAGTATGATTTAGGGGAGCACGTGGGTCTGTGGTTCCTTCTCTTCCAGCTCCTCCAGCATGCCGAATTGTTGTATTAGGGACGACAGTGGATGCATCCCTTCCCAGCCTTTTAGTTTTTCCTTATGGACTAATTCTCAGTCATTTCTCCATTTTGATTTTGAAACTGCTGAGACTCTCTGGACTTTCAGACTTCGCTATGTATTGTGGCAACAAGGTGAAGAAATTTAATACCCTCCTTGCCCCCAGTCCTTAAGCCCATGTTATTTTCTTAATTTTAAACTGATCTCATACTAATTTCCTTGATTGTTCCTCATTTTAGTATTGGTAAAAGATGTTAGGAGCAGAGGTTGCCTGCAGCAACTCCTAGCCGCTGGAGCGGGGGTCCTGAAGACCACAATCCTGAAGACCTGAGGTCTTCAGCCAGGCTGAGGTATGCAGATGCTTCTTTCCCTCTTGCAGGTTCAATGAGTAGTGAGCTGAGCATCTACCCCACAGACACACACATGCACAGAGGACACTGACTTGGCCGTTCACACAGACTGCCACCGACAAGACGCTGCCTCCAACAGCACCTAGATGTAGGACCAACATAAAACATAAGCACAGACAGCCAAGTCCCCATCCTCCATTTTGGCTGGTCGAGATAGATAGTTGCTAGTGCAGACACACACACACACATCACTCTCTAGATTCCCAAGCACGTGCACATTCTTGGACTCCCTGAGTACCAGCATGGCCCCTCTGTCTGTCCTGTAACCCTGCCCAGATCCCAGGCCTCTTTACCTGCCCTATGAGTTTCCTGTTCACCAGCTGGTCCACCTTGGTGCTGGCTAGCAAAGACACAGCACATACACACATTCATCCCACAGGCAACCCACACTCACAGGTCCCCTCAAATACCCTTCTCCCACTTGATGCCCCTCCCTGTACCCAAGGCCTCCTCCTTGCCACACAGGTCAGCTTGAGGTTTTCTGGCAGTGGACACATGCATCCCCTCTCCCCCACTCCAAGTCTGGGGAAGATACAGAGACTCACCCCTACAGCAGCCTGCACCAGGCACATGGGTTGTGACTTGCAGTCCCACCCCAACGGCTGGCACCGAGGCCCTCATTTCCCTCACGCCAGTCCTTCCTAGTATCTGTTTCCTGGGACACACACCGGTTCCCGCCCCAGAGCCTGGGGCGGAGTCACCCACCTTCTCCAGTAGCTGGCACTGGTGTAAGTCAGACCTGCGTACGCCTTCGATCTTACTCCAACAGCTGGCATCTAGTCCACTCCAGAAGTAGCTGCCACTTAGTCCTTGCAGCACACCGACACATGGGATAGAGTGAGATTACTCAGAGAGGTATTTTAGAAAGGATTTAATAAGAAGACAGGAAAGACAGCAGTGGTTAGGCACAGGGCTCAGTCAGACAAGTATACTCACTGGCCACATTTTACATGTGACTGTCCCCTTTTATACTCTTTCCTTTCTATTCCCCACTTTATTCCTCCCAGTTTCCTTCTCCTGCAGGTTCCGTCATCAGTTTGCATAGTTCCACCGACCCCCCTCCAACAACCCTCAGGTTTACATCCTTATCAGTTGCAAAGCCCTGGTTTGCCTGCAGTTTCTTGATAACTCATCAAAATTAGTGTGACTGACAAGGTTCGTGACTTGTCTTCATCTCCATTAATTTTGGCTGTTACTTTTGTGTTTCTCTATTTTCTCCCTTTTCCTTAGTATCCAATCTGGCAAGGTCCTTGATCAGATAATCTTACTGAAATAAACATTCCCACATTTCACATACCTGTATCAATTAATGTGACTGACCAGGTTTGGTTCTTACTACCGCCTCCCTTATCATTCGCCAGGCAGGTTTGTGTCTTTGTATGCTCTTGTTTATGGCTTCCTCCTTTTTTAGTTATCCCCTCTTACATTGAACAGGCCCTTGATCATATACCCTTCAAAGACCAGATGTTTTCTCCTTCCACATACCTTTACAAGCATGACAAGATTTGGAGAACAACTATTTCTCGTTCCTTTAATTCATTACCTTCCTGATTTTGTAAACCTTGATCACATGCCCTCTCTTCATCCTCCTCTTAAATTACCAAACACCTTTTGGTCTCTACTTGAAAAGCATCTGCACTACTCATTTGCTCATTTTTCTGCTTTTCTCTGTATCTTTTCTCTAAACCTGATAAATTAGGAGTGGAAGATCTAAACCTACATAATTTTTGGTCACTTTTTCTCTTCTTGTCATTTTCTGTTAGAGATGGGAGGGGAAGGAAGGAGAAGTAAGCATACTATAGTTGCTAACCCAACGTGCTTGTCCATAGGACTTGATAAGGATTTCATATGTCTTCTGTTCTCTTGCAGAACCATGAAGTACAAATGAGTCTAAGGCCATGCTTCCAGTTTTATTGCAGCTTAGCCGAATCAAATTTCTGCAAAATTCTCCTAACAGTCTTCCTAAATTTCTGCTTCCTCTCTTTCTTTTTCTCTCTCCTAGGGCAGTTGATGCTTCTTGCTTAACCCTCCTTAGTACTGCTGTTTCCTTGCTCTACCTGCAGAGCTCTAAAACCTGTGCCACTGCCTCTTTTTACCTGTGCTGCTTGCAGTCTCCGTATCCTTGACTGCCCACCTGGATAACCAATGCTAAGAATCTTAGCAAGGTTTACTGGATAAATTCCAAACCTCTCTGTGCCTCTCCTCACTTTTAACACTGGGCACTTTTCTCTAGACAGGAGGTGAAAGTGCAAAATCCACACATCATGTTAACTGTAGATTGGAAAACCCTTAATTTGCTGTAGTGTTCTTGAAAAGGCTGGTATGAAACACCAAATGCCCTATACCTCCCCTCAGTAATCTAACCCTAACAAATCATTGATAACAAAATATTTCACCCAAAAAAGTAATTTATAACTACTGGAAGAATTTAGATTTAGCAAGGACAACAAACACAAAAAGGAGTTAATTTGATATAGGCTCTGGTAGGATTAAGAATGGAAAAGCGTTTCTATTTTCTACTACTGTAAGTGGACGATTTATGGGGCAGATTTCTGTAAGACTGAGTACATACAACACATAAAGGCTGCCAGTAGAACAAGCAGACCTTCAAGCTGATATAGCTGTTAGTTGTGCCTCTCTAAAGAAACAGACAAGTGAGCTAAAATATGCTATGTCCCACTTAACAAGAGGTGCTCGAACAAACAGGATGTTTTGTCACTCCTCTAAACAAATCTTTTCAGCTGATACTTGATTTTCTGAAAAGGTATATACTATGAGTGCCTGGCACTAGGTCACAGAAGCAGTACAAGAAAATATAGCACAGAAAAATAGCTACATGCTACCTGGTAATGAGGCAAAAACCTTAATATATATGAAAAAAACAAGAAGAATGGAAATTTAGAATAGTTGTCAGAGAAACAAGAATGACCTGTTAAGGAAAGAGTCTGCATAGAAGAGAATAACTTATATTCATTAGCGCTAGGAATTCAGACAGTCCTGGAATTGTAATTGAAGCAGGTTAAACAGAAAGACATGGTTTTGGAACTGATCCATGTACATCAGATTCCTTGCTGTTATAAACGTTTTGGAAAATATTTAAGAATGCATACTTCAAGATGTAAATATTTTCTGAAGCCAAATGTTTCTTATGATTGTAAAGCTAAGAAGTACACCTCAAAGAGCAGCCTTGATGGATATCAAGATCTCTTTATCAGACCTACCACTGAGAAGTTGGTTCCATGTCTTTCAGAAAAAAATGGGAGAATGTTGTTAAGACACATACAAATTGTCAATTTGCAAAAAACTCCTTTCCAAAGACCGGAAACATGGGTAAGAATGTGCGTAAGTAGATTATATTGAACATGACATTTTTTAAAACATGATCTCAAACTACAAGATAAAATAGAAGACCTGAGAGAGATGGTCCATTAGGTTGTTATGGAGAAAGCAGTACTTGAATGGACTATCAAGAATAGAAGAGATCTTGATATTCTGCCAAGATATAAAAACTTTATAAATGTCACTGCTCAGGTAAGTTTTTATTAGACACCTCTGATAACTAATAGACTTAGAAAAATCCATCAGAGCGGGACGGACTATGTCACGATATGAACCCTTCAGATTTGTATGTTTTCTTCTGCAGGGTGTAAATTGCAACCAACTTATTTACAGTTATTGATAAATAAAATGCTGTATTCTTCTTCTGGAAAAAGACAAGAAAAAATACTACATATATATATATATGAAAATGTATGTAAATATATGAAAGCAGGCAAAGACAGGGACTGAGAGAATGAAGAACTTCCTACTGTAGGAGAGGTCAGGTTCAAGATAATCTAAGGAATCTGAAGGTGCACAAGTCCATGAGACCTGATGAGCTGCATCCATGGATGCAGAAGGAACTGGCAGATGCACTTCCTAAGCCACTATCCATCCTGTTTGAGAAGTCGTGGCAGACCAGTGAAGCTCCCACTGACCAGAAAAGGGAAAACATAACCTCCAATTTTAAAAAGGAAAAAAAGGAAGAGCTGAGGAACTACAGGCCAGTCAGTTTCACCTCTGTGTCTGATAAGATCATCGAGCAGATCCTCCTGGAAACTGTGCTAAGGCACATGTAAAATAAGGAGGTGACTGGTGACAGCCAGCCTGGCTTCATTAAGGGCAAATTATGACTGACAAAGTTGGTGGCCTTCTATGATGGGGTTACAGCGCTGGTGGATAAGGGAAGCGCAATAGATGTCATCTAACTGGACTTGCGTAAAGCGTTTGACGCTGTCCTGCACAATATCATTGTCTCTAAATTAGAGACATGGATGTGATGAATGGTCAACTTGGTAGATAAGGAATTGGTTGGATGGTCGCATTTAAGAATTGCTGTCAACACCTCAATGTCCATGTGGAGACCAGGGATGAGTGGCATTCCTCAGGGGTCAGTGTTGGGACCGGTGCTGTTTAACATCTTTGTTGGAGACATGGACAGTGGGATTGAGTGTACCGTCAGCAAGTCTATGGATGACACCAAGCTGTGTTGTGCGGTCAACACGCTGGAGGGAATGGAGGGTATCCAGAGGGGCTTGACAGGCTTGAGATGTGGACCCGTGCAAAACTCATAAAGTTTAACAAGGGCTGGTGGAAGGTTGGGGCAATCCCAAGCCCAAATACAGGCTGTGCGGAGAACAGATTGAGAGCAGCCGTTCTGAGAAGGACTTAGGGGTGTTGGTTGATGAGAAGCTCAACATGACCCAGCAGTGTGTGCTCGCAGCCCAGAAGGCCAACCATATCCTGGGCTGCATCAAAAGAAGAGTGGCTGGCCCATCAAGGGAGGTGATTCTGCCCCTCTGCTCCACTCTGATGAGACCCCACCTGGAGTCCTGCATCTAGCTCTGGAGCCCTCAGCACAGGAAAGACATGGACCTGTAGGGGTGGGTCCAGAGGAGGCCACAAAAATGATCCGAGGGCTGGAACACCGCTCCCATGAGGAAAGGCTGAGAGACTTGGGGCTGTTCAGCCTGGACAAGAGAAGGCTGCGGGGACACCTTAGAGCAGTAAGAGAGAGAGTATAATTCAAAAAGTGCAGTGCTTTAGAGAGTCACTGATCATTTATTCCAAAGATATCTTTCATACAATAGTTATATACCAGTTGGTAGGAGGTAAAATGAATGACATAGCCATATCTCTTTGCTATAAATTTGAAGACATTATTAAATATTTAAATATAATTCACATAACACAGAAACTTTAAAGGCTTATAAATTAGTCAGATTTACTTGAGCTGATGAATACGGAAATTATTAAACACGTGATTCAAAGTATGGAGTAGTTCTATCTTCTTACAAGAAAAAAACTACTAAGGAAAAATATAAAAATAATACAACCCTGAAAACCCCTAGAGTAAGGAGCTCCATGTATTCAGATGGAAATGAGGGAATCTGTTTCCCTAATTGTATTCTTCTAAACATCCAACTATAGCTACCACTGCCCAATAATACCACCCTGGATCATAATCATATTTTTAGCCAGAACATTTTTTTACTGTCTAGTTAATATTTCCTTTCCTTTTCCTAGTTAATATTACCTTAACTTGTAACTTAATTCAGATTGTGTGTTACCATGTCCTTTATCTATAATATTCAGAAGTATTCTTTAAAATTACTTCATCTTGACACATTTTTAATGGTGCAACAGAAAACATAGAATTAATGCAAACAGAAATACACAAAAATAAACATGGAACTAACTAGATTTGTGAGAGGCATATCAATAACTGATCAAATGACACAAACATGCAATAAGAAAATTTTCACAACCTCAGACATAGATCACTTTATCCACAATTTTGCAGTCACATAATCAAAAGAACAGTAAATTATTACAATCAAGATGATGAACATTTTTTTTCTGATAAGTAATTATGTGTAGTTGAACAAGAGCAAGAATTCATGCAGTATAGCTCAGATTAAATTGTGTCTGACAGTAAGTTATTTATTTTGGTAGATATGTTTCAACATAAAAATAAGATTTTTTGCTGTGGGGGATTTTTATGTAGTAAACCAAATGTTACTCTAACATCTAGGAGAAGATCAGCCAAAAGATGAAAAGAAACAGACACAAATTAGTACACTAGAAATTCTGATTGGATATAACATTTTTTTTTGTGGGGACACCCACAACTTGATTATGCCCCAACTTTGAGTACAGCCTTTGAGTAAAGCCCCATCCAACCTGGCCTTGAATACTTCCAGGGAGGGGGCATCCACTACTCTGGGAAACCTGTTCCCATGCCTCACCACACTCAGAGTAAAGAATTTCTTCCTTACATCTAGTCTAAATCTGGCTTCTTTTAGTTTAAAACCATTACCCATTATCCTATCACCGCATGCCCTTATGAAAAGTCCCTCTCCAGCTTTCTTGTAGTTCCCTTGAGGTACTGGAAGGCTGCTGTAAGGTGTCCCCACAGCCTTCTCTTGTCCAGGCTGAACAGCCCCAAGTCTCTCAGCCTTTCCTCATGGGAGAGGTGTTCCAGCCCTCGGATCATATTTGTGGCCCTCAGCTTGAGTAGGTGCTGCCAGTCTTAAGAGAACAAACAGCAAACTGTCCTTTCTGACTGTTGAACTTTTCCAGTAGTTGTTTTATTTCTGTTACCTGTTACCCCAGGCAAATGATATCTCTTGTCACCAGGCCTGGGGAGCTTTCATCGTGATTTAACAGTAGCTAACACTATGGACAGAGCCATTCTTTAAGCAGTACAAAAATATGTTTAACTCTGTGGATGTCAGTACATCAAGACATAGGCAGAAGACTGAGTGCAGCTCCTAGTTTTCCTGCAAAATTGTTCAGTTATTTTACCTACCTTTGGATCACATATAACAATAATTTCATATTCTGAGTAAAGTTAGTGATAGAATTTGGATTTAAGATCTGATTTCTCCTCCACCTTGAAATACATTCCTCTACTGTATTTTAGTAGAGAATTCATGAGTAAATCACAATTTTTCTTCTCTTCATTTACATCCCGTGGAGCAAGGAATCATATTGAACAGTGGATTACAATGAGTGGTAGATTCAAGATGTAAATCATACAAGTCCCAAATGCTCTTTCATTTCAGTCAGAACTACCACAGCCTTCAGCAGAAGTAGGAAAGACTCTTGGTATAGACTCCTATGATGGCATTCAGCAAAATGTTGGAAAACTTGCTGGAAAGCTGAGGGTATAACTCTAAACAGAAAGATTGCTAACCCATGTCTACTTTCACAGAAATCACTACTCACAAGCAGACTGAACTCCCCTGTGGGTGAATAACATCAGTGAGGAACAACAGGACAAAGGAAAAGGAGGAAAGAAGCACTAGGCAATGTTGACCTGTTACTTTTAATGGAGCAGAGTGTGTTGCCACTTTTATTTAGGGGGAAACACTGTTAAAAGTGAGAGGTTTTTCTGAGTGGATACAAGAGTGCTGAGGTTTTTCTTCCCTTTTTCATTTCCAGCAGTAAACAAGAGAAAGGCAAGATTATTTTCACTTGGATAGTGTTGATTTTCACCAATGCATCACCACCATCTGAGGAACAGGTCATCTGTCAATGAAGCTATCATTTGGCAGATAGAAGTCATAATTTAATTTTAATTAAGTTGTAAGTTCAGTAATTAAAAATCCCTAAAGTTAAATCTACATTATCAAATATATATTTACAGATAGAAATGGATCAATGTAAAAACTAGCCTTATAACATTGCAAGAACCTTTTGGGGATATTACCACATGAAGAATTATGTTAAGCAGGGAGTAATTCCTGGGGGAAATCAAAAGGGACAAGCAGCACATGACTTAAATTTTATATCTAAGTACAAAAAAGATGTCGAGAAAATAATAAAAAAATGTGCAGTTTTTAATATGAGTTATAGGGTGGAACAGCTGGTACTGTGGGAAATAACAGTCGTCTCCCTTGATACAACCATTTCCTATCAGAACACAGCAGGTGTATTTATTTTCTTCTGAGAAGTCTGTATGTATGTCATGGAAAAGTATTCGTTACAGAAAAAAAATTTTGTTTGATATAAAGTAAATGAAAAGAATATATTCCAATGAAGAGAGTGCACGTTAGAAAAATGTAAGAAAACAGCTCCTGCCTGCACCTTAGGTGCGATAGTTCCATAAATTGATATTAAGTTAAATGAGAGAGTGACTAAACTGCTAGGAAACAACAGAAGGATTGTACCAGGTATTGCAAACAAGAAGAATTAATAAGTTCTCGTGAGATCCTATTAGTCTGGTAACTGAAACACCTTTTATTCAGGCAAAAGAGGATGCTGGGATATTCCTGGAATAAGAGCTGAGTGTGGATATTAACAATGGAGACATCCTTATCCTTGAAACTAACAGAAGACTGGAAGGGAAAGGTACACTGTACCCTAACAGTGCAGTGATAGTACCAGGGGAAGAACCTAAAAGCAAAAAACACTTGACACAGAAATTAAAGTTGACAGTATGCAGTCCTCAGTGAACAAGAAATGACATGACATGCACTTTTCTTTTGGAGGAATTCAAGCCTCCTATGAAAAGAGATTACACTGTTTCTTAATGACATATTTGGGATGCACAGTTTTAAGTATCACAAAGCTGGAAAATATGAATCTCAGAGTTTCAGTAGCTATCATAAATCAATAACCATAAGTGTTTCACAACATATTTTTCTGTAAAGATTTATCTAGCTTCTGGTATCGAATCTGGTATATTAAACTTCTTTATAAAATGAGGTTAATCTAGTAGAAGGCGTGAGTATTATGGGAGCTTAGAGTTACTGCAAGTGAGAATTCTTATAAAAGATGCAAAAGTTTTATTGTTTGTTAATCCAAAAGAAGTGAAATAACTGACCTCTGAATTGCTAGTATAGTATTTAAGGCAAAAGATTTGAGCTCAGGGATGTCAGACTGCTTTCAAATTTGCTGACATCACAGTCTCCCACGTTTTTGTGAAGTCTGATTTGGGGAGCTGTTTTGGTTTCGGCTGCCGCCAGCAACAAAAGCGCCACGCGGCCGCCCCTCCCCCCGCCGGCGTGCGGAGGAGAATGGAAAGAAAGAGGCAGAAACTGGTGGGTCGGGATAAGGGCAGTTTAACAGAACAGCAAACAGAGGGAAAACAGGAACAACAACGATACAAATAAGGAGAAAACACAACAACTAACCGCAGGACCCAGACAGCACCGGCGCCGCATCCCTCCCAAGCTGCGAGTCCCCTTCCGCTGCGCTGTCCCCCCCCCCCCCCCGGAACCCAGCGTGACGTCACATGGTATGGAATACCGGGCTCTGTTTGGCCAGGTGGGGTCAGCCCCCACCCCCAGGCTGTGCCCCTTCCTGGAATCCGGTGAAAATTAACCCTGTCCTGGCCAAACCCAGGACATTATCCACCCCTTATTCCATACCATCTATGTCATGCACAGGTCCCCCATTGTCCAGTTGATCACCACCACTTCTCCTGTCTCCAGATATCATTCCCTTAGTCTATGGATCATCACTCTAAAGTGTCCGTTGAGTTCATTTAATCCATGACTTCGGGCTCCATCTGTCATAATGGTCTTCCGTGGCAGGAGAGGTGATGTGTGGTGGTGGGCGGTCACTTGCTGCATCCGGAGCTCACGGCTGATGTATCTGGTGCGGCCCGTGCCCACACTCTGCATGAGATGTTGATCTTGATGAAGTTGCTGGATGCCAGTTGTTGAAAACCAGGTCCAGTTCCATCATCGCTGTGCTCTGCTAGGTTTTCATCGAAAAGTTCATCCTTCTTTAATCTGGAGAATTCTTACTATGCTACTACTGGTACAAAATATAACAATTATAACAGTGATAACAGACAGTGACAGGGTTATTTAACAACTAACTTTATACAGTTTATTTATGGACTATTCTCCCCCAAAATTAAATCCCCATGAGGTACACATCAGACTTCCCCATCCTTCCGCATTACCCACCAGGTACACCCAGGTCCTTGAGCAAAAGCAATCCCGCGGACGGGCTTGCCTTTGCCCGAGGCAGGACTAACCCAAACCGTCTTCCCTAACATGTTCCGCATGTGCACTACAGGGACTTTATCCCCTTCTACTGGGCGCTGAGGTTTTGACTGGGCAGGACCAGCCCGGTTGGTGGACCCTCTGGTGTTAACCAACCAGGTGGCCTTTGCTAAATGAGTATCCCAATTTTTGCAAGTCCCACCCCCCATTGCCCTCAAAGTGGTTTTTAGCAGCCCATTGTAACGTTCGATCTTTCCAGAGGCTGGTGCATGGTAGGGGATGTGATACACCCACTCAATACCGTGTTCTTTGGCCCAGGTGTCTATGAGGCTGTTGCGAAAATGAGTCCCGTTGTCCGACCCAATTCTTTCGGGAGTGCCATGTCACCACAGGACTTGTTTTTCCAGGCCCAGGATGGTATTCCGGGCGGTGGCATGGGGCACAGGGTAGGTTTCCAGCCATCCGGTGGTGGCCTCCACCATTGTGAGCACATAGCGCTTGCCTTGGCGGGTTTGTGGCAGTGTGATGTAGTCAATCTGCCAGGCCTCCCCGTATTTATATTTTAGCCATCGTCCTCCATACCACTGAGGCTTTACCCGCTTGGCTTGCTTGATTGCAGCGCATGTCTCACATTCATGGATAACCTGTGCGATAGTGTCCATGGTCAAGTCCACCCCTTGGTCACGAGCCCATCGGTATGTCACGTCTTTTCCTTGGTGGCCCGAGGTGTCATGGGCCCACCGAGCTATAAACAGTTCACCCTTATGTTGCCAGTCCAGATCCACCTGAGCCACTTCAATCTTAGCAGCCTGATCTACCTGGTGGTTGTTTTGATGTTCTTCAGTGGCCCGACTCTTAGGGACGTGGGCGTCCACGTGACGGACTTTTACAACCAACTGCTCCAGCCGGGCAGCAATATCTTGCCACAATGGGGCAGCCCAGATAGGTTTGCCTCTGCGCCGCCAGTTGTTCTTCTTCCATTGCTGCAGCCACCCCCACAAGGCATTGGCCACCATCCAAGAGTCGGTGTAAAGATAGAGCACTGGCCACTTCTCTCGACTGGCAATGTCTAAAGCCAGCTGGATGGCTTTCACCTCTGCAAACTGGCTGGACTCACCTTCTCCCTCGGCAGTTTCTGTGACTTGTCGTGTAGGGCTCCATACAGCAGCCTTCCACCTCCGCTGCTTCCCCACAATGCGACAGGACCCATCCGTGAACAGGGCATACTGTTTCTTATCTTCTGGCAGCTGGTTATACAGTGGGGCCTCTTCAGCACGTGTCACCTCCTCCTCTGGTGATTCTCCAAAATCTTTGCCTTCTGGCCAGTCCATTATTACCTCCAGAATTCCTGGGCAACTGGGGTTTCCCATTCGGGCGCGCTGGGTGATCAGCGCGACCCACTTACTCCACGTAGCATCAGTGGCATGATGCGTAGAGGGGACCCTCTCTTTGAACATCCAGCCCAGGACCGGCAACCGTGGTGCTAGGAGGAGCAGTGCTTCAGTGCCCACCACTTCTGAAGCAGCTCGAACGCCTTCATATGCTGCAAGAATCTCTTTTTCAGTGGGAGTATAGCGGGCCTCGGATCCTTTGTATCCCCGGCTCCAGAACCCCAGGGGTCGACCTCGAGTCTCCCCTGGTGCTTTCTGCCAGAGACTCCAGGTTGGGCCATTCTCCCCGGCTGCGGTGTAGAGCATGTTTTTAACATCTTGCCCTGACCGGACCGGACCAAGGGCTACGGCATGAACTATCTCCTGTTTAATTTGTTCAAATGCCTGTCGTTACTCAGGGCCCCATTCAAAATCATTCTTCTTCCGGGTCACATGGTACAGAGGACTCACAATCTGGCTGTAATTTGGGATGTGCATCCTCCAAAAACCCACAACACCCAGGAAGGCCTGTGCTTCCTTTTTGCTGGTTGGTGGAGACATAGCTGCTATTTTGTTGATGACATCCATTAGGATTTGACGGCGCCCATCCTGCCATTTTATTCCCAAAAACTGGATCTCTTGCGCAGGTCCCTTGACTTTACTTCGCTTAATGGCGAAACCGGCTTTCAGAAGGATCTGAACTATTTTCTCCCCTTTCTCAAAAACCTCCTCCGCTGTGTCGCCCCATATAATGATGTCGTCGATGTACTGCAGATGTTCTGGAGCTTCACCCTTTTCCAGTGCAGTCTGGATTAGTCCATGGCAAATGGTGGGACTGTGTTTCCACCCCTGGGGCAGTCGATTCCAGGTGTACTGGATGCCCCTCCAGGTGAAAGCAAACTGTGGCCTGCACTCTGCTGCCAAAGGGATGGAGAAGAATGCATTAGCGATGTCAATTGTAGCATACCACTTGGCTGCCTTTGACTCCAGCTGATATTGAAGTTCTAGCATGTCTGGCACGGCAGCACTCAGCGGTGGTGTGACTTCATTCAGGCCACGGTAGTCTATTGTCAGTCTCCACTCTCCAGTAGATTTTCTCACTGGCCATATGGGACTATTAAAGGGTGAGCGAGTTTTGCTGATCACTCCTTGACTCTCCAGCTGGCGGATCAGCTGATGAATGGGGAGAAGGGAGTCTCAGTTGGTACGATACTGTCGCCGGTGCACTGTTGTGGTCGCGATTGGCGCCTGTTGTTCTTCAACCCTCAGCAACCCCACAACGGAAGGATCCTCCGAGAGACCAGGCAAAATGGACAGCTGTTTAATTTCTTCCGTCTCCACAGCAGCTATGCCAAAAGCCCACCGATACCCCTTTGGGTCCTTGAAATAGCCTCTCCTAAGATAGTCTATCCCAAGGATGCACGGAGCCTTGGGGCCAGTTACAATGGGGTGCTTCTGCCAGTCCTGCCCAGTGAGGCTCACTTCAGCCTCCAGTAGACTCAGCTCTTGGGACCCCCCTGTCACTCCCGAAATGCAAATGGACTCTGACCCTTTGAACTCTGATGGCATTAAAGTACACTGTGCACCAGTGTCCACTAGAGCTTTATACTCTTGTGGATCTGACGTGCCAGGCCACCAAATCCACACCGTCCAATAAACACGGTTGTCCCTTTCCTCCACCTGGCTGGAGGCAGGGCCCCTTTAACCCTCATCAGAGAATTTGCTGCTCACTTGCTGTAAGAATGACTTGGAGGTCCCCTCCAGAGGATCGGAATCAAGGTCAAACTGTCTACCTTTTCTGGAGAGCTGGCTTCTGGAAACTGGAGCGGCATTTTTCCTAACAGAATCCCCTTTGGTGATTGTTTTACCTCGCAACTCACGCACTCGTGCCTCTAGACTTGAGGTGGGTTTTCCATCCCACTTCCTCATGTCCTCTCCGTGGTCATGCAGGTAAAACCACAGGGTGCCCCGGGGTGTATAGCCTCTGTATTCCCTCTCCTGAGCAGAGAAACGCTTGCCCCTAATAGCTGAGACACTGGCCCGTACAGGTGGGGAGTAGGACATGTTCTCTTTGATTTGCCGCACCTCCCGGGCCAGTTTCTCCACAGCTGAGACAAGGGAGGAAGAGAGACTTTCCTCATACTGGCGGAGTCTGACAGCCACCTCATCCACTGTTGGTGCCTCCTTACCCTTCCAGTTTACAACTGCCAGTGAGTTGGCATATGAGGAGGGTGCGCTCCGCACAAACTTCCTCCACATGGATGCTGTGCACTGGACTTCATCTGGGTCTGTGGGTAACTGGTCATCGTCTGGTTCATTATAAACCAGCTCCCGCACAGCTAATTCCCTCAAGTACTGAATACCCTTTTCCATATTGGTCCACTTGCCAGGATGACATACAAAATCGTCACTGAAGGGGTACCTCTCCCTCACCCCTGAAAGAAGTCTCCTCCAGAGGCTGAGGATTTGTTCCTTTTTCCCAATGGCCTTGTCAATGCCCCCATCCCTGGCCAGGGATCCCAGCTGCTTGGCTTCCTTGCCCTCTAACTCCAAGCTGCTGGCCCCGTTATCCCAGCACCGCAGCAGCCAGGTGACAATGTGCTCGCCTGGATGGCGGCTGAAATCTTTCCTCATGTCTCGCAGCTCGCCCAGGGACAGGGACCGGGTGATGATCTCGGTCTTTATCTCCCGTGATGACGTGATGACGCTGGCTCATTGTCAATCCCTCCGGGAGCGATCTGATCTCTTTGCATCTTTCTTTAGTTTTACAGGGGCGACTGCTACCGGCACAGGTTGGTCATTGGGCTTAGCCACGCTGCCTGCAGCTGGAGCTGGGGCTGGAGCAGCTGCTGTGCCCGCCAGGGAAACCGAGGCAGACCCTGCAGCTGTGGCTGCAGCAGCCGTGGTGCCAGTCGGGGGGGCTGTGACTGCCTGCTGGGCTGGAGGGGCTGCAGGGCCGGCTGGGGCGGCAGCACCAGTCGCAGTGCCTGCCGCTTCGTTTCCCCCTTTTTCCCCTTTAGGGCACTGAACAGTGTTGAACAGGGCAGCTCGGTAGGCGTGGGCCAGACCCCAGCATGTTGCAGTGATTTGTGTCTCTCTGGAGTTCCCCGGGTGGCAGCACACTTTTTGCAGATATTTTACTAGACTGTCTGGATTCTGTATTTGTTCAGGGGTGAGTTTAAAAAACACCGCAGGTGCCCACTGCCCTAGGTACTTGCCCATGCTGTCCCACACACCCAGCCACTCACAGCTATCCGGCCCCGGGGCAGGTCTCTGCACGATGTTCTTAACGACTTGCTTAACCCTAAACAAAACCTGCAACCCATTCAGGAGGCATAACAAAAGGAGAGTGCTGCCCTGAGCATCCCATGGGTACTCGAAATTCTCAAAAGCAGTTAGGACCAGCCTGAGGGAGAGAGGGGGGGCGAAAGAGTGGGGGAAGGTATCCCCTTCGGCTTTCCCCACAGACTGGGTTTGATTATTAACAAAATCTAAGACATAGGATCCGAGGTACGGAAATGACAGCAGTGCCGCATGCAAATACAAGACTAATTTCATGCACAGTGATGTTATCATATCATAAGTCGATATCGTACAGTACAGCAAAATCATCATCCTGATCTTTTTTCCCGAGGTAACAAACAGCACGGCCGCAAACACATACAGCAAGTAAGGATTTACGTAGCACAGATATTTGATCAAAGTCAGAAACATTTTTACCGGCTACTTTAACTAACACAGTAAATGCGTATAATAAATTTTAACAAAATCTATGAAAGCAGTTTTAACACCCGCTGCTCAGCCCTGCCGTTATCCCTGCCCCACGCTTGGGCGCCAATTTCATGTTTTGGTTTCGGCTGCCGCCGGCAACAAAAGCGCCACGCGGCCGCCCCTCCCCCCGCCGGCGTGCGGAGGAGAATGGAAAGAAAGAGGCAGAAACTGGTGGGTCGGGATAAGGGCAGTTTAACAGAACAGCAAACAGAGGGAAAACAGGAACAACAACGATACAAATAAGGAGAAAACACAACAACTAACCGCAGGACCCAGACAGCACCGGCGTCGCGTCCCCCCCAAGCCGCGAGTCCCCTTCCGCTGCGCTGCCCCCCCCTCCCCCCCCCCCCGGAACCCAGCGTGACGTCACATGGTATGGAATACCGGGCTCTGTTTGGCCAGGTGGGGTCAGCCCCCACCCCCAGGCTGTGCCCCTTCCTGGAGTCCGGTGAAAATTAACCCTGTCCTGGCCAAACCCAGGACAGGAGCATAAGCTCTTTCCACTTATGAGCTGACCTGGAACCATGACAGTAGAATTGCATTCATGTTTTGTCACTGGTATGTGTTTTTCAAAAAAGCCAAACTTTCTTAACTTACTCCTAGCCATTGGCCATCTCATACTGTGACATAAGCAACAGTTAAATTTGAATTAACAAGACCTGAGTTCCAAAAGATATATGATAAAGCATAGCAAATTGTCAATGAGGGATCCTGTCACCTTCTAAATGACTTACCTACTAAACTGCCTCTCTACATAGAGAAAAAGTGATACAAATGCAAACATTTTGACAATAACTTGTCTGTTTCAGAGTCACAGCTTTAGGGAAGGAAAAGCAGTGACAACACCCCTCCGCTCAGCATCTGCTAAAATATAGAATTATATTCTACATATTCCCCATCTATATAAGCTGATAGCGTAATTCAGGTCAACAAAGTGGTAAAAAAGCATTAGAAGCCCTTCCTCTTTCCCTGAACTGATGTTATCAATTACTCTATAATTTTTTTAATTCACACAAATGCATACACATACACATCTCTTCAAATAGTCAACAAAAATTATTAATTCAGGAATCCAGATATTTAAGTACCCATCATCTTAAATCAAAACAGAAATGGCAGGGAAAATGAAATGTTACAATTCAAATTCCAATTTTGAAGTATATAGAAGTAACTTTGAAAATTAAACAAACCCGTTACAGCCAACTGTGATTCAGCTTTAGCCATTTTTCTGTAAGCACTCAAAGAAGACTCATCACAATCTAATCTTCAAGTATTCTGTATATTTCAGCAAGAAAGCTCAAAACACCTGGTATACAAAGCCTATTAAAGCAAAAGGGAAGAAAAAATATGATGTCCCTTTTTAATGGAACAGATGACTGATATTTTCACTCAGTTCTTCCTCAGACTGAATTACAATACCACCATCTTAGATGTGGGCCTGCTTATAAACAGACGAGCTACACAAAGAGAAGGAATAAAAGTCTGGATTCCTTTAATTCCTTTTCCCCCCTCAAAACCTAAGACCAAAGCAAACAGAGAGTTGTTATGGATTTTTTCAAAAATATTTAGGAGAAATAAATGTATTATATAGACTAAGGTATTATAAGAACTCATGTAAGATAACTTTAGGACACAAGATAATAAAATGAATAACAATCTAACAATTTTTGTCATTGCCAAGAACATACATTCAATTTAGCTTTAGTCATATAGATTGACATAGTTATGATAACAGAAAATAAAATAACTAGAAAACATTGGGAGATTAGAAAGTGGAGGTCACAGAGTCAGCTTAGGTATAAAACAATTAATATATTTTGTATGTATCATGCTGTTGACAGTGGATGAACTTATTCAGTGTATATTGATCAAGAATTTTTATGCAATTCATAATGCCTGGTTATTTTATATGTTTCCTGCTAGTAATGATAAAAGAAAGTCTGCTTTGTGTCACAGTAGGCCTTCTTCCAAATTGTGCTGCAGACCAGCCACCTACTTATTTTTAAGTGCTTTCTGCAAATATATAAGGAATCAGAAGATATTAATACTTGGCAGAGTATCTATTTTTTTCCCTTCTCTTTCTTTTTTTGGTCTGTTCCTATTTTCAAGCAGCACTTCCATCCTAGCAGAAGTTCATGGAAAATTTTTGTGTCCCATGTTTACAAATAGACTCCAAAGATTCTTGGTTATATCCTCTAAAATAATAAGAATTTTTGTAAGTGAGCTGATTCTGTGCTACATTATTTGTTTAAACAAGATTAAATATTCTTCCCCTGCCTCCACTCCTTTACCTTCTTTTAGCATAACGTAGTAGTTTCATTCACTTTGTAAAGGAAACACACAAAGTTTTAAGAGAATCTACACATGTTCTACACATGGACAAGGGATTGAATGTGTTTTCATATTGTCCACGGAAATATAAATTTGGATAGAATGTCCTGGTTTAGTTAAAACAGTACGGTACTTTTTTTTCCTAGCATATTTGAAATGCAAGAAAACATTTTTCCTCGTCACTTGCCTTTTTTGTTTTGAGTAGGGTCATCACGTCATAAATATGCCACAAAAGAATTGCAGTGAAAATACTACTCTGCTTTCTTTGCTCCTTAATGTCGTTTAAAGTGGTTTTTATGCCTTACTGCTTTCATTGGCACTGAGTGTCACTATGCTATACTTCATCTTTTGTCTAAGTAGTTTGACCTTGTAGACAAAGGATATTCTCAATTAGATTTTTCTGGCTTTCAGACTTACAGAGATGAGCAAAACTGTGTGTGTCTGTCTCTGCCTTCTTAACAGCCTATGAAATCTAGTTGCATTAAAGCTCTGGCTACTTTATGAATTTTGGTAGTTTAGCAGTTGGCCTTATGACAACTAACTGCAGTGATTGCCTACGTGTACTTGCTGAGTCTGAGCAACTGTAAAAGCAGCACGACCTCTGCTAACCATCCCAGTTGCCAGAAGTCTGGACATAACACTATACGCACAATGGCAGTTGTCACAGCTGGATTAAAGTGCAGCAACTTCTTAAACTGCAGTAATTTAATTGTAAATTTGAGGTGTTGTTCTAAATCAAGGAGAGGCTTAGAGTCTACTCTTTGAGTCCGATTCTTGAGGAGAAAAGCCAAAATAAAATGCATAACTCCAAGGACACAAGCAGCATGACAGGTTTTTTTTTTCTTTTTAGCTTGTAAATCAGAATAACTTCAATGCTTTTGCCTGCAAACAGGCATATCTAATGGAGTGAATAATTTACTTTGGGTCATTTGATTAAAAATACCATCTTGGTCTGGGAAGGATCTTTTGGGCTATCCCAGTCTTCCTATAGTACTCCTGTAGTACTGACCTAAACAAGACAGAATAGATTTCTAGTTTTTTAATATTTTTTTTACAAAAAAGATTCAGTAGCTAATAAATTTTTACAAGAAAAACCAGTGTTCGTTATCCAAAGTAGATAAAGAGTCTGCACTTATGTATATCTATTTCAGTAGACAAGAGCAACTAAGAAAAATAAATAATAAGAAATCAAAGATATGTGTATATATTAAAAAAACCCAAGCAATAATTTATGGAAAAGCTCCAAACTTTATGTCAGAGACTGACAACCTACCACAAATTTACTTACTAGGCCTCCAGGTGACCAAACATTTATCTGTCCTCCTAACTAGTAAACTGGTGTTACCCAGATGACTACTGTCAGTTTTATTTTGATTGTCCAGAAAAGTTTAAAAAAAGTAAAAATATAGTAAAAACTATAAACACATTACAGTGACCTCTGTTTTCTGTAGCTTGAGTTATAGGTGGGACATTACGTTTGGATAGGGATATAAAAATAATAAAATTAACAGTATTACTTAGAATTAAAGATGTCATATAGTGTAGCTTCTTACATGGCAGCTTTCAAGTTTGCATAGTGGGTCTTGGTTTCAGAAGCTTACTCTATGTAGAGATAGAAGGGCAATGTAAGGACTTCATTAATCTGCCTAAATAAAGGCACCTAATACCATTTGCTATGCCCTAGAACATCCTGCCTGGCCTCTAGCTGCTATGCTGTTCTAAGTAGGCAAAGGTATTTTGTAGGTTCTAGTTTGTGTTTGCTGGCCCCATTCAGAGTCTCAGGTACCGCAGAGTGTCTCAAGTAGCACTACGTGCTTATGCTTAGGCAACTGAAATAAGCCTGTATTATAGAAATCACACTGAGGACTGCAGCTAGTGTGAAAAATTGTTAATTCTTGAATAAAATTATTTAACTGAGCAGACACATTTTCCTAATTTACATGAATTTGACTTAAGCTACTTTTCATTTGCGACTTCAGGTGGATGGAAGGGGACATGATTAAAGTGGTTAGCAAAACAGCTCAGTTAAATCCAATTTTCAGATACAGTTGTCTAAAAGAAAGTAATTCATAACCAACACTGATATAAGGAGTCAATTAGCAGAAATTGCATGCTTTTGATAATGCTTTGTATTTTGGAAAATTATGTTTTAGAACCTTCATGATCTTACAGCATGGAACCCCTTGCTACTACAATGATCCAAATCTATAGGGGGTATTCTCTATGTGCTTATAAAGAACGTACAGCATGGCAGAAGCTCAATTAGCAAGACAACTCTTAAAGAAGTACTGTCAAGTAAATGTGCTTATATTATTAACTATTTAAATTAGAAAGATATTGGTGTTAGGAAAAGCCGATGTAGATAGTATCTCTTTTCTGTGTTTAAAGAAAGGGATACACAAGATGATTTGATGTTTGAAAGGAATGACAACCAGAGTATGTGACAGCATCTGGGATTTGGCAAGGGGATTTACACCCTTTCGTCTGCAAATCCATGCTTCATATTCAATTAATGGGTGAAAGAGTGCCTTTTATTAAATAGATAATAAGCTATTAATTATTAATTATATAATCCTGATGCCATTATAGTGGAGTTATAACAGTAATGGATAATTTACCATTTATATTATAGAATTATAACATGGATGTACGCTAAGAATGATAGTAAAGAATGAGTTTGGATGTCTCTCTGACAAGATTTATTCCATTAATGTAGGACAACTAAGGTCAATATGAAGTTTAAAAGAGAGGGTAGAGTGGGAATCTGGTCTCTGGATTATCAGCTAATGCTAAGTAAAATGTGTATATTGATCAAATATCAAATTTGTCATGAGTCCTCTCTCAGCGCGTTCAGCTACACTACCTGGAGCATTGCCTATATTTCTGTGGTGGTGACTGTATCTTGTCTTCAACATGCTAAATCTGCAACAAATGACACTTGCTAATAGAGTGGCATGAACTGGAGGTGGGCCTTCACATGATTTTTAACTGTCTTAAAATCATAGAACCATAGAATAATTTAGGTTGGAAAAGACCTTTAACATCATCAAATCCAACCATTAACCTAACACTGCCAAGTAAGTCCACCACTAAACCATTAGTTCAGGATCCTGCGTGGAGGAAGCAGGGCCATAAGTAGGATCAAAACCTTGGACCTCAGGAGGGCTAACTTTGGCCTCTTCAAGGAGGTACTTTGGAGGAATCCCATGAGTCAGGGCTCTTGAAGGCAGGAGGGTCCAAGAGAGCTGATCACTGTCTAAACATCACTTTCTCTATGCTCAGGATCGGTGCAACGGAGGCAGGAGACCTGCATAGATGAGCAAGGAGCTTCTGGCAGAACTCAGATGGAAGAAAAAGGTCTATGGAATATGGAAATAGGGACACACCACGTGGGAAGAGTACAGGAATGTAGTCAGAGCACGCAGGTAAGCAACGAGGAAGGATAAGATCCACTTGGAATTGAATCTGGCAAAGGATGTCAAAAACAATGAGAAGTGCTTCTTCAAGTACATCAGCAGCAAACGTAAGACTAGGGATAATGTGAGGCTGCTGCTGAACGAGGTGGGTGCCCTGGTGATGGAGGATGCAGAGAAGGCAGAATTACTGAATGCCTTCTTTGCTTCAGTCTTCAGTGCTAAGGCTGTCCCTCAGGAATCCCAGGCCCTGGAGGTAAAAGAGGAAGCCTGCAGAAAGCGTAACCTTTCCTTGGTCAAGGAGGACTGTGTGAGAGATCACTTAAGCAATCTGGACACCCACAAATCCATGGGCCCCGATGGAATGCACCCATGAGTACTGAGGGAGCTGGCAGACGTCATTGCTGAGCCACTCTCCATCGTCTTTGAGAGGTTCTGCAGGACAGGAGAGGTGCCCGAGGACTGGAGGAAAGCCATTGACACTCCAGTCTTCAAAAAAAGGCAAGAAGTAGGACTCAGGGAACTACAGGCCGGTCAGCCTCACCTGGAAAGAAGATGGAGCAGCTCATTCTGGATGTCATCATTAAGCAAGTGGAGGTAAAGAAGGTTATCAGGAGTAGTCAGCATGGATTCACCAAGGGGAAATCATGCCTGACCAATCTGATAGCTTTCTACGATGACATGACTGGCTGGGTAGATGGAGAGCCGTGGATGTTGTCTACCTAGCCTTCAACAAGGCTTTTGACACAGTCTCCCATAACATCCTCCTGGGGAAGCTCAGGAAGCGTAGGCTAGATGAGTGGACAGTGAGGTGGACTGAGAACTGGCTGAATGGCAGAACTCAGAGTGTTTTCATCAGCGGCGCTGAGTCTAGTTGGAGGCTGGTAACTAGTGGTGTCCACCAGGGGTCAGTACTGGGCCCAGCCTTGTTTAACTTCTTCATCAACGACCTGGATGAAGAGTTAGAATGTACCCTCAGCAAGCTTGCTGATGACACCAAACTGGGAGGAGTGATGGATACACCAGAAGGCTGTGCTGCCATTCAGCGAGACCTGGACAGGCTGGAGAGTTGGGCAGAGAGGAACCTGATGAAGTTCAACAAGGGCAAATGCAGGGTCCTGCACCTGGGGAGGAACAACCCCATGCACCAGTACAGGCTTGAGGAAAAGCTGAGGGAGCTGGGCTTGTTCAGCCTGAAGAAGAGAAGGCTGAGAGGGGACCTAATATATGCTTACAAATATCTGAAGGGTGGGTGTCAGGAGGATGGGGCCAAGCTCTTTTCAGTGGTGCCCAGCGACAGGACAAGGGGCAATGGGCACAAACTGAAGCACAGGAAGTTCCGTCTGAACATGAGGAAGAGCTTCTTCCCTCTGAGAGTGACGGAGCACTGGAACAGGCTGCCCAGGGAGGTTGTGGAGTCTCCTTCTCTGGAGATATTCAAGACCCGCCTGGACAAGGTCCCGTGCAGCCTGATGTAGGAGACCCTGCTTTGACAGGGGGGTTGAACTAGATGACCCACAGAGGTCCCTTCGTACCATTCTGTGATTCTGTGATTCTGTGAGTTTTCTAGCCTCAGTAGGATGATTAGATGGGGAGAAAAAATTTGATTTTTTTCTTAAGGCCATCCTTTTTTAAAAAGAAGTTAGTACCATAGGAGCATTTTATAATGGATTGACTTTGATCTTTGCTTGTTTTTTTAGATCTCCTCTCCCATTTACAATGACAGAGTAAACCCACTGCAATGTGAGCTAACCCGCTCACAGTGACACTGTAATCAATTAATCCCCTTAGCCTTCCTGCCCATGTTCCTGTTGGTTAATTTGTAAGCATGCTGCAGGTCAATAAGTACAGACCGCAAGCTTGTTCAGTAGTCCATTCACTGTTTTAGACCATTTTTAAAAGACAAAACCCCTGCAAAACATCAGTGACTCCATACGTAATATCATTATTAGGAGCAAGTGTTTAAATATGTAGATGTGCTTAATTCCAGCTAGCAGAAATCCTACAGAGTAGAAAAGTATAGGCACACAGAGTGTTGGGCAACAAAGAGTTGCATAATATCCCGTTCATAAATATTTTATCAAAATGGGACCAACATCTTTCACTGTTTCATATTGCTTACACTCTTTAGTGTGTGTGTGTGTATATATGTACATGGCCCTGGGCCATCTTTAAAAGGTAATGAGTTTGTAGACCCTCCACCAACTCTAAAGGTTGGACTTGAAGCTGCACTGAAAAAAAACAGAAAATGATTGCTAACATCATCTGAGTCAGGATGTATGCATTGCATTGCAGGGTTTTATATAATGCTTTTTGCTGTTTCAGACCTGCTCTTCAGCTCTGTAAAATGGTTTGAAATGCATTCTTCCATAGAATTAGAGGAGAATCTAAAAATGTTCTTTGTACTGCAGTACAAAAAATACATTACTTTTGGCTATGTTCACAGTGAATCTCAGAAGTCATCGTTGTTCCCCCCCCCCCCCCCCCCCCCGAAGAATTTCTTTGTGGTCAAGGCGAAGATGGCCTATCCTATCACATACTGATTTATACTCAGAGATATAAATGCCAGAGCAAAAATTACAGTCACCCAATCCCTCTTCCTAAGAGCAGAGCAGCAAAGTAAATAAGACCTAGTAGTGGGAGGTTAAATTTTGATCTGGATTTTCACTGGGTCACCCAGATGTTAAAGGCTACCTTAGCATGTTGTCAGAGGAGTCAAATTTGCTTACTCTGTTGGTGGTTATGGAAATTGGAGAGTCTTAATCCTCTACCTAGTAAACAATACAGACTTGACAAAATATTCAGTAGAATTCTTGGATATCTGATATTACATCCAAAAAATCAAGAATTATTTTGACAAAAAGATCTTTAATTTGTTTTGAATATACAGTTTAGCATGGCATGCAGCATGTTCCTCCATTCTAGTAATTATCTTTTGTAAAAAAGAAAGTGTAATTATTTCAAGTTTGAATTTTTAATATATTTTATCTCCTTTTGATAGCTTACTCCAAATTCCATTAACATTTTTAGGCGTTGTCAGACATTCTTTTCCAAACTCCTCTGATCCCCAGGACAGATCAGAGCCAATAATTCTGAAAAGCTCTTCTAGTTGGAGCGTCTACTGTTATTTTGTTGACAAGCATAAATAAGGAAGTCATAATTACATGGCTTAGAATTATATTAATATAATTTTATTAATTATAGCCTTATAATAATAAGGATGTCTTCTGGTGTCAGAAATTTCACAAATTTATTGATCTGCTTAAGCTACCAAAATAATATCCCAGAGCTAATCCAGATTAATATTTTCCATTCATGTTCTTAGTGAATGCTGTGACCTCAGCAGACTTACCTTTTCCTTGTAATGCTGTGGTCCCTTGAGTGTCAAGTTTCTGACACAGTAATTAATACTGTGCAAATGAAGGATTGCAACAAACGCGAAAATTCTGGAAAAAACCCGGACTTACTTTTTTAAGAAACTACCTGCTTCCAGCTCTTTTTCAGTGATGTATAACATGCTGTCATTCTGTAATGTTCAATATTAGTTCATCTAGGCCAATATGTGTCAAATCAATGTTAACCTGAAGTGTCAGCTCACTTTTTAAAGTTCTCAGGCTACTTCAATCAGTTGCAGCAACATGGTTCAAGGAGACTTGACTGATGTTTTAAAGCACTGAATTGCTCAGGTTTGCATTTAAATATACCCCTTTCTCCTTTTCGGCTTGACTGCTTAAAATACTGTTTATGACTTGTACATGCACTCCACTGTGTATATTACTTGTGAAAAAGACAGCAAGTGTTTAGATTTCAGCAGCTGTCAGCTTAACCTGTCTGTTTAAGATTAAATTTATGTTATTGAAAAAGTGCGCCTGGGCTTCATTAAAATATAGCCTCATGCTCCTGATGAACAGAAGCAGAATGGCAGAAAGTGTGGACTATGACTCAGTCACCTGATATTAATGTGAAAGTTTAAATTTCTTTATATTAGAGCAGGTATACCAGCTGATGTTCACAGGGAGTTTCTCCTGAATATTTTTATTCACAGATTTGTAAATAGGCAATCACACAAGCATTGACCTTGACCAATGTAATTGATGGACTTGCTGGACTTGTCGAACGCAAGACGAAAGACAAACGGACTGAGGCGTCTCTCGACTGAGGCATCAAGAACCGAAGAGCTAACAAAGGAAGTAAATAACTGGTGCTTATCTTATCAGACAAAAGTAAGGGGGGATAGCCCATCACTGTAAACTCAGTGATCTGTGGGACGCCGCAGAGGCTGCGCAGCCAGAGATTGCTTCAGAGATTGCTTTGGATAAAGCACAGATGGCCCTCGAATACACATACCAAGATGCCCGCTCCGAAGGCATGTCACACTGCTGAGTCCCGCTTCTGAGGACACGACATTCCATGCCAAGAGCCAATCAATACACAATAATTGACTTAGTCCCACCTCGCAAAAAGATTTCCAAACAGATGGAAATTGGCACTTGAAAACTCTCTTTGGGAGGAGGAGCCAAGCGAGAACTTCACCTACCGGATGGGTCAACGGGCCTGAACCTCTCTTCCCCCCCAAGAAGGGTCACCTTTTTGGTAAGAGTCGCCCCTCTGACTTTGTCAGACGTATCCCCGGGAACACATTGTTAACTAAAGCGCTAAACAATTACTTTGAGCTCAACTTTTGTAGACAGTGAATTTATCAACGGCAATTCCGAATCTGTGATAACTGTCGCTTGAATAAATTACCTATTGTTTCCACTTTGCGAAACTGTATCAGTGAAAGTCTTTGGAAGGGCTCTGGCAGGCAAGTTGAATATCAGACTTCCCTTACCCCCTCCTTTAATGTGACAACCAAACTTGTAGTGTTCATAAATTAAGAGATCTACTGCTCTGTCATCATTTAACAATTAAATACTCTTCTTCTTTCACAATTGTTAGTGTTACAACTTTTTGTTCTCCTGTGATGGCACCTGAGCAGCACTAGAATGCACACAGCTTTGTTCCAGCTTATGTGACAGTCCATGGACACTCACATTAAAAAAAGCAGAGAATTGTGAAAAGGAGGTCCACATTAAGGACTTGGGAGAAGAGGATCTTATTACTGTAATAGACCTTTGTCCAATCACCTGTGGTCAGCAGAAAGTCTCCAAGAAAAAACGTATAATATTAATTTTAGTCTTCAGACTAAAACCAGCTTTGTTTCCTGGCCCTACTACTGTAGCGGTTATTATGACTTATGTGTAGTTTGCAAAGCTGTTGGCATAAACCAATGAACTCAACTCAATTTTTGCTGTAACTGGTGTAAAATATAATCCAAACCTCCTCTAAACAGCAGAGTATTTTCTATGTGCTCAAGTAAACACGTAGTCAAAATACACACTCAGCCTGTTGGTCGTCAAGAAGTGTGTGTCCAAAAGTGACCTGAACAGGAAGATGGGGATCACTGACAATGGCAACAGCAGATCAGAAAACAACACTGCAATTTGAGAAGACGAATCCTCAGCGAGTTATTCTGTACCCAAATCTGTAACTAAGGACACTTAAGAATACCGGAGGTAACCAGAATATAAAAAAGACCTTGGTGAGGAGCCTCTTGACCCTCCCCAGGATCCAGGACCATCTGTCTAACCTCCAGGAAACACAGAGGAGCCCAGGGGACCCCACAGCCCTGGGCTGTGCACTGTAGCACCGACATCACTGCACTAATGGATCTGACCTTCCTCCTGGCTGCATTGTCTCTCCCACAGGCTGGTGAAGTGAGTTAGTAAAATTGCACGTCTGTAATTAAAGTGTTTTGGTATCTAAACCCGTTTAGTCACACTATCATTTAGTCTTCAACCTGCTTCCACAGGAAGTTCTTGTTTTGTTAGGAAGAAACCATTTTCTAGGACCAGTTTAACCATGTTTACAACCAGCAGACACCTCTGATCTTGGGTTAGCATTGTCCTCTAACCGAAATGCTTCTTCTCTCTGAGAACAGATAATCTCATTCTCTCTGAATGTTGAAGAGAAAACTGTATTCTCTGCTAGTACCTACTTTGCAGAGCCCAATTGTTTTCCTCTGTTTCTGTAAGACAGACACTTCATCTCGCTCAAAAGAAGATTCATAGAATCCTAGAATCATAGAAAGTTTTGGGTCGGAAGGGACTCTTAGAGGTCATCTAGTCCAACCCCCCCGCAGCGAGAAGGGACACCACTAACTAGATCAGGTTGCTCAGAGCCCTGTCCAACCTGGTCTTGAATGTTTCCAGGGAAGGGGCCTCCACTACCTCTCTGGGCAACCCGTTCCAGTGTTTCACCACCCTCATTGTAAAGAATTTCTTCCTTATATCCAGCCTAAACCTACCCTGTTTTAGTTTAAAACCATTACCCCTCGTCCTGTCATTGCTGTCTCTACTAAAAAGATTGTCCCCATCTTTCCGCTAGGCTCCCTTTAAGTACTGAAATGCTGCAATCAGGTCTCCCCGCAGCCTTCTCTTCTCCAGGCTGAACAAGCCCAACTCTCTCAGCCTGTCCTCACAGGAGAGGTGCTCCAGCCCTCGGATCATTTTTGTAGCCCTCCTTTGGACCCGCTCCAACAGTTCCATGTCCTTCTTGTGCTGAGGGCTCCAGAGCTGAACGCAGTACTCCAGGTGAGGTCTCACCAGAGTGGAGTAGAGGGGCAGAATCACCTCTCTTGACCTGCTGGCCACGCTTCTCTTGATGCAGCCCAGGATACTGTTTGCCCTCTGGGCTGCCAATGTACATTGCTGGCTCATGTCCAGCCTTTCGTCTATCAGTACCCCCAAGTCCCTCTCAGCAGGGCTGCTCTCGATCCTTTCATCCCCCAGCCTGTATTGATAGCGGGGATTACCCCGACCCAGGTGTAGGAACTTGCACTTGGCCTTGTTGAACCTCATGAGTTTCACACAGGCCCACCTCTCCAGCTCGTCCAGGTCCCTCTGGATGGCATCCCGTCCTTCTGGTGTCTCAACCGTACTACTCAGCTTGGTGTCATCTGCAAACTTGCTGAGGGTACACTTGATGTCGCTGTCCATGTCATTGATAAATATATTGAACAGCACCGGTCCCAGTACGGACCCCTGAGGGACTCCACTCGTCACTGGTCTCCATCCGGACATTGAGCCATTGACCACTACCCTTTGGCTGCGATCATCCAACCAATTCCTTATCCACCGAATGGTCCACCCATCAAATCCATGGCTCTCCAATTTAGAGAGAAAGATGTTGCGGGGGACCATGTCAAAGGCTTTACAAAAATCCGGATAGATGACATCCGTTAGTTTTCCCTTGTCCACTCTTGTTGTTACACCATCATAGAAAGCCACTAGGTTGGTGAGGCAGGACTTGCCCTTGATGAAGCCATGCTGGCTGTCTCGAATCACCTCCCTGGCCTCCATGTGCCTTAGCATGTCTTCTAGGAGGATCTGTTCCATGATCTTCCCAGGCACAGAGGTGAGGCTGACAGGTCAGTAGTTCTCAGGGTCTTCCTTTCTACCCTTTTTGAAAAGGGGCACAATGCTTCCCTTTTTCCAGTCACTGGGGACTTCCCCTGACTGCCATGACTTTTCTAATATCATGGAGAGTGGCTTGGCAACTACATCAGCCAGTTCCCTCAGGACTCTGGGATGCATCTCATCAGGTCCCATGGACTACTGTACATTTAGGTTCTTCAGGAGGTCCCGAATCTGGTCTTCACTTACAGCTGGAGGGATTTTACCCTCCTGGTCTCCTTCATGCCATCCATCCACTCTGGAGGAGTGAGGAGAGAGGTTGCCAGTGAAGACTGAGGCAAAAAAGTTGTTGAGTACCTCAGCTTTCTCCTCATCTGCTGTTACCAGTTTGCCGGTCTCGCTCATGAGCGGGGATACACTTTCTTTGACCATCTTTTTCCGGCTGACATACCTGTAGAAGCCCTTCTTGTTATTTTTCGCATCCCTTGCCAAGTTCAGCTCCAGCTGTGCCTTGACCTTCCTGACCCCATCCCTACCCAACCGGGCAGCTTCCCTATACTCTTCCCAGGAAGCCAGTCCCTGCTTCCACTGCCTGTGCAGTTCCTTCTTCTTCCTTAGTTTGACCAGCATCTCTTGTCTCAGCCATGCCGGTCTCTTCCCTTCTCTGCCCGACTTCTTACACTTGGGGATCGAGAGCTCTTGCGCTCTGTGAAATACATCCTTAAAGACCTGCCAGCTCTGTTCTGTTCCCCTGTCCCTGAGGACCGTTTCCCAAGGAGTCCTTCTGACTATCTCCTTGAAGAGCTGGAAATTTGCCCTCCTAAAATTTAGGGTCCTGACTATGCTCTTCGTTATTCCCATTTCCCTCAGCAGCGTTAGTTCCACCAGTGCGTGGTCACTGCAGCCCAGGCTGCCTCCGATCTTGACATTCCCAATGAGCTCACTCGCACTGGTGACCACCAGCTCTAGTATTGCATCCCCTTGGGTAGGGGTGCTTATTACCTGGCTTAAGAAGTTGTCCTCAATGCATTCTAGGAACCTGCTGGATTGCCTACAGCTTGCCATGTTGCTTTTCCAGCTTGATGGTAATGCTTGCCTGATGGTCTTTGACTTTGAATTAATCTCTCTGGACATCAGCAACAAAACCATAGTCTTGTATTCCAGCATGCTGAATAAGGTATTCATCCTTTTTCTGTTTGAAATACTTGTCCTGATACAGACTTGTTTTTTTTCATGATTATGTCACATAGGCAGATCTTCTTATGTTCAGTGTTGAGCTCCACGTTTTTTAACATTCATCCTTGTTGACCTTTACAGAGACATAGCTTTTATTTTGCACTATTATATGTTATTCTCAGTTTTTAATGTCACCTAGTGCTTGCCGATAGTCTGATCATTACATGTTTAGACAGTACTTTCAACCTCTGAGCCATTAACAAATTTTGTTAGCTGGCAGTTTTTATGTCAGGGTCACTAATGAAAAGGATCTTAAAGACAAACATCAAGATGTGAAAATGATCTCACTCCAATTCTCTTTCCTTTATACCATGTTTCACAATCTTGGCCTTAGCTTGGAATATGAAAGTAACAGAAATGTGGTTGTCATGGTAAAACATGAAAACTGGAACTGCAATGTTTTGATATAATTCTGCATATACTTTTATCTAAATGGCTGGATAGTACCTTGTCTGAGCATTTCTTAGAAAAAAATAGAAGAAACAGTGCTGGAATTCCTGAACACAAGACTTCAAAAGAGATTTTCTTGTCTGTATGTTGATATTTAGTCATACAGCTAATCAAAGGAAGATACAAACCCACAGAATTTTTATACAAATGTATAGACTTATATAAAAAAAAATCTTCTGGAAGAGATGAACAAATCTTCAGATCAGCCAGATTCAAAATTCAGTATTTTTTACTATTTTATGTGAGCAGTTTTACATCTCTGTTGTAACTAACTGGGTTTTATTTCTCTGTTTTACTTTTATTTTGAACTAAATCAGTTTCACTATATGAAGGAATTTTAGATAAGCAGAGGTGAAATTCTGCTTTCATTTTACAGGGTTTTTTATAGTAGCAAGCTCTAGGGAAAAAAGATAAAAAAAGAAGATCCATTTAGAAATTGAAAGCTGTTATTAAAGTGGATCATTGTATTGTGAAAACAAAATTGTTTTGTGAGGGCAGCAATTTTTTTCCGTGCAAAATGGCAACAGTAATTCTGCATTTGTTTTAAGTGTCAGTAGAAGTACATGGAGACAATGTCATGTCAAACTGATAGAAAAATTATTTCAATGTAACTATGCGATGAGACATTACCATGTCAGGACAATGGTAAAAGGATGTCAGTAAAAAAACTATGGAAATCCAATAATATGTCAACCTAATGTTTTTTGATGCAGGAATTTGGAGATTATGTTACATTGCGGAGATAATAGCATGTTATCAATGCAGATTATACTACTATTTAAAAGCAGAAAACTAAATCAACATCATATAAAGAAACATAATGTAAAATCTCAATAAAATTAAAGTTGTATTCATCATCTCTTAAACAACCTGCTGTCTATTGGCCAGACCCATGGTTGATTTCAGCTGGCACAGCTCCACCAACTTACCCTAGCAGAAGATCAGCTTCTGTGTTATCATCCTCTATTAGACATCCTCTGAACCCTAGGAGGTGGAGAAGGGTTCATTTGTACCAACTAAGTAGACAATTAGACACAGGTGTTTCATTAGATGTAGAATAAGCAAAGTATTTAGATCCTGCTGAGGGTTAAGCTAGCATTTGTATTTCAGGTCAAACACAGTTTCTGTAGCAATATCTCTCATGAGCTGTCCTGGCAAGGCACTGGCTTTGTCTAAATGGAACCTGGAGAGAGGCCTATTCTGTTGAATCCAACCCAGAAGGAAGTTATTATGACAGTATTAAAAACTAGTCCCATAAATGATGTGTCATTCTGGGTTGGTTTTGGTCCATTTCCTTTTAATGCACATCTAAAATGTTATGTTAGTTTTCTGGCAATAAAACGAAAAATATAAAACTTTTTTAGTTTTTTGGAAAGTCTTATTCCCCTCCATGCTCTGCAGGGAGACCCCCACACCACAACTCCTGCCTACGTCCATACACAGTCTATTTACATTTGATGTCAAACCGTATGTGTACAGCGTTGTTTCTGCTGTGCTGGTCACGACAATCCCTCTGACAAACCTTATGAATTCAGTTTGTTTGAGTACAGACTGGTAAAAACGTTCATTTCTTTCTCACCCCGATCATGTTTCTGTTTCCCCTCCCTCCTTTCTTCTTATTTTTTTTCTGCAGAATTTGACTTTCTACATTAGATTGTGTCAGAATATGTCTTCCAGTTTAACCTTGATCTGCTGACATTTGGATAAATACACAATTACTATCTCCCTGTAATTCAAGCTAAATGTTGCCTTCATTAACTTTTATAAGCATTTTTATTAAAGGAACAGGAGAAAACTCTGCTGCACTTGTGAAACTACTGCTCAAAGAATGAAATCCATGGTATTGCTAAATCTTTGTACTAAAAACCTCACACTTTAAGGTCTTCAAATCCAGCACAGAAATGAACTTTGTGAGCTTTAGTTCAGATTTTTCTGGTATTGGTTTTTGTGCATTCAGGCAGGGCATAGGCCAACGAGTTGCTGAGGATATTCAACTTCTTTGAAAGTCGGTGTTCTGTTAGTTGAGTTAGTTATTATTTTAGAGTGCGAACTGGAAACAAGAGCAAGACAGTGTGTCTATCCTGTGCCCATTTGCTAGAATTAAATTATGTTTATAAAATTATTTACACCTCTTCCTTAGAAATAATAAATTTATTATAGTATGTAAAAGGTGAAAATAAAAATTTTTCTGCACCATTTTGGAAATGGATCAATAATTTTAAAGGCTAATATTTAATTGTTTGCATAGCAACAAAACCCAAAATATTGACAAAGATTCAAAATCAGTACGACTATTGGAACATAGCTGCAACAGCTACAAGACATACAATGGAGAAAATCACACAGAACCAATTACTTCTACCAGGTTAAACTGAACATCAGGAAAATATAGTTTCTGAGGGTCAGACACTGCTTGTGAGAAATATCTGTTTAATATTTTTCTCTCTGTTTTTAGAATTATTTTTTTTAACTTAATAATTCCAACAAAACTAATCAAAGCAGAGAAAAGAAAAGTGGCATCACAGAAATCTAATAATTTTATTAACGGGTGTCCAAAGGTTATCTATACTTGTATATAATCTGAAATTTTAGTTTGGAACTGCTGTTCTGAATTAAAGGATCACAATTTTCCTTAGCAATGTAGTGTCTGTTAGCACAAAAGTGGCAGGAGAAATTTTAGAAAAACAATTTTTTATGGATCAGTTACTCTCCATTTTGAAGCAGAGTCCAACTCCAGCACTACTTAAAATTTATTTTTTCTTACTTGCTGTGAAGGAGGAATCTGAAAAAGGCTTTTTGGTGACTTTTGAGTCAGATACTAGTCACAGGAGTGGGAAAGGAATGAGATATGCACGGCAAGTTAGGCATTTTCTCCACAGGAATATGATTCCAGTTCAGTCTTGTGAGGTACTAGAGCTAGGCAAGGAGGTTTGAAAGAGATATGTTACATTAGCACTTGCTGTTATGGGAATGGGTCATGGTTTCTTCTAGTTGCTGGCATCATTCCCTCTAGATTTGAGTTTCTTTGCATTTATTATATTAGTGCATTGCTTTCAAGTTCAATAATTAACCTTGCTAGCCAATATCTGTTACAAAGTTTTCAGCATATGTTTGAAATAATTAATGTTAATTGCTGTATGTACTTTGGGTGATCCACAAGGAACTAGTTTGTTTCAAAAAGAACATTTTCCATTTGAGCACACAGTCATTAATATACACTAATCTACTAATCCTTGTATCTTTATGCTGCCCTTTTCTTCAGCCCAACAAAAAAGGAAATTCTCCCAGAATAACCATTGATTTTGATTTTATAGGGAAGAATTCAAAAGAGTACATCTTAAAACTTGGTGGCTGGAATTTCCCTAAGGGTAATGGTTAAATAATGTCCGTATTTGTGAAAAATAACAAAACCCAATGTTTTGTTCTTTTAAACACGGATTGCTGTGCCAATAATTAGCTGAATAAATTGATGCTCATACTTCAGGTACCACAGTTTAAATACTGTGCATTTCTAGATATATCCCAAAAATTAACTTCCTAGTGCAAACAACAGGAAAGGACTCAGAAGCGTTGAAATTATGGTGAAGTAGTAAAGCTGGAAGTCAGAATCAGACTTTGCTGAATTATTGTGTGGTGGGGTTGGTGGAGCTACCAAATTCACACTCATGTATCATAAATACAGTCAAGTGCTTTCAGGCTGAAATAAACTTCTGGGTCTTGCCTACAACTGCTCTTGTGAAGGGCTGTGTTTCAGTCTCAACCGTCAGCTTTCCCTACGTTGATGGGGGGGGGTCGAGCCTCAGCCTCTGTGAAGCTCTCATTCAGCTTCCCTGCTGGGTCATGCCTTTATATGTGTGGTTGGGAGAGAATAGCCATGAAGCATGCTCGAAGGAGAGCACAGTGCGTGTTCTGTCGCAGTGATAAGGGAGCGCTTAGGGTGCTCTCTTTCTGTATTTTTTTAGCTGGGGAGCAGCTGTCTTCTGAAGTGCAATACCAGACTGAGTGCATTACCAGTTCTGCAACCAGAACTCAGGAC
Organism: Opisthocomus hoazin; assembly: GCF_030867145.1. Lineage (NCBI taxonomy): Eukaryota > Metazoa > Chordata > Aves > Opisthocomiformes > Opisthocomidae > Opisthocomus > Opisthocomus hoazin. The sequence goes on along the minus strand of NC_134416.1, from coordinate 33,526,553 downwards.
AGAGAGCTAAAGGGGAAATAATATCCTCTTCATCCTTCCAGCTACCTAAGTATGTGTCAGACTTTTTTCCAAACTGCACAGAAGGATTTTGTATTTTTTATTTCCTTTTAATGGTTGTCTATAGATGATATTGCCAAGTACAGTGCATAAGGTTTTAATACACACAAGTCTAAAGCTCAGGATAAAAACAACAAATTGCCAGATTAACCTGTAAGTTCGTTGGTTTTTAGCAGCCCCTTTCTGAAATTTTATAATAAACTCTGCAGTTAGACAGAGCAACAATGAAATCATCTGGGAGTAGATGACAGCAATGTTTACCCATAGTTCTTTTCAGACTTCCAGCTTTTCCTTGACTTGTCAAAGGAAACAACTTTCCTCCAAACCTGCAATTGGCAATTTGCACTCCACTTCTGTGTTGCCCTGGTGTGACCATCATAAGCCTAGGGGTTTCAGGCAGAGAATGAAACATCTGCACACAAGATTACAGAGCAATTTCTAAATATACCTGCTAGATTTGACCATAACAATTTCTGGAAATGATTGGTAGCTCAGTCTGGAGGCTAAGATGATCAATGAGTCCAGGCACTGCTACCAAATACCTTTTTTTGATGACAATTTCCATGAAAATGACCATTTCTGAATGTACCGTATCTTAAAGCTAAATTAGATTTTTGATGAAACCAACAGGAAAGTGAAGAAAGATTTTAATGGTATTGGGTTCACAGAATAATTATAATCATATAATATTACACATACTCTAAGTCAGAAGTTTACAAGGACACAATTTTGTATTAATTAGACAAAAATCTTAAAAAAATACTTTTAGTTCATAAAGAATGAGGATTTAAAATAATTTTTGTGCTGTGTCAGTTTATTTCCTTCAGTTCAGACATCAACTAATCTGTGACACCTCAAAACAAAAGTTATCTCAAACACTAGGGTTTCAGGTAGTATGGGTACAATATCATAAACCAGGTCAATGACATATTTCTGAAAAATAATTAAGTAAATTGCAATTGTGTAGTGAACCAAAATCAAGGACCTTTAATTTTTCCTTAAGCTTAGTATATAATAAAGCCACCAAATTTCATGTGCCCTGGCAACAAAATATGGTGCAAACAGCACATGCAAGTAGCAAGGCACCATGGTTAAAACTAAGGTATTTTTTTAAGAATGTTTGGAAGTGTGAAGATCTGGTTTTAATTCACTGAGAAGACCAAAAGAAAAGTGTCATTGTCAGCCTAATAAAACAATAAAGTATGCAGGGCAGCTCCACAAGAGCACAGGGTTTTCAGTGAGACGTAAAAAAGGCTGAGGATTTTTCACTGTTTTTTTCAATTAAAGTATTATTTCAGATTTATAAGTCAATCTTAAGGAGAAAAATCAAATGTCAAGCTCACGTGCAGTGGTTTTTCTTTGTAAACACAGAACGGAACCAAAGAAATAGCAGTGTGTGATGTTGAATGTGCAATGTACTACAATGAGAGCTGTTTATAATCCATGTGTTTTTGGAAGCTGTGACTCCAGAAAAAGAATTCAGTAGAATTTCTGTTAAGGTGAAAGACACCTCTGGTTAGGAAGAAAGACTGAACAGGAGCTTATTTTACCGCTTCTATAGAAAAAGAAGAAAGTGACTTGTCCAGCTCTGCAGAAGTGGTTTCCATCCTGAAATCCTTTGGTTCACCTGTAACATATAGTTATACTGAGGCCTGGTTAGTTTGGGAAAGATGCCTGAAACCCCACCACAGAATCACAGAATCATAGAATCACAGAATGGTAGGGGTTGGAAGGGATCTCTGTGGGTCATCTAGTCCAACCCTCCTGCCGAAGCAGGGTCACCTACAGTAGGCTGCACAGGAACTTGTCCAGGCGGGTCTTGAATATCTCCAGAGAAGGAGACTCCACAACCTCCCTGGGCAGCCTGTTCCAGTGCTCCGTCACTCTCAGAGGGAAGAAATTCTTCCTCACGTCCAGACGGAACTTCCTGTGCTTCAGTTTGTGCCCATTGCCCCTTGTCCTGTCGCTGGGCACTACTGAAAAGAGCTTGGCCCCATCCTCCTGACACCCACCCTTCAGATATTTGTAGGCATATATTAGGTCCCCTCTCAGCCTTCTCTTCTTCAGGCTGAACAAGCCCAGCTCCCTCAGCCTCTCCTCGTACGAGAGATGTTCCAGTCCCCTCATCATCCTTGTAGCCCTCCGCTGGACTCTCTTCAGTTGCTCTTCATCTTTCTTGAAATAGGGAACCCAGAACTGGACAGAGTACTCCAGATGAGGTCTCACTAGGGCAGTGTAGAGGGGAAGGAGAACCTCCCTCGACCTGCTGGCTACACTCTTCTTGATGCACCCCAGGATGCCATTGGCCTTCTTGGCAGCCAGGGCACAGTGCTGGCTCATGGTTAACGTGTCGTCCACCAGGACACCCAGGTCCCTCTCCGCAGAACTGCTCTCCAGCAGGTCCACCCCAAGCCTGTACTGATGCATGAGGTTGTTCCTCCCCAGGTGAAGGACCCTGCATTTGCCTTTCTTGAACCTCATCAGGTTCCTCTCTGCCCAACTCTCCAGCCTATCCAGGTCACGCTGAATGGCAGCACAGCCTTCTGGTGTATCTACTACACCTCCCAGTTTGGTGTCATCAGCAAATTTGCTGAGGGTACATTCTAACTCTTCATCCAGGTCGTTGATGAAGAAGTTAAACAAGGCTGGGCCCAGTACTGACCCCTGAGGGACACCACTTGTCACCAGCCTCCAACTAGACTCAGCGCCGCTGATGACAACCCTCTGAGTTCTGCCATTCAGCCAGTTCTCAGTCCATTTCATCGACTACTCATCCAGCCCATACTTCCTGATCTTCCCTAGGAGGATGTTATGGGAGACTGTGTCAAAAGCCTTGCTGAAGTCGAGGTAGACAACATCCACGGCTCTCCCTTCATCTACCCAGCCAGTCATGCCATCGTAGAAAGCTATCAGATTGGTCAGGCATAATTTCCCCTTGGTGAATCCATGCTGACTACTCCTGATAACCTTCTTTTCTTCCACTTGTTTGTTGATGACCTTCAGGATAAGCTGCTCCATCACCTTTCCCGGGATGGAGGTGAGGCTGACCGGCCTGTAGTTCCCTGAGTCCTCCTTCTTGCCCTTTTTGAAGATTGGAGTGACATTGGCCTTTCTCCAGTCCTCGGGCACCTCTCCTGTCCTCCAGGACCTCTCAAAGACGATGGAGAGTGGCTCAGCAATGACATCCGCCAGCTCCCTCAGCACTCATGGGTGCATTCCATTGGGGCCCATGGATTTGTGGACGTCCAGATTGCTTAAGCGATCCCTCACACAATCCTCCTCGACCAAGGGAAAGTCGTCTTCTCTGTAGGCTTCCTTTCTTACCTCCAGAGCCTGGGATTCCTGAGGGCCTGCCTTGGCACTGAAGACTGTAGCAAAGAAGGCATTCAGTAGCTCTGCCTTCTCTGCATCCTCCGTCAGCAGGACACCCGCCTCATTCAGCAGCGGCCCCACATTGTCCCTAGCCTTCCTTTTGCTGCTGATGTAGTTGAAGAAGCCCATTTGTCTGGTGAGAAATTTGGCAACTATGATCACTAAATTTTTAACAACCAGGATGTTCTGGCACTGTTATTCCACATCCTGGGTGTCCAGCTTCATTCTTAGATGTCAAAAGAGGCAGAAGGTGAAGGGGCCTTGTATGGTGTGTTAGGGTTGGCGTGTCTAGGATCACTGTCTTGGGTGCTGGTATGAAAGCACCCAAATTAAAGCACTTTTAACTTATCATAGAATCATAGAATCATAGGTTGGAATAAACCTCTAAGATCATCAATCCAGCCATCATCCCAACACCACCATGCGTACCAAACCATATCCTAAAGTGCCACATCTACACGTTTTCTGAACATCTCCAGGGATGGTGACACTACCACTTCCCTGGGCAGCCTATTCCAACGCCTGAGCACTCTTTCAGCAAAGACGTTTTTCCTAATATCCAATCTAAACATCCCCTGATGCAACTTGAGCACATTGCCTCTTGTCCTATTGCTAGTTACTTGGGAGAAGATACCAACACTTGCCTCACTACAACCTCCTTTCAGGTAGTTGTAGAGAGCAGTAAGATCTGCTCTCAGCCTCCTCTTTTCCAGACTAAACAACCCCAGCTCCCTCACCAGCCTCGTTGGCCTTGTCTGGACATTCTCCAGCACCTCAATGTCCTTGTACTGAGGGGCCCAAAACTGAACACAGTACTGGAGGTGCAGCCTCACCAGTGCCAAGTACAGGAGCATAATCACCTCCCTACTCCTGCTGGCCATACTATTCCTGATACAAGCCAGAATACTGTGGCCTTCTTGGCCACCTGGGCACACAGCTGGCTCATATTCAGCTGACTGTCGAGCAACACCCTGTTATAGTTTGGCTGTGGCTGGTACAAAAGGGCCACGCGGTTGCTCTGCTGCCCCTCCCCTCGCTGGGGTGGGGAGAAGAACGGAAAGAAAAAGGAAAAAACTGGAGGGTTGGGATAAGGGCAGTTTAACAGAACAGCAAACAAAGCAAACACTAACAACAACAATACAGATAAGGAGAATACACAAAACAAACAGCAGAATGCACGTAGCAACTCTCACAGCCCGTTGCCGCGCACGTGCTCCTGAGCCGCGATAGATTTCCTGCCACCCTGCTTCCCCCCCAACCAGAACCCATCATGACAGCACATGGTATCAAATACCCTGTTCCATTTGGCCAGGTTGGGTCACCCCACCTGACTGTGTCCCCTCCTGGCTTCTGTTGAAAATTAACCCTGTCCTGGCCAAATCCAGGACACACTCCAAGGTCCTTTTCTGCCCGGCACCTTTCCAGCCACTCTTCCTCAAGCCTGTAGCATTGCATGGGGTTGTTGTGACCGAAGTGCAGGACCCGACACTTGGCCTTGTTGAAACTCATACAGTTGGCCTTGGCCCATCCATCCAGTCTGTCCAGATCTCTCTGCAGAGCTTTCCTACCCTCAAGCCCCACGCAACTTGGTGTCATCTGCAAACTTGCTGAGCAAGCACTCAATCCCCTCATCCAGATCATTGATAAAGGTGTTAAACAAGACCAGACCCAAAACTGAGCCCTGGGGAACACCTCTTGTAGCTGGTCACCAGTTGCATTTAACTCCATTCACCATCACTCTCTGCGCTTGACCATTTAGCCAGTTCTTTATCCAATGAAGAGTACACCTGTCTAAGCCATTATTATAGACGCTCGTGCTCAAATCAAATTGAGAAGTCAATTTTTCATTAATCAAAGTGAATTTATTAGCAAGCTATAAAAGAGCAAAACAGCGCTGGGCGACCAGGGAGTCAGTGCTCCGCCAACAGTTCGCACCAATAACAGATGCAACCCCTCTTTTTATAGAGTTCCCATTTCCTGCATACATGACTTTTGTTATTCTCTGTGTTGTGTTCGTGCTCGCGCAACTAATGGCCAGGTGGTCGTTGTCTGCCTCTCGGTGGTCGCTGGGATGAAGGCCGAAGTGTTTCTCAGACGCCCTGCTGTCTGCTCTTTCATCCTCCAAGTCATTGCTTTGCTTATCAGCAGATGGACCATCTCCCTTCTGCAAATGGTTGCTTACTTTGTTTACTCCTCTGGATGTCTGTGGCTCCAGCTTAAGCTACAAAGAAACTCCAACATTCACATGTGATTTCATGAACAAAGTTAACCCATTCATCACAGGGCTTCTCCTCTTTCTCCATCAGCCGGTTTGAGAACAAATTTTCTATGTATACATTTATTACACCATGAGCAGCCAGTTTCTCTGGGAGGATGCTGTGGGGAACAGTGTCAAAGGTCTTACTAAAGTCCAGGCAGACAGCATCCACAGCAGTCCAAGATCAGTGTAAGACCTCAACCAACCACTTCCCAGTTCTACAAAAAACGTATCCCCGAACAGGGCACTCTATGTGGCATTCTCTTATCTGGGACATTCTTCCTGCCTTTTATCATTTACTCACACCATGTATGGGAGGTAACACCTCTCCTCAATATCTTCTGTTGAGAGAGGAAAAAGAAAGTATCAAAACTTAGCAAAACCTGTACAGAATTTAGGCCTGGGTTTGTCAATAAATATTTGATTTAGGTCATAATATATAATTGTCACAGGGGTTGGAGGCTGTGTGTAAAGGAGCTTCTGGACAGGGAGTGTGGATGGGGTCCCAGGTGAGGCTCATCAGGGTATTCAAGCCCAATGAGTGCCCTCAGGTCCCTGACAGTCTGTGATTCTCTTATCTGTATTTCTAAAGACCTTGAAGTGTTCACACTGCATTCCCATGCAGAGGAGTTACATCTTTGTACAGGTTGTATGGAACATGTGGAGAGAAGAGCAAATGAACAAAGTGAATCTGAGTAAATGTCAGAACTGTCATATACAGGGGTTGTCTTTATTATTGATATGGGAAGTCAGCTGCCCTTTTTCCATCCTCTCTGCAAGGCAAAACAAGTCATAAAACTGTAAGTTTGTCTCGGAAAAAATGTGCACTATTTCATTTAAAACCATATGTTAAATCAAAATAAGATATGGTCAAATAATATAAAAAAACAGCTTAAAACAATCTGAAAAGCTATAGTCATTACCTTAGGATTGCTAATACTGTTTCTTAGGCTAATAACTTAAAATTACTTGGTTGATTGCTTGCTATTCTCTCAGTTGTATCCACAGGAACAACTCACATTGAAGCAAACAGTTGTGACAATCAAAAAAATCACTTCTTCAAGCAGTATGTTCTGGCTGTTTGAAACAAACACAACAGAATTGAATTTAAACCTCTGCTTCAGCCACTATAGCTGAAATATAAGCGTAGGCCCACCTGCACCTGTGGTTTGAGGGAGGATGTAATAACCACACTGCTAAGAGTCAAATGAACATTTGCCCTGTGCTTACCCAGGGTTGCTGCAGATTGTGTCGGCTCTACATGTGTCCCTAGCCAATCCCAACACCCCTTTCCTGTTTTTCTCTGTGAAGTCCTTTCTGCCTGCCTGCCACATGCACATCTAATTGATCCCCCAAAATTACATATTTCAGGAGTATAATGTTGTATCTTTCTAAAGTAAATTAGAAAAAGAAAAAAAGACCAACCAAAAATGTAGAGTTCCATACTAATGCTTTTATTTTCTTTTCCATTACAATCTAGATGAAGCATGTACCATCAGTTCACTTTCAAGGACACTTTTACTAAAGTTTTAAAGGTTTCTTTTACTGAACTTCTTTAAACTTGGGATGTCCTCGTGATGTCATATTTTGCTTTTGTTTATTTCTGATAAATGCAGTTAAATATTGGTAAGAGCCTTTTACAACTTTTGTTCCAAATCTGATGAAAGTATTTTCATTTTCATTATTTAATCATTAACAACAACTAGAAAAGCATTTCTCTGCAGCCTCTTTATTATTTATACTAAAAAGTTTGTGTTTAATTAAAATTGTAATTAAAATAATTTAATATGGAAAATATGTAAAAATACTCATGTAAACAAACTTTAATATTTCAATTAATATTTTCTTTGGTTCGTGTTTATTTTTATTGTCTGTATTTGTTTTGATGAATCTCTTTTTTACTAGACAAGGCATAGATGTTCCCATCCAAATATACGTTCTTCCAAACTAAATACCAAAAGAAATGTGCTAGATTTGATTCTACTTTCCTGCTTTGTCCATTTTTTTCTCATTTTGAACTCATTCTGTGCTATTAGACAGTCAAAGAGAACCTATGGGTATAATTTATCTTACTCTCAATAGTGCACTTTGAACCTGGAGGAATTTTGGTGTCATATAAATTGTACATAGCACAATAGAATGGCAGTAGGTCACTGTCCTTTTAAAAGAAACTCCAAAGAAAATGAGGTGATTGTAACATCAAGTGGGCAATCAGTAAATCTTACAGCGATGCTACCAATATTAAAGCTAAAATGTTACAGTTAGGGCTTGTCTGCCCTAGAGGAGACAAAGAGGTTATAACCGCTGGGTGAAGTACTTTGAAATACTGGTAAATCGCTTCGTGGTCACATACAAATGCACTTTTTCTGTTTGGCTTGTTTTGCTAAGAACTGTATGTATTAGCTCACTCAAAAAACCTGTTGACTATGACTTGGTTTCTTCCTCAGAAGATATAGACTTGTATAAAACTGCTGGAACTGCAGGTTTGAAAATCTCCCCACTAAAAATTTCCACTAAGAAAAGAATGATTTATCCATTTATTTTTATTAAGTGACCTATTTTAGTTAATTAATTAAAAAAAAAAGTCCTAGGCTGTCATGAAATCCTTCAAAATTGTCAAAAAATATATTTTTATTTAAAATCAATATTTTGATTAAAATGCAAAATATTTCTTGGCTTTCAGTATTGAGGAAAAATTGATTCAGACTTTTTTCATTCTGAAGAAATTCATTAAGTTGCCATACCGAGACTTTGGAGTCATCAAGAAAGTTTACTCACTGGAAGGACTGTACAGCAAGAAAAATAAGGAAGAACTGGACACGTATTTTCAGAAAAGCATCCCATATTGCCAAGTAAGGCCAATAAAACCATGACTCACACACAGGAATGTTACCTCACCCAAATGTAAAGGCCATAAGCAAGTAGTTCTGAGAACTACAGAGCAATTTGGTGAACCATCGCAACCGATATACTCCTTTTTTGTTGTAGAATAATGTAATCCAAACATTCAACTATATGTAAAGTACTGAATGAATGAATATATGAGAATGACTAATGCTACCTACAAAGAGGAAAAAAAATAAGGGATATGGCTAATCTTCTCAATTGTTTTTTTATATTTTCATTCTTTTTAATAGGTTTCTAGCAGGGATTCTCAAGAAAACAGAACCTGTGACTGCTTGAAATGAAAACAGAAAGAACAGAAGGCCATAAAGCGAAACTCAGAAGATCTTTAAAATGAATGGCATAGCTGTACGGCTGTGATAAAATAGAGATGTTAAATATCTTTAGCAGAGAATTATAGAATGGTTTGTGTTGGAAGGGACCTTATGGATCATCCAGTTCCAACCCCCTTGCCATGGACAGGGACACCTTCCACTATACTGCATTGCTCAAAGCCCCATCCAGCCTGGCCTTGAACACTTCCAGGGAGGGGACATCCACAACTTCTCTGGGAAACCTGTTGCAGTGCCTCACCACACTCAGACTAAAGAATTTCTTTCATACAACTAATCAAACTCTACCCTCTTTCAGCTTGAAACCATTATCACTTGTCCTGTCACTTCATGCCCTTGTAAAAAGTCCCTCTCCAGCATTCTTATGGGCCCCTTCAGGTACTGGAAGGCTGTTATAAGGTGTCCCCACAGCCTTCTCTTCTCCAGGCTGAACAGCCCCAACTCTCTCAGCCTGTCCTCATAGCAGAGGTGTTCCATCCCTCGGATCGTTTTTGTAGCCCTCCTCTGGACCCGCTCCAACAGGTCCATGTCTTTCCTTCTGATGAGGGCTCCAGAGCTGGACTCAGGACTCTGGGTGGGGTGTCATCAGAGCACAGCAGAGTGGCAGAATCACCTCCTTTGACTTGCTGGCCTCTCTTCTTTTGACACAGCCCAGGGTCTGGTTGGCCTTCTGGGCTGCCAGCACACTTCGCCAGGTCATGTTCAGCTCTTCATCCACCAGTACCCCCAAGTCCTTCTCAGTATTGCTGCTCTCAATCTCTTAATCCTCCAGCCTGTTTTGATACTGGGGGTTGCCCCAGCCCATGTGCGGGACCTTGCACTTGGCCTTGTTGAACTTTCTGACGTTCAAAGGGCCCACCTCTTAAGTCTGTCGAGGTCCCTCTGGGTGGCATCCCTTCCCTCCAGTGTGTCAAACACACCACACAGTTTGGTATCATTGGCAAACTTGCTGAGGGTGCTCTCAGTCCCTCTGTCCATGTTGCCAACAAAGACATTAAACAACACTGGTCCCAATATTGACCCCTGAAGAATGCCACTTGTCACTGGTCTCCACATGGAGACCATCAAGCCATTGACCACAACTCTTGAATGTGACCATCCAGACAATTCCTTATCCACTGAACGGTTCATCTATCAAAGCCATGTCTCTCCAATTTAGAGACAAAGATGTCGTCTGGATCTGTGTCAAATGCTTTACACAAGTCCAGTTAGACGACATTGGTTGCTCTTCCCTTATCCACCAGTGCTGTAACCCCATGATAGAAGGCCACCAACTTTGTCAGGCACGATTTTCCCTGAATGAAACCAGGCTGGCTGTCACCCATAACCTCCTTGTTTTACATGTGCCTTAGCATAGTTTCCAGGAGGATCTACTCCATGATCTTGCTGGGTACAGAGGTGAGACTGACTAGACTGTAGTTCCCTGGGTCTTCCTTTTTACCCTTTTTAGAAATGGGCGTTATGTTTCCCCTTTTACAATCACTGGGAACTTCATCAGACTGCCACAACTTCTCAAATATGGTGGACAGTGGCTTCGCAGCTTCATCCGCCAGTTCATTCAGGACCTGTGGATGCATCTCATCCGGTCTTATGGACTTGTGCACCTTCAGGTTCCTTAGACAGTCTCAAACCTGACCTTCTGCTACAGTGGGAAGTTCTTCTTTCTCCCAGTCTTTGCTTTTGACGTCTACAACTTGGGAAGTGTGGCTGGAGCACTTGACAGTGAAGACAGAGGCAAAAAAGTTATTGAGTACCTCAGCCTTCTCCGTACCCCAGGTAATCAGGTCTTCCATTTCCTTCTGGAGAGGGCCCACATTTTCCCTAGCCTTCCTTTTACCACCAAGGTACCTGTAGAAGCTTGTCTTGTTGCCATTAACATCCCTGCTTAGATTTAATTCTATCCGGGCTTTAGCTTTCCTAACCTGATCCCTGGCTGCTCTGACAATTTTTCTGTACTCCTCCCAGTCTGCCTGTCCTTGTTTCCACCATCTGTAGGCTTCCTCTTTGTTTTGTCCAGGAGCTTTTTTATTAACAGAGAAGGCTTAACTTCAAAAAGGCTTAGCAAGGCCAAGATTCCACAGCTGACAAAGATGATCAGAGGATCAGCATACACCAGGCCTAAGTCTTACATTAGTCAATGCTGTTGTGCTTCACTCTTTCTTGAATAATTCATGAACAAACCAGTTTTTACTGCAAAAGGTCTAGTCTTGTGTATTTCTTGTATATTTCTTATATCTTCTTACAAAAACCTCCGGAACGAAATATGTCACAAAGAGTGATCTGCTTATCATTAATAAACTATAAGTTGTGTACTTAGAGAAAGCAAGGGAAAGACATGCAAATATGTCATCTTTGTTTGCAGTCATCACAATATTGTTTGGATTCACATCGAATATGTCTATCCAATAAGAGTATCAATTTTTTTATTTTACATTATTTAATGTATGAGTTCTTTTTATTATTGTTTTAATGATGACATGATTTAATATATATAAGCCCTGCTTTGTAATGCATTTTCTTGTCTATTTCCCTTTTAATGTCATTTGATCACATTATGTAGAAGATATTATAGCCATTATATCAAAGCATTAATGTCATGGGCAGAATAATGTCAGTTTTTATTAAAATGTTATTAATACACATTTATTTTAATGTCTTTATAGAAAGAACCCTGGAATATTAAAAGCTCTACCTATCTTTACATTACATGCTGTGTATTGTAGAGTGTTTTAGATATAAATCAGAGAAGTCATTTGTCTTGATTTTAAAAATGTTTTATGACTCAAAAAAGTTTAAACTTCCAAGTTTGTTCTACATTAATTGGTAGCAACAGTTCGGGGAAATTGAAATGATACTTCAAATTAGGTTGCTGACAACAAAATGGAATGGAAAGAGTGAATTTTCCATTTGTTGCGTGGAAGGCATCTAATTCTTTGTGCAGACTGGTTGTTCCCATCAACATTCGTCATGCTTGGTGTTGATAAATTTACCTCATGTGTGGAAAGATTGCATAAATCGACAAAATGGACAAGTCTTGTATGATAACTAGCACTGAGCGAGTAACTGATGAAGAATAATTTATTTAGCAGAATTAAAATATTCCTGAGTTCTTTATTTTTTTTCCTGTTCTAACTGTGGACCATGTCTTCAGTGAACAATATCTAGCATACTTGTTATTTGGACAGGATAGACTGACAAACAAGATACATCCATAGCTGGGGGTAATGTCAAAGCATGCTGTGGCAGGATCTAAGCTTTGAGCTAGGAGCCAAGATTTCCATCACTCCCCTCCCCCAGGAAGGGAGAAGGAAGGAGTTCTGGTCCAGCCTGGAATGGGTAGGAGAAGGAGGAAAAAGAGCCAGCTTTGTAGCTGCCCTGCTTGGTGTATCTCTAAGGAGAGGACTAGCAGTGGCAAGGAATTAGCTTGCTTTATCAAACTACCTGGCACATGCTTTTCTTTGAGAATAATTCATTTCCAAATACTTCCCACAGAAAAAAATCAGTTTATTAATTAGAAAGCTATGTGATGTTGTTTCTTTTCTTCAGATTGACGAACACAACTGATTGAAAGGGACTACTGTTTTAAAGTTGTAGAGTTGTCTGTGAAAGGTTCAATTGATATTACTGTCTGCTAATATTGCTTTTTGAAATTCACTTGTGAATGTTCAGGCTTCACAGTTCACATGTGCATTTTGTCAGTATTTGGCGGTGCAATGCAAACATAAAGGAAATGCAACTAAGTTAAGGTATTTTAAAATTTCTACGAACATTCATGAAACGTTTTCTTCCTCCTGTTTAGCATTTCAAGCATGCATTACATTTATTTGAATATCATCCATGTACAAGAATGCACTAACCATGGTTTATTTGAGAAGTGACTATTAAACGTGTCTATGTATTTTTAGAAAAGAGAAAAAAAAAATTTTTACTATTTATTTGTGTACTAAACTGTCCCCGAGACTGCTCTCAGAATACCAACTGAAACCAGTCTTGGAAACTGTTATATTTAATTATTGACTATTTGAACCTTTAAATTAATGCCTCATGTAATCTATATATCCTGAAAAGATCCAATTTTTTGAAACATTTTCACTGAAGTAACTACATGGAAATTTCTAACCAGACAGAAATTATTTGTAATAAAAAAATTGTAATGGATTTGTCATCTCTGTCTTGAAATTTGAATCTGAGGACATATATATTCATCAATATGTTGCTACAAATCTTCTGGAAAACAGGTATCCCTGTAAAACCATCTTATGTGAATATAGTGTATTACTGTTTGTATTTACATTTAAAATTCTCAACATATAAAGTTATAAATCAACTTGTTTAAGTAATTTGATGATAATCTAGCACTACTTGGTGAAGGACAGAAAATTCCTTTTAGGCTGTAATTGAAAATTAATTATTTGGATATTTGATATGAATAAAAATACTGGAATTTAAAATATTGAGCTTAAGAACTATCGGTTCATTTTATCTTCCTTTTACTTCCACCTGTTATGAAGCCTGTAGAAAGGCTATTCAGTGATATTCTTTAATAACATTCACAGACAATATTTTTAGACAGAATTTTTCTCAGAATAGAATATAATGAATTACAAGTAGTTAACTACTTTTATCTGTGTGACTGATAGTGTAATAACAAAAATTAATAGTTTCCTTTTACTGAAGGCAAATAATATAAAAGTAAAGGACCTGGGTAGTCTCTTGGTTATGTTGTCTTTGTCTAGTTACAAACAGCTGCCAAATCCTAGAGATGGCAAGCTGACTGTATTCCTATTTTATCCCTCCTCTGTATCACTTTTCAGCTGATGACTGAGACGGAATTGTCATTTCCCAGATCAACGCTTCACTTCAATGTTTAAATTTCTCATTTCTGTGTTTCCACACATATCCCATTTCTTCTCTGTGCTATTTCGTTTTTCATAATAATAGTAAAAAAGCACACTAGGTTATTACAGGCTAGATAACACATATGCTTAATTTTCTGTACAATATATTTTGTTGATAAATCCTCCCAAAAGGAAGCCACTGTTGGATTAATAGAAACCTATGCACATTTATTAACCTTCAAACCAATATAATGTTTCTATCATTCAATGGGCATTTCTTGGAAATTAACGACAGAAAGAGGGAATGGCAGTAGTAGTCTAAACTATTATGTCCCAAACTGTCCTGTGTCAATATTGCCTGTCGTGGTTTAACCTGGCAGCTGGCAACTAGGACCATGGAGCTGCTCACTCTCTCCTTCTTACCCTTGCAGTGGGATGGGGAGGAGAATGGGCAAAAAGTAAAACTCGGGGGAAGAGATAAAAAGAGTTTAATAAGACAACAAATAAGTAAATAATAATAACAAAAACAAAAACAACAACACAAAAGAATATGCAAAACAAGTGAGACACAATAAAATTTTTCTCACTGCCCAATGACCAATTGCACAGCCGGGCAGCGACTGTGGAGCCCACAGATTTCCCAGAGCTTGCAGACTGCCCAGAGCTTGTGGATTTCAGATTTTGAGGATTTCACCAAACTTGTGAAGTTCACAGAACTCAGTGAACGCATAGAAAGAAGGCTGAACTCACAGAAGAGTTCTAACTCACAGAGAGAGATGAACTCCTGGAAAAGAGTTACTGCCCCCCAGCTGACCCCCATTTACAAATGGAGCATGAAGTCTATGGTATGGAATATTTCCATTGGCCAACTTGGGCTGGCTGCCTGCCTGTATCCCAGCTTCTGCTCACCTGCTCATTAGCTGAATATGGGAAACTGAATAAAGTCCTTGATTTCTTAGCAACAACTAAAAACATCAGCATTATCAACATTCTTCTTGTACTAAATCCAAAACCCAGCAGCTACTGGGAAGAAAACTAACTCTATTCCAGCCAAAACCAAGATATAGCCTAAGACAGTACATCCACTTTTCATGCAGCAGATCATATTGTCCTTTTATATTGAAGACCGTATCATTCTTCAGCTGCTTCTCACAGCTTGCTACCGATATCTCTCTCCCAAGAGAAGGAAATGCAGAGAGACTCCTCAATTATTTCAAAGCAGTCAAATGGGCTAGTTGAAGATGATGATGATAATAGGAGTAACCCAGCTGACGCCATCCTCAAACCAAGTGAAAGAAAGTGTTTTTTTTGGGGTAACAAAAACCATTGTGAGTTTTGGTTTCCTTAAACATCAAGGGTAGGTAAAAACATTTAGCTACCACACAGGTAATAAGAAAAAGAAGCTCAAGAAAAAGAAAGAGAATAAATCTGACAATGCAGGTTTTATAGCACTGCCACTAATGTTTAACTACAGCTTAGGGTTTCACAGCACCTCATGTAGTTGGCATGGCTGTTTCCAGCTGGTGAGCTATGATGAACTGGGAAGGCTTTAAGAAATACTACATTTTAGGTGCTAATCTTAACACAGACTTTTGAGTACATTTTGATTGCCCATTGATGTACGAACACAGCTCTGTGGTCTTTATTGACACGATTTGTGAGGGGACAGAAATTTTATCTAGGTAGAAGATAACACTAAATTCTGTAATTGATACACATTTCATTTTAATATTCTTGATGTTTAAATGTCATCTTTGGATCGTAGAATCAGAGAATGATTTGGGTTGGAAGGGACCTTATAGATCATCCATTTCCAAGCCCATGGGCAGGGACATCCTCCACTAGACCAGGTTGCTCAAAGCCCCATCCAACCTGGCCTTGAACACTTCGGGGGGGAGAGGGGGAACATCCACAACTTCTCTGGGAAACCTGTTCCCATGCCTCACCACACTCAGACTAAAGAATTTCTTTCTTACAGCTAATCTAACTCTGCCCTCTTTCAGTTTAAAGACATCACCCTTTGTCCAGTCACTTTATGCCCTTGTAAAAAGTCCCTCTCCAGCTTTCTTGTAGGGCCCCTTCGGGTACTGGAAGTCTGTTATAAGGTCTCCCTAGAGCCTTCTCTTCTCCAGGCTGAACAGCTCCAAGTCCCTCAGCCTTTCCTCATGGGAGAGGTGCTCCAGTCCCTGGATCATTTTTGTGTCCCTCCTCTGGACCCGCTCCAATAGGTCCATGTCTTTCCTGCATATTTCCCATTTTCAGATTATTCCCTCTCCTTATATCATTTAATACAAAAATACCCTTTCTTCTAGATCTGGTTTTGTTTGTCTAATTCTGTCTCCTATACCATCTGTGAGAGTTTATTTACCACCATCTACTGCAAAAAAGGTAGCCTCTCCCTTTACATCTTGCTTGTACTTCAACTGATTACGCTGTATATTATTAGTGACTCTGCATACATTCGACTGTGCCTTCTGTTCAGATCAGATCTGTTGTTTGCCCAGTCTGTTCATGCACACAGAGAAACCGATGTATTCAAAGCTCATTTATTTTGAAGTATTAGATATTTAGTATTATATTCAAGTCTATATTTTCTCCTGAAAACTATAGTTATTGAAAAAGTTAAATGCTGATTTTCCTGCAACATGTGGATAGATTGAAGCTTTCACTTCCACTTTTCTACACCAACGTCCATTAAAAATTTTTCAAAATATTGTCTGAGTATTTTCCAGTTCTCTGCAATGTTATTACTAGACTGGCTGATGTGCTATTTTTTGTGTGTTTTCTTCAACTCACAAACTGAGAGTTAGATTTAAGAAATCTGGAGTTAGGTACCATGAGCAGAGCCCAGATTTTGTCTGGTATTTATGACCTCATGACTTTCTGCCTCTTGTTTCAGCTCTTATGCAAAGATGGTTTATATTTGCCTATACACAATATTGCCTAGAAGCCCCATTCAATAAGGGACAAGAGAGCTATACACATACACTAAAATTAGATGAGTTTGTGATCCAGATTAAATAGTTCTTGATTACAATTGTCATGCAAAATTAGCCAGTGCAATGGTTTTGTGGATTTATGTGGGGTTTTGTTGTTGTTCTTTTGTTTTGGGCTTTTTTTTTTTTTTTACTGTTACTTTGAAGTCCTAAACCTGGAGTTTGCTGAGTGAACCCATCCATATCAGAGAAGAGGAACAGTTACACAGTATAAAAATCTTACAGCACAAAGTATCTTTGCTCTTTTTTTTTTAAGATGGTCAGAATAGAAGGATTAATCAACATAATGTCATGGCAAAGGTAAATGCATTTCCTGAAGTTATAAATAATCTGATTCTGGAAAAAGTCTTCTGAAGTAGGAGCGTTCTGCAAATTGATTTATCTCAATTAAATGAGGACTCCTGGGTTAAAGAGAAGCAGCCTCAAAACTGAGAAGTGGTTTACAGTGGCCAAAACACTCAAGCCTTCTCCGTGTGAGAAAGAAGGTCCATCTACATTGCTCTGGTCAACACAACAGGCACATTTATGTGGGCAGAAGTTAGGAATGTAATTGAAAATGAATTCTCTTGTGGCTAAGAGTGAGAATTATTGCGGGAGCCTGGGAGGATTTTGTTCTTGCAAGTCACCACATACAGATAAGGTAATCAAAACAGGATAAGTAAATTCCTATTAGACAATGTTAAAAGAAGAGAATAATAAAAAAATATGTTGCCTATCTGGAGAAGTCTAAAAAGAAAAGATGTCTTAGATTGTACCTGGAGGAAATGTTTAGGATTTCAGAGAGGCTGAAGAGAAGAGATGGATAGCTCTAAGGAAAGCTTCTAATTCAAGGCAAAATTTCCTTCTGTCTTGTTATTTTTATCTTTTTTTTTAATAAAGTGATGGAGCAGGGAGGACCCTTTTGAATATGTACACCATTTCCATCAAGTTCTGTAAGACGATCTACCCAATCAAGAGGTCTCTGACTAGCTTAACTTCTAGTACAAATTAGGACACTGCTTCAGCAGGGATGGAGAGTATTTCCATTCCTTCAGCTCCATAGCACTTGGCTATGTCATTTTACAGATGAATAAAGCTGCAGACTCTCCTTCCTGGAAAATAAACTTAACTGAGCTTGAATATTTTCATGCTAAAGACATCATCTAGTCTTTTATTTGTTGAATAACTGCTCTAACTGCAAAAAATAGGTTGAGCTATCTGTATATTTTTAAAATACAGAACAGATGATATTCAATGTGCCAGCTCAGTAGTGTTGCACTACCATTTGTACTAGTACTGCTTTCTGGGGATTGAGATTCCTTTCCACATGCTACCAGAATGCTGGTGGAGATCAGACAGGAAGTGCACTGCAAGTTCTTAGCTTGGTGTTTCTTTTCATGCCTTGTCAGAGACTGGCTATCTCAGCAAAGCATTGCTTTATATTGTATAAATTTGTACTAAACCATCTCTGTCAAGATTACCTTTACCCCTCTTCTGTTTCTTCAAGTTATTTAAGAATAATTTTTAACTTCACTACCACTTTTCATCCTCTGCTCCAACCATTGTGACTTTTCTTCAAGTATCCTCTCTTACATTACTTAGTGCTGGCTAAATAAATTCTACCTCTCCCAAAACCACAACAGAAGTAGTTAGAAAACATATTGAATGAATGCATTTAATGCTTATGTTGTTTATGTCTATAATGCTTCTGTCTTTTCTATTTTCTCTGTAACTCTTCTGCCTGGTGATTGTAGATCACACAACAAGCCTGGTTGACTCTTGTCTCTCTTTCTTTTACAAGAAAAATAGTAATATCTTTTTCAGTAACTGTATTTCCGTTACGCTAATTTCTATGCATGCTCATACTTTCTCTTTTACAATTATAGCCTACAGCTCACTCGAGTTCCCATTGTAGCTTGTTCTGGTCACACTGGCAAGTGAGGTTATGTGATCAGCAGTGAGATGACAAAAGGAGAACCTTGTTAAAAAATGAGGATAGCCCAAGAGTCATAAAATTAAATGGGAAAGTCTCTGATTTATCTGGGGCTTGCAAACTAGCATAACTTTCAGCAGTTCTAACAATTGGATAAGAAGAAGTCACCAGTATTTATGGCTTTTATGATTGTCCTAAATTGTTGTGGATACAAATATTTGCCTTTTACTAAGGAACAGAGGAACTATACCAGGACTTGCTTTCTAAAGTATATTTCTTCTGCAGCAATATTTTTTTCTGAAAGTTACACTATGGTAGAGCTTATTCCTGTCTATATTTTCTCTCAGGTTCCCTGAGATTCAATGTCTGCTTTTATTTCTGCTTGACAGGCTAGGGTGAAATCATTCCAATATATTATTTGTTTTCTCCTGAGTGAGCTCCAGTGAATGCTTGGCTCAAGCAATGCAGTGGCAATAAGGCCTCAGTTAATTCTCTCTTTATGCCTTCTTGGCAGTCACCATAAGGTACTGTAAGTTCAATTTAATGAAAACCCACTGCTGCATCAAGTTCCATTCCTGTCCAAACAGAACTGAAACCTCTTTGGTTCAACAGAACATCATAAGAAATGTGAATAAGAAGAATATAATGCTCTCTGGAAGGAGAAAGGATGCGTACTTGCTATACTTTTTTTGGTCCAGGGTGTCATAGTCATTCTGATTGAAATTGCTTTCCTTTGGCATAATCTTCCACTCTCACTCTTGAAAAATTTAAATTGTTCCTTTCTTGAGCTGTGGAGGATGGATCACTAGAGATTTAAGCATGACCAGCCAAAGGCCCTTAGAATTTTTCAGGATCACTATTATTTTCTTGTAAGACTTAAAATAAGAAAGACTTAAATAAAGTCATGACTAAGACTGAAAAGTGGAGGGGAAATCACAGCTATACCAACATAAAGATCCACTATATTGAAGTTTCCTGACTTGTCAAAGTCCCAGTTGTCATGATGAAGTGAATCCTGGCTACTGTGAGTTGACATGTAGTAGCTCTTCTGATCTTTCTGTGAAGGCAGAGACGAAGCACTGACTTTGAGTAGTACACGGCTTTTGCCATCTGACTGGGGCCCAAAGAGTAAGTAAATTGGGTAAGCAACATAAGCAGCAGTATCACAGAAGATTAGTTAAAATGACATTTATTATACAGCTGGAATTACCAAGGCAGAAGGATGCTTCATTTCATCAACACAGTGCTGATGCTGCTAAAGGTAATAATTCTTGCTGATATGTTAACTACCTACTGTATCCCTGTATAAAGAAATAAATCAGTTATACACATTTGAAAGTGTGTGGAAATTAATCCATATAAATCTGAGTCTAAACACTGCCTTTCTTATGCTTGTTATTCTGCCTTCTTCTGTCTTGATTCCAGCAGAGTTCAATGCAGAAAATATTTGTGAGCATTGATCTGTATAAATAATTAAGGCTGGAGGGAAAAAGGCTGAAAGGGAGTACTGTTTCTAGGAATCAGTATTTCCCCTCTCATTTTGACAAGATCTGGAGCTGTAAAAAGGAAGGAACTCCTATTGTTTCATTCTTGCTTTTCCACACATTCTCTAGAAATATTCTTCACTTGACTCATCTTTGGGTAGATATACAGTTCTAAGGATATTAATGGAAGAACAAAAGAACTATTAGCATACCTTGGAAGTTTGGAGAAGTTCCATACAGTCATCCAGAACTAATATAAAAATTCTAGGGTTATCCCAGCAATTTTCTTGTCCATTATAAGTGAGCAAACAAATGTAATCACGACCCTAGTTTAGGATTTGGCAATTAAATACAAATGTCCTACAGTAAATTTCCACAAAATCCAAGGTGAAATTTTAGATGAATAGAATCAGTAATATTCCATCAAAAAAACACTGGACAAGTTACAAGATTTGAAATACATTTTCATCCTAGTGTTCAGTAAAATTTTGCTGGGCAAATGTTGTTGACTTTAAAAATGCAGATTGCTGTCCTAATAAAGGATAACAGCTTATTCCAATAGTCACTATCCGTCATGGAAATTCATATTTATGGACTTCTTTGCTGCAGTCTATGGCTCTGGTATATCCTTTAGTAAGCAGATTTTAGAAAAAAATAGACAGTTATGGTATATTTATAATCTTTGCAGGCCACTGATCACTGATACGATGTGCTGTTATGCCTCTCAGATGTTTCTGCTATTGGAGATTATTTCATTGTCCAACACTGACAGTGAAATCACCTGCTAAGTAACCCTGTGAAAATCCTGCTGCAACCTATAGTGTGTACAAACCTGGTAATCTTTTCAAAGTAATCTGTGCATTTGTGTTTTTTAATCTATTCATTTAGGACTGAAACACTCAAATTCTTAATAGAAAATTAAATGAAATAAATAAATTTTAAAACAAAGATCTGCCAAAAAGAAGGCGTTTGCAGCACCCATTTATGCTGCTAGAATTTCAAATCAAGAAGCAAAGGTAGGAAAATTTATAAAAATGTGCCACCTATTTGGAGAGTGCATCTGCATTAGAGATTTAATTCAGATCAGCAAAAAACTTTGGAAATGTAACTCCCAATTCTTTCCACTTGCCCCACTTCTTTTGCATTGCAGAGTACTCTTGAGGCACGGATTCCTTTTGGATGAAACTTCACCAAAGGAGTGAAGGTGAAGGTTGTCTCTTGCTTTTGCTTGAAGTCTGTCCTTAAGAATGGTCCAGAGTTACTCCAGCATACCGGAGCATCTCTAACGAGGAAAGACGGAGGGAGCTGGGCTTGTTTAGCCTGAACAAGAGAAGGCTGAGAGGGGATCTTCTAAATGCTTATAAATATTTTAAGGGTGCATGTCAAGAGGATGGGGCCAGACTCTTTTCAGTGGTTCCCAGCAACAGGACAAGGGGCAACAGTCACAAACTGAAGCATAGGAAGTTCCATCTGAACATATCTCTACTTTGAGAGTGACAGAACACTGGAACAGGTTGCCCAGAGGGGTTGTGGAGTTTCCTTCTCTGGAGATATTCAACACCCACCTGGACAAGGTCCTGTGCAGCCTGCTTTTGGTGAACCTACTTTAGCAGGGGGGTTGTATTAGATGATCTCCACGAGTCCCTTCCAACCCCTGTGATTTTGTGGTTCTGTGTTTCTGTGATAACTGCTAGACATGAGGAGTAATGAAACGTATGGTGTGGATGTCAGGCCCTCAGCACCAAGTCGTCTGCTCTACTAGCCTGCTTCTATCACAACACAGTACTTGCTAATCTAGAAGTGTTTTGATGTTTTCAGTGTTAGCTTTCATCTAACAGAGAGGTGCTGTGTACTATCAATCCCTGCCTTGACAAGTCGTACAAGACTGGATGAGCCTGAGACATTATTTATGGTTGAACCTGGAAAAAAAAATCAGGGAAATATTAATCATTGTGCTTCCATGTAGAGGCTGCTCAAACTGACCTAATTCTCTTTGGCCAGAATTAGCTTGAGGTCAAAGCTAACAAGAATATTGAAGTTTCCACTACTTTTAAATTCCAGCTGGAATGAGAAAATCCACAATTCAAACTTTTCCAGCAGTGTTCCTGTATATATGCTTTCAGGAAAGATATTGTAATCTGCAGAGTGCCGTATCCACCTTTGTTAAAACCAGCAATTTACACTGAAGTTTGATGTGAGGCGGTCTTTGCAAAATAGATTTCAGAAAGTTCATGTGCATTAGAGTTTACTAAACTCTAATAGATTTTCATTTGTATTTCATATTTGGACAAATATGTGAAGAAGAGAAAGATGAAGGAAAAAAGAATGGACACAGGCCATTATTTCGTCTCTAAAGCATTACAGATTTTTTGTTGTCAAGTATGTCTATAATAGCATATGAAGAAGAGGTACAGGAAGATGAATTTTGTTTTCTTTGAAGCACAAAATGGGAAATAAAAGGAAAAATCCTTTGTTTGTGAAACATAATGGGATTTGCTTGTGAAGTATATAAGGGAAATAACTTCTTTTCATGATTACTACAAAAAAATAAAATGCAGACATGTCTTCTCTGTTCAGTATTTCCTCAATTTTTTCCTCTTCAGCCTTGAAGCATATTTTGACAGTAAAACTAATTTGTGTTCTAAAAAATGAAACCTGTGTTTCTGCAATAATTGCTATATGGAATCAAAGAGAAATAAATGTTCATTTGCATATATCAGAAGGCACAGAGGCTTGCACAATATTTCTTTTACGTCTTTGTCCATATAGTTACATTATGTAGTTACCACCAACAATAATTTAATATTATTGTGTAAAGAAAGACCAAGTCAGCCAAAAACATTGGTGTCAGCAGCTGCTATAATATTGAGTTATAGCATTGTTAGTCTGATGAGAATCTACTGATAGATTAGCATAATATAGGATCATACTGAACCAGTCTCACATATTAATCAAAACAGATCTCCAGCCAGGATAACATGGTTCAAGAGGTTACAAACAATGAACTGCATCTCAAATGATATGAAATAAAAGAAGCAAAATTAGGTAAATAGGTGTATGTGTATATATGTGACAGAGAAAACAATGTGGGGAACAAATATCTGGCTGCTTTGTGACCGGTTCCTTCATCTTCTGTATAGAAACAGTTGCTGTTCTATGGTTATTTCAGACAGTCAGGTAGCAGAATTCACTATTAAACTAAAAGCCTTTGACAACACAAAATAAAGCAGGAAGTCTGAGGTTTCCTGGGTAAATTTTTAGCTGGCACAGAAACTAGAAATCTACTTCAACGTCCTGCTTCTTCAGAAGACGAGATAATTTGCAATGTGAAAGCCAGAGATTAAGGATGAAGTCAAAATGTACTGTAGCATTCATGCTACTCTAAGCTACATCTGGAACAAAAGCGTGCTTGCTTTCATAGGTACTTTTGACAGTCCTGCGTTCACTAATTTCTGTGCTGGCCCTTCAAGGCCACTGAAGGGATATGTCTTTGCAAAATGCTGTGTTTGGGTAAGCTGGTTTTAAAATTATTATGAAATTGCATCTCTTTTATTGAGATAGTGAAGTTTTTAGGTGCAAGGTGAATCAGATGTTTCAGCAGAGGAGTTATGAAATAATAGAGAATAGAGAATTTAGACTCAGCAAAAATTTCTTTTCACTCTTGCTCTACCTTTCTACCACTCTACTACTTTTTTACTATGTCTGAATATCTTTTGCGGCAGTCCTATGCTATAAATATAAATGATGTTTAAAGAGTCCTTAGTTCTCCATATTGTAGTCACACTAATGCATATATGACTGCCATAAAATGGACAATGTACAATTCAATAGTCCGTTAAGAAACCTCTAATGTGTCAGTCAGACCTTCTGCTATCTTCCAGGCATACCTGAGAAGTTTCTTTGAACTGCAGAGGTGCTGCTCAAAATAGAGTAGACATCCAGATAAATCTTTGGAGACTGACTCAGGGGAGTTTTGAGGTATAGAAATGCCTCAAGGGTAGAGTCCAAAAACTGAGGGAAAGAACACAACATCGTTTCAGCAACTGAGGAGGAGAAATCAACACTTCTCCTTTGAGCGATTTAGATTTCTAAAAGAACTGGGAGAGACAAACAATCCAGCAGCTGCTTTGTAAAACAGGATAACCATGCTTCCCTTACCTTTACTTCGAAAGAGGGTTATTGGTGTCAAGGCTGCTCATGGAACTGTATCTACTATTGTGTAAGGATGAG
This sequence comes from Opisthocomus hoazin, assembly GCF_030867145.1. Taxonomy (NCBI): domain Eukaryota; kingdom Metazoa; phylum Chordata; class Aves; order Opisthocomiformes; family Opisthocomidae; genus Opisthocomus; species Opisthocomus hoazin. The sequence goes on along the minus strand of NC_134416.1, from coordinate 33,502,171 downwards.
CTCTATAAATAAGTACCTCAAACAAAGAAAATATGTGACACAGGTTTCCGCTTCAAATTGCAAAATGATCTAAGGCTGTCAAAGTGTAGTATATGTTGAGAAAAGAAAAATTTTTCTTGTATTACCCAGATACTGGAATCTAATAGCCACACAATGGAACACATTTTTCAGAATTTAACATCATATAATCAGTCTAGACTTCACAAATGTCAATAAATAAGTCACGTTTAATAAGCAAAATAAAGAAAATTCAGCTAATGAGGGTGTTGACTTTTTTGTACAGTTTTCATTAAAAGTCAGAGTCTTGTGACAGAAGCAGCTTGATATCATATGGCAAAACATGCAAATGATACTTTCAATGCAACTCATCAGAATATAAAAAAGGTTTGATCCAGTTTCCTCAGGAAATTCAGAATTATATCATTGCCATCCAAAATATAAATTGTTGCTAAGTGTATTTATATGCACATAAAAATGTGATTTAATATCTTGGAATGTGTTCTCCCTGGAAAACAGTCTAAACAGACAGCAGGTAGGAAAAAAAAGTGTAAAGACAATGTTGTAAAGAGAAAAATTATGCAAAATTCTTACTGAATCTAATATTTTTGCTATGTATTATATTAATTTTTACTAGTTATCTGTACATACTGTGACCTTCCCGTTTTAACGATAAAATTAATCTGCATCTCAGTTTTAAAAAAATTTTGGAACATTCTTGGTATGTTTACTTCACCTGTTTTGTATAAGACAAATCAAAACTGCAAGAATTTGAGATTTTCCAGGTTCAAATACAGTCTCTGCTTGCATCCTGATAAATTTTAGAAAAATATGTGATCAACTGTCATCTCCCTAATGCTACACCTCCTCTTGTGGGGCAGAAAGATCCAGCAAAGTATACAGTCACTGACTACAACTGGCTTAGCCACAGATGTATCAAGACATCAGGATACAGCTCTAAATTCACTGTCTAAACATAACCTGAATCCCACCATGAACAGCACTAGGAGAATCAGTAAGTATTTAGATTTCTTCAGATTAAGACAGGAATATTGTTGGATCCCACTGTAGTTCCTGATATTCATCCAAACTGAAGTTACTTGGTTTTTAATGAAATGACAAGTGGAAAATTTAGAAAGCTAAGGAATCTACAGACTTCTACAGAACATTTCTAGCACTACAGATAGCTTTAGATTTATAATTAATCTTGGATAATAGAAAATAGGGCTGGAAGATGTCTCTAGAAACCACTTAGTTGATCTCTGGCTTAAAAGATTTTTAACAACAGATGACACAGTTGATTGCAAATCAACAGTCAAATTTAACCAAACATTTCCTGACTTAAAAGAGACCTGTTCTTATAAATGTTCATTAATGAAGATTCTGCTACTTCCTTATGTGATATATTTCAGAATTTGAATATCTTTAACTTGAATATGTTGTTTCCAATATCAAAGCTAAATTTCCTCTGCTGCAATTTATCTAATTACTCTTTGAACTATCCCAAAAAAACACAGGGAAGCTGTTTACTAATTTCCTCTTTGCAGCAAATTTTTACATATTTGAAGGTTGTTAACAAATGTCCTTTCAGTCGTCTCTTCTCCAGAGCATAGGAACCCAACTGTTTCAATATCTTTAATAGGTCATATGTTATAGATTCTCATATGAGGGATATTTTCTGAAATAATATCTTGAAGACATGGTAAGCCTATTTTTTTAATTGGAAACTCAGAAGACAGTGGGATTAGTTCAGTCTTCCACTCAAAGTTAATTACTTGATATTAGATGTACATTTTTTACTGTTTGCAGATATAAGCAAGAATGAACCCCAGCAGACTCCATCTATTTTCTCGTGCTCACATGGAATAATCAGTTACACCACAATCATAATGTTTCCATAACATATTCTCATCTGGCATTTATTTTACATACTCTTGTTGTAAGAGCAGAAGAATGAGTGGAAGGTTACAGTTACTATGAGAAGTTATACTACAACAATAACAAAAAGGGAAGCACTTGAAACAGAACAAAGTTTATTTCACTTTATTAAGATTTGACATATCTGTCCTGGCACTGGAAGTAATTACATTAGTTAAAGGTGTCACTTTTATATTTGAAAACCGTAAAACAATCAACTTTGACTAATTTCTCATTTTCACTGCTTTGGGGTTTTTTTTTTTTTTTTATTTTGTTTTTTGTTTGTTTGGTTGCTTCTTTTTTTGTTTGTTTTATTGTTCTTTTTTTTTGTTTTCTAATGGGAAGATTATTTGGTAATGACTTACTTGGCAACACATACCTGCAGATATTACTGTTTTAACCCAGCTCATGCACTGTACCATGCAATTTGAATTTTGCTGGTTCTGTTCTAGATTAAACCAAGTTTTTTTCTGTCACATGGCAGCCCTCCCCAAGCTAGAGGGGGTTCATCTTGGGAGCTGTATATATTTTGAGGGGTGGCAGAAGGTGAAGCCTTGGAGCAGCTTCATACTGTCCCAGTAAAGAGGGTAACAGCTGAAGGGGCTGTCATTATGCTTGTTAATGCTCTCATCCTAGCCCAGGAGCTGAACCTGCAGGATATTCTGCATAACTACAGCTGCTGACCCAACTACTCCCTGGCAGGTGGGACAACAGAAACAAGGTAGGTGCTGTCTTTAGTTTTCTGAAGACAGTTAGTAGCAGGATCTGCATGGAGTGTCCAACCGGTTCCACCTCCCAAGGTCATGCACAAGCCTGGAATACTTCCAAACTGGTGAATTTTTTTTTCTCCTTCTTCTCCTTCTCTTTCCTTCCCTTCATCTCAGGGAGAAGAATAACTGTGATATGATCCCTGAAAGCCTGATTCTGACTCTTTTACTCCTGGGATGAAAAGGCAGAAAAGCAGTAGCTAGAGTGGTGCACTCATCAGTTCCAGCTCCTGTAAAGGTCGACACTTGGAGCTGTGCAGATTCTTGTGATTTTCCAAGGCAGAAAGCAAAATGGCTGAGGTCATTCTATTTTTGCATTTATTTCCTTTCCTTCCTTCCTTCCTGAGATGAAGGGCAGGAAATTACAAAGGTTCCACACCTCGCTTCCTGCTTTTTTGCTTTTTTATCATCTTTTTTAGTGCCTCCTCTGTCGGAGCAGAGAGAGGGTGCATGTTTGTGTTTGACTGTCCAGGCTATAGTAGAAAAGAAGCAAAGCCCTTTCTAAAGAACACAAGAATAACCAATAAAGAAAAACAAAATTAAATCCTTTACAAAGCTTATTATCAATTCCCCCAAAGCTTACCATTGAAACTTCACCAGATCGAAAAAGCAAAGGATAATTGTTTTGCTCGACTAAACTGTGATATTTCTACATTGACTTCCATGTACTTGCTGCAGGCTGACAGGCAACATAAACCAAACGAGGCTTGTGTAATAAGTCAATCATCATTGAAATTGACACTATGCATATGAAGTATGGCTTATTTGCTCTTATTCCGTTTCATGTCCTATAATTTTAAAAATGCTAGGTAATTTTCTAGCCTCTGTTCAAATCTGGATGGAGTACTTTACAAGTGTAAATGGATGTCTGCAACCAAGTTGGGGGTCAAAGTTCAGAGGCAATAACTTAGAAAAGAGTCTACATGTTCAGAAACTCAATTTTTTGGCAAATACCGGGTATCCTTGTGGAATTAGATATTAGAGGGTAGAGGTATGGTTGTACTACATTATTTAGAAAGCGTTAGGACTTCCCTCTGACTATTTCAAACTAAACTGCCTTTAGTAATGGTGTATTCCCCATATAACCCCTTTTGGGGTTTTGAGCATAAGATATCTTTCACCTAGCTAGATCTTACCATACATTCCATCTTCCTTAATTTTTTTTTGTACTTGCAATATACACAATTTATTGAATTCTAATATCATAAACATATTGCACCTTGAAGCAAACAATTTACCACAATACATTTTGCATAATGGCCTTGCCATCTGGAGGCTTTATCAGGAAAGGTCGTATGCTTTTAAATATTTTCATTAGGGGCTTGCTATCACTAACTTTTTTCTAAGTATTTTAAAATCTCAACACAACTTTTTTGACACAGCCTGTTATCTTTTGCAGAACATCCGTTGCTTCATAAAAAAGATGAAACAACTCTGTGTCTTGTAAATTTTCCTTGAACATTCTGGGGTGAGAGAAATCTGACCGTGGAAACTTCATCTTTGTTTTTATAAGTATTTTGTTTCTAACTGACTAGCAGAAAAAAGGTGTTGTGAGTAGCTTTGGAAAACAATAGTGTCTGAAAAGCCTTGTACTAGAAGGAGTCGACAGTACAGTTTTATCTTCCAAGTTTATGTTGGTGAGGTTGGGTAATATCAGACAATTGATACTTGGTTTTTAGTTCAGGCAGTGGCAGAGACTAGTCATTGCAATTATCAAAAGTTGATTTTCTGTTGTCTAGATAGCTTTGTTCTTATTATTTACTGTTCAAAACAACTTTAGTTAGAAAATGTACATTTCTATTTTGTTCACGTCATGGATTACAATGGTGAAAGACTGGAGAAATATGAAATAAATACTAAATTTAACAGTGAATTGAAACATGTACTTGACTTTTTGATTCATATAATCATGGGGTTCTCTATAACATATCCCAGAATGTGGCAGAATAAAGGACAACAACTAAGCTGTTAATTTTATATGAAGACAATAACTTTTACAGTTTTCTTGTATCATCCATTCATATCATCCTTTACCTCTGCCTGACGAGAATGAAGACAAATTATAAAGGCCAATATTGATTCCAGAGCTGTCACCTGTATTTCCCAACATGTGACTAGCACAAAAGCAGTTCAGTGCAAAAAGGTACTCAAAATGAATAAAAATAATGCCTTGTTTATTATTTATTTTACCACTTATGCCCATATATAGCCCCAAGGTTTAGCAAAGATTCTTTCCATAGAAAGGGCTAGAAAAGTACCACAGTTGCGTTATTTGTGCAAAAAGACAAAGGAAATGGGAGAGATGTCATGAGAGAGAAGGATAAGCATCCTGAAAGCAAAAGGGAAAGGGACAGTGCAGATACATGAGCATCATTCAAGAGAAGGTGTGTCTGCACCCTGAGCCAGTCAGAATCACAGAATCACAGAATCACAGAATAGTAGGGGTTGGAAGGGACCTCTGTGGGTCATCTAGTCCAACTCCCCTGCCGAAGCAGGGTCACCTACAGTAGGCTGCACAGGATCTTGTCCAGGCAGGTCTTGAATATCTCCAGAGAAGGAGACTCCACAGCCTCGCTGGGCAGCCTGTTCCAGTGCTCCGTCACCCTCAGAGAGAAGAAGTTCCTCCTCATGTTCAGACAGAACTTCCTGTGCCTCAGTTTGTGCCCATTGCCCCTTGTCCTGTCACTGGGCACTACTGAAAAGAGCTTGGCCCCATCCTCCTGACACCCACCCTTCAGATATTTGTAGGCATTTATAAGGTCCCCTCGCAGCCTTCTCTTCTTCAGGCTGAACAAGCCCAGTTCCCTCAACCTCTCCTCGTAGTGGAGATGCTCCAGTCCCCTCACCATCCTTGTAGCCCTCCGCTGGACTCTCTCCAGTAGCTCTTCATCCTTCTTGAACTGGGGAGCCCAGAACTGGACACAGTACTCCAGATGAGGCCTCACCAGGGCAGTGTAGAGGGGAAGGAGAACCTCCCTTGTCCTGCTGGCCACACTCTTCTTGATGCACCCCAGGATCCCATTGGCTTTCTTGGCATTCAGGGCACACTGCTGGCTCATGGTTAACCTGTCGTCCACCAGGACACCCAGGTCCCTCTCCGCAGAACTGCTCTCCAGCAGGTCCACCCCAAGCCTGTACTGGTGCATGAGGTTGTTCCTCCCCAGGTGCAGGACGCTGCACTTGCCCTTGTTGAACCTCATCAGGTTGCTCTCTGCCCAGCTTTCCAGCCTATCCAGGTCACGCTGAATGGCAGCACAGCCTTCTGGTGTATCTACCACACCTCCCAGTTTCATGTCATCAGCAAACTTGCTGAGGGTACATTCTAACTCCTCATCCAGGTCGTTGATGAAGAAGTTAAACAAGACTGGGCCCAGTACTGACCCCTGGGGGACACCACTTGTCACCAGCCTCCAACTAGACTCAGCGCCGCTGATGACAACCCTCTGAGTTCTGCCATTCAGCCAGTTCTCTATCCACTTCACCGACCACTCATCCAGCCCACAGTTCCTCAGCTTCCCCAGGAGGATATCATGGGAGACTGTATCGAAAGTCTCGCTGAAGTCAAGGTAGATAACATCCACGGCTCTCCCTTCGTCTACCCAGCCAGTCATGTCATCGTAGAAATCTATCAGATTGGTCAGGCATGATTTCCCCTTGGTGAATCCATGCTGACTACTCCTGATAACCTTCTTTTCTTCCACTTGCTTCATGATGGCCTCCAAGATAAGCTGCTCCATCACCTTTCCCGGGATGGAGGTGAGGCTGACCGGCCTGTAGTTCCCTGGGTCCTCCTTCTTGCCCTTTTTGAAGATTGGAGTGACATTGGCCTTTCTCCAGTCCTCGGGCACCTCTCCTGTCCTCCAGGACCTCTCAAAGATGATGGAGAGTGGCTCAGCAATGACATCCGCCAGCTCCCTCAGCACTCGTGGGTGCATTCCATCGGGGCCCATGGATTTGTGGACATCCAGATCGCTTAAGCGATCCCTCACACAGTCCTCCTCGACCAAGGAAAAGTCGTTCTCTTTGTAGGCTTCTTCTCTTACCTCCGGGGCCTGGGATTCCTGAGGGCCAGTCTTAGCACTGAAGACTGTAGCAAAGAAGGCATTCATTAGCTCTGCCTTCTCTGCATCCTCCGTCACCAGGACACCCGCCTCATTCAGCAGCGGCCCCACGTTGTCCCTAACCTTCCTTTTGCTGCTGATGTAGTTGAAGAAGCCCTTCTTGTTGTTTTTGACATCCCTTGCCAGCTTCAATTCCAGGGGAGCCTTGGCCTTCCTCGTCGCATCCCTGCATGCTCTCACTACGTTTCTGTACTCTTCCCAAGTGGCCTGTCCCTCTTTCCACATTCCATGCACCTTTCTCTTCTGCCTGATCTCCGCTAGAAGCTCCTTGTTTAACCATGCAGGTCTCCTGCCTCCTTTGCTAAATTTCTTTCTCAGGGGGATGCATTGCTCCTGTGCATGGAAGAAGTGTTGTTTAAAAAGCGACCAGCACTCATGGACCCCCCTGCCTTCGAGAGCCCTGGCCCACGGGATTCCTCCCAGTAGCTCCTTGAAGAGGGCAAAGTCAGCCCTCCTGAGGATGCGGATCAACCTTTTACTCAGCCTGTGACTGCCAAAAGCTGAGTGATATGCTGTCAAAAAAAAGAGAAAATCTTGAAGCGGATGTGGCCATACTTATTTGACAGTGACAATCTAAATGTTTTCCAAATTGAAGGTTGTAAATAGTTTTAATAAAAGACCTAGACTCAGGAACTCCTACATTTCAACATATTTAGAGATAAGTTGCATCCTGTAACAACAGAACAAAATCATGCATACTCCTGTTCAAAAATAAGAAGGCTTCTAAGACATGACTTTTCATTTTAGATAAAGGATATTGAAAGACCATAATGGGATTACATTATAATCCACAGGTAAGAGCAGGATTCTTGTCATGGGATTCTACTATAGTTTTATTAAGCTTCCCTCTTACTTTCAGAGATTAACTAGCAGGACAATATCTGACACCTGATACAGCAACAGAAAGGGTTTCTGTGGTTTTCATTTTATGTGTTTGACAGTAACACTAATGGAAGATCTGTGAGCTGAGCAGTTCTGAAAGGTTTACTCTCTACAGTTTATGAGTTTGTTTAGAATATTTTTTCAGAAGAAAGTGGGTAGTAAGAGGGCATTTTGAAACTACCTGATTTAGGTAGATTCAGGACTCAAGAGCAATTTAGGAAACTTAATGGCCTTGATGTAAAAAAGAATTAGCTACGGTTGATATGAAAAACAGCATTGTAGATATGCTTGAGATAAAGAACTGCTACTAAATAAGACTTCTCAAAATTTTTTCTTGCAAGCTTGGAGCATAAGGGAGATTTCAGCATTTTCCTGTGCCATTAAGAAACCAGAACAAAAACATATATGAATGGAATGTCTATACATGTGAAAGTGAAATTATTAAAATGCTAAATTTTATCAGGATGAATAAGTTTTGTGCAGAGCTAGAATATACATAGGTTGTAAAAAAACGCCGAACTTTTGAACTGGTAATAAATCATGATACAATCTTTAGCACACAGTCATCATTTCACATAAATGACAAGAAAATTAAATGACCTCCTAAGCTGGCAGATGCTGCTTCACTTCTAAACCTTTTTTTTTTTTCTTAAATTTTCAAAGTCTATGTGGTTTTGCTCTTGATACAAAGGAGTACATGCGGCTAATGTCATTATTCTTAAGCATGCGTGTGTCACTTCCAAATCAACTTGTAGTTTTAATAGTTGCCACTTCTTGTTTGTCTTGTATTGCTAAAATAGATGGTATAGACAAGTAATTGTAATTCAGATTGTGTTATTTTCACTGCTTTTTTTAATAAATCTTCCCCCTAGAAGGTAAGAGAGGTACCCATCTGAAACTCCAAATGGGGCTTCAGGTGTATCTAGAGCAAGTCTATCCCAAAGGTCTATGCAGTCAATAAAATGTAATTTGAAAATTCATTATATTTTTTAATTAGACACTCTGATGGATAACATAGAGGTGAAATTACATGAGTCTTTATTACTCTTGTTTCTGGATTCTCAGTGAATGTCTATGTAAAACAAAGTAATGTGACATTCTTTTATAGTGATAGAGCTGGAAGGAACCGGAACACTTGCAATGAGACAGTACACAAGCAAAAAAGCTTTTATGTTGTAGCACACACCTAATAAAGAATTATAAGGTAATAATGTTGGTGATCATTTGTTAGATGCCTAAAACAAATAGGCAGAAAAATACACAGAAAAGACTACCTGGTTTTATTCCATTTGAATGATATTTTAAAGAAAAAAAGAAGCATATTAATGATGTTGTAAACAGATCAGCAATTAGAACACATAGTAATAATAAAATTTATATTTAAATACAAATGCAACTTTTAACTTTTACTCTTTGCTTGTTGCAATAAATTCTAATACAATTTTATATTCTCCAGGTCAGATAATCACTTTGTACTTCAAAGATTGAAGATGTTTTGTGCTTGCCTGTGGAAGAGATCTGAAGTCTGACAGACAGTGACTAAATCAACTTCTATTTTTCAAGAGGACTTTATAGATTTCTTACAACTTTAAGGCCAGTAGAAGCCACCATAATGGTTTTGACTGACCTCTAACTATAGAATTTGGAACTAGTCGTTGCAACAGCAAATCTACCACTTTTATTCCAAGCTACGGAATATATTTAAAGAAGCTGTCTAAATTTGAAATACGGACTTCAAGTGATATAAAATTAACCTCATTCCCATATAAATCATTCCAGTTACTAAACTCTAATAAAATATGTACATCTTATGTCCATTCTTTAGGTTCTAACTGCTAAATTTTCTTATGTTCTTATGTAATGTTATGGCCTCTGCTAAAATAGTTCAGTTTCACGATAGAATCTCTTTTCTAATGTAAAACTAACCTTAGTCATATTTTGTTCCTTGTCCACCATCACCATCACGTATTCTTGGCATTGCCCTTGTCCCAATACGTGAATACTTTGTAGAAGATAATGAAGTCTGCTCTTTGAAAGGAGAATTCCAAAATAGAAGTATCTAATGCAGATCGAGCAAGGATACAACTCTCAGGGGTGATGGCACAGAATACAGGAAGTCAACCAAAAGAATGAACATCAATTAAAGGATTATGCTTTTGTTTTTTTTTTTTTTTTTTTTTTTTGTGAGGAATCACTTTCCAATAAATGCTGGCCCTGAAATTCTTCATTCAATTGTAATGAGGTTACCTATGCAGAAAATCAAGAGCCAGGAGTCTGACATTGCAGCATAATGCCACACTACTGAACAAAATCCTTTATTTGATAAAACCTCCATTCAGTTCTTTTGGACAAGGCCGGCTGCATGTCTGGAATTCAAACACACCTAAGGATTATGCAGGTATGATAAAGACAAACAGTGTGTTAAAGAAGCTGTGCAATCTCAGCGGAAGTGACTATACATTTTGTGATTTGGATAAACAGTCCATGGCTGGAAAAAAGACTTTTATATAAGACACATAAACTACAGTACTAGCAATCTTAGATTTGCTTTATATTTGATTGGGTTTGGTGAAATACCTTGGGGTTTTGGTACATTAAAATAAACAAATTGATTTATTGCCCAGTTCATACTTCACATTAAGCATTTGAGTGGTCTCCCTGACATCAAGGGATTAAAGTTAAGCCCGTGCAACAGATCTGCATGACTTAAGCTTTTACTGTGAGTTTATAATCCATGATTACTTTTAACAGTTATAACACTCTCAGTTTCTGTTTTTAATGAATTAGCATTCCAAAGGTTACAGCTTGATTTATACTACCCAGGATCAACACACAGAGGTTTCAGTGCTTCACACAGCTCTTGATATGTGCTTCACGGGGTGTTTGACTACTCAGTAACTCTGAAATTAAAATGCTTGACAATAGGTCCCGCACAAACACATGGCTGTCCAGGTCTCTGGCTGCAGGGAGCGCCTGAGCCTGGCACTCATATCGGAGGACAGCAGAGACAATGGCTGTGTTCGGTGCAACCAAGTAAATGATCTGCTCAGCCTGGTGGCAGAGCTGAAGGAGGAAGTGGAGAGGTTAAGGAACATCAGGGAATGTGAGAGGGAGATTGACTGGTGGAGCCGCACCCTGCCATCCCTGAGGCCAAGGCAGTAGGAGGCAGCTCCATGAAAAGCAGAGGACCCCCTACTCTCTTGCCACCAAGCAGAACGAGGGGACCTAAGAGACAGGGGGGAATGGAAATGGGTCCCTTCTCGGGGTGGCAGTCAGATCCCCTTCCAGCCTCTCTCACCTGCCCAATTGCCCTTAAGCAACAGATACGGGGCTCTGGAATGTGAGGGTCCAGCAAATGAGGATGTGGGTGAAGGTCCATCCAGGGGGTTGCCTAGGATGTGTCGGTCAGCCCCATGCATTATGACTACTCCTGTTAATAAAAAAAGAAGGGTAATTGCTATAGGTAATTCCCTTCTGAAGGGAACAGAGGGCCCGGTATGCCGACCAGACCCATCCCACAGGGAAGTCTGCTGCCTCCCTGGGGCCTGGGTTAGGGGTGTTGCTAGGAAACTCCCTGGTTTGGTGCTGCCTTCTGATTATTACACCCTCTTGGTAATGCAGGTTGGCAGTGATGAGATCGCAGAGAGAAGTCTCAAGGCCATCAAAAGGGACTTTAGGGCACTGGGGTGACTGGTTGAAGCTCAAATGCACAGGTGGTGTTTTCTTCAATCCCATCAGTAGCAGAGAAGAACACTGAAAGGGGCAGGAAATCTCACCTGATCAACAGGTGTCTCAGAGACTGCTGCTTCAATGGAATTTTGTTTTCTTTGATCATAGGGAGGTTTACAAGGCACTGGGCCTGCTGGTGACAGATGGAGTGTGGCTTTCTCAAAGGGGAAAAAGGATTCTTGCCCATGAGCTGGCGGGGCTCATTGAGAGAGCTTTAAACTAAGTTCAAAGAGGGAAGGGGATATAACAAGGCTCACTAGAGACGAGTCCAGGCGTGGCATGCCAGTGTCAGGGGTGAGATCGACAGCCCAGCTCAAGTGCATCTACACCAATGCATGTAGCGTGGGCAATAAACGGGAGGAGCTGGAAGACATTGTGGGGCAGGACAGCTATGACTTGGTTCTCGTCACAGAAACACGGTGGGATGACCCTCATGACTGGAGTGCTGCAATGGACAGCTATAAGCACTTCAGAAGGAATAGGTGAGGTAAGAGAGGCGGTGGGGTGGCTCTGTATGTTAGGGACTGCTTCGTTTGAATTGAGCTCGATGATCGTGATGACAAGGTTGAATGCTTATGGTTGAAGATGAGGGGGAAAGCCAACAAGGCAGACATCCTGCTGGGAGTCTGTTATAGACCACCCAACCAGGATGAAGAGGCAGATGAAGTTTTCCACAAGTGGCTGGCAGAATTCTCACAATCGCTAGCCCTTGTTCTCGTGGGGAACTTTAACTTACCAGACATCTGCTGGAAATACAACACAGCAGAGAGGAAACAGTCTAGGAGGTTCCTGGAGTGTGTGGAAGAGAACTTCCTGATGCAGATGGTAGGTGAGCCTACAAGAGGAGGTGCCTCACTAGACTTACTGTTTACTAACAGAGAAGGACTGGTGGAAGATGTGGTGGTCGGAGGCTGTCGTGGGCATAGTGACCACAAAATGACAGAGTTCTCAGTTCGAGGTGAAGTTAAGAGGGGGGCCAGCAAAACCACCAGCATGGACTTTCAGAGGGCAGATTTCGGCCTATTCAGCATGCTGGTTGAGAGAGTCCCTTGGGAGAGAGTGCTGAAGGGCAAAGGGGTCCAGGCAGGCTGGACATTCTTCAAGGAAGAAGTCTTAAAGGCACAGGAGCAGGCTGTCCCCATGTGCCCAAGATGAACTGGCGGGCAGGACAACTGGCCTGGCTGAACAGGGAGCTCTTGCTGGGACATAAGAGAAAAAGCAGCGTCTACCACCTCTGGAAGAAAGGGCAGGCGACTCAGGAGGAGTACAGGGATGTCATTAGGTCATGCAGAGAGGAAATTAGCAAGGCAAAGTCCCAGCTAGAACTCAGGCTGGCCACTGTTGTAAAGGACTACAAGAAATTATTTTACAAATACACCACCAACAAAAATAGGGCCAAGAAGAGTCTCCATCCCTTATTGAATGCAAGGGGGAATATTGTCAACATGGATGAGGAAAAGGCTGAGGTACTTCATGCCTTCTTCACCTCAGTCTTTAATAGTCAGACTGGTTATTCCCATGACAGTCAGCCCCCAGTGCTGGAAGATGTGGTAAGAGTGAGGAACAAACCTCCCATAATCCAGGAAGAAGCAGCTAATGACCTGCTATGCCACCTGGACATCTATATGGCCGGATGGGATCCACCCAAGAGTGCTGAGGGAACTGGCGGAGGAGCTGGCCAAGCCACTCTCCATCATCTATCAGCAGTCCTGGCTAACAGGGGAGGTCCTAGATGACTGGAGAATCGCCAGTGTAAAACCTGTTGTCCTGGGTTTGGCCAGGACAGGGTTAATTTTCACCAGAATCCAGGAAGGGACACAGCCGGGTGGGCTGACCCCACCTGGCCAAACAGAGCAGGGTATTCCATACCATGTGCCGCCATGCTGGGTTCCGGTGGGGGGGAGCTGGGCGGCGGGAAGTCACTCGCGGCTGGGGAGCGCGCAGAGGCAGCGGTCAGGGAGAGCGGCTCTGTGGGTTGTGCGGTTTGTGTTGTGTTTTCTCCTTATCTGTATCGTTGTTGTTACTGTTCCCTTTGTTTGCTGTTCTGTTAAATTGCCCTTATCTTGACCAACCAGTTTCTGCCTGTTTCTTTCCATTCTCCTCTGCACCCTGGTGGGGGGAGGGGCAGCCGCATGGCGATTTGTTGCCGGCTGCAGCCAAACCATAACACCTGTCTGCAAGCAGGGCCAGAAGGAAGATCCCGGGAACTATAGGCCTGTCAGCCTGAGCTCGGTGTCGGGGTAGATTATGAAGAGATTCATTCTGAGTGCGCTCACCAGGCATGCAAATGACAACCAGGGGATCAGGCCCAGCCAGCATGGGTTCATGAAAGGCAGGTCCTGCTTGACCAACCTGATCTCCTTCTATGACCAGGTGACCCGCCTAGTGAATCATAGAATCATGTAATCATAGAGTCATAAATTGGAAAAGACCTCTAAGATCATCGAGTCCAACTATACACCCAACACCACCATGCCTACTAAACCATGTCCTGAAGTGCCACATCTACATGTTTTTTAAAAACCTACAGGGATGGTGACTCCATCACCTCCTTGGGCAGCCTGTTCCAATGCCTGACCACTCTTTCTGTGAAGAAATTTTTCCTAATGTGTAATCTAAACCTCCCCTGACACAACTTGAGGCCATTGCCTCTCATCCTATCACTAGTAACTAGTTAGTGGCCATTCAGCCAGTTCTTTATCCAGTGAAGAATACACCCATCCAAACCGTGGACAACTAGTTTCTCTAGGAGGATACTATAGGGAAGAGTGTCAAAGGCCTTACTAAACTCCAGGTAGATGACATCCACAGCCTTACCTTCATCCACTGAATGTTACTTGAATGCTGAAGTTTTCTTAGTTATCATGTCCACTATTTCTTCTGTCCAACTACTTGATAACAATAAAAAATCCCCTTCTGTCTGTAATTAGCCTCTGAAATCATCTTACATCATTCTCTTTCACATAAAACCATAATTTTCCTACATGCTTCTACTGAAGAATCCTTCCTGATTTTTGTGCAAGGTAAAACAGGTAGTGTACAAGTTGCCACACCTCTCTTCTCTGTCACAGTTCTGTTCCTAAAGGATTGCCACAAGGGGAAAGAAAGTAATTTGTTTTCGAACTGCATTCAGCTCTTGCCAATGATACTGAGCCTGCATAAAAGTGAAGGCCTGCTGATATTTCTTTACTAAGAAATGAAGGAGAAAATGATAATTTCTGCAAGGTATGTAATAAAATGTCACTCTAACGTATCAATGAAGGGGTGCTTTGGACCCATAGCCTGGCACAAAACATAATTGCCTGTTATTGTAGCTTTACTGAGTCACTCAGTTATCCTTCAGGATAGGCTTAAATGAAGAGCACTGTATGAAAGTTATTTACCTACCCTAAAGCTACTGTGTACCTTCCATGTTAGCTCAAATAGAATGTGGTAAGCCAATCATTAATGTTTGTTTTGTGTGTGTTCCTTCACATGTCCGTCTCTTCAAGGTTCACTCAGTGGTCTGTGAGGCAAGCAATTCTGCCTGTCAGCTTTCCTTACACATCCAGGAAAAATGAGCACAACAGAAACTGACTTCAAGCAATATTCACTTCTGATTTGTTACTTTTTATCCCAGACTTGGGCTATGCCCCATTACTTCCTGTACGTTGTTTCAGTGCTTGAATCTGTCAGAAAAAAATAGTGAGAAGGAGAAATTATCTGGTAGAGCACTGCAGGCAGAGAACACATTAGATTTATTATAATTCTTTACCCAAAGAACTATTAGTTTCCAAAGTGTTTGGAAAAGATTATAAGTAACATTCAGGTTAAAAAGCATTTTCTTGCAAAATAGAAAAAATATCTAGAAATTAATTGTGAAATTTGTAGATATCTGAAGTTTAGAAATCTCAGTAATTTGCAAGGAGTTTTAACATCAGTGTAATAAAAAGTTTCAGATAGAAGCATTGATCCAAACATCTGGGAAAATAACAGTGAGTTATCACTCGCTCATGTTCATGAGGATGTAATAAGATGTACTGTAGAGATCTGATAGACTATAAGGTGAATATTATAAATGCAATATCTTAGTGGGATATCTTAGCCTTCCTCAGACTATTCCTGCCTGCAGGAGTAATTTTTAACAGTTATTCAGTCCCTGTAGTGAAAGAAAGAAATCTGTGGGCCCCCCACAGGCTGGGTTCACGGTGGCAACCTGAACTTGTGCACTCAGGTGTAGGTAGCAGCAGTACCTTTCTTAACTAGTGCTTAAAACCATCAACTTTTATGGTGAATCGAAAGTAGTCTAGAGGAATACTTTTTTTTGTTTGTACACATGTAATTAGAACGCTCTGTAGCTTCCTACCTCTACGGTAGAATTTCTCTCAGAATTCTAGTGTATTGTGTATGTCTTCTCAGATCTATATGTTACATTTTATTAATGACATTCATGTCAGCTTACTTGCTCCTTTCACTAGTTATGAAAGAAGAATCTTCATTGTCTCATTTTTTCCCACTCTGATCTGTTAACACTACGCAGATATTTGCAAGGAAATAGAGTTCAAGTTCATTTGCATCATGTGACATTTTCAATCTTTCTCCTTTTATTTATGAGTTTTCACTCCATCATCTCATATGGCCATCCCACTGGAGCTGACCCACAAAGCCACCTCACTCGGACAACAAGCAGCAGAAAAACAGGTGATTTACTCACTATCCTCTCTGCTGTTTGTGCTTGCGTGACTTTCAGAGCACCTTATTCAGTTCCATGGGCATAGTTTTCTGCTGTGTATTTTGTGGGAGTAAGAAGCAAGATAACCACCTTTTCTGCTCCAAGCGCTGGAGAAATTAAGAGCTTGCTGTGGGAAGATGAAAGTGAAAACAGAGATGAGAGCAAGTGCTTATTGGGACAGAGAAAAAATTAACACCAATGGGTAGAGAAGGAAGGATAAAAATTCTTGAAGCACCAGAATTACCTTGTTAAACTGAGTGAAGGAAGAGAGGGATACTTCTAACAATGAAGAAAAAAAAGTGAGACTGCAAAACGGATGCCACGTAGTGCGGTGAGGACAGATTCTGAAACAAAGTTAGTGGACAGATGTGAAGAATAACAGAGACGTTGGCAGACTTCACAGGAATTAGGAAACTGAAGAACCTTTGTCATTACAAAGATCTCATTTATTCACTATTGAACCACTCATTCTTAAGCAATTTTAAAAAGCTAACTGAAAATTTCTCTCAAATTTTTTGTCTTGCAAATTCTGTCTCTGGTACAGGAGAGCTGATGGAAAACAGCAATTTTATCAGATATACCTCCACAAAAATGTGCACAGCAAATACTCTTGTTATGGCTCTCAATTCACAAAAATTCAGCAGCAGAGAAATCTGTGGCCTGTTTTAAATTAAAAGACAGCAACCATGTGAAAAGAGACAGGAGTTCAAAAGCTACCAGGGAATCTCATTAAAATGACCCATACTGCAAACATTTGGAGTTGAAGAAGAAAAAAGAAAATACCAAAACCAGAGATGTCTAAGACTAGTACTTTTCATGAAAGCTCTTTATGAGGTGGATTTACCAAAAAACCCAGATCAGTTAGCCCTTCCTCTAATATCTAACATGTTGAGGCATATTAAAACAGTTTCAGTCCATCCTTACACAAAAAGAAGTTTCCTTTAACAAAATCTCCCCACGTATATTTATTCCTCAAATAAAGTTCCAAAGAATCGCTGAATTTTCAGTTAAGGTTTCAGGCATACTAATAAATTCTTAAAAATAAAATCATAATGCTTCAATTACACAGCAGCATCAAGAGACTTAATTCAGTATGAATTTAATAATCCTATTATAGTCCTAATGTTTCATCACTTCAGGCCTACAAGAAAGGGACTGAGCTTTCAGAACAGTGCTTTTTGCAGTCTGTGGCCCATGTACTCTGAGTCAGTCCATGAACCTAACGTGCTCATGGATCTAAATGATCAACATTTGGGGGCTAAGGAAAAGAGACTCATTGTATTTCTGTATTCAGAGGGTCAGATCTTTACCAGGATAATAGCTGACAACAGTCAAAACATAAAAAACTTGAAGACTATTGCTTAAGTGCATTTGATATACATCAGAAACCAAGGAGAAAATAGCAGATAGGAACATGAAGACTGCTTGCTAATTACTAAAACATTAAAGCTATAATTAATTAACCCATACATAGCTTCTTATTAGTTCTGATTTCTTCTTTTCTATTTGTAACTTTGAGTTTACCAGATATGAAAAGAAGGTGCCAAGCCACAACAGGGGATCCAAACTGTTTTCTTCTACAGCTAAGACAGTTATTTACTACTCCAACATCTGCACACAGAAAACCAAAATGTTGAGTGGAAAGTACCTATGGCAGGAAGGGTGTAAAGGGTCAAAAGTTGCTTGCCTGAGACCATAGAGGAAACCGAGTGGGCAGAATTGGGAATATTCTTTTAATTCCTATCTCAATGTTCTTTCTGGAATATGTGGAAATGGTCTATGCATTAAAATACCATATCTGCTGGAAACTTGCCTACAAGTCAATGGCACACCATAGCATTAAAAGCAGGACTTGCTCAGTGAAAAGGAAAGTCTGGACTGGTAATTGCAAGAGTACTTGTATATCTAGGCAACAGAATTAGGAGAGAAGCTAGATCACAGAGCTTTACCTAGGACTTGTCTCTTTACACTAGACAAGATATTTACCTTGTCTGTTTTCCCACTTTTTTCGCTTCTGGTGGTGAATGATCTCTCCCTTCAAGAGGTATGCAGAGTCTTTGGTTAATCAATTTTCATAGAATGCTCTGAATAGCTGCAGTGGAAGATGTACTCCTATTTACAAGCCTTTATTCAAATGTTTCTGTAGACAGGGAAAAAGGAATATTTTGGACTTGAAAGAGAGTGGCTTGGATTGTTCTCTGGTAACTCTTTTGGCTTTCATAGGTCTAGGCCAACTTCAGCTGCTGAAAATGGGGCCCAATGATAAGTATAACTTCTGACATCAGTTCAGACACTCTTTTCATTATTCACAGAGAGTAGTTAGTGTTGATTGCGATAAATAATCTTAAATGATTCTGTTATATGAGTAGGGAAATTTATATCTCGTGCTTCCTTCCATATTTACAGGTGACATGGTGACACCAAGTAGCAGAAAAGCTTTCTAATGATCAATAAATCTTATTTAAACTCACTGATTACACTTCTACACTTTCCCATCAAAGAGGTTGGAATTAAATATCTTAACTCAAGTTTCCAAATCTATTCCAAGTACTTCTGCCAGCTCAAGAACTTATTAGAAGACCTATTATTGTAATGGTTGGATACATTACTGGATTCATGGCCAGTGAATAGATCTTCAAAGTATTGAAGAAGGTGTAGATCAGAGCAGTGGACATGACACTTAATATGAATTTGAAAAGGCTGTGCATGTGTTCACGTTTTTTTCAGAGGCAATTGTTGATAAGTAAGTATAGATCCATGGTGTAAAAAACCTATGTGTATACAGCAGCTTTTTAATGCTTTACTATATTTATAACCTTAACCTTAATGCTTTTGCCTACAGCTGAGGATATTGACAATCTCGCTCTTACAGCTAATCATATTAAAATTTCTTCATATTGTCCAGTTTATCAGCATCTAGTACATCAACACATTTCCAACGTGTTTCACCACATTTTTCAGCAGTTAGTGTGATGAATCAACAATTAGAAAGAGTCAGGCAGTAGATGTCCGACAACTGCCATAACTTATAGAGGCCTGGGAGTTACCACAGATTTTCTCAGTCTATCCATGATGGTCTGTATAACACACCAGGACTGCAGTATTGCTGAAAGAGACTCTGCTATTTTGATACAAACTTTCTTTCGATTCTGCAACTTACATGGAAATAAAATGGGAGTTGTAAAGACATCCTCAAAGCTAGCCTTTCAGCTGTTTCTGCAACATCTATGCTGGAGAGACCTTTTTGTGGGAGGAGATGAGACTGTCAGAAGTTACAGGACTGAGGATACAGATATAACTATTTAGGCACAAAGTCCTACTGTTGGTTTAAAGTATCCACAAGTAATTTGTTTTTAAATACTGCTCACAGGTGGTCAGCACTGTGTATTCTCTCAATTGAGACATGTTCTATCCTTTTTGAATATACAGTAGCAAAAAGGAATGGAACAGGAGGATGATACTTTTCCCTCTGAAGCGATGCAGCTGACGCAATTCAAAAGAGTAAGAAATATATTCTTATTTAACCACAAAAAGAAAATTAGCAAATGGAATCTTTAATACTACATTTCATCCTAGAAATAAAAGAAAATATATTATTTTAATTGGGAAGCTGTCAAGGGCAAATGCAAGCTATCTTTCTTGCTGCTAAACTGGTGCATATAGTGGCCAATATCAGTTGGTTTTCCAAACAGCTCTTTAACACATATGGCCATGTTTCAGCAGGCCCACACACCAAACCTAACTAAAACAGCATGTAATTAATGCAAAATAATTTTGTCTCTTTATAGTTCTCCAGTTTTTTTCATTTTACTTCTCCACCAATGGAGAGCTGGACTGGACCCATTCTGGCAGTACCTTCTTTACTTACCTAGAGATCAACAGGACATTTTCTCTTTACATTATTACTCATTTTCAGTTTCTTTAGAATCAGGAATCTTGCTTATTTTGCACAGAGCCCTGCAAATCAAGCCTAAGTTATTTCTGTCACACTGCAGTGATGGTAGACTACATCATAATCCCACAACACAGTAATGTCTTTTATGTTTAGAAGAGACATTCTTATATAAGGAAATAATAAATGCATTAAACTAGGTAATCTCAAACACATATATTTGTTTGCAGTGTTTTATTTTTGCTGATTATTTCAGACTACCCTTCAATATGCAACTTTACAGGGCAATTATAATACTTCTCAAAATTCTAAAGTGAAATTGAGCAATTTCAGCTCTACCTTTTTCACGTCTTAGAGCATGCCTATCAGACAGTCTGCTCAGCATTGAATTCAACAAACTACAGGCCTCTTGGCGTCTGTTCTTTGCAGTCATCCTTGCTCTCTCCCTATGACTGAAAAGACAGAGCCAAAACCAAGCAAGAGAGAGACGGAGTAAACTTGGTAAACATGCATAGCAAAAGAACTATTTCTTAAAGAGAAGAAAGAAAAGAAGATGCTCACTTTGTTCACTACATAGTCTTTTCATGGAAATAAGTCACTCTCCACTGTAGAGAAGAACTCATGACCAAGGTGTAATCAGATAGGTAGGAAGGAAAGACCAAGATTTAAGAAAGGGGCTAGAGTTCTTGGAGACTGTAGCTGAAATTTTCTGCTTGACATTTCACAAAAAAGTAATTTACTGTGGTTGACGTAACTTTTGTTTGCTGAAGGTATCAAAGACGAAAAAGAGAAAGCTGGTGTAAGACACCCTATGTGGCTATAGGTAAACTTAAAGCTCTCACAAATAGTAATCTGAATTTGTTTTCTCATTCTGTAGATATTTGCCGTGTTGATTCAAGAGGTAAAGCTACTGCTTCTAAGAGACTGTGTAGCACCATTCATTGCTATCAAGCAGTTACACTTTCCAGCAAAGGAATGGTTGCATTTCAGCAATAAGAAAACCGTTTTACAGTCTATATATGAGCATCCCAGGGAGCATTTCAAGGCAGCACACTGGAAATCAATTATATAAGAGGAACTGGGTTGACTCATGTTGCTTGAGGCCAAGCACAAATGAAAGACAAGCTTTTAATTGTTCAAATGCTTTAGAATTCTCTTACCCATGACTTTTCAAACCTATCACAACTAAAGAAATACGGAGATGAAATACAGCCTGGTAGGTAATTCAGCGACATAAGAGTAAGTTCTGAACTGTTGGTGATAACAGTAATTTGTGACAGAAAACAAGGTATTTTATCTCTTGTCATATAGGCTACTCAATAATATTCAGACTTTGTTGTGCTATCATCTATAGATTTTGGAATTCTTTACAACACTGAATATACATCACCATCATATGCAGGAAATATGAAGTATAAAAAAGTAATGGTCTGGTCCAACACCTGTTCAAATCAGTGAGACCCCTTTTGGTGACTCAACTGGGCAGTTAACTAAACAAAAATATTTACCCCAGGTCATACAATGATATTCAATGGCAGGTGCTATGCTGAAATAGAAGTTATGCTAAGGCACATGGAGAATAGGAAGGTGATTCGAGACAGCCAGCATGGCTTCACCAAGCGCTAGTCCTGTCTGACCAGCTTAATAGCCTTCTATGATAGAGTGACTACATCAGAGGACAGCAGAAGAGTGCTGCATGTCATCTATCTGGACTTCCATAAGGCCTTTGACATGGTCCCCCACAACATTCTTCTCTCTAAATTGGACAGGTATGGATTAGCTGTGTGAACTGTTCAGTGAATGAGGAATTGGCTGGATGGTCACATCAATGGCTCATTTTCCAAATGGAGGTCAGTGACAAGTGGTGACCCTCAGGGGTCCATACTGGGACCAGTACTGGTTAATATCTTCACCAGAGACATAGAGAGAGAGATTGAGTGCACCCTCAGCAAGTCTGCAGATGACACCAAGCTGACTGATGCAGTTGACATGCCTGAGGGATGGTATGGGATGCCATGCAGAAAGACCTGGACAAGCTTGAGAAATGGGCCCATGTGGATATCATGAGGTTCATGAGGCCAAGTGCAGGTCCTGCGTCTGGGTTGGGGCAACCCCTGGTATCAACACAGGCTGGGAGATGAAGGCATTGAGAGCAGCCCTGCTGAGAAGGACTTGGGGGTACTGGTGAATGGAAAGATAGACATGATATAGCCTGGAAGATATTTAAAATACAGAAAAGACCTGTATGTTCTTTTGTGCAATATTCTTTTGTCGCTGGAGCGTATTCTGACTTTATGATTTTTCTGGCAGGTCAAGCATCAGACTTTCTGCTTCTCAGTCAAATCACCAGTCTCTAAAAAGGCAAAGAAATATTTACTCTTCCACTTCACCATTGTCCATTCTGAACTACATTTCTGCCATTGTTTTTCTTACAAATCATCATTCTGAGATTGACAATTACAATTTTTTCCATTGTCAGAGGTCTCCAATGAGATTCTTGAAGGGGTTCTTATTCTGTGGCAATGCCTTCAAGTGAAATAAATGAAAGCTTCAGAGAAGAATGTTACACTTAACAGAAATATGCAGAGTGTAGTGCACAGAAATGTGCAGCTTTGTTTTCAGAACACTTTGAATGGAGAAAAGTGTTTCATTTTCTTTTTCTACTCAACTTGAATATAAGCAAGAGAAACATTTTGGAGAAACTTAAGTTATTGAACTTGTTCATTTTTGATTTTGTTTTTAGTGCAGAGATATATCTGTTCCTTCTGCTCAAAAACATAAATGCATTGCAGAACTTACAAAATAGATCAATCTTTCAAGACTTCTTTAGAAAAAATGTAATTTATTTATATTAAATTCTGAAAACAAAATACTGCTTTTATAGGTGACCTGTCATCTCTGATTTTCAAGTTCACTTGTCAAAATTCAGCAAAACACCAGAGAATTTTATTCCCTTTCACAGACACTGCACAGTTTGCTAACCTGGATAAGTAGTGTTGTGATTTGATTCCTGACGAGCAAGGTAGGTGTGTAGAATTATTGTGAAAATCAGTTTCTTGACTTGAATCAATGTCCTTAAAAGGAGAACCAATACCTACGGCAAAACAAACTTATTCATTATCTCTCCATGTTTCAGAAACGCTTGCAGGAGAGTGTGCCCCACCAACTGCTAACAAGTGCACAAAATTAACTGGCTATGTAATTGAGACCAAATAATCAAACTCTTTTTCTTCCAGATTTTCTATTCTCTGGACATAGTTTGAAGTGTTTGTACTTACGAAGGCCAAGACTTTCAGCTTCCATGGCATGGTAGCATGTCACTTTCTGAGTGTTTTGATTTAACTGAATATCATGCGTCACAGTGGGTCTGCAGGTCACATGGAAGTATACTCACAATGTGATGACACAGTGTTTCAGATTGCACTATGCAGCAGAGACAGAGGAATGGGGGAAGTGAAGGATGAGGAACACTTTATCAGAACAAAGAAACAATGGTTCAGAGTAGCTGTGAAGATCGCACTCTTGCCTGCATCATGGGGCAGAAAGCTTTCCAACAGTAAATAGCAATGGGAAAATGTCCCATTACTGGGTCAACATATTCCAGTGGAAGAGAATTTGAGCACAGATGTTCTATAAATCATGGGAGTAAGTCAGAAGTCAACATATATATGTAAGTCGTGGGAAAAGTTTCTCAGAAGTGCCTTTGTTATATGCACGAACCTACATTATTCAGTATTCAATGTTACCTTTAAAAAATTTCAGGGTATCCATGTTGTGGCAAGATAGTGGAAAATGTGGACTATTTCACATATTATCTATTTAAATTGTTGTATGTTTTATGTTTTCTGAAGTATTTGCCATTGGACCATACCTGAAATACTTCAGTGACTATTTTGACCTTGTTTTTCACATTGATTCAGATGTTGATTGACTATCTACAATTAAGGAGGAAGTATAGTAGGTGAAGTGATTCAGCTCCTGAGGTAGGACTGAGTTTTGTCCTCTCAAATGAATTCTAAATTAATCTCTTGTCACACACTGAGAAATAATTTCAAAGAACAAGCCTTTCACATATAGCTATTGAATTGCTGTCAAAACCTATTAAACCATCAATTCAAAGATCTCACTACAGAAATTTCAGGGAATTTATTTCTTGGGCAAGAGAGGGAATTGAAAATTCCACTGAGGAAGTGTCCACTCTGGTTACAGATTTTCTGTCGGGGCAAATTATTTCAATATGCAATTAAAATGTATGGTTAAATTTTAGAGTGTTTTTCTCCTATTCTTGGACATGAAAACCAATATGTATTTTTAGTATGGGAGTCTAATGCAGTTGCACGTTTTTATTTTATCTTTAAAATTTACTTAAAGGAGAAATTATTTCTTAAATATATGCTGGTACTGTGTAGGTAGCACCGGAGCTAAGGAAAGTATAAGTCCTGGTTTTAACACAGTCTTAATGCTAGTGAGTTGAAAGAATATGGATCAGACTTGTTGCTAGAAATTATTTGTGGACATCTAGCACCTTGCCTGTCCCCCAGATTTTTGCTACTTTTAATAATTATATAAGCCACTAATTTTTTAACAAGACAGCAAACTTTAAATGTACATTTTCAACATAGCAAGAACTATCAGAACTGGTCTATTTTAAGAACTTCATAAGAATAAGATTAAGTATAAGAATGTATACCTAGAAATTCATAAAACTATGGGGAAAAAATGAAAATTAAACAACAAATAGGTATCACATTTTTGTAAGAGATGTGGATTCTCAGTAGAGAACTACAAAATATCTTACTAGAGTAGGTGAAGGCATCACAAGTCTGTACATCTTGATTTGGTCAAATGCTTGCTTCATAGATTTCTTTATGTAGGTACACACAGAAATATTGGTGTGTGTCTATACATGCATATATGAAACAGAAAGCTAAGACAGAAGTAACTACTTTTCTAAAATAACAGTATTATTTGAACCTTTAAGAACCTCTCTAATTTGGGCAAAGTTAGTTTATTATACAGTTAACCCCCGTATGATTTCTCTGGAATTATTTATAATCGGTTGAACAGTATTACTCTAAAAATAATGGGCATCAGATATGTGATTTTTGTCCTTACTGGATGTCAGCTGGTTACCTGGTTTCCCTTGCCCAATATGGGTTATATTTATACTTTTCTTTTTTCCCCATACTGACTCACAGTTTTCTAATTTTGTGAAAATAATGTTCTCCATTGTTATTTCCCCGTTATTCTTTGTAAGCTTTATTTTTTTATATTGAGTATGTCATGGCTTTTCTTTCAGCAGTAATAGGCCAGAAGTATCTGACAACTTTGCCTAATAGTAGCAGGTTGATCCGGTATATAGGGTATTTGGCTAAGGAAAGCAAATTTTGATCTACTCTGAAGTCCGTCACCACATGTCAGTACCCTATTTAGTTTGTCTCTTATGAAGTGAATTGTACAGTTTTAATATATGAGATTTTATTCTTACTTTCCCAGTAGTTTTCAAAGGTGTTCTTTTAAAAAAAAAAAAAAAAAAAATTGTCTTGTGGAAACACATAGCTCAGGTCAGCAAAACCTAATGGGCTCAGGAGAATGCATCATATTGAAAGTCAATGGGATTTAGACTGCATCTATATTTCAGACTGCAAGGACAGGAAAAAGAAAAGGTACTATAATGTATATTTGTGATTTCACTGTAAAGTATTAGTCAAGGTTAATAGGTAACAATTAAACTTAACTCCATCTTTCTCCCCTGTTGGACTTCTATACTTGGAAATTAACTGAATCAGCCTTATTTCGTTGAGCTGCTGAATTCCAGCTTTGATTTGTGTGGTTAGGGCAGTAAGTCCCTGTAGAGGCACGCTGAAATCAACACATGCAAGGAGTCCTATATTTAAAATAGTTATTAGATTTAGAATATCAAGTGGCTGATCTTTTACTAATAAAGGTACTTTTGTCACTTAACCTTCCCTGCATGGAACATGGATTGATCCATAATTTTCTGTTTACTCTATCTTACTCTAGAGAAGTAAGATGGAATTTTTAAAATGGAACAGAGACGTTGTGAATTAAACGTCACCATCAGAAGAAATGATGCTGTTAGCCATTTTTAATGCATATGCCTTTTTTCTCCTACTACTATCTTGCTTTCGAAGTGATTAGAGGGGAAATCAATCTAAAGTATTTATCTATCTCTTTGGAGCACTTTTCAATGATCAAACCAAACTGCTCCTGGAAGAGCTGATGGCTTCATTTAACTAATAATCTCAGAGAGAAGTTCTTTGACACCCCATACTAAGCAGTTACTTTATATATTATACAGAATAATGCTCAGTGAAAGGAAAAAAACCCAACAATACCAAATCAAAAACCAGTTCAGTAAGAGAAAGGATAGAATTTGTGTTAAACTAAACAGGAAACAAGGGTGAGAAACAGAGGTATTCACCAACCCAGGAACTGTTAGTGGTAGCAGAACTTGTATGTCTCAACAAATACAGGACAGGTACCAACTAGTTAACTATGGACTTGGTATCAAACCTAAAAGAAAAAGTATTGTATCTTTCCCCTTTGTGTAAGTCTCTCACAGATGTCTATATACCAGAATTTTCCATACAAAATGGAATTACCCCATCTCAGACAGATATAGGTGTTACATAAAAATAAAAACTTACTGTGAGAAAGGTAAAACATATAAAAATTTAGAGACTGGGAGCTATATAGGAGCTCATCTGCAACCTGACCTTACCTAGAGTGATCGACTAATCGAAACATGGAAGACTTCAGATAAAGGCAGAGTTCTGCTTGGACCTCTGCCTTCTGCAACTGCAGAAAGTGTCTGTAACTTTATAAAAGCACATCTAAATATAGATAGTGAAATATATACTCACTAGTTTATAAAAATTTACAAGCTCTGCTTCTTTATCTTTAAGATTGAAGAGCCTGTAAATTCCATACACTGCATAAGGAATTTACATGTCAGGAGATAAATGCTTCAGAAGCTGGAAGAAGTTGTAAACTCCATAAACTGAAGAGACATAAAGCGAGAGAGCAAAAGGTGAGTCAAGGAAAGAAGGAGGAAGGGAAGTATGGCTGGGAGGTCAGAGTAAAGGTTGCACCTGAAGATGTGACTCATGCCCTAGAGACCCCGCGATATTGTGAAAGACCGGAAAACTAAAAGTGATATGCTGTTTACCGATGCATCCTATTGTATCCTGCAAAACCATCAGAAGTGTAAAACTTCTGTGTGGAGTCAAACATGAGGAGTCACAGTACCTCCTGAAGGAAAAAGTGAACTGAGTCAGTCTGTAGAAGTGAAAACCATCCAGCTGGCCCTGGAGATTGCTGAACAAGAAAAGCAATCAGTACACTGTCTCTGAACTGACTCATGGATGGTGGCAAACGTCCTATGGGGGTGGCTACAGCAAAGGAAATGGACCAACTAAGTGAGCATAGGTAAACACATCTGAGCTACTGCGTTGTGTCAAGGCATTGCTGTCCAGGTAGAGAACCTTGCTGTAGAGGTATATTGTATAGATGCTCACATGCCCAAGAGTTGTGTTACCTAAGAACATTGAAACATCAAGTAGACCAGGCTGCTAGAACAGAATTGGCTCAGGGGCACCTGGACTGGAATTGTGAGGGTGAGCCTGCCTAACCTGGGGACATCTAGAATGAGATGCAATGTAGAGAAGGGTTCATGACTGAGTAACAGACCTGACCATTGAAGCCATCAGAGAGGTTACCCATAAACCATGAGCCTTAATCAAGCCAGATGGATAAAGTCTCTCTGGGACAGAAGATGGTAACGGGGATATCTATATGAGGAGGCTTGGCAGGTTGATTATACTGGACTACTGCTGTGAACATGCAAAGGCGAGTGTCATGGGATTAATGAGGTGGAGGCCACTGTTGGGTGGCTAGAAATGTACCCTATAACCCATGCCTCTACCCAGAAAAACATTATGGATGTTGAAAAGCAAGTCCTGTAGCAAAATGGCACCCCAGAAATAAATGAGCCAAACAATGGGACTCAATTTAAAACAACCTCGTAGACACCTAAGCCAAGGCAAGTGGCATTGATTGAGTGTATTGTCTTCACTATCATCCACCAGCAATACCATGGACTGTTAAAGATTATTCTGAGAATGATGGGTGCTGGGACATGGAAGCAAATCTCACAGAAGCCACTTGGTTGGTTAACATCAGAGGATCTGCAAACCAACCTGACCCTGCCCAAACAAAGCCTTTACATACTGTGGAAAGAGATTGCACCCATAGGGTGCAAACTGAATGGGAAAGATAGCATGGGTTGCTCTTTCTTGAGAAAAGGCAAACCCAATTGTGGGACTGCTTTTTCTCAATGACTTCGGTACATTTTGTGGGTAATGTGGGAGGATGGGGAAACCCACTGTGTACTTCAAGAAGATTTAACCTTCGAAAACTTCACACATGGCTGTGGGATGTGTGCTATAGGAAGTACTACAGCAGAAACCATCAGAAACAATGGAGGAAAAATGCCACAAGAATCCTAGAAAGTGCAGCAATGATCCAATGCAAGCTGACTTTGGTGACTAATAACACATTGCCTCTCCAGTCCCAAGAAACCACCGTAACAGAAGGAGCCCATGTTGTGGACTAAATAAACTGAACAGACTGTTTTGGACATATGAGTAGACATTTCAATGCATTTTTTTAGATGAACATTTGTTGGACATGTGATGGGGATGGATTGTTAACTGAAGGAACAGTATCCGTGTATATCTCAAAGGATGGGAATGATGGTAGCGGCTGATGAAGATGTATTGGACAGCTTAAGACTGGAACATGATGCAAAAGAAATGGTAATTCGGGCTGGAGATAGCAATGGACCTGACTGGGATGGAGTGAATGCTTTTCATAGCAACCCGTATGGTGCTAGGTTTTGGATTTGAGGCTGAAATAGTATTAATACACCAACATTTTATGGACAAAAAGCTGGACATGAGCCAACAATGTGTGCTCACAACCCAGAAGGTCAACCGTATCCTGGGCTGCATCAAAAGAAATGTGGCCTGCAGGTTAAGGGCGGTGATTCTACCCCTCTACTCTGCTCTGGTGAGACCTCACCTGGAGTCCTGTGTCCAGCTCTGGAGCCTTCAGCACAAGAAGGACACGGAGATGTTGGAGTGGGTCCAGCGGAGGGCCACAAAAATGATCCGAGGGCTGGAACACCTCTCTTGTGAGGAAAGGCTGAGAGTTGGGCTTGTTCAGCCTGGAGAAGAGAAGGCTGTGGGGAGACCTTATTGAGGCCTTTCAGTACTTAAAGGGGGCTTATAGGACAGTCTTTTTGGAAAGGCCTGTTGTGACAGCACAAGGAGTAATGATTTTAAACTAAAGAAGGCTAGATTTAGACTAGATGTAAGGAAGAAATTTTTTGCAATGAGGGTGGTGAAACATTGGAACGGGTTGCCCAGAGAGGTAGTGGAGGCCCCATCCCTGGAAACATTCAACGCCAGGTTGGATTGGGCTCTGAGCAACCTGGCCTACTTAAACATGTCCTGCCTCACCGCAGGTGGGTTGGGCTAGATGACCTTTAAATGTCCCTTCCAACCCAAAGCATTCTATAATTCTATGATTCTATGAATATTTTGTCTATTGCTAAACAGTGCTTGCTCAGCATCAAGGTTTTCTCCGTTTCCCAGCCTACTCGTATCCTCCTGCAGCAAGCAGGCTGGGGATGAACAAGAAGTTGGAAGGGGACGCTGTTGGGAGAGCTGAAGTGAATGGTTAAAGGGTTATTCTGTGCCATGCTAGGAAATAAAAACTGAAGCAGAATAAAAAGAAGGTGGGAGTGTTCTGGCTTCCAAGGGGCTCATTGCTTGTAGACTTGCTGGGCATTGGTATGTTTGTGGAACGTGGCGGGTGACTGCTTTTCCATCACTAGTTTTTTATCTCTTTCCTTCACCTATTAACCTATCTTTATCACCTATTAAAGTACCTTTAAACAAGTTTTCTCGCTTTTTCTCTCCCCATTCTCTTTGCTAGTTGAGCAGGGGACAGGAGGCAGGTAGGAGCTGTGTAAGTGTCTAGCTGACGTCCAGGATCAACCCCCATCACAAGCCACATAGAATAATCACTTTCATGGTTGCAATCCATCCAGATAGCAGAAAGATGGAAGAAGATGGAGCCATCTTCTGTCTCTTCTAAAGACATGTGAGTGGATCCAGAGCTGTAGTGGTTAGTGGTACCATTCTAGTCTTGACATTAGTGGCTCAGTTTTTGACAAAAACAAAAGCATATCTTAGAGTGTCTAGTTTGTGACTTAGAATGTCATTTCTTTCAATCACTACCTCGCTACTCACAGTTCTGGAAGAAATGTAAATGCTTCACGTATAGGTTTAGCTTCCATGGTAGAAGCTAGATGCTACATCCTGTCTTAACTCTGGCCAGCAGTTCCTGTTTAAATCAATATAAAGACTTCACAGGGAGTCAGACAACATGGCAAAATAGAGGTTTTGTACTCAATCATGTGAGGATTCCTCAATCAAGATCAAAGTATCAAAGCAGAAACAAAATTAACAAAATATAAATGAGCTGCAGAAGTTATCACAAGGACATGAGTTAAAGATTCATTTGAAGAAACGGAAACATTTGGTTCAGGACTAAGCTCTGCAATAAAAGTGCAATCTGTTTTAAGAAAAACATTGTTTACCGTGATGGAAGTTAGTTGAAAACAGAGTCTCAGCATTACCATAGCTTGAAATGCATAATGTTTTATCAATGTTTCCACAAAGCATTAATCTTGGGAAGCCTAAAAGAACAGGAAAAAACTAATAATCTATTTTGACAGGTGGTAGTCAAAAGACTGAAGTTCCTTTTTGTCTTAGCATTTATTTTCCTCTTACTTATACATTTTAAGTTGTCAAAAAAAAAAAAGAAAATATTTCTGCAAAATTATTTCTCTTGGAATGAGGCGGCAAAAAGCGCCGAGAGAGAGAGGAGACCCCAGCCCCCCCCCCCCCTCAGCGGGAAAGCGGGAAGTGCCAACGAGCAGCAGCTCTGACTCAGCGGGGGCGGAGTCGAGTGTGACAGCGGCCAAACCCCCTCAGGGATAAGAGCAGCCCCCAGGGAGCGCGAGCGACCAGGAGCGCGGGCGAACAGAGCCGGCAAACAGAGGCGGCGCAGCAGCCCGGGAGCGGCGCAGCAGTTTGCGCAGGCAGGGCGAGAGGGGAAGGCGACTGGCAGGGTACAGCCGCCCCTTCTGGCTACTCGAGTAGTGGGCATCGCTCTTCCAGGAGATATTCTAGCCATGGTTACCACCCGTGGTAAAGCTGTGGCTCGAAGGAGTGTGGGGACCCAGACGGAGGCCCCACACAAGAACGCGGGTGTCCAGGTCTCTGGCTGCAGGGAGTGCCTGAGCCTGGCGCTTGTACCGGAGGACAGCAGAGACAACGGCTGTGTTCGGTGCGAGCAGGTGAATGACCTGCTCAGCCTGGTGGCAGAACTGAAGGAGGAAGTGGAGAGGCTGAGGAGCATCCGGGAGTGTGAGAGGGAGATCGACTGGTGGAGCCGCACCCTGCCCTCCCTGAGGCAGCGGCAGCAGGAGGCGGCTCCACAGAAAGCAGAGAACCCCCATCCCTCTTGCCACCGAGCAGAAAGAGGGGGCCTAAGAGATGGGGGGGAATGGAAACAGGTCCCTGCTCGGGGGGGCAAGCGAATTTCCCCCCAGCCTCCCTCACCTGCTCAGTTGCCCTTAAGCAACAGGTATGGGGCTCTGGAATGTGAGGGACTGGCCACAGAGGATGTGGGTGAAGGTGAGGCTCCATCCAGGGGGTTGCCTAGAACGAGTCAGACAGCCCCACGTATTACAACTGCCTCAACTAAGAAAAAAAGGAGGGTCATTGTCATAGGTGATTCCCTTCTGAGGGGAACAGAGGGCCCGATCTGCCGACCGGACCCATCCCACAGGGAAGTCTGCTGCCTCCCTGGGGCCCGGGTTAGGGATGTTGCGAAGAAACTCCCTGGTCTGGTGCGGCCTTCTGATTACTACCCCCTCTTGGTAATGCAGGTTGGCGGAGACGAGGTAGCAGAAAGAAGTGCCAAGGCCATCAAAAGGGACTTCAGGGCACTGGGGCGACTGGTTGAGGGATCAGGGGCGCAGGTGGTGTTTTCCTCCATCCCATCAGTGGCAGGGGACAGCACTGAAAGGGGCAGGAAAACTCACCTGGTTAACAGGTGGCTCAGGGACTGGTGCCATCGGTCCAATTTTGGCTTTTTTGATCATGGGGAGGTATACACAGCACCGGGCCTGCTGGCAACAAGTGGAGTTCAGCTATCACAAAGGGGGAAAAGAATTCTTGGCCACGAGCTGGCGGGGCTCATTGAGAGGGCTTTAAACTAGGTTCGAAGGGGGAAGGGGATATTGCCCAGCTCACTAGGGATGAGCCTAGGCTTGGAGTGCCAAGGCCAGGGGTGAGATTGACAGCCCAGCTCAAGTGTGTTTACACCAATGCACGTAGCATGGCCAATAAACAGGAGGAGCTGGAAGCCATTATACAGCAGGACGGCTACGACTTGGTCGCCATCACAGAAACGTGGTGGGACAACTCGCATGACTGGCATGCTGTCATAGATGGCTACAGACTCTTTAGGAAAGACAGACCAACAAGGAGAGGTGGGGGAGTTGCTCTATATGTGAGGCAGCAACTGGAATGCATTGAGCTTGGCCTGGGGGCAAGTGAAGAAGGAGTTGAAAGCTTGTGGGTTAGAATTAAGGGACAGGCTCACACGGGTGACATTACGGTGGGTGTATACTACAGGCCACCCGACCAGGAGGAGGAGGTTGATGAAGCCTTCTACAGGCAGCTGCAAGCAGCCTCACAGTCACAGGCTCTGGTTCTCATGGGGGACTTCAACCACCCTGACATCAGCTGGGAAGACCATACAGCTAGGCAGGTGCAATCCAGGAGGTTCCTACAGAGCATCGATGATAACTTTCTGATGCAAGTGGTGGAGGAACCAACAAGGAAAGGCGCGCTGCTGGACCTTGTGTTAACAAACAAGGAGGGACTGGTGGAGGACGTGAAGGTTGGAGGTAGACTCGGCTGCAGTGACCATGAAATGGTCAAGTTCAGGATCCTGCGTGGAGGAAGCAGGGCGATAAGCAGGATCAAAACCCTGGACCTCAGGAGGGCTGACTTTGGCCTCTTCAAGGAGCTACTGGGAGGAATCCCGTGGGCCAGGGCTCTCGAAGGCAGGGGGGTCCAAGAGTGCTGGTCGCTTTTTAAACAACACTTCTTCCATGCACAGGAGCAATGCATCCCCCTGAGAAAGAAATTTAGCAAAGGAGGAAGGAGACCTGCATGGTTAAACAAGGAGCTTCTAGCGGAGATCAGGCAGAAGAGAAAGGTGCATGGCATGTGGAAAGAGGGACAGGCCACTTGGGAAGAGTACAGAAACGTAGTGAGAGCATGCAGGGATGCGACGAGGAAGGCCAAGGCTCCCCTGGAATTGAAGCTGGCAAGGGATGTCAAAAACAACAAGAAGGGCTTCTTCAACTACATCAGCAGCAAAAGGAAGGCTAGGGACAATGTGGGGCCGCTGCTGAATGAGGCGGGTGTCCTGGTGACGGAGGATGCGGAGAAGGCAGAGCTACTGAATGCCTTCTTTGCTTCAGTCTTCAGTGCTAAGACTGGCCCTCAGGAATCCCAGGCCCCGGAGGTAAGAGAGGAAGCCTACAGAGAGGACGACTTTCCCTTGGTCGAGGAGGACTGTGTGAGGGATCGCTTAAGCGATCTGGATGTCCACAAATCCATGGGCCCCGATGGAATGCACCCACGAGTGCTGAGGGAGCTGGCGGATGTCATTGCTGAGCCACTCTCCATCATCTTTGAGAGGTCCTGGAAGACAGGAGAGGTGCCCGAGGACTGGAGAAAGGCCAATGTCACTCCAATCTTCAAAAAGGGCAAGAAGGAGGACCCAGGGAACTACAGGCCGGTCAGCCTCACCTCCATCCCGGGAAAGGTGATGGAGCAGCTTATCCTGGAGGCCATCATGAAGCAAGTGGAAGAAAAGAAGGTTATCAGGAGTAGTCAGCATGGATTCACCAAGGGGAAATCATGCCTGACCAATCTGATAGCTTTCTACGATGACATGACTGGCTGGGTAGACGAAGGGAGAGCTGTGGATGTTATCTACCTTGACTTCAGCAAGGCTTTCGACACAGTCTCCCATGATATCCTCCTGGGGAAGCTGAGGAACTGTGGGCTGGATGAGTGGTCAGTGAAGTGGATTGAGAACTGGCTGAATGGCAGAACTCAGAGGGTTGTCATCAGCGGCGCTGAGTCTAGTTGGAGGCTGGTGACAAGTGGTGTCCCTCAGGGGTCAGTACTGGGCCCAGTCTTGTTTAACTTCTTCATCAACGACCTGGATGAAGAGTTAGAATGTACCCTCAGCAAGTTTGCTGACGACACCAAACTGGGAGGTGTGGTAGATACACCAGAAGGCTGTGCTGCCATTCAGCGTGACCTGGATAGGCTGGAGAGCTGGGCAGAGAGGAACCTGATGAGGTTCAACAAGGGCAAGTGCAGGGTCCTGCACCTGGGGAGGAACAACCTCATGCACCAGTACAGGCTTGGGGTGGACCTGCTGGAGAGCAGCTCTGCGGAGAGGGACCTGGGTGTCCTGGTGGACGACAGGTTAACTATGAGCCAGCAGTGTGCCCTGGCTGCCAAGAAGGCCAATGGGATCCTGGGGTGCATCAAGAAGAGTGTGGCCAGCAGGACAAGGGAGGTTCTCCTTCCCCTCTACACTGCCCTAGTGAGGCCTCATCTGGAGTACTGTGTCCAGTTCTGGGCTCCCCAGTTCAAGAAGGATGAAGAGCTACTGGAGAGAGTCCAGCGGAGGGCTACAAGGATGGTGAGGGGACTGGAGCATCTCCCCTACGAGGAGAGGTTGAGGGAACTGGGCTTGTTCAGCCTGAAGAAGAGAAGGCTGCGAGGGGACCTTATAAATGCCTACAAATATCTGAAGGGTGGGTGTCAGGAGGATGGGGCCAAGCTCTTTTCAGCAGTGCCCAGTGACAGGACAAGGGGCAATGGGCACAAACTGAGGCACAGGAAGTTCCGTCTGAACATGAGGAGGAACTTCTTCCCTCTGAGGGTGACGGAGCACTGGAACAGGCTGCCCAGGGAGGTTGTGGAGTCTCCTTCTCTGGAGATATTCAAGACCCGCCTGGACAAGGTCCTGTGCAGCCTGCTGTAGGTGACCCTGCTTCGGCGGGGGGGTTGGACTAGATGACCCACAGAGGTCCCTTCCAACCCCTACTATTCTGTGATTCTGTGATTCTGTGAATTAAAGGATAATATAGCACAATACTGATCTCGGGCATTATGATCTTCAAGACTGGTGTGACAAAATTTAGTGGTGAAAACAGCAACACACATACATTGCTACTTCTGATAGATACAGTTTGTGAAGACTTTTTCAAAATATATGTTTAGCTTTCCTTTGAGAAGTACTGCAGGTTACAGATCTTGAATGGATTTTCTGCTCTACTAATCGAGATTTGTCTCAATGTTGGACTTAAATTTGGAGGTAATTGACAGTCCAGAATAGAGTCTATTGCACAATGCTCTTTGAATGAATACAACAGAATCTGTTTTATCTAATTTTAACTATAAAGTCGTTGCTAAAATTGCTTGACTTCCTGAATTAGATTCCATAGGTATTATACACAGCTTTACTTGAAACTTTTCCCTTCTTTCAGAATCCTTTCTCTGGATGAATAAAAACCAAAAAACAAAAATTTTTTTTCAATAAGTACCTGTTTATAGGTGGGTTCGAGAACTTTCTTCCTATCCCCATGCCTAATGGAATTGTTCTTTTCAGCCTGGCAATCTTCTACTGTAGTCAGGAATTGGTTCATGGATTTTTTTTTTCTGCTGCTCAGTCAGACATAATGGCTGTCCAAGAAAAAAAAAAAGAAATAGCTTTGCAGCTTCTAACTATATATATCAAATCATGTGAGTGAGCCTTTAAGGAAGACTGCCTGAATATAGGGGTTAACACATAGCCATAGTCAATACCAAGCTGTAATCTGAAACTGTTCTGGAGTTTAAATGAATTCTATGATAAAAAATAAATGAACATTTCAAAAATACTTTTTAAAGAAGAGATCAGAAGCAATTAAGGAAAGAAAAAAATGCTTGGAATGGTAGGAACAGCAAAGAAATGCACTGCAAACAAAAAATGCCAATAAGAAAAGAGTTCTTTTTATACCTGACATCTACAGCTAAACTCTGCCTGTCCTGAAGGCAAAGTTTTGGACCTGTGGCCAACACATTTTTGCCACAGGAAGATAAAAGAGAAAGGCAGGGGTAGCTCTGGTATGGATGGAACTTTTCCCATATCTGACTGAAGAGTCAGCTGGCTCTCCCAGGCCCTGGCAAGGATGAGGTAAGCAGGAAATTCCATGGTCCTCTTGTTGCCCACTCTTGGTAAGGTGCTGTGTTAAGCAACAGATCACTTTGCCTGAAGCTGGCTGTGATTGCTTGGATATTTGCACCTTTTGTGTGTACTCTACCACACAATGCTCAAGGCAAGAGGATCAGACCAACTTGCAGTGACATATCAACAGAATTTGAAAAAAAATTCTTTAATGTTGACTTAACTCCTACTTCACTGATATCAGTGTAAGTTTTGCAGATAATTTCAGTTGAAGAAGAGCCAAGCAATTGCTGAACACTTTTGAGAAGCCCACTTTAATGATATGGGTATTAATTAATAAGGTAAAAAGTATTTCTTAGAATATGAGGACATAGGCCAAACAATCAATTGATGTCATCAGGAGCTTTTGGGAAGCTTAGGTTGAATGAGGCCATCAATCAAGTGACGTTCATTCAGTCTACTATTGTAGTAATGAATCATATGTAAATTGCTGTGTGGCTTTTTAAAACGGAACTCAAATGGAACTGGCTAGTGAAAGCTGGCTTTTACTGTATTCTTATAGTTTATTTTTTAAAAAAAGTCAAAGTAAAATTAGCAGGACTGTATTCATATGAGGAAAAACTGGGAAGCTTGTTAGCAGGAGCCCTCATAAACTAATTTCTTCACAGTTTTATTGTTAAGTAATTATTAAAAATGGAAAAACTAACAAAAATTATACTTGAACTGGAGCAGAATTTTAACTTGCTTCATGAAGCAGGGAGAATCTGAGAGCAAAGGGCAGATAAGAAAATAGCCTGTTGTGCTCTCTTTGTGTTTTACTTAGGTAGTCTAAATTTTAGCTTCAGAAATACGAACAATAGCATATCATTTGTTATGACTTACACATTCCATACAGTCAAGATATATAACTGTCCCCTGAAATTGTGATTTGCAGTGCAGAGAACAGTTATATAACCAAGATCATCTGAAACTGAGAGAAAATATTATAGTACAAATCCAGACAGACAGGACTGATGCAGCCTAGAAAGAATAGCACAACCCTGGACAATTACAGCTATGCATCTCCAGAGCTCCTTGAAACTGTCTGGGTAAGCTGTGTTACTTGTTTAGCTCAAGTATGCATCTTGACACTTGGCACATATTGCATGGGCTAACTTCAAGATTTGGTAGGTGATGTGTTTATTTTCCAGCTATATTTCAGTGATTCCTTTATGCCTGTTCTGGCTTTCTCCGACACCCTTATTTTTAATTTTCTTTAAATAGCAATATCACTTCAGGTATAACCCTAAACAATGCTCTGTAGCCCAGTGTTGCTGAATTCTGTGGCCCATCACAGACAATTGACCCATTCTACAGCCTCTTTGGTCAAGGTTTTCTAACTTCAATGATTCTACAGACTATTCAGAAGTCTTCTCCCAGGATTACAGAATTTCTGAAAGATTCCTCCTTCCAGTTTACTGATTTTTGCTTCCTAGGATCTGGCTTTTTCCTTTGGTTATTCTTCCAATTTCTTTCTTAAAAATAACTATATTGCATATGTGTCTATCTGTTAAGTCAACACCTATCCTTATGCTAAGTGAAAAAGCAAAAATCAGTAAAATTAAAACTTACAGCTGTCCTTCCTTTGAAAGATGGGCTTAATCTTAGATTCACAGAGGCTGGCATAAATATTATTTTATCCCAGACAGTTTCTTTGTACACTGACATCTATTTCTACTGCAGTTCTAGTTCTTAATTCCAAAACTAATAGCATTTTTGTCCTACAGACATGTTCTCTCTGTCCCTGTAAAACTTGAGCATCCTCACAATAATCAATTCATTCTTTTCCAGTCAATACTTCAGAGACAGACTCTCGCTCTAAAGTATGATCCCAGATGTACCTGTGACAAGACATTCGCTCC
Source organism: Opisthocomus hoazin (assembly GCF_030867145.1). Lineage (NCBI taxonomy): Eukaryota > Metazoa > Chordata > Aves > Opisthocomiformes > Opisthocomidae > Opisthocomus > Opisthocomus hoazin. Next base: position 33,463,829 of record NC_134416.1, on the reverse strand, counting down.
TTTAAATTATTCTTCTTTCACTGCCAAGGTCCCCAAACTCATTTTATTGTTTGGAATATACCCAGTGGCTAAAATAAACCTATAAATTAATACATAAGCACAGATGTGTTAACCATATAAAAGAAAGCATTTCTATATAGAAATCAAGTTGTTGTTTTTTCTTACAATATAAAGAAAGAAAAAAAAGGATTTTACCGATATGCCATCATAAGTAAAGCAGCCCTGTGCAGGGAATCTATTAAGGCTGAGCTTATGTTCTGCTTGATTGTCCCTCAGTGTAGTGTTCTTTCGTTCTTTGTCAAGTAACAACAGACTAGAATTTACTGAAAACAGATGATGTCACCCAGGGCAGAGCTGCAGAGCTGTGTGTAGCGGACAAGAGTGTATCTGCATTATTTCTCTTCTCCCTGTGAAGCCCAGCACAAAGCACTGGGGAAAAGCAGTGAAGGTGAGCAGCCCCTCCTGCTTTCACCCTCCATCACATCTGTGCCTGTACCTAAATTCAGGGTCATCACCACTACCAGATTGGTTCATCTCTGCAGTGCTTTCAGACCTCTGTCCCTGGGTTTTAAACAAGGACAACTGCAGCCATTAAGACATAACTGTGCCATCCTGCCTGCTCTCACAAGGTGACCTCAGATTCCTTCCGTCCTTTCCTAATTTCCTCAAGGCATTTCTGCCCCATCCATCACCATATTTTATATAGGATACACTGCCTTCCCTTGCTTGCTCTTCCCCAAGTTTTTCCTATTTCATGGTTGTGAGTGAAACAGGATCAGTTGCTATTGCTGTTGCTTCACAGCCTCCTTTGGGTGATCTGGAACAACTCATTCCTGGTCATAGGGAACTTAGGAAGTCCCATCTTCACAAATGACTGAGAAAAGGCCATTGAAAAATAGATATTTGGGTGTTTATAGACGGCTGTAAATTTCAAAGGCACAGAGGAACATCTGACTATCATTAGAGTTAGTGTATAGTGAGATATTTAAAAACATCAATATAAATCTGCATCCTTAGGTGCTCATACCGGTAAATATCTTGTGCTATACATGAAACAAAGTGCACCATCTAAAGTCCAGTTTCACATGAATCTCCGTAACACAGAAAGTGAGTAGTCAGAATAGATTTAGGAGAGAGGACTTAAAGATATAATGTTTCAGAGTTGCAGGGCAGAGTGTGACAAGTGAGCCCTCATTTTCAATACATAATAAACACACATTTCTGCAATGCAACAGAAGAAAATTAGCTCTCAGTTATAATTTTCACAAACTAGAAGCAGTTTTATATTTTATTGCTATAAAGTACTACATTAGTTTCAGCATCTGTTAATGAATTTAAATAATCACAAAGCATTTTTATCTACCGCATTCATTTTTAATAGCGAGTACTTTTGAAAGAAAAATAAAAGCATATGTTAAATGCTCATAAATCTCAGATATTTAAACCATGCTGCATTACACAACTGTGTTAAGTTGATTGACAGAATACAGCCTTAAAAACATTAGGTGTACCATAACTACATATGTAATTTACAATATTAAAATTATATAGCAGTCACAGGTAGAAATCGACATTACAATGCAGAGAGGCCCCAATTTTGCCTGAAGTCTTCACTCATTTATAGGTTTGAACACAAGTGTCCTTCTGGGGGTGGAAATCTTTCATGCTTGATTTCTGCTGAAGATCTGGAAGTGAGAAAGCAGGCAGTACATGTACTTATTAAAGGATACTTTGCATTCTATACCATTTAGTAAGTGAACAGCATCATCCTTTATTAGTTCTAACTCCTAAAACTAGCATGAGCAATTCGTTTCTATACTAGGTGAGTCTAAAATTTGTATTTAGCATTGAGGAGGTTAATGCATTAAATTCGGTGAGAAGTTACAGTATTTTGAGGTAGCCAAGTCTGTCTCCCTGATATCCCTGTATAATAGGGTGATTCCACTTTTTGACCCAGTAGAGGCTGTAGTCAAGAGGAATGATGGGGTTCATCCTCACCATGTACATGGCAGGTGCCTCTGAAGCCCGGTTCTGGATCATCCATCCTCCAGGGACCGACTGTTGCAAGACTTTAAGGAAGGGGATGTCTCAGAAGACGAAGCAAGGGAGGACAGCATTTGGCGCTAATGATGTTCAGGCTGCCATGTCAGGAAGATCTATAGAACAGCTAAATTCATCTGGAAGTTCCAGTACAGCCTCAGCACGATACCTTTTGTAAGGAGCCTTACCTACAGTCCTTGATAACTTCGTCTGAAGTATCACCCTCAGTTTTACAAGAGCTTGTCATCAGCTACCTATCGGAGAAAAAACACATTAAAACACATTCTGGGGATAAAACACACTTTCAGGCATACAACAGACACATCTGAATAAGAAAAACCTAAAATGCATGCCACCAGAAAGAGGATATTGCTAGAACCAGAGACAATCGTGGTGCCCAATGGACACAGTTACAAGGAGATAATAGTTCCTCTCCATCAGCTGAAAGAGATTCAATGAAGCCCTGTGTTTTGGTTTGGCCTGGATAAATGCCAGGTGCTCACCAAAACCACTCTATCACTTCCCCTCCTCAACTGGACAGTGGAGAGAAAATATGATGAAAGGCTTGAGGGTCGAGATAAGGACAGGGAGAGATCACTCAGCACTTACTGTCATGGATAAAACAGACCGAACTTGGGGAGAAAAGGGAGTTTAATTCATCACCAATCAAATCAGATTAGGATAGTGAGAAATAAATCCATATCTTAAAATAGCTTCGCCACACCCCATCCTTCTTCCTGGGTTCAGCTTCAATCCCGTTTCTCTACCTCCTCCTCCTGAGCGGTGCAGGGGGACAGGCAACGGGGATTATGGTCAGTTCATCACACATTGCCTCTGCTGCTCCTTGTCCCTCAGGGAGAGGACTCCTCACACTCTTCCCCTGCTCCAGCGTGAAGTTTCCTCTCACAGGAGATAGTTCTCCACAAACTTCTCCAACTTGAGTCCTTCCGATGGGCTGCAGCTCTTCATAAACTGCTCCAAAGTGGGTCCTTCCCATGGGGTGCAACTCTTCATGACATGTCCCAGCGTGGGTCCCTTCCACGGGGTGCAGTCCTTCAGGATCAGGCTGCTCCAGCATGGGTGCCCCCCAGAGTCACAAGCCCTCTCAGCAAACCTGCTCCAGCATCGGCTCCTCTCTTGACGGGTCCGCAGGTCTTGGCAGGAGCTTGCTCCACCACGGGGCTCCCCATGGGGTCACAGCTTCCTTCAGACATCCACCTGCTCCGGTATGGGGTCCCTTCCACAGGCTACAGGTGGATATCTGCTCCGCCGTGGACTTCCATGGGCTGCAGGGGAACAACCTGCCTCACCATGGTCTTCATCACGAGTTGTAAGGGAAGGCTCTCTGCTCTGACATTTCAGGCACCTCCTCCCCCCCATCCTTTTTTACTGACCTTGGTGTCTGCGGAGTTTCTTCCCTCATATTGTCTCACTCCTCTTTCTACACTGCCATTTCTCCTGCAGAGTTTTTTCTTCCCTTTCTTAAATACGTTATCACAGATGTGCTGCCAACCATCATTGATTGGCTTGGCCTTGGGCAGTGGTGGGTCTGTCTTAGAGCCAGCTGGCATTGGCTTTTATCAGACACAGGGGAAGCTTCTCGCAGCTTCTCACAGAAGCCACCAATATAGCCCCACCACCACCAAAACCTTGCCACGCAAACCCATAACACCCTAGAACCAATGTAGTGTTGTCACACTATTGATTACAGAGAAGCCCATACTGGTACCTCTTCTCAGGGCATATTGACTTGAGCACAGCATTGTCTTAATGTGGCTGTATGGCTTGCTGACAAGAATTTCTTGAGAGAAGGTCAGATAGAAAAACAGGCAGAACAGGCATATATCTGCAGGTACTTGGCCATATAAGGACACTCCTGCATTCCCTCCTTACGAAGCATCTCTCCCTGAGCTTCACTTTACTCATTTTCATAATTTAAGCCTATCTAAGTGTAATTAAAAAGTCCAAATTAATGAGTAGTAACAAACAATGTGCAATTTTTCTTTTACTGAGCAGCATTACAGTACTGTACATAATAAACAGAAGAGGCAGGCAGTGAAATATGATGCTAGACTAAGAAGAAATCAGAGAGTTCACTGCGGTAATATGTCATTGGTAGTAATTGTGCCATAAAGTGAAAGTTTTTATTTTCAGTCTGATTCTTTTATTAAAATAAATCCTGTTGAGGGAACTTACCTACAACCGTTATTTTTCTACATATACAGCAAATCTTTCTAATTATCCAGTTAGTCCTGGGAAAACTGACTAACAGTGAAATGCAATGCTATGTTTGTAAAAGCAAAAATTTATATTCTTTTTCTAAAAGATAAGTCATTACTGACATTTTAATTATGTAATTCCTCCTTAGACTTCGAATTTCAATGTTGTTTCTATGTTTCACAAATAAATTGTTATGATACTTCTGAAAACAATTTGATAGTGTATGTACTCAGTGATCACACTAAAAAGGTCTGCAAATTCTGAGGAAAGTGCTAATACATGAACCTCTGCATAAAACAGGTATGCAAATAATAAGAAAATTGCATGTCTGGATAACTCTGACAAAATATAAATTTTGACTGTGCATAAATTGTTCCCCACAGGGAAGGTCAGGAATAGTTTTTTCATTTAGAAACCGAGAGGAGGTATCTGGTGCTGTGCAGGTGGTTTTGCTAAAAGCCTTAAAATAGACAATGAAGTCTTCAGGCTCTGGGTGCCAGATTCTTTCCATGAAGAGAGCAAACTCTTTCCTAGCCGGAAAACACAAAAGGAGATTCTGTGAGAGCAATATTCTCCAGGGACAATAACAAGGCACTTCTGAGCCTGGGTAGTAATTAATAAACCTCCCTATCTACTGCTGCAGTGTGAAGTTTCCTTGCTTGCATGTTACTGAATGGTCTGGATCAGCAAATCCCACTGAACCTAGGGGCTCCAAACTGTCTTTAGTATGGCCTTTCAAAACACTGAAATTATTAATTTCTATTTGCTTGAAGTAATGGCAAGTACAAACCAGCATTTGATTTTTATTTTTTTAAGAAAAAACAAAAAAGGGAAAATCTCTGGAACTTTGAAATCTACATGATGGGCAGAAAAAAAGAGAAAAGAACAAGGCAGAAAAGACAGCCTTCATGTCCCCTTACTCACCTACTCATAAAAACAAAATGCTGCTCTGAAGCATTAAATCACTGTTTTCAGAATATTTTCTCTTGCCTTTTGTTTCCCACATAGATGTATTCCTTTATTCTATCTAATAAACAACTCATTTTTTATTCAAGAAAATAACGTTACCATTTTCTTTACCTTCTGTAGTATCCCTCTTTCCTTTTGTTTTGAACTCACTCAATTACTGCAGAATAGTTTATATATGTTTTTAAAAACACATATAAACCTTAAAAGTTTCAAGGTCCTTATATACATATCTTAAAAGTTTTGACTTATTAGACTGCTCAGATATGTGCAGGACGAGACAACAGCTGTTCAGTGTCTCCCAAAGTGTGCTCTTTCCTTCTAAGCTTCACTTCCTTTTCCAACATCTTCTAAACAAAAACAAGCTTAAGGAATGAGTAGCCAGTGCAGTTGGAAACCAGGAGCAGAAACAGGCCAAGGCAGATAACAATGTAAGTCACACAGCACACAGGGTGATGAGGGCAAACCTCTACTGCAGGTGCTGGCAAAGTCCCCACAATTCTAAAGCTAACTCAGTCTCCAAACATTCATTGCCTGTATTAGACACTGTTCGGGGCAGAGATTTGTATAACACTTTTCCCAGCTTTGCATACTGTTATGAATAAATACATCCTGATCTTTTGCTGAGCTACTTGTATATACTCAGCTGGAGTTTGATTCATGCTTCTGTGCACTTCCTATTAATCATAACTGAATTAAAACCTGAAATGAATGTATGTGATATATCATCATTGGCATTCAAGTGTATTCATATTGCATTGGATTGTAAAGAGTGATGTTTATAGCTATGCCTTTAATTTACTTAACACCTTAACTCATGCTGTAAAGATGTGAGCCAAAGTCTTAGCAAAGTCAGAGGCTTCACATGTGAGATTATGTTCCTCTCCATCTTCCTTTTCATTTCTCCAAAGTTCAATCTGGAGAAGAAGAATATGATTCAATCAGGCCAAGTAGGAATCAAGGGGAAGATTTTCTGACTAATCTTGCCAGTCAGTGAAAAGTAACGGCTTAAATATTCTCAAAAATTGTTCTCTGGGTCAAAGAAAAGGATCTTGGTATTACATAGTCAGGATTTGTCTTTCACCATGCTGGAAGTCATCCACTGAATGTGGAAGGTAAGGTCAGAAAGGAAGGTTAAACACATACTTACTTCTAAATATATATGATGAAGAATTCACAGGCCAACTTCTTTAACTGTTTAAGATGGTTGCTTAGGAAATCAGTGATGACTCACTCCAACATCATCAAGTCTGAGTCCGTTTTGAAAATCGAAGCAATAGCTAGCAGGATGTATAGTTTTCAGCATTTCCACAGACCACAACATAATATTTCATATTTTGTAGACAAACTGTTGCTATTTGTATATGTATAATTAATGAACTGTGAACTTTGACATTATGTTAAAAAGCACATAACTATCCATCTGCACCAAACTACATTGCTATAAATGTGGGCTATACTGAGGAAGATCCTCTTGTTTAACATCGGTATAACTGACAGAAGGCTATGAGCTTTGAAATTAGGAAGCTATTGTTCTTGTTATATTTTTTTTGGAAGACTGATTTAGTTTTAGATTGCAACACTTCATTCAACTACTTAACAGAAACTGACTTCAATGAACATATGGAATAAGAAAACAACCTTTCTCAGACTGACTCACTTACCAGTGTGTTTAATCCAAAACAAGAACACTTTTTTTCACAATAAATATAACATTTCTCAGGACTTACTGAAGGAAAGTCATCTCCATTTCTTTCTTCATGATCTCCAAGTTTGGAATTTCAGTGGGCAGATAATCTCATTGTACAATCTATAATACTGTGGTTTAAGGATTTAATTCCTGGTATGTTGCAATATTTTTATGTCCAGAGAATATTGCCATCAAATGGCCAGAAGTAGTTCTGAAGACTCGTAAATCTAAACACAGTACATTACTTTGTTTCTGTAGTTGTTTCTGTGAGCTTTTGTTGTTAGCATTTTAGCTCCTGCTGTGTGCAGTTGACAGCTTCATACCAAACTATAGGATACTTAGATGACACCATCCAGTCTTCTGAAATGGGAGTCACGCCACTAAAGGCCTGTCCTCAATGATAACCATTCTTTGTGCACAGGAAATCTCTCTTGGTTTCTGTGGCTTCTCCATCCGTCTTCTTGTCATTGCTGAATGGAGGGTGAGGTGTCTGAAGCATCATCAGTGCGGAGACAGCTGAGGCCCCTGGCATCTACCTGTGGCCATCCTTTGGTGCAGATGAATGGGCCTTCTGTGGGGAGCTGATGGCTGAAGGTTGACTTTAAGAAATGTAAGAAGAAAGTTTTCCTTTTATAAATAATCTTGTGATTCTAGGACTCACCAAAGAGTAGTTAAATTGTTTATCTAGGCTGACGTGGGCTTGTAGGGGCTGTCCATGCAGCAATATATGCTGAGGGCCACCCATATGGAAAGCAGCTGGACAGAAAACACCCTGAAGCTGCTGGTGGACACCAGGTTGAACATGAGCCAGCAATATGCCCTTATGCAAAGGCGGCTAGTGGTATTCTGGGCTGCATTAGGCAAAGTATTGCCAGCAGGTTAAGGGAGGTGGATCCTTTCCTTCTACTTATGCCTGATGAGGCCACACCTAGAGTACCTTGTCCAGTTCTGGGCTCCCTGGCACAAGAGAGAAGTGAACTTACCGGAGAGAGTCCAGAGAAGGGCCATAAAGATGATGAAGGAACTGGGGAATCTCTGCTACAAGGAAAGGCTGAGGAAGCTGGGACTGCTCAACCTAGAGAAGTGGTGGCTCAGAGGGGATCTTGTCAGTGTGTAATACATACCTGAAGGGAGGGTGCAATGAAGGGTGACAAGATCAAAGGCAATGGGCACAAGCTGAAACACAGGAGGTTCCTCCTGTGCATCAGGAAACATTTTATTACTGTGAGGAGGACTGAGCACTGACACAAGTTGCGCAGAGAGATGGTGGAGTCTCCATCCCTGGAGATATTCAAAAGCTGTCCAGACAAGCTCCTGGTCAACCAGCTCTAGGTGGCCGCGCTTTAGCAGGCAGATGGGACCAGATAGGTCCAGAGGTCCCTTCCAACCTCATCCATCCTGTGATTCTGTGATTCTGTACAGCAAAGAGTGGTGTCAGAGAAAAACACCTCTGGGCAGGGCCCTGAGTCCCCATCCCGTGGACCTACCTGGCCATCCTGGGGCTGTGTCTGATCATGTGTCCCCTCACCAGGACTGATCTTGACTGTCACCCACAGGCTGACATCCCAGCCGAGCCTCAGCCTGTCCCTGCCTTTGGGAAGTTTCCTGAAGCTCAGGGCTGGGGCTGCTGCCGCTGCTGCCTCCAGCTGCCCTGCTCCTGGCTGGGGTGGTGGGATCGGCCCTGACTGCCAGGCCCAGCCCTGTCCGCTGGATGGTCCCCTGAGAGTTAGCAGCTCACCACAGAGAATCAAAAACTGTGCCTCAAAGTGTGTAATCCTCTGCTATATAAATAACAGATTTATTCTCAGAGAACATGCTGGTAAATGGCAGCAAGCTGTTTCCACCCCTTCTACATGCAAATGTGGATAGGACAGAATTTAGATTTTGACAAACTAATATGTCCTTGAAGACTTACAGAAAGCTAAGAGAGGCCTCAAACTTTTCTTCAGCTCAAATTGCATCTGTACTTTTGTGTTCCGAGTGATAAATGTTTGTTTCTAAAGCCGAGTGCACCAAATCACTTTGACTGTCCTGCACTTCCTCGTGCTTGCTCATCCACCAAAGGGAAAAATACCGTGAGTAAAACTCCGTACCTGTGAATAAGATTTTTCTGTTCAGGTGTGAAATAGTTATGGAAAAGAGAAAGTAGATGAATCACAGTACATGTAGTTGATGTTTGAAAATTTGAAATTCTCTCTGAAACCGTACCATAGCAGGCAAGTTCCATGGAGAAGATGTGGATGATGAGTATTTTCTCAGCTAAAGTATACGGCTGAATTAAAGTAAGATATGATGATCTTGACCGTGTTAGTAATTCTATCTGAACGTCATTACTCCTTTTTTGCATTTTAATGAAACAGTAAACTCTGTATTTGCTACAAATTTGTACAGTTCATAGCACAATATATGATACAAACCACAGAAGGTGGCTCTGGATGCTAGAGCAAAGACAATAGAATAGAATAGAATAGAATAGAATAGAATAGAATAGAATAGAATAGAATAGAATAGACCAAAACATATGTTTGCTGTAAAAATAGAGTAAGCAGAACCTGGATTTAAGTTTGCCTCTTCAACATTTCTTACTCTTTCAAGACAGTACAATTTTGTATATTGTCATGGCTAATAACTATCAATATATAAATTAATGCAAATGTTATGTTTTAACCTTGATGAACTTACTGCACTAAATTCTGCAGCTAGAGGAGTTCCCTTTGGGGAGATGGGAATGAGATTTGAACTTAAGTAGTGAAGTTTCAATTAAACAACTTCATGTGTGCTTGCAAAATCACATGCTTTTGTCCTTCATGCAGATTGAACTTTTGTCAGCCAAGTCCGACAAAAGAGATAACTATCCTATTCATACTGCAGCATTTCCTTCAGCAGCAGTATTAAGTTGAAGCTTACTCCAGCCCCTGATGTTCACCAAATTGGTAGAATGTTAAAAGCTTTGAAGCATTTAAAGTGTCATTAAAGCTGGACAATAGGTTCAGGCGTTATGAATGTGGGTGGATGGATGGATGGATGGATGAACATGCAACAGTAGGATTACATAGGCCATATTTTTACAGGAAATCAAAAAGAAATCGCTAATTTCAGGCTCTTATGAATGAGACACCAAGCATCTTTTGAAAGTAGAGTATCTGTTTAGTAATATACTTCAGTGTTTCTGTAATAGTACTAAGGAGTCATATCTACAGGCATTATTCTAGATGTAGTCTCACTGATGTCAGAAACAGAAGGTCTGTCGTTTTGCTGGCCTGTAATGATGCCTCTGATTATGAATGTATTTTCCCAAATTGTATAGTTTTCAGTGAAGCAGTGTAGTGTTGCAAAAATATCTCAGGTTTTGTTTTTTCTAATGCCCTACAAATTGCATCAATATTTCTGCCTCAATTTTTTTTTATACTCTATAGATGAATTTAACATAAGAGTTTTCCTAAGCATATGAAGTCCTGTTTTTTATAGCCTGAATCTCATTTTAGTGTTGCTCACAATGCTAATCATCAAAAAAACCCTCTGCGTATGAAGCAGAAAGAACATGGGATAAAATGTTAGCTATAACTGGACAGAGCACATGTTGTTTTATAAAAAATCAAAGTAGTTTTTCAAGTGAAATTCTGTGTAGCTGTGACTATACCAGCTTTATTAAAGTGTAGTTATATAACATCTCTTTTGTTCCTTTAATCTGGTATTACTCAGCTTTATCTCTGTTTCAGGTTCAGAAGCATTTATAGGGTACACTTAAATGGCTGTGCTACCCTTGTGGAAAAAGTGACATTAATGTGTAGAGACCCATAGCAGACAACAAATAAGTAAATTATGAGGCAAGTTACTATATTGTTTAGTTGAGAAGGAAGGTTAGCTGCAGTGTCCCAACTGGAGAAACTTTCTGGACACATAATTTTTTGTAGCAATGAAAATAGGTTTCAGTCTCTTCAATGTTCTTTATTCATCATAGGGAATATGCAGATCAAGAGAGGAGCTCACTGTACCTTTCCAGTGCCTTTTACATGTACCACTTGCTTTTGGATAATTGGCAGCTGTAGCTGCCTCTAAGACTCTAGATAAGTGTTGATATATTTTTCATGGGAAGCCTGGGAATTAAGGGATCTCTGCTCCTTCACTCTTTCTACGTCACATATATGATTGAGATAGTTTTTCTTTTATTTAGGTGATTAAAGGCTGTCTAAACGTTGACTTTTCTTGAAGACAGGTTTTATTGTGCCATCAAAGTTCCACATTGATACAAATACCATGTGTAATCCAAGGATATCTAAGGATACTCTCTTTTTTTTTTTTTTTCTCTTTTGTCCTGTGTGTCTACGGTTCATCACTGAGAATTTTCCAAAGGGGAAGGAGAAACTTGAGTCTTGCCTTTTCAACTTTGTGACTACCCTTATTCTTATGGAAGAAAGCCATTTTCTTTGGAAGGTATGCTACGCTGGAAAAGTACAGAACTAAACAGTGACATAGAAAATAATTTATCCTGTAGCTCTACGTGTGTCCTTGAAACTGTTTGCCACAAAAACAAAGCAATGCTTTAAGTCCATACCAACTGAATTAAGACATCTCATAGGAGCACTGAGGAAAGAAAATTTACTGTAATTGAAATGAACTCCCATATAAAATTGTTGAAAGCTGTGTGAAGTGTTTCTGAATGTTTTATTTTTGAAGAGAAAACTTATTGACTTGTACCTGGCTTTAAACACCCTCCCCTCACTTCGACCTCTTAGCAGAATGAATTCACTAAATGAAACAATAGTGAGTGTTCACACAGCTACTATAGCAGAAAAAAAAAGTTGGAAATCCCCAAATTTTATGTGTTTTTTCATGTATTTGTATGAGATTTTGTATTTTAACCAGTCGTGCATTATTCATTATTTCCTATATCCTATTATTATCTCATTAAAATTTTCAGTCATCATATTAGGGAGTAGGAACAACAAATAAAACATGCACCTGGGAATCAGAATTCATGTCTGACATTAATGAATAATGAAGGAAGAAGGCACTCTAAAAATCACTAAAGCCAGTTAAAGAACATTTGTAAAATTATTGCCTTTGTTGTCTGAAAGTCTCGCTTTCATCAAACTAGAATTAGGGTTTAAAAATCTGATAACCAGAAGGAAAGGATGTATCTAATACATACAACTCCACATTGCACAGAATATAAATAATGTAATACTACAATGCATTATTCATAAAAACATGTAAAATGTTCTGAAATTACTCTGGGAATTCTATCACTTATTTTTAGTGTGGTCTGTCCCTTCTGAACCTTCACATCAGCCTATCTCACACCCCTGCAGGGGCAATATTGCTCATTAAAATAGCCTGGTATTTGTATGTTCCTCAGATTTAATTGTTTAGTAATTATACTCTTTGGTGAGGGTAAAAGGAAATGCAGTTAGCTCAATACCTCACGCAGTATATGCCAATACTTTCTGCAACTGTACAATAAAACAAAAGCACTGAAAAAATGTTCCTAACCTATTCCTAGAACTCAGAATATTTACCAACTACTCAATTAAATACTCCTAGCTGAAAGATCTTTCAGTGAAAACTTTAACAACTTTTTCTGTTTTTAAAACCTAAAGGCAAGACCAGCAATTGAAGTCAGATGTACAACAGACAACTATCGACTAAAGATAAAACTTTGTCTCACGTAAGAAACCTCATGAACTGAATATCTGCAAAATTGGTCAAGAAACTGATTTCCTGCATGAATTTATTTTGAATGTATTAAAATATCTCCTTGCAATATTTAAATTTATGGAGTGGCTGCAAAGGTTTGCAAGACAAGATTGTGCTTGTTAGAGTTGCTCGGACATTTCACCTGGGCACACAGATGATCTCTATGCAAGCTTAACTGTCTACCTACACGAAGCACATTAAAACCAAGGCTCTGGTTTGCTTCTGTTCTTTCAACAGACATATCTGCAGACTGGTTCAGCTTCTGTATCTACAGCTAGTAAAACACCAGTTAGTGATTCATATATTTATGGGAGACTTCAACAACCTGATATCTGTTGGCAGGACAACACAGCAGGGCATAAGCAGTCCAGGAGTTTCCTGGACAGTGTTGATGACAACTTTGTTCTCCAAGTGAAGGAGGAGCCCATGAGGAGAGGCACTATGCTGGACCTTGTTCACACCAACAAGGAGGGGCTGGTGGGGAATATGAAGATCAAGGGTGGCCTTGGCTGCAACGCCCATGAAATGGCAGAGTTCAAGATACTTAGGCAGCAAGCAGGGTGCACAGCAAGCTCACTATCCTGGACTTCTGGAGACCAGACTTCCTTCTGTCTTCTGGAGGTAGACTTGGCTACAGTGACCATAAAATGGTTGAGTTCTGGATCCTGCATGGAGAAATCAGGGTGATAAGTAGGATCAAAACCTTGGACACCAGGAGGGCTAACTTTGGCCTCTTCAAGGAGCTACTGGGAGGAATCCCATGGGCCAAGGCTCTCGAAGGCAGGGGGGTCCAAAAGTGCTGGTTGCTGTTTAAACATCACTTCCTTCATGCTCAGGAGCAATGCATCCCCCTGAGAAAGAAATCAAGCAAAGGAGGTAGGAGACCAGCATGGATGAGTAAGGAGCCTCCAGCGGAGCTCAGGTGGAAGAGAAAGGTCCATGGAATGTGGAAAGAGGGACAGGCCACTTGGGAAGAGCATGCAGGGATGCAATGAGGAAGGCCAAGACCTACCTAGAATTGAATCTGGCAAGGGATGTCAAAAACAACAAGAAGGGCTTCTTCAACTATGTCAGCAGCAAAAGGAAGGCTAGAAACAATGTGAGGCACCTGCTGAATGAGGTGGGTGTCCTGGTGACGGAGGATGAGGAGAAGGCAGAGCTACTGAATGCCTTCTTTGCTTCAGTCTTCAGTGCCAAGGCAGGCCCTCAGGAATCCCAGGCCCTGGAGGTAAGAGAAGAAGCCTACAGAGAGGATGACTTTCCCTTGGTCGAGGACGACTGCGTGAGGGATCGCTTAAGCAATCTGGACGTCCACAAATCCATGGGCCCCTATGGAATGCACCCACGAGTGCTGAGGGAGCTGGCGGATGTCATTGCTGAGCCACACTCCATCATCTTTGAGAGGTCCTGCAGGACAGGAGAGGTGCCCGAGGACTGGAGAAAGGCCAATGTCACTCCAATCTTCAAAAAGGGCAAGAAGGAGGACCCAGGGAACTACAGGCCGGTCAGCCTCACCTCCATCCCAGGAAATATAATGCAGCAGCTTATCCTGGAGGTCATCAACGAACAAGTGGAGGAAAAGAAGGTTATCAGGAGTAGTCAGCATGGATTCACCAAGGGGAAATCATGCCTGACCAATCTAATAGCTTTCTAAAATGGCATGACTGGCTGGGTAGATGAGGGTACAGCCGTGGCTGTTGTCTACCTCGACTTCAGCAAGGCTTTCAACACTGTCTCCCATAGTATCCTCCTAGGGAAGCCGAGGAAGTGTGGGCTGGATGAGTGGTCAATGAGGTGGATTGAGAACTGGCTGAATGGCAGAGCTCAGAGTGTTTTCATCAGCGGCGCTGAGTCTAGTTGGAGGCCGGTAACTAGTGGTGTCCCCCAGGGGTCAGTACCGGGCCCATTCTTGTTCAGCTTCTTCATCAACGACCTGGATGAAGAGTTAGAGTGTACCCTCAGCAAGTTTGCTGATGACACCAAAACTTGGAGGAGCAGTAGGTACACGAGAAGGCTGTGCTGCCATTCAGCGTGACCTGGATAGGCTGGAGAGTTGGGCAGAGAGGAACCTGATGAGGTTCAACAAGGCCAAATGCAGCGTCCTGCACCTGGGGAGGAACAACCCCATGCATCAGTACAGGCTTGGGGTGGACCTGCTGGAGAGCAGCTCTGTGGAGAGGGACCTGGGTGTCCTGGTGGACGACAGCTTAACCATGAGCCAGCACTGTGCCCTGGCTGCCAAGAAAGCTAATGGGATCCTGGGATGCATTAGGAGAAGTGTGGCCAGTAGGTCGAGGGAGTTTCTCCTTCCCCTCTACACCGCCCTGGTGAGGCCCCATCTGGAGTACTGTGTCCAGTTCTGGGCTCCCCAGTTCAAGAAAGATGAGGAGCTACTGGAGAGAGTCCAGCAGAGGGCTACCAGGATGGTGAGGGGACTGGAGCATCTCTCGTATGAGGAGAGGCTGAGGGAGCTGGGCTTGTTCAGCCTGAAGAAAAGGCTGAGAGGGGACCTAATATATACTTACAAATATCTGAAGGACGGGTGTCAGGAGGATGGGGCCAAGCTCTTTTCAGTAGTGCCCAGCGACAGGACGAGGGGCAATGGGCACAAACTGAAGCACAGGAAGTTCCGTCCGAACATGAGGAAGAACTTCTTCCCTCTGAGGGTGACGGAGCCCTGGAACAGGCTGCCCAGGGAGGTAGTGGAGTCTCCTTCTCTGGAGATATTCAAGACCCGCCTGGACAAGGTCCTGTGCAGCCTGCTGTAGGTGACCCTGCTTTGGCAGGGGCGTTGGACTAGATGACCCACAGAGGTCACTTACAACCCCTACTATTCTGTGATTCTATGATTCTGTGATCCCTCTCTCTAGAAATCTGAAGATGGAAAATAAACCTCTTTGTTAATATTTCCCCTTTCTCTGATTTAGGAAAATCTTCTAAGATTTCGGCAGGTAGCCTGAAAACCCGTGCTAATGTCCCAGGCTTAGGCGTGTGATCTTTCCCGGGCTCCAGAGCTAGCATCCGAGCTGCAGCACACGCCACCTCTCGTTCAGCTTTCATGGCTTTTAAGGTCTCTAATACAGTTCGCCAGAGCTCGTGGACGGCTTTTATCTCCTTTTCTTCCTTTTCCTCCCACATTATTGTCCTTTCCCACATTGTCTCTCCTAACTCTTGCCATTCCGAGATGGAAAACAGTAGCGGGGTATCTGCAAAGTGACCTCATCGCTGCCCCAGTTTAATCAACTTCATGAGTTGCTTTGCCGTTGCGTCTATTCCTCTCTTAGAGAGCATACTGAAGAGCAACTTTGCCGCAGCCTCTATCTCCATGCTTGCGACCACGGCCTCCATGTTCAATTTTAGCTGCACCAGGCAGCGCCAGTGGGGCTCGTTTAACTCCTGGGAGGTGGCCATCTGTGTCTGCCCTGCGACTCTGCACCCAGGCAGGACCCTTCCAGCCATTGTTCCCATGACCCCCCTCTAGCTGCTCACCGCAGTCTCAGGGATTCCTGCAGGGAAAACGTCCATCCTCTGCTACCAAATGTTGGCGTGTGTTACAGATCCGTTGTAACGATGTCACCCCTATATGAGTATTGATCATTCAAACTTTGTTAGTCAGCAAAACAAGGTTTATATAGCAAAGCAATTACAGCATCTGATTGGTTAGACCCCTAACCATATATAGGCAAAACTACTGCAACTCGTTGTGATTAGAGCACAGCTGTATCTCGATGCGGAAGCAGTGCTGTGGCAGGAAACGACAGCGTGGCAGGAAGTGACAGTACGGGAAGTGACAGTGCGGCAGGAAACGGCGATGTGACGGTCCCCCTGCTCCAGTGTCCCGAGCTTGTCACTCTACCTTCCCAACAGGGTTCCGTGTTCGCCGCTCTCAAGGCTCACCTCCGGATCAGAACGTGGTTGCTCAACTGCACCAAGCTATGTCCCCTCTCATCCAGCCAGGACTCCACAGTTGAAGAAGGCCTTCTTGTAGTTTTTGACATCCCTTGCCAAAGGGATCAGCTGAGGATCAGCTGCCTCAGAAGGAGGAAAGAGGAAAATAGTTCACAGTACTCCATTTTGGTACTTTGCCTTTCCTGTGACATTGTTGGTTGAGTGATGCTAGGCTTAAAACATTGAGTGGACTTCTGTAACTCCTTAGAGGTGGCACTTAGAAACATCATGGCATTGAGGCAAGTGTAATTACGTATTTTTCAAATGATACACATTCTTTTACAGGGTCTCAGGCTTACAGAGAATTTGTCCCATGTAAAAAGATGCCAGTCCATGTCAGATCCTCTGTGGGTGTGTAAGCAGAAAGCTGCATGAAACCTGGAGCATAAGGTCATGTGCGACCTACATGGGAATCTACACCAGAGCCTGGCTCTTTCAGGAACAAAGCATTGGTCTCTTGTGCCTCGGCGTCTTCCTTGATGTCAAGTCAGGACAGCAATTTTTTTGGCAGCATCGCATCCTACACCTTAATCTTTCTCTCTGCCAGTCAGTGAGAGGGAATGTAAGCCGCAGAACCAGTACATTTTCACAATAGGGGCATGACTCAAAGTTATGGACTTTTCAAAGTCCTATAGCGCATGACTTCGCAAATGGCCTGGCACTTTTGGCAGTTTTGTTCACACAGTTCTGTGGACTCCAGATATAAACATTGGTCTACTTTTTACATTTATTTTGGAAAAGGCAAAGTGAAAATCCAAGATCAGATGCAGAATCAAATCCACCTACTTAAAATAGAGGTATTTGCTTAGGAAAAGTGATTTGTATTTGTGTGTGATAATGAGTTTCAGCAGACACCCACTGATGAATTATTGTTATTTTGTCTAGTCCTTCAAAGTGTATGTGGGAGAAATTGACAATACTTTCAGTGGGAAAAAAAAAAAAGATATGTTGTTTAAAATGTGACAGATTTTGGAAACAACAGCAATTGTTCTCTGGGGAATGGCAGGATTATGAATCTCTGCAAGTGTCAATACTGTTTCCATCACTTACAACAGTCATTCCAATATTTTTGTGGCAGCATCTCTTAACATTGCTAATCTATTAACATCTCAGAGTAAGTGTGGCTAGAAATAGTTACACAGGGTTAGATTCTTACACCTGGCCTATACATAGGTGTATATTCAGATGAGAGACAAAAGAAAATTTGCCCTTTGTTTTAGGTGGTGTGGTCCAGGTTCCCTGTTCAGGCATGTTTGCTGCTGAATCCAGATACAAGAGAAGGAAAACTCCTGAAAGGGTGAAGGCAAAGAGTTTTATACCAGAGCCCTTTCTGCAGAGTCACTTAAAGAGACGAAAGCTCAAGATTTTGCATTAAAGAAGCATCTTTACATTACATTACTTTACCTGTCTACATCCTAGAAGCATCTTTAGCTTGTAACCTTATGGGAAAATTTAACTGGAAGCTGTGTTCCTGATCCAGATGCCAGCTGGTGTCTGAACAGGGGGAAACAGCTTGCTCCCTCCCACTGTGTCCTCTGTGACACTACTGGTTATAGTGAGTTGTGTGGGATAACAACTGCTGCTGGGGTCTCTTAGTGACAGCCAGACTGAGTCAGAGCTGGCAGGGACCCATGGTCATTTTTCCATCTTCAGCATCTTGTTGTCTTTCACTAGAATCGACTCTCGAAATATATATTTAAGTGGTGTCAAGCCTGGTCTATAATACCAGAAGAATATAACATTTTTAATCTAGTGATAACTGTAAATGTAACAAATGTAACATGTAGGGGATGTTATCACTTCAGGTGGTCAGAAACAAGTCTTGGTTCTTTGTGTATAATTCCGACGGTTGCAAGACAAGGGACTCCTGAATAATCCCTTTAGGTGCCTGGGCCTTGGGAGAACAGGTATGCAAACTACAGAGATAAGGAGGCTGCAAGATAATCTGAAGACCCCTGCCGAGAGACGCCAAACAAACATGTGCGACGGACATTACCATATATTAATCAATTCTCAGAAAAACCATTACTATGATAAACATTTCTTGGAAATGTAATTAATATGTATGTTAACATAGCATAAATACCTAGTAACTGTGTCTCTTCGGTGCACACATTTGGAGGAGAGATCCCCCATGTGCCCGGCGCCACAATAAAGAATACCTGCTTAATAGTCTGCCGACTATTGAGTCTTCAATTCCGGCTTTTCACGGCATCATTTCTGGCACCCAAGATGAGACCCGCTCTGCTCAGCTGCAGGACCCGCTGAGAACAGGACTCCCTAGGGTACCCCCGGGATTTCCCGGAGGGGCTCCTTGCCTCACTCGGATCATTGCGGGAGCAGACAAGGACCATCTAAATGAGTAAAGGTATTCTTTTTTTTCCTTTCTTTCTCTGTTTTGGTATGTGAGACCGGTCATTTGGAGAGTTCTCATAAGTCGTAGGAGACGTCCTATGCTGAGCGCTGTACACCAGGCTACTAGTGCCTGAGGGTGTACGTTTGGTACGTTGGTGCAAGCACGGGTTGTGCTTTGCACTTCTGTAATAACGTGCTTTTGGTATTGGTGCGTTGGTGCAGGCACAGGTTGTGATTTGCACTTCTGTAATAACGTGCTTTTGGTAATTGTGCGTTGGTACAGGCACGGGTTAAGCTTTATACTTCTGTAATAACGTACATTCGGTATGGTACGCTTAGGAAACCCGCTTAAGTTGTACTTCTGGCGATACGGATTTGTTGGTATTGAACTCGGATATCGGATATCTCGGATACTGGCTTGTTAACATACCCATCAGGCATCGTAAAACCAAAAAACAACAACAACAACAACAACAAAAAACCACAAAACAAAAAAAAAACACAAACAAAGAACCTTGCATGGTGAACCTCTTTTCTCCTGACCAGAATATTAATTGTGACATTTTTGGAATGTGGTCAGAGCGGGACAGAAGGGGAAGACAGGTTAAAATTGTTAAGATAAAGACTAACAGAAGTACAGAATCAACAAAGTAAAATGGGGGACAGCAAAGCAGTGGTATTTTAAAGAAAAGCCCCTTAGAATGTATTCTAGCACATTGGAAAGCTTGTGTGACTGTGTATGAAGCCTCTGTGTGAAAGACAAATAAGCCAAAAAAAAAAAAAAGAAACAGAAAAAAAAAAGAGGGAAAAAAAAAAAAAAAGGAAAAACACTCCACCACGTACGTTTGGTATGTTCTGCTGATTTCTGTTTTTTGACTTGGGACTGTTGTATTTGAACTCTGATTCATCGGGGCCGTGGTTTCTGATTTCTTAAGTATCAGTGCAGGGTCTTCCCGTGGGGGGGATTTTGAGAGTCTCTCCCAGGATCTAGATGGAAACATTGGGAAAAGTAGGGGGAGACTCCTCACTTGACAACATCTTAATAATGTATGGGGTTTGGTTTGCTTAAAGAAAATCGGCATGATTTAGGAATTGAGTTGGGAATTTGGGGATTGGTTTTAAAATACAAGTTGGTATATATTGTGGGGTTACAAGTTCTCTAGTTATTTGGCATTGATCAATCATTAAGGGACTCTGGTTTTGGGGTATGTATTAAATATATTGTATATATTGTTTTGAAAGAGCTCTATGTATATAAACATGTTAACTGAAGTGGTTTGCCTGTATATATTGTTGTAGTTAGGTGATACAGTTTGTAAACAGAAGGATTTTAAAAGATCGCTTCTAGGTTGTGTGTGTGTGTGTGTTTTGTGTTAACCGATTGGTGGAGAAGTTGAGAAGTTGTTGTAACATGAGCTTCGGAGGGAGGTGATGCCCTCACAAACAATTAATTGAATTATGATATGTTGTTAGATTTGATGCGGTTTTGTGGACAATTAAAAAGTATTGGAGACGAAAAGTTTAACACGGTATTGAAAAGAAAAAAAAAAAAAAGGAAACCCCCTCTGGATTTTACAAAGGCTTGTGTAAAGTGATTAGAACAGAAAGGTATCAAGTTACAAGCTGCTTTGCTAGCTGCTGCTCTAAATGAAGGGAAAAAAAGAAAAAAAAGCAAAGTTCTTAGAAGTTAAGCAACAGAAAAACGAAATGAAAAGGAGGGGAAACAAGGTAACTTTTTACAGTATGGACTACTAGTGGAGTGTGAATCAGAATACAATACTCTTGTGTTACCAGTAAAAAAAAAAAAAACCAAAAACAGGTGGAACTTATTGGGTAGTACAGGATTTAAGAGAAGTGAATAAGATTGTTAGGGGCATACACTCTGTGGTAGCAAGTATGGTTTACGGTATTGGATTTAAATGATGCATTCTTCTGTCTGCCTTTAGCCAAAGAAAGTCTGAATTTATTTGCATTTGAGTGGGAAAATCCTACCACAGGTAGAAAAACCCAGCTTGCCTGGACAGTGTTACCCCAAGGTTTTAAGCATAGCCCAAAGATCTTTGGAAATCAACTAGCACGAGAACTTGAAGCATGGAACCCGCCCTCCAGAGATGGAACCCTTTTACAGTATCTAGATGACTTTAATAGCAACTGAAACAAAACCTGACTGTATACAGTAGACTATCAGTTTGTTACAGTTTTTGAGATTAAATGGGTATCAAGTCTCTCAACAGAAAACTCAGATGGTGTGGCAACGGGTAACCTACCTTGGATGCAAGCTGTCTGGACAAAGAAAACTAGGAACAGAACAGAATGAAGCCATCTGCAGGACTCCCCTCCATCAGACGGTAAAAGGACTCAGGACCTTTCTGGGACTGACAGGTTGGTGCTGGTTATGAATTTATAGTTACGGAATAATAGTGAGACCCTTATGTGAACTTTTGAAAAACAACCCCACCCGACTGATCTGGTCCAAAGAAGCTCAAAACGCATTTCAGACACTTAAGAAGGATCTAATGAAGGTCCCGGCTCTGGGCCTGCCTGATGTTACTAAACCCTTTTGGCTGTTTTCTTATGAGAGACAAGGCATAGCTCGGGATTCTAGCTCAACAGCTGGGACCCTAGAAAAGAGCTGTGGCCTATTTTGCTAAACAGCTGGATGGGGGAAGCAAAGGATGGCCAGGATGTCTGCAAGCTGTGGCGGCGGTGGTCTTGACTATTCAGGAAGCCTGAAAATTCTCCGTTGGCCAAAAGATCACAGTACCGATCTCACACAGAATACCAGCTGTACTGCAACAAAAAGGGAACTACTGGCTTTCCCCATCCCATTTTCCACGATACCAGGCAGAGGATATTAATATTGTAGTGACTAATATTATGAACCCAGCTTCTTTTCTCAGCAGATCAATCTCTGAACTATCGGTACATGATTGCTTAGAAACCATAGAGATTGTGTACTCCAGCAGACCAGATCTGAAAGAGGAACCCCTGGAAGATGCACAGGACTCCTGGTTCACGGATGGAAGCAGCATTGTCGGACAAGGTATTCGAAAGGCCAGGTATGCCGTGACAACAGCAGCCGAAGTAGTTTAGTCTCAATCACTACCTGCTGGAACATCAGCTCAAAAGGCTGAAACTATTGCCCTAACTAGGGCTCTGGAGTTAACAAAACGAAAAAAAAGATAAAAAATATGGACAGATTCCAAATATGCCTTTGGAGTTGTCCACGCTCATGGGACAATTTGGAAGGAGCGAGGACTACTAACTGCGCAAGGGAAGCAGATTAAATATGCTGAGGAAATCCTTTGACTATTAGAAGCTGTTCAACTACCAGCAAAAGTTGCCATCATGCACTGCCGAGGACACCTGAAGGGTAACACTGACCAGGAAAGAGGTAACAGGTTGGCTGACTATGAAGCTAAACAGGCAGCAGAAAGAATGCAAGAGATTTTAGCCTTAATTCCAGATAAAAGAAATAGAAACCTGAGTGACCAAGAAAATGTTGAGTGTTCTAAAGATGATGAAGAATTAATAGAGGGATTAGGAGGACAAATTCCATCCCAGGGATGGGCCTACTTAAGTGATGGCAGAATTATAATCCCTGCTAAACAGATATGGGGGGTGGTTAAAGAAGAACACAATAGGACACACTGGGGAGCGGACTCCCTGTATAAATTTTTAAATCAGAAATTAATAGGGAACAATTTGTATACTACAGTCTGACAAGTAACCCAACAATGGGAAACATGTTTAAAAATAACCCCAATACAGGTAACCAGGTACAATTAGGAAGTATTGGGAAGGGAAGTATACCGAGAGAACACTGGCAAATTGATTTCTCTGAACTTCCAAGAAAAGGAGGGTACAGGTACTTATTAGTACTCACGGATACCTTTTCGGGTTGGCCAGAAGCATTCTCTTGTAGAAGAAATAAAGCAAGGGAAGTAACTAAGGTATTATTAAATGAAATAATACCTCGATTTGGGGTACCGACAATTACCTCCTCAGATAGAGGGACGAATTTTTTTGCAGAAGTAGTGCAACAGGTCAGCAAACTGTTAGGAATCAATTGGCAGTTACATACGCCCTACAGACCACAAGCCAGTGGGCAAGTAGAAAAGATGCAAAAATATGCCAAAAAGCGAATCTATATTGGTACCAAGCATTGCCTATTGCACTACTTCAGATACGTGTAAAACCTAGGGCCAAAGAAAATTTGAGCCCTTTTGAGATACTATATGGGAGACCATATTAGGCTAAATATCAGGGGGAAGATTTGAACCAGTTGGGAAATCAGTACCTACAGAATTATGTTATATCCTTAGGAAAACAATTAGAAAGGATTGGTAAAAATGTTTTGGGTACCAGGGCTAAAGTGTTAGATCACTCAGTCCATCCATTTAGCCCTGGAGATTGGGTTTATGTTAAGAATTTTTCAGGTGATCCACTGAGAGAGAAGTGGAATGGACCTTACCAGGTATTGCTGACCACCTTCACTGCAATCAAGATTAAAGAACAACTGGCCTGGATCCATTATTCCCGAGTGAAGAAGGCTCCTAAATCAGGATGGATGGTCGAAAAGGCTGGCGGTTTGAAACTACGATTGCGGCGGTAACTTTGTTAAACCTAGGCTTATTAGTAAACTCTTGGAGAGAGAACTTATATTACAATGCAATTCAGATGATAGCGAATGCCATGGGAGCTAAGGATTGTTGGATTTGTACTGCCTTACCAAAAGGTGACATGAGACTCCCTTTATACGGGGTAGGATCCAGTCATTGGAATTGTGATAATAATACTTGGCCCGAGTTTTGGAGAAGACACGACAGAGGATACTGCGATCACAACAACTTGAACTACATAACTGGACCAAGATTTGACCTACAGATATTAGGTAACAACACCCAGATATTGGTCAGCAATAATAGCTGCCTATGGAAAGCAAGATCCAACACCTGTTCGTGCCGACCCCCCTTCCATACACACAAAAATTGTACTTGCAGGGATGGGTGGAATGATTATTGGATCAACAAAACTACAGTAGAAGTAGGAACTTGGGATTTGAAAGGGACAGGCGCGATATATATAGATTTTTGTAACAGAACCCAATTAGAAACTTATAGCCCCTCGAACTGGGATTATTTTAGGAATGTACCAATTGGCTGGGTAAACCGCGGAACATTTTACAGAGCAAATCTCACAGCCACTGACGGGCCCTGTAAATTACCCGATGGGTATTGGTGGCTATGTGGTGATGGCATTAGCTGAAAGCAGCTCCCTGCAGGTTGGAAGGGAATGTGTACCATAGGTCATCTAGTCAGCCAGGACTGAATATATAATCAGTCCCAAATACCTAAAGGCATATTAAGAACATCATGGAGACGAGCCAAACGGGAAGACAACCCACTTGTAGGTAGGGGAACAAAATTTAACCTCTTGGCTCCCCAATTTAGAGTGGTTGAAACAATTGTTCATGGGAATGATCACACTGGTCGTTTTAGGAATACTTGTTTGCGTGTCTCTCAAATGTCTCCTTTGGTGTTGTCAGGGTTCAGTTGAGACACACAGTGATTGGAAAAAGGAATAAGATTAGGCACCAAATAGAATTATTTGAAAATAATACCTACAAAATAGAATAGTGAGGATTCATAGCTTTCTAGCTACAAATCCTCAAAAGAAAAGGAGGGATTGATAACTGTAAATGTAACAAATGTAACATGTAGGGGATGTTATCACTTCAGGTGGTCAGAAACAAGTCTTAGTCTTTGTGAATAATTCCGACGGTTGGGTTGCAAGACAAGGGACTCCTGAATAATCCCTTTAGGTGCCTGGGCCTTGGGAGAACAGGTATGCAAACTACAGAGATAAGGAGGCTGCAAGATAATCTGAAGACCCCTGCCGAGAGACGCCAAACAAACATGTGCGACGGACATTACCATATATTAATCAATTCTCGGAAAAGCCATTACTATGATAAACATTTCTTGGAAATGTAATTAATATGTATGTTAACATAGCATAAATACCTAGTAACTGTGTCTCTTCGGTGCACGCGTTTGGAGGAGAGATCCCCCATGTGCCCGGCGCCGCAATAAAGAATACCTGCTTAATAGTCTGCCGACTATTGAGTCTTCAATTCCGGCTTTTCATGGCATCACTAGAAAGCAAATGACTGGGGTGCTTTAAAGTCACATTAGACGAAGAACTTCTTTTACAACAATAGAAAGTTAAACTTGTATTTTAGGAGACAGCTGCTTGTCCTGTAGTATGTCAGACAAGTTTCTCTGGTGCTCTCACGTCTGATTAAGGCATCCACTGTGTTCAAGACTGAGTAAACACCATCTTACTTTGGTAACACAATGTCCTTTTTGGAAAAACACATGCATATTTGAAGTGAATCTGTTCACTGCTATTTTGATACAGGTATTTATCTAGCTGAATTTAGATTTTAGGCTATAATTCAACCTCTTGAAGGGCTTTACTTAGAGCAAACAAGACTATTAAAGTGTAGACAGATGTAGACAGTACCTGAGGGAAAGTCTTTGAGAGACTGAAGTAACTTTTTCATTATGGCTAACTTCTCTGTTTTATAGAACATATTTTTATCACAAAAATTGCAGATGAGAACTTGTTAATTTTAATACTTCTCAAAAGTGAAATATAATCATATAAAGATGTGGATATCAACTTTATTAAATATATTAAACAAAGTGGAATACAGGCAACTTCAGTCAGCCTAACCTCAGTCTCTGGGATGATTACAAATTCTCTTACAAGCTTTTCTACACACTTGAGGTACAAGAAGGTGATATGGAACAGCCAACACTGGTTTACTGAGGGCAAATCAAGTCCGACTCATCGAAAGGGTGACTGGCTCTGTGGACAAGGGAAAAGCAGTGATGTTGCATACCTTGGCTTTAGCAGTGTTCAGTCTCCTTATCCTCAAATTAGTGAGACAATGGCTGGGTAAGTGGACAATAAAAGTCATTTGGAAAACTGGCTTGACTGCTGTGCTTGATCACTGTTGTTATCACTGGTACAAAGTCCAACCAGCAGCCAGCAGATAGCAACATCCCCTCAGGGATCAGTACTGAGACAAATACAGTTGAAGACATAGGTGATGGGATGATGAGCATTCTCAGCAATTTTTCAGAGGGTACCAAATTAGAGGGCAGGGCAAGCAGTCAGCTTGCTGGAGAACAGGGCTGCTACTCAGAGTGAGCAGCACAGGCTGAAGAAGTAGAGTGACATAAACCTCGAGGAGTTCAACAAAAAAACAAATGGAAAGGCTTGCAATCTTGCAAGTCTTGCATCCTGAGCTGCGTTAATAAGGATGGAGACAGCAGGTCTAGAAGAGAGATCTTTCACCCCTATGTGGCACCTGTAAGACCTCACCTTGGGTGTTGTGCCCAGTCTGGGCAATCCCAGCACAAGAAAGATTCCAGAGGAGGCCTGCCAACATTGTTAGGGGGCTGGACCACAGGACTTGTGAGAGGAGGCTGGGAGAGCTGGTTTGTCTGACCAAGGGATATAAAGAAGATGAAGCCAGACTATAAAGGTGGTTAAATATCAGAACAGCTCGCCCAAAGATGCCGTGGAATCTCCATCCTTAGAGGTGATTGGAACTTGTCTGGACCTGACAGATTACTCTCAGCAGTAATTAATAAGGCAGCAAAATGCATTTGCGCTGGTTTCAGCATTCATACATAGTTGTGTAAAGATAGTGACCATTCTGATTATTTGAACTTGTATAAAATATACTGCAGTTTGCATACTTGCAAAGAAAAATGACAGATCTTTTCAGTGAAAGTCCCCCATTTAGAACAAGGACTAAGCATATCTGCCGCCTCTGTAAATGCGGTCTGACATACAGATTCCCTGAGACACACGTATGTAAATATGCTTACTAACTTTATGCAAAATGGCTGTGAAACTCATGTTTTCCTTGTTAAAAATACAGTTATTAATACCTGCTTATGAAAAATGTATTTAGACTAGGATAATAAAATCGTTATCAAAGCTGCTGGGAAACCCTTGTGAGAGGAAAAGGTACAGATAACAAATGCTGTCAGTGTTGGCAGATGGAGCTTTATTGTATGCAGCAACAGGTTTATCTTGCCTGCTTCATCATGTGGCATTTCAATAATTTGCTACCAGGAGAAAGATTTACTATGCATCTCTTCTCTCAGCCATATTCGTAATACCCAGAGCTGTAAGTATTCAGTCTACTGACTCTCTCGTTTCAGCTGATATTTTGGAACATGGGCTTTTAGACATTCCCCAAATGGGAGGGAGGGGGACAACAAAAGACGGCATTTCCATACCTATCTTTTTTCCTTGCTTGATCACAGCACATTACAGAACCATGAATATGAATACAAAAAAGTACTTTCAACCGGAGAGGATTGCCATTGGTACAACTCAGCTCATAGTTTAGAGCTGCACAACCGAAGACACTTTCAACTATTGTAATGCAAATATTCCAGATATGCAGCAAAAAGGAAGAAATAATAGCACAGAACAAAAAAGCACTGATAATGAAGAGATCTTTGTTTGTATTAATTTAGTTATCACTTCTCCTGATAGTGTAATGAAATCCTAGTAACTACAGTATGAATGCTGAATGTGTGTCTGAAAAAGAGAAGTCCTTATTCATTTTTTAGTATAGTTCAACCAGGTGTGGGCAAAATGTGAAATAACAAGAGACCTAGAATAAACAGCACAATAGAAAATAACAGAGGTAGTGTACAGTGATATCAGATTGTAATTTCTCTCCACACAAAATTACCTATGTAGTGGACCTTATTATTCACTAAGTGCTGCCTTTAAAAAGAAACTTGTTCATCTTTTTGAAGCTGAACTGCTTTTTAGTAGTGCAGAGCAAAATGTCTCATAACTGTAAGCTAATTTTGTTCTTAAGTGTTTACTTAATATACATTTTTAAACACAATATAAACAACACTTGAAACGGGCAGATAATTATGTAGACAGTCCATAAAATTGCTTTTAAGTGTTAAATCCACGTCAGTGAATTTAATAACAAAAGGTGCTACATCTGGATGTGAGATGGGGCTAAAACTGAATAACCCTTTAACATCAGAGGTCAGACAATATCTTCCCTATTATAAACAAATGGTAATCAACAGAAAATCCACAAAAGATAGGACTTCTGTAGATCAATTGAAAGACGCAGAACAGTACATGATATCAATGCATGGGAAGTTAGTGAAGAACTGAGGCTTGACTTGTTTTTTTGTCGAGTTGCACTACAGAAACTGGGTTTCCAATCTATACTACCTGCATTTCAGCACTTAACATCAGTATTTCTCTAGGATCAAATTGTTCCTGTTTTATGCTTGCTTATCTCTAAGATCCTCAGCAATATAAGAAAAATTGAATTTTGCTTTCCAAAGAATAAAGACTTGATCTGAGCACTTCCAGCCGAGGAATGGAAGGAAAAGGGAAGCGGTAGAATGAGGGATGGAAAAGAATTACAGGGAAAACCCTGGAGAGCCAGATTTACAAACTTTGCTGATGGCAGGGGAATGAAAGTGACAGAGGCAGCTATATCTCCTGCCACTGGGAGCAACAGCCCCTACACCTGTGCCTTTCTGAAACAGCAGCATTATGCCTATTTGCTTCAGCTACATAGCACAAAAAAAAACCAGGATAGAGGAGGCTGTTTGCACACTTGTGGAACTCTGTGTATGTAAATGCTTATAACGTCGATGTTTATAACTAGACTAGTATGTCGACGTTTATAACTAGATTAGTATACAAAACATCTCTCTCACTCAGGGGCAACTAGCCAGAAGATCATAAAACTATTTTAAAAGTCTTTCAGTGGAGAAATTTCAGTTTAACATATCCTACATCAGTAGGGAGCACAGAGCTGGGAAACGGTGTATATGGATGTTATTTTTCTGTCCTATGTTGCACTAGGTCCTGAGTTACTGGACGGAGCGTTCTGTGGCAGTCTCAGGTAGGAAAATGTGTATCTGGCTTTTGAGTGTCTCTTTAGGGTTCTCATTTAACCCATTGGATTTCTTTTTTCTTTTTTCTTAATTCTGTCAATAACAGAAACTCTTATATCTGGCGCACTAACTTAATCTGTTACTGGTGCATCACACTGCACAAGTGTAGTTCATACAGGGCAATTCATAATTAGCACAAATCTTGCCTGTGGTTTGTTCTTGCAGAATATTTTTGTGCTTTAATGCTCTTAAGATGTGTATTTGTTTATTAAGTGCTTGTAGGACTAATAATTAATAGTTTATATGCTGTACAAAACCCAAGACAACCCTGTGCATAAGTTAATAGGCTTATCTTTGCTATGCCCAGGTAAGCATAAAGCCAAGATATTCATTAAGTTATTATCATGTTTCAGAGGAGTCCTACTTTGAATGTATTATATAAATCTACTTTTTATCAGAAAAATGTACTGTCAACTCCACAATATTTCAAATTTTTCCTATAATGGAACATGAGAAAATTTGTTTTTGAGATTTTTTTTTCACTTTTCAACTTGTCAGAACTGAAATCTTTCACAAAGTTGATTTTGAGCGAATTATTAAGTACCCCAGGCCTCCTCAAAGGACAGTAACATGATGTTACTGCTACAGTAAACATGATGTACCTCACGTAAAACTATTAAGTTTCATCTTAAAACATTTCCATACCCCCCAGTCATCTTAACCATGCCTGTTTGTATCTCTTCGGCTTTCATTTAATCTTTCCTGAACATACATAACTGATATCAAACAACTAGTTTCGCATGAGGTCTAAGCTCTTCCACATACACTAATACTTTTCTGTCTCTGGAGGAGAAGCTTCTTTTGGTACGTTGCTTGCCTTTTTTAGAGTTATAAACAAATTGCCACTCACAGTTGACTGTTGCCTAGCAAGGTGACTCTCCATGCCGAAGTGATCAGGCCCAGTTTGTAGAGAAATATTTTGGGTTTGGTTCCCAAAAGTATGAACTTGCACTTTGCAAAACTGAATTTCATGTCATATTTATTGCACAAAGTCCAACCCTAAATATTCACCTCTTTCCATGTAATATTCAGAGCCATCTTTCCTTTGAATGTTTCATAGCTTCATGCTACTAAATTTCATTAATATGCTAATATTTTGGATAAAGATGCTGAACAAAATCTTGACGAAGATACCAAGATTCCAAGTCCAGTCTTCAGGACATCCACTAAAAGAGAATAGAACAACATTCCTACATGCTAATGCCTCAATTTTTAGAGCTCTCTATTGCCAAATTCTGCTTTATATGGCCTAGTAGTTTCACCTAACTCCATCTTCTCCAACTTAATGTATACATTTTTTTCATTGCTATAACGAACGCTTGACTGGAGTTCACAGAGATGAGATTTGTGAATGTCTTCTGTTTAGAAAACTGTCAGGGAAACAAAGCGCTATTATTTGGATAGTTTTGCACAGTCTATATTTACTAAGCTGGTATTGTACTATATGGCATGCCATTTTGCTTTAAGGACAATTACAGAGATTCCTTCATTACTGATATACAGGAATAATTGATGCTTCATGAATCCTCTTCTTATATGTGGACATTACTTTGCTATTCTTCAGTCTGATTGCACTCTCCTTTTCCAAAAAGTATTATTAAAAATACTCATTATCAGATCCACAATTTCAAGCATCTTGTTTTAGAACTCTAACATAAACATCATCTGGCCTCCTCAGTCCTTAGGGGGTCATACTTTTCTCTTAGTTGTGATTATTTCAATATTTATATTCTTCTTGCTGTTGTCAGTCTTGCTTTTGTGTCGGAGTGCATAATTCTGACATGAAGAATTTGATTAAGGCACTGCTAAGACTATCCTTAATCTTATTTTTTCCTCATAGCAACAGGTTTCTTCCTCCTTGGTTCTGTTTCTATATACCTTTAACCGGAAAATCTCCAGTAATATTTGTAAATGCCTGCTGCTGTCTAACTCAAGTGAACTTCAGGAATTCTCACCCTGTCTCAACACTTCTTGACTTTTAAGACATAATTTTCTTTGTAATAAGCAAAGACTTCCGTGGTCCTTGAAATCAGTTGCTATCACCACTTTCCCATTCCTTAACCTAGAATAAGGAAGATCTACACTGATTTTTCTTTAGATGTCACATTATAAAAAAATATACTATACACATAAGAGGAAAACCAAATCAAACACATTTTAGTCTACAGTACAGTGATCTACTTGAACATATTTGGTATCTTGTCAAATTTGGCATTTCAGACAAATGCCTTATTACTGTTAGTACAAGAATCTCAAATGTTTACTTAGTTACACAGTTTTCAAATCATCACTGATGCCTCTGACATAAACAATAAAATAGTTTAAGATATTGTGTTTGCTATGCAAAAGTTGTTGATTGTCTGCAGATTTTTTTCTCTATAATTTTCCTTATACATTTTCACTCCATAAGAATGAGCTGGCTTTCAGTCCTGCTATACAGCACGCACAGAGCGAAGATTTATTTTGGAGAAGAATACACGTGTGAAGCTTCTTTGCAGATGAAGAAAATGATTCTGTTCAGGGCCACCTGTGTCTTTCTGTTCTAGGCTGCAGTTTATAAAGCAGTGGTAGAGAAATCAGCATCACAGAGTCAAGCTAGCTGGATAAATCAAATGCCAATTGTATTTTGCAAACAATTTCTAACAACACAAACGGGAAAGTAATAAAAATGGAGGGATCAAATCCATTTCGATCAGCACACCTCTGTTTAGCTTCCTTCTTTTTTGTAGTAACACTGCTGAGTAACTGATTAAATTACTGGCCTACTATGTGTACCTAAAAGAAATTAGCTATAAAACTCCCAGAAAAGTGGAATATTATATGGTGTCTGAGAAGTGGCTTTGGTTACCTAAGTCTGTGATATTTACTGCAAGACTTTGCTTGTTTTTAAATTTACTATAGGTATTTTTTTCTAATGTGCTCACATCTGTTAGCTCCAGTTTCTAATTTCACATTTAATTTTTCTCAACATTAATGTTAATTTGAAGATTATCATTATCTTCATTTACATCATGTTGCTAATGTGGAGTTACGGACTGAAAAAAAATCCACCAGCAACAAGTAAGGAAACTGAGAGCTGGAAAGCAACTCAAAACACAGACATCATTTTCCATTATGGAAAGGTCTAATTAAAGCTGATTGCTCATCAGGGGAGATCTCTTTGCTTTTCTTTTTCTTTACTTTTTAAAAGCATAAGAAAACTGCTGTCTGGAATAAAAGGATGAGAAAACTGCTGTCTGGCGTGCGTCCAACACAGACATATTTCATTTGCAACAGTCCTTAAAAGTGTAAGTCAGGGCTTTGCATAAAATTAGGAGCAAAAAATGTGCAGAAAAGAGTACAAATGCTGCATCGGCTTAAAGAAAAACGAACTCTTATATGTACAAAATAATGAGGTATGAGGTACAATGTATTAAACGTAACTAAACATGTAACACTCTCTTCATCTGCTTTATTATAGAATAAAAGGTAATGAAGGGAAAGAGGAAGTCTGATGCCTGCTTCAGTGTCTGATGAGCTCTGTTTAGAATCTATCTTTGCTCAGCTCAGCCTCGGCTGCTCACCACTGCTTTCTACATGGACATTGTTATGCGCCTTGGATCTGCATGCTGAAAAGCAGTCTGAGTTTATTCCTTGTCATCCATCAATAACAGATATTTGGAGCATAGTGGACAGTTCCGAGGAATTTAATTTCTTGCTCGCTTATCCTGTAAGCATATGTAGCAAACCTCCTCGACAGCAGCACTGCAATCTGTTCCAAAGCAATTGTGCTCAGGTAATGGGTAGTTAGGAAGATAATGCCAATTTTGCAACTCCATTTTGAAGGATCCTGAGGCAATTAAGAAAGTTTATGCAGTATAGCTCTCATTCACCCCCATCACAACCAGTCACAAGAGGAAGCTTAGAATGACTTGGCTCTAAATGTTATATAATTTACTATCCTTCTCTGAATATTAGTATGATTCTAAGTTAAGAAAACTGTGTAATAAATTGTAGAACATCCTTACCAGTCCAAACTAAAACTCTTGGAATATTTGGAATTTTTCTTTTTCATGTTGTAGATTCCTTTTTCTAAATGATAGGTTAATATTACGAATAGGAATAATATGGTTGCTGTTCCTAATTAAACCCTGAGTCTTGTGTCCAGTTTTGACCAAGATCAGATGCTTTTAACAAAAGTACAAGAACCATCGTTGTGTGCAAGCCTGGGATGATCTGCTTCCTTGAAGGAAAGCTCTAGCTCTAATGTCCTGAAATACGAGAACTTTTTTTAATATTAACTCTTAATGTTCTGGATTTTTTTTTCCCCAACTAAGACCTAACCACTTTAAGTCTGCCTTACTTTCTGTGAGGCTCAAAGTAAGTCTAATTGAATAATACATGAACAAGTATATAATTCCTTTAGTGCAATCTTTTTCACACCCTTGCATATGTATTCTTTTGTTCTTTGTCACTGCTCTCCCAGATAAGAGGGCTGAGAAAAATGGGGTGATGAACATGTGAGGATTTGCATATTCCACTCCTGACAGTAGTTTGCTGTCTTCCTATTATGCCATCACACTAAAGGTGGAAGCAGAATTCTGATTATTATCTTGTATAAATACAAGCTGGATGGCATTTTCTAGGGGAATAGAAAAACATTTGCAAGAATCTTCACATAAAGGAGCCTACTTTATACATGTGTCTTAACTAGATAGCCTAATTCCTACAGAGAGCAGAGTGGAAAAAACAAAATGAATGAAAAATTTTCTTTAGCTACTGTATAGGAACATTTGTTTGCTGGAAGCAGGATGGAGAAGTAAGAGCTTTGGGGTAGACTTGTGCCCCTGTGGAAGATCTCAGATCCTGGAACAGGTATAAGTAGCATGACATGCTGAACTCATGAAAGCTTAAACAGCTTTCTTTGAAGAAACACAGAAATTACCTTAAAGGACAGGAAATAAATCACTGTGTCTACAAAATCTTCTTTGGTGGGCCAATAGAATTAGTGGAGGTATTCTGAGTTTATTGTTTATCCATCCCCCAACTGATTCCTTTCTGGGCTTGCTTCTGGTTCATCAGTGTGTGAGTGAGCACAGTGAGTACCAAATGTGCTACACTTGCAGTGTGTGCACAGGGGGATCTGATGAGCATCAACATTCCCCTGATGCTGGAAGAAAGCAACTGTCTCTCCTGATAGAGAATTCAGGTGGTACTAACTTACCCCGCTCACTAACTGTCTTCCACAGAGCCAGAGCACAAAAGTAGGTACTGTGGAGGCTGTAAGAAAAGTAGTGATATTTTGAAACTATGGGTAGCATTGTTTTTGTGTTTATTTTTGTCTGGGTTTTACACAAAAAGAAGAAGCTAAGAAATTATAGAGAGACTGAAACACAAATTTATTCAGGTTTGGTTCAGGTCTATTTAAACATAAAAGTTGTGTTGAATTGGCAAACCTGGAATATTGATTTGAAAATGTGAAAAAAAGAAAAAAAAATCTTGCTGTGGTGACTTAGGTGTTTAGATCAAAAGGTGCAACAACATAAACTTCATTACTAAAACTGTTTTTTATTCATATAGTTTAGTCACTAGTAGAAGTATTTTATAAAATAGTAATTTAAAGAGAGAGTTGAAATAGTCTCTTCAAACTTTTCAACCATATATGAAATTTTGTTTTTAAGGGAATATAATTTGTACATGCTCTGTGGAACATGATGTTTTCCACAAATAAAGGGAAAAACATTTCAGAAAAAAAGTTTTCCAGCAAGCCCAATGGTATGAAAAAGAGGATAAAAGGT
Source organism: Opisthocomus hoazin (assembly GCF_030867145.1). NCBI lineage: Eukaryota > Metazoa > Chordata > Aves > Opisthocomiformes > Opisthocomidae > Opisthocomus > Opisthocomus hoazin. The sequence goes on along the minus strand of NC_134416.1, from coordinate 33,429,102 downwards.
GTCTGCTAAGTTTCACTGTATCAGGTTGTATTTTATGGGTTGTTTTCTGTCTCTTCTTTATTTCTGCTGCTAGAGATCACTATACTTCATATTTTATTGCTTGAAGTTTTCTATAGCCCAACTTTCCAAGTTGATTCTTCCCCAAGATACTCTAGAATAAGTTCCTGGGACCACACACACAGACACACACATACCGATGCATTTATGCAGATATAGATTTATAAATGTTCCTGTTTTATTCTTCACTTTTTAGGTTTATTTTAATTTCTTAAATATAAAATATTTTAAACGTATTTGTGAATGAAGGAATCGGTGAAGAACACTCCTTTGAAACAAAGTGAGTAAAGAATATCTTTATTTTATAAATTCTAAGACAGAGAAGGATAGATAAGTCTTTTATAGACTTTCTAAATTCATACAAATATTACTGTAAAAAAGCAGAAGCCAGGTCTCCATGAACAATATCCATGATGGTATCTAATGGGAGTCACTCTGCTTTGAAAATTCACCTATTGTCACACACCAAGCAGGCGCGTCCGTATCTGAAACATTTACCTGTAATCTGTAGTTGCACTTACCTATGATCCATCTACAGAAAAATCAATTTTAAGATAGATTCTGCAGTCATGTTTCAAATCTGTAAGGTTGACAGCAGTCATACTCCATCTGTAACTTCTAGGTACCCTACACAGTGCAGGAAAATATAGTTGTAGTGTTCACAGAAGAATAAACAATTGTTCTATCCAGTATAGATCCTATTCTCTGAAAAAAAAGCTAAATTAAGCCACAGTCAATATTCAGTATTCTTTATATTTTTTCTCGCCTTCCTGGGAGTTTCTGCTGCTTACAAGCATCATCCAAACTTGCCTTACTACCGCTCAAGCTCTCACTGGAAAAAAGGAGCTTCTGCAGCAGAGATAATACTATTTAGAACTGGCTTTCTATTTTCTGAATTGAATTGATATGTCTTTTTCTACTCTTTAATCCTTTAAAAGAATGCATTTTGAGGAGTTAATCAAATTCATAATCTCAAAAAGCAATCGGAATGAGCAGCTAAACATTGTCTCTCTGGTCACCCCCAGGCTAAATTCACTATCATAGAATGCTGCACTAAAAAAGGGTATTTCATACACCATCTGTTGGTTAAAGAAGCTCTAGCTTGTCTCTGCAGTAATGTTATAATAGGAAGTATTTGAAAGTTTAAAAATGAGACATTTGAAATATTCTCTTAATAGCAAGGAGCCGTTGTCACTCTACTAAATCTTAAACTCTATTTTCAACTGCAACAGGAAAAACAAAGCTGTCAGAGTATCACTTGAGACAGTGAAGGACAACACATCATGTATCTGCTTATCCTGTGCTTCAGTAACTCCTGGAATAACAGACTCAGCCTGTATAACAGGTGGGAAGAAAACAAACAAACAAAAACAATAGAGGAAAACTGGAGTTTGTCTTGAAACTCTCTTCATTAGCAAATGGCAGTTCTGTTCCTTGATCTGTCCTCTTCTAATGCCCGGCAGATTGAAGTTTTTGCTGGATCCTTTGCCTTGCATGGTATAAAAAAATTCAGTAATATAATACTGACAAGGGATATGGCTTCAATATAGATTGTACTGAAAAGGATAACTGTTAGATAAAAAGGAGATGTGAGAAAGAATATGTATTAGTAACATCCCTAGTCAGTGTAGACAGGGATAAACTGTACCATATGGCCACTTCATAAATCACTGCATTAATCCATGTATATCTGCTTCGTTCATAACACTCTTACTTCACTATCAGAAAATGAATATGAGGCTTTCCTGGTTTGGAGAGTAAGAGAACTGTAAAGACTTATGAAGTAACTGCTCCTAGTGTGTAGTTTGTGTGTAGACACCTTGGCTATATCATTACTGGTGAATAAAGGAGTGCTAGGCAGTGAGAATAAGCACTGGGCAACTGATTATCTTCACTGCTTTATACCCTACTAAATAAAACAGGAACAATCAGTGGCTCCTGGGGCCAAGAGACAGACTGGGTCCAGACTGCTTTGGCCTTCTGGGCTACATACAGTGCTCCTGGAACTGTAGTATATATTTATTATTTTCTATGTGCTGTTTTCATTCCAGGACTTGTAGAATGGAGGGACCAAAAGTGATCAATATTTGTTCATATTTTGCACTGGGAATGATTAAAGGTACCTGATATTCTTGTCTGCAGCCTGGGCATTGTCTCAAGAATGCTTTTTGGCAGAAGTCATCGAAGGAAACAAGCCAGCAGTTATGTAGATGCAGGTGAGCAACTGAGTCAACGTCAGGGCAGTGGTATTAACATTCTATTGGTCCAGATCATTGTGCTGAAGGTTAAACAAGCCTGCTATGTTTTAAATGTGAAGGACAGCACATGCCCTGTTTTAGTTTGTGACATGTTCCAGAACTAAATGTGGGATGCTGACATGCACGTTTTCGTTGTACATTTTTTTCTCTGCTGCCTCCCAACAGGGCAATCTCTTGTCTCTGTCAGTGTCAGAGCAGCAACCACCCTGCTCTAGGAAGTCTGCAGTCTTACCTCCCTGAATATACAGTCTCTTAATCTTAAATTAATTCACTAATAATCTAATAATAAATATGATTATTAGCTTATGATAATTAAAAAACAGATTTGCTGAGATCTGTGTCAGAATTGAACCAGTTCAGCAGGAGTTTTCTATGCCACATATTTTCCCAGTGGTGACCCAATCAATTTCTGAAAAAGATTTTCTGGAATTTAACCATGTTTTCCCCATTTGACAATTTTCTGGTGGTAATAAATTTCAGAGGCAACACTGTCCTGCTAGCCCTAGGATTTAAAATTCGCTGGCCTTCTTCAGAATGAGATGAAATTAGCCATATAAGCTATTTAAATATCATTAAAGTTACTTAGTATTTGAGGAGTAAAAGATCTGTTATGGGTTATTGTTTAATAATTACATAACACCCCCACCTTGCCAACTGTGATATGCCTTCAAGTCAGTGTTAAAAAAAAGCTGTGCCTGTATTAGGTACATACATACATGCATACAGCAATTTCAGGTAATAAGGACCTTGTAATTATGCTCAATCTATTATTGAAACTATGGGGAAGCTAGAGTTACTGTTAATCTGAAAAAATCCAAACATTTTTTAAGATAAGTAAATGGATGTAAGAATACGTAAATAACATGAACTTGTACACAGTGATAGAGTAAGTGCAGTAATGGCAAATGAACTGTGCATTTCAAAGTATTTTTTTCCTAATGGGGATCTGCAAATGTAAAAATATCTTAATCATGATAATAGGGTTATCTTCAGTGTGTGTTTCAGATCTTCTCTCAACCTGTTTGCCCAGTTGGTTTAGTAGGCACGATGGTGTTGGGTTGATGATTGGACTTCACGATCTTAGCATTCTTTTCCAAACTTTCCAACGAATAAAGGACCACGAAGGTTTTAAAATGAGACAGTCAGCTACAAACTAGCTGTTAAACATGCGACACAGTAGAAAAGTTCTAAACTCCATTCCTTAGTTATAACTAAATGATAACACCAGGACATTAAGCTTTTTATTTTTAATAATACATTTTACTGTTTCTGTTAGACTCTTGAGTTAAATATGTGTCTGGCATAACTAAGTTTGGATCCATCAAAGTCAATGGTGTTGCTCCTGCTAACATCCATGTGAATTTTTCCCTTCATCTTCTAATTATCATATTTCCTCTAATAAAGATCTCTGAACTGAAGATGAAGACTCAAATCTAGTCCACTTTGTCTCTGAACTCAGGAAAGGTTATAAAGGTTAGTGAAACTACCTCTAAATGTAAGAATCTGGGTGTGGGGGGTGTTCCTCTTCAAACTGAACCCTGTGCTTGAGCTGCTTGGGTTTGACGGGGAGAGCAGATATGAAAATTCAGAACTGAAGACAAATTATGTTTTTTATCTTGAACCATGTTGCTTTTAAATCTAATTTGAATACAAGCTTCAGCGGACGTCTCTAGTACTTCATTCCTTTCCTTACATCTAATCTAGTTTCCAGCTCTTTTGATAGTGCATGGACCAAGAATATGCTGGTATGTATTTGTACATATTACACTTCAAAGAGATTGCAGTTCAGTAAACTAGACTGTAACCTAAATTCATCTTTTTCTGCTTAAGTCAGAGTGAAGATATGCAGGTGTTTAAGAACTTTGTTAAATCAAAAACATGCTTACACACTTTTTTCCCTTTTGCATCGAACTGAATAAACAAACGTGAAGAAAATTAGTGTCAGATTTGGTCACGTGAAATGATAGACACTATTTCTCCAGCACTTTCAGAATACAAATGCTAAAGACCTTAGGCTCTTCTGTGGTCCACACAGAGAAAAATGAGGTTCTTCTTGGAGCACCTAAAGTAAGGTTTCCCAGAATCATTCTTCCTCTCAAAAAACCACAAACCCCACAATGCTTCCAATGACCATAAAGGGTATCTAGCAAAATATCTGTACTTGACTACAGCCATTGTAAATCTGCCTCCTAAGTTCTTTCCTATTTTTAATGAAATCATTAGGAGTGAAAGGCACACAATAACTTTCCAGATAATTGGACTACGTAGCAGGTTGAGACCTTTATCCTGCTTCAGAAAAGGAGGTTATGACTAGAGGAAATCTCATTGTATCAACTGGTAGTAACTGAGCATTTTACAAGGTAAGGCTTCAAAGGCAGTCTTTTCTTAAAAGCAGAAGTATGTATCACCTGAGTTATTCACTTCTGCTAGTGAGTAGTCAGGAAAGAGAGTTGTTAAAAGTATTTGACTGATAATGTAAAAACAATTTGCAGAATATTACCTCAAATTGTGGGTCTTGCTAACTAAGCATAATTATTTTTGAGATAGTATTAAAAATCTATTGAGAATAGGTATATTTTTAATGAAAATTTAATTTTGAAAGAGAGCTATGGAAACCTCCTTGATGTTTTGGCAAGCTGCATCATGAAAGTCCAAGTATGGAAATAATTTCTTCTGAAAATGATAGACCGTCTCATTTTTCTAAAACAGACCTTTTTTTTCTTTAAAAAAATATTAAGATGAAAGTACTGGTATATGTCAACATTTTTTTTAATTGGAGAAGTCTGTATGTTTTCATAGCTATGCCCCTATTCTCTTATGGTAGTAGCATTGAAATTCACTTTGTTTTACCTTTGCACAAAAAAAAATTATCCACATTTTCTACAAAGCTACTTCTCCATGAATTTTTTAAGCATTTATTTGGTCCTAAAGTACATATTTGGATGGTCCTAAAATCAAATATTTGTGGACCTGGAAATGAAATTCTGATTTTGTCCAGTTTTTGTAGTTTGCAAGTTGTAAGAATTTTCTATATCTCCTGTTAAATCTAGAGGTTTTGCTTAAATAATGGTTATTTTTTGAGACTACTTATTGCCACAGTCAGCCAACAGTGAAGATTCTTTTGGAGAGGGAATTTGAACAGAAACCATGTGATGACAGACAGGAAGAGAGGCAAAACTGTTTGAGGATTTCCTATTGTGCTTTCTAAACAGAAGATTGATTCTGGAAGCTGTAATGTTAAGTGCAAAGCGGGTTTACAGTAAAAGCAAAAGAATGAACCCCACCACAAAGAGGACTCACAATGTTTAAGACCAGGTCTGTGTACCTTTACTTAAGGTCTCATTTTAGGCATTCCTCTCCATTTCTCCAACTTCTGATGGAAAACATCATCCAGTAGCTACTGTGCTTCTTTGGGAAGAGTAAATGAATACATTGTTTGGCTGCATTCCTGCATAAAACATGGAGAGTGTTTTAAGCCATGTCATCTATTCAGCTACCAACAAAATACTCTCAAGTATTTCCAATACTTCCTATATCCCTCCTCATAAATTGATGCCCCAAGAACATGAGTTTCTATTTCCTCTCTGATATGATTGCTATAGGTTTTTCTCTCTCCTTTTTTATCAGATGCATATTTTGATTAAAAAAAAATAACATCATGCTGAAGGTAGATAAAGTACCTATAATTTGTACCAATTTTCACACATATAAATAAGTACAGAATATTCAGAACTAGGAACCACTCTTTTATGGGAAAATGTACATATATATTTAATTTCTATTTAGAAAACACATCCAGACAAACTGAAATTGCTGAAATTGTTCTCTTTGGTATTTTTCCCTTCAATATGAATGAAGGGTTTCCAGGAGGATTGTATATTTGAGTACATGTCACTGTTTTGTGGGTCTTGGATTGCAAAATAAATATTCTTTGTGATTTGCAGACATTGTTTATACTATTGTTGAGCTGGTTTCCATGAAGTATATGTCCTGATCACATCTGGAAAACAATCAGATCAAGAACATTAGTGATGAAATAATGTAACAAAATATTTCCCTGAACACAGAGATGTCCTTTATATGAACGTGGGGAATACCTATTGTAAAGTTAGTTTTCCAACAAAAATCCACAACAGGAAATGCTGTATCTGTTCCATATAGTTACTTGCATAACTTTGAATTCTGAAAATCTGAAATTAAGTTGGTAGAATAGGACTCACCAGGGTCAAATTGCATTATATGACCTTTATAGAATAGGGTACCATACTGTTACTTCAACTGCACTTTCTCTTGCATTTTATTTTTGTAAATCAAATAATATTACTTCCTTGTTTATGACAGGGCATCTTAAAATGCAACATATTTTGCATAATGAGTAGCTATAATTGATTTCTTAGCTGAGTATGAGAAACAGGACTGTGCTTGCCTTCTGTGAAGATAGTTCCCAGGAAACCTTGGCTGGTGAAGGAAAGTAATAGATTTTATTAGACTGTTTGATAGAACACCTATCACTCTTTCTGACTGGAAGTCATTTTCATTTGCAATGAGCAATTTCTGTTACATGGTACAGTTACAGTCGAGTTCCTTTGCTAGTCCAGTATGCAGCAGCAGTCAATGATCTTTAAAGATATATGCTGCAGTGAAAGAGGCAGATTTAGTAAGACAAGACATTTTTCCTCTGTGGGTTTTGTGATACACAAAAGTCTTGTCAGTTTGACATTTGCTACCTATGCTTTATAAATTTTCTGTATTTTCCTCTCCTGTACCTATGCTATCATTATCAACCTAGTTGAATGGTTCTTACTGCGAAACAAGGTCAGAAGGGAGAGCTATATGTTGCTGCACTGCTCAGCTTTTCACCAGATGACAGGAAAAAAATCAGCAGGGAAGGGAGCATTTTTATTGTGTTTTGGTTATTACAATACAGTTAAGATATATTAGTCATCTTCTGTATAATCTTGCTTCCAGTCACCGATTGTTCAATATGCATTTCTAAACGTCACACATGGTCATTTATTACCTTGTTATAAATCCTCTTACAATTCAAGGAAAAAAAACCCAAACAGTTGTAACATCAAATACTCAGTTATCAGTAGTCAGAGGAGCCTTTAGGAATCTCAAACTGTACCCAAAAGAAACTAACCTCTCTGTGGAATCAAGGAAAAAGCCCATAACTATCAGTAAGGTTCTGAGATTAGCTCATGGAATTTGACCTATTTGCTACATATACTTGTTATTTATTGTATAGCTTGACTGCAGCCATGAAATACATTTCATAAGCAAGTTCAATGTAGTTAAAGAATTTGTCTCAATCTAGTAACAATTTCCTGTGTTGTTACTGTAAATTCAGTTTTTGCAAGAAATGTTTTTGCTTAGTCACACAAACTTGCAGCAAAACTGTTATTATTTTTAGTCACTATAAATAGTGAGTTTTGGAGAATTTTCATACTGAAATGTCAATCAGAGAGAGTAATTTTCAAAAAGCCATGATGGGTAACACTATAAACAAAGACACCCAAGGAGGTACTTCTTCATCCTCATGTATGAAATTTATTTTGAATTTGTTGTTAGATTATTTAATCAATACATTTTACATCTTTGTAATACTTAGTGCAAGCCAGTCACAAACAAAACTGTCACTGGAGTGTAGTCTAAAATAGAAAACTGCATGTATATCAATCTGCTTTCCACTTAAAGACTTTGATGTGGACAAATTTGAACAGAGTTCCCACTTGGCTCTTGGGACATGTCAGTTTGCAGCTTTGCAGCCTGTTAAGCTCACAGCATTGGAAACAAACACAGAGAAACAATGTGGAAAGGATAACAGAACAGCAAGTGTAAATACAAACACTCTCAAGTTTCCCAAAGTCACTAGGAGAGGTGAATTTACTAACTGAGTTAACCAAATGTTAAAATTAAGGAGCAGAACAGAAGTGAATACATTTTTCACGTCTATTTAACTGAAATGATTGCACAATTTTAATGAGAAATCCATGTGAACAGCTGACAAAACCATGTGACATTGTATAGTAATATACCAATACCTATAAAATGTGAACTGAAATATGTTTTAAAAGAGCATAACACATAAAAACTGTAGATGTAGTCTAAAGTCACTACCCATGGGTTGAAAAATTCTCACCAGGGGCCTATAAAAAACGACAATCTATACCATTCTCTCTTTCAGTAGTTGTCTTCTATGCACTTCAGCCTTATTCAAATAAATATTGGATATTGGAGTCAACCTCAAGAGTTATTGCTCAATCAGTATTTTTACAACAAGCTCCCTTCGGTGGGAGCTTTTTCAAGGCAAGCATTGGAAGACACATTCCATTCTGTATATGTTTATATATTTCACTGTGTTATTATTATTTCTCATTAAATCTTATCTGTGTTAGCAAAGGGAGATTAAAACATTTATTTATGTTGCTAAGTATTTACTGAAAAAACCCTACTCATTATGTGTAAGACCACTTTGCACACTACTTAAGGAACATTACCTATGTGCGATACTACTTGATTCTCTCACAAGTCTGTATTTACAGATCATGAAAGACTCTTGTCTTGCCCACGTCTGGCCAGAACAACAGACAGTCAAAAATATTTCTCAGCATTTATTGTCATTGTTGCAATTCATCTTCCCTGCAGGGCCCCAGAGTGGAAGGTTTTTCTAACTATAAGAAGTTGTATTAAACTGCTCTTGTGATATACACTAAAACTTCTGGTTTGCCTTTCATTGCTTCAAATTACTAGATCCCAAAGTCCTTGTAATTATTTATTCAATTCCAAAGCTACTGCAAATAATTTCTTTTGCCATTCACAGCACTGAAAAATATTGACACATACTAGCTTGACTTTTGTAACCCTGTGTTTAAATACGGTGTGTTTGGGGTGCTCGGACAAAAACATTTCTGATTCATATGGCTAAATCTCAGCCTGCTTTTTCTCGGTAAAGAGTCTTTATATAGAACCAGAAACTGTGATAAAATCAGTCCTAGTTTGTGCTGTGGGCTTATCTATGGGCATAGGTCATCCTTCAACCTGAACCGAGTTCACTCACTTCTTCAGTCCACTGTTGCCACTGTGTCCTGGAATTCTTCACTTCCGAGGCCTGCTGGAACATCTCTTCTCTCATTTTTAAGTACAAGGGTTGGTTATAAAGACTGTGAATGGAGGCTAGTATCCCTCCTTCTGTAACTGCTCTGAACAGCTCTTTTATAATCCTGTCCATGATGATGTTCAATTTCATAGTTACATCTACTATTTAAAAATGTTCAGGGGTAATATTTAAAAATTAAAACGGTACAGGTATGACACTATAGCAGATTTTGAGATTGTAACATTTATTCAGTTCTTCACTGGAATGAAAAAAGGAAATTCCAGGGTGCTGTTCTGTAGGAACTTCTACGCTTCTTATTGCTGTTCAAAGATATGTACCAAAAAGAACATCCTAATGAAAACTTGAAGGAAATGAATAAATTTCACCAAAAATATCTGAGAAAAATAAATTTTGTCAAGAATATTTTCAGTAGTCTTACTCTGAATAGTCCATTTAATGTAGAAACACACTTCCCTCAATCTACTTCATTGTTTTTCTCAGTTAAACTACCGTTCTAAATTGATGGTCTTTTTCTTGGCACATCCCATAAAATGTTATTCATTAAAGCAATCAACAGGTATTTCTGCACCTCAGAGAGCTACTGTCTGTTCAGAATAGCTTTTTTTTCCTTTCCTTATGCATCCTCCCAGCTGAAACACACACAAAAACACACACACTTTTGTATATTTATAAATTGAGAAGTGTATAATTTACAGAGCTTTTGAAACAAAAGCAATATTTTAATGGAAACAAGTTTTGAAATCTTCCTGTCTGTAGTGATAATTGGTCAATACCAAATTCAACAAAAGATTTCATTTTTTCTGCAGACAAGTTATACTTGTCATTTTTAGTAAGTGAAGAAAGAAAAGTGGAAGATCATGACTTGAGAAATACAATTAAAAAATAACGTCTTAAGTTAGATCTTATACTGAATTGATATTTGTGCCAATAAGGGAAGATTTAAATTGAAAAGTGAAGAGTTGACAAATTGTCTTTAAATTGACTAATTCTCTTTTAGTATCAAATCAATAAAATGTGCATTAAGGACCCATGTCTATTGTGCGATAGAAGCTCTACATCCACTGTGCATGGACGTGATGTAGTTTGTTGCATGACAAGTCAAAGGCACTTGATCTTAGAAAAAGAAATGAATCTCATAAATAATGCATAATTGCAAGTGTGCTATAATCTATTATGAAGTTAAAAGGTGTCACAAACAAGATCACTATGTTCACCATCACACTGGATTTCTTAGCTTCTTATTCTAAACACTGTCACGTTTCTAATTGCATTTTCAGCAATTTATTTCCCTTGTCTCTCTCTATGAAATTCATTCAATGTCAGTGTTATTATGCCACAGTAAAATCTGTGAACTTAGATTATTGCATTTATTCACACATACTCCCTTGAAATTGCTGAAGTAGTACATTTAAAAACATAAGTGTCTTTTTTCAACAGTTTGGGATTTTTCTTCATGTTATAAATTATGAGAAGAAAACACAGCATTCCTTATTTATCTGACTCATGAAGAATAAAATCTCCACAAATTATTCACTGCATTTTCTTTCATAGAAAGCCATGTCTAACAATGCAGATGGTGTTTCCTCCGATTCAGAAGGTATAATAAATACTATTTGTGTCATCTTAGCATGACACAAGCAGGTAGACTGATTCTGTCATAGATAAAATACAGAGATGTCTGATATTTTCTACTCGTGTGCAAATAACCTTTCCCCAGTGAAGCTTCTATGCATTTGAGCATAAATGTTCTTCAATGTGAAAAACAACTATCTAATCACAAAGTGAGGGAGACTTACACTGTAGAAAGAACTATTCAACAGTAATTTTCAGTTGTAGTCAAGAAGGGTATTTATAAACTGCGTTTTATGAAAAAAAAAAGTGCAGTATGAGAAATTAATGGTAACACTGGTAGCTGCAAGTATTTTCCTGACAAGGGAAAAAAAATTGCTCTGAATAGTATAGTAGTATTGTCATATTTTCTGTTCTGATTGAAGCAGACATGGCAAATATTAAGTAGTCAACTGTGAAATCTCAAAATTGAAGTTTAGAAGAGAAGAGAAAGTCTTTCTCATGATTGATTTTAGTAGTTTTAAATGTTTTATGATGAAGTGCCACCTCCAAAGATCTTCTGAATGCGAAAGCTATGGATTACCCGTACTTAGATTGGTTATTTAGGCTTCATACCTCTGAGCTGAAGACCTGGACAGATCAGTAAACTGCTAAAACACCAGGAAGATTTCGGTAGACCAGTTTTAAAACAAGGGTGTTTTTTGGCGGGGAAACATTTCACAGGTTCCCTTGGAAGACTCTTCTGTTGGAAGTTGCCCAGTAAGCTGTACTCGAAGCTTCCTTTTGGATGCGAAATGTTCACTTATGTTTCTACTGTTATCACTCAAGTATCAGTCCTTAGGTCTACACTAATGTTAATTTTTCTCAGACAGCTGATAGCGCCAGAGAAAACATTACTCATAAAATTACAGAGGGAGGTAAATCATTGCGAAGGCAGGTGCCACTGACACATAGTGTTCAGCTCAGTAAACTCAAAGCAGGAAAATGATACAGTTTTGTTTTCCTTAAATGAAGATGTCTTTGTTGAGTTGAACAACATCGTATCTACACATATATTTTTAACATTTCAGAGTCCCCTGTTCTGGCTTGTGCTGTTGCTATATTGCTGTCCCATAAGGAACGATTAGGTCATCTTCTGGGACAAGCATGCTTTGTTTGAAAAGTAATGACTCCGAAAAACTCTCTGAAGGCTGGGTTGTGAAGAATGGTTGTGGATGTTAACCAGCAGCACAGCAGTAACAGTGAGGTTTCCTGAGAAAGCTGCACTTATGCAAATACACAGGCTTCTAGAAGAGGCTCGGGAAGCCCATGCCCCCATCTGCACAGCCCCGCCATTTTCTTTGCACTGCATGGACTGTGCTTATATGCTCAGTGAGGTCATGCACTAAGTGGGCACAAAAATAATCTGACTCCTCCAAAAAAGTTTTTTGCTGGTCTAGTGACCTGCAAAGCTCACCAACAGATCAGCCAAGCAGTAGAACTCAGGAAAGAAAGGAGGAGGAACCATCCCTTCTGTCAGAAGTCAGCTATTAGGTTGGTTCAGACATCCTGAAAAAAGTCAGTCTAAATTGCTACTTTTAAAATCAATTTAAATCAGCATAACCTGATGCTGTTTTAAAGAAATGTGTCAGACCTCCTTTCTGCCACTGAATGGCTGCCTATGTTTGTCCATTCTTCTGCCTAAGCAAGGATCTACAGAATCACACAGTAGATATTCTGGGAAATGCACACTTTAAACCAACTGTGGACTTCAGAACAAATTATTTGATTTTACCAGGATTGTTTCGCTAACAAAATTCACATCATCGCTGCACAAACATTTCTGCCAACAAAAATGAGATGATATTGGTAGAAATGTCTAGGAAAAACTTGTCTGGCAGCAGGTCTAATTTATGCTGTACTTGCCTAAACTGCAGTTTAAGCATAAAGCTAAAAGCACTAATGCAGCCATAGATCATTTAAACAAGATATTCTTAAATAGGTGGAGCATGTGCATAGTATTGCAATATTTTACCCAATTCATTTTCAGACAGAAGTTGTAGTAACAGTGTAGGCAAAGAAAGAAGTTCTGAGAATCAGTAAAGAATGAAGAAGCATGATAAACAGTGACCAAGTGAGATCAATCTCTTTAGTAAAAAGAAGAAAAGTGTTCACTTGATTGTAGTCTGTATGCATCACACATAAATGCAGATTTTACTTTTCTTAACTTTTGACTTTTAATCTCAGCCTTCTCTTAAAGTATAGACATTTCTCAGTGCATACAGAGTATTCTAAATTTTTTAATATATATTTATTTTTTTCAACTGAATCATTTCCATTTCTGTATGTAGAACATGTCCTTCTTCATTTAGGTAAAAATTCATATGTAAGATTGGATTTACATGTGAGATCGTTGCATACTATCAACAAAAAGAAACTTAATCTCTTCAGGAGTAAACAGAGGTCTAACTTGTTAAATGGAATCATGACATGAGAAGTAAAATATTTTCCAGTCACGTATTTTTCTTACTTTTAAATAAAGATATTAAAGAGGTAAAACTTTCAAGTGTTTTTGCTTTAAGGAGGAGAAGTATTAAAGATGCTTCTTTGTTAGCTTTTGTCACTTCAGTATCCGAACTGATATGTAAACCTCTTTTTGTAACTTTCTATACTGTATATCCACATCTTTTAACAGTAGAAGGAAATATTTCTGCTCAATCAACTCCAAGTAATTGCCTTAGTATGATACATAGGTTTTCTTCATCCGTTCATTGTCATTAAAGATTCCTCACATATACTTTATGATTTACAACAATTTAATAACAGCCATGTCTTTCAGATTTTATATAATATCAAACAAAATACAGAATGCTGAATCAAGATGGATTTCTAGACTGTGGAAAAAAAGTCCAGTTTATTCAACTGCATCTGGTTTTGCAAAGTAAAGTCTAATTCTTCTCTTCAACACTTTCAATATCTGTCATTGAACAAAAGATTATGTACAAGTTAATGAAAATGAACGTTTCATTAGTAACAAATGCAACCTGAGATATTATTCTTAGCATCATATCTAGAAATATAATTGCAAGTATTTCTAAAATCTAATAAAGTGAATTTTTCAATAACCTAAGTTTACCTATACATATATTATGGTTTTATTTATTGTACAGGTTTATTTTCTACAGAATATTAAGAGGAGAATTGCACTATATTATCCTTTTAAAATGAAGTATTGCTGGGAAAGAGAACGAATATATCAATAATTGAAAGTACTGAATAGAAAAACTTTCTTTAAGTGCAGATGGAAGAAATAAAACTGAAATGAGACCAATAAATTGGTGTAATAGCCAAAGTGGGGAAAGCGCAAATGAAATTCATACACCAAAATATAGCAGGAGACAAGTGACACCAGCTTGTTTGTTTATGTCTTTCAGTGCTTTTAAAAACTAGAATAAGGACTCTGAAAATTTTTTTCTCTATGTACTTAAAATGCAATTTAATTTCATGAACACATCTTCATTAAAAAACATGTAGTAATCAGAATAACTAATTCAAAATTAGAAACTATATTATATCCTTAAGGGTCTTAACTGATAAAGGTTGTGGAAGCTATGATTCATCATCACCCTAAGGGCTAATATGGATGGCAATAAAGCTATATTCTGCATTCCAACCTGATAATACCGTCTGAGAGCAGGAGGCAAGATGGAAAATATATGAAACTGCCTGAAAGTTGAGTATTTTCTCTTTTATTTGTTATGTTGCCCAAAGACCAATGCATAGACCATCAACTGGTCAAATTTTTCTTATCTCCTTCAAGACAATCCTTCAAAACAAAACTACTGGATATAGAGTAAAAGTTGAAAAAATAGATGTGTTAAGAGTACTAGTTTTGAAGAAAATCCCTATTACATCTAAGAGCTTATAACATTCAGAGTAGTATTGGATTAAGCACTTTAAAGCTTCTTTCCTGCCCATGACATCCAAATGCAGTAGCTCTTCTCATGTGTCATGAGAAACACATTGGACTGGATAATATCTGTTATTAACTGTTTAAGATAGGAAATACTGCATAGACCAGACCCTGGTTATTACACATAATATCCTTCCTTTTCTCAGCAGTGGCATGGAGCAGGGGAAAGAAAAGCAACATCAGTCACACGAATCATCAGCAAGCCTGAGGAAAAATTCAAAAAGGAACCAAGATCAGATCTTTGTTTACTTTTTCCTCATTTCTAAAAATCCTTTGCTCTGTTTTACACTTCTCCAAGACACACTGTATCAAGAAGTAATGGTTATGCCTGTACATCTAACAACGAAAACTTGGTTTAACTCTACCAAAAACCTCAGGATCTCTGCTTCATAGACACTCTTAAAACTCTCTTAAAGTACAGGGCAGAATTAGCCTTTTCCCAAAGTGCAATTGTGGACAGAACATTCTTTTAAAACGTCTCCAGAAATGGTGATAGCAACTCCATTTCACGTAATAGCCTAGTCTAGAGCATTCACTCAGGAATTGATTTATATGGTTTTAATTCCCTTTACTTCCTGAGGAAATTCAAACTTGTACCATCCAGCAGCCCACAAAATGTTCCTACCATGGGGTTACCTTGAGGTTAAACATTCACCTTGAGGACTCAAGAGACAGAAAGCAGGATTCATAAGTTGCAGTTCCTGTTAGAAGGACTATTTCTGTATTCAGCTTTCAGCAGTCGTGGGTAAAATGTCTATACTAAAATTGAATTAAACATTCAGTCATTCACAGAAAGGCAATTAAAGATGCATTAGGCAGGAAACAGATGGAGAGAACTTCTGCAAGACTGACTATGACCCAGTGTGAGGCCACATTTGTAAGGAGAAAAACCTAACTTCTTTTTGCTCCCAGGCTGAGTGTCCTAGTACCTAATCTCTTTTTTGGATGTTGAGTCCTTGGAACAGTAGCACAAAACCAGAAGGAAATATTTTCTGAAATGAAGTCACTCTCAGGCAGCAGCAAGTATGGGCCGCTTTGCAGAGAGGAACGTGAGCCAGGAGCTGGGGAATAAGCTAGGCAGGCCAGGCACAATGGATCTGCAGCAAAGTCCAGGAAAGGTCCAAGGTGAAGGACTGGAGCTTGAATCAGGTTATACTATGCCTCACCTTGTATTTGGCTGATCCTAACCTTACCTTTTGGGCTTGACTTTCTGGCTTGACCTCAGGGATGATTAATTTCTATGAACTCATCTGGCTATCCTTGCTCTGCATCTGATCGTGATCACCACCACTGGTCCTGCTGTGCTTTCCTTGTTGGACTGGGTGGGATGGTGTCCTGCCAGTCCTGCACTGTCTTTGCAGCTGCTGACTCGCTGCTCTCCTCGGTGGAGCAGTCTTCTGCTGCTGCTCCCCATGCACAAGCTCAGGGCCCATGCACGTCAGGTAATCTTTTCATGTAATGATGAATAAAATCCAAGGAAAGGACAATAACACTAAAACTATTTCAATAATAGATTTTTCTCATATAATCATGTATTTTAAATATTGAACTGACCACAGTTTATTGGATATATGCAGAAAACTTTTCTCAGATTCTTCTCACGGGCGGTATGGAAACAGTTCAACTCTTGCTGGAACACTAAACAGGCAGAACTTCATGTGACTGATAGCTGCGCTGTTGGGTGCTTGTGTCTTTGGTATGTCTGGAAAAAATAACTCTTTCAGAGAAGTGCACTGATCTTCTATAAAAAAAAGAGTTGAAAATCAAAATATATTTTGACCAGTTGAGTGACTTAAGCCATATATAGACATGAATAAATATCTTTAAAAGTGAATTCACCTTTTCAATGTATGTGATTTCTTTAATTCATAAAGGAAGTAAACCCTGTATTATTTTCTCCAGCAACTGAAAAATCATAAAACCAACCCTATTATAAATTAAAGTGGAAAGAACAATTATATAGCTAATTAAAATAAAGTCCCTTATTTATCAACACTTCTCGCTTTTGTCCGTGGCTGTTTCTATGCTAGGCATACATGCATGTAGTCATCAGTGAGTGTGAAAACACAAGATCAGAACTACTCTAAGGTCAGTCACAGAAAAGACATGGAGAACAATAATTGAGAAAGAGACTAAGCTGATTTCAGACTCTTGTGATGAACTGCCCCTTGCCCTACCTGTCAGCCAGGTTTTTCTCTTGTATCGAGAAGTAAGATATGTGCCATAAATAAAAATGAACCCATTTACAAAAGAAATCGGAAACTTCTGAGTGCTAGATACATGAATGATAGCCGAGAATGAACATAAAATGAGGACAGGGCCTGGCAGATGTCTTTGTCATAAATTAAGGGATGGCTAAACCCACAAGATTAGATGATCAATGTAGAAAAGGAAACAGATATCTGTAAGTAGTCTGATAAGAGGACTAAAAGGGAATACTTTAAAAATTCCCCTCCGCAGACAGACTTATTTTTAATGATCCTTTAAATTCAAAATTTTGATAAGTGTACCTCATTTTCTTGCTTTGTAAATATAGTAGTAATACATCAGTAACTAAAAATAGAAAATATAACAACAGGAGACAACTCAGTGGAAAACAAATTTTGTAATCATCAAATAACTGTGAATTGCATATTATCTCTACAATAAAATGATGTTTTGTGATGCTCCTTCTTCTTGATTAAAGATCAAGCTTTCTGTAGCTTTAGTGAACATGTCAGTTCAGAACGATTATAAAGTTCTGCTGGTAGCACTTCTAAAAACATTCCCATAGAAATACACTGCAGCAGCAGCATGAGAACTGTGATTGTGCCCCTCTGAGATGTGAACCAATGAACCTCTCTACAGTTTTCTTATTAGCCATAATGACTACAGAGGTCAAAGTTCCCTTAACTTCTGTAGAGACTACTGAAAAATCCTGAGGGAGAAATATAGTGAAATCCTGCAATAAGAAAATTTTGTTCATTCATACTAATCCACACAGTCATTGATACACATGCACAAATGCCGCTCCTGCTTATATCAGTAAGATCTCTGTGAATAAAAAAGAGTAATATGAGGACAGAATTTGAATTTAACCTTATCTCAGCTGGAGTCTTTATAAGTTTTGAAAAGACTGCCTATAGGATACAAGCAGCAATTAAAATTCATAAGGAGTTGTAGGCGTTCTGTTTTGTTATTCTGAAAATCTCTCAAACTTACATAGATTTTATAGTTTGTGTGATTGTGCTCCTGTACCTGTGCTCCAGGAGCCGTGACTGTGATCTTGGTGTTGGACAGTCATTAATGAATTGTTTCTAGTAATTTAGATTTCAGAATCAGCCATTTTTTCTTCATGATCATCTGCCAAAGATGTTCTCTATATTTCATCTCCTTGCTTTATTTATAACACCTGTAAGTTATGGAAAAAAACACAAGAGAGAAACACCAAGGCAAAATACCTTTGTTTGAAACATTTTTTGAAAATCTTCCCTACTTGGATAAATACAGGCTAAATGCACCTAGAAATGATAAAAAGATAATTGGTTGAATATTGTGGGAAATTTAAAAAGGAAACAAAAATTATTTGGTAAAGAAAACACTAAATGGAATATCATTTATTTCTGGAGAGAAATAGGTACAGACGGGGGAAAAGATCAACTAAAATATTGAGCTATGGTAATTCCATTATCATGCAATTCTGATGAACGTCTGACCAGACGAGCTGTTACTCCTGTGAGTTGTACTTGGACATAAAGGGTGAGGTGGTGATGGCCTCTCCCTTGCTGTTTTGCACTGTCAAATGTAGACTCACTGATGCAGTGTGAGTGCTCATAATCTTCCCAAGGATTTGTAACACCTCTCTCTTTATTAAGCTGATTTCTGTAAGAGGACTTCTGAGTAGAAGATACTCGTATTAACCAAGGCTACACTTCTCAGACTCCATGCGAACAGGTCACAGTTAAAGATTTTTATCTTTTTTTTGTGTAATAAATGCTGTGCGTCTAAAGTTGAGTTGCTTGTTATAGTTAACACTGGAAAGAAAATCGTATGCATCCGCTTGTACACCTCGCTGTGCTCCTGTAGTGTTTTGATCTTCATTCATTTTAATGGTCTATTCCATGATAACACTATTTCTTTCATTGCCATGCGTTGAAACAAGTATAAATGACTGTGTTTCAGGATTAGGTTTATTTGATGTAGTAAATATTCACGGTTCTGATCTACTTAATATCAGAGTGAAGAATGAGAGCTTCAGCTGCAGCAGGTGCTCACCCACCATTGCCTTCTCTTGAATTCTCTACCCTACAGCTGCAGGTTTCTTTTATTTCTTGAAGGTTGATTACTGATGTAATTATAATGAAGATAATGCTTGCTCTAGTGATAGCGCTCATCTACACTGTAAATATAGTTTTCCACACATGAAGACAGCATTTTTCTTAAACTGATAACAAACATAACCCAGTCTTCTAAAATTAAGATTCTGATTAGATGAAAATCAAGGCAGGAGTGGGCATTTCAGTCACATCTGTTAGTTTTTAAATTTTCTTCAAATTCAGATACTTGAACAAGGTGCAGAACAGCCACAGTGTAGTCCTAATGTTAACCACTGTATGTAGATTTCCTTCCCAACATGGCTGGCAGAGCCCCAGAGGAAGAAATATCCAGACAACTGCCAGTGCTTGTCATAGTTTTGTTGCACATTATTGTTGTAGTCTAGCAACTGGGCTCCTCTAGCTTGCGACTGCTGTATGGTTGGATAACATACACTACTGATGACAATGCAACTAGTTCCTATTATTTGCAATTTTCCTACTTGTATGGAAATCCCCTATTGAAATTACTGTTTCACCATAAGTACTTCACTGAACAAACGTAGTTTCTATCACATACAGCCACTGGTGAGGAGATAACCTATCACTGTAATGTGGCCCTGTTGCTAATGTGTGTCAGCATCAAACCCAAAGGTGGAAGGTTGGAGAGTCAGCTTGGTTTTCTGAAGTGCTCAGAGAGCCAGTGATGAAAAGGTTAAATGGAAGAGTCTTTATTAACTCATTGATTTCTTTAGTGTAATGACAGCTATATGTGATGTGGAGAAAAAGTAACTTTTAGAAATAAATATTTTCTTTCCTATGTTTCTGTTTTTAAATCTTTACTCATGGTCATTGCAGAGCAATTATAGAAGTATTACGTCAGAATTTAAGTTACTGTCTTAAATATGTCCCTTGTCTTTTCATTTGCCCCACCACAAGTAATTTTTTTTTTTTTTTGGTAACATGGGAAAAGGTAAGTTTATTTTCACATTTTTTTCCTTTGCACCATACTAAGAAAACTATGATGTAGAGATATTTTGGAACTGTCCCCCATTCTTGGAACAATCATTTTGAGCACAGTGGAACAAGGAATGTTCACTTTTCTGCTTCACTAGGCTCAGAGCTGGTAATTATATGAAATCTTTTCTATTAATGACATCATGCCTCCAGGAAAGTCTGCAGCAAACACACTGAGAAACTCTAACATAGCAAGCACTATCTTTCTTTCTGCCTTTGCTATGAAGTTTTATTTATGTAAAAAAAATTTGGTGTTGATCTGTAGCAAGAATTATAACTTTATCAGCCCTAATATAGTGACTATGCACAGCTGTGACTTCTTAGTTTACATTGGGTTAAAAATGTGGAGTGATTATGAGGTGTGAGTCACCCATGACAGTGAGTTAACCCTGGCTGGATACCAGGTGTCCACAAAAGCTGCTCTATCACTCCCCCTTCTCAGTTGGACATGGGGTAGAAAATATAACAAAAGGTTCCTGAGTCAAAATAAGGACAGGGAGAGGTCACGCACCAATTACCATCACAGGCAAAACTGATTCAACTTGAGGAAATTAGTTTAATTTATTACCAATAAAATCAGAGTAGGACACAGAAATAAAACCTTAAATCTTAAAATGCCTTTCCCCTACATCTCTCTTCTTCTTAGGCTCGATTTTACTCCTGATTTTTCTCTACCTCCTCCCCCCCGAGCAGCACAGGGGGACAGGAAATGGGGGCTATGGTCAGTTCATCACACGCTGTCTCTGCTACTCCATCTTCCTCAAAGGGGAGGACTCCTCACTCTCTTCCCCTGCTCCAGGGTGATGTCCCTCCCATGGGAGAGAGTCTCCCATGTGAGTCCTTCCCATGGGCTGCCATTCTTCATAAACTGCTTCAGTGTGATCCTTTCCCACAGGGAGAGCATGGATCACCCATGTGGTCACAAGGGTCACAGGTCCTGACAGGAAACCTACTCCAGTGTGGGGTCCCCTCTCCACAGGTCTACAAGCCTTGCCAGGAGCCTGCTCCAGCTTGTGCTCTGTGAGGTCATAGCCTCCTTTGGGCGTTCATCTGCTCTTGCGTGGGCTCGTCCATAGTCTGCAGGTGGATATCTGCTCCATCATGGACCTCCATGGCTGCACGGGGACAGCCTGCCTCACCGTGGTCTTCACAACAGTCTGCAGGGGAATTACTGCTCCCGCACCTGGAGCACCTCCTCCTCCTCCTTCTTCACTGACCTTGGTGTCTGCAGAGTGGTTTCTCTCACGTATTGTCGCTGCTCTCTTGGGCTGCAATTGTACTGGGATTTTTCTCCCCCCCTTCTTAAATATGTTATCACAGAGGCTTTACCACCCTTGCTGAAGGGCTCGGCCTTGGCCAGTGGTGATAACTTTCTGATGCAAGTGGTGGAGGAACCAACAAGGAAAGGCGCGCTGCTGGACCTTGTGTTAACAAACAAGGAGGGACTGGTGGAGGATGTGATGGTTGGAGGTAGACTCGGCTGCAGTGACCATGAAATGGTCAAGTTCAGGATCCTGCGTGGAGGAAGCAGGGCGATAAGCAGGATCAAAACCCTGGACCTCAGGAGGGCTGACTTTGCCCTCTTCAAGGAGCTACTCGGAGGAATCCCGTGGGCCAGGGCTCTCGAAGGCAGGGGGGTCCAAGAGTGCTGGTCACTCTTTAAACAACACTTCTTCCATGCACAGGAGCAATGCATCCCCCTGAGAAAGAATCCTAGCAAAGGAGGCAGGAGACCTGCATGGTTAAACAAGGAGCATCTAGCAGAGATCAGGCAGAAGAGAAAAGTCCATGGAATGTGGAAAGAGGGACAGGCCACTTGGGAAGAGTACTGGAACTTTGTGAGAGCATGCAGGGAAGCGACGAGGAAGGCCAAGGCTCACCTGGAATTGAAGCTGGCAAGGGATGTCAAAAACAACAAGACGGGCTTCTTCAACTATGTCAGCAGCAAAAGGAAGGCTAGGGACAATGTGGGGCCGCTGCTGAATGAGGCGGGTGTCCTGGTGATGGAGGATGCGGAGAAGGCAGAGCTACTGAATGCCTTCTTTGCTTCAGTCTTCAGTGCTAAGACTGGCCCTCAGGAATCCCAGGCCCTGGAGGTAAGAGAAGAAGCCTACAAAGAGGACGACTTTCCCTTGGTCGAGGAGGACTGTGTGAGGGATCGCTTAAGCGATCTGGACATCCACAAATCCATGGGCCCCAATGGAATGCACCCACGAGTGCTGAGAGAGCTGGCGGATGTCATTGCTGAGCCACTCTCCATCATCTTTGAGAGGTCCTGGAGGACAGGAGAGGTGCCCGAGGACTGGAGAAAGGCCATTGTCACTCCAATCTTCAAAAAGGGCAAGAAGGAGGACCCAGGGAACTACAGGCCGGTCAGCCTCACCTCCATCCCGGGAAAGGTGATGGAGCAGCTTATCCTGCAGGCCATCATGAAGCAAGTGGAAGAAAAGAAGGTTATCAGGAGTAGTCAGCATGGATTCACCAAGGGGAAATCATGCCTGACCAATCTAATAGCTTTCTACAATGACATGACTGGCTGGGTAGATGAAGGGAGAGCCGTGGCTGTTGTCTACCTCGACTTCAGCAAGGCTTTTGACACAGTCTCCTATGATATCCTCCTAGGGAAGCTCACGAAGTGTGGGCTGGATGAGTGGTCGGTGAAGTGAATTGAGAACTGGCTGAATGGCAGAACTCAGAGGGTTGTCATCAGCGGCGCTGAGTCTAGTTGGAGGCTGGTGACAAGTGGTGTCCCCCAGGGGTCAGTACTGGGCCCAGTCTTGTTTAACTTCTTCATCAACGACCTGGATGAAGAGTTAGAATGTACCCTCAGCAAGTATGCTGATGACATGAAACTGGGAGGTGTGGTAGATACACCAGAAGGCTGTGCTGCCATTCAGCGTGACCTGGATAGGCTGGAAAGCTGGGCAGAGAGGAACCTGATGAGGTTCAACAAGGGCAAATGCAGGGTCCTGCACCTGGGGAGGAACAACCCCATGCATCAGTACAGGCTTGGGGTGGACCTGCTGGAGAGCAGCTCTGTGGAGAGGGACCTGTGTGTCCTGGTGGACGACAGGTTAACCATGAGCCAGCAGTGTGCCCTGGCTGCCAAGAAAGCCAATGGGATCCTGGGGTGCATCAAGAAGAGTGTGGCCAGCAGGACGAGGGAGGTTCTCCTTCCCCTCTACACTGCCCTAGTGAGGCCTCATCTAGAGTACTTTGTCCAGTTCTGGGCTCCCCAGTTCAAGAAAGATGAGGAGCTACTGGAGAGAGTCCAGCGGAGGGCTACGAGGATGATGAGGGGACTGGAACATCTCTCCTACGAGGAGAGGTTGAGGGAACTGGGCTTGTTCAGCCTGAAGAAGAGAAAGCTGCGAGGGGACCTTATAAATGCTTACAAATATCTGAAGGGTGGATGTCAGGAGGATGGGGCCAAGCTCTTTTCAGTGGTGCCCAGTGAGAGGACAAGGGGCAATGGACACAAACTGAGGCACAGGAAGTTCCGTCTGAACATGAGGAAGAACTTCTTCCCTCTGAGGGTGACGGAGCACTGGAACAGGCTGCCCAGGGAGGCTGTGGAGTCTCCTTCTCTGGAGATATTCAAGACCCGCCTGGACAAGGTCCTGTGCAGCCTGCTGTAGGTGACCCTGCTTCGGCAGGAGGGTTGGACTAGACGACCCACAGAGGTCCCTTCCAACCCCTACTATTCTGTGATTCTGTGATTCTGTGATCTGTCTTGGAGCTGGCTAACATTGGCTGTATTGGACATAGGGGAAGCTTCTAGCAGGTTCTCACAGAAACCATCCCTGTAGCGCATACCCCGACAAATACCTTGCCACACAAACCCAATACAGACAGTTTCAACACTTATAAAAATTGTCCGTGATGTCATGTGCCTGATAGAGTCCAGATAGTATAGTTAAACTGAACTGATGCTGGTACAGTTACAATACTCCATAGCTGGCCTCATGGTAAATCTTATTGCTGAAAGCCCATTATAAACAGTGTGAGTGGAGGTGTCAGACTGAAGGTAGAAAAATTACCTTCTTTGCACTCATAAACACGATGAAAGTACCTTGCAAAACATTTCTTAATGTTAGTAATTTAAAAAAAAAAAAAATTATTATAGCACAGAGGAAAAGAGTTGTCTTCAGTTTATACAATGAAAGGCATCTATATAGTTTCAAAGACCAGCTCAGTTGTAAGAATACATAGAGACCAGAAAATAACATGAATTAAAAGAAAAACAGACACAGATTTAAGAGATATTGCAGTTCATAAAAAACCCAAAATCAAACGAGAAAGAATATCTCTTTCTCTTTTATAAAAAATGAAATACTTCAATAAAAGCTAACCAGCTAGTGAATAGATGGCTGCAGATAATGGATTTCACCCAAAGTCAAGACACAAACCTTTTTCTAACCAATGAATACAAATAATACGTGTTCCAGTATCCAATAAACACAATACTATGAGAGTTTTTCGAAAAGAGTTGTTCAAAAATAAGCAGAACATAAAGTACTGAGGGATTTCTACAAAATAAATTCCAAAGCACTAGACAAAACCAAGGCTACAACTTCATATTTGCTTGCTGTATGTCCATGATGGTTTGCTCTACCAATATTGTGGCATTCTGAGTGCATCTGGTTGCAGATATTCAGATTCTTACGTTTTCTAAAAATAACTTCGATGACTGCTTAAGTAAATAGAGAGTTATTTATTTGTCAGACCTGCTATTTAACAGAAATAACACCTCTTTATGACTGTGCAGTTCATTAAGTATGCAAAAAAATAAAACATGAAACTGTTCCTCTTGATTCTATTCTTTGTGGTAATGTTAGGTATCCATAATGTAGACTGCAGTGAAATGTAAATTATTTGAGATTACCTTATAGTCTGGTTGTTATGGAAACTACATTAAAATGTACTATCCTTCTATACAACATAAAACACTAATACTCTTCTAGTAACTTTTACAGCATTGAGATTGCTATTTAAAAAACATTCAGGAACATAAGTAACTCAAGAACTCACATGTATGTGAGGTTTTTTTAATGCTGACAATTTCCACAATAGTAACAATGTCATATAATTAGAATTAATTATTCAGCATCTTCAAAGAAGTTACAAGGATTTTCTTTTTCGTATCAGAACAAGCTGTGTAAGATTTTTCTGTCTATGGTCTAAAACTTGCATCATATAGCTATACACTTCACACACAGCTCACAGGGAACCTGAGGGACTGTACTGGGTTTATGTGGCAAGGCTTTGGTAGCGAGGGGGCCTGCAGGGGTGGCTTTTGTGAGAAGCTGGTAGAACCTTCCCGTATGTCTGATGTAGCCAATGCCAGCCAGCTCCAAGAGAGGCCCACCGCTGGCCAAGGCCAAGGCCACGGCCACCAGTGACAATTGTAGCACCTCTGCAATAACATATTTAAGAAGGGGAAAGAAACCTTCTTAAGGCCATTTTCCAGCAGGAGAGAGGAGTGAGAACTCTGCAGACACCAAGGTCAGTGAAGGAGGAGGGGGAGGAGGTGCTCCAGCTCTGGAGCAGAAGTTCCCCTGCAGACTGTGCTGAAGACCATAATGAGGCAGGCTGTCCCACTGCAGCCCATGATGGAGCAGATATCCACCTGCAGACTATGGACGAGCCCATACCAGAGCAGGTGGATGCCCAAAGGAGGCTGTGAGCCCGTGGAGAGCCCATGCTGGAGCAGGCTCGTGGCAGGACCTATGACCACATATGTGACCCACATTGGTGCAGTCTTTTGTGAAGGACTGCACCCTGTGGGAAAGGCTCACACTAGAGCAGTTTGTGAAGAATGGCAGCCCATGGGAAGGACTCTTATTGGAGCAGTTCATGGAGAACTGTCTCCGATGGGAGGGACATCACCCTGGAGCAGGGGAAGAGAGTGAGGAGTCCTCCCCCTCGAGGAAGACGGAGTAGCAGAGACAACGTGTGATGAACTGACCATAGCCGCCATTCCCTGTCCCCCTGTGCTGCTCGGGGGGGAGGAGATAGAGAAAAATCAGGAGTAAAATCGAGTCTAGGAAGAAGAGAGATGTAGGGGGAAGGCATTTTAAGATTTAGGTTTTATTTCTCATTACCCTACTTTGATATGATTGATAATAAACTAATTTCCCCAAGCTGATTCTCTTTTTCCTGTTACGGTAATTACTGAGTGATCTCTTCCTGTCCTTGTCTTGACCTACTAGCCTTTCTTCGTATTTTTTCTCCCCTGTCCAATTGAGGAGGTGGAGTGACAGAGCAGCTTTGGTAGGCTCCTGGCAGGCAGCCAGGCTAAACCTTGACAAGCACTCATGACTAAAAATCATTGTAGTCAGTGTGCTGATTGTGGAAAGTCTGAGTCAATCTATTGACAAAGAAAAGATAGAGTATGACTAAAACTGTTTCTCTGTCGTGGATTAAACTGAAATGCGTCTGCATCAGCTTGTTGGATAGAAGAGGTTAGACCAGCTAACCACTTCGCTCCGTATGTTGTGATGTTGCAATGCATCATTTTTTAATAAACTAGTAATCAAAAATTTGTCAAATAATGAAGGATGCTAGACTTCTGACTGTCCTTCTGAGAAATGTGCCCTTAACAGTGAGATGTAGCGTAGACTGAACCTTCCTTTACAATTGAAACTGAGAACTCCACATTCCTGACATTCAGAGGGTGCGAGCAGGAACAGGGATTATTCTCCAGCCTTCCTGGAGCAAATCCCTCAGTCCAGTTTCTGTTCTCAGGGCTGCTTGCACATTAAAGATAGAATATGTTTGATGAAGTAAATACAGGTAAATTTCTTAGTATATAAATGCATAATCTTTGTATGCATAGCCACCCAGACCACACAGCAAACTTAAGTCATGCCACAGAAATAGGCGTGACAAGGTTGCAAGAGAAGGTGTTCTTCACAACAACGTCAATCTGAGCACTTTCAATAACATGGTCATCTGCCTTTCTTTATTGATGAAAACTTAGGTGGATGCATATCTTTAAACACATAAAGCATTTGGGGTTTGTGACAGACACCCCTAGCTACATCTGCTGCTGAAATGTTATTTTTATTTTGGAGAAAGAGAATAAATTGAAACAGAAAATCATGTATTAATACATGTAAAGGCATTTGGACATCTACTCTGTTTCTAGTACCATGGATGAGCAAAGGCCAAAACATGCAGATATTTTTTAATTCTGTATTTCCAGAATTTATTTTGAATGTACAAAAAGGATGGTCAGCAGACTGCAGCTTGCTCTGTACATGTTTGGCAGTGAACTTATTCTCCATTTCCTACCTTCATTTCAGACAAAATATCCACTATCACTTTTGGGTATGAGACAGATATGACAGTGACATACAATATAAACAATAAAAAAATGACAAATCATCACTTACACTACTGCAATTCTTGTTACCTTAAAACTTGGTCTTGGAATCTACAAAATATCTGTTTAAACTGGCATATATGATGTAGTAGTATCAGAAAAGTGACCAGTTTGTCTGTAACAAAACTCTTCTGTAATGGACCTCTTAAAGCCGGGAGTTGACATTTTAATGTAAATAGGAATGGCAAAATTTTACTGATGATTGACTAGCCCTGTAATTATACTTCTCATATAAACTTGAACAATTTGACAGAAGTCAAATGCATGCTCTTTTTCTCTTATTTGAGAAACTCATGCTGAGCTACTGGCAAGTGCATAGCTTAATTTTCTATTGATCTGAAATATATTTTGTGTTAAAGCTATGGCATTTTAAACAAAAATATGGTTTTCTCATAACCACATATCTGTCGGCTTCTTGTTTCTTTGTTTATATAGCACGTATTTACTTTTAAACAGGTTATTACATTTTTCATAACATGTTGGAACCTTCTTCTGTGAGGTGGCTTAAAACCATAATATTTATTATACCTTCTTATTGACTGTCTGAACATATGTCTGGGAATATATTGCTCATAGTATAATACTCTATGAATGAAGGATAGATTTGCCAGTAGGGAAAAACATGTTCAGTATCAGTCCAGTTGAATAACTTTGACTTTTTAAGCATTGAACCCATAAGGCAAAAATATGTAAGCAGTTATTCTCACTGCAGGATCAGAAATTTACATTTTAGTGGAATTACCCCAGGGATGAGTGAGAGTCAGGAATTTTAAATGGCATGAGTCTTCAGTGAAGAAGTGTAATTGTTATAAAAGGACAAAATCCTTCTCAGGCACCATGTCTGTTCAGGAAAAATAGAAAATAACGCTCTTCTCCATGTCACATCATCAGGGCTTAGATGCCGCAACCATGGTGAAGACAATTCATGCCTGACAGAACTAAGCTGGATCTACAAGACACACACAGGAACGGGTCATCAA
The DNA here is from genome assembly GCF_030867145.1 of Opisthocomus hoazin. NCBI lineage: Eukaryota > Metazoa > Chordata > Aves > Opisthocomiformes > Opisthocomidae > Opisthocomus > Opisthocomus hoazin. Next base: position 33,400,470 of record NC_134416.1, on the reverse strand, counting down.
AAAAAGGCTCAGATACTGAATACCCAGCTTCCTCCTGTTTAGCCCTGACCTTATAAAGTGAAATGTGTTCAGCCTCTGAGAACTTACACTCAAAACTCATCTCAGGAGAAAAGCAATTGACCCAGACAGGACTAAAACGCTAAGGAAGGCTGGTGAATTAATTTTCCCATTGCTGTCCCATCAGCTGCTGTCTTTTCTATCTAGAAAAACTAGACTCTCCTCTATGCTAGATACTGAGCTATGAACAAACTCCTAGAATTAAGTAAAACAGCCTGCTCCTGAGAATGAGGAATAGGCTGTTCGATAGCACACTTTGGATATGTTATCACATACATGTCACACAGTAGCAGGCCTTCATGTCAATTTGCTGTTTCCCACTTCTCTGGATTATTAGTTTGTCTTTTTAACAGCACAATTAATACTTAATTACTGAAGTAGTTAGTCAGGACCAATTGCCAAAAAACTGCTTCTGAGTGTCAGTAACTGAAGCATTTAGGACTTTACTCCAAAACGTGGGAAACTGAGGTTCAGTTCCCTGTAAGGGCTATGTAAATTCAGAATGCAGTGGATGTGGATCTTATTTTCCATTGAGTTGTCACTCAAATAATGTCTCGGAGATCAGGAAGATCTGTTTCATGCCCATGAGTTGAAGTGTCCAAGCTTTTGCTTGATGTGAATTGTAAACTGTAACATAACCTGTAAAATAAAATAATGTAGGTAATGTCATACTTGTCACAAGAGTTTAATATATCATTTGAGCCCTTAGAGGCTTACAAAGGATGTAGACAAGGATGTTGGTAGATCCTAAGAAGGAGTAGTAGATGGTAAGTAGTAGGTGACTAAGCATAAAGATGACCGAAGATCTTGAGCTATGACAACAGGATAGTTGATTCAGCTGATAAGAGGATATGTTTAAATCCTCACTCCATGTTATGCATATCCCATATGACATATAGCTGTTACAGCCCATAGTCCTGAAGCTATACAGATGTAGTCTGCCTGTAGTTGTTCTAGACAAGAGACAGCTAAAACTCCCATACCTGCTGCGCTGCAGTCAGAATAAAACTGTAAGATCAACATTATACATATTTCCTACAATGTACTATGATAAATATATGACACCAAGGTTGAATTCAGATTTCTGAACATGCATTCCTGTTGAACACTATTACTGTAACACTGATTTAGCATAAAATGTTGATGTAATCAGTAATGGAGGAAAACTAATGGTCCCATTAACGCTTTGAAACATTAAGAGGAAGAACCGAGAGATAATCTTTGGTTGGTTTGTTTGTTTGTTTGTTTTTCTTTCCGAAATCTTAGGAAGTCAATGAAAATCTTATCCATTACTTGTGCTCAGTGGTTTGGAATTCTGACACATTATCTATTTATATAAATTCTCCCAACTGCAAGTACAAAACAGTTTTTTTGGTGGACACTTATGTGTTCAGTAAGTTGTTAGTACAGCCACAAATCAAATAAAAAACTGTCTACCCCTTCTGAAAACAAGCCAGGAAGATCTTAATATCCTTTGCAACATGAAAAGGAATATTAACAAAGGTCAACACTGGGAATTAAGTAAGTCCTAGCTGATTTCAAGTCTCCTCCTGAAGAATGCAACTTCACTTACAGAAGTTAACCATATTTCTGTGCAAAAAGTTAATGCCAATACTATCATTTAGATTTTATAAATCAAAAGCTACCATATTCAGGCACAAGAGGAAATTAATTCACAATCATTGATTCATAAATGATACTTGTATGCAGAAGTCCTTAGATATTTTATATACTGTATATACATATAAATCCCAGGTGTGTTTTCTGAACACTTTTGCATTCTCTTGTGCTTCTGTAGTTTCTTTTTGCTTCACTGGGGACTGCGAATGTGCAAAGGATGTAAAAGAAGAACTTTGGGTTCTTAAGAATACCATAGTACATACACACATGACTTTCGTCAAATCTGACTCAAAGTGTTGTAATTCAAACTAATGAAATTTTGTATGCATCCCTGAACAAATTTTAAAGGTACAAAGCCCAGAGGGACATAGTTCCTAATAGAAGTGCTGACACAGCCTCATGAACGAGCATAATTATTTCAAATATAATAAGCAAATACCTTTAATCAACATCTGAATGGTAGCATGCTGTGCTAATTATTTCTGGTTGATGATGAGAAGAGTGATTGCGATTTCCTCATTAGTTTACTTTTTTTCCCCTTCTGTATATTTCTCCACATTTACATATTTTCTTACTTTGACAATTGTTATCTTCTTTCTGTAGCAGTATTTTTGAGTCACAAAACCTATTAAGCCTCATACACCTACCACCTATATTGGGGAGTCATAACAATTTTTTTTGCAGAGAGAACATATTCCCACATTTCCAAAAAAGGGTCTAATGGCAAACCATGGTGTGCTACTCTGTCTCTGTTACGGTTGTGGTAGTGTTGCAAAGCAAATAAATCAAAATAAAACTCTGCCCACTCTTTTAAAAGAATGTCCCGAAACAGGTCAAATAAATTAAACAACCTTTCACTCAAGAAAAGTATACAGTGTATTTAAACACAATGATTTTCAGTTTTGTATTTTTTTCCCCAGTGAGTAGGTTTTGGATCTTTTGATAATTTTTACTGATTTTTTAATAAGGGTGAAAGAAAATGAAAACAAAAAAAATGACTAGATTATTTTTCTTCCAAGTAAAATTTTTCTCTGTGTGCCTTAACAACAGAACGGATGGATTGAGAGAGGAATCAATTGCCCCAAATCTCAACATTATAATTTAGTATTTTCACCATAACAAGTGATCTCAGTTTTGAGTCAGTAAGGAACTGCATAAGTGATTTATGTAAATATGAATAATGATTATTAATATACTCTTTTGCATAAAAATAATTTCTATGAAAAAATATTGTAATCTAAGCAGAAATACTTAGGATTTCTTGCAGGAGGTTACTAATGTGCTTGTGGTTACTTAAGCCCCAGTTTCTATCCAAGAAGTTGTATTTACTCCCTAAATAAAGCAGAAGTTGATTTTGTCCTACCAAACCTAAGCAGAAAAATTTCTAAAAGTTAGACAAGTTAGGAAGTAAGTCTTTGGGAAAATAGTGAGGTCACGAGAGGGTGGTCAAACACTGAAACAGGCTTCCTAGAGAGGTGGTCAATGCCCTAAGTCTGTCAGTGTTTAAAAGGCATTTGGAGAATGCTCTTAATAACATGCTTTAACTTGGTCAGCCCTGAATTGGTCAAGCAGTTGGACTAAATGGTTGCTGTAGGTCCCTTCCAATGGAAATAGTCTATTCTATTCCAAACATCCTGTTATGCTATCTTAGAAGACCTCCCTTGCTGATAGGGTTTCTCTCTGAATGGAACTGGCACACCAGAAGGTTTGGGTGGGCACGTTGTTGATGTCTCAAAAATTCAGTTGGTTTCTATGAAGGCAAACTCATCTTGTAGGGTTTACACAAGAAATGGATACCCAGTTGGGAGGCGAAATATCTCATGGTTACTTAAGCAGTATCCAGTCATGCTTCAATCAATCTTAGCTAGCAAATCTGAGAAAGGTGATCTATCCATTATCAAATGTTTTCTTTTTCTTTAAACCTGACCTTACCATCTCTGTAACTATGCTATGTACATGTGGGTTGTGCAAATAAGCTCTGTTTTATTGTGTGAGGAGTGGACCCAAGAGTAACTAGAAGGTGTTAAAGCACTACATTCCAATATATTACTCAACAACCTAGTAAAATTTGCCAAAGAAATCTAAGTAATATTAGGGTGAAAGAAATGTGTTCTGGTCCCTAGAGTTAGGCCAGGAATGCCTTTGATGAAGGGGGATAGTGAGAAGAAGACTTAGACTTTTTGAGTGCCCTGGCTTTTGTTATAATGAATGAAAAAGTCAGTGAGACTATAAAATGCCTTGTAAGACCTTTTAAAATGTATTATGAAGAAGTAAATCTCTGAAGGCATTGAGTAAATCTATATTATACAAATCAATGTACAATTTAAAAAGCTGTTGAAGTGATTCTTCTGTCGCTTCATAATTTCCATACCACCAAAGAGTGAAGTTTAATCGTGTAATCCAGCAAAGTAATATAAGCATTAGTTCATATTAAACCACTGACTTTTTACTCTTCATGCTGTGTTTTGCACTTACTGTTGCATAGAAGTCAACTGTGTGTGTGTACAGATAGACAGGTATTTAAGTCTTGTATGCCAATTACATGGCAGATGATTATCCATCAACTAACAATGACAAACTCATAAGACTCTTAAATAAACTTATCCCAGATAAGAGTGAAGAAGCCTTGATCTCCTGTGGTCATGTAGTGTGTGTTATACATGCTACATAATTCCCATGTGAAAAAACCTTAAAAGGAAGTTTCAGTCCTTCTAGGTCACACTATAGGTTTACTTGTAATACTCCATACACAGTGCTAGAAATTTAGTGTCATACCTGTGTGAAGGTGTCCTGGTTTTGGCTGGGATAGAGTGAATTTTCTTCCCAGTAGCTGCTATGTTTTAGATTCAGTATGAAAAGAATATTGATACTACAGTGATGGTTTTAGTTGCTAAGAAATCAAGGACTTTTTTTCAGTTTCCCATGTTTGGCTAACGAGTGGGTGTGCAAGAGCTGGGAGGGAGCATAGCCAGGCAGCCAGCCCAAGCTGGCCAACAGAAATATTACACACCGTAGAGATCGTGCTCAGTATATAAATGGGGGATGACCAGAGCGGCAGGAGCTCAGTTAAAACCGCTAACTCAGTGAAATCCATGAGTTCTGTGAGTTCGATGATCACTGCTCGGGGACTGGCTGTGCAATTAGTTGTGAGGCGGTGAGAAAAAATGTATTGTGTATTGCTCATTTTGCATATTATTTATTATTAATTATTAAATATAATTCATTCTTTCCTTTGTTGTCTTATTAAACTCTTTTTATCTCAACCCATGAGTTTTTCTTTTTGTCCATTCTCCTTCTTATCCCACTGCCGAGGTGGAAGGACTGCACGAGCAGCTGTCTGGTCCTAGTTGCCAGCCGCCGGCTTAAACTGTGACAGAAGGAAAGTTCTATCTTCAGCTTCTCTAAAATTACTTTGGTATTACTTAAGTATGTATTTAGCTGTTTCTATTATTATGGTAGTTGGTTATCACATCCATGGAGAATGCTAGTGTAAGGTACCTATGAGCTGGATTACACTCAGTAGGAGAGTAGTGCAGCAGTGGCCCAAGATAGCCAAGTGGAACTGAGGTCTTTGGTGGTGGATGTCTCACAAACAGAATACAAAAAAAAATCCAACGTCTCAGAAAATGGCCAGATAAAACACAGAGGAGAGGCGAGATGTCTATTAGCATGAAAAGTAACAGACTAATTCATAAGTGATCTGCCAACAATATTTGAAACTAAGTTCAGGTATTTTGGGTCCAATTTTAGTAAAGAAGAAAGATCTGTGACTTAACAGGGATTTCTCCAATATCCTTGTGAGAGGCAGCAACTTATGTGTTTCTTTCAACACTGAAACTTGATATCCAGAATAACACCTGAAGAACCCGAATAACTTCAGAGGCAATATATATATAATGAAAGGAGAACAGTCCTGGGTTTGGCTTCCTTAGAATGAAGAGTACACATGCTACATATTTAATTTATTTAGGAAACAGTTTGCTTTAAGCCAAAATGCAGATTTTGCTTAGCCTTACAAAGTTCAAGTTCTACCAAGGTTTTTATGTATGCTTAGCTCTAGGCAACTTTCCCGAAACTGAAGTAATGTTTGTTCTTACTACTAATAGAAATACTTTGGATTTGAGTTTCTTGCAACCAAGGTTATGACAATAACTGTTTCAGAGTAGAGAACAGGCCAAAAACATTCAGACTGAAACATGGAACTCAGAAGAAATCACATGGAAAACAATCTGATTTCCTTTGTATAATCTCAGAGTTATGATTGGCATTTCAACAAAATCTTTAACTTCTCTGGATGCTTTTTGATAATTGACATCACATAAATCTTTCAGTTCTAGTATGCTTACACCTAGTATTCATGCTTAAACTTCTTTTGTGTATCCTGCTTATGGTTGCACTGCTCCTGCTGTTCATTTTTTACATTGCTCGAGCATGCAGCATTCTCAGTCAGGATCAGAGCTGTATTATATAAAGTGCATCTGGAAAATATTTACCAGTAGACTGTCTTCTGTCCTAAGAACCTAAGTCAAATTGCACTAAAATTACCTGGAGTCTTTCTATTAACTCATCTGGAGACTTAACTCACTTGATTTGGGATTTAACCTTAAAAAAAAATGCTGGAACAAACTCCCTGTACTAGAGGGTTTGTCTGTTTGTTTTTTAAAGATGAAGAAGGAAGTAAACAATGATAATCCCCAGATCAGCCAGGAGTTGAGGAATATGGCATGTGGGAAATGGATGTTCAAATCTCTCTCAGATTCATCCCTGGGGCTGTCATTTTGAAAATGAGCTGTAGGCTATTTTTAGCTAATCCTCTTTTGTATTTTGTCATGGAGCATGGGTATTTTCGCAGTCTCTTGTTTCTGAATTGCATAATATGTCTCAAAATCAATAGTTTTCAAAAATTAAATTCTTCTATTTCTGATCATGTCTGTATAGGAACATTGAGGAAAAGTACAAACCCAAATAAATTTTTTATGAAAAAATAGATCAGCTAAAAGGCTGAAAAATGCCCTCTAAGAAACTTCTTGGAACTTTTATTTCTACAATTTTGGAGACTGAGGAATTTAAAAGTCATGAGACTGGAAACGGAGAACTTAACAATAACCAGGGTGGGAAATAACTAGGCACTAGGCAATATTGAATATCTGACCAAAAAAGAAAAGGATACAATAATAAGCATGTCGTCTTGTTTCCTGGGCCAAGGCAATGCAATACAGAAAGGAAGAAAGGGAACCTTTCACTTCATGAATGAAGCTCAAATAATTTGGCACAGTCCCCTTTGCTGTCTTCTCATTAGAAATACATATATCCCACTATTACAACTTTAGCTGTTCAGCCACCTTACATTCATACAAGATATTAGGAGGCATAGCTTCAGGTCTACATGACTGTCAAGTACATTCACTTGCATTTGTGTTAAGTTGCTCTCCTTAACTGAGTACTTCAAAAAGTTTTTGAAGAGAGAAGCCTTTTCTAGAATATTCATAAAAGTACTTCTCAAGGGTGACTGTGTACATTATGGAATGTCTGACAGAAACGGAAAACACAAAGATCCATCAGTAGTTTGTGAAAGTATGGCAAAAGGGTTTAAAACAAAGATTTCTGTTTTTCTGAGCCAAATATTTTCCATTTTACAATGAAAATCATATTTCATTCAACCATCTTTCTGAGATTAGAATTAGCTAATCATTTTTCAATATTGGAATAACCAACAATGGAGAAAGCTTACCTTACTGATAATGCAGTTCCGCTTCCTCACCCTACCTCCCCAGGCCAATTTTTACACCTTAAAGGCTATCTAAAAAATCCTGAACTGTTCTTATATTTAGCTTAATAAGTAAACTATACACTTACATTTATGACATAAAAGGAACAGAGCACTGTCTTTTGGACAGTCTTCACAGCTTTGTAAAGTGCCTGAAGTTCTCATTACATGGAGTGGATTTTTCTTACAATGACCCTTAGTAAAAAACTAAGTGTTAAAGTCTAGAAAAATAAAATTGGCTGTTAAGCATATGCCTAGAAACATAATTCCAGAAAATCTTTTGATATTTAGGATACAGTACTTCTTCAACAGTTGAAATGTCTGTGGTTGTTGTAAAACAGGAGAGCTAATGTACCAGAATTTATGTGTGTTATGCACTGGATTGATTGGAAAAATGTTAACAGAATAATCTTCTAGTTCCTTATGTATTTTGCTAGGAATATAACAAATCACATAATAACATAGAAATTTCAAGAACTCTTGGTACCTTACAATGAATTATGGCAGGCATGTCTGGCAACATCACACTGAAAGCACTGAAGTTGTCTGAAGGCTAGCATGGTAAGACAACAGGTACCACACTGCCATTCTTTTGGTTCAAAGGAGACAATCTATGAAAACACAGCAAGGGCACAGTTTTACAAATGAGCTGGTATTTAACCTATTTGTGATCCATCAGAGATGGTTATTAACTAATTATCCCTTACCCACGCATAAAGATATTTGGAGGATAGGCTTGCCCTTCCCTGTTTTTAGTTTTACACTATAGGTCTGACCTTGACACAGAACTATAGCTCCAACTCAGTGTAATTCTAGCATAGCTTTGCAGGGACAGTTCTTCCATATTTATTTTGTTTCAGTTTACTATTATTTTCCTACTGGAAGAGTCCCACTTTTACCAGTCATCACCCACAGCTGGCCAGGAGGTCACAGCCTTCTTGAATGTATGACAAAAACCTGTCAACTGCCATCTGACCTGTTTGTTTAGCCCCCTTTAAGCCAGACTTGTGTTCTCACATTCTTTAGCTGTAGTGACTATAAATTGGACTATTGTACATATTTTCTTTTGAATAGGCAAAATGACATTTGAAGTATGATGTTTCTTTACAGGTCTATTCTCAGTGGTGTTTTGCTAGATATTTATTCCTGGTTCAAGTTGCGATTGAAAGAAGAGATCAGTCACTGGCACAAGTGACACAGAAGCAGCAAAAAGCCTAAAGTAAAAATTGAAATCAATATGCGTAGATTTCATACTTCTGTAGTCTATATGTACTACACTTTGAACTAAATGTGAGAATACACATTTCTGGGTTTTTCTCCGGTCATTATGCAATAAAGCAAAGGATCTTGATTTTAATGTTTTTCCTTGCTGGTCTCTGTGTCTATGGTTTTGAGTTGGAGCAGGATAATACATATAGCAGTAGAGAGACAGATATTTTACGTACCAATAATCAGAGAAAAACCCTTAGATTAGAGTCAGACAATATTCAACATTTTAAGGATCCGTTGTTTTGAACGTCGCCCTCTGCTTTGCTTCCACTGGCTTGTCAACTTTACTGACTATGCACCACAGGAAGTGGGCACGGACTTCTCCAAACCGAAATGTTCTTACAATTAGGTTATAGATATTTTTATGACTGATAATGGTAATTCATATTAGAAGGGTCATAGACCATGAATGTTATCAGAACAACAGAGTCTTTTTCTCCCAGCTAGACTCATTCTATTCTGAAAGATTAGAAGCATGTGAAATTACACAAGGTTCTTGTTTGTAACCTTTATTTCCTGAAAAGAAAAATGGGAAAATACTTTTCCAGAAAAAGTTTTGTTATGTTTGCTTTGGTCAATCAATTTTATTACACTCAAAATTTTTATAACGACAAAAAGGGAACGCAATTTATTTGAGGAGACAGTAGTGTGTCGTTAGAGTAATTAATGTTCTAACAGTCCAATCAAATACAGCAAAACATTATTATTTGTGAAGATACAGTAATACCTACACTTACAGTCCAAATCATTCAGTTATTATGGGTCGCCTTGTTAATAATAGTAAAAATTGCTATACACAAACTTCTAAGTATCTACCCCTTTTCTCTGGTGCAATGCACAACTTTTCTATGTCTCTCTGGGTCCTACAATCAACAAAACCTTTTGCAGATGGATGGAAATATTTGGGGGTTGCAATCTGTCATTGGCATATTCAGGTATTCACCAGGGTATGATGTTCATGATGGGGCTTTCTTCTTTCTTAGTCTTGGATTCATGAGGACAGTCTGCTTCCTTGTTTAGTCTTGACTGGTTTGAACTTCCATATTGTTTCTATTTTACTGTTCTTATTCTTAAAACTAGTTTCGTCTGATTCGCAAGGTTGCACTCCTGAAGTGACTAGTGTGATTTTCTGCCTCAGCCTGATTTCTTCTACATGACATTTTCTTTCTAGGATCATAGATCGCTCCAAACAGAATAACTATTTGCTATTACTGTCAGTTAATTAACAATAGGTATTATAACACAAATGACATTAAGTTAACCTACTGTAAAAACAAATGCAGGCAATAATATCTGAGCACTAGGCAATTGCTATTACAGCTAAATCAGGTCAAGGCAATAGAAGTCTAGACAAGTCCTGAGACTTTGTTATGTCAAAATAATGTCTGTGGCATTTTACTAACAGTAGCAAAACTCTGTTTTCTTTCTTAAATCTCAATAGGGTTAAGAGTGGTCTTGAACATGTTCTATTAAGGTATTCTTCCTTGAGAATCACATTGGTGTATAATTTTCCTTTTTATGCTGCATGTCATGAATAGCATTCGTCATGTTGATGTCCAGGGTTGAGTCTGCTGCAGGTGCCCGGAGAGATTTTTGCACACTGATCCCTGTTCTGCCCAGGCATTTGCTAGGTCCATTATAATATCTGTTTGTGGGCTGCTGATTTGTTGATGGGTCAAGTAATTTGATGACGGGTTATGCAATGTCCTAGTGGTATTTCCTACTGGATTAGCAAGATCAGACGTTGAAAAGTTTCAAGCTAATTTCTGGTGATCTCTCCTTGTACATACCCTCCAATGGCTTCAAGTCAGCATTGAGCAGAGAAACCTTTCATTCTGCAAGAAAAGTTTACGTATGGTTTTTTTCTCAAGAAACTTGCTAATAAGAGCAGTGTGGTGTTATGTTATAATATTACTATGTTATTATATTACTATGATTAAATTTTCATATTACTGTGCTACTATAATTTTCATATTACTATGATAAAATTTTCAGCAGGCTCACATTTTTGTTGGAATCAAGGGGAGGTTTGCCTCTCTCATTCAGGTCTTCCAGGGAAGAGATAAATGTCTGCTACATTCTTTCCTGGAAGAATAATATGTTCTTGCTTCTGTAGTCAAAAGAATAGTAGATAGAATGATGTCTACAATTTGTAACCCTGTCAGATCCAGGGCAGACAGAGTTGAGCTGCTTGAAGTAAGTGCACAGGACTAATCCTTCAGGTCATCATATCAGGTATAGCTTTAAGTCACTGTTTCTGGAGTTGTTTTCTTTATAGACATGACCATCTGAACATCTGACTTTAGTTTATATATTTTCTTTTCTGTGAATTGTGCAGAACACTGTGAACGCATTCTCATGATTTCCACTATGACACAACACTAACACTTGGTGCTTCTTATTTAAATAAAACACACATAATGCTCAGGAAATTGCAGATTGATCACCTTTCAGTTAGGCACCTGAATAAAGTGAAAAGTTACTCTAAATTTCTAGAAACCTGTACATAGCCATTTGAGTGCAGTGCACTGATTTGTGAAACAGAATGCTGGAAGCTCTGGAAAACAAAGGAAAATGTAAACTACTGGTTTTTATATTGTGTAATTGCATCTTGATTAGAGTGGATTTCCAGAAGCCCAAATGTAACAGAAAAAAATCCAGCAGGCCACCTCTGTGACTACTACTTTTCCCAGCAGAGACTGAAAAGGGAAACACAGGAGTAATAAAAAAGGAAGTCTTGAGTCTGTGAGGGGAAAGTGATAAGGGGTATCAGAACGAGTTAAAAATATTTCCCATATCTGCAACATAAAATGAAATACAGTTTCTTTTCAGATTTATCCAAGCATCTAAAAATTAGAGGTTTCTTTTGCCTTTTTCAGAATTTGTGGTTCCCAGTTTTAATACAATAAAGGGTTTTAAGCTAAGTTTTACAGTAGAACAAATAACTTACACAGTTCAGGCTACAGGTGTATATAAACACTTTATACCTACACAGCACAGTAACTATACAGGATGTGCTTATGTCTATATTTATATTTGTGTATGCTGTAAACAACAAATGGTCGTTATGTCTGAACATGGTGTAAATAATGTAAAGATGCATAACATCCCATAAAGTCACTGATGAGGGGAAGGATTGAATGTTTTTTTTTGTTTCTCTTCTACAGTGCTTTGAGAACCTCACTTGTAAAAAGACTCAGTAGAACAGCAAATGTAGGAACCTTAAACAGCAATGCGTATAGAGACATAAAAGGAAAACTGAAAATAAAATTAGATTAAAATATTTTTCTGATTTAATATATTTACTGATGGAATTATGTAAAAGATAGGATGGTATTGCTAATCCAAAGATGATCAAATTGTAACAAATGTAAAATTTTGGATATTTCAAAGTTTGGTGGTTTTGTGTGTTTGTTTTGTGTAGGTATTAGCTGTTTTGTTGTTTTACCAAAAAAACCCCAACCCCAGATCCAAACCAAAACCAAAACCTGAGGAGATTGATGACACGGACTCCGATATCCAAATCAAAGACCCTTTATTTATCAGAAAGCTGCGTTTTATACCCTTACAAAGTTGTCCACGTGCTCCAGCCCAAATGCTTATTCCCTAACGTACATCGTTCACGCGCCTCTCCTAAACATTCAACTGGCTAGCTTAATTGTGCATGATTTCTCCTTCGTTTGCTCCAGGCGTTCTGCCAAAGTTCTCTGTTGCAAGTGATAAAGTCCTTATTTTAGACTTGTTCAGAAACTCTCAAGGACATCATGACCTTCGTTAATATAGTATGTTCCCACAATTCCCCCTTTTTTGTTTTCAGTGACCAAGGCATGTAGTTGTTGATGTTGTCGTTGAATCATTCTCTGAATACACTGCAAGAAACAAAGTGATATCATAACAACAATCAAAATCATCATTCCTTCAAAATCCTCACCTCCATGTCCTCGAGCTAATAAGAAATCTATGACTGCTCTATTCTGAAACGTTGCGTGCCTCATTAAATTTACATCTATCACTAATTCTGATATTAAAGCTGACATTAAATTCACTTACTTTGCCATCCAACATGACAACCTATCTATACTACGTAAAGTTTTACCTACATCTACATGTGGAGAAAACATAGCTACCAATACTCTCGTTGCTTCACCCCAATTATCTACCTCTAAGTTCTTAAAATGCCAGTAACATTCACATACTCCATAAAACCTCTGAAATCATTCACCGCCTTTCCAATAAGACATGTTCTACATGGATCTCCGGGTGGGGCTGATGACAAACACAGCAAGTCTTGCCCTGTTACTTTTACAAAAGACAACCATAAGTTTTGCCTTGTTTGGATGGTCCATGGTCCTGCTGCCGTTGTCGTGATGATCACTGCTCCAAAGATGATCCATCCAACAACGTTCCCTTTTCTGCCGCCGGTTTTACCCATTTTTCCAGGATCCACGTAGGTCCACTATCTGTAATGACACAAGAACAGCCTCTTCCCCGTGTTACTAATTGAAACGGTCCTTCCCATTTTCCTTCCTTGTTTTTCACTAACACTTTAAGTTGCTTTTTATATGTTGACATTCCTGTTGACATAGCTTGCACATGTTTCACAATAGGAGGAATAACATCTTCCCCTTTTTAATCATAAAAAGTTCATCACATATTGTACTTTCATTAATCTGTATACTGGTATCTCCCCAGATTCCCCCTCTTTTTGTTTCAGCAAATAATGTTTTAATGTTTGGTGTGTACATTCTATAATTGTCTGGCCTGTCAGAGAGTGTGGAATGCCAGTAACATGTTGTACTCCCCATTTTATAAAAAATTGTCCCATTGATTGTGAAACATATGCTGGGCCATTATCTGTTTACCTTTAATGATTAACTGTGCAAATACTTCTGGTCTGGTTTGTATACAAACTTGTTGGTAAATTGACATGACTTCTGGAGGTAAAGGCAATTGCTATTTTATCCGAAACTTTTTGTAAAACAGTTTTTGCTTCTGGCGTCAATCTTCTGGAAAATAACAAATCTCAGTCCTTTTTAACAAGGTAAATAGAGGGGACAATTCTTCAGTCATGATGCCAATATTTTCACCTTTCGACAGAGTGAACAAAATTATCTAGAAAGGCCATCTGAACCCTGGAAAGATAATAAAGTCCAGCTGTTTGTCCACAAGGAGTTCTACTGCAGTAATTGAATTATACACACTTTTTGCAACCAAGGCCTTGAATGTCAGGAAAATCACAGAATCACAGAATGGTCGGGGTTGGAAGGGACCTCTGTGGGTCATCTAGTCCAACCCTCCTGCTGAAGCAGGGTCACCTACAGCAGGCTGCACAGGACCTTGTCCATGTGGGTCTTGAATATCTCCAGAGAAGGAGACTCCACAACCTCCCTTGGAAGCCTGTTCCAGTGCTCTGTCACCCTCAAAGGGAAGACGTTAAACAAGACTGGGCCCAGTACTGACCCCTGGGGGACACCACTAGTTACCGGCCTCCAACTAGGCTCAGCGCCGCTGATGACAACCCTCTGAGTTCTGCCATTCAGCCAGTTCTCAATCCACTTCACCGACCACTCATCCAGCCCACACTTCGTGAGCTTCTCTAGGAGGATATCATGGGAGACTGTGTCGAAAGCCTTGCTGAAGTCAAGGTAGACAACATCCATGGCTCTCCCTTCATCTACCCAGCCAGTCATGTCATCGTAGAAAGGTATTAGATTGGTCAGGCATGATTTCCCCTTGGTGAATCCATGCTGACTACTCCTGATAACCTTCTTTTCTTCCACTTGCTTGATGATGGCCTCCAGGATAAGCTCCTCCATCACCTTTCCCGGGATGGAGGTGAGGCTGACCGGCCTGTAGTTCCCTGGGTCCTCCTTCTTGCCCTTTTTGAAGATTGGAGTGACAACGGCCTTTCTCCAGTCCTCGGGCACCTCTCCTGTCCTCCAGGACCTCTCAAAGATGATGGAGAGTGGCTTAGCAATGACATCCGCCAGCTCCCTCAGCACTCGTGGGTGCATTCCATCGGGGCCCATGGATTTGTGGATGTCCATATTGCTTAAGCGATCCCACACACAGTCCTCCTCGACCAAGGGAAAGTCGTCTTCTCTGTAGGCTTCTTCTCTTACCTCCAGGGCCTGGGATTCCTGAGGGCCAGTCTTAGCACTGAAGACTGAAGCAAAGAAGGCATTCAGTAGCTCTGCCTTCTCCGCATCCTCCGTCACAAGGACACCCGCCTCATTCAGCAGCGGCCCCATATTGTCCCTAGCCTTCCTTTTGCTGCTGACGTAGTTGAAGAAGCCCTTCTTGTTGTCTTTGACATCCCTTGCCAGCTTCAATTCCAGGTGGGCCTTGGCCTTCCTCGTCGCATCCCTGCACACTCTGACCACATTCCTGTACTCTTCCCCAATGGCCTGCCCCTCTTTCGACATTCCAGGGACCTTTCTCTTCCACCTGATCTCCACTAGAAGGTCCTTGTTTAACCATGCATGTCTCACAGAATCACAGAATCACAGAATAGTAGGGGTTGGAAGGGACCTCTGTGGGTCATCTAGTCCAACCCTCCTGCCGAAGCAGGGTCACCTACAGCAGGCTGCACAGGACCTTGTCCAGGCAGGTCTTGAATATCTCCAGAGAAGGAGACTCCACAACCTCCCTGGGCAGCCTGTTCCAGTGCTCCGTCACCCTCAGAGGGAAGAAGTTCTTCCTCATGTTCAGACGGAACTTCCTGTGCCTCAGTTTGTGCCCATTGCCCCTTGTCCTGTCACTGGGCACCACTGAAAAGAGCTTGGCCCCATCCTCCTGACACCCACCCTTCAGATATTTATAAGTATTTGTTAGGTCCCCTCTCAGCCTTCTCTTCTTCAGGCTGAACAAGCCCAGCTCCCTCAGCCTCTCCTCGTAGGAGAGATGTTCCAGTCCCCTCATCATCCTTGTAGCCCTCCGCTGGACTCTCTCCAGTAGCTCCTCATATTTCTTGAAGTGGGGAGCCCAGAACTGGACAGAGTACTCCAGATGAGGCCTCACTAGGGCAGTGTAGAGGGGAAGGAGAACCTCCCTCGTCCTGCTGGCCACACTCTTCTTGATGCACCCCAGGATCCCATTAGCTTTCTTGGCAGCCAGGGCACAGTGCTGGCTCATGGTTAAGCTGTCGTCCACCAGGACACCCAGGTCCCTCTCTGCAGAGCTGCTCTCCAGCAGGTCCACCCCAAGCCTGTACTGGTGCATGAGGTTGTTCCTCCCCAGGTGCAGGACGCTGCACTTGCCCTTGTTGAACCTCATCAGGTTGCTCTCTGCCCAGCTTTCCAGCCTATCCAGGTCACGCTGAATGGCAGCACAGCCTTCTGGTGTATCTACCACACCTCCCAGTTTGGTGTCATCAGCAAACTTGATGAGGGTACATTCTAACTCTTCATCCAGGTCGTTGATGAAGAAGTTAAAAAAGACTAGGCCCAGTACTGACCCCTGACGGACACCACTAGTTTCCAGCCTCCAACTAGACTCAGCGCCGCTGATGACAACCCTCTGAGTTCTGCCATTCAGCCAGTTCTCAATTCACTTCACCGACCACTCATCCAGCCCACACTTCGTGAGCTTCTCTAGGAGGATATCATGGGAGACTGTGTCGAAAGCCTTGCTGAAGTCAAGGTAGACAACATCCATGGCTCTCCCTTCATCTACCCAGCCAGTCATGTCATCGTAGAAAGGTATTAGATTGGTCAGGCATGATTTCCCTTTGGTGAATCCATGCTGACTACTCCTGATAACCTTCTTTTCTTCCACTTGCTTGATGATGGCCTCCAGGATAAGCTGCTCCATCACCTTTCCCGAGATGGAGGTGAGGCTGACCGGCCTGTAGTTCCCTGGGTCCTCCTTCTTGCCCTTTTTGAAGATTGGAGTGACATTGGCCTTTCTCCAGTCCTCGGGCACCTCTCCTGTCCTCCAGGACCTCTCAAAGATGATGGAGAGTGGCTCAGCAATGACATCCGCCAGCTCTCTCAGCACTTGTGGGTGCATTCCATCGGGGCCCATGGATTTGTGGATGTCCATATTGCTTAAGCGATCCCACACACATTGGATCTCCTCGACCAAGGGAAAGTTGTCTTCTCTGTAGGCTTCTTCTCTTACCTCCAGCGCCTGGGATTCCTGAGGGCCAGTCTTAGCACTGAAGACTGAAGCAAAGAAGGCATTCAGTAGCTCTGCCTTCTCCGCATCCTCCGTCACCAGGACACCCGCCCCATTCAGCAGCGGCCCCACGTTGTCCCTAGCCTTCCTTTTGCTGCTGACGTAGTTGAAGAAGCCCTTCTTGTTGTCTTTGACACCCCTTGCCAGCTTTAATTCAAGGTGGGCCTTGGCCTTCCTCGTTGCTTCCCTGCATGCTCTCACAAAGTTCCAGTACTCTTCCCAAGTGGCCTGCCCCTCTTTCGACATTCCAGGGACCTTTCTCTTCTGCCTGATCTCTGCTAGAAGCTCCTTATTTAACCATGCAGGTCTCCTGCCTCCTTTGCTCGATTTCTTTCTCAGGGGGATGCATTGCTCCTGTGTATGGAAGAAGTGTCGTTTAAAGAGCGACCAGCACTCTTGGACCCCCCTGCCTTCGAGAGCCCTGGCCCACGGGATTCCTCCGAGTAGCTCCTTGAAGAGGGCAAAGTCAGCCCTCCTGAGGTCCAAGGTTTTGATCCTGCTTATCGCCCTGCTTCCTCCACGCAGGATCCTGAACTTGACCATTTCATGGTCACTGCAGCCGAGTCTACCTCCAACCTTCACATGCTCCACCAGTCCCTCCTTGTTTGTTAACACAAGGTCCAGCAGCGCGCCTTTCCTTGTTGGTTCCTCCACCACTTGCATCAGAAAGTCATCATCGATGCTCTGTAGGAACCTCCTGGATTGCGCCTGCCTAGCTGTATGGTCTTCCCAGCTGATATCAGGGTGGTTGAAGTCCCCCATGAGAACCAGGGCCTGTGACTGTGAGGCTGCTTGCAGTTGCCTGTAGAAGGCCTCATCAACCTCCTCCTCCTGGTCAGGTGGCCTGTAGTACACACCCACTGTAATGTCACCCTTATGAGCCTGTCCCTTAATTCTAACCCACAAGCTTTCTACTTGTTCCTCATTTGCCCCCAGGCCAAGCTCAATGCATTCTACTTGCTCTCTCACATATAGAGCAACTCCCCCACCTCTCCTTGTTGGTCTGTCTTTCCTAAAGAGTCTGTAGCCATCTATGACAGCATGTCAGTCATGTGAGTTGTCCCACCACGCTTCTGTGATGGCGACCAAGTCGTAGCTGTCCTGCTGTATAATGGCTTCCAGCTCCTCCTGTTTATTGGCCATGCTACGTGCATTGGTGTAAACACACTTGAGCTGGGCTGTCAATCTCACCCCTGGCCTCGGCACGCCAAGCCTATGCTCATCCCTAGTGAGCTGGGAAATATCCCCTTCCCCCTTCGAACCTAGTTTAAAGCCCTCTCAATGAGCCCCGCCAGCTCGTGGCCAAGAATTCTTTTTCCACATTGAGATAGCTGAGTTCCACCTGTCACCAGCAGGCCCGGTGCTGTGTACACCTCCCCATGATCAAAGAAGCCAAAATTTGACCGAAGGCACCAGTCCCTGAGCCACCTGTTAACCAGGTGAGTTTTCCTGCCCCTTTCAGTGCTGTCCCCTGCCACTGATGGGATGGAGGAAAACACCACCTGCACCCTGATCCCTCAACCAGTCGCCCCAGTGCCCTGAAGTCCCTTTTGATGGCCTTGGGACTTCTCTCTGCTATCTCGTCCCCGCCAACCTGCATTACCAAGAGGGGGTAGTAATCAGAAGGCCTCACCAGACCAGGGAGTTCCTTAGCAACGTCCCTAACCCGGGCCCCAGGGAGACAGAAAGCTTCCCTGTGGAATGGGTCCGGTCGGCAGATCGGGTCCTCTGTTCCCCTCAGAAGGGAATCGCCTATGACAATGACCCTCCTCTTTTTCTTAGTTGAGGCAGTTGCAATACGTGGGGCTGTCTGACTCGTTCTAGGCAACCCCCTGGATGGAGCTTCACCTTCACTCACATCCTCTGTGGCCAGTCCCTCACATTCCAGAGCCCCATATCTGTTGCTTAAGGGCAACTGGGCAGGTTGCTCCTGCCTCCTTTGCTCGATTTCTTTCTCAGGGGGATGCATTTCTCCTGTGCATGGAAGAAGTGTCGTTTAAAGAGCGACCAGCACTCTTGGACCCCCCTGCCTTCGAGAGCCCTGGCCCACGGGATTCCTCCGAGTAGCTCCTTGAAGAGGGCAAAGTCAGCCCTCCTGAGGTCCAAGGTTTTGATCCTGCTTGTCGCCCTGCTTCCTCCGCGCAGGATCCTGAACTCGACCATTTCATGGTCACTGCAGCCAAGTCTACCTCCAACCTTCACATCCTCCACCAGTCCCTCCTTGTTTGTTAACACAAGGTCCAGCAGCGCGCCTTTCCTTGTTGGTTCCTCCACCACTTGCATCAGAAAGTCATCATCGATGCTCTGTAGGAACCTCCTGGATTGCGCCTACCTAGCTGTATGGTCTTCCCAGCTGATGTCAGGGTGGTTGAAGTCCCCCATGAGAACCAGGGCCTGTGACTGTGAGGCTGCTTGCAGCTGCCTGTAGAAGGCCTCATCAATTTCCTCCTCCTGGTCAGGTGGCCTGTAGTACACACCCACTGTAATGTCACCCTTATGAGCCTGTCCCTTAATTCTAACCCACAAGCTCTCAACTTGTTCCTCATTTGCCCCCAGGCCAAGCTCAATATTTTCTCGCCACGCCGCTTCTGGGTCGGGCCTGGCCAGGCCGTGCCGCTGGTTGCCGGAGGGGCTCTGTGCCCCGCCAGGTGTAAGGTTTGCTGACCCGTCTGGTGTGCTGGCTGTTGGCGCTGTGAGCTGTGCTGTGTCGGAGGGACTGCGTGGCTTTACACTGGAATTCACGCTCCTGCTGATTAATGGGATTGCCATCCTTATCAAAGCGTGATTGACACTGATTGGCATAAAAACATCCTTTGCGGCAACATGAGCACATTCCTGGCATTCAACCTCTTTGAGGTCTGCTCTGCCACCTTCCTTGACCTTTATTACACTGATAACTCAAATGTCCTTGCTGTCCACAGGTATAACACCTTCTTGATTCTAAGGGCTTCATCGCGGCTGCAAAAGTTCCCACTAACAATGTAGCTTGTTGTTGCAAAGTTCCTACACGATTGGCTGCTTCCACCATTTCTACTAAGGTGGCATTTCGTGGTAGGGCGATCAATATCTTTTTACAATCGGCGTTCTCATTTTCTAAGGCCAGTTTTAATAATAATGATTCTCTAGTTTCCAGATGTTCAATTTGCTTTTCTACCGCATCGCACAGCCTGTCTATAAAACTCATGTAAGTTTCAGAAACCCCTTGTTTGATAGAGGTAAAGGAAATTGGTTGTTTGCTGGCTTCAGGCAAGGTTAAAAATGCCCGTAAAGCCATCCAAGCTGACTCTCTTAAAACCTCTGACAATATTCTCGATTGCAATTCAGGGTCCGCAAATCGTCCTGCACCTGTATAATGATCCATGCCAACTCCTAACAAGGGATCTCCTTGTTGGCGTCCCAGGTTCTCCACTGCCTTTATTTCACAATACTCAACAAATTTGTCTTTCCACAATAGCTTTTGTGCTGGTGTTAAAATCAACGAAGCCAATTGCTGACAATCATATGGAGTAACTAATTGTCCACACAGCACATTTTCCAATAACATTTGTGAGAATGGAGATTGTAATCCATTCTGCACAACAGCCTTCCTTACTTCCTTTATCAATTGCCAGTCAAAAGCTTGATATTGAAGTGGCTGGTTTGGTCTAAAAGTAACTGGAAATGCCACATCTATCTTCTCTCCATCCTTTAAGCCATCCATTCTTATTTTTCTCCACCTCTCCCTAATAGACTCCCTCTTCTTGCATCCCTTTTTTCCAGCCCTTTGAATTGATTCCTATTCAATGCTGCTATCACTATCCGCTTTTCATAAAAAGCCCTTAATATGTTTCTTTCTCAATCTTTATGATTTGCTACTTTGTCGTGAAACCACAGTTTCACCTTCAGATTCTTTATTGGTTTGGGACTCCTTGTGGTGATCATCACTATTATCTGTCTGAGTGCCTGTTGACACAAGGCTTCCTGCAGATGTCTGTGTAGGCAGATCATCATAAACAACCCCTGGCAACCACTCCTCAGATGGTACATTTGCATCAAAAAACTTTTCTGAATGGCGCTGGCTACTTTTTTCTCTGCTCTCGCATCTTTTAATGCTTCATAAACCAAACGCCAGGTTGTTAAAACTCGACTTGCATTCACATCTCCCCTTGACGCATGTTCAAAAAGTAATTCTCCTGCCTCCTTCCAAGTTAAAACATCAAAAACACATGGTGATTCCGCGGGCACTCCTTCTGAGCCAGGCTAACAACAGCTCTAAAGTCTGTTCTTCATATTGAATCCCTCTCCTCCTTAAAATTTGTTTAAACATCTTAACAATCCCTTTCTCCTCAGCTGACATACTCACTCCCATTGTTTCTCGGCTGCTCACCTGATCCTGATTACAGTGTTAATGGAAAAGGTGCCTGCATAGCCCCAGGGTCTTGGTCTGCTCGGTCCAGCCAGCTAGACAATTGTTCAGCTGAGACGTCTCCTCTGGATGCTGCTACTCTGGAGTGCACTTTATTGATCCATGAATCCGTCCCTGGGTCCTGGATAGCATCCTAAACTTGTCCTGCATCACGTTGCGGTCACCATTTGAGGAAATTGATGACATGGACTCCGATATCCAAATCAAAGACCCTTTATTTATCAGAAAGCTGCGTTTTATACCCTTACAAAGTTGTCCACGTGCTCCAGCCCAAATGCTTATTCCCTAACATACATTGTTCACGCGCCTCTCCTAAACGTTCAATTGGCTAGCTTAACTGTGCATGATTTCTCCTTCGTTTGCTCTGGGCGTTCTGCCAAAGTCCTCTGTTGCAAGTGATAAAGTCCTTATTTTAGACTTGTTCAGAAACTCTCAAGGACATCATGACCTTCCTTAATATAGTATGTTCCCACAAAAACCCAGTTACTTACTTTCATTTAGAGAAAATGACATTACTATTGATGAGCAGCTACCACCTTTTCTTTACCTATACTGTATGGACAATATCTAAAAAATACAGTAGAAGAGTAAAACATAAAAGGGCTCCCTCAGCTGTCCACATCCGAGGATCCAATGCTGTAGATTAAAACCTTTCTGAATATACATAGTAGTAGCTTCTTTGAAAGAGAATTCTATGTTAAATATTACAACAAGTGTAATATTTATGTCCGGGTAATAATTCTCTATATGGCTGCCCACCAGTTTTAGATACAGCAGCAAGAAATAGGTATTATTGTGAATAAATACTATTTCTGAAGTACTTCAATGGATGATACAAATTTAATAAAAGTGAATGGAAAAGTACCACAGAAAATGATAAAGATTAATGTTTTAAAAGCAACATTTAAGTTGGCTGAAAGAAAAGAGCAGCCGATGAATCTTAGCAAATAATACAGAAAAAAAATAGATCCCTTGTGTTTACTTATAAAATACATAAAGATTATGATATGAAGAGAAGAACAGCATAAAACACCAGAAAGACAGATGGATGCAATAACAATTTAGTCGATCTTGTTTTTAATGACTTCTATTCTGCCAAACTTGGTGTGGAATTAATTGTTTCAAGCTAGGCTTTTGACTGAGATTTACACTTATCCAACATGAAGAATATGAAATTCACCTTAAAGATCATATTTTCTGGGCAAGAAATTAATGAATTTTAGACAGCGAGAAATTTAAAGGGCCCCTCTACACTGCCCTGGTGAGGCCTCATCTGGAGTACTGTGTCCAGTTCTGGGCTCCCCAGTTCAAGAAAGATGAAGAGCTACTGGAGAGAGTCCAGCGGAGGGCTACAAGGATGGTGAGGGGACTGGAGCATCTCCCCTATGAGGAGAGGTTGAGGGAACTGGGCTTGTTCAGCCTGAAGAAGAGAAGGCTGAGAGGGGACCTAATAAATGCTTATAAATATCTGAAGGGTGGGTGTCAGGAGGATGGGGCCAAGCTCTTTTCAATGGTGCCCAGTGACAGGACAAGGGGCAATGGGCACAAACTGAGGCACAGGAAGTTCCGTCTGAACATGAGGAAGAACTTCTTCCCTCTGAGGGTGACGGAGCCCTGGAACAGGCTGCCCAGGGAGGTTGTGGAGTCTCCTTCTCTGGAGATATTCAAGACCCGCCTGGACAAGGTCCTGTGCAGCCTGCTGTAGGTGACCCTGCTTTGACAGGAGGGTTGGACTAGATGACCCACAGAGGTCCCTTCCAACCCCTACTATTCTGTGATTCTGTGTGATTCTGTGATTGCCCTACTAAGCACAAAATTCTATGCAATGCACCTGAAAGAATTTTGTTTTAGTTAAGATGAATGATGAACGACTTTTAATTTGCCAAAGTCTAGTTTTCTGTTCTAATCTGGCACAAACACATTCCCAATTTAACAGCTTCACTCTACAGTACTATGCAGTCCCAGCGCAGTTCCTACCTACTGACAACAGGATTCATATATATGTAACACTGGCAATTAAAAGTGTGGTTTCCACTGACATCCCAGGGAATACCATGTGAATTCACTGTGATATTCCCAGAGTCAAAGAAATTCTCCTGTTAAAGGTGATTTAAATTTTTTTCATTATCTGTCAAACATCGGCAAACCCCCAGCCAATTCAAAAGCCAGTTCAATTAGTTTCCTTCCACTTATGGTCTTCCAAAAATCATAATGTATTTAAAAGCCCTATTCATCAGACAGATCAGTTGCAGTTGAGCTACTAAATATCTATGGGCCATAAAGCCACCTTTCTGAGCAGAGCTACTGGGTAATAAGTGTGTGAGTTATTTTAAGAAAATATGCTATACAATAGCTGTTTCAAATGACAGATGAGTAGATATTCCTAGGTTTCAGGAATCTCAAAGTAATAATTTTCCTCAGCGAAAAAGCTTTTTTTTTCATTCTTCAACAGCAAAACAAAAGATTGTATTTTTTCCTCTTTCATTTTTTCAGGTTTGGTGGGGATTTTGGACTTTTTTTTCCTGAGAACTAAAAAAAAAACATCTACTGAGTAACATGGTGATATATACAGATGAAAAAATGCGTACAGAAATGTCTTGCAAGTAATATGGGAACATAACAAATAAAAGCATGTGCTCAGAACATCTGTGCCTAGCCAACTTTCTCATATATGGCTAGGTGTATGGACATCTTTGACAAGGATGGATTATGAATGGGAAAATAATTAGTAAAAGTGTTATTTTTCCTTCAAAACTTTACCTTTGCAATGTTATTGAAGCTGACTTCAAATAAGGAAATAATCTAAAAGGTATAAATATAATAAAGCATGATGAGCCATATAATGTGGCACTCATTTTCATTGCCCAAGGGAGCTCACACACAAAATACTTATGGTCTTGCTGATCTGTTGCTTATAATTTATATGATTTGCTGTAATTTATTCTACTATGTATACATCTTGCAGGCTTCTATTGCACCTTTTTTCCTGTTTCTTCACCTCCTGTCTTTCAAAGACTGATGGGAATTAACTGCCAACTATTGCAAAAAAAGTCAGGGATTAAATCCCTTAAAAATTAATGTGAATGACAAGGGAAAAAAACATTTCCAACTCATCAATGAACCCCATTCAAAGCCAATCACTACAAATTCCTTGAAATCTTAGTTATGTAAATTCATGGACTTACTAAAACAAATAAAATAAAAAAAACCCAGTATTGTATTACTAGAAAAGCCAAAGACAAGCATTCAAAAAAAGTTTTACTTAAACGTTTTCTAATCTGAGGATCAGTTTTCTTGAGTGTAACACCAAACATTGAGGACACTTAAATTAGTCAAACTAGAAAATCTTATACTTCTTCAGACATCACACTTTGAAGGGTTTTATGTACAAGTGATGAACTACAACTCATTTATATGAATTATTAGAAGACCTTCATAATCAAGGATAGGTTATGCGGTGCTGTAAACACTGAATTCTGGGTGAGAAAAATTTTTTAAAAAATTTGTTGCCCAGCGGTATGACAGAAACTAATCAGGGACAAAGTCAACTAAATGTCAAGGGCTGCACAAAATCATGTCATGCAGTGATCAGTATAGCTCCTCTAAGCTTGTTTTGTTAGGTCCTGAATCAGCAAAAAAATGAAAAGTTGATTTTAAATGCTTGAGCAATTTTATTGAATTCAGTGACACAATTTATAATAGTAAAATTAAGATTGATAGTAAATATTAACAAGATGAAGCTCAAGTATATGCAAAGTATAGCAGACTACATTAAAAGAAAATCTTAGCAGGAGAAATTGCAATAAACCCAATGTAAAACATCAATATTTTCAGTCCAAAAAAATGGCTAACATAGATCAGAGAATGGTGGACAATAATTTGAAATGAAATGCTCTCCTCTAATGCAGAAAGTGACACGCTCACAAATAGATTATACCTAACATTGCATATAGGGGAGGAACAGTTTGAAAAATATACCTTTTTTCAAAGTTGCAAAGGATGAAAGGCAAAATGGAAACCAGTTAAAGCTGCTAAGGGTTTTTTGACTTACACCTCACTGTTTTCAAATCTAGGATAATAAATAAATTTGTTTAAGGTAGATATTTACAACATCAATGACCAAGCAATATATCTGTCATTTCAATGAACAACATGATTTCAGTTTGCCACAAGATTCAAAATGATAAAATGTACTTTCATTATGAAAGATTCTTATTTTAGATTTGCATTCACAGTGTATAGCTAATAAAAAATGACATGATTTTGTATAAAGGAGATGTCTTTTATAAAGAGAAAAATATCCTGAAAATAGTTTTATTTTTATGATGTTGCAATGGCAAGTAGTTACATGAGAAATGACAATATCTCTTACCAGGGATCGGAATAAGAATACTCACATTTGACATTACTGTCTGATCTGGTACACCAAGGTGTGGTTCTGATTGATAAAAATGAGCCATTTTTGTGAAATATCTCTTGATCTCAGTTAATTGTTCACTTTCGCTGGCTGTGTGATGTTTCATAATTTATTGACTGTGTAGAAGAAAAGGTGCCTTGTTTCATTTCTCTAGGAGCTTAACGGATGAGAACTGAAATGATTCAGGTGAATGGACGCTAGAGGGATGCTAGTCTGCTGTAATATATTACAGCTACCCTACAAGTAATAGAACAGGAACAATGTGCCACTGTCCAAAGTTGGAATTTAAGATTTAGTAAAATTCATCAAGTATATCAAGTGCTTCTTATAAAAGAGGACATGAGGTAGTTATCTTCTATTGACCAACATAAATCAAACTGGAAGTGCAGCTTTTTGTCTTTTGAGTGATGTTTTGGTTCACAGCATCCCACCACACCTCGATTCTTAAAAGGCATGGCCTACTTAATCTGTTATTAAAAACAGAAAAAGCATCACCACTAAAAACCTTAAAGCTTTCTTCACCATGTAACTTGTAATCTCCTTGGTTGCCAAAGTAAAAACATTTTCAGAATATAGCTGGAATGTCTCTATGTTACTTTAACTTTTATTACCTTCTAAGGTGAGATTGGCACAAAATATGAAAGGTAAATAATTTTTTTCTTTATTCACAGGTTTGAATATTAATTTCAATTTTTTATTGTTGCAGAGTTCAGTATTTTTATTCTTCAGTGGAATTATTCCACGTTAAAATAAGGTAAGTCAGTGAAAGAGAAGAATTGCAGACAGAAGTAGATACCCTCATTCACACCAAACATTGGATTCTTTGAACAGCCTCTGTGTTTTCACTATGATTACTGGATTAAGATCCTACTACACCAGACTACAACTGTCAAATTCTGCCCTCCAGACATCAAGTGCAAAACTGTTGATCTGAATATCTAATTAGAAGACGTGTCAGACAGAACAATGTCTTTTTCTTTATAAATAATTCATGCTTCTAAAGTGCTTATGACTTTCAGATCCCTTTACTACTCATCTGCCCACCTGAGGACCCTCTGTTTTTCCTGTCAGATATGCTGGTTTTAATCGAGTATTAGTTTGCCTGCTGTGCTGGTACCTCTTTTCGCTTGTTATGCTGTTCCATACATGTGTATTTCTGTCCAAAGGAACTCCTTCTCAAAAGCTAGCATCTCGCAACCTGAGCTTCCAGCAACATTTAGTATTTACTGAGCTGGCAATAAAACCTAGCTGTGAGGTCAATAAAGAGTTAAAAATACTGCTTTATGCTACATGGACTACCATTTCCTGACTTGTCTGTATCGTACCAGTTCTGAACTGGATCTTCCAGGTGTTCCCGTAATACAGCTAACAGGGTGTCCTAGGGCTGCTTCATAGCAATAAGAGCACAGATCCCAGACAGGAGACCATGCAGAAATAGGGTGAGCCCTAAGAATTTATAATGGATCTATGCTACTTCCTCCCTAATTATTTTTTTTAATTTAAACTCATCCTTTTGAAAAAATCTCAGTAGCTTTTTACGCAAATCATGATTTCAGGAGCCTACATTGCCAAACAGAGCAGGGTTGACTGCAGCTTTCTCATGCAGAATCTGAGGACAGCTGGAGACATGGGAGAAGTGACCACCTGACCCAAATAGGGCACAGCACTGTCCCTCCACATCTAGCCACCAGCCAGCCTGACTTGGTTTCTTCCTTTCTGTAATGGTCCGTCACCTCTTCAGCTCAGCACCTAAAGACTGAGAGCTAAAGTATAGGGCTGTTGCCTTTGGACCACATGAACACAGCTGCTTGTGCCCATTCAGACGTCGTATAGTTACTGTATGTTAGGGCACCATTCACAGAACTACCAATTTGGATTTCCTGCTATGCTACTGGTATAATCAAATCTTGAATGAACAAAACCCTCATTTCTCTCAATGAAATATAATAACAGACAGTACTTGACATGAAGTGGTATCTCATTATTTTTAAGGTGTGTTTCCTTCTTAAATTCATGAAAAACCCTACATTTTCAGGTGTCCTTCATTATCCCTCTGAACTCTTCAAATGGCAGCTGATCTGAAATAATTAACCATGTCCACACAACACATCTTCAGAGTTTCAAATCAATCATAAACAGGAAAACTGCGACTTCTGTTTACTTTAAGGATTAAAAGGTACAACATTTGGACAGACTGCTAATAGGAAGTTTGGAATTTCTTTAGAGCTTTCTATGTACATGTGCTACAGATAGATCTGTTTCTACACACAGCATATTAGAGAAAGCAAGCCTAGATGACTAACATCTCATGTTAGGTGATTTAACAATTTTTTACTCTTAGATGTGGACTGTGGCAAGGTTATACGATTTATGTTTTTTTAATAAATGACACTTATATTGGACCTCATAAATTTATCTTTAATATCTAATGAATTACCAGTTTATTACTTTTTGAGTAAGATTTAATTTGCTCTTAACGTAAGAACTTTCCCCTCCTTCTCTTTTGTAGATATATGAGGTCCAGTTGTTATCAGCTTAGTGTTCATATTAAAAATGAGTTGTCTGCTCTTCACCTCTCTAGGAAATCTGAAAGAAAAAACAGATGTTGATAAGAACATTATTTTACTTGTTTAAAAATTAGCAACTTTAATGAAAATAACTCAAGCCAATGTCCTACAGTCATTGCTTCAATTTAAGTGGTCCCTCTCTGTTGAGATACAGAGATGTCCCCTCTAGATCCATCTTCTGCTGGTACAGAGAGACCAACACTCTACAAAATTTCCATTTTTAGTACTGACTAAATTTTCCACTACTCATTAGGGTTTTCCTTGTTAATTTTTACCTGGTTAAGTTGACTTCCATAATTCTCAATTATTTTCATGTTTTTCGGGCATCAATAGTTAAATTAACTCCCAATGCCTCAGTGTTCCCACCCATAAGAAATTACATAATTCTACCTGGCAGAGAACAGTGCTTCTTCCATAGTGGCTGATGCTAGCGTCATCAGCACCAACATCTATTATCTGTAAAAGCGTTGTCTTTCTCTTAGAAAACTTTTGTTTTCTTTTGCTTTTTTTTTTTTTCCCTCTTCTGTCTGGTCTGTGCAGCAGTATTGTGTTTCTTGGATGCCTTTGATTAAATAACTTACCTTGTGCACAAAGAGAGAGGTTACTTGTTCTTTGATGTTTTTTTGCCAACAGTGATCCAAGCTAAAGTGTTTCTTTAAGGTTTTTGGTTTGGTTTGGTTTTCTGTCGTTTAGATTTTCTTTATTTTGGTTTTTATTCTGCTTTTCTTTGGCATATGCTGAATTACTGGTCTTACTTTTTCCCAAGCACTGTCATTTCTTCTCTGCTTAAAGTGTCCATAACCTCATGCAGATGGATTTTTTTTCTTAATAAATTCCCAATACACTTTATGCAAGTTAAAAAGTAGTTCTTCAGGTTGTCTCAATCTCTACCTGTCATAGATAGTAAGGTTTCTCAGATCTCCTATGGCCTCCTAACTGAATTCTATAAATCTGACCTATGTTCTTGCCTTGAGTACTTGAAAAGTATTTACCTTAAGGCAGAAATATGGCCCTGTGCCTAGTGTGTGATCTTTCATCTATAGCCAGTGAAAAAGTGAGAAAGTATTCTTTAAAGAAAATACTGTAGTGTTGAGGTTTTTTCCTGTACGTGTGCAGGCAACAGCACAGAGGAGCCCTTTCTTTCAGGATAGTCTGGGGACAAAGAATCAATCTAAAGATCTCTTGTGACACCTGTAAAGTATCTTGAAGAGTCATAAGGTAGGACTCTAATGAGGGTTTATGCCTCCCAGCAAACACTTCAACCAGCATCCAAGGCACATCAACTTTAAGTAGCTTTTAGAAAGTCAGTGAAGTTTAGGATATAGGAAAGCTCTTTTGAATCTCTGCTCTTAGACTGACATGAGAAAGTTCTTTGCCATGTTGCAGCCACAAAGTTTAATGTGTTACTACAGAGACACCAAAGAAACTGAAGTCTCGGTTATCCTTGGTTTGTTGGTGAAGGTATTGGAATATTTCCAGAAAACATCTGTTTTTCGGGGTTTAACATTAAAGATTCTTTTTGAAAATTATGGAAGATTTATTGTTTTGGAAAAGATGTTAGCACTTTGTAGGTGATGCTCTTTGACTCACAACTTGTGCGCGTGTGTCCTTGTGATGTTACCTCATCACAGAAATGTTAATATTGTTGATTTAAAATTACTCGGTGTGGACACAGCAGTTTCACAGCACTAATGAGTCCAGTATAATGCTACTTGAAACTAGACAGTAGCAAGTATTGTAACACATGTCTTCCACAGTCATCCTACACTCTGACACATTTTGTGAGCTGCATGGCATATGGCAGACAGTTTCCTTAGTGCAGATACAATCCTCCTACAGATTTAAGTGCTTTACAGTCTGAAAGATTTGGTGCATAAGTGTCCTTATAAAACACTCATCTATCAAGGTGATGTATTATCTCTAAATTATTTTTCTACAGTGGTCACATTAATACAATTTTTTAAAATTGAAAGACTTCAAAACTTTTTTGCTCACACTGATTTTTTCTGTTTCTTTGAAGCTTCATAATAGTATCAGTAATCCGTAGCCTAGGACAAGCAATGGATTGCTGCTCTTTCAGAAAACTATTCGGTGTGTGAACCGTGAACTGCAGGTGGTAGACTGAAGTTATTGACAGAGCTGACATTAGCTGTTAGTTCATGAAGTAGTTGCTAGAATCATTCGCCCATAGAACACCAATTTGTGGAAATTTTAAGTAAACCTGAAAATTATGCATCTTGGTAGTGCTTCCACTGTGTAGCAATGACATGAAAGTGAAAGCGGCCTCATTCAAATATATTATAAATAACATACTCAAAGGGTACTTCATGCTTTCTAGTCCAAAAATTGATGTTGAAAGAAAGTGTCTTATGCCATACACAGGGCTTTTAGGGAGGTGTGTGCATGGGTATTCTGCCCACATCACAGATTCTGCAATTAAAATCCTTGTCCTATGTTTGTCTTAAATGAAAACAGAAAGGTCTTCTCATTAAATACAATTGTCAAGTTCGGGCCAGATCGATCAGGCTAAGGCTGGTGGGCTGGAGCTGAGCCTCTAGAGATTAGTTATCATTACGTAAAATAGAACATTTAAACTACCTTGAAATAAACAGGGTCACATCTAGTTTCAGGAATAAATTAATCTGTAGATTTGTTGACACTGTTCTTTCCCGGCACAATGTGTACAAGGGGAAATTAGACAATAAATAATCTTTGACTTTGATCTGATTTGCACAAAACATAATATTGTACTTTCAGTTCCTTCATTTATCATATCTGATTTCATCCCAAACTTCCAGCAATTCTTTAGTTCCCCCTACACACTGTCTAAACAGACTGAATTAGTAAAGAATGCAGAGACTAGTTGAGGAGTTAAAATAAATTACATAAATTCACATCAGAAAAGGAATTAAAATCTTCTCATTACTGTACAGCTAGAAAAACATGAATGTCATCAAGTAATAAGTGTAAATGGATTGAATAAATATAAAGATAGGTTTGAAGAAACTGAAAAACAACCTCTCATCAGTGGCAATTGACTGTGGGAGGTATAGTGTATCTGATATGGAATGGAAGAATAAGGAATAAAGTTAAGAATAATAAACCGGGTGATGAGAGAAATGTACACAGTAAAGATTAGAAAGTACATCAGAGCTCAGATAAATATTGTCTCTCTCACTTACATAAGATTCAAAAGATTGCTAGGAAAGGACCAATGTCTGAAAAATATTGAAAAACTACCTAATTGGCCACATGGGCAACTACTGAAAAACAATAATTTTTTTTCATTCATTTAAAATTCACAAAGGAATGTGAAAGAAGAGATCCTGGAAGTAGCGCTAGAAGACGTGCCTTTGGTGAAGCAGAAAGAATATGCAGGAAAAACTACATCACAAATTGATTAATTAATTTAGATTAGGGTTAGGGTAAGGGTTAGGGTTAGGGTTAGGGTTAGGGTTAGGGTTACCTCTAATTAGAATTAGTCAAAATCACCATGTCACTTTTGGTTTGTCCACTACTGTTGGGTATTACACTGTGATGTAAACACAACTCCATCTCTAAAGCCAATGGTTCATACGTACAACCCATTCTGACAAAGGGAGAATTGCAATGAAAGAGTTTTTTGTATCCTTCAGACAATCCTGATCAAGGAAGCATGGCAATTAACTTGTGTTTTAGGAATAGATTGAGTTATAGGAATAAGATTTCTTTCTTAGGAGCTTGCAATAAGAAAGGAAAAATGTAAAAATTCAGTTTAGTCAAACTCATACAAGACTCCTTAGTTTAAGGAGAATACTTACACCATTCTTACTATGTTTCTCATTATACACCAAACCCTGATTTCATTACAAAAACAATCTGCCTTATGGGAGAAGATAGGGACAATAACATATTTTATCACTTATAGTAGTTATAGTCCTGTTTTTAGTCTGCATTATTCTAAATTTTTCATTACCAAACATCTCAACACCTAGAAATTCAGAGGTTCTGAATTGCTATTGCTGGATTGGTCTCATCTCACAGCATTATCTGCAGGCACTCCAATTCTATCAGCATGGCCTGGATAAATATTCTGAAAGATGATAAAATGAGTTAAAGCATTTTGTAAGAGCTGTGATTGTGTTGTGAGTTGACCCGAGCAAAATCAAGAAATGATGGGAATGATTGCCTCTAGCTGAAAGTCATATTTGTATTTAAAGTGAAAATAAGAATGTGTACTTGAAAAAATCAAAAATATCTCACTTCAGCTGTATGTAGTAGCTTGGGTCAACAGTGTTATGTGGGTGTCTGCTTGCTGTAGTAATACTGAGCAGTTAGAAGATATAAAAGTGGAACTAAGAGGTTAAAGGAATGAGATCTATTTCTAGTACAGTGAAAAAACTGGTGGGTTATAAAATTTTTGTTTGTAACTCTTTGTACGAAGTAGGCCAAGGATTATGTCTCTACAGACTGCTCTGGTCCATATGCACAGTTTGTATACAAAAGGAATGTGTGTGACGAGTAGAATATATGTTTGCCCGTTTAAAAAAGAGTAGAAAATATTTTGTTCTGAAAGTTAATAATATACTCCTGAGTCATCAGAAGTTTTTTTGGTGAATGTGGCAGTAGGAGAGGACAGAAAAGATTATCATCAGCCTTTCTTTGAAAGGAATTTGTCCATTTTTTGGGCCATTTCATCACTACAGTATTTTTTTCTTTCAATTTTTTTTTTAATGGAATAATTTCTAAGAGTCACTGTTAATTTAATCAGATCTTTGCTGGCAGTTGCAAAGGAGATGTGATGTAAATGTAGTGTGGTGGCATTCCTGCACATCTCTACTCCCATGCCTTCCAAAAGACTTTGTCACGGTGGATGTTTGCAGTGGTTTAACCCTGCAGCTGGCAACTAAGCACTAGACAGCCCCTCCCCTTCCTCCCCCCAGTGGGATGGGGAAAAGAAATCAACAAAAGGTAAAACTCGTGGGTTGAGATTAACAGAGTTTAACAAGACAAAAAAGGAAATACTACTACTACTACTACTACTACTAATAATAACAGTAATAATAATGAAAAACAAACTATATACAACACAATTTTCTCACCATCTGATCACCAATTCGCAGTCAATCCCCGAGCAGCAATTATGGAAACTGGGACTCATGGATTTCACAAATTTTGTGAAACTCCTGAAGAAGACTGAACTCCCAGAAAAAGTTCAAACTCCCACATCAGAAAGGGTTTGAACTCATGGAAAAAAGAGGCAGGAAAAAAAAAAAAGAGGATTCCTGTCCTGTGGCAAATCCCCCTTTATAAACTGAGCATGACATCTATTGTACGGAATATTTCCATTGCCCACCTTGGGCAATCTGGCTATGCTTCCTCCCAGCTCCTGCACACCTGCTTATTAGCTAAATACGAGAAACTGGAAGAAGCCCTTGATTTCTTAGCAACAACTAAAAACGTCAGTGTTGTCATTATTCTTCTCATACTAAATCCAAAACACAGCAGCTAGTGGGAGGGAAATAAACTCTATCCCAGCCAAAATCAGGACAGTGTTATTACTGCTACTGTTTCAAAATGGTTGAAATTTATAGTAACTTGGTTAGTGACAGAAGTCATGAGCATTGGCTGTGTTCTAGTCTTGAGTGACTTATAATACGGAAGTCTGTGTGAACAGGAACAGGTGAAGCAGGACAAGCTGCAAATTTCCTGCATCATCCATAGCTCTTTTGAACATTTCTGGCTCATCAATTAAGCTGTTACAGTTTTCTGACACATAGCTGCAGAAGACTGTTTTTTCTTATGTGTAATTTGGTGCCCTCTATACAAAGCACAGACACCATTTCCATCAATGACCACCCATTTTCATTTGACTACTGTCTGTTTCTCCAGCACATAAAGTGATGACACATTAGTATACTTCATAGACAGCTATCACTAAGTTACCTCTGTTATCTTCATCTCACCAATCTTAGACATATTAATAAACTATTTTCTCTCCTAGTGCATGGAACATTACTTACTGAATCACAGGAAAAGTGCAGAAGAATGTAGGAGTTGGGAGTGTCAAGATTTTGGATTATATGATGAAGAAAGGCCAAAGCACAAAACTTACAAGGCAAGGCATTGCACCTGTGTATAGGCCTTAGGGGGGATGGGGCAGTATGGTGAAATCAGAGAGAGTATGGATTCTGCTGGGTCTTTATTGGATGGAAGACACTGTAAAAGGCATAGTTCTGACTGCACTGCACTACCCTCTGAAGAGACTGTCAGCTTCAAGGAAAGTTTTTTTGCATGGTCAGGTCTATCATTGTATGAACTTCCTTAGAGCCTGGACACTTATTTCTCCACAAGGCACACTCAGTGAAAGAGCATGCTTAGCAAGTATGAGCAAAGTAAACTTTTCATGAGAAAAGGTCTCAGAAAAATTCTGTAAAGCTTTTGCTTTATTGTAATGGGGCATCAGTGAAAGAATGAAAGAAATGAAAGACAACCATGAAAAGCATGGACATTTATCATGCTGTAGATCAGTATCCGAAAGGGAATGACAGAGTCTCAGCCACTTGGGAAATTTTAAGTCAGAATGAACAAGGCACTTGAAAATTTTATTAGTTGAAGCTTAGTTGAAGAGACTTTCAGATGCATGAATTAAAAGTCTATAATAATTTTAACTACTTTCCTTCAAATAATTTTGATATGGGAAGCAGAAGAGAGGTGTGCTGGAATAGGGAAGTAGGAGGAAGTGATGAGGGAATAGGAAAGTTTGAGTTGAAGCAATTTATATCCAAATATATAGAAGAAATATAGATAACTAGGAAGTATAAAGATTTCTGTGATCAATAAAATGAGAAATAAAGGCAACAGGAAAAAAGATGGAAGAAATAAGAGTAGGAAATGAAAATCTATGAGTAAGATGATTTCAAATTACCAGAGTTAAAGTATGGCAGAATGGAAAAAAATAAAGACCAGAACTATAGAACAATATGAGAAAACAGCAATTAAAACAACATGAAAGAAGGACTTAGCAAAAAATAATCAGCGATTGAAAACAAGACTCTTGGACAAATATAGCGAGAAAATGGAAATTCTGTATTTTATTGACACTGACTACAGCAAAAAAATTATTTTGCTCAAAGAAGACACAGCAACATGAAATGAGAAGTGATGTGTAATAGCCTCCGATCTTTCTATGCTGAGATTGTGTCAAGATGCTTTATTACATCTTAACAATAACTAGTAAACTAAATAGGGTTTTCATTACCACCAAATTAAAGGTTTATTTTTAGTGTTCATGTTTAGTGTTGTATCTCCTAAATGGGGTTAGGAGACCTTAATTAGATTCTTTCGCTAATAAATTGGGCTCTGAAAATTAACCCCTATTTCAGCCTATCCTTCTTTCCATAGAAGTTTACTGTTACCAGAATTATTTTTTAGTCAATCAAACTTTATAGGTGATCTTTATAAAATCACTTCCAGCTTTCTCAAAGTTACAGGACTGAGAGCTACCCTTAGCAATTGAGTTTTTTATTGTGTTCTTCTCCCATCTTTTGGGAAGGGAAATAAGTGATAGGTGCATTTTCCAAAATCTGTAGAATAGGTCTGTTCTGAGGAAATAATATACTAAGGCTCTGGCTCATTAGCTATGGGCTATATGCAGGTAAAAATAGCAAATGCATGTTATTGTTTCTATTACAGGATTGCTTAAGTACACCTTGGAAAAACAAAGCAAATAAACAGGAATGTGTTACAGACTTAAATTTAAAATAAGACTAATAATCGGTTTATCACAGATGTAAAATTCAAAGGGAGCCTGTCTATCACCAAACATCAAGATGAATGATTCAGCACATATAATAACAGGATAATGATTACATAAAAACTTAGTTGAGAGACCTCAATGTATACTTTCCCAGATCTCAGCCAGAGGTACTG
Organism: Opisthocomus hoazin; assembly: GCF_030867145.1. Lineage (NCBI taxonomy): Eukaryota > Metazoa > Chordata > Aves > Opisthocomiformes > Opisthocomidae > Opisthocomus > Opisthocomus hoazin. The sequence goes on along the minus strand of NC_134416.1, from coordinate 33,364,279 downwards.
TACAACTACTGTGGAGGATGGGATTCACTTGGAGGTCTTATGAGACCTCTGGCCAGGCCTAGAAGCTATTTTAGGTCTAGTAGTTCTGATATTCAGGGTGCAGCAGAGACCTCCTACTTCTTTTGGGACCAACTTAGTTTTTGTTACTGTCAAGAAGACACATTAATAACAGGTTTTTCTCACAGTTTGGCTGTGTAAGCTACTGGCCAAACACACTGTGAACTATTGCTCAGGTCCTTACTATTTTGCTACTTTGTACACTGCAAGTAGTTCACTCTCCCATTCGTGTCACTCCATTGATAAACATTCTGAGGTGTACTGTCCATTACAGTAGTCTGGAAAAAGACCTATATTAAGTTCTAAATATCCTGAAGGACCTTACTCTGCTCAAATCAAATGCAAACCTGAGATCTCAGTCAGAAACTACAGCAAACATTCAGGATCTGGAACTTGTAGGTAAAAACCTGCTTTTCTGTTTGTGCTGCGTGTTACACAGTGGGTAGGTGCTGCCTTGGTCCTACATCTCTGCACAGAGCAACAGCCTAAGCAGAAGAATTTTTCCAGAGTGAAAGTATTGTCTGGCTAATGATGGTAAGTTGTAAAAGTCTATCCTCATCAGTCCTCGTTCTTTATTTCTCACGAAGAGTTTAAAAAAGCTTTGTAATGATTAGCTACAGCTTGTTAAACCTAGGATTTCTGAATTCGTGTTGCATTTCTATGCACGCTTCTTTATCATGCTTTTCTGCAGGTTTGTGTTACTTCTTCCTCAGGATATGAAATAGATGAATAAAAGGCACTCGTATAGACAAGTGCAACATTCAATGAGTTTGATCTAACCAATCTGACTTACAGTTTTGACTGGACTTCTGAAAGTGATAGATTTCATTGAAATGTAGGAATTTCAAGAGATCTGCACTTCTGGATCGAGCTAGATCTAATGTATCCAGACCATCTCTGACCGATGTTTATTAAGTATGTTCCTTGACTCCAGAGGCAGATGGATCATAACATACCTAACTATCCAGTACCTCCTCCTCGTACATAACTGGAAGCTGAAAAGAGCGAAGCGACCTACTGCTGCTCCTATGTGCAGTAGAGATCTGTTTTTCAACCTCCTTAACATTTTTTCTCTATTTCTTTCTCCTAAGAGACTTTAAAAAGAAAATAGAAAAGAAAAAGGAAGAGGAAAAAAAAAGTCAAAACAAAAAATGTCATAGTGTTATATGAGTGTGATGAAAGTAGAATGGTCCCAGGGAACAATCAACAGTAATTTACTCTTGGCATTTTAAGTAAACAGACAACTCTTCCAAATTACAGTACTTGTGAATGTCAGAAAAGGTTGTGAAGACTATTAGAAAAACATTTTAGCTTTACTCAGTAATGACATGAGGTTTGTTATATACCAGCTAGAAAGAATATATATCTCTCAATACTTTAAATTTCTGGAATACTTAAATATGGTCATCTTGAAACTGCTGCAATAATTGTATAGCAATGAACATGTTGTTTTGTTGAAAATAGAATATCATCATATGAACAGAATAAGGAATACTTGACATTGAAATAGTCCATGAAATTTAGTCCAACTTTCTTTACTTTTGTGGCATTTTAAATTCTTAGAAATAAGCAGGCATGTTTTCCTGCATGTGAACATGAATACAGCATTTGACTCTTTGCTAAGGCCAAGCTGTTTGTGAGACAGAGGACTATTTTCTGTCTTTTAGTTTGACCCATGTTTACAAAGCAGTAGAGGCTAGATAAAAATATTAAAACAAATCTGTTGTTGGTCTTTTTTATGGCCTAAATGAATTCCACTAATTTGATTCAGAGAAAGGCAGTCTCTTGTGCTTGTAGGTCTAAAACTTCACCTTTATTGTTTCTTTTTACTACAGGAACTAAGAAAAACTGTAGTTTTTAGGCAACTAAGACCAAGCCTCCTAAAAGTTTTGTCTGTCAACAAATTCTTCAGTTGTACTTACTGAAGAATTTTGAGTGATAATTGAAATTCATTGAGGCATCTTCATCATTTATGGAAATCTGGCTTTTTCAGAAAAAAAGTAGAGAAAAAATAAATTGTATGTCAGTTTTGTTGGGTTTTCTCACACATTTTGCATGTAGATACATTCACTCATGGTTTGTACTGGTGATAATAGAATTGACAGTATGTCACAAACGTGGTTGGTATCTCCATTTTCATCTCAGTAATACATGTATGTCCTGAGTAACAGCTCACAGAATGGTCTTAAAAGGTTTGACGGAGGGAGCCTCTTGTCTCTCCATGTCTGGTAACTGAATCCAGAAACAAGCCTTCTCACACTTCAGCCTTCTGCTTTAAATCAACCATGACTGACTGCAGTGTTTTCTTTGTGGAATGCCTGAATGGTCTGGGGTCCTACTGGTTATGGTCAGGAGCAGGCTGTCACTTTTACAGTGCACAGCCAGAACGTCCTGCTGTGAGAGGTATGGCCTTGGACAGGTCATATTCAGCTGTGGCTTCTGCATGGGAAGACTTGCCTGCTCTGGAGCAACTCCCCGCATTCCTGTAGGCCAACTTGGCCTGGGTTGTTTGGGTTTTCTAGGGGAAGTTGTGCTTTATCTTAAAGATGGCTCAAATTCTTCCCTCCTTTGGGTAATGTGGCTGTGCTAGGTCTGCAGGACCTGTGAAAACAGGCATGGGCCTTGATTCTTGGTGCCAAAGGAGAAACCAGCTTTAGAGTAATCAGTCTCTCTCATTTCCAAGGCATTCTCCTCCTCTTCCTCGCTCTCCTCCTGTACTGCCTGCTAGCCTGGTGATGTCTCAGGGGTAGACATGGCAGCAGCACTGGAGTTGTGCTGCCCTGTAGCTCAGCTGAGACCTTGGCTGGGTGCACGCTGCAATCTGTCATGTGTTTTCCCTTCTCAGTGAGCAGGCTGCAAGTGGTTGGCCTGGCAGCTGGGCAGAGCAGCATTTTAACCATGAAGTTCTTACAGCTACTTTTAACTCTTTCTGTTGAACCACAGCTAATAAACTGAAATAAAGTTGACAAAATCCTCAGCTCTGCCATCATGGCAATAATCCTAAGTAAATCCACCAGCAGAATGTAAAGTCCTTAGATAACTTTGCTGGTAAACATATAGATCTTGATAGCTTCATTAAGAGAAGATTTTGTAAAGACATGGTAGGTATTAAACACTGCCTCTGGTCTAATTTAGATATGTATGTGCATTTAGGATCTACTCCCTGTAGCCTACCAAATGAAGCTTTGAAAAACCTCTACATTTTGGACCAAAGAAACCTGAAGTCACTTTAATAGGATTTAACAGCCTGAGCCCCAGATCTGTTTGTTATGCAGAAAGCATGTGAACTCTTTTCCTTATCCATACATGTGTTTCCCCTTACAAAGAATTTTCACAGGAAATAGTGCTTTACAGTACTTCAAACAACATTTTGATTGATTTGGAAATTTTACAGTCTTAAAATATCACGTAAATGAAAATAAGTACATGGTTGCAGGTTATTTATTCAGTTTGCCTCCCTTAGAAGCATAATTACTCAAGTCTTAAGGGAAAATATAAAGCATTATAGGCAATCTGTAAGAAATAAGATAAAATGGTTGATAAAACCTCAGCAAATGTCATTAGCTAAATCCAGGTTCCAAATTCAAAATAAACACTCACTCAAGTGTTAGATTGGATGAAACTGATTTTGATACTGGTATTTTTAGAAGCTCATTTTGTTCAAGTGAGAAATAACCCTTCGACTTCATCCTCTCCCTGTTCACCACTTTTTAAATTCCTACAGACTTATTTACTGGATTAATTTCAGGGCTACTAACCTCTTGTGTGGAAGTCACAGAAATGTATCGACCCCATGTGGCAGGTCCCTTCACACCCCAGTCTTTGAGAAAGGCAGAGCACATGACATATCTGAGCTCGGGGGCCCATGCTGCTGAGAGCTCTACTACTACCACTGACCCTGGGATTCCTGCTCATTGACTCGTGCTCAAGCCTTGATGCCAAAATGCCACAAACCATCTACACTGGACATTATGACGCAGTGTGTAGCTGTTGATACTGCTGGGCTGGGAATGTGCACAGACCCATTAATACCAGGTTGGTCAATCTGACTCTCTCTCACTCTTTGGATGTTCCTTTGCCTGCCCTGCCTGCCCCCCACCCATCCTCCTGATCACAAAAGCAGGATGACTGTAGTGGTGGGATCAGAATGACAAATCTGGTTTATTGTCATCTTCCAGATGTCATGATCACTCACAGGGCTGCCCAGCAGATATTCAGGGATGATGTCCCTGCTCGTTGTAGTTGGGGAGGGTTGAACTGGATGACCTTTAAAGGTCCCTTCCAACCCAAATTATTCTATATTCATGGGCAACCCTGACAACTTTTGCACCCCTTATTATCCCTTTGTCCTTTTCTCAACCCTCCTTTTCAAGGCATTTGTTGGTCCCTGTCTCTTCCCGAGTCTCATCCCAAATAAACTACTCAACTCAATTAATTTTTCTCTATTGGTCCCAGTTTTGCAATATCCATACACGGATTCAGTATTTCTAATACATTTACCTAGGTCATCTCAGCCTCCTATGGTCCAACTGATAGGGTTACGTAGGTACAGGTAGCCTCAGAAGATTTCCAGTACTCCCCTCCAAGTATCTGTGAAGTTCAGCCATTTCTCACATACTTCCCTGGTAACCATATGTAAAATCCAGCCTTCCCTCATGATGTTATCTGCAGCTGTTGCCTGCTTCACACACTTTTATCTGTCATGTTCAGCAGCTCCTTAGGTCATACCCAACAGTTTTTAATAGTCTCATCTCTTAGGTAAACCTCAGTCCAGTTCTAGTCAATGGAGTAGTTATTTACCTGCAACCCTAACCTGGTGCTTGGCCACAGTTAGCGTGTCTTCACATTTAGGGTATCTTTAGGTCTGAGATAAATTATATTTCACAATAAAATACACCTTTTCTTAGGAAATCATGAGGACTGTCATCTGAATAAATGGAAATTATTCCTATAAGTCTATACACATTTTTAAGACAGTAAACTCCTCCATTTACCATTCTCTGGCATTCAATTTTCATTGACAAAAAGACAAAAAGGAGTATTAAAACCATGCTGTATGTGACATAGATTGTTCACCAGCAACTGCAGAACTATGCATTCTTGTCTGAACCTCATATTACTCTACTGGAAGTTTAGTTATGACATTTGCTAAAGTATTCTGTGTGCTTAACTAAGTGTGACTTCAACAAAAAAAGAATTAAATAAAAATGAACTTTCTGTCTACAAAATCAGATCATACATTGCATCATTTGCTTACTGTACTTTGTCAGAAAAAACTGTGCTCATGTATCATGAAGGCTTTTGCAAAGTTTAACTAAAGCCTGGAAATCTTAAGTTAGGAGTGACACATATTACACACTGCAGGGTGTCCTGGTTTTGGTTAAATCCGAACAAATTCTCTTTTAGTGAATCTTCCTTACATCTAAGTTCTTCTTAGTAATTGCATTTTTCTGAAGCTGGCTGCATATTTTACAGACAACTTCTGCTCCAAAGCTGATAGCACCTAATGTTTATAGTTACACTGAGCTAACGGTAGGAAAGGAATGCAGAAAAAGCCCTGTGTTTATAATTATTACTGTAGCAGCCAAGATCACCAATAGATCTCTTAGGTCCTGCAAGTGAGGAGTTGTAAAAGGTCGCACTTGCAGGGAGGGGCAGACAGGGCAGGTGACCCGATATTGACCCACTGGGTATTCCATGCCATACACGTAATACTCAGTTTAAAGCTGGAGAATCACGAGGGTCTCGCTCTCTTCATCCATGACCGGCTTCTGAAGAGGACCCTGCTTCTTGTTCTGCCTGCAATCCTGATCCAGATGCCGATCCATGCATTCCTGAATCCAATTCCTGTCTGCTGCTGAGGCCAGTCCAGGACTTCCTAGTGCTGCCTGGCAGCTGCTGGTGGAACTCCAGTGCCCTGGCACCCAACTCTGGGGAACTCGGTATCGGTTTTGTATATGTTGCGTTATTTCTCATTATTAGTATTATTAGTGCTATTAGTAAAACTTTTTATATTAAATTTTTAAGTCTCTCTCCCTTTTCCTCCTTTTCTCTTCCTCTGGTGGGAGGGTGGGGGTTAAGAGAGAGCGTCTGTCACTCAGTTTATTGCCGCCTTGCTTTAAACGGTGACACAGGGTAATCTATATTCCAGGCAATGCACGACAATTTGGGAAGGCAAAACTGAAGACATGGTCAGAACTCCTGCTGTTCACAGAATCACTCTATTTAAACAGTCCTTTACCAGTTATGCATCTATAAACTCGAAGGGAAGATTCCAACAGTGTTGGATGAAGCAAATGATAGGAATTGTTTCCTTCTTGAAGATGAGTGGGTTTGTTCTTTGTTTCTGTGTATCAGACTAGTTTATGTGTTGTGTGAACTAGAGGGGAGAATGATGCGCATTAATTGATTAACTCTTCGGTCATTCAGTACACAGGCATAGAGTTTCAAAACATTCCCCTGTGGATGTAACTTCATGTATGCATACAACGAGTTTCTCATGGGATCTTGAGCATCAAGCATATTTCAACTTTTATCTGCCAACCATCATGTCTGTCTGCTTCTCTCTCTCTGACTTATCTTACAAAAATGGAATTTCCCAAGAGAAGTATGGTTCACTCTAAGTTCTCTAAATGGCACAAAGACAGTATTGCGGGCCAGAGGATCTACGTCTTATATGTTCATTTTTTCTTCTAATTCCTAGTACTGAGTAGGACTGTATAAAGCTGAAATGCAAAGTTTCTAAATGCTAGACTAAAACCATTTCCACTTTCTTCAAATTCCTCAGGCAAAATTAGGAAGGATGATTTCCCAGGAATTAATCTAGTTCATACTTCTGTCCCATCTAAACAATTATTCTAGTGGTCTGTCTAAAGAAAATGTATATTCAGCAAAGTAACGGTGCAATGCAAATGGTACTAGGTTACACATCATCTGGGGATAGTTAGTGTGTATTAGCGAGCACTGGGCCTAGATATTATGAGCAAAATATTAACTGGATACAAATGCTTTTTAAACCAAAACAAAATTGTTTTTTAAATGAAACTTTCACTTTAGCATCTGCAAAATGTTGGATATTGAGTGGAATGACAAGATGTCACTAAATTAAGGTCACAGAACGTACAAAAGAGACTCTTTTTTCCTCTCTTCTTCTAACAGACTCATTACTTTTCCAAGTCTGTACATTTTTCTTGTCTCGGTAGTATTTAGTAACCACTACCTCAGCAACATATTTGACTTTGCTCATAATCAGTAAGCATTTTCACAGCTTTTACTAAGTTGTACGCAGTATCAAACTGTGTAAGTAGCCAGAGTTGAAAGAGTTGTTTATGCCATGAAATATGTGGCTTTTTTGTGTGGAAATTCTTGAGACTTGTGGGATGGAATTCTCAGGTTTATCCTTTCCTTCATAGTTGCATGACAAGTGATGTAACAGGAAGAAAAATATTCACCTTTTATTAGTATACAGAAAGGATATTGTTATGCTCAAAAATCTTTGTGTTAAGGGAAGGATAACTAGAGAATACCTAAAAGACTATAAAAGAGAGATAAAGAAAGAGAAATAAAGAACAAACTAAATGTAAATGGAGAAGACAGAGAAAGGGCAGTTGTGGTAAACAAAGAGCAACAGACATGGGAATGGCAAAATCAATACTCTATTTCAAGCGGTGAACAGAGACCAGGCTTCAGGTACAATTCAGTGACTAACAACACTGAAGTGTGTGCATAATGCAAAGTTTAAGGTGAAATGGATGACTTATCTTAGGGAAGAAAGTATCTTCAACTATATCCCATCCTTGAAAATGTCTTTTGAGAATACGTTTATCTAAAGTCTAGATCGCTCAGGAGTTATTTTCTCTTAAATGTGATCTTAGAATCAAAAATACTTATAAATACATATCCATGAGAAATTTGAGGGCAATTCTCTGCTGTGCACACTTCATGTAATTAACTGAAATAGAAATCTTTTCATTAGGGGAGGCTGCTTGTTTCGGAGGTTTTAATATTCCTCACATGTGGTGAAACAAGGAACCCCATTTGCTCAACTTGGTCCAAATTAAATGATTAATTGCATAAGAAACTAGACGTATCATTATGTGAAGTCAGTGGCAAGCAAAAGTCATAGGAAAAAAATGGCTTTTTTTTCTCAACCTTTTTTCCTGTTCTGGTTTAGGAGATGATATGGAGTAGGAAACTATTTGGAAATGTAGCACACTTGATGACTGTTATACACTGATGCTTCTTTCAGCGAGATCTTCTTACTGGGCTGAAAAGGAATAGAAAAAGTTTAAGATTTCCCCTGGTGTCTCTTTGATGCAGCTTTGATTTGGTAAGCTCATCATACCACATTATGAAGATGACATCTGTAAGCTTCCAGTGCTTACAAACCACCAATTTCATCAGTTTTGTAGCTGATCTCTGCGTGAGTACAGATTAAACTTTTGCTTCAGAGCTATATGTGATTCCAGACACTACTTTCTTCTACTCAGTCAGCAGAAAAAATCTCCAATTATGCTCTGGGCTCAGTCAACAGAGTCAGCAAAACAAAACTCATTATGTATTACAAAAAATCAAGAAGTGAACAGCTCACACAAATTCTTCACGGAGTTACAGAAAATAGATTCTCTATTAGCAGAAAAAATGTTTTGGTGTACTGTCACCTTGCGAAGTCCTTGAACTTTTTTTGTTTTCTTTCCTTCGTACATTGACATAGCAACGTTTCTTTGTTGTAGACGTACAGTACAGAAGTGATACTAAAACACTGAAAATTCGTTAACTCCTAGTCCATAAAGATGTTAGCTTTAGAAATGTATATTGGATAAGGTTGGTTTGCAGTGGAGTAGAATACAGTTCGTGCTTTCCTACTACATTTTTTTTTTCCTCCATGTTCCACAGAGTGAGGAGGACAACGGAGCAGAACAATATATGCATAACCCTGCTTAACCACGGTCTGCTGTCCGTTGTTTTTGCTACTGACTTCCAATAATCTCTGTAAACTTTCTGCAAGTAATTTGAAAAACCTCGTGATACCAAGACAACTCTTGAACTATAAATCTTCACCATTTTCATGGACTCTTGAACAATGTATGGGTTTGGATATTTTTCTGGTTTTATCTGCTTTTCTTCTGCTTCCATGAATGGGCATTTACACTTAATGGTTGCTTTTCCTCCGCCTCCATTACCAATTTACTTATTTCTCACTTCTGTCTCTGCTTAAACTTAAAAGAAGAATCATAGAATCATGAATTGGAAAAGACCTCTAAGATCATTCAGTCCAGCCATTGAAGAAGGATGACAAAACAACCTTCCTCCAGTCGTCTCTGCCGCACATTTATTTTTCTTTTTAAATTTTTGTTTAAGGGGAACTTCCTTACAGTATGCAGAGGGACATAGCTTGCTGATTGCCCTACACTTGCTCTCATCATATCTGCTGCTCTGTTTTACAGTCTCAGATTCCAGCAAAGATGACAGTCGTCAGAGAACAAGAAAGAAAAACTAACAAAAATACAGTTAGGTAGATTTGATTTGTATTAAAGGTTTATATTAAATTGGATATTTGATCAACTGCATACTGTACAGGTAAAAAGAAATCGCTAATATGAACACAGCTCAGAATTATATTAGCTCTAAAAAGTCAGATATCTTTTGAATATTAATGCCATCACCATCCCTAAAAAACAATCAACACCAATGTTGTTTTCCCTGAAAATAAAAAATATTGCCAAAAAACCCCACTTAAACTTTAGAATACATTTTAATGTTAAAGTGTTTGGGGGATTTGGTTTGTTTGTTTGTCTTTGGTTGATGGGTTTTGGTTCTTTTCTGTAGCATGTGATACCCTTTTTTTTGGTCTTTAACCTAACTGGACTCCAGGAACAGCTGTAACTGTGCTATTTCCCTTTTCTGAACATAAATTGAAACATTTTATTTTTTTTCATAGAAGTTTATAAATCTTTTCACAAATTATTATGATGCTTTAAACCCCAGATTAGAATTTTTGTCCCTTAATCTCTAATTTTTTTCTGAATCCATTCCTAGACAATTTTTTGAAATATATAACCATTTTTTGGTCACTCCCTGAAGAGCATTAATGCTATATGAAACTATCAATATTTCATAGACATATATTTGACCGTGTATGACTGGTGAAATACTTTGAGTTCCCTATTGAAAGAGAATTAAGATAAAATATCTGAGATGTGAAGACTCGAAAGTCCGATATAATTCAACTAATTGCAGCTATGTTGTTCCTGATTGACATAGATAAAGAAAGTAGGATCAAGTTCTGCGTGAACCCCCTTTCATATTCTTTTAAATATACTCACTATAATTATTCTTTGGCTTTCACTTTAAAAAGGTGATGTGCATTTGTAATATTATATACTACTTTTACAGAATTTCCTAACATTAAAATTTATCTTCAATTTGCAATATATTATTGGCCTTAATTGAACAATATTGCTCTAGACAGTCAGCAGCCAGTGTTACGATACTACCATTGGTAGAGACTTCCGAGAACTATAAATATCAAACTCACAAAGCAATCCACTTTAACTTTGAATGACAGGCTTTGTCAAAAATGCAATATATTTCAACTGCAAAATAAGGATTTTTAAGACTGCTGTGAATTAGGATCTCGCTCAACAGACATTTCAGCCCTAGCATAACTGTGTGTTAAAGGTGAAAAAGGCACTGTAGATGTACAGTAAAAATAGGGTGTTGTACACGAAAGTGGGCATCAGCACCGCAACTTGCTGCTGCAAACTTTCTGTTTACAATGTTATTTGCATTTGGACACAGATCCAAATTAATGCTTCTTCTGATCTGTTTTCACATGTTTAAACTCCACTTGCAATTGACAGCATAGCTATTATTTTTCTCACAGCAGAAAAAAAGGCAAGATTCTGTTTAATAATGTTAATTAGAAAATTATACTGTAGTATACTGTTGAGCAATTTATCTTCTTTTATTGACTTGAAGACAGGTAACATTGCAGTCAAATCACAGGACCAGTCTTCATTCTACACAACTTTCTCTTTTTTATAGTGATCAAACCGTACAGTTTTTGGAGGCAAGTGAAAAAGGGAAAAACAGGGGAAAATGACAGGGAGGAGATAAACAGGTATCTGTTTTAACTGGGTAAGTTTGTGTGTAGTTTGACATGACTGTTGGATCTCACACACAGAAATAATCTAGCTTCCTTGATTTGCAGTCTATGAAAGTCCCCAAATATGAGATTTATTCATACAGAGGTACTTTGATGACATACAAAGTACATTGTCACCACCCAAAGTCAGGCACATGCTGAAGTGCTTGCTTAGGTAATGGTTGTATTTATTGAATTTGTACTACTACGCCTCTTTGTACAACATTTTAACAACGGAGTTAATTTTACTACTTTTTTCCTTCCATAAAGTCCTTGGCTTAATAACAGTAGAGAATACGTGGTGTTCACTTCTTCTACAACCCTTCAGTTTCAGTTTTCTCTCCTTTGTTCAATATATGGGCATGTGCCCTGCTCATTCAACACTCTTCCAATTTTTCTTGTAGACACAGAAGTAGGGTTCAGTCTAGGCTGCCCAAGAAAATATAATTGCCATACTTCCTAACTGTAAATGCTCTACATCAGAAGTTTCAAAATGTTAAAGAGATGCTTTGACAGTATATGATTAAAATACTCTGTGGACTACTATAAATATTTCTGCTAGAAAAGGCATGAGTGAAAAATAGAGCACTAGATCGCATTTGATTGTTTCCTGAAGTTTTCTGTCAACAAGAAGAAAGTTTACAAAAAGTAAGTCTAATCAGAAGGGCATGTAAAAAAAAGGGGGCAGACACTTTCTAGATTCGTCAAAATATATTTATTTTAATCATTACAAGTGAATGAATTGAAGTCAGCATGTATATTAAACCTAAATATTTTCTGGAGCATTCATTTATAAATATGGGTAAATATTAAACTCTTAACTAGTAAAAATGTATTTATGTTTATTACTTTATGAAGAATCTTTTTCAATCTGTAATTTTGTTAACACTGAAAGAGACAACCTTTGTAAAGAATACGATACTTAAGACACCGATAAGAGATCATTAAGCATGCACTGCAATAGGACCTTAACATTCTGCCAGAGAACATGTACCAAGTGCTATTTGGTTGGAGCAGTAGATTATTACCTTGTTTACATTCCTTTGCATTCACATAAACTATTTTTCTGTCACAAATTATATTTCCTTTAAATAACAAATGGTTATATTTCATTGAAAATATTTTCAGGAGAGACATCATGTTAAGCCAAAGCTTCCAGGAGCGAGAGAAATAAAAGAGACAATTAAACCTAGAAATAACAATACTTACCTGAAACTGAATCTTTGGCAGTTATAAGAAGTGTCTACCCTCCAATATTTTTACTAATACTGTTTTACTGTGTAAGCCTTTCTTTTTCTTTTTGATTAAAATTTTTAAGAGGTTTGGGGATTGTTTCTTTGTTTCTTTGTTTTGTTTTGTTTTTTTCCAGAACAACAACAAAAAAATCAAGAGCTCATTTCTTTTATGCATGACATTTTTAAAACATTTACTTTCATGGGCTCACATACAGGTTTTATTTTCATGTAGTTTCTTCACGTCTGTTTGTAACTAGGGGGGTTTGTTAATTTGTCTAGTAAGTGTTGACACACTGGGTACCTAAGCCATAGGTTATCAACTCCCAGGAGGAATGACTGACAGAAACTAGTAAACAGAAATCTCTTGTAAATGGCATTACCTGTACTGCTGTGGATGGATTTGAATGTGCAAATGTACAGGTCTGGTTATCAATACAAAAAACTATTCATTATGGTTAATATTTAAGAGTCTGATTGCTCTACAATGATTCTGTGCAATGCGTGAAAGTCTCTCAGAATAAATCAGTAGGCAAAAAGAACTCAATTAAAAAGTAAAAATTGTTTAATCTTGTTTGTAAAATCAACATGAAAAATATTCTTCTCTAAAAGATAGCATTATCAAATGGACAGTTAACACACAGGGAGGAAAACAGAAAGACAAGATTTCAGGTGGATTTACTATAGTAAGATGGTGGGCTCAGAAGGACCATAACTAACAGAAAAATCTATAATAATTTGGTGTTCATAAATTTTATTACTTCCTTTTAACACATGCTCCATAGGTGAATTGCTTCATATACAACAGGTCATAATATAATATAATCATATATAATTTATACTAAGCAAGCAGGCTTTCAAACTATAAATAAATGCTTCTGTTTTCAAACTGTTCAAATAAATGTGCTATCACAGGTACAAATCACAAATCTCCAACAAGCCATTTATTCTAATTGTAGAAAATGACTAGCATACTCTGAGTTGAAAATGACATTGATCAGTAATAAAATTTTCCATGACAATGGGTACTTTTTAAAGGGAAACAGGAAGCTGTTCTTCTGCAGTGAACCCGGAACCAGAGACGCATTATATGATATAAACAAGTGCACTGGGCTGCTCCTCCCCCCTGTTTACCGTGAGCCTTCAATCAAACTGTTGGATTCAAAGCAAAGAGAACAACAGGAAATGTTGAGAAATCTGTTTGCATTAGTATCTGTGGTACTTCTGCCATTATTTTTGGCATCTCCACACTTTTTTGCAACATGAAAGAGCATTGCTAGAAATCCTCTTGGTTGTCTGAGCCACGTGATGACTGAATTTACCACCTATGGAGAAGGGAAGAGACAACACATGACAAATACTCTGCAGCCAGGCGCAGAGGGGTCCAGGTAGGCTGCTTCTCTAGCTGCAGACCTTGACAACCATAGTATTTCCAAATGAGACATGAAGTTCAAGATCCCCTACCTTACTTTTGGGTTCCTGGCATAGAAGATAAAGCTGTCAGTGTAAACTCAGAGATTGAAAAGCAATCTGTTTTTAGGGACCACAGATTTCATTCTTTCAAATGAAAACACTGTGGAAAATAATTAATTCATCTTACTTTTGCACTCATGTCCTCTATCCGCTACCTTCCACCAAATTAACCCCAGTCTTCTTTGGTGGTCCCATGAAGCAGGGAAGAACATTTGCTATGGCTGTCCTCACTGTCAGGCCATCTCTTTCAGACTCTATGATTAATGAAATACATTTCCTTTTCCTCAATCCACTGATATCAGTCACTCTCACTATCTACTAACCTTCACATAACTTGTAAGAACATAATTATCTTTTCCACTTTTATCCATTGTTTATGTTTGGTTGAATGTGTCTCAGGGATTGAGAAGCTGCCAGTGGCGTCTGAGAGACTAAATTGACTCTGTATACCACTTAAATTGATGGTGTTCTTAGAATAGTGTAGCACTTGAAAACGTGACAAAAAATGGCCATTACATGTAAATTACAAATTCTACTTATTTCATTTTTCTGTTTTATATTAGTATTAATGAATTGTCTTTTCATTCTATTTAATTGAGGATAAGATTTGGTACACTGCTTTAACTGGTTAGATTTCTTTATTCAGACATACACAATATCTAACATACAGGCTTCCTCCCCAAAATGAAAGGAAGAAACTACTCTCCCTAAGTCTTTTCCACCTGTCGTTAAGCCTCACTTACATGCAGAGATATCTTTTGTTGAATGAAGAGGTGGCTAATTCTGAACTGTTCTTTTACCATGGCTGATAATTCTTTTCTGACCCATTTTATGACATAATGACATTAAGTAATTCAACTCTCCTACTGTTTTGAGACTTTTGTCTATCATGCAGAATTTATTGTTAATTGAGCCCCATGGGCTAGAATATAACTCTAGGATTTAACATTCTTTATTCCATGATAGCACTTCCAGTAATAAAGATGATTGGCTCAAATACTAACAGTAGAACAAATGCAGACATCTTTCTGTCAGAAAAAATGTGTTTCTACTTATTATTTATTTCAGTTGCTTATGCATGGACTACGCATAAAGAAATCCTACTCCCTCATTGACACAGTTTAAATTTTCTTTGACTTTTCTTACATTCAGCAGTCCTTATTCATGTCAGTTACTGTAACCTTTTTCTGTTCTGCTTTTCATTTTGCCACTCCCAACCCTTATTTCTCAAATATTTTATTATTTTCCTCTTTTCTACCTATCTGCTAAAATAATCAGCAATTGAATAGTTCATAGTTTTGTGGATGTATCTTCTGTGGCCTGTGACTTGACCCTTCAATGAGATTAGTAGGGTGTAGAACGAGGATTAAATTCCTCTTAGTCAGACTTTCTACAGTATTCCACTGCCGTAATAATGTCTCTTTAGACAGTTCACATCTGGAAATCTTCTGTGGCTAGTATTTTTAGAAATCAAATAAATAAATGAAAAGCCATAGCAGAACATGAGAGGGCAAACAGGACATAATACATGTTGTGAGCTGGATACTTTCACATTTGGAAGCATTTCTTAGACAATTTCTGATGCATTTTTTCACGAACTCGATATGTATTCATACACTACCCGATAAATTCTTCTCTGACTGGTTGCTTGTGGACCCCTTCATTAATTCAAAAGTTGCATTTGGTCTTCAGTATTCTTCACCAAAAAGCTATGGAATCCAGATTTGCTGTTTGATTTGATAAATAAGGATGTGGGAGCTACTTCGTTTAAAAAAAAAAAAAAAAAAGGATTTGTTCTGAATCAGTACATTACGCATAGTCTAAATCCTAATTAAAGGTAGGAAAGTTATATATATCAATTAAACTGTATGCTGGTGCATACCAACATGAATATTCTATAGTTTTCAGGAGTCATTCAGCCGTTAATTTTTCTAACAGATGGATAGCCATTACTAAATTAAAGTAATAATCAATTACCTGTTAATGCTGTTCACAGTAATAAATAGAACTTTCCAACAAAACTGCTCCATCTGCAGTACGGGAGAAGCATCAGCTGAATTTCAGCTTCATGAATTATTTTTCATCTATTTTTTCCCTGATCAAAAAGTTATTTACATAAACTTGAAAGAAGCTGTGACTGCAGCCTTTTCACATTTGTGTTTCCAGAAAACTACTTAGCTAGCATGGAAGAAATCGTGGAATGATTTCTTTTTCTGGAAGGTAGCTGTCAAGTAAGAGTATGACAGCTGCACTACTATAGCTTTTCACAGTTGTCAATTAAGAGGAAACAGATCATCAAAACTTGAATGCTTCACTTTATAATGATCTTCTATATTGTGTTATTTTAAAAAGGGAAGTGCCTCTTGACAAAGCTAAAAAATGGAACAGAGGAGGGGAAAGCTTCCAGTGCTGGCAGCTGACATTGTGCAAAACGTTTTTTCCAAGACAAATTGAAAATGGTGAGGTTTGTTCTCAATTATTCCAGTCTTGATGCTAATACGATCAATAATAAGCACAATAACAGCACAAATTTGAAACAACTCTATAATGCTACTTTCTAGAGAAATAATGGAATTTTTGTTTGTTTTTCCATAAGAGATGTCAGGCAGAAGTTTCACAGACCTTACTTAGTAGGGGGAAAATAAGGGCATTGTCTGCTTCTTCTGTTTAGGACAGTTAGTTTCTGGGTTGACTCTTTCAAACAAAAGGGGGTACAGGAAACAAAACTGGTCAGAAATGATACTGAGATACTACTAAAACTATGACCAATGTTGTGGTCCAGCAGCACATTTCTTATTCTGGGCAAATGATCACTAAACATAATGTGGGTGGATCATCACAGGGAGCAAGGCATTGGCACAACCAAAGCAGAAGTATCTGTACAATAGGACCTGTCATAGTTCCTGACAGACTGTACCAACTCAATCCAAGAGCTACTATTCTCCCTTTTAGGTGCATATCTGAAAATGTCACGGCCACTGGGCACTAAAGCAAGAGATGTAAACTAGGCAATGTAAACACTTCTGGGTGGAGTCAGTCGCACATATACACTGATCACATCCATGGAAGCTGTGATTCTGAGCTGCTGTCTGTAGAAGATGCTACTGTCTGTAGAAGAAGCTACAGACATTGAGATGTTGCAGGGCAGTGAGAGGGGAACAAAGAAAGAGGGATATGCTGGGAGGACTCTCAGATATCTTACTTAGAGCCAGACCACCCTTAAGTGTATCATTCATTATGACACTGTGCCCATCTCTCGTAAAATATTGATGTTCTCTACAAAGCTGTAAGACAATTGAGAAAATTACTATAACATATTAGAAGAAGATATAAAATCCGAGTGCCATATCCAAAGAAATGTATACTTATTGCATTACTGAAAAATAATGTGACAATATTTCTTTTGTTCCTCTCATTTTCCACTTTTTATGCCCACGTCTTATCTATCTGCCATATCTTATCAGTTAGCTTTCAAGATTTCAAAAAGCAGTTGAAAGATGTTTATCATTGGGGCCTAATCCATCTGAGGTCTCTAAATACTATGCAATAAAAAAAATGTGATCATTAATAATACAACATATACTCCTACATGATTTCAACAAAATTTCGGAGACGATTCTTTTCTGATCTCAGTTTCACGTCTTAGCAAACATTTTTTCCTGTTTTTTTTTCCCCTTTGTTAATGATATTACATACATAAAGAAATCACGCTATCTGCATGTTTTGGAATGAAAAAAAAATCAGAGGGATGTTTTTCACAAGTAATACAACTATTTCCAAAAGCACAAAAAACTGTACTGTGTGAAATTTAACAGCTAAATTATGCTTTAGACCCCTGTGGTTCCACTAATACACAGCAGCTAATATGTACCTGAGAACCTGTGAATGGCACATTTTAAAGATTTCTTATGCAAATCCAGGGTCCGGGGAATGAAAAATATCCAACAGAGATGTTTCTCCCTTAGAATAAACAGATTAAGAAGTTGTGGAATAAGCAACTTCATGATTTCTGCCAGTACAGAAAACCACTGCAATCCCTAAGAGACAGCTGAAAATTACACCACCAAACAAGTGGCATAGAATAACAGTAAGTAGTATTGCTTCTCAATAAGCATATTTTTAAGCATGTCCTGAGACCAGTATGGTAATGAACCGCACAATTATGCATAATTCTCCAAGGTATATACTAAGTGTAGTCTTACTTCTTTCCTGTCCTTTTTTTTGAATGAAGCTTCTGTACATTATTTATTTGCAAAATACCTAACTAGTGAGAGTTAATTATCAACCTTCAAAAATATAAACACTGACCTAAAGAGAAATCACCAATGTTAAAATTTCAAGGAAAAAACTAAAATCTGGATTTAACAAGTATTTCTCAAGTATGTGTGTGCTTTCTTTAGCTCAGGTAGGTTTTTTGCTCAGATGGATCAGTACCCTTGGTGTAGCAGCGGTATTAACAGCCATTAGGTTGCAGTACATTGTCAGATTAAGATTAAATGAATTTTCAAAATTTTTCCTTTGCGATTCAGTTTTCTTTAGTTTTATCACTGAGGATGACTAGGTTTGATCAATTTAATTAAAGCAATGGAAAAAATGACACCAAAGATTTCTTGCTTTAATTTCATGCTTCATGCTCTTCTCGCCTTTATTCACCTTGAATAAGTTTCCCACAGTTTATGATACAGTGGATGGATTGTTTTTATTAGAACAATTCTATTTTAACAATTTTATTAACAAAAGTAAGCAACTTTTTTCTCTCCTGTAATGCATCTGTAAAGGCATGGAGGACTAGATCTTTTGTCTGGAGATTATGAGATCTTTCCATTTTAAAAGGAATATTATGTGATGTGATTTATTAGATATACTCTAAATCCTTGAGCTCTACTGCCTGAATCCAGTTAGAAGGTCAGCAACTGTCATATCCGCTCTACATCTGGAGGTTTTATTAACCTTGGGCTCCTGTTATTGACTCTTCTGCTCTAAAATTTTGATGTAATTACGTCTGAATGCAGTGCTGCCTTTTCCTAATCTCTCTGTTAGGAGTCACTCATCATTTTGCAAATGTATTTTGGCAACGTCCTTTTGTCTTTAAACAATTGCTTGAACAATTTTTCCAGGCTTTATGTTTGCTTTTCAGTTTTGCTTGAATATTTCATAGTTAGAAGTAGTGTACTGTTCTTTCAAACTCACATGCTTAGCTTTGTATATGCATCCCAATAGCAAATGGCAAAAAAGGCACATAAATGTCTGGGGATATCAAGTCTAAAATACTTATTCCAGAAATTCTTTGTTACATAAATGGAGCCTATTAATTTGGAGCACACATATTCAAAGGAGCATGTATGTTAACCAGCCTAGACCATAGTTCTTCTACCAAAGAGTACTTGATTTTCTTTTATATGCATACACATCCTCCTCAGATTTTGAAGGCTGATTTCATGGAACAGAATGTTTGCCTTTACATTACAATTATATTAAAACTTTATAGAATCATAGAAACATAGGTTGGAAAAGACCTCTAAGATCATCAAGTCTAACCATCAACCCAACACCACCATGCCTACTAAACCATATCCCGAAGTGCCCCATCTACACCTTTTTTGAACCCCTCCAGGGACAGTGATCCAACCACCTCCCTGGGCAGCCTGTTCCAATGCCTGACCACTCTTTCAGTAAAGACATTTTTAATAATATCCAATCTAAACCTCCCCTGATGCAACTTGAGGCCATTGCCTCTCGTCCTATTGCTAGCTACCTGGGAGAAGAGACCAACACCCACCTCACCACAACCTCCTTTCAGGTAGTCACAGAGAGCAGTAAGGTTCTCTCCTCAGCCTCGTCTTCTCCAGTCTAGACAGTCCCAGTTTCCTCAGCTGCTCCTCATAAGGCTTGTTCTCTAGACCCCTCACCATCCTTGTCATCCTTCTCCAGCACCCCAATGTCCTTCTTGTAGTGAGGGGCCCAAAAGTGAACACAGTACTTGAGGCGCAGCCTCACCAGTGCCGAGTAGTTTGATAATGTGTCTGAAAATATTGTTATGGATGTCAAACACAATTTTTAGAGAAAGGTGACAAGTGTGCATATTATAAATAAAGTAGCAATGAACAGACTTCTTTAAAAGCAATACAATTTATTTTTGGTAACTCTGTGCAGCTGATGTCTCTCATCTCTTCACGTGCTTTTCTTTCAAGGCCTTAGAAACTGTCTTAGGAATCTATACAGTAATGAACTTCTTCTTCCATACAATTCTTGTGATGACTTAGGTCTTTCCTTCAGGATCAGTCACTTTCTCTAATAGTTCATAAAGCACCTACAATACTTCAATCACTTAGAAAAGAAATAGTCATGCTTAATATCATAACTCTTTTTTCAGGTGGAAATAGAGAGTCCAGCGGAGGGCTACGAGGATGGTGAGGGGACTGGAACATCTCCCTACAAGGAGAGGATGAGGGAGATGGGCTTGTTTAGCCTGAAGAAGAGAAGGCTGCGAGGGGACCTTATAAATGCTTACAAATATCTGAAGGGTGGATGTCAGGAGGATGGGGCCAAGATCTTTTTGGTAGTGCCCAGCGACAGGACAAGGGGCAATGGGCACAAAATGAAGCACAGGAAGTTCCGTTTGAACATGAGGAAGAACTTCTTCCCTCTGAGGGTAACGGAGCACTGGAACAGGCTGCCAAGGGAGGTTGTGGAGTCTCCTTCTCTGGAGTTATTCAAGAACCGCCTGGACAAGGTCCTGTGCAGCCTGCTGTAGGTGACCCTGCTTCGGCAGGAGGGTTGGACTAGACGACCCACAGAGATCCCTTCCAAATCCTTCCATTCTGTGATTCTGTGATTCTGTGAAATACAATTTTTTTTCAATAAACTATCTTCAAAGGGGAAAAATGATAAATGACTATTTGAAGCATGACTTTACAAGGAAAAGGCATTTTGACAACAGTAATTTTGACTTCCATTCTGACCTGCAATATTGGTTTGCATTTCAGTGTGAGATCCAACTGTAACTCATTCTTCTAAACATGCATTAATATCTTGGTCTGACAGTGAACTAGTTTGAATCTCTAAATGTTTAAACACATACATGCAAGACTTACAATGGTGTGTCTTTTCTTCTTTGGCAGTTTGCTTTTAAAATTGATGCTATTTATCAGATTTGTGGCATTTATCCTAACTATGAATTAATCATCTGCCACCAGTGTCTGATATACAGTTTCAAGTGATTAACGCAAAAGTTCAGTTCCTAGAGACACATACAGTAGTAACTGATTTTATACAAACATACACAAGCATAAGCAAAATATTTTGCATGACTACCCAGAGCACTTTACATTTCCTCAATTCAATATAACATTTCTCTGTGGGAATTAATGTACATCTTAATCACACTTCAGTTCCAATCATTTCCCTACTTTAAGTAACACTGGGAATATTTTGCATTTATTTTTCTATGTAAAGTAAGAGAAAAACAGAGCTGGATGGACCTTTCAAGGTCATATAGTCCAGCCTCATATCCCAGCAGAGGATAATGGTATTTGACATTGTTCTGGGTTTGCATGGCAAGGTTTTGGTAATAGGAGGGCCACAGGGGTGGCTTTTGAGAGAAGCTGCTAGAAGCTTCCCGTATGTCCAACAACACAATGCCAGACGGCTCCAAGACAGACCCGCTGCTGGCTAAGGCCAAGCCCATCAGCAGCATTGGTAGTGCCTCTGGGACAACATAGTTAAGAAGAAAAACAAATTGTGTAAGGGCATTTTTGCAGCTGGAGAGAGGAGTGAGAACTCTGCAGACATCAAAGTCAGTGAGGAAGGAGGGGGAGGAGGTGCTCCAGGTGCCACAGCAGAGATTCACCTACAGCCTATGGTGAAGACCATGGTGAGGCAGGGTGTCCCCAGGCAGCCCATGGAGGTTGATGATGAAGCAGGTATCCACCTGCAGCCTGTGGAGAACCCCGTGCTGGAGCAGATGGATGCCTGATGGAGGCTGTGAGCCCATGGGGAGCCCGTGCTGGAGCAGAATCCTTGCAGGACCTGTGAATGCATGGAGAGAGGAGCCCATGCTGGAGGAGGTTTTCTGGCAGAACTTGTGACCCCATGGGTGACTCACGCTGGAGCAGTCTGTTCCAGAAGGACTGCACCCCCTGGGAAGCGTGAGAAGTACTCACGTCTGAGAAGTCTCTGGAGGTCTGCCACCTGTGGGAGGGATCCTGTGCTGGAGCAGGGGAAGAGTGTGAAGAGTCCTCCCAGTGAAAAGGAAGGAGTGACAGAGACAATGAGTGATAAACTTACTGCAACCCCCATTCCCTGTCCCCTTATGCCTTTTGGGGCGAGGAGCTAGAGAATACAGGAGTAAAGGTGAGCCTGGGAATAAAGGAGGGGTGGGAAGAAGGTATTTTAAGATTTGGTTTTATTTCTCTTTATCCTGCTCTGATTTTATTGGTAACAAATTAAACTAATTTCCCCAGATTGAGCCTGGTTTGCCTGTGATGGTAATTGGTGCGTGATGTCTCCCTGTCCTTATCTTGACTCACAAGATTTTTGTCATATGTTTTCTTTCCTGTCCAGTTGAGGAGGGGGAGTGATAGAGCAGCTTTTGTGGGCACCTGGTTGCCAGCCAGGCTAAACCATGACAGAAATGTGCTTTTAATCTCCCTTGCTAAAATTTACACCCATTACTTTCTGCAGTATTTATTATGGACAAAAAAGAAGATATTATCTCATTTTCTTTACCTTTGCAGCTGTTTTTAATCTATTTGAAGACTAACATAGAATAATTTCTCATCCTTCTCGCCTCTGGATAACTTCTGTTCTTTTAACCTCTCCTAGTCAGTGGCATTGCCAGAGCTCTAGGCATTCTAACTGTTTTCTTCTAAACTTCATTGAAGATCTGAGCCTCAAACTGAACATAGGCCTGCAACTGAGATCTTGCCTACTTGGAGTAGTGTGTCTTAATACTACCCTGCTATTTAGATATTACTAATTTTCTTTTGTAAGAGTTATGTTACATAATCTTTGATACTTTCCTTCAGAAATACTACATAGCTTTTTGTTTCCTTAAACCTTGTTCATAAAGCTGAGTATTCTTTTCTAAGTGTAGACACTTGCACTTCTTTTTAAATAGTAATCCATTTTATGTAACTAATTTTACTTGTTTTCTGCTGTCTTTACAACAGTCTGGGTTAACTGTTCTTGTAGCACAGAAGAAGCTAGTGTTAATTAAAGTTCTGTAGTGTTCTGGCATCTAAGCTCTTGATTTTTAAAAAATAAACCCTTGTCCCGTTACCTGTCTCCGTGGCTTCTCATACACAATTATCAATGTTGCTGACATTATTTCAGACAGTATTCTACACACCCAAAGGTGAATTTCGTCAACCTGGGATTATCTGATCAATACTCAGTACTTTAAAATGCCTTCCTTTAGTGCAGTCTGAGATCTTATCTCTTTTTCTGTTACAGAAATACCCATGCAATTAGACAAGTTTCCTTTTTTACTAAAGATAAAAACAAAAAACGTATTACAAACTTTGATCTTTATGGTATCATTTTTACTAGCTTATGATTCTGCTGATCAGAAGAATGTGTGAGGGCAGCTATAGATTTAAATGTTTCTCTTTTGTCTCTCATCGTTTTCTAATTTTCCCCAGGAGGCTCATCTAACACTTTTCTAGGCTCATTAAGTCTGCATTTTCTGAAATCCATCATTTTTAGTCTGTCACTCTCCTTCCTTCCATTTCTGATGGTTAGCCATCTTCAATAGATGTGGCCTTTCATGGTGGCCCTCATCACCCAGCTCTTCTTCAGAGTCTGCATTCTCATCCAGTTACTCCCTAGTGTCTAGAAGCAAACCTAGACAAGTATCTCATCAGGTTGCTTGCTCTACTTGTATTTCATGATTTTGCTGGATTCTGCTTTCTGATATATTCCTTGTCTAGCCGGAGTGGGATTTAACTCTCCTAGGGTTTGATGTTTATCGTATGGGTAGCTACACAGACCCAGCTGTGAAACTCCCATCATACTCATTGGCTATACAGTTATATAGTTTGTAAGGTAAATGTCTAATCATAATGTCAGTATATATTTGAACATGAGAATGAAACATACACTTTCGCTGAACTTCACTGGCCATCTTAACTGATTTCCATAGGTCTTAAAGTGAACCTGCAGTCATTTATTAGCATTTAGAAATCTTCCTTGTTAGCACCTATGGAATAAAATGATGTGTCTCCTTTTCCCCCTTTGCCTAAACTTTCTGAATATTGTAAAACTTTTACATTTATGAACAATCATATGTAACTGAAAAATAACCCCTACGTATTTTGTTTATATATATCAATATCAGCTAGGGAACTTAAGATTGTTGTCATGGGGGTGTCTAACAGACTGATAAATCAGACAATTTCCAAACTTCAAGAAAACACTGGATTAACATTAAATCATTAAAAATACACATTGCCAAGGCTGAGTACTTACTCACTATCTGTTGCTATCACCAAATTTTCAAACAATTAATCCTCAACAATCTAGATTAGCTGTGGATATACAATACCATTTACCTGATACCCTGTGATTAATGCTGACAGCTAAAGTGCTTGACCTTTTTAGTCGAAGGTCAAGGTCATGAGGTTTGAGATCTCTTCCACAAGGACAGCTGGAAAAAGCATGGACATTTTCTAGCTTACTCTTCTTTCATCTCCCACTGTTGACATTTTTTACATTTCTTATACCTCTCCCCAAAAGAAGAATGATGATCACATTTGCTCCCGACATAGTTCATTCTATTTTTGGGACAAGGACTTGTGTTTGTTTTACCAGGCACCTTTCTTGCTTGTTCTGCAGGATTATGTTTGCCTTTTTTGCAATGTATTCTTTCAGCATAAAAGACAAGAGACAAGAAAATGTGGCCCTGAAATAAACACTCTCCTGTCTGTCCTAAATCCTTGTTTTTATCTTGCATGTGTTACTGCTTGTACTTTTTCCTTTAGTCCACTTGCACAAGTGTCCCGAAAGTTTCCATTTGCTTTGTCTTGGTTACATATTATTTATATATTTATGTTTAAATGTGTTACAAACAAGCTGTGCTTGTGTTATTACTGTTAGTAGTGCTTCAGTGTTACTAAATGGATATACAGTGTCCTGAGTTACAGAATTTATTTATGCAAATAGCTGAGTTCAAGGCAAGCTAATAATAACTACCTCTTGGTGAATATGCTTTGCTTCTACAGGTGTAGCTGCTTTGGCTTCAGTCTCAATATGTCAATAATCACACTCATTCTCTGAGATATCTGTTTGTTAGACCATAATTTCTATCTGTTTTTGTTTCGGCTGCTGCCAGCAACAAAAGCGCCATGCGGCCGCCCCTCCCCCTGCTGGGGTGCGGAGGAGAATGGAAAGAAGCAGGCAGAAACTGGTGGGTCGGGATAAGGGCAGTTTAACAGAACAGCAAACAAAGGGAACAGTAACAACAACGATACAGATAAGGAGAAAATACAACACAAACTCACACAACAGACCCTCTCTCTCGGACAGGACCGGCGCCGCGCACTCCCGAGCCTCGAGTGAGATCCCGCTGCGCCACCCCCCCCCACTGGAACCCAGCGTGAAAGCACATGGTATGGAATACCGGGCTCTGTTTGGCCAGGTGGGGTCAGCCCCCACCCCCCCGGCTGTGCCGGCTGTGCCCCTTCCTGGAGTCCGGTGAAAATTAAACCTGTCCTGGCCAAACCCAGGACACTATTATAACTATACAAGTGCCTTTGGGGTTTTATCTATACATAAACATGTGTATCCTGAAACAAAATTTCCTTTGGTGATAGCTTAGTGTTTCTACCAATAGAAGAAAACACTAAATAGTCTTACAGAATTGTCTCTGACCTTGAGCAAAAATGTACCCAATACTGCATTTGTTTTTAAAGATACCTTCAGTACCAGCATGAATTTTAGGCGTGCAAAAGCTTTGAATTCATCCTCAGAATACTCTCTTGGCAGACAAACCAGGACACTTATACCATGCTTATTGCAAAGATATTAGATCATTTAAGTCCGTTGCATAAAAGAGTAAGTCCTCAGGGTGTCTCTGTATTGTATTTCAAGCTGACAGAAAACCTGACCTAAGATGATGTGTTGATCTGGAAGCATAACAGCAAACAGAAGAACTCCCCAAGGAGCCATGCATGCACTTTTGTTTGATAGAGGAGAAAAAGCTCAGTCTGACATGTAGGCATTGCATTTTCTTGTTAGAGAACATGATAAGCCGGTCCATGACAAGATACAGAAATCCCTAGAACTTTGCTCTGTACTTGCCTATCACATTAACTTTTAGAAAATTGGTGAGGGAGAAAAATGTTAAACCAGTGGAAAAACTTTCTGTGATAGAGACAGATCTGAAATGTAATAGCAGACTGTCCTGTGGACATTGTTAATGTGCTCATTACTTCTCATAGATAGGATGCCTATGCCGGTTACAAACACGTGGCACATGAATGTTCTTTAGCTGTCCATCATAAAGTATTTGGGCTTATTGCAAATTATCTCTTTCTTTAGGGTGTAAAGGATGGTAATTAGGTGCTGGAATTCCATGACAGTTTTCTACATGTTGAGGAGAGTCAAATGGAGTAATACATAGTAACATGATTTTCTGTAGCATTCACCCTTATAACCCTTAGTAATCTCTTGAAATGCTCCTCATTCCACCTAGACGCACTCAGTCAATACTCACTGAACTAACTCTTCTTTCTGGTGTGTTATTTCTGGTGTCAACAGAGCTGACATTAAGATAACCATGCTGATTGAAGGCATGTGCTGTATGAAGCATCTATTTCATTTATGATATTGTTTAGCATAAGCCCCAGAAATTCATTTTAAAAAAATGAAGAAAATTTACTCCCAGTATAACATTCAAGACAGCACTAACACTTTAAATGTTCCTTTAATAATACGGAAATTATCAGCGATTTGGATATTTGAATAGAGTTAAAATTTAGTTTTAAAATAATTAAGAATACTTGTTTTGATAGTCTATACACCTTTCCACAAACATATGTTTCCAAATCTTTTTTCATCCATGTTGATAATTTGGTTTCAGATTATTCTGAATAAATAATAAATATGCTGTGAATTATGCAAGGTGGTAAGGTAATAGGAAAATGAATCACAAATACATTGTAAAATTCTTATCCAGAGATAATTGCATGGGAAATAGATGACTCACTCTTAACTATTGTATTAGTGACTTCTGTGAAGAAAATGAATACAAACCTCATTAATGCTATGAAATCATGTTACAATAAGTGAAAATCTCTATTGAGAAGATAGCATCACAGTAAATTTGTGCTGCTTCCTGCGTAAATATCTTGCATATGTAGTTAATATTATCACAGCAGTAGCCGTTCTTTCTTTTATGGTCTGTTTTTTAGAAGCATAATGACTCAAGTAGCCTGACACAAAGAACAGGCAACATCAGCCCCAATCCACTAACAAGATTCTGAGTCCTTGGTCTTTTGTTATCTATTTGAATGTACATAGCTTGCATTGAGATTTTGAGAGATTTATTGTTTGGTAAATCAGAGCTTGCTCACAGTTCAGCTTCAAGCTGGGTGAAAATGTATTGCCTAATACTTGAACACGAATGCAAAGTGAAAGTTGCCCCTAGTGTTAAGTGAATAAAATGTCAAGAACTACTTTCCATCCATTCAACCTGGGTTGCTTGCTTTACTCTTCATCCATGTTAGTACCACTTTGTGCTTGGCACTGCTTTTCAGTAGCCATGCCCTTGAAAGAAATGTCTGGAGAGCACTCTGCCTTATCTCAAGCATGTTGCTACCGAAAAAATATAAAGCGGATTCTTTTACTACTCCTATCCTACCACGTTGTTTTGAAAATTAAATTGAAACTATGCAACGAATATGATACAGAAAGTAGAAATCTCACCTGCAGAAGTCATAAACTCTTACTGAATATGTGGTAAGTTGGCTCAAAACCTGACTGGGACTGGATTCTGAAGGGTTAGTTGTGCTGCAACTCTTTGGACACAACATACATCATTCTGTTTTCGTCAAATTTAGACTGTTGTCTCCTGGTCTGAACAATGCTTTCAATGGAAGTCCACGAAGAGCAGTATTAAAAGAGTGGCTATTACCAGCAAGTTCCTCTAGAATACCAGACCCACTGTGTGTGCATACGTGCAGTGATCTGCGCATACGCAGAAAATCTGATGTTTTCAGCACACTGGTGGTTCTCCATGGAGGTGTAAGCTGAATGTACATTACATTTTTGATAAATGCAATACAATTTGGATGCAACAAATTGAGCATGAATTCAATCTAAAAACAATTTATGTTTGTGCACTTTTTTTCGAAGATTTACTTCATGCAAGATGTTCGGGAAAACAACAACACGGCCACAAAGCTAGGTGCTAGATTACTACCAAAAACCACATAAATCAGGACTTAGTTATGTGGTAAAAACATTTCAAGTAACAATGATAGAATTTGAAACCTGCATGTGGTATAATGATGTACAGCAACCTATTGCAACCAGTAGATCTATAACACAAAAATACACCTCAAATTTCAAAATGCCATGTCCTTTACATAGCATATTATTTCACCATACAGTATGCAATGGCTTGAGTGGCTCGTCAATATGTGCATAAAGTACAGAGCAACACAGGAAAAAACAATTGTTAAAAAGCAAGACTTTGAAAGTACAACAGCCTTCCCCTATTGTTCAAAACTCTGGCATGGGCCTTTCATTGATTGATTAGTCAGGATGGGAGCCATATTCCTCTCATTTTCTCATTAGTCAATCTTGATCCAGCTTTGAATCTCCTCAGGGTTCACTGCTACTAATGATTCACTCCATTTAGCACAATGGCTTATTTTTATAAATCAGGCCTTTCTTCTCTGGTGAATTAATGTTGCACCAGTATGGACAGCAGTGAAGTAGTAATATAATAGGTCTATTTTTAGCACAGCTTATTGAATAATCTTCAATAGAGACATATATCAGTAAAATGAGCAGTTACTTTGAAAAGAATTGTTAAAGTGTGGTAGATTTCATAATTTTTCACTTAAGATGATCACTGGTATTGTCATAAAAGTGGAAAAAATGCAACATGATAGAAACCTGTAATTCAGTATTCTCAAGACAATGTTTTTAATTTAAGATTAATTAATTTCAAGTTTTTTCTATATAAGTTACATAAGGAATAAAAATATGGAATTAAAAAATTTTCTTCAAAATAATATTTAAATGTGAGATATTTCTCAAAATAGGATCTAATGAGAATTTTGAATCCTCTTTCTTCACAAATAAAGCTTCATTTTCAAATTTTAAACTCTTCACAAATTTGAGCCTTTGCTTTTGCAAAAATTCTAGTAATCAGTTTGCAGCAATTGAAGAAAATTTAACACAGCAAGACAGCTGCAGAGTAGTTTAAAAGTCCAGTCTCTGTATTTCTGATGAATAGATATATAGTGGAATGACACAGAATGCAGCATAACTCTTCCAAATGTAGCACATTACTTTTTCTTACGGTTAGTTTATGACACTGAGAGTGCAAGAAAACCCAACAAAATTTAGTACTGACTACATGGGGAAACATATAACTGTACTGGCTTATCATTAACACCTTTCCCAGCACCAAAGTGATCATGTCTGAATAAAAGAGAAACTGGAGCCAAAGAAACGCCAGTAGTGACAGCTATTCAGCTCCACGGAATTGTGAATTTCGAGTATGCTACTTAAATCGGTATACATTAGGTTCCCTAAATATACTCCTGCCCTCTTTCTGCACCAGTCAGGGGAAGACCAAATTTGTCAGCTAGATGTCAACAAAGGAACAGAACCTCTTACAGGTTAAGGAGAGAGACTGATAGAGAAGCTTGAAGAATTTTACTTCTTTCCATATCTCAAGAGAACACTGATGTTCTTGCTTACACACCATTCAGGGTCAATTTTGTGTATCGGTTCCTCAAACATATTGATATTGGAAATTATTGTTTCCTGACATTTTAGTTCAAAACTACTGCTGTCTTTTTGGGGCACGCTCATTATTCCTCCAAAACCTTCAATTTTTGTAACAGTATAAGTAAGCTTCATAGATGCATAGAATCTTAGGATCATAGAATCATAGAATGGTTTGGGTTGGAAGGGACAGTTAGATGTCATCTAGCCCAACCCCCCTGCAGTGAACAGGTACATCTTCAACAAGATCATCTTGCCCAGAGCGCCATCCAGCCTGGCCTTGAACATTTCCAGGGATGGGGCCTCCACTACTTCTCTGAGCAATCTGTTCCAGTGTTTCACTGCCCTCACTGTAAAAAATTTCTTCCTTATATCTACTCTAAATCTACCCCTCCTTAATTTAAAGCCATTGTTCCTTGTGCTATCGCAATAAACCCTGCTGAAAATATTTTCCCCATGTTTCCTATAGGCCCCCTTCAGGTACTGAAAGGCTGCTATAAGGTCTCCCCACAGCCTTCCCTTCTCCAGGCTGAACAGCCCCAACTCTTGCCGCCTTTCCTCATAGGAGAGGTGCGCAGGCCCTCGGATCATCTTTGTCGCCCTCTTCTGGACCCACTCCAACAGGTCCATGTCCTTCTTGTGCTGCGGGCTCCAGAGTTGGACGCAGAACTCCAGGTGGGGTCTCAGCAGAGCAGAGTAGAGGGGCAGAATCACCTCCCTCGACCAACAGGCCATGCTTCCTTTGATGCAGCCCAGAATATGGTTGGCCTTCTGGGCTGCGAGCGCACATTGGTGGCTCATGTAAATCTTTTCTTCCACTAGTACCCCCAAGTCATTCTCGGCAGGGCTGCTCTCAATCCCCTCATCCCCCAGCCTGTACTGATACAGGGGGTTGCCCTGACCCAGATGCAGGACCTTGCACTTCACCTTGTTGAACCTCATGAGGTTCACATGGGCCCATTTCTCAAGTTTGTCCAGTTCCTTCTGAATGGCATACCATCATTCTGGTGTGTCAACAGCTTGTTTGCCAACCTGGCTTAAAAAGTTGTCCTCAATGCATTATAGGAATCTCCTGGATTGCCTACCACTTGCCGTGCTATTTTTCTAGCAGATGTCGGGGTGGTTGAAGTCCCTCAGCAGGATGAGACACCACAAGTGCAAAGCATCCTGGAGCTGGAGGAAGAAGGCTTTGTCAGTAGGCTCCCCCTTGATCAGGCAGCCTGTAGTAGACACCCACGACCAGGTTCCCTTTTTCACTTCTGTCTCTTATCCTCACCCACAGGCTTTCAACCGGCTCGTGGGTATTCTTCAGAGATGGCTCTTCACACTGTATTGATTTCTCAATGCAGAGGGCAATGCCTCCACCCCTCTTTCCCTGCCTGTCCCTTCTAAACAGCCTGTAGTGCTGATAGCCACCCTCCAGTCATGGGATTCATTTCCATAAGGGCAATCAGATCATAGCTTTCTAGCACCACAGTAGCTTCCAGTTCCTCCTGTTTGTTTCCTGTGCTGCGTGTGTTCGTGTAGAGGCACTTCATCAGGGCTGTTGGCCATGTCACGTTCACAGAGGAACGCACCTTGTTTCCCATGGGGTGTTTCACAGAAGCTTCGTTGTTGGCACCTACTGCCTCAGGAGCTCCCATCTCATCTCTGCAAGACTTCGATTGTGCTGCAGTGTCCCCAGCACTCCTCTGGGCAACAATGAGGGCCCGTATGAGCACCTTGTCCCTCCAACCTCTGTTTATCACTCCATAGTTTGTCACTGACAGGCCCGGTGTGTTCCTTGTCACCCTTCACAACTAGTTTAAAGCCCTGGCAATGAGCTCCGCAAGCTCCTGAGCAAAGACCCTCTTTCTCCTTTCACAAAGGTGAATCCTGTCTGATGCCAGCAAGCCTGGTGCTGTGTAGGCCATCCTGTTGTCAAAAAAGCCAAAGTTGTGTCAGTGACACCAGCCATGGAGCCATGTATTGATAGATTGAGTCCGCTTATTCCTTGCAACATCACCGCCCGCAGCTGGAAGGAGGGAGGAAAAAATGGCCTGTGCCCCGGATTCCCTCACCAGCCACCCCAAGTCCCTGAAGTCTCTTTTGATCACCCCTGGGCTACATATTGCAACTTTGTCCCCACCCACGTGGAAGAGCAGTAACAGGCAGTAGTCTGAGGGCTGCACTAGGCTGGGAAGTTTCCTAGTGATGTCTCTCAGCTGGGCTCCTGGGAGGCAGCAGACTTCCCTGTGAGGAGGGTCTGCCCGGCATATTGGATCCTCTGTTCTCTTCAGAAGAGAGTGTGCTAAAACTAGGACCCTTCTTTGCTTCATTGTGGATGATGGTAGTAGTACAGGTGGTGGGTCTTTCTGTTCGCTGCAACTCGTCTGGTGCAGATGGATCAACACCCACATCATCCACTGACTCGTCCTCCACAACTAGAGCCTCAGCTGTTGTGCAGAGGCACCTGGGCCAGGAGAGGGTTTGATTGCTACCCCGATTGTGGACTTCTTTCCAGTCGCCGGTTCCCTTTCAGTCCCTGCGTGCCTCCTGGTGGGGGGAGGATACAGGCTCCCTTTGACCACAGCCTTTTTCTGGTCACTGTCCCTGTTCAGGTTTCAGGGAGGTGAGAGTATGGCTCCACCAGTCTATCTCTCGCTCAGACTCCCTGGTGCTCCTTAGCCTATCTATATCTACTTCATTTCTTAACATGTACATACAGAAGAAAATTATTTGAATTCCCAGAACGTAATTATTTCTTTGCTCTATTCTACCACAGTTTTCACTGTAGTCTTATGGGACATACTCTTTTTAAAAAAATTTCTTTTTTAAATTTGTTTTTTTCTAGACAGTAACCTAATATTTAATGGCGCCAGTTCTTAAAAAAATAGTAACAACATATATTTATCAATTCTATAACTGCACAATAAGTTACAAAAAGCAACATGCTTTGGGTTTGATATTAATGATCTATTTATTGTATTTCTGGAGAAATGTGTAGATAGATAAGTGCAATTAAAAATATTTGTCTAGATTTATATTTGGATATTTTGAGGAATACTGTGCACAGTTGGCATGTACTGTAAAACCTACATGCTCATTGAGAAGACAATTAATACACAAAAGTGGATAAAAATCCAAGAAAACACCCACATTCAGCTCAAGACTATCCTCAAATTGCTTTTGGCACCAATCTGTCCGAGGTGGAGTTATGGCAAACGGTTGTTTTGTCCTTAGAATAAGGAGAAAATGAATAGATGAACATGAGAACATCAAACGAACAAAGACAAAGCTCTGTCCTGACTTACAGTGAAGACAGAGAAATAGTCAGAGAACACGTGGAAAGAAGCTTTTGCTATGGTTAGGGGACTGATGCAAAGCTCTTTGAATTCACTAGGGAAAAAAGCAGTGATGATATTCACTAAACATTGGATCCAGTTCTTGGTGAGTATCTGTATAACTGCATCACAGTGTACTTAATATTTCCATGTTCAAATCCCAGATGAACAATTTGTACCATAGTAAGAGAAGACTGGGATAGGTTGTTTAATCTCTCAGCATTTTCAGCCCTTAAATCAACCTACTTGAATTTAAGTCCAAAAAAATACCATTCCTTTTCTTGAGGTCTAGCTCTGGAGTAGCAAATTTAATGTTTCCATATTCTTCAGTAGTTTACTCCCTAATAGGACTAAGTCTCTAATACGGACATTATCTCCAAATCAAGCTTGTACGAGGAGTGTAAGGGAGTGGAAGCCAGGAGAAGGAGGCATAGAAAATTGGATTCACTGCATTTTTGTGTCTATATATAAAAGTGATGTCACTCAGTCACTGTCATCCTGTCATGTTTTTTTTTTAATAGTGGTTATAAATATATATATTTGAATAATGTATATCTCAAATGCTGATCACATGAAAGATGTTCTGGCCACCAAAACAATACAAATTCATTTACTGCACTCAGCTTCCTAGGACAGAATGTTGCCTGTCAAAATAAAAGATTTAATTCCCGATTTCCATCTCTATGATAATCTGGAAAGTGTCACTATAATTGGGGGGGGAAATTTAAATATCTTGAACAGTCAACAGTTTTTGCAGGTTTCGAAACATTGATGTAATGTCTTGAAGATAACAAATTTAATTTTAAGTAAAATACATCAGAAAATTGTTCAGAAAAAAGTCAGACCAAAAAAAATTATTTCCTCCTATCAACAGTGTTAGTTATTGTGACAAGGAACCTAAATTCCATTTGCACTCTATAAGTGCAACAATAACTGAAAAAAAAATAAAATGAAATGAAGGAAAATTGATGTTTTAATTATTATTATTTAGTGCTTTTATGTTAGCTGTGGAAGCGCATATGTAGATTCCCATGTCAGGTATGTAAAATACCTACAGAAAAAAAATTTAATTATATACAAGTTTTGGAAACATTACTACGTTTGAGATGAAGTAAAGAAATCAGGTGTAAATTTCTGTTCACAGTATGACAGTAACTTTATTTCCAGACATTATGTAGTGTAGTATCTTCTATTGCAAAAGCTGAACAATATAACAAAGTTGAAGTTCAGCAGATCACCCATGTTCTTTATCCTTGCTTTTTTTTTTTCCCTTTTCTTCTTTTTTTTGTCAAGAGATAAAGCAAGACACAGTTTCATTGATGAACGAAACAACACCTTTCTGTAGTTTATGTCAGGGCAATGTCTACTGGTCTCTTAAATTTTGTATTAAAGAAATACAGAAAAAGATAAAGGAAATGGGGGTAGTGTTCCCAGACAATTCACTTTAAGTTGATTATTGTATATAAACAACCTGAATTTGTTTTATTGAGTATCCTTTGCTGTAAAATATCAATTACTTTCAAAGAGTATTACCTAATTATTAGGGTAATTACTTTTCTGAGGGGAAGATCTCTGCAGAGATGAAAAATTTTGGCAAAGAACTGGAGGATATATTTTTGCATAATAATTAGGCTAAGCAATAGATGAAATGTAAACTATATTAAACCCAAATTCAGGCATTTAGGTATGGATGATGAGTGGAGGTAAAAGAGACAATAATAATATATGCATGCTGTTTTTCCAAGGCAATACAAAACCAGACATCACAAATGTTCCAGTTCAGTGCTCCAGGCAAAATTTATCTTTTATTTTACCAGGCACAAAAGATGATCTTTCCAGTCTAGGATGGTAGATGATGGAAATAAACATTTCTAACAAAAGAAAATTGGTAAATTATTCACATATATGATTGAGACAAACAAAGTGAGGTGCAAAGCACAGTAAAGACATTCCTTTTCACTAGGAAACTGTTATTAGATAATGTTATGACACGCTGTGTTTAAGGAATTATGTGACAACAATGAGAATAGAACGATGACACGTTTGACCTACAACAGAATGTGAAAAAGGTTTTCTGTTCCAAGAAATATTTCAGGGTTTTTGAGAAAACCTGACATGATGAACCCAATATCTTCCAAATACTTTGAGAATTGATGGCATAATTGATGGCTGCATCGGGAGCCCTCAGAACAGGAAGGATAAGGACCTGTTGGAGCGGGGCCAGAGGAGGGCTGCAAAAATGATCCGAGGGCTGGAACACCTCTCCTGTGAGGAAAGGCTGACGGAATTGAGGCTGTTCAGCCTGGAGAAGAGAAGGCTGTGGGGAGACCTTAGAGCAGCCTTTCAGTACCTGAAGGGGCCTATAAGAAAGCTGGAGAGGGACTTTTTACAAGGGCCTGTAGCGATAGGATATGGGGTAATGGCTTTAAACTGAAAGAGGGGAGATTTAGACTAGATACAAGGAAGAAATTCTTCACCATGATGGTGGTGAAACACTGGCACAGGTTGCCCAGAGAAGTAGTGGCTGCCCCCTCCCTGGAAATGTTCAAGCTTGGATGGGGCTTTGAGAAACCTGGTGTAGTGGAAGCTGTCCCTGCCAATGGCAGGGGGGTTGGAAGTAGATAATCTCTAAGTTCCCTTCCAACCCGAACTATTCTATGACATTGTAAACACCAAAAAAGAAGTCAGGAAAGTAAGGGAAAGAAAACACCCACAGAAAACAGTCCTGTCACTCAATAATTTATTTATATTTACTTCAATAAAAGTATCAAACACTATTTTTCTTTGGTTTTTTTCTGTAAATTAAAAAATAATTATTTAAAAATTTGTTTGAGAATAAACTAATGAACATATAGTAGTAACTTTAATAAATAACTGGACGTACTGAGCATATGGGAATGTGCTATTTCAGATAACTAAAATTCAAACCAGTTTGAGATCTAGAAAATAACCTCTTTTTTTCAAGTACTGTTTGTGTTCTACTCTAGTAAAAATGTGCTTTATTCTTGGAAAGATATTCCTGAAATAGTTTCCAATTTATTTTTGTGAAAGATGTTGTCCACTGAAAAAAAAGTGGTTTCTATACACATTAATGTTCTTCATTTTTTTTTTTTTGTAACTGATAATCTGATATATCTTGGTGAACTGTAGACCTGTAATGCTTATTATAACCTTTCCTAGCTCAATGATATGCCAGCAGGTGTATTGAGGAATATTTGGATATAATTAATGCAAGTAACATAGTCTTTCAACATTGAATGAAGTTGTAGAGATTTTGTATTTATTTTTCACGTGACTGCAGTTTTGGATTTTATTAAAATATCTTCAGGCTTTTTCGAGGTTTTAGTGGTCCAGAGGAGTTCTACACACGAAATGCTTCAAAAAGAAATATAAAATAATACATACTTTTTTTAAAAGTAGTTGTCCAGAAATGAAATACTTCTGCAATATAGTGGAAATAGATGGGGCCGGGGAGGGGTGGAACCCCATGTCCTTTCAGTGTGTATTCCCTACGCCTACACAAATAAACGAGTAGGCGTTTTAATAGGGTGTCTATTGAAACTCTCTCCTTCCCTAAATAAATCCTTAAGTGTATTGGAACTGGCTTTCTTACAGGCACTGTATCACTGTAAATTGGATTTCTGCATGTCGCAGTATTTATTATCAGCACTGTGACATAGTTCTAAAGGTGCCATTTTTCAGATATTGCAATACAGTACAAATATATTTATTTCCAATTTTTTAGTGAGTTGAATGTCATATAATGCACAGTACTAAAGACAAAAGGAAGAGGAAGCAGACGTTCCCTTTCAAATATCTGTTATTCTATATCTGATTCTTGCTCTTACAAACTATCTTCTTAATCTTCACATTATTCTATAACAATTTCCAGAAAAGTCATGTCTTGGCTGGTTTCTGGTTTCAGAAATGTACTGCAATGAAAAAAAACAAAACCAGAACCACACAACCCTGCAGTATGCGTTGTATTGCACTTTTTAAAATAGACTTAACACTAACTGCAGAAATGGATACAAGAACATATTATGCTTTTTTTTCACAGTTAAACAAAAAGTTATATCGGCAGTTTTTCAAACACAGTCAATCTGTAAATGCAAAGAAATACTCTCTGTACCTAAATGTCTTGCACATGTACTCTCTGTGTCTGTTTTCTCACTTTAAAGTAACTTTAGTGACATATTTCTCAGTAAAATGAATTGTGAAAATGCACTTGTATCATTCAGACTGATTATAGGAAAATTTAATTTGTTCCCAAGTTTGTTATTTAAGAAGCTGGATGCATGAGTGAGCGGCAGAGAGAGAGAGCATGCTGATGGTTTTGCCCTGACTGCTGTATGTCAGTCCTCAGGTTCTCCAGAGGAACAGAGGAAGGAGGGGAGCACGCATGTAGATCGGGCACATTTCTTCAGAGTTGGAGACTGCTCTAAAATGCAAGAATCAATGACAAGCAAGAGCCAAATATGTAGTCCACGTAGCACAAATCCAGAGTGGGAGTTTTCTGAAAGGAACCCAAAGATTTATGGTGAGGTGAGCAGTGATAAAGCTCCTCTCCCCTCCCTCACGATATGAAGGAAAGAAACTGATGCTGCATGCCGGACTAAGAAAGATGTTGGAGAAGGAACTTTGTTTCATATAGGATATTTGAGTGGAGTTAGAGTGTAGA
Source organism: Opisthocomus hoazin (assembly GCF_030867145.1). Taxonomy (NCBI): domain Eukaryota; kingdom Metazoa; phylum Chordata; class Aves; order Opisthocomiformes; family Opisthocomidae; genus Opisthocomus; species Opisthocomus hoazin. Next base: position 33,326,407 of record NC_134416.1, on the reverse strand, counting down.
GATACGGAAAGGACCTCCATTAACATTGAGTCTAGGGGTCAGGCTACAGACATTCTTTCAAATCTTTAGTTTACTTCTGTCTGCATCATCAGTCCTGTTTTGTTATTTTTAAAAAAATTTCCTGTTGTGATTTACTTTGCTTCCTAATAAAACATTAGTTTAAATGATGGTAAGTCTAATCTCATTTGCTTTCTATGGGTGAGAACTGGTAGAAAAGGGAGTCCTTTTTTTAAGCTTTGGAAACCTTCAGGTCTTTGTACAACCGTATTGTAGTGTTCCCCTGTAAAACACACTTAGTATTATAGGCTAATGTTACTACAATTAATTCTGTCACTCTGAGGTTTGTAAACAAGTTTCCTTTAAACATTGATTTATTATCTAAGCAGAGAAACACAACTATTGTTTAAGACCTAACTTGTCTCGCCAGTCACATTTGGAATTGGAAACTCTTCCTGCATCAAGACACAATTGTTATTTAAGATTTAACTTGCCTCACCGGTCACATTTGCAAGCTGTTTCTGTCTGTACTGACTCTATTGCCTTCCTGGTAAATAATGCTCTGGCTCCCTTGAAATTGCTTCAGCTCCTCTGCATTCTCTATGGAGTTCTCTGGATTTAAACTAGACCCTTCCTTTCTTCTTTCTTTTCCCCTCCTTGTTTTAATTAAAATACTGAACTAAGAAGTAACTCTTTTTTTCTTTCTAATTCAGCTGTTGCCTTTGACTGCTTAAGTAGCTTACTTGAAAAAGTTAATGAAAACTCTAATAGCAGAAGCAGGACAAGACATACGGTGAAGATTAACTGAGAAAAGTGACATTCTAACTCTATTTCACCCTGAGCAGGAGAAAGGTGAAAATCATGGCATCTGCAGATGCAGACAATCACCCAGCTGCCTACAAAGCAGGGTGAGATAGAGCGCGGAAGTACAAATCGATAATATCTGTCATTGCACTTTAACTGCTGTAACAAAGGAAGGTTTCTGTGTAGCTTATTAACTGTAAACAAAAACCAATATTGCAGGAGCATTGGGCATACTGTTAGTGCTAAGAATCCATCTGAATTTCCATAATATGCCTTCTAGTGTTACTGGCTTACGGCTTAGACATTAAAATTTACTGTGAGCTACAAATTAACATAAATGCTGCTTTGTTCATTTTTACAAGTTTTTCTCTTCTTTCTTCTTTTTGTTCAAAGACATCAGTTATGGATGAACTATTAGTCAACGTATACAGCATTAACTCTGAATACCTTAAATCCAGGAAGATGTCATATTCTAAAATTATTACACATTATTCCAGTTATTTACATGATAACATACAATATAGTAAATTGAAGTGAATGTGGCACAATCTCGCTCCATTCAATAAACTATTACACAGCAAAGTTTGGCTAGTTGGAATCCTTTTTTCAAGAAAATATTTCTGGGTGACAATTTTTCTCTCTCAGAAAATAAAATCTACTGGGACAGAAGATACCTTCAATATAATTCTCTAAAATGTGTTTCACTAAAATATAGATACACTTAGTTCTGCTTTCATTTTAATTATCTTTTTTGCAAGAGAATGTGAGAACTATTTTACTGAGTTAGACCAAAAGTCCAATGTTGCGTTGACAACAGTGACAAGAAGCAGGTGTCCCGGATTTTGTATGACAAGTGGGGTATCTTTTATACAGAAAAAAACATGTTCCCTCTAGTGCACCTTTTTGGCAATACTTGGTTAGTGTTGCTGATTACCCGATATTAATGGACCTATTCTTCGTATTTTTTTCAGCTTTGAATCGTTCATATTTTGCCTTCGTAATGCTTTATAAAAATGAGTCTCGTAACTAAACTAGTTTTTTTTAACGTTATCTTTTATTTGTTTTCTCATATTTCCGTTCATAGTCTATTGCTGTCAATTTTTATTAGAGTAGTTTATCACCACTCTGTCATATGTGACCTGTAGATATCGACATTGTCCCTGGGTAAATCCAGGGAGCTGGCAGCTCTTTATTGACTTCATCTCTCTTTGCAAAGAAACTGTCCCCAAATTCTGTTATTCTTGACTTTCTCTGCACCTTTCCTTATTATATCAATTAAGAAAAAATCATACAGCTTATCACCCAAAACAAAACCAGAAAAGTTGGTAAATGAATATTTTGTAAATATCTTTTGAATTTTTATCTTAAAAATAAATATCAAGCGAATAATTCATGAAAAACAGAAAAGGTCCATTGTAAAAAGTATGAATAGAACAGTTAAAAAATACTTTGTAAATTGCATGGCTTTTTTGAGGGGGCTGGGTACCTTTCAGTCAGCATACAATAAGCAGTAATAAATGCATGATCTGTATCATGATGAACATTAAACAGTTTGTGAGGTGATAGTGAGTTAAATTTAAAATAAAACTCCATGAGGTTAGAATATGGCATTACAAAAAGTGGTGTTAGCCAATATTTTTTTTTATACATTTATTAAACTTTAAAAGATCCTGAAAGGATGGATTTCTCTTGTTAATATCAAACCTAATTCTCTGGAATATGCTCCAATAACAGAGGACTTGGTTTACAAGTAAGATGTGGAACAGCATCCATGCATACAAGTGGATAAGACTGTATCTGGACAACTTAACCTACTGGGATTTTTTTGGAAGATTAGAACTCACTAAACACATCCAGGCAATAAAATACCTTTGAAATATCACGATAGTGTCCTGGAATTTAGTTATTTGCCTCCAAACTAGTTTCCATATAGCACCATGTGAGGTAAATTGAAGTAAGCTTGTTATTAAATTTGCTATTTATTCTGATACTAGCCAATGAAATCTCAGTGGAGAATCTCACATCCAGCAATTACAAAGGAGATTAATTTTAGGACACTGAACAATTTCAGGTAACTACTGTAGCTGTGCAGTACAGAAACTAGATCCTTCCTAGTAGACACAGTGTTTTCCTATATTCTTTTTGGCCATAGTACTGTTATCAATGCCAACAGACAGATGTATATATTTGAAATACAAATCACATTTATTTTATTGATGGCAAGAGCAAAAAGGTGACCTAGATTTCAAGTAAGTCAATAGCTGAGAAACTGGGACAGAAGTCTATAGATGCTTAATATGTGAAGAAAAATTTCTCATTGAGTGGTTTCAAATTTGTTCTGCCTTGATACTCTGCATAGAGCAAAAGTCATGTTCTCATTTGCCATTTAACTTTATTACGTGATTATTTTAAAATAAACGTGGGCTTTTTTTCTAATCATGCTTAAAAATAAATTCAAAATTAACAGCTTTTCAACTGCAAAGGCTGTAGATGATGTAGACCATGATACCAGCATGATGGTTGAGCTAGGAAGTGTAATAGACAACATAATTTGTAGCTAATAACAAAGCTTATATTTTAGTTATCATTTTATAGTAAGTAACGGGAAATCTTAAGAGAAAATGAAGTAAGTGCAGATATATCAATTGCATCAGTCATCACAATGTCTAGCAATGTGTGCAATACTTCCAAACATAGCTGACCGGCCTACCAGACAGACCTCTTCTCTTTCTGCAGCCATAGACAGGACTCTGAGTATCCTTAGTGTTTTGCTCCTTCGTTCCATGCAAAACTGGTAAGTAAAAAGGGAAAGAACTAAATGGCGATACTGTGATACTAGCATATGTCTCAGGTGGTTGAACACAAGACTTCTGAATTTCCACTTTCTAACTTTCAGGAAGTAGGTAATTATCTGTGTAGTTATATACATTGTTTGTCTTTGGAGAGAAAAGTTAAGTGAAAGGCAATTGCTTGGAAGAAAGCCAAAATCTGCAAGTCAGGGGACAGCTTTAAATTACAAATACTTAATAGACATTGCTGATTTCTGTCCTAGATGTAGAATACTGAATCTGTTGAATACTGAAGACTTGAGAGTTAATTCTGAAAATTTTAAGCTACATGGAATATCAAGGACATTTTCATTACTTAATTTAAATGAGGGAAGGTCACTCAAGTCATCTTCCCAATGCAATAACCACTTCGTCTTTTATGCTATTACAATATACAGACCTTTTTCCCTATTCCCTCGGTATTACCCAGTCTCTATACTTATATTGATTTATTCACACTGTATTCTTTTTTACCTTAGGGAAACTTTTTTCCACACTGAGTACTGGGAATTTTTTGGTACACCTATCGCTTCTATAACCATTCTTTTTTGTTCACCCATGTTTACCTTGTTCATTAGGCCTTCTCAGTTCTTATAAGAAACAACTGAGAAATAGTGCTATCTTCAACGCAAGTCAGAACTGCAAATTTTGATATGACTGAGAGCCCAATTTTTCTAACTGAAGCTAATGATGAGCAATATCTACTCCTGATGTCTGTAAAGAAGAAATTGCTGAGGCTAGTAACAACTGAGAGGTGACAAAGCAGAAACAAAGAAACAATGCAGAATCAAGACTGCTGAGTTGATACTAGTTGGTAACAGTTTAAAATAAAGGTGTAAATCACGAAAGAATTAGGACAAGAAGTCTCGTGTGACAGCATGTAAAAATCTAAAAGAGAAGGAAGAAGGTGCCAGCTCAACTAGACATATGAGCAACAAGTTTCAGGGAGCAAGAAGCCGACACTTGTCCACCTGACTGAGGACCACCTGACTTGTAAGACCCTTTATCTGACTGCAGTGGGAAAAGTGAGCACGTTCATGCTCAGTGCTGATGCCATGCTAGTCCTGGCCCGTGACAGTGTGTGCTGGGAATGAATAAAATTCTGTAGTCATCAGCTGTTTGTATGGTCCTGCTTTCAAACTATATAATGTAACAGATGCTAAAATGAGAGTGTCCTGAGGATTTGAGGATTACAGGGATGTTATCAACTGCACCTAAAATAACTTCTTTATCATCCTCCTTATCTAGGCTAGACACTAAAGATGGAGCTGGAAAGATCTGCAGCTCAATCTGATTGTTTTGGGTTTTTTTGCTTTTCTTGTTTTTTTCTGGTTTAAATTCTTCATTACTTGGAGTTTAATGGTTTCAAAAGTCTATGACAGTTTATTTTGAAGAAGGTGAGGAACTTTTGTGCTAGAATTCAAATGTCTGGTGAACAGCTTGCTAAGTCTTTCTGCCTGAGATAATGAATCAATATCCTGTATAGACTTCACTGCTGTTTAAGCTGACTGTACTGTAGAAATACTTCCATGATTTCAGAATGCACAGTAGTCTCTGCATGATGTTCTGGCACAGATCCTTTTATAGTCTACCAGAAATATTTAAGACCTGCTATCTAGTATTGTATGTCTTGCTTGTGCCACAGACTCACATCTGACACAGTCCTTAAATTATAAGTATGCTTAAAACATGGGTGCTATAGTGAAAAGAGAGAAAGGAAAAATGTATTTAAATTGGGTTTGAGCTTCTCAGCTTTATCAGAAAGTAACTTTTCTACGTAATGTGAAAATTAATTGGAGGTTTCAAGACAAGTTATACTGCATTGTTTAGCATGATTAAAGATGGTGATGTTTGTAGCATCCAAACACTACTGAAATTATTCTAGTTGAACTCAGCATGGTCAAGCAAGTGGTGCTAGAAGCATTTTAAGTAGCATACATGCTGTAGCGACACTGGGAGTATTGAAGGAAGTTGGGCGAAAGCACAAGGATGCCTTCAGCATAACAGCAGATCAGGCAGTCACCTAGATAAAAAATGTTGTGGTTGTTGATTTTTTGTGAATGACCTTTGTGCCAAGGTAGGGCATATTTCTCTTAAAGCAATAAGAGCTTTACTGATAGCATGCAATGTATTCAGGTTAAAGTAGATTTAAAGTCACTTTTACCTGTGAACATTGTGATCTGTATCTTTAATTAAAAAAAAAAAACCTCTTAGAATTTTAAATGGATTAATTTCATTGTTAGCTATGTGAATGACAGAAACATGCATTTTAAAACAAAATTAGGCCTCTATAAATTGTAAGAGTGTAATTGTGTGAGTTTAAAAATATATTTCTAGTTACATCAAGGTCAAATACATAATCTAAAAGTTGGTACCTCCTTATGAGATATTTCCGTTCCAGTCCTCATTTTAAATATTATTCAAGGCTGATATAATTTCAGTGAAATTAAGGACACTAAGAAGATTCTTTTTTGGTTTATTAGAATGAAATTGTAATTGTGCAGTGGGTTTTGGTTTTCATTCAGTTTGGGTTTTTCTGCTAGTTTCTGTTTTTTTGGTTTGGTTTGGTTTTTTTCGGTTTTCTTTTTTGCTCCTCCCCCCCCCTCCCCTCTATTATTATTTTTTTATCTTTCCTCCATGTTTACTGGTTTGATTCTGCTGGTGATCTTTCTTAGGACTTCAAGCGATCTCTCCTGTATCTTCTTTTTCTATAGCCTCTTTTTAGAAATGAAAAAGATTTTTCCAGTGAATGAGGGTTGCATTTAAGAATAATGCTGGTTATGATTACAGAATGAGTACTTTAAGAGAATTTCAGAACTATTTGTTTAAGTTTTTCAGTTCTTTCACTGTTACCCTGATTACCTTTGTCCTCTCATAATGCTTTATTCTTCAAAATACTTATTATTTTACTCTGTCCTTCATTAAATTCTTTCACTTTCCTTCTTATTTTCTTCCATCATTACTCTCCTTCTATTCCTCAACATTTTCATTCTTTAGTGATCCTCTGTATACCTGAGAATGGCAAATAAAAACATTGCATGAGATTATTAAAGTATTGTGTTCTAATAGATTTGCATTTAATACTCATCTGATTTAGACATGGAGTTTTGGGCCCATTTTTTTGTGTAGAAATAGAAAATCTGTTAACGGAGATGAGCACTGAAAACTTTTATTAGAAAATATGAAGAAAATATACTGGAAAAGGGTATTAACAGAGGAATTTTTTTCTTACACAGCCATCTCTGCTTTCCTTTTGCTTTCTATCAAGGGTATTCACAATCTGAAACAACCCAGGACAGCACAGGGTCCAGGGGTTTGCAGTAATCTTTCAAAGACAGAGAAATAATGTGTTGAAAACCTTCCTCAGCATGCTGTGAAGCGGAAAAGTTACTTGGTGATTTTTCATGAAAACTGGAATTGCCTTCTCAGCACTTGAAAACAGCTTTATGGTTACTTCAGGGTTTATTGCCAATAGAAACACATGATGATAGATGATAGAATCATAGGTAGGAAAAGACCTCTAAGATCATCAAGTCCAACCATCCACCCAATCCCGCCATGCCTACTAAACCATATCCCGAAGTGCCACAACTACATGTTTTTTGAACACCTCCAGGGATGGTGACTCCACCACCTCCCTGGGCAGCCTGCTACAATGCCAGACCACTCTTTCAGTAAAGAAATTTTTCCTAATATCTAATCTAAACCTCCCTGACACAACTTGAGGCCATTGCCTCTCATCCTATTGCTAGTTACCTGGGAGAAGAGACCAACACCTGCCTCTCTACAACCTCCTTTCAGGTAGTTGTAGAGAGCAAGAAGGTCCCCACTCAACCTCCTCCTGACTAAAAAGCCCCAGCTCCCTCAGCCACTCCTCAGAAGACTTCTTCTCTAGATCCCTCATGAGCTTCATTGACCTTCTCTGGACATTGTCCAGCACCTCAATGTCTTTCTTGTAGTGAGGGGCCCAAAAATGAACACAATACTCCAGGTGTTCTCTCACCAGTGCCAAGTGGGGGATGATCACCCCCATACTCCTGCTGGCCACACTATTCCTGATTACAAGCCAGGATGGCGTTGGTCTTCTTGGCCACCTGGGCACACTGCTGGCTCAGGTTCAGATGGCTGTCAGCCAACACCCCAAGATTCTTTTCTGCAGGGCATCTTTCCAGCCACTCCTCCCCAAGCCTGTAGCATTGCATGGGGTTGTTGTGACCCTAGTGCGATACCCAGCGTTTGGCCTTCTTGAAACTCATACAATTGACCTCAGCCTGTCCAGATCCCTCTGCAGAGCATTCCTACCCTCGAGAAGATCAACAGTCCCGCCCAACTTGGTGTCATCTGCAAACTTACTGAGGGACCACTCAATCCCCTCATCCAGATAACTGATAAAGATGTTAAACAAGACCAGACCCAAAACTGAGCCCTGGGGAACACCACTGGTGACTGGCCACCAGCTGGATTTAACTCCATTCACCACCACTCTCTGCACTTGGCCATTTAGCCAGTTTTTTTATCCAGCGAAGAGTACACCCATCCAAACCATGGGCAGCTAGTTTCTCCAGGAGGGTGCTGTGGGGAACTGTGTCAAAGGCCTTACTAAAGTCCAGATAGATGACATCCGCAGCCTTTCCTTTGTCCACTAGGTGCGTCACCTAGTCATAGAAGGAGATCAGGTTGGTCAAGCAGGACCTGCCTTTCATGAACCTATGCTGGCTGGGCCTGCTCCCCTGGTTTTGCTTCACATGCCTAGTGAGTGCACTCAGGATGAATTGCTCTATAATCTTGCCTGGCACCGAGGTCAGATGAGAACATGGTATAAGACAGAGTAGACTGCCAGATGTGGAAAGTAACATCTGAGCCAACAAACTTCCTCTGCTGGACATTTATGTAGTTGTGAAAATGAGGAACAGGCTGCTGCCCTTTTACTGGGAGCTATGACCTCCTCTGAGATCTAATTCCACTGTGATATCTGTTTTCTCCAACTTGACCTCATTAGGAAAAAAAAGGAAAAAAAAAAAAGCCCCCTTCCAAGGTACTTGATGTGAACCATAAACTGCAGCACCTTGTAAGGTAGTGTTACATGAAAGAAGATTCCATAATTCAGTCTTTCAGAAGGCTTTTGTCCTCAGGACTGATACCTTTGAAGCCAGGATTAGGAACTGTGCTATTTCAGATTAACTGGGAAGAACACTCCATTTTATATTCAAGTTTAAAGTTAACCCCCAGGAGAGGATATATTCTGTGATAGAAAGGTAGGGGTTGGTCATAAACCAGACTGTTGAATTACTTTACCAACGCCTAGTAAATTCACACGGGTTATATATCATGCACCCTTAAGCACTTAAGAACCACGAAGAAAAAATCATGGTCCATGCTTACTAAATCTAACATAAATCAGGAAAAGCCCTGCAGACTTTTTTCAGAGCCTCAGGAGAAAAAGAAGATGTAATGGAATTTTCCAGTATTTACACTAGAACCAGCAGGGACTTAATCTCATTGGTCTCAGGTACTGAATGAACTATTCCTCATGGACATTTGATGCATGGGAGAACTTCAGCACACATGTAAGGATGCAGAGAAGATTCTTGGCCTTTTGGCTAGGAGATTAAATTTATACTGGTTTGGTCCCCCAATAGGGGCTGACATCAAGTCAATGCTTAGTTATTAAAATTGACTCAACATTAACAAGAAGGGTAGAAGTCTGGGAGCTTAGTCATTTGGAACATGAAGAATGTCCTCTCTACCAGCTGTAGACACACATACTACATAATTATCATCTTCATGACAATATAGCATTATTTCAAAGAGTACATTTTCTAGTGCTATGCTTAGTCTGTTCTAAAAGCGTAAGTGATAGTTCTTCTACAGCCTACAATAGTAGTTTTCTGTGTCAGGAATAGAAATGTGCTTATATTGCCTTCTGTCACCTTAGACAAATTTCTGCCCTTGAGCCTTGTGAAGAAAATTTTCAAAAAGGCAGAAGGGGTTGCCAGGAATGCAAGTCACTGAGTCACTGAAGGTTATCACTTTGTTATCTCCTGGTGCTCTTCCTCCCTTCACTCTATCTGAATTCCTTTAACACTTTCCTCCCCTCCCCCCCCACCCTCTCCCGCCCCGAGTTTTCCCTCAGCTTTTCTGTCTCACTTTGGTGATCATCAGAATCAAATACAGCCTGGCTAGTGACACATGGAGTGATCACCAATTAGATATCAAGATGTAATGTTTTCAAAACATCTTTTCAGCTCAAGTTTAAATAAGAAGTTTGAATATAAATTGTAAGTTTCTGTGGGTTTTTTTCCCTCCACACATGAAGAAAGGAATTTGTAACACTTCAGAAGTTGAGTGGGTTTTATATTTTCTTAGAACTAATTGAAGATGTCTGCCATTTTTAAAAAATAACAAAAGAAACTACCAATAATAAAGAACAAACACTTTTTATTTTATTTTTATGCTTTCTCCTTATTACTTAATATTATGATTAATAGTTACTGATGACTAGAACCTCACTTGTACAAAAGGTTCAATAAAATAACAGAGGCAGGTTTAGTCTGGAGTTGAGTTAATATTCAGTTTTTGTTGAATGTAGATTCACTCTTCAGGAAAATGAAGGACATGACTTTTAGCTCATATTTTTACAGAGGAGGTGATAGAAATCATTAAAATAATTTTAATATACTTTTATAACTTTTTATCAAGTTTCTTGTATTGATCTCGAAAAAATATTTAAGTAGAAATTAGTTCATGTTTGCTATGGAATATGAAGTACTTAGTATTTTTTTCTGACATAACGGTAGAAATACATGCTTCATAAGAGCCTGAAATGTTCTCTTTTTCTGTTATAATTTAGTGAAGAAAGGAAGGAAGAATATCGAATTTGTTTTGTTTGGTTTTAGATAAACAGAGAAAATGGAAGAAAATATCTTTTTGATTTGAGAGCTCACAAATTTTTCATATGAGAAGACAAAATATGGTATTCCATTCTGGACAAGATAACCAAAATAAGGGTGATTATACAATCCATTATAGAAGCTGATATTGTCGTTACACTCCAGGGAAATTTATTCCATACATTTAGCAGAACCTAGACCTCACCGCTCAGAAGACACTTAATTCACTTGCCTACAGTCAGTATCCAATGTCATTTGAGATGCACCACCTGTCCTGCCTACTGCAGGACAAGATTGTTTCAAGGGTAGTTTGAGAAGTGACTCTTCTTTATTTTGTACTGGAGTAAGTATCACGGACCACAGAAACATCTAAATTAAATTTTCTAGTGTGAAATGCAGACAGGTTGGTCAGTGACCAAACTGTTTTATAGGGAATTTAATACTACTTTCGGTATAGAAGAATACATAATTCCTGGCCTACTCTTTAAATAACTGAGAGGAAAACAGAACATAGGACAAGAGATAATTTATTTCTCAACAACAGAAAGATAAGGACCTAAACAATTTCTCCAAATTTGTGATATAGATATTTTACTTTTGTCAATGAAAAATAGTTTACAATGGAATAAAAAACTTCAAAGGTAGAATTAACCCTCAAAAGTAGGATGGCTTGACAGAGATCAGTAGTTGAACAACTATGGTATGCTATTTACTGCTTCTTTAAGATCTAATCTTTACACAAAATTAAAAACCTTGAAAGCAACTCGGTATGACATTTCTTCCTAAGAGTTACAAGGGGAAAAAGGTGTGCATGTTTGGTTTTTTTTTTTTGTTGTTTGTTTGCAGTGTGAGTTTTCTTGTTGCTTTTTTTTTTTTAGCATGGTATCAAGCAGAAGTCAGTCTTTGAAATAAGCTCCTAATTTCTGAAAGAAATTTTAGGTTTTTATCTTAGTGTGTAGTAATTTTTTGGGGGAAAGGAAGACTAAAACTGTATGTGCTAATAATAATCAGAATGCATGCTCCTTTGTGACTACTGGAAGGATGTAAAATATAGGAAAATACAGGAAAATATAGCAAGAATCAACTCTCTTGTAAGTTGAAGTGTTAATGTTATCTCCTTAGGGATGACTTGTGTGGAAATGTGGATTTTCTGTCTTTAGCTCTTAAATAAAGTATTATGTTAAGATTGTTTTGCATTTGGAATGATATTATCTTCAATTTATTTCAACCAGAACAGATGGCCTAGAATGATGTTAATCTGAATCTATCTTTTAAATTGCAACACTGAGAGGAATTTCAGCACTAGATTGATTAGTACGAAGAGAATACCAGAGAGAAATAGGCAGAAAAGTCTTAAGAGAGCTTCAAGGAAAATAAAATTTAATTCTCCAAATATTATATAAGTTATGATACATAAGATAAAACTTTCATTTAATCCTTTTTAATCTTTAATTAATAAAAGATGAAACAATATACCAGAGAATAACTTTTTTTCTAGTGTTTCAACCATATACTAAAATAGACGATTATTTGTCCAGAACAAGCTTAGAGGGGCAGTTTGCTTTATATCCTAGAAGGGCAGTAAAATAGAAATTGCCATGATGATCATCAAGCATGGCACAAAATCAGTTTTATGTATTCTGACTATGGTCACATTCCAGCTACAGTCTCCACATTTTTGACAGGACTACAGGATATATGGTGAATATACTTTATATACAACTCTTGTTCTATTTTTGAAACTTCTCAATGGCATAAGAACACAGAGTTTATCCAGTTCCTGAGGAATTTACTTGTATTTTAGCACTCTCATTTGCATTAGGCTATAATGTATGCCCAACAGAATTAGTAACAAAATGAGTACATGAAATCTCAAATCTCAGCTCATCTTCGCCCGTGGAAGGCGAAATATTGCATTAATTTCCCCGTAGTCCTCAGTTATACTGACTTCTATTACGACATTTGGACATCAACTGATTTGACAGCAAAGGCACGTATACTTTGTCTAAGTACAGGCACCAGTGAACATCTGAGATCACACTGAGGCACTGAATAGGCAGATCAGTAATGACAGAGGTCTCTCAGAGATCCTGTGTCACACATCCAGCATCCCATGAAAGCAGAAAAAGTGATGGTAAATATGTTTAGGCATCTGAAATGAGACACTGACTAACAGGGTGGCTGATATCATGTCCATAAAAGGAAATTACTCTATATTAATGCAAAGAGAAGGTGAAACATCCACAAAGACAGAATTGCTATATTGTTCTTTTTCCACCAAGCAAGTACTAGCTTTCCATAAAACAAGAGAACCTTTTACTTACCTCAAAATCAGGGATAAAGAAAGAGGAGAGAAGCTGGAATAATCAGCATCATCTACCTCTGTGCTTCTATAACAAGTTGGAATGTCTGTGAAGTCTGACAAATTATATCCAGATTAGATGTAATTATCCCAGGTTTTTTCCGGGTGTTTTTTTTTTTTTTTAAAGAGAATATGTAGAAGGAAACACAAAATATGTTAGAAAAATACTGAAGTGCAACAAGCCGTTTCTCAGAGATTCAGACTAAGCATACCCTCTAAACCTTACTTGAGAAAGCTTGCAAACTCCCTGCCATTTGCCCATGAGTCTCAGAATGAAAAGCAACCTTGAAAGCTGCCAATTTTTTACATTTTGATTGGAGGGCAAGTTTGAGTGCAGGAAAACAAATTATACTATGTCAGTTTATTCTAGCCTTCTTTTCCTGTTTTTTTAAACAATCATATCTATTTTTTAATTAACATCTTTGAATATGAATATGAAAGAGAGGTCATGCTTTTTACTCCTTGTTTTGGAATTACACTTTGAGTGATTATCTCCAGTAATACATTCTCTTCTTACTGACTATTTGACTAAACCTCTTTCCCCTTCCTCATGATGAATTTCAGTTTCTACAAGTCTGATGAAGATAGGCAATTAGATTGTAATAGCTCTAAATGAAACTATTAGCTGTAATATCAGAACACATGTTCTTTAACTAGCAGGGAGGAAATGGGAGAAATTAATTACAATTGCTACCTGCCTGTATATTCTTTACTTCTCCCCACACATCAAGTGTTTAGTATTTATATCTGTAGGAAGACAAAGTTTCTCTGTTTCGTACTTACAGAACTACTTGCTTTGTAGTTAAATATGTGCATCCTAAGTAGAATTTTGTGAATGTGAAAAATGGGATTATTTGTCATATATATAATGTCCAAATGGAATAGTTTGTAATGAAATCACAGTTTTGAAATCAGGAAGTCCTGGCTTGATTTGGGATTACATTCCACAACCCTCCTGAGCTCAAACGAAATGACAGACCAGGACCTGAATGTGTGACTAGCCACACGGTTGCTGTACTACATTGGCAAAAAAAGTCTTCTCCATCCCTTAGCACGTGGCCAGTGAACAATTCAGTCTATTTTGAAGCAGGGACAGGTATCCTGGGAAGAGTATAGGGATACTGCCCTGTTGTGCAGGGATTGGGTCAGGAGGGCCAAGGCGTGGCTCAAGCTCAATTTGGCAAGAAATGCAAAGAATAACAAGAATAGCTCCTAGATGTATGTCAGAAAGAAAAGGAGGGTTAAAGAAAGCATACCCCCCATGACGAACAAGAATCGTGACCAGGTACCAACAGACAAGGAGAAGGCTGAGGTACCCAACAATATTTTTTGCTTCAGTCTTCACTAGAAACCTTTCTCCTTACCCCACCCGAGTTGATGGACTGCAAGATGGGGACCAGGGACATAAAACCCCTCCCACTGTAAGGAAAGATCAGGTTCATGACCGCCTGAGGAACCTGAACATGCATAAGTCTAAGGGACCTGATGAGATACATCCTAGAGTCCTGAGGGAATTGGCTGATGGAGTTGCAAGTCACTTTCCATAATATTTAAAAAAAAATGTCAGTCAGGTGAAGTCCCTGGCAATTGGAAAAAGAGAAACATTGTGCCCATTTTTAAAAAGGGTAGAAAGGAGGACCCTTGGAACTATCAACCTGTCAGCCTCACTTCTGTGCCTGGGAAGACCATGGAACAGATCCTCCCAGAAGCTATGCTAAGGCACATGAAGAACAGGGAGGTGACTGGAGAGAGCCAGCATGTCTTCACCAAGGGCAAGCCCTGCCTGACCAACCTAGTGCCTTTCTATGATGGAGAGATTGCATCAGTGGACAAGGGAAGAGCTACGGATGTGATCTATCTGGACTTGTGTAAGGCCTTTGACATGGTCCCCTACAACATCCTTCTCTCTAAATCAGCAACATATACAGATTTGAGTGGGTGGACTGTTGGGTGGATAAGGAATTGGTTGGAAGGTCACGTTCAGGGACTAGTGCTCAACGGTTCAGTGTCCAGATGGAGACCGGTAACAGGTAGTGTCCACAGGGGTCAATGACAGAGAGATTGAGTGTACCCTCATCAAGTTTGCAGAAGACACCAAGATGAGTGGTGCAGTTGACATGCCAGAAGAACAGGTTGTCGTCCAAAGAGACCTGGACAAGTTGCAGAGGTGGGCCCATGTGAACCTCGTGAGGTTCAACAAGGCCAAGTGCAAGGTCCTGCAGCTGGGTCGGGGCCATCCTTGGTATTAATACAGGCTGTGGGACGAAGGGATTGAGAGCAGCCCTGCCAAGAAAGACTTTGGGGTACTGGTGGATAAAAAGATGGACCTGAGCCACCTATGTGTACTTGCAGCCCAGAAGGCCAATCGTATCCTGGGCTGCATCAAAAGAAGCACAGCCTGCAGGTCGGGGGAGGTGATTCTGCCTCTCTACTCTGCTCTGGTGAGACATCACCTGGAATCCTGCATCCAACTCTGCAGCCCTCAGCACAAGAAGGACATGGACTTGTTGGAGTGGGTCCAGAGGAGGGGCACAAAACTGATCAGAGGGCTGGAGCACCTCTCCTGTGAGGAAAGGTTGAAAGAGTTGGGGTTGTTCAGCCTGTGAAAAGAAGGCTGCACAGAGACCTTACTGTGGCCTTTCAGTAATTAAAGGGGGCCTACAGGAAAGACGGGGAAAATCTTTTTAGCAAGGCCTGTTGTGATGGGAGAGGGAGTAATGGTCTAGTTAAAGAGGAGCACATGCTTGAGGATATCCCCTTTGCTTGTTGCTTGTGCTCCTTGGGAGCATTTCACTGACTGCTTCTTCCACAGGCCAGTTTTTTCCCCAAACGAGAGTGCTCTGGTCTGCCCCTGTTACTTCTCTAAGAAAACAAAAAAAATCCAGGCTTCCAACCTTCTGGGACCATTGCACACCATACTCCTGTGCAGCCCCCTCCCACGACCCTCACTAGGCCTGCCAGCTTCACCTCCAGCCCTGGGTAGGTGATGGAGCAACAGGTCCTGGAAACAACTTCCAACTTGTCCTGTGAAGGACAAAAAGGCGATGGGAAGGAGTCAGCTTGGATTTACCATCAAAGACAATTCTGCCTTATACTGTATCACATATGCAACAGGAAGGCCAGTTTATCCATAGCAAATGTACCTTCCAGGGGCCAGTACTCAGAGGGTGTCCCCTCCCTAGTTCCGACTGGCCACTCATCCTGATAGAGAACTACATCTCTAGCTTTACTGAGTCCTAAAGAACCCTCAATTTCTTTCTGGTTTCCCAGAATTTCCACCAGTGGCAAATCCTGTTTTACCTTACCTATTGAACCCCTTATGACTGATGCTGCCCCTGGCTTTAGTACCTTCCCAGGAAATTCGTATCCCGCAAGGGCAATCGGGTGAACTCACCCAGAACTGGCTGTGTCATGTGCGGTAGCCGTGCTCCACAGGTTGGGAACAGGCAGACGCCCACCTGGGTCACTCCATTGTTACCAAAATGGATTTCTTGCATTTTTTGTTTCTTTTAGTTTGTGTGTGGGTGCTGGACAGAAGGTAGCAGACGTAAGCACTAGCTCAAATTCCTTTTTTATTACCAGCAATAAAGCTGGCTCTCAGCTGAGGGCATGAGTAGGACCCCGCGTTACAGATCTTGATTCCTTATAAGGAAAATGAAGGCTACTCACATATCCATTTTTACAATTTATATAACCTGTTGGCTTTGGTCATGACATCATAAAATCATAGAATCGTGGAATAGTTTGGGTTGGAAGGGATCTTTAAAGGTCATCTAGTTCAACCACCTCCTAGCAATGAGCAGGGACATCTTCAATTTGATCATGCTGCGCAGAGCCCCATCCATCCTGACCTCGAACATTGCCATGGATGGCGCATCTACCACCTCTCTGGGCAATATGTTCCAGTGTTTCACCACCCTCATTCTAAAATATTTCTTCCTTATGTATAGCCTGAGTCTACCTTCTTTTACTTTAAAACCATTACCCTTTGATCTATCACAACAGGCCCTTCTAAAAAGTCTGTCCCCACCTGTCCTATAAGCCCACTTTAAGTACTGAAAGGGGGCCAGGACAGACGATGTAAAGCTATATTAGGTCTTGCTAGGATGGTGTTATCTTTCCCCATAGTAGCCCTCATAGTGCTGTTTGTAGCTAGAAAGGTGATGCTGACACACCAGTGTTTTGGCTACTGCTGAGCAGTGCTCCCACAGCATCAAGGTGGTCTCTCCAGCTTCCCCCTCACCCCCAAAGGCCAGTAGGCTGGGAGTGGGCCAGAGCTTGGGAGGAGACATAGCCAGGACAACTGACCGAAAACGACCAAGGAGATATTTCATACCATATGACGCTGTGTTCATAAAAACTAATAGAAAGCAGGAGAGGGAAGGGGGGCATTCATCATTTTTGTCTTCTGGAGCAACTGTTATGCATAGTGAGGTCCTACTTCATAGGTAGTGGCTGGAGATTGCCTACTCATGGGAAGTAGAGAATAAATATTTTTGTTTTCCTTTGCTTCCACGTGTGGCCTTTGCTTTGTCTTTATTAACTGCCTTTATTTTGACCCATGTGGGTTTTTTAATCTTATTTTCTCCCCCCTCTCTCCTGCTGAGCAGGGGAGTGATAGAGCAGTGTGGTGGACACCTGGCATCTTTGCCCTTTTTCTTCAAAGGTTATTTGTCCTCCCTGAATTATTTCTTACTGAATACACTTTTTTTCCTACCTACATCCATGTATTTTTCTCTCTCTGTATCCTAAGTATCAGATACATTGGTTTGGATTTACATTCGTGTGACTTCAAGTTCCTTAAGATGGAAGGGACATCAGAAGACAACCTAGACAATCACCAGGGAAGAACAATGATACTTACAGCTTTTCTCACTGACTTGTTCCCTAGTCTGACTCAGCCTACCTATATTAATTCTAGCTTACTGCAAATTAGTCATGCGCAATTTCCATCTGCAAGGAAGGGAAATAATTCCAAGATTAGATGTCTTAGCAGGAACTACAAATATAGACAAAATAAAGAGTAAGACGGCAGAATTGATTTGCAAATGGCTCATTGCTAATACATTCTCCTTGAATTCCCATAAATTTCACTCCATGGAATTATGCATAAGAATAATATGCACTCATGTACTCATGAATTTGTTTGGAGGACTGAAGTTGTGGGAAGACAAAATAGATACAAAATGAGGAACAAAAATATCATACTGCACATAATTGTTTTTACTCCTAGTTCAGTGGCTTAATGCTGATTTCATAAAAGCAATGATGAACTCATTTAGTATCATTGTGAATGTCAGGAGTATTTCTGGAGGATTCTCATTCAGCATTAATTAACTCTGATCATTATTTTAAAGTGTTCGTTGCTATTTCTTGCTGTTACAGCTACTGATTTCTTGCTGTTGTGTCATTTCTGATGGTATACTTTTAAAATATTTCTTTACCTAATTTGAACTTTTTCATTCTAACTATGTATACCCATTTCTAACTGTTATTGTTCTAGAGGGAATATAAACTGACATATTATTAAGTGAAAATATTTTAGTTTTTCTTTTACATCATGGTCGTTGGAAATTATCATATGTGCATTTTTTTCCTGTAAATCATCAATAAGTTACAGTGTAGAAGGTGTCCTTTTCATGATCAACATCAGAACAAGCTCAGTAACTTTCCAGGTCCCAGATAAAATCTCTGTCATGATAGGAGTTGCATTTGGAGCAAGAGATTAATATTCAAAAACGTTATCACCAAACCTCATCTTTAAATACAGAAATGGCTGTCTTCTCACAGCTACAAAGAGAGATGAAAAGCTTGCCTGAGGTTTTGAACTTCCTGGGAAGGAACACCAAGACATGTCCTTTTAAATGAATGCTTTCCTATGGACAGGACTGGATGGGCTCCACCAGGCTTAACACCTAGTGGTACAAAGTGTTTATAAATTAATGTACAAAAATACTCTTCTTGTTCTTGACTTTAACAAAAAGGCTTAAGGATGAATGATTTGTAATTACATTTTTAATATAGTAGTGCACCTTGAATCAACAGATATTTATGTAGGAATTAAATAGGCTGTATAGCCTCCTAATATCTCAGCTATCTGAAAATATTAATGATATTTAATATTAAAACTCGAATCCTGAACAGGTTTCTATTTGCACTTAACATGAGGTTAAAGAAATCCTGCGAAAAAAGTGCCTCAGAGGAACATACATTTTCTTGCTGAATTTTTCTTTAAATGAGAACTCTTTAGAATAGTAAATATGGTAGGAAAGAGGACAGTAGTGATCTAGATGGATTCCCAAGTTTAAAGTGAAAGAAAAACCTCACCTCTTACCGTTTAGCAATGGAGAAAACTGTATGAATTTAAATGAGCAGGGAATAGTGTAAAAGAAGTCAGAGTTGGAAATTAATGGCAGGGAAAAACGGTAAATGTAGTGTACACTGCAGAATGATATACTAGTGGTTATTTTCAAGGAAATGGTCATATAACTAAATCCTTTGTGCGACTTCTCAAAGTTAAGAAATGTCAGTGCTTTGCAGTGGATTTTAATTGCCTTGACTTTGTTTCTAAATTTTATTTGTTTACCACTGTAGATGTGCTTTTTTATTAATCAACTAGGTGTTAGGGTTTACACTCGATAGAGGACAAGTTCAGCTCTTCCAGTCCTGATATTCCTAGATCTAAAACTTTGAAATAGACATTCAAAACACTACTGCCTGAGCTTATTGCTTACGGTCTGTTTTTAATACTGATCAGCTAATACGTTGGGATTTTTTTGTTTGCTTTTTAATATAAAGTTATCTGTAACTCATATATTCCTATAAGGAGAGAGAATTTGTTTGGACCCGTCTATTTATAGCGAAATATATAAAAGGCATACTCCAGTTGATCTCACAGATATTCTCAGCAGACAAATCATAATGTATAGCAGGCAAACTGTATCATCAACCTCCTATAAATTACTGTGAAGTTTCCCTGAGATCAAATGTCTTTCATTTGCCAGCAGGGAAAAAAATTTGGGTGTGTTTCTGCATATTAAACAGTCTATGTATTATGATTTCTAAGCATTCACTTAAATTCTGTGATTCAGAACCTATAACATCTGTTATCTGTGGATGGAAGATGCGGTCGTGACCATACACTGTAAATCACTGCAAAGTGCCTGAAGCCAGGCTTATCTGGAGAAACTGCAATTTATCTATTAACAATTTTAAAAATATATTGACAAATAAAATAGATAAAGAAAATGAAAAGAAAACCCACACCTAAACCTTTAGCACAATACCAAAACTGAAATATAAAAACTAAAAACCCCAAAACCAACCACACAAGAAAATAAAGTGCTGGTATTTAGTTTGAACAGGCAGCTTCAATCTACCTGTAGCCCAGCTGTAGATATAACCTGCTGGCATAATTACATCTGCTAGGATGCACATTTGTTTTCGTGAAACAGCTTTGAAACTTCCCGTCCATGCAAACTATGCAATCCTACAGTGATATCATGAGTTTAAATAAGTGCTGTGGAAGAACAAATGTCAAATTATGCATGATGCTTGATATTTTTAAATGAAATTGATGCGGTTATTAAACATACTAATGCAATCATCCATGTAAATAATATAGCTTCATTTTTGTTTATCAGGATTTTTGTTCTGTCTCACTGTTAAAGCTCTATGAATATCACAGATTCCTGAGTGAAACAACATTTTTTTTATTGACCAAGTTAATTCTTTAAATTTTCTTCTAGATAAGATGTTATGGCAGATTTCTGGCAGTTTGAAAGCTCTTCTTACCTTTGCAACTTTTACAGGAATTTCATTTAAATAGAAGTTCACCTCTTAATCTCATTTGAATTTGTATATAACAAGATATGGAACCAAGGTTCAGTATTTTTCCATGGGTCAATAATTCTGTATTGTGACATGTATCTGATTATAATAACCAATAGAATAATGTTTGTAAAAAGTTTTAACAAACTGTAACTATGACAGTTACCATAGAAACTGGATTTAAAAAGATAAATAACATAGACATGTAATATTTTCTGCAGTAGGAACTGGTAGTACTAAATATACTAATTACATTAAAAAAACAACAGAACGCTTTTCCTATTTTGTGCCAGATAACAGTAACTAAGATAATGAGGTATTTTGTAGTGTCATCGAGGTTATCAAACTTCATCTCTATATCTATATCTTCTTCATCTATTTTTAATTTAAATACATTTCCTTCTGTACAAAAATTACTTTGCATTTTGCAAAATCAGAAATATATGGTTGAGTTCTAAATAAAATATCTGATAATACATCAGTCAATGACGAGGTATAATATTCTCTGAAATCAGAGTACCTGATTTGTCACAATAGGAGGTAAGATTGCTGTGCAAAGAAAATAGATTTTTGACCTATGAAAAGAGTAACATTAATTTTCTTTTCTCTTCATTTTAAAGGCAGAGATACTTTTTGAGAATGTGAAAACATTTGGATTTTATCTTTACATAATTTATTTTCATACTGGTTTTAATTATAATATTTGAGGGAGTCTGATGTTTTCTAGGGGGGAAAAAAAAACCCAAACCAAAAAAGTACTTTTGTAACTCAGATAAAATAAAACACTGTTTACAAAATATTGGTAAATGCCTTGTAGGATTTGAGCTTTTGCTTTTAATGAGAGTATATTGTGTTTGAAGTACACAAAGCACAGCAGTGTACCCTCAGTCCTCCTAGTGTTTTGAAACCGGAAATCTGATGTTGCAAACTTGTGAGCAAGTATCTAACTTTATTCCTATGATTAATTTCACTAAAATGGGTGAGTCTATTAATTAAATTAATTAGATATGTATGCAACCTTTTTGAAACACCGTAAAAACTTTCTCAATTAAAGACGAACTTACATCCATGCTAACAATTTGAAACTGTATATATTTTTTTACTATTAGAAAATGCACTGTGGAATTTTATTGTATCTTCAACCAATAATGTTAATAGGTGGTACATTTAGAAAACTTATTCTTTAAATATGCAATTCTTACTGATCTCACATCTGATGTCTGGTACAGGAGCACAGTCTTATCATAAGCAGAGGACAACAGCATGACGAATACAAACTACATTTTTCACAAGGCAGTGAGGCTATTCTGATGGTCACAGAACAAAGTCGAACTGACTTTTTATTCTGGTTTGCATCTCTTGTTCCTCAAGTAAAATTTTTTACTTTGTGTTAAATGCGTACTTGTGGTGAAAGGTTCCTGTGAAAAAGCGTAGTTTTGGAAAAACTACTTTTCTCTTTAAAAACACTTAAAAATGGAAACCTTTCGATAGCCCTACTGTTTTACTGTTTGGTTTTTTTGATGTTCTTTCGCTATTTTGATCTGTAATTTGAATTTATGTATTCACAGCTGTGAATTTTTTCTTCCCAATATACTAAGAGTTTTATGTAAGAAACTGAGATCATTATGTAAGGGAGGGAGTCTAGAAAAGTTACCAAAACACTAAGTTGGTCCTTTGTGTTGCACTATGCTTGGCTGTAACATATTTAAAGTTAAGATGTGAATAAAAGTAAATTAAAAGCCCCTTTTTTTTAAGTTGGTTTTATATGTTGTTCATTCTGAGTACTGTTTTCTGTACTACAGCAGAAACAGGGAAACCTTTATCACACTGAGATACAAACCTTTATCTATCCAACTGAGATTTGGTTGGAACTTTATTTGAACACCTACAAAACACAAATAAAAATCTTGTTTATGAAGCATATAATGTTTTGGTGTCCGCTGAATGCATGGGGGTTACAGATTTCACTCCATCAGATATTTTTATCTGATTGTTCTTCAGAATAGATTTCTAGGACACTTTTTATTTGTAGCACATGATGATGGCAGATGTTATCAAGCTTTTAATGACCATGAGATGTACTTTACAGGCAGGATTAATGTAGTTAAATGTTTTCAGCTGCCTTAATTTTATGATTAGTCTTGGTCACTTACATTTTGGGAACATCCGTGGTACCAATGTGTTTCATATTTGTTGTAACTTCCGGCTTCCTGTGTTTCTACTATCTTTTTTCTTAAATAAGTACTAAGCATTTTTGGAGAGCACAGTTAGTATTTCAGAATCTCACAACACACTCTAACTAAAAGTACAGATTTCACAAATTCCTTCAGCATGAAAATTTATCAATGTTTCCCTCTTCACAAGAGACAGCTGGCACCTGTCCCATTTCTGTTATTCTCTTGGCCCCATGAAAGATAAACCAAATGTTTTATTTCATGTTTTCTGTATTTAAAAAGGCAAATATTTTCTCTTACAGGTCTTGTATGTTTAAAATTACATTTAAGTTTCAAATTATTTTCATATTCAGCAATACTGGAGTTTCTTTTCCCCAGTATCCTTTGCTGGTTTATTACATGGATTTTGTTCCACAGTACATTTGAATTTTCATTGTCTTTTTCACATGAGCATTTATGTTAATTGTTTGTTCTTCAGGGCTGTTGTAGGTGGATGCACTGGACAAATGAAGACAGGTTTAATTAGTATTGTAACACGCAAATTTCTTGAGTACATTGGTGACAATCTTCAGCAGGATTGGAGCTGCTATGTCAGTCTGTGTATAGAACTAGTCATTATCTAAACCTTGATCTTGATAGTTTTGAGGTTATCAGTCACCATCACAACTCATCATACACACATATGCATGCACACACACATGGATTCTAAATTCTGACACATAATTATAAATTCCAACAAATTCAGTGTGTGCAAAAGCACAAGGAACAAAAGGACTTCCCCAGTATAATGACTATTTAATTCTAGTTTCCATGGAAATATTCTGAAAGGAAAAACTCTCTAAATAACTGCCACTGGCTACTTAAAGGTAATGGAAAATGTCATGCATGAAATTATAAAATGGACAGAAGCAGTTACAAAACAAAAAAAATGACTGGAGTGAGCGATTTGAAATAACATGCAAATGATATTTTAGGGAAGGAAAAAGCAAGAAAAAATGAAAATTTTGCCTACAAATATTTTGCAGTACAAAACTTGTTAGGCAAAAAGCAAGGTGGACATTTGTGTTACATAACTTCTAACAAGCAAATTTTACCTTTTTAAAAAATCTCAAGGTTTGATTTGAAAACATTTTATTAGCATTTTAATGTAAACGTACATCTGTGGTTGCAAACCAGCCACAACCAGCCTAGGTGCTTTCACTTGCTTCAAAGTGCCTGTGTAGCAGCAAGGAAACTGTTGCTGCAAGCCAGATCCAGCCAGCTGAGGCCAAACCCCACGGGTAAGAAGAGCAGCGTTAAGAAAACGTGTCAGAGATGCATGGTGGGGTTTGCTCTGCTACATGCACAGTGAGCAGGACTTCAGGGGTGTCGAGCTCTCACAGTACCATCTCTGAAGAAGCTGCTGGAGCATCTATCTGGTAACGTAGGTTAATACAGGTTTTGTATGTTCTGTGACTAATGTTAGCATTAAATTAATGAACAACTTCTAGTCTGTCTTTTATTCACTCTGCAGATAGTTTAATATATATGCCAAAGATCTTACTCTTCACTAATTGTTTGGAAAAGCATAACTATTTGGTGTGGTAGCATTAATCAGAAGCTGTCAGTTTATGTCAAAAAGACCCTTTGATGGCTCTATCACAGGATCCCCATGATCATAGTTTTTCAGAGGAGCCTCTATTTATAATTTCAAATGAGTTTTAATATTTAAATTCCTTCAATGCTAGCTGGAATTTTTTGTTCTTTCACTTAGACATTTTGTTGTTGAATTAAAGTTATTGTGGAGCACTTGAAAATATAAATTTGTTTTGCTCTGTTTAATAGGATTGGTTTAACTTCTGGCAGCTGTCCATAGAATTGAGTTCCTTCAGTATAAAAAACCCAACCGCATTGCATAGGATTAATGTAACCGGCAGCTCCAGTGATTTGTAGAAATGGGAACACCAAAATCTACCTCTTGAAAAAGTCTAGCATTGACTTCTCGATGAAGCAGTAGTTTACAGGAAATTAACTTGATCTTTTGACTAAGACTTTTTTTTGTTTTGAACCGCAGTCTATACAACAGCGCCTAGCAAATGAATTTCACACTGAAGTTATGCTACTGAGGATGCCTAGTTTCAGTTGTTTGTCCTTGTAATAGATAGTAGGTCTTTAGTCAAAATATTAAGGGTAGCTGGGTCCTGTGGACCTTAGACTGAGCCAGCAGCGAGGCTGAGCTCCAAGACGCAGGTGCCTGTGTGCACACATATATGCCTACAGAGATGGCCAGACATGCTGAGCAGTACAATGGGATGCAATGCCTTTACCTGCACCCAGGTCAACACCCACACACATGAGCATGAGATGCCTAGTCCCACCCCTTTCTCACCCTCTTGGGTTGAAGGTTCACTACTGACACATTCATGGACCCTCTCCATCCATGGGCACATTCACATTTGCACATCTGTGATATTAGCATAGGGTCTAAGACTGCATAATACCCACCCTCAGATCCTAGGCTCCATTTTTGTATCAGTCCTAGGATAAGAGCTTAATCTGTGCGCATGTGGGTCTCCTCCTACTCACTGGCAAGTCCTGCTTCATCTGTGAATTGTGCACCCACCCAAACACAAAGAGCACAAAGTAAGGTGACACAGCAAGAGCTAAGGAAAGAGTTTAACAAGAAGGCAGAACAACAGTGTTGATGAGGCAACAGCTATAGCCAGAGAAATGTACTGACCACAGCTTGTTGAAATGATACCAGCCCCTTTTATACTCCACTTTTATCCTCCTTCCCTTTCACCTCTTATTGGAAGACAAAATAAGATGAAAAAGCTCGTGGGTCAAGATAAGGACAGAGAGATAGCTTGCTAAGTGCTGCCTCGACCTGAGGAAAATTAATCTAATTTATTGCCAATTAAAAATAGAGTAGGAGAGTAAGAAACAAAGACAAAACTAAAACCACCTTTCACCTTTCCCCTCCTTCTTCCCAGGCTCACCTTCACTCCTTTGTTCCCAACACTTCTACCTCCTCCCCCTGAGCAGTGAAGGCGGATGGGGAATGAAGCCTTGGTCAGTTCATAAGAATTTGCTGCTTTTTCCTCCTAATGCTCTTTCACTGCTCCAGTGTGCGGTCCCTCCCATGAGAGATGGTCCTTCATGAACTTCTCCAACATTGGTCCTTTCCACGGGCTGCAGTTCTTCACTAGCTGCTCGAGCATGTGTCCTTCCCATGGGGTGCAGTCCTCCAGGAGTAGGCTGCTCCAGTGTGGGTCCCCCGTGGGGTCACAAGCCCTGCCAGCAAAGCTGCTCCAGTGTGGGCTCCTCTCCACAGCTGCCGCTCCTGCATGTGTTCTCCATGGGCTGCAGCTTCCTTCAGGGCATGTCCACCTGCTCTGGCGTGGGTCCTCCACAGGCTGCAGTGTGGATATCTTCTCCATCATAGACCTCCATGGACTGCAGCGGGACAACCTACTTCAACATGGTCTTCTCTATGGGCTGCAGGGGAACCTCTCCTTAGGCGCCTGGAGCATCTCCTCCCCCTCCTTCTTCTCCTCACCTTGGTGTGCGCAGGGCTGTTTCTCTCACATTTTTCTCTCACTCCTCTCTCTCCCAGCTGCTGCACAGCATTTTTTACCCTCTCTTAGATACATTGTCACAGAGGTGCCAGTCATTTGGCTGAGGGGCTCAGCCGTGCCCTGCGGTGGGTCCACAGGAACCAGCTGGAACCAGCTGTGTCTGGCACAGGGCAGCCCCAGCCTCCTCTCACAGAGGTCATCACTGCAGCTTCCCCCTGCCAACACCTGGGCACTGACACACCGTGCAGTAATTTATGAAAAAATAGTAGTCCAAAAGTATTTTAAAATTAGCTTTCTTGGTTAATCTGCATCTTTTTTTTTTCTCAGTGTGTATGATATATGTGCAATATAAGTGAGATTTCATTACAAAATCACATAATCTCATATCATTCTTGCATAGATGATGAGAAAATTAATGAGGATTGACTTTAGTTTACTTTAACAGAACTTTCAGCAGTGCATAACAATAGTTAAAATGGTTTAACTGATGAATAGAACTGCATTCAATTGTAAACTTCCTTGAATACTTACCATACATTTAAGCCACATAAAACATTTATGAAAAGAAAATCTATTATATGAGTAAGGTAATATTGTGTTTATCTAAGGTTCGCTTGTATTAATATCACATACTTAAAATTTAAATACTGTTGAAGTGGAAAATTAATTCAGAATTAGATCATAAACCATAAAATAGTATTCAAAAACACTGAGGGACAGATGCTCTAGTTTTATAGATGTATACATGCACAATTTTGTTCACAACAGTTGAGAAACTGGTTCTAGATATTCAAAAGTTTCAGGTAGACAGAACAGATAATTATAAAAAGGAAAAAGAAAAAGACAAAAAATAGAAAAAGAAAAAGAAAAAGAAAAAGAAAAAGAAAAAGAAAAAGAAAAAGAAAAAGAAAAAGAAAAAGAAAAAGAAAAAGAAAAAGAAAAAGAAAAAGAAAAAGAAAAAGAAAAAGAAGAAAAAGTATGTCTGACCCCTGGACAATATTGGGGTTTCTGAGGAGAAGAATAAGCATGTCCCTGATGAAAGTGTTACCTGAAGGAGCTCAGCTCTATGAATGCAACTGCACCTTGGCATCCCTTCTAATAGGAATAATCTATAAACCTCTATAGCAAGAACAATCCCATTTTATGTAACTGTAGGATTACAGCCAAGCTTATCATAACTGTATATGCAAGAGAATGTGTTTTTGTGATATGTTCTGATACTGATACTAAAAATTGTTACTTTTTGAAATACTGAATGCCAATAAAGGCATTACAGTGCCCTTAGCATGAGAGGAAATCACCTCAAGTTGTACCAGAGGAGATTTAGATTGGATATTAGGAAAAATTTCTTCACCAAAAGAGTTGCCAAGTGTTGGAGCAGGCTTCCCATGGAACTGTTGAGTCACCATCTCTGGAGGTATTTAAAAGATGTGTAGATGTGGCACTTAGGGGCATGGTTTAGTGGCAGACTTGGCAGTGTCAGGTTTATGGTTGGTCTCGATAATCTTAAAGGTCTTTTCCAACCTAGATGATTCTGCGATTCGATTTTTTCACAAGCAGTTGTGTTTAATGATAGCTTTGCTGAGTACCACAGATGAAAATTAAGGTATTGCTATTCACATGAGTTCTGATAATTTTGAGACTATATTAGCAGGCACTGTAAGCATCTTTAGTTAATGGAAAACAATTTCTTTGTTGATAGAGTTCGTAATGATTATTATTTAGAAAACAGAAGCAGATTGTAAAGACCACATTAGACAGGACAGAGCTGCAGAAAAGATGCTAGAACTTGGAAAAAAAGTATTGCTTTCTTTTTTTGATGATAATGAGTCTTTTTTTGCAGGGATCCAGACAAACGTAACTTCAGCAGTTTTCTTGATGAAATGCCCAGGTTGAAGGTAATACCACTTCTCTTCTTCTTTCTTTCCAAATGAGCATCATTATGGGAAAAACACAAAGTTTAAATTCTTCTGAAAGCATTACTGAGTTTGTTCACTTTGCCCATTGTGTATGTCAGGATAAACAAGTCACATCTATATTGTTATAAATTTGATTCACAATTGCAACTAAATAATACTTCAAAGAAGTACAGCAAAAGAGCAGTTTCATATATTATATAGGAATATTATGTAGAGCCAGCTGTATCAAATAAATACAGGGTGTTTTTATAATGCTATTGTCCTTCCATATGCTTGGTTCTAGATGCACGTAGTGAACAATATACAATGTGAGCATGTGTGACACCTTGTTTAAGTTTGTACCAGTTCTGTCCACTTTCAGCAAAAATGTAGTTTAATCAGGAAATGTCACAGCTGGAATCCTTTGTTCCATTGTGCTCATGTTCCAAGAAGTCTATGGTTCTAAACTGAGAATCCTAGCAAATATTGACAATATTGAAACTTTATTCACTTCTTTCTCTATTAAAAAGCAATGGGACAGATTCTAAGTGTTCAATGGTAGGTTCTAAGTGTTTCCCATAAATGACAGAACAATCTATGATCTTATAATTTAAGAACTAGAGTTTTTCAGTGAGTTAAAATACCGATATTAATGATATTAGTATATATTTTTCAGTGTGAAAAGATATCTTCCTCTTAAATGTTTGTTAGAGGAAAACTACAGACAAAGAGAGAAGCAGTAAACTGTGACAGCCACAGTCTGAACAGAGTACTGACTTTGGCGCATTAAGTTACTATACCCATGAATATGCATTCCTTTCCCTTCTATTTTCTCAATCAAGCCATGCTGAACAAAATTCCCAGGGGAAAAGTCTGAAACAAAATGTCACAAAGTGTAAAACACTATTAATGAAATGAAAGTCGTAATCACTGTGCTAGTGGATTTCTGAGTTTGTGGAATAATAAGAACTTTTGTTTTAATGTTTGCCACAACATGAAATGAAGGATTTGCAATAAACCTAGCCAGCTGAAAATGTATTATTATGATTTTAAAATTAATTTCTTTTTTTTTAATTTGTTGCCAATCGTTTAACACTGCAACAATAAAATCAGTACAGAAAATGGAAACAGATATTTCCAATGCATTTGATATCATATAGCTTGATTAGTGTTAAACTTGTTACTGTAAAATATTGGGTGGCTCGATGTGTCCAGCGTATGAAAAGGAAAATGTTATAAAATTCCAAAGCCTTAAAATTCCTGCCATGCCTGTGAACTATCTATAATTGAAATTCAGGGTACCTTTCATAAATATGAATCCGATTTGAATTGCTAATTATATTTCAATTGGGCTCCATTCTATTTTAATTGTTAATGCAAACAAAAAATGATTACTTAAGAAATGCATATTCCAGAGATTAGCTGCTCAAATAAATCCAATAATATACTTGTATTCATAATCAGTGACACAATAAACTGGTATTTAATTTGGCATAGAATTTCTTCAACCTCTTTCTCCTTTGTCTAAATCAATATTATCTTTATGACAGTTGCAGTTAAATGAGGAAGTGTTAGTGTTGTGCATTTTGATATCATTTGCCCTATGCTTAACAAAAAAAAGGTATTGGAGATTATCCATTTGTGTATCCTTGGAAGGAAAGAACTCTCCTTTCATCTTCATTTTTGTAGTCATTAACTAAAAGCTGCAGTTCCTGGATTCTGTATCTAAACTGAGAAATAGCTAAGCAGCTGATTATTAAACTGTGAGGTATAAAAGATTTTAAAGAAAGACTTTGCATTTTAGGCAATTGAAACCTTTTGGAATAACAGTATTTCACATCAAAAAATGGCCATTTTAGAGCATGACAATGAAGCACTGGGGCAAGTGACTTCTCAAAAAAAAATCTATCATTTGCAATAATTATTGCCTTGAGGTTTCTGCTGAGGCTTGATGAAAATAATCAAAGAAAGAAAGATGTCCATTTTTTTACCAATACTAATGATTACTACCAGAAAACAAAAGTAGCTCTGTACTCCTTACTCTGTAACCATTTTTCAAGTGTCTGTGAAATTTTCCTGACCGGGAAATCAGCATTTGGCTGGTGTTCTTCAGGAGCATAATTTATCACAAAAAGGTCTGTAATGACTAAAGTCATTACATTAACATTTTGCTAATAACTTTAGATATATCACTTGTTTTTAATAATTCAAAAAAAATATGCCAAATAGTGATATTGTAGAGTCTGCAGTTTCAACTTTATCTGCAAGACTCTGGTGTAAGCAACCAGTAGCTTTCAGGAAACACAATGAATATTAATTAAGTTTTCAGCTTGTGCTGAGATTTTTAATATGTGCTATGTTTTGGGGAGGTATCTCACTAGTGCATTTATCCTCAATTAGCAGAAATGTCAGTTGGTGGATAAAATGAGTATAATCTGATGCTAATCAAAATTCAATAATCCCTTCTTATTATCAAGAATTGTCAGTAGGGAACTGAAATCCACAAATAAGGTTGCTCAGCAAGAAAGTGCTTTTGATTAGAGAGAGTGATTTACTTATTATGCAAAGTAAACTTGAGGGTCAGCAGATTAACATACCATTCAAATGCCCTACTATTCACTCTCAATTCTACAGAAGCTTCAAAATCTCACTGGAAATTTAAAGGTACAAAATATATATGAAATACTCGTAAATAGCAAATAATTTTTTATATTAAGAACCTTTTTGTGCATGTTTGATTGTTTGTTTTAGCAAGCATCAGTGTAATCCTTGAGAAGTAGAACTTGAACTTGTAGAACTTGACTTCACTTGAGGTCTATAACCCATGATCATATTTTTGTTCAGAAATTTTTCACACTGAGATCAGCTGCAAAATTTTTATCGACTTAGCTGAGGAATGCTGCCAATAGAAATGTGCCCTTTCAGTAATGCTGTTTAAAAATGGTATTGGAATGTGGAATATTAAACATTGAAATGTATATTTTGTAAATTTTATGATATTTCACAAATGAAAAAGTACGAAAAGCATCACAAATATAGGATAAAAGTTTTGTTAGTTTTTTATTTAGGTTCAGAGATATGCATGTAACAGAACAGCAACTCTGGGGATAATGCAATTTGATCCAATAAGCATTTCCTGACCAATAACAATAAATTAAAAAATATTCAGAACTTTAAGAGCTTTCAGTAAACTTTCATGTTATTTTTACTATACAAACAATAAATTTTGAGATTAAAATATATTGCTTTTATTAAATCCAGTATTATGATTAAATATATTGCCAGAGTAACCTGAATGAGAGAGATTTATGAAGGTATGTTCCAGTATGTAGCTTGATCCTTGATTATTCCATTTGAAATGGAACGTACATCTGCAATAGTAAGGACATCCTTCCAGTGGAGGCATTAACAGGTAAAGAATTAGAGTGTTCTTAATCAAGAACAACTGATTTAAATCTAACAGAAAATACAGGAAAACTCTATATTAGTATTTCCTTACAGGAATATTATATAGCTCTGTGTATTCCTAAATTTTGTCAGTCTTCATTACATGACCCTGTTTTGGTTGTTTATAATTTTGCCATCATAACATCATGATATAGAATTCATAGTCTAGTAATACTTTATTTAGACGCAATGCATTCTCGAAATACTACCCATCTTTAAAGAATCAATTTTTCCCTTGGTCTTCTTAGTTGCCAGCGCTATTGTAAGATGATAAGATCACAGGGTGACACAGGTGCGAAAGGAGGCCAGAAGGTCTCCAGTTCAGCCTCCCCCTTAAGCAGGGCCAGCTGTGAGCTCAGACCAGGCTGCTTAGAGCTATGCTCTGTCAGGGCTTGGAAATCTCCAAGGATGGAGCCCAGACAGCCTTGCTGGGAACCTGTGCTCCTGTCCAGTCCTGTCCCCCAAGGGGAAAGGGTCTCTTCGTCTCTGTTCTGACCCTCTCTACTTTCAGTTTTATCCTCCTGCTATGCACTGCTGTGAAGAGCCTGGCTCCAACTGTTCAGTCACTTCCCTGTAAGCGTTGGGGAATGCTGAGAATCCCCTTCCCCTCTCTCCCACCAAGCCATCGCTTCTTCCGATTGAATAAGCCAAGCACCTCCAGCCTCTGCTCACAAGGCAAATGCTCCAGCCCTCTGAGCATCTCAGGGGCTCTCTTCTGAACTCACTCCAGTTTATCACTGCCTTTCCTGTCTTGGGGGCCCAAAACTGGATGCAGTATTTTAGATATGCCCTAATGAATGCACCATAAATGGAGATAATCACTTTCCTCAACTGTGTTCATACAGCCCAGGATATTGCGGGCCTTCACTGCTACTGGGGTGTAGTGCTGCCTCACGCCCAACTTCATGCCTACCAGGACCTTCATGGCCTTTTCCACTGAGCTCCTTCACAGAGAGCATAAAATCCAAAAATTAGAAAGTGCTGTGTCTGTGATAACAGTTAGTTTAAGTCTAGTCAGGCAATCACTTGTACATTTAGTCAAGTTTATGCACCAGGTAGCCTTATTTCCTACATGGCAAAGTGATATCTAATGTTTCAGTCTAAAGAATAGTGTAGGAGTTTAATAAAAGTGTATGCTGAACAGCTCTCCCTTCTTATGTATTTTTTTTCCTAAAAGTGCAAATCAGAAGTTTACCTAAGTGGAAATTTTTGCACAATAAAATCTCAGTTAATACACTTCAACCCTATTCATTAAGTCTAATGACATTAGAAAAAATCCAAACCTAACATCAAGAAAAGAGAAAACAAATTAATATCAAAAATTATTTTAATATTAGGAAAATTTGAATCTTAACTGCAACTCATACTGTGGAAATTCTGAACTCAGAAAGAATATTTTAATAGAAATTTGAATGGAAGAATAAAGTCTAATAGAACCTTCTTCCTTAAAAGGATAAGATAAAAATTTAAGTGTTTTGTTCTTTCAAGTTTTTTGTCTGGTGGTAGGGGTTTTTTTAACTCTAAGAATGCCTTCTTTGTTAGATCGATAATGACAGAGGAAATATTTACTAAACCTACACAAATGTTTAGGATCAGTGTGGTTCTGTTCCACTTCAAAGAGCTTGAAGAAAACTCTTAAATGTTACTACTTCAAGGCGGCTGATTGCTGCTGTACCTACTCTCAGGTAAAAGCCAGTTATACACAACTGAATACTAAACTGTTTAGGTGTTTGTAGCATGTTTTAAATGTAAAAACTATTGTAGTCATGATGTAAGATAAGAATGAATGATATGCTCCTTACTGGGTAATGCTAAGCATTCATCAAAGAGAGGGACATCTCATTCTTCTAGTAGACAAAAGGTTGTTTACAAAGTAGTTGAATGAAAGAGATGACTGCCAGCTTATTTAGGGAAACAGACTCTCTTAGGACAGTTCTTAATGAATGAAAGGAGGGTCTTTTATGTTTTTTTTGTCCTGAAGGTCAAAATAGAAGGAGTTTGTGAAAAAAACACGTTAAACTAGATCTTGTCATTCAGAAAGGATGACTGGGTACGGGAGCTGAAGAGCACCTAGAGGGAAAGAAAAAAAAGCTGAAAACTTGACTACCGCCCTATCAGGATGGAATAACAAGTGAACTGGGTAGTGCAACATTATGTAAAAAGGCTTAGCATACTTTTTAAAAATGTGTTATTCTAAGCTTTTATAGCTGTTATTGGTTTTGAGTAATATCAATTAATACTTGTATTTTAATTTTTATTAGCTTATTCCTCTGTATACTATTTTCCCCTTTGTATAGGTCTCTACAGTACTCAGTTTGGGCACATAGAAAGACAGATGACATCTCTCTTTCTAGCAGCACTCTTCTTTACATGACTCATTTCTTGCCAGAACTATTCTGTCCAACACATCACAATGGCTGATCATGTTTATTAACTCGAATATGTTCCAAAAATATCCTTTGATGCAAAAAGTATTAAACCATCAATCAGTCAGCTTATAATTGTGATTTATTAGCCTTCCAGTAACTTCAGTGATTTTGAATTCTTATTTTCTATTTCTGTCATGAAACAACTGCTGTAAATCAGTTCCCTGAAAGAAAATATGTCTAATTTGCTTCTTTATTCAGTAAGCACAGAAGTTTAATGGCTTCTACTATTAGTATAGCTGGGATATCTAAAAATATGATTCTTTGACTTCCATGGAAGGAACACAAATATAAATTTCCAATGCTCTGTGTCTCACTGGATTTCTGTATTATATAAAGTGTATTTTCAAATGTGGTTCTACAGAGAAGGAATGTGAGAAGACCTCATCATTTTACTTCAGTAGGAATGTTGTGTAAAGTAGTAGCAGACTCCATTTTGATTTTTCTGTTTGAAATTAATTTTAAACTGGCGGTTATACTAAAGAAAATCCTATCTGCTAAGTTTGGGCTATTTTAAAGTTGAGCCATGTAAGAGTTCCACAACATACTATTTCAAAACACTGTTTCACTGATCTAACCCTAAGAAATTATCTGAGAGACCCAACAGGAGCAGAGGTTAGTTTGCTGCAATGAATCTGATGTCTCTGTAGAACTATTCAAATGTGTTAAATGCACTCAGAATGCTTCTATCTTTCAGTGCCACTGATCCAAGTTATAAACCTGATCAAATATTCTTCTCCATAGTGCTTCAAAACCAATTCTTTCTTTTTCTGAAACTGAAAGCAGAAATAGTAATGAAATACAGGGAGAAATTCACTTACCTAATCACAGGTAGGGAGTGCTATGTGAGATATTTTAGAGTTTCTGAGCTGACCATAGAGGATGAACAGATAAGGCACAAGCCTCCAAGAGATCTGCACACTTTTGCAGCAGCAGCTAGAACCCAAGCTGTATACTTTCGGGAGTCTCAGAAGACACTGGACACCTGTGCTGCCCCAGTAAATTGAGCCCTCAGTTTTTAATTACTGCAGGTTTTTACTCTGTAATAGTAAGAGCATGTGCCATTAAGGATCAGCAGATGTATTCAGTTCACACCTCCTTTAAGAAATAAGAGAACAATAACTAATAGTCTGAGGATTCAGATATCATTGTAGAAGCGTTTGTCTGTTATTCAGGACTCAAGGGTATATTCAGCTTTTTGGGTTTTTTTAGGTTTTTTTTTTTTTTTGTTTTTGTTTTTTTTTTTTTTTTTTATCAGGCTCCCATTTTTTGCCAAGCTTTTATCTTGGCTTAAGGCATAGATTTCAGCCTCAAGTTAGAGATGAAACAGCTAGTAACTGTTGTATAAGTTGCCAAAAGACATAGCTTTGATTGAACTTGTGTCATTTATTATGTAGAAGATGCTTAAAAAGAGAACTATTATCTAGCTGTGGTACAGTAATATTCTTTCAGAGATTGAAGGTCTGATCTAATACACACAAAAGTCAGTTTAAAGGTGCCCACAGTGTTGCAAAGAGCAAACCCCTAAGAATATAAAAATGAAATTAATAACACCTTACAAAAATAAATACAGTTTTCCTTTATTCTAATTGTATTTTAAATGTGACAAGCTTTTTTATATTGCTAATGAAGTAAATGATAAAATATGGAAAGTTGCCTTTCAACTCTGAGAAATATTTGCTTGGTTAACTGACAGGGAAAATATTTTTTAATTAGCTTGTATGAAATATTGTCCTCTATTATAAACTGAGTGTGTGTGTGTATATATATATATATATATACACACACAAATCTTTTTTTTTTTTTTAAATCCACCAACTTATATATATAAAAATCATTGTAGGAATTCTCTTTTGCCTGCAGTACTGTTCACTCAGTCTAATTCCTAAATATAACTCTTTAGGTAGATGGAGTATATGTGCCAATGGTATTCTGGAAAAAAGTGACAGAAGGAGATAGAGACCCTCTGGTCAAGTATTCTTGTCTCTAAATGCAGCTAAATTCTGTTGTAATTCACGACTGACAAGGCAGTTAGAAAGCCATGAAACATTCATTTTTTAAAGAAGTTTTAAAATATTGTGTAAAATATTGTAGGCTTTCAGCCCAGAAATCCCGATGCCTTGCTTTAAAAATCCTATTTTTTGTACTGTTTATATAATTGCTTATATATTATTTAGAACTATTGCCTTTACAATCTTTATGAGATATCAACTGACACAGCATTTACAGTCCTTGACCTAGTTACACCTGAGGAGCGTAACTAAAGTATCTAGGATAATAATAACCTAAATGCTCTAATATACTTTAAAATATGGTTTTATGCAAGTTTTAAATACTTAAAATTACTCCTTATGTTAATTTAATAAATTATATTGATACTATCTCAGAGTATTCAGAACAAAGACTGGAAAATACCATTCATATTATTAATTTCACTTAGCATTAGCATATGTAGTTTCAATGAAGTTGAATGTTGATAGAAGATTTACACCTTTGTGATCCACTCACTTGAATTAGATTTGCAATTATTTTGAATCAGTTTGATGCTGAGAAAGGAAAAAACGTAACAAAAGTAAGACTGAAATGAACTAGATGAATTTTTGGTAATTGATGGGAAAACTCTAATGTCTTGTTGGGGCATTGCACTCTTTTCGGAACAAACACTTTCATTGTAAGTATACTAAAAGATACCCAGCATGTTGTAACATTGCAGAGATCATGCTTTCTCAGAGAAGCTATTGGTTTTAACCTCCCTTTAACCATGGCTGTATTTACTTTTTCACATTTCATACAAGAAATTTCTCCACCTAAGGAAAAAGTTGATATACCTATTGAACAAAAAGAAAGGTTTTCAAATAAAATCTTTGTTACTATGTACAGTGTTCTTATGTTCTGCCTCTTTCTTAGCATCCTAACAAATTCAATGTGCATGGAGTGAGTAGGTAGGTTCAAAGCATCTTAATCCTCCTCCTGGTACAAGAAAACAAGTCCTGACAGGAAATTTAAATATTTTAGTTTTATATACATCTTTCAAAAAAGAATCACATAATAATGATCAAGAAGTAATTAGTATGAACTCACCCTTGCTTCTCTTCAAGCACAATACTCAGACACTCGATTGTGATTTCACTATTATTTTGTTGTCCGTGCTAATCTGCAAAGGCAGATCAGGTAAGTGTGGAGAAGGAACACAATGTTCACTCTTGCATGTATAGGTATTGAAGAACAAGATTTGCATAATTGCACATATAGTGGTTAAAGAGCTGTCTCTTACTAGATGAAATGACACAGTCTTGGGGTGGATGGGGAAAGGACAAGCTTTTAGGCGTACAAAAGCTTATTCAGATTAGACCGTGCTTTGGGTAGCAGTGAGTACACAAAAAACACTTATAAGTTCAAGTGAGGTTTCTTACCAGTGTGCAGTAGGGTTTTCCACGTTTTCTTCAGTCCTGCTACAAGGAGAAAGAGCTCAGGCAGTCTGCAACCCTGGGTCATGAAGCTGCTTTCAGTAACTGGAAGGAGGGACTACGAAGTTGGTAAAATAAAAGAAGCATATAAGGTGAAGGATAAGGATACTAATAACACAGATTAAAAATAAAGTCAGTTTCTCACAAATAAGGGAGAAATATATAGATTTTTTTGGCTTAGTATTTAATAAATCCATGTAGTAGAAATAACAAAACACACATAAACACCACCTCACTTAAAAAAATAATATTTAGAAACATTGGTGTTCTAGTCCTTCAGGATTAGGGGTGGTAAGCCAGTAAGAGCTCACGGTTACAACCCAAAAGACTCTCTTAGCTTTTTTTTCTTGACAGAATACAGTAGATAAAGTCATCTTGCTAGTTATAGCTTTCCTCTATAATAGTGACACTTGTAAGCTAAAACACTAAAAATAGCCCAAATGCTTCTCCAATCCTTTGTAATCTTTAAATTTAGTGGAGTACTGTGCCAGACTGGTCCGTTCCACAAAATGGTGACGCTGCTGTCATTTATGAACAAAATTTTGATCATCATTTTGCAACATTTTATTAAAAAAATGTTAATGAGGGGAAAAGAAACACGTTTTTATTTTTATGATTTTAACATGTAAAACAATAAATACATTTCTTTAATATTTAGCGGTGTTGAAGGCAAAATGTAAATCTGTAACAAACTAACATATGGTCAGTATTTGCAATGATATATTCAAATTGTGCATATATGATTTCCATATGTTTTTAGAAATAACAAATTCTGAAGTGTTCATGTTAATTTGCAGTTATGCACAAAACCAGAATTATTTTTCAGGTTGCTTTGCTGTTCTGGTAAACGGTGCTGTGTATATATGAATTTAAAAATGGTAGTGTGAACTAGTTAGGCACAGTACCTACGCTATTGACAAAGGTTCAATAAACAAACTGTCATTGCAGTTATGCATAACCATTTGCAGAGTTTATTAAAAACACATTGTCAATTTTTTCAGGTTTTTGCAAATAATTCAGTAAAAGCCTTTTTTGCCTATGTACTGGCTGATACTGGGTTTTAGTAGCAATGGCTAAAGCTAGAATATGAATTTTTTACTTACTTTAATGCTAATAGTTTACAACAGGTAGTTTGCTCTACTGATCACTGAGTCTTGGTCTCCTCTCCCCTCTCCTCCCCTTCCCTCCCCTCTCCTCCTCTCCCCTCCTCTCCTCTCCACTCTTCTCAGTGTACCCAGTTTGATACATTTTAAATACATGCATTTAAATACATATGATTTTCAGAAAGGGCCATTGACTGCTGATTAAAAAGTTGCCTCCCAGGTCCCAGCAGAGTAAGTCAGAGCAAAGTGAAAATGCCAGGAGTCTGTCATTCCTCAGAGCAAGCTTGCAGAATGTTATCACGTATTCCATGCTCTGAAGTTGGACTTCATGTTATTTCAATGCATGAAAAATCTTAGTTATAGGAGCAAAGAAATTGACAAACTGTTCCTTTTTTAAATTTTTTTTGGCATGTGACAGGGATAATTGGATCTATAGTCTTTCACCATAAAAAAATAAATGAACAAGTAATTAAATAATGTCGTGAAAACAAAACAAGGACAACATAGTTCATAACCTTCCCTCATCTCAAAGTCTAACACATAATCACTCCTTCTAAGCGTAGGGCTGGAGTATGGCAGGAGACATGAAGCCATACTCTCATTCAATGGTTACAAAAAGATGCATGATCTTTTGCAGCAAAGGGGCAATGGGCACAAACTGAAGCATAGGAAGTTCCGTCTGAACATGAGGAAGAACTTCTTCCCTCTGAGGGTGACGGAGCACTGGAACAGGCTGCCCAGGGAGGCTGTGGAGTCTCCTTCTCTGGAGATATTCAAGACCCGCGTGGACAAGGTCCTGTGCAGCCTGCTGTAGGTGACCCTGCTTCGGCAGGGGGGTTGGACTAGACGACCCACAGAGGTCCCTTCCAACCCCGACCATTCTGTGATTCTGTGAAATATACAGTGTTATATATGCACATCAAATACAGTAGTCTTTCCTATTTTGAACAGATCACAGTAATTTCTTTGATCTGCTTTCACACACAGATCTAAATATCCCATTTCTGGGGAGCCAGAGTCTCTAGGAAGCAGATTAGAGGAATCTTGTGTTATGTATTAAGTGACTGAGTTGGTGGAAAACAAATATTTATCTGAACATCATTTCATTCACATATTGGTTGTGAATTTCCCACTCTTATTTTTTTTTAACATGAGAATGGAATGCCTCAGTAGTCATTGATTTTTTTTTAATACTATTAAATAAGGGTGATATTTGTTTAATAAAAATGAGTAAAATTAGCTCCACAGAATTGTTAATGTTTGGGATCGGTAGGACACTATTCATCTATGGCTGATATAATCTCAAAATATTCAAAAAGCAGACCAGAAAAGAGGGCTTTGCCTGATTCTGTAAATATCTAAGACGTATTAAGTGAGACACTGAGGCATAATTGAGAAATATATCAATAAGTTCTTTTTTGAAGAATACATTGGTAAAATATTTCTTCGTAAAAATGCAGAAGCAGGAAAGCACTCCACAAAACAGGAGAAAAGAACCTAAAGCTTCACAAAGTTATTAACCCTTTCACCTTCCTTTATTCATCTTGAATTCAACCTCTAGTTGTTAAAATTTTTCCCTTTAGGGTTTATCTACAGAGAGGTGCTTAGGGAAATTAATTAAAATCAATGAACAAGTTTGATTTATGGAGGACTAGTCAAACACTATTAGCTCTCTATGTAGACATTCAAAATCAGAACAGAAGTAAATTAAAGGGTTTCTAATTCACCTGGAAATAAAGTGAGTTATGTTGAATAAAGAATGCTTCCTTGGGAAGGAAAGAGTCACAATAAATGTTTAGTGTAATCTAATTAATCCATTTAAAATATGGAATTTTGTTTCATTTGTATGAGCTTTCTTGACTGTCTTTATAGACTTAGAAAGTGAGGGCTAATGTGCATGTATCATTTATTAGAATATTATATGAACTTCACTGTGTTTACTTCCATCTAAAAATGGAATTATATCAGGGGCTTCCTAATTAAAAGCAACACTTCAAAAGGTTCATCACAATGATTAGGAGTAGTAATAAGCAGTGATAGAATATCTTCACACATAGAAACAGTTAAATAATATGATCTGAGGGAATTAAATACTGGTTAAATGAGCCGAAGAGAAAGACCAGCTTCAATGAAATAAAAAAAATTCTAAGAAATGGTAATTTCTTCTTTTTTTTTTTTTTCTGTTCTCCTGATTCTGTAGTCCTGCATTTTAGTAGATAAATTACACTTGCACATTTTATGTAGAGGAAAAGAAAAATCAACCCTTGAGAAAATTAAGTGTATTTCAAACCCACAAAATAATACAGAGTATTTTCAGGAAGTATCTTTCTTCTGAGAGCTTAAATTGATGTTAGACTTGTATATTATTTAAACTGACTTTTTGGTTTGCATAAGCAATTGCTGTTCATCATTTTCATCAGTATGAAATTGTTTACCTGTTGACAAAGATGAAGCCATATTATTTATTTATTTTATTCTACGGTTTATCTAGTATTAATCTATTACCAAGGCCAGGTAGGATGGGGCTGTGGGAAGGTGTCCCTGCTGATGGCAGGGGTTTGGAACTAGACGATTTATAAAACCCCTTCCAACTCAAACCATTATGTGATTCTATGATTCTGTTTCTAACAATATGATGCAAAAATCATCCTGAAATATTCAATATCTTTTTACACGTCAAAACAAACTGTGTAGCTGGTATTGTCATTCACTGAAATAGAACAACAATTTAGTCATGAAGGTTTATTGTTGCTTATTTTATGTGGTGCATGTTTATTATTATTTTAGGTTTATTCTAAAAGAAGTCAACATATTGCCCAGATACAATCCCTTGTTGGATTTTTATTCTATTTCTAAAATATCTGTAATAAACCTCAATTTCCTCTTTAGTTTGTTATTCCATTAGGATCTATCTCTGTACAAATTATCATAGACCATTCTGATAAAAATTGAGAGGTTCTGTCCCTCAAAAACATTGGTTACTGTCATAGATTAAAAATTACAACTTTTTATCTCTCCATAAGGAAGGAAAGATGTTTGAGGATTAAAACAAGAAGTAAGAAAACAATACCCTGTATATTGTTCAAATAACCCGTGGCTGATGGGAAATTACAATTTCCCTCCTCCGATGTAAACCCACTTTTATTTCAGTTGCTGCATTATTGAAATTACTTTTATTTAATGAAACTGTATTATGGCATTGTGTTTTCCCCAAGTGTTAGAAAATCCAGTAACATACTAGAATAGCCATTAACAAAATAGTCTCGATTGCAACAAAGAATACTGATTTTGTATATTCTTATAGGAGATTCTGTGGAACTTGTCAAGTCTCCTTGTTTTAGGAAACTTATTAGCTTTTGTACAAGCCAGAATGATGGAACTTTACAATAGGCAATGTAAAAAAAAAAAAAGGCAAGATGCTCTGTTAACTCTGACATACTTAGAAAAAGATTTAGAAAAGTGGGCTAGACTTTCTACATTTCTTAAACAACAATAGAAGTGGGGGCTTTGGCACGGAGTGAAAGAAATATAGTGGCCAGGGTGGCTCCTTAAAATGTCTAGCTTTCATCACAAAATAAAGGTAACTATTGAGTGAAAGTAATTGGGTACTGTAAATGGAGAATAAAG
Organism: Opisthocomus hoazin; assembly: GCF_030867145.1. Classification (NCBI taxonomy): domain Eukaryota; kingdom Metazoa; phylum Chordata; class Aves; order Opisthocomiformes; family Opisthocomidae; genus Opisthocomus; species Opisthocomus hoazin. Next base: position 33,283,997 of record NC_134416.1, on the reverse strand, counting down.
CACACAAGTAAATTCTGAAAATAGTCATGATTCTTTCTGAGACAAAAAATGTTGTTCGAGAAACTAAAAATGAGCACTAACAATATAGGTGGAATTCAAATTGTGTATATCTGGCTGGTATAACAGTCAGTTATTTTTTACTTCCTATCTTTGTTATAGTAGTTACTTGGTGAAAAAGATATTTGTTACAAGATGTGCGTGTGTGTTTTTGCAGGAGTGTAATCGATGGCCTTGCTGGACTTGTCAAATGTAAGACGAAAGACAAACTCAGACCAAGGCGTCTCTCAACTGAGGTGTCAAAGCTAACAAAGGGAGTAATTAACTGGTGCTTATCTTATCAGACATAAGTAAGGGGGGACAGCCCATCACTGTAAACCAAGTGATTTGTGGGGCACCGGGGATACTGCCAGCCAGAGATTGCTTCAGATAAAGCACAGATGGCCCCCGGATGCACACTGCTGAGTCTTGCTTCTGATGACACAATATTCCATTCCAAGAGCCAATCACACAATAATTGATTTAGTCCCACCTCGCAAAAAGATTTTCCAAACATATAAAAATTGGCACTTGAAAACTCTCTTTGGGAGGAGGAGCCAAGTGAGAACTTCACCTGACGGACAAGTTGACGGGCCTGAACGTCTCTTCGTCCCCCCAAGAAGTCCCTTCTTGGTAAGGGTCTTTTTGGTAAGAGTCGCGCCTCTGACTTTGTCAGATATATCCCGGGGAACACATTGTTAACTAAAGCACTAAACTATTACTTTTGTAGACAGAGCATTTAGCAACGGCAATCCCAAATCTGTGACACCAGTCGCTTGAATAAATTACCTATTGCTTCAGCTTTGTGAAACTGTTTCAGTGAAAGTCCTTGGAGGGGCTCTGACAGGCAAGTTGAATCTGAGAAGTGGCTACACACTTAACCCTTTAGACATAAACCGTCGACCAAGTCTGGGACTAGGAGTTGATCCAGCTGCACCTAGACTCTCCACTGAGAGAGAGTTTAGAATGCAAGGGGGTCTTCTCTGAACATCATGACTCAACGGGAGGGCTCTCCTTTTGCCGCTTATCAGACTCCCCTTACCCCCCCTTTAACGCGACAAGGAGTTATTTCAAAGTAGTCATATAAAAACTTTAAATGTACATATACTATTTTTGAATCACCAAAACTTCATAACCGTTACAATTACATCAGTTGTACTTAGACTGTTTTCTGTATTATCATCTGAAGACACAATGAATGGAAACAGGTCCTGTTGGCCTGACGCTTCATTTTATAGAAACACAGACATTACGTGTTAATAGTGGAAGTCTGAATGAATGATTGAAATTTCAGACATCATTTTTGTTTATGTTATTCGGTAATTTGGCTTTACTAGTGTATCAGACCTAACATCAGCCTCTTGTCTTGTATTATATCAGATCTTTGAAAGATCCTTCCCGATAATTTGAAATAGGTAAATGTCACACCTGTCCTCAAGGAGGGCAAGGAGGACCTGAATGAAGAGACAGAGTGTACCCTCAGCAAGTTTAATGAAGACACAAAACTGGGAAGAGTGGCTGATACACCAGAAGGCTGTACTGCCATTCAGCGAGACCTGGACAGGCTGGAGAGTTGGGCAGAGAGGAACCTGATGAAGTTCAACAAGGGCAAGTGCATGGTCCTGCACCTGGGAACAACCCCATGCACCAGGACAGGCTAGGGGCTGACCTGCTGGAGTGCAGCTCTGGGGAGAGGGACCTGGTGGATGACAAGTTAACCATGAGTCAGCAGTGTGCCCTTGTTGCCAAGAAGGCCAATGCTATCCTGGGGTGCATTAAGAAGAGTGTGGCCAGCAGGTCGAGGGAGGTTCTCCTCCCCCTCTACACTGCCCTAGTGAGGCCCCATCTGGAGTACTGTGTCCATTTCTGGGCTCCTCTGTTCAAGAAGGATGAGAAACTACTGGAGAGAGTCCAGAGGAGGGCTATGAGGATGATTAGGGGACTGGAGCATCTCTGCTGTGAGGAAAGGCTGAGGGAGCTGAGCTTGTTTAGCCTACAGAACAGAAGGCTGAGAGGGGATCTTAAAAATGCTGATAAATATCTTAAATTTGAGTGTCAAGAGGATGGGGCCAAACTCTTTTCAGTAGTGCCCAGTGACAGGACAAGAGGCAATGGGCACAAACTGAAGCGTAGGAAGTTCCGTCTGAACATGAGGAAGAACTTCTTCCCTCTGAGGGTGACAGAGCACTGGAACCGGCTGCCCAGAGGGGTTATGGAGTCGTCTTCTCCAGAAATATTCTAAATCCTCCTGGATGAGGTCCTGTGTAGCCTGTCCTAGGTACACTGCTTCAGCAGGCGGTTGGACTAGATGATCCATGGAGGTCCCTTCCAAATCCTAACATTCTGTGATTCTGTGATTCTGTGATCTGGGCTTTTCAGCCTCACTTGCCTCAGTCTCTGGGAACATTATGGAAACCATTTCAACATGAAGGACAAGGAGATGTCTGGGAACAGCGAGTGTGAATTTCTCAATGGCAGATTATGCCTGCCCGGCATGATTGTTTCTTTCATGAGATGACTGGGCCAGTGGATGAGGAAAGAGCACTGATTGCTGCTTTCCGTGTCCTTCATAAGGTTGTTGACACAGCCTCCTCCTTTATACCCAAATTGGGGAGATATGATCTAGATAAGTAGATTTATTCTTTTAATTACCACTCGCTTTTAGAGATGTAGGAAATTAATGTTTTCTCGGGTTTTCTATTTGGGTTGGGGGTGGTTTTGTTGCAGTTCTTGCTTGTTCATTTTTTTAATAAAGAGCTCAATATATTCCTGCATTAGAAAATAGTTTTTGGAAAAAATGGACCAGAAAATCTTTTCTGAAACGCTTTGCCATGATGTGGTTGAAAACTACTGTGCTTACAGAAGCTGATCAAGTCAAATCACATGAATAGAAAAATGGTGAAATTAATCTGTGAGTTGTAGATTGACAACATATTGTCCTCAGATACTTGAATTGTGTTAAAATGGAAAGCTAGTATTTTCGAACAATTCCTAGACATTCTGACGCTGATATCTGTCAATTCAGCCTGGGCTGGAAGGAAAGTGGCCATTTATACTCTAAGTCTTCACTGGGCTAAATGTCCTGGACAAGTCTCCATTCTGTTCAGCATCTGGTTTTCTGAAACAATTCAGCTGGACATAAAGGAAGTCGTCTGTGTGTAGTACGATGTCCTGTATGCAGAGATATCATCACTCTTGGCTCCTATCTCATAAAAGGATTACGGATTCTTACCCTCAAGTGATTGAGATGAAGGGTAGAAATGGGGAGGAGTAGAAAAACTAAAGCAGCTGGGAACTAATTGGTGTCCTGTACAAGATGGTTTATTCCAGCTTCCTGAAGGTTGTTTTGAATGCTGGAGGAAACAAACTATTCACATCTGTGCCAACACTTCTTCCTCAGAAACGAGCTGATTTGGATATACTAGAGCAGAAAACAGCAGGCAGAGCACCAGGTAGCACTGGAGTTAGGTGGTGAAACATGAGGGAGGAGTTTATCATTTGAACGTATTTTGGGAGGTCCATAGGATGGCTATGAGGCTGTGGTTATTTTATGATAAAAGATCATACTGAAGATCAAGATTCTTGATCCTAGACACTTGAGTCACCCTTCTGATATGCTAGGACATCTTTCTGTTTTCTGAGAATGATAAAGAAGTTTCTGTGAGAAGGGTGGTAGTGGTGGGGGATAAATATTGATTTTATACACTGCTTTTTAACATCAGTTCTCACTGAGCTCTACGATTCACAGAAATAAATTTATCCCTAGAGAAGATTTTCCAACAGTCATTGCACCCTAGTTCCCCAGAGTTTCTTAATAAATTAGAATTTAGGGTGCCTGTGTTTTGTAGAGATACTGCTGTTTCTTCGGGGCTTTTTTTTGTTTGTTTGTGGATTTCTTCTTTTTTTTTCAAGTTGAGCTGAATATTTGCAGACAGTATTAAGAAATATTCTCCAGAAATATTCTCAAAAATAATAACCATTTTGTTCACTCTTTTGTCTAGTCCTAAAAAAGCTTGACATGAAAGGTCTGTTATTTCGTTCTCTCCATTTCTCACTTCATGATTTTTCCCTCAGTTATATCTATTAGATATTTGTCTATTTCTTTTCTGTTTTCCTAATAACAAATCTCCCTTCCGCATATGTGTATATATATACACATTAATTTATTTTTTATTTTCTGTGTCATTAAATATGGCACTATTTGACCACCCCATAACTTCAAATAAATATATCTTAACAACAATGTTAATCACTTTGACAAGTAAGAAAAAAAACAAGAAGAAATTGTTCTTTAAATGTGGTTTTGCTATAAGCACAGTGTGGAACATAGGACAATATTACTGGATGTTACTGATATGTTCAGGATTCATGTTGCTTTTTGTATTGCCTACAGTATGAAGAAATATTTCTTTTTTGAAAAGATATATACTTTGCATACAACTAATGATTTACTGAGGCAAAAAACAAGACCAAGCAGTTCTGTCTCTCAAATAGCCCCTCACTTTTAAAAATGCTTTTTTTCTGACTACTGTAGGCATTTAGGAAGGTTCAGGCTTTTGCAAGCAGTGAATTGATATGAGTGGGGCTAGTCACGCGTTTAAAGGGAGTTACTTTCTACCTGTTTTTGGAATAAATTCTGAGTTGTGTCTGGCTGCTTCAAAACTAGCCATTTATAGAGATACTTCTTATTATTTTCCACTATTCTTCATGCAGGTGCTTACCTTCTTAGTTCGCTGCTTCAAATAATCATGGACTAAATTAACCACAATTATAAAACACATCAGAATTTATGAAAATATGCTGCCTCCTTTCAGTGCTCAAATAGTATATTTAATTATAGGGAAATATTTTACCATTTGCATATTCAGAATACTAATATTCATAAGTCTCCCAAATGCCATCAGATACCGTTACATAACACTCCATTTAATAAAAAACACCTAATTAAAGAAAATATGCCATTAAACATACTATGACATCATGAATGAGAGGAGTATCTGGGTTATCAAGTAAAAAATTGCTGAATACGAGAAAGGAGGAGATAAAGTTGGAAGGGCTTGATTCTGATTTCACCAAAAGCAACAGAGACTTTTTGTAAGCAAAATCAAATCTCACTGCTGCAAACTCTTCTGCGCTTGCAGTGTGACAGACTAGTAAAGGGGAAAAAAATCCAAACCTAGCCCAGAAATACCTCAAGTTTTCTATCAAATAGACTTTCACAATGACAAATGGCTGTAGGCTATCATGAAACAAAACAATTTATTACTCCTAGATATTGGTAAGGTTTTACATATTTCTCATTTTTCTAAGCAACATTGCTTCTGCTTTCTTTCTGTTTTTAAAACATAGGTTTTAACTTTATTGAAAAGTTTGGTTTCTGAAAGCATAGTTGACACTCAGTTAAATAATAGTTTAATCAGAATGACCTGACTATGTGTGATTTACGTAAGTTTTACTATCTTCTCTCATGTAATTTTATTTTTTCTCATATGTATGAAATCCCTAGAGCTAAAGGATTTTACAAAAAAATAGACTTAGCAAATCTGAAGGGTCCCATTGCCTATGGTGTCTGTAGAGTTAAACCGTTTCTAAAATATTTGTAGAGAATTCTGGTAGGAAGCACACCCTAGGTGCCATGAGCAAGACGACAGCCCGCAGGCCAAGCGAAGTGATTATTGCCTTCTATTTCACATTCGTGATGCTGAGGCTGAAGTACTCTGTGCAATTCTGGGCTGCTCAATGGAGGAGAGGCAAGGGTAGCCTGGAGAGAACAAGCAGCAGAGGCTAGAGACCTAGCTTTGCTTAGCCAGTGGACTAGAAGATGGAAGGATAATATCATCGCTGTCTCAACTCCCCGTTTTTTGGTTGCAGGAAAGATGGAGCCAGGCTGTTCTTGGAGATGCAGAGTGAAGAGGTAATGGTCACCAGCTACAAGAGAAATTCCTATGAGACTGAAGGAGAAACATTTTCCTCGGAAGAGTTTTTACGCATGGGGTCAGAAGCCCTGGGAGGTAGTGGGAATCCCCATCCCTAGAGATACACAAAACTGGATTGGAAAGGTCCCAGGCAACATGCTGAAACATTGTCTGACTTTGAGCAGGAGGATGGATTAGATGACCCTCAGAGCTGCCTTCCAGCCTAAAACATTCAATAGATCTACAAATTCAAAAAGGACATGTAGGTTTTGCTGAAGATGGTGTATATAGTAGTTTCTGAAAACACCACGACCACTAAAAACATATTCTGCACAATCACTCCATGATTTTGTTTGTAGAACTCAGGGCATTTTATTCACAGACTTCATTCTTTTAGCTAGAAACTACAGATTTAAATGCAGAATCCTGCCTTCTGAGTGTTAGGGTGGAGAAACTCTGTTCTGCTTATACCACCAAAAATGATGCACATTATAGTGAACCAGATTTATGTGCTTTCAATTAAATTTTAATAATTCAGTGAAAAACTATGTTATTTCAGCAATACAAATTCTGGATCATTATTAGAAATTTTCTCCATTATAGAAGAGATAATTAATAATTTCTTTATCTTTCTTAAAGAAATTCTGATTCCTCTGTTCTGATTACGGCTTTTCAAAAGCAAACTTAAAATTGTAGAGATGGTTGTGCAAATGTCTCTAAAGCCTCTTTTCCGTGACATAAAGTTTCAATTAGATGGAAAACCATTGCAAAAATCCCCACAGAATCCTGCTTTAAAAGAAAGACGGAGGGAAAAAGCTGTGAAAAAAATCCATTGGAAAATCACACTTTTGTACCTTTAATAAAAATACAGTCTGTAATTTTGCAGAAATATATGTACATTCGTGAAGTTTCCAAATTATATTTATACAAGTAGGTTGATTTTGACTAATCAGAACACCCTGATAGTTTTGAAATAACTTAATTTTCTGTATTTTTCCCTGCACCTCACTGATAGCATCTATGTAGTGGGTTTCCATTTGCTTGAATTTTGGTCAGGTGCACTGGTATTTCAATCTATCTCTGACAGATTAAAACGAAATAAGTATGGGTACCTTAATGAGTACCATAGAAAACTATGGAACAAATGATCTTTTGTCTTTATCTGACTACAGTACAGAGGCTTTTGGTTCACTCTTTTTGTCTGTTTGTTTTTAGTACACAAATGTTTAGGGTTTTTTTCCAAAATGCGTGTGTTAAATACAGGGGAAGTGCCTTATCTTGTAGATTGTTAGCTTCTTTCCCAATTTCAAGTAAGGACTAAGACTACATGTAGTATTTTTGACACACACACTTTGCTCGCTTGATATTTCATGTATTTATGAAGTATCATGCTTACCTATAATGAGTCATAGTGGAAAGCTGGCACAGTGGATGTTGTTTGAATTCCAAATGGTCTTGATTAACAAGCCTGGTTCATAATTTCACTTCTAATGATTAATAATACCTTACCTTTTTACATGTAGTTGTCATTAAAGGGGAATCTCAAAGCACTTTACATCAGACATAAACAACTGTTGCACTGCTTTGCCAGGATCTTGATGTTTAGTATATACGCACAGTGTAAAAAAAATGATGAAAACTAAAAAGAGAAAGAAGAATGGATATGCAATATTACTGTCTTAGAAGCTGACATGGCATTTTGGCTTATTTCAAACAATGATAAGGTGTACAGTAGAAGTTAATGGCAACTGCTGGGGGGGAGGGAGGGAGGGAGTGACTGGGTAGGGGCTTATGTGCCCACCAGGGTGAACTCACCATATTTTACAATTATAATAATATAATAGAATGTAAATTTGAGAACGAGGAGAGGAATACAGTTATTGCACTCTTGGGAAATGGAAAGTTCCGCTGGCAAAAGACCATGAGGTCACATGAAGTCATTTGAAAACCAAGTATCATTGATGTATGCTGAAAAACAAATGCTGTGGAAAGGGCTATTTTGCAAAGATTCTATAATTTGGATACGAATCTTTCTACTGCTTGAAAACAGATTTTTGTACTCTATCTTCAAAACCAGTCTGCTTTAACTGAATCAGACAGTTTTGAATTATTTAGATGCTGATTTGAACCACTTCTGCACTTTATAACTTTTTTGCACATGTTTAGCATTAGAAAATTATTCTCTTTTGGATGTCAGCATTTAGGTCTTGATCTTAGATGACATACCTATGTGCTTATTACCACTACTGAAAGTAGTCTAAGAAGTAATCTTGTTTAAGTATTCAGCATCGTACAAATAAATTGTTGTGTACAAGTCTTATGACCTGATTCTAAGAATGTGGAAATAGAGAAGAGTTCCCAAAGGAGAACAACGTAAAGAAGTGTTATGGTTTGGCTGCAGCCAGCAACAAAAGCGCCACGTGGCCGCCCCTTCCTCCGCCAAGGTGCAGAGGAGAATGGAAAGAAACAGGCAGAAACTGGTGGGTCGGGATAAGGGCAGTTTAACAGAACAAGAAACAAAGGGAACAGGAACAACAAAGATACAGATAAGGAGAAAATACAACACAAACCACACAACCCACAGAGCTGCTCTCCTGGACCGCTGCCGCTGCGCTCTCCTGAGCTGCGAGTGAGTTCCCGCTGCCCAGGTCCCCCCCCACCGGAACCCAGCATGATGGCACATGGTATGGAATACCCTGCTCTTTTTGGCCAGGTGGGGTCAGCCAGCCTGGCTGTGCCCCTTCCTGGATTCCGGTGAAAATTAGCCCTGTCCTGGCCAAACTCAGGACATGATTAAGGCTTGGGGTGGACCTGCTGGAGAGCAGCTCTGCGGAGAGGGACCTGGGTGTCCTGGTGGACGACAGGTTAACCATGAGCCAGCAGTGTGCCCTGGCTGCCAAGAAAGCCAATGGGATCCTGGGGTGCATCAAGAAGAGTGTGGCCAGCAGGACGAGGGAGGTTCTCCTTCCCCTCTACACTGCCCTAGTGAGGCCTCATCTGGAGTACTGTGTCCAGTTCTGGGCTCCCCAGTTCAAGAAAGATGAAGAGCTACTGGAGAGAGTCCAGCGGAGGGCTACGAGGATGATGAGGGGACTGGAACATCTCCCCTACGAGGAGAGGCTGAGGGAACTGGGTTTGTTCAGCCTGAAGAAGAGAAGGCTGCGAGGGGACCTTATAAATGCCTACAAATATCTGAAGGGTGGGTGTCAGAAGGATGGGGCCAAGCTCTTTTCAGTGGTGCCCAGTGACAGGACAAGGGACAACGGGCACAAACTGAGGCACAGGAAGTTCCGTCTGAACATGAGGAAGAACTTCTTCCCTCTGAGGGTGACGGAGCACTGGAACATGTTGCCCAGGGAGGTTGTGGAGTCTCCTTCTCTGGAGATATTCAAGACCTGCCTGGACAAGGTCCTGTGCAGCCTGCTGTAGGTGACCCTGCTTCAGCAGGAGGGTTGGACTAGATGACCCACAGAGGTCCCTTCCAACCCCTACTATTCTGTGATTCTGTGATTCTGTGATTCTGTGAAATCCATGCCTTATTCCATGCCATCTACGTCATGCCCAGGTCCCCGATTGTCCAGTTGATCACCACCACTTCTCCTGTCTCCAGATATCATTCCCTTAGTCTATGGATCAAAGTGTCTGTTGAGTTCATTTAATTCATGACTTTGGGCTCCATCTGTCGTAACAGTCTTCCATGGCAGGAGAGGTGATGTGTGGTGATGGGCAGTCACTTGCTGCATCCAGAGCTCACGGCTGATGTATCTGTTGCGGCCTGTGCCCACAGTCTGCAGGAGATGTTGATCTTGATGAAGTTGCTGTGTGCCAGTTGCTGAAAACCAGGTCCAGTCCCATCATCGCTGTGCTCTGCTAGGTTTTCATCAAAAAGTCCATCTTTCTTTAATCTGGACGATTCTTACTATGATACTACTGGTATAACACATAACAATTATAACAGTGATAACAGACAGTGACAGGGTTATTTAACAATTATCTTTATACAATTTATCTATGGACTATTCTCACCCGAAATCAGATCCCCATGAGGTACACATCGGACTTCCCCATCCTTCCGCATTATCCACCAGGTACACCCAGGTCCCTGAGCAAAAGGAATCCTGTGGATGGGCTTGCCTTTGCCCGAGGCAGGACTAACCCAGACTGTCTTCTCTAACATGTTCCGCATGTGCACTACAGGGACTTTATCTCCTTCTACGGGGCGCTGAGGTTTTGACTGGGCAGGACCAGCCCGGCTGGTGGATCCTCTGGTGTTAACCAACCAGGTGGCCTTTGCTAAATGAGTATCCCAATTTTTGAAAGTCCCACCCCCCATTGCTCTCAAAGTGGTTTTTAGCAGCCCATTGTACCGTTCAATCTTTCCAGAGGCTGGTGCATGGTAGGGGATGTGATACACCCACTCGATACAGTGTTCTTTGGCCCAGGTGTCTATGAGGCTGTTACGAAAGTGAGTCCCGTTGTCTGACTCGATTCTTTCGGGAGTGCCATGTCACCACAGGACTTGTTTTCCAGGCCCAGGATGGTATTCCGCGTGGTGGTATGGGGCAGAGGGTAGGTTTCCAGCCATCCAAAGGTGGCCTCCACCATTGTGAGCACATAGCGCTTGCCTTGGCGGGTTTGTGGCAGTGTGATGTGGTTAATCTGCCAAGCCTCCCCATATTTATATTTTAGTCATCGTCCTCCATACCACTGGGGCTTTACCCGCTTGGCTTGTTTGATTGCAGCGCATGTCTCACATTCATAGATAACCTGTGCGATGGTGTCCATGGTCAAGTCCACCCCTCGGTCACGAGCCCATCTGTATGTCGCATCTCTTCCTTGGTGGCGCGAGGTGTCATGGGCCCACCGAGCTATTAGGAGTTCACCCTTATGTTGCCAGTCCAGATCCACCTAAGCCACTTCAATCTTGGCAGCCTGATCCACCTGGTGGTTGTTTTGATGTTCTTCAGTGGCCCGACTCTTAGGGACATGGACGTCCACGTGACAGACTTTTACAACCATCTGCTCTAGCCGGGCAGCAATATCTTGCCACAATGGGGCAGCCCAGATAGGTTTGCCTCTGTGCTGCCAGTTGTTCTTCTTCCATTGCTGCAGCCACCCCCACAAGGCACTGGCCACCATCCAGGAGTCGGTGCAAAGATAGAGCACTGGCCACTTCTCTCGACTGGCAATGTCTAAAGCCAGCTGGATGGCTTTCACCTCTGCAACTGGCTTGACTCACCTTCTCCCTCGGCAGTTTCCGTGACTTGTCATGTAGGGCTCCATACAGCAGCCTTCCACCTTCGCTTCTTCCCCACAACGCGAAAGGACCCATCCGTGAACAGGGCATACTGTTTCTTGTCTTCTGGCAGCTGGTTATACAGTGGGGCCTCTTCAGCATGTGTCACCTCCTCCTCTGGCGATGCTCCAAAATCTTTGCCTTCTGGCCAGTCCATGATTACCTCCAGAATTCCTGGGTGACTGGGGTTTCCCATTCAGGCGCGCTGGGTGATCAGCGCGACCCACTTACTCCACGTAGCATCAGTGGCATGATGCGTAGAGGGGACCCTCTCTTTGAACATCCAGCCCAGGACCGGCAATCGCGGTGTTAGGAGGAGCTGTGCTTCAGTGCCCACCACTTCTGAAGCAGCTCGAACGCCTTCATATGCTGCCAGAATCTCTTTTTCAGTGGGAGTATAGCGGGCCTTGGATCCTTTGTGTCCCCGGCTCTAGAACCCCAGGGGTCGACCTCGAGTCTCCCCTGGTGCTTTCTGCCAGAGACTCCAGGTTGGGCCATTCTCCCCGGCTGCGGTGTAGAGCACGTTTTTAACATCTTGCCCTGACCGGACTGGACCAAGGGCTACGGCATGAACTATCTCCCGTTTAATTTGTTCAAATGCCTGTCGTTGCTCAGGGCCCCATTCAAAATCATTCTTCTTCCAGGTCACGTGGTACAGAGGATTTACAATCTGGCTGTAATTTGGGATGTACATCCTCCAAAAACCCACAACACCTAAGAAGGTCTGTGCTTCCTTTTTGCTGTTTGGTGGGGACATAGCTGCTATTTTGTTGATGACATCCATTGGGATTTGACAGCGCCCATCCTGCCATTTTATTCCTAAAAACTGGATCTCTTGCGCAGGTCCCTTGACTTGACTTTGCTTAATGGCGAAACCGGCTTTCAGAAGGATCTGAACTATACTCTCCCCTTTCTCAAAAACTTCCTCCGCTGTGTCACCCCATACAATGATGTCATCAATGTACTGCAGGTGTTCTGAAGCTTCACCCTTTTCCAGTGCAGTCTGGATTAGTCCATGGCAAATGGTGGGAATGTGTTTCCACCCTGGGGCAGTCGATTCCAGGTGTACTGGATGCCCCTCCAGGTGAAAGCAAACTGTGGCCTGCACTCTGCTGCCAAAGGGATGGAGGAGAATGCATTAGCAATGTCAATTGTACCATACCACTTGGCTGCCTTTGACTCCAGCTGATATTGAAGTTCTAGCATGTCTGGCACGGCAGCACTCAGCGGTGGTGTGACTTCATTCAGACCACGGTAGTCTATTGTCAGTTGCCACTCTCCACTAGATTTTCTCACTGGCCATATGGGAATATTAAAGGGTGAGGGAGTTTTGCTGATCGCTCCTTGACTCTCCAGCTGGCATATCAGCTGATGAATGGGGAGAAGGGAGTCTTGGTTGGTACGATACTGTCGCCAGTGCACCGTTGTGGTTGCGACTGGCACCTGTTGTTGTTCAACCCTCAGCAACCCCACAATGGAAGGATCCTCCGAGAGACCAGGCAAAATGGACAGCTGTTTAATTTCTTCCGTCTCCAAAGCAGCTATACCAAAAGCCCACCGATAACCCCTTGGGTCCTTGAAATACTCTCTCCTAAGATAGTCTATCCCAAGGATGCATGGAGCCTCGGGGTTAGTTACAATGGGGTGCTTCTGCCACTCCTGCCCAGTGAGGCTCCCTTCAGCCTCCAATACACTCAACTCTTGGGACCCCCCTGTCACTCCTGAAATGCAAATGGACTCTGACCCTTTGAAATCTGATGGCATTAAAGTACACTGTGCACCAGTGTCCACTAGAGCTTTATACTCTTGTGGTTCTGACGTGCCAGGCCACCGAATCCACACCGTCAAATAAACACAGTTGTCCCTTTCCTCCAGCTGGCTGGAGGCAGGGCCCCTCTAATCCTGGTCAGAGAATTTGCTGCTCACCTGTTGTAAAAATGACTTGGAGGTCCCTTCCAGAGGATCGGAATCAAGATCAAACTGTCTACCTGGTCTGGAGAGCTGGCTACTGGAAACTGGAGCGACATTTTTGCTAACAGAATCCCCTTTTGTGATTGTTTTACCTCGCAACTCACGCACTCGTGCCTCTAGACTTGAGGTGGGTTTTCCATCCCACTTCCTCATGTCCTCTCCGTGGTCACGCAGGTAAAACCATAGGGTACCCCATGGTGTGTAGCCTCTGTATTCTCTCTCCTGAGCAGAGGAACCCTTGCCCCTAATAGCTGAGATGCTGGCCCGTACAGGTGGGGAGTAGGACCTATTCTGTTCGAGTCGTTGGACCTTCTGGGACAATTTCTCCATGGCTGAAATGAGAGAGGAAGAGAGACTTTCCTCATATTGGCGGAGTCTGACAGCCACCTCATCCACTGTTGGTGCCTCCTCACCTTTCCAGTTTACTACTGCCAGTGAGTTGGCATATGAGGATGGTGCGTTCCGCACAAACTTACTCCACATAGATGGTGTGCACTGGACTTCATCTGGGTCTGTGGGTACCCGCTCATCCTCTGGTTCATAGTAAACCAGCTCCCGCACAGCTAATTCCCTCAAATACTGAATACCCCTCTCCATATTGGTCCACTTGCCAGGATAGCATGCAAAATCATCACTGAAGGGGTACCTCTCCCTCATGCCTGACAGAAGTCTCCTCCAGAGGCTGAGGATTTGTTGCTTTTTCCCAATGGCCTTGTCAATGCCCCCATCCGTGGCCAGGGACCCCAGCTGCTTGGCTTCCTTGCCCTCTGATTCCAAGCTGCTGGCCCCATTATACCCAGCACCGCAGCAGCCAGGTGACAATGTGTTTGCCTGGGTGGCGGCTGAAATCTTTCTGCATGTCTCGCAACTCACTCAGGTACAGGGACCGGGTGATAATCTCTGTCTCTATCTCCCGTGATGACCCTGGCTTATTGTTATCCTTCCTGGAGTGATCTGATTTCTTTGTATATTTCTTTAGTTTTACAGGGATGGCTGCTACCGGCACAGGTTGGTCGTTGGGCTCAGCAGCGATGCCTGCAGCTGGAGCTGGGGCTGGAGCAGCTGCTGCACCTGTAGGGGAAACCGGGGCCACCCCTGCGATCGTGGCAGTAGGTGCCGTAATGTCGGTCGGGGGGGGGCTGTGACTGCCTGCTGGGCAGGAGGGGCTGCAGGGCCGGCTGGGGGGGGCAGCGCCAGTCGCAGTGCCTGCCGCTTCGCTTCCCTCCCTTTCCCCTTCAGAGCACTGAACAGTGTTGAACAGGGAAGTTCAGTAGGCGTGGGCCAGACCCCAGCACATTGTGGTGATTTGTGTCTCTCTGGAGTTCCCCGGGTGGCAGCACACTTTTTGCAGATATTTTACTAGTTTGTCCAGATTCTGCACTTGCTCAGGGGTGAGTTTAAAAGACATCGGGGGTGTCCACTGCCCTAGGTACTTGCCCATGCTGTCCCACACACCCAGCCACTCACAGCTATCCGGTCCTGGGTCAGGTCTCTGCATTATGTTCTTAACTACTTGTTTAACCCTAAACAAAACCTGCAACCCGTTCAGGAGGCAGAACAATAGAAACACACTGGTCTGAGCATCCCACAGGTACTCGAAATGCTCAAAAACCGTTAGGACCGGCCTGAAGGAGAGACGGGGGGTGAAACATTGGGGGAAGGTATCCCCTCTGGTTTTCCCCACAGATTGGGTTCAATTATTAACAAATTCTAAGACATAGGATCTGAGGTATGGAAATGACCGCAGTGCCGCATGCAAATACAAGCCTGATTTCATGCACAGTGATGTTATCATGTCATAAGTCGATATCATAGAGTACAGCAGAATCGTCATCCTGATCTTTTTCCCTGAGGTAATAAACAGCACGGCAACGAACACATAAAACAAGTACTGGTTTAAATACCACAGCCATTTGATCAAAGTCAGCAACATTTTTACCAGGGACTATTTAACTAACACCATAAATGCGTACAATAAATTGTAACAAAATCTAAGAAAGCTGTTTTAACACACGCTGCTCAGCCCTGCTGTTATCCCCACCCCACGCTTGGGCGCCACATTTAATGTTTAGGTTTGGCTGTGGCCGGCAACAAAAGCACCACGCGGCTGCCCCTCCCCCAGCCGGAGTGCAGAGGAGAATGGAAAGAAACAGGCAGAAACTGGTGGGTCGGGATAAGGGCAGTTTAACAGAACAGCAAACAAACGGAACAGTAACAACAACGATACGGATAAGGAGAAAACAGAACACTAACCGCATGACCCACAGAGCCGCTCTCCTGGACCGCTGCCGCTGCCGCTGCGCGCTCCTGAGCTGTAAGTGAGTTCCCGCCGCCCAGCTCCCCCCCCACTGAAACCCAGCATGATGGCACATGGTATGGAATACCCTGCTCTGTTTGGCCAGGTGAGGTCAGCCAGCCCGGCTGTGCCCCTTCCTGGATTCCGGTGAAAATTAACCCCTTCCTGGCCAAACCCACTACACGAAGAGTTTGGGAAATAACCCTTATCTTCAGAGGCTTGTAATACTGAGTCCAGGGAACACTGGATCATGAATTCTTAGTCCTCTACTGTAATAGAAAATCAAAATTACAGATAAGAAATCAAAAATACAGAAAGAAATGATTTTAAGAACAGATCAACCTCATTTTAAAACTAGTTCTCTTTTGTCCCATCTATTCTTCAGAGGGTTGTTCTGGGAATTTACAATTCTTCTAGTGGCTAGAAAGCATGTTCTGGTTTCCATCTTCAAGGTATGGAAGGCTGATCAGATCCTGTTTTTTTCTTGCTCTAATTCTCCCATTAGGTTAAAGACTTCATCTTTGTCCCTCAAGTATGCACTTACTCTGCACCTTCCTCCCCCTAGAAGGTAGGCCGGGGATGTGCAAGAAGTTGGGAGGGGACACAAGCATCTGACACTAACTGACCAAAGGAATATTTCGTACCATATAATGTCATACTCAGTAATAAAACTTAAGGAAAGGAGGAGGAAGGGGGGTTGTTTTCTGTTGTGGCATTTGTCTTCTCAAGTAACTGTTATGTGTGCTGAGGCTTTTCTTTCCAGGAAGCAGCTAAACATCTGCCAGCTCATAGGAAATCGTGAATAAATTCCTTCTTTTCCTTTGCTTGCATGCACAGCTTTGTTTCATCTGTTAAACTGTCTTTACCTTGATTCATGTTTTTCTTGCTCTTGCTGTTTCAGTTCTTTCCTCTGTTTTGTATTGCCTGTTAAGCTGCCTTTACTTTGACTCACAAGTTTTCTCTCTTCTACTCTTTCACTTCTTTCCCCCACCCTTCTGGAGGGGTGAATGAATGACTGGGTAGGGGCTTAGGTGCTGACCAGGGTCAACTCACCATGGTATTTTTTCACAATCTACATATCGAGATTTAAGCAGTTTATAAGACTGCAATACTAGTATTACTAGCACAGCTATAAAATGTATTTATACTAAAATCTCTCCTCACTTCTCCAGAGCAAAAGAAAAATCTCCCTACTTTGAATAAGCTAGAATAATTTAAACTTCCTTAAAATCTTAAGCAAGCTTAATTAAACTCTTACAATAAGAGAATGAAGATGTACTTCATATATCACTGAGTGGCTAATGTCAAAGGGAAATGGAAAACAAAGAACAGTTTAGATGGAAAGTCAATTGGACCTGAAGAAGAGATCAGGAACAATGTTAGGAGGCTTTCTGGAGAGGTTCATAGAACTTCATCAGAATCTGATATGGAAAGACTTTGGATTTTTTGAGTCATTTTCTCCTTTTTAAAGTTCTTGTCTAGAATTATGTAGAAGGATGAAAAAAATAAATGCAATCTCTATTGTTTTATTCTTTCACTATTTATAGTAGTCGAATTAAAAATTAAAAATTCTTAGTCACATCTTTGAAGGTCATTTAAAGACCTTTCTTTGAAGGGCACTTCAAATTGTGTCTGAGCTTCTGTGGCCTTTTCAGTAATTCTCTAGGAGTGAGAGGTATTGTCCCAATGCTCCACTCCAAAATGGAATGTTAAATAGTCTTGGCTTGGGGAAGCAAAATGCAACCGTCTTCAGGAAAAGGATGTTTTGTTTCAGATAAGCAAAATTTTTAGACATTCATATTGATCTTAGACAAAAAGTATATCCTTTATTCTGTTGTGAAATATATAAATGAAATGACCTGCTTTATGTCAATAATGAAACAAATATGTCCTATACCTTCTTACTATATTATTTAAATTGTGCACCTTTAGCTATAAAAAAAAAGTATCTTTATGAATAATATTCCACGTGCAAGTTATTCACAAGCTTTGCAATATTTGTGATACTGACAATGGGTTGTTTTATTAAATGCTCTTTTGTGGTGGGTTGACCCTGGCTGAATACCAGATGCCCCCCAATGCCATTCTATCACTCCCACTCGTCAACTGGGCAGAAAAGAAAAAATACAACAAAAGTCTCATGGGTAAAGATATAGACAGGGAGAGATCATTCACCAGTTACCATCACAGGCAAAACAGACTGAACTTGGGGAAATTAGCTTAATTTATTACCAATCAAATCAGAGTAGCATAAGGAGAAATAAAACCAAATCTTAAAACACCTTCTCCCCACCCCTCCCTTCTTCCTGGACTCAGCTTCACTCCTGATTTGCTCTACCCCTTCCCCCAGAGTGGCACAGGGAAACGGGGAATGGGGCTTGTGGTCAGTTCATCACACTTTGTGTCTGCTGCTCCTCCCTCCTCAGGGGGAGGACTCCTCACACTCTTACTCTGCTCCAGCGTGGAGTCCCACCAACAGGAGACAGTTCTCCATGAACACGCCAGTGTGGGTTGCTTCCACAGGGTGCGGTCCTTCAGGAACAGACGGCTTCAGCATGAGTCCCCAATGGGGTCACAAGTCCTACCAGCAAACCTGATCCAGCATGGGCTCCTCTCTCCACATGTCCACAGGTGCTGCTAGGAGCCTGCTCCAGTGTGGGCTCTCCATGGGATTACAGCCTCTTTTGGGCATCCACCTGCTCCGGTGTGGGGTCCTCCACGGGCTGCAGGTGGACATCTGCTCCACCATGGACCTCCATGGACTGCAGGGGCACAACCTGCCTCATCATGGTATTTATCATGGGCTGCAGGGGAAGCTCTGCTTTGGCGCCTGGAGCATCTCCTCCCCCTCCTTCTTTACTGACCTTGGTGTCTGCAGAGTTGTTTCTCTCACATATTCTCACTTCTCTTCCCTGCTGAAATTGCCACTGCACAGGTTTTTTTTTCCTTCTTAGATATCTTATCACAGAGGTGCTACCCCCATCACTGATGGGCTTGGCCTTGGCCAGTGGCAGGTCTGTCTTGGATCCAGTTTGCATTGATTCTATCAGACATAGGGGAAGTTTCTAGCAGCTTCTCACAGAAGCCACTTCTGTAGCTCCCCCCACTACCAAAACCTTGACACAGAAATCCAGTACACCTTTGCAAAACCTAGTAAAGTTATATCCACAAGTGACTATGAGGATGAAAACATGAAAATCTTAAGGGAAATAAAGCATAGTCTTGAAGCAATCGCAATAATAGGAACATACAGAAATTATTGTGGTGTACAATGGTAGGCATACTATTTTCTTCATGCCTTTAGGTCCAGACCTTCTTATCTAATTCTACTAAAAAGAATTTGTTATTGTTATGAGTTTCTGAAACATACGTAATCTGCAGCATGTTATCATGCTAACATGGCAAATCAGCCATTAAAATATGCAAACAGTAGAACTTGTAGGCAAGGGACAAAGAAAGGAGAAAAAAGAGAAGAAAGCATGTTTAGAAAAGCAAAGCAACTAGACACCATTAAATGTACAGAAAAATGCAAAGAATGACTGAAAGAAATCAGTGAAAAAAGGAGTTGTGGCTGATAAGCCAGAGTGTTGCACTGTCATCCAGAAGGACCTCGACAGGCTGGAGAAATTATCCTCATGAAGTTCAACAAGGAGAAGGGCAACATCATGCACCTGGGGAGGAATAACCCCATGCATCACTACATGGCTGGAAAGCAGTTCTGCAGAAAAGGATATGGGGTCCTGGTGAACATGACTCAGCAGTGTGTCCTTGCAGCAAAGAAGGCGAGTCATGTCCTGGGCTGCATTGGGGTCCAGCTCCGAGGTCCTCAGTACAAGAGAGACATGGACACACTGGAGAGAGTCCAGCAAAGGGCCACAAGGATGAAGAAGGGACTGGAACAGCTCTTCTATGAGGAAAGACTGAGAGAGCTGGGACTGTTTATCCTCAAGAAGTGAAGTCTCAGGGGGGATCTTATTAGTGTATTTATAAATACCCAAAGGAAAGGACTGTTCAAAGAGGACGGAGCCAGGCTATTTTCAGTGGTGCCCAGTGACAGGACAAGAGGCAATGGGTAGAAATTAAAACTTGGGAGGTTCCCACTGAACATCAGGAAACTGTTTTTCACTGTGAGGGTTACCAAGCACTGGCACACTTTTCCCAGGGATATTATGGAGTCTCCATTCCTGGAGATTCTCAAGAGCTGTCTCGACATGGTCCTAGGCAACCGTCTCTAGGTGGCCCTGTTTGAGTAGGGAGGTTGGACAAGATGACCTCCAGAGTTAGCTTCCAGTCTTGACCATTCTGTGATTGTGTGAAAAGTCACTTAGTACGTTAAAAGGTAAGTAAAGGAAAGGAATAGCAAAACCCAGAAGGTTTAGTAATAGAACAACATAGAAGTAACGATGCAAAGGCTAAGGACAAAGTGGCAGCAGTATTTGCAGAACTAGTGCTGCCTCTGTGCCAGCATGCCCATTGTAGATGTTTCAATAGTACTCTGATGTAGATTCGCTGGCATGATATATACCACAGTTTGGAAATATCAGATTTAAAAACTTGAATCCAAACAAAAATCAGTGTGATTTGTGCTTGAAGTAACATATGAATGATTTTGAGAATCCCACATTTTTCCTAATGATCACAGTGCCTGTAGAGCTGATCAAACTGAGCCTTCCTTAGATCCCCCTCAGACTCTCCCTTTGTTTTCCCCCTTTAGCATTTGTTTTCCCCTTTACCATTTGTACAACTTCACAAGAACTTGCGTCTTGTAACATAGTTTTTCCTCTCACGTCCTTTTGTCTTCATTTTTTTTCATATTATCTCAGTACAGATGGACCTCCTTTTCTTTTTCCACTTTTTTCTTTGTGTGTTCTTCACACACAGTATCTGTTAGGTGACACTTTTACTGTGAAGTCTTTTCTGAAAAATCACTTCAGTTGCAATATACAGAAGAATACTAATACTAGCTTTAAAACTGTCCACTGCATTTCTTCCCTAGACATTTCAGTCTGTTGTCCTGACAGCCTTCTTGTCTCTAAGATTTTAGGTTCTTTGGGTACAGATTGCCGTTGCTCATTCTGTGAAGCTGGTAATGCTTTACAACTAATGAGTGATATTATAGTCTGAGGTCTGGTTTCCATTTTCATGTAATACACACAATCTAGACAAGAGAATATATGTATTAGTATGAGGACGGGAATTAGTGTTCTCATTTGCAATTGGCTAATGGCATTGCAGAGTGATTTGTAAACCTGATTATACTTAGTGATTGATAGTGGTTAATTTGTTTTGAAGAGCGCAGTGCCAAGACTAAAAGAAGAATCAGCCAACAAAAACATCACTTTATCATGTAGATAACTCACATCAACTTCTTTTTCCACTTTCAACTGTATTAAAATATTTAAAAATATAGTCCTTGAACAAAGAACATCATGGTGTTGATTCAAGGCTCTGTTTAGCTGAAAATTATTCATACCCAATAGAAATGACATTTTAGTTTTAGACTGCCAAAGTGAACTTTATTAGTATGTCATTAATCATTGTCTAGGAGGTGACACCTGGGGAAAATGATTTAGTGGAGATTAGAACACTCAATGTAGCACTGAAAATATCGCATTTATTTCCAGCATCAATCAGTCAATGAAACACATATTAGCAAAAAATGACATTTATGTACATTTAAATCTGCTCATAACAAAATGCACTGCTTTCTGTTCACGAACATTTTCTATTTTTTTCACATTTTATATTGAGTTCATAATTTAAATAAAAATCTACAGTTATCAATATATTCAATTGATCTGTGCAATAAAACACATTTGAAAGCAGAGAGAAATTGGAAAGTTGTGCCAAAGAGAACAATTTTTTGGAAAAAAGCATTTCAATAAGAAACATCCACCTCTCTGTATAGTCTACAGGCGTTGCTGCATAGCCAATATTTAACTGCAATAGTCTGAAATTCTGTTCACTTTCTTAGAAATTGCTGAAGTTGAAATAATAATAAAAAACCCAATCAACCAACCAACAATTTTTATTTTGAGATGAAAATTTATCATGTAAAAAACCTCCCATGAAAGAGCTGACATCAAAGTAAGAGTGTGCTAATTCTTATCTTTCAAAGAGCAATAACTTTTGTATAGCTTATTTAAGTCATGAGTCTTGGACTAAACAATAAAATTGCTTTCCTTCTCTCCTTTAATTTCTGTTAACACTTATGTGTATCTCACCTTTACCAGACTCAGGGTGCCATAGTCTTATGGTTTCTAACTTCACTTTTTTTACCCTAATTTTCCAGGGGAAATTATTGTTAAAACTGAAAAAAACAGAAAATCACTCTTTTCTAAAGGAGGTGTTATACTTCTGTTTAGCATAGGATAAGAAAATCTACTGTTTCCTACTCTTTAGGTTTTTAAGAATGAAATAGTGTCCTGCTACAAAAAAAGGAAACGCGTTACTAAAAAATGAAATATTAAGTCACTGCAAACTAGAATGAAGCATACTCGGTACACACATTTACAGTTTTACAAATAAAACTAGAAATATTTAATATTAAATTTGCTTTATTTCTAAATATTTTCATATTAATGAAAGTTGTTATTGTCTGATTCTTAGTGGAAAATTCTCTAAAAAAAGCTCAGGATGTTGTACTCTATTCTGAAAATTGATTGCCTCCTCCATTTTTGCACTAGGGTAGTGGGTGGAAACAATTTCTTGGCAAAGTCAGAGAAACATGCCTATAAACAACTGTGTATACTACATGTTTCAGAGGTGTGTACTATTCCATAGTTACTATGACACAAACCTGATTTAAAGGCTGTGTGTATTATGTTTGTATGCAATACAATTAAGTGTATTAAAAGGACACAGTAATAAATAGAGAACTTTAAATATAATGCTGTTTCAGTTAATTTTCAAAATGAGTAACTACTGTGGAATCTGTGAAATAAATATGATTTGGACCTCTTAACACGCAGAGGCAGTTCAAGAAAGTGAGAAGGAATTGGTATCTATGACATCGATTTAGAAGGTACAGCCAAAAAATAATAGTACCCACCTAGTTGCTCTAGTCAATAAAACATGAGCTTCCGGAGCTCCCTGGAGTTGAGGTATACTTGCTTTGCTAAATTTAACAGTAAGAATTGTCACCACACATCAGCAATCCACAACAGGGAAGCGTTTGAGTAGCTATAGCTACCAACCAAAGATTTATTTCAGTAACAAACGTTTTTCCTTCCTAAAGATAGAACCTCATCATCCACAACCCTGCTTTTCCTCATGCTGACAACAGTAGCACTATAAGAAATAAACATTTGTGCCTCCATGAGGTCTCTGGGAGTATGAGATGTCTGCCTGAAAGACAGTGAGAGAAAGTACTGGAAAATATAGAGGAAAATGGGTTATTGCAGAACTAAGTCATTGGGAGTAGAGGTTGCAACCTGAAATCTGGACTGATCTAAAGTAAATACTTCCTAAACGTTACTTTAATTCCTGGCCTTAAAAGCTCGTGTTTCTTGTGAGAAGGCACCTCGTCATAATTCCTGGCCTTAAAAGCTTGTGTTTCTTGTGGAAAGGCACCTCATCACTGAGAACTCAGTGATGTTTCAGGATGAGATGAGAGCAAGGTGCTCTTTGGGAGCTGCAGTGGAACTCCATTTAGTTGGTTGCCTTTTCTATCAGACATAGGCTTTCCTTATTGTTGAAATATTTAGTCCTTCAACAGTCTAGCAAAGGTATAAATGCCCACAGAAGTAATGCCCTTTCCTTTAGATGGTATTGAAGTCTTTCCATCAGCTCCCAAACGCCTGTCTTGAACAACTTATCTTCGCTGTTCTGTCCCACTTTCCTCTTTGGCTACATGAGAACTATAAGCTTTGTAAAGCAAAATGGTTTTAAATAAATGTGCTTTATGAACATATAGTAGAGGTCAGAATGATATAAACAGAGAAGAAGGCACAGCAAAAATAATATTTCTCCAAAGGTATGTAAAGAGTGGTAACAGCAAGCCTCCTCTGGCCTACTGCTTGAATCTTTCTAGTGGTGCAGAATGATTACAAAAAAACCTCACCCCAAGCAAAACGAAGCAAGTAAAACCACAAACCACTGTATTTTAACCAACAAGAGAATAGACTCGCACAGAAAAGAGCACCGTGATACTAGAATCTAGAATCGAACCCCTAACTAAATGAAATGAATCAAGGTACTACAAGTATTAATATTTAACAGAACCTATTTTTCTTGAGATAAAGGTCAGGAATTCACTTACAGTACCATTATTGCAAATGTGAAATCTAGCATGAATGGAGACTCAAACTGTAGCCGGCTGTTGTACGTTGCTACAGCAACATGTAAAGGTTGAAAATGAGGTTCAATGAAGTCAAAAGTCAGGAAGCTGGAGTTAGAACAGAGTTCTTTGTTCATTTTCTGTTGTTCTACCAGACTGGTATATTCCTGATATATTTCAAACATAGTCAAACTAAATGTGTTTCATTTGTCTATGTGTGATTTTGCTACAGGAATATAAAGTGTGTAATACATCAAAATGTATTTTGTTGTACTGCAAGCTGAGGTAACTTGTTTTCTGAGTATTTATTAATATCTTAGTGAAGCAGTAATGAACAGGCTGCATGGACTGTATCTAATAAAGTTAGCTTTTAAGTGAGTATGGAAGTTGAATCCTGGTATGCAAAACAGAGGATATTTTGCCTTTAGGCACTGTGAAGTTTTTCATATTTAAAAAATATAGTAGTTCCCCTGTTCATCTGTGAATTAAGATTTGCTTCAGTATCGAGAGAAGTGACTTTTACAGATGTCCTTGACTGGCAGGAGGTCTCTTCTAGGCTTAGTATGAAACATATTTTGAAATAATTTCTTACAATTTCACACATTTTCTAACATTCTTTGAGAGGTAAGCTTAATTATTAAGTATATCTCAGTAGTCTGCCATACTGTCACTGTTTCTTTTTCCAGTCTTTGCTGTTTCCATTCCATGAAGAACAATTTTTGCATATGTCTTCTTATTCATTAGTCCCTGAGGATAAGATAATAATGATTCCTTTCTCTGCTGTTTATCCATTGGTCTAAGTGGTGACTGATGTTTCATATATTAACCTCTGAATAAACCTTTTGCTATTTTCTGAAATGTTGTCTGACATTGGCCCCTCTATCTCATGCAAGTTATAAAGGAAACACAAAAGTCTTAAGAGGCTGTAGGATAATTGATAAAGAGTATGGAATTCTTATTAAGAATTAATAGTAATATTAGATTATGCTGTTAACAAAAGAGATGTATGAAAGGACAAAAAACTATAAAAACATAGGAAAAGTCATACAGTAACCTTTCCAGGCCCTGATTTTTTTTTTATAGACCCAACTATGATTTCTACTTCTAAAGTTATTACTTGCTTTTGCTTTTAATGTTTTCTCTAGCATATATAGCTCAGCATCACCAGTACAAGACTGAGACCATTCAGTCCCCTCAAGAGGGACCTCATTTTCAAAACCTATTTCATAAATCCAAGCAGGAGAGGTCATCTGAGATATTCTCACCACATGTTGTGTTTGTAAACACAGTTTTCCCCCAGATTTACTTAATTACCTGGATGAGATCTTGGCAGGGTGATAACAGTGTCCTCTGGGTCATTAAACAAAGTTCTCTGTCCACTTTCCTAGAACATGTGAGAAAAGATATCGTAGTCTCTTACTGATTTTTACAATTTTCTCCCTACTCCTCTTTAAATCATATTAATATTTTTTGCACCACTTTTCTCACAAAAAAGCCCTGAATCTTGTTTACTGAAATATTCCCCTCTCAGTGACTTTCATCTTTTCAAGTTGCAGAGTTGTAAACACTTCTTTTGAAAAGCAACTCTTCAGCAAAACGTGGATTTATTATTGGCTTCCTACTTACTCCTTACAATGTGTAATGTTAAAACCATAGCCACCTTTGACTACTCTCTTTATGTTTAGTAACATACAGTATGCATTAGAAGTGAGCTCTGCTGGTCTAAAAGCTCTGCATTTGTATGACTGGAAACATACATATCAGAAAATAACAGAAAGCAAGTTCCTCTACAACCATGGTAGGATGATGTTTATGGTATGTTATTATCTGTGTAAAATCCAAAGACCCTTTAAACTGAGATTCTATGTTTGTGCAAAATAATACAAAATGTGTAATTCAACCATGAACTGTATTGCAAATTTAAGAAAGCAAAAATAAGACCCAAAGAGAGAGAAAGAGGGGCACACCAAGCTCCAGAGAAGTTTAGGGGTGGCTGAAACGTCTTCTCAGGGATTATTCAAATCCTGTGACAGTAACGGTTTAATCACATATCTGTTCACCAATGTTGGAAGGTAAGCACAGTTTCAACTACCTTTCTGTAGTGTGTTAAAGCTCTTTGTAATTTTAAAAAAAAAGTCTCTCCTCTTCACATGATATTGTTGTAATCAAAATTATACATATTGCAGTTACTGAGAGCTGAATAATTGAATAATTGAGTTATTGAGAGGCATGGATTGGATGGACGGACCACCCAGTCGGTAAGGAATTGGCTGGATGGTTGCACTCAAAGAGTTGCGATCAACGGCTTGATGTCCAAGTGGAGACCAGTGATGAGTAACATTCCTCAGGGGTCAGTATTGGTACTGGCCCTGTTTAACATCTTTGTCAGTGACATGGACAGTGGGACTGAGTGCACCCTCAGAAAGTTTGTAGATGACACCAAGCTGTGGGGTGCAGTCAACATACTGGAGGGGAGGGATGCCATTCAGAGGGACCTTGATAGGCTTGAGAGGTGGACCTGCATGAACCTCTTGAGGTTCAACAAGGCCAAGTGCAAGGTCCCACACATGGGTAGGGGCAACCCCCAGTATCAATACAGGCTGTGAGATGAAGGGATTGAGAGCAGCCCTGCTGAGAAGGACTTGGGGGAAGTCATGGTTAAAAAGCTGGACATGACCCAATAAGCTGTACTTGCAGACCCGAAGGCCAGCCATATCCTTCGTTGCATCAAAAGAAGAGTCGCCAGCAGGGAGGTGATTCTGCCTCTCTACTCCACCCTGGTGAGACCCCACCTGGAGTCCTGTGTCCAGCTTTGGAGCCCTCAGCACAGGAAAGACATGGATCTGTTGGAGCGGGGCCAGAACAGAGCCACAAAACTGATCAGAGGGCTGGAACACCTCTGCTATGAAGAAAGACTGGGAGAGTTGGGGCTGTTCAGCCTGGAAAGAGAAGGCTGTGGGGAGACCTTATAGCAGCCTTCCAGTACCTGAAGGGGGCCTACAAGAAAGCTGAAGAGGGACTTGTTACAAGGGCATGCAATGATAGGACAAGGAGTGACGGCTTTAAAGTAAAAGAAGGTAGATTTAGGTTAGATATAAGAAAGAAATTTTTTACTACTGTGTGAGGGATTTTAGATTATGGTCCATGTTGGGCCACTACAGAAAACTTCAAGCTGAACACAGCTGTGAGAATGCAACCTTGAAGAAGGGAACTGGGAGGATTATTATCGAGCAATATGTTATTGCAATCCAGAGACCGCTGTTAGCCAGCAGAGCACGTACTTGGCTGGCCTTGTTGCACGCACTGGCCACGTGTGCAGCAATACCTAGTCAGTACTTATCTGTTGAATGTGCTGAGGGTATAAAAAGGGGCAGCTCAAAGCGGAGTGAGAGAGAGGACACAGAGCACACACTATGAACCACAGGGGATACCCTATAAGTGCTGTGCTTTCCTCCCTTCTCGGCGATGAGCCCGCTAATGGTCACCTTCCCTGCTCAGTGGTATTTCAGACATAGTCGGGTTGGTAAGACTCTCATAAATGTGGAACAATATGCTAGTAACTGCTTATGCAAGGCTTTAATAGAGCAATAAATACTGTTGTGCTTTTTAAATATCATGTGTAGGGTGAATTTGTGCATAGAAATCCCACGAACGGGCCATCAAAAGGGACTTCAGGGCACTGGGGCGACTGGTTGAGGGATCGGGGCGCAGGTAGTGTTTTCCTCCATCCCATCAGTGGCAGGGAACAGCACTGAAAGGGGCAGGAAAACTCACCTGGCTAACAGGTGGCTCAGGGACTGGTGCCTTCGGTCAAATTTTGGCTTCTTTGATCATGGGGAGGTGTACACAGCACTGGGCCTGCTGGCGACAGGTGGAACTCAGCTGTCTCAAAGGGGAAAAAGGATTCTTGGCCACGAGCTGGCGGGGCTCATTGAGAGGGCTTTAAACTAGGTTCGAAGGGGGAAGGGGATATTGCCCAGCTCACTAGGGATGAGCGTAGGCTTGGCGTGCCGAGGCCAGGGGTGAGATTGACAGCCCAGCTCAAGTGTGTTTACACCAATGCACGTAGCATGGGCAATAAACAGGAGGAGCTGGAAGCCATTATACAGCAGGACGGCTACGACTTGGTCGCCATCACAGAAACATGGTGGGACAACTCGCATGACTGGCATGCTGTCATAGATGGCTACAGACTCTTTAGGAAAGACAGGCCGACAAGGAGAGGTGGGGGAGTTGCTCTATATGTGAGGGAGCAACTGGAAAGCATTGAGCTTGGCCTGGGGGCAAATGAGGAACGAGTTGAAAGCTTGTGGGTTAGAATTAAGGGACAGGCTCACACGGGTGACATTACGGTGGGTGTGTACTACAGGCCACCTGACCAGGAGGAGGAGGTTGATGAGGCTTTCTACAGGCAGCTGCAAGCAGCCTCACAGTCACAGGCCCTGGTTCTCATGGGGGACTTCAACCACCCTGACATCCGCTGGGAAGACCATACAGCTAGGTAGGCACAATCCAGGAGGTTCCTACAGAGCATCGATGATAACTTTCTGATGCAAGTGGTGGAGGAACCAACAAGGAAAGGCGCGCTGCTGGACCTCGTGTTAACAAACAAGGAGGGACTGGTGGAGGATGTGAAGGTTGGAGGTAGACTCAGCTGCAGTGACCATGAAATGGTCGAGTTCAGGATCCTGCGTGGAGGAAGCAGGGTGATAAGCAGGATCAAAACCCTGGACATCAGGAGGGCTGACTTTGCCCTCTTCAATGAGCTACTCGGAGGAATCCCGTGGGCCAGGGCTCTCGAAGGCAGGGGGGTCCACAAGTGCTGGTCGCTCTTTAAACGACACTTCTTCCATGCACAGGAGCAATGCATCCCCCTGAGAAAGAAATCGAGCAAAGGAGGCAGGAGACCTGCATGGTTAAATAAGGAGCTTCTAGCAGAGATCAGGCAGAAGAGAAAGGTCCATGGAATGTCGAAAGAGGGACAGGCCACTTGGGAAGAGTACAGGAATGTGGTCAGAGCGTGCAGGGATGCGACGAGGAAGGCCAAGGCTCACCTGGAATTGAAGCTGGCAAGGGGTGTCAAAAACAACAAGAAGGGCTTCTTCAACTACATCAGCAGCAAAAGAAAGGCTAGGGACAATGTGGGGCTGCTGCTGAATGAGGCGGGTGTCCTGGTGACGGAGGATGCGGAGAAGGCAGAGCTACTGAATGCCTTCTTTGCTTCAGTCTTCAGTGCTAAGACTGGCCCTCAGGAATCCCAGGCCCCGGAGGTAAGAGAAGAAGCGTACAAAGAGGACGACTTTCCCTTGGTCGAGGAGGACTGTGTGAGGGATCGCTTAAGCAATCTGGACGTCCACGAATCCATGGGCCCCGATGGAATGCACCCACGAGTGCCGAGGGAGCTGGCGGATGTCATTGCTGAGCCACTCTCCATCATCTTTGAGAGGTCCTGGAGGACAGGAGAGGTGCCCGAGGACTGGAGAAAGGCCAATGTCACTCCAATCTTCAAAAAGGGCAAGAAGGAGGACCCAGGGAACTACAGGCCAGTCAGCCTCACCTCCATCCCGGGAAAGGTGATGGAGCAGCTTATCCTGGAGGCCATCATGAAGCAAGTGGAAGAAAAGAAGGTTATCAGGAGTAGTCAGCATGGATTCACCAAGGGGAAATCATGCCTGACCAATCTGACAGCTTTCTACGATGACATGACTGGCTGGGTAGATGAAGGGAGAGCCATGGATGTTGTCTATCTGGACTTCAGCAAGGCTTTCAACACTGTCTCCCATGATATCCTCCTAGGGAAGCTGAGGAAGTGTGGGCTGGATGAGTGGTCAGTGAAGTGGATAGAGAACTGGCTGAATGACAGAACTCAGAGGGTTGTCATCAGCGGCGCTGAGTCTAGTTGGAGGCTGGTAACTAGTGGTGTCCCTCAGGGGTCAGTACTGGGCCTAGTCTTTTTTAACTTCTTCATCAACGACCTGGATGAAGAGTTAGAATGTACCCTCAGCAAGTTTGCTCATGACACCAAACTGGGAGGTGTGGTAGATACACCAGAAGGCTGTGCTGCCATTCAGCGTGACCTGGATAGGCTGGAAAGTTGGGCAGAGATGAACCTGATGAGGTTCAACAAGGGCAAATGCAGGGTCCTGCACCTGGGAAGGAACAACCCCATGCACCAGTACAGGCTTGGGGCACACCTGCTGGAGTGCAGCTCTGCGGAGAGGGACCTGGGTGTCCTGGTGAACGACAGGTTAACCATGAGCCAGCAGTGTGCCCTGGCTTCCAAGAAAGCCAATGGAATCCTGGGGTGCATCAAGAAGAGTGTGGCCAGCAGGACGAGGGAGGTTCTCCTTCCCCTCTACACTACCCTAGTGAGGCCCCATCTGGAGTACTGTGTCCAGTTCTGGGCTCCCCAGTTCAAGAAAGACGAAGAGCTACTGGAGAGAGTCCAGAGGAGGGCTACGAGGATGATGAGGGGACTGGAACATCTCCCCTACGAGGAGAGGCTGAGGGAGCTGGGCTTGTTCAGCCTGAAGAACAGAAGGCTGCAAGGCGACCTAAGAAATGCTTATAAATATCTGAAGGGTGGGTGTCAGGAGGATGGGGCCAAGCTCTTTTCAGTGGTGCCTAGCGACAGGACAAGGGGCAATGGGCACAAACTGAGGCACAGGAAGTTCCGTCTGAACATGAGGAAGAACTTCTTCCCTCTGAGGGTGACGGAGCACTGGAACATGCTGCCCAGGGAGGTTGTGGAGTCTCCTTCTCTGGAGATATTCAAGACTCGCCTGGACAAGGTCCTGTGCAGCCTGCTGTAGGTGACCCTGCTTCATCAGGAGGGCTGGACTAGACGACCCACAGAGATCCCTTCCGACCCCTACTATTCTGTGATTCTGTGATTCTGTGATTCTGTGATTCTGTGATAACTATAAGGGTGGTGAGGCACTGGCACAAGTTGCCCAGAGAAGCTGTGGATGCCCCCTCCCTGGCAGTGTTCAAGGCAAGGTTTGATGGGATTTTGAGCAACCTGGTTTAGTGGAAGGTGTCCCTGCTCATGGCAGGGGAATTGGAACTAAGTGATCTTTAAAGGTCCCTTCCAACTCAAACCATTCTATGATTCTATGATTCTGCTGCCTTACCTTTAAATTCTTCACATGGGCCTTGAGGAAGTGGTCTTCAATGAAAAAGACCTCTGAACTGTACAGTAAAACTCCTTTGGATAAAAAATTCTATTAAGAGTGAGTCTTTGACAGTGGAAGTTGTGCGCAATGTTCATAGTGCAGGTTCTGTCTCTTTCCTGTTGCAGTTCTCAATAACTGTAAACGGAAGCTTAAGTCTGTAGGTTTAGATCATTAGAATCACACACTCTTTAAAAGAGTGGAAGCAGATTCAGAATTTGGCCCACAGATCATCTTTGTTTTATGCACTAAGGTGTACAACTCAGATTTGGAAACAAAATTTGAGTGTCTAAAAGTAGCTTTTTACGCAGTGTTGGTCATTTTATTTCAATGGCTATAACTTTTTCTTACTCACCATTTGATTAGTCCTCCTGTTAGCTTCTTAGATGGGAGAAAAAAAGGAAAAGGATCACGTCATCGCAACCCAGGCTAAACTGGCTGAGGGTTTTACAACAACTAATTTCTTTACTAGATCTTGTTCTTCGCATTTAATTTTTTAAACGTGTCAACCTCCATCAATTTTTTTAACTAGGGCATTTTTTCTCTAGAGTAAGCAAACTGACAGAGTATATTGAGCAATAGCATAAAAGAACACCTGTGCAATGATGAGATAACAGAAGATTTCCCGAATGAATACAGAAAAGGAACATATTGCCTAACTAACCTCTTTACCTTTCTGAAAGAGATAAGAAATTATGACAATGGTAGCTGAGCTGAGATCTTTTAATGGGATTTTCTTAATCCTTTGGTAAATTATAGGAACTTTTTTTTTTTTTGCTTTGGCAGTCAGAATGAAAGAGGTCAAGGGATAAAAAGCTGATTTTTAAAATATCGTATAAAGACATTTTTTGTATCAACGGGAAGTTGCACTGCTCGCTATCTGCAATCAAAGCAAGGAGTGAAACACAGATGGAAAAAATCTACCAAACACATGATAGAAAATCATTACTCAAAACCTCTAGTAATATATAAATTTCTTGGCTGAAAATCCAGGTAACAACTTGTTAAATTTTCTGATGATTCAGAACTTTGAACAAGTAGTTAATGAAAATTGCACACATCAAAAGGATTTCAGGTAGATAAGACTCCACTGTATAATTGGCTTCACACATGGCAAATGAAATCTAACATTGAAGAACTTAAGGTATCACACATTGAATTTCAAGAATATAGTAAGTAGAAATTGAATAAGACTGCTATGAAAGCAGGAGATTTTGAAAAGTGCCTGTAAGTTATATAGAATGGCAAAGACTAAGCCTAAAAAGTGTACAGAATACTGGGCTGGAGCTGATGTAGAACTTGCTTGCATACAATAGTAGTGAAAACCTTGCCATTTTTCTAATACAATGAAAATGCTTATTCGATAAAATAGGCAAACACCTGTTCCAGTGCTGAGGCATAAAATTCGTGCAAGTTGTCAGAACATAGATTCAGTTCAGAACAATTGCGCAATGTTGCTCTGAATTTCAGGAGTCTGGGATTAAATCTGCCCTTGAAGATGGTAAGGGATTTTGAAGATCTCAAAACTGATGCTTTGTTTAAAAACAAAAATATGAAACTGAAACAGCTAGGCCGCTAAGTAATTGTGCTTGTGTCTTCCAGAGAACTGAATTGCAGAAATTGAATCATAGGGAATTGTTTGTCTTCTGGATTTGCTGTACATATAAAATACATTTCCACCGCATACTGACTAACAAATGAAAGGATTTATAATTAAATTAGTAAACTATTTAAAATTTTATACATTACATACGTCTACACTGTTACCATATTTATTATATAATTTTTCCATGTCAATGAGAGATTTGGTGTGTGTACATACCATATATTTTTAAGTTACTTTAAAAATAATATTAAAAATTATTATTTGCACATTCCCAAAGTCTGTGCGCTAAATAATTCCTACAAGTAATTACGTGTAATAAATTTAAGACTTCCATGAGAAAGAGTAAGATTACCATAGGAAGACCTTACTGAGATTAAATTATAGTGTGTTTAGTTTGTTGAATGTAGAGCATCAGTACCTAGAGCAGTGGAGCTTTCACATTTAACATTTCTGTAATGTCATTACATTTGAAACAGAATGCGGAAATGTTACAACATGGTTTGAGACCTTCTGGAATTGTTTTGAGCTCACATACAGAACAGAAAACTGTAGGTTCTTTGTGAAGGAAAGCAAGAAACTCTGGACTTTGCACTACATGCAGCTGCTGCAGTTCGGGACCATAAAGGCATTATTTTCCTAGACAGAAACCTTAAAAGTGTGCAGTCTATCCAGTGCTATTTTAATTATAGCAAAAAGGATGAATGTCTAGAAGCATTAGTTTTGCTTTTTTGTTTGAAAAATCAAAAATGATGTTGTATTAACCAGGCTGTTTAAGTACATTCTCAGTCTCAGTAGGTTCAAATGAAACCTATACAACCAGTTAAACCTAAAAATGGTAGCAAGGATAGATGATCCTTCTGGCTCCTGCAAGGCTGTCATCAAAAATACTGCATCACCACCAGGATATCTGGAATTCTAGTCAAAGATTTCACAAGAGAAAGTAATGAATATTATTCTTTTTATGCTTTAGGAAAATTGCAGATATCCTACTTCTGGACACTTGTTAGCTGGGATGAGCCAATACTTTACAACTGTAATGAAGTGATTTGCAAACACCATGGATTTTTTTATAAACTAGGATGATTACTCTCAAAACTACCTTCAGTGAACGAAAGCATCTTCCACATGCCTGTGGTCTTTTTTTTTGGTCAGTGCAAGAAGTGAAGGCGTTACGTCAAATAGCCTTTTTGTGTGTGTGTGTATATGCACACATACATGCAAATGTATGCATATAAAAGTGAATGTGAGTATCCCTGCACTCATTTGTGCATATATATGTATATATCTGTATATAATATTTACATAAAGTTCCCATCTGTAACTACTCCCCACCTTGCCTGACTGTCTTCAAAGATTTTGGAAGAAAGTCCATGACAGGAAGTTGGGTAGGTTGCTACAGTCTCGTAACAGAAAGATTGAAAATGTGAAACTGCAGCGTTGGTCAGCAGCAATCAGAAAAGGAATAGCTCTGAGGTGCCTTTATCTTTTCCATAAACAGACAAGCACTGACTTTAAGGCAGTCATAAAAGAACTGTGCATGCTCTAATATACCCTGAAGCTGAATACCAAGAGGCTATGCTATACTGGGTTTTTTTCTTGTGACCAAATGGATTCAGCAATGTGAGGTGGGTGGAATATGAACTTCAGGGAGATCCATGATGTCACTAGAATGAACACAGCAATAGGGAGGTCATAGGTGTAACTTTTGTGAAAACTACCTATCTTACTACAGAAAATAATAAGAATTTGGGTTTTATGTATTTCTCCCTGTCATGCAAAAATTTGCAGGATAAATTACAACTTTACATGGAAAACAACAAGGACCTAATAAAAATTTTCTGTGTTGATAACTTAAAATTTTGGAGTTTTTCATTAAAAAAATATATCACTGGCAAAACCCATAGGAGAGTTATTTGAAAAGTAATCCCTCCCTGAATTAGAATGGATTAAGTCTTTTAATGGAACTGAAAAATCTTCTGTCTTACAAGGGTGGGCCTCTGCCTGAGCTCTTCAGCACAAAATACCTTAGCAAGAAATTTAATTTTACTGTTATCAAACATTCAAGAGGCGTTCAAAAAAAATCCAATCTTAATATCATCAAAGCTTCTTCAGTTATCTGTTGAATTCCTGTCTTGTAAACAGAGCTGATTGAATAATGGTTTTTTCACTGGAAAATTGAAAACAAAAAATTATAACTTTGTACTAAACAAAATACTAATTTGAACAGAAATTAAGATATTATAATGATTTAAAAATATTTGTTTCTATATACATACATATAAAGAAATTATGTTGGATAAGTTAAAATTATTTTACAGAAGTGACACAAATTTAAAATGTTATATAAAGTTTAGCCTAAAAAATTTATTTTATAATTTTGAATTCTCTTTTTTTCTTGACATGTCAATGTTTTTAAAAATCAATTGCACTATTTTTTACAGAGAAAATAATTGTTTGTTGTTGTTTCTAGCCTAAATTTAAAATTCAGGATATCAATTTCTATCCTCTGTAGGAGGATGATTATTGAGTGATATGATGGTTAGTTTTTTATTCCCAGCAAATTATTAGCTGTGATCAGCAATATCCTGTCTTAAATGTATAGTATACTTTCAACTTCAGTATAGCCAAAAGGAATTACACACTACTTCTGTAAACTAAAAGGATTCTAAAGGGTTATTATATCAGCTGAACTTTATGTCATATACTCCATCTGCTATGCCAGATGCTCCATTCCAGCGTGAATATTAAAGTCATTCTGAAAACAATTTTTGTAATTGTAAGAAACATTCAGAATGTGAAAGATGCTACAGTTTTCTGATGTGTATGCTATCATTACATATGTCACAATGAATATAAGAGTAAAACATTACAGATCACATTTAAGAATGCAGTGCAAGTTAACTGTTGACAACTATCTTAGCATTATTTTTAGTGCACATTTTTCCATTCAGTCTGCAATATAGTAACTTAAACTAAAATATTTTGTAACTACTGTTTTTATTTGGAACTGTGGCATAAGTCTGTTGTGCCACCTCAAAAGTATTTGGGTTAA
The DNA here is from genome assembly GCF_030867145.1 of Opisthocomus hoazin. Lineage (NCBI taxonomy): Eukaryota > Metazoa > Chordata > Aves > Opisthocomiformes > Opisthocomidae > Opisthocomus > Opisthocomus hoazin. The sequence continues at coordinate 33,248,375 of NC_134416.1, read as the reverse complement.
AATAACCAGTTACAAACCTACCCTAAATTTCTTCAGAAAACAGAGGTAGAGTAGACAGAAAATCTTCCCCTTACTGAACTGAGTATAGAAGTCTTATAGCATAAGGTATAAGACTATGCTGACTCTCATTCAGCTTTTTGTTGTCCACCAGGACCCCCAGGTCCCTTTCAGCAAGGTTGCTCCCCAGCCACACAGATCCTAGCCTGTATGGGGCTCTTTGGTTTTTCTGTCTTAGGTGCAGGACTTTGCACTTGTCTTTGTTAAACTCTAGAATGTTATAGCTTGCCCATTCTTCCAGCCTGTCCAGGTGTCTCTCTAAGATGGTTCTCCCTTCTGACAAGTTCACCTCACTGGGTGACAAGTTTGGTGTTCTCAGCAAACTTGGTGAAGGTGCTTTCAATCCCATGATCCAGGCCATTTACGAAGTTGAACAGTGTGGGACCCAGCATCATACCCAGGGGGAAACAACTTGTGATGGTCTGCCAGCATGAGTGAAAACCCTTGATCACCACTCTCTGAGTATGGCCTGTTAGCTAATTTCCTACCCACCTTGCAGACCACCCATCCAGTCTGTATCTTGTCAGTTTGTCCAGGAGAAGGCTGTGAAACATGCTTTTGAATGCTTTGCTGAAGTCCAGGTAAACAACACCCATTGCTCTCCCCATGTTGACAGAAGGTGATATTTTGTTGTAGAATGTGATCAGGTTAGTCTGGCATGATTTACCCATGGTAAAAGTGATTTCTATAGAATGATGAAATCATATTTATTTATGGCATCAGTGCTCTCTGAGCAAAAAAGCGTTGCAAACAAAATAAGATAGGATTGAATATGTCTTTCTTGTTCCATTTTATTATCATTACTAAACCACATCAAGAGAAGAAATGAGAAAAAAAGGAGCTTGGGCTCCTGATATTTTTGTGGTACCTGTTTTCACTCATAGTTTCAGTAAAATTACACTTTTTGAAGAACTTTCAAGAGTAAAGATCACTTCTGGAGTATGTGCTTTTGAAGTGTCCAGTTTTGATACCCATTTCATTTCAGTTATGCTCTTAGTCTATGGGAAGAACACATGCATTAATTCACTGATCATCAGATGAAGAGTAAAATGTGTCTCCCAGGAGTACTGGACTGAGTGTACAGGTCTACAGCAACTCTCATGTACTCCTAGTAACTCCAGCACTGCCAGATTGACCTGAAAATCTGCTATGGTCATGCCAGGGGGCTTCAGCAGATTAGGTGGGCTAATAACCAACCTTAGAAAATTCAAAAAAATATTAAGATATTTCACAAGCATCTGCACAGATTTTCCACAGAAAAACCCCAAAATCATAGAATCATAAAATGTTTTGGGTTGGAAGGGACATTTAGAGGTCATCTAGCCCAACTCCCCTGCAATGAGCAGGAACATTTTTAACTAGATCAGGTTGTTCAGAGCCCCGTCCAGCCTGACCTTGAATGCTGCTAGGGATGTGACCTTCACTAATTCTCTGGGCAACCCATTCCAGTGTTTCACCACCCTCACTGTAAAAAATTTCTTCCTTATATCTAGTCTAAATCTACCCTCCCTTAGTTTAAAGCCATTGTTCCTTGTCCCATCACAACAGACCCTGCTAAAAAGATCTTCCCCATCTTTCTTATAGGCCCCCTTTAAGTACTGAGAGGCAGTAATAAGGTCTTCCCACAGCATTCTCTTCTCTGGGCTGAACAACCCCAACTCTCTCAGCCTTTCCTCATAGGACAGGTGTTCCAGCCCTCGGATCATTTTTGTGGCCCTCCTCTGGACCCACTCCAACAGGTCCATGTCCTTCTTGTGCTGAGGGCTCCAGAGCTGGATGCAGGACTCCAGGTGGGGTCTCGCCAGAGTGGAATAGAGGGGCAGAATCACCTCCCTCGAGCTGCTGGCAGTGCTTCATTTGATGCAGCCCGGAATATGGCTGGCTTTCCGGGCTGCGAGCACACCTTATCGGGTCATGTCTATCTTTTCAGCCACCAGTACCCCCAAGTCCTTCTCGGCAGGGCTTCTCTCAATCTTGTCATCCTATATCAATAGCCTGTATTGATAGTCGGGGTTGCCCCAACCGCTGGTTGGTTGCCCCAACCCAGATGCAGGACATTGCACTTGGCCTTGTTGAACCTCATAGGGTTCACACAGGTCCGCTACTTGAGCTTGTCCAGGTCCCTCTGGATGACGTCCCATCCTTCTGGCAGTTCAGCTACACCACTCAGCCTGGTGTCATCTGTAGACTTGCTGAGGGTGAAGTTGATCTCGCTGTCTACACCATTGATGAAAATTTTAAATAGCACTGGTCCCAGTATGGACCCCTGAGGGACATCACTTGTCACAGGTGTCCATATGGGCATCAAGCCATTGACCACTACCCTCTGGCTGCGACCTTCCAGTGAATCCATTATCCACTGAACAGTCCACCAATCTAATCCATATGTCACTAATAGAGAGAGAAGGATGTTGTGGGGGACTGTGCTGAAGGCTTTACAGAAGTCCAGATAGATGACATCCACAGTTCCTCTGTTGTCCACTGATGCAGTTACTCCATCACCGAAAACCATTAGGTTGGTCAAGCAGGGCTTGCCCTTGGTGAAGCCATGCTGACTGTCTCCACCTCCCTGTCCTCCATGTGCCTTAGCATGGTGGGTGATAGTCACTATTATCTCCAAATTTTTGTTATTTTTTTGACTTGCACAAATGTAAATCAGACTGTGTCACTGTTACTGAAAACATAGAAGCAAAAAAGATAGCCTAGTAGTGCAAAAAACTTTTAATGTCAACAACATGTGTTCATAAACATATTTATTCACCTCCTTTGATCTTACAATAAGGTGCATATTCTTGTTGCTGTTGTGAAGAAGAGTTTCTTTCACTACTTTGGATTCCTCAAATGTGTTGTCATACCTGTGTCTGCTGCCCTTGTCAGGTGATAATCAGTCTTATACAATATTTTCTCAGCTACTATTAAAAGTTTCAGTGGCAGAAGCAAGGTGTTCAGGGCACTGCGAAAAATATAAGCAACTTAACCTATTCGTTAGGTTTTACCCTAATGCTCATCGGCTAAGAATAAGTTTGAAAACTTCAGCCATGAAGTTGACAATTCCTTATAAACTCATTACAGTAATTATGATAACTGTAGATTCTTCTGCCCACTCTAGATTTGCTTGCAATCCAAATACATATCCATCCAGCATATTGCTGATTCTGAAGGACTGTTTGCTAGCTTCAGAGCACTGACTTCTTGCTTTAATAATCCTCTGGAATCAAAACAGACTTTTCTCAGGGTCTTCATGTGTGACCCTTTTAAACATTTATACACTGTAATCCAGTCTTCTTTCATCCTCAAAAAAAGAGGAGTGAGCATATTCAGCACTTGAAGTCTTTATTAATAGGACTCCTAATCCCCAGATAAGCCTTGTAGTCCCCTACACCCGCCAAGAGTTTCTGTCCAAGGTTGCAAACAGACCAGACCTGGGCTTCTGATAAGGTGTGTAATTGAACTATTACACATCTTAAAACATAACTAGCCTCTGTGCTTATGCTCCTTAAGTCCTTGCTAGACTGCTTTGAACAATCTTTATATACGGGCTTTGTACCATCACAAAACTGTATCATTAATTACCACTGTTATGTATTTCATTACAGCATTGCTTTTTTCAAATTTATTAATCTAAAATGGAAATAATGTACTGACATTAAACTTTCTTCCCCTCTACAGTGAGTTAGCTGTGGTTAACCTACAAAATCCCACAGAACTGCTTGATTACTTTCCCCCTGAGCAGGACAGAGGAAGAAATAGAAAGGATGAGCAGGAAAACTCATGGGTTAACATAAAGATCACTTACCAATTACAACATTGTCATGGGCAAACCAGACTTCACCTGGAGAAGATTTACTTAATTTATTGCCGATTAAAATAAATTTGTAAAAGGCTAGTTTGGGTAGTGGGAAACAAAAAGACATTAGAACAACACCTTTCCTTCCCCCTTTCCCAGGCTCAACTCCACTCCTCTATGGCTCCGTTAGCAGTGCATGGGAGACAGAGGATGAAGAGTGACAGTCAATACATGGCTGTTTCTCGCTGCTGCTCTTTCCTCTTCACACTTTTCCTTTGCTTTGATGTGGGGTCTCCACGGCCACCAGTTCCTTCAGGAATATCATCTGCTCTGATGTCCTCCACGGGCTTCAGGGGAAACTCTGCTCCAGTGCCTGGAGCCTCTCCTCCCCCTCCTCTTTCCCTCACCTTGGTGTCTGCAGGGCTGTTGCTTTCCTTTCTTTTTTCTTACTCCAATCTGCCTGCTCACTATTTTGGTCTTTCTAAAACACTTTATCACAGAGGCAGCACCAGCCTGGCTGAAGGGCTCAGCTGTGCCCTGTGGTGGGTCCATTGCAGCTGATGGAACCAGTTGGAACCTCACCTCACAGGGACCACCGTGCCGCCCTCTGCTGACAGCACCCAGGCACTGACTCACTGTACAACCTCTATGCCTGCAATCCCAGTGTGCCTGTAAGGCATTTTTCCCTCTTTTCCTGCCTTTACACTGTGTACCTAGATTGATACCATATCAGAAAAAGACCCGTATTGCTTAATGTTAAATTTTGCAGAGTGCAGTTCTTGCTGAGACAGTGATTCATAGATATACCCTGGAGGTGTTGCGAAAAGCTTCAAATTAAGGTAGGTATTCACAGCATCTCAACAAGTACCTGCAACTGGAACTTCTGAAGATTCACCATCGATAATATGCTATTACAAATGACAGTGTTTGTTTTCAGATTTCTTGTACGGTAAAAGCAATAACTGCAATTTACAAAATGCTGTCTGTGAATGAAATTTACTTAAATTAGTAAGGGAGGCTTGCATGTTGTCCTTTCTCACTTTTTGTGTTTGAAGGATCTCAACAGCCAAAGTTTTAGTTACAATCCTTTACTGAGAATTGAATTTTAGCATATTTCATGGTTTGTCTCTTTACAGGAGTCACTGGTGCACACATTGTGTGTACTCATTATAGACATGAAACACACCTGCCCAGGAACATGTGCAGAGTGTGCTATTCCACACAGTAAAAGGACTGATCTTTGCTAGAAAATATTATTTGGTAAGGTAAAGAAAGCAAAGAAAAGAAAATGCAGGCAGGAAATACTTCATAGAATAATTATAAATGCCTATGAATCCATTTCTTCCTGCTGACATTGAAGACTTCTGAACCAGGCTATACATTTATTGAATGTGAAAATATATACAGCATCCAACTATCATATTCTTTTTAGAAAACAAGCTGTTGGTGGATATCGTATACTAAATGTCTGAAAAAAGCAGAAAAATAAAAATCTAAATACCAGTTCTTAGGGAGACGTCTTGATAGACCCCCATGGAGCAAATCCTCTCCTTTTCGCAGAAGAACTAGTAATACATGATTAGTGATTGTGAGTACTTGTGTGTTACTCCAAAAGCTTTTAGAGGAAATGGCAGTTCAGATAAGGTTAGTTTGTCTGAGCATTTAAACTATTCCTCTGAAATTCTTGTTCTAACAAGACTGATGAAAGCATGGTGAAAATAGTTGTCCATGTGGGGTGGGCATCTGTTCAACGTGGATCAGACTGAATACGGCAGCTTAGTGGTGAATTTCTATCATAAAAGAAAGGACTTCCTTTTGGGTTAAAAAAGAGAAGTAATGAAATGGTATTTTATTGCTAAATCTCTGATCTTAGCCATCAGTATGCCGTGTTCCCATTGCTTATAAAGGCATGAAGATTTACAAAACATAGTGGAGTTCTCTGAAGGGAATTTCTGCTTGTTGGGTTGTGTAGTGAAACACTTGGACTATGTCTTTGAAACCTGTGAGCAAATGCTTCTGATCTGGCATCTATAGTTATGTTCAGCTGATAACTAAGTAGTAAAGTGACCTCATTCTTATACTGATATTTTTGTTATATTGATTTGTATATGAAATGGGACTATTTCTGTAATCTTGCATGGTGATAGCATTTTTATGCAAGACTTTCCATATAAGACCCTATAGTGACACAGGGAAGTTTGCAGAATTTCCATGCATCTTATCTGCATGGCACAAACTCCAACGATTATGAAAAGAAAACAGAATGATCAAGTTGTGTATAAACGTAAACTTCATGATTTTAGTATTTCAGCATTGAATTTCTCTGCATTGTTTATGATGCTTCTTTCTTATGTCATATATGAAATCTTAATTGTGAGATTTAAACAAGGGCCAAAGTGCTACCTAGAGTACAGCCATTTCCTGATACATCATCTGTGATGATGAACACTAACACCTAACAGAAAAAGAGACTGTAGACCTGTAGCTCAGTGAATGTGGTGTAACCTTTACAGCAACAGCCCACAGGCTTTGTGCTGAGCTAGCAACATAGAGCTCAGGGCTTGTCAGGCTTTACCTAGACTTGGACTACATGGAATTATTTTTAAGCTTGTTTAGCTTTAACAGCTGTCTAACAAGATGGCTGTTCTCTCATTTGCTTTAGCTTTTGCTTAGCTTTGTTTTATTGCATGGTATAACATCTATTGCTATATGCACTTTTTGTAAATAACTGATAGCAATAACAAGCATCTCTGCTGTGTAGAATGCATTATTTATGATTCTAGAATAAAAACACAGTGTAAAGTACAGAGGATTATATAGCAAAGGCCTTGAAACTGTGGACACAAAATGTTACCAGACTCTGTAAAGCTGTAAAAAATTTAGCAGTGGTTAAATGTCAATTATTAAAGAAGTGCATCTTCACGACTTGGGTAAAACTATTTAAGGAATAACAATGAACAGGTAGATATTGCATGCAAAATATCATGTATATCAAATTTGGATTTGGATCATGGATTTAGAGAGCCATGAAGAAGGAGTAAAGTGTAGGCCATGGTAGAAGAAGTAACAAAATAATGTCAAGTATATCCTCAGACTAAAGAGGAAGAAATCTTCACCATCAACACCATACTTTTTCCAGAAAGGACTTCGGATGCTAATGTCTCAATACAACCTTCCCCTAGGCTGAGGCCATCAATACTGGGAACCAGTGGAGCAGTGGAAGGGCCCAGAAAGCAAGTATAATAATTTTAACTGATATTATTGGGACTTTTTATTTAGTAGTAATCTTTTCTTCCTTTTTCTGTAATAGTTCAATCTGGACTGAAAAGAATTCTTTGGTTAGACTGTTTCAGTCAGACTAGCAATAAATTCTTCAATTTGCATCTATTTAACGTGTACTCCTTTAGCCTACATAAACTGCTCAGGTTTAAGAGCAACAAATTAGGAGAATTTAGGCAAGTCGAGATGTAGCCTGAATGCAAAAACAACAAAGACACAGTTAGAGCCAGAGAGATTCAGACTAGGAATCTGTGATGATCCTACATACCTGGAAACCTTTCAGAGAGGAATAGAACACTTTCTGATTCCCTAAATTATATAACAGCTTCTCTTTCCGTGCTTCCCCCACTATATATATGACATGAATTCTGTCTGGCATTATTTGTTAGACCATTAACATTATACACAAAACAATGCTCAAAAAACAGACACAATGAACCCTACTGTAATGTCATGAAGGTCAGAATTCTTATACATCTCAGACTTTTTTTTTGTATTATATTTATCATTATAATTCCATCTAACATTATGACAAATTCAAGAATTGCTGAAGTGGTCAGGAAATGTAATGAATGTATTCACTCCTATTGCCTTCTGTCCATTTCTAGTCTAGTTTTTCACATACAATTTGCAGTTTTAGTCAGAAAATTGAAAAATTGGGAAATAGATTAACAGCATATAAACTGCTTTAATTGCCCTGTGATGTTGTGGTTTAAAATCAGCTTGTACTGTCTGTCTGTCTGAACAGCACAGCCTATAGCCTGTTGGAATTACATGTGAAGGACAAAAAACTACTTACACTCTGTAAAAAAAAGCTAAACTTTTTGAGGAATGCTGTAGCCAAAGTGTTTGTCTTGATAATAGCAATACAGACAACAGATTCTCTCTTCCCAAAACTGAATTGTACTCAGCTACTCAAAATGAATTAATTTTATTGTTTCTAAATCAAGCCAACATCCCAAAAGTCAATTATATGTTTACTGAAAGCTCTTCAGTGAAACACATTTAAAGGCACAGACTACCGTAAAAATGTTAGGTAATGGATCTGAGCACATTGAGCAGCATAAACTACTGTTGCAATTCCTGGTGATATCTAACAGCTGATTTTAACACATTGCAGTTTAACCAGTTGGCCCATTTGGATTTAGTGAGGCACTATTCAGGCAATGCAACATGCTAGCATTGAGATGAATATCCTTTTAGCAGGGGCAGACAAACTGAAAAATAGTGCAGTTCACAGCCTAAATTGTTAATCACCATGTTTCAGTTTAGTCTAATAAGGGCTTTGAAATTCTGTAACTGTGTGTGAACACACTTACTCACCCGGTTCCCCCAAGGTAAATACAGTATAAACTAGGGCATTTAGTATATTACAAAATAATTTTGCAAAAATAAACCCGAGTAACATCATGATTATTAAGGATGCTTTTTCTATTTACATGTAAGAAAAAGTAAATTATTTGCAATGTCAGAGAACAAGGGCTTACAAAGTAAGCCATTCTGGAAAATAATGGGTTTTACAGGTTTATGAAAAAGACAAAAGATGATAAATCAGTCATGATGACAAACTTTGGTGATTTGCATTAATGATTTCTTTTTCTGTTATTCATTTGGTAAAATTCAACAGTCATGAAAATGAAGAATTGATCTCCTCTGGGCAAGCAGCTACTTGATACACACAGATTGGTCCTCTGCAGTAAATCCTTCTTTCAACATCTAGTCAAGGCTCTGGTAAGAAAACTTTGCCACTTGTTTCCCTCTCCATGATTTTTCAAATATGTTGTGGCAATACTGCAAGCTTAGGAAATCTCAACGTAAAGTTTGAAATTTTGTGTTGATTAATGGAGTTGTTAGATCACTGAATCGTATATTAGCCACTTGCCAACAGATCTGAAGATGTGTTCTTACTAACCAATACTACTGACAAGCTTTGCCTGCCATACTTTGCTCAAGGACTATGGATAGGAATAATAGGCATTTATAACCAATGATTTTTGACATGGATTGAAGCAGAACTGCAGTGTGCAATTCTACTACCAAAATGTCCTGCTCAGCGTCTGACTTTCCCATAAAGATAAACGAGTGATAGGCCTGTCCTGCAAATTGGGTCATCTAGTCACCTCCATGTAGATTTTGGAAGCAGAACTCATATTTCTTGATAGGAGGGAGAGGTCTAGATACTTCTAATGTTCCTCATCTGATGTGTTACAAATTGCATATCGGGATGCTACTCTAAAAGTCAGTTACCTCAGCATACAATAATTTTTTAAATAAGCAACAAGAAAAAAAAATGTATTTTATGACAGATTGTGGATACCCTCTGACTTCCAGTCTGTAGCTCTACTTCACAATGTCCCTCAAATAAAGGATTTGGGATTAATTTCCTTCCCCAAAGGCCAGACAATTTTTCCTAGGTGAAAATTGAAAAACAATATCTGAAAGTTATTTCTTTTTTTTGGAAGGGTTAACCTGAGGCCAGGATGACTGGTTTAGTAAAGACTTAGCAATTGGCAGTTTTGATTTTCTGAATATTTTCCTGATATGGTGCTGATTCATTATTTTCCTTTACACAAGTGTTACCAGGTTTTCTCAAACCAATACCCACTTGTTAGACTGGCTGAACCTTAACCCTAGTCCGTAGAGTAGGGAGTTCTAATATTTTTTCTGTTTTTCTAGCATTCTGCTTTTGTGCTTCTGATAAACTCAGTCTCTGAACACAACATTCCCTTTTGAAGTTTTTGATGTAGTTTCCAAAAAAGAAAAAGAAGGAAATTCAGGGTGTCAAACTATGCAGCACAATATTTGAAGCATAATAAAGAACCCAAAATCTATGAAGAGGCCATTCTAGCTGTAATAGTTTTCTCTCCTTTCTTTTAACTCTGATCTTTTTATTTTAGACTATGTTGTTTGCCTTGAAATAGAGTTCAAACAACAGATTTTCTGGATACTCAAATGCTTTACAAAAGTAGAAGTTGTATGTGTATTTGAAGGGGAGAGAGACAATCTCAAAAGCGAAATGACCATATCAAATCAGATCTTGCTTGTAGAAAGCAATACTAATATCGTGTGTTGATACATAAATTGACAGTCTTTATTCTGAAGATGCCCCAAAAATAAGTGTAAAGGAAGATTTAAATGGAACCAAGAATTTTAAAATTAAACCTAGAGATCTATTCCACAGTGGTTATAATCAGTGAAGACATTTATTGTATACCTTGTACCTTCTTGTATGTTGTTAGGATAAAATGAGGGATAATTAGGAAAAAAACCCACATTGTCATATTCTAGGCTTGTGTATTCCATCTTCTGCGCAGGTACTACTTTGGGTTTCCACTAACCTCACAGTCCGCAAAAACAATGCTATAGTTATTCTTTCCTGTATTTTGGAGGCTCACTTCTCATTACATGCCTCACAAGTTACCCATTCTACATCTAATTCCATTCCTCTCAGTCAATATTTAAGGTGCAAAAGGAAATGAATATCATTCCCTAAGTACATGGATATACACACCTGTATGCACAGTGAAAGCAAAATGTTGTTATAATCAGCTTTGGATTTAGGAGGGCAGAGAGCACTTACTCGTATTTCTAAACATAAAGCTGTTACCGTAGTGTAGTTTTCTTCTGACTTTTGAACTCTGAGAGGAGATGCAGGGAGCCAAAGAGAATCGGTGGTGCTGGAGCAAGCTGAGTAAATACGTACTTCTCCCTTCTGCAGTTCTCGGTGACATGACACAAGACGACAAGGTATCAGGGCTGTAATCACCTATGTTTTTGACAGCCCGACAAATGCTTGAAATTACTGTAAGCAGGACGTATCTTCAACTGGTATGTGACAGAGTCTTTCCATTAAAGTTTACATAAAAGTGCTCATTTATACAAGCTGATAATAAGGCCAAAACAGGCATTTCATTTTTTCTTTCCTGTCAAGTCCAAGACTTTACAAAGAAGCTGAAAAAAATTGGTCTCTTTGTGTGAGGCAGGAAAACAAAGGCAGAAGTTTTGTCTTGTTTTATATTCTGGTTTTCACTTGAGTGGATATGAGATTTTAAACTTACAGCTGCATTTGTAGCCCATGCATTCACACACACATAGGTGATAGACTTTCCCAACACAAAACCCACTGAGTACAAACAGTAAGTAATTACCAGTAGATGCTGTGGGATTTTTTAGGGATAAATGAAGCCAGGTCTCTTTCACATTATGACCTGCATCTCTTGGGAAGTGGGGCTTACTCAAACTTGTTTTAAAATGGCAAAATCCAGTGCTACAAAGATAAAAAGGAAGCCATGATTAAATTATGAGAAGTATTTTGAAGAGAAGTGTTTTAAAAATAGCTTAATACAGATTCATCAGCAGAGCACTATCTGTGTGCATTAGGATGCCTAGAATAAAAAAGGTGGTGTCTAATTATTATGCAGTAAATTATTGAGTAAAATGGAGGCTTATTATCACAATAATCCAGCTTTGATATATATGTGGTAATCCATCAGTCTGGATATTGACAAATTTTGGGTGAGTTGTTCATATATAACCTCCCCCTTGTTTTGCTCTCTTTCCTGCTATAGTCTCCTGTCTGATTCATTGTCTTTACACTGTTGTGCTTCAAAGACTGCCTCCATTTTTCATGACAATCCCCAAAAGTCAATTCACATTTAAAGAGTGAGAGTTCTGTCTGTTCTCCGCTTTCAGTTCTTTATTCGTTCTGTTTGACTGTAGTTTTCTTCACACCTAACAGCCTTTTCACAGTTCTGCTGTTGCAATCACAAAGAAAAACAGGTCCAAAGGTAACTACAGTTTTTCTGCTTCCCTATTTCAAGCAGAGCTGGCATTCTGGATCCTAGTCCCACTCATGTTTTAGTCTAGTTCTTCATCTATATCTGCTCTAATTCAGGTCTCTGAGTTTACCTCCTGTTGTTGCTTATCCTACCTTTTATTCTCAGTTTTGTACTATGTGTCCTGATTTTCAAGGAACTAACTTTCTATCTGTAGTTTTTGTGTTTCTGTGGTTTTGCCTTTTTTTTCCCTCCTCGTTTCAGACTTTAACTGGTTTGAATCAAAGACCCCAGCTGAGCTGAAGCTTGTGTCTGCTGCTTAATGGGACTGTAGTTGTTTACCCACAGAGTCTCCCAATCTTGATGTTGAATTGATTCTTTTCTTTGTGACCACATCCATTATATGATTTTTCTTTCTTTTCATGGCTGACTGAATAAAACTGACCAATTAGTTGTGACTTATTTAACTGCTGAAGGTCTAAAGCTCTTGCTACTTAGATTTGCAGATAGGCTTGTATCTATAGAAACAGGTAGTTTATATATTGTTGGGGAATTTTTATTGTAACCTTTGAGGAGAATTGAACACTTTTGTGCTTATATATATATATGTATATATATAAAAATAAATGAATAAACAATACATTTGAAAGAATCCTACCACCATAAGTGGTTCTACAAAGAGCCTGCAAAAACGCGGCATAAGCCAATTCCTTGTATACACTTGCACCAGCACCAGTCCTGTGAGCACTGGCAGGGAGAACCTCAGCCTGGCCTTGGGTCTTTAACAGCATTGTAGTTGCTTACCTTTGAAAACACCGGAGTTGAGTGTTCTGCCCTTGTTCATTCCCTGGTTCCTCACCTGTTCCAGATCCCTGTGGCTGGCAGTGCTTCCCGACCACCACCCTGATCTCAGTGATGCCAGTCACATCTGGCCCAGGAGTGTGGAAACAAAGACCCAGTGTATTCACATTTCAGTGACCTTGAAAGGTTAGAGGGAGCAGTCAGACACGTGTCAGGTTTCTCAGTGCCCTGATTTATTGCTACTCCACAGTCATGGCCAAGGAATATCTGGTTATTCTATGAATTAAAATCACACAATTCACAGCTTGTTAAAGAAAAACAGAAATTAAAAACAATAAAAAATCTTAAAAAGATAATCACTGTTTATGAATGACAGATAAAATGAAAGTAAAGCTACACAGACTAATGACACTAAAGTCTGACTAAAGTCAGAAAGACACTCCCTCTCTCTTTTTCACTTTTTCACTCTATCTTATTCTTTGACCAACTCCCTGAGCCTTCTTCCCAAAGAATTTTTGTTCTTCCAGAGCAGGCGTTGATCAGGGTTTCCATCTGTGAATGCACCTGGTATCTCAGGATGCATGAATTAGGAAGTAGGAAAATTTCCTACATCTGTCCAAGATTTTAACCTATCAGATATAAGTTGCCTAGACCTATGTATAAAAAAGATTCAGTTTTAAGTTCTAAGCACTCAGGTTTGTATTAAATTTCTCCGTCAAAGGTTAAAAGCATTTATGATTTCAGATCACCTGTCAAGGAAAGAAATAGTGGTGCATTGTATCTTTTTTCCTAATGCCTAAGAGCATTTTGTAACATCGACTACAAGATGACAGTCATTGCCCTGTCTCTTGGACCCTACCTGTGCAAATTTGCTGGTGAACTGTGTTTATCTTTTCTCAGTTTGACATCTTTGCAGAGCTATACAATGAAAGTAAATCCATTCAGTCTTCTAAGTTCCAATACAAAGACCTGAAATGTAACAAATTGTATTTTAATTATGACTGCTAGTACTTATACTAATTGTACTACAAAGTTTCAGCTTCCAAGCCTTTAAAATAATTGTATCACTAATTATATGGATATAAGCCTAAATTTTCTTGTTTAATTAATGATTGCCTTGATAATGACACATTATAAAATATTGTATAAGCCTCTGAGAAGGTTTGTCAGGTTAAAGGGGTGGAGAAGGATAGATATAATCAGATATTTATTCTTTCGTTTTTAAAAAAACTGCATTGTAACATGCAATTTTTCAAGGCTGTTTAAGGGGATTTTTACAGTGCTTAGAGGAGGACAGAGACAATCATAATGTGTGTAGTTCTGTGACTGAAGCAATACAGCCACACCATGCTTGCTTTCTGCTTAGGCTAATTAGCTTTGTGGACACGTAAAGCTCATTCTTTTTTGCTGCCTTACAGCTCTAATGCAACTATGCACTTTGGAATTCCTGGTTCAAATACCGCTCAATGCATTGCTATGTGTTGTATAATGTAGCCATGTCAACCCTCTTTGCAACATACTCTTTAATAAGGTAAAAAAATGGCTGAGAACACATTCTTTTCAAAAAAAGTATCCCCAAGGCTGTAGACTCTTCTGAAAAGCTCAGAATTTCTCACTCCAGTGATACCCATTCTCATTAATTAATCCAAATATATTCCCAGTGTGACTAAGCTGTTTGCATCTGATATGTAGGCATAGATGAGCTCTGCCAAACACTAGTCAACTGTCACCTAACCTTCAATTTATATTAGTTGCCATAAACAACTTTTCCAGATACCTGACACTACTGATTTTGCTAAGAGTTCTAGGTCATAGCTAACTTGCTCATCTTTCTGTATCTGTGGGGTTTTTAGAAGACTAACTCTCTGTGAATTGCATTAAGAGTCTAAACTCAGGCAGAAGGATGCCAAGGTCCCTTTGTAGTTTTAGCTGTGGGAATTTCTGTGACAGATAAATATTTTTGTGTGTTTTTTTTAATTTTTTTTACCCATTTCCTTCAGCGAAAGGAGCCGTCAGCATACATTGTCTGTACTTTTACTTGTGATCATCATAAAACTGATATGATAATAGCTATTATTTATGTAAAAATATGATTCTATTTATAAATGCAAACAAGTATACTGATGACATTGATCAGGGTTGAATTTCATCACATTAATGTGGCAAAGACTTGTTCATTTTGTGTTATTGACTATATTAGTCAATATTTGTCTTTTTTGGTCAGTAATATGTGTGTTCCACCTGTGTTGGTCTCTTTTTGGTGTTTGCACTTTAATTCATATTAATTTGACATGACATATAATTGAAAGTTAATCTTAATTACAGGGAAAGATTAATCTAATTCAAACGGATAGATCACATGGTAGCTTTAAAATAGTTTTTGCTGTCGCACACAGATGTTCCTTCCATTGCAGAGGTTACAAAATGCACCTTTCTGAAAAAAGATTCGTTCTTCTAAAGCCAAAGTTTGAATACAATCCACCACTTTCTGGCAGCCTGCAGATTAGCATGTTTTCAGACGGATTGGTTTGTAAAAAAATGAAAACCAAAAGTTCTCTCCAGAATTTCATGATGGCCATCTGCTCCCATGTTCTGCTTTTTGTTTGCTTTTTTCCTTGTTTATAATACCCAGTTTGTAAGGTCCTTTACATCCCTTGCATTTTCTAGAACATGTCTTCATATGAATTCGTCCTTGTATTATTTCATCTTAGGCTGTATTTTAAATTCAATAAATAATAAAAATGAATGAACACATGCAAGCATCTTGCAAATACTTTTTAAAAAGTTACTCTTGCTTAGATTATTTGTTTGTTTTGCTTGGCAGAAAAAGGCCAGGGCTTTTTGCAGCAGTCTGGTATGTTACATTTGACTGAGGAAAGTAGTAATTTAAAATAACTTTCTATGACTTAAAATTAACAGTTATTGGAGGAAAAAAGCTGTCATTCCTCAGTTTCTTCATTCTACAATATTTAACAAAATCTTTAATCTCAATAGATGTAACCTTCTAATTTGGTTATACTACTAGCTCTTAATAGAAGAAATCTTCTAAACCAAAATCATGAATCTGTGATAGTGGTTCACTAAAATTTATCAGCTTCTGAAGTTTAATGAAGTCTGTTGATTTTTCCTTGTTTGAAATATTTATAAAGAAGTGAAACCTTAAGGACTAAGAGTATAATTTGATATCATGGATGCAATATTTTTTGATGAATATTAGAAATATATCATGGTCGTTAAAGCTCTTTGTTCAAATCTGAAACACTGATGTGATGAAATATAAATACCAAAGATTTTGTTCTTAATGCAATTTACTGTCATATGTTTAACCCTTAAAGATGCCACAGAACTCACCAAACGTGCCTGCTTATCAAAGTTTTTGCTAGTGCAGTCCTAATTAGGTAACTAGAAATTTCTCTTGATTCTCATGATACTAGGCAAGTGATCTACAAGATATACTTAAAGTTTCCTACTTTAATTCCAAGAAATAATAAACTTAATGATAAGCCTAAGTTAGTTTTTCTGAAACTGACATCTTCCTGTGTATATTCCATAATGTATAACTCAGAGCTGGTAAGATGTTATACTCAGAAGAGAGATCTCTGGCTGGAATAATATTTTAAATTTTACTGTAGAAGGAACTAGTTTCTGTGTCACTGCTTGCCTGCCTGCACTTACTGGTTGCTTTCACAGAATCACAGAATCACAGAATCACAGAGTGGTAGGGGTTGGAAGGGACCTCTGTGGATCATCTAGTCCAACCTCCCTGCCGAAGCAGGGTCACCTACAGCAGGCTGCACAGGACCTTGTCCAGGCAGGTCTTGAATGTCTCCAGAGAAGGAGAATCCACAACCTCCCTGGGCAACCTGTTCCAGTGCTCCATCAGCCTCAGAGGGAAGAAGTTCTTCCTCATGTTCAGACGGAACTTCCTCTGCTTCAGTTTGTGCCTGTTAACCCTTGTCATGTTACTGGGCACCACTGAAAAGAGTTTGGCCCCATCCTCCTGTCACCCAGCCTTTAGATATTTATAAGCATTTATTAGGTCCCCTTGCAGCCTTCTCTTCTTCAGGCTGAACAAGCCAAATTTTCTTCTGTAAAGTGGAGATAACAATACTTTGGAAAATGTATATAACCTGATAAAAAAGCACTATTTCTGATTTTTCTGGTGCACCTCTATACCTAATACTCTACTTGTGATGGAGAACATTTATTGTTCAAAATCCTAAGAGGATCCACATTGCACTTCTTCATTCTTTGAGTTATATGCAATTACACTTCCTAACTTTGAAAGCTTAAGTGTTAACGTGACTCTTCTGATTGGTTTGATTTCCAGCACAGGTTTCTGAGGACTGTTTGCTAATTTATTAACTGCATTTCATGTGTCATATCATAAGGCCTGTGACATGGTCCCCCACAAGACCGAGAAGTGCGCCTGTGAGAAACTCATGAGGTTCAACAAGGCCAAGTGCAAGGTCTTGCACATGGGTAGGGGCAACCCCCACTATCAATACAGGCTGGGGGATGAAGGGACTGAGAGCAACCCTGCCAAGAAGGGTTTGGGGGTGTTGGTGGATGAAAAGATAGACATGACCTGACAATGTGTTCTCACAGCCCAGAAAGCCAACCGTCTCCTGGGCTGCATCTAAAGAAACATGGCCAGCAGGTCGAGGGAGGTGATTCTGCCCCTCTACTCCACTCTGGTGAGACCCCACCTGGAGTCCTGCATCCAGCTCTGGAGCCCTCAGCACAAGAAAGACATGGACCTGTTGGAGCGGGTCCAGAGGAGGGCCACAAAACTGATCCGAGGGCTGGAACACCTCTCCCATGAGGAGAGCCTGGCAGAGCTGGGGTTGTTCAGCCTGGGGAAGAGAAGGCTACAGGGAGACCTTATTGCAGCCTTTCAGCACTTAAAGGGGGCATCTAAGGAAGATGGAGACAAACTTTTTAGCAGGCTCTGTTGCAACAGGAGAAGGGGTAATCGTTTGAAATTAAAAGAGGGTAGATTTAGACTGGATAAAAGGAAGAAACTTTTTACAATGGATAGATGTCCCATTCCCGGAAGCATTCAAGGTAAGGTTGGATGAGGCTCTGTGCACCCTGGTTTAGTTGAAGATGTCCCTGCTTACTGCAGGGGTGTTGGGCTAGATGACGTTTAAAGGTCCCTTCCAACCCAAACTATTCTATGATTCTATGATTCTATGACTGGGAGGCGTTGCTTCTTAGGTACTGAAACAATTCCGAAAAATGTTTCCAGTATGTTAAAATAGTTTTTTTTTCAGATAACTCTATCCATAAAACTAATACACATAAAAGTGTGGCTTACCCCTAGATATGTAAATATTTTTTTGATAGCTGCTAGGGAGTTTTTGTAGTTCACTGATAAGTAATGCCACCAGTCCATAGATTAAAATCCTAAATGCTATTTGTTCTTGTACTTTCTTAATCACAGAGCAATTTGTTCAAATAATTTCTAATTTTCTTTAAAAGTTTTAGTATGAAGTTTATACTAGAGGAACTATGAAGACAAAAAAAGCCTAAAAACTTGTATTGTTCTAGCAGCCTCTTGTAATAATGCTTATAGTCAAGAAGATGAAAATCAAATTCTTCAGAGGGATCATTTTAATTTTAATGTCTAACATGTAAAGATTGAGTCCATTCTCCATTTGCTCATTTATCTGTTGAGTCTAATGTTAATTTGCAGAAATATTAAAAAGCAAGTTCTGAACAGAATTTAATGACATGAAAGAAATGTACTGCTTTTCTCCAAAAAGAAAAAAAGTATGTGTCATGTGCTAATCATCAGAAAATTAAAATCACAAAGAATGGAAGTTTTTCTAGTGTATACTCTACACAGTGCTAGTGCTTATTTTAGTCTTTTTTTAGGTGAATGAAATGTTATTGAATCTTTCTAGAGAGCAGATTGAAAGGCCAGAAAAATTGAATAGGTCCACAAGTTTAATGAAGATATTGGTCATGTCCTCTCCAACAAAAAAGCTAAAACAAATAAACAAGGCAATTTTCAGATTTCTTCCCTATAACAAGACAGATTAAAGGTGAGTCTTCAGTTTGTCACTTGTTTCAGTCTGTGAATTGAGATCAAAACTATCCGGGTTTTTTTTTATGATTTCACTCTAAGTTAGTGAAAATGAGTGAAAAAGACACAAACCTTTTTTTCTCACAATGAAAGCTAGTATCCTGTATCCATTACAACTTTCAGTATTTTTTTCAGATGATCATATCATTTAGAACAATTAATGTAGCTTAGGATTCTATTTTCTTAGGTAAGCTACAAATAGCTAAAAAAAAAAGTCTGCCTAGAACTCAGAAAAGAAGTAAAAGATCGGTGTAGATGGACTGGTGGTTGAGTATAAAGAAACAATAACACAATAATGTGATGTAGAAACAACCTTAACATTTTCATCATTATATTGTTTTACTTCTTACTGGGTAGTTTATATAAACATTTTTAAGAGTAATCTGCAAAAGAACAGTGAATTAACTCTTCCAAAATGGAAGAAACATTCTGGGTAAAAAAATAGGCACCTTAAAAAATAAACAAAGAGATAAAGGGATGGTAAGGAAAACAGAGATAAGAATCAAGTGATCACAGATGAGAGTTTGTACTCTGTTAAGAGCCTTAAATATGAAGAAAGTAGCGTAGTTATGCTGCAAGATCAGCAAATACTCTTCTGAAATATTTTCTCAGACCTGTGCCAAAGGAAATCAGATGCTTTACTCTCAGGTAAAATTGCACTTGGGCACAGGTTGCATTTTCCAGCTCAAGTGGTGGGTTGTCCCTGTCCCTGTCAACCTCACCTCTGTGCCTGGGAGTATCATGGAACAGACCCTCCTAGATGCTGTGTTAAGGCACATGGAGGACAGGGAGGTTGAGACAGCCAGCATGGCTTCACCAAGGGCAAGTCCTGTCTGACCAGCCTAGTGGCTTTCTGTGATGGAGTGACTGTATCTGTGGACAAGCGGAGACCCACATATGTCATCTATCTGGACTTCTGTAAGGCCTTTGACACAGTCCTGCACAACATCCTTCTCTCTGTATTGGAAAGGTGTAGATTAGATGAGTGGACTGTTTGGTGGATAAAAAATTGGCTGGCTGGTCACATCCAGCGAGTGGTGGTACTTGCCTCAATGTCCGGATGGAGATCAGTGACAAGTAGTGTCCCCCAGGGGTCCTTATTGGGACAGGTACTGTTTAATATCTTCATCAATGACATAGTGTAATGGAGTGCACCCTCAGCAAATTTGCTGATGACACCAAGGTGTGGTGCAGTCAACACTCTTGAGGGATGGGATGTCATCCAGAGGGACCTGGACAAGCTCGAGAAGTGGGCCAGTATGAACATCATGAAGTTCAACAAGGCCAAATCCAAGGTCCTGCACATGGGTCGGGTCAACCCCCGCTATCAATACAGGATGGGGATAAAGGGATTGAAAGGAGCCCTGCCAAGAAGGACTTTGGGGGTACTGGTGGGTGAAAAACTGGACAGGACCTGACAATGTGCACTCACAGCCCAGAAAGCCAACCTTCTCCTGGACTGCATCAAAAAAAGCATGGCCAGCAGCTCGAGGGAGGTGATTCTGCCCCTCTGCTCCACTCTGGTGAGGCCCCACCTGGAGTCCTGTGTTCAACTCTGGAGCCTCCAGCACAAGAAGGACATGGACCTGTTGGAGTGGGTCCAGAGGAGGGCCACAAAACTGATCAGAGGGCTGGAACACCTATCCTAAGAGGGAAGGTTGAGACAGTTGGGGTTGTTCAGCCTGGAGATGAGAAGGCTGTGGGGAGATCTTATTGCAGCCTTCCAGTACTTAAAAGCAGCATCTAAGAAAGATGGGGACAAACTTTTTAGTAGGCCTTGTTGTGACAGGACAAAGGGTAATGGTTCTGAAATTAAAGATGGTACATTTTGATTGGAGATTAGGAAGAAATTTTCTACAGTGAGGGTGGTGAAACACTGGAACATGTTGCCCAGAGAGGTGGTAGTTGCCACATCCTTGGAAACATTCAAAGTCAGGTTGCACTGGGCTCTGACCTACTTGATCTAGTTGAAGGTGTCCCTGCTTATTGCAGGGGGGTTGGACTACACGACCTTCAAATCCAAATCATTCTATGACTCTGTGATTCTAAGTAGCATTGCTTGGAGCTTCTACAGTCACTGTCTTTCATTACATAAAGGAAAAAATATGTTTTTTATATGAAGAAATAAATTATCTGTGTTTAAACATAAGTAATTCAGAAAAATTGCCTTACACTCAAAATTCAGTGACTAACACACGACTTACAATTATTTAATTACTTAAATTTCTCTCTTATATATTCTGAAGTTTACTGAAAACCTCTAATCATCCAGGTCATTGTCAATTACCCGTGTCCTAGAACCTAGGAATTAACTTACTGATTTGTCAGTTGGCCATTTATTTTTGAAGAAATAATTTATAGAAAAATACTTTTAGACAAAAAGTTGTGATAAGATGGGAGAAATAATGAAAAATACATGTCAAGCAATGCTGAAAATTGCTAGGGAACATTGTTTTTAGTTATTTTATGTCACGGTCGCTGTTCAAGCTGAGAACTAAAATTGTCTCTCTAGTAAGCTCTTCAACTCAAATTAGTAGAAAAGCATCATTAGTCTTCTCTGACAAACAGTTTGTTAAAACTTTCTCTTTTTTTTTTACTATCTTTGGCATCTTCTTTCTTGTGTAAGCTCTGAATATGTCTCATCAACAATAGATGTTACTAAGTAAAATGCTGTATGCAAAGTTTAAGATCAGAGAAAATCTGTCTGTTCTGACCTAGAAGGGAAAAAAAAATATAATTTAATATGCAACCATTTAAAAAAACTTCATTCAGAATGAAGTTATTGAGAAAATACTTTTTAGTATATTTTAAAGCCAACACTCCTTAAAAAATAAGACAATATTTTTGAGCCCAAAGTTTCAGTCTCTTTGACTATCTTTTCCTCCTGTGTATACGCTACTGTTTTATCAACTCTGTGTAAAAATAGACAAATAATGAAATAGCAATCAAACCAGCATATACTTTTTTTTCTTGTTAACTGTACCATATTCAAGGTCAGATTCTTTTCTGAAAACATTCTAATTATAACTATTTCAGTTAACAGAAATTAACTTAAAGTTATGTTTTCAACTCTTGATGTGAGACAGCTAATTCCCAATATTGGTATATCTTACTATAGAGCCTACTGAGAGTGCATTTGCTTTGTTTATTTAATGCTCACACACTTACTAAATGCAGTCTACAGATTTCCAGAACTTCCAAGAAAAAAATTAAAAACTACTTCTCTAAAGTACTCAACTATACTTACTGAAAGACTGTTAATCTGGTTTTGTCGATAGTATTTATTTGGCAGTACTAGACTAAGCAAACAAAAACACATCTCAGACACTTCCCCAGAGACTCTATTCTTATATTCAGGTCTCAGCTAGATCCTGCAATAGCAGTAAGCAGTAGTTACTAAAATTTCATAGCTGGAAAAAAAACAAATCCCAGGCATGCATGCATGTCTTGTGTTTCAGAGGTGAAATTTCTGATTGGGGAATTGCTTCTACTGCATTTCACTCTACACAGAGTGAATGAAATAGCTATAGAAGAAATATTACTAAAAAAGTCCAGATTTATAGTGGGACAACATGAATGAAGCATCTGGAAAGTTCTTTGTTGGATTTTCTTTTTTGTATTGCTTCAAAGATTCTCAAAGGAATTAATAATGTGTCTGGGCTTTGCTTATATTGAGAAGCATAAAAAGGCCAGATATTGAAATAAATTCTGTTTTGATCCGTCTCACGATGTGTTCCACTACTCGTTGCTGATAGGCTCGGTGCTGGTGCTGGGCTTAGAATTTTTAAAAATAGGACATTATTCAGATTCAGGTCCCAATGTGACAGATATGAATGTTGCAAACATTCTCAAAAATTTAGGTGCTCTGCAACCATATCAATTATTAACGTAGCATGATAATTTCCACTGGAATAAGAAATGTTTTCTTAGATTAGTTACATTCTCCTGCACACTAAAACCCTTTGAAAAAAAAAAGTAAAATAGAGCAGCAACAAATGAAACCATTCTGCAGATTCTGCAAAATGAAGAAACTAACTCTGAAAGAAGGCACTGTTCCTGGAAACCTCTAAGTGTACACCTGGAAGTATGGAGTCTCCTTAAATCAGGTTCATTTCAACAGAATTGCTAGTCTTTTGGGAGGTGCTCAGCAACTTGAAGGATTGGGCTTTTCAGAGATGTGTAAGAGGTAAATCATGCTCTTCAACCTTTTTATTTTCCCAGCCCACACTGCTTCAAACCCCATCACTAAGTGACCCTACATGGTAAATGCTTGCTGAACTGAATAGACATCTGCAATTTTAGAAAGTAATCACAGCTTCCTCTTTAGTGTCTCCCTGCTGCTTTCAACAATTTATGAACAATAGCTGATGATAGCTAAATAATTAATTCAGCTGAAAGTAAAAGAAATCTCTGAGTAGATTTCATATTATGAGGAAAATGTCACAAGTGTTAAGGATGGAAAGACTTCCTATTCTATTTTAATACGATGGTTTCCCACTTCTGTGTTAAAGATAGTAGAAAAACTGGAGAATCATTATGTCCCACCTTCTTTCAACAGATATACTGACGGTTTTTGACGCTTCTTGGTCCCTTCCCCCTGAGACAAAATTACATCTACACGTATCTTGGGCTATGTATTTGTCTGAAATAACTCCTGTCAGCTCTTGGTTTTTACTTCAATCTTTTATTGTTGATTCCTTTTCTTGGCTTTTTCTGAGGACAACACAACTGTGTTTAAGAAAAGAGTTTGGCTGCAAGTGTTTGCTGTAAACCATCTAAATGGCCTTCAATTTAAAAAAAAGACATGACACCACTTTAACTTAAGGTACTTGCAAAATTCCTATTTATTTCAATAAAAATCATTTTAAGTGACCCATTGAAAGAAACACAAAGTGATCTTTCTCCTTTCACTCATATAGCAACTGAAGAGCAAATTCTATTCCTTGGACGGCTGAGATGCAAACCACACCCAAAAAAAAAAAAAAAGAGAAAAATGTCTAATTCAGCAGAGTTGATGTCAACCGCTACGTACAAGAGACTTGGGCATAGAAAACACTTTAAAGAAATGTGAAGTTACACTTATTCCACTGGGCAATATACCCTAATTTTCATTAACATTAAACCTATTTCATGACAGGTATACAATACAGAAGAGAGTGCAAATGCAAATTACTCCCATTTAAAAGCCTGTTTTCTATGAAAAAGCAGCTACATAACAGCATCTATTGTGCTGCCCTAAATGTTATTTCCTTTGCCACACTAAGAGACAGAATATTGAACTAGATGGGCCAGCAGTCTGACTTAGAAGTACGTTTCTTACGGATTACAACAGAGTAAGTAATGTCCATACTCTTCAGCATATTGCCCAAAGGATGTTATGAGCAGAGTTATGTATTTGCTGGATGAGAGCTGGTAAATAAAACCCAGAGTAGGAAAGTACAATGTTTTAATTCACACTGTTAGCAAAATATTAGAAGGAAATCAATGTTAAAAGTTAGAAAAATTAACTATAAAATTCTTTTATGAATCGTTAAAGAGACCAACTCATATGAGTGAGTATTTGTTAATGTTGATTCATCTCATATAATGTATAAATTCAGATAGGCTTAATGAAAATAAACTGAAAATGAGCGATATATAAGTATATATTCTTTTTGCAGTGATCAAATAGCTGAAGAAAAAAAAGCTTACAGGGAAGTTATTCATCCATATTTTAAATATAATTAGAATGATTCATTAAATATTTTCAAAAATACGAATGAGAATAAATGGCCTGAAAAATATCTCCATGTAAATTAGTCTCAAAGCTTTCCTGAAAATGCTGTTGCCCTTTTCTCTTAGCCGACTCATTGCCATGCAAAAGACATAATTTCTAGAACAAAAATGAAGGAATGTTATATACTGATCTTCAGTGCCTCCAGGGTTTGTACTTTTTCTCTCACTATAAATCTCTTACTTATTCCTACTTTTCACTGTTTAATCTTTCTTTCAAATAATAACCACTACCATGCTACTTGCTTCTCCCCCTCTCCCCCAGTTAAGTGCCTTTTCTTGCCTCTCCAAGAAAACTTGCTTCTCTTGCATAACTTTGCCTGTCATATAGATGAGATGACATAGGTGACATAGCAGGAGCACAAGGAGAACAGAAAAAGAATTTCCTAGAATTAGGAGTTTAAAAATTGTGCCATCCTCTGTTGGTGAAAATAAAGCACCATTACATTCCAAATTAAGCCCTTTGTATATTTCCTACAACAGAATCCGTAGGTTTCATAGCAATTCTCTTCTTCTTAGTAGCTTCCTTTTCAAAGATTGGCAAACAGAGTTACAATTTCTTTTTCTTAGTGATAGCAACAAAAAACCACTTTGTTATACAGAAAACTGTCTGAAAAGGATAGTGTGGCTCCAGCACATTCACCAGGGAAAAAAAATTTGGCAACGCAATTTTGTGTAGAACTATAACAACACATCCAAAATACCTTTTTTTCGGGTTGCACTAAGGACAACTGACTTTTCTCTGACATCTGGACCTAATGTTGAGATTTCCCAGAATTCTCACCCTCTGTAGTTACAGGAGGTACCAACTATCCTCACAAAGATGTCTACTTCATATCTAATGAACTTTGTTGAAGAGTAGCAGCAAAACCATGTTTTTCATCAGTGTTGATAACTGGTTCTTCTAGTTTTATATGTAAACATGGACTCACTACCAAAACACCCATTTGAGGGTGACACTGCCCAGAGCCTTGGTTATGAAGAAAAAAACTTAAAATTTATTTCCACATGAAAATTGGAACACATACCCTCTGAAATATCTGAATTCAAGAAAAGTTGTGTTAAAAGCTAAATTAGCCTTAAAACCTGTAGTTGCCTTCTAAAGCTCAAGGTCACCATGGATACCCTAGAGTGACACTATGCCTATTCTGCTTTGAGAAACAAATTCTCTTCCATCACTTCCCCAGAGCTATGCAGTAGATTCAGCTCCTCTCTATTTATACTTGTTTCCTTCATTGTTGTGTAGCATACCTTGTTATCTTTTTCATTGTATTTGTTATCAGTGGTAGTTGCCCTCAGATACATAATGTTCTTTTCACCTGTGTAAATTCAATGTCAGCTTGAGGCAAGTTGACACACACCCACAAATACTTGTCAGAAGTGTAAATGAACTCTGCACCTACATTTAAAATTTCCCCTGACTTCTGGGACAGAGCCTGACAAATCATATTTAAAAGAAGATAGCTCCAAGCTCAGCAGTTTGTTCATCAATTTAGATTCAGTTTTCAAGGTAGACAGAACACTATTCTTGAAATACCTATGAGGAAACTGGACCTGCATAGCTATTTTGAGTTAACGTGATTCAACGATTGCCTCTTCAAAATGTCACTTAAAGTATGTGCCCATTCATCTAAAGTCTGTTTAATGTAGAAAACAAAATAAAAAAGGACTTAGACAAACATTTTGAAACTCAGCCTAACTAGATGATTTTTAAGTTCCCTTCCAACCCTTACCATTCTATGATTCTATGTGGGATGAATTTTTAGAAAAACTGATCATTCCGTTTCTCAGTGAGATCAATGTGACTTGCAGACAATCAGCTGTCTAAAATAGTCAGGCCAATTTTTTAAGTGTCTTCAGTACTTCACCTTTATCAGTTTTGTGCATTGCATTGCTAGTAAGGAGAAAATTTTATTCAAGGCATAAAATTCTGGTTTATTTAACTTCTTTTCACATTAGCTTTTTGCAAAATAATACTCTTTCCCTTTTTGTTGTTGTTGTTAATTTGGGAATTTCTTTTATACTTCCATGTTTCTCTTTTTATTGCCCATGAATATATACTCAGAGATTACAGAAAATGAGTAAAACACTTTATCACATCCTGTCTCTTCTTATCTAGATAGTGACTTCCAAAGACTCACGATTTCCCAGGGTCCTCCTTGCCACCCTTTTTAAAAATGGGCGCAATGTTTCCCTTTTTCCAATCACCAGGGACTTAACCTGACTCCCATGACCTTTCAAATATTATGGAGAGTGGCTTGGCAACTACATCAGCCAGTTCCCCCAGGACTCTGGGATGCGTCTCATCAGGCCCTATAGAATTCTATTTGTTCAGGTTCCTTGGGTGGTCATGAACCTGATTTTCTTCTACAGTGTGAGAGACTTTGCTCCCCCATTCTCCGTCTTGCAGTCCATCCACTCAAAATGTGTGGGAAGAGAGGCTGCCAGTGAAGACTGAGGCAAAAAGTGTTGTTGAGTACCTGAGCCTTCTCCTTGCTACCAGTTTGCCAGTCTTGTTCATTGTGGGGGGGGTACACTTTCTTTGACCTGCCTCTTCTGGCTGACGTACCTGTAGAAGCCCTTATTATTCTTGGCATCCCTTGCCAAGTTTAGCTGCAGCCTCGCCGCCACCTTTCTGACCCCATCCCTACAGAACCAGGCAGTGTCCCTATATTCTTCCCAGGATACCTGTCACTGCTTCCACTGCCTGTGCATTTCTTGCTTGCCCTTTAGTTTGACCAGCAGGTTTCATCTCAGCCATGCCCTTTTCTTGTCCTCCTTTCCTGATTTCTTACAGGGGGGCATCAAGAGCTCTTGCACTCTGTTGAAAGCATCCTTAAAGATCTGCCAGCTCTGTTCTACTCTATTGTCCCTGAGGGCAGTTTCCCAGGGGGTCGTATTGACTAACTCCTTGAAAAACTGGAAGTTTGCTTTCCTAAAATTCAGGGTGCTGACTTTACTACTCACCTGACCCATGTCCTTCAGGAAAGCGATCTCCACCAGTGCATGATCACTGCATCTTCATTCTTTGTACTTTTCCTCAGAGCACAGGAAGGAGGAAAATGGTAGATTAAGAGAGAAATAAACCAACTCTCATTCTCACTCTTCCGTGAAGGCTATCTCCATACCACAAGGCTTTCATTTTAGAGACACTCTAGGGACACCTCAGCCAGGATCAAGGTTTTGCACACGACTGTTGGACTCTCATCACTGTCATCACAGCAGAGCAGAAAAGAACTGAAGAGAACTGAAGACAGTAAATTTCTAAGAAAGATTTTCGAATAGGAAAGGCAGTCAAGTAAAATTGAGGTTCTCATGACATATTTTGTGATTCATATTTCATGATTCATATTTCACTTGCTAAATCATTTACATAAAAAGTCTGTATCTTTACTCTGATTATATGATTGTGAAAACCAAGTTACATGAATAATATTATGTATCACAAACAATGCATGGAGAAAAAAAGTACAATTTTGATAATGCTGAATATTCAGAAAATAAAGAAAATCATGTTGTCAGCTCAAATAAGCAGGAAAGTTATGTGCTTTAGGCAAAAACAACACAGAGAATGTAGTGATGCTGTAAAGGCTATAGAAATAATACCTTAGTGACACTGATGAAGTAAAACCGGCAGTGGCTTAGACACAGTCATCTTAGTCTAAAATTTTCTGTGCTTTTTTCAGTCTGTATAGAATTTTCTTAGTAATTTAATTTTAAAACAGTAAAATTGATAGTCAATAAATATTTATATCTGTTGCCTTTGTTGGCGTGGCGACCTGGTTCAGGAACGGCACGGCGACCAACCCCAGGCCGCTCGGGCCATCAGCTCGCAGACACCAATGTGGTGGACGGCAAATGGCGTTTATTGACGGGTAGCACAGTATTATATAGCTTAGGTTTACAGCGTCACTTCCGTCTGCTTACACCTATGGGCTAAACGCTACTGGTTATCAGGAGAGGAGGGGGGGGCCTACCTTTCCGTACAGCACGACATCTTCCGACCGCCAGGCCCTAACTATCCACATTTCCCCCCTCCTTATGCTTAACTAAATAGGTTAATATAAAATATAAAAGTGTTAATACTTAACCTTAAGACTTAAACTTAATATCTGGCCAGACTTAACCTTACTTAACCTTAACTACAATTTAAAAAATGTAAATATTAAAATCTTACGATTACAAAGATAAGGTACCTTAGACAAATGCATTTGTAAATTAGCTAAAATATAATCTTAAAAATTCTATTGTTATTCTATATTGTACAGTAGTGTTAAAAAGTATATGCTATAAACTTGAATAGAAAACATAAGGCACAGTAAACAGGTAGAAGTTAACTTTTAGGGACGATTGAGGGTAACACTGGGTAGGTACATTTTTAAAGCAGTTGTTGGTGTTCTACGAACATGATGTTAACTTTCTCTAGCCGACTCTTGACGAATGACACGATCTTGTTCAGTATACAGGGTCCAAAAATTAGTGTCATTACGATCATCGCGATCGGCCCTATCAAGGTGGATATCAGGGTGGTTAACCATGGCGAATGGTTAAACCACGACTCAAACCATCCTTGTTGGGCTTCTTTGTCTCTTTTTCTTTTTTTTCTAGACCTTCTCTAAGTTTGGCCATGGTATCTCTGACTACTCCGGTGTGATCAGCATAAAAACAGCACTCTTCCCCTAATGCAGCGCAGAGGCCTCCCTGTCGCAAGAAAAGAATATCCATTCCCCTCCTATTTTGTAACACAACTTCTGATAGTGAGGAACTTCCAGGCTTGGACAGAACGTTTGCTGACTTGTCATCTTCTTTTGTCGTCAGGGTGTGCGGGTTATGGGGGTGTCCGATGATCCGGTCCTGTGAACAAAAACTCACAGTTTTCATTAGTTTTATTCTGGCTAGTATGGTGCGAACAGCCACCTGGATCGGGGTTAGATGCTCTTCCTTCGCGACATGCTTAATCATGTCTGCGATACTCGACCCCGCTGATAGTGATCGCAGGATTTCTTTGGTTGTCGAATTACACTGCTGACGTAAACATTCTGCTACGACTGGGCCTTTTGCCTCCACAGGCAAGGCTGATGAATTGACCGCTGCTTGGAGACGATCCACAAATGTTGTGAAACTCTCACTTTCACTTTGCTTAATTGTGGACCATGGTGATGGTTTGGCAATGACTCTAGAGGCTATGCGAATAGCTTCTCTGGCCGCACGAGTAGTTGTAATGACTTCATGGGCCCGCAGGCCCTGGGCTTGTGCCTGGGGAGTAATCATTGTGGGATCTGTGCCCATTAACCGCTGCAGGCTGGAGCCATGCAGTGGATGGTCTGCCCCAGTTACTTGGGCCAATTGCCTCGCACAGATGTCCTCCCATTCTTGTTTAAAAACGATCATCCCTGCCCCGTCAAAGATCAATCTACAAGTTTGTTTTATATCGAACGGGAGCATATCGTCTCCCCCGAATACACCATCTATGAGGGCGGAGACAATGGCAGAATTAAGGCCTTTATCTGCGATTGCCTTAACAATCGCTTGTGTATCCTTAGGGTTTATCGGTGTGTGGACCCTCTGTCCCCCGTCCGTCACCCGGACCGGGAACGCTAGCGCGGCCGATGGGGTCCAGTCGGCGCACGCAATCTTTATTTTCCTCCAGTCCGTGAGAGGGATTTCTCCCCCTCGCGGTTTCTCTTTAATTTGGATGGGGATATTTTGGCTCTTGACTTTATTTATCTTTGTTTTCTTCTCTTCTAAACTTAAATTAGTTACGAGCCACTCATCCCCGCTAGTGTCTGATTCGGAGTCGGAACTCGACTGACTGGTTACTTCCGGTCTCCAGTACCTTTTTGCCGAGCTCTGGCCCCCTCCCCTATGGGCGGGCCGCTCCTCCCCCTGCCCGGGCCTGCCCCGCCCTCTGCTCGGTGGGGTGCCCACCTCACAGGCGCACCTTTTGAAATGCACGCGCCGGTTGGCTCTCTGCCCCCCGCTGGCCCCCCTTTCCCCTTCTAGGTCACTCCTACCGCTCCTCTCCCCCCTGTTCTCCTCCGCCTCCCCTTTGTGTGCGCTTGATAACTTTAGCGCTTCCTCCCTGTTATCACCAAAGGAATTTTCATCCCGCCTTTCCCCTTTGTGCTCGGTGCCATCTTGGGGCGCATAGGGCGGTGGTGTGGCCCAGACTTTATCAGACTCTGTTTCTTTCGCGGCGCCCCTAGCCTCCTCGCCTAACCCGCCCCAGAAGGATTTAGCTTGTTTCTCTCCCTCCGTAAGCGGATCGGGGTCCGGGATTTGAGGGGACGTGTCGCCCTCTTGCTGATTTTTAGGCTCAGCAGAACCGTTATCGTCTGGGGGGTGCGAAGTCTGTGTAGCTGCCCCGATTCCCAATTTTGGGGTAGCTAACAAACAGTTCTTTGCCGCCTTCCAGGTCTCCTGCTCTTGTATAGCTTTTTGCAGGGCCTGCACGACATTCCCCCATGACTTAAGCTTTTTCCCACAACCCGAGGACATCGTTTCCTTGGCTAACGCTTTAGTGCACTTATCCCACACCTCAGGGTGGAGAATATCCGCCGGCTGGTCAATGACCCCAATTTGCAAAAGTCTCGCAACTGCGAGCGTAAAATCTTTGGGCTTACAATCAATTCCCCACTGCTTATGCAATTGCGATACTACCTTCACAAGGGCTTCCATCCTCCTTGTTGGTCCGGGAGCGTCCTCCCCGCCGGGCTGGTCCCGCCGCTCCGGCCGCCGTTCACCCGACTCCAGGCGAGTCTTTCCCGGGTTTCGGCACCACTTGTTGCCTTTGTTGGCGTGGCGACCTGGTTCAGGAACGGCACGGCGACCAACCCCAGGCCGCTCGGGCCATCAGCTCGCAGACACCAATGTGGTGGACGGCAAATGGCGTTTATTGACGGGTAGCACAGTATTATATAGCTTAGGTTTACAGCGTCACTTCCGCCTGCTTACACCTATGGGCTAAACGCTACTGGTTATCAGGAGAGGAGGGGGGGGCCTACCTTTCCGTACAGCACGACATCTTCCGACCGCCAGGCCCTAACTATCCACATATATCGTATTAAATTTTATATACCTATTGATTTCTAAGAGATTTATAACAATAATTAAATAGTATTTAAATTTTATTTATAAGAAGCATCTTTTTAATGCCCTTGAATCTGTTATTTCTGCAGTCAAGAAGGGAGATTAGCCTCTTGTTCTCATAATTAGTGTGTGATCAGTTCATTCATCGGCTGTATTATTTGTTATTGTACATATAGGTCTAGAAGAGATTCATTACTTCAAAAATTACAGGCAATGAAAAATCAAGAAAGATATAAGGCCTTTACTGAGCATATTTTAACAAAAAATTATGAATTCCAAAATTTAGTCATTCCATGTGTACTAGGACAGACTATTCCATAGTGTTTAAAGATTACAGCTTCCCAAATTACATATTCATTGCTTTCAATACTGGGCTTCTAGCTTTTAATGTATTAGTTTTCCAGCACATATCTATTCACTAAGCAAATGAAAAACCCTTTTTACATCAGGCTTTGGTCTCTATTGGAATCTAGGAGTTATTACTGCATGGTGTAAACACAAATAAACATCTGTTTCTTTTGTCCTTGTACAACTAATTAACACAAAATCAGGAAGCAGATTTCTCACAGGAGGAGTTCTTGCAACCTTCTTACAAATGAGATTTGCATTCTGACATTGAAGAGATTTTTTTTAAACTTCCAGACAGAAAAACCTTATACCAAAAAGGTGTTCAAATATCCTCAGAACAAAATGCATAAGTAATAACATCCCCTATATTATATATTGCTATGTCTTATCATAAATTATCAAAATATCATTGCACATTCAAGAAGACTCTTCTAAATACTGCCACCCATATTTTTACACATTCTCCAAAATATATTTATGATTGCAGTTTGACCTTTGTATCGGAGTCACTGAGGTCAGTCTTTCTCTCTTGTTCCCATGTTTGGTGTTCTTCCATGGGTCAGGGAGTGCTTCAGAGATGCTTTGTCACCGATAGTAGAGCTGTTGCTTAATGTGGTGCAAGGCTATTGCAGGATGATAGAGAGATGGAGAGAGATACAACAACTATATTAGACCAGAACTGTGGGTGTACATGGGTCCTTTTTATTCACTTTTTTAATTTCATCTCTCATACCTTGTTTGTCATAGCTAGATGGATTTTGGAAATACATAACCTATCCAGTGCTCAGTGAAGTAAATGAAACAAAAATCATTTGGCTTCTAGAAATTTCTATGGGAAATAGAGAATAGCATTATGTGTTTAGTCAGGTGTTCCTAATATCAGTTTGAAAACACAAATGAAGACGTGACACAGGCAGTGAATTTAGATGGCACAATGTGTGTATGAAAGCCAGACAGGAAGCAGCAAGGCAAAAAGACATTTATCAGTCATGAAACTAATAAACAAGCCAGGTGATAACAACCTGCCTTCCTGAGGAAATGCAACCTCTTTGGTAACTTTAGCAAACACTGCCGTTGAGACATGCCATAGTGTTGTGTAAAGGATGAGATCACTGATTTACTAGCTTCAGTCCCAAACACAACAGCAAGGCCGGAGGAGTGGGATGGCTAAACAAACCACTGTTGGCACTAGTGAAAAAGCAGGCCCCTCCTTTGAGCCCACCTTCTCCTCCCGCTCATGTGTTCTCTCCCCTCCTCCCAAAGCACAGACACTCAAGGATCTTTGAGCTACTCTGTGCAGTAAAGACTTAATTGCAAATTGAGTCTCCTGCTA
The DNA here is from genome assembly GCF_030867145.1 of Opisthocomus hoazin. Classification (NCBI taxonomy): domain Eukaryota; kingdom Metazoa; phylum Chordata; class Aves; order Opisthocomiformes; family Opisthocomidae; genus Opisthocomus; species Opisthocomus hoazin. The sequence continues at coordinate 33,215,043 of NC_134416.1, read as the reverse complement.
ATCTGTCCGCAGGGTGATCAAACCCTCCCTTGAGAGTGAGGTGGATGAAACAGTTGGGGTGTGGTGGGTTGACCTTGGCTGGATGCCAGGTGCCCACTGAATTTCTCTATCACTCCCCCTCCTCAACCAGACAGGAGGAGAAAAGCATGATAAAGGGCTCATGGGTCGAGATAAGGGCAGGAAGATCACTCAGCAGTCACCTTCAATTGCAAAACAGACTCAACTCAGGGAAATTATTTATTGTCAATCAAAAGCCAGATTTGGGTAATAAGAAAAAACTGAATCTTAAAAACACCTTCCTCCCACCCCTTCCTTCTTCCTGGGCTCGACTTCACTCCTTATTTTCTCTAACTCCTCCCCCCAAGCAGCACAATGGACAGGTAATAGGGGTTGCAGTCAGTTCATCCCGTTTTCTCTGTTGCGCCTTCCTGCTCACACTCTTCCCCTGCTCCAGCATGGGGCCGACCCACAGGGACAGTCCTCCATGAACTTCTCCAGCACAGGTCCTTTCCATGGTGTGCCATCCTTCAGGAGCAGACTGCTCCAGTGTGGGTCCCCCATGGGGTCTTAAGTCCTGACAGCAAACCTGCTACAACGTGGGCTCCTCTTCATGGTCCTGGCAGGAACCTGCTCCAGCATAGGCTCTCCACAGGGTCACAGCCTCCTTCCGGCATCCACCTGCTCCAGTGTGGGGTCCTCCATGAGCTGCAGTTGGATATCTGCTCCACCATGGACCTCCTTGGGCTGCAGGGGGATAACCTGCAGACACCATGGTCTTCACCAAGGACTGCATTTGAATTTCTGCTCTGGTGCATAGAGCACCTCCTCCCCCTCCTTTTTCACTGGCCTTGGTGTCTCCAGAATTATTTCTTTTACATAGTCTCAGTCTTCTCTTCTGTCTGCTCTTGCACAGCATTTTTTTTTCTTCCTTCTTAAATATGTTATCACAGAGCTGGCTGACACTGGCTCTATCAGATATAGGGAAAGCTTCTAGCATCTTCTCACAGAAGCCAGCCCTGCACACACCCCCACGCAAACCAAATACATGGGGTCAAACACATACTGGGAGTATGAATGCTGAGCAGGAAAAAAATGTCTAGTGGAATATTTGTGATTTGAAACAGAAAATCCAGTCTTTGTGGATGGGAATTATAGCATGTGCCAAGGAACTAGCAGGAACAGGAGGCAGTTGTTAACAAGATGTTCTAATCAAATATTATACACCTGGTGCTCCAAAGCGTAGTGCAAGAAAGTCAGGCATGGAGATCCTAGATGCAAAACAATAAGGTAATTTTTGTTTTGCTTGACCAGCTCACAGGAGTTTGTGTGGGAGAGGAGAAGAGCTAACCATATTTCACAGCAGGAGATGTAGGATAGGATAGGATAGGATAGGATAGGATAGGATAGGATAGGATAGGATAGGATAGGATAGGATAGAATATTTTCACTTGGAAGGACTGTATTACTAGCACAGATTAGAAAAAATGAGCTGACCTAGAAGTGTTCTGTTATTCTGAGCAGAAGTCAAGAACTGCTGAAGCAGCCCCCACAACACCAGTCTCAACCCAAACAACTACTTGAATAATTATGATGATTCTAGTTAAACCATGCAGATCATAGAATCATAGAATCATAGGTTGGAAAAGACCTCTAAGATCATTGAGCCCAACCATCCACCCAACACCACAATTCCTACTAAACCATGTCCTGCAGTGCCACATCTACACTTTTTTTAAACACCTCCAGGGATGGGGACTCAACCACCTCCCTGGGCAGCCTATTCCAATGCCTGACCACTCTTTCAGTAAAGAAATTTTTCCGAATATCTAATCTAAACCTCCCCTGACACAACTTGAGGCCATTGCCTCTCCTATCGCTAGTTACACGGAAAAGACCAACTTCATATTATTCTTTTTATCTGAACAGTTAACTTCTAAATTCAGAATGAAAATTTGAAAATCCTGTGTTATTTGAGTTTCTATAAAAAATGAAGCAATAGTAATAGTGATATGGATTGCATCCATTAATCTTAGTGGAATGTCAGCTATAGGGCCTATTTTCTAGTTTTGTTATATACTGAAGTTAATAAGAAGAAGCTTCAGCTTTAGATTAAAGGTCAATGAAGAGTGTTAGGAAAGTGAAGTCTTATTTATGATATAAAATTGAAAAAACAGCAAGCCTTGAAAACATTGGAGATTAATCACAGTTAAAGATTTTCTTTCTTAAGGAACTTGAGTGAAGAGAGTCTCTGAAGAAAATTTGTAAAATACACTTTAAAAATTCAACTAACATGCAAGCAGTAAGTTAATAAAAATAGAAAATAGGCATTTAGTATAGAAACACATAGAAGAAGGATCACTTTCCGCAGAATCTGGTAAGCTCATAAACTGTGCTCTCCAGCAGGCTGGTTATCACACGTAGAGTTGTATTATTTTAAAAAACCCCATACATCAAAGCAAAAATTTCATAAAGTTTAGCTATGTTTTCAAATACTAACAAACCCCTCCCGTCTCTGAGCCGTAATATGGAAAGGATTTCAGATCAGGACAATGTGCTGCTTTCTCACCCAGTGCCATTTCTTATTCATCATGCCATTGACATTCTCTCTGTAGCCATCCAAAGTTTAGGCATTTGTAGGCCCTTCAGACTGATACCAAGGGCACAGTGGAGTAAGTGTTAACTCCTGTCTGCTGATCCAAGATTAGCTACTGATGTGTCAGGATAGCCACACGCTCTGGCAACAAGAAGACAATTTATCAATCTACATGAAAATGCTAGCTAATACAAAAATCAGATGTAATGGAATCAGTCTTCATTTTAGTTCTTTAGCATGAATAAAACAAATCCTTAATTTACTGGCTTAGATTTTGAGGTCATACATTAAAGTTTGAATTCATTTTTGCAGTAGCATTTTTTTCTGTCTGACAGTTTACGAGACACTAACCAATATATTCCAGTATATAAGGATTTTGTTATGACAGGCAAGATTTGGACTTTTATGCATAAAGACTAAATAAGAAATCCTGAAGCATAAAAGCATAAGCACAAGAAAAAAATTAGGGAAATGTACGTAAGGTGAGAAAAGAATTTTTTTTTTAAACTACCACATGTTGTGACATATAAAACATAACAGAGCCCTGAGTGCAATGACAAGCCTTGATGGCCATGAACAGTCTCACCTGGACCTGCACCACATCCCTACCCATTGGCTTGGGGGTTTTGTTTCAGCTTGGTCTTGTTCCTGCAGTATTCACTTGAGCCATACTGCAAGTAGACCTCTGTCCAGCTTGTCCCTTGGCATTCCTGCCTTGTTGACTGGACTTCCTGGGATGACCTCAGGTCTTCTTTGTCACCTTACTTTTTTAGGATGGTCATCAGGTTGTTGACACGACTTGTTCCTGTCACCAACCCTGCTCTGCTCACCTTTCTTGGGCTCATTGTGCATTGCACGAGGGGACACTGCCCTTCCCTGTGCTCAGGTGACCCTCACCTCCTTGCTGGAGCAAGGAAGATGCCAATCCCTGACAGTAAACTGCTGCACCTGCCCTGGGAGCATGGAAGAGTTTGAGATGTTTGGTTTCAACCAGTATTAACATTCTTTAAAAAACTTCTCTGCTCAATGTAATAATTCCTATCTATGGTGACTGTGTGCAGTGTGATCATAATGTCTTTGAAGTGTTGCTCTTCGCTCTTGTATTTCCTTTTAAAAGACTAGGAAATTTGTTACTAGTACACTAAGATATTAATATGACAAAAACATTAGTATGAATTACAGAGAGGTGGTAGAGAAGATGGATATGAGAAAAAAGGTGAACAAGAGGAAGGATAGATTAGTTAGTAGGATAAAAGTGCCTATAAAAATTGAACAGCTGGCAATACAGAAGATGGGGAGGAATTATGCAAGATGATTAAAGGTGATAAAATCAAGAGTAATAACCTGAAACTCAAACAGGAAATATTAATTTACATATTAATACAAAAAGTTGCAATAGTGAGGTCAGTTAGAAAAAGGAATAATTTGCTGGAGAATACAGTTCTACTAATGTTGCCTAAGGTGTCAGTGAGACTAACATAACCCATCTCTGCATTAACAAAGGCTATCTTTTACAGAAGAGTGAAATAAAGATACAGTTGATTTGCAAACTACTCTTCTGTGATAACATATCCATAGATATTTTTATATGGGAAAGGAAAGTATAGTTTCTTGTTTGTTTGGGGGCTTTTTGTGGATTTATTTTAAAGTCTATTTCCTGATTAATCTTAATTCCACAACACTCTTTACTGCATATAGTTCCTACATTTTGTGCTTAATGGTTTATCTTGGATACATATATTCTATATATTGCATGATATTTATTCCAGATCATTTTCTAAAAATCTTGCGGATTCTTCTCCCTGCTTCTGTTTTTCACTTAAGAAAAGTTGAACCATATTCACTCCAAGTCTGTACACAGAAATCTGATCATATTTTCTTTTTTGTCCTTTTGATTTTGGAAATAAATACAAATCTCTAGCACTTTTGTAAATATATAATTGTTTGTTTATTAGATCACAGAGAAATACTCTTTAAGACGTTGATTTTTACCTTCTTATCCATACCATGATATATGTTTAGTTGGGCCTGCAAGTCAAATTCTGTCATTACCTGCACTCCAGAGTGCCCCACCACCACTCCTAGGGCTCTGTAATCCTTGTTGATACTCCTCAGACAGCTCCTGACTGTATCACTGGTGTCCATGTGAAATGACAGCAGTGGATAATAGTCAGTGAACTGTATGAGCCTTAGTAGTGTCTTGGTGACATCCCTGATATGAGCCACAGTAAGCAGAACACCTCTCTAGAGAGTGTGTCAGGTCAGTAAATTGGTGCCTCCATACCTCTCAGAAGAGATTTGTCTACTACTATGACCTGTTGCTTTTTCTTAGTTGTGCTGGTTGTTGTATGGGGAGCAGATTGGGCTGCCTTACTCGGCTTCAGTGTCTCTAATGATGTGACGGGCTTTTCCTCTTCAGTCTGCAGAGCAGTGAAGTAACTATGCAAGTGCACCTCAGGCTTCGGGAAAAGTGTCTTCCTCCTGCTCATCCTTGCCTTTGCAAGCTTCCATTCTTCTCCACTATTAGTCCCTCTCCCTTCTGTGTGTGCCAGTGGGGGAGTTTTCTCTGCTACTAATATAAAAGGTTTCTTCTGTTACTAGTATAAAAGGTTACTATATCCATACTATCATGTATGGAATAGTTCAGAATTTTTGTGTTCTTCTTGTTGGAAGGAAAAGTAGGTATTTGTGCAAGGAGGGCACTCCATTTGTTTTCCCTTTTCTTTGAGTTTTTTCTTTACCACTTCACACCACAGTAAAGAAAACTCAGAAAATAAGAATAATGGAAAATCCAATTTATAAAGATTTTTATTTTTTCCCTAGTTAATAATGCCTTTTGTTTTTTTCTGAGGTGTTCCTTCAGTCTTCTAAGTGGACCTTCTCTACCAGTTCTTCCTTCTTGTCTGTTAAAAGTCTTTACTTAGCAATGCCACCAAAGGTGATGAAGGAATTTAGACTAAAAGTGAAATAAAACAAATGCTTTAACTGTTTAATATCAGCTATTCCCAGTCAGTTTTTTAATTTGAAAACTTACATTTAAATGATGGTTGAATGTATAGAATTATTTTCGGTATTCATTATTGAACACTGTTTGCCTCTTGTCCAAGAGCTTTCTGACTAGACTAACAACGCTAAGTCATTGCTTTCTTCTAATCCCACTGAAGTCAACAGGAGTCTGCAGTGGGGGTATAGTCACACTTTTTTCCACATTTTAATATTTACTTGTCTTTCCCAGTCAAATTGCATAATGTAGATGATATCCAGCATACCTCTGTCCAAAGTTTTGCTAATTTGATTTCAGATGGACTATGATTTGGTGGTTTTTCTCTCTGTTCTTCTTGCTACCAATGCTCCAGCTGAAAAAGTAGGGGCCTTTTTCTCTACATGTGTGTATTTATTTAACTAATGTGTTTATATTTGTAATTTTGTCATAGTACTATTTGTTAGAATTAGAACTAATAATAAGCTTATGAAGTTTAATTATTCATATTTTCTTTTTTCCTAACATACTGTGAATCTGTTTAACAATTCAAGTACTAACATTTTTAATAATCTTTCATGAATATACTGTTTCATATTAAAATGTTCTGTCTGTTTTTAATGTGCAAGTAAAGTCTGTGACAACTTTTATGAAGGTTAACTTGGAAATATAATTAAAATTTGTTGAGAGTTAAATTGAATGGTTTATTAAACATCCATTTACTTCTGAATTATGTTGCTCTATTTAGTCACTAAATGTATTTTTGCCTGAAACATTACTTAAATTAAGGTGCTTAGTTCTTCCAAGAAATCATTACTGTAGTCTTTCTCTGAAAGAGAAGCACCAAATAATAATATAGCATGTTAAGCAATGCTTTTGATTAGAAGAGTGGAATGCCTTGAGAAGTCATTTTCAATCATAAGAAGGTGCAAACTAAACCACTCATGTGGTTCCCAATGAGTAGGCTACAAGGAAGCAACACAAGGAGGTACAGATAATTCATAATAATCCTATGTTAGTAGTTGGGCTGAAAAGAGACACTATCAGAAAGGACAAAGAGGTCAAAGTTTCATTACAGTACTAGCATGTTATCATCAGAAATACTGCTGCTGGGTGTGTAAAGCTTCAAGAAATTACATCATTATTTGGAATTCATACATTATGATGCATGGAAAAGTGCCGCTAAAATGCCACAGGAACAGTTTCTAAACACTTAATGCATTCAGTCCATAGGAAGGTCTTATTACAAAAAATCAAGTGGATTTTACCAGTTGCATCTGATTAAATGTCTCTACCACCATGGAAAATTCAAATAGAACACACTTTGTATATATGCGTTTTCTTAATAAAGAATTAAAGTTACTTAGTTCTCTAGTATCCAATTTTAATAGCTTAGATAATTCATGGCAATATGTTAATATGCTCCTTACATCTGGCATGGAATCTGAGCCTTAATAGGAACAAAGGGAAAAAAATACAAACATAATCATTTCAGGCAAAAGACATATTCAGCAAGCAAGACATACTACTGATACTAAGAAATGATATAAAAAAATATATATAAAAGACGCTGATATATGCAACCTGGTCTTACTCAGAGAGTGTATGTCAGACCATAGTATCACTTTTGTTTTGTAAAAGAATTTAATTCCTTGACAAGAAATGTATCAGACAACATCTGTCAGAATGTTAATAAAATAATTAGGCCACATAATATTTTGTGTGTGTGTGTGTCAAGGTATTGAAAACGTAATCTCATGCAAGAAGTGTAGGATAATTAAAATACCTACTGCACACTGGAAGTCATTGCTGATCCTGAAAAGGAGGACTAATGGGCTGGATGTTTACAAGTGGTATCCTAAAGAATCAATTCTGGAAATGTTTTGAAAAGTGCTTTCAATAATGATAAAAGCGTGAAAGTATGATGAAGGGTATCAATGACAAATTTGAATCATCCGTACATAGAAAGATGAGAAAAGATATCTTGGAAGCCAGAGTAATAGAGATGAGGTGGATTGCAAAGGTGTAAATATCAAGGTCATATATTTGAGATAAATAATGTAAGTTCTGAATGGAGCTATGATCGAACACATTAGAAGCAAAAGAGGGGGAGAAATACAATGAATTAATGAAATACAATGAAAAATATAATGAATCACAGAAGAGATACAGCCATGAATGATGAGAATACGACCACAGAATGCAAGAGACAAGTACTTGCCAGTAGAAATAGTGAAACAAGTTGATTTGGAAGGGAGATGTTTTAGTTCTATTTCTACAGAAGCCAACATAATGAAACTTTTTTCTTGACTGAAACTTCTGTCATTGCTGTAATGCAAGTCAGAAAAGGACTTAATCAAAATGACACAATAAGGCTAGAAAGGTGGTAGAAATATATAGAGATGTCTTGACTGAGAATACAAGAACACAGTACTCATAAATTTGACTTCACATCCTAAGAAGAAGGGAAATATTATTTGCTGTAACTTTAGTTTTGCAAGGTGCTGAACAATCAACTTTATCTATTACAAGAGTGATGTTTACCCCAAAACAGGTCTGCATAGGCCAGTTAGTACAGCTAGTTTTGTGTTCTTTGATGTAATTTTTTGGCTTTTACTTTCACAGCCGTATGAAACCCATAAGATTAACTCAAAAACATTGTTAAAAAGTAAGAAGTCATCTACCTACAAAAATTATTTCTTACTAACCTCATTATTCCTAAGTGCTATGAAATCAGCTTTTGTGTCATAAATACAGAATTCATGAAGAAAAAAGAGCTATTAAAGAGCAAATCATCCAGAACCTGAAATACTATAAATTATCATCTGAGACAGATATGTTTGAATATCTCATTTCAATTTATTTAAACTGCACTGCCAGTAAGTCAATGATTAAATCCCTGAGCAAAAAAATAATGAGTGAATTTTTCTCAGTAAGATCAAAATCAGTAGGTATGAAATAGAAGACTATTACTCCTTTTAACATAAATTTTATACTCTGGTAGTACATATGTATGAAATTCATATTACAATGAAACCTATATTTTAATGTAGTGTAGTAGGTGTCAAAAATCTGCACAAAATTAGATCATAAGTTCCCTGAAAGTCATATGTTATTTTTGGTAGAGTTCAGATTTTCTGTGATCCAGAAAAAAGAGTGAATCAGTAGTTTGCTGTCACTACTAAATAAGTCTCTTCCTGAATACAAAGATGAAAAACTTTTATTCGTTTGTTACAACGGCTAACAACTTTTGGATGTCTGCCAATTTCCAAATTGATTATAATTGCTATAATTGGATATTTTAAACTGTGGAAAGCAGGGTCTCATTAAAGCACGTGTTTGTGTGACTGCATAAAGCCAGAGCCAGATTTCAGTAGAAATATTGAAATGTGACTGTGTATCACCAGATATTCTGTTCACATAGATCAGTATGGACCAAATTCTGACATCATCACTCTGGAAAAGTATTCAGTAGAGTCGTGAAGTGGGAGAATTCTGTGGTAGATTGTGGCAGAAACAGAGCATCCATGGGAAGATATTGCAGGCACTGGAAGGCAGTGGGAACAAGCAACTCCTTGAAATCTCAGGGTAGAGATGGGATCAAATTTTGACACGCAAAGGAAATCGTAAGTATACCATATTCAGCTAGAGAACATGAAGAAGTAAAGATAGCTTATTATTCAAACTAAAGATATGTTACACATAGGTTTTATACAGACAACTATGGACAAGTCTCTACAGTGACAAGTTTTCATTTATCATGTTTCATTATAGAGAGTAACCTATTGTCAGTAAGAGATTCAAATTCAAAGGTTTTATTGTGGCTTTAAGGTCTCAGACTCAAAATGTAAGATGTTCTTAAGCCATTTGTACACAAATATGCAACAATTAAGAAGAAGAAAAATTATTCCAGAGCTCTGCTGTAGCTATGGAAACCACCTTCCACTATACTTCATTTAGATAAATAAATCTGACAGCTAATAAGAATAAATTTTATCATCTTTTTTCATGATCAAATTTCTTGAATGTTATTTTCTTGGGAAAAATAATATATATAAAAATAATTGGTATTACCTCATTAAGAGAAAAGTTTCTACCACAAATAGTGTTTTCAATAATTTTGTGTTCAATTTTAGTTCTTACATATGAAGTTTAAAATGCTTTGCTTCTTTGTTCTACATTTTACTCAATCAAAGAAAATAGATTTGGGCTGAATTCTCAGTTCCAGCGGAAGTATGGATTTCAAAGTATTTCACCAACTTGCCAACAAGACTGGGCCCAGTACTGACCCCGGGGGGACACCATTTGTCACCAGCCTCCAACTAGACTCAGCGCCGCTGATGACAACCCTCTGAGTTCTGCCATTCAGCCAGTTCTCTATCCACTTCACCGACCACTCATCCAGCCCACACTTCCTCAGCTTCCCTAGGAGGATATCATGGGAGACTGTGTCGAAAGCCTTGCTGAAGTCAAGGTAGACAACATCCACGGCTCTCCCTTCATCTACCCAGCCAGTCATGTCATCGTAGAAAGCTATCAGATTGGTCAGGCATGATTTCCCTTTGGTGAATCCATGCTGACTACTCCTGATAACCTTCTTTTCTTCCACTTGCTTGATGATGGCCTCCAGGATAAGCTGCTCCATCACCTTTCCCGGGATGGAGGTGAGGCTGACCGGCCTGTAGTTCCCTGGGTCCTCCTTCTTGCCCTTTTTGAAGATTGGAGTGACATTGGCCTTTCTCCAGTCCTCGGGCACCTCTCCTGTCCTCCAGGACCTCTCAAAGATGATGGAGAGTGGCTCAGCAATGACATCCGCCAGCTCCCTCAGCACTCGTGGGTGCATTCCATCGGGGCCCATGGATTTGTGGACGTCCAGATTGCTTAAGCGATCCCTCACACAGTCCTCCTCAACCAAGGGAAATTCGTCCTCTTTGTAGGCTTCTTCTTTTACCTCCGGGGCCTGGGATTCCTGAGGGCCAGTCTTAGCACTGAAGACTGAAGCAAAGAAGGCATTCAGTAGCTCTGCCTTCTCCGCATCCTCCGTCACCAGGACACCCGCCTCATTCAGCAGCGGCCCCACATTGTCCCTAGCCTTCCTTTTGCTGCTGATGTAGTTGAAGAAGCCCTTCTTGTTGTTTTTGACATCTCTTGCCAGCTTCAATTCCAGGTGAGCCTTGGCCTTCCTCATCGCATCCCTGCATGCATTCACCACGTTTCTGTACTCTTCCCAAGTGGCCTGTCCCTCTTTCCACATTCCATGGACCTTTCTCTTCTGCCTGATCTCCGTTAGAAGCTCCTTATTTAACCATGCAGGTCTCCTGCCTCCTTTGCTCGATGGATCGACAGGATGGAGATACTTCAGATACTTCAGCTGGTTGCTTTTCAAAGTGTGTAACTATGTGCAAGATTAAGAAATCATTCCAGTTTGCATTGTAAATTCAATGATGCAGGCTGAACTTGGCTGGCTGCCAGGTACCCACCCAGCCACTCAATCCCCCTCCTCAACAGGACAAGGGGAGAAAATAAGATGAAAAACTCATGGTTTGAGATAAAAGCAGTTTAATATAGAAAAACAAAGACCATAGGCAGAAGCAAAGATAAGCAAAAAGATTTATTGTTTACTTCCCATCAGCAGGTGGTGTCCAGCTACTTCCTGGGAAGTAGGGCATGTGTATGTATAGCAGTTGCTTCAGAAGACAAATGCCTTAATAAATGTCCCCCATCCTTCTCCTCTCCTTCCTTTTATTGAGAGCACAATGTCAGGCATTGGAATAGGCTGCCCAGGGAAGTGGTGGAGTCACCATGCCTGAAGGTGTTAAAAAATCACGTAGATGTGGCACCTCAGGACATGGTTTAGCAGGCATGGTGGTGTTGGGTTGACGGTTGGACTTGATGATCTTAGAGGTCTTTTCCAAACTTAATGATTCTATGATTCTGTGATTCCATTTGGTATGCAATATCGCTTTGGTCAGCTCGGATCAGCTGCCCTGGCTACGTCCCCTACCAACATTTTCCCACTTCCAGCCTATGGCCTTTGGGGGTGAGAAGGATGTTGCAGAGATGGTCTTAATGCTGTGGGATCACTGCTCAGCAGTAACCAATACAGCTTTACATGTTGTGTTCTGCCCACCCTGCACACAAAGGAGAGGTGAGACGTGTTCCAGAAGATAAAGCTGCAGTGTAAAGATGTCTTCCAAGACATGTGCAATAGGACATGACTGACAGGGACTTCGTCTATACAAGTGAGTTTGCTACTAGAAGAAACCAGAGCAAACTGTCTGAAAGTGGAAAAGTTGCAACAAAATTTTGTGAATTCAGCTAATAAATAAGTATTAAGCGTTCTTGCACAGGGGGTTTCTGTGTACAAAAGCTCAAAAGTGGATGGTGGCAGACAACATCATGGCCAAAGCCAACAGGTTATATAAATTGCAAAAAATGGATACGTGAATGGTCTTCAATTTCCTTGTAAGGAATCAAGATCCGTAACACGGGGTCCTACTCATGCTCTCAGCTGAGACCACCTTTATTGCTGGCAATAAAAAAGGCATTTGAGCTAGTGCTTACGTCTGCTACCTTCTGTCTGGCATCCACACACAAACTAAAAGAAACAAATAATGCAAGAAATCCATTTTGGTAACAATGAAGTGACTGTTATAGTTTGGCTGCGGCCAGAAACAAAAGCGCCACGCGGCCGCCCCTCCCCCTGCTGGGGTTTGGGGGAGAATGGAAAGAAAGAGGCAGAAACTGGTGGGTTGGGATAAGGGAAGTTTAACAGAACAGCAAACAAAGGGAACCAACGATAAAGATAAGGAGAATGCACAAAACAAACCGCACAACACAGAGAGCCGCTTTCCCCGACCACCGCTGCCGCGCGCTCCCCAGCCACGAGTGAGATCCCGCCGCTCAGCTCCCCCCCACCGGAACCCAGCATGACGGCACATGGTATGGAACACCCTGCTCTGTTTGGGCAGATTGGGACAGCCTGGCCGGCTGTGCCCCTTCCTGGATTCCAGTGAAAATTAACCCTGTCCTGGCTGAACCCAGGACAGTGACCCACGTGGGAGTCTGCGGGTTCCCAAACTGTGGAGCGTGGCTACCGCACACGACACAGCCAGTTCTGGGTGAGTTCATCATATTGCCCTTGCAGGATACAAATTTCCTGGGAAGGTACTAAAGCCAGGGGCAGCATCAGTCATAAGGGGTTCAATAGGTAAGGTAAAACAGGATTTGCCACTGGTGGAAATTCTGGGAAACCAGAAAGAAATTGAGGGTTCTTTAGGACTCAGTAATGCTCTATCAGGATGAGTGGCCAACTGGAACTAGGGAGGGGACACCCTCTGAGTACTGGCCCCTGGAAGGTTCATTTGCTATGGATAAATTTGCCTTCCTACCTCATATGTGAAACAGTATAAGGCAGAATTGTCTTTGATGGTAAATCCACGATGACTGCTCCCCATCACCTTTTTGTCCTTCACAGGACAAGTTGGAAGTTGTTTCCAGGACCTGTTGCTCCATCACCTACCCAGGGCTGGAGGTGAAGCTGGCAGGCCTAGTGAGGGTCGTGGGAGGGGGCTGCACAGGAGTATGGTGTGCAGTGGTCCCAGAAGGTTGGAAGCCTGGATGTTTTTTGTTTTCTTAGAGAAGTAACAGGGGCAGACTAGAGCACTCTCGTTTGGGGAAAAAACTGGCCTGTGGAAGAAGCAGTCAGTGAAATGCTCCCAAGGAGCACAAGCAACAAGCACAGGAGATGTCCTCAAGTACGTGCTCCTCGGAGTGCTTACTGTGGGAGCAGCAATTGCACACACACACATGTGCACACGAGATGTGCTCTATGAGCAGTTGTATGGCCAGGCATCAGGCTTCGTACTCAGAAGGGCAACACTTGTAGGAAGCCAGTAAAAGCGTCTCTGAGCCAAAAGTCCTGTGGAGCCAGTTTGGGCTGGCCCTCCAGAGGTCCCTTCATTCTACAAAATCTGAACATCTAAACAATCACGCTTTTAAAGACAATTTCACTTCTGCAGGTATTTTGGAGGTTTGTATAGGCTATGTTTATTTATGGCTTTTAGCCCCTGACACTCACATCTAGATCCTCATCATCTTCCTTCCAAACAGGTGAAAGATCAAAACTATAATCACAGAATCACAGAATCACAGAATCACAGAATGGTAGGGGTTGGAAGGGACCTCTGTGGGTCATATAGTCCAACTCTCCTGCCAAAGCAGGGTCACCTAGGGCAGGCTGTAGAGGACCTTGTCCAGGCGGGTCTTGAATAACTCCAGAGAAGGAGGCTCCACTACCTCCCTGGGCAGCCTGTTCCAGTGCTCTGTCACTCTCAGAGGGAAGAAGTTCTTCCTCATGTTCAGACGGAACTTCCTACGCTTCAGTTTGTGCCCATTGCCCCTTGTCCTGTCACTGGGCACTACTGAAAAGAGTCTGGCCCTGTCCTCCTGACACCCACCCTTCAGATATTTATAAGCATTTATAAGGTCCCTTCTCAGCCTTCTCTTCTTCAGGCTGAGTGAGCCCAGCTTCCTCAGCCTTTCCTCATAGGAGAGATGCTCCAGTCCCCTCATCATCCTCGTAGGCCTCCACTGGACTCTCTCCAGTAGCTTCTCATCTTTCTTGAAGTGGGGAGCCCAGAACTGGACACAGTACTCCAGATGGGGCCTCACTAAGGCAGAGTAGAGGGGCAGGAGAACCTCCCTCGACCTACTGGCCACACTCCTCCTAATGCATCCCAGGATCCCATTAGCTTTCTTGGCAGCCAGGGCACACTGCTGGCTCATGGTTAACCTGTCGTCCACCAGGACAGCCAGGTGTCTCTCCACAGAGCTGCCCTCCAGCAGGTCCACCCCAAGCCTGTACTGATGCATGGGGTTATTCCTCCCCAGGTGCAGGACCCTGCACTTGCCCTTGTTGAACCTCATCAGGTTCCTCTCTGCCCAACTTTCCAGCCTATCCAGGACACGCTGAATGGCAGCACAGCCTTCTGGTGTATCTACCACTCCTCCCAATTTGGTGTCATCAGCAGACTTGCTGAGGGTACACTCTAACTCTTCATCCAGGTCGTTGATGAAGAAGTTGAACAAGACTAGGCCCAGTACTGACCCCTGGGGGACACCAGGAGCTCTGCATCTCCTGATGGCCCTGGGGCCTTAAATCGTCTTAATGATGAATGCCTCTGTTCCCTCTCCTCCTTTCTCTTATATTACTGAGCACGACATCATAATGTATGGATTATCTTTTTGGTCAGCCTGTGTCCGATGTCCTGGCTATGTATGCTCCCAATCTTTGGCCCACCCCCCGCCTACTGGCCTTTGGGGGTGAGGGGGGTGTTGGAGAGACGACAAGGATGCTGTGGGAGCACTGCTCAGCAGTAGCCAAAACACTGTTGTGTTGCCCATACCATTCCAGCCACAAATACAAAGCACAGCACTATGAGGGCTGCTATGGGGAAAGTTAACTCTCTACTAGCCAGACCCACCTCTAGTTCTTCAAGAATTTAAGATTCTGTTAGGCTTTTTCACTGTAATGTTAGAAAGACATAACTACAATGTTCTTATCAAGCTACTTTTCATATGGTAGATTTAATAAATTTAAACTAAATCCTTGCAGGTATATGTATAATATAATCCAGCTATGTAGAAAGCTTTGCAAAAGCACCGCTTAATGCTAAATGATTTGTTGTATTATTTAAGCATCTTCTTGTTAGAACTATTTCAAATATCACAACATAACTATTTGGTTTCTGTCATACTACATCTGTTGCTTTTTCGATAAGGAATGTAGATTGTGAGAGGTTTCTGGCTAAATTATGATTGAAGAAGTCCTTGTTGAAATAATTCTTTTTCAATCCACTAACACTTCACTTCTGAATGACAACAAATTTATAGTTACGTAAATTTATTTTCTTTTAAAAGAAACACCAGATTTCAAGGAACAGACATTTAAAATAGTCACGCTTTTTTCTGAAGTATGTTTTCTTAGGTAAAAGCAAATATATGTGTAGAGTTGCAGTTAGAGTCCTTAACATTCAGCCAGAGAAAATCCAGTAAAGATTCCACACTGCTGATACAAGATGCTTTAGACCACTAGAACATCATTATTTACAATAGTGATATACTTTTCCTTTAAATTAATTGGTCTTATAGAAGGAAAAGCATTTGTTCCAGTCTCCTAACTGCTGAAATCGTGCTATGGTATTTGTGTGAATAGTACTAAATACTAAAAAGAAAACCCAAGTTTCCATGGCAATAGTTCAGTGCTACAAAAGATTAAACAGGTCAGAAATATTTTTAGGCAAATTAAATTTAATATTCAGCTGTTAGCATTTTTCCTCGTATATTGTAGGGAACTCTGAGAGAAATAATTTATTTTCATATTGCAGCTCTTCTTCCAAGAAATACTGAATTATTTCAGTCCAGTATTTCAGTCCACAGTGATTCAAAACTCACTTCATCTGTATTTTCTCTTAGATGCAGTTATCCTTTGAAGATGGTAATTTTCTTACTTTTTTCCTCTGACATTTAGTTTCTTCCCTCTGTAGATATAAATATATATAAAAGGTAGAATGCACATGTATAAATATGTTGTAAAGATCTATAAATATTATTTGAAAATAAACATAAATATTTAATTATCAGCATGTTTCACTAGGTTTTTAATTCTGTAACACTGGGTTTGAATTTGTTTGTTTTAATATATACATTTATTAGTAGTCTGACACCTGCTTGAATTAGAGGATTTTTGTTTCCCGTTATACAACAGCTGAAATAGCTGACATATTGGAATGGAGTTCTCAACTGCAGAACCGCTTTCAAGAGAATTTTGAGGGAACACTCTGAACTTCGGTTTTGAATTCTTATTTTTCAACAGGGCAGGCAGCAAACAGTACTTTCATTGACAATCTTTTAAGGTTTTTCAGGAGGATACGCTTACAAAAAGATGTATTACAAAAATTTCTTTTTCCTTGCAGAGTCATTTTCAAAGAGCAGTGGATTGATGCTGGTAGTCTTTAATTTTGAAGTGCAATAATAACAAAAATAACATGTTTTTCATTGTTATTTATAAACATATTTAAACATAAGCTCTGCATTACTGATGTTACATTTATGTTGTGAGCAATAACATTACTCTAACTTCTAAATAGAACAAATAGTATACCTATAAAATGTCTTGGAAGTAATCCAAATATTTTTGTAAATAAATTTTTAATTTGCTGCTGCCATCCCTAATTCCCTTTGGCCAGATCTGCCTGATCAGCAGAAGAGATACAGTCTTTACCAAAATGTTAAAACTTTAATTAATGTCCATGCTATGTACTTGTCAGATATTGGTCATAAACAGATATTTAATTCCTCATTCTATCACAGCTAATTAAAATCACAGCCTACTATATTCAACAGGATATTTCCTGTCAGCTGAGTTGATTTTAATACAAGAAGGGGAATAGTGAATTACATAATCTGGGATGGGATCTAGCTGCAAATTTTTAACACATTCCGAAGGAGACTGGAATGTGCATTTGCAATAATCTATCTTTGCTACTGAATTGTCCATGCTCAAAATAATGTTTCTTGTGACCAAAATAAGTATGTGCCAAATGTATGCATGAAAGTACAATCTGATGCCATGCTAGGTTGCAAGTGTTTATACTTTACTGTAAATAGTAAATCTCAGTTACTAAGTCAGTAATTTAAAGTATTTTTACAATAAGTGGATACATACTATAGTGAGCTTTTAAGAAAAGTTTTATGAGGAAATTATGTTCTCTGTTACCTAATTCTGTCTCAGTCATATTTTTCAAATTTTCTAAGAGAATTCTGGTCAAATACATCACATAAATATTAATAGTGTGGAATTTAATTGCACACCAAAGCCCCAAACAGCTTTACCAGTTAAAATTTATAAGCAAATGAACAAGATACTTCATGGTGATGACATTATTGTTTCTGGAACAGAAAATGGGGAAATCAGTCATGTGTAAGGCTTTACCCTACTTCTTCATAAATGTGTTGCTGTATCAGAATCCTGTAAATACACTGTAACTAGAGAGAAGCAGGAATGAATGTGAAATGTATAATTACAATTTGTGCCTTACGGATTTGGAATTATGTGGTCTCTGGGGCTGAGACTCTGTATACTTGTTCTTGGTGTCTTGAAAATGCTCATTGTCATGATATGAAAAAATTGCCAGTTAAACGCCAGGGACATATCTTGTGGGACATAGGTCTAGTGACAACTGGAGCCATTGGACAGCTGAGAGATCTTTCACAAAGCACATCTTCTCAAGAGGCAACAGAGATAAATGAAAAAGAAAGAAAAGGCCATTTTGTTCTGCTCTGTGTTGAATACTGACTGAGTTCAAGGCACGCATAAAATCAAAATCTGTCATAAAGACAGTAAAAGAGAGGGTTGTCAAAAATGATTGGCTGTCCTGAGACCTAACAGCAAAATTATGAGAAAAGGAACATCAATACCTCAGCTCCTGTTTGGCCCCCCTGAAGTTCATCACTGGATTTGCACATGGAAAGAACTGCTGGAATTTCTGCTGAAGCATTAGGAGAAAGTAAGGTGGCATTACATGACACGCCTTGAGGAACACTTTGAATTTTATTGGTTTCTATCTTCAGTTATTCTAATACTTGAAAACTTTACAAGGAATATAGAAAAATAATGGTAATATGTCTTCAAGACAGATCGTGAATGCCTAAAGTTCTGAACAGTTCTCAGAAGCATGCTGACACTGGCTTACAAGCAGGAATTTTTATGAATATTTTTCTAAGATTTCTAACCCCTAGTCTAGCAATACTATTAACTACTGCCTGGGAAAGCATGAAAAAGAGAAATGGGCAGTCTCTGAAAACAGACAAAATATGAATGCCTACAAGAAATAGAAAATAGTTTACAAATATTGGCTAGAAAGCCAACACAAAGAGGAATATAAATCCTTAGAAATGTGCAAATCTTGTCAAAATTCACTTTTTTCTAAGGAGCAGCTGTTTCTTAAAAAAGTGATGTATGAATTGCAAGCAAAGGATGAGCTTTCAAAGCTTACAGAAGTCCCACTGGGATATGGATCATTCCACGAGCTCAGCAAGACTACTGTTAGGAGAAATGTCAGCCCCTAAAGGACTGTCTCTACAAGACCGTGTTAACCCAGTAAAACCTCTGCAGGTCAGTGACTATGCAAAGAACCAAGTATTTCTGTAAGGTCTTAGTTTATGAAATGTCTGTAAGTTTAAAACCCGGCAACATCTGTGTTTGTAGGTAATTCAATGAACGAGTTTCTATATATCTCTAGCGATTTTTCATTTGTGTGGTCCAGTTTGTGGCATGTTTGATAATGAATAGAAGTCCCATATCTTGTCCTCAATAAAAATAGCTCTAGAGATATATGTGAACTGTTGCTGAACACATATTTACTTTCATAGTCAGTGCCTTGGCATTGAATAACTTAGTGCTCTAAGGTATCTTCAATATGAAAGGTGCTGTATGAATCCACATTCCAATGTGTGTTTCTGCTCAAATGTACATAAAACTTAAGTTTGTATATGGTAATTCATCTACTATAAAATGGTATTAATTTTGTTTACATTTGTTTTAACTGAGTTCTGATGCCAGTATGAAAAAAATGCTCCTGAAGTTGTTTCATAAAACTGCCATAGAGTGTCAAAAATAATATAATAGCTGTCAGGCTCAGACCTTAACTGTGAATGGTTCCTCTTCTTTTCAATGTAAGTGAATACGTCTTGGTCAAACTAGGAAGCAAATTTTGTTTGAAAAGTAGGAGAGTAATACTTATTCTCTGAAACTGGACTCATGCTAGTTTTACAGACTAGCAAACACAGGTTTTGAGTTTTTAGAGTGTAAGGTGATTATAGCTTTCGTATACTTTCTTAAATTCACTTGACATTGAAAGCAAGACTTAAATGTACAGAAGCTTTAAGAACCTATTGATTTAAACATAATTTATTTATGATTACAAGAAATTTAGTAGCCATTGAAGATAATTCTAGGGAGTAATGTGCTTGGGAAAGACATATTACACCAGGGTTCAAACCTATATCAGTTCTGTATTTCATTCTGACAATTTAGGAAGTGGTAGTAGAAACCATTTTGTTGTGCTCAGCATGTTACCAAGTAACCTGATTTGACTTTAAAATTGCATTTTCTAAAAGGGTTTTCATTTAGGGGTGAGGGGGTGTCACAGTCTAACTGTTGAAAATCTTCATATGAACAGACTGATCGGCTAGGATGTTTTGTGCTTTGCTAGTGTGTTTTAATGCTGGTGGAGATTGAAGCTAGTGATTTTTGCAACATTACATTAATTTACCAATTACATATATAACAGATCTTTTAGTCTCACAGATCCTCACTGTTAGAGAGCTTAAGCAAAACCTAATGAAATAAGTGTGGGGGTCTTGCGCTTATTAGAAGTGTATATGCTTTTCAGAAGTTCCTGAAATCTTTCAGAAGAACAACACTTAATTTAAATGTTGAAGAGAAAATTAAATGCAACACCTACAAACTCAGTAGATAAGTAGAAAGGACAACGTAGAAATAACTTGGCACAATCACATCTGAAATTTTTGCCACTGGAAATCCTGGAGGTACATAAATATTACTTTTATTAATTATATTCTGATTGCACACTAGTCCTGCATAATAGTCTGCACTGTTAACATGTGTGTACACAATCTAGGTCGGTCCTGAAGAAAGCCAATTGACTTTCAGGATAGGGGAGGTGTGGGGGCTAAGGAGACAGTACTGGCTGAGAATATTTTCCTCCTCGGTTCTGCTCTTATGAACAGAATGCGCTCAAACAGAAATTAATCATTTTAACCTGTCCTACCTACCCATAACACTCACACTTGTTAGACCACAATAACTCATGTATAGTCTCTGTCTTCATACCCTATACTGCGACCAGTGTCAGCAGAAGCTGAGTATATCAAGGCTCAGAGGACCATTCTTCCCCTATATCAAAGCTGCTCAAGGCACCAAAGAAAACATAGCGCATGTTAAAATCTGAGTAAGAGCATAGCTACATCAACGGCTTCACTGCTTGTAAAATTTAAAAGCATGGCACCTGATTGGTAAATGCCAGAACAGAGATGCACTGGAGTTTCAAATTCAAGGCCATCTCTTTGGAATCCTGTGAGTACCAACGTCCTTTCTTTGCAGACTTTTATAAAATCTAGGATGTAAAACTTTGCATCATATCACAGGGTCTTTAGCACAACTTGCCTTCTCTCTCTCTTCTCCCTCAGATTTGGAGGACTCCCTTAGAAGTTACAGTAGTCTAGCAAGTACAGGTAATGACTATCTACGCTTACTTGGGAACCTGTGAATGTCATGGTGGAGTATAAAATCATTTAGGAGAATTTACAGCTCTGAGTTCTTTCCTGCCAAAGGAAAGGGATGACTTGTTTGAAATATGTCATAAACAGGCCAAGGTCAATGGAGTCCTCAGCTCACTTGAACTACTTGCTTTGAGGAACTCAAACATGAATTCAGACCCTTTTGTTAAATCAGGAAAGACACAGTTAATGTAACCATTAAGTAGCAGTGAGAACATCTTTATGCAACCTGATGGTTACAAAAGAAGCATGAAGAAAGAGACAGAGAGGGAAGGAAGCATGGAAGGCTCCCCTCTGTCACAAGTTTAGGGGCATGGGTGCTGTTAGGCTCTGTCAGAGAGGTGAAGGGTCTGTGGTCATTTCATCTCTCCTGTTTAGTACAAATGTTTTATTTTCTTTGCCTAGAAGAGGGATTAAAGATAGACAACAGGGCAGTACGTAGAGGTGGACAAGACTGACTTTCCCATTCTGTCTGAACATTTTTCACATGCCACTGAAGAAGAAAAGATATTTGGCAATGTGGGAGCTGCTTGAGGAACACATAGAGTGGAAACAGGATCAAAACAGAAGCCAGCATATCGAGTGAAAGATACTTTACTACAGACCCAACGATTAGGAAACTAGCTATCAATGAAGGAAGCAGCAGATTGAGATTTTCCGACCTTCATATAAAGAGATCATATAAATAGGTAGTCAAGCATGAAGCAGAGAGGAAATCTAGAAGTTATTGGTTTGGGGTTTGGTTTTGCATTCTTTATTTTTTTTGTTTTGTTGGTTTTGCGTTTTTTTTGCTTTGTTTTTGTTTTCACCAGATAAGTGAATGTACATGAATATTAGTATGGTTTACAAGCACCATACTGAGATTTCCTAGGTCATAATTTATCAGAGTTGTGGCATAAACAAGTTTGGGAATTGAAACTAGTCTCAGAGGAAGCCAGTCTTCCCAAAACTACTGCAAGACAGCAGTTCATCTGCAGTCCTAAATACGAGGAGATACACATAAATCTCCTACAACAGGAAGACAGGATCCTACTGATAGATGCATACACCAAGTAGAAATTGTTAAGAAAGATTATTGGAAGCTCGTAGATTAACTCCACTGATAAATTAATGATAGTTTATCTACTATGTCTACTCCAGTCTGGTCGTGCTTGTTGGATCTTGGCTGTCTTTACGTGCGTCCAAGCTAACAGTCAAGCATATCATAACTAATTTGGGAAGATACAGGGAAAGAATGAAGTATTAAAAAATGACAATAGCATTTTGAGACATACGGCTTTTCTAGGATATGGGTAACACAACAGATATATTTACTCCTCATTGCTGTGATAAGTTATCACAAGTTTGGTGAATAAATTACAGTGAATTACACCAGGAAATACTGACAGTATGTAGCATGATCACATAGT
Source organism: Opisthocomus hoazin (assembly GCF_030867145.1). Classification (NCBI taxonomy): domain Eukaryota; kingdom Metazoa; phylum Chordata; class Aves; order Opisthocomiformes; family Opisthocomidae; genus Opisthocomus; species Opisthocomus hoazin. The sequence goes on along the minus strand of NC_134416.1, from coordinate 33,192,698 downwards.
GGTGTGTGGCACAGTAATGTTAGGTCTATCATCCATGTACTATATCTGAAATATTTCCTCCTTGATGTTGGCTTATATACAGTAACTCAGAATTTGGTGACTTATTTATCCCCATCCTCTCTAGTTTTTTTGTACATAACTTAATGATTTAGATATTCATTTCACTTACCTAAAATTAGCTTCATAGCTATTCTTGCACATTTGGAACACTTTCCAATTGGAAACTTAGCTCAAATAATTAGCTTTAACAATACATTATGATGTTCTATTAGTATCAATTGCTGTTTGAAAAAGCAGCCTTTTCACCTAAACAGAACATTAGTGTTTTAATCATGGAGTACAGTAAGTGAAAAGCCCCAACGACAGATAACAATTACAGATTTTATTTCATTTTGTTAAGTTAAAAGACTCTGAAGCTAGAAAGAGATCTACTGCCATGTAACTAATTGTGGTAGTAATAGGTTAAACTGATAATTTTATCTTTCTCTAATCAGAGATTTGCTCAAGATTGCTCTCATTTGTCATGCACCAGAACAAAGACAGTGTTAATTTAATATTGAGAATGAATGCCTAGAAAGTATTCAGTCTTTGGGGGATATTTTAACAGACTCCCCCAAAGATATTGTCTCCTGATGTATAATAGACATTCAGTGATTCTGGGCCCAAAAATTGCTGCTGATGGAAGCTGTCACACCTTCATGTACTTTGATGGAGACGGCACTTTTGAGACACTAAGATCTTGTCCCCTGTTAGCAGTGTGCTGATGTAAATATATTTACTTACATTTAGGCACATTAAGAATTAGGAGCAGTTTGACTGGAAACATTGCATCAATTTTATTATGTTCAAACCCTTCCCTGATTTACACCCATTGCTCTTAAATACAGAGGCTTCACTGTGTGCGATAAAGGCATAATTTCATTCTCTACTAAAAAGTGAATTAAGTGATCAAGCTTGTAAGAATTGTCAAGTATGATGAATTTAGAAGCGCTAGATGTTACATCACCCTTATGATAGTTTTCTTGGTGAATGCATTAAGACCAGTCACAAGATTGGCAGCCTATATTAGCGTGAGTCTATTCAGATTCCCCTGTGGTCCTATGTCAACCTATCTGGTAAAACTAAGGTTTATGATTTAAGGAAAATCACGAATACCTGTTAATGGCAAACAGCACTGACCACCTCTGTACACAAGGAAATATTATTTCTGGCAGTTCTAGTAAAAGGTCATAGGCTCTGTACTGAATTGAGAGTGCAGGGTCCTGCCTGGGATTGCCTGGACCCAACCTGGTTTTATTTGTTTAAAAAATTGTCTGTTGGTCAGATGACTATTACCTGCATTAGCTTAAGCTCTGTGCATCCCCTTCATGGCGTAAGTGTGGCTTATCCAGTCAGTTCCTGTTTAACAAACAGTCCTTTAGGTCTACTGAGGCTGGGGAAAGCTACTGCACAACTTCCAAACTTTGGCTGGGAGTCACTGGAGGGAGGTTGTGTTACAAGAATGTACAAAAGTAGCCCCAACCTGACCTCAGGAATGAGGAAGGAGAAATCCCCACCAGGAACATGGTCTTCTGCTCGCGAAGGCCTCAGTGTGCTGGTGACACCTGGGAACTGGCCCACTTCCTCCCATTCTGCTAAAGGAAGACTGAAACTACCAGCTATAGGACCCCAGGAACACATGTAGGGTGGGCCAAACACTACACCCAAGGCATAGACACTCAGAAGCCTTTGTGTAAAAATTTTAACTTTTTTATTAATAAGGCTTCTGTGTCTTCATTAAATAGTTGAGGCTATTATACTGCTAAGATAATAATTGGAGTAAGAAATTGTTGGCGCCATCTGTATGGTGTGCTCCCTTTTCGCCACTACATGGTTTTGAGTGCAACAGCTCCTACCTGTCTCAAAAAGGTTATTTTACCAGAGGCTCAAAATCCTGAAGAGCTGTTCCGCTCGTAGGTGGAACAGGGAGCAGATGTTTGAGGAACATGAAAGGAGATTTCCTTGGAGGCCAGCAGCTTTGAGTTCTCTAAGTAGTGCACTGTGCAGAAAGGGATGTGGGTTAGGTAGTCTGATGGGAATTTAGGAAGAATGCTTTCTTTTGGAATGATGTTTCCATGCCACTGAAAACATGGTTTTGTATTCTCCCAGTGCGTAATGGCTTACACAATCCTGGAAGAAACCTCTCCATTCTTTGAATCCTATCCCCACAGGCAGTCGTGTAATATAAGTGTAGAAGGATGCTCAGGAATAATTACACAAAACACTTCCATAAATAGACTGAAGAACTTTAATATAAAAATCTAAAATGCTGCAGTGTAAGCAGAAGACAGCAGGAGAATCCAAAGCATTCTGAGCACATTCCTTTAGCCTGTTTATTACCAGGGTAAAATGGGTGTACAACATAATTGTGTTTGTTGTATTGACTGGGTCTTCAGATCTTAGTTCCATTGTAAGCAATGGATCTATCCAAAAGGAGGTTCTTCTGTCGTTCTTAAAAAGCCTGATCTTGCTTATAGTAAAATCAGAATAGAAAGACCTACTTCAAAGAACCAGATATATTTTCCTTTTCAGTATATATATGACAACATAAGCCCTTGAGTGTCTTTAAGCCACTGTTTGTCTGGGTTTTGCATGTGAATAGCACAGGAAGAACAATCACCTTCTGTCAAAATGCCACGGGAGGCAAGTCCTCGTCGGTGTTTGTCACATCTAAGTCTATTAAATTACCAACTGACTGGGAAAAAAAGAACTGTTGTTCAAATGGTGGCCTATGTGCCTCCTCCCTTTGATAAAGCTTCTCAAAAGTATTTTCAGTAAATATTTCTATTCTGCTAAAAATGTTAATGTGCCATGGATACTTCCAGTCACATAGATCGATGCATCTCTGTGCCCTTTCTTTTTTTTCAAAGCACTCTTTCAAAAATTGTGCTATATAAATTATTACTCTTATATAAATATATATAAATTATTTCTCTTACATTCACATTTCTGTTTCTAGACCCAAATCTAAAGAAATGCATGTAGTTTTCAAAACACTATACAGATATCACTTAGAGACAACAGTGACAGAATCTTTCTAATTATTTGTTTTCCTTAATTTTAGTATTGGTTGGTAACTTGCTTATTTATTTAATCTTTGGTTCCCTTGCTTTTACAGATGCAGTATGGTGACAGTCACTATTCAAAAATGAGAGCAGAACTGCCACTGCTTTTTATAAAATAGCAGGATAGTGGCTGTATCCTAATACTTTAAATATTAATGAAGAGAGAGTTATTATTGCAAACTGAATCAAGTTTTTTTCCTTCATTGCAAATAGGTGCTTAAGTTAAGGCTGGGAAGACAAGTCTTCCAATGTACAACACTTCAATAATCCCCCTTCCTCTAGGTCTTCTAATTATTAATAAGCACTACATGGTCATTTATGCTTGTTATGCTCAAAACCTTGCTTATGAGCAAAGGGCTAAAACATCTCATATATAAAGCCAAGAATTTATTGTTAATATAATTGAAATCTTGGAATTCTAAGTCAAGAATAATTGTTTTTCTAGATCTAATAATTACAAAAAATACTTCCATACAGAAAAAAAACCCAACTAAATAATACTAGTAATACTATTAAAGTTGTAATATACACACTTCTGTGTTTCTGTCCTTCTCCCTGATGTTAGTCTCACTCTTCCACAGCTCCTTTTAAGGTGCGTACTTTCATGCTGCTGGGGTGGGTTTTACAACAGCAAGTCACCAGACTCTGGAATACTTCACTGGGAAAATATGATGTTTGTGTTGATGGTTTCTTCTTCCTCACTGAAAGATCCACAGGTTTTAACACCTTTGCTTTCTTCATTGATCTGCAGCTCCATATTGCATACAAATTTACTATGTATGTATGCCTTTTGCTTACGTTACATACTACTTCATTGCTCTCCTTGTTACCTCTAAAATTAGTTCTCTCGTGCTCCTGGTTTGCATTCTTTTAACTGACAACTGGTGAGATGTTTATTGCCATGGGGCCTCCAGTGCCGCAATTCTTATCATCCTGTGCCTGAACTCTTCTACATCACCTTCTGTTACAAGCAATGGCACTACTAGGCTACATGGTTACAGCATTCTCTGAAGCTCAGGCTCCTTCTTGAATTGCTTCCACCTGATGTTTTCTGTACCCTTCCTGGGTATGCTATAGAGCCTTACAAGAAGTGTGCAATTGAGCTCTGAAGTAAGGAAACCTAAAGTATTTAAATGGTGAATACAAGCTGCCTGGTCCCATCTGAGATCACCTCTGGCTCCTAAGGTGCTTTTCCAGATATGAGAAGACTCTTGTAAATTTTTTGTCATATATTGCAACTCCGTCCAGATGTCCTGGACAATCAGTGCATTTGAAAGAGTATTATGCACCTATGTTTAGGCAAATAAATGAAACCGTAGGTGTTACATGTTACACATACTCGGTGTAGGTGAATCAGTGGAGCCTTCCCTCATGCCAAAGGATACTGAGGGTCAGCTGCAGAGACTTGCAGGTTCACTGACTGCTCTGAGGGAGCCTACACATCTACCCTACGTGTATGCACTTACATGTAAATCTTTATACTCTAAAATTTGATGTGAGCTGCCTCATAACAGAAAGCAGAAAACACACTTGACCTCCTTTGCTTGCCACAATGGGCTGTTACAAGAAATCTCATTCCACTTGCTGCATTCATCCACCCTAATATGCTACTTCTAATTCAGATATTCTGAGCACATTAGGAAAATACATGCTTGTGAGAGATGTGCATACTGCATGAAAGCTTTTTTTTTTGACAGTTCCATGTGTCAGGAATAGTTCTGTCATTCCCACGTAAGCACATGTATGACCTTGTGGTTTGCAGTTAGTTTATACTCTAATAGAGATGCTTATATTTATAGTTGCTTCTAGTGCCATGCCATCTCTTGTTTATTACTTTGTTTGCCTCTCTTTGATCCGTAAGTGCATAACTCATAAAACATTGTGACAGCAGGGACAGAAAACAGCAACATTGCTGGATGTTGGGTCCTGCACTTGGGTCACAACAACCCCATGCAGTGCTACAGGCTTGGGGAAGAGTGGCTGGGAAGATGCCCAGCAGAAAATGACCTGGGCGTATCAGTTGACAGCTATCTGAACATGAACCAACAGTGTGTCCAGGTGGCCAAGAAGACCAATGGCATCCTGGCGTGTATCAGGAATAGTGTGGCCAGCAGCAGAAGGGAGGTGATGGTGCCCCTGCACTTGGCACTGGTGAGGCTGCACCTCGAGTACTGTGTTCAGTTTTGGGAACCACACTACAAGAAGGACATTGAGATGCTGGACAATGTCCAGAGAAGAGCAACTAGGATAGTGAACGGTCTAGAGAACAAGTCTTCGGAGGAGCGGCTGAGGGAGCTTGGGGTGTTTAGCCTGGAGAAGAGGAGGCTGAGGGCAGACCTTATTGCTCTGTACAACTACCTGAAAGGAGGTTGTGGTGAGGTGGGTGTTGGTCTCTTCTCCCAAGTAACAAGTGATAGGACGAGAGGCAATGGCCTCAAGTTGCTTCAGGAAAGGTTTAGATTAGATATCAGGAAAAATTTCTTTATTGAAAGAGTCATAAAGCATTGGAATAGGCTGCCCAGGGAAGTGGTGCAGTCACCAACCCTGAAGGTGTTCATAAAACGTGTAGATGTGGCACTTTGGGATATGGTTTAGTAGGCATGGTGGTGTTGGGGTGACGGTTGGCCTTGAAGATCTTAGAGGTGTTTTCCAACCTTAATAATTCTGTGATTCTATGATTCTATGAACACACAAGGACTGAGGTAGAGTTTGATTAAAATTGCAATCAGTTTATTAGGCATGAGATATCATCAAGTATCTTACTGTTAATGATAAGTACTAATATGCCTACTCAGTGCTAACAATTAACTTTGTAACTGAGTTTGATCTTTGTATAAGATTATACTTATATTTTGTTACATTTTTAACTATTCTTTATATGTGATTCTTTTTGAACACAATTAGTCTGGAACAGAAATTTCCTCTAAACAGATTCACAGAAAAAAATTGATCTATGTAGTTCTTGTTGCTTTAATCTATTAGTGGTATGTGGTCGAAGTCTCAGATCACATGTAGATCTATGATGCACAGATGTTTTGAAGCTCTATAGTGATATCAATGGATTTCAAAGGATTTTGGATATGTTTCTGTCTGTATGTGTTAGCTGACTGACTTACGTTTAAGACAAAACTCGTGTCCATATACTGGTCTTTGAAATTTTCAGTAGCTCAGCTGTTCAGCCTTAGGAATTCCTACTCACCTGTCAAACCTGGACCTTGTTTCTGCCATCTTTCCTGCTAACAAGTAACTTCCGCTTTCCAGAATCCTTGTTAAGTCTGTGTGTGTGGAAGATACTTTGCAGTAACCAAGTGTGCAAGAATTAATTCCACAAGGAAACTTCACCTTATTAATTCTTCTTAGTTTGTCCTCCAGGTGCTCTGTCCACAGAATAAAGTTAAAAAATCAGTTGAATCAGGAAATGCAGATTCTAAACAAATGTGTTGGAGCAGACTGATCAGCGTCTAGATTCTAAAAGAAGTAGTTATCTACAATTCTCTGAATAAGACATTTGGTGTTAATTTTGTCCTGCACATGGACTTTCTTGCTTTCATGGTTTGCCTTCAATCTTCCACAGTCAAACCTGGAATGAGAGTTTAGTTAAAAATGTCAACAGCAAACTTCATGCCCAAATAAGAAATTTACCACCACGGTACAGAAAGAACAGTCTTCTTCAATCCTGGAATGTCACACTGCATCTAAACATACAAATCTCCTGAAAATCATTGTAGACTGTATCACAGAATCACAGAATCACAGAATCACAGAATCACAGAATGGTAGGCGTTGGAAGGGACCTCTGTGGGTCATCTAGTCCAACCCTCCTGCCGAAGCAGGGTCACCTACAGCAGGCTGCACAGGTCCGCGTCCAGGCAGGTCTTAAATATCTCCAGAGAAGGAGAATCCACAACCTCCCCGGGCAATCTGTTCCAGGGCTCCATCACCCTCAGAGTGAAAAAGTTCTTCCTCATGTTCAGACGGAACTTCCTATGCTTCAATTTGCGCCCATTGCCCCTTGTCCTGTTACTGGGCACCACTGAAAAGAGTCTGGATGCACTCTCTTCAAACCCACTCTGAAGATACTTATAGGCATTTATAAGGTCCCCTCTCAGCCTTCACTTCTTCAGGCTGAACAAGCCCAGCTCCCTCAGTCTTTCCTCACAGGACAGATGCTCCAGTCTCCTCACCATACTTGTAGACCTCCGCTGGACTCTCTCCAGTAGCTCCTCATCTTTCTTGAAGTGGGGAGCCCAGAACTGGACACAGTACTCCAGATGGGGCCTCGCTAAGGCAGAGTAGAGGGGCAGGAGAACCTTCTTCGACCTGCTGTCCGCACTCTTCTTAATGCACCCCAGGACCCCATTAGCTTTCTTGGCAGCCAGGGCACACTGCTGGCTCATGGTTAAGCTGTCATCCACCAGGACACCCAGGTCCCTCTCCACAGAGCTGCTCTCCAGCAGGTCTGCCCCGAGCCATTACTGGTACATGGGGTTGTTTCTCCCCAGGTGCAGGATGTAATAAAATAGAGATTAGCATCTGTATTTTAATTTGTTCCTTATGGTCAAGAACTATGTTTTTAATAGTTTACTTTAGAACTAATTATTCCGTGTGTATCATCATTAGGAAAGAAATCAGACATTTAGATAATTCAGCTGACCACCTTCATTTAATTATTCTGAAGGAGAGCTGTTTTATTGTACAACTCAATTAACAAGTGAAAGATCATACATAATCTGCTTCCTTAGACAGATTGCAGATTACAGGTGAATTTATGTCAAAACGTCATTTGCAGTTTTGAATTTGTAATTTCTCTTACAGTAGAGTGCGATTAAATAAACTTACCTTTGGTCACATAAGTCCAAGTTGTCTCCCCCTCTTTGATGTGACTAATTTTTATTTGCCTAGAAGACAGCATTAACATGTTATATTCTCTTGCTCTTCAAAAAGGATTTTTCTGAAGATCGGGGAATAAAACTGAGCCTGTGACATTACAAAAATACAAAAATTACCTCTAACTCTCTTCCTTCTATTTATGTGCGGAGGTTAGTAGTTCATTGTAGATAATATATATTTGTTCATTGAAGATGAACTGATGAGGGACTTCTATTATGTCTAATAAAAGACGACAGAACTGCAGCTACATTTTGCTGAGCTGTTTTGAAAAACAGTAACGGCAATGAAGAAAAGTATTGTCATTTTAACGCAATTTAGCCAGGATGCATCATGATCACTACTTTCATGTAGTATTGGCCTCTCCTGAAGAAATGCCAGCAGTCAGTTGTAGCCAATGTAGAGTTTTAATCAAGGGAAGGATCTGGCAAGTGATTTTACATTCACAAGAGAGGACAACGCAGTTTTCAAAGCTACACTTCCATGGCTGTTATTCTTTATCATTTGCAACTTTATTCATCACTCCCTGTAACTTTTCTGGGTGTGCTAGGAGCAGTATCTTCAAAGTAGATGTAGTGTGAGTCTCTTGCAAATAACTGCACTTGCATGCTTTCCTGCTGCATCCTTTTGCTTCATCTTCATAGGTTTCCTTTCCTTTCTTTATCAGTGCCTGTATATTTTCTGCTTGCCCAGATAGTTTCCTTCATTTGACATCCTATCCACCCATTTTAGTGAAAAGATGAGAAACTACAAAGAGTAGTTCACCAAATGAGGCTGGGTGATCTCTGTGGAGTTTTGACATTTACAGTCAAGAGTCTGGTTTCTCATAGTAAGTTCACTGTGAAAAAAAAAAACAGCAGTAACTCAGGAGTGCAGAGGGATTACAAACCTTTTGTCAGCAGTGCAACTTCTGTAAATCACCATGATTTTCAACCACATAGAGAGTTTGCCAGAACTCAGATATGGAGAGTCTTTCTATTTGGCACAATGTTGTGAGGTTTCAAAGTCTTACTTTGTGTGGGGTGGAGCTGAGACCTTTCAAAGTTTCATTGTGTTTTATCACAAAAAGAAGCACTAAAACTATGGAACTGACTCAAAGAAAGCTATTTCCTATTAATGCAATTTATATTTTGGGGGGAACATTTTTCTTCTTTTTTATTTCTTTCTTTTGTTTCTTTTTTTCCCACACCAAAATATTCACAAATAGTATATTATTTTAGACTGATCATTTTCTTTTTGATTTGGTTTTACTTTGTTTTTAAGAAAAGTACATTTCATTGAAAAATTCCTAGGCAGTAAAAATTTTCAGATTTTTTTTTTTAAATTAAATTTTCTCTGTACCCAGCTAAAAATCATCATTGGCAGAAAGATTTAATTAAATTGTGGTGTAACTTAGCTGGAAAGAGTGTTATTATCAAAAAGATGAAATAGGTCAGATGTTTCAAACAGGTGTCTCAGACAGACTTAGTGTAATGCAAATAAACACCTCTTCAGAACACTGGAGGCAGGGTTTTCATGATGAAACAGCAACTATCTTCTCCTGTCTCTCTCAGACAATGAGAATATTGTTGAAAGTAAACAGCTGGACCGTATGTTAAAAGAAATTATAGTTTCCTGAATGGCTTCAAGCTACTGAGACTGAAGACATTTTTAAAAATTTTATTAATCTTCAAAAGCTGTGACATTTACATGTTGTTCTGTTGGACATGTACTGAAATACGTATGGACCTGACAGCTAATGCTTGAAGAGGTTTTGCCTGGGTTTTTTACTAATCAAAAATACATCTTTCAACAATTTCTCCTAAGGAAAATCTTTTTATTCAGTCTTATCTTATTTTTTTTTGACAGAAATAATTTGGAAATTGATGTCTATCTTGTTTTTTTTCTGAATGTGTGAGATAAGTGATTTCTTTAACTCAGCATTCTTAGCTAAAGGATACATATGGCCTCAGGATAACATTTCTCCAGCTAATTTAATCTTCTGAAATACTGGAAATTTAATGGCACAGAAAAATCTGACCTGGCGTGTTAGGTACAAATCTTTAAGAAGTTAACAGTAGACAGTCTTAGATCTTCCAACTGAATGATAATTGAAGCATTAAAAAAAATCAGAATATTGCTTACAATATTTATAACCAGAGACAATTACCTGAACATTGTTAATAAAAAATAAAATTATGTCTATATTCTTACTTCTATCAACAGGACAATGAATACGGATAAGAAAACAACTGTGAATGAAGATAGAAAGAAAAACATCACACCATGGAGACGAAATATGATTGCTAGACCATACTGGAAATTGCATAAAAGCTGATCTATTTTTTCTTTTGGTAGGAAACAAAAAAGTGTCTTTCCACATATTCACTGTATTTCATATATACATAACAATATGTACTGAGTTAATAAAGCACAATATGTGAGCTGATCTTTCTCATAATGATACCATAACAGTAAAAAAAATCATAAAGCACTTGATTTTCAAAAATCAAATAATGGAGGTCAAACAGTGCTCTATCAGCATGTAGACCAGACCTAATTTACTGTTTGTTATTTTTTTTAGCAAGTATTAATTCTAATTTTTTTCATATGTTTCTCTAACACTAGACAATCTAATCAAGTATGTTTCAAAGTGTTATGTTAAAAGGCAAACGAATTCAATATTACTGGGTTGATACAGTAATATAGAGAGTAATATACCAGATTTCCCATAAAGCTTAATTACCAGTTTAATATCCTTTCTGCACATTAAGTGTATACGTATACTTAGAAAAGAAGGACTGCAAGCTCTGTTTAATTTCTGTCACTGTTTAAGAACACAGAATTCTCTTCCAACATTTTGTAGGAACAGATAGGAAAATTCCATCAACAAATAGAGTTTGTCAGTGTCTTCAGTAAATATTTCTACTGGGGCTTCATTAAACCAACAGCTATTAAAAAGTCCTTAAGTCTTACATGACATGAACAGAAAACAGCAGGGCATGAGAAATCCATCATAAATATCTAGATCAACATCCAGTCAACATTCAGTGGCTGTATCTTGCACATACACGTATAATGAATAACACTGAGACATCACACCAGCAGGCCAGCCCTGAGGTAGGAGGATCATACTTAATGCCTTTGCGTAATCAGCTTTGTCACTGATGACCTTTGTGTGGGGTCTATAATATTTCCAAGTTCCCAAGTGAATTATCTCACAGAATTAAAAGTATATTGTAGTTCAGTTACTGCACTATTACAGCTTTGGTATTCTTACTTTTGTGTTTATCCATAGTAATATTTCTGCATGGAAATTACCAACTATACCATGCTGTTCCACAGGGTTCTGCTTCCAGTAATAAAGTCATGACATCCATGTCCGTTTGTTGCAATAACCATTTAGCTACAGAACTACAGCTATTTGCTCTGGCTGAAGATTTGTCCTGATTTTTTGAAAGGAGCACATTAAAAAGCCAAGGAGATACTCTAGGTCTAAATACTCAACTCATAAGCAAGCAAAATAAAAGCACAACTAGTTCTATAATACATGATAACACAAAATGATAAGAGATATATTATTTTTGTCAGTGATGTGTGATATTGACACTATGAGGAGATTGGTATACATAATCATATGACATGCATCTCAATGTTATAGAAAGGTATGACAGTTACATACCTGAAGATATACCCCATCTGCAGAACATAATATTTTACTACATACATATTTTATTCTTCATTTAATTTTTTTTTAAATATGGAAATTACAAGTACACATGCATATTTTTTTCTTTGGTAGCCTTTGAATTTCCTTTCTGCGTATCATGATGTGCTTAATCAAGACTATTATTTGTATTGCTCTAAATGAACAAATAAACACCCAAAAGTCTAGGTATACCATTGATTTTCTTTGAAATCAATTAATTATTCCGGTGAATTTAATACTTTCATTTGCATTTTTATTTATATTATATTGTTTTATAATAGGCAGTCAACACAGTAATAGACTGAAATTTTTTTATAGTAAGCAAGCTAAGCTGGCTAAATGAATTTCAAGAATTTGAATTTTAAGATAATAGTCAAGATAAGAGTTCAAGACATTCTGCAAGCCTGTCCACTGCCTAATGATATATTGTTATAATTATTAAATATTTTTATATTCTTTTCTTGTAGAGGAGCCTGAAACAATATGATGAAAATACCTATTATAATCTACTCTCTCCAAAACTATGTGAATATATATGTATATATTAATATGTCTGTACGTGTGCGTATACATATGAGTTTGGTTTATGTCTTCATATGTGTATATGCCCAAGAGTTTGTGTATGCTTGCTTACACCAGCCCTCTCTCAGGTGTGCGTCAGGTGGTAGTGCCCCGATTATGTACTCCCGCTGTTGTCTGTCCAGGTGAAAGAAGCCTGATGAAAGTGCAACACCAGCCCGCACCATGGTAATGTACTTTTGGGAAGCAAACAAACAACAATTTTGATGCCACCTCTCCATGATTTTTGTTAATATTCTTGTTAGTAGACATTTCTGCTAGATTTAAACAATGAAAACTCATCCCCCGCTTCTGTCCTCTCCTCTAAATTTAACCAGACTTTTATGCATTGTGTGTCCTGTATTGCCTCAACACCTTCTTACATCTTTTTCCTGCCTGGAATATAAAAGAGATTTTAGAAGTGTTACTCTGTACAGATTGTACTTTTAATGCACTGTTTTACATTCCTCCTTTGAAACACCCATGGATTTTAAATAATACACTATTACCTTGCTGTCATTCCTTTCACGTTCAAATTAATAAGATTTTTTTGTACATGCATAAAAATTGTTTGATGTTCTCTGATGCAGATGCTTTTAAAGATTTTCATGTCAATACAGATGCAGAAGTCATATAATAATAATATTTTCAGCTGTGACAATCTTCAATATTGCATAGAACTGGTACTGTGAAAAAAGGAAATGTTTGTTAGTTTTCTAGCGTTTGTAGTTCTTAAAGTAGTTTAGAGAACTATTCCAATAAAGAATTAATTTCTCTAGATCTAATAGACTAGTTCAATACTTCAGAGCATTGTGTTTCGTATATAAGACTCATTTAACACGCACTAGTCCGTCCCTAAAAATGAGTAATGACAGGGTTTAAAAAATTGGGTCAAACAGTTTACTTGTTCTTGTTCTTTAATTTCATCTTTATTCATGGAAAATGCTGCTTAGCTGCTTAATAGTTTACACCTACTATCCATTTTTATATTTATAAATCTGTAAAAGGAAAGCTGAGTTGTTGTATGCTGTTAACTTCCTTGTATTAAAGTAAGGAATGGAAATTCTGATATTTGCAATTGAACCTCAGTACCTATATATGTTCTCATTAAATGCTAAACATAACAGTTCACTTTTTATTAAAAAAGAATATATTTGTTATAATAATCATAATTTGATTTTAGGAGCACTCAAACTTCTAAAGATAGCCTAAGAAAGTTCAGGATAAAAGGGAAATAATGTACAGAAGAGGCAGAAGAATTTTAAGGCAGATTTCCGAGTCTTTCTTGTACTTGGCACTGAACAAGATAGGTAAGCTTGATCATTAGGCAACAAAATATGACTGCAATTTTAAGTCATGCCAAGTTAGTCCTCATTGTCCTTAACAGAAGATGTAGCTGGAAGTCAAGGAAAAGCAGGAGGGGAGAGGAAAAGGATGAGGTATAGCCTTGAGATGCAGTGGGAATGACAAAAACCTTAAGTTTCTAAATAAATGCATGTAATTCTTTGCATAATTAAGTATCAGCATAGTGTAGATGGATTGTCAGATGCCTGTGGACATGTTTCAGAAATGTACGTTGTGTGGCAAGTTAAGTGGTATTTCTGGATATTTCTGCATATATATGGTTTCTAAAATTCTTTTGTTTTTTTATAATTAACAATGTGTTACTTAAAACAGCTGCTAGAAGTGTTCTATAGCCAAATCATACTCAAATATAAGCACTTTTATACCATTAATGGCTTCCAAATATTTCTATTATGGTATGTAATATGACATTTTCTATATTATTTTGAGAACCAAGAAACAAGCATATTTCTTTACAGTGAATAATAATATGGATATAAAAAAGATTCTAATTGTGTTGAGAACAAGAACTATGTCATTACCCAAAGTAGAGATATAAACATTTGTGTCATAATTTTTATGGTGTGTTGTGAAGTATTTTAAATTCTAGTAAAAGTAAAATCTGACACTTCCCATAGCATTTCCCAGTGGACAACTGAGACGGTTTTTCGTGGCTTCTGAACTTCAAATCAAGTCCATTGACAAGAGTCTCATTTTTTTGATCAGTCGACTGATGGGAGCAGTGTTCTAGTATGATCAATGTGACTACATTTAACTCCTGCTAAGCAGAGATCTTTATAAATAAAGGTCCATTCATCTGTGGATCATTCCTCACTTGTGAAAGGCTGGTTCTTTCACAGTACAAGCAAGATTCATGCTACAAGGATTTTTATTTTCTTCTTTTAATCTGTTTTGGTTTTTTACCACTTCATATTCTACAGAGAGTTACATTTGAATACTATACAATAATAGCAAGGAAATGATGTGTTAAAATCTGTCAGGAGTTGCCCTAAAGATTTTTCTTGGAAGAAATAAAAGAGCTTTGGGATACAAAGGAATGGAATTCTAATCTGATGACATAAAAGACAGTATTATTCACAGGATCTTTAATGTGAATATAATTCACACTAACTTGTGTGCTACCTACCCAGTACTAATTCTGTACGAAAGCAGATGCACTTCACAGAGAACTGTTCAGCAGCATTCAATCTCTTGTGCACAGCACAGTGCAAGTGAGCACTCCAGCACACATAGGGCACCGATGAGGATGTCTGAGCCATCACTGCCATTACTTTCTCTGCCTGGATGAAAATCTGGTTTCAGGTATTAGTCTGACAACCTGCACAGTTCACAAGTGCATTTTTAGAAAAACCAGTAAAACAATTACTTAACCACTCTTTCTTGGGTGAACAGCTTTGGGAGGGTTTCATTCTACCTGAGGTCAGATGCTGACAATGTAGATCTCTCCACATCTCACCACTATCACTTCTCTTCAGAGTAACTGCAGGGGGGGTAAAGCATTTTTAGAATACAGCTCAGCTGATCAGCTGAGTTATTTGAGGTACTTTTTGTATATGCTGAATCAGACTCTAGAAATGACTACTTATCCCTCATGATCATAAAGGCTGTTCAGATGTCTTCACTTCTGCAGAAAAAAATCCATTTCCTGTGTTCTGTATTCCAACTAAAATCCAGGTTAGGTATTTTTGATTTTTACTCACTAAGATCAAAATTATTGTTCTCTGTGGAGTATATATTCAGGGCTAGATGTTGGTTGCTATAGTAATACTAAGTCTTTCAGATTTACATTCAAATCTAAAAATACATAAACTAGGGAAAGAAAAAAACCCCACCAAATCTTTATGTATATTTAGAATGCTTTGCTCTTACAAACATAAATAATTCAGTTGTCGTCTTTGCCCTGTGAATTTTTCCATATATATTTTCTCAGTTTTCCATTTTTGAAATTTGTGAAATACCATTATGAGTTTTAAAGCCATGAATGAATGTTTGAAGGAATCTGTTTTAGCAGTTTTTATGGACTGATCTGAACAGTTGTTGTTATGGGAATTTTTTAATATTATTTTAGCATCATTTTAAATAGTATTCTTGATTTTCTATGTGTCAGCTTGACTTCTCAGGTGAAAAGAGTATGTTCTAACTGTTCATTGATGTTAAAAAAATATATAACTTACAATGAAAGACAGGTTATCTCTGATCATACAAACCAGTATAAACAACTTTTAAAGTGAGTAATTGGTGTTTTTTTCCTGAATGAAAAAAAACCCAACTTTAAAAACCTATTACTATTTTTCTCCTTCAGGACACATCCTGCTTTGTGTGCATGATGTTACTGCCAGTGAGTTCTGACAGCAATTCACCACACTGCTTCTTCCTCTTCCAGATAAGAAATGAATAGTACTGGTATTTTGCTGCCAGCTAGACAATGCTATCACTTTGTTTTTTGTGTGGTATAAATACTCTGGTTTTATGGTGCAACTTCCATAATCGTAGCACATGTTATCACTGTGTGTATCTGTGCAGAAAGCCAAAAGCAATAATTTTTCAAGTTCTTAAAATAGCAACACAGCTGACACTTAAACACTCTTTAGATCGAGAAGGTATAATGATACCCAGTCACCTATCAGTGATATCTGTCACCAAACCCCCAGGGCTCTGAGAAAACCAAGATCTTACTGGGTTGAATGAACAGGAAGGTTGTATACGAGAAATAAGAAGTACTCAGAATAAGATCTCAGCTAAACTTGTGTGCCCAGTTCTTACTGCCCTGTTTCAAAAAAGGCATGCACCTACTGGAGAGAGTCAGAAAGAGAAAAAGAGGAATATCCAGAGCTTAGAAAACGTGATTTATGAGGAAAAAATGGAAGAAAGGAAGTTTTTTAGCCCAGAAATGACAAGCTGGTGGAGAAATGAAATAAGAATGTTCATTATTTAAAAAAAAGTGAATTGTTTTTCATGGAAATCTGACAAATGCTCTTAAACTACACAGAGAAGCAGTCTTTAGTGTAGGCATTACAAGATGTTTCTGATAAAAAGTGTTTAAAGATCATAACCTTTTATACAAGGGAAATTAAGCAAGGATTAAAAATTTCTTGGGAGTGTAGCAGTTCTGGATCATCCAGTTTGCTTGGGTCAAATTGCTGTGTTGGCTATTCAACAGAGTAAGGACCATGACTTTCTGTGATTTTACGTTTCCAAATTCCTCTCATGGTCTAAAATGTTAAAATTGATGTAGAACTACTTACAAAATCCTGTCTGTTCATTATAACTCGGGCTACAGGAGGTACAATAGGCATAATTTAAAATGCAGTATTTTTTTGTTTGAGATTTTATGTTCCCATGTTCTAGTGGGAAATAATGATGTCTGATGATAAATGAGGTTTTATTTGTTATTGTTTTGTTTGGTTCATGAGAGTTACTCTTTGTGGTATAATTTTTCCTTCAAGTTATGTTTTCTTTACTGTATCCATCTGTTGAAATGATTCTGTAAATTACTTTTACTATCAGTTCTTTGTCTGTGTTGCCTCAGAACAAATTTTGAACTTAGATCGCTGTTTCATAGTCCTGCCTAATACCGTCCATGTGCTTATTTCTGTTGCTTTTAACTGCACAGAGGATACGAATCTGCAGTCTAAAAGCTCTAGTTTATGAAGTCATATTAGGAAAACTCACATTCTTCTCCATTGATCAATCCTTAATCCAAATCTTGTTGTTGAGCAGAATGATCCTCACATATTATGGTTCAAATCATGGTCACTTTCGAACAGTGCATTTTGATACAAGTTGACCATGAGCCAGCAGTGTGCCCTGGTTGCCAAGAAGGCCAATGGCATCCTGTGGTACATCAAGAGGAGTGTGGCCAGTAGGTTGAGGGAGGTTCTCCTGCCCCTCTACACTGCCCTAGTGAGGCCTCATCTGGAGTACTGCGTCCAGTTCTGGGCTCCCCAGTTCAAGAAAGATGAGGAGCTACTGGAGAGAGTCCAGCAGAGGCCTACGAGGATGATTAGGGGGCTGGAGGATTTATCCTATGAGGAAAGACTGAGGGAGCTCAGCTTGTTTAGCCTGAAGAAGAGAAGGCTGAGAGGGGACCTAATAAATACCTATAAATATCTTAGGGGTGGGTGTGAAGAGGATGGGGCCAGACTCTTTTCAGTGGTGCCCAGTGACAGGTCAAGGGACAACGGGCACAAAATGAAGCATAGGAAGTTCCGTCTGAACATGAGGAAGAACTTCTTCCCTCTGAGGGTGACGGAGCACTGGAACAGGCTGCCCAGGGAGGTTGTGGATTGTCCTTCTCTGGAGTTATTCAAGACCGGCCTAGACGCGGTCCTGTGCAGCCTGCTGTAGGTGACCCTGCTTCGGCAGGGGGGTTGCAGTAGATGGTCCACAGAGGTCCCTTCCAACCCCTAACATTCTATCATTCTATGATTCTATGATATCCAGGTATCAATGTGTCCCGTCCCTCTCAGTTGGTAAGGGGAAGGTGAGCTTTTCAATTTTCTGTGCAGCAGGCAGGAGTCATGGTAATGACCAAGAAAGTCTACTAAAACCAAAGCTTTACCTCGGATTCAGCGAGATTATGAAAGATGGTAACTTTGCAACTTAATAACATCACTTTTAGTGCAGTGGGGTTAGAACAGATATTGACTTATCAAACTTAGAACAAAATAGAGCAGATATTGGCAAATTTACAGTAACATTACCCTTATGTACCTATGAAGTCAGAGATAGAGAGGAAAGCAAGTAACAAGAGAAAATGTATCACCACCCTTGGATCCAGCGGTGGTCTCTGCTGGTGGTCGGAGTCCTCTGGTGGTGGGTGCGCTCCAGGGGGCTTGCCTATTCGCCTTTTATACCCATCAGGTACCTGTCCTATATCTTCCCAAAAGTTCTTGAAATGAGTTGGTGGGCGTGAGGAGGGGTCTTGGTGGTCTCATAGTCCCCTCTCAAAGCTAGTTGCTGCCTTGCACAAGCACTTAACTTCCTTGCTTATGTGACATCTCAGAGGGAGAAAGATGGGTTTTGCAAGTCCACACCGCACATCCACAGCATTCTGCTCATCTTCCATGCTCCCTTATCAAGATGAGGAAATTCCCAAAGCACGATGCCTGATTTAGGAGTTTGCTTAATTCCCGCTTCTTTGTATCAGTTTCTCAAGACGGATATTTGCGACAATTGTTCAGTCCAGCCTGGAGCTGTACACAAGGTGTCTTGCTTTGCTACTTCATTTAATCACACAGAAACTTTAAAAACATATTATAAAAGGGCAAAGACATATTATTAATCAAACTTTTTGTATTGTCACATTTCTGCATATGATACAGTTAAATTCCTTTTTACAAATAGGATCTAATCAACCCTTGTAACAGAGAACAAATTCCTTATGACTAAAACATTTAGAAATGCACTTGGAAAAGCTTCTTTCTTCCTTTTCGTTTTGCATATATTGAATAACGTCAAGGTGTGCCGTGAGTTTCCATAAAGGGACACTTTCTCAGTGAGAGAGGCATTCAGTAATCTTAACTTCAGAAAATGTGTGAACTAAGGTCTTCATACTATCTTTTGGCATACAGATTCCTGTTTACAAAATGATCAATTGGAGTATGACCTCAACTTCTTCATTCTATCAGAGGACTATAGGTAGATATTAACAAGGCCGATGATCTGGCTTTCCCATTCCTGAACTTTAAAAATTTTGCCATTACTCTTCGCTAAGATACTGTATGTATTCTGAAAAGAAAACAGCAATCATTGAATAATACATTATGAACAACTATTTTCATTCTGCGCAACTTCTTTCACATCTCTGAAGTCTGTCGTGATTGTTAGTGAAGAAATCAGTGCTGAAAGGACATCTTTGAATTGAGCTATATTCTGGGATGTGAAAGTCCCTGGACAGAAAGATCGGACAAAGTTGGTCTTCAGCATGGCCTTGAATTACATCAGAAACAGTTGGATTGTGATTTACATTTCCCCTCTCTCCTATTTTTCATGGCGCTTATGTTTTATTAATGAGAAATATTACCTCGCAGTATTTTCTTTCCTCTGCTCTATGAAGTTTAAAGTCAACTAATCATCACAGAATTTCACTCACATTTTTTTAAGGAACATCTGAACTAAAAATAGGACATTTTAGAGTTCATCCATCATTTGGGAAATAAGCCTTGAGTGAACAGTTCTATACTTCAACTGCAATAACTATGTCAAATATATGGGTCAAGGATTTTATAATAGGAAGATGAAAATATCATTAACATCAAGTTTTAAAGCTGTCCAGTCAGAAACGCATATTAAAGAAAAAAATAAAAGTAGAATTTTAAAGTGTATTTATCCTCATGAGTGTTTATGTTTACTCAGGTATATTTCATTTCACAAAGAAGTAGCTGCTACTGTAAGAGAACAACCACAGCTACTCACCAGCCTTTGGTTTTCTTGCAATACACAAAACAGCCGTCTCTCTTAATATGATTCCTGTTACCAGAACACTCTCTCAGTTAGGTGCATCAAAGTATTGACGTATACACTACAATAAGCAAATTCGTCTCTGGTATCACATTCCACCATTACTTGGTAACTTAGTGGCAGTTGTGTTTTAAATATTATAGTCCAAACACATTGACGTACTACCTGCCAGAAAACAAACAGTCAGCTGATTGTATGTTTAATACTTTTTCCTTTACAAATAACTTCATTTTTCTCACCTATTATTTAATCCCGATTGTAAACACTATAGAAGTACAAACTGCAGCGTACAACTGAATTCTGTCGTATTTCTAAAGCTACTTGACAACAATTTTTCTAAAGGAAAAAGCAGTAAGTTCTATGAATGACCTTGTACCACAGAGGGAGAGCAAGGAGGAGACTTTCTGTTCCTAACAGAAGACAATTCCATTTTGAATTGTGGAAAAAGAAATCCTGGTTTGTTCTCATTTAATGTATTGCACCAGCAAGATTTTTCTTGCCCAGCAGACTAACTGAATTGACTCTCAGGAGGTGTCTGGACATTACTCAAGACTCCTTAGTGTTTTCTAAGTTTTCAATGCTTTCTGGAAACCTTTGTTCAATTTACTTTCTGTAGTACATTTTGTCAGGCTTTTTTCAGTTTTTAAAAAATAATTTGTTTTTGAAGGCAGCAAAAATAACAAAAATGAGAGTACTTTGATTATATCATAGCATATAAGTGGCATTAAATATTATGTAAATAAATACTTCAGGCAAATGATGTCCAGTCACCAGGAATTTGACTTTAAAGCATATTCAAACCTTTTGAACCACTGTTTCTACAACTTTTAGTGAACAGATTTGAGAGTGAATTACTGACAGATTATTTTATGACAGAGATTAGTATTAGACAGAAAGTGAAATATTTTTAATGATAGCCAGTAGGGATGATGGTCAGACTGGTGATCCTTAGAAGAAATCTCAACATTAAGCAGAACACAGCCGGGATTCTTGATTGATAAATCCCTACATTTCTACCTACATTTTTCCTCAAAGCATACAGGTTTTTTTACTGATTTATAATATATAATGCATAGAACCTGCCAGTTCTTCTGAATGTACATTTATATCTACCCACAAAGTCATATGAGATCCTTGTATTTTGTGCTGTAAAGGACAGCTTATTTTGTAACTTGGTTGACATAGAAGAAAAATTATGATTTTGTTCTAGAGTCTAGATGATAACTTGTGGAGACAAATCCAGATGATTTCCCCATATAAAGCTTACCAAAAATTTTAGAATAAGACCTACGCAATTTGGGGAGAAGAAATTTTAATTAGTGTCCAAAGAATTTTAAAAAATTAACTCATAATACAAATACAATCTAACGGTTCTGTCTTAAACCCGGCACCAGAGATTCGTTCCTCTTGTTATTGATTTTTCTTACTTAGTATCAGAAAGACATTTCTAATATGTGCTATTTATAGTTTTGAAATGTGAACACTACATTCATTTATGGTATCATATCTCTCTATACTGCCAAGAAGCCAGTATGTTAAGTGTACTCAAGTGCCTGCTAATAGCTAAGTGCAGATCATGAGCAAACTAAATGCACATAAATGGTTTAAGCTCAACACATTTAGTTTCATATTTATGTAAACGAATAACCTGGACTGTTGTGAAAGTTGAGGACATGACGACATCGTCATATTGCTTGAAATGAACAGCAACTTTTTCAATTTTTTTTTCTTTTGTCAAAATGAATAAGCAGTTAAATTATTACCAGTGCAGTATTTACGACATTTTAGGTAAAAAACGTATATAAAGTCCCAGGCACATAATGAGGCTACACTGAGAAGAAAATCAGATTGTGGGAGTAATTCTTTCTCCCTCTTCCTCATGCCCATGTACCAGCAGAGCTTGAACTTCTCCGACCATTTACCAGGTTAGCCTGATACCATAACCACAAAAGAAAATAACGTGGCTGAGCCTCAGCTGCTGGATATGGTTATAGAGAGGTATAGCAGAGTTTTTAGGACCATGTTCCTCCTTTTCTGATTTTCTTTACCTTTGAGAGTGGAAAAAAAAAAAAGTAACTGTAACAGAAAACTGTTCTGTAAGTAGACTTTTAAGTCTACTATATACTTTCCCATACTTCGGTAACTTTCAAAGAGAAAGTTACCTCATCTGGTTAAAAAAATTCATTATTTCTGTGCAGCAGATCGGATGCAGCACTAGTATCTGGGGCTTTATGATTCATGCTCTGTCACATTTGCCATGTGAAAAATCATCTAGCCAGTCATATACCCATACATCTTAGAAAAACAAAGGTGTCATCCACAGAAACTGATACTCTAACCCTTGACTACATTCAGAAATCATCACGTCTTGTCAAAGAGGATAAAAAATCAATCTGATTTTGTAATAAAACAAGATTATTCACTGCAGTTATCATACCACTGCTGACTTGCTTTCTCTCTTACCAAGATGAAAAAAGAAGACATTCTGATCCCAGTTCATCATTAATTCCCTACTCAAGTAAACATTTAAAAGCATGTTTAAAATATGTCCATCCTAAAAGAAGGTAATGGAAATCAAAGTGGTGTCTTGCACCTATTTTTCATTCTGATGTGCCTATAACAGCATGACTCGTCAGATTATAGGAATTTAATTATGCAGATAGCAAAACAAATGACCTAATATAGGTTCCACTTCAGTCTTTTTTATGAAAGAAATTATTTATCTAAAACTAACTGGATTAACCCCAGTAAGCAGCAAAAGACCATCCAGTTGCTCATTCTCTCTCCCCGAGACGGTTAGGGCAGAGAATCAGAAGGACGAAATCAAGAAAACTCATGGGTTGAAATAGACAGTTTAACAGGTAAAGCAAAAGCTGCCCATGCAAACAAAACAAAACAAGGAATTCATTCATCACTTCCAATCAACAGGCAGGTGTTCAGCCATCTCCGGGAAAGCAGGGCTCCATCTAGTCTAATGGTTACTTGGAAGATAAAGGTTTTGATGCTGTGTAAGCACTGCTTAGTGATAATCAGAACATCCCTGTGTTATCAACACTGTTTTCATCACAAATCCAAACATAGCCACATACAAGCTACTATGAAGAAAATTAACTT
This sequence comes from Opisthocomus hoazin, assembly GCF_030867145.1. NCBI lineage: Eukaryota > Metazoa > Chordata > Aves > Opisthocomiformes > Opisthocomidae > Opisthocomus > Opisthocomus hoazin. The sequence continues at coordinate 33,169,520 of NC_134416.1, read as the reverse complement.
TATTCCAGTGAAAACCAGTACAATATATATACAGATTTTTTATATAAAAAAATCTGTATGCACTTGTGTATCTACACACATTCACATTTATAGTGGCCAAAATGGAAATGTGCAAGTTCCAATATGAAACCTCCTCACTTAGAATTTCTTTACATGAAAAACATTAATATTCCCTTTTGGAACAGGATTCGTCTAGAATGTGGGCAATGACATCTGCCCCAGTTCTGACATGTCTGAGCAGAGATATACTGTACTGCTATTCTATTTAGTGGAGAACTAATCAATAGGGTTACCAGAGTTTCAGGAGTGAATCTTCTCAGCCTTTTGTCCCATTTATTCTATCAATTCTATCGCCACCATCTACAGTGGTTACTTAGACAATTTACATCTACATTGTAGGCAACTACGGTTAGGTGAAATGAGTCCTCTTGATCTGCTGAGGTGTGTGGTCTTTCAGTCTCTGAGTAGGACAGAGAACGGAAGGACTCTAAGTTCCACCTATTCACATGTATACACTGATATAATAAATAATGTTAATCCACACTGATAATCAGAAAATGCACCTGATGTTCTCTGTCATTTTTTCTTTTATTTATTTTAATTTCATTACAGTCTTCTAAATAATAAAAAAATATAATGCAAGGACCCACACTAAAGCCAGTGAAATGTATAACTGAGAATAAAATATTTAGGAGTGGTTGCTTGTTGTTTTGTAAATAATTCATACATTGATTTTGCTCTTCACAAATGATGATAAATCACAAGCTGAAATTGATTTTACCATGTAAGAAAAAGTTAGGGCCATAAACAGAGAACAAAATGTCTAATATGAAAGGATTAACTTCTGCAATTTAGAATTTGGTGGCTATTAGAGACATGCTAAATATTCAAAGAACAGAAAAATATTTATTCCTTCAAAATAGTATTTACAAAAACATAATGAATTGAACAGACTTGTCTGTACAAAGATTTCAAAATTCAGAGTGGAATCTGATCAAATGTTAAAAAGAGAAATATGGCATAATGCAGTCCTTAGGATATTACTCCAGAGCTGAAAAAACAAACCTTTTACATTCTTTGATTATTAATTTATTGTGGGTTTGTTTTCTTCTTATCTTTTTTTTTTTTCATTTTTTCAGCCCTGCATACGAAAACAGAACAGAAAAAGAATTGATCTTCCCTCTCAGCAATAAAAGCCAGAGAGTTACTCTGATGACCAAGAGTCCCTAAAGTGCAGAGTTGCTACCATTTAATGTTGGGTTTTGGATGGACTTTAACCTGTGTTTTCTTTTCCATGACTTAGAAGGAATGGGACCTACAGGTCCCTTGAGATCCTCATTACAGAACTTTACTGCTGCCTCACTATTTAGTTCTCTGTGGTATGTACTTAGGACTCACTGATCTCTTTTTCCTGGCTCAAATTCCTGCTCTTAGTTATGTCCAGTAGAGTTCAGTGTTTTACAGATGACGATCAACAAATTTTTCATCATGCTTTCAAGGCAAAAGGGAGCCTTTAATCTTGCCAACCCTCCAGGTTTCTTTTTTCACCAGCTGAAGGAGAAAAGAAGGAGGAGGATTTGCTCTGCCAACCTTTCAGGATCAGGCCTTACACATCTTGACTTCAGGAGAGCATCCCTTGTGAATGTGCAGAAACATGTAGTGGCAATTTTCATTTCTTAAAATAGCTTTCTAAAGAACACTTATGTGACAGATAATGCACATTTTTCCTGCATGAAAATCTTTATAAAACCAGTTGGTAGGGTAAAAAGAAAGGTCTAAAATGCATGAAGCCTTGTGCAGTTGAGCTCCTTAACATGGGTGGTTTTCTGACTGTCAGAAAAATAAACAGTTGATATTCCTAATGAATGTCAATATAGGCTCTGCATCATTTAGGAACATGTGAATCTTTTTGTAGTCTCAGTGTCTCATTGGTGTTAAATGTGTAGACAGAAGTAGAATAGCGTTTCTTTATACTTCAACCGTATGAATACTTTAGAAGGTGAAGACATGCATGGACTAGTGAGATGAACAGATGTGTGATTAAAGTAGATAACATTTCAGAAGTTTTCTTTTAAACTAACTTTTACAGAGAAATTGTTTTGTTATTGTTTTATAGCAGTGATTTTTTAAAATTTCAATTTCTGATAAAGGTTGCAGCACAGCCTTGCAAACACTTAAACTGGTCAATAGGTAAGTCACAGGTACTAGTGTGTGCTTGAACTGGCTATTAGTGAGTATGGTGTTTTAATTCATTGATTTCTTCACTCTGTACAAAGTAGCATTTATATTTATACAGTGATTGCTACATTTATTAAGGCTTCTAAAGTGATATCCTGAAGATATATACCTTTCCCCCTAGTTTTTTGAGAGAGATCTTTCTGCTTCCTCAAGGTTTCCATTACCACAGCAACTTTTAGTTCTGCAGTGCCAATATTTCTGCCACAGGATATATAAATAAACACTTCCCATTACAATCTGTGCTGTATTGATAATAGTTAAGATTGCCAACAATCTCCATTGGAAGTTACTTTTAACTTATATCTTTAAGTATTTTGAGCTGAAATTTTTATGTCAGCTGCTTGCTTCAGGCTGAGAATCACTCATATCACTTAGATGATTTAAAACTTTACAAATACTCTGTCTGAAAGCAGGAAATAATACATTTTATTAGTTCATATTAGTAACAACATCTTTATAAATCTGTTACACTGAGAAACTCTAGTAGTTTTGTTCTTCAGAACAAAACTAGAAATGTAGTCAGTGATGATCTTACCTGAAAATCGCGAGTGTTCGCCAACTAAATTCTCTGTGTCTCCACTTTGAGACTGGGCTAATACTATTAATTTCTGGGACTCTGACTTGTTCCGTCAATGACCTTGCCGAAACTACACATGTTAAAGTTGAGTGTTCTTTTAGTCCATTTGTCTTGGGTACCTGTCTTGCACCTTTATTTTTAGTAGCCAGGTGAAAGATTCCTTAGGAAGTTCCTGCAGTCTTTACACTAACTCAAGTGACTAACTTTAGGCAGCAGGATGGCCCTTAAAGGCCTTCAGTCCTCCCTGTCTCTTCCTAAATTACATAAGGATCTTGGGCACTAGTTTCTTTAGCCATCTACAGTTTCAGGAAAAGTAGTGGATTAAGTTAGGCAGAGAGGATGTTGCCCAGATAAGGGGAGAACAGTTGCTGTTGTTTACCTTGACTTGAATGGAACTTTTGACACTTTATTCCGTAACATCCCTATAGACAAGCTGACAAAGTATGGATTAGACAAGTACATGGCAAGGTGGATTGAAAACTGGCTGAATGTCCAGGTTTGGAGGGTTGTGGTCAGTAACACAAAATCCAGCTGGAGATCAGTCACTAGTGGTGTACCCCAGGGACTAATCCTGTTCAGCTGCTTCATTAACAACCTGGTTGATGGGACTGAGTACACCCTCAGCAAATTTGCAGGCACAAGAGAGTCATGTTGACATTCAGAGGGACCTCAACAGGCTGGAAGAATGGGCCAACAGGAATGTCATGAAATTCATCAAGGAGAAATGTCAAATCTTTCACCTGTGGAGGAATAACCCCAAACAACAATACATGCTGGAGGCCAGCCAACTGGAAACCAACTGTGCAGAAAAGGACCTGGGGATCCTGGTGGACATGTAGTCGAACGTGAGCAAGCAGTGTACCCTTGTGGCACAGAAGACTAGCAACATATTGGGCAGCGTTAGGAAAAGCACTGTCAATAGGTCAAAGGAAGTGATGTTTCCCCTTCTACTCGGGACGGGTGGAGTACTGGAGTACAGTAGATGGAGGACATATGGAGTACTAAGTCCAGTTCTGGGCTCCCCAGTGCAAGAAAGAGATATTGACTTACTGGAGAACGTTCAGCACAGGGACACAAAGATGATCAAGGGACTGGAGCATCATCCATATGAGGAGAGGTTGAGAGTGTGCAGCCTGGAGAAAAGCAAGCTTGGGGGTGGTCTTATCAGTGTGTATAAACACCTGATGGAAGGGAATGCAGAAGGTGGAGACAGAATCTTTCCAGTGGTGCCCACTAACAAGACAAGATGCAATGGACAGAAATTAACACACAAGAAATTTGATTTGAATACTGGAAACACTTTTTAACTCTGAGGGTGGTCGAGCACTGGAACAAGTTGCCGAGACAAGTTGTAAAGTCTCCATCTGTGGAGATACTCAAAATCTGACTGGACATGGTCTGGAGTAACTTGCAGTAGCTGACCATCCTTCAAGCAGGTGATCTAGACTAGATGACTGTTGGACTAGTTGAACTGTGGTTCCTTCCAAGCTCAACCATTCTGTGATTCTGTGATTCTGTGTTTCTATGTTTGCCATATTCATGTTACTGAGGGATGGACTAAGTAAGGCATGGAAATATACTCTAGATATGTAAGATCTAAAAAGAAATGAAATAATTCCAGTATTTCAGAAATGCAATAGGAAAAAATTAATTATTAAATAAAAATCCTAATATTTATATAATTGTTAAATTTTGGCATTTCATACTTTTTGAATGCTTGGCGTTTCAAACTAAATGTCCTTTTAGACTTGTGAAGCAAAGACACTTTGGTTTTTTGCTGACATCTTTTTTTCAAGCCAATGAATAAAAAGCTTTGTAGAGTATTATTCCATGTAGGAAAATGAAACTTTTGCAAATAAATATTAATGACTTTTTGATCTAGGTGCTGTTTGTTTCATTTCGTTATCATAATGAAGAATAATAGTGTAGGGTTGGTTTTTTTAAAGTGATCTTACAATGTCACTTACAAAACTATCACAGCAAAATAATTGCCTCTATCAAATAGAATGCTAATTTCTTAAAAGAAATAAGGTGAGAAATTATTAGAATTGGCTTGTGTGCTTTGAGTATGCCATCCACAAAAAAATAGTTCAATGTGAGATTAGAAGAATAGTTTTAAGTATCAGAGGGTGCTGATAATAGGAACCATATTGTTCAAGATATATGGCTTAGTGGTTCTGCAAGGCCACTGCAAGGCAGAATGGACTGAAAAAAAAATCAAATCATTGCAGGACAAATGTAATGAAATTGAAAGGAAGATGCTTTGAATTCCAAGTATTTTGAGCTATCCTGCTGTCCTGTGAAATCACCTCTACGAACACCCTTTCTTACTTCTTCAGAAGTATTTCTTCATAAATTACATATTGTAAAACTTATTTCGTGTTGTAAAAATCTTTGACTGATCTTGTAGCTGTGATGAATAACAATCAGGCGATGTGGCTAAAACATCCACTTCTAATTTGCAGTGTTTATTGGACAGTATACTACTTGCGTGCTAATACTAATATGATTACTACAAAAGGTAAATAATGTTTTGCACAACTTTTTCTGGCTTTGAAATCTTTTTTTTTCCCATTTTTCTTGTCTGATTGGAGGTTTCTAATTCAGTCTAACTAGAGTGAAGCATGGGTATTAACACTTTTCTGGACTGGCATCATAGGAGTTCTTACCTAGGGCGGTAAAGTCTATAAACTCATAGATGTGGAAGCTATCCTCACAAAGCAATTTTAAAACTCCTTTTCTGTAACTGAAAAAAAAAAACCCCATGATATTGTAAATGTATTATAATATGAATAAAAATGAATAAAATTTTTATGATATGAAAGTACAAAATATATAAATTTTTGACACTATATATAGCATTACATTTTAAAAATTATTGTAATAATTGTACTGTTTTGTCATTATTGTATTAGTTTCATGATTATAACAAAGAAGATATCTTATTTACAAAGAGACATTGATAGGTGGGTAATGCTTGGGTTTCTTATTTGTTCATAAATATCCTCTCTGCAATGACAGTAGATTACAAGTCTTAGTAACAACGTTAAAATACATATATTTTTTTGTTAATGTGCTTTAACAGTTTCATCTCCAATTTACCAGTTCATATATCCACCCAGAGTAAAGTTATGTGTATTTATTTTTCTTTTTTCTTTGGTCGTGGTATTATGCTACTGTGAACCAAAATGTTAAATATTGCATGGATGTATTTGTATGTATATGTTCAAGCATATATATCTATATATATACACATATATGTATATATTTGTATGTGTGTATATGTAAAGGAAACATTTTTTCAGATCCATGTTTAAGCATGACAAAAATATTCACAGTTAATTCTTTCTTCTGCTTATATGCTTTGAGACTTGATTCTTATAAGAATTACAGTATAAATGCTGAAGAAGGGCAATTGACTGCTGAGATAGCTTGTTCCCTTTTCATTAGTCTTAATAAACACAAACAGCATCTAAACTGTGCTTGCCCAATTATGTTCCCCAAGAGAAGCTCTACAAAACACAGTTTATGTAACAGAAAACGTATCTGCGTACTTCATTAAAGGACCATAGTACATTTAGTAAGATACAGTAACAAAAGCAATTTTTTCATTGTACTCCTTGAAAACAAGTAACTGTATATAATTTTTGAAAGTAGCTGTAAAGGATGAGGCCCGTACTAACACATTTTTATTACATGATATGATTCAATATTTGTGAAAAGAATGCTACAGTGAATTGATAAAGATTCTCCCAGATCTGAACATATCTGTCTGTAAGCATAAAAGGTACTTTGTTTCAGTACCTGAAGGAGCTAGGAGCAAAATTTACAGAAGATCTTACTACATTGGTTGCTTCAGTATTTTCTGTCTCATTTGGTCACTGAAGCAAGCAGGAGTTCAACACTTAAAAACCTCTGAGGGTTTGAGCCACGGTGACTTGGGCTTTCAGTATACCCAATACACACTGCAAAATTTTACCGTGGACATGTACCTAATGTCTTTTGTGTAGCAGAAGAACCTCAAAATATCTAATAATATTAAAACAAACAAACAAACAAACAAAACACTCTCAACTTTCATCTATATGAATTTTTTTGTTAACGTAAAGGTCCTATTGTTTTCCCCTTAAGAACAGGCCAAATGCAGACAAATGAAAATTCAAAACAAGGCAAAACTCAAGTCCTGAGCATAGAGAAGGAAAATCAACTATCTGTTTACTGATGATCCCATTGTAAGGAATCTGTCTGATCTGTCACTTTTACAGTAAGCTAAATAGCATGTGTGTCTTGCATGCGGTATTACACTTGAACTACAGAATTTATATTACACAAATATGTCTAATTTTTCCAAGTTAGACTCCAGACTCAAGACTATTTCCTTCTGTGGTGAAAATGGGACACGACAACTTGATATGAATGAGAATAATCTCAAGGACCACAAGAATGAATGAAGTCAGTCCTGAGCATCTTCTTTGAAGTGCTTTCAGGGCCAAGCAGAAGTAATGAATGGAAAAGACTACTGCTGGTACCAATGGTAGCAATGCAAAATAATGCTTTTTGGGCTTCATATTAAAAGACAAAGATCACCAAGCTACTTACTTCTAATGCCTTTTTAGAATTTGCATTAAGTTTGTAAGAGAGGGGTTGCATATTCCTAATCTTTAAGAGCTGATATATACTTTTAAGGCAAAAACTTAAGAGAGGAGATAGAATTTCTCTAATGTGAAGATAACACATTTTGAGTCACTGGTTTCCAGGGATGTAGCTCCATTGACTATGGTATCGATTTCTAGTAGTTAGTTACTCTTCCGCTGTTCCAGAGTACCAGAAGTGCAACAAAAAAGGAGGGGATGGTGCACAATTATTATCTTGCTTCTTTTGTCCGTTATTCAGTTATTGAGACACTTCTTTGAAGTAAGAATGCTACAAATGGTTAATTCTGGGAGATTCAGTTGCCACATTGTTTTAAAATATTTGACTACTAGAAGAAAAAGGGGAATTCTAAGCAATAACTTTCAGGAAGTTGTTAACTGCAGCTCAGGACATGTGTTTTTGTCTCAGGCATGTGAGTGGTTGTTCCAAATACATCAAATAGATTTTATGCATATTGTAGCTAAGAGGCTGGAAATAGAGACATGAAGCATGGCAGACGATTAGGATTGATAACTGACAGCTTCAGTCAAGGCAGTCCATTGTGTCAGAAGAAAGGTGGGAGACAACCAGTGAAACCAATCTTCTGCACTTTTACAACATTTTGCCATGGCAAGTTATCTTTTAAGGCACTTTAAGGCAGAAGTTCAAGCATCTTAACAATAGAGGCAATAATAATAAACTAACTACTAAAGGCCAAAGGAAAAGAGCAGTTAATGGTTTTCACTGCTCTTGAAGTGAGTAGTGTTTAGTGGCACCACAGTTTAAAGTGAAAGTTGAAAACGGTGAAGCCATTTGCCACCTTTAGTCAATTATGTGTTATGGATGCACGCACACAGAAGTTTTGTGTGAGATTAGCTGGAAGTAAATGCTGCTGTAGACGACTTTTTATTCTGTGTAGAAAAGCTTCTGTGACTAAAGAATGGGAACACAGGATTTTCTATGAACAAATATATCCCAAATCATTTGTACCTGTTGAAATTCTGAGCCTGAATCTGAATCATGTTTTCTGTAAAATGAAAACATTCAGAGGCACATGCTTTTATTTTTTTCTTATGAATTCTTGAATTCATGTTATAATGACTTCATATACAGCAGTGAATTTTAGGTGACAAAATCTCCAAAAAACAGACTGAAATTAGTGTTTGCAAATGACTCTACAGACAAGCACATCATTTAACTTTCTCCTACCCTACTCTGTAAGCCTGCCAGAACTTTTTTCTGTGTCACCAAACTGGCTAGATTTGCTGCAAATTCTATGAAAACAGAAAAATACATAAAATCGTCTGAATTCTAAAAAAAGGAAGAATTCACAAAATCACGGAGTGGCTGAACTTGGAAGGGCCCTCGAGATCATTTGGTCCATAAGCCCTGCTCAAGCTTTGCCACCTAGATCCGATTGCTCAGGACTGTGTCCAGACTGCTTGTGAATATCTCCAACAACCTTTCTCAACAACCTGCGCCAGTGCTTAGGCACCTACACAGTACTAAAAAAAGTGCTTCCTGATGTTCAGAGGCAACCTCCCAAATTTTAGTTTGTGCCCGTTGTCTCTGGTCCTGTCACTGGACACCAATGAAAAGAACCTGGCTCTGTCCTCTTTGCACCCTCGCTTCAGGTATTTATATAGATTGATGAGAACTCCCCTGAGGCTTCTCCCAGCTCTCTCAGCCTTTCCTCATAGGAGAGCTGCTCCAATCCCTTCATCATCCTTGTGGCCCTTTGCTTGGCTTTCTTCAGTATGTCCATGTCTCTCTTGTACTGAGGAGTCCAGACAGAACTGTGCACAGCACTCCGGCTGCGGTCTCACCAGTTATGAATAAAAGGTAAGGATGACCTTTCTTTACCTGCTGTTAATACCTTGTCCAATGAATCCCAGGATACCATGTGACACTTTTGCTGGAAGGGCACATTGCTGGCTCATGTTCAACTTGGTGTCTACCAGGATCCCCAGGTTCTTTTCTACCAACCTGCTTTCCAGCTGGGTAGCCCCCAATATGTATTGGTGCATGGGGTTGTTCCTCCCCAGGTGCAGGAGTTGACATTTCTCCTCAGTGCATTTGATTATGTTTCTGTCGGCCCATTCCTCCAGTCTGTCAAGGTCCCTCTGGATGGCAGCATGATGGTCTGTCTGCTGTCATCTGCAAACTTGCTAAGGGAATATGAAAGTTCCCAGATGTTCAGTAAGTTTCAGCAAATTTTGTACACTAATGTGTTTTTAAATAATAATGTTTTTTTTCCCAGGAAATAGTCTTTGCTACTGCTTTTTATCCGTAAGACAGTTTTGTACAGTATGACTCTGTGTGAAATTCCCTACACAGTCTTAAATCAGAAGATTTCAAAACATAAAATCATTAAATAAAAAAATACATAATTTATGTATTTATCATACTTCCTGAATAGTTATCATTTCAAGGATGGCTGCTTATTTTAGCTTCAAGGTTACCTAGATTTTGTACAAAATTTCATACCTTCTACTACTGTAACATTAATGTTGGAAATTGTTCACCTTGCAAAAACACAAGCAAGCAAGTTATAGGAAGAGGGCTTTTTACCTCCTACATACTTTCTGAAGTATCCTTCATTCTTTTTATGTCCATCATTTCTTGCAGGAGTTGTTTTCTACTGCTGACCTTACTAGACTGAAAGTATAATGCTTATCTCAAAGGAGTTTCTAAATCTTTTAAAGCTTGTTTGTCAGCAATCTCTAGAATGCCTTGTAAGTTCTAATATATGAACAGAGTGTTTCCTCATTACACACTGGAGTGGATGATTGCAGCATATAAACCCATGCTCTAAAACACGTGAAACTGACACATCTGGTATATTTGTCCTACTCATTATGTTGCTGTTTTGAAAGTAAAATCAGTTTTACCTAGTCTACCGGAAGAAAGTAGAGGATAATTCCTGTCTATAAAACATGAAGCTGCATAATGAATAACATATATTTGTAGATTTCATAGTTTTAAATGTTTGAGTTATATGAACAATTAATCTATGATTATGAACTCAAACTAAGGATAAGCTTTCTTTCTAGCTTTGGTTTCAGACATGCATGTAAATCTTTACAGCCTTAAAACATTGCACTAAAAGGTTCTAAAAGGATCCTCCATTCTTTAACACTATTTCCTGAATTGTATCTTAAATTAATAATCTGGTTCTGGAAATAATTACCATAATTTAAAAATTAAGTAACAGATATTTATGAACTGTATTAGAGTTTTAATACATATTTTTTGGTTTTCCTTTGTTCTTTCCTTCCTTCCTTCCTTCAGGTTAAAATGTGTCAGAAGTGACCAGTTATATTTTATATGACAACTCAGGAGTGGTATATTGTTAAGTACACTTACTCCATTTGCTGATTAATCAAGCTAGACACGGAGAAAATACTGTGCTTAAAACTGTGTAATCATTGCATATCAGTGTTCGCCACTAACTGCATTATTTCATATGATATATTTTTGTCTTGGTACAACATCTTTTGGAACTAGTCTTTCAGCTCTGTATTTTCCAGAAAACCAAACAAATATTTTTACAAATTTTCATGGCTAAAGACATCAATGGAAACTTAGCAAGTCATGGCAGTGGTCAATAAATGCATATATCTTATTATACCTGTCTTCTAGCTTAAATCTGTAAAGCAACCAATTCTAAGTTTTGTTTTTATCAGAAGTATAATTTGGAAAAAATTCTCTTTTTTTTAATCGAGATTCTGTTTTCTGCATCAGCATAGACTAGAAGCAAATAACCTGGTAATATTTATTTTGTTAAACTGAATGGGTGGAAGTCCTTCAATATTTCTGCGTAAACAAATATTTTAAAGTATTCTGGTGACTTTTTCTTTTTACAGTATTCACTGCGTTATTGTTCTCCAGGAGAAAATGGTGCTGGAAATTGTGCATGGCATTTGAATATTAGTCACAGAAATGATATATCCAGAGGTATTACAATACCATTTATCCTAATAAAGAAATCTCTAGTAAACCCATCCAGAGGACAAGCTATCCTTGTGGAAACAGGGTTTGCAATTTACTTGTAACTGGAAGGATAAATCAGCAGCCAAAATCACAGAATCACAGAATCACAGAATAGTAGGGGTTGGAAGGGACCTCTGTGGGTCATCTAGTCCAACCCCCCTGCCAAAGCAGGGTCACCTACAGCAGGCCGCACAGGACCCCGTCCAGGCGGGTCTTGAATATCTCCAGGGAAGGAGACTCCACAACCTCCCTGGGCAGCCTGTTCCAGTGCTCTGTCACCCTCAGAGGGAAGAAGTTCTTCCTCATGTTCAGACGGAACTTCCTGTGCCTCAGTTTGTGCCCATTGCCCCTTGTCCTGTCACTGGGCACCACTGAAAAGAGCTTGTCCCCATCCTCCTGACACCCACCCTTCAGATATTTGTAGGCATTTATAAGGTTCCCTCGCAGCCTTCTCTTCTTCAGGCTGAACAAGCCCAGTTCCCTCAACCTCTCCTCGTAGGGGAGATGCTCCAGTCCCCTCACCATCCTCGTAGCCCTCCGCTGGACTTTCTCCAGTAGCTCTTCATCTTTCTTGAACTGGGGAGCACAGAACTGGACACAGTACTCCTCACCAGGGCAGTGTAGAGGGGAAGGAGAACCTCCCTCGTCCTGCTGGCCACACTCTTCTTGATGCACCCCAGGATCCCATTGGCTTTCTTGGCAGCCAGGGCACACTGCTGGCTCATGGTTAACCTGTCGTCCACCAGGACACCCAGGTCCCTCTCCACAGAGCTGCTCTCCAGCAGGTCCACCCCAAGCCTGTACTGGTGCATGAGGTTGTTCCTCCTCAGGTGCAGGACCCTGCACTTGCCCTTGTTGAACCTCATCAGGTTCCTCTCTGCCCAGCTTTCCAGCCTATCCAGGTCACGCTGAATGGCAGCACAGCCTTCTGGTGTATCTACCACAGCTCCCAGTTTGGTGTCGTCAGCAAACTTGCTGAGGGTACATTCTAACTCTTCATCCAGGTCGTTGATGAAGAAGTTAAACAAGACTGGGCCCAGTACTGACCCCTGGGGGACACCACTTGTCACCAGCCTCCAACTAGACTCAGCGCCGCTGATGACAACCCTCTGAGTTCTGCCATTCAGCCAGTTCTCTATCCACTTCACCGACCACTTGGAGATCTTGGAGACTATTATTAAATAATCTAGATTAATTGGCTTTGACAAAGAATTTTCCTTCATAGTAAGAGGTCTGAAACCAGACAGTTAATGGGTACACTTTGTATCCTGCGTGAGAATTCTCACAATACTTAAAAAAGATGTGGAAGAATGATCTGCATTTAGGAAACAAACTAGCAAAAGACCCCACTGGTTCATTTTCTTTATTAAGATTAAAAGAAATAACAGGAATTACCAAGAACTTGGAAGACTTGCCAAGTGATCTAACTTTGGCAGTGGAAGAGTTTCAGGGAGGGTGACTCATAAATTCAAGGGCTAATTGTTGTGCAATAGGACATGTATATAAAAAGAGTAGCAGAAACGGTTACAGAGGCAGACAAAAAGCTGCAGCAATCAAAATTTGCCAAGGAAACAATGATATTGCATTCCTAGCAGAAAACAAAAAGATAAAACTTCATGGGATAAATTCTTCCTGGAACAACAAAAAATCCTAGAACCAAAAACATGAAGCACAGTAAGGAAATCGTGTTGGGTTACGTGATCCCACTACTTTCACAGGAAGAAGATTTACATACCAGGTAAACATATACTGCAGCTTCCAAGAACTCCTTGTGACATCAGCTGTTTGTCCTCTTAGCAACAACTGTTATAGCTAACCACTTTTGGCAACCATTGTAATTTTATTACTGATTTAGAATCACAAAACAATTTGGATTGACAAGAACCTGAAAGAGAGGAGTTCCTTCTCCAGAGTCAGATCAGATTACTCAAATGTAACTCCAGGTGAGATTTGAAGAGTATGCAACCTCTCTGAGCAACTTCTTATAGTATTTAACCGCTCTCATACAGAATTTTATGCAAAAGGCATATATAACTGTACTGACATAAAGAACTTACATGCATGACTTTCTGAGGAGCAGATCACTCGTCAGTTGCAAAGGCATACCACAAATCATAAAGAGTTAGAAATCTTCACCAGTCTTCACCCGGCTTCCCAAATAGTTTATACATTAGCTGTTTTATTCAAACCAGAACAATTTTTTCATCCAGGTCTCTAATTCTTCAGAAAGCAGTCAGTTTTTTGTTTGTTTATTTGTTTTAAAAAGAAATCTCTTGTTATGTTTCTCGGATCCATTTGACTTACACTTTTAGGATAATTGATTCAATAACAATAGCTCTGATAAAAAAAGCATGAATGCCCCACTTATCTCCGTGTACGGTAGGTTTTATGTCCACAGACAGTAACTTTTAGTATTAACTCTCCGATTCTCATCTGAACAAGTTTGAAAAAAGAAGACATGATCGACATATGAAATGCCAATGGACAGATTCTATTGCTATTGCAAATAAACTGGGTTAGCAGATGATTGCCTTTTTTTCTGCCACCGGTTCCATACAAAGTGTAGGAAAACCTGGTGGGGCATTTAGGCATTTCAAATAAATGTTTAATGTGAACAAGAACAATGAGAAATGTACGGTTTACTGAAAGAAATCAAAAGGCCAGAGAGGAGGTGTGGTCATAGTTTGAAAAACAGAATATGAGTCAAAAATGCCAAATGCATTTTAACAGATTTTTTTAAAGTTTTTTTTTTTTCTGTTTTTGGTCTTTGAATGTTCTCAAATTTTTACTGAGAGTGTGTTGGGTTCTTACAGTTTTTAAATCTCAGTGCTTCATTTCGGTGTACAGCCCTGCTGCACGCTGCTGAGACCCAGAGAAGGGGAAACATCTTTTACAGCCCTCAAGAAATATTTTACAGCCTGCAATAGTCATGGAAAACTTTTTGCATTGTTTTACATTATCTAAGGGTCATATCTGGCAAAATAAAGAGAGACCCAGTGTCACTTTAAAGAAAAGAAGTTTCAGTCTGGTAGAGTAACTCCTCTCCAATAAGTGATAATTGATACCATTTTCATATTCACTAGTATATCCTTTTATTCTCTGACGAGGTTATAAACAGGGCATAAATGCAGGGTATTCAGATCCCCAAAGTTCTTCCAACATTGACTGAAGAAAGACATAGGCATTTTGCACAGTTTTCTGTCACATAAGTCTGCAACAGATTATTTCCGAGATCGAATTTCCAAAGGAAAATGTGTAGTTCTCATGGATTTGAGTAAGAACCGGCTCAGGCACACCAAACCTTTTCCAGACTCTTCAGCATATGTTACAGGGCACTGGCGCTGGGCAAATATAGGATATTTATAGACTCAGCTTAAAGAAATTCTTGGTTGAATTGAAAAAAACAAAAGCTTGGTTGAAATCAAAGTGATGGTGGACATTGAGAATTGTGCAGGCTGTTGCCTGTTCTGCATGACATTTTTCCACTTCTAACTGATGAATGTATTAAGACTCTTTTGTCTCATGACTGAAGGGCCATGTGAGGAGAGACTGGGAAGATTATATGGCAAAATTAGGCTGCAACTTAACAGTGGAGCCAAGCATCACGTCTTACAAGTCCGTTTTTTTTCATTACAAGATCTCCTTATCCTAAGCAAACAGAAATGATTGGTCAGTAGCATATCAGACCAACCACGAGTACGCCTGACATATGGAGTGATGGTGAGAGGGGGTAGAGCCAGAGCACAGTGATGAAAATATGAGTCAGAGGCCTGGCTGCAGTGCTGTCGACTGACTCACTGTTTGATATTTGAAGGATACACACAATGCGCGGGGACATTATAATAGTCAGGGGATGAAAGGACCTGGTGTCTGACTTCCTGCCATTCCTGCCGTTCCTCCACAGAGAACTCAAAATACCTGTTTCTGACTCTGCTATATCTTGTATCAGTAGCAGCCTTGCTGTCATACTGCCCATAAGGCTGTTTGCAGATTTGGGAAAAAGGATATAACAAAATAGCTTTATTCCTTGAAACAGAATCACAGAATCACAGAATGTTAGTGGTTGGAAGGAACCTCTGTGGATCATCTAGTCCAACCCTCCTGCCGAAGCAGGGTCTCCTATAGCAGGCTGCACGGACCTTGTCCAGGCGGGTTGAATATCTCCAGAGAAGGAGACTCCACAACCTCCCTGGGCAGCCTGTTCCAGTGCTCTGTCACCCTCAGAGGGAAGAAGTTCTTCCTCATGTTCAGATGGAACTTCCTGTGCTTCATTTTGTGCCCATTGCCCCTTGTCCTGTCACTGGGCACTACTAAAAAGAGTCTGGCCCCATCCTCCTGACACCCACCCTTCATATATTTGTAAATATTTCTTAGGTCCCCTCTCAGCCTTCTGTTCTTCAGGCTGAACAAGCCCAGCTCCCTCAGCCTCTCCTCATAGGAGAGATGCTGTAATCATCCTTGTAGCCCTCCACTGGACTCTCTCCACTAGCTCCTCATTTTTCTTGAAGTGAGGAGCCCAGAACTGGACACAGTACTCCAGATGAGGCCTCACTAGGGCAGAGCAGAGGAGGAGGAGAACCTCCCTCGACCTTCTGGCCACACTGCTCCTAATGCACCCCAGTATCCCATTGGCCTTCTTGGCAGCCAGGGCACACTGCTGGCTCATGGTTAAGCTGTCGTCCACCAGGACACCCAGGTCCCTCTCCACAGAGCTGCTCTCCAGCAGGTGTGCCCCAAGCCTGTACTGATGCATGGGGTTGTTCCTCCCCAGGTGCAGGACCCTGCACTTGCCCTTGTTGAACCTCACCAGGTTCCTCTCTGCCCAGCTTTCCAGCCTCTCCAGGTCTCGCTGAATGGCAGCATGGCCTTCTGGTGTATCCACTGCTCCTCCCAGTTTGGTGTCATCAGCAGACTTGCTGAGGGTACGTTCTAACTCTTCATTCAGGTCATTGATGAAGAAGTTGAACAAGATTGGGACCAGTACTGACCCCTGAGGGACATCACTAGTTACAGACCTCCAACTAGACTCAGTGCTGCTGTTGACAACCCTCTGAGTTCTGCCATTCAGCCATTCAGCCAATCACCTCAATTCACCTCACCAACCACTCATCCAGCCCACACTTCCTGAGCTTGCCTAGGAGGATGTTATGGGACACAGTGTAGAAAGCGTTGCTGGAGAAGGGATAGATAATACATATCCACCAACACTTGTATGTATGTTTCCCTCCCAGATTAATACCTCTGTCTTTCTTTCGTTCGTTCTTTCCTATGAGCTCAGATAGTTTGATTCACAGGTTTCATGGTATGCATGGTCTGATGTATGGACATCATGCAGCAGATTGTTAAAGATTTGTCCATCAGAATGGAACCTCCATTCAAAGAAAAGTGTTTGTGTGTTAACTGAATAAGAGTAATATTAACTGCTGACTGAGATTTCTTCCTCAGGCACTATGCTGATGATATTACAGTTATAATCAGTTCCTGAGACCCATGAAGATGATGGTTTTCTTGAAAAGCAGCAAAAATGAAATTGAAAATATGTCCAGTAGTACCCATAAAGACAGATATTCAGAGAGGGATATTAAGTAGTTATAAATGCATTTAATAATGTTGATTTATTTATATAAAAAAATTGAGTTATATAAATAATATAAATTATTTAATTACACTAAATAATATTAATAATTATAATAATAATATAATTATAATTATATTATATTAATTATAATTATATTATTAATATAATTATTAATAATATTAATAATTATAAATTGAGTTATATAAATAATTGTTGAGTTATTTAATAATGACTTTCTCATTTTTTTCCTAGATTTTTTAGACTGCTGCCAGTAGAAAAACAGAAAAAAAAAAAACTTTCTAAAAACAAAGGATTGTTTATAAAAGAACTCACAGAAAATTATAGTGATATATCAAAAATGTAAATTTTCAAAGTAAAAAATATCTGAGTGGAAAATATTAATTCTCTTTTGTTCCTTTTACTTTGTGAGGACAAATGCACATCTAAGAGAATGAAAATTTCTGTAACAATCCTATTTCACAGCTTCTAGGAGTTTTCCTTTTCATTCATACTAGAGAGCTCATCTGCATGAAGTTGATCATTATACCATTTGCCAAAAGAGCGTTTTTTTCCTGATATCCTAAAAACAAAGCTGTGGAGGTAACAGGGGTTGAGCTATAACAGAATCTTTTCTTTCTTTTGAGAGCATGGAAAGTGACTGGAAATACATATGTGCTCTTTTTTGTAGCTATTAGTACAGAACTACTCAGAAATTTCCTTCTCCTAAACATGAACTTAAAACTAAAAACCATCTTTAATTTAATAAATAATATTTCAGTAGATCAAGACTTGTTTGTGCAAGGAGTCTGTACAGTGTATATGGATGACTTACCTCTTTATAACAGTCTTTCTTAAAATATCAAGTTCATCTCAAAAGTCATTTAACTTTTGTCTCATTTTTCCCCTATCCTTCATTCATGTCTGCATTAATATGTTCTCCAGTTTTTTTAATACTTACGACAGTAATTAAAAAGTTAGTTAGATTTTAAATCATTTTAAATAGTAGATGTATCTGAAATGCATTGTGGAACTTGATTTTAGTGGGTATAAATGGGTGTTTCATTGATGTGTAAGGCCAGTTTATATGAACTGAGAGTCTGGCCCATAATCTGTTAATGAATAGGACAAAAAGTGAAAGGACAAAAACTGAAAGGACAAAAAACAGAAGTTGAAGCTGACGGAGTGCTTTGCTTAATTTTAATGATCACATACACTCCTACACTGCTTTTACTATGCTGAACAAGTAGGGTCAGCTACAAAGCACTTGTGTACATTTTGAGAAATGTACTTTGAGAAATCTACTTTGATAGATTCAGATGACTCCCCAGATGTCAAGAGGCAATGTGTGCTGTCAAGCTGCCCACTCACCAGCCTCAGTGTACATTTACCAAAGCGTGGCAGGGTCGTGATTCTCAGGAGGAGGTGCAAGGGATCATAGTCTCAGCAGTTCACAGTCGGGTATTTGAAATTCACCTCACTCAGAGAAGAGTAAGAAATAAACCGTATAGATGGCTCAGGATTTGCCCTGCATTTATTTACAATTCAAGTGTTTCACTATTAGCAAAATACTAGGTCCTTTTAGAAAGAGTACAGGAGACTGATCCCCCATTATCCCCTTCCAGCAGAGACTCTGTTATGTCATTTGCTGCATCAAGAAGTGAAGGAGGAGCAGGACAGTTGGAGACAAAACCATCCTCAAGGTTCTTGCAGACTCATTAAAAACAAGACCAGTGTCTTTCCTTACTTTCTGCTGTCATGTAGGGTTCCTCTACCGGGGAAAGAAAGAATACAATGACAGCCTTGGCATTAGAGTACTGCAAAAGAAACAAGCATCCTTACTTTATTCTCTATAGTGAAGATTAAAACAATAGCTTAGTAAAGGGTTTAAATGCCTCAACAACGATTTTGATAGTTTACAACTGAATATGTGCTGCACACAACCACACACACGATGAGAATGCCTGCTGATACATCCCATAGCTCTGAGAAAAAAACAAACAGAAATTTTGATCCACTGATGTCTGCCACACTCTGCCTTGTTATTCTCAATCAAATGATATATTGAGCTTTGATGACTTTCAACAAAATCCAGATCTTATAGATGTCAATAGAAGTTTGATCTCCAGAAGCTGCAGCAAAGTGCTTTGGGTAGAGGTTCTTTATATTAAAATATACATAGGCTATTTTCAGGAGAAAAAGAGACATGTACAGATATTTATTGTTTGGACTTAAAGCTAGTGCATACCTTGAAGAAAAATATGCTCATTTTTACATCATTCCAGGAATAGTAGGTTCACAGAATCGTAGAATCATAAAATGGTTTGGCTTGGAAGGGACCTTTAAAGGTCATCTAATCCAAGTGGAAACAAAGCATTTAAAATGATAGATACTCTATACATGCTCTTCTCTCTTATTTAAGTCTAAATATCACCAGATAGGATGCTAGGCAGGTCTTGTTTCTTCATACCCCATAAGCCAGTGTATCTATCTAGTTTATCAACTCTTCTTAGCGGATGATTCTACTTTTCAGACTCTCTGGAGATCAGGAATTGCTTTACTTCAAGAGTGTTTTTCTTCTCCTCATTCTTATATCAGACTGAGTCAAAATATTAACATGACAGCCATGACAAAAGCCAAGATCACATTCCAGAATTTATTTTAGAGAAATTAATATATGTTGTTTTTGCAATGTCAGGACCCAAACAAATAAACAAGTCAGTGTTACCCAGAACAGACTTGATGTATAACCATTTGGGATATTTAGAATGTATCAGGTTTTATTCTTGTATTTGATGTTGCATCATTTATCATGGCTGTTATTATCAAGTTCTATAAAAAGCTATACATAATTTCATGACTTTCAGCCATTAAAATTAAATAGTAACTGATGTATTAAATAATAATGAAAGGCAAGTTAAGCCTTTCTAAAATCTATCTGTATGGTAAGGTCCATGTATTTGTCCCCTGTTGACTGCAGGACTGAATTACCTGGATGTGAAACGGTCATGCAGACAGATGGCTACAATAAACTCAGTAGTTAGACAGCCACCATCACCCAAATTCAACAAACACTGTAGTGAAAGGTGAACATGGTTTATAAACTTTCTGTAAGAACTCCAAACATTTTTCTCTCTATAGAACACGGCCATTTTGTGTCACCTCATCCATTATCTTATGAGGGAAAAGCAAAATCTGTGGTATTATTTTTTTTTTTTCCACAAAAATGAAAAGCCATTCTGTACAGCATTTGTAAGCAAAATAAATTCATATAAAATGGCTTAAATCCAAAATAGAGTTGTTGACTTCTTTCTTGGGAAAAATGTATATTTCTATATTAAGGGGTAACATTTTAAGAAAAAAAAAATTTTAAAAAGGTTTTCCTATTATTTTCCGTCCTATCTACCTCTCCACCAATGCATAAATCTTGTGATTTTCATATGGATTGCAGATAGCAGGCACTTTAATACTCCCACATCCCTGAAATTAAGATTGGCTCTTTCTGAGTTTCATTTATGAAGGAAGTAAAAATAACAGCCTAGTAGGAAACTGTGCTATCAATTTTTAAATGCTTGCTCTGCTGGAATAATATTAAGTAGTGCACCTTTTATTTTTTCCCAAAGATGGTTTGCAGAGGAAGTGCTGAAGCAAAGAATAGTTGCATGAATGTTTAAAGCAGACCTAGCCTCTGTTGCCACTGGGAAAAACAATCCAAACTACAGATGTTCAAGAAAGGTCAGTGTGGTGGCATATGTGACAAAATACAACATGAAAACTGTTCTGTGTTCATCATGTTCTTTCAAATTGGTGACACTGTTCAAAAGAAAACTGTATTGCTTGCTTGAGAGAAAATGAAAGGTTATTAACTCTCAAGCTCTTATCATAACTCCAACCCTGAACTGTTATGTGGCATTTGATGAATAAATTAATTTCTGCATTGGAAAGCAAAGACTGTGATTTCCAGTACGCAAAATATTCTGAAGACATCACTACAATGCTTTGTAGCTGTTTTTTTAAATCCCATTTTTCATTTATCTTACAACAATTCATTTTCTCTAGAATTTTTTTCCACTTCCAGTAAGAAGTTTTCATTAGGCTGTATACAATGGCACCCAGATTTTCCACCAAATGTAGGCGTTCCTCACGTAGGCCTACCATTTGACTTCAAAGGATGATAGAAGTGTTAGGATCTATCTGTAAAGTCCACAAGTTCGCTTGCTAACTGATTCTGTTTCTCCTTCTGAAAGTAAGTTTTCCCTTTCGAATAGGACAACGCTTACAGTGAAGAAAGTGAACTGATCCTTTTTTTATGATGATGAACTAAAACAACTGGTAAATGTCAAGTATCCTGGAATTAGAAGATTGCTACTTTTAGAAAGAACTCTTTATGTTTCCAGGGTACAGACTGTACACGAAATTAGCAGGTAGCTTTCTATATATGATGGCACAGATGGAGACCTAGATTGTAGGATTTCAGTATATATGACATTAAGTGTAACTCATTTCATAAACAGGAAAAATTCCAGAGAATGAAGGACTTGACTGCCCGTGAAAAACTCTCTTCCACTGTCTCTCTACTTTGGCTTTGAGATGCAAATCATGGTTTCAGGGGGGGCTCCATGTCTGGAAACACGCAAAGTTTTTTCTGTTTCCATTGAGTTCTAGAGGGTGTGCAGGCACAAATGAGATTGTGTGTTTTACTCCAGTTCTCTTTTTTAAACTAGTATGTTCACTGATGATCTGAAAAGCATAGCTTGCATGCCTTCCAAAATCTCATCAACTTGATAATTGGTTTATGGAAGGAGGACACACACCAGTGTTTTAGAAGATTATTGTTGCAGATTGGCCATGGCCAGCAACAAAGGACCATGAGGTCGCTCTGTCACCCCTCCCCCCCGCTGGGGTTCGGAGGAGAATGGGAAGAAAAAGGCAAAAAACTCGTGGGTCGGGATAAGGGCAGATTAACAGAACAGCAAACAAAGGGAACAGTAACAACAATACTGATAAGGAGAATATACCAAACAAACGGCAAAATGCACAGAGCAACCCTCACCGCCTGATGCCCCACACACTCCCAAACTGCAACTCCTTTTGCCCCTGGCCAGCTGCCCAACGGGAGCCCAGCATGACAGCACATGGTATCGAATACCCTGTTTTGTCTGGCCAGTTTGGGTCAGCCCACCTGGCTGAGTCCCCTCCTGGCTTCTGGTGAAAATTAGCCCTGTGCTGGCTGAACCCAGGACAACCATGAATTCAGTTTCTACAACTGAGGTAGCCCTGCCTTAAGCAGTCCACACAGGAATCAGAACTCTGCACCACTAAGCACTTTGTTAGCAATAAGATGCTGGACAGGACCCTCCTTTCCTTCAAAGTGACCAACAGAGCAGAAAGAGTCACTGTTGATAGAATTGTGTAAATTTGATGAATTGGAAAACAGAAGATTTCCTCCTGACTCACTGCAAAGTATCCTTTTATGGCAACTATTGATGAATTTTAAATATTCACATAGTTATTGAGTAGCAAGCATGTTAAAATTGTCTCTTCCTTTCAGTGTCCCAAAAGCATAGCTTTCTTAATGTTTTGAAATAGTGGTTTACTAATGAGTTGGGAAATGGTTAAAGAATCTCAGACTCAATTCTGTTTCATGTTCGCTGAAATATTTTGCATTCATACCTGTAATCACAGAAAAGAGTCACTCTCTACACAACTGCAGTTAGGAAGTTCACAGGCACGACAGGACAGGGCAGGCAAATTTACTTTTTGATGATGCTTTGAAATGCTTCATTATCAGTGCTGATGTTTTTATCCTTGAAAGCTTCTCTGCCATATCTGTGCTTATCTTCCATTTCAGTGAACGTGAAACAAGCCCTGTGCAATGGAATGGTGCCTGTGTAGAATTCTCTATGTACAGAGTTTTCCAAACCACTAACAAATTCTGTGAGATGAGGAAGGAATAATCTACAGCAAAGCCATTGATAGTAAGCGTTGTATAGAAGAACAGCACTCTACTTTGGTAAAAGATTGGCTTGACAGATAAATTAGTGATTTTTTTTCACTAGATGAGACTCTATTAGGAAAGGGAGTTACAGGAACTAATGTGTTTTTTTCAAACTTCTTCACCCTTGTCCTTTCCTTTCCTTTCTTTTAGTTGTTTTAGGGGGAAAAAATACACTATACACAGGAAATTTACCATATTTCCATCAAATCTTCTGAGACAGGTGATTGAGACCAAGGGTTCCATGTGGAGTCCTGGCTGGACGAGAGGGGACATAGCTTGATGCCGTTGAGCAACCCAGGTTCTGATCTAGAGGTGAGCCTTGGGAACGACGGACAGGGAACCCTGTTGGGAAGGTAGAGCGACAAGCTCGGGACACTGGAGCAGGGGGAACGTCACATCGCCGTTTCCTGTCGCACTGTCACTTCCTTCCTGCCATGCTGTTGTTTCCTGCCACAGCACTGCTTCCACATCGAGATGCAGCTCTGCACCAATCACAACAAGTTGCAGTAGTTT
Organism: Opisthocomus hoazin; assembly: GCF_030867145.1. Classification (NCBI taxonomy): domain Eukaryota; kingdom Metazoa; phylum Chordata; class Aves; order Opisthocomiformes; family Opisthocomidae; genus Opisthocomus; species Opisthocomus hoazin. The sequence continues at coordinate 33,145,994 of NC_134416.1, read as the reverse complement.
TGCCTATATATGGATTAGGGGTCTAACCAATCAGATGCTGTAATTTCTTTGCTATATAAACCTTGTTTTGCTGACTAATAAAGGTGAACGATCTATATTCATATGGGGGTGACATTGTTACAATGGATCTGTAACCCACGCCAACAGTTCAAGTTGAAAAAAATGGTTAACTATTAAATATTTTCACCTGAAAAGTATTAGTACTAAAGAATACACTAAATTAGTTTTATCATGAAAAAAGTAGGATAATTACAGTATTAGCTTTTCCTCCATAAAAAACAATTTAGAAGAAATCGATTTTTTAAATTTCCTTTTAAAACAGAATTTGATTGCAGTTTTTCAGCTGACTTTGCTCCTATTTCTGAAACAGGATTGCTTCCAATCTCACTTTTAGAAGTAAATTAATGCTTTCAGCTCTGCATGTTGAGCTGAATCAGCACAAATATTGCTGAGTTGATGACACCTTCTATACCTAGAGGAACTGAAATCCTGCCCGTAATGAAGACTTCCCTAATCTTCTGGCAAGTGAAGGAATAGTTAAAAGTTTTCCTGAGTTGCTGTCACAGGAAATGGAAAGAGAATACATATATTATCCTAGTACTATGTTTGTGCCAATACAGCTTAAAAAGATCGGTGATACTTTCCATTTCCCAGTGTTTATAAGCCAGCTCAAGACAATTGTGCAGAGATGAAAAATCACCATGAAAGTTTCCAGCTGAGCTCTAATTTCTCTGACATTTACAAAGGAAATAAATGATGTGCTCTTTTTGAATGATAAAGGTGAAGAAGGAAAAAATGCTTCGTTTTTTCCACTTTCCTGTGTTTATCTTGTCAGGAATTATTCCTATGAAGCATGCTCATGTAGCAGTAATTGGTAATAAGAAATCTATTACTGCTAACACAGACGATTCAATAAACTGGGACGGATTTGCTGGACTTGTAGAAATGTCTTTCTTCCTTTTTTCACATGCTGCTACCAATGAAACCCACTGGTAGAAATCTGTGGGTCTATAGCAAAATCTTAAATGTGTGTATATCCTGAATACGTGTCAAGCAGTGATATGAGAGCTTCATCCTGATGATGGTCTTAGTAGGCACAGCTCAGTGCTTAGATCTGGAGTCAAACATTTAAGCACAGTGAGCATCAAACCTGTTGAAAAGACTAGGAGACCCCAGCAGGCATGAAATTAAAAATTTTGGCTGATTCATTTGATGTTCAAATGGGGAGATGACTGTGGAAATCTTGATCTAGTGTGCATTGCAAACCGATGCTAAAAGTCATCCCTTCTCTATTTCATCCACAGTATAAAGTATAACTTTAAATAATGCAGCTCATGATTTTTTGCGTGTTATGGGAATGAAGAGTTGTCTTTAAAGGAAAGAGAAAAATACACACATGTAGAAGATTTGATTAAGAGGTAATTCCTGCTTTTAGGTATAACTCAGCAAGAACCTAGACTCCCTAATCATTTCATTCTACCCTCTTTTTTTCTTACTAGTGTCTGAATTCATCTTTACTCCACTGTAGCCCAATAAGCATGGGATCACCATTGCTGGCAACAGACCATAGTTTTTTCATTAACACAGTGGTGCAAGGCTTGAAGGCTTGTCAGACGTTTTCTGGGTTTGTATTTACTGTTCTTTAGCTTTTTACAGCCTGTTTTAGCTCACGGAGAAAACTATCTAATAGGGGACTTACACATAACTCTAGCTTTGTGAAATAATCTGATTTTACACTGCAAATATTACTCCATATATTATAAAGGTTTAACAAGACGAAGTGATCATTGCCTAAATAAACATGAGGATCAACAAGAACAACAGGTGGTCAGATAGTTTGAAAACACAAAGATAATTGCAAGTCGAACTACAACCAAAAAGAAATGAACCTCAACAAAAGATTCTGAAGAGCTCAGGGCACCGAGGGCTCACGCTAACACCTTTCCCCTTGAGAAAGGCTGATGCCTGATCTCAGGACCCAGTGACATACTGGAAGAGTTCTGACCAGCAGAGGAAGGGATAGATGCTAGAAAGACTGCATATATTAGTTGTAAGTACATTATCATTAGGAATAAGCTGTAATTGGATCATTCAGAATGAAAGTTTTAAGATAATTGCAACCAGAATAATAATATTTCTTTGTCTTGTTTCGAATTTATTATTAAAATTTTGATAAGATCGTCAGTTGTTTCTTTGTTACACATACACAGTATTTCTTCACACAAATAGCACAGGCACTGCTGCAACTGAAATCTGTTGAAATTAACAGCAGCTATCTAAACAATATTTAAATTCATATTCATGTCTTGCATAAAACTAAAGAGATCATTACTTGAAAAGAGACTCAAATGACCTTATGAAAAAGGAAAAGAGGACAGAATTGTGCTCAAAACCCATTACTGAAACACTCTGTGAATGTTCCTATTTGGCAAATCACAGAATCACAGAATAGTAGGGGTTGGAAGGGACCTCTGTGGGTCATCTAGTCCAACCCTCCTGCAAATGATGCCTTCTGTTACTTAGGCCAGATATAATGCAGACAGGAGGCTAAAGATAATCAGCCATGGAGTGGACAGCATAAAACAAGTCTCAAGGCTGATTCAGTTTGTGAAGAATAATGTATCACTGTATGGAAGAGAAACACAACCATACAGGAGATTTGGACCCTAAGGGAGAAGAAAAAAACCCCAGCATTTTCATGGCCCAAATTATCAGTGCTAATTCTTTCCAGTAGACAGAATGAAGCCTCTATAGCCTAGATACAGATGTGGAGAGGTATGTAGGCATCTGCATCTCCAACTGCAATGCCCATTTATAACAGTCGACATTAGGAAAAAAATATTTGCGTGGACTCATCCTCTATTGTTTGAATTTGGTTATAAAGCAGATCTCAGAGAGGTGTAATGTAAAAGAATTCCTGCTGGTTTTGTGGGGAATCCTGTCATAAAACATTTACTGAATTAGGGTATATTTTGTGTAATCTAGTCAAAATGCCAAGTGAGACATTAAGGAAATTAGAAGCAAATAAGTAGGACAAATACGGATCTAATAGAGACATACAAGATCGTTGGTCTTAACTCAGAGACTTTTAGATGGCACTAGGACAGAAACCCTAGGATTTTCTTGGAGAAGAAAAATTGTTTCCTCAGTGATTTACGTTTAATTATCTGCAGTTTGGTAGTATAACTGTTATACTTCACACAGACTCCATAAATGAAGTTGTTTAAGCTGTCGAACAGGGTAGATGGGGAAATAGAGATCGTTCCAAAATATGGTTAATATCCTATGTACTTATTAGAAGCTCTGAATAATGCTGTCTGGGAAAATTTTGTATTTATTTTGCTGCTTGACATTATTTGCTCCCACACGTTAATCTGAAACACCACTTCCCAGACTTAACATGAGCTGGTGACACTCCAAAATTTTAACATGCAATTTCCATTAAATTTGTTCTTTCCCATGACTATCATTTTCATTTGACACTTAATAATCAAGAAGCCCTATACGAAAACAGTATGCTTTATTCACAGAATGACAGAATGACAGAATGACAGAATCACAGAATCACAGAATGGTAGGGGTTGGAAGGAACCTCTGTGGGTCATCTAGTCCAACCCTCCTGCCGAAGCAGGGTCTCCTATAGCAGGCTGCACGGACCTTGTCCAGGCGGGTTGAATATCTCCAGAGAAGGAGACTCCACAATCTCCCTGGGCAGCCTGTTCCAGTGCTCCGTCACCCTCAGAGGGAAGAAGTTCTTCCTCATGTTCAGACGGAACTTCCTGTGCTTCATTTTGTGCCCATTGCCCCTTGACCTGTCCCTGGGCACTACTGAAAAGAGCTTGGCCCCATCCTTCTGACACCCACCCTTCAGATATTTGTAAGTATATATTAGGGCCCCTCGCAGCCTTCTCTTCAGGCTGAAGAAGCCCAGCTCACTCTGCCTCTCCTCGTAGGAGAGATGCTCCAGTCCCCTCATCATCCTCATAGCCCTCCGCTGGACTCTCTCCAGTAGCTCTTCATCCTTCTTGAACTGGGGAGCCCAGAACTGGACACAGTACTCCAGATGAGGCCTCACTAGGGCAGAGCAGAGGAGGAGGAGAACCTCCCTCGACCTTCTGGCCACACTGCTCCTAATGCACCCCAGTATCCCATTGGCCTTCTTGGCAGCCAGGGCACAGTGCTGGCTCATGGTTAAGCTGTCGTCCACCAGGACACCCAGGTCCCTCTCCACAGAGCTGCTCTCCAGCAGGTGTGCCCCAAGCCTGTACTGATGCATGGGGTTGTTCCTCCCCAGGTGCAGGACCCTGCACTTGCCCTTGTTGAACCTCATCAGATTCCAATGCCCGTGTTGAACCTCATCAGGTTCCATCAGGTTTTTATTCTAAAAACCAAAAATGTTTTTATTTATGGTTATGAAACTGGAAATATAACTGCAATATAGAAGTGTTAAATCAGAAAAAGTAGACGTAGAAATACTTGCTGTTATTCTATTTGAATAATAATTTAGGATTTGGGGGGTTGGGGGTGGTTATCTCTCATTTACTTGAAACTAAGATTCGTTGATGTCGTGGTTTAAACCAGCAGCCAGCAGCTAAGCACTAGACAGTTGGATGAGGAGGAGAATGGATAAAAGGTAAAACTCGTGGGTTGAGATAAAGACAGTATAATGAGACAATAAAGGAAAATACTACTACTACTACTAGTAATACTAGTGATGATAATAATCATGAATATGCAAACCAATGAATACTCAATACAATTTTTTTCTCCCTTCCCAATGACGAATTGTGTAGCCAGTCCCTGCGCAGTGATCATGGATCCTGAGGGTTTCCTGGAGCTCACGAATTTTGTGGATTTCGCCAGACTTGTGAGTTTCGCATAACTTGTCAAACTCACAGCAAAACACCAAACTCATGGAAAAGTTCAAACTCCCAGAAAGCAGAAGATTCCCAGAGAAGAGAGAATTCAAACTCACAGAAAAGAGCATTCTTGCCCCTTGGCCAACTGCCATTTGTAAACTGAACATGATGTCTATGGTATGGAATATTTCCATGGGCCAGCTTGGTCTGGCTGTCTGGCTGCACTCCCTCCCAGCTCCTGCATACCTGCTCATTAGGTGATTATGAAAAACTTGAAAAAGTCCTCGATTTTTTAGCAACAACTGAAAATATCAGTGTTATCAACATTCTTCTCATACTAAATCCAAAACACAGCAGGTACTGGGAGGAAAATTATCCCAGCCGAAACCAGTACAACTGAATTCCTTTTAATTATGACACTCTTATGGATTGGGATCTTGCCCCTCTTGAGATTTTCTTAGAACATGGAAATGTACTGGTTGCTATCTCCTATAGAGAGATCTCATATGATTGAGCTTTCAAGAAACTTAAGGGACCTTTCTTTTGGCTGTATATGCTATATAGGGAATGTTAACTTTTTTGATTATAAACATCTTTGATGAAGAAAGAGGGACTTGAAGGGCTGATTGTGCTACTCATATTCGTTTTTTGCCCTTAGAAACATTCCACTAGCATCTACAGCATCACATCTTTAATCAGAACAACAGTTGAGTCGTGGCAGAGTAAATCAAATGGACATGAAGTTGGGAAGAAAGTCGACTGAGCTGCAGCTATAAATTTATGTTGTAAACATTTTACAAGGTATAGCTATTAAGTTTTTTGCAGCAATCTCCCTTTTGCTTTATTAGCACGCTGTAGACACTACAAATATCATATTAATGCATATTGTTAGTCTTTCACAGAGAGCATGTGTGACGTTTTAATAGTGCAGATTACAATCTTGACAGTTAGAGTAGACTTTTTTTTCTAAATTACCTTTCCACTATATTTTGACATTTTGGGGGTGGTAGCCATGACAAAAGTTACAAAAAACCCCTAAAAATTTCTTGCTGAATTTTTATTACAGTTCTACAAATTGTTATTGGAATGAGAACTAGAAGCCAAGTTCTCCACAGCAGTAAGCAGGTATCTGTATTAGTGATCCTTCTTCAAGTAAATGTAACTTATCCAAAAATTGCAGCTTCTGTTCAAAACTGGTTGGTAGTCATAACTGGTGGCAATTTGTTTCTACATTCACTTTTTGTACCACTGAACAATTTTCTATAAATAAATGTTTACTAAAGAGTTGAATTTTTCCCCTGTGTTTTCAATATTACTCATTACATATCTGATGCTAAGCCAAAAGGTTGTCATTGTTATATACATGGAATTTTTCTTTACTATATTTTCAGTACGCATATTCTATGTAACAATGTGAATGTGTCCAATTTTGCATCGCATATGTAAAAACCTTAAAGAACCTTATCCACTCTTAACAGATACATTTCACATGCATGGATAGTACTGCTTTAGAACTATTTCAGCTACTGGAAGAAAGGCTGAACACATGGATTGGAATTAGCAAGAGCTGTATTATTCACTTTTGAAAAGGAACGTTGGCCAGAATTTTGTGCCATTTTTCAAAAAATTACATAGCAGAAGAACACACACAGTAAAGCAAAACAACCAGAGCTACATAATAATAATGCTGAGGTTTCAGATAATATCAATTTAATTATGAAAATGCACTCACAATTGTTTGTCAGATTTAGGCCCTGCTTCTGTAAAGTACTTACTTTAGTTGCAGGCATGTCTCATCGTAAGTACAAAATAATTTCATGAAGCTTTCTACCCTGTACAGCCCTCAGATTATTATCACAGAATCACAGAATCACAGAATAGTAGGGGTTGGAAGGGACCTCTGTGGGTCATCTGGTCCAACCATTATTGATTTCTCAGGTACGCAATGACGTTGCAACAAGTCCAAGGGCAATCAAGAGAAACTTCAGGGCCTTGGGACAACTGCTGAAGGAATCAGGAGCACAAGTAGTGTTCTCTATCCTTCCAGTTGCAGGGAATGATAAAGGAAGAAATAAGAAAAGCCAGCAGAATAATACCTGTCTCTGAGCTGAATGTCACCAGAAGAAATTTGGTTTTTTTTATTGTGGGTCAGTCTACACAACACCAGGACTGCTGACAACAGATGGGGTACACCTGTGTGAAAGGAGGAAAAGGATGTTTGCACAGGAGTTAGGAGGGCTCATTGAAAGAGCTTTAAACTAGATTTGATGGGGAAAGGGATAAAACTAGGCTTGCTAGAGATAAGGGTGGGGGCAGCATGCCAGTGTTTGATGTGTTAGAAAATATCAAAGTGCCTGAGAATAGTCATGTAGCAATTAGGGCTCGTCCTCCCAAAAAGGTGGCAGGATCAATAGCCCAAGTGAAGCGCATCTACACCAATGCATGCAACATGAGCAACAAACAGGAGGAGCTGGAAGCCATTGTGCAGCAGGAAAACTATAATATATTTGCCATCACGGAAACACGGTGGGATGACTCGCACAATTGGAGTGCTGCAATGGATAGCTATAAACTCTTCGTAAGGTATAGGCAAGTAAGAAGAGTCTGCGGGACGGCCCTGCACATTAGGAAGTGTTTTGACTGTCTAGAGCTTAATGATGGTGACAACAGGGTTGAGTATTTATGAGTAAGAATCAGGGGGAAAGCCAACAAGGCAGATATCATGGAGGGAGTCTGTTATAGACCACCCACCAAGATGAAGAGGCAGATGAAATATTCTGTAAGCAGCTGGGAGAAGTCTCACAATTGCTAGTCCTTGTTCTAGTGAGGGACTTCAACTTACCGAATGTCTGCTGGAAATGCAACACAGAGGAGAGGAAACAGTCTAGGAAGTTCCTGGGAAAGTGTGGAAGATGATAACTTCCTGACACAGCTGGTGAGGCAGCCAGCGAGGGAAGGCGCCCTGCTGGACCTGTTGTTTGTGAACAGAGAAGGACTTGGGGGTGATACGATGGTTTGAAGTCTTCTTGGGCACAGTGATCACAACCGGATAGAGTTTTCATTTCTTGGAGAAGTAAGGAGGTGGATCAGCAGAACTGCTACCTTGGAGTTCTGTAGGGCAGGCTTTGGCCTGTTTAGGAGACTGGTTAACAGAGTTCCTTGGGAGACAGTCCTGAAGGGCAAAGGAGTCCAGGAAGGCTGGACATTCTTCAGGAAAGAAATCTTAAAGGCACAGGAGCAGGCCATTCCCATGTGCTGAAAGACAAGCTGGTGGGGAAGACCGACCTGGCTGAACAGAGGGCTTTGGGGAAGACCGACCTGGCTGAACAGAGGGCTTTGGCTGGAACTGAGGAATAAAAGCAGAGTTTATGACTACAATGATGTTGTGAAGCTATGCAGGGAGAAAATTAGACAGGGCCAAAGCCCAACTAGAGCTTAATCTGGCTACTGCCATAAAAGACAATAAAAAATATTTCTGTAAATTCATCAGCAACAAAAGAAGCATTAAGGACAATCTTCCTAGAATCATTGGATGGTTTGGGTTGGAAGGGACCTTAGAGATTATCTGCTTCCAAGCACCCTGCCATGGGCGGGGACACCTGCCACTAGATCAGGTTGCTCAAAGTCGCATCCAGTCTGGCCTTGGATCTTCATCCTTTATTGGATGCAGGGGGAGACACAGTGACAAAGGATGAGAAAAAGGCTGAGCTACTTAGTTTTCTTTGCCCTAGCCTTTAAGAGTAAGATCTTAGTAAAGATCTTACTTTTAGGAGTAAATTCTCCAGGTACCCAGCCCCCTGAGCTGGAAGACAGGGTTGGGGTGCAGAATGAATCCTCCATAATCTGTGTGTCTAAGTGATGTAGCAGGTGGCTAACCTACTACACCTACTATACCACTTAGACACACACAAGTCTATGAGGTTGGATAGGATCCACCCAAGGGTACTGAGAGAGCTGGAGGAAGGGCTCACCAAGCCACTTTCCATTGTTTACCACCGGTCCTGACTAAATGGGGAGGTCCCAGTTAACTGGAGGCTAGCAAATGTGATGCTTATCTACAAGAAATGTTGGAAGGAGGATCCTGGGAACTACAGGCCTGTCAGCCTGACCTCAGTGCCAGGGAAGGTTATGGAGCAGATCATCTTGAGTGCTATCACACGACACATACAGGACAAGGCAATCAGGCACAGTCAGCATTGGTTTATGAAAGACAGGTCCTGCTTGACTAACCTCATCTCCTATGACAAGGTGACTTGCTTAGTGGATGAGGCAAAGGCTGTAGATGTTGTCTACGTAGACTTTAGTAAAACCTATGACACCATTTTCCACGGCATTCTGCTGGAGAAACTGGTTCCTCATGGCTTGAATGGGCACACTCTTCACTGGATAAAGAACTAGCTGGATGACCGGGACCAAAGCATTATGGTGAATGGAGTTAAATCCAGTTGACAGCTGGGCACAAATGGTGTTCCCCAGGGCTCAGTTCTGTGGCCAGTTCTGTTTAATATCTTTGTCAATGATCTGGACGAGGGGATCGAGTGCATCCTCAGTAAGTTTGCAGACGACATCAAGTTGGACTGAGGTGTTGATCTGCTTGAGAGTAGGAAAGTAACACAGTTCCACCATTTCTCCCAAAGACGGAACCAAAGTCAGGGTAGCTCCCTACAAAGCAGAATTTTTCTGGCATAGCATTGCTACTTTTTTGGTATCCTTTTTTCATACATTCAGATAGTTCAAAAGCTGGCAATACAGACATTGTCATAAAAGGAATTTTTATGTGACGGATGATTTATCTTCATCATAGTAGGGTACACTGTACACAAACTAAAGATAATAATAAGTGGGATTCATTTAATACCCTTATTATGGGTTGATTTTAAAAAATCAAAGAAATAAAAAATGTAAAATACAGTAAAACAAATGAAAGCCTATAATAAATAAAATATTTGTTCTGGAACATTCTTTCTGAGGTAGAAATTCCTCCCTAGTATTTAACTCTATTCCCATATTTTCTGGAAATTTCCAAGCTTGCTTCACGTTATATTTCCATAGCATAGAATTCCATCTTACCTTTCTCCCTCCCTCTTCCCCTTCCCTTTCCTTTTCTCCCTCCCATTCCTGGAGCAAGGTGTTTTAGCTGAGCTGCCTTGCAGATTTATTTTGCCATCGAGGATGAAGTCTGCTTTCTGTCTGTTCTACTGTCGGTCTCTCCCTTTTTTCAGATTCAGACTTCTGAACATCAAAGTTCTTGTCAGTCTGCCAAGTCATGGGCATAAAAGTGTCATATAGTGATCTTTTTCGTTGTATTTCCATTCATTTTCTCTTAAAAGGGAGCTGAAGGTAGGTGTTCAGAACAACTTCAATGTTTTATTTTTTCTCCTGATCTTTCTAGGAGTACCACCTAGTGAAAATCATCCCTCTATGATCTCTTTATAAATGTGTCACTTTCATGAGGAAGAATACTTAATGGTTTTTTATTAATTCTTTTAAGTTATGAATATGATCTGTATCTTCCTGTTTATGTTAGTGTTCTGTGCAACCATACATCAGTTTAGTCATGACAATGTTAACAAAAATGATAATTGACTGGCTTCTCAATATCTCTGTGCAAAACAGTTTGTTTCTCTCTAGGATATCTACACATTCAGCTTTTTCTAATGATATTAATAGAAGCTGCAAGCTGATTTCATAGTAGTAGTTTGGGATCTAGATGAACTTCAGAAAATCATGTCCCTTTTTATATGTTTTAATGTGTCTGTCCCTATAAACTTAGGGATGCAAAATATCCTCATCCCTTTTGAAATCCTTTACTAGATTTTCAAAAGGTTGACAAAGATCTAGACTCACACTGAATTCCCAGAGCTATGAAAACCTAGAATGTTTCGTCACATCTGGCCCCAGTTACTATAATTGCTCTTCCTTATATTCTTCCCCAAATCATAATTTGATGGGTTTGCGTGAACATAAATTTTATTTCACACAAATTATTAGATGGAAAAAGGAAATTCATACATTATAAAACTGTATCAATTGGTTTAGAGGAATTATTTTGATTCAAAATGCTGAAGTCTCAGAGACTGTTTCTTTACTGTCTCTGTGAGCGTAGACAGAAGCAAAAAACTGACTTTGCAAAATAGACATGGTCCAGTGGGGCCATTCATTTATTTTTTGGAAAAACAAAGAAACAAAGAAACAAACAAAATCAAACACCCAGCCACCACCCCAGACAAGAAAATTTAAAGTTGCATTATTAACATTATAAGGCTGTCTGCTGGCAGGAATTTTTCGTTAGTTTCTAGTAGAGTGTGTATCTTTTCCACTGAATTTCTATTTTGGTGATTCCAAAGAGCAAACATGAATACATGATAAAACACTTGTTTTTTTGACTTGGACTTCTGTATAAATATGATTATTAAAAAAGTTTAAATACGTTGTCAGTTATATCATATCCACACCATCTAGGCAGTAGTGAAAATTAGACCAGATTCAGGAAAAAAATACCTGCATAGACTTCTTCACTGAACAGAGGAATATGGAAAGAGTATATGGGTGTTGGAGGAATCTAAATTAGTGCAATCAGACTTCTTAAATGTAGGTCAGAAATCCCAATATTGCTATAATAATACAAATTGGTCATTTTAAACTATTTACTAAATAGGCCTCTCTGCATGACAAGGCTTATATTATCCCCAAGGGAGACCAACATTACTTATTCTCAGCACACGTTGAAAGTGAAACATATTTAAAATTAAGGAAAAAATGCATGTATTCAATGTCAGTAATTGGATAAGTAGCTTTCTTTTTTCTTTCTTACTTTCGTATTTTTATTTAAATCTCATGTATGAAGCTGGACTTGCCAAATTATGAAAAAATTAATGGAAACTTGTGCTAGTAAAAAAATGGAAGTTATTTGACTGTGTAAATCAAAAAGGTAATGGGAAACTGCTATACAAGCAGTTGAGTGTTATGAGTTAAAAAAGAAAGACGAGAGGATTTAGAAAAAAGAATTAATAGAAATACCAGATGTACCTTTTTTGGTTGCTCTCATAAGAAAATTTGAGTGGACTGGGCATTGTTAGCCTGCAGAAGATATGAATAGAGTGGGGAAAAAAGTTCACAGTTTATGGCAAGGAAATTCAGGTAACATAGGCCCAATACAAGTTCTGCCAGAATTTTCTTGTAGGAGCAGAGCACAGCAATTAAGCTTGCTGTCCTTCAGTTTCCTATGCATAAACTGGGGAGTAAAGCACTGCCTGCCTTCTAACTTTTTTTGTCTTTTTAGTTAGATTGTAGACTAGTTTTTAGTAAAGACTTTGATTAGGGTAATCTTATTAGGCATTATACAGCTAATTATACTACTAATAAAGGTGAACAAATGAATACCGTTTAAACAAATTACCAATGTCATGTTCTTCTATAGGCAAAGATTTTCAAAATTATGGAACCAGAAAAAAAATGGCTGATCAAACATTTATTGTCTGATAGTAAGTATCTGCTGTTTCATAGCATATATCCAGTGATGAAGGAATAGCAAAGATAATGCAAACTGGGTCATTTTCAGCCTGCATTGCCAGCGCTTCCAGAGCTCCTGAACCAAGGCACCTGGAAGCTATGAATCTTGGGAGACCCACCTCTCAGTTTCCAGGGATCCAAGGTTGCTATCAGCTGGCAAACTAACAAGTAAACATGACAGTGCGACAAAAATAGTGTGAGATCTGGACAGAAGTTTGTCATAAGTCCTGTGAAACAGCTCTGTTTTGGTCAGCTGGTTCCAGTGATGATGAAACCAGAAGTAGTAAAGGAAAGAAAGCAAAAGGGTTTAACATTGTATTCCTGACCATCTCTAAAACTAACCATTTGGATAATCTAATGTCTGCTAGACTTAACTTGTCAGTTTTCCAAGAAAAAGAGTATGAAAAACCGAAAGACTGAACAAAACACTGAATTGATTTGACTAGATTCAGAAAACTATTCATAAAGTCAGATAAATCAGATATTTATACACTACTGCTAATCAGGAAATTTATTATTTTTCCAACTTCCTATTGTTTTCTAGCTTCAGTAAATCAATCAGCCTGGCCAAAGACATGCAAAGGTGTGGAAGGGAAATAAGTACATGAGCTGGGCTTTGTGACGGGCTGTAAAGCTGCCAGTTAGAAGGCAGTTTTCCATGTGAGTAAAATGTGATGTGTATATTTTATTGAAGGGTGTCTTTTGTAATTAGTTGTTCTGAAATTTCATCAAAGGGCACCATCTTACTGCTACTTTCGTGTTAGCAATCAAACAGATAAGGTGGGGGGGAAATGAAAACGTAATTTTCAATCAGATATTGGCTTTAACTCTACAAAACACTTTAGGCCACTCTAGGTCTAACAATTTTAACCTCATTGTTGAATGTACTCCATTTCAAACTGATAACTCCAAAGAGTTGTCAAGACTTCTGTACTTAAATTATAGAATCATAGAATCACAGAACCATAGAACCATGACCTCTAAGATCATCAAGTACAACCGTCACCCCAACACCACCATGCCTACTAAACCATATCCCAAAGTGACACGTCTACAAGTTTTCTGAACACCTCCAGGGTTGGTGACTGCACCACTTCCCTGGGCAGCCTATTCCAATGCTTTATAACTCTTTCAATAAAGAAATTTTTCCTGATATCTAATCTAAATCTACCCTGATGCAACGTGAGGCCATTGCCTTTCTTCTTATTGCTAGTTACGAGAGAAGAGAAGAGAAGAGAAGAGAAGAGAAGAGAAGAGAAGAAGAGAAGAGAAGAGAAGAGAAGAGAAGAGAAGAGAAGAGAAGAGAAGAGAAGAGAAAGAGAAGAGAGAGAAGAGAAAGAGAAGAGAGAAGAGAAGAGAAGAGAAGAGAAGAGAAGAGAAGAGAGAGAAGAGAAGAGAAGAGAAGAGAAGAGAAGAGAAGAGAAGAGAAGAGAAGAGAAGAGAAGAGAAGAGAAGAGAAGAGAAGAGAAGAAGAGAAGAGAAGAGAAGAGAAGAGAAGAGAGAGAGAAGAGAAGAGAAGAGAAGAGAAGAGAAGAGAAGAGAAGAGAAGAGAAGAGAAGAGAAGAGAAGAGAGAGAGAAGAGAAGAGAGAGAGAGAAGAGGACTAACACCTGCCTCACTACAACCTCCCTTCAGGTAGTTATAGAGAGCAATGTCTCACTTCAGCCTCCTGTTCTCCAGACTAAACAGCCCCAGCTCCCTCAGCCCGCTCCTCAGAAGACTTGTTTGCTAGACCCCTCACCAGCCTCGTTGCCCTTCTCTGGACACGCTTCCAGCAACTCAATGTCTTTCTTGTAGTGAGGGGCCCAAAACTGAACACAGCACTCCAGGTGCTGCCCTCACCAGTGCCGAGTACAGTGGCACGATCACCTCTCTGCTCCTGCTGGCCACACTATTCCTGACACAAGCCAGGATGCCGCTGGTCTTCTTGCCCACCTGGGCACCACACCGCTGGCTCATGTTCAGCTGCTGTCACCCAACACCTCAAGGTCCTTTTCCAACGGGCAACTTTCCAACCACTCCTCCCCAAGCCTGTAGCATTGCATGGGGTTGCTGTGACTCAAGTGCAGGACCTGGCGCTTGGCCTTATTGAACCTCATACAGTTGGCCTTGGCCCATCGATCCAGCCTGTCCAGATCCCTCGGTAGAACCTTCCTACCATCAAGCAGATTGAGACTCCCACCCAGCTTGGTGTCATCTGCAAACTTACTGAGGGAGCACTCAATCCCCTCATCCAGATCACTGATAAAGATTTAAACAAGACCAGACCCAAAACTGAGGTCTGGGGGACACCACCTTGTGACTGGCCGCCAGCTGGATTTAACTCCATTCACCACCCCTCTCTGGTCTTGGCCATTCAGCCAGTTCTTTATCCAGCAAAGAGTTCACCCATCCAAACGATGGAGAGCTAGTTTCTCCAGGAGAATGCTGTGGGGAAAAGTGTCAAAGGTCTTACTAAAGTCCAGGTAGACAATATCCACAGCCTGTCCCTCATCCACTAGGTCGGTCACCTGGTCATAGAAGGAGATCAGGTTGGACAAGCAGGACCTGCCTTTCATGATCCCATGCTGGCTGGGCCTGATCTCCTGGTTGTCTTTTGCATGCCCGGTGAGCGCACTCAAGATGAATCGCTCCATAATCTTCCCCAGCACAAAGGCCAGGCTGACAGGCCTGTAGTTCCCAGGATCTTCCTTCCGGCCCTTCTTATAGATGGGTGTTACATGGGCAATCCTCCAGCCATCTGGGACCTCCCCTGTCAGCCATGACTGCTGATGGATGATGGAGAGTGGCTTGGCCAGCTCCTCTGCCAGTTGCCTCAGCACTCTTGGGTGGATCCCACCTTGCCCCAGAGACTTGTAAGTG
Source organism: Opisthocomus hoazin (assembly GCF_030867145.1). Taxonomy (NCBI): domain Eukaryota; kingdom Metazoa; phylum Chordata; class Aves; order Opisthocomiformes; family Opisthocomidae; genus Opisthocomus; species Opisthocomus hoazin. Next base: position 33,130,762 of record NC_134416.1, on the reverse strand, counting down.
TCTAGGTGGCATAGCAGGTCATTGACTGCTTCCTCCTGGATTATGGGAGGTTTATTCTGCTCTCCTTCCCTATCTTCCAGCACTGGGGGCTCACTACTCTGGGAATAACCAGACTATTAAAGACTGAGGCAAAGAAGGTATGAAGTACCTCAGCCTTTTCCTCATGCTTGTTGGCAATATTTCCCCTGGCATCCAATCAGGGATGGAGACTCTCTTCATTTTATAAAAAATACAAGTGATCCTAAACTAACTAGATGAGCAGGAATAGAAAAAACAGACATGAAGACTCCAGTCCTTTAGTGTGTTGTCCAAAGTCTGTAAAATGAAAACTGAGAGCCACCTTTGTGAAGGGCAGATGGTGGTTTTGGCTCTTTTTCACAGCAGATGTGTCTTTTCAGAAAAACAAAGGCTGAGGTCTTAATTCATACCTATGTTCAAAAGTAGAGAAGTTTCTCTGCTCCCAGATTTCAATCACTTTATCTTACCTACAAAAATAGTTTGGAATTAAATACACAATAAATGACATCACCTAAGTAAGAAATAAGATGCATGTTGTATGTGTGCAGTTCATTGTCACAATGTACTGCTTTGTGAAAATTAAAGAGCTATGACATTTTAAAAAATTTTTCTTTGTCTGTTCTCTGACTTGAACTGCCTTTAAAAGAACTAACATCATAAACTATACTGTATTTGAGCTAAATGAATGGATTTGTGGGTTTTTTTTTTAATTCTGATGAACATGAGATGTTAAACCAAATTTCTCTTGGTTTTCTTGTTTTCATTATTAGAAATAACTCTTTGTGTTTAATATTGAAGGTTGTTAAAGTTATTTTGGAGCTAAAAGATCCTTGGAGACTGAAGATATAAGGTACTTAGACATACGGCTAGTTACAAAATTAGAATATCATTAACTCTGCTCTAGTCCAGGAACCTCCAATGTCATCTGCACAATAGGGTCTTTAAAGACACACTTATACAGGTAAATAAAATAGGCCATGACCCGTGATTTAGTCTTAAGTGTAAACAATATTGCTTGACATCATAAGGCTAAACTCTCTGCCTTTCCCCAACAAGGTAGATTCACCTTTATTGTTCATTGAGTACAGTGTCTGGTTTGCTCTGCCCTCTTGCTTTTAAACTATTAGAATTGTAAAACCAGAACAAGAAAATACCTTTTCAGACATTCATTACATGCAAAGTGCAGGAGGTCAAGGACCAGCAAAAAACAGGACAAATTTAATATGTCTTAATATATTCCAAAGCCATGGAACAATATCAGTTTCATCAAAGAAAAAATCTGAATACCATTCACCACAATTTTACAAAGAAGTCTTCAGATGCTGTTTATGCAAATAAATGTGTAAGCAGCTTTCTATTTTAGGCTCAAAAATGTGCCAAAGTGTAAATATTAGTGATTTACATATTCAATGCTGTTCTGGTTTCGGCTGCCACTGGCAACAAAAGCGCCACGTGGCCGCCCCTTCCTCTGCCGGAGTGCACAGGAGAATGAAAAGAAACAGGCAGAAGCTGGTGGGTCGGGATAAGGGCAGTTTAACAGAACAGCAAACAAAGGGAACAGTAATAACAGTGATACAGATAAGGAGAAAGTACAACACAAACTCGCACAACAGACCCTTTCTCCCGGACAGGACCGGTGCCGCGCACTCCCCAGCCGTGAGAGAGTTCCCGCCGCGCCACCCCCCCCACCAGAACTCAGCGTGACGGCACATGGTATGGAATACCCGGCTCTGTTTGGCCAGGTGGGGTCAGGCCCCACCCCCCGGCTGTGCCCCTTCGTGGAGTCTGGTGAAAATTAACCCTGTCCTGGCCAAACCCAGGACATTATCCACCCCTTATTCCATACCATCTACGTCATGCCCAGGTCCCCCATTGTCCAGTTGATCACCACCACTTCTCCTGTCTCCAGATATCATTCCCTTAGTCTATGGATCATCACTCTAAAGTGTCCATTGAGTTCATTTAATCCATGACTTCAGGCTCCATCTGTCGTAATGGTCTTCCATGGCAGGAGAGGTGATGTGTGGTGATGGGCGGTCACTTGCTGCATCCGGAGCTCACGGCTGATGTATCTGGTGCGGCCCGTGCCCACACTCTGCATGAGATGTTGATCTTGATGAAGTTGCTGGGTGCCAGTTGTTGAAAACCAGGTCCAGTTCCATCATCGCTGTGCTCTGCTAGGTTTTCATCAAAAAAGTCCATCCTTCTTTAATCTGGACTATTCTTACTATGATACTACTGGTATAACACATAGCAATTATAACAGTGATAACAGACAGTGACAGGGTTATTTAACAATTAACTTTATACAATTTATCTATGGACTATTCTTACCCGAAATCAAATCCCCATGAGGTACACATCGGACTTCCCCATCCTTTCGCATTATCCACCAGGTACACCCAGGTCCTTGAGCAAAAGCAATCCCGCGGACGGACTTGCCTTTGCCCGAGGCAGGACTAACCCAAACTGTCTTCCCTAACATGTTCCGCATGTGCACTACAGGGACTTCATCTCCTTCTACAGGGCGCTGAGGTTTTGACTGGGCAGGACCAGACCGGTTGGTGGATCCTCTGGTGTTAACCAACCAGGTGGCCTTTGCTAAATGAGTATCCCAGTTTTTGAAAGTCCCAACCCCCATTGCTCTCAAAGTGGTTTTTAGCAGCCCATTGTACCGTTCAATCTTTCCAGAGGCTGGTGCATGGTAGGGGATGTGATACACCCACTCGATACAGTGTTCTTTGGCCCAGGTGTCTATGAGGCTGTTACGAAAGTGAGTCCCGTTGTCTGACTCGATTCTTTCGGGAGTGCCATGTCACCACAGGACTTGTTTTCCAGGCCCAGGATGGTATTCCGCGTGGTGGCATGGGGCAGAGGGTAGGTTTCCAGCCATCCAAAGGTGGCCTCCACCATTGTGAGTACATAGCGCTTGCCTTGGCGGGTTTGTGGCAGTGTGATGTGGTTAATCTGCCAAGCCTCCCCATATTTATATTTTAGCCATCGTCCTCCATACCACTGGGGCTTTACCCGCTTGGCTTGCTTGATTGCAGCGCATGTCTCACATTCATAGATAACCTGTGCGATGGTGTCCATGGTCAAGTCCACCCCTCGGTCACGAGCCCATCTGTATGTCGCATCTCTTCCTTGGTGGCGCGAGGTGTCATGGGCCCACCGAGCTATTAGGAGTTCACCCTTATGTTGCCAGTCCAGAACCACCTAAGCCACTTCAATCTTGGCAGCCTGATCCACCTGGTGGTTGTTTTGATGTTCTTCAGTGGCCCGACTCTTAGGGACATGGACGTCCACGTGACAGACTTTTACAACCATCTGCTCTAGCCGGGCAGCAATATCTTGCCACAATGGGGCAGCCCAGATAGGTTTGCCTCTGTGCTGCCAGTTGTTCTTCTTCCATTGCTGCAGCCACCCCCACAAGGCACTGGCCACCATCCAGGAGTCGGTGCAAAGATAGAGCACTGGCCACTTCTCTCGACTGGCAATGTCTAAAGCCAGCTGGATGGCTTTCACCTCTGCAAACTGGCTTGACTCACCTTCTCCCTCGGCAGTTTCCGCGACTTGTCATGTAGGGCTCCATACAGCAGCCTTCCACCTCCGCTTCTTCCCCACAATGCGACAGGACCCATCCGTGAACAGGGCATACTGTTTCTTGTCTTCTGGCAGCTGGTTATACAGTGGGGCCTCTTCAGCATGTGTCACCTCCTCCTCTGGCGATGCTCCAAAATCTTTGCCTTCTGGCCAGTCCATGATTACCTCCAGAATTCCTGGGTGACTGGGGTTTCCCATTCAGGCGCGCTGGGTGATCAGCGCGACCCACTTACTCCACGTAGCATCAGTGGCATGATGCGTAGAGGGGACCCTCTCTTTGAACATCCAGCCCAGGACCGGCAATCGCGGTGCTAGGAGGAGCTGTGCTTCAGTGCCCACCACTTCTGAAGCAGCTCGAACGCCTTCATATGCTGCCAGAATCTCTTTTTCAGTGGGAGTATAGCGGGCCTTGGATCCTTTGTGTCCCCGGCTCCAGAACCCCAGGGGTCGACCTCGAGTCTCCCCTGGTGCTTTCTGCCAGAGACTCCAGGTTGGGCCATTCTCCCCGGCTGAGGTGTAGAGCACGTTTTTAACATCTTGCCCTGACCGGACTGGACCAAGGGCTACGGCATGAACTATCTCCCATTTACTCTGTTCAAATGCCTGTCGTTGCTCAGGGCCCCATTCAAAATCATTCTTCTTCCAGGTCACGTGGTACAGAGGACTTACAATCTGGCTGTAATTTGGGATGTGCATCCTCCAAAAACCCACAACACCCAGGAAGGCCTGTGCTTCCTTTTTGCTGTTTGGTGGGGACATAGTTGCTATTTTGTTGATGACATCCATTGGGATTTGACGGCGCCCATCCTGCCATTTTATTCCTAAAAACTGGATCTCTTGCGCAGGTCCCTTGACTTTACTTCGCTTAATGGCGAAACCGGCTTTCAGAAGGATCGGAACTATTTTCTCCCCTTTCTCAAAAACTTCCTCTGCTGTGTCACCCCATACAATGATGTCATCGATGTACTGCAGATGTTCTGGAGCTTCACCCTTTTCCAGTGCAGTCTGGATTAGTCCATGGCAAATGGTGGGACTGTGTTTCCACCCCTGGGGCAGTCGATTCCAGGTGTACTGGATGCCTCTCTAGGTGAAAGTAAACTGTGGCCTGCACACTGCTGCCAAAGGGATGGAGAAGAGTGCATTAGCGATGTCAGTTGTAGCGTACCACTTGGCTGCCTTTGACTCCAGCTGATATTGAAGTTCTAGCATGTCTGGCACGGCAGCACTCAGCGGTGGTGTGACTTCATTCAGACCACGGTAGTCTATTGTCAGTCGCCACTCTCCACTAGATTTTCTCACTGGCCATATGGGACTATTAAAGGGTGAGCAAGTTTTGCTGATCACTCCTTGACTCTCCAGCTGGCGGATCAGCTGATGAATGGGGAGAAGGGAGTCTCGGTTGGTACGATACTGTCGCCGGTGCACCGTTGTGGTTGTGATTGGCACCTGTTGTTGTTCAATCCTCAGCAACCCCACAACGGAAGGATCCTCTGAGAGACCAGGCAAAATGGACAGCTGTTTAATTTCTTCCGTCTCCAAAGCAGCTATGCCAAAAGCCCACCGATAACCCCTTGGGTGCTTGAAATACCCTCTCCTAAGACAGTCTATGCCAAGGATGCATGGAGCCTCAGGGCCAGTTACAATGGGGTGCTTCTGCCACTCCTGCCCAGTGAGGCTCCCTTCAGCCTCCAATACACTCAGCTCTTGGGACCCCGCTGTCACTCCTGAAATGCAAATGGACTCTGACCCTTTGAAATCTGATGGCATTAAAGTACACTGTGCACTAGTGTCCACTAGAGCTTTATACTCTTGTGGATCTGACGTGCCAGGCCACTGAATCCACACCGTCCAATAAACCCGGTTGTCCCTTTCCTCCAGCTGGCTGGAGGCAGGGCCCCTCTAATCCTCGTCAGAGAATTTGCTGCTCACCTATTGTAAAAATGACTTGGAGGTCCCCTCCAGAGGATCGGAATCAAGGTCAAACTGTCTACCTGGTCTGGAGAGCTGGCTTCTGGAAACTGGAGCAGCATTTTTCCTAACAGAATCCCCTTTTGTGATTGTTTTACCTCGCAACTCACGGACTCGTGCCTTTAGACTTGAGGTAGGTTTTCCATCCCACTTCCTCATGTCCTCTCCGTGGTCATGCAGGTAGAACCACAGGGTGCCCCGGGGTGTATAGCCTCTGTATTCCCTCTCCTGAGCAGAGAAATGCTTGCCCCTAGTAGCTGAGACACTGGCCCGTACAGGTGGGGAGTAGGACATATTCTTTTCTAGTCGCTTGACCAGTTTCTCCACGGCTGAGACAAGGAAGGAAGAGAGACTTTCCTCATATTGCTGGAGTCTGACAGCCACCTCATCCACTGTTGGTGTCTCTTTACCTTTCCAGTCTACTACTGCCAGTGAGTTGGCATATGAGGATGGTGCGCTCCGCACAAACTTCCTCCACATGGATTGTGAGCACTGGAGTTCATCTGGGTCTGTGGGTACCTGCTCATCGTCCTTGTCACAGTAAACCAGCTCCCGCACAGCTAATTCCCTCAGGTACTGAATACCCCTTTCCATACTGGTCCACTTGCCAGGATTACATACAAAATCGTCACTGAAGGGGTACCTCTCCCTCACGCCTGACAGAAGTCTCCTCCAGAGGCTGAGGACTTGTTCCTTTTTCCCAATGGCCTTGTCAAGGCCCCCATCCCTGGCCAGGGACCCCAGTTGCTTGGCTTCCTTGCCCTCTAATTCCAAGCTGCTGGCCCTGTTATCCCGGCACCGCAACAGCCAGGTGGCAATGTGCTCGCCTGGGTGGCGGCTGAAGTCCTTCCGCATGTCTCGCAGCTTGCCCAGGGACAGGGACCGGGTGATGATCTCTGTCTTTATCTCCCGTGATGACGCTGGCTCATTGTCAATCCCTCCGGGAGCGATCTGATCTCTTTGCATCTTTCTTTAGTTTTACAGGGGCGACTGCTACTGGCACAGGTTGGTCGTTGGGCTCAGTCACTGTGCCTGCAGCTGGAGCTGGGGCTGGAGCAGCTGCTGTGCCTGCCAGGGAGCCGGGACAACGCCAGTGGCTGCAGCAGCGGTGGTGCCGGTCGGCAGGGCTGTGACTGCCTGCTGGGCTGGAGAGGCTGCAGGGCCGGCTGGGGGGACAGCGCCAGTCGCAGTGCCTGCCGCTTCTTTTCCCCCCCTTTCCCCTTTAGGGCACTGAATCAGGTTGAAGAGAGCTCGGTAGGCATGGGCCAGACCCGAGCACATTCCGGTGATTTGTGTCTCTCTGGAATTCCCAGGGTGGCAGCACACTTTTTGCAGATATTTTACTAGTTTTTGTCTGGATTCTGTATTTGTTCAGGGGTGAGTTTAAAACACACCGCAGGTGCCCACTGCTCTAGACACCTGCCCATGCTGTCCCACACACCCAGCCACTCACAGCTATCTGGCCCCAGGGCAGGTCTCTGCACGATGTTCTTAACGACTTGTTTAACCCTAAACAAAAGCTGAAACCCATTCAGGAGGCAGAAAAATAGAAACACACTGGCCTGAGCATCCCATGGGTACTCGAAATTCTCAAAAGCCGTAAGGACCAGCCTGAGGGAAAGAGGGGGGGCGAAAGAGTGGGGGAAGGTATCCCCTTCGGTTTTCCCCACAGAATGGGTTTGATTACTAACAAATTCTATGACATAGGGTCCGAGGTACGGAAATGACCGCAGTGCTGCATGCAAATACAAGCCTAATTTCATGCACAGTGGTGTTATCATATCATAGGTCAATATCATACAGTAGAGCAAAATCATCATCCTGGTCTTTTTCCCAGTGATGATGAACAGCATGGCAATGAACACATAGTGCAAGTACGGATTTACATAGCAGAGCCACTTGATCAAAGTCAGAAACATTTTTTTTTACCAGCGACTACTTAACACAGAAAAATGTGTATAACAACATTTAACAAAACCTAAGAAAGCAGTTTTAACACCTGCTGCTCAGCCCTGCCATTATCCCGGCCTCACGCTTGGGCGCCAAATTAATGTTCTGGTTTCAGCTGCCGCCGTCAACAAAAGTGCCTCGTGGCCGCCCCTCCCCCCGCTGGTGTGCGGAGGAGAATGGAAAGAAACAGGCAGAAACTGGTGGGTCAGGATAAGGGCAGTTTGACAGAACAGCAAACAAAGAGAACAGTAACAACAACGATACAGATAAGGAGAAAATACAATACAAACTCGCACAACAGACCCTCTCTCTTGGACAGGACCGGCGCCGTGCGCTCCCCAGCCACGAGAGAGTTCCCGCCGCACCACTCCCCCCCACCAGAACTCAGAGTGACGGCACATGGTATGGAACACCCTGCTCTGTTTGGCCAGGTGGGGTCAGCCCCCATCCCCTGGCTGTGCCCCTTCCTGGAGTCCAGTGAAAATTAACCCTATCCTGGCCAAACCCAGGACAAATGCATTTAAAAATTTGAAACAAGGCATATCTTCTGGAAATTACTTCAGAAGTGGAAACTGAAGGACCGACAGTTGTGAAACTTTTCATTCAAAATGAAATGTTACTGTTTCAGTTTTATAGACATTTAGGAATGTCTTATGGACAGTAGGCACTGTTAATATTGATACATCAGAACATGACACTGGCATACTATAAAGGCTGAAAAATTTAATTTCTGTTTTCTTTTGATTTTAATATATTTTATAGTTTGTTTTTTTTTAAAGTCTTTTACCACAATGTACTAATTTTGGAAAGGAATTTTCAACATTTTATAAGGCTGATAAAGCTTGATCCATTGCTCATTGTGATCAGTGTCCTCCTGGTGACCATAATAGACCACTACTGAGATTTGAAAACTCACTGAGATACAACTGACAATAGTAACTACAGCCATAGTACATTTGATTCACCAGAAAGTATCGTGCAAATATGCTTCCATTACAGCAGGTAATTTTCCTTTTTAGTTATTTAAATTTCCACTTTATTTTTGCTGAAGAAGAAAATCGTCTGTTAAAGAATGAAGTACAAAATTTAGTACAACTATTATAGTTTAACTGTTTTTTTTTCAGAGTGATATTACTGTAGGAGTCCCGTTTTAATACGATGTCAGTGCATTGACAGAATATCTGTAATATTAATTAGTAACTCTGTTTCACTACATTTCCTATCACAGCCCCTGTAAACTTATCCCCTCTATTCTGTTTTTAACAATGGATGAATTTACTTCACGTTATAATTCATTGGTTGTACAAAATACAATCATAGAATATCCAGGGTTGGAAAGTACTCACAGAGATGATTGAGTCCTGCTCCTGACTGCACACAGGGTTACGTAAAAGTTAAATCTTATACCTAAGAGTGTTGTCCAAACACTTCTGAAACAGGCTTGGGGCCATGAGCACTTCCCTGGGGAGCATGTTCCAGTGCTTGCCACCCTCTCAGTGAAGAACTCCTCAGTGTTTTTCTAAATTTCCTAAATTTCTAAACTAAGGCTGAATTTAAAATGTACAGCAGTGTCAAATTCAGGTGTGTTTTGGGAAAGCTAAGTGTTTATTTGATTCCCCAGTTCGGTTCAGTATAAAACAAACTGAAAAAATGCAGCATGAATAAAGTTGTATACAATCTAAGAGTTTTAAAACAAGAAACACTAGCATACAGGTAATTCTAGAAATTAACACAGAATGTCCTTCCTTCTTGTCTTATTTATATCTACAAAGCTCTAAGTCAATAACAGTGTTATTTTTCAAACCAAGTGTTATTTGTCCTAATCAAAAGAAAGATGTTTTCAAAACACTAAAAATTATTCAGACACTATAATTTATGTTAGCACATCTAAATTTCTGTATGCTGGTCCAAGTCACATTACAAATGAGCAGCATTTAAAACACAAATGTTAATGTGCTTTGTTCTCTCTCCATAGAACATTATGCTGAAATATCACAAAACTGTGTAACAGAAATCTCTACCTTAGCTCTTACTGTTATGACTAAATGATCGATATTTCAGTTCCCAAGTTTAGTTCCACTCTTCATTATCCAGGTTATATATCTCTTTTTATAAAATGATGTTTCCTGAAAAATGAGGTTATCATGATTTGTGTCTTAGTAAGTTAATATTTTTGCTACATACTACGATTAATATGAGTTGAATGCATTAAGCTAAAGATTGGTAAATTTTCTTCTATGGAGATCTACCATTCAGCACTGCATACTCTGCAAATCATTTTTCAGACTTGAAATCTTTCTCCCCCAAACGAATACACCATGGGACTATAATAACATCAAAATATCATCAATGATTATTACAGTCTAATTCAGCAATACACAACTGGTCTGGGCTCAAAACACTTTGAGAAAACTCTCAGAAGTTTCAACAAGCTGGGACATACAAGAGGAAAAGGATAGTGTCTGAGAAATCCCTAGAGACATCAAAGAAGAAAACAAGTAATTCTGAGCAAAATGTTTCCTTCAGTACTCATTTTGCATATTCTTAAAAAATCCAGTGCTGGTTTAAACATCTTCAACAAATATGTGTCATAACATCTGAAAAATATCTCCCACACTATATGCCTGGGACAAAGTTTTGTAAGCTGTCAGGTTGCAACTATACTGACTATACAAAATATGTCTGAACTGGGCAACCTTTCCTTTTGTTAACAGAAGTGTCAAAAATCTTTGTTACTAGCCCATACTTGTGATAAGACAACCTAGGTTTATACAGCTATTGGCTGTTTCCCTAGGAAATACCTCTCACTAATTCCAAGGTTTTGGTGCTTACTGACCTGATGCTGGATGGATGTCCATCAGAATCCAGATGAAGATGAGCAGCAAGAAAGACAATAAATCTGTGGTCTTATCAGAAATCCAAATTCAGCTTAAAATCCAGCATAATTAGGTTTGTTTTAAAATTGTCTTTCTTGTACATGAGTCCCTTTGTGGATTTGGGCCTAAGGGCCTTCAACCAACTAACAAAGTTGATCAGCTACAAACGAGAGAACACTTCACAAGTCAAACATTAAATCATTTTTTATAATTGAAGTGATATTTTGGGCCAGCTACACAATTTATTATCAGGGAACGCACAGAAAACAATTTCCAGTTCATCTCCTTGAAAATAGAATTTCTGAAGTAGTATTGTTAAGATTAAAAATACTGTATTCGAATGACTACTATTACCTATGCTCCTCATAGCTATTTAGTGTGTTAAATGTTTTGTGTTAAGTGAGAAACATTTTGCTATGCAGTGCTGTTTATTTTGTTTTTAATATGATGAGTCTTACTGCCAAAACTCCAATTAGCTCCAACCTATCCACTGCTTTTTAGATTAATTATACTCCATGTGACACCATGTGGGGTTAGGACGATTACTGTAGGACTTAAGCACAATACTCAGTCCCATCAAGAAATTAAAAAAGAACATATACTTAAAATTCATTGATGAGCTAGGGTGCTTTTCACAACAGGTTTTTCCCTAACCAATGGAAATACTGAAAGTATAACTCTGAATTTCAGCGGCATTTCAGTCACAGCAGACTTGCCCTTGTATCAACTGGTGACACTGAAATGGGTAAGAAATCTGGCCTACATTTCGTTGGCTCTGGAAGCAGACAAAGCGAAGGCACCGGTGCAGTCTTCTGACGTACACATGAACACTTTTTTCATTACTGTCAGAACTTCCATAGTCTGAACTCTGCTGCCCTACAGAAAAGCTAACAGCTTCAGGAGCTCCCTTAGACACTACTTATCAACATCACAAGATGGCACTGTAAATAATATTTGGAAATATAACTATATTTTAATTTGATTTTGCTGAGCCAGGCTCTCTATTCCTGTGCTGTTTAGATCTTCATTAGCCCTCATAAATCACCTTTGCAGTCAAGCATGATTTTCAAGGAGACATTCACTGAGTGAATAATGCCTTCCAACAGAAACATCAAAACAAGCTATATGTTCACAAAGTTCAGCAGATACAGGACATCAAAAGTCATAAACTGGGGTGAAAACTTTGGAGTCAAGCTCAAAACATAGTGTGAGATAGCTGTCACATCGCAGAAATCATAAAGAATTGGTATGTGCCTCAAAATAAACCAATTGTCTAAACTTTATTATTGAAGAAAAATACCACCCTACCCACAAAATACCAGAGCATAGCTGCTTATTACAAAGCCTTTGCTTCTTGATTATTCAGCAGACCATTTGGGTGCTTTTTTTTATACACATGGGACACACTTGCTGGGCACAGCTGACCCTCTCTTGCATGTGAAGTAGAGCCAACAAAATGTGTGGGACTGGTGGAGGCTGGGCATCTTTCCCCTTAGAGCTGTGGCTGCCCTGAAAGACAAAAAATATTGACTGTCTATCTCAGTTATGGAAGAAAGATTTGGAAAAAGCAGATGTGGAGAAAGATCTCAGAAAACAGGAGAGATGCTAAAGCAAGACTCTCAGGAGTTTGCATTTCCAGCGACTGAGGTAAATAAAGACAGAGTTGCTGCATAGGTACAATTTCGCAAAGGCAATCTCGCATCCCTACTAATACAGTCATTCTTTCAGCGTCTAAAGAGGCTACCCGGCCACAATGTTCATGCATGCTTCTCAGCATTTGCTGTTCTTTTCACAGCTGATATAGAGCGTGTGTAAGAGATGCCCCATTATTGTCATGTGAGTTAGTGTTATTGCTGTAAGAACCTATGCAGAGCACAAAGAGTCAGAAAAAGAAATGTACCTGCAAACTGACCTTGTGCTACCACAAAACAGGAATTCAATACATTGTTCCTTTCAGCAGAACTCATGCTGTTTATCAGTTTGCTTAACGTTAGTTTTGTGTGTCCCTTAAGTTAGAAGAACCACAGTGTAGTATGGTAAATTAACTTAAATCAAGGAGAGGATCAGCTACAGTATCTGCAGGACAAAGATGCTGATTAGTATAATATTCTAAATCAGAAGTATTTAATCTTTTGGATGAAGGTTTTTCAGATGAATGTTTACCATGTTCTAATATGTCTGTGTGCATGTGCACACACACACGCATCTGCATGAAAAAGTAGTACATTTTCCATGAAATTATGTATTAAAGCTTTTGTATTTTTTCCTGTATTTTAAGAAAAGCATGAAGTTATTTGAAAGAAATTTGCAAAAATGCTTCTCACTGATCTGGTGAGATTTTTCTCAGATTTTTTTTTTTTTTTATCGTCTGAACTCAGCAATATTTCATGAATACACACCAGAAACAACTCCAAAAAAAAGTCAACCGTAATACTAGATCACATGGTTTGGCCCATCTATTTCTTTCAAATAACAGTTTAGGTGCTGTTTCAGCAAGTTTCTCCTGCCTTTGTCAAAACACTTTCAGCAAGTGAATGAAAAAGCTCAGCATAAAATATGGCACCATCCATCACCTTTACTAGCCAAGTATCACTGATGAAAGAATGTCACAGAAACCGATTTAATATCTGGGCAAAAAAAATCAGGTAAATAACTGTCCTACACAGCAGAGAATCCACGCCATATAAAATGTCCTGTTTTCCACTGCAGCTCCACAGACTTGCAACTAGCATTGCCTGAAGCTGTGTTGCTTGTATTGTCTAAAAAGTGAGTGATTGTTATGCTGATATGTACTATGAAGAAACAGTCAAATATTAAGAAGATAAAATGTAGATTACTTCATCAATAGCAGAAAAGCAAGGCTATCCGTTATACCCCTGCATATCTTGATGAATGGCTAGAGAATTAGGTTGACTGCTCCATACTGTAAATCTGTGGGGACCTGGATAAAAGCTCTACAGGGATAGACAGCTCCTAATGAGTTTCTGGGTAGGCTGCAGATCTAGGGTTCTGTTTCAGTGTAGGATTTAAGTTTGGGAAAAATATGCATAATTCATTACTAGATCCGGCGAGATATACAGAGTTGGAATGCATATTCTGTATACAAAATTGTAGAGCTCTCAGATGTTTATTGAGCTGATGTCTGGGTCTCTGCTGTGATTGCAGTTAGGGTTGTGATAAGGCTTAAGAAGGGTTATGATGCTTAGGATTAGGTTTTGGAAGCATGAAGTAAAATACACCCCTTTCTAGTTTGGCAGGATCCATTAATAACAGCAGCTGGGTGTTGGTTGAATGGTTCCTAATTAGCTAGGGGCAGAAAGGATTGTCATCTTTATGATTAAGAGCAGGGTTATGACTAGGGAAACAGTGCTGAAATGTATAATTTACTGTTAGATGCAGCAGACTTTTGATTCAGTACCCAGAGCCTGCAAATGATATTTCTTAATGAGTCTGTTCAGTAAAACTCTGGTTTTGAGTGTATCCTACATAGTCATGAGCAAGATTATTTTGCTTAATTGGGAAAAAATACCTGAGGAAAGTTTTTTAAATCCAGCAAATGTAAACAGAAAAACAGCTGGCAAAAACATGTAGTCAAAGTAATAATAAAAAACAAATAATATTTTTAGTACCCCTTGGTAACACTTTGAAATGTGAGTGTCAGAATACATTTCGTGAAAGAGCTTTCATGTCCATTTACAAAATCATATAGTTATTTGTAAACAAAATTGCATACCAGATTTTGGCATTGAGTTTTAATTGATCATATTAATTCAAAACAGGCTAAGTAAAGTGTACATGCACATGCAACGTGTCAATGCTCAAATGCAAAATCCTCAAAATGTTGGACCAATGAACATAGTTATACTCTAAATTCTTACTTCTGTTGAGTTATAAAAATTGGCAAGTCATTTGTATTATCATATTATTAGCAGTTGTAATGAGCACTCTCCACCATCTTTGAAAGGTCCTGGAGGACAGGAGAGGTGCCCGAGCACTGGAGAAAAGCCATTGTCACTCCAATCACCAAAAAGGACAAGAAAGAGGACCCAGGGAACTACAGGCCGGTCAGCCTCAATTCCATCCCGGGAAAGATGATGGAGCAACTCATTCTAGAGGTCATCACCAAGCAAGTGGAAGAAAAGAAGGTTATCAGGAGTACTCAGCATGGATTCACCAAGGGGAAATCATGCTTGACCAAAATGATAGCTTTCTATGATGGTGTGACTGGCTGGCTAGATGAGAGGACTGCAGTGGATGATGTCTACCTAGACTTCAGCAAGGCTCTTGACACTGTCTCCCATAATATCCTCCTAGGGAAGCTCAGGAAGTGTGGGCTGGATGAGTGGTTGGTGAGGTGGACTGAGGTGATTGGCTGAATTGCAGAAATCAGAGGGTTGTCATCAGCGGCGCTGAGTCTAGTTGGAGGCTGGTAACTAGTGGTGTCCCCCAGGGATCAGTACTGGGCCCAGCCTTGTTCAACTTCTTCATCAATGACCTGGATGAAGAGTTAGAATGTACCCTCAGCAAGTTTGCTGATGACACCAAACTGGGAGGAGTGGCAGATACACCAGAAGGCTGTGCTGCCATTCAGTGAGACCTGGATAGGCTGGAGAGTTGGGCAGAGAGGAACCTGCTGAGGTTCAACAAGGGCAAGTGCAGGGTCCTGCACCTGGGGAGGAACATCCCCATGCACCAGTACAGACTAGCAGCTGACCTGCTGGAGAGCAGCTCTGTGGAGAGGGACCTGGGTGTCCTGGTGGACGACAGGTTAACCATGAGCCAGCAGTGTGCCCTGGCTGCCAAGAAGGTCAAAGGCATCCTGGGGTGCATTAAGAAGAGTGTGGCCAGTAGGTCGAGGGAGATTCTCCTTCCCGTCTACACTGCCCTGGTGAGGCCACATCTGGAATACTGTGTCCAGTTCTGGGCTCCTCACTTCAAGAAAGATGAAGAGCTACTGGAGAGAGTCCAGCAGAGGGCGACAAGGATGGTGAGGGGGCTGGAGTATCTATCCTATGAGGAGAGGCTGAGGGAGCTGGGCTTGTTCAGCCTGAAGAAGAGAAGGCTGCGAGGGGACCTAATAAATGCTTACAAATATCTCAAGGGTGGGTGTCAGGAGGATGGGGCCAGACTCTTTTCAGTGGTGCCCAGTGACAGGACAAGGGGCAATGGGCACAAACTGAGGCACAGGAAGTTCCGTCTGAACGTGAGGAAGAACTTCTTCCCTCTGAGGGTGACGGAGCCCTGGAACAGGCTGCCCAGGGAGGTTGTGGAGTCTCCTTCTTTGGAGATATTCAAGACCCGCCTGGACAAGGTCCTGTGCAGCCTGCTGTAGGTGACCCTGCTTCGACAGGGGGGTTGGACTAGATGACCCACAGAGATCCCTTCCGACCCCTACTATTCTGTGATTCTGTGATTCTGTGAAAGGCTTGAAGGAGCTGGGCTTGTTGGCTTGTTCAGCCTGAAGAAGAGAAGGCTGAGAGGGGACCTTATAAATACCTATAAAAATCTTCAGAGTGGGTTTTAAGACAGTGGGGCCAGACTCTTTTCAGTAATGCCCAGTGACAGGTCAAGGGACAACGGGCACAAAATGAAGCATAGGAAGTTCCATCTGAACATGAGGAAGAACTTCTTCCCTCTGAGGGTGACGGAGCACTGGAACAGGTTGCCCAGGGAGATTGTGGAGTCTCCTTCTCTGGAGATATTCAAGACCCGTCTGGACGAGGTCCTGTGCAGACTGCTGTAGGTGACCCTGCTTCGGCAGGAGGGCTGGACTAGATGACCCACAGAGGTCCCTTCCAACCCCTACTATTCTGTGATTCTGTGATTCTGTGATTCTGTGATTCTGTAAAAAGTTTGATTTGATGATAGCAGTTTATAATTCTGTTTTAACAGAACACACATCTTTGTACTGACTAGGATTTAAAAAAACTAGGTGAAATAGTTTAATTTCTAGTTTTAAAACAGAACTGTTTTATTTCCTATCTCTATATTATTCTATATTACTATGTAATTTTACTTAGGTGCCTTTAATACCTTTTCAGAGAGACTTGTGGAAAGAGCTGTCAAGAAACTGAAGCTGAAGCAGACTTACACTGTAAAATGCCAATTTTTCAAATAGATTAGAGCAAAAGATTACTATATTGTCCTGCAACACTCGTCAAGTTTTCAAAAGGTTTCCTATTCCATCTTATAACGTCATCAAAATCTTTAATAAAGCAGAAAAAACAGTGTCTGTAAAGACACTCACAATTGAGCTAATACTGGTGATTAATAATAACAATCTTCAAGACCTATTTGCTTTTGTACTCACCAGATTAATCACTGAAGTTTTGTCTGGTTTTCACCAAGTGTACCAGGGAGGAGTCATTCACTCTACCCATACTAGTGTCTACTCTAGTATTGCAGATGGGGTAGGCTGCAGCAGTAGAAAGAGTTTCAATCGATGGCAAATCCCAACTTTATCCACAACTAGGCAATTCTCATTTACCTCAGAACTGCTTTTTACTACTTTTTTGACTACATCTGCCCCTGACAGCTCTGCTTCTAGTCCTGGCTGCCTTTATGATCTAGGGGAAAGCTTTCCAATGTCTTGAACCCCCAAAATTATCCCTCATGCGAACAACACTCCATTCATCTCCATCAGGCCTACCTATTAATAAGGCTCACCCCTGTGGATTCAGGGACCTCAGATTCAGAACAGTGATCCACAAGGCCACTTCATCTCAGAAAGGTAGGCTGGCAGGATGTGCTGAAAAAGGTGTTTGGAGTCTCTGGAAAGGACTGTGATTTGGGGGTTTGACTAGATGACCCACAGAAGTCCCTTCCAACCCCGAACATTCTGTGATTCTGTGATTCTGTGATTCTTCTTCTGAGGCATTTGAGTTAATCAGCTGGAGAAAACCAGCACGTGACCGTTCTGGGACAAACCGGATTGAAAGGAGTGATAATCCTGCAGTTGGCTTTTGTGGGGGCAGTAGACACAGACTCAGCGAAAAATCCTAGACATGGACAGAGCTGTCAGGATGAGGTTGGCAAGATGAACCTAAAAGGCAGGGCAAGAAGTGACTTTGGAGAGAGTTCCATCCAAAAGACAAGGTGTGTGATCTGAGTGGGCCCTCCTGGGCAAAGGCTTAGTTGAATACCTATCAGGCGGACTTTGTTAGAGATTTTCATGCAAAAAAAAGACAGGTTAGATTACCAAGTTTGGTGGGAAAGGACTGAAAGTATGGGACCTGGGGATCACAGGTTTTAAAGAAACTACTTGCTGGGGAGTCAAGGCAAGGAACCAGACTGGAAAAGGAAAAAAACACCTCATTTTAACAGGTAACATTTCACTACTGAATCTATTTATTCTATCACATATTTCTTCTACAGTGCTGCAGAAGACAGCAAATGGTGGTCAGTGAAGTTCTTGTGTGTCAGAACAGACAGAAGAAAGCTGTTGCCCCTTTGTAACAGACTAAGTTAATAGTTGTTAACTCCAGTCACATCATCTGTTTTTATTGTTATAGTCATTTTTATTGTTACTGTATGGTATCAGGATTGAACAGTGAATACTAACAAGAGAGAGGGAGCAGGGGTTCATCTGACTGCAAAAGACACCATAACTTAGATAACCAAAGGCTTCTGATTTTAGTCATCTGGAGTCTTCTTGCCCAGAACAGGAGACAAACAATTATCTCTTCAGTTATATTGTTTAAATTCTTTTTGAAGATAAAATGTTAGTCAAACATTTCCACTATTGTTGTATAATCACATTGAGATAACATAACAAGAACAACAAAACCCCCTGAAACAAACTCACAAAAAAGAAATAACAAAGCAGTTTCCAAGAAAAAGAATCCATTTTGAGGCAAAAATTTGTGAAGAGGTGTTGAGATATGTGTTTTCAAACCACTAGACTATTAGCTAATCAGGACTGGAAACTTTCTTGAACACACAAATGGAAGTTTATTCATTCAGCCAATACTGTCCGGGAAGAAGGGAGGTGGAAGGGAGCATCCTGACACTGAAATTCCAGCATTTTAATTATTACAACATGATGTTGTGACATCAGATGACCACACTGAATTGTCAGATTTAGATAATGTGGAGCAGGAGCTTAAATTTAAATATGCCATATTCTAGGCGGATCTGGGAATACTGAACTTTCAGATATTGGGTGCAGTTTCTTCTGGCCATTTTGAGAGGTCTCACATTCCCATAAAGACCAGTGCTGAATTCCAAAACTGATTTTTTTTACAGAATAGAAATCCTGTTTTCAGTCAGCCTTTGTCTTATGAAATTTCAGAAAGCACAAGAGCACACCATTGACAAATCTGCCTTTAAGCAGTCGAAAATGATCTTTCTGAAAATTTCAGCTAAAATCTGATCCCAATTTTGAGGAAAATGACCAGCGTCTCTGTTAGTTGGCATTCATCAGCGGGCTATAGTATAAGGAGGTAGTACAGCCCAGGCAGTCAAACTCTGATGATTCGAAGTCAAACTCATAGACTGCTGCACATGAAAGTCATACCGTGATAACAAGTACTCTTAATTAACAAACATATTAATACAGCACAGACTGTTTTGTTTTAATATTCAAATGCTACTTTTTTGGGAAGCAAGAGTGATAATATTTTTAAGTGTTAAAGGAGTAGATCTTCTGGGCCTAGAAAACCAGAATATACAATTTACACTAGACTCGGTTGCTTGTCCAGTTAATTCAATTGAGGGAACTATTGTCAATTGGCAATTGTACTATAGTTATACTTTAGAAGGCGTATGTGAAATACACATTTACTCAAAATAACCTTCCTTGGTTAACTCTAGAGAATCTAGCAAGGAATTTTACCTTCAAAAGTCAATTTTCAATTAGATATTTACAATTTTTGTATTTTTGTTTGTAGACACACATGCATGTAGACACACATGCATATAGACACACAGGCATATAGACACACATGTGTGCTCTTCATGATACACAGAGGAGCTTTGGTGAAGCTATGGTTTAGGTGTAGCTATAAGGTTGATCTGATACTCTATGCTAGACTGCGAGGCTGAACAAGACACTGGGAATGTAATATGCATGCTATTCACTGGGCTACCACTTACCCTTTTTCTGTCTTAGGCAGACATACAAGAGAGCTACATCTAAATATATTAAACTCCATTTTATACTAATTTAGATTTTTTGGCTTGTTAATGAAAGCCCACTTCAGAGCTTTTCTCCCCTAACGGTCAAACGTCTCCTAATATCCAGCTTAATTTTCACTATGGACAGTTAAATTAAAGTGCATTTACTTAAATTTAACTAAAAAAAAGCTTGACTTTTGCAGGTACCAATGCAAATTCCTTAGGAAGTAGCTGGCTCCTGGGCTGGTAAGCAACCTTCCCACAGAGGTAAGGAGTAGGCTGTGTGTTAGTATATGTGACAAGGAGCAAGGTAAATTGGTTCCATACTGCTCTGCTTATAGAACTATATGTCTTCAAGTTATCTACGGTATCTCTACACTGTCCTGAAGCCATTTAAGACTATTATCAAAGCACTGAATATTTTTCATAAAGCTGCTGGTGTTATGCATATCTTTTTCATAGACAGACATATTTTCTATCTAAATAACATTTGCTCATTCAAAAAAAAAATAAAACAAACAAGAGAGCGAATGAAAGAAAGGTGGTATAAAATATGCAAAATTAGAGGCCAAAAATATTTAAAAGATATCATTGAAGCAGTTCAGGCAATATGTGCCTGCTGGAGTTTGAAACATGAAATTCAAAAATGTATCTATGTAATTGTAATAAAAACAAGCAATATACCAAGTTTTATATTTATTTTGATGATGCAAACCCACCAGCAGAAACAGAAAACTGGATAAAAACCAAGGAAATCGCTACATATGTTACCTTGTTTCTTGCAGCTTTGAACTTGTACTGCATTGATGGACCAGTTAATGGATTCTGTAATATTGGTCTGGATTCAGAACTGTCTGTGTTTGGTTGTTAATGATTAAATTATGAATAATTCATAAAACATGAAAATTAATCAGCTAACTCTGATTTTTGAAGGCCCTGTTGAGGGAAAACAAATTCTTCACATGGCTGAGTTCTGCTAAATCTCTGACTTTTTATGTATAATCTGGTCCTAAAATTCTATGTATGATACAAGATAAACAAGTCCTCTTTAAGAAGAAATGTTCCCTTAACTAGACAGTCTAAACGCACGTTGAATTATGTATGAATATTAAATACAGTTATGAGGAAAAAAGTTTTTTGCCATTTTGATCTAGTTTTGAATAACAATAAATACCAAATGGTGTCAGCTGATAACTGCTAGAAAGAGAACATTAAAAATGAAAGTAATGTTACTAATGTATTTCCCATAAAGCTTCCTTACTGTGTTAGTTAAATATTTTTTCAATAGTTATGGCCTAAAATCAAAGATTTACCCATATGTTTTTAATACTGCACATTTTTTTCTGTGGGACAGGGAGAACAGAAAGCTTATGATACAAGGGAAAATTAAAGAGATTGTCTTGCCTAGACAGAGGAAATAAAATGGTTAATAATGGGCATGATTATTGTCATCACACACAGGGCAGGTGTCACAGGCAGTGAAGAGCTATTGCAACTAAAACACAGTATCAGATATAAGCTGGCCATGAATGAGTTCAGAGGTTGAAAAAAAAATTGCAGTACCACTCCTAAATCTTACTCTCTTACTGCTAGATTTTACTATCCATAAAATTTTGAGTGCAATATCTGAAGGAAATTACCAAGGAAAGAAGTCCTGAATATTTTCTTTAGGTTGGAGATGATTTTTTAAGTGGAATTTGTGTGTTATGGTGCTTGAGGTAGGAAGGGACTGAACTGACACTAGATGTCTTCTCTTCTTCTGTATTCCCAAATAATCTGATTTGAACTATTCAAATGCTGTGGGGTGAATAGAGGTTATTCTGTCATTTCACAGAGGCCTTTAAAAGAAAGGTGGTGTGATCTGATAGACTGGTACTCTTGTAGGGCTGGCACCAGGAAGACCTGAGTGCCATGACGACATTCGCAATGATCATATTGCTGCAGAACTGAAAAGGGATTCAAGTAGCCATGGAAAACAGTTTGTTTCCTTGTTCACTTTTGCAGAAGTCTTTCATGCACTTGAGGTCTGATATAATTTAATTTTTCCTTCATTCTTGAGGCCAAACACTGTAAGCTTTCCTAGATAATGTTTCACTATGTTCCTCTTGACTCAGTCAGTTGGTCTACATCTTATTTGAAGTATAATTGAGCTTTATAGTATTTGAAGTATAATTGCACTAGTCTTAATAGTGTTTTGGAAGAGGGACTTCATGTTTTTTGACCTGAGTAAAATGATAACCCTGTACAAGATCAAATAGTTTACTTTTCCTCTGACACCTATTGTTTAATTCGTTTACTTGGACAGTAAAATTTTAGAAAAAGGAACTTTTAAATTTTTGTACAATGCCTAGCACAAACTGCTCCTATATCCAATTTTAGGCTCTAAGCCAACTGTAGTACGTGTAAAAAGTTTGTGAATTACTATAATTTCTATTACTGCTAATGGACAGCATAATTCAAAGTTATTTAGAAATTTAAAACTTTATCATCTACCCCCCTTACCTCAAATTCACTAGAAATTGCTGATGTGTCAGCTTCCCAGTAAGATCTGCCATCATATCAAAGATAGGCACACAGTGCAGACAGAAATTATTCCGGTACACTGGAAAAAGATCTCTGCATACTTGATGTCATGCTGATTGAGCTAATCTAGGTTTCACAAATTACTATGACTTCATTTATCCATTTACTTTGTCTCATTTAGATACCCTGTTGTTCATGAAGAAAATACAGATGTAGGGGAGAATGCCTTAAATGAGAACAAATCTACAATATAATTTTCCCCTATATTTTGAGGTCACTGTGCCATCTGAAATAAATAGGGGGGAGGAGGCCATAAGTAACTAAAAATTGCACAAGGCTCATGTCTGCCATTTTCTGTGAGCAAGTGATATATGCTCATTATTTTCAAAAGGAAGAACATTTTACTCAGTAAAAGCCTCCAGATATTAATAATGGAGGAAAAATAAGCACTTTAGCTAGAGGAAAATGGCTTTAAAGTTGTCACTACTTCTTCAATGCATACAGTTCTTTATATTAATGTGAGTAAAGGACCTATTGCAACCATGATCTTCTAATTTCCTGTTTTTATAGGTTTGTGTCACAACATTACTGTTATTTAAAAGTAGAAGGTGGCATTTAATTGCTTAGTAATTACTCTATTGCAGAGCATTTGTAGAGATTAATGACAAACTGACAGAGGCTGATTATCCTTGATATAGCTAAGGCTATACTGTACAAAATCAAAGAGGCATATGGAGTTACAGGAGATCTGTTCAGTTTCCTGTATTCTCAAACATGGTCACTACATTTATATACATATGCATTTGTGTGTGTATATATGTGTGTATACATATATATGCATAAAACTTCTTTTTTGTTTTACTAGTCTATTTTGTGACCAGTAGCACTGAAGTCTTCACAACAGTGATGAAAGAGCGTAGATTTGTTTGTTACCTGTGCCCTGTACCAATAACAACTCTTCATTCTCACTAGGAAGAGGTCTATATGAAACAACAGTTAAAATACCAGCTTGTACTCATTAGTGCCGTTTGTTACTATGGTTAGTGAAACAGCATCAGCATTGTGCAAGAAAGGAATATTTTTTTAAAAAAAAAGCATTAGAGGATTAGAGGATGTGACTAGAGGTGATTATAAAGCAAAGTTCATCATAGATAATGACACTCTCACACGGTAAAAGTGGTGGAATGGAATGGAGTTCCACATCTCTATGGAACTCCATTTCCTTTCACTCTCATCTGAGCACCCCTATTAGCACCAAGCATGCCCTTAAGTCACAGGTTTCGCTTTTTCACTCAATCACATAAATCAAGATCATCAAAGTTCGGGAGTTTAAGACTCTAATAAGCTATTTCTTAATGATTTCAAACAGTAACATCCAGTCTATTCCATACCTCTGTTGGGCCTTTAAAAAATCTTTCTATTGCAAAATTTCTGCCTTGTGGGCCCAGACAAAGATTTAGAGTTGCAAAGCCAAGGTTTGACAAGAGAGATGTGGATGCAGTTGCAGGGTTTCGTAATTGTAAAGATAGTAAAGGCAGTCATTTGTTCTGAATAGTGAGTCAATCATACTGATTATTTTTTATTACATGCATCATGTTTTTGTATGTATGCACATATATATATAAAACATATACATGGTATGTATTGTACTTATACATATATACATATACACGCAGCATATATTATACTATATGCTATATATTATACTAAAATAGTTAATTACTATAAGACATAATTGCAAAAAAAGCAATCAATTTTTGAGGCTAAACTTGTTGGTTGAGATTCAGATCTATTACAGTCATAAAATCTTCCTAACAGAGAGTTACTTTTAAGTTTTTCAGACTGTCCACTCTGAACTATTCCATTTTTAGAACTGTGCTTAACAAATTTAAATATAATAGAGACCAACAATTTCATGAGGACTTTTTGGCAGAAAATGATGACATCAATCATCCACTTTAGCAGCCTGAATGAGCTATTGCACAGTCTTCAAGGCAAGGTACCTGCAGTTCCCTGCTCCCTTCATATCTGGGCTTAAACTTTCTGGATTAAAAGGTTTTATACTAACTTCTTTTGTTTGCAAACAGGTTTTAAAGCTCCCAGTGCAAAGTTTATTACCAAAATATTGGGGTTTAACCTTCTTCCACTGTTAGAACTTGAAACAGATCTGCTAACAGTGAACACAACTACAATGAGGGTTTGAAGGAAAAGGATCTCTCAGTTCAGACCTGGCATAGATTGGCTCTCACAAAAGTATATTTCTGTTAGCTTCCACAGAGACCTTCCAGATTAACAGGTACGGAAGTGAGGCGGCAGGTAAGAAATATCTCCTATCAGATTCAACGGCTACTTTGCTGTCTTTGGTTAAAGTGATGTCAATGAAGGAGTCTAACTGGGTCTCTCCTTTCCCATTCTCCTTTCAAACCTGTGCCAGGTTAATACAAGAATAGTAGTAGTTCATTATTCTTTCCCGTACCACAGTTTATGCCCCTAGTACTGCTTTTATCTGAACATATCTAAACATTTTGACTAGCAGGTTTGAAGAATGCTTGGGGTGTTATGGGCTGTTTGTATTAGCAAAGAGCAAATAAAAGAGGACTCTGTTGCTCTGCATGAAGTCTTGTTCGTTTGTAAAGAACTTGTGACATCCACCTGGCTGGTGACATCAGGAGGCCACTGAAGCCCTCGTTTCTCCCCCCCTGCCTCCCTCGAGTTTTCTTTGCAGTTTTCCTCCTGCCTGGCCCCAGTCCCAGTGGTGGGGCCTCACCCCACAGTGGGGCAGGGTGTTGTGTGTCCTGTCCACCTCAGGGAGGTTTCTCCACCTTGTGGTCACCTCCCGGAACGGCCACCCTCCTCTCCTTCAGTATCAGCTGCCTCCCTGCCCTCCCTGAGCTGGAGTGACCCCCAGCTTGGCGAAGGGGCACGTTTGACAAGGCATGAACCCTGTCCACAAAGCCATGGCAGTGTGACAGCATTCAGGATTCAGCCCAATGCCTCTGCTCGCAGTGCTCTGGCTCACAACCAGGCTGTGCTTGGTTGATTGCCTGACTGACTACTCAAGGGAGCACTGGGAAGAGGGGAGAAACATTTATCCTGATTGTAAAACAATTTCTACTTCAACCAGCTCCATCAGGAATGTAGCCACCTTCCAAAGTTACATTTCATTCATGTAGAAAAAGGTGACTAACTTCTTTGTTTTCATTGTGACCTAAGGTCTCAGTTTTCTCAGCTAAAAGACAGGCTTTAAGCAAAAGTAGTGGCATGCAGGTGACATTGCCCCAGCCACGCAGACGATGTGTTGAACATGAGCCATGGATGCATACAGAACAACATCTCTGGAAGTGTGGGCCTCAGCACCATTGTAGCAGCAGTACCTGTGAAGAAGTAGCAGCATGTTTTCCTGGAGAATGCACAGGTGAAAAATGCTGTTCTCTGTCTTCAGCAGTTCTTAAATACATCTCCAAAGAGCTGTCTCATTTCTCAGTCCAGGAAAAACTGGATTGTCCCACTTCTGGATTTACACTACATTCAGCAAATGAAGTCTTTATTCTGACAGAAACTGTAGTAAACTAATCTTTCAGTTTAACAACAATTAAACACACTAGCTTACAAAAAGTGGGCTGTGTGAGTGATCAAAGATAATATATGGATGCTTTGCTGAATCAGGTCTTAGGATTGTCTTAAATGTTCTGTCAGTGTTTCAGATTAAAACAATATTCCCACCATCTCTTCCACTCTTGTACAGGACACGGATACTGGAAAAGATATCTCACTATGCTTCCAGCAGCTGACAAAATGGCTGTTAAAGGACGTTAACACAACAGGCTAAACTGACATGCTTTAAAAGGAATACCTTCAGGAATCACTGACCTTCTGGAACTAACAGTCATCTTCTATTATATCCCATATATCATGGCTTCAATGTATTTAATGTTCATCTAAGCTTAGTTTATCACTTCTTCTTCTGTTATATTCTGAAGTTCGGCTGCTGTATGTTTTATTTTTATTTTTTTCAATGAGTTCCATAATCTACTGCAGATTTCTCATTGCTTCAGTATGTCATATATTGTTGATTTTTCTGTCTGCTATTTTGCATAGAATTCATCTTACTGTAACTCCATTCATGATCTATGAGGCAAATGATTTCATCTGTCAGCTTGCAGTGCCTCACAGATCCACTGAAAATGAACATGTGGGAAGCAGAGCTCAAGAAGCACTCCATGATTTGCTTGTTTCTGGGCTGGATCTAAGCTGTGCACCATTATTCTCCATTTATATTGAATGCTGCTGTTTCTTCATCTGGCCCAATAAAACAAACACCTGTATGAAGTGTTAGTTTGCTGCTGTGTGGCATGCAGTGCTGAAAATAAGGAGGAGAAAGGCAGATATCTTTTCTATATATGAAGCTTACAGAGTGATGCTGTGCTAAATATAGCTGAAACAAAGAGCTCCAAATGTGACTGTTTTAATATGATCACCCTGTTGTTAGGGACTACATCTGAGAGGCGTCTGTGTTTAGTTACAGAACTCAAGGGCTGATATTTGAGGTGTTACCAATGACATGACTACATGTGTTTATGTATATAGAAATAGGTGAAAATGTTTCTTTCTGTCCCACAAATATTTAAAAATTATTTCTTGGGTGAGGCTGGAACTATACTCTGAGAAGAGACTCTTCTCTCAGAACAGCTAAAAGCATAGTTTATGGGGCATTAATTTGTGATGTGAAAGACGTGTATTCAAATCTCTTCCTTGCCATTAGAATAACCCACACAACAAGCTTTTCTGTGGTAGGTAGACATTCACACTAAAATTCCCTTAATCTTCACTCAGAGCTATTATATTCCATAAAAAATAACGGAGTGTTCTTTGAAGCAAGAGTACAAGCTTTGTTTCCCCAAATCCCCTCAGAGTATCTTACATCACCTTCCAGCTTCTGGACTGCAGAGCTTCTTTGTCTGTCTTGTCTCATGAATGTTTTACTGATGGCACAAAAGCCAACAGAGTATAGTTTTGGGCTGCTTACTGCATTGGTTCAAAAAACTACTGTGAAACCCACTGGCTCTCCTGACCACAAGCCACTGATTTTTATTTATTTATATTTTCCATCTCACTTTTGAAAAGTGAGTTTGTTGAGGAGCTTAGAAAAATGCCAAACAGAAGTTTTTATACATCAAGAGTGTCTTTTATGACTAGGTAAAGCAATAAAAATTGCATTACAGAAATGTTGCTTAGCTACAGTTATAATTTAAATACAGTCAGGGAAACTTTTTTGGTTTTACGTAATTTAAGCAATGTGTGTGTGCAGTATACGTCACTCCAGTGTGGCATAGATTTGACTGAGACATTAAGTCATAATTCTGATACCATCTAGTCCTTGGTATTTAAAGAGATGACCAGCCATTGATAAGAAAGTCCCCGTCAGATAAGACCAGCTATATAGATACATCTGTGCTTATGGCACTTCATTGCTTTCTTCAGAGACACGAATCTTGTCCTCAAAATGCAAAACGATATCAATGCTTTGAGCAGTACAAAAATACAAATACCTTTCCCATAACTGTACTGTGAGTGACGTTTATTACACTCGCCTACTGCCAAGCAAAATCCAGACGTCATGATTTTCTTCAGTGCTTGTGCATTTTTACTACAACAGGTAAGCATAAATCATATTAATAATCAAGTGAAACTATTTTCTTAACACATGATGCTAAGGTGTAATAACAAATTTAGTAATGATGGAATAAGAACACTCTTCACAAAGCTTTTTTCCTCTAATTTGCCTTGTTGTGTCATCATGCTGTTTATCAGTCACTCACAATAAGTTCTTACCAGTCTTAACCGACTATCAAAAAAAGAAATCTCAACGATAAGTCCTTCCTTGTCCCCTTGCTCCATCCTTCTAAACAGGTTATTGAAGAAAGAAACTCAATTCCTCACACTTGGAAATAAAAATTTTGAGAACTCTGTGATTATCCATTTCTTCTGGCCACAGTCATTTAGCCAGTCACCTGGGCAGATCCATACAGGAGAGAAAGTTATCATGAACCAGCAAAGTCTTCTGTCTCTTAGTAAGGATGTCACAGTCAATAAGGTGGGGTGAACTGAAAGGAGTTTAGAGGCAAGGAAACACAAATCTCTAGGACACCAGGGCTCACTATTTTGGCTATTTATGGAAGAATCGCATTTGAGCGAGATGTTTTGTTGAAGCTAAAATACTGGTCAGAAACATTCCAGAGGCATTTATTTTGACAAAACTTTCAATGTAAAGGTTTTGATCAAGAACAAACACTCAGGAAAGAAAGGCTTGCGTCAAAAAGTTGACCTTTTCTACATGAAGCAGATATTTTGACACAATTTTGCAGCAGCATTTTAAAGGCTTTGTTTTCGTGACAAAGCAGAATAAAACAAATGTGGAACTTGAAAACGGTCAGAAAACTAAATCATTACTTTCTAGCAAGCTCTACTTATTGCCTTTAACTAGAATAACTTACTTAACTCAGTGCTGACTTCACCAGGCAATAATTTATCATCATCCAAAATGCATTGCCATTAATCCCTTATTATCATACCACCTTTTCACTATATAGTCTTAACTTGCTGGTATGTTTTGTGTTTCTTTCCATGCAAAGATATTATTTTGCTCTTTGTTATATCAGTGCAACTAAAAGCAACATTTCCCTGGGTCTGATATCCACCTTCCAAGGTTGTTAACCTCATGTCTTAGTTACTTTCTCAAGTTGCAACTAGAAACTCATTTGCCTGACTGCATGTAGTGACAATTACCACAATAGGAATTGTCAGAGAAATAAAATAATTGGTCCTAGTTTGACTAAAATAGTATGTAGTTATATTTAAGTGCAATAACACAGAATTTGAATATTAATAAAATATTTTTGTATTCGGTTAGTAATTTTGTTATGAATATCAAGTATTAGAATGTGTCAAGTCACTGATCTATTTCATTCGATAATTACTCTTTTTTTTGTTATTTTAAAAAGGCAACATCTGCTGTTTATACTGATGTAACACTCAGAATACATAAGCAGGCATATATTTCAGGACATTGAGTGACAGTTCAAGTATACAAGCAGACAGATAACCTAAATAATCATTGCTCAAATCCAAAAATATTTGTAGGGAAAAAGGTTTTGATTATTCTTTTGTAGTTCTGTGGTAGTAGCTGAAATCTACTGAAATGGATAGTATTAAGCCTTTAAAAAATACATCAGGGTAGTCACAGCTGAATGCAGCATTTAGTCATTGTTGATTTCTGTGCAGTGCTGTCAAAATGCATGGGAGTTCTCCACTGAAAAGCTCAGAGTTTTAAAATCTGGTGTCTCCTTGTGCTTGTTATTAATCTGACTAAAAGGAATCACTCAGATAATTTATATATAGACTTTGGGTCTGTACAAAATGCTTTCATATCTCTCAGTGTATAAAATTTAGGTCATCAAACCGTTATTGCCAAGATGCATCAAAGAGATCATGGGTGCAGAGACACTTCGACCACATGTGTGTGAGGAGGATATCTTCAAGTGTAAAGATCTGGGCAGTGCAAAGACCAAGAACAGGTGCCATCAATCTGCTAAAAACCAACAGCAGCAGCCACCTTTGCAGGCCCTCAGATCTGCAACTGAAGTGCTGCAGCTGCAGTACTGATTCTAGAGTCCATCTGGTAAATTTAGGGCTCTCTGGTGCAATGCAGACCAGTTCTAAGCCTCTCATTTTTATAGGTGAAGTTCTCTTTGATTACCTCAAGTGCCTGTTTGGAGGGAACTATGCCATCAGGCAGAAAGAGACTAAAGTTTCTTGGGCTACAGGAGTTAAATATTTCTCAGCCTTTCTTGCTTGCAAGACCATTGACATTCCCAGGCATTCCCAGAATGCTCCAACTCACAAATAAGTGCATAAATAAAGAGCGGTGTTTTGAAGGCAGGACTTCTTATGCTGCTTCAGTAGCTCAGCGGTAGGATGATGCAGCATGAATGTGGGAGACACGGATTCAGGTTGCTTCTCTGAGGCAAACCCATATGTCCCACTTTGCAGCATACATCATTTTATAAACATATGCCAGTGGATGCCAAAGTAGGCATTACTTATTGCCTTCTACTGAAGTTGTCACCTATTATGTGCCATAACTAAATGTTCACCATGTGTAGAGAAGAAGGATGCTTAGACTGTATTCCCCTGCACATCCCAATTAGTGCTTCTTGTATCAGTAAGTGAGAGAGGGACAGTACTAGATATCAGCACTGAACACTTAATTACAATTTGCAAAATATTTCGTAAAGTAAGGATGACTTGTCTTAGAAATAGTTCTTGTCATGTCAGCAGCTGAACAGGCTGGTTACAAATGCTTGGTAGTTCTGAATTGTGCAATATTAATACTCTTACTCAAAAGCAAATAAATGTGCCTTTCCCACTGTAAACATGCCCAAATTTTAAGGCATCCAAAGCATGTGAAAGTCAGTAGAAATCCACTATCTGTCACTTCTAAAATAAATACTACAACAGACATTGAAGCAATAATTCACACAGGAAAGACATTGAAGACAGTCTGACACTTTTTTCTTAGCACATACCAAAAACATGTAAGAAAAGAAACTGAAGAAGAGGTTAACCTTCAGAAATTAAGAATTCATCTGGAAAAAACTGGTGATCCAAACAATCGCACTGAATGTACTAAAGCTAGAAAATATTTTACATAGTGGTTGTAAAGTTGTTCTCTACTACATTTTTTCTGAGAGAACAGACGGACATGTCAGAAAGCACTGAATGCTTTTTGGAATTGTTGGATGTCAAGCAAAGCAATCTGAATCACAGTTTCATTGTGGATTTTATATGTTCTATGTCCAAATTCTACATAAGATTAGGTATTTTTAACAGCAGTTTCTACATGCTAGTATGCCTGTGTATCTCTGTGTATCTCTTTATTGCATTTTATATATTTTTAGGCAAGATACGTAAGGAAAAATTACAGTCATCAGTTTTAGCCATTTAATCCATAGCAGCATCGAGATACTCATAACAGAGACCACACTATGCCAAATAAGCTTTTTTGATCTTTAGAGTTTTATCACTTTTAGACAGCCTGGCTAATGGCTAATGAATGTTTGTGCTTGATATAAAACTGAGGTATTTGGATAGTTAATAGAAGAGATTCAATATAGTAATGACTTATTAAAGTTTATTTTAAAGAAGTAAGAAGATAGATTTCAGAAATTTTTGCAGGTAGTTTGTTTGGAAGTGTATTTTCAGGATAAGAAACCTTTTCATTTGCCTATAAAGCATTTGGTAGAAAATAGGTTCACTGAGAAGCAAAAGCTGATACACAATTTATAATATTTGTGGAAAAGGTTTGTAAAAATTTCTGTGTTGCAATTTTTTGGGTTTTTTGATGAATATGGAAAAAGAGGCTGTGACACAGACAATACTGTTAGCATAATACAGAGACAGGTCTCTGTTTCAGAGTCTAAAATTTCTGTGGCATTTGAGAGAACCTTGCGCCTTCATAAAAATTTTGTAAAAACGTAAGCAGCTGAACTCCATATTTAAATCAGCCAACTCACCAGCAGCAAATAATCAGCACTGTTGTTTATTGTTAAGAGGACAACAAATGTCTCTCTAATATATCTTTCTGAAATGTTCCCTGTTCTTGAAAGAGTCAGAAAAATAAAAAAATAAATTTGATTAATATCAAAGGGACATGGGTATGTAGCAAGAGGTGTGTTGCAGAATACGTCTTCCCCTTCTTGTCTTCTGCTCAGTTTTCAATTTCTCTCAAGTGCCTAAAACTACTCATTAGAGAAAGGAAAAGGATGGGGTTAGGCTGAGTGTTAGGCACAATTCTGTAAGGATAGCTGCAATGTAGAACGTCTGTTTTGTAAGCACATCTGGTTGAAAGGCCAAGATGAGAAACAGGAAAAGCAAAAAAATGAAGACACAGGTCCAGAAACCTTAAGAAGCAGTAGATATCAAAGTCTATACCAAAGACCAGAGCTGTTGGATAGGATGGTCAAGGCACCAGGCAGGTGTGACCTTGGGCAGAATCAACTATGACTTTGTAATAGGTCAGAAGGGAAATGAGAGTATCCTGGATTTGATGTGAAAGCGAAAATTTACTACAGCACATTTCAGGGGAATCATAAGAGTGTGGCATGCTTGAGGGGATTATGGGAATGTGCAAAAACTTTTATAGGCTGCTTAGGCAAGAGACAAAATGTTAGAAAAGAGAGGAAAAAATGGAGTAGAAGGACGATTATAGAGGGCAGTCTCAAGTAAACAAGCTGCAGGTCAGTACACTTCTCTGAGTCCTGTCCATGATCATGGCACAGTCTGTCCTCACTTCTTGGTAAATTCCATTCCTGTTTCTGTTCATAGAGAGAACTGTGTGAGTGCTCACCCTATTTTGTGTGTGTGAGAGATGTTAGCAAACTCAAGCCAAACCTGCTGGCAAGTAGTCTGGCTGCCAGGTCTTGGAGCTGGATACTGAAAGAACTGGGACTGGGCCAGCCTGGAGAAGATGAGGCTGTTTGTGTCGTTTATATGAGTGTTGTTTGTGTGTATGTGGTGCATCTAAATGCATTGCTCTTCTGCCTATGTTTATCTGCTGGTGGTCAATCATGTCCAATCACATGTATGTGTTGAGGAAACACGCTCAGCCTTATTACTGACTGAATATTGAACAGGGAACCACAGCAGCTTCAGATCTCCCTGGGGTCCTGCACTTCAGTGGGTTCAGTTTCTTTTAACAGCCACCATTTATGTTGTTATCGGCCAAATTCTGCTTCTCTTGAGTTTGCTTTTTTTTTTGAGAAGCATTAGACCTCTATATACTTACACTGTGGAATTTTTACTTCAGTAGACTGACGCTTTTCTACAAATACTGAAAAGTTATACATATTATGATGCAAAGTGGGTTTTTTTTGTCTTGTTCTTTGTCTTTTTTCTGTGCTCTTTTTTTCCAAGTTTGTAGATATGGTCTGTGTTTCTCTCGTTGTCACTTGTTGTCATCTTCTTGTTATTTTGGGACTGTGACATTTCTTTTAAATATAATCTAATTCTTTCCCTTTCCTATTACACTATTACTAATCTAATAACTAAATAAAGCCTTCTTGAGTGTAGGTGTTGGGAGACCTGCTTTAACTTTTTTTGTATAAATGTGGTTTTGTACAAATGGAATAGCAAAATTTCTTTCCAGAACATTGGGTGTTTTTCAAAATGCATGTCATGTCAAAGGTTTCATATCAGCTTATACATTTATACGTTCAATATTTTGTACATGTGAATAACACCAGAAAATGATGTTTATGGTGACCTATTTTTCTGTTCCCATTTTCCACAGGGTGTTGACCCTGTTCTTCTGATTTTACTGGTAATTATTAGAGTACAGAGGGGTTATTTTCTGCTGGCAATCACTCACTCATGGGAAGGAGGTGATGGTGTGTGTAGAGTGGATATATCTGCCCAGCAGTCATCTCATCAGGAACTGTGTTTCTTTCATGTTCTGTGGCTTACCTATTTTAGTACTACTTAGCACTGCATAGAGACTGGTAACTTGCCCTTTAACTCTGTCTGTATTTTTGGAGTCTTTGCAATTTGTTTTCACACTTGGACTTGGATTGCTGTATGTCTGTCAAAATTGATGACATGAAAACCTCATCTCTGAATGTGGTATTGTTGGGTGAGCTGTTCAAATTATTTCAAGAATATAATTCATGAATCTATGAGAGTTTGTCTATGTATGCGAGTCTACTTTGTTTCCATTTAACTCTGGCCTCACAGAGAAAGAGACCCAAGGTAAAAAAGTGTTAGAATTCAGAAACATTTAGCAGCTCAGCTAGAATATTCCTCTTTTAAAGTGTTTTTGACTGAATGTAGATTATTTTAACCAGGAGCTAGTCTGAATTTATAGATAGATATGCAGAGATAGAAAACTAACAATTCATGTTGACATAGTGCATTGAGATTTAGTTCCTCAGAGCCTGGACGTGTGTGTATCCACAGAGATGGATACAAATTGACCCAGCTTTTTCTGCCCGCATTCTGAGTTGACTAAACAGAGCCAGCTTCAAAGCATGCTAGTGTGTCCATGTAAATAGGTTCTGCTAAGGGACATACACTGAAATACAATGCATATTGGCGTGGTCATAACAGCTAGCCAGCTCTGGGTAAAGGCAGAGGAGTCCAGATCTAACCTCATGAACGCAAGTAGAAACACCCTTTGGTGGTATGTCATTTAAGGTGTTTGAAAGTACTATCACTTAAGCTTCAGGTGTTCCCCTGAAAAAAGATCATACACTCTATCTTTTGTTTATCCTTTAGCCATTTTCTCTTTGCCTTGTCTAGGGTTACAGACTATTTCTTTGCGAAAAAAGTAGTGTGAAGCCCAGTTTCGTAGGAAACCTCTAAGAACTGCTGAAATATGAGAAAACTGATTGTTCTGAGAGTTGATTTTCCTGTTTTAATTAAAGTAGGTATGATAGAGCCATGAATACAAATTCTTAACTCAATGAGTGCTTAAAAATTAGTAAAGCTAAACAGTCTTCAACATGTCCACTGCAGAACATTTCAATATATCAATTCTTGCTTTCTTCTATCAAGCAAGCAAAATGTGACACCCTGTAATTTCTAAGAAGAGAGGAAAACAAAAGGTTTTTTATATACTTTCAAAACTTAGTAGGTACACATTCCCAAATAAAACCCACTATTTCTGAATTATTAAATAATGGAATCATGAAATCACAGAAAACCAGGTTGAAAGGGACCTCAAGGATCATCTGATCCAACCTTTCTTGGCAAAAGCATGGTCTAGACAAGATGGCCCAGCACATTGTCCAGCTGAATCTTAAAACTGTCCAGTGTTGGGCAATCCGCCACTTGCCTGGGGAGATTATTCCAAGGGCTGATTTTTCTCATTTTGACAAATTTTCCTTTTGTGTCCAGTTGGGATCTCCCCAGGACTAACTTGTACACATTACCCCTCATCTTTTCCATGAGACTGCTTGTGAAAAGGGAGTCTCCACCTTCTTTGTAACCATACTGTAACATGGTGATAAGGTCTCCCCTAAGCCATTTTATCTCGAGACTGAACACTTGTCTCAGCCTTTCCTCATGTAGCAGGCTTCCCAGTCCTTAGATCAGCTTTGTGGCCCTTCTCTGGACCTTCTCCAGCCCGTCCACATCTTTTTGTGTAGTGGGGACCAAAACTGAACGCAGTATTCCAGGTGTGGCCTGACAAGTGCTGAGTAGAGTAGGATAATGACTTCTTTATCTCTGCTGGTGATGCCCTTGTTGATGCAATCCAGTATGCTGTTTGGTTTTTTTTGCTGCAGCAGTACACTGTTTATGCATACTGAGCTTGTTGTCCACCAGGACCCCCAGGTCCTTTTCCATGCAGCTGCTCCCCAGTCGGGTAGATCCCAGTCTATGCTGCACTCCTGGATTATGTTTGCCCAGGTGCAAGACCTTACATTTGTTCTTGTTGAACGCCAGGTTGGATGGTCTTTGAGCAACCTTGTCTAGTGGAAGGTGTCCCTGCATATGGCAGGGGGGTTGGAACTAGATGATCGTTAAGGTCCCTTCCAACACAAACCATTCTATGATTCCATGATTCATAAGGTTCTTGTTAGGTCACTCTTCCAGCACATCCAGGTCTTCCTGCAGAGTGGTCACTTCCCCACTCAGTTTGGTAACATAGGCAAACTTCATCAGGGTATGCTTGATTCCATCATCCTGAGCACTTATGAAGATATTAAACAGCATTGGGCCTGATATCGATCCCTGAGGGACCCCACTTGTGACAGGTTGCCAATTGGAGCTATAAATAGTAAACCAGCACCCTCTGGGTGTGGCCCGTCAGCCACTTCCACACCCACTGCAGAGACCACTTGCCTAGACTGTAATGCATTAGTTTCTCTAGGAGGAGACTATAGGAAACTGTATGGAAAGCCTTGGAGAAATCCAGGTAGACTATGTTCACCACTCACCCCACATCAACTGAGCAGGTTATTTTATCACAGAAAACGATCAGGTTTGTCAAATGTGAAGCATGTGCTTGAACGGGTTCAACTTTTTACTGCATGTTTTCATTGTGGTTCAGCATTGCAGGGGAATGGTAATTTTGGTTGCAGAAGTAATTATTGCATCACCATGATTTCTGTCCTGGACAGTGTAGGAGGTCCATAATGCAACTGAAGTCAA
Source organism: Opisthocomus hoazin (assembly GCF_030867145.1). Classification (NCBI taxonomy): domain Eukaryota; kingdom Metazoa; phylum Chordata; class Aves; order Opisthocomiformes; family Opisthocomidae; genus Opisthocomus; species Opisthocomus hoazin. The sequence continues at coordinate 33,094,505 of NC_134416.1, read as the reverse complement.
CCCACACAAAAACATTTTTGGTGTGTTTATGAAACATTTTCATGATGCTGTAATGAATTTGATAACAATGTTGGATTTTTCATGTTTTAGAATATACGTATTCTTGCCTTGCTATACTTCCATTGAGCATTTCAATTCTGCAGAAACAGCATTTTCTGTTATGTAATTCCTGGAATGATCTGTTAATAGAAGTAAGTTACAGAAATAAAGATATGAGATCTATTTTGGCTTATAAAAAATCTTATCTTACTTGTTCAGTATTGAATGAAATGCTTTCAGGACGAAGCATGAAGATTTGTACATGAGAGAAGTTATATGCTAGCATGACATGGACGAAGATTGCATATCGCTAACATTCTGAACTCAGTTACAATGAATTATCTTTATCACTGCAATTCTAGAGTACAGTCCTTACACACAAAAGCCAATCTGAATACAATTTATTTTTGATGTTGAGAATTGTAACTTACACAGGTAGGTCACCTCAGAGGATGCATATCTGAGTGGTCATCGGCAACATTTTCAAAAGCATACAAGTGCTTTAGGAGCTTCAGGCTGTTAATTTTCATCAGGATTAGACTCCTAAATCATATAGATGTGTTTACGTAAAGTAGATTTACCACTCAAGACAAGCATCCTGGCATATAGTTTTGGTTTATTTATTTTTACATTTTGTTTGAATTTATTTAAATAAGCAATCCATGGGGAGGTGAAGCAGAGCTTGGAACCTAGAAAAAATAGGCAGGGATTTTTTTAGCAGTCTCAGAACAGCAGAATATGTTGAGTCAATTGAGACAAGTCAAGCATATTTTGTTACAGCATAATCCAACCTAAAAAGTCTTCCCTGGAAGCAGAGGTTGGACTAGCAAACCCTGATGTGTTGTTTTTTATAGAAATTTGACTTATGTCTGGAATTATACTAACCTACACATTTTACTAATTACTGGTGAGAGCTCCTCCATTAAATTAACATTTTGACCTCTCCTCTCCGCTGTAAATGTTTTAGAAGTAGGATTAGTAAATGTTAATTTAATAATATCACAGGAGCTTATAGTTAATGTTGTCTGGATGGAAAAGGAAGCCAGTTTGAAAACAAAGAATCCCTTGACTGCACCACAACATTTTGGAGTAACTATTTATAACGGAAGTATACTTTATATATTTTTAAACTACCAGCACTACTGGATCAATTCAATTCCTTTTGGGTCAGATAATCTATAAACCTCTGCTGTCATATTTAAAGCTATTTGCCTGAACTGAATGGTAGAAGAATGTCAAAGCCAGTCATCCTTCAGCATTTAGCTCTGTGGGAGAGAACACAATGTGCCCAGCACAGTGCGGAAGTGTGTTCACTTGGCTTTCAGAAGAGTGAGAGAACGGTATCCCTGAATTCTGCTGTGAAAGTGTTATGAAAAAAGTGTCAGCTTGTGTATGAAACACTAAAGATAAGACTACATGACCAATGAGTACTCCAGATAATGCACAGCTCTGTAGCAAGAGAAATATAATCAAAATTAAAATAGGCATGCAAACCTATGTTTATTTAGGTCTGTATAATTTGTCAAAAAGTACCCCATGGTGAAGATTAGAAAAAACAACTGAACAACCAACCCACAAAAAAAGAAACATGTTCTAGTGAAATAGCAATAATGCAGAACAGATTTTTCTTGCATTTAAGCAGAGATGTCGAGATTACTCAGTGTCTTTTTCTTCAATGAAATAGAGCAGGGAACGCATCAAACCAAATACCTAACACAGGACTTCTCCAGGCAGCTCTATTCTAACCCTTTTGTTTATAGCAACAGAGTATTGTAATGGAATAGTGCAGGTAAAATGGAGTGGGATAGGACAGAATAGTCATAATTAAAAAAAATTACATACTGTTTTCACTTCCAGTACATAGCTGGGCTCAGAAAATTATTTTGGAGGTGTTATTCAGTTCATTCTGGTAGATCCCAAGATTCACGGCTATCACAACTTCTCGTGCTCTTGCATCACTCTTACTGATATTTTTCCTTAACAACAGTTGCCAAGTACACACAGTAGCACCTGAAATAAATGAAGGTCACTAGCCACGGACAGAAACAGAAGACAATCCAGCAAAACCAAGAATATCAGAAGATTTTAAACTTTTATGTTTCCTTATATTGGTTCTTGAATTCAGTAACGAATGCTCTGATTTCAAATGAGATTTTCCTTCACAGGATTTGCATTGGATAGAGACATTAAACAGCGTTAAACTATCAAATATGGTAAGAATAAATTTCCAGTCCAACTCTGAAACACAGCTTTAAAATAAATTTGACATGTTAGACTTTAGTTCCAGATCTGACTAACAGGTGGGCACTGATCCCCTGTGTGTTCTGAACTTTGTTTTCTTAGGGTAATTCCTCAGGAATTATGAGACATCCTCACCAGAAATGAAGGTAAGCATAAGAACTGTAAGACTTTAAGAGGATAAATGTGCTCTTTACTGTACACACACAACATAATCTTTCTAATGCCCCCTTTCTTCATATTTGTTATGAAATTTCTTTCAGTTATTTCAAAGAATGTCTTTCAGTATAAGATGAAATACTGATTCGTATTGAACTTATTTTAGACTTATATTTTAAACTGAAATAAAGAGAAGTAACCACCAAAATGGAACAGTCAAACCAAAATGGAACAGTTAAAAGTAATTATAGACTTATTTTATTGCATGCTGGCATTTCTGTGTTTATGAACAAGAAGAGACCAGAAAAAATATATATGTCAAAATATTTTCATTTTTTATTTAAAGATAATTAATATTTTATTTTACTGTATTCTGTGAACTTGATTAGGTTTATCTTAAAGTATTAGCTGTAAATTCTTCCATCCATTGATCCTAACAGACTGAAGCCCTGCAAATAAGAACTGCAAATATTCAGATTTTTGTCAGGTGACTGAATCGTACCCTGTTTCTTTTACTTATAAAATATTTGCATGCCACTACTAGCTTACTGCTAGCAAAAGTCTTCCTGCAGAAATCTACCAAGCAGTATCTTGATTAAACAGAATCATTCATATTAAAATAAACTGTATATGAAAGGTTAATTAAATCACAACTACTTAAAGTTATGTACCCCACTTCCCAAATCTGCACTTACTATATATATGATAACAAAAAAACACAAAGTTGAGCCTGTGTCCCAGCAGCTCATTTCTACACAGCTTAACATTTAATCATGTCTAATGTAAAATACATGCATGATTTAAAGGTGCACTTAATGTTATGATGAAGTTAGGTTAATGTTAACCTTTCTGAAAACAAATGTAGTCCTGCATATAATTAAATGCTTTTCTGGAATTTGGAGGGATTATGGGCATAACCTTCCACTTCAGAGACACTGAAAATTTTTTCATAACATGAAAGGACTTTTTTCCTAGCTAATAAGAGAAGAAATAGGGATTGCTGGCCTTGTACTACTAGTATGATGGTATTTTGGCTAGTTATGTTTTCACTCCATTAGATCAATTAACAAGAAAAATACAATTTTTGCCTTCATTAAAATCCTAAAGCCTAACTCCTGTAAAAGCTAACTAGATATATGATGAACTTGAGTGCAGAGCATTTTTTTAATCCCTGTTATAAGTTTGTCAGAGAGGATAGACAGGTTTACACTGCTAAATAAACCTTGGCTGGAATTATTTGTTTGTTTTCTCATTGAACAAATGATTCCATGAAAGAGGGAATTCTGGAGCAGCCCAAAAATCTTAATTAATTCATATTAATTTTGTGAAATTTATTTGGCTGAAAAATAAATGAGGGACAAGAAAAGTAATGGAAACTAATAAACACAATTGCTCTCTGTTCCAGAGTTTGCTGTCACCAAAAAATCTGACGGGATAAAAACCAAACCAATCAACCCACTAAACACCAAACAAGAAAACACCGTACTTGGAAAGGAAATTCAGAAATTTCAGAAAATTATGTTCAAATGCCCGAAGACAGAATACGAAGCCAATTGTCCTACATCCTGGCAAAGAAACGGGGTCATTTGAGTCAAAGTAGGATATTGTTAGGCTTTGTGATAAAAGGTCACCTGCACACAGACACAAAGGAGCACAAAGAGATGACGGAGGGTGCGGGTTAGCCCAAATAATACCATGCTAGGATAATCCCAGGCCCATCACAGGGCACAATGGCAGGCAGAAATCCAAATTTAGGACTCTGGAGAAGCAAACAAGTTGTCTGGGTCCCTCCCAGATCTGTCCCAGGGAAGCCTCAGTCTCTAGTGTCCAGGCATGAAACCCATCACCACGAGTCATTAAGAGCAGGTCTCCAGATCACCTTCGGCACTAGGCAAGATTTGGAGCCTGGGGATGGGACACATGATGAGATGCAGGAGAGAAGCATTCTGAAATTGCACAGGATTTATTATAGGAAACTCAGGGGAGGAACCAAAGATGGAAAAAAGGAGGGATTTAGATGATTTAGGGAGGAGTAAGTATTGGAAATAGAAGGGTAAGCACATAAAACGCCTTGTACATAGGTGTATATATTCCCACTAACAGATGTCCATCCTGCTCAGCCAGAGAGGGGAGCAGGATTAGGCCGTTAGTGTTGTCTGTGTTTCTGTGAGTCATCTGAGTGGCTGTGATCTGTGTGGCCAACCAAGTATATATGTATATATGTGGTGTATATGTGCTCTCTATGTGCATGCAACTGCTGGGAATACCTCTTCAGTCTCTTTACTGCTTGGACCTGGGGACATGGAGCTGCAGCATCCTTGCCTCTTTTGGGCTGATGGATCCCACATGATATATTTTCCCGAACTGATATCCTCATTGTTTATATATACATATGTTCCCAACCAAAAATTCAATTTGTTTCAACATGATATTCAGGTGAGGAATGGGTGGAAGAAAAAAGGTCAGTCAAACACTTTTTTGGCTGTTCTGTCCAAGCAAATCAATGAGTGTCGTGATTCCACTTCTCACTGTTAGAGCTCTTTTAATACCGTATATCTGTGTTCTAAGGTAAATTCTGGAGATCCTACCTATTGCTTGTAATGTTTCAATTTTTTTGTTCTGTCAAGAGAGAAATCAACTTATAGAACATAATTGATCAACTGTGTGTAAAATCATGTTAGTTTAGCAAATGAGGAAATTAGCTCACTGGAGAACTGTAGACTGTTGTAGGTAAGCCCTACAGGTAAATCAGTCTGTTCACCACATAATCACTTATCACAGTAGCTTTACCCCCAGACACCTGCAAGTACACAGCCTACTCTAGTGTTTTGGTTTGGCCTGGATAAATGCCAGGTGCCCACCAAAACCACTCTATCACTCCTCCTCCTCAACTGGACAGGGGAGAGGAAATATGACGAAAGGCTCAAGGGTCGAGACAAGGACAGGGAGAGATCACTCACCAATTACTGTCAAGAACAAAACAGACTGAACTTGGGGAGAAAAGGAAGTTTAATTCATCACCAATCAAATCAGAGTAGGAAAGTGAGAAATAAATCCAGATCTTAAAACACCTTCACCCCACCCCCACCTCTTCCTTTTTAGCTGTATGTTTCACCTCTGGGCTACCATGTAGGGAAGAGATGGCAGTGTGTGACTAAATGAGGGTGTAATAGAAAGTCTATGCTAACTGTCGACAGTGGTATTTCCACACTCAGCCTCATGATCAAAGAAGACTACCAGCAGATAGAAGCCAATACGAAGTTCTCTCAGGCTGCAAATTAGTAACTGAGGTTAGTCTCTCAAGTTATCTCACTGAAGACTTTGGTAAAGATGCAAAGAATACACATGTTTAGAGGTAGCAGCTGTATCTTTCAAGAAATGATGAATTTAAAGCCTAAATTTAACATGAAACCTTAGGACACAGAGATGTGAGGTAAGCAAGGTACTGTGAAAACACCACCAAACTTGGAAAAGGGTTGAAATTGAGTAGGATGAAACAGCTTGGATTTCCAAACTGAAAGTTTATGAGATAACTTCATTGTCAGAACAAAATCAGGAGGGCATAATGACTTTGCATTTCAAATCAGTGAGAATGCACTTTAAAAGGTCCCAGTTATATCTCACAATCTGTCCTTCTATGTAGGACAGAGAGTTCACTTTGCTTCTGACAATATGGACAAGTGCTCTGTATCTGATGTTGTTGCATATACTACTCTTCCTTTGAGCCTATCTAGTCCACAGTGACATGTTTTTCTCCTCAGTGAAGGGACTGCGCCATCCACAGTCCTTCATGGCAACAATCCTTCATATAACTGCTTTGCAAAATAACAGAAAATCTGAATTTGCATAGCACTTAAAGTATAATAAGGTAAGCCACCAGAGGACAAAGAATTGTATATTCCTGCACAGCTCTGAGATGATTATCGCTATGAAGCCAACTACTTTCAAAAGTCTTAAAACTGGGAGTCTGTAAAAAGGCAAAATAACATGACTTACCCTTCTCACCCTGTCTACAGTATGTACTGTATAAACAAATAGCACATCTGGCAGCTGACAAATATATTTTTCTCTCTTTAATTATATGTATTTTCATGCACAGGAAATGTCTGATTGCAGCATATGCTTCTAATGATGTGAATTTTAAACCAAGTGTTTAATACTCTGTCATCAGAAAAGCTTGCATGACTGATTTGGGATGGGTAACACCCCCAAAATACAAGGCCTATTGAAATTTGATGTTACATATCTAAATCTGTTAGACATGCAGAGCTGGATTGGCAAACCTTGGAGAAATTGCCTGTTTAATATGAATTTATTTTTAACTCTTTCATCTACATTTAGAGTCCAGTAAAAAAAGGCAACTTTTTTTTCCTTTCTCTTGGACAACAAAAATAAAATATTAAATTTTGATATCTAGTGCATTTTACATTTAAGGTCAGATGTTCAAACCTCACTGTCTCATTTATTTAGCTGTACTTGAATTACTGATACATACTGGGTAATCTTGACTTCATAAAACCTAACTGATCACATAATACAAAAATTAATAAACCAGAGTATATTCATTCACTTATTCTGAATTCTTGAAATAAAACTTCATTAAAACATCGACTAGTTAATAAGTTTAGACAGTTTCTAGTACTCAAGATGAATCATTCAGAAATATTTCATCTCCAAACTGTATTGTGCCACCTAGATATGTTCTTACATGATGGAATATTTTAAATACATTGACATGAGGAAATTAGGTGAGGACCAAACTACATCAGGTATGCATAGAAACACTTACTGTGCAGGTTATTACTTTGTGTTCAACAAAGGTAGCAAGGAGCAGGGAAATACCTCCTGCTTTTCTGTTAAGGGTTAAGTCATGTCCAGTTTAGTCGCCATCACTTTTAAGACTCTGTTCATATGATTTATTCTACTGAAGTCTACACAAAAGCATTATATTAATAACAACAGAACTATCAATTTAAAAACAGAGGCAACTTTTTTCTGAAATATAAAATTCTAAACTGAAAGATCCTTAATCTCTGTTAGTCACTTCAACAAGTCACTGAACTCTGACTAGGAGATGAACCCTGGGATCCCTGGGTAAAATCCCTGCAGATGTCTATGTTACTGATGTCAACTATTACAAGCTTTCCAGTAGCAGGGAATATTTTATTACAAGAGAACTGACTTTTGCTTGAAAAATCAAGACCATCATATTTGTCTCTAGATTTTTAACACATCAAGGACTGAGCTGTATAATTATTATTCATAATGTTGATGCAATGATAGTAATAACTTTTGACATCTGGTTATGTGCCATGAAGTGGCACTTATTTCTAAAAATGCAATTTTCTTTTCAAATACTAATAAACATCCCAGTTCTGACTGATGTTCCAGTATTACAACTAATGCTAACGTCAGTGGAAGATGTTATTTCTCAATGCACTTCAGAATCCAGGACATTAAAGACATTATAACCATCAGCTGAGTTATTAATATGGTTATGTGATACAATCAAATTAGGGGATCAAAATACAGGGCTGCTGGTGACTTTGCCCTCACTTTATTTTTCTATGGAGCAAAGTAACTTCAGTGTGGAAGTTGCCCCATGGAACGGGTGCATATATGAAAAGAACAGGTACACATTCCTTTGATCTTTTGCTGTAAGATACCTGTATCTTACCTATATATATATACCTATATATGTATACCATACTCTATATTAGGACATGGCCAGGCACTGGGCACTTCTGCTTCTTTGTAGTTTTCAAGAGAATTCATGATGATTAATTCTCTTCTCCATTTTGGTCACCTGTTTTTTATTGTTCTTGGCAGTCTTTCCCAATATATTATTCATGCTTCACCTGCAACCTGATCTCCTGCTATGACCAGGTGACCTGCCTAGTGGATGAGACAAAGGCTATGGATGTTGTCTACCTGGACTTTAGTAAAGCCTTTGACACTGTTCCCCACAGCATTCTCCTGGACAAAGTAGCTACCTGTGGTTTGGATGAGTCTGTTCTTCACTGGATAAAGAACTGGCTGAATGGCCAAGCTCAGGGAGTGGTGATGAATGGATTTAAATACATCTGGCAGCCGGTCATGAGTGGTGATCCCCAGCGCTCAGTTTTGGGTCCAGTCTTGTTTAACATCATTATCAATGATCTCACTGAGGGGATTGAGTGCTCCTTCAGTAAGCTTGCAGATGACACCAAGCTGGGTGGGAGTGTTGATCTACTTGAGGGTAGGAAGGCTCTGCAGAGGGATCTGGATAGGCTGGATCAATGGGCCAAGGTCAATTGTACGAGTTTCAACAAGGCCAAGTGCCAGGTCCTGCACTTGGGTCACAACAACCCCGTGCAAGTGCTACAGGCTTGGGGAGGAGTGGCTGGGAAGCTGCCTGGCAGAAAAGGATCTTGGGGTGTTGGTTGACAGCCATCTGAACCTGAGCCAGTAGTGTGCCCAGGTGGCTAAGAAGGCCAACGGCATCCTGGCTTGTGTCAGGAATAGTGTGGCCAGCAGGAGCAGGGAGGTGATCGTGCCCCTGTACTCGGCATTGGTGAGGCCGCACCTCGAGTACTGTGTTCAGTTTTGGTCCCTCACTAGAAGAAAGACATGGAGTTGCTGGAGTATGTCCAGAGAAGGGCAACAAGGCTGGTGAGGGGTCTAGAGAACAAGTCTTATGAGGAGTTTAGCCTGAAGAAGAGGAAGCTGAGGGCAGACCTTATCACTCCCTACAACTACCTGCAAGGAGGTTGTGGTGAGGTGGGTGTTGGTCTCTTCTCCCAAGTAACAAGTGATAGGACGAGAGGCAATGGCCTCAAGTTGCCTCAGGAAAGGTTTAGATTAGATATTAGGAAAAATTTCTTTATTGAAAGAGTCATAAAGCATTGGAATTGGCTGTCCTGGGAAGTGGTGGAGTCCACGTTCCTGGAGGTGTTTAAAAAACGTGTAGATGTGGCACTTTGGGATATGGTTTAGCAGGCATGGTGATGTTGGGTTGACGGCTGGACTTGATGATCTTAGAGGTATTTTCCAACCTTAATAACTGTATGATTCTATGATTCTACGATTCATACTGCACGCGTTGGTGGACAAGCATTTCAGACACACTTCTGAGCCCTCCGTGCTTCCAGGAGCAGTGTAAATGTTCCCACTGGTATTGCCACCCTCTGGCGATACCATGCCAACCCTTGGCTTACCTACTGCAATCCTGTTAGTATCCCCTTCCCTCACTGGTTCAAGCTTAAAGCTCTTTCGATCAGCCCCACCAGTTTACTCTCGAAGATGCATTTTACCCATCAGGACAGGTGGATCCCACCAGGCCCCAGCATACCTTGTCTCTTGAAGGCTCTTCCATGGTTTAAAACTCCAAAGTTTTGGCATAGGCACTGGTTCTGTAGCCAGGTATTGATATTCTGGGTTAGCCTGTTGCTTCCAGAGTTCCCCCCCGCTGCAGGTCTCTGAAGTCTCTTTTGATTGATCTCAGACTTTTTGTTGTGGCGTAATTTGTACACAGGTGAAAGAGCTTGCATTCTGCAGAAAAACACAAAATCATCCCCCATACTACTTTTCTATATTACAAGGTATTTCACAGATGTCTGTTGTACATTCTAAAACAAAAAATTCTTACTTAGTCTTGCATGCACGTGATTATTCAGCTTGATGTTTAGGGAACAGTCAGTTTTCTGTCCCTATCTTAATATTTAATTCTTTATATAATTTGGTAAATTTAGCCAGGAAAGACAAGATTTGGTCATCCCGTGCTTCTTATTCAGAAACTTGAACAACAGGATATGAATTGGCCTGTGCCACATTTCTGTCTTGTGTCCTAATTGCTTGGTAATTCATGTGTTTAAGGAAGATTTATAACAATTTTTTCAAAATTTCATTCCAGATTTTATGAATCATCATTTTATGAAAAATGGTATTGCTATGGAAAATGCAGTTTAAACAGAAATATAATGTAAAATAAAAATTATTTTGCTAAATCTTTCTCCTGAGAAAACACTAACAACTTTGATGAATGCCTAAGAAAAAACATTTTCTCCCATTTCATTTAATTCCACTGCTTCACTACTTCCACTATTTCATTTTTAGGCTGCCTAATTTATTTCTTCCAAACAACTGAAGTATGTAAAAGAGCAGAAAAATAAGTTAAGGTTAACCTGTGATCACGTTAACTGTCATGCCTGTGCCCAGAGCCTGTGGCTAGGAGTTTGATCTCTGTATACTAATACAAAATCTTGTAGGAGTTAATAAAATTTGATAACCACATATTAGTTTAATGTTTTAGTGGATGTGTCATGTAATACGTATAATTGGTATTTGTATCAGAGAAATCCTGTCATGGATAGTCCCCATGATTTACCTTTGACAAATGTAGCACTTACATGTTCTCAACTTGTCTTCTGTACTGAGGAAAATTTTGTTCTTTGAAGCAGTATGTTTTGACTAGAGATACAGGGCTGTGTTACTCTGACTGTACTCATCACCTACGGAATAGAAATATTGCCATTCCACTCTTCTTCCCTAGTCCGAAGTGTTAATTAGTGTGATTGCAAACTGCTGTTGGATTCTCTGTTTATGGAGAGATCAATCCAGCTGCCTAATGGATGAACAAAAAGCTTGAAGCATTTGCGATGATTTTTTGGATTAAAGCATTTGAAATTTCATGGAGGTGCTTTTCTTAAAATAATCTTTACAACTGAATCACCTGATGGAAACTCTGACACATTTGGTTCAAATATGAATACATAAATAGATAAAAACCTCGTTGTCTTGAACAGTATTACATCAGCAATCTTAACCATGCTGTGTGTCGTGTCTGTCTGGCAGAGCAGTGTTACATTTAATAGTAATAGTAATTCTGATTTTTTGAATTATTAGGACCAATAACATACCAAAAGAGATCTGCATCTTCAGTCCTGCCAATGTATTTTTCAATGATTCCAAGGTAGACAATATTCCCTGAGGCTTTCCATTTGTTTGTTGAGACATCTAAATTTCGATGTCTGGAAAACATGACAACTTGTATGCTACATATCTGAACTCCCACTGTAGTCCACAGAGATGAGTACTGAGACTCAGTATTGTCACTAAATACAGAGTCTGCAAGTGATGGAAGCTGGAGGCTGACTTAGCTCAATCAAAATTAAAGCTCACTCTGAAGTAAGAATTGATCCTGTTACCTAAAAGTAAACATCTAGTGACATGTGAGACATCCTGGGGTCATCTGTTGTCTGAGGCATAAGTTTATACATAGATCTGTAGCATACCTGCCAGCTCCATGAAAATGTCTTGGACATCCATTGGTACTGCACACATATTGAGACAATTAAATTGTGCTTCAGCTGGCTAGTTAGCCAAAGCAGTCTCTAGACTCTATTAACTGTGTTGATCAGGATCTCAATTCAGTTGACTAAACAGCGATTGTAGTGAGAAATTAAATATCAAGCACAGGTGTATGCATGTATACACCTACATGTATGGTTTTAATTTATGTGTCTGTATTTTCAAACAAATCCTTCCACATTCATTTGGGGAGGAGTAGCTGAATCTTCACTAGATTTTGTTCTTTGACTTGAGGTATATTAGTCCCTGGTTGCTGGCACACAGTGTTTTGGGAGTGAAAAGCTGGAGAATTTGAGTTTGCAGTGCCAACATATGGGTCCTACAGAGATAGTTGTTGAAAATTATATTCAGGCTGAGAACTGAGTTCGAAGGAAATACCATGAATGACTATGTGCCTTGTCTTCCCTCAAAGGAACAGAAGTTGAAAAAGCTGAAGCCTCAAGATAATTTGTTGGACTGTGGTGTCATAAGAGATTGTGGCGTATAAATGTTTGAAAACAAACAATATTCTGTCTGCCCTAAGAAGTAGCAGAGAGGTTAGTCAGGAAGAGTCAACAGAGAAAAAGCAATGAGAGCCTTCGCACTTAGCTGCACTCTGGCACATTTCTCCAGCAAGTGATGTGGTGGAACGTGCTATGGCCTTTAGCACAAATTGACAGTTAGCTGTTTATGTTAGTACAACAGCTGGTTTATATCTGTATACTTATCAGTATATATCTACAATAAGTCTTTTTTAAGGTCTGGGGTTTTGTTTGTTTGTTTTATGATATACAAACGGTCCTTCAACACACCCAGATCTTACGTACACCTTTGTCAGACACAATGGCCAGTTAACCTGCAAGAGTGAATCAGATCTTGAAAAGAAGCTACCATTTTAAAGGCAGAACTAAAAAATACCTTATCTGAGACCTTCTGAATGTAGGTATATACAATTGAATATTTTTCTGCTTCAGTTATTTGCATTATCTTTTGGAATTTTCTTGTGTTAAGCAAAGCCAATGTACCTTTAATGACAAGATTTGTTTTAATATTGAAGACTAGCTGTCATTTTCAAAGATCTAAATATTAACCTAAATAAAGCCAACTTTGTCTTGGACATAACCATATAATAAAAGGCAAATAATAACAGCTTAGCGGCTTATGTCAACAGGTTGCCCAGTGCTAGGTAGAAGACATTCTTTTAAACTTCATTGTAGCCAGTTAAGTATCACATTCTGTTAAAAACTGTATGCAACATTTCCATCTTATAACTGTGGTTTTGGCTAACTTCTAACCAAAGCTTGGTAGAAATGTTACGTAAACACGTGTAGTGGGTTGACGCTGGTTGGACGCCAGGTACCCACCAAAGCTGCCCTGTCACTCCCTCTCCTCAGTTTGACAGGGGAGAAAAATTACAATGAAAGGCTCATGGATCCAGTTAAGGACAGGGAGAGGTCACTCACTAATTACCATCATGGGCAAAACAGACTCGACATGGGGAAATTAGTTTAATTTATTGCCAGTCAAATCAGAGTAGGGTAATGAGAAAAAAAACCAAATCTTAAAACACCTTCCCCCACTCCTGCTTTCTTCCTGGGCTAAAGTTTACTCCTGAACTTGCTACCTCTTCCCCCAAGCACTGAAGGGGGACAGGTAATGGGGGTCGTGGTCAGTTCATCACACATTGTCTCTGCCACTCGTTCCTCTTCAGCAGGAGGACTACTCACACTCTTCCTCTGCTTCATCATGGGGTCCCTCCCACGGGAGACAGTCCTCCACAAACTTCTCCAATATGAGTCCTTCCTGTGGGACGTAGTTCTTCACCGACTGCTCCAGCAAGAATTCTTTCCACGTGCTGCAGTCCTTCAGGAACAGATGGCTCCACTGAGAGTCCCCCATGGGGTCACGAGTACTGACAGCAAACATGCTTCAGCATGGGCTCCTCTCTCTCCACAGGTCTACAGGTCCCGCAGGAGCCTGATCCAGTGCAGGCTTTCCACAGGGTCACAGCCTCCTTCGGGCATCCCCCTGCTCCAACATGAGGTCCTCCACAGGCTGCAGGTGGAGATCTGCTCCACCGTGGACTTCTGCAGGCTGCAGGGGGACAACCTGCCTCACCATGGTCTTCTTCATAGACTGCAGGGGAATCGCTGCTCCAGTGGCTCCTCCTCCTTCCTCACTGACCTTGGTGTCTGCAGAGTGGTTTCTCTCACATATTCTCACTCCTCTATCCCTCTGCAATTTTTTGTTCTGCTTCTGAAATATGCTATCATACAGGCACTGCCACCGTCACTGATGGGCTCAGCCTTGGCCAGCGGTGTGTCCATCTTGGAGCCTGCTGGCATTGGCTTTATCAGACATAGGGGAAACTTCTGACAGCTTCTCACGGAAGCCACCCCTACAGCTCCCTGATTACCAAAACTTTGCCACACAAACCAAATACAACACAAGAGCTTTTAAATCTGCTTTAACTGAGGACATTTTGTAGCCTTCAGGGAAAGCGTTTTTGAGGATTTTTAATATTCATAGACATTATCTAGGAACTCTTGGAGAAAAGTGGGATGCTGACGAAGGACCAACAATTTGCTCAGACCTGTGCCTTTTTCTCCTTGTGATGGTGAAGCCCAAAGCACCAAATGGAAACAAACTCTGAAGTTTATGGACCAATGAGTGACTGTTTCTCTAAGCTCTAGGAGAACTGAACTATGTGTACACTGCTAAAGACAAAAATACAACAAATAACTTTTGCTTTTCACTGTTTATGCTGCTGAACTGTTAGCAGTGAGCTGTGAGCACGCTCGCACTCTCAGTGATGAAACATGAACATTGCTAGGGAGATTTTCAGCATCCACCACCAAAGTCTGCCCAAAAAGTAGACAGCACAAGGCTGAGACAGGATTGGCTCCCTCCAGTTCACACAGCAGAGTTTACACACCCAAATGCTCCACCTGTTTTCCTGCCATTCCACAGAGCACACTATAGCCACTATAATTTCACATTATAAAAATTGCTATATAGAATTGACATGGTTTCAAATAATTTGAGCAGAACATAACATATCTATACCGCTCATATTATATGTGGAGATCACAGAGAAAACCCCAGAACATTTTCTACCTTGTGGATGCAACCAATCCACTAAAATGATAACCAGACCTAATCAGTAAGACTGTAAGCCGGTCCACACCATTTGGTCTAGGGCCAAGGTCATTCCATACCCCTCTCCTGTGTAGCACACAAGTTTTAGTATTGAATTCATGCTTACATTTTATGTGCCTGCTTATATAGATTTTTGATCAAAATTTTAGTCAAGATAGCCTTTTTTCAGTATCACAGAATCACAGAATCACAGAATGGTAGGGGTTGGAAGGGACCTCTGTGGGTCATCTAGTCCAACGCCCCTGCCGAAGCAAGGCCACCTACAACAGGCTGCACAGGACCTTGTCCAGGCGGGTCTTGAATGTCTCCAGAGAAGGAGAATCCACAACCTCCCTGGGCAGCCTGTTCCAGGGCTCCGTCACCCTCAGAGGGAAGAAGTTCTTCCTCATGTTCAGATGGAACTTCCTGTGCTTCATTTTGTGCCCATTGCCCCTTGTCCTGTCGCTGGGCACTACTGAAAAGAGCTTGGCCCCATCCTCCTGACACCCACCCTTCAGATATTTATAAACATTTATTAGGTCCCCTCGCAGCCTTCTCTTCTTCAGGCTGAACAAGCCCAGCTCCCTCAGCCTCTCCTCGTAGGAGAGATGTTCCAGTCCCCTCACCATCCTTGTAGCCCTCCGCTGGACTCTCTCCAGTAACTCCTCATCTTTCTTGAACTGGGGAGCCCAGAACTGGACACAGTACTCCAGATGAGGCCTCACTAGGGCAGAGTAGAGGGGAAGGAGAACCTCCCTCCACCTGCTGGCCACGCTGTTCATGATGCACCCCAGGATCCCATTGGCTTTCTTGGCAGCCAGGGCACACTGCTGGCTCATGGTTAACCTGTCGTCCACCAGGACACCCAGGTCCCTCTCCACAGAGCTGCTCTCCAGCAAGTCCGCCCCAAGACTGTACTGATGCATGGGGTTGTTCCTCCCCAGCTGCAGGACCCTGCATTTGCCCTTGTTGAACCTCATTAGGTTCCTCTCTGCCCAACGTTCCAGCCTATCCAGGTCACGCTGAATGGCAGCACAGCCTTCCGGTGTATCTACCACACCTCCCAGTTTGGTGTCATCAGCAAACTTGCTGAGGGTACATTCGAACTCTTCATCCAGGTCGTTGATGAAGAAGTTAAATAAGGCTGGGCCCAATACTGACCCCTGGGGGACACCTCTAGTTTCCAGCCTCCAACTCGACTCAGCGCCGCTGACGACAACCCTCTGAGTTCTGCCATTCAGCCAGTTCTCAATCCACTTCACCGACCACTCATCCAGCCCACACTTCCTCAGCTTCCCTAGGAGGATATCATGGGAGACTGTGTCGAAAGCCTTGCTGAAGTCTAGGTAGACAACATCCACGGCTCTCCCTTCATCTACCCAGCCAGTCATGTCATCGTGGAAAGCTATTAGATTGGTCAGGCATGATTTCCCCTTGGTGAATCCATGCTGACTACTCCTGATAGCCTTCTTTTCTTCCACTTGCTTGATGTATTGGCCTCCAGGATAAGCTGTTCCATCACCTTTCCTGGGATGGAGGTGAGGCTGACTGGCCTGTAGTTCCCTGGGTCCTCCTTCTTGCCCTTTTGAAGATTGGAGTGACATTGGCCTTTCTCCAGTCCTCGGGCACCTCTCCTGTCCTCCAGGACCTCTCAAAGATGATGGAGAGTGGCTCAGCAATGACATCCGCCAGCTCTCTCAGCACTCGTGGGTGCATTCCATCGGGGCCCATGGATTTGTGGACGTCCAGATCACTTAAGTTATCCCTCACACAGTCCTCCTCGACCAAGGGAAAGTTGTCCTCTCTGTAGGCTTCTTCTCTTACCTCCGGGGCCTCGGATTCCTGAGGGCCAGTCTTAGCACTGAAGACTGAAGCAAAGAAGGCATTCAGTAGCTCTGCCTTCTCCGCATCCTCCGTCACCAGGACACCCGCCTGATTCAGCAGTGGCCCCACATTGTCCCTAGCTTTCCTTTTGCTGCTGATGTAGTTGAAGAAGCCCTTCTTATTTTTTACATCACTTGTGAGCTTCAATTCCAGGTGGGCTTTGGCCTTCCTCGTCGCATCCCTGCATGCTCTTACCACATTCCTGTACTCTTCCCAAGTGGCCTGCCCCTCTTTCCACATTCCATGGAACTTTATGTAGTTTTATTAAAAGAAATGTTCAGAGAACACAGCAAAAGGGAATCTCTTGTCACCAAATTATTTTTTGTGCACATGGGGAAAACTGTATTTCCAATTTCACAAACAAGGCAACTTTCTTCTTGAGGTTTATCCTACAAAGCAGAGATGTCTTTATTGCAGTGAATAATTTGGAGTCACTATATTTGCATATATTTATAACTTTTTCTTACCCTGATATCATTTGCAGTGTTGATATACTATTTACTATCATCGCACCTGCTTGAGTCAAACTTTCATGTTGAAAAGTCTAGGGATTGCCAAATAATTTACTTATGACAGGAACAATATGTGGCAAGCCTTATTCAAAATTGCAGCTGTTATATGTACTATAAAATGAAAAACAAAGTAGCAGTTTATTTACGTTTATTATCCATTTTATTAGAAATGAAGTGTTCCAGCTAAAACAAAGGAAGTATAAAATAGTCCTGATAGCAAACAATTTAAAGCTAGAGTGGCTATTCATGTATCAATGCATATTTGTTAATATTCTCACTCAGAAGATGAGATTTATCTCACCATCTGGCTATCCAAATTTTGGTTTAATTTAAGTTAGTAGTTTCTTCTCTTTTTACAGACAAGAGAAAATAGGCAGTTCCAGAGAATGAGTCATTCCATTCCAGGATAGCAAATGCATGTATCTTTCAGCAGTGCCTAGCTGTTGTCTCCATTAACTTGACATGGAAAATAAACCAATTGAGTCTCTTTACCTATTTTTAGACGGCCAAAGTTGTCTGAGATTAACTATGGCCTTTAAAATATGCTTTTGTTCTTACTCTTTATTTTTCTTTTTCTCGTTAAACAAAGGAACCTCCCTCAAACACAGGCAAATTGACAACATTCACTACTGTTTACTTCAGTCCATAATGAGAGACTGGAAAAATTTGTTATAATTTAACAGTGAAATAACTTCATTTTTTGTACTGAAAATTCAAAGTGTGAAAAAATACACCTGTGTCAACCCATGTATTGCAGACTAGACATGGAAACAACCAACAGTATCCATTTACTTAAAGAATAAAAACTCTAGAATGACTGCCAAATTAAAGACAAGTTGTGTAATGAACATAGATAGCTATGTTCAGATGGGACAGATGTATGAGCTGAAAAGACAGTCTTTCTTGGACACGAGACTGATTTTAGAACATAGATTTCATAAAGACGGTAGTATTTGGCTTGGTTCTGGCTGACTCTCCAACTACTCCATAGAACAAAAATGGTTCCAAGTAACCAGTACCAAGGTCTGCTGCAGCAGCCACTGGAGCTTGCAGTGGCAGGTTCCCTCCATCCACCCCAGCAGGCACTGCTGGCCACCCTTTGCCACAGTTTGGCAATTGTCATGGGCACCAGAGCCAGCCGCTCCCTTCCACTGGTGCAGTGGAACTGACAGAGAGGAAAATAACCTTCATCTTTGAATAAAAAGGTCTGTATAAATGACAGTTGTTTTAATTATTTTTCTACTGAGTTACTGAGTCTATTGGTTTAGCTTCCAACAGAGTTCTTAGAATCAAAATAATTAATCTCGTTTAAATGAATTTTTTCTAACCACTGAAGTTAGTCTGTTCTGCTGCATATTTTATGGCCAGATTGCAGTCTGCTTTCCACAGGGTATGCACAGAGAGCAAAAAATATGTTGATTTGGGGGGTTTTGGTTTCGTTTCTGGTTTTGTTTTCTTTCTGTTTTTACTGGAGATATAAAAGATTCTGGTTTCAGCACAAGGCATATAAAAAGGAAAATAAATACTCAAGTACTACTTGTTAAAACTGTACTAGAACAGGAGACTGTACAATGCACATTTTTCATGTCATTGCCTTATTTTTATTATCTATCCCATGTTAATCAGAACAAAGCAGTTCTTAATGATGAAAAAAATCTACATGTGACTTTTCACTACCCATTAGAGCTTTTGCTTAAAATGAGTTGCAGTGGGTGGGGGAAAGAAACAGCTTTTTTTTTCAGTCTTAGCATTAGTCTATGGAAGCACTTGTCATATGTGGGTCATATTCAAAAAAGAAGGAAAAGATATTATTAATATTTCATTGAAATACATTTATTTTCAGAGTAGAAGACAATTTCAGGTAGCCCTATGATTATTTATCCTACTTATACCATTTCTTTACATAGGTGATTTATTCGTACACCCTGTAAATCAGGGTGGTTTATTTGTAGCAGATAGCGGCTCACCCTATGTGTTAAATGCTGCACAGCCTGCTGCACCAGTATATTGTAATGCCCTGTGCCACTGCCAAAACCCACAGCTATACATTTGATTAGGTCATCAGATTGGATTAGTCACTGCTCAAGCCACAGAAGGCAAAGGGAGGCACTGGGAAAATGAAGAACCACCCACTGTAGCAGAAACATAGAATCATAGAATCACTCTTGACCACTCATTCAGTACAGAAATTTTTCCTAATATCCAATCTAAACCTCCCCTGACACAACTTGCGGCCATTGCCTCTCATCCTATCACTAGTTACTTGGGAGACGATCAACATCTGCCTCATTACAACCTCCTTTCACGTAGTTGTAGGGAGTGATAAGGTCTGCCCTCAGCTTCCTCTTCTTCAGAATAAACAACTGCAGTTCCATCAGCTGCTCCTCATGAGACTAGTTCGCTAGACCCCTCACCAGCTTTGTTGCCCTTCTCTGGACACACTCCAGCAACTCCATGTCTTTCTTCTAGTGAGGGACCCAAAACTGAACACAGTATTCAAGGTGCAGCCTCACCAGTGCCGAGTACAGGGGCACGATCACCTCCCTGCTCCTGCTGGCCACACTATTCCTGACACAAGCCAGGATGCCGTTGGCCTTCTTAGCCACCTGGGCACACTACTGGCTCAGGTTCAGATGGCTGTCAACCAACACCCCAAGATCCTTTTCTGCCAGGCAGCTTCTCAGCCACTCCTCCCCAAGCCTGTAGCACTTGCACTGGGTTGTTGTGACCCACGTGTGTGACTCGACACTTAGCCTTGTTGAACCTCATACAGCTGACCTCGGCCCATCGATCCAGCCTGTCCAGATCCCTCTGCAGAGTCTTCCTACCCTCCCACCCAGCTTGGTGTCATCTGCAAGCTTACTGAGGGAGCACTCAATCCCCTCAGTGAGATCATTGATAATGATGTTAAACAAGACCGGACCCAAATCTACACCCTTGGGAACACCGCTCATGATTGGCCACCAACTGGATTTCACTCTGTTAGCCACCACTCTCTGAGCTTGGCCATTCAGCCAGTTTTCTGGCCAGTGAAGAGTATATCTGTGTAAGCCATGAGCCGCCAGCTTCTCCAGGAGAATGCTGTGGGGAACAGTGTCAAAGGCTTTACTAAAGTCCAGGTAGACAACATCCACAGCCTTTCCCTCATCCACTAGGCGGGTCACCTGGTCATAGAAGGAGATCAGGCGAATTGAGCAGGACCTGCCTTTCACCAACTCATGCTGGCTGGGCCTGATCCCCTGGTTGTCCTCCACATGCCTGGTTGAAGACCACCTTCAGGTACTGGAAGGCTGCTATAATATGAAGCAAATTGTTGTCAAAGATTTTCACACAAAACAGCAGGAGAATAAATGCAGCTGAGCATATGAGTGAAAACTGAAAGTAGAGAGAATGTATGCAAAAGTGAAGAGAGAAGAGAGAAGAGTTCAGCCCAGGTCTATGCAACTGCTGAAGGAAGGATTCAGGCAGGTAAATTATTCATATTGAAATACTTGCAAACCCAAGTGATTGTCTAACCATAAGCCTTCAGGCTGTACTGGGAAACACATGTATATTTTGATACCACTCTATTTTATTTTTTGCGGTCTTTTGCTGTGAATTCACAAATTGACACTATCAAAAACAGCTATTTGGTGAAAAAAATCCAATCAGTTCCAATGGAAATCACCTGACACCCTGTACAAAAAACTACTATAAAATTTTAAAAAAAGAGCATGGGCAACTTTTGATTTTTTTCCTGATTAATCTGATTCCTTTATATGCAGGGTGAGGGAAAGATGACAAAGCCAGAGCTGCTGCACAGGCAGGGTGCTATTACTGGAATAAAGAAAGGGAAAGCAGTTAGAAGGAGAAGACTGTCTCCCATTTCCCTGAAATGTGCTATGACTGTGGTACCTGTGAGATTTTTTTCAGAAGCTGCAACACTTTCTCATCAATTCATTACTGATCGCATCTTTAGATCAACATTTCAAACAACAAAAAAGAGTTTTTTCATAGTTCATGTTCCCAGTAGTCTTGCTAACAACGTTTTTGCCACCAATTAACTATTTTGAAATGTCATTATTCTCATCCACTCTGTGACCTTGAGGTTCTGAGAATCTGGGATGCTTTAGGAGGTTAGAGGAGCACAGCTCAGAGCAGAGTAAAAGAAAAAGCCATCATGTTTTAGTGCCTTCCTTAAAATTCACTGCAGTATTTACAGCACCCTACTAATGCAGTTTTGTTTGGAACATGACCAAAACCTAAGTTTTTATTTAAAACATACAGTTTAATTTTGATCATGTCCCAAGCTAAATTACATTAGTAGACTATTGTAAATAATGCAGTGTGCTTTAATGGAGGCACAAAAAGATGACAGCTTTTGATTCTGCCGCTCTCTTTCCATTACATCATTGGCTCTTCTGCAGTATCCACAAGCTGGAGTGAAACTGGCACTCTTCAGGATGCCAGCTTCAGGATCTCTTCAACCTCAAGTTCAAAAGAACATTCTGGAAAGTGAACAAGTGTTAATATGTCATAAAAATGTTAAAAACAACAATGATAAGAGAGTAGAGAAGAGCAGTATGGCGATGTGACACTGCCAGTCTTCATTAGGCTGAATCCTCAGTAGGTTTTAAGGGCTGAACTACAGGAGATTCATGAATTTAACCATATGCTTTGAATTTCTCATTGCCTGTTTTTATAAAATCAGTCTTTTAGCACCGTATACATATTTTTGTAATTTTTAAACTTAAGGCAATACAAATGCACAAGTCTGTTAGACTGAATTGGATTTCTGCATCAATAATTCTTAACCAACCTCACTGAGGGGAAGTGCATCTGCTTGTGTGACATATAGGGCTATACGGTGTAACTATGGGATATCTATATTTCTTCTGTCTGGAGAAACAAATTACCAAAGTCATCTTAGATAAATACTAATAAATTTTCTATAATACAGATTTCCATGTTTAGGTCTCTATATGCCACATTTTATGTAAATTAATATAATCATAAATTGCAAATATTTATTTTGTTTTAGTTTTGGTGACTTGGTGTTTCTAGTCCCTCTAACTAGAAATATCTGCAATGAAGCTGGGATACTTCCACGGCTAGGATGATTCATACAAGATAGTCTTAAGCCAGATAGCTTTAGGGCTGTCACTGGGAAAAAATGTCCAATCCACATAGATCCAAGGATGAAAGTGGTTTACAGATTTATTATCAACATATAATCAATCCACAATCAGTGAACTACAAATTTAGGATCAATATCAGCAATGCATCAGATATCCTGCATTACCAGAAAGTTACAAAATGTTATATATATAAATTTCTAAAAACCCTCCCAAACAGGTGGTCCCCCGAACCACAGGCCTATGGGCATGCAGGCCCCCCTTCATCTGGGCATGTGGGATCCCCTGCCTGCCCCTTGCTCTAGGAGACCAGAGGCTCTGGCTGCCTGCCCAGGGCTGGGGGACAGCCCCTGAGAGGTGACCCCGCACCCTCAGGGTGCAGGTCTCAGGGTGCCCCTGAGCTGCATATGGGCAACTTGAAAGCAGTTGGCTGGGGGTGCCCATGGGGTAGCCATGCTGCCCAGCCCAGGCAGAACCCATGGTGCTGTGGGGTCACTTCTGACAGGGTCCCACCAGCCTTCTTTCTTCCCTGCTCCTCTCTCCTCTCACCCACTACAGATCTTCGTGTTTTCCCTGTTTTAGCCGACTCCTCTGCTTCAAATGTCAGTGTAGCTCCTTGGATATTTTTTAACCCAGTTGATGGTCATCTTCCTCTGCAGCATTATCAGTCTGGGGTGAAATGACATCTCAGGCAGTTTGGTGTCCTACCCACTTGCACTGTTACAGATTTGCATGTCCCTCCAGCTGCTTTTTCCCAGGTGGACCATGCAGATGCCAATGGTGGTGAGACCACGCCAGCATGAAGCTCAGCATGAAACCTGTCCAAGAAGCAGAATAAATGCTGGACTGAGCACCTTATTTAAGTTAGTGTGTCTGAAACATTTTCACACCAGTGATTTTAATCTCACACACACTTTATTCAATTTACCTGAAATAATTTGGGTTGCAATTGTACTTGAACATTTAGGCACTACTGTAACACCAACAACTAATATTCATATGGAAGAAAAGCTCATGCAAGGAATTTACTGTGGGTGTAATGGATAATGCATGTGCATGCAATGAATGCGGTCAGGTGAAGATTTTGTTTTAAAAAAAAATCTGAGTGTTTATTACATTTTGTATGTGTAATAACTTAACTGTAGGCCTATAGTACACTACTGACTTAATCACCAATCTTACGTTACTTGCATATGCAAATAATGCCATACATACCTCCCACTTTGTTAAAATTCACATGCCCAAATTTATAAATCTGACATACATATGTATACCCCTCAAAAACAACAAATATGCAAATAAAGAATTAAAATAATATAGGAAAAATAGAGAAAATATGAAAAGTGGACTATACAATATAAGACTAATCATTTGTATTCTCTTCAGTACCAAGAACTGGGTTATGTATAAACACCTATCTGAACTTAAACCTAGCTGAACATGTTAGAAAGCAGAGACCTCAGACATTGGTTTAAAACCCTGACTAAAGAGAAAATTGAATTGCTTTTCCATTCCTATTGAAAAAAAATATTTTATATGTACCAACAGAATTTACTATTAAGGAAGTTTGGTGTGCTCAGGTTACGTGTTAACTTTTATCTCCCTCTCCATCCGTAAATAGGAAGTAGGACAAATTCAGCGTTAGTATAGGTCAGCACGTCTTCTTTCACACTGGACTTTGTT
Source organism: Opisthocomus hoazin (assembly GCF_030867145.1). Taxonomy (NCBI): domain Eukaryota; kingdom Metazoa; phylum Chordata; class Aves; order Opisthocomiformes; family Opisthocomidae; genus Opisthocomus; species Opisthocomus hoazin. Next base: position 33,070,411 of record NC_134416.1, on the reverse strand, counting down.
ACAACAAAGTCTAATTTTGTATTCATCCAGCATGTTATTTGTAGGCTATACACTACAATGAGCACAGAAATGCTAGAAAAATATCTGCATAAATTAGAAAATATACTTGTGTGATCATTTACAGTTAGTAAAATACCCATTGTATATAAAACAAAAAGCATCTTCTTAAGGTTTAATTCCTAGAACACCAGTATTCTGCAACTACAGGAGTGGGTAACAGCAACTGGAATAAATCTTTGGACAAAACCAACAAGCTCATACAGATGAGAAGTATTGCATAAACCCATTTGACATGTTGGTTCTGTTTATTGCCTGGAATTCACCTTTGTTTCACAGCCCACTTTTAAAGTGCTTATATTAAATGCTGGTAAAATACAACCCTTAGCTGTTGTGGAGTCATTAGAACTGACGAGGTCATTCCATCATTAAATGTAGCTGCAAAACCAGGCCGTAAGTAGGAAGTCTATTGTAACGAATCTTAGCTATTATCACGTTTTCACACATAAGGGTGTTTTACAAGTGTAATTGCTCATATGCATGTCATATTCACTTATTTCCTCACAGAGCGACAAGGATATGGGGCTTAATTTGTATATTTAAACAAGGTGAAACAAAAAGTACACTGCTCCACAATGTGATCACTTAAAAAAAAAGGTGAACATGCAGCGTTCTCCTTTTAAAAAAGCCTTTTATTTTCCCTGTCTTAAAGAAACTCAGGTTCTGCCTATATTCATTACAGTTTACAATTCTAGCATAAATAAATATAAAAATAACATTTAATTCAGTAAAATTTTTTATTGGTTTTAGTAGATTTCGCTTAGGAACTGTTATGTCAGAAGGAGGAAGAAGCTAGGCTCAATGTGCCTGGGTTTAATTTCTAGATCTGATATAGGCGGCCAGTAGGATTCTCAACAATTAAATCCTTTGGGGGTAATCAGAAACCTACACCAGTCATTACAATCTATACATTGACCTGAAATAATTCAAGTCAAGTCATCTGTTCTTAGGCTGCCTGTCTATAAAAACGCAGAAAATTATATTATTTTGTTTTATAGTAGTGATTTGAGCAGGTTTGTGAAACGGGCAGACAATAAAGAAAATTCATGTTAAAAGTGATTCAGAACATTACATAAACATGTAAACGTACCATACAATCTACATAGCCAATGCAGACAAACAATCATGATGCCTTGATTAGACTCACAGAATCACAGAATGGTAGGAGTTGGAAAGGACCTCTGTGGGTCATCCAGTCCAAACCCCCTGCCGAAGCAGGGTCACCTACAGCAGGCTGCACAGAACCTTGTCCAGGCGGGTCTTGAATATCTCCAGAGAAGGAGACTCCACAACCTCCCTGGCAACCTGTTCCAGTGCTCCGTCACCCTCAGAGGGAAGAAGTTCTTCCTCATGTTCAGACAGAATTTTCTCTACTTCATTTTGTGCCCATTGCCCCTTGTCCTGTTGCTGGGCACCACTGAAAAGAGCTTGGGCCCATCCTCTCGACGCTCACTCTTAAGATATTTATAAGCATTTTTAAGATCTCTTCTAAGTCTTCTCTTTTTCAGGCTAAACAAGACCCGCTCTCTCAGCCTTTCCTCACAGCAGAGATGCTCCAGTCCCATAATCATCTTCACAGCCCTCTGCTGGACTCGGTCCAGTAGTTCCTCATCTTTCTTGAAGTGGGGAGCCCAGAACTGGACACAGTACTCCAGATGGGGCCTCACTAGGGCAGAGTAGAGGGGGAGGAGAACCTCCCTTGACCTGCTGGTCACACTCCTCTTAATACATCCCAGGATCCCATTGGCCTTCTTGGCAACAAGGGCACACTGCTGGCTCATGCTTAACTTCTTGTCCAGCAGCACTCCCAGGTCCCTCTCCACAGAGCTGCTCTCCAGCAAGTCCGCCCCAAGCCTGTACTGATGCATGGGGTTGTTCCTCCCCAGCTGCAGGACCCTGCATTTGCCCTTGTTGAACCTCTTCAGGTTCCTCTCTGCCCAACTCTCCAGCCTGTCCAGGTCTCGCTGAATGGCAGCACAGACTGCCGGTGTATCCACCAATCCTTCCAGTTTTGTATCATCAGCAAATTTGTAGAGGATACACTCTGTCCCTTCACCCAGGTCACTGATAAACAAGACTGGGCCAAGTACTGACCCCTGGGGGACACCACTAGTTACAGGTCTCCAACTAGACTCAGTGCCACTGACGACAACCCTCTGAGTTCTGCCATTCGGGCAGTTCTCAATCCACCTCACTGACCATTCATCTAGCCCACACTTCCTGAGCTTCCCTAGGAGGATGTTATGGCAGACAGTGTCAAAAGACTTGCTCAGATCAAGGCAGACAACATCCACTGCTCTCTCTTCATCTATCTAGCCGGTCATGCCATCATAGGAGGCTATCAGATCGGTCAAGCATGATTTCCCCTTGGTGAATCCATGTTGACTAGTCCTGATAACCTTCTTTTCCTCCACTTGCTTGATGATGACCTGTAGAATGAGCTGCTCCATCATATTTCCTGGGATGGAGGTGAGGCTGAATGGCCTGTAGTTCCCTGGGTCCTCCTTCTTGCCCTTTTTGAAGACTGGAGTAACACTTCTCCTGTCCTCCAGGACCCTTCAAATATGATGAAGAGTAGCTTAGTGATGATATCTGCCAGCTCCCTTAGCACTTCAGGGTGAATCCTAACAGGGCCCACGGATTTTCGGGTGTCCAGATCACTTAAATGACTTCTAACCTTATCCTCCTCAACCAGGAGAAGGTCTTCCTGTCTCCAGGCTTTCTCTTACCTCCAGGGACTGGGATGCCTGAGGGGCAGTCTTAGCAGTGAAGACTGAAGCAAAGAAGTAATTCAGTAACTCCACCCTCTCTGTATTCTCCATCACCAGGGCACCCACCTCATTCAGCAGCAGGCCCACATTTTCCCTAGTCATGCGTTTGCTACTGATGTACTTGAAGAAGCCCCTCTTGTTGCTTATTACATCCCTTGCCAGACTTAAATCCAGGTGGACCTTAGTCTTCCTTTTTGCTTCCCTGCATGCTCTGACAAAGTTCCTGTATTCCTCCCTCCTTTCACCTTCTGTAGAACTTCTTCTTCTGTTTGAGTTTTTCTAGAAGCTGCTTGTTCATCCATGCAGGTCTCCTACCTCCTTTGCTTGATTTCTTACTCAGGGGGATGCTCCAATCTTGAGCATGAAGGAAGTGATGCTTGAATAGTGACCAGCTCTCTTGGACTCCACTACCTTGTAGAGCCCTAACCCATGGGATTTCTCTAAGTCGATCCTTGTAGAGGCCAATGTTAGCTTTCCTGAAGTCCAAAGTTTTGATCCTACTTATTGCCCTGCTTTCTCCATGCAGGATCCTGAACTCCACCATTTTATGGTCACTGCAGCCGAGGCTGCCCCCAGCTTCACATCCTCAACCAGTCCCTCTTTGTTTGTCAGTACAAGGTCCAGCAGCACACCTCTCCTCGTAGGCTCCTCCATCACCTGTGTCAAAAATTTATCAGCTCTGCAGGAGCTTCCTGGACGGCGTGTGCCTGGCTGTGTGGTCTTTCCAGCAGATGTCAGGGTGGCTGAAGTCTCCAATGAGAACCTGGGCCTGTGATCATGAGGCTACTATCAGCTGTCTGTATAAGGCCTCATAGACTGCCTCTCCCTCATGAGGAATATGGATAAGAAATATTCATTCTGGTCTATTTTTTTGCTAACCTAAGTTACTCTGCAAAAAACTTTATGCATCATTATGTAACGACCACGTTTTACCAGTCAGTATTTCAGGTTTTCAATTCATCAATTATTATGATAAAACTTTATTAGTTTTTAATCCTTGTAAAGCATTTGGGGATTCTTCCAGAAACAGGCATTTATGAGCTGCTTCATCTGATTATCTGAAGGCAGATCTCAGATCAAAATCCATTTTTTAACTGAAAAATATCTATCTTTAAGGCAGGCTCAGCAAAATACTGATTTTACAGGTGAAATAAACCTGTTTTACAAATAACAAGATGTTAAATTAATTAAATCAAGCCACTTAGTTAATCAGCAGCAGAGTTAAGAACAGTATAATTTGAATTCCCTCTTGTGTGTGCTATGTCCCCTTCCTTTGTTAATTTATAAATGATATGAGTATAGCACTAGGTCCTAGCTCCCTACAGCAAACCATTCACAATTCACTCTTTTAGCTCTGTAAGTTTTCTCATTCACTTCCTGCTGTTGGTCAAAATGTCACTTGCCATATAGTGAACTAACTCTGGAAAAATTAAAGATAATACAGTTCTCTTAAAAGATTAATACTGGTGAACAGCTACCAAAAGTTTAAAAAGACTTGCAAACGGGTATATATACAGGTATATGCAGGGAAATAGAGATCACTGTGATGGGTGTTTAAAAAACTTCAGAACATTTTTCCAGACTGAAATTCATTAACAGCACACTCTGACAATGGGTAGTTCTTGCTCCTTATCAGTAATTATCACTGGATATTCACACAATTATTCTTTAACAATCTCATCCTACATTGCTTGTGAATGTAGGATAACAGTATATTGCAATACATAACACCACCATGGAGCTGATGCCTTATGGCGCTGATGCCTGCAGTCTGATGTTCTTAGCCAGTGTGAAGGGGATTAAGTTTGAGAGCTCTTTCATGAAGGAAGCTAAAATCCACTTGCATGTCTCCTTTCTTTCTCATCTGTCCTCTCTCATCACTGATGGGTTTACACTCCATATCTCCCTTCCCAGAAGGAAAATGATCTCATATACTCTTCACATAATTCATATTCTTTCAGGAAATGGGACTCATTCTGTTTCTGTAAGTCACTGTCTTGCCTGTTCTGTGGATTACTTTGGTTTCTTTGGGCATCTTTCCTGCTTGTTTTATATCCTCAGTTGTTATTTTAGACATTCTTTTTCTGCTTGCATGTGTTTTCCTGAACTCTAGTTGTGCAGCTGTCTCCCACAAGTATCTGTTTTCCCTTTTGTGATTACATACTTTATTATGTTACATTACATTGTACATATTTATATATTTCAAAAGAGGAAAAAGATCATCAGGACAAAAAGAACAAAGTAGTGGTTTTCCCACACTGATTAGCAGTAACAATTAGCCTCAAAAATCACCTCTGAAATCTTAGAACCAATGACAAGAGCAAAAAAGACGAGATTATTTTCTGAGGCTGCAGGAGTGCAGTCTGCAGCTAGTGATAAGGAAGAATCTACTCTTTCTAGGCCCACACAAATCCAATACAAGCAGAAACTGGAGAGCTTTGCTAAGAGGAGAGTCTGGACAACTCAACAGCAAACGGATAGAAGCCCCTCATAATTTGATACAGTCTTGTGAGGTCCTGGAAACTTCTACCAAACCCTCTCCTACCATGTTTCTTAATGCCTTTGTGATACCTTGGTGACAGAAAGAGCATAAGGGATTGCCTCTTCTGGATAAGGCACACCAGATATTGCTTATAACCTTAGTAATGTCTTTGTTTTATACCTCAATGGTTTTTTTTGTTATAATAGGTTGGTAAGTAAATATTTAATAGAGAAACTATAGGGAAGGAATTGACATACTGTAGTACTGCTCATGTGCTTACAGTAGGTCTGAATGTATGACGGTCCATTCCTAGGGCCCGAACTACTGCTATTTCAAAACAGTACCTACTCTAGAGAGCTGATACTGTCCCTCAATATGATAAAGATGAGCTTGTTGGAGAAAAGACAACTTACCTGTGGTAAAATTTCCTGAGAGGACGAATGCATAGTCAGGAAGACTAGAGAGCAAATGAAAGGTTTCCACTGCATGACGAAGCATACGAATATGGCACATGTCAGTATCTCAGGGAACATCCACTTGGCAGGGACGTCTGAGAAGGGTAAGCTGCAGTTAAATGGAAGAAGGTATTTCAAAAACAAATCTGCCTGCTATTGTTTTGCATTGCCCATGTGGCACTGGTAAAAACTGGGATTATAGCAGGATTACACAACAAGAAAGGCAGAGAAACACTGTTGATTCTATTTTCTCATAATTAATTGAAATAGGCACTGTACTGTTCTGGGCACAGAAGGAAGAATATTTTTCTGGCAGGCTGCCCCTCTTCCTAACCCACAGCTGCCTGAGGTTTTGCCCATCTTCACTCTTTACATAAAGGCTGCTGGTTCCAGTAGCTGATGCACAAAGACTTGGCTGCCGGGTAGGGATGATCTGAACATCAGTCACAGCCAGTTAATCTCTTTTAGACATTTCTGAGCTTGGAGACTATTTTAACAGAAGAGGAGGCTTGTTTACTGTCTTCAGGCTCTTCTAGTTCTGCGAGACAAGCTATGTGCTGTAGCCTTTAAAAATCACAACCATATATCTACGAAATGAAAAAGAGTGTCTAACTAAATGTTAATCAGAAAGTTTTGGGTTCCACCTTAGCTTGCAGATTTTATGATGGATGATGACTACTTTCTTTATTAAAAGCCTTCCCTCCTTTCACTAAATCAGTTAACTCTGCTTGCTGCTGGACAGTTGCAGCTGTATGGGCAATGCAACAATTTTACATCTGATGTTGGACATTCATCTTTTACATAGACTCCTGTCACTTGTTCTGCCAAAATCTGTAGCAGGATATATTTTCCAAGAGCATCATGTTATAAAACCTTGAGCCATAAGAGCATCTTTTTTAAATTTCTAGCTGACGAGCAAAACAGAAAGTGGTTGGGGAAGAAAAGTATTGGATTGAAATGGATATTAAGAAAGCTTTAGCTTGCAATCTTCTGATTGATTAGGAGACTACCTATTTATGATACTTACTTTCTGAATAAATTTGATGCTTTTCCCTGGGAACAAGATACTTATTTTTTTTTGTCAATTAAGAAATGTTAATCTGTCTTTTGCAGAAAGAAAGCATTTTTTTTTAAATTGAATTTTGAATCACATTTTTAACAACTGGCTCTGACAAAAAAATACAGTCTCCCCAGAGGACTATTAATTTTGGATTGGATTTAGGGCTTTACTTCATCTCTGGCAGAGTCTGTCCAACCATCATTTTTCGTTTGACACCAGCTGCAATACTGTTAATTTAAAGGACCATAATCAAGACAGCGGTATATATTTCAGCAAGTCATTACTTGCATTGCTCAGAGCAAACCGGTAAAACAAAGATTTTAAAACACATAATTTAGTTTTCATTATTTAAACTATTGATTCACTTTTAACATTTCATCCATCTTGGACAGTGAAACTCTGATGATCAATTTTGCATTGCTTCATAATAATCTTCCTCTTGCCCAGTGTTTATGATGCTTTGTCCTGTCATGTTGGACAAGAACTGCGAAAATTACACATTGCTTTATTTACTTTTAAATAAAGCATTTCAGTCATTTTAAGTATGATGGACAAAAATTTATTATAAAGGTTATGACACATTTCTCTAAGGGCACAGCAAAACTTTAAACGAAAGCTCTTGACACTTTTGTGAGTGTTGTTCCAGGACCTAATAAATCAAAATATCAGTCCTATACTAAGGGTGCCCTGTGTTAATTACATTATTCTGTTATAAATTCTCATCTTGTTGACTTAATTATCATAAATTTCAGAATCATCTTAACCTTCTTGTTAGCACACTGTAAAACCAGTATCACATTTCACAATAAACATCTCCATGATACTAACAATCTCTTAGTAAAAGAAACATTATCTGTATTTTCACATATGCATATGCATATGTTTGTATATACTTTTTATGAAGCTTCTGGAAGATATGTGTCCTGGGTTCGGCCAGGACAGGGTTAATTTTCACCGGAATCCAGGAAGGGGCACAGCCTGGCGAGCTGACCCCACCTGGCCAAACAGAGCAGGGTATTCCATACCATGTGCCGTCATGCTGGGTTCCGGTGGGGGGGAGATGGTGTTGCGTTAATTTCGCAGAAAATAAACCTCCTGCTTTCTAGTGTTCTTCACCGAAGTGAGAGGCTAGGTGCGGCTAGGTTTAAATTCTGTACCCTCAGCAAGTTTGCTGATGACACCAAACTGGGAGGTGTGGTAGATACATCAGAAGGCTGTGCTGCCATTCAGCGTGACCTGGATAGGCTGGAAAGTTGGGCAGAGAGGAACCTGATGAGGTTCAACAAAGGCAAATGCAGGGTCCTGCACCTGGGGAGGAACAACCTCATGCACCAGTACAGGCTTGGGGTGGACCTGCTGGAGAGCAGCTCTGCGGAGAGGGACCTGGGTGTCCTGGTGGACGACAGGTTAACCATGAGCCAGCACTGTGCCCTGGCTGCCAAGAAAGCCAATGGGATCCTGGGGTGCATCAAGAAGAGTGTGGCCAGCAGGACGAGGGAGGTTCTCCTTCGCCTCTACACTGCCGTGGTGAGGCCTCATCTAGAGTACTGTGTCCAGTTCTGGGCTCCCCAGTTCAAGAAAGACGAAGAGTTACAGGAGAGAGTCCAGCGGAGGGCTACGAGGATGATGAGGGGACTGGAACATCTCCCCTACGAGGAGAGGTTGAGGGAACTGGGCTTGTTCAGCCTGAAGAAGAGAAGGCTGCGAGGGGACATTTTAAACGCCTACAAATATCTGAAGGGTGGGTGTCAGGAGGATGGGGCCAAGCTCTTTTCAGTGGTGCCCAGGGACAGGACAAGGGGCAATGGGCACAAACTGAGGCACAGGAAGTTTCGTCTGAACATGAGGAAGAACTTCTTCCCTCTGAGGGTGACGGAGCACTGGAACAGGCTGCCCAGGGAGGTTGTGGAGTCTCCTTCTCTGGAGATATTCAAGACCCGCCTGGACAAGGTCTTCTACAGCCTGCTGTAGGTGACCCTGCTTCGGCAGGAGGGTTGGACTAGATGACCCACAGAGCTCCCTTCCAACTCCTACTATTCTGTGATTCTGTGATTCTGTGATTCTGAGTGATGTCCAATTTGCCACTACCAGTCCAGTCGCGTTTAATACGTATATTAAAGTACCACGATTCTGGATACACTAATAGCAGGTCTGCACCTTCAGTCCAGTCATGCTCATGAACTGGCACGGCCGCATTCGGTCGCGTTCAGTGAGAAACTGTGACAACTGGCTACTGAAACAGTGCAGTTTTATTTGTGCAACAGGTATATAGGTTTTTTGAATTGCCGGTGATAGTGACTGTCTGCAAGAAAGCACGTGCAAATCCAAAACACGTGAAAAGATTATAAATAATAGAGCCTGGCTATAAACATTAGGGAGTAACTATTCCCGAGAAAACCGCTTAGTTTAAGTCTCACCCAAGGCGTCCCAAGGTGGGGAGAAGCAAGGTTCAGCCCGTCAGCCAATCCCAGCTGTCGGAGGCAGTCTGAGGTGGAGTTTCCCTTGACTTGCTCACGGTGTTATCTTCTTTTCCTCCGAAGATGATCTTCTCCGAAAATCTACGGTGTTATCTTCTTCTCCGAAAATCTCCCATTTCCCTGGCTATTTTTATAGCCTTTCTACCTTTAAGGTGGAGTTTGAGTGACTGTAGTCATACATACCTTTTATCATGATTGGTGTAAAATTCTCTCGCTTCACGTTTAAAGGTATATTTTACAAAAAATCGAGAGCGCAGACTCGAAGAGGGGTGGTCGCACCTCGGAGGCGGGTAGCCTTCGTGATGGAGGTGTGTTTTGGTATTAAAATGATATTAAAACGAGCAAAGTTCACGAGAGGATAGCACTTTGGCAAGGTTTCGCAAACCTGTTGGCTCAGGGGGCCAGATGAGCTGCTTATCAGTTCTAGAGAACCATTTCTTCCCGCTTTATCATCACGGAGCAGTGCCACGGAGTCTCCACTCCGTTCCGTCCTCTATGGTACATTGCAGGGAGTTGCTGTGTGAGTGGATTCCTCGCATGCCTGCTGCAGCTGTCCCATCCTCAGAGCTCCTTTTGATTTCATGCTTTTCCTCTATGGGTGAACACTGCTACGTTTTTCATATAAATCATAATTTTTAGATGTAAAACCTTAATTTTACTAATAATTCCACAGCTGGGCGGCAGGAAGGCAGTCGCGGCTCAGGAGCGGCGGTGGGCGGTGAGAGCGGCTCTCCGCGTTCTGCTGTTTTGTTTTGTGTATTCTTATCTGTACCATTGTTGTTCCTGTTCCCTTTGTTTGCTGTTCTGTTAAACTGCCCTTATCCTGACCCACCAGTTTTCTGCCTGTTTTTCTTTCTATTTTCCTCTGCACCCCAGTGGGGGGAGGGGCGGCAGGGCGACCGCATGGTGCTTTTTTTACAAGCCGCAGCTAAACTATAACAATATGCCAGTAGGATTTTTTTTTTCTCTACTTAAGCTACTTCACCCAATAAAGAATGGACTTGTCCCTCCCTCATCTCCATTTCATAATTCCACCCACTCTCTTAAGTTTCAAAATGAGGCAAATTAGAAAAATCTACACAAGTCCTAGTACAATTTCTAATTATGTTTTTCTTTTTAATAAATTAAATTAAGTGTATTTGAGGTTGTTGTTTACTTATGAGTCACAAATTATTATCAAATAAAAGTGTTTTATTTTTGTTAAACAGTTTGAATGCAACTCATCATAAACAAATACATGTTTTATTACCTGCTGTCCTGAATGTGAATAACTTTGGGGGAAAATAGAATTCTTTATCGTGTAGGTAATAATTCACTCAATCTTCATGAAAAAATTAGAATAGGGATTTTAATATACCCGGTTATGGGAAACATTGAAAGCTTCTCTTATTGCACAGTTTTAATATATTTCAAATAAGTCTTTTATTTTTGTGATGGAATATTGATACCTTCTTTGATAATCACTATGTCCTATTACTGGTTATACATCTGTATTAGGGTAAAGATATGTTTCTCCTCCCTCTCTCTTTCCCTCAATGTATACCTACATACATAAACAGGAGATCGCACTAGTAGAAAATTTAACAGATTCTACAAATTAATTCAAGCCAGCTAAGGATATTTTCAAGAAAAGTGCAACACTTAGGATATTTAGTTTAATTTCTAATGTAGGCCAAATATCTCATTCCAGCAAATTCTATACCAAGTACAGAACTTCTGTATCTGTTTCAATATAATTTTTTTCAATATTAGAAAATTATCTTCATTGCTAGGTAAATTCTTCCATTAACTTATTTTTACTATCTCATCTTACTATATTCATCTTTAACTAAGAGATCCTTAGTGAAGGAATTGGTCAGACACAGGATCAGGCTGCCCAGGGAGGTGGTGGAGTCCGCATCCTTGGAGGTGTCAAAAAATGTGTAGATGTGGCACTTAGGGATACGGTTTAGCAGGCTTGGTGGTATTGGGTTGACAGTTCGACTTGATGACCTTAGAGGTCTTTTCCAACCCATGATTCTATGATTCTACAATTCTATGAATTTCTGTCAATGATCAAGTTACCGTTTCTCTCTCCTTGACAACCAAAGTGCCAGAACTGTGCCCTATACCTTTAGGATTAAACTACTGGTGCTGCTAATAACTGGGTAAAAGGTGCATTGACACTGAAGGATTTGCTGACATGCTTCTGTCTGCCATGGGATTTTTGCTATAGCAAGTCAAGATCTGCCAGTTACCAGAGCTAAAAGTCGCTCTTCTTTCCACACCCGCTGAGCACAGATGGAGCAGTAGGTAATAATAATATCAATTTTATACTACAGTTGATAGGTGTGGATAACTATGGACAGTTTACACCCTTGGACTTTTGTAGAGGTGGAGGACACAGTTACCTCTTCTTTTTATAGTGATTCTGCTTAAACTGCTACAAGCTGATGCTGATCCATCCCTTTCACTCTCGCTTCTGCTCTGGTAAGTATGTCAGCATACTAAATATGTGAGCATAACTTTTTTTATGGTCATGTCATGAACCAGATCCAAGCACTGGTCTGGCTAAAAAATATCTTCTGGGCCAGCCAGTACTATGTCTTGGGTCCTGCAAAAATGTCAGAAGGCTTCAGAAATGGTCATTACAATGTTGATTATAAAGCCTCTTTGCTGTTCTTACTCCTGGTTTACACTCTGAAAGGCTTCAATTCCTGAGTGTATCATTGCAGTGTCACTTCATGTAAACATTTCCGCCCTGTCAATGGTGGCTAACTTTAGCAAACAGTGGTAAGCACCACATTTGAATATAAAGTGTTGTTGCAGTCTATGAAGCATGCATGGCATTGCACTGTGTTTCCTGCATTCTGTTGTCTAGCGGATGCTAACAGTAACTGCAGCGGTGGCTGGATTTCCCACGCAGCTTGGTGTGACAGAGCATGCTGATCCATCACAGCCTGTCAGCGCTCTCACAGCATGCCTAATGAGGGGGTCTGTGATAATGTGGAAGATAAGCTATTCCCTTCCCATCAATTGATCCTTGCACTTCGAGGTGATTTGTCTTTGATGCTTTTTGCAGCATCTTACAAAACTGCAGGCTAAAAAGCCAACAAATTTTTCTTCCTTAACTTAGAGGATGCCTGGAGTCAAATACAAAAGACAAATATAACAACAGATGATATGTACTCAGAAATCGTACACTGGACACTAAGCAAAGGAAACAAAGCTTAATGTATTTCTGCTGGGGTTTGCCTCTCTTTTATTTTCCAGTAACAAAGGATTATAGGAGAAATAGTTACAAAATGTAAATAAAATAGTAATTTTGCAGATGTCAAAATCACGAGCAGAAGAAATGTCAATATTTGAAAGAGCTTCAGCAGAAAGCTAAAAACTAGAACTCACCAGAAGATGGAATTTGTCCACAGGCTTTCTGTTAGACTTGTGAATTTCACTCTTTACATACCTGTGCTTGGAACTGTCGCTACGGGTTAAAATGAAAAGATAGTTTGGCTTGCTCTTGCTTCTCAATACCCATCCCTTCCCCCCTGCCTTCAATTGAACTGTGATATGATCATTTTTATGATAGTTTCCTTCTTCCTTCAAAGCTCTTACAGCTGTGGGAATACAAAATTTTTTATAGGAAGAACATTGGTTTCAATAATAAACTGAACTGGGAAAACTTGAGTGAAGAGTGGGAAATATGAGTAAATAGTCTTAGTTGCCTATTTTGCTTATTTTAAAAACTCCCTATAGCCCTCAAACTGCCTCAGGAATATATTCAAGAAGTGCTAAAAATGGATCTGCAGGCTTTTACTGTACATGCTGAAACTGATGCCTCTTAATCCCGGGAAGAGATGTCACCCCTATTTTCACAATGTCGTCTCCACCATCTTGGCTGCTGTCAGTCCTGGGCAACAGAAACGGTCTCTCTGTCATGTTTTTTTCTGTCAGTGTAGATTCTACAGAACCGCTAATACAAGATGCCAGCCTGTTCCATGCAGACTCTGCTTCTTGAAGTCAATTTTGTCATCTTAAATGCTACTAGGTTCACTTCTGGAATGGCACATCTAGGCAGAGGTCAGCTCTCTCATTAGGAAATGCAGAATAGAGAAAAGAATCTTGATGCAGACTTTATTGTTTCCTGGCAAAAATCTTTGTTGCTTTAAGTACTGTTCAATTCTCATTGGGAGTTCAATAGCCATTAGTTCTATATGATCTGTTTTAATAAGCTATAAAAGGGTAAGATTTTAATTGCTAAATAACAGTAAATATTGATTTTTTTTGTCTTGCTGCTCTCCCCAGGACAAGCCGCAATGGCTTTTTAGCCTGGACCATCAGGTTTTAATTTCTAGTTGTTTCAGCTGTTATCTCCTTCCCTGCTTTCACATTTTTTTCATCACCCAACTCTTCCTACAGCCTCCATTTATAAACCGGAAACCTTCCAACATCGAAATTCATATGGAGATAAAAAGCTACAATGGGGACAGGAAGAATGGGAGACAGAAGCTGAAATAAAAGACTAATGAAGGATAAGCAACAACGATCAAAATTCAACCTTGATTTTAATCATGGCTTTTCCATAAAAAATAAATGTTGAATTTTAGTTTTATATTCCTGTCAACTTTCAGAAGTACTATATTCACGTTATTACACTATATATATCATGTATCATTTCACCACATTCCTTTCTAGAACAGATATACAAAATCTTCACAATGCAATATAATACTAAAGCATTACATAGATATTTTCTGTTACAAAATTATGATTTAACTATATTAGATCTATATAAGAGCTAGTCTTTACCTTGTCTTTGGGGGAACAAAGAGTTCACAACCCCGGGACTCACATTTCGCATTTTTTTTGACAGGCAGCCATTATCACACTATTTGAGCAACATTGCATAAAATTGCAAACTCTTAAGGGTATGTTTTGGCCATTAGAGGCTTTGTGTTAGAATTCTATGTGCAACATGGAATGCTATAAATAGTTAATTACAGACCAATAATTGATTTGGCATGAAAGAAGATATGAGATGGCAGGAAAAATAGTGATTAGTAAACAGAGCTAAGAAATATACACAGATACGAATGGTACAAAAAGTCCATTTGACCAGCAATTACTGAGGAATTCTCAGGCCAGAAATCGCATGGCGGTTTGATTGAAATGGTTCCTGTCATCTCAGTTTTTGAAATGTCAGTCTACAGTCTCTAAACTGTGCCCAGTAAAGATATATTAAAAAAAAAAAAAATCACATAATGGAAAAGAAAAATCCTGTCAAGAAAAAACTTTTTTGGTATTATTAAGAGTATCCTGAACTTGCTTGTTCCTGAATTTCATTAAAGGTTAACTTTTCTGATTGACATAACATCCTCCTAGGGAAGCTCAGGAAGTATGGGCTGGATGAGTGGTCGGTGAAGTGGATTGAGAACTGCCTGAATGGCAGAACTCAGAGAGTTATCTTCAGCGGCACTGAGTCCAGTTGGAGGCAGGTAACTAGTGGTGTCCCCCAGGGGTCAGTACTGGGCCCAGTCTTGTTTAACTTCTTCATCAATGACCTGGATGAAGAGTTAGAATGTACCCTCAGCAAGTTTGCTGATGACACCAAATTGGGAGGAGTGGTAGATACATCGGAAGGCTGTGCAGCCATTCAGCGTGACCTGGATAGGCTGGAAAGTTGGGCAGAGAGGAACCTGATGAGGTTCAACAAGGGCAAATGCAGGGTCCTGCACCTGGGGAGGAACAACCCCATGCATCAGTACAGTCTTGGGGCAGACTTGCTGGAGAGCAGCTCTGCGGAGAGGGACCTGGGTGTCCTGGTGGACGACAGGTTAACCATGAGCCAGCAGTGTGCCCTGGCTGCCAAGAAAGCTAATAGGATCCTGGGGTGCATCATGAACAGCGTGGCCAGCAGGTGGAGGGAGGTTCTCCTTCCCCTCTACTCTGCCCTGGTGAGGCCTCATCTGGAGTACTCTGTCCAGTTCTGGGCTCCTCACTTCAAGAAAGACGAAGAGTTACAGGAGAGAGTCCAGCGGAGGGCTACGAGGATGGTGAGGGGACTGGAACATCTCTCCTACGAGGAGAGGCTGAGGGAGCTGGGCTTGTTCAGCCTGAAGAAGAGAAGGCTGCGAGGGGACCTAATAAATGTTTATAAATATCTCAAGGGTGGGTGTCAGGAGGATGGGGCCAAACTCTTTTCAGTGGTGCCCAGCGACAGGACAAGGGACAATGGGCACAAACTGAAGCACAGGAAGTTCCGTCTGAACATGAGGAAGAACTTCTTCCCTCTGAGGGTGATGGAGCACTGGAACAGGCTGCCCAGGGAGGTTGTGGATTCTCCTTCTTTGGAGATATTCAAGACCCGCCTGGACAAGGTCCAGTGCAGCCTGTTGTAGGTGGCCTTGCTTCAGCAGGGGCATTGGACTAGATGACCCACAGAGGTCCCTTCCAACCCCTACCATTCTGTGATTGTGTGACATCAGGACACTGTGGACTTGTAATAAAACTTTACTGTTAATGTTCTTTTTTAATTAAACAAAAATTTTTGCTTTTCTGTAACTTTTTAAAATCACTTTATTTTCAACTAAGCATCTCATGGAAATAAATTATTTCTTACTTTAGCCAACTGCTTTCTTACTTTCTAATAAAACCAAATTTATTTAATTATTTTACTGCTATCACAGGTTCTATTGCAATTTGACAATATTTTAAAGCTACAGATATGTCATGAAAAATAGCATTACAAAAGAACCATCTTTACATTAAAGACATGCTAAAAAGATAAAAAAATTAATTAAAATCTTTATGTATTAAATTAACTTATGTTGAAGATATAAATCAAATATATATTTTATTTTATTCTATTTCTATTCTGCTTTTAGAAGCCAAATCATTATTGAGTTCAAATCTGGAAATAAAACATGTTTCAGATTATCCACATTTGCAGTCAAATGCAAATATCAACTTTCAACCCACTTTACCAGCTTTTCCTACATTCTGTTTGAGGAGCCTTCTCTTATCGCACTCCCTGATCTTGGCCAAAGCACGTCTCTCAGATTCTCCTTTTATAAAGGGAGTAAAAATATTTACTTACTGTTCTTACCTCCCAAAGGGCTTTCTGTGGGTTAATTAGTTAATGTTTGTATAGCACTTTGAAAATCTAAAGCGTTATTTTAGTGCCAAGCACTATTATTACGAAACCTATTAAAAACACAATGCATGATCAATTAGCTCAGATCAAAGGACATGTAGCTGCAAAGGATCTAATTAAAAGTTGATAAATAGAATTATTGAAAGCAGACGAACTTCCATATTATCTCACACTTAAAGTGCACAGAGACCTATTAGTCACCGTGATGTCCTGTATTCCTCGTGTCACAGACCAAACATTTAGAGGTTGGAAAAAAGCCAGTATTTTCCATATTTCTTTAAGAGCTCATTAAGCAGAGTGAAAAGCCATGCGCTACAGTATCTGAAGTCTTTATTTAAAGTGCAACATGCATGCAGCTAAACAAATATGAGGAAATGCCTCTGAAATACATTAATACCAGTTATAATTGATATTTTAACTAGCTGGAAGGTGATTCGAAGATCTGGTAATAACCTAACAGTACAATGTATACTGTGAAGCAGGTATTCTCTATTACCCCCAGGCACATGGGGGACCTCTCCTCCAAACACGTGCTCCAAACACCCTTCCATTTCACGTTAAATACAATTACAATACACATATTCATTACATTTCCTAGAAATGCTTAGCATATTCATGGCTTTTCTGAGAACTAATTAGCATATGTTAATATCTTTCATGCATGTCTGTTGGCTCCTCTGGGTGGTCAGCAAGGGTCTTCAGATGAATGCTCATTCGCTTCATCATGGTGTCCGCTGGTTGACCTTTTTTTCTGTGCAAACTCAGTTCTAACATCACGTATGCCACGTCCTTCCAGGTTGTTTGGCTCTGATCTTGTGCCCTCTTGGTACCTTTCTATCTCCGTAGCTTGGTCTATCTGCTCTCCCAAGGCCAAGCTATCTTGAGTGGAATTCTTTAGGAGTCTCTTATGCTACAGTTATCCCAATTATCCACTGAGGACCAAGACTTGCTTTGGTTTTAATTGTTGTCTAATGACTTTTAAAGTGATAACTTCTATCTACATACATCCACTACATTCATAGGTAGAAACAAGGGTTAGTACAACAGTTACAGGGTTAGATCACTATATATGCAAGAATGCAAACTGTAATAATAAAAACTACTAACAACAAGAAAATATTATTAAAGCTGCTTTGTGTCCAGGGTTTGGCCAGGACAAGTTAATTTTCACCAGAATCCAGGAAGGGACACAGCCGGCCAGGCTGACCCCACCTGGACAAACAGAGCAGGGTATTCCATACCATGTGCCATCATGCCAGGTTCCGGTGGGGGGGGGAGTTGGGTGGCGGGAACTCACTCGCGGCTCGGGAGCATGGACACCGGTCCGGGAGAACGGCTGTGTGGGTCATGTGGTTTGTGTTGTATTTTCTCCTCAACTGTATCGTTGTTGTTACTGTTCCCTTTTGTTTGCTGTTCTGTTACACTGCCCTTATCCCGACCCACCAGTTTCTGCCTGTTTGTTTCCATTCTCCTCCACACCCCGGCAGGGGGAGGGGAGGCCGCATGGCACTTTTGTTGCTGGCTGCAGCCAAACCAGAACACCTTGTTATAGTTTCCTGTTTCTTATGATCCTTTCTATCAAAGGCCACGCTTTTTTCCCTATGTCTAAAACCGAAAGGTGGTGACTTGGAAGTCTAGTGACTGAGCTTTTCAGTGACAACAGAAGCTCATATGATAACGTAGCATTTAGGCTAATATTGTCAGAAAATTTTTATTGTCTAAATCAGGTCTTTCTCTCGCTTCAGAGATAATAGCATGGCATATTTGGCTATGGTTTTGAAGTTGAAAAAAAACCCATCAATATCTTGTGGCATTTTTTGTCACACTGATTTTTTAGTACAAAATGAAGGGAGGAAGGATTCTATCCATAAATATGTATTTAAACTCTTCATATTTTGAACTACATCTATATATATGTCTAGTTCTTGGCAATTACTTCATCTGCCAGCATACCTATTAGTCAGTGCGAATCCTAATAAAATATATCTATTTTAAACAAGTTAAAAATTACAATTATAGTAATAAAACCAAAATATGTTACCAAGGTTCACATTTTCCTTTTTCACTTGTTCTATCCATTATTCTACCTCTGCTTTTCTTTATGATTAGGAACTTATCTACCTTATTTTCTTTGATTTCTCACTTCTTTATGAATATACCTTACGTCTCTGGACCTAAGTACTGTATATCATATAATACTGTATTTTAAAATTAATTTCTGTGAACAAAACTTTCACAGTTTTTAGTCTATTTCCTCCCCTCCTTTTTGACATTATAATGTTTAAAATGATCCAGAGGCTTCAATTCAGCAAATGCACTACTATTTACTACTTTCAAGATATATTTGTATGTCTACACCCTTTTGTATACCTACACCTATTTGTACACCTAAAGGGCTTTAGATGCAGTCATTATCAATCCTGGATTTTCAGGGAAAAAGCCAACACCCTTACAATTTTTTAGTTTTTCTTAAATTCAAAGTAATCCTAGAAAATTTATCTGGAATGAAATTTGGAGACTATCTATTTCAATCTCCTGCTTGAAATGGGATTATTGCCACTACCAGATTAGCAATAATTTTACCTAGGGAACAGAGAATGCTACAAGCATCTGTAATTTTGTATTAAATACATTACAGGGACATATAAACGTTCCAAAATTCATCACTACAAACTGAAAAAATACAAGATTTAAAAAGTGATAACTTACATGAAAATACTGATGAGACATTAAAGCACTTTTTTACAGCAATGGTACCCCTGACTGAAAATAATTAGTGAAGACATATCTCTCATCTTCCCTATTCATTTGTGCTCAAATCATATGCTCTGGGACTTTTTACCTGCAAAAATCCTTCAAACACACTAGGGAGCAAAACAGAACATTTCTTCTGAAACAAGATTATTGAGTCACTTCCATTATATTACTGGGCTGGATTGCTCATACCTGTCATTTTTTAAAAAGTATTCTTTTTTTCAGGATGAAGCCTTGTGTGGTCTGGAAGAATGGGATGAATCCTTGTACATATCAAGTCATTACAAACTACATCATACCAGCATCAGTTTTCCTGGCACTTCTCTGTTTTTCACACCTTTGAAACTGGATATTCCTTAAGCCACTGTGCACTGCACTTTTTTATCTTTTGTGAAGCACTTTGAACTATGTTTTACATGGTATTTCACATAACATATAAGCAGTGGGTTATTTGATTTACTGTATTCTTCTCCCAATAACAGTTAATGCCCTGTTTGTCCTCTTCATTGCACCAGCTTCTTGGGTTGAAAGCTTTATGTTTTCAGTTGAAAATTTTTTTAAAATAATGACTCCCTATTCTCTTTCCTGCTAAGTATGCTGAAGTGTTTCACAGCTGAACAATGATTTTTTTATTGCATTTTAATTTAAATTCTATTGCACTTATATCTTACTTGAATAGCATTTATCATTTGTTAGTTAATGCATTAGAACTCTCCAAAGTTTTCAGCGCACATATAGTTTTTGCCTTTCGGTATCTATATTGAATGAGCATATTGTGTTTAGTACCAAAAAAGAAGCAATAAAAAAACAAAGCAAGGGCTCAGGTCCCCATATTCTTTATTATCACCCCAAAATACTGCCATAATTTTGTAGTAAATGTTCAATAACTCCCTTGGCAGAGATTTTTAATACTGTTCTCATATAATATTTTGGCATATGTTTTTTTCTTTATAAACTTGCCCTGGGCATCTTAAATCATAGAGCTTCTGGAAACGTCTTGGAGATTACAGAGGAACCTCTATGAGTTTCAAATTTTTCTTCTTTGTACATATCTGCTTATGCTTTAAAAGCATCAGATTACAGCAAAATTTGAGATTTCTTCCAGCATTTATTATGATGTTTTCCAGTGATATTATTTGAATGTTTGCAGTGCAGCTTCTTCAGAGATCTGAAACATTGCTTGTTGGAGGACTGGCCTTCTCTGGGTTGTTTGGAGGACTACAGCATATCCCTATCAAACACTAAGGAAGATAGCAATGATAACCCTGGTACCCCATGCTCTCTTGACCATTTTATGTGTAGGTTAATCTATTTTTCTCATTACATGTTATTCTTTAGAATGAGAGAAGGCAACTTTTTCTCTAACTAGATGAAAGCTTTGAGCAATAGATATTTTGCACAGAATGTTGAGATAATGTACTCTAATCAGTAGAACTATGAAAACACACGTAGTCATTGTGATGTTCATGAATTGTTAAGATACTGACTTTTCACAGCTTCACTGGAGGTCATCTATTATTTTAAAAATGTAGTAAATTTTTACCACAAATATCCACCATTACGTGATATCTGTGGTATGTCATGATCCATATTTCTTACGTCATTTATCAGAATCCCAGTAAGCATATTTAGCCTAAATTACTAGGATCCAGGAAAGAAGAAAGCACTATGCGAAATCCAGAGTGTGTTCACAGAAAGATTCAAATCATGATGATTATCAACAGAAATAAAAGTTTAAACTACCTAATAAGTTACGCTACCAATGCAGATTTTTCTTGTCTCTTTTAGTCAGTTTTCAATAGCTCAGATAAATGTTCTGCAATTAATCTATTTGAAAGTCTGTTGAGACAATTCCTATAAGGATTTTTTCTTCTTCTCTACCCTGGTATTTAAGAGTAACATTCAGGGTCTACTTGTTTGTGTCTCATAAATCCACAAAATAAAATGTCATTTTTTGCTTGGCATGTGTGGTCATCTCAGAAACTTCTGTAAGAAGCCTTATCTTGATCTTTGGTAGCAAGCTTGTTTCTTCTAAAGGAATAATATTAATAATCATAACACTGTAGAAACTAGTTCCTCATTTGTTTTGTCAATAAAGACAAAGTTTTCTGCAGGCCAAATACATGCGTTTCCATGTGTTGAGTTTCTCTGTGAGCACTGAGTGCTAAAAAACTAAATAACTCAGAGAAATCTCAAGAACTGGTGAATCTTTCCTGGCTTCCAACAACAGACAAATATGAGCCCAAGATGACTTGATTCATCATCAGCCAGCTGAAAATTCTACAAACCATATTCAGATGTTCAGAAAAAAAAAAATATTTCAAGGATTCTAAGAGGGTTTTCTTTTTATTTTTTCTTTCTTTCTCCTTGCAATAGCATTCAGAAATCTTTCAAGACCTTTAGCTTCCATCTGTTTTTCCCATGAAAGTTGTGTGTAACCAACTACTGAAGAAACTGCAAAATTTAAGCCAGTAGATGATGTTTCCTTGAAGCATCAGATATTAATGGTTCAATTAAATTTTATGAGGGTTTCCACAACACATTTGTTGTCTGGGGTTTTTTTTTGATCCTCCCACATCCCAGTCTTAATCAGTATTTTTACATAACCTAATAAAGTGAACCATGTATGAGTTAGAATACAGTGTAAAATCTTCACAGAGGCCTGGATAAGTCATCATATACAGTCATACAGAATGACCAAGGGAATTCATTTAATGATTGCATTCTCTGACATTCAGCTTAAATTGAAACCCAAAGAAACCAGGATATTAAAAGGCATTCAGACAGCCAGATTGTGATGTGTTCAGTACCTGTAGCTGGGATCAATGTTCCAAAAAAGCTCCATTCTTAGTTAAATACAAGGTAAAGGAACACATTCTTCAATATTTGCTGTTTAGATTAGCACTAAATCACACACAGCTACATTTTTTTAAACTAACAATGCTGAGCTACTGACAAATTTTCATAATCATAGAATCAGAAAATCATAGAATCATAGAATGCTTTGGGTTGCAAGGGACCTTTAGAGGTCATCTAGTTCAACTCTCTTGCAGTGAGCAGGGACATCTTCTGCCAGACCATCTTACTCAGAGCCCTGTCCAACCTGGCCTTGAATGTTTCCAGGGATGGGGCCTCCACTACCTCTCTGGGCAACCTGTTCCAGTGTTTCACCACCCTCACTGTAAAAAATTTCTTCCTTATATCTAGTCTAAATCTACCCTTCTTTAGTTAAAAGCCATTACTTCTTGTCCTATCACAACAGGCCTTGCTAAAAAATTTTTCCCTGTCTTTTCTATAGGCCCCCTTCAGGTACGGAGAGGCTGCACTAAAGTCTCCCCGCAGCCTTCTCTTTTCCAGGCTGAACAGCCCCCCAGCTCTCTCAGTCTTTCCTCATAGCAGAGGTGCTCCAGCCCTCTGATCACCTCTCTTGAATATTCAGTTGTGTTAAGTGTAGATGACGGTCTCTTCCAGAAAATCTGGTTTAAATGCTCACAATAATAGATTCAGAGATTGACTGTTTTCAGTAACACTGTTCATCATCCCTGCAGATTGAAAGCATTTTTCTTTCTTTTTCTTGAAAACAGTATAATAGCTGCCAAAAATTAAACAAGAAAAACACATAAATTCAGACATATGCAACTTTGATGCAAGAATGAAAAATCGGTAATAGCAGAATGAGTATTACTTGAATATAAAGGAAAATAATATTTATTTGATCTATGCTTTAACCATGCCATCTCATTTCTTTACACCAATTTACTATGGTTGTGTTTTTCATTTATTCCTTAAAAGTAGATGGCAAAAATTAAGGAAAAATATAGTAGGTCTTTATTTGAACTCTGTACTTCTCTCTTATCTAAATTTCAGCTTCCTTCTAAATTTCGGCTTATGGACGAAATTTTTGAAAAATAGAGCACTGAGCTAGTATGTTCAAAGTGTGATAGTTCATCTGCCCTATGTATGAAAATACAGAAGTACCAAAATACAATTTACACAGCTATACTGGGATCAGAGCGAATGTTAAGACCTTCTGTCCAAGTCAAGGACTCCAAAAATACCTGCTCAGCTACTGCAGAACTGTGGTAGCACCTTAGTACCGGGGAGAAGGTCTTCAGATTTGCTGGGGTCCTCCCTCATGCCTCGTGTCTCAGTCTCCCTGGTGACAAGAATGCGGCCACTCAGTTTGAGAATCTCAACATGATATATGTTTCCAGTCTCATCTAACTCATACCAATAGGGATTTACAAAAGGCATTTACAGCTTCCATTTTCTTGCAAATATTACTAGAAGAAAATGGAAGATGACAGGTCAGATTATAATTAAAGCACTCAGCCAGGACAGGAAAACCCAGGTTTTTGTTTGTATTTAAGAAACATCAAGCTCCCTGCAACCACAGCTTCCACAAGCGAACCATATAAGATGCTGTAGACTGGTTTCATTGAAAAGGGGGATAAGGAAGAGAAACCACCTGCATCTTTAACATCTTTGTTGAAGCTGTGTTCCTATGAAGAAAAGAGTCCATGGAGCATGACTGAAGTCTTGTGACTCAATCAGCCACAGACCACCAAGCTTTTACTTGGTGACTAATCGATGTAAAATGAATGCATTAAATTAGTGTTATAACTCTTTGACTGAAAAAATTTCTACCTGCTTTGCTTATCTTTGAATGGTTATGCTTTTAACCCCTGCAGTCAGTAAAGCCCAACCCTTACTAACATATACTACCCTCAGACTCATACATGACATAAAACCGAAGATGCTGGGCTTGCTAAATTCCCCTTTCCCATAGGTGGGAGTAGCAGACTACCTACCATTGCTGCTGCTGTTGCCCTACAAGAACTCGTGAAACACTAGGATCTCAGCCAGCCATACAGCCCTCTACACTGCCCTAGTGAGGCCCCATCTGGAGAATTGCGTCCAGTTCTGGGCTCCCCAGTTCAAGAAAGATGAAGAGCGTACTGGAGAGAGTCCAGCAGAGGGCTACAAGGATGGTGAGGGGACTGGAGCATCTCTCCTATGAGAAGAGGCTGAGGGAGCTGGGCTTGTTCAGCCTGAAGAAGAGAAGGCTGCGAGGGGCCCTAATAAATGCTTATAAATATCTCAAGGGTGGGTGTCAGAAGGATGGGGCCAAACTCTTTTCAGTGGTGCCCAGCAACAGGACAAGGGGCAATGGGCACAAACTGAAGCAGAGGAAGTTCCGTCTGAACATGAGGAAGAACTTCTTCCCTCTGAGGGTGATGGAGCACTGGAACAGACTGCCCAGGGAGATTGTGGAGTCTCCTTCCCTGGAGATATTCAAGACCCGCGTGGACAAGTTCCTGTGCAGCCTACTGTAGGCAACCCTGCTTTGGCAGGGGCATTGGACTAGATGACCCACAGAGGTCCCTTCCAACCCCGAACATTCTGTGATTCTGTGATATCACAAATCATGAATGTGCTCCTGTCTCTTTTGCAAGCCAAGAAAAGATAATAAAAAGAAAAATGTGAAGTATACTGGAGTTAAATGCTTTGCCTTTTTTCATCCTTTCATATGGATAACTGACTAAAAACTATTCCACATAAAAACACACAGGTTTTTTTTTGATCAACACCACCAACATATGACTGCACACTGAGTTTTTATCAGAATTGGGAAAAATTTTTAAAAAATAAGGAAAATTACCAATGACATTTTGAGATGTCTGGATATGAATTTCTAGACTATAGTCAGAAATCCCTACTTTGTTTTATTGTAAATGGCAGCAGTTCTAGAGGAATTACTCTTTTAGGCAGCGCTAAATTTCTGCATACACACAGCTAGCAAGAAGTCTGTTCAAACCGTGCAGTAATAGCCATTCTACAGTGTATGCCTGGAGCCCCATTAAAATGCAGAATCAGGGCTTTAGGCAAGCTGCTGTCCTCACTCTGTTGTCTCTGTTCCAGCTTAATGGAATCTTCTGACAGACTCTGATCAAGAGATGTAAATGACTCAGATAATTTATTCTATTATCATTTTCACATCTATTTAAAACTTTAAAACTATCTATTCCTCTTAATATATTTTGATATTCTAAATGAAAGCTAGTCTGCATTTTGTCCCACTCAAAGTAGAAATTATCACTTTTGGGGCTATTAGCCAGAGATACAAAAGGAAAAACATCTAGGACCTTTTTTTTGTTTGTTTCTTGAATTTTCATCATAAATTATATAACACTATATTTTGAAGTTCAGGCTGAATTTGGAAAACATCAGGTCTACATTTAAAATTCTTTTGTATATTAATATTTCCCTAGGTGTCAAATCAGAAAATGGTTTGTGTTTGTTGGTCCTGCAGAAAATCTATAGTGAGTTTGATAAAGAAATACAGTTTTCTAAAACGATACATGCTATTCAGTCTAGCTATAGAGGAAGAGAGGGAGCTATATTATATTCACATTTACTGCACCTTTTAGGTCTAAACCTAATAGACAAGTTTTTATATTCTAAAGCACTTCATATTTATGAAGTCTAATTTGTTTCTTCCCTTCTATACTCTATCATACTAGAAAAAGTTTCTCTCAAAATTGGAATTCTTAGTGCTGAGTGATGTGTAACTTCTGTTGTCAATGAAGAAGCACACCTTCACTTTACTGAATTTACTTTATATTTCAGCAAGGTTTATTATTATTTTAAAAGCCCAAGTCAATTTGTCACTTCCTGTGTTCTGGCCCCTTCAGAAGGCTAATATCAGCCTGATGTGGTTCAGAATACACCTCTGTCTGGGTTTCTGTTCTGCGAAAATGTAACTCACTACAAAGATACTTAATGTCTTTAAGCAATCTCTGCACATTCATACTTCAAGTATGTTAGCAACATGGTCTACACCTGTGGGAACCTATAGCAGTGGTCCTACAATTGTACTTTTGCAACATCCTTGGGCAGCCCTGGTGCTTTGAACATTCAATGGGTGAAGTTATTAATGAAAGCACAACATTCTAATAGAAAGATTGTCTTCCAGAATTAGACATCTAAATTTCAGTATTTGCTTGTGCTGTAGATGCCTACATTTCTAATATCAATGGAGGATGATTCAGTGTAATTAGTAAAACATACCTGCTAGCTAGCCAGCTGGACCAGCAGAACTGACTGCCACTCTAAGAAGAGTGTCTTTTTTTTCTGAGCTATGACAGCAGATGGCTCACATTAATCACTGGAATTTACTTCATGAGACTGGATCATTTCCATTACATTTGTCTCCTTAGGACTTTGGAGACATTGTTTTCTATTGTGGTTTTTTTGTTGTTATTTGTTTGTACATTTGTTCATTTAATTTACACTCTAATTCTCCTAATGCAAATCCTTGGCTTTAAAGGCAGTGTTGTCGTTTAACCCTGACAGGCAGCTGAACACCACACAGTTGCTTGCTCATTCTCCCACAGTAGGAAGGGAAAGAGAATCAGAAGAGTAAAAGTGCAAAAACTCATGAGTTGAGATAGACGGTTTAACAGGTAAAGCAAAAGCTGTGCATGCAAGCAAAGCAAAACGATGAATTCATTTACTACTTCCCATCAGCAGGGAGGTGTTCAGCCGTCTCCAGGAAAGCAGGGCTCCATCAGGCACAGTGCTTACTTGGGAACACAAATGCCATAACCCCAAATGTCCCTCTTTCCTCTTTCTTCCCTGAAGTTTTTATTGCTGAACACGATGTCATATGGTGTGATATATCCCTTTAGTCAGCTGGGGTCAGCTGTCCTGGCTGTGTCCCCTCCCAGGTTCTTGTGAACTCCCAGCCTACTCACTGACAGGACAGTTTAAAAAGCAGAAAAGGCCTTAACGCTGTGTAAGCACTGTTCAGCAGTAACTCAAACATCGGTGTGTTACCAACACTGTTTTCACCACATATCCACAACATAACACTATACAAGCTACTATGAACAAAATTAAATCCCAGCCAAAACCAGTACCTGTTATTTTGTCCCAGGTGCAGGACTTAGCACATGTCTTTGTTCAACTTCATATTGTTTTTGTTAGCCTGCTCTTCTGCCTGTCCAGGTCTCTCTCTAAGATGGCTCTCCTTTCTGATGTGTCCACCTCACTGCCTAGTTTAGTGTCATCAGCAAACTTGGTGAGGGTGCTTTCGATCTCTTCACTCAAGTCATTTATGAAGATGTTGAACAGCATGGGGCCCAGTATCATTCCTTGGGGGACTCTACTTGTGACAGGTTGCCAGTCTAAGTAAAAACCACTGATCACCACCCTCTGAGTGCGGTCTGTTAGCCAATTTTCCATCTATCTCACAGACCACTGGTCTGTCTGTGTCTTGCCAGTCTGTCCAGGAGAAGGATGTGGTAAACAGTGTCAAACGCTTTGATGAAGTCCAGGTAAACTACACCCACTGCTCTCTGCACGTTGACAGAAGAAGTTATTTGGTTGTAGAATGTAATCAGGTTAAGATCTTTGGTAAGATTTTCCCTTGGTAAATATGTGCTGGCTTTTCCCCAGTCACCTCCTTAACTTGGTTTGTGATAGATTCTAGGAGGACTCTTTCCATTAGTGTCCCAGTGACTGAAGTAAGGCTAATGAGCCTGAAGTTTCTTGGGTCCTCTTTTGGGCCGTTCTTATAGCTGGGTATGATATTTGTCCCTTCCAGTCATCAGGGACATCCCTTGATCTCCACAAATTTTCAAAGGTGATAAGCAGTGGCCTTGCAACAATGTTAGCCATTTTTCTTAACATCCTGGAGTGGATTCCATCCGGGCCCAGAATTATGTGACTTCAGCTGTTTGTAGAAAGCCTCACACCGGTCCTTTCTTCCCTACTGCTGGTTGACACATGCTGTCATAGCTGCTTGTTCCTGTAATCTGGGGTCCAGCTATGCTGGTAAAGGTAGAAGCAAAGAAAGTACTGAGAACCTCAGCCTTGTCAGCATTATTAGTAACTTGTTTCCCTGCCCTGTTTAGTAACGGGCCTGTGTTTTCCCTGTGCTGCTTCTTACTGCTCACAAATCTGAAGAATCCTCTCCTTTCCTTGTCATCTCCTCATATCTGGTCATGAGATAAAGTTTTATCATCCAGAGTGAGCAATTCACACACACCTTAAGGCCTTTGCATCATTTAAGAGATTTCTAAGCTCCATATTATTAGATCTGTCTAAAGCCTGGACTCCTTCATGTAATTTGGTGTTCTTCACTGAAAATGAAATCCAGATGTATTTGTAGTTTTCTTCTAGGCAAATCAGCCCTTTGTATTAGCTTTAATTAAATGAGTCTCACTGTATCACTCTGCAGTGAACTACTTTTTCTATCAATCAGCCAATGTTGACACAAAAGCCTAGATAACTAAATGTAAGTCAAGATTTTTTGCATCCTTTATATGACTTTAAAAAAGTGCATGTGTGTTATATACATATGCACACACTGTATTTTTAATTCAGGAGAAAACCAATTAAGCCTGCTATATAATGAGCAATCATGCCAACAACAAATCAATTTCCACATAATTTGTATGATGCGGTACTATAAATTCTACAAGCAGGATCAATAATTGGCAACAAAATATCAAGCTATAATTCTTCAACCTCCATGGACAGACTATACACACTTATGTAAAAATAGAACTTAATTTTTAGTTTACTGTCTGTACAAGATGATTTACTACATAAAAAAAAAGGTCGGGGATCTGGCCATTAGTACAATCTAAAACACTCCTGGAAAAACTAGAAAGTTTTTTGTGTGGGATGCCGGTAAGCATTTAGTGCAATTTCAACAATCCAGTGATATCTCACCTGGCTTGTGTCACCACTGCAGAATTCCACAGACACAATGAAAACTCTGTCAATCTGCCAGACCCATGAAAAAGGAATGTTTGCAATAAGGCATTAAAAATGGCAATATATGCCTTTGTTGATGCAGTCACATACAATATACCAGTTCTGAATACCTGAAAAAGTTCTTCAGTGGAGCACAAATTAACAAATGGGGAACAGTGAGGAGAGTATAAATGCAGAATGAGATAATCTGATCTTCATCCTTGTTTTAGTTTGTCCTGGATAAATGTCAGGTGCCCACCAAAACCACTCTATAACTCCCCCTCCTCAACTGGACAGGGAAGAGGAAATATGATGAAAGGCTCGTGGATCGACAGAAGGACAGGGAGATATCACTCACCAATTAATGTCATGTGTAAAATAGACTGAACTTGGGGAGAAAAGCAATTTTAATTTACCACCAATCAAATCAGAGTAGGATAATGAGAAATAAAATTAGATTTTAAAACACCTTCCCCCCACCATTCCCTTTTTCCTGGGCTCAATTTCAATCCCTTTTCTCTACGTCCTCCTCCCCAAGTGGCACAGGGGGATGGAGAATGGGGGTTATGGTCAGTTCGTCACACGTTGCCTCTGCCGCTCCTTCCTCCTCACACTTTTCTCCTGCTCCAGCGGGAGGTTCCTCTCACAGGAGACAGTGCTCCACAAACTTCTCCAATGTGAGTCCTTCCCACTGGCTGCAGCTCTTTGAGAACTGCCCCAACGTGGGTCTCTTCCCACGGGGTGCAGTCCTTCAGGAATAGGCTGCTCCAGTGTGAGTCCCCCATGCAGTCACAAGCCCTGACAGCAAACCTGCTCAGGCATGGGCTCCTCTCCACGGGTCCGCAAGTCCTGCCAGCAGCCTATTCTGGCACGGGGCTCCCAGCGGGGTAGCAGCCTCCTTCAGGCATCCACCTGCTCCGGCGTGTGGTCCCTTCCATGGGCTACAGGTGGAGATCTGCTCCACTGTGGACCTCCATGGACTGCAGGGGAACAACCTGCCTCACCATGGTCTTTCATCACAAGCTGCAAGGAAAAACTCTCTGCTCCAGCATCTTGGGCACCTCCTCCCCCTCCTCCTTCTTCACTGACCTTGGTCTCTGCAGAGTTGTTTCTCTCACATCCTCTCCCTCTTCTCTCTTGACTGCCGTTTCCCAGCAGTTTTATTTTTCTTCCCTTTCTTAACGATGTTATCACAGAGGCACTACCACCATCGCTGATTGACTTGGCCTTGGCCAGCAGTGGGTCTATCTTAGAGCCGGCTGGCACTGACTTTTATCAGACATGGGGGAAGCTTCTCTCCGCTTCTTACAGAAGCCACCCCTATAGGCCCCCCCGGCTACCAAAACCTTGCCACGCAAACCCATATCAATCCTGAATTCCTGTAAGGTGGAAAATCTGTTATGAATTTGTAACTCACTTTCTTTCTGTACATATTTCATGAGCTACTCTTCTTTAGAATCTGAAGAGACTTCCTAAGAAATAACAGACAGACCAAAACCACTGATGTTTCATTTGAATGCTGGTGTTTTGGGGACAAAAACACACAGGAGAAAGTCCAGAATCTATTGTAAATGCTTGCAGTTGATAGAGATGCTAGAGTTTGAACGGAATTCCCTAGGTTCTGCATGAGCTTTCTCAGTAGGCACATTTTTTTCCTTGAAGTTCTTGAAAACAAAATATTCCTCTTAAATGCACAGTTAGTATGTGCTAATAAAAATGGAAATATTCTTTTCACAAGCCATCTGTTAGCTTATCAAGTTTTTGCTAATATCACTTTTTACTTTTGATCAATAAACTCCAATAAGAAAACCCCTTTCATTCCTCAAAATTGCTGTTGATTGCCATACTGTTGATACAAAAAACATTTTTCTCTGTCCTCCCTGAAGAGAAAGTAGCAAATTAAGCACATAACATATCATGACTATCAGAAAAATAAATGTAAAGAACAGAATGCAGATTCTCAAAGTAAGGGGTCTGCCTAAAATGGCACTGCCTATGCAATCTCCAAGTATAGGGCTAATATATATCAGATTTCCACAGGTATATCTCCTTTCCCATCAGCAAATTTTATCAAAGTAAAATTTAAAGATATATTTTTTGAAGATGTTAGAGGGTACCAGAAGCTTCTGTCAGAGCTATGAAACTAATTCTGACTAAGCTGTCATACTTTTGGAAATTGTCAGAGTACACAGTGCTGAACAGCAGAGTACAAGTGCATCAATTTGACACTTCCTCAAAACATCTGATATTTTTTCAAAAGTGTTGATTTATGCATGCACAGTAAATATAACATTTTTAGGAAATATCAGACTTCTGGCAAACTCACCACACTTACTCATATTACTTTCTGTGGGAAAAAAATCTGCCATCCTATTCCAAGTAGGCAGGGATTATGGGAGAGAGGGAGCAGGGGAATAAATTAAAATACAGAGCATTAAATATCCTTATTTACTCCTACATACAAAAAAGGTTTTATCATGAAATAGGACTACTCTCTGTAGTTCTGATACAGGAAATTTTGTGCTCTGTCTTTTCTATTCTCAGTTAGAGGTGGGGTTTTTCGCAAACCTTTTGGACTTCTGACCACACTGTAACATACTTTGAGGTGAACAGAAAGACCGTGTTAGCAGAGACACATCAGTCACACAGCAAAGGCACAGAACACCTTTGCTGATGACTGCGTGGGGATGCTTGAAGATAGAGCAGTGATTGTTTCACTACAACACAGGGCATGTTCTCTGTCATTGGCTGGTGCAAACCTCTGTGGAACAAAGGAGATCTCTGGTGCGGAGGACACCTCTGTCTGGGGCTGGAGAGAAGGTTGTTGCTTCTGGGGCACAGGCAGCAGAGGCCTCCCCTGTGCCTTGGTGACAGCCCTGAGTCACCAGGTGAAGGAATTGCAGGAGGAGGTGAGCAACAGCAAGTGTTCCTAATGACAGGAAAAAAGCAAATACCACGCTCATCTTTAAGAAGGGCAAGAAGTAGGATCTAGGTAACTGCAGTCAGCCAAATTTCAGTCTCTGGGAAAGCTGTAGAGTGAATCCTCTAACAAGGTATTTCTAAGCACATAAAGGACAACAAAATGATTAGGAATGGCCAACATAGGTTTGGCAAAAACAGCGGTGGAGACTTCACCAATGTATATAAATATCTGAAGGATAATGCAAAGAAGGTGGAGCCAGGCGCTTTTCAGTGGTGCCCAGTGACAGGACAAGAGGCAATGGGCACACACTGAAACACAGCAGGTTCCCTCTGAACATCAGGAAACACTTCTACTGTGACAGTGGTCAAACATTGGAACAGGTTGTCCAAGGAGGTTGTGGAATCTCTCCTCTTGGAGATATTCAAAAACCACCTAGACACAGTCCTGGGCAACCAGCTCTAAGTGGCAAAGCTTGAGAATGGAAGCTGGACCAGACGATCTCCAGAGGTACTTTCCAACCCCAACCATTCTGTGATTCTGTGATTCTGTGATTCTGTGATTCTGTGATTCTGTGATTCTGTGAAAAGAAAAAGTGAAGTCTTTCACCTATGTGGAATAACCCTGTGCACCAGTACAGGTTGACAGCTGACAATCTGGGATGCAGCTCTGCAGAAAGTAACTTGAGGTCCTACTGGACAACAAGCTGAGCATGAGCCAGCAATGTGCCCTTGCAGCAAAGAAGGCCAACAGTACACTTGGTTGCATTAGTAAGAGTGGAGCCAGCTGGTTAAGGGAAGTGATCCTTCCCTTCTGCTTGACACAGGTGAGAGCACATATAGACAGTCATGTCCATTTTGGGGCTCATTTCAAGAAAGATGCTGATGTGCTACAGTGAGACACAGGGAGGGCAACTAAGCTAGTCATGGCTGGAGTACATGGCATACGCAGAAAAGGTGGAGGAATGTGTTTTGTTCATCCATAACTGAAGGCTCAGGGACACCTTATTGCTGTTGACAACTGATTGGAAGATTGTCCTGGGTTCGGGCAGGACAGGGTTAATTTTCACCGGAATCCAGGAAGGGACACAGCCGGTGTGCTGACCCCACCTGGCCAAACAGAGCAGGGTATTCCATACCATGTGCCGTCATGCTGGGTTCTGGTGGGGGGGAGTGAAGCGGCAGGAACGCACTCACGGCTCGGGAGTGTGCGGCGGCGGTCGTGGAGAGCAGCTGTCTCTCTGGGTTGTGTGGTTTGTATTGTGTTTTCTCCTTATCTGTATCGTTGTTGTTACTGTTCCCTTTGTTTGCTGTTCTGTTAGACTGCCCTTATCCCGACCCACCATTTTCTGCCTGTTTCTTTCCATTCTCCTCCGCACCCCGGCCAGGGGAGGGGCAGCCACGTGGTGCTTTTGTTCCCGGTCACAGTCAAACCATAACATTAATTTTGGCGCCCAGCATGGGGTGGGGATAATGGCAAGGCTGAGCAGCATGTGTTAAAACAGCTTTCTTAGATTTTGTTAAATTTTGTTATATGCTTTTATTGTGTTAGTTAAATAGTCGCCGGTAAAAATGTTTCTGACTTTGATCAAATGGCTATGGTATTTGAATCCTTATTTGCTATATGTGTTCATTGCCATGATGTTCATCATCACTTGGAAAAGGATCAGGACGATGATTTTGCTCTACTTTATGATATTGACTTATGACATGATAACATCACTGTTCATGAAATTAGGCTTGTATTTGCAGGCGGCACTGTGGTCATTTCCATACCTCGGATCCTATGTCTTAGAATTTGTTAATAATTGAACCCAATCTGTGGGGAAAACTGGAGGGGATACCTTTCCCCACTCTTTCGCCCCCTTCTCTCTATCCTTCAGGCTAGTCCTAACAGCTTTTGTGAATTTCGAGTACCCGTGGGATGCTCAGGGCAGCACTCTCCTATTGTTCTGCCTCCTGAATGGGGCGCTGCCCCCCCCAACCGGCCCTGCAGCCCCTCCAGCCCAGCAGGCAGTCACAGCCCCCGCCCCCGACCGGCACCACGGCTGCCGCTGCCACAGTTGCAGGGGCGGCCCCGGTTTCCCTGGCGGGCACGGCAGCAGCTCCAGCCCCAGCTCCAGCAGCAGGCATTGCAGCTGAGCCCAACGACCAACCTGTGCCAGTAGCAGTCGCCCCTGTAAAACTAAAGAAAGACACAAAGAAATCAGATCGCTCTGGGAGGGATGACAATGAGCCAGGGTCATCGCGGGAGATAGAGACAGAGATCATCACCCGGTCCCTGTCCCTGAGCGAGCTGCGAGACATGCAGAAAGATTTCAGCTGCCACCCAGGCAAACACATTGTCACCTGGCTGCTGCGGTGCTGGGATAACAGGGCCAGCAGCTTGGAATTAGAGTGCAAGGAAGCCAAGCAGCTGGGATCCCTGGCCACGGATGGGGGCCTTGACAAGGCCATTCGGAAAAAGGAACAAGTCCTCAGCCTCTGGAGGAGACTTCTGTCAGGCGTGAGGGAGAGGTACCCCTTCAGTGACGATTTTGTATGTTATCCTGGCAAGTGGACCAATATGGAAAGGGGTATTCAGTACTTGAGGGAATTAGCTGTGTGGGAGGTGGTTTACTATGACACAGACGATGAGCAGGTACCCACAGACCCAGATGAACTCCAGCGCTCACCATCTAAGTGGAGGAAGTTTGTGCAGAGCGCACCATCCTCATATGCCAACTCACTGGCAATAGTAGACTGGAAAGGTAAAGAGACACCAACAGTGGATGAGGTGGCTGTCAGACTCCGGCAATATGAGGAAAGTCTCTCTTCCTCCCTTGTCTCAGCCGTGGAGAAACTGGTCCAGCAACTCAAAAAGAATATGTCCTACTCCCCACCTGTACGGGCCAGTGTCTCAGCTATTAGGGGTAGGCGTTTCTCTGCTCAGGAGAGAGAATATGGAGGCTACACACTCCGGGGAACCCTGTGGTTCTACCTGCGTGACTACGGAGAGGACATGAGGAAGTGGGATGGAAAACCTACCTCAAGTCTAGAGGCATGAGTGCGTGAGTTGCGAGGTAAAACAATCACAAAAGAGGATTCTGTTAGGAAAAATGTCGCTCCAGTTTCCAGCAGTTCACTCTCCAGACTAGGTAGACAGTTTGATCTTGATTCCGATCCTCTGGAAGGGACCTCCAAGTCATTTTTACAACAGGTGAGCAGCAAATTCTCTGACGAGGATTAGAGGGGCCCTGCCTCCAGCCAGCTGGAGGAAAGGGACAACCGGGTTTATTGCACGGTGTGGATTCGGTGGCCTGGCACGTCAGAACCACAAGAGTATAAAGCTCTAGTGGACACTAGTGCACAGTGTACTTTAATGCCATCAGATTTCAAAGGGTCAGAGTCCATTTGTATTTCTGGAGTGACAGCGGGGTCCCAAGAGCTGAGTGTATTGGAGGCTGAAGGGAGCCTCACTGGACAGGAGTGGCAGAAGCACCCCATTGTAACTGGCCCTGAGGCTCCATGCATCCTTGGGATAGACTGTCTTAGGAGAGGGTATTTCAAGCACCCAAGGGGGTATTGGTGGGCTTTCGGAATAGCTGCTGTGGAGACGGAAGAAATTAAACAGCTGTCCATTTTGCCTGGTCTCTCGGAGGATCCTTCTGTTGTGGGGTTGCTGAGGGTGGAAGAACAACAGGTGCCAATCACAACCACAACGGTGCACCAGCAACAATATCGTACTAACCAAGACTCCCTTCTCCCCATTCATCAGCTGATCCGCCAGCTGGAGAGTCAAGGAGTGATCAGCAAAACTCCCTCACCCTTTAATAGTCCCATATGGCCAGTGAGAAAATCTAGTGGAGAGTGGCAACTGAGAATAGACTACCGTGGTCTGAATGAAGTCACACCACCGCTGAGTGCTGCCGTGCCAGACATGCTAGAACTTCAATATCAGCTGGAGTCAAAGGCAGCCAAGTGGTACGCTACAATTGACATCGCTAATGCATTCTTCTCCATCCCTTTGGCAGCAGAGTGCAGGCCACAGTTTGCTTCTACCTGGAGGGGAATCCAGTACACCTGGAATCGACTGCCCCAGGGGCGGAAACACAGTCCCACCATTTGCCATGGACTAATCCAGACTGCACTGGAAAAGGGTGAAGCTCCAGAACATCTGCAGTACATCGATGACATCATTGTATGGGGTGACACAGCAGAGGAAGTTTTTGAGAAAGGGGAGAAAATAGTTCCGATCCTTCTGAAAGCCGGTTTCGCCATTAAGCAAAGTAAAGTCAAGGGACCTGCGCAAGAGATCCAGTTTTTAGGAATAAAATGGCAGGATGGGCACCATCAAATCCCAATGGATGTCATCAACAAAATAACAGCTAGGTCTCCACTAACCAGCAGAAAGGAAGCACAGACCTTCCTGGGTGTTGTGGGTTTTTGGAGGATGCACATCCCAAATTACAGCCAGATTGTAAGTCCTCTGTACCACGTGACCTGGAAGAAGAATGATTTTGAATGGGGCCCTGAGCAACGACAGGCATTTGAACAGAGTAAATGGGAGATAGTTCATGCCGTAGCCCTTGGTCCAGTCCGGTCAGGGCAAGATGTTAAAAACGTGCTCTACACCGCAGCCGGGGAGAATGGCCCAACCTGGAGTCTCTGGCAGAAAGCACCAGGGGAGACTCGAGGTCGACTCCTGGGGTTCTGGAGCCGGGGACACAAAGGATCCAAGGCCCGCTATACTCCCACTGAAAAAGAGATTCTGGCAGCATATGAAGGCGTTCGAGCTGCTTCAGAAGTGGTCGGCACTGAAGCACTGCTCCTCCTAGCATCACGATTGCCGGTCCTGGGCTGGATGTTCAAAGAGAGGGTCCCCTCTACGCATCATGCCACTGATGCTACGTGGAGTAAGTGGGTCGCTCTGATCACCCAGCGCGCCCGAATGGGAAACCCCAGTCACCCAGGAATTCTGGAAGTAATCATGGACTGGCCAGAAGGCAAAGATTTTGGAGCATCGCCAGAGGAGGAGGTGACACGTGCTGAAGAGGCCCCACTGTATAACCAGCTGCCAGAAGATAAGAAACAGTATGCCCTGTTCACGGATGGGTCCTGTCGCATTGTGGGGAAGAAGCAAAGGTGGAAGGCTGCTGTATGGAGCCCTACATGACAAGTCGCGGAAACTGCCGAGGGAGAAGGTGAGTCCAGCCAGTTTGCAGAGGTGAAAGCCATCCAGCTGGCTTTAGACATTGCCAGTCGAGAGAAGTGGCCAGTGCTCTATCTTTACACTGACTCTTGGATGGTGGCCAATGCCTTGTGGGGGTGGCTGCAGCAATGGAAGAAGAACAACTGGCAGCGCAGAGCAAACCTATCTGGGCTGCCCCATTGTGGCAAGATATTGCTGCCCGGCTAGAGCAGTTGGTTTTAAAAGTCCGTCACGTGGACGTCCATGTCCCTGAGTCGGGACACTGAGGAACATCAAAACAACCACCAGGTAGATCAGGCTGCCAAGATTGAAGTGGCTTAGGTGGATCTGGACTGGCAACATAAGGGTGAACTCCTAATAGCTCAGTGGGCCCATGACACCTCGCGCCACCAAGGAAGAGATGCGACATACAGATGGGCTCGTGACCGAGGGGTGGACTTGACCATGGACACCATCGCACAGGTTATCCGTGAATGTGAAACATGCGCTGCAATCAAGCAAGCCAAGTGGGTAAAGCCTCAGTGGTATGGAGGACGATGGCTAAAATATAAATATGGGGAGGCTTGGCAGATTGACCACATCACACTGCCACAAACATGCCAAGGCAAGCGCTATGTGCTCACAATGGTGGAGGCCACAACCGGATGGCTAGAAACCTACCCTCTGCCCCATGCCACCGCCCGGAATACCACCCTGGGCCTTGAAAAACAAGTCCTGTGGCGACATGGCACTCCCGAAAGAATTGAGTCAGACAACGGGACTCACTTTCGTAACAGCCTCATAGACACCGGGGCCAAAGAACACTGTATCGAGTGGGTGTATCACATCCCCTACCATGCACCAGCCTCTGGAAAGACTGAACGGTACAATGGGCTGCTAAAAACCACTTTGAGGGCAATGGGGGTTGGGACTTTCATAAATTGGGATACTCATTTAGCAAAGGCCACCTGGTTGGTTAACACCAGAGGATCTAGCAACCGGGCTGGTCCTGCCCAGTCAAAACCTCAGCGCCCCGCAGAAGGGGATAAAGTCCCCGTAGTGCACATGCATTGTGTGTTCCTTTTTCCGAATTGCTTTGTCAATGCCCCCATCCGTGGCCAGGGATCCCAACTGCTTGGCTTCCTTGCCCTCTAATTCCAAGCTGCTGGCCCTGTTATCCCAGCACCGCAGCAGCCAGGTGACAATGTGTTGCCTTGGTGGCAGCTGAAATCTTTCCTCATGTCTCACAGCTCGCTCAGGGACAGGGTTATTTAATAATTAACTTTATACAATTTATCTATGGACTATTCTCACCCAAAATCAAATC
This sequence comes from Opisthocomus hoazin, assembly GCF_030867145.1. Classification (NCBI taxonomy): domain Eukaryota; kingdom Metazoa; phylum Chordata; class Aves; order Opisthocomiformes; family Opisthocomidae; genus Opisthocomus; species Opisthocomus hoazin. The sequence continues at coordinate 33,032,042 of NC_134416.1, read as the reverse complement.
CCTGTGAGGTACACATTGGACTTCCCCATCCTTCCGCATTACCCACCAGGTACACCCAGGTCCTTGAGCAAAAGCAATCCCACGGACGGGCTTATCTTTGCCCAAGGCAGGACTAACCCAGAGTGTCTTCCCTAACAGGTTCCACATGTGCACTATGGAAAATGCTATCGAAACTATAACAAGTGAAACAGACTATGTACAGAATCACCTGCAGCATGTTAAATGATAAACATTTCCTTTATGAATGAAAAGCATACTCTTTTTTATCCAGTTTTAAGCTGCATAGTCTTCGACGTACAGGTAAAAGGAAATACTGCTTTTGTTAAGACAAATAAAGCAGACGGTTCTGGGAAATTCAGGTCTTTCCTACCTTAACCCTTTCACCTGAAAGTCTATCGATGGCTAAAAAACTCCTAATAACAGCACTCATAGAAAGTTTAAGAAAAAAAATTAATGATAAATTAAAAGGCAAAACAACTATAACTTCTTTTGGATTTCCTTTCACATTCATGTTTCACCTGTTTAACATTAATGCCTAGCAGCATTTCAGTTAGAACTGGAAGAATCCTTATAAACATTTAACTATTCCAGCTCCTTAACTCCAAGATTGAAAAGACTCCTAGACTTTTTCAGAAAGTTTTTTCCAACTTATTTGACAAATACAGGAAAATCAAGACTGGAAATTCCTGATATTTTTTTAATTTTTTTTTTTTTACTTTAAGTCAAAATTCAACAGTAACTGTTTGTTTTTTTACCGTATATCATGGGTTTTTTCAGATTCCTTCTACAGGAGAAGAAAATAATAAATTTTTTTCTTTTTTTCTTTTTTTTCTCTTTGTCATCTTTAAGAGGGCAACTGTTCCTACTCAATAGCTTAATAGTTTCTAAGGAAAATAGGCAAGAAGGAGCTAAATTCACTGATAAGCAGAAATTGTCATCTGTGACTGCAGACATTAACAGCTAGTTGTCAGATAGAGAGATTTTGGTATTCTAGGTATGAATATCAGTACTGACAAGTAAAACTTGAAGCTGAATTCTCCTGTCCTGTACATTGAGTACAAAATAGGGTACTAGGTACATTGCTTTACAGATTATCATACTGGACTGAATATGAAACCAATAAAGCAAATTAAATACTTTAATTATAGATGCTGGGGATATGGCTAATACTTCATGCAAGCAGACAAAAGGAACAGTAACTGAAGAATATAATTTAGAAGAAAATAAATTAAAACAGTGTGCTTAATAAAGAACCTATGCAGTCCAGAACATCTCAGGAAAAAAACCTGACTGATCTATTGAGGTCTCTTAAGGATGGACCCAATGAAATTAAGACTACAGTCATAACTCCAGTTTTAGCTTCTGAGTATGAAAACAGTGTAAAAGGGATACTGGATATGGACAAATAACTAGCCCAGCCCCTCACAATAAATGAAATTGTTATTACTTTGCTTTATTTGCAGCAGACTTACCAAGCCACTGTGACTGCAGCAAGATATTACATCTGCATCTCTGAAAGATATGTTCTTATGTCAGGACTGAGAAATGTTCCAGAAGCCTATGCTAAAAAAAAAAAGTTGCATTTGCTATGCTTGGTTTATATAAGTCTACACCAGTAAATTCCATAAGATAAAAATCAGTTCAAAACAATCATTATTTATTTTGTTAATGTTATGAAAATATCACTGTTCAAAAAGCCTGAGAAATTGCAAAGAATACAAATACTTGTCCCAGTGTATCTACCTAGATAAAGTGCTGCTTAAAGTCAATACCTTATCCAGAGACCTGGTGGATGTTCCATGAAGCTGGAGGAAAGCACAGCTTATATGGCATGTGTAGTGCAGACTTAATGGCTTAGAATCTCTAGTGATGATGGAGGTACTGCACTGAAGAAAGACAAAATAACACTTCATTATTGTAGGTTAAAAAACCTTACACTGAGTTCAGAGAAATAGCTACAGAAGAAGGGTAGGTTTGTGTTTCGATTGACAATTCAAATCTCCAGGAATAGCATGGAAAAACTTCTACATTGCAGTAATTCAATATCCATTTTAAAAAGCATTGCAAGGTGGTTTATATGACAGAAATAGTTTAACTGCAAAATATTATTGGCAGTTAATAATAAACAGGTAAAAAGGTAGTAAATGAGTGTAAAGGTGATTTCAGAAGGCATGAAACATACAGTGAATATATAATAAAGTATAATTTGTTAGGTTGAGGGTCAGACATGCAATGGACTCTGCATATGATGAATGGAAGTCTGATGTATGCATGAGCAATTTTTGGTTGAAAGATCAATGTGTATGTTTTAAATATTAAGTACAAGGAAACAGAAAACAGGACACAGATAGTTCCTGGTTTCACCACTATTACCCAAATAGCAAAGCTATGCTTGAAGTACCATTAGCATGAAGTTAACAATGTGAAAACAATATCAGCTACCTCAAAACATACACTTCCTGGGTGAACCTCTAACTCTGATGAAGCCAGTGACAAAACTCCTGCTACCTTCCAGGAAGATGATATTTCATCTCTTACATTTATTTGGCGTCCTATCTTCCTGGAAGTTGTCGAAATACACCTGTAGGGTACCTCTTCCTGTTCCCATTCCAGACAGCACAGGCAAGGAAGAAAGAAGCTTCTGTTGTTGCAATATGATTTTTGCAAGCCATGGCATAAAATGCACAGTGACTTTCAGACTACAGACTGAGACTGACCACTGTCGGATTGAAAAAAAAGTTTGTTTCTATGTGATCTTAATAGTTCTGATGCAATAAACAGTAAGAAAAAACATGCACAACTGAAGTATAGGTAAGCAATCCTGTATTGGATATTGTCCGTGTGAAACCTTGTGCTAGAAGAAACAATTTTGAAGGAAATAATTCTGCTGAAAAATTTGAAACAAAATTGTCAACAGCTCCAAGTATATTCTCACACACTCACGCATATTAAATATTCAGAGTTGTAATAAATTGTTTAGACTATGACCTTGATAGTGTAAACACTTCCCTTGCTATTTGCTATCAGACTTGCATTTTAGTAAAGTTGTTTACAGAAGATTTTATTAAAGATATTAAAACTTCTAACAGCCAAATGTAGAGAATGCATCTTCAAAAAGAACAACACTAAACAAAACATTACAAATATAACTGGAAATCCATTAATAAAGGGAATTGAGTAGCTGTTTAAAGTAAACATTTATCTTTCACTGTTGGTGGCAAAGGTTTATATCCAACACTAATAAGAAGAGCTGAACTATTGGCCTCATCGGTTGCTTGAGTAAGCTGTTGTAAAATGAATTTCATGACCTCACTAGCTAGCTGTTTGTAAAACACATCTTTACAACGACATAATCCATGGTCGTCATACTATTGATGAATTTATTGGTACAATGGAAACTGTGGTTTAAGCCATACAGGACTCACTGGTAACAGCCTGTAAGAATTAACACATAAATCCATGGAGATGGTTTTATCATTACACCTGCAAGAATGACATCTTAGTAGAAACTGAAAAAAGGTGATGTGTAAGTGGAGTTTAAATGTAAAACTCTGATCCTGCAAGATAATGTGGAATGCATACCTTACACTACTTTAAAATTTATTTTTGGAATTGGGATTGTACAATGAAAAGATACTGTTTTAAGGTGTATATATTCTAAAATATACTAGAAAAGCTGGAGTTCCCAATGCATTCGAAAATACCCAAAAACAAGATATAGCCACACAAAGTGTTGCAACACCTAAGGCTTTTTATCTCTCTAGCTCACAAAACTGTTAGTAAAAGTTTACAAAAAATTCTGGCTGGTTATCAACCTGAGGCCTATTTCCTGCATAATCACTTAATGCTATGGTAGCTCCTCCTCACTCTGTAAGGAACATGGTGCCCCTGAACAATTTACATGTAACCCAAAAGTCTCAGTCATGCCTTTGTGTCACAGCTTCCTAGGAACAGAAATAAAAGACCAAGTGCCTGATTTTCTGATATGCTTGCCATATACTTATGTAACTGCATTCCAAGGCAGCTGCAGATGCCTAACAGTTCAGAAGAATCAGATTCTACTTCATTTCAGCCTTCTTAGCTAAAAAAAACGTACTGCTTAGGTGCTTTTTTCACTCATTGAATTAACATTAACCCAAAGGTTAGTCATTATTATTGGTTTTTGGCTATCATGAATATTTAGTCATCCCTGCTATAATATCTTGGTTAACAGCTCATATAGATTCTTCACTGTAACAAACAGACGTTATTTTCCCTCTTGTCCCACTCAATAAATCTGTCCAATCCCCAGCAAATATGCCTTGGCAGCAGTCCAGTCATGGGAGTCACTAAGATGGTACACCTGAGGTCAACCAAATCACTCTTTAATACAATAATCACATCTCAGCTTGGCAGTCAATCACCTATCATTCTCCCCAAATGATCAAACAAAGCTGCAGGAGAAAATACTCCTGGGCACCAGCTTGCACTGAAATGGTGGCAACAGCTGGTCCAGCAGATGCTTCTCGTGTGATTCAACACCTGTGTTTTTGCATTTCTGCAGTAGGCCATGTTAATAGATATTTCCTTCCTTTCTTCAAAATCCTGAAATATTCTTACCTAAAACAAATGCTCCTAGGGATTTAGGACAACAGTACTTCTTTTGCTTGAAGCAAACCATCCAATAGTAGAAAAGAGCTTGAAAAAGCCTTGAAGGTCTCTATTCATATAAACTCTGTACTTGATAATTTATGTGTGACATAGATTTGAGACACTTCAGTTCTCCTGCTATCCTGTAAGATTGAAACACATATGGCAAAGAAATGCAATTAACCAGGCAGAGTGTTAGGCTGAGCTAATGTAGATGAGATAGGTTTACATATGTATTTTTTAAATTAAAACTCTGAAGAGTTTTTCATTTGGAAACACTTCATTATTATTATTATAAATAATTTCTTACCTCCTGAATAGAACAGTGGGTTTTTTGTTACCTTATATACATGTTAAAAATGTAGGACAGTGACCCAGTTTTCTATTAGAGTTTTATTAATTAGACCTGTCTATCTGGATACCTACCAAAGTATGGGCATATACAATCCTTTGTCCTTAAACAGTTTTGTAAATCTTAGTAGTGCATGGAAACTTTTAGCCATGACTAATAAACCCACCCATTTGGAAATGTAATGATTTCAAAATGTGCATTTCAGGAGTTGCACTTGATGATCCTTGTGGGTACCTTCCAACTCAGCATATTCTATGATGTTTTGACTCTACATTCCATGTACTCAAATCTGCCAGAAAAAAAGGAAACACAGATAAATCATGCTCTTCTGTTAATCAGAACTACATCCCACAAGGGGATGCCGGAGACAACAAGAATGTTGTATAACCTCACTCATCTGTATTGGAATTGTCTTTTTACCTACTATCGTCTCCATTCCAGATGAGTACTCCTGATCACATCTCTAATAGACCCTTGAAAGTTTAGGTGCTTCACCAGAGTTACAGAAAGCACTTGCTAGGGGATTTCTAAGATGGAGATCAGACTGGGCAAAGTGAAGATCATGTAGAAATGGTCTCTGGAATTTCCAACTTCCTAGAACTGAGCTTTTGCTATATGCTTTTTCTCCCATTTCTTTCTTTTTGTAAAATTCTCACATATGTTTTGGTTTCGGCTGCCGCCGGCAACAAAAGCGCCACGCGGCCGCCCCTCCCCCCGCCGGCGTGCGGAGGAGAATGAAAAGAAAGAGGCAGAAACTGGTGGGTCGGGATAAGGGCAGTTTAACAGAACAGCAAACAGAGGGAAAACAGGAACAACAACGATACAAATAAGGAGAAAACACAACCACGAACCGTACAACAGCCGCTCTCCCGAAACCGGACCGGCGCTGCGCCCGCCCAAGCCGCGAGTGCGTTCCCGCCGCGCCGCCCCCCCCCCCCCCCCACCGGAACTCAGCGTGACGTCACATGGTATGGAATACCAGGCTCTGTTTGGCCAGGTGGGGTCAGCCCCCACCCCCCGGCTGTGCCCCTTCCTGGATTCCGGTGAAAATTAACCCTGTTCTGGCCAAACCCAGGACATTATCCACCCCTTATTCCATACCATCTACGTCATGCCCAGGTCCCCCGTTGTCCAGTTGATCACCACCACTTCTCCTGTCTCCAGATATCATTCCTTTAGTCTATGGATCATCACTCTAAAGTGTCCATTGAGTTCATTTAATCCATGACTTCAGGCTCCATCTGTCGTAATGGTCTTCCGTGGCAGGAGAGGTGATGTGTGGTGGTGGGCGGTCACTTGCTGCATCCGGAGCTCACGGCTGATGTATCTGGTGCGGCCCGTGCCCACAGTCTGCAGGAGATGTTGATCTTGATGAAGTTGCTGGATGCCAGTTGTTGAAAACCAGGTCCAGTTCCATCATTGCTGTGCTCTGCTAGGTTTTCATCGAAAAAGTCCATCCTTCTTTAATCTGGAGAATTCTTACTATGCTACTACTGGTACAAAATATAACAATTATAACAGTGATAACAGACAGTGACAGGGTTATTTAACAACTAACTTTATACAATTTATTTATGGACTATTCTCGCCCAAAATTAAATCCCCATGAGGTACACATCGGACTTCCCCATCCTTCCGCATTACCCACCAGGTACACCCAGGTCCTTGAGCAAAGGCAATCCCGCGGATGGGCTTGCCTTTGCCCGAGGCAGGACTAACCCAAACCGTCTTCCATAACATGTTCCGCATGTGCACTACAGGCACTTTATCCCCTTCTACTGGGCGCTGAGGTTTTGACTGGGCAGGACCAGCCCTGTTGGTGGACCCTCTGGTGTTGACCAACCAGGTGGCCTTTGCTAAATGGGTATCCCAATTTTTGAAAGTCCCACCCCCCATTGCCCTCAAAGTGGTTTTTAGCAGCCCATTGTAACGTTCAATCTTTCCAGAGGCTGGTGCATGGTAGGGGATGTGATACACCCACTCAATACCGTGTTCTTTGGCCCAGGTGTCTATGAGGCTGTTGCGAAAGTGAGTCCCGTTGTCCGACTCGATTCTTTCGGGGGTGCCATGTCGCCACAGGACTTGTTTTTCCAGGCCCAGGATGGTATTCCGGGCGGTGGCATGGGGCACAGGGTAGGTTTCCAGCCATCCGGTGGTGGCCTCCACCATTGTGAGCACATAGCGCTTGCCTTGGCGGGTTTGTGGCAGTGTGATGTAGTCAATCTGCCAAGCCTCCCCATATTCATATTTTAGCCATCGTCCTCCATACCACTGAGGTTTTACCCGCTTGGCTTGCTTGATTGCAGCGCATGTCTCACATTCATGGATAACCTGTGCGATAGTGTCCATGGTCAAGTCCACCCCTCGGTCACGAGCCCATCTGTATGTCGCGTCTCTTCCTTGGTGGCCCGAGGTGTCATGGGCCCACCGAGCTATAAACAGTTCACCCTTATGTTGCCAGTCCAGATCCACCTGAGCCACTTCAATCTTAGCAGCCTGATCTACCTGGTGGTTGTTTTGATGTTCTTCAGTGGCCCGACTCTTAGGGACGTGGGCGTCCACGTGACGGACTTTTACAGCCAACTGCTCCAGCTGGGCAGCAATATCTTGCCACAATGGGGCAGCCCAGATAGGTTTGCCTCTGCGCTGCCAGTTGTTCTTCTTCCATTGCTGCAGTCACCCCCACAAGGCATTGGCCACCATCCAAGAGTCAGTGTAAAGATAGAGCACTGGCCACTTCTCTCGACTGGCAATGTCTAAAGCCAGCTGGATGGCTTTCACCTCTGCAAACTGGCTGGACTCACCTTCTCCCTCGGCAGTTTCCGCGACTTGTCGTGTAGGGCTCCATACAGCAGCCTTCCACCTCCTCTGCTTCCCCACAATGCGACAGGACCCATCCGTGAACAGGGCATACTGTTTCTTATCTTCTGGCAGCTGGTTATACAGTGGGGCCTCTTCAGCACGTGTCACCTCCTCCTCTGGCGATGCTCCAAAATCTTTGCCTTCTGGCCAGTCCATGATGACCTCCAGAATTCCTGGGTGACTGGGGTTTCCCATTCGGGTGCGCTGGGTGATCAGAGCGACCCACTTACTCCACGTAGCATCGGTGGCATGATGCATAGAGGGGACCCTCTCTTTGAACATCCAGCCCAGGACCGGCAACCGTGGAGCTAGGAGGAGCTGTGCTTCAGTGCCAACCACTTCTGAAGCAGCTCGAACGCCTTCATATGCTGCCAGAATCTCTTTTTCAGTGGGAGTATAGCGGGCCTCGGATCCTTTGTATCCCCGGCTCCAAAACCCCAGGGGTCGACCTCGAGTCTCCCCTGGTGCCTTCTGCCAGAGACTCCAGGTTGGGCCATTCTCCCCGGCTGCGGTGTAGAGCACGTTTTTAACATCTTGCCCTGACCGGACTGGACCAAGGGCTACGGCATGAACTATCTCCCGTTTAATTTGTTCAAATGCCTGTCGTTGCTCAGGGCCCCATTCAAAATCATTCTTCTTCCGGGTCACGTGGTACAGAGGGCTTACAATCTGGCTGTAATTTGGGATGTGCATCCTCCAAAAACCCACAACACCCAGGAAGGCCTGTGCTTCCTTTTTGCTGGTTGGTGGAGACATAGCTGCTATTTTGTTGATGACATCCATTGGGATTTGACGGCGCCCATCCTGCCATTTTATTCCCAAAAACTGGATCTCTTGCGCAGGTCCCTTGACTTTACTTCGCTTAATGGCGAAACCGGCTTTCAGAAGGATCTGAACTATTTTCTCCCCTTTCTCGAAAACCTCCTCCGCTGTGTCGCCCCGTATAATGATGTCGTCGATGTACTGCAGATGTTCTGGGGCTTCACCCTTTTCCAGTGAAGTCTGGATTAGTCCATGGCAAATGGTGGGACTGTGTTTCCACCCCTGGGGCAGTCGATTCCAGGTGTACTGGATGCCCCTCCAGGTGAAAGCAAACTGTGGCCTGCACTCTGCTGCCAAAGGGATGGAGAAGAATGCATTAGCGATGTCAATTGTAGCATACCACTTGGCTGCCTTTGACTCCAGCTGATATTGAAGTTCTAGCATGTCTGGCACGGCAGCACTCAGCGGTGGTGTGACTTCATTCAGGCCACGGTAGTCTATTGTCAATCTCCACTCTCCAGTAGATTTTCTCACTGGCCATATGGGACTATTAAAGGGTGAGCGAGTTTTGCTGATCACTCCTTGACTCTCCAGCTGGCGGATCAGCTGATGAATGGGGAGAAGGGAGTCTCGGTTGGTACGATACTGTCGCCGGTGCACCTTTGTGGTTGCGATGGGTACCTGTTGTTCTTCAACCCTCAGCAACCCCACAACGGAAGGATCCTCTGAGAGACCAGGCAAAATGGACAGCTGTTTAATTTCTTCCGTCTCCACAGCAGCTATGCCAAAAGCCCACCGATACCCCTTTGGGTCCTTGAAATAGCCTCTCCTAAGATAGTCTATGCCAAGGATGCACGGAGCCTCGGGGCCAGTTACAATGGGCTGCTTCTGCCAGTCCTGCCCAGTGAGGCTCACTTCAGCCTCCAGTAGACTCAGCTCTTGGGACCCCCCTGTCACTCCCGAAATGCAAATGGACTCTGACCCTTTGAACTCTGATGGCATTAAAGTACACTGTGCACCAGTGTCCACTAGAGCTTTATACTCTTGTGGATCTGACGTGCCAGGCCACCAAATCCACACCGTCCAATAAACACGGTTGTCCCTTTCCTCCACCTGGCTGGAGGCAGGGCCCCTCTAATCCTCGTCAGAGATGCTGCTCACCTGCTGTAAAAATGACTTGGAGGTCCCCTCCAGAGGATCGGAATCAAGGTCAAACTGTCTACCTGGTCTGGAGAGCTGGCTTTTGGAAACTGGGGCGGCATTTTTCCTAACAGAGTCCCCTTTTGTGATTGTTTTACCTCGCAACTCACGTACTCGTGCCTCTAGACTTGAGGTGGGTTTTCCATCCCACTTCCTCATGTCCTCTCCGTGGTCACGCAGGTAAAACCACAGGGTACCCCATGGTGTGTAGCCTCTGTATTCCCTCTCCTGAGCAGGGAAACGCTTGCCCCTAATAGCTGAGACACTGGCCCGTAGAGGTGGGGAGTAGGACCTACTCTCTTTCATTTGTCGGACCTCCCGGGCCAGTTTCTCCACAGCTGAGACAAGGGAGGAAGAGAGACTTTCCTCATATTGGCGGAGTCTGACAGCCACCTCGTCCACTGTTGGTACGTCTTTACCTTTCCAGTTTACAACTGCCAGTGAGTTGGCATGCGAGGAGGGTGCACTCCGCACAAACTTCCTCCACATGGATTGTGAGCACTGGAGTTCATCTGGGTCTGTGGGTACCTGCTCATCGTCTGTGTCACAGTAAACCAGCTCCCGCACAGCTAATTCCCTCAAGTACTGAATACCCCTTTCCATATTGGTCCACTTGCCAGGATAGCATACAAAATCGTCACTGAAGGGGTACCTCTCCCTCACGCCTGACAGAAGTCTCCTCCAGAGGCTGAGGATTTTTTCTTTTTTCCCAATGGCCTTGTCAAGGCCCCCATCCCTGGCCAGGGATCCCAGCTGCTTGGCTTCCTTGCCCTCTAATTCCAAGCTGCTGGCCCCATTATCCCAGCACCGCAGCAGCCAGGTGGCAATGTGCTCGCCTGGGTAGTGGCTGAAATCTTTCCTCATGTCTCGCAGCTCGCTCAGGGACAGGGACCGGGTGATGATCTCTGTCTCTATCTCCCGTGATGACCCTGGCTCATTGTCATCCCTCCCGGAGCGATCTGCTCTCTTTGCGTCTTTCTTTAGTTTTACAGGGGCGACTGCTACGGGCACAGGTTGGTCACTGGGCTCAGCCACGCTGCCTGCAGCTGGAGCTGGGGCTGGAGCAGCTGCTGTGCCTGCCAGGGAAACCGAGGCAGACCCTGCAGCTGTGGCAGCGGCGGTGCCAGTCGGGGGGGCTGTGACTGCCTGCTGGGCTGGAGGGGCTGCAGGGCCGGCTGGGGGGGGCAGCGCCAGCCGCAGTGCCTGCTGCTTCGTTTCCCCCTCTTTCCCCTTTAGGGCACTGAACAGTGTTAAACAGTGCAGCTCGGTAGGCGTGGGCCAGACCCCAGCACGTTGCTGTGATCTGTGTCTCTCTGGAGTTCCCAGGGTGGCAGCACACTTTTTGCAGATACTTTACTAGTTTGTCCGGATTCTGTACTTGCTCAGGGGTGAGTTTAAAAAACATCGGGGGTGTCCACTGCCCTAGGTACTTGCCCATGCTGTCCCACACACCCAGCCACTCACAGCTATCCAGCCCCGGGGCAGGTCTCTGCACGATGTTCTTAACGACTTGCTTAACCCTAAACAAAACCTGCAACCCATTCAGGAGGCATAACAAAAGGAGAGTGCTGCCCTGAGCATCCCACATGTACTCGAAATTCTCAAAAGCAGTTAGGACCAGCCTGAGGGAGAGAGGGGGGGCGAAAGAGTGGGGGAAGGTATCCCCTTCGGCTTTCCCCACAGACTGGGTTTGATTATTAACAAAATCTAAGACATAGGATCCGAGGTACGGAAATGACCGCAGTGCCGCATGCAAATACAAGACTAATTTCATGCACAGTGATGTTATCATATCATAAGTCGATATCGTACAGTACAGCAAAATCATCATCCTGATCTTTTTTCCCGAGGTAACAAACAGCACGGCCACAAACACATACAGGAAGTAAGGATTTACGTAGCAGAGATATTTGATCAAAGTCAGAAACATTTTTGCCGGCGACTTTAACTAACACAGTAAATGCGTATAACAAAATTTAAGCAAATCTAAGAAAACAGTTTTAACCCCCGCTGCTCAGCCCTGCCGTTATCCACGCCCCACGTTGGGCGCCAATTTAATGTTTTGGTTTCGGCTGCCGCCGGCAACAAAAGCGCCACGCGGCCGCCCCTCCCCCCGCCGGCGTGCGGAGGAGAATGAAAAGAAAGAGGCAGAAACTGGTGGGTCGGGATAAGGGCAGTTTAACAGAACAGCAAACAGAGGGAAAACAGGAACAACAACGATACAAATAAGGAGAAAACACAACCACGAACCGTACAACAGCCGCTCTCCCGAAACCGGACCGGCGCTGCGCCCGCCCAAGCCGCGAGTGCGTTCCCGCCGCGCCGCCCCCCCCCCCCCCCCACCGGAACCCAGCGTGACGTCACATGGTATGGAATACCAGGCTCTGTTTGGCCAGGTGGGGTCAGCCCCCACCCCCCGGCTGTGCCCCTTCCTGGATTCCGGTGAAAATTAACCCTGTTCTGGCCAAACCCAGGACACATCTCATGAAAATACAGGCAGCAAGAGCTTGGTGGGGCATTTATAACTTAACTTATGTGTTGGTAAAGCGTGGATGCTTATTCTATGCATGTAAATAATGTCTGAACTCTGTTGCACTCTAAAGTGATAAATCAGCATTACAGTAAGCAGTGACCTGGTAACCAAAAGGATTTAGGGCTCATCTGGCATTTTCAGTGTTCATAGCAAAACAGGAGTATTTCAGAGTGAAAAAAAGAAATATGAAACTATAGTTTGAAATGTCATTTCCTATTGATTTCTATCTAATTCCTAGGGTAAAATCCAAACTGATTAAATTAATGAATAGAACTCAAGGAACTGTATAAAACAAGACTTTTAATATGTCTTGTTTTGTTGCTTTTTTAAAAAATAATATAAACAGTTACTATTAATAGTGATGTTGCTTACATTTCAGAAAGAGTATAATTTGTAAAGAACAAATTTTGCAGGTAGAAGACTCTTAACTGTTTCCAATACTACTCAAGTAATACTCTTAGAAAAACCCATTTGAGAAAGTAAAATGTATATTGAAAGTGAAAAGGAAACAAAATGAGATCTTTCAGGACAGAAATATCTTGACATAGAGTGAAATTAAATGTCTTTCTGAAGTTTTTAACGTTAACTTCCACCTTATTATGAGAATATAGTACATCACAGCTGAAAAATGTAACTAAGGTGACTGGAAAACTGCAGAACACCTTTAAAAATTATGAGGCCCTAAACCCCATTAAGGTTGTCCATCACTCATTTAAAGACTTCTGCTTTGAAAATATATGAACTCAACCTGTGACAGAATCTCTGCCTCAAACATTTTCTTCTTATCTGGTCGTAGACAAAGACACAGTGATTGTTAGCCACTATCTAGACATTTGATGACCTCTCTGTTCTAGAAAGAAATGACTTGTCAGTTCTCACATTTCTTGCTGATATTGTTCAAATAGGTAACAAAACAACTGAAGCAGTTAGCCATAAGAAGGTGTGTGCCAAAAATGGGCAACTCAGTTATGTGACTAAAGCATATTCTAACACTTAGAAAAAGCAAGAATAGCAGAGTTCAGGAAGGAAAAAAGTACAAAACAGGTAGTGTCATAAAGTGCTTCTCATACATTTCTATAGGAGATAATAATTTCAAAAGTGTTTTGGTTTGGCCTGGATAAATGCCAGGTGCCCACCAAAACCACTCTATAACTCCCCCTCCTCAACTGGACAGGGAAGAGGAAATATGATGAAAGGCTCGTGGATCAACAGAAGGACAGGGAGAGATCACTCACCAATTACTGTCACGGGTAAAAGAGACTGAACTTGGGGAGAAAAGCAAGTTTAATTCATCACCAATCAAATCAGAGTAGGATAATCAGAAATAAAATTAGATCTTAAAACACCTTCCCCCAATATCTCCCTTCTTCCATCCTGTTTGTCTACCTCCTCCGCCCAAGTGGCACAGGGGGATGTGGATTGGGGGTTATCGTCAGTTCATCACATGTTGTCTCTGCCGCTCCTTCCTCCTCAGGGGGAAGACTCCTCACACTATTCCCCTGCTCCAGCAGGAGGTTCCTCTCATAGGAGACAGTGCTCCACAAACTTCTCCAATGTGAGTCCTTCCCACTGGCTGCAGCTCTTTGAGAACTGCCCCAGCATGGCTCCTTCCCATGGGGTGCAGTCCTTCAGGAATAGGCTGCTCCAGTGTGAGTCCCCCATGCAGTCACAAGCCCTGCCAGCAAACTTGCTCGCGCATGGGTTCTCTCCACGGGTCCGCAAGTCCTGCCAGCAGCCTGCTCCAGCGCAGGGCTCTCCAAGCGGTCACAGATTCCTTCAGGCATCCACCTGCTCCGGCTTGGGGTCCTTTCCATGGGCTGCAGGTGGATATCTGCTCCACTGTGGACCTCCATGGACTACAGGGGAACAACCTGTCTCACCATGGTCTTTCATCACAAGCTGCAAGGAAAAACTCTCTGCTCCAGCATCTTGGGCACCTCCTCCCCCTCCTTCTTCACTGACGTTGGTGTCTGTAGAGTTGTTTCCCAGCAGGTTTTTTTCCCCCCTTCTTAAATATTTTATCACAGAGGCGCTGCCACTGTCACTGATTGGCTTGGCGTTGGCCAGCAGTGGGTCTGTCTTAGAGGTGGCTGGCACCAGCTTGATCAGACACGGGGGAAGCTTCTCGCAGCTTCTCACAGAAGCCACTGTGTAGTCCCCCCGCCAACAAAACGTTGCCACGCAAACCCATAACAAAAAGTCAACTTTTCCCAATGATTTTCTCACTCTGATGTAAAATGTGTTTTCTAATATTTAGAAACAGCAGTGGCTTGTAGAGGCCCACTTTGAATGGCAGCAGTGTATGTTCTTTCACATTTTATAAGTCATCTACATAGCTAGTTAACTAAAGAATTTGCAGTATCAATAATTTTCGGTGTGATACTAATGGGAAATTCTAAAACAAGAAATGTGTGTCTTTTCACATTTGTCCATCATATTATTTAATCATCGAAAGATGCATTAGGTATTAGGAGAATTTTCATAAGTACTTAAGGAGGTGCCAGGTGCTTACTTTATTTCATTTGTAGTATCATCAAGTACGCATCTGAATCTTTAAACAAATACTTTTGTTAAGCCTGACTGTAAGACTCAGATCATCAAGGGAATTAAGCATCTAAATTAATGGAATTCTTAAGTTACTTCAATACTTTGAAAACATTTTCCCTACACTCTAATTAATTTTTACTGGAAAGTCCATTTGGATGACTTTAAAAGAGGCTAAATTTGAAGGTTTACTGAAAATGAAAGTCATAAAATTGTTGGCAAAGCCGGACAGGCAGTATCACTGCGGACTCCTAGAAAACTAGACCTTTTTTTCTTTCAATAATAGAGTCTTTAGTATCAAAAGCAGGTTATCAGAGTAAACACTAAAGCCAAACTGTGCTGGCTTTATGTCCTGAACAATTAATTAAAATGGGAATTGGGGACAATTTATTAAATTCTTTACCTAACTATGCCTACTCATGAGATGCAACCAAACAATTCATTTTAAATTATGATGGGTACAGCAGTTGTGCTGAATTTTGAGTGAACAGGGAGTAAAGTATCTCCTTCACATTCACATGATAAAGGAAAATAAGAAAGAATATTAATGTTTCCTTAGAAAGGGGTAAAACTCACACCAACTCAGAAGGCCAGAAAAATTCCTATGACCTTTTTAAGACCTCAAATTAGATTGCAACTTCTGTCAGAGACGCTTTGTGGAGTCCAACTATAGCAGCAAAACATAGCCAACAGAATTGTTGATGGAGAAGAGGGAGCTCAAAATGTAGCTGTTACCACTTCGGGAATACAGCATACTGCTGGCTATCTTTTATCAGGACTATTTTGAAGTCCTTTACTGACATAGCTATACTGGTCACAGATGGATCATGCAATGACCTCTGTATAGCACACCTTGTGCTGGGAGAAGCTGTTGACATGTATTAAGGTACGTAGTCAGACTGATGATGTCTTTCATTTTGGCTGTGAGTGTCTCACTGCATTGATCTAAAATGCAGTTTTCCTTATCTAATTGTATCATAACTTCAGCTCTCAGGATTTCTTTAAGAAAAGTGATTCTATATGAATATAACTTCTTTTTTCCTACTTGTTCCTGCTCTGGTTGAATTAAAAATTCTTGAGAGTAAAATACTGAGTAGGAAAATTACTGATCTATTTCCTTTATTTCACATTATTTTAGGTACATGATGTGATTGTAAAATAATTTTTAAAAATGGAAAGAGAAATGTCATAACTAGCATATGAAAAAATAGAATGGATGATTGCAGCATAGGTTGACATTAGTTGGAGAAGACGACTTGGCACTCACTGGTTCAGTAATAAGAAAAGGAAAAGGCAGAGATTTTAGACTGAAAATCCCATATTCTTTTTATCTGAATATCAGCCATGTGACTCATGCCTAAGAAGTTGCACCAGAATCATATTTATCCACCAGCAGAGTGATCTGGCACTGGAGCTCACTATTCTTGTGTATGTCTTCAGTGTAGTGCCATGGTTTAGCCCCAGGCAGCAATGAAGAACCATGCGGCCATTCTATATCCCCTCCCCTGGATAGGGTGGGGAGGAGAATGGGAAGAAAAAGGCAACACTCAAGGTTCAGGATAACGACAGTTTAACAGAACAGCAAATGAAGCGAACAGTAACAATGACAATACTGATAAGAAAAATATAGAAAACAAGCGAATACACAAAACAACTTTCTCACTGCCCAATGCCCAGTGCATTCCCGAGCAATAATTAACCTCCCCCCGGCCAGCTCCCCAACTCCGAACTGAGCATGACATCTCATGGTATCGAATATGCCATTTGTTTGGCTAGTTTGCGTCAGCCAGCCCAGCTGTGTCCCCTCCTGGCTTCTTGTGAAAATTAATCCTATCCCAGCCGAACCCAGGACATGTAGATTTCCACCTTTTAAATAAGAGCATTAGGGTGTATCTACTCAACCAGGAGATTTTGAAAGAGTTACATGGTGCAGGATCTCTGTCTCTCATGAAATATGACAAATTAACCCTCAAAAAATCTTGATACTGTTCCTTTTCTGAATGTGGCTATCAAGTGTCATAATTGGAAAGGTTAACAAATCAAAAAGACTTCCCAACCAGGAGAATTATTAAATAACATTCACTATTTAGGAAGAGTTTATGAAAGAGTAGTGACAATGATTAGAGGTTTAGCAGACATGGTCTGACCATGATTTTTAAAACCTGACCACCAGATTTTTAAAAAATCCTAAAAAAAACAGAAAGGGTAGAGGTGGAGTGTAATATAAAAATTATTGTGGACTACAAGTACATCAAAAATAGTAAGAATTTAATTTCTTTTTCAGACCCATGTTAGACAGAACAAGAAGAAACGGCCACAGACTGCAATAACACAGAATGATGTCTGAAATTCAGATTATAAAATAAAACTTTCTAATGGTGAAAATAAATAAGATGGAATAGATTTCACATGAATATCCATCATATCAATCTTTAAAAATTTCAATTATGCACAAAAGATTTCATTCTGTCGTTCTAAAAAACTGACTCTTTAAATTCTTAAATGCAAACTTACATAAAGTTTTTGAAAACAGACCAAGTGAAAAGATAGATTGAGGCATCCTCCCCAGTCTGGTGGAAGTTACTGTTGGCTTTCACATGCAGAGACTAACATGTGCTCATGTGGGTGTTTCTACTGTTTGTTCAATTAGATTTAACCTTCACACAGCTTCAGAGAAGCTGCATCCACCAAAATTATGGGTGGATTTAAGTGACCTAGCTCATATAAGAATTTCATTTGACAAGCATAGGCTTGTCTGTTCAGCTTCTGTGGATTTTTGTTACAGGTGCCATGCTTTCATCGACCACTTCTGTTCACAACATTAAATACCTTGTTCCACTATTTGAGCTATTCTACCATTGGCATCTGGAAGATTCAAAACCATTCACCAGAATGGTGAACATCTGTTTCCTGGAGAAGCTGCTAACTCTTACACAGCTTCAGAGAAAAAGACAGTAAGCAAAATTCACAAAAGTTCTTCAAAACTTACGTGCTGTGTACCACAATAACTAAACCTTGGGAACCTGGTTTAATTCAGAGGCCTGTGCCAAGCATCTGAATTCTTTCTGGATGTGTGGGTGAGGCTGAAAAGCCTCAGAATGGGATGCACAGGAAGCAGCTGGCTGAACAGGGGGTACCTGTCTGTTAACTGGAAATACTGTTCTGCCTATCAGCTCATTCACAAAAACCTCGGACATTTCCAGAACAAAACTAAATTCCACAGTATAACAATGCCCTCATTTTACAATAGAGCAATATTCCATACAGTTTTTCTCTATCTTAGAGAAA
Source organism: Opisthocomus hoazin (assembly GCF_030867145.1). Lineage (NCBI taxonomy): Eukaryota > Metazoa > Chordata > Aves > Opisthocomiformes > Opisthocomidae > Opisthocomus > Opisthocomus hoazin. The sequence continues at coordinate 33,013,872 of NC_134416.1, read as the reverse complement.
ATCTCATACAGCTGTCCTGTCTGACCCATCTGTAGGCTTTTATCATTTCTATTAGGTGTTTGGAACATAAGTAAACATTGGTTTAGTGAAAAGATTATTACACTCGATTATCACTAAATTAGGGGTGGACACCTATTTAATTCCTATTGCAGCTGCAGAAAAAAAAAATATAAAGAAAGAAATGCTTTTATTAGCTTCCTGCTCAATGCTCCCTGTCATTAACATTTCCTGCTCCTGTACCTCTTAGTCACTGACATAGTCTGCCCTGGGTTTTGCGTAGGCAGCGAGTGTTCCAACTAGGAAGTCCTGCGTGTTCAGAAGGGGTAGCATTCAGGGTATGGACCTGAGCCAGAAGATTAACAACAAAAACCCTTCCAAACCTGATCTCTTCAGCGTCAGTCTGCAGAGACTCTGGAAATTCACTTCAGTCTGTGAACTTCCACAGTAATGCCCCAATTCCATTCTACTATTGTGAAAGGAAGATACATTTCCCCACTAACTCCAGTTATTCATGAAGCTACTCACTTTGCTAAAATGAATCTTTTGGCATAATTTTCACTGAATGATTTTAAATCAAAGGGATTTTTTTTTTTAAACTGAAACAATACTTTCTTGCATTAAGACCTGCAGGTTCCAGAAAGCTAAGATCCAGTATATAAATCCAGCCATTCAAAACATGGCAGTTTTTGCTCAGGAAAAGACTGAACAACTTTGGCCTCTATGTTTCTGAATACTCTGAGCTTTCTTCAGCTGAGAGTTTCAAACCTGAGCAAATTTTCCCTTCAGTAGCTGCTCCAAGCTACTGTGCCATTAGAAACTGAAACAGGAACCTGTCTCATGTAGCTATGTTCACCGTGTTTCTACTAAGATGGCAAGGAAGAAGAGTGTATATGCTTGGAAAACAATGCAGAGCACAGATCGGGACATAGAAGACAAAGCATAGAATCTGAAAAAAAGATAAGAAGCAAAGAGGGTAAGAATGTAAATTTGTGGAAAGTGGGTTTGGAGAGAAAGACAAATAAAGAAAAGGGAAAAAATGAGTCAAAAGCCAGTGGTGAATACTACAGTTGATTCCTGGACTTTGACAGGAAAGCATGAAATAAGGTGCGAGAGTGAGTGTGAAATTTGTTTAAACAAGGACACAGAATGAAAATGGGCAATTCTAGTATTTAAATAATTAGTCACTAGTATGAATATATACACATAAAGATCAGTGGAATGCGTATTGGATTTGTAGTTGAAATCAAGATCAAATCTTTTAAAAGGCATGACACAGAAATCACTTGATGACATTTTATGACCTGTAATATTGAAGAAGTCCAATTAAATTATTATAATGATCTTTCTTGTCCAAAGACCTGAAATAAATACAACATTTAGAGATTCGCTCTAATAGAAAATAGTTAGTAAATCACACTGCTGGTACATGTGCTTTGTACGTCTAATTCTGGAAGCTCAGAGAGGACTTCAGAAGCTGTTGATTTTTTCTCGACTTGCCCCAAAATTCTTTCCTTAATCATCTTCACAAAGGAACTGTTGGAACACTAATCTGGACAGACCTTCTGCTAGACCTGGTTTTAATTTTTATGTTATTTTTTACCCTTTTTCACTTTTCATGAGATGAAGTTACAAAACCTTAACATACAAGTCAGAGAGCACAAGTTATCTACTAACTCCAGTGTAAACCATTCCTCTGCTCACTTGCCTTCCATTTTATAATGGCCCAGGAGTAATACAGGGCAAGTGTAGACCCTGGTGTTAATACCAACCTCATGGGGATGATGATTTACTTTCAGAAAAAAAATAAGAGAACAGTTAAATAAGGAAGCTGGAAAGATACAACTGAGCAGGATTTCTCTGTTGGGCACAGTATTGACTGGGACATAACAGACTTTGACCAGATTTGATCATGCAGTATGCTGGCTTTCAGGTTGGTTTTCAGAGTAAGACCATAGAATCATAGAATTGTTTAGGTTGGATGGGACCTTTAGATGTTGTCTAGTCCAACCTTCCTGCAATGAAAAGGGACATCTTCAACTGTCCATTTGCCCAGGGCTCAGAGCCCTGTCCGACCTGACCTCAAATGTTTTCCAGGGAGGAGGTATCTACCACCTCTCTGGGCAACAGGTTCCAGTGTTTCACCACCCTCATTGTAAAATATTTTTTCCTTATATCCAGTCTAAATATGCCCTCTTTTAGTATTAATCCATTACCCTTGTCCTATCACTACATGCCCTGCTAAAAAGTCTGTCGCCACCTTTCTTATAAGCCCATTGCAGGTAACAAAAGGCTGCAATAGTCCCCCTGGAGCCTTCTCTTCTCCAGGCTGAACAGCCCCAATTCTTTCAACCTTCCCTCACAGAAGAGGTGTTCCACCCCTTTGATCAGTTTCGTGGCCCTCCTCTGGACCAGCTCCAACAGGTCCATGTCCTTGTTGCGCTGAGGGCTCCAGAGCTGGACACAGGACTCTAGGTGGGGTCTCACCAGAGTGGAGTAGAGGGGCAGAATCCCCTCCCTCGACCTGCTGGCCACGCTGCTTTTGATGCAGCCCAGGATATGGTTGACTTTCTTGGCTGTGAGTGCACATTGTAAGCTCATGTCCAACTTTGTTGTCCATGATAGATGACAGGGATCACGTTGTGCCAGATAAACAGGAATAGGTTGTGTCATGCTGACCATGAAAAATACATAAGCGATTTTATAAAAAACTAAATGTAACAAAATTTTTAATGAGCTCCAGTTGCTTCAAAAAACATAGGGAAAAATTGTCTCTGAAGTCTGAGGGGGACATTGAAGCACAGAAGGACCATTGGCAACACATTAGAAAGTAAGAGAAAATGAGGCTTATTTTTCCTATAAAGTGAATCTGATTGTAATTAATTAGCCTGTGATTTTTATAGCCTTAAATGCCTGGTTTAGTCATCCAAGTCTTGCATACCTGAAAAGAACATTAGGAACAATGAACAAAAGAAGATATGATCAAGGCCTTCACATATATCTCAAGGTTTTTCTTTGTTTTGGTATGGAGTTTTATCAAGAACAAGGGTTTTTTCTTCATAAAATGAAGAAAAATAGTCTTTTGAGTTGATGAAGCAGGTAAAAAAGTCTCTAACCAGAATATCCATGCAAAATACATGTACATATGTCTGGAAAGAACTTAAACTTCTGTATATTAGATTCCTGTGGTTTAGGATCCTAATCTCTGGAGGTTAATTCAGCTTCCATGCCAATCACACGTTTCCCTGAGATGCAAAAAGCCACAGGTTGTAAGATTTCTAGGCCAAGCAAAATCTAGGAGTCTGACGTCTTGGACAAAACACTTCAGTAATGAGGCTAAGAGACAACTTCTTTTTATCCTTCAGGAGCAGCTTTTTGGAAAGAACCTAGGTCTCTTGGTGTGTATTAGATATATTGGTAATGTGCCACCTGAACCAGCAAAGGAAACACTGAATCTGAGATATCTGCAAACCTTCTCACAGGACTGTGATCAACATAGAGTACTGACAACTTTGAACTTACTGTGCTTCTCTGACTTCTGACCCAGCCACCCACCCCTCACATACTAAGAACTTCAGATTACCTTGATTGCTCATCACTCTTGATGTAGTTGTTGCATTTTTATTTCCAGTACAACGATAACAAACACATATTTATTACAACAAAATGACAACATCTTGCCTAAGCAGTAGCATGATTTATTTTTGTTACTCATGACTTGAATTGCCAGACTGATACGTAATTAAAATGTGCAGCTTGCTGTAAAGCACAGCACTGTCATTCTAGTTGAAAAACGATCAGTTATTAACATTACTAGACAATGAAATCTGTATCAAATATTTAGGCTAAAAGAATTAAAACAAACAAAGCAAAATAAACAAAAATTAAAATAAACAAAGCACTCTCCATCGTATTTGAGAGGTCATGGCGGTCTGGGGAGGTCCCCACCAACTGGAGAAGGGGCAACATCACCCCCATTTTTAAAAAGCGAAAAAAGGAAGACCCGGGGAACTACAGGCCAGTCAACCTCACCTCTATGGCTGGCAAGATGATGAAGCAGATCTTCCTCGAAACCATGCTAAGGCACATGGATAATGACTGGGGACAGCCAACATGGCTTCACCAAGGGCAAATCATGCCTGACCATCGTGGTATCCTTCTGTGATGGGGTTACAGCGTTGGTGGACAATGGGCAGGCAACTGACATCGTCTACCTGGACTTGTGCAAGGCATTACACACTGTCCTGCATGATGTTCTTGTCTCTAAATTGGAAGGACATGGATTTGACAGAAAGACCACTCATTGGATAAGGAACTGGCTTGATGGACGCACTCAAAGTGTTGCAGTCAGTGACTCAATGTCCAGGTGGAGACCAGTGACAAGTGGTGTGCCTCAGGGGTCGGTACTGGGGCTGGTGCTGTTTAATATCTTTGTCGGCACATGGACAGTGGGACTGAGTGCACCCTCAGCTAGTTTTCCACCGATACCAAGCTGTGTGGTGTGGTTGACATGCTGGAGGGAAGGGATGCCATTCAGAGGAACCCTGACAGGCTGGAGAGGTGGGGTTGTGTGAACCACATGAAGTTCAACAAGGCGAAGTGTGTCGGGGCAGTCCAAAACACAAGTACAGGCTGGACAGAGAGTGGCTCGAGAGCAGCCCAGAGGAGAAGGACTTGGGGGTACTGGTGGATGAGAAGATCAACATGAGCCGGCAATGTGCGCTTGCAGCCCAGAAAGCCAACCGTATCCTGGGCTGCATCAAGAGAAGCGTGGCCAGCAGGTTGAGGGAGGTGATTCTGCCCCTTTACTCCACCCTTGTGAGACCCCACCTGGAGTCCTGAGTCCAGCTCTGGAGCCTCCAACAGAAGAAGGACATGGACCTCTTGGAGCAAGTCTAGAGGAGGGCCACGAAGATGATCCGAGGGCTGGAGTATCTCTTCTACGAGGACAGGCTGAGGGAGGTGAGTCTGCCCCTTTACTCCACCCTTGTGAGACCCCACCTGGAGTCCTGAGTCCAGCTCTGGAGCCTCCAACAGAAGAAGGACATGGACCTCTTGGAGCAAGTCTAGAGGAGGGCCACGAAGATGATCAGAGGGCTGGAGTACCTCTTCTACGAGGACAGGCTGAGGGAGTTGGGGCTGTTCAGCCTGGAGAAGAGAAGGCTCCGGGGTGACCTTAGAGCAGCCTTCCAGTACCTGAATGGGACCTACAGAAAGGATGGAGAGGGACATTTCACAAGGGTGTGTAGTGATAGGACAAGCGGAAACGGCTCTAAACTAAAAGAGGGCAGATTTAGAGTAGTTATTAGGAAGAAATTCTTCACCATGAGGGTTGTGAAACACTGGCAGAGGTTGCCCAGAGAAGCTGTGGCTGCCTCCTCCCTGGCAGTGTTCAAGGCCAGGATGGATGGAGCTCTGAGCAACCTGGTCTAGTGGAAGATGTCCCTGCTCATGGCAGGGGGGTTGGAACCAGATGATCTTCAAGGTCCCTTCCAACCCTTAACATTCTATGATTCCATAAATTAAAGCAAATAAACCCCCCCAAAGTAACTCCCTTTACAATTATAAAATGGCTTAGGGGGCTCTTTTTTTAATCATTCGGACTACTGCTTAAACAAACAAACCAACCAAAAATTTTAAAAAATTGGCCAACCAGAATACAGTGAAAAGTGCAAGTTATCTTACTTTCGGGATACCAGTAAAATTATTTTAAAATATGATACATTGATGGCAAGTAAATCAACTTGCTGGAGGCCACTGTACAGTAATGCTGTGACATTAAAATGTAACTGTAAAATTTCATGCTGACATACGCATTTATGTCTACATGCAAAATTATAATTTGACTGAGTCACATGCAAATCTGTACTGTTCATTTTGTGGAAATTTAGCAGCATTCAACACTTACTAGTCAGCTGAAATTTGTTGGGCAATCCACAGCTTCTTAATTTATTCTAGGGTTTCATTTTCTGTTTTAGAGCTTTAGGGCTACGAGGATGGTGAGGGGAGCGGAACATCTCTCCTACGAGGAGAGGCTGAGGGAGCTGGGCTTGTTCAGCCTGAAGAAGAGAACGCTGCGATGGCACCTAACAAATACTTATAAATATCTGAAGGGTGGGTGTCAGGAGGATGGGGCCAAGCTCTTTTCAGTGGTGCCCATTGACAGGACAAGGGCCACTGGGCACAAACTGAAGCAGAGGAAGTTTCATCTGAACATGAGGAAGAACTTCTTCCCTCTGAGGGTGACGGAACACTGGAACAGGCTGCCCAGGGAGGTTGTGGAGTCTCCTTCTCTGGAGATATTCAAGACCCGCCTGGACAAGGTCTTCTACAGCCTGCTGTAGGTGACCCTGCTTCAGCAGGAGGGTTGGACTAGATGACCCACAGAGGTCCCTTCCAACCCCTACTATTCTGTGATTCTGTGATCTTTTTCTTACTCCTTCATAGTTCATGAAGTTATTTTTTCCTGAACCTGTTTAGAAAGCCAATCATGTAACTGTAATCTACATGAGTGTATCTATCTAGTGAAGCAGCACATTTTCCAGAAGATAATCAAACTAGTTTTAAAAAGCAGTGTTAAGAGAATGTCAGGAGAAAGCCTCTGACTGAATGCCTGAGCACTGCACAACCAAGCACTACTTCATGATGTTGGTTTTAAGTCTAGAGAACCAGAGTTATGATGGAATGAAACATTTCACCTCCAGAAACAAATTAGAAAATCAGGAACCCTGGAATTCACCTTGTTAATCACTGTTCATTTTCTCAAGAAAAAAAAAAAAAGGTAGATATTTATGTAAAGGATTCTGAAGTAAAGGTAATTGACTTTAAAGCTAGAACCACTAGAGTATGATGAAAGAGTGAGATAAAAGGTAAACAGAGGAGCAAAATATTAAATGAATAGGTAGCAAAAATCAAATGTTTTACTAAAATACGGAATACTTTATTAAAAGAGCAAGCAAGACAGATGTATGAGAGCGATACGTGTGTCTGTGACGATAGACACAAGTAAGAATTTGGTCTGGGGTTGGAAACTTCCCAGGAAAAGCAGGGACCTGCAATGACATCGTGTCCCCACATAATTTTATTAAGCATGTTTATTCTAATAATGAAATTCATTCCACTTATAGCCACACTGTGCCTAGTTTTTTATGTCTACAAAATCTAAAGCTAGCACTAATGATGTCTAAACAAATCATTCTTTCTCACATTACTTAATGCAATCTATAGCTTGTGATATAGGTCGGCGATTTTATTTAATAAACTGCATAATTCTTCAAGTAATTAACCTTTAAAAACCTATGACTGGCATGAGTCTTTGTAGACTGCATTTTAACTCAAATGAACACTTGTGGCTAAACTGTACCTTTCAAATACGCTAACAGTGGGAAAAATGGTAGATTCTTGAATATTCCATTGTGCCTGAGTCCTGTGGAAATCTTCCATGTTCATCTTACTTCATTAGTTCTTTTACCCCAGGATTATTACAGAAACAGAAAGATGGCAGGTGAATTTAGAGATTAATCCATTAGACTGTACATGCCTCCATTTCAAAGTTTGTTAATTTTCTTTCTCCTTTGTCAGTTTTAATTTGTCACTGAAACCAAAATGAAATAATTTTGCCAATGTCTAAGTTCTGTTGCATAGTCAAGGTTTTAGTGCAGGTATAAAATTGGCTTTTGGATTCAACTGACACTTGTTAAATAATTACATAGTAACACATGTTGAGACAATGCTTCCAGCATGTCAAATTAAATCACATTCAAAATTAGTTCAATCACATTTTAGCGCTTATGCACACTGGTATCATAACTTGTAAAATATCTATAAAGCTACTGTTTGCAAAATATTACAATGAAATGTAATCTTTGCCCTTGGAAACCAACGGCAAGGAATTATTAACAGTGTAGTTATTTAGACTCAGACTTTAAAATACCTTTTCCTTCTAGTAAGTCACTGCCTCCTTTAAAAAACAACTTCACACAGCATCTGTCTGTCATATTAATATTCTATGCAATGATTAGGCGCCAACACTATCAAAGTCATTCTAACCTTTCAGAACTCTCTTTGGCTATTTTCCCACATTAGTCATAAAAACAGTACAAAGTCTACTTCCATTCAGCCTTTTACAGCTATTAAAACAAATTAGAACATTTAATTCACACTCTGACATCCTTACAGAAGAAAGTGCAGGCAGAGGCATTCTCAAGGCTTTTGTAGAGGGTCATCAGATTGAATTCCAAGGCTAATCCATATGCATAATGAAAATAACAACTTCCTTTCTGAAAACAAAGGGTTCACATATTCATAAGAGTATCTAAAAATAAATAGCAGGACTGTGATACCAAATTGTATTGGTGTAAGTCTTACTGCTGCAGACAGAGACAGAATTTGAAATGCATTTAAATGTGAAGATGAGATTAAACCCTAATAGGACCTTCTATTGAGATATCTTACCTTGACAGAAAATAATGTGAATTATTTTTTTACTTGTTTTAGACACTTTAATAATGTTTTCCAGAGTTCTTGTGTATAGTATAATCACACTGGCATTAATATGTTTACATTTAGGAGTATGAGTTGCTCATAAAATTAATCGCTGTTGAATCAAGACTTTGATTTCCAACATGTAAGTGATTTTAAGACTGATTAATTACAGGTCCATGAAGATTGTGATAAAATTCCCAGTGCCTTCAATGGAATCAAAGCTGAGTCTACAACTGAAAATGCAATGTTTGCTATAAAAGAGGCAACAGAAATGTTCTTGATTAAATGTATTTGCCTTACTTATGAGCTGTCCAAATTCAGTCAAATGTATTGCTCCTGCTACCTTAGGGTTTCTGGGCCTCCTGCAATTCATGCATCCATACATTCTGTGTGACAATGCTGTTTAGTGAGAAAAATCTGCCACATAGCATCACATTTCAGCATCTAATACACTGTATGGTGGCTAAACTGTTCTTTTAACTATTTGCCAGGTGGTGCTTCACAACAGAATTCACCGGGAGCCAACACAAGTAAGGAAAAATAGGTGTCTAACTTCATCCTCAGATTTTCTCACTGTTTTGGTGATAATGGACCATTCTGCTGCTGAATACAACAAAAAGAATTAATAATTGCTATCTATGAGATAACACTTTACATAAAGTAGGTCAATATCAAACCCATTTGAAAAAGTAGGGACATCAAGGCACAAAGGCTTAAAGTGACTGGTTCCAAATTATTCAGGTAGCTGAGAAAAAAGCAAATAGGTGAACTCATACTATTATAAACTGTCAGGTCAGCAGCCTCAAAAGCTAAGCTTTTGCCATTCTGAAGGCAAAAAAATTATTGCTTGAGAAGTTAAAATATATGGTGGTTCCAGCATTTTGATATAGAGATTAAGAGATGCTCCTTTCAAGTTGTTTGAACTTTGTTCCTTCCCATGACACACACACACAACCAAGACCTCTGGATGTATCCAAGGTACATGAGAAACTAAGCTAAGGGTCAGATGAAATTCATGGTTTGGTATTAGTCAATCATTTTTACCATTAGAAATTCCAGATAAAACAGAAGTAAAACTTTCAAGCGAAAATATATTTTCAAGGGAAAACACATTAATCTCAATGAGTTTTCTTTCACGAAAATTTCACATGCACATAATATATAGCATAATGATAATGGTTTGGTCCGAGTATTTTTTTATAGAATCATAGAATCAAAGAATAGTTTGGGTTAGAAATGGCCTTTAAAGGACATGTAGTCCAACCCCCCTGGAATGAGCAGGGACATCTTCAATTAGGTCAAGTTGCTCAGAGCCCCGTCCAACCTTGCCTTGAATGTTTTCAGGGATGGACCATCTACCACCTATCTGGGCAACCGGTTCCAGTGTTTCACCACTCTCACTGTAAAAAATTTCTTCCTTACATCTAATCTACCTTCTTTTAGTTTAAAACGATTACCCCTTGTCGGTTGCAAGAGACCCTGCTAAAAAGCCTGTTCGCACCTTGGTTACAAGCACCCTTAAAGTATTGAGAGACTGCAATAAGGTCTGCCCGCAGCCTTCTCTTCTCCAGGCTGAAGAGCCCCAACTGTCTCAGCCATTCCTCACAGGAGAGGTGTTCCAGCCCTCACATCATTTTTGTGGCCCTCCTCTGGATCTGCTCCAACAGCCCCATTTCTTTCCTGTGCTGCAGGCTCCAGAGCTGGATGCAGGACTCCAGGTAGGTTCTCACCAGGGCGGAGTAGAGGGGCAGAATCACGTCCCTCGACCTGCTGGCCATGCTTCTTTTGATACAGCCCAGGACACAGTTTGCTTTCTGGGCTGCAAGTGTACATTGTCAGGTCGTGTCTACGTTTTCATGCACCAGTACCCTCAAGTCCTTCTTGGCAGGGCTGATCTCAATTCCTTCATCCCCCAGCCTGTGTTTGTTCTTGGGATTGCCCTGACCCAGGTGCAGGACCTTGCATTTGGCCTTTTGAAGCTCATGAGGTTCACAGGGGCCTACTTCTTGTCCAGGTCCCTCTGGATGTCATCCCCTCCTTCTGGTGTGTGAGCTGCACCACTCAGCTTCGTGTCATCTGCAAACTTGCTGAGGGTGCACGTGATCCTGCTGTGTCATTGATGAAGATATTCAATAGTACGGATCCCGTTACAGATCCCTGAGGGATACCACTGTCACTGATCTCCATCTGGACATTGAGCCGTTGACCATTACTCTCTGGATGCGACAATCCAACCAGTTCATCATCCACAGAACAGTTCACCCATCAGATTCATATCTCTCCAATTTAGAGAGAAGGATGTTGTGGACGACTGTGTCAAAGGCCTTACAGAAGTCCAGATAGATGACAGCCGTGGCTCTTCCCTTGTCCACTGACCTAGTCACGCCATCATAGAAAGCCACTAGGTTGGCCATGCAGGACTTGCCCTTGGTGAAGCCACACTGGCTTTCTCGAATCACCTCCCTGTCCTCCATGTGCCTTAGAACAGCTTCTAGGAGGATCTGTTCCATGATCTTCCCAGGCACAGGGGTGAGGTTGACAGGTCAATAGTTCCCAGGGTCCTCCTTTCTATCCTTTTTAAAAATATGTGCAAAGTTTCCCTTCTGCCAGTCAGCAGGGATTTCACCTGACTGCCATGACCTTTCAAATATTGTGGAGAGTGGCTTGGCAATGACATCAGCCAATTTCCTCAGGACTCTGGGATGTATCTTGTCAGGTCCCATAAACTTATGTACATTCAGGTTCCTCAGGTGGTCATGAACCTGATCTTCTCTTACAGTGGAAAGGACTTTGCTCCCCCAGTCCCCTTCTTGTGGTCCATCCACTTGAGAGGTGTGGGAAGAGTGGTTGCCAGTGACGACTGAGGCAAAAAGTTGTTGAATACCTCAGCCTTCTCCTCGCTCACTGTTACCAGTTCGCAAGTCTTGCTCATCATGGGGGGGTATGCTTTCTTCGACCTTCCTCTTCTTTTTACTGTGTAGTGTGTATTTTCTGCCAGTATCTGGTAGAATTGGATTTTTTTTTACCTGCTTTACTATTTTCTTTGTAGGTGAATCAGTATGTTACATTTCCCTCCTATGGATAGAAAAAATAAATAGGTTAAACAACTACAACAAACTATAATAAAGATCAGCATGACAAAAGAGCATTAAAAAAAAAGCCACAATGGCAATCATGCATTCCTAGTTGTGTATTTCATTGTTAAGACCTATCAAATTCATTTTTGTAATCAACCTATATTAGATTAGTCACATTGTATGGTTTTGTGGTTTGACAGTTTTCTCTTCCTCCTTCATGTATATACTGTCTCTCGCCCGCATTCCAGAGGCTATACAATGACTTGAACTTAGCTAGCTACACCTCTGAGTCACAAAGCAAAATGAGATATTTAGATGTATAGCAAATAAAAATGCTCAGCTAAGGGCTATTACTCTGAAATAAAATCTATCTACATATACACTATATGTATTTTACAGATGACACACTAAAACAACAGGATTCCTCTCTACAAGACTGTCCTTTACAAATAATCCTACTTTAGAAGGGAATAGAAACAATGCCAAAGCACTTTCCACCCCAAAATAAGCATAGGTCTTTCTAAAAAAGCGTATATTAATTTCACAGAGATAAGGAAAAGAGACCATAGATGTTTATATCATAGTTCCATGTATGATAATCCTTAATTTTCAGGAATTAAACCCAGAAGTTCCAGGACTTCCCTAATTCCTTTTTGCAAGCAGTGAATATTTCCTACATTAGGGTTACCACAATATAATTTCCAGGAATTAAACCCAGAAGTTCCAGGACTTCCCTAATTCATTTTTGCAAGCACTGAATATTTCCTACATTAGGGTTACCAAAATATGTTGATCTCATTTTAATTCCTCTTGACCTCCATTTGTCTTTGAAACTTCCTCTAAGCAGCTGAGACCAGATGTGGCTTCTGTGGCAACTCTTGCCTACTTACACCAGTTGAGAAATTTCCTCTGTTGTCGTGAGATCCTCAGCAGCTGAACTAAGTAATTCATATCTGCTTTGTCCAACTCTAGCAGCACAAGAACACCTTAAAAGGATGTTTTGAGAGGATACTATCTTCTAATCATCCTGATAAGCTAAACACACTTATATAGGACTTATTTCATTCTTTGTGTTACAGAGCTTTACAAAAATCACACCACTTCTTAGTATTTTATGTAGTTTACAAATAATAATTTAAATTTGGTAAAACAATCCAGTTTATTTCCAGTGTAAGAGAAATATGTCAAATTCAGAAGAAGTATGAAAGAAAATAAATTAAATCCACATATACACATCCAAGGATGAAAAATTTTGACATTCACTCAGTTGCAAGATCTGCAGTAGCAGAAGTTTCAGTGGGGCAGGTGAGTCAGATTTTGAGGCAGAGTATCTGGTCTGTAAGAATCAGTGTTCCTGGGATAAGATATGTTCAAAGATACATTTTTCAGAGACAACTAAAAGCCCCTTCACAAATAGCTGTTGTGGAAATAAAATGGCTCCAGTTGCATTGCGAAAGTGTTCCTTGCAGCTGCTCATGATATATAAGTAGATGTGAACACATTCATTAGAATCAAGGACCTCCACAGTCATCCGTTTAAGAAAAAAAAAATAGCTTAATATGCTGAACACAGTATTGTAACACCAAGAATTTTTCTAGCTAGACTGTACTAATAATGAAGGGCTTGACTTTCTTCCACTATACTTTTTAAAGAGTTTCTAAAGTTCATTCTTCTCAGGACAGAAGCCCAGATTTTCTGATGTTAATCAGTGAGGGACAGGTGCCGATGTAGCCTTATACTACATGATTCAGATCTTTTTCTCTGCCTCCTAGAAGGCCTGCCTATTTTCCTTCGTAACTACGGAAGTTTAGGATGCAGTTTGGTGAAATGACTTTTACTTTTTATTTACAGCAGTAGTAGTAGATTCTTCCTTTACTTATAATTATGCCTGAGAATAACACCAGCAAAAAAAGTCAGCAGTAAAAAACAAAAGCTGTTGTATGCTAACAAAGCATGAAGAATCCTGCCTGATAGTATGAATGTGAACTCAATTACACTGTGCAATAGCATAGTAACACTGAGGATCTCAGACTAGGTGTCTGCTAAGAGGGAATGCAACCTTCTGAGGCTGCAAAGTCAGCACTGTGCTCCCGAGCAACACACTGAGTGCCTGACATCTGTGTAGGGTCAGAGCACAGATGTCAGTCCTCTCCCTCTTTGTAGAACCTTCATTTATATTCTCTAGGAGGCAGTGGGTTCAGATGTGAGAATCTGTCATTAGTATGAGGCACATTTTGTCATCTAATTCAACATCCTTCCACAATTAGCAACTACAATATTTTCAGCTAGGTTCCTCATCCACACATTTTATCCAAAATTGCTTTTATGGTGTATTGGGCATATTAAAGGTTATTATTCATCAATGAATATTCTTTTGATCTGTGGCAAGTCAGTGAATACTCAACCAGAGGAATTAATCCTGTGCTGATCATACTTCAAATTTCTTCTGTGTTATCAATCCTTGTAGTAAACCTCCTTTATTTATAGATATAACTGATATGTTATTGTGGTTTAACCCTAGGCAGCAACTAAGCACCACACTGCTGCTCGCTCACTTCCCCGATGATGGGGTGAGGAAGAGAATCAGAAAAGTAAGAAAACTCGTGGGTTGAGACATAGATGGTTTAATAAAGCAAAAGCTGTGCACGCAAGTAAAGCAAAACAAGAAATTCATGCCTTCCCATCGGCAGGTAGGTGTTTAGCCAACTGCAGCAAAGCAGGGCTCTGTCACTTGTAGCAGTTACTTGGGAAGACAAACCTATAACTCTGAACGGCCCCCCTTCCTTCTTCTTCCCCTCACTTTATATGCTGAGCATGACATCGTATCGCATGGAATATCCCATTCGTCAGTTGGGGTCAGCTGTCCCAGCTATGTCCACTCTCAGCTTTTTGTGCACCCCCAGCCTACTCACTGGTGGGGTGGTTGTGAGAAGCAGAAAAGGCCTTGACTCTGTGTAAGCACTGCTCAGCAGTAACTAAAACAGCCCTGTGTTACCAACACAGTTTTCAGCACAAATCCAAAACATAGCCTCATACTAGCTACTATGTAGAATATTAACTCTACCCCAGCCAAAACCAGAACGTGTCTATATAGTAGATAGATATATTTATATGCATACTACTAATAATTATATCATAGAATCATAGAATGGTCACAGAATGGTTTGAGTTGGAGGGCACCCTATAGATCATGAAGTTCCATACCCCCTGCCATGGGCAGGGACACCTTCCACTAGACCAGGTTGCTCTAAGCCCCATCCAGCCTGGCCTTGAACACTTCCAGGGAGGGGGCAGCCACAACTTTTCCAGGCAACCTTTGCCAGTGCCTTGTTGGGGTGGGATTAAGGACTCCTCATACGATCAATATGATCAGACAAAGCCAGTTTATTGTGCTACAAACCCATGTTTATATAGTTCCTTGCCACGTGATAGCTCTAACGTGATCGGATGCATGCACTGTCCCCGCACTGTTCACGCGTACTTCTCAGTCTCTGACTCGTGTGACATTATCAGCCACACGCATCAAACTGCTCCTCAAGATCTTGTTTGTCTTGCTAATCGCGGTTAATGCAGGCCTCATTGTGACCTTGATGCCTGCTCCATTACAGGCTATCAAGAGTCAGGCCCAGAGTATCTGGAGGGCTCACCACATGGCCGTGGCTCCCCCACAAATCCCCCTTTTTGTTTTTGAGCCATCCAGATACCCTGCATCATCTTTGCCATTAACTTCTTTATACATTGTAAAGCACAACTAAATATTAACAGCATAACAACAACCATAATGAACATTGTTATCCCTTGGTACACCAGGTCTGCAAGCCATCCTGAGATCCCAAGACGCTTCAGCCAATCCACAAGGCCAGACTCTACCTGTATAGCATTCAGATTTTTTCGCAAGTCTGCCAATTGCTTATGGATGGACTGGGAGTGATCACTCAGGTTCACGCAACACATTCCCTCAAAATCTTCACAACCGTGACCATGTGCTAATATCAAAAAATCTATTGCTGCTCTGTTTTGTAAAACTGCATGCCTTAAGCTGTCTAAATCTTCTAAAAGGCAATACAGCAATTATTTTCTGCTCTAAATTCTCTACTAACGCTAGCCATTCAGCAAAAACCTGTTCTCTTAGCTCCGCAGGTTCCTGCAGGGCTAAGGGTTGTCGCATAAATTGCTCTACCCATTGAATACACTGAAAAGTTTAAGCCAATTTTGTTATCCTTATGTAGCATCGTCAGCCATGGGTGGAGTCGCTTCGGGACTCTCGCTTTGAACTTTTGTGGGCTCACCTTGTTTCTGGGTCCTTTCCTCTATCCAAGGCCTTACCCACCTTGCTGGCACCCAAATTGGACCGTTCTCTGCAAGGATACAAACATAACCTCTGCCGGTTAGTTTTACCTCTACAGGCCCCTTCCATTCTCCTGTGATTAAATCCCGCTACCTAACCTTCACTGGACTAGACTGCTGTGGATTAGTGTCTGATGATAACTGGTGTACTATGATCAGTGGAGAGATCCGACCCTCTGTGAGGCACAAGTAATTCAATACATAAAGCGCTTTTGCAACGTGTTCTGCCAGACTGCCTATTTCTCCCCCTTTTTGTTTTTGCAACAGCGCTTTTAGCGTGCCATGTGCACGTTCCACTATTGCTTGTCCCGTAGGGGAATGAGGGATCCCCATTGTTCGCCGAATCCCCCATTGCTGACAGAACTTTGCGAAGCTCTTCGAAACATAAGCAGGCCCATCATCTGTTCTGAATAACAACAACAATTGCATAATAAAACACATTACTGCTGATCAAATATAATATGCATAAAACTTAATTGCCTGGATTTGACTCAGGTCGTTTCCCACAGTAGCAAGTAGTAATTACAGCAAAAGTGGAGTATGTGTCATTTTTCGTATAGATACTGAAGTATTGCCAGGAGATTTCTAATGCAGTCTGCTCGGACCTCTTTGGAAACCTGAAGGAGTCTCGGCTTTGCCCTCCTGGCAGCCGGGCTCCACGCCGAGCCCCTAGTCCACCCGGGCCCAGAAGAACTGCATTTTAAAACAACTTTTAATCACAACTCCCTGTTCTTGGTTGCAGAACTTTGACTCAGGTAAAGATTTCCCACTAAAACATCAGCATTAAACAACAGAAAAGATGCTTTGCTTAATGAAATCGAGCAATTTTTCTTAAGTCTTCCAAAACTCAGTACAACACATCAATAGTCAGTTTAATAAGCCTTAAATTTATATTAATCACACCAAAAAAAGTAACTCTCTAGCGTGGTATTTACTACGCTACTATTTACATTAGGCCCCAGTTCAAGTCACGAAAGGCAGCCTGTAAAGAAAAAAGCCAATGGAGAAATCCTCGTGTATACTGGAGCTGGGTTTTTGAAGCACTTCAGAGGGAAAAAAAAAAACCCTCCCATTTTCACCCAGCTCGGGTAAAATTGTGAAAGGGCCTTCTTGTCGCGATTAAAACAACTTTTCGCCTGTTTCCCTCTTTTTTGTTTTGCGACCAGCGGTCCTATCGCTGCACCTACGGCGGCAGCCATGACCGTAGCCTTGTCCTGCTCTAACACACGTCCCGCGGCTTCTAACATCGCTGCCGCGTTCGCGCCTCGAGGCAAAGCACTGAGCCTTTCTCGTTCTTTTCCTTAACGAGCCCCTTGATGGCTGGCAGCGGCGGCGGGCACTCGGCCCCCGGCCCCGCCGCAACTTTGGCGGCCGCGGCACCGCCCCCGCGGAGCTGGGGTGGGGAGGTGCCGGCTGCGGAGCCGCTCCGGGCGGGCACGGCGCCGGCAGCTGCCCGCGGAACTTCCCGCTCGGCGGCGGGGGGTGCTGCGCCCCGCCCCGCGGGTGCGCGCCGCAGCCGCGCAGCGAGCCCGCGATGGGAGCCCAGGATCGGGGCGCGCTCCGCCGCCCACCTCGCCCCGTCCCCCCATTTCTCTTAGCCCCCTCCCCACGGCGGTTCAGGCGGAGGTGGCAGCCCTGTCGCCTGCAACTTTTCCAATTTTGTAACCAGTTCTGCGATCTGACTGTCCTGCGACTCTCGAGCTCGTTCTCTTTCCTCTGCTGTCTGCGTCGCTGGTGTTCCCGGAACACACAGACCAGCTGCCGCCGGGCGCCCGCGGGACCGCGGCTCCCGGCCGGCGGGGGCGGCGGCGGGGGGCTCCCCGCAGCGCCGCGGCTCCCGCCGCCACTTGTGCTCCAGCAGGCTGAGCGCGGCGAGCAGCAGCAGGAGCGGGTAGCCCAGGCACAGCGCCAGCGCCCTCCTTTCGTCTCTCATTTCTTTCAGCGTCTCATAAATCAGTCTCCACACCGTAGAGAATTTACTCACTTCCTTGGATCCCGCGCTAACTTCTTCCCACAGTCTTTCCACTGTGGGGATCGAGTCACTTCTCTGTGCCCAAAGCAACAGAGTCTTCAAGGTAAGTGAGTCATATTGTAACCCTCTCGTAGAAAGGACATGTTGGAGGAGTTTTTCCACTGCCGACTCTTTCCGGGTCAGTGTGATCCCCATCTCCTCCCCGGCCGCCTGCTTGATCAGGGCAGGTTTTCCCTCAACGTATGCTGGCATTTTTTTTTTCCGAGTGCCGGGGCAGCACTCGCCTTCGGCCGGCCTCCACACCCTCCGTCGCCGGCTTCCCGCTGGCTCTGGTCCAGCGCTGATTTGAGGGTCCCTGGTCGGGCGCCAGTTGTCGCGGCGGGATTAAGGACTCCTCATACGATCAATATGATCAGACAAAGCCAGTTTATTGTGCTACAAACCCGTGTTTATATAGTTCCTTGCCACGCGATAGCTCTAACGTGATTGGGTGCATGCACTGTCCACGCGCCGTTCACGCGTACTTCTCAGTCTCTGATCAGCCACGCGCATCAAACTGCTCCTCAAGATCTTGTTTGTCTTGCTAATCGCGGTTAATGCAGGCCTCATTGTGACCTTGATGCCTGCTCCATTACAGGCTATCAAGAGTCAGGCCCAGAGTATCTGGAGGGCTCACCACATGGCCGTGGTTCCCCCACAGTGCCTCACCACATTCATAGCAAAGAATTTCTTTCTCTTATTTAATCTAAATCCACCCTCTTTCAGTTTAAATCCAATACCCATTGTTCTATAATTATGTGCCTTTGTAAAAAGTCCCTCTCTGGCTTGCTTGCAGGCCCCCTTCAAGTACTGGGAGGCTGCTATAAGGTCTCCCTGGAGTCTTCTCTTCTCCAGGCTGTTCAGCCCCAAATGTCTCAGTTTTCTCTTCATAGGAGAAGTGGCCCTCCTCTGGACCCTATTCAACACGTCCCTGTCTTTCCTGTGCTGAGGGCTGCAGAGATGGGATCTCACCAGAGCGGAGTAGAGGGGCAGAAGCACCTTCTTCGACCTGCTGGCCACACTTCTCTTGATGCAGCCCAGGATACGGTTGGCCTTCTGGGCTGCAAGCACACTTTTCCAGGTCATGCTGAGCATCTCATCAACCAGCACCCCCAAGTCCTTCTCCTCAGAGCTGCTCTCAATCTGTTCTCTGCCCAGCCTGTATTTGTGCTTGGGTTTGCCCCAACCCACATGCAGGACCTTGCACTTGGCCTTGTTGAACTTCATAAGGTTCACACGGTCACACCTCTCAGTTTGTCCAGGTCCCTCTGGATGCCATCCCTTCTCTCCAGCGTGCCAAATGCACCACACAGCTCAGTGTCATTGGCAAACTTGCGGAGGGTGCACTCAATTCCACTGTCCATGTCACCAACAAAGATGTTAAACAGTACCGCTCCCCTGAGGAACACCACTTGTCACTGGTCTCCATATGGACATCAAGTCATTGGCTACAACTCTTTCAGTGTAACCACCCAGCCAATTCCTTATCTATCAAGTGGTACATCCATCAAATCCAGGTCTCTCCAATTTAGAGACAAGGAAGTTGTGTGGTACAGTGTCAAATGCTTTGTTCAAGGCCAGGTAGATGACATCAGTTGCTCTTCCCTTACCCACAAGCGCTGTAGCCCTGTTGTTGAAGGCCACCAAATCTGTCAGGCACGATTTGCCCTTAGCAAAGCCATGTTGGCTATCACCAATCACCTCCTTATTTTTCATGTGCCTTAGCATAGTTTCCAGAATCTTGCTGGGCTTTCAGATGAGACTGACTGGCCTGTAGTTTGTTGGGTCTTCCTTTTTACCCTTTTTTAAAATGGGGGTTATATTTCCCCTTTTACAATCACTGGGAACTGCACCAGACTGCTATGACTTCTCAACTATGATGGACAGCGACTTAGCAACTTTATCCACCAGTTCCCTTGGGACCTATGGATGCACCTCATCAAGTCCCATGGACTTGTGCACCTTCAGTTTCCTGAAATGGTCTTTAACCTGATTTTCTCCTACAGCGGGGAGTTCTTCATTCTCCTGGTCCCTGTCTTTGCCTTCTCTGACTTGGACAGTGTGGCTGGAGCACTTGCCAGTGAAGACCGAGACAAAAAAGCTGTCAAGTACCTCAGCCTGTTCCATATTCCAGGTAACCGAGGCTCCTGTTTCCTTCCACAAAGGGCTCACATTTTCCCTAGCTTTCCTTTTATCATTGGTGTACCTTCAGAAGCTTTTATTATTGCTGTTGACATCCCTGACCAAATTTAATTCTGTCAGGGTTTTAGCTTTCCTAACCTGATCCCTGGCTGCTCAGACAAGTTTCTCTGTATTCTTCCCAGGCTACCTGTCCTTGCTTCCACCCTCTGTAGGCTCCCTTTTTGTGTTCGAGTTTTTCCAGGAGCAATTTGTTCATACATGCAGGCCTCCTGGAATTTTTGCCTGACTTCCTCTTTATTGGGATGCGTCACTCCTGAGCTTAGAGGAGGCGATCCTTTAATATTAACAAACCTTCTTGGGCCCCTCTTCCTTCCAGGGCTTTATCCCATGGCACTCTACCAAGCAAGGCCCTGAAGAGGCCAAAGTCTGATCTCCAGAAGTCCAGGGTAGTGAGCTTGCTGTGCACACTCCTCATTGCCCTCAGGATTCTGAACTCCACCATTTCGTGGTCACTTACATTATATTATAGTATAATAATTATGTATAATAGGGTATTATAGATGTAGCTAACACAGAACTCAGTCTGGAAAAAAAAAACCAACAAACCCAAACAAACTCAAGAATATCTTATTGTTACCAGTCTCTAGTTTCTGATTTTCTGATTAAATAGACCCTCTCTAGAAGGTCTGCAAGAATGGTGAGGAGTAGAACAAGTCAAGGAGAGGTGTTTAATTTTTATTTAATTTTGGTTTGGTTGTTATCCAAATAAACTCTCTTGGAGTTTGTCCTGGGTTTGGCCAGGACAGGGTTAATTTTCACCAGACTCCAGGAAGGGGCACAGCCGGGGGGTGGGGGCTGACCCCACCTGGCCAAACAGAGCTGGGTATTCCATACCATGGGACGTCACGCTGGGTTCCGGTGGGGGGGGAGCGGCGCGGCGGGAACGCTCTCGCGGCTTGGGGCGGGCGCAGCGCCGGTCCGGTTTCGGGAGAGCGGCTGTTGTACGGTTCGTGGTTGTGTTTTCTCCTTATTTGTATCGTTGTTGTTCCTGTTTTCCCTCTGTTTGCTGTTCTGTTAAACTGCCCTTATCCCGACCCACCAGTTTCTGCCTCTTTCTTTCCATTCTCCTCCTCACGCCGGCGGGGGGAGGGGCGGCCGCGTGGCGCTTTTGTTGCCGGCGGCAGCCGAAACCAAAACAGAGTTCAGCCTAGTTTGGGCTCTGCAGTAGGGTTTATGAAACTGTGACAATGCTGGATTCAAAGAGGATTTCTGTCTCTCCTTTCTTTTTTACAGGACTGAGGAGATGATCTTCATCTAGAACTGTGGCTCCTGGGATCTTCAGCACTTGGCTCAGTACCTCTGGGTGACAGGGGCTAGTGTCTTCAGCTGAGCCTCATGTCAGAGGCTGAGAAGATCCATATGAAATATTTTGCAGTCAGTGAAGTGTAATTTTCTTACAAATAGCTGTTTCACCCTAAATATATCCTGTTGCTTCTACTTAGAAAAGATAAAACAAAATTAAAGTACATTAAAACATTTTGTGACTTCATTCAGAAGTACAATGACCTTTCTTCACTAGCTCAAGGAAGATTAAGATAAAATGACCCAAGACCAATCTACATTTGAATTTAAGCATCCACAGAAAGCTTTAATGCTCTGTAGCAAGTGCGATGGTTAATTTCTTTTAAGTTCTCTTGAATGTCCTGTGCCTTTTTGATGTTAATGGTCTTGTTCCTCCATTACAAACCTCTTAATAAACTGTCATGATTTACCAAGGTACTTAAATATGTGGTTAATTTAAAGCACATAAGTGAGTCCATTCATTACAATGACACTTTACTTGCCCTTTAAGTTAAACATATGCTTTCTGAATTGTAGCCTGAAAGTGAGTCTGTTCACACAGGATTTTTTTTTATATCATAGTTCCCAGTCCTGCAAGGTGTTGATCACTCTGCACTCCTAACTATCACAAGAGCAATAGTGGATTCTCAAAATTTCTTTAAAGTTCTCTGCACCTCAGGATCAAATCTACCCTCTGTCAATTAGCAAAATCAAGACCTGATTTACATGTGTCTGCCTGCCTTCACAGTTTGAGACAGTTTTGTGCTCACAAATCATTGATCTGAATTCACGTGCCTAAAGTGAATGTGAGCACAAATATTAGCTGTTATCTAATCACCCAAAGAATATTTGCACTTGTTATGAATTATGCATGCAGAAATTCAAGCTCAATTATTTGTACGTGCAAAGCTGAATACACAAAAAGACCATTTCCTAAAATCTAGGACAAGATGTTAAACTCACTATATTTTATACAACAAGTACTGACTTATCTGAATGTTGAACATTTTATGTCTGGATAAAGCGTATGCTTAAAAGTGGTACAATATGGATTAATACAAGATTCCTCACATAAGAACAGAATAATGTTTCTTGCCTGAATTCTGAACATTTTGAATGTATTTGGTAAACTTACTCAAAGAAGAAAATAGGCTGTCATTAGAAAGGATAAATTTTTGTATTTCTGTATGCAAATTACTGTGTTTAAAAATAAGATCTTTAAAATGTCAGTTCAATCTTGGTATAAGCAAAAGAGTCGGAAACCTTTCAGAAAGCAAAATGATGAAAAGAAGCAGAAAATGTCCCTGAACTGAGGTAAAAAGAAAGAACATTTACTAAGATGAGCTGTCTTGTTTCCATTGGTCTACCTGCTACTGCAAATGAACATTTGTAACAGTATAAAATTAAGAAACATTTTTTCCCATCATTTCTTTGCTAAGAAAGACTGCTTTGGAGGTAGGTCAGAATAATGCCTATTACCAGATAAGACAAGGGAAATCAATTAGCTAGGACCTCCTGTTGTCACAGTTGACAAGGAGAGACTGAGAGTGAAAAAGAATTGAAGTAGGAGAGGTGGAGCGACTTAACTGAAATCCTATGCAGTCCCTCCAAAATAAAGTTGTGCTAAGGACAAAAGAACCTTTGCAAACAGGGATTCCGTATTTCCTGAGCTGTGTAGTTTAATCCCTGATGTCCTACCTTTGCATTCTGTTTGATGCCCTGCTACAAGTTTACAGCAAGAGCCTGCTAATGTAAGTGTCGTGATGTAATTTTAGTAGTGAGAACGAATCTGGCCGTTCAGTTTTTGTTAATGACTAAGTGAAGAACAGTCTCCAGGTAACAGCTCACTTCTTTATATTCAATCAGAAAATAGAGTTCTGACTTCAGAAATGTGAGAGGCATAGCTGAGCAAACATGACCCAGATTCAAACTCTTCTGTGCTATGAATTTTGTTTTCCTTGATGAACAGTGAGCAAAATAAGCTGTTCTAAAAGTCCCACTTACAGTGACTCAAAAACCACATTTGAAAACATTTTAACCACAATATTTTTCATTCTTTGCAAATGACCATCAGAAAAAGTAGTCATTATTTTTTTGAACAAGCATAGCCTTTAAAACTTACAAAGCTAAAACTAAAAAACTAAAACTATTTATTTTTTGCATATCCTCCCAAATTGTCATTCTTTTACTGTAAGGATATCTAAGTACTTCAGGTCTAAATAGGAGAGGAAATATTTAGTCTGTGCTATTTTAAGTTCAGAGAAATCTTTAGGCAAAGCAAAACACCCTAGTAATCACCACAGATGAAACAGAAGTGCTTCAAAGAAGGAAATTTGCAATTTTCAGTCTCTTCTTCATTTAAGAAAATGCCCTGAAAGTCCTTGAAATTTGAGAGTCTTGCATCAGCTAGCTGCCTGCAGCGTTCCCCTGGGCTTGCTTTTCAGATGCTCTCAGGTTGGGATCTATAGTAACACTGCTTCATATCACAAGCACAAACAGCTTTTCTTGCATATTTATCTCATTGCTATCTTGGAAACTGTATGCACAGCACAATAGCTTTTCAAATATTGATGGAATATTCAGTTGTTATGTTATCTCTCTTGCAGCACTCCCTCGAAAAGTAGTACAAACATTTTCAACCTTTGCTTCAGGTCATATATACCTGTTTCTTACTTTCTGTTGCACATATTCAAAGCTAAAAGTTGTCTTAAAAACAGCTGACCAAGATATAAGTTCTTAAATCCTCTAAAAGACATAGGCCAGATTTTCAAAGGCAAGGGACTCTGTGTTACTGAACATATTATTATGACCAGATGCAGATTTATCAGGACAGATTCAATCGGAAATTCACCTCCTGAATCACATGGCTTGTACATCGCATGTGTCTACACATTACAACAGGATTGCATGGTTATGCAGCCTTTTCCTCCACATCCTTTTGTTTTAGAGATATGTCCATTCATAATCATGGTTATAGGTGCATAGCATAGGATCCAGTACCTGGTAAAGACACATTCATTTGTTTCCATGTCAACCAAGAGTTCGGTTAAGATACTCAAACACAGGTATCTATTGCCATTTGAGATAGTAAGATAGCCTGCTGTCCCTCCTGGTGTCTAGTTGCTACTCTTGAAGAGCATAGGCATCGGTGTGAGTCCCAAAAATACTGTGTCTATCACTTTAATGGAGAATTTAACATCCCAGGATAGCTTAAAAGGCACATGCTGCCTATGTTTGGACACCTGAATCAAGCTCTTGGTACCTAATCTTCCCTTATAATCAATGACTATCTGGTCACTACAGTAAAAAGAGTACGGAAAACTATTTACTTCACCCTATGGTAGA
Organism: Opisthocomus hoazin; assembly: GCF_030867145.1. NCBI lineage: Eukaryota > Metazoa > Chordata > Aves > Opisthocomiformes > Opisthocomidae > Opisthocomus > Opisthocomus hoazin. The sequence continues at coordinate 32,989,128 of NC_134416.1, read as the reverse complement.
AATACGTTTGTTGTTCAGCTGATTATCTCTATAGACTCCATTAACCATATCAAATACAATGTGAGTTTAGACATAGGGCTCACATGAAGATACTGACAATGAGGTACAGAATATAAGTGTTTTATTTCGTAAGACAGCTCCCAACTCCCCATAAGCAAGGACACAGACTCTTGCGGTGAGCTGGAGTTCCATGTCTTCAGGTATAAAGTATGCAGGTATGCCAAATAGGATTCATGCCCATTGAGGAGGAAAATCTACAAATCCATGCATACATTGATGCCAAGCTTTTACCAGTGCATTTAATTTTAGCATGCATTTCTAGGTCTGTTTTTCTGCTTACTCCAAACTGCCACAGTCTTGGACACATTTTAGGGCTAAGCTTAATTTAATAAATGTTAAAATATACAAAGTTCTGAGACACTAGTCTCCCTGCTACTAGAGGATAATTCTCATTATAGGGCACCAGATTATGAAACCTATGCTTTCACAAAACTCACTGTATCAAGCCAGCTAGATCACTGCCTTGGAAAGAACTATAAATTAAAACCTTCCTAAAATGTTGAGGCCATTTCCCTGATCATTATCTTACATGAGTTGAATCTCTCTCAGGGAGTAGCTATTATTATGGAGGTAGTGTAGGTGACTGGATAACTAAAGTTTTAGTTATCCAAGGCTGGGTGAGTGTGGTGGGTTGGCCTTGGCTGGCAGCCAAGCACCCACACATTTGCTCGCTCTCTTACCCCTCAAGTAGGATGGGGAAGAACAAGAGTGAGAAAACCCGTGGGTCGAAATAAAAGCAGGGAAATCATGCAGCAATTACTGTCACCAGCAAAGCAGACTCAATTCTGCTTGAGTCTGGGGAATTTAACAATTGAAAACATTTAGTTACTGATTTGAGTATTGGGAAACTAAGGCGGCAAACACTTAAACACTTAGAACAAACACCTTTCCTCCCCCTGTCGCCAGATCAAATTCACTGCAGGCACTTCCCCCACCTTGTTATTGCCGCAGGTCATGCTCAGTACCTTTGGCGAGGTGACATGTGGGGCAGGGGGTTGGGGGCAGGGCACAGCAGTGTCTCCTGCCACTCCTTGTTCCTTACGCTGCCACTGCTCCTTCCTTCATGCTTGTGTCCTCCTTTCTGGTGTTTCTGGATTGAGTCCTCCATGGTCTGCAGTCCCCCTTCGGGCATTGCCAGCTCTACCATAGAGCACCTCGTAAGCTGTCACTTCACAGATCCTTTTTCTTTCAGCATTTTACTGTCCTTTCTTAAATATGTTCTCCCAGAGGCACCTCCCACTAGGCTGAGGGGCTCAGCTGTGCCCTGCGGTGGCCACCCTGCATCCCTCTGCTGCCAGCACCCTGCCATTTATATCCAATACAGCAAGATGTATCCCAGCTAAAACAATTTATCATCCATTTGCAGAGGTGAATCTGTAATAGGTCGCTCTTCAGAAGGTAAAAGGGTCAGCAACACTTAGTTCACTGGAGCCTTTGATCCTCTGAGGCAGGGTGCGGTGCAAGGCTGCTCCTCTGCCTCTCGGGGAGCAGTCTGTCCAGACAGCGGGCTTAAACGGCTGCAGCAAAAGCTGTCTGGCAAATCTCAGGACTAAACACGGTGTGAGCTACCAACACAAAATATGCACAACTGTTTCCTGTATTTTTTTCATGGTGTTCAGCTTCTCCACTGGACTTCTTTTTATGTCTGGTTATGTCTGTTTTATTTAAAATAAATACACTGTTTAACAAGACTCCCCTGAAATGGCTGCAGAACTTTTACTGAGAATCTTGGAATGAGATCTCCCACTATGTCACCTTGTCTACTTTGGTGGTAATCATTTCAACGGATTTCAACAAACCAGTCAGGCATGATCTTGATCCTTTCCTGAACCACGCTGACAACCCATAATCAGACTGTTCTTCTCACGCATCTCTTCCACTTTGATCTCAGGGTTTTAAAAACTCTCCAAGTTGCTGTTAAACTACCTACTTTGTAATTTCTTTATGTCTGTCTCTGTATGTCTGCTGGTGAGTCCAGCACCAGTAAACTATTAATCTGGAACTGTTGTGCTGAAATATATTAGCGTCTAGGTATGTTCCATGCTCAAGTATTTCCCTTAATGTCACTTTACCTTGAGTCCTGGGATTTTGATCTTCCTCTGCAGGTATGCATCTACTCTGGAGCTACAGAGCTGCATTGACCAGAAGCAGACACTGGAAAATTATAAGCAAGCCCAACAGATGTTAACAGATGTGAATTTTAGGTAAATGCAGAAAGGAAAGTTACAGCATATAACCTTTCCCTATGCTTTCTGCATTCATTAGAGGGGTGCCAAGGCAGGTCCCCACACACTCTGCTACCATCTCCAAGTTAATATAGCAGAACAGCACTGTGGATGCTCTCTTCTGTTTCTCTGACAGTTTAGCAAAAATATGTGAGAGGCAATTGGCTATCATCAGTCATCTGTGAAATTTCTGCTGTTAGAAATTACACAGAGTGGATAGATGGATCCATCTACCAACTTTCCCTGCAATTTACCCTTACACCTACCTGATGAACAAAAGAAAATTTGTGTACAAAATATACATGGGAATGTTTTGAATACCTTGAATACATTTAAAATTCATAAATATACCAATGCCATTTTAAACTTTGTGAGGCAAAAAAATGGAGTAAACTCCAAAAGGTGGAAGGCTGGCAGACATAGGGGCACTGGAAACACAGTTGCAAATGCAGTGTCAAAAGTTTAAAGACAATGTTTAAAATTCAAGGTTTTGAAAAATATTTTTAAGAATATGCCAGCAACTATAAGTTGGGGTTTCTGTTTGTTTGTTCATTTATTTTGTGGGAATACACATTGGTTTAATGAAGTCTATATGAAATTGGGGAAAAGAATTCCTACCACTAGAGGAAAATGTAGCATAATGTTTCAAGCTACAAAATGGTGTAAGTGCAGAATTATCCAGCAGTAACTGCTTATTTGTTTGATTCTCTGCATTTTATTAGATTGCTCACATACCATGCATATGTAATTACAGTTTAATTTATAAGGCTACTTTGCTTAACCATGCATATACTAAAATGTATAGGTATATTCTATTCTCATGCACCGTGGTTACTCAGTTTATCAAGCAAGAAGTGAATCAACAGTGTCACTAGGTTTGTTTTAGGCTGTCACATTCTTCCATTGCTGTGTTCAGAGTCCGATGGTTTCTGAGCTGAGGGCAAGAACTTAGACATTCTGAGCAGTGAAGCAAAAATTGCTTTTTGTCATTAGAATCAAACCATCCTGAAAAATAATGATTTTCTTTTAATGGAACTTTTTTTCTTTACACAGGTGTTCACATGCATCAAGCTACCTTTAATTTGGGTGTTTTAAGATTTTGCAGAAGCACAACAAATATATACAGCTGTTAACAAAGCATAGAGAATCGATGTGTTTACTGATTCTTTGCTAGAGCTCGTACAAAAGGAAGGAAATGTCAATTTCTCTTTCATAATAACTAAACTTGTTACAGTTTTCACTTCTCTGTAGTGGCATCATAACTGCTCCATTTCTTCTGCAATCTCGAAGTTGTGACTTGTATTATGTAGTCTTCTCTTTACCCTTAGGATTTCAGTACAGCTGTAAACATTTTCTGAATTTGTGCAGTCATACTCTTTTCTGCTCATAAAGCAGTATTTCAGTTCTGCCTCAGAATTGTTAAAATATTTATAAAATGACAGAAAAGCACTCATTTAAGAAACCTGAATCTAGCTGCTACTTGCTTTCAAAATGTAAAGGTCATCCATAACTACTGATATTTGTTGTTCAAGAACTCTAAGTCATAGCAAGATAGAAAAAAGCAGATGCTATATTTTGGTAACAAGATCTGTTATTTCTTTTCTGTAGCCATAGAAGTGGAATTTATTTGTGCAAATATGACAATAGCATAGAAATTATAGATGCATAACAGCTCTGTCCCGTTGACGCTTCTGATCTTCATGGTATGTTTCAACAGTTAGTAGCTTGATGTGTTACTTGGTGGGCCCAGCCTTGGCAAAGAGTTCAGAATAATAGCAGCCAGCAAGACAGGAATGTGCATGTATGAGTCTGCATGAGTGGGTTGCCCAAATTGTCTGAGTGCACGTTTGCCCAAAACTGCTCTTGGCAAAGAGAAAGACAGTCATCAGTCTGATTAAACAGCAACTGTGGAATTGAGACACCTCTGGAAAAAAAAGAAAAGTCCTCTAAGCAGATATACAAGTGGAAGACAAGGATTTGCAGCGGCCGGGAGAAGAGGGAAGCAGGACAGCAATGGTGTCACCCTGCCAGAAGCAGCCCCATGGCACGAGCGGCTCTGCCTGGGGCTGGCAGCACAGCACCCCCATGGGCACTGCCTCTGCTCGCACCCACTGCCTCCAGCTCACCCACGGCCATCACAGGGACATTCGGAGATGTGCAGCGGGGGGGTGTGGGGTCACCCGCCTCTGGGACGATGGGGGGCAGCCGGCGGGCTCACATCTCCCAGAGCAGGGGGTGCAGACAGGGTGTCCCACGTGCCCAGATGAGGGGGCCTGCACCACCCATGGCCTCTGAAGGGGTGCGTGTGCGTGTATAACTGTGGTGGGGAGAAAAGGAGGAATTAAGATTTACTGGGATTATAGAATGTATTTAGAAAACACTTTGTTCCTTATTAACATTTGCAATAGTTTTGTGGTTTATCTATTGTATTGCTAATATTGATCCTGAGTATGTAGTTCACCGGTTCCCAGTTAATTGCATCTCATTAATAAATCAGTAAAACCACTTCAATCCTGATTTGGTTTAAACTACATGAACTGAGCAGGTTTTCCAAAGGACAGGGCTTTGATTTACTAATGAGCATCCTCTAAAGTGTGATTGAACAGTTTGGAAACATGAATGCTTATCTAGCTGCACCCAACATTTTGCTTGCCTCTCCAGCAGCTAACATCAGAGCAGTCTTCACTTGCACAGCATTTTAAATGAAGTTACATGAAGTGAAAGGATTTTGCTGGCAGTTCTGCTTCTCTCAGTTGAGCAGTCTGGGATAGGATAGATGGCTAACAAGACCAGACTTCCTTTTGTTTGTTTTTCTGGGGTGGGTTTGGGGTTTTATTTTTTTTGCATGCTTGTTTGTTTGTTTCCATTTCCATGTACTTTTATTTCTTTTCAGTTTTGCAGTGTTTGGGGGTTTGCTTTGTTTAGGGCTTTTTTGTTTGTTTGAGGTTTTTTTGTTTTACAGCCACAGAGTAACCCTTGGGAGAAGCTCTCAGCTCATGCTCTCTCGCTTGCTTCTGCATTGTTCTCTTCTCTCCTCTTCCCTTACTGGTTTGCTGATTGTGGAGAAGGTTATGTTTGGTACAGAGAGCTGGTCTTCTACAAGTTAAAGGTGGTTTGCCTTTCAGTCTATGAGCTATAGGTGAATAAAAATACCTCTGATTGGTTTTGACCTTATTTCCAGCATATTTGACCATTTTCACAAGCTTGAAAGTCCAAGTGTTTTAATCACGATTGGCTGTTTGCAGTGAAGAGTCAGAAGTAACTGAAAATAATAGCTAAATCACTCCACTGTATCTTGAGGTCTACAAAAACCCGGTGCATGCCTTAACTTGACAAGTCCTTTTTAAGCCAGAGGCAGATCATGATCACCAATCATAATTTATGGTATGATTCTAAGCCAGAACCAAAAGTGGCTTGGTGAATTCTGAAAGACATACAAGAAAAGATTTCTATTTTCCAAGAGCTTTAGGTGAGTCTTTTGATAAATTCCTTTAGAAAACAGTGCCGTTGAGGTTTTTATTGTTTGAAAATACATCTAATGGTCTAAATACCTTGGCAAGCCTCTGTAACTTAATTTACCTCATTTACACTAAAAATGTAGTTGGAATGGTTATTTTGTCCTCTACCTACCACACTACCAAACTGATCTTTTCTATCAGAAAATACCCTGTGGAATGTCAGGCCTGATATCTGGTATTTAAAATTATATGATTCTTTCTACACAGTTTGTGTCCCTAGTACGTCTAGCTTTTGCAAACGTGTGCCTGCTGGTATAAAGTCCTCTGAACATTTTCCTGTAGACTACTACCTGTTCTCACGCTTCTGTGTCTCTCTTTCCTCCCTCTGTTATTCATTCTTTGAAAAATAATCAACCCTTTCATGTTCAAGGAACAAGTAGCATCAATTTTTATGTCTACTATTTTATATTGCCTTAAATGTAATTCTTATCTTGATCATTATGTCGCAAGTTCTGTCAATCCACATATACTGGTTCCACTATATTCTATGTGATAATTTTTCAGAATTCATTATTTTATAATTTTCAGTGCATTGACTATTTGGGATGAAAAATTGTCCTTGTTATAGTATTAAATTGAAATTACAGATGAAGTTACTGCCTCAGAGATGGTTAATATCGCATCCTTATTTTGAATGGCAAACTGCCCAGTAGTGGTAGTTTGATATTTTAACTATTATCGATATTGGAGTCACTTGCATCTATAAATTTTTCAGTGATGACATTAAAATATATCAGAGTCCCAAAATTACAGTCAGTTTTCTAGACCAGGGGATCTGATTTTTAAGGCTTTGCTGTATGAATCCAGATAACTATCCAAGGAGGACTGAGGTCACCTGATACAAGGGCATAATGGAAATGACAAAGTTTCCTTCCTTAGGATAGGCTACATTTGGGGTTTTTTTGAGCCTTGAGAGTATTCTGACAAAAATCCCAGGCAAGTGACAGAAAGGTGAGTATCAGGTTCTTCAAAACCAGAATAAACTTGACACTTCTGGCATAGTAATTGAATCATATTTTACTGGAACCTGATTGCTCTTCTTTCTTATTTTGACTCTTACACAGTGGACTTTTATTACCATTATACTCTATCCTATCTACTCTGGCTGTGCATATTCATGCTTTTCATTTTTATTACTCCTATTAATCTCAGGATCAAATAATATTTCATAGCAATTGCCTAAATATGCTAATTACGTATTCTGTAAACCCGCTCTCCAAGTTTCAAATTCCTTCATAATGAAATCAATTGGCCTGTCTTTTTTTTAAAGAAAGGAGAATATGTCTATTTTAATTTACTTCCTAAAAAGTGTTCTTTATTTGTAGATGTATATTTTTTCACTTGTTATTGGTCTTGTATTTGAATGTTCCCAGTCCTTAGAACACCTCCTTCCACATAAGTTCTATATATCTAACGATCCAGGACCTGATTCAAATCACACAGTAGGAAATACTATTCACGGAAAGTTTGATATTCTACTGTTCTTCAACAGAAGAGTGACCATACTAAAGAACTTACAGGTATGCTTTCTAACCAGAGGATCAGAATACATATTTTTAACATATTCTTATCAAACATTTTTCCACAGGTATTCTAATACCACAGAATCACAGAAGGCTTCAGGCTGGATGGCAGTTCTGGAGATCATCTAGTCCAGCCCACTGCTCAAAGCTGAGTCAGCTAGACCAGGCTGTTTAGGGCCATGGTTTCAAATATCCCCATGAATGGAGACTGCACAGTGTCTCTGGGAAACCTGTGCCACTGTTGAACCACCCTCACGGGAAAAAGAAAATTGTTGTATTTAAATGGAATTTCCTGTATTGGAGTTTGTCCCTGTTGCCTCTTGCCGTGTCACTGGGCACCACGGAAAAGAGCCTAGCTCCATTCTTTTGCACCTTCCCTTCAAGTACTTATGTATGTTTATCAGGTCCCCCCTGACCCTTCTCTTCTCCAGGCTGAGCATTCCCAGATCCCGCTGCTAAAGTTAGTGTGAGCTGTCTTGCTTGACTTCAGTCTCAAAAATGGTTTCACAGTTGTTCTGTAGATCATGGATTTCAATAATATGCAGAAAATATGCTATTAAGCACACTGAACATCGGTGCGTTATGTATTAAACATACTCGAAGTAATCTCTGACCTTACTAGGTTCTCAGAGAATAATGCAGTAAGATTGTTATTTGCTGTCTGAAGGAATATGCAGGCTTGCTTTCATAATTTGCTGGCTTACTGCATGGTTAGTTGTGGCATCTTAAAAGTGCTGAATGTTGGCTTAGACCTGTTCTCTGTTAATTCAGTGGGAGTCTTATTACTGGCTTCAGTGTAAGCACAATAAATCCTGCATGCAGCCTGCTTTTGAAAACCCCACCTAGTAGCAGATACTATTTATATTTGTTCTTATTTTTTTGTTTCATAAGCCTCTTTATTTTTTGACTAATGTTCTTTCATATTCCCTTGTACTGTGGGTTTACGAGTTTTTCCACTATTATTGATCTGCTTGTTCCTTTGATTTGAACTTAAGCTGAACATATCATTTATCCACTGTTTATATTACTACTGTTTCATCCACTTTTGCATATTTTGAAAGACGTTCATGAACAAGAGAAATTGAAATGCAGACTTTTGCTGAATTGTTTTAAGAAAACTTGGAAGTTTAACAATTTTGACTATTTAATTTTCCAAAAAGACTCTTCTTCGAAGTATTTTATGAATGGGTCATATATTTCTGTACACATACATCTTTATAAACAAGTCTTTAGAGTGTTTAAATTAAAATTCATTTAGAGGAATAAAGAAACTGAGCTCTTCTGAATACACCTTCAAAAGCCTAAGACTGAATGTGCTGCTTCCAACACCACTATTGTTCTGAAAAAATCATAGAATCATGGAATCATTGAATTCCTACATGCAAAGAACATTTAAACATTTAAGCATTTAAATATTTAAACATTTAAATTAAAAGAGTTTTAGCTACTGCATTGTTATTATTTTTTGGAGCTCAAGCATAATTTTAGTTTAAATAAATATGCAGGTATTTGATTGAATTTGTCATTTTGACCAAATTTCTAACAATCAGAGTAAGTATCTTCGCTGAGTTTTCCTAACTTTCTCCAATACCTTATCCAATACCAAGACTTATCTTGGCTTCTGTGTCTAACATTTACAATGCATTTCCACCAAGTTTTCATTCATCTATTTATATGAATTTTTGAGGTTCTTTTACACTAAAAATAATCACTGACATTGCTCTCCTGCCCATGACATTTTTTTGGTAGAAACTTTCTTGTATTAATAAATAAATGAAATGAAAAATATTCCTAGCTAGAGAAGGAAAATAGAGAAATCCTTTCCTTATGTTCAGCTTGTCTCTGGAGAAAGAGAAAAGAGATTTTTAGTGCTTCTCAGTATGGCTTACCAGAAAAGCAAGGCTTAAACTGAATTTGTACTACTATGTTTGAAGGTGAAAGGAAATCCTTGTAAAATCTTGGTGAGATTGCATGGTTAATAGTCATAGGGAAAATTCAAATAACCTTGGTACCAAATAAGGAAAGAATAATGTGTTTGAACCCTGCATTGAGCAAAGGGTTGCATATAACTTTTGTGACTTTATGTGTTTTTGTTCAAGTTGTTTTTAACTTGTTCAGATTTTCTGCTCAGAAAGTCATTAGTTTTACTTATTGCTCCACTTGTTTTATTGCTGCAAATACACAGAAGTGATCTGCAAATATGTTTTGTTATATATCCGAGTATAAGAGTGAAGTATGCTGATTATGCCTCTAAGTCATTCTACCAAGGCTCCCATAAAGGTCACAGAAACTACTGCGTGGGAAGCCAGACTCCTCAGCAGAAAGGTCATGCTGCCACTAAGAGGAATGGCAGGACCAACAAAGAGGTCACTCTTGTTAAAGAAAGTTAGAACAATCAGACAATAGCACAAGCTGCCTAATTTTCAAATCTTAACTCATCCAAAATACAGTACCTTTTTCTTTCTTCCCAGTTATTGTAAGGAACATTCCACCTTACAGAAAAACTGGTTCTGGTCAGTGGGCAGAAAAAAATTAGGCTTATAGCAAGGGAACAGCATTCATAAATGTCAAAAAGGACGGGTAGGCATTTAAAGTGAACTTGCTTCTCAACTGACTAGCACACTACTGTGATTTCCTCACCTGAGGGAATGGCTGTTCCCTTTCACTATGTTCTGTCCCAGGTCAGGGGAAAGCTGAGCAGGCAGCTACGGCAATCTGAGTTAAGAGTCACTTCTCTCTCCCCATCCACCACTATGGGCATTTTGCATTTATCAATTTCTACTTTATTTGCAGAATGGATGCAAGAACAATAAAATCCTTGAACAAGACATGTCACAGTTTAAATTGTTGGAGCATGCAACAAAATCATGTTTGCATGCACTACTGGCTCAAAAGAGATTCTCTTAAGAAATCTTAGGGGAAGGTCCTGTGAGATTTTAGATCAAGTTTCCAGTCCAGCTCTCTGAACATCTCAGCTCATACTTAGATTGTCAGCAGTCTTGGAGAAGGCAGAAACACACAGCAATGGAGGGGAATGTTGGGGGAGAGCAAGGTGAGCTCATGGCATATGAATTTAGGTCACTGTAACTGTCAATAAACATATTGCCCATGCTTCAGTTACCTGGGAGAACAGGCTGATAGGGAAACAAAGCAGACCTTGCTATGTTGCAGATTTTGGTTTTACCAAGACCCCTTCAAAACATATGACTCAATGTTGGTAGAGAGGGGTTGAGATACTGCTCTGTTTAATCCCAACTCAGTCCCTTCATCCATCAGCCAACCTTGCAGCTGTCTCTGCAGTGGCGGGAAAGGCTCTCAAGCACTTTTTCCTCTGCATTTCCACCCACTTGCTCACTTTTCTGTACAGTGTAAAGTAGTCAAATATGAATTACAAAATGCTGCCATTTCTGGGTGAAACATCATAAATACAGAGGTCAGTCTGGGGACCTCTTGGATTTAGATGTTAAACCATTTTTCTAGCACTGTGATCTTCATGCTCACTCAAGTCAGAGAGAGTTAATGAAGAGCTATGTGTAATTCTGTATGTAATTCTGTATGAAACTGGTTGTGCTCAGAAAATCCTAGCTTGCCTTTGCATTGAATGAGGTGAGCAAATGGTTTATTCGTCATGTTTGGCTTTTCGGGGACTACCGATACAGACACATGAATTAAATTTAAGTAAGGAAATTGTGAGAAGTTAGCATTAGAAGAATTGAGCCCTATTCGTTGTTTCTTTATGCCTTTTCTAAGTTTAACTGTACATTTGAGGAATTCTTGATCATGGCTTCTCAAATGAAGGTGATTTTTACCATTTGTTTCTTTGCTATATATGACAGGAAAGCTTTAGGACAGTATGGAACATCCAGATTCCTTAGATAGGCAGCCACAAAAACAGAGAAAACGAGAATTTATTTTTCCTAAATGCTTTAATTAGCATGTTTCTATCCACCTGTTCCCTGTACAAGACAAGGCTATCAAAATATCAGTTTATCCATGTGTATTTTTCATTTTGACTTCACTCTCAGGCAATTGAAATACAGCGTGTTCAGCTAATGTTTTCTTCAGCAAAACTTTCTTCTACCTGCAGTGCTAATCTCCCAGTTAAAATTTAAAATTAAGTATATTTTATTTGTTTGGGGGATGCTCTGGTTTTGTGGTAATAAAACTAATCCTTTTAATACAGCACTCTTTAATATCTATTCTGTTTTCATCAACCCATCTTAAATCATTTTTCATAGCAGTCTCATTGAATTTAAGGATGGAGCATGCTGCTGAAGGATCCCTAGCTAGTGGGAATATAGGATAGGGGAATGTGATGGGACTGGTAAAAAAGCCTATCTATTGATTGCTATGTTACTCTTCATTTCTTTTATACTGACCATTTTCTGAACATATTGGTTGCTTGACTAGCAGATTCTGAACTAAGATTTTTGTTTTCTGATACGAGGGTTATGGTTTTTATATGCATTGATGAGTTAAAATCTTCTTATTCTATTTTTTCCTTTGGCTGTCTTAAGAAACAAAACATTGCTAGGCTTTGCTGATGTAAATGTTGGGCAAACATTAGTGAGCTCAGAAGCAGCAAGTGTTTACAGGTTCAGGATGCTGCCATGTGGCCTACACTGGTACAGACGTAGGATGTTTGTGCTCTCTGTTCATTGCATATCTTCACCAATATTACCCATTCCTTGCTGTATGATAGAGTGCTTCAGCAGTTGAATTCTGGTTGTATCTGATGATAAAACAGGTCTGAGCATTGTCTCCTTTTTGACTGCTTGCTCATACAATTGTACTCATGACAGGCAGATATAACTTCATCATCTTTTTCAGCTCTATTTTTAGTAAGGATAACTATTTGAACTCCTGCTTCTGTCTATTGAGAAAGCTGAAATAAATTTCTTTTTTCAAAGATAAAAATAGTTGTCCTGCTTCAAAGAGCAGTTTCATCCAGCTCAGTGTGATAAGGTCTAGTAGCCAACATTCAAGTAGATGATCCATAACTTGAAGACCGTAGTGGATGTTTCTCTGAAAGTAAGTAACATTTTGTTCCATTTGTGCTCTTTATCTTTTAAGTCAAATCTACGTTTTTTAATCCTGAAATAAATGTTAGAAATCATGAAATAATTAATCAAAAAATCTTTATTTCTATTTCTACTTTTTAGGTCTGGTAAATTAAGTTATCTTCCTTTGTTTTGTTAAGATATATTTCTAGGAACTTTTATTTCAAATAATATTTCAGACACTTGGCCAAGAAACAAAAGCTATATATCCTAGTCCATAAAACTATAATGTATGGGGTATGGATTCAGTAGACTCTGTTTCACACACGGTGTGATTGCAGCAGTACGTCTCCTCCATTTTTAGTCATCAGAACATGAGGGAATGTTCTGGATGAGGGGACTGAGTGCTCCCTCAGTAAGTTTGCAGATGACACCAAGCTGGGTGGGAGTCTCAATCTGCTCGAGGGTAGAAAGGCTCTGCAAATGGATCTCAAGAGGCTGGATCGATAGGCCAAGGCCAATTGCATGAGGTTCAGCAAGGCTGAATGCTAGGTCCTGCACTTGAGTCACAACAACCCCATGCAATGCTACAGGTTTGGGCAAGAGTGGCTGGGAAGATGCCCAGCAGAAAAGAATCTTGGGGTGTTGGTCAACAGCCAGCTGAGCATGAGCCAGCAGTGTGCCCAGGTGGCCAAGAAGGCCAACGGCATCCTGGCTTGTGTCAGGAATAGTGTGGCCAGCAGGAGCAGAGAGGTGACCATGCCCCTGCACTGTGCACTGGTGAGGCCGCACCTGGAGTGCTGTGTTCAGTTTTGGGCCCCGCACTACAAGAAGGACGTGGAGTTGCTGGAGCGTGTCCAGAGAAGGGCAATGAGGCTGGTGAGGGGTCTAGAGAACAAGTCTTATGAGGAGTGGCTGAGGGAGCTGGGGCTGTTTAGTCTGGAGAAGAGGAGGCTGAGGAGAGACCTTATTGCTCTCTACAACTACCTGAAAAGAGGCTGTAGTGAGGCGGGTGTTGGTCTCCTGATGTTGTCTGTGATATTTCAAGTTACTTTACCTGATGAATGAAGAACAAATACAAAGATTAAACCTAATTTACTGTAAATTAGTTAACTTTATTAAAAAAAAACCCAAACCCCCGCAAAATTAAAACTCAGAAACACCAGCCCCAAGAATAGAAAAAATAAAAACAAACCGAAAAACGTCCATGAGGCTCAGATTCTCAAAAGCCACTGAATTTTTCTGTCTGTAAAAGCATTTTATGAAACATTGATTCCCGTCTGTCAAATACTTTTTTTCTTAAAAAAAAAAATGTTTATCACTTATTTTCTTGACCTGACATTTTTTTGTGTTGGCCACAGTAAAGAGGAAAATCATGTAATGTAACTCTCCTGTGAAAATTTGCATGAAAACAACAATTATCAAACACAAGACTTTCACCACACTAAAGAATGTTTTACAAATGCAAGTTGAAACCTCTGCAAACCCAGGCTTTACTACTGTGTACATATCAGACAGTTACACCACTGTCAGCAACATTATCAGTATTTGTGATAAAATATTTTTTTTTCTGAGGCTGTTTTCTCTGTTTGTTAACATGCTGTGTCTCTGTATTTCTAATACTGTTTATCCTTTATGTTAAGTAAAAGACAGCTTCCCCACCTGATCTGGGCATGACTGTAGGTTAAAACTCCCTATTGCCTGGAATTTGGCATGGTTTAGCATGAAAAGCATAAAGTCTAGCCTAAATTTATGTTCAGTTTTGACTGCTCTCATACTGGCTACTTCAGGACTCTTTTAGTTTACCTAGGGGTCTTTTTTGTATCAGATCTGAGTATATTCTGCAGGACAATTTAAGGAAAGGAAGCTTGATTAAAAACGAGAGGAAAATACAACATAATGAAGGTGTGAAGATGAGTGTAGTTAAAAAAAAGTAAATATCTTACAGAAGAACAGGGACTAACTACAGTAAAAAGATGCCAGAATCTGTTACTATCAAGGGCACATGTGCAGCTCTCTCTCTTCATAGTGCAACAGTACTTTCCTGATTACAGGAAGCATGCTTCCCTTACTTTTGAAGGTGGCAGGATTTTTGAAATAGACAATCCAGAAAAGTGAAGTAAGATAAACCTAAAGAAAGCAGGTCTCCTCATGTAGTCTGTTACTCTATGTCTGTCTCCAGCAAAATGCCTTATCCCTGGGTATGCACATCACACAGGTAAAATACCCAATGAAATTAGGATGATTACATGCAGAAAATACAAAGCATTAAACCGATGAACAAACAAATTCAATCACTGAGAACGTGAAATGGTCATGTGAAATGCATTTGCACAAATATTATCCTGGTTACATTAAGCTAATCCTTATATAGGGTAATAAAGAAAAAATACATGTATCGATGCCATAGAAGCTCAGAATATGATTCTGCTGTGGTCCATCCCTAAATGCCTTCTTTTTCACTTGTGTCAACACCAGAACACATCTCAGCCTTTGCCGAGTGAGCTCAGCTTGCTGAGCCAGTAGCAAGACACTCACTTGTTTTGTTGCTTGGATTAATTTTCTCCTTGCTTGTGAAGAGTCAAATAAACCACTCAGGTTACATATAGGAAAAATTTAGGACCACGTAATTAGAGATTAAGCCATAAGGGCAGGGATAGAACTGATATACTACAGTAGTCTCAGCTTAAACCAATGTGAAACCCAGATGTGCAGGCCTGGGAAATTAGAGTGGATAAGAACGGTTAGACTGAGCACTCAGAATGGAACGTACATCCCAGTCAGTTGCGTTTATGTTAATGCATTGAAGGTAATTTTATGAATGAGTGCATATTCACTGTCTTCTGAACACAGGATCTGACCTGTAATTGATGCAAAGTAGCATACCTGTGCCACCTTCAATAAATGCATATTACTTCAGGTCAGCTGCAGCCCTCCTCTCTGTGATTAACACACACAGTCTGACTTGGGAGATTAAAATATAGAGTGAAATAAACAATGAAAAATGGTAGGCTAGGACTAATCCAAACAAAAATCAGAATTAATTAAATGATTAAAAAAAAGAGTTTACTAAAAAAACAGTAAGTCTACATCCTGGCTAAAGCACCTGTGATTCTGTATTGTGATATGAAAAGCAACTGTTAATAGTTTCAGCATCCTAAATTTAGTACATTTTTAGTTAGGAGAATCGTTTCGTCTCTTAAGACTGAATCAAGATTTTAAAACTTTACAAACCTGGGACACTGATCAAACTTCTCTCTGTTTTCTTTGGACATCGGGGAATCAAATTTACTGATGCCTGACCTAAACTTAGGCCTGACAATTTATCATATGAACATGGCTGGTTTATGAGCTTTTTCCTGTTTCTAATAATGGTAATTGGCAAAAATTAACCACTAAACTCTGACTTAGTTTTTCTGTTGCTTCCAGAGTGCACCAGAGTTTGATGTGTTCAGCTGCCTCTTCACTTCTGCAGGCAGTTTGTTAAGCAGTCGTTCACTGCTTGCCCAATTTACAATGGACAGCCAATACAGGTGAAGTCTTAAAAATGAGCAGGACCCTCTCACGTTCACTGGTCATGGCTGAAACTGTTGGTATCTGAGTGACTGTGTCCCTACTCTGGAATTTTCAAATCATCAAATAACATGTTCAATTCTTTGCATTTCAGGTCATAAGCAATTAGCTGATAAAAAGTCTCAGTGAGCCTGTTTTCAAAGAAAAGCAAGATTAGTGAGGACACTAACAAAATCACAACACCTTATCTACTGAAGCAGCTCTCTCCTGGGTTTGTAACACCTGGACCTTCTTCAAGATGTATAGCTTTCTCCTCAGACAAAACATGTTCAGAGCTACGTGTATCAAGGACTAAATGACGGGGGGAAAGGGGCACCAGACAGAGAGGAAATATGCTTGAGCCAGCTGTTGGCTGCTACCTGGCAAGAGGTCCTGGGGGGGTGAGCAGGACCGCAAGGAATCTGGGAAAGCCAGCTGACTACTCACAGGTGGCAGAAAAGCTTTGCAAGGCTTGATGCTGAAAACTGGCACCATGATTATAGAATTCATATTCTCACATGCATTTTTTTTTAATCAGGCACATATATTTCTCGTAACAGATTGCATTTCAAAATAACTTTCAAAGGAATACAGAACTGATGAGAATTCATTAGTTAGCAGAGTGACAAGCAGCAAGTTATTTTTAAAATGACTAGCATAAGGGCAGGTGAATGAATCTGTTAGAAACTAATCTATATGAATGATTTAAAATGAGATTAGATTAAATATTAATCATGCACTGCGCTATTGAAACACTACATAGTTGCTGGTTTTATTCACCAATACTAAGATCAGTGTACCCTAAATTAACATTTCACATTTCTCCTGGAGAGGGGTAGATCTAGTATCATGTATTAACAAAGATGCTTTACTCTCCTTATTGTTTAGATTTTGGAATAAAGGATCCCCTATAAAAAGGCTACCATACATAAACAAATAAGTGAAAAACAAATGCTTCTCTAATAACAGATGCAGGCACTAGTGAAATCAATAGACTCAGTCTTTTGGGTCTTATTTGTAAGTCACCTTGCTGAATGGCAGAGTGGGATTGTTTTGTTTCAAGATTTTCATGACTCTTGAACCATGGCTCTGTGTTCTTATAGAAGTTCGACTCTTCCATGCTTTAATGGCATTAGTCAAAGCAGATCTATAGCTGGACAACTTTGCTAGTAAAGCTTTACAGGGATGTGATAATATGACAGCAAAAGCAGTGTGTATGCATAAATGTGAACGTATACATACATACATATGTCTGTGTGTATAGGAAAAGCTACATGAAGACTTTCTGAAAGGTGTCAATTAAATATTCTTATACCACTCTTCAACAAAACTATGACATACAAATTTGTCACATAAATTTGACTTCGGTTCCCCATCCTTTCTTTATATCTGCCACATAGAACTTTTTTCATAGATCAATTATAATGGAAAAGTTGAAGTTCTGGTTGCTGACCACCTCTCAGCACTCTATGACACTCTATGGACAAATGTTTCAGGACTATGTAGTCACATTGATTGGATGTCACAACTAAAGGAAACTTCAAAAACTTCAGCATCTGAACAGTTTAGAGCTGGCATTTAAAATATCTGGCTTGGTTTTCAGAATTCTCACTCTGAAAGGAGTGAGGAGCAGAGCAATTTACACCTCTCAGTCCTACGGATACTTTAATTTTACCACTTACTCTATTCCTTTTATCCTATTTCTGACATGTCTTCTGTCCAAGAGAACCATAAACTTAACTTTAAAATTTAGCTACTGGGTCAATATCCTACTCGAGAGGGGGATCCTAAAATAATTCTCACAGGACTGGGATCTTGATTGTTCTTTATGAATTATTCACTGCTCAAACACCATGTGGTCAGACACTCTGTTTACTCTTTGGCCTCACTCTCTCCAGCTGTTATCATTAATCACTGTTGCTGCTCCTTGCACAACAGCTTCTCATTTCTTCACTATTTTTAAAGAGAAAAAACAGCAAAAATAGCTATTTTAAAATTGAGGTTTGAGTTTTTTTATTTACCTCATCTACTGCATTTTCCTAGAGTTTCTGTCTTTTCACAATGCTATTTTTCTTTTGAATCTGTATAGACAATCTTTTCTTACTTCCTTAGGTTCCATTATCTGGCATATTCTAATCTTCTGTGTTGCATGTATTACTTTATATGTATGCACACCTTGGTAGCTGTCTTGTATCTGTTCCTTTCAACCTCCCTTCCCTTCTATTTTATGTATCACTTCATTCAGCAGTCCAACTAATTTGCTAATATTCGTTTCAGTGATGTGTTGGAGTTTTTAAGAATGTTTCTTACATTATGTTTTAGTGATGGTGAAAGTCTTGGTTCTATCTTTGATTTTCAAGCAGTCTGCTTGTCTAGTTAGTGCTTTGTTCACTTTACATAGCAAGGTTTACTTTATATA
Organism: Opisthocomus hoazin; assembly: GCF_030867145.1. NCBI lineage: Eukaryota > Metazoa > Chordata > Aves > Opisthocomiformes > Opisthocomidae > Opisthocomus > Opisthocomus hoazin. The sequence continues at coordinate 32,970,831 of NC_134416.1, read as the reverse complement.
TCCTAACATGACTAATATACTGTATAACAATCCTTTTACAGATTCATCTGTCACAAAATTGGTCTAAATATTTCATTGGCTATTCTGACTAGTTATTTTTTAATAAATGTCTCAACAAACAGCCAGTGCCACACCTGCTCTGTACTTGATAAGAACCAGACCTTATCTCTGTATCTCTGACTGCAGAGACGCTCATGACTGTGAAGAAGAATATGACAGAATCACAGAAATATTGAGGTTAGAAGGGATCTCTGGATCTCATCTGGTCCAATCCCTTGCTCAAGCAGGGCCATATAGAGCCGGTTGCACAGGACTGTGTCCAGACAGCTTTTGAATATCTCTAACATGGAGACTCCATAACCGTTCTAGGATATCTGTGCCAGTGCTCGGTCACCCTCACAATCAAAAAGTGTTTCCTGATGTTTAGACAGAATGTCTTGTGTTTCATTTTGTGACCATTGCCTCTGGTCCTGTCACTGGGCACCAACAAAAAGAACCTGGCTCCACCTTCTTTGCACCTTCCTTTCAAGTGTCTACATATTTTGATGAGATATCTCCTGAGCCTTCTGTTCTCCATGCTGAACAGTCCCAGTTCTCTCAGCTTCTCCTCATATGCGAGGTTCTCCAGTCCCTTAATCATCCTGGTGGCTCTTTGCTGGAGTCCCTCCAGGATGCCCACGTCCAGCTTTTACTGAGGAGCCCAAAACTGGACACAGTACTCCAGCTGTGGCCTCATCAAGGGTTGTGTAGAGAGGCAGGATCGCCTCTCTTGATCTGTTGTCAACACTGTTCCTAATGCAGCCCAGCATGTTGATGGCCTTCTTCGGCACAAGGGTACATTGTTGGCTCATGTTCAACTTGGTGTGCACCAGGGCCTTTTCTGCAAAGCTGTTTTCCAGCTGAGTGGCCCCAACATATATTGGTGCATGGGGTTGTTCCTGTCCAGCTGCAGGACTTTGCACTTCCCTTTGCTGAAGTGCGTGAGGTTCCTGTCAGCCCATTTCTCCAGCCTGTTGAGGTCTTTTTGGATGACAGCACAATTCAGCCACTCCTCTCAGTTTTGTGTCCTCAGCAAACTTGCTGAGGTTACACGCTGCCCCAGCTTCCAGATAATTAATGAAGGTGTTGAACGGCCTTGGACCCAGTATCAGCTTGTGGGTTACACTACTAGTTACTGGACTCCAACATTACTTCGTACCACTAATCACCACCCTCTGGGCCTGTCCTTTCAGCCAGTTTTCAACCCACTTCACTGTCTGCTTATCCAACTTTTACTTCAACAACTTTTCTATGAGGATCTTACGGGAGACAGTGTTAGAAGTCTCACTGAAGTCAAGGTAGACAATATCCAGTGCTCTCTCCTCATCCACCAAGACTATCATTTCATCATGGAAGCTTATCAAACCGGTCAAGCATGACTTTCCCTTCATGAACCCATTCTGACTACTCCCAGTCACCCTCTTGTCCTTCGTATACCTGGCAATGGTTTCCAGGATTAGTTGTTCTGTCATCTTTGCAGGTATTGAGGTGAGGCTGACTGGCCTGCAGTTATCTGTGTCCTCCTTCTTGCCCTTTTTGACGATAGGTATGACATTTGCTTTCCTCCAGTTTTCAGATACCTCTTCCTATCATCTTGTTCATTCAAAGATTATCTACCAGCTCCCTCGGCATTTGTGGGTGCATCCCATGAGGGCCCATGGATTTCAGTATGACAAGTTTGCTTAAATATTCTCTGACCTGATTACCTTTCAACAGTATGTTTTACTTGCTCTACATTTTCTCCCTGGCCTCTGCGTTCTTGGAATTCTGAAGTCTGGTCTTACTAGTAAAGACAGAGGTGAAAGTGGCCTTCAGTATTTCAGTTATTTTTCAATATCTCCTGCACCATTCAGCAGCAGGACCACATTTTCCTTAATCTTCCTTTTGCCACTGATGTACTTGCAGAAGCTGTTCTTGTTGCATTTGACCACCATATGCAATTCCGGTTAGGCTTTGGCTTTCCTAACCACATCTGTGCATGCTCCAGCAGAGGTCCTCTTCTTGTTGGATCCTCTGTCTCTTGGGTAAGGAAGTTGTCATTTATCTTCTCCAGGAACTTTCTGGATTGCTTATGTCTTTCTATGTTGTTCCTCTGGCAGTGATTGGCGTGGCTGCAGTCCCTTATGAGGACTAGGGTCTGAGAATATGAGGCAGTTTCTAGTTTCTGCAGAAAGCCTCATCCACTTCCTTGTCAGGTGGCCTACAGTAGACACTCATTACACTGTCACCCACACTGGTCTTCTTTTTAGTAGTTACCCATAATCTCTCAGCTGGCTCACTGTGCATGCCCAGGCAGAGCTCCATGCACTCCAGCTGTTTTGTCACATAAAGGGCAACTCCACTTCCTCATCTTACCAGTCCATCCTTCCTATAGAGCCTGTATCGCATGTCTCCATCACCCTAGCAAGATCGTAGGCCTACAGCTGCACACTGATCTCTAATTCCTCATGTTTATTCCCCACACTGTGTTCATTAGTGTACAGGCACTTCAGAGAGGTAACCTAGCATGTTAGTTTCCCAAAATTATCTGGGCCGTTTTTTCATGATGATGTCTCGTAAGCACTTTCTTGCTTAGATGCAAATACTTGAGGTGACCCTGCTTAAGCCCTACTTTGTTGATTGTTTGTTCCTTTTTGTTCATGTCACTCCAAGCCCTTTCCTCATCAACCCTGTCCACCGCACCCTCACAGGGCTGCTGGTATGTCCCTGCCCCATCATTCTTTTCTCTGTGAAGGGTTCATGTGACTTCAGCAGATACTAAGGAAGCTTTGGTAATACTCTCTGAGAAATTGTTTAGAGGGAAAATGAGTCAGACTACAAGTATTGGAACCTGTAAGATATATACCCTCATAACTGGCTTCTGAGAAGTTCTCAAATTCCCCTCCATTTCAATAACTTTTGTCTGGCTGGTCATGCTGGATGCTTTACTGGTATTTTTCCAGAGTCTGATCTTGCATTCATTGGAAATTAATGTAAGTTTTGTTATGAAATGCAGTAAAAGTGAGATTGATGCCCAAATACTCTACTTATTCTTGCTGCTCTGCAATCATTTGCATAGAAATTGATAAGAATAGACATCACATCCACTTAACCAATAAATTCTTCATTTTGTTATACACGCTACTTCTATGTCTACAAGAAGAACACTTTAGCCTATCTTATTATGTGCATATATTTACACTTCAACTTCAGTTGTCATGCTCACCCACCCTTTTTCTTCATTATGTGTTTATTTTCAATTTACTGCAAAACCAAGATTGTATTAGAAAGTAATTGCCAGACAGACAGTTCTTTCTAAATCATAAGGTTGGAGGTCATTGTCAGAGTTTTCCAAATTCAATGAAGTCTTAATCCACTATATTTCACATTGCATTTTAAACATATGAAACACAAAATGGAGAAATCAATTTATGGAGGAGAAAAAAAAATTTTGTAATGATGCTCCATTTACAATTACTTTATTTGTTTATGTGTAAATGCAAATTTATTGGAAAAATAATTTTACAGAGGATCCCAACTCAGTCTTCTCTATAAGTTTGTGAATGAACCTCTATAATACAGGCCAGACACGATAGCAGCCTTTACATTACTCTTCAGTGGACTGCAAGGAACACATATAAGAAACACATTTATATTCCAGCCATAAACCATCTGTGATGGATAGAATTTTAATCTCTTCTTTGCCAGTGGAGGCTGCTTTTGCAAATAGAAAATTTTAAATGTGACAAAATAGACCTGACTTGGTTTTATTAAGGAATTTAGTATTTGACTGCACATAGAAATTAAATGGAAAAGAATATTCTTGGAAATTAAGTTAAACCTCTCTGTAGACAGCCCCCCCCACCCTCCCAAACAGAGGAGTGTAATTAAGATACAGTATTCATATAACTATTTTTAACTAAAAGCACTCATGGTTGGAAGTGAGAGCGTTAACCTAAATAACTTCTAGGCTATATCATCATGCCTTCCACTGCTTCACATTAATGTTTCATATCGTTTCCATGCAGACTAGCCCCAAGCTGGCCAGTTTTCTATTTATATGAAAAAACAAGCAGCAAATATGCAATACAGCCTGTTATGTTTAATTCAGTGCTGTGGCAAATTTTTCTGAAGAACAAGAAATCAATAGTAGAATGATTTTTAGATATATTTTGGGACATAATTTGCAAAACTTTTGGAAAACGGAAGTTAATTTGATGTAATATCCACACATCATAGGCACAAAATGCCATTTAGTAAGTCAAGAAAGAAGTAGCCTTTTCGAAACACCAACAGTGCTTTTTGCAGCTTAATAATCTTTATGGGCTGTTCAAAGTCAGATCTTTGAATGCACTGGTTTTCAAATATTTTTTGTGGGCAGCTTTAGTCAGAAAAATATTTTCATACAATTTTCCACAATATTAATTTTTTAAAATAAATTGAAGATACTTAAAATGTCTGTTCCAGAATAAAACTGATAATTTCCTGAGTTTTTCTCTTGTCTTCAGAAACTACTAGAACGGTTTTTAAAGATATTTAAGAAACTGAATGTTGCTACACATTTTGTATTTTTTTATGAAGGGCAAAAGTTGGCATTTTAAGGTTTCTTTTATCCCATTTTGTTAGCCTGTATTTCCACACAAGTAAATGAATCAATATCACAGATCTGAAATATTTCAGTTCTTTTTCACACAAAAATCCCAACCCAAACAAGTCATTCCTGTCATGAAATGACAAGGAAAATGTTCTGGAATATCTCCCTCAAAGAATGAAGAATATTCCAACTTTTCATTCAAGCATAGATTTAGTTTAACCATATCTAGCTAGCTCAGCTCTCTAAAGCTTACAGTAATGGTGAGGCTCTCTGTAATGGTTAATTTAGCTGCAGGATAAATTCACCTTCACAGGGACCTGTGTTACTGCAGCCAGACTGCTCCTAATATACAGGTATTACTACCCTGCAGTTTGATCTGTGGGATGGCTATATTTTGCAGTACTGCATATTCTCATATGCCTTCAACTAAAGCTCTGCTCTGGAAGAGCAGCTAAAACTCGACTTGTAGAAGACAAAACTTTCACTTTTCCTCACTGGGAATGAGGAAACCCCTTAGCTGTATTTGTTTTCTTCTGAAATTCTACCAGTGTCTTTACATCTTTCTTGTATTGAAATGCCAAGAACAGATTGCAGCATTTTCCAAGCCAAGTGAAAGAACTGCTCTTCTCACCCTTATAAGATACATGCCTTTCTCTCTAAAATAGTAGATGAATAATCCTAAACCTGCGGTACAGGGGATATACGTTTGAGACATAGCACATAGCTCTAATAAGCAGTACCTTCAAAATGAATGGGATTTTATCAGAATGAACCAGCTGATATGAAATATTCTTTGTAGTGCCTGAAACACTTTGAGCACTTGATTGAGACTTTATTAATGACTGAACACACGAGACAAGAAGGAAATTCTTGAGCCCCTATGTTATCTCCCTACATAAAGCTGTCCTATCATTACATTTGGTTCAGCCTCATAGAAGAGGTGCTTAACGTGCATAACCTTCATTAATGACTATGTCTAAGCATTTTCTAATAATGTATTATTTACCTGACTAATATTCAGGGTTGGGTTATCTACTCTTTCTCCTCTTTTTCTGCCCTGCATACATGGTATGAGCATTGTTTACGCTGTCTGTATGCATTCTTTGCGCAAGGTTAAATAAGTGCTTGTTTGAGACCTTATTGAAAATATTTACTTCATTTTTTTTTTAACAACAAAAAGTAGAAATTATCTTCAGTACGTTTTCAGGTTTGTTTTTTTTCTGATTGGCATGCTTTGAATATCTTGCTTTTGAAACAGCCATTTATAAGATTTAGGCAAAGAACCTAAGAGTGATCTGCATTCATATTTTGAAGGCATGTTCAATCGTAATTATGCATCTGGCATATCTTCTCTTTCTAGCTAAACAAACTAGATAGCTCTTGTAGTTTCAGCTCAATCTATTAGGTTGTTCCTAGAGTAGTTCATCTATGCACTGTTTTTACATAGAGTTTGTAGCAAAGCTGTGGTCCAAATGTAAATGGCACAGGGAATTCTGCAGACTGAATCATCCAGACACCTCCCTATTCACAGGGAGTACACAGCACCCAGCAAGAGCAGGCACAAAGCAAAAGAAGCACACATTTGTGTGTGTGCTGGCTTGTAGAAGTAATGAAAATATTAAAGAAAGAAGTAGTACTTTACCGAAGAATGATAAAGAACTATGAATTGTCAGACATCTTGATTGTTGATGCCTTTTCCGTCTTTGGCCTAGACAAACTGCATGTGGTATCATTTCTGTTCTGTGAAATGATTCTGAAAGCTCTGTTGTCCCAACTCACTCCACTGAGCATATTTGCGGCAAGTCCACTAGCTTTCTTTTTTTCTGCTTTATCATCATAACACTGTACAAATTCAGAACACAGAGTTTCTCCATCAAAGAGCTGATATTCTAAGATCACTCAGGTAGAGTATTACTAGAAAGCAAGCCACTGTGAACTCAATCTCAAATGCAAACACAGCTACCAAAGACCAAAGAGACAATGTAGTATGAAGGATCATGGTATTAGCCAAAAAAGATATGGGAGGGGAACATTTAGGTGCTGATGGAGAAAGCATGAAGGCTTAGTCCTTGAAAAACTATTAGTAATAAATATGACCATCACTGTTGCTCAGCTTTGTGGAGATAATGACTTTTGGATACTGATTAGGACATACCAGCTAGAAAGTGAATGGTTTTTAAAGTTGAATAGCCTATGTTTGGTCTCGTAATGACAAAAGTGTAGTTTGAAGCAAAAGAATTAGAAAACCACAGCAATGTGATAATTAACAAAGAAAAAAGATTTCTGTGGAACTACTAGTTTGGAAATGAAATAGTTGTGTGGAAGGAAAAACTACATCATCTTTCACACTGCATATAAACATTTATTTTAATATTTTTCTAAGAATATTTCCCACTAATGTCCATATCTAATTTTGAGATTAGTCGGAATCATGCAAACAGGTTCCTTAGTTGTCACTTTTTACAGGGCTTAGCAAAATAGGATTTTGGTTTTTAGATACTACCATAAGTAACACAACAGAAAGCTGCAAATAAATTACATGTTGTACAATTTTTATCTATATTGCAGCAATTATGTGCCATGATGACCTCCTGGAGTAGTTTATCTATGCAACATTTTTACACAAAGTTTGTAGCAAAGCTATGGTTCAAGCCTGAGACACACTTGTTGTTGTCTCCTGATAACACTGTTCCATGTTCTGGCTAGAGTTCCCCATAACATCTCTCTCTCTGCAGCTCTATTTACTGATCAAAAGGTCCACCAATTCTGCAGGGTAATCATTTATTTAGATGACCTCTATTAACTTCCTTCGGAAAAATCTGGATGAAGAGGATAAAAGTAGTCATCAGATTTATAAGAGCTGAAAGCTCTTTTGTTTGCAAAGGACTGTAAATATAAGAAATGGCTTTTCATGAAAAAATATCACAGAAATAAAGGTGAAGTTACATTTACTAAGGAAGAGATACCGACTTAAGTCTGAAAAACTAATTTCAGTGGAAGTTACCCTTGACAGAAATATATGTTCCTTTTCCTTCAAACTTCAAAATTTACATTTGGTTACTAGTGGCCAAATAACAGATACATATGGATATGTTTATTGCCTTTTCTATCTTGTAATGAAAAACCAAATAAAATATAATAAAATTCTATCTTACATTAACTGTCTCATTTCATTTCCAAAGCACTAACCACCTCACCCACTCTAATCTCAACAAAAGGAAGTTATTTCTTTATTTAAGGTTATTATATTTGTGCTTCGTTACCTTTCTGTGTTCCAGCTGGAACTTCTCAGTCATTATGAACAGCCTGTTAAGTCTCACGCCTGCAGCAACTTTTAGCCAGTCGCTAAAAAAGGAGAGTGAGATATCACTGCATTATAAAGAGAAATTAACTCCTGAAATATGAAAGCACAGTTGCTCTTTATAAGCTGATTCTTTCTCCCTTAAAGAAGCCCGAGCAAAATGCTTCACCATAAAGTGTATTTAGTGTGTATATGAGCTCATGTGCTTTCAGCGTACATTTCTGTTCACCGCTTTACAATGGATGCACAATACCTCAGATATTGCAATGTGTGATTCTTTGTTTCAGCATCTGTGCTTGATGTTAGCTGATTATCACTGTATATATCCTATAAGCAGGTTTGATAACCTTCAAATTTTATCCAGCCTGGTGTAAGCATAGAAGCTATTCTGTCTTCCTTTTAATCTGCATACTTGCTTCAGTAAAACTCAGTGAGCTATTATCTGTTATAAAGCAAAATGATGTTAGAAAACAATGATATAAAAGGACATTACTCTTGGCCACTCACAGTATGATCAATTTCTGTGCCAATTTTGTTTGCTCATTTTTCATGGCATTTAAAGAAAATATTTCCTTAGGCTCAGATGAGAAAATACTATTGTAGCACATGAGAAAATAATAGGCATGTTGTTTGGATGTTGAATTGTAATAGAACATGCTAATTTTATGAGGGCTGGCCTGAGACTTCTTAGCCAGATGGACTAATTTCACCTTCCTTTGGATAAGGATCAAAAGTCTGACTGCTGCTACCATGGAAAGGTGAAAGGAGTAAAATTAGAACAGGAAGACCAGAGAAAAGATTGTAGAGATCCACGATGGGTGGGCTTGCTGTTGTACATTCATGGAAGAGCAATGGATGTTAACTACAATTTCCCAGAGGACCTACCTATCCCCTTCTCCACCAGCATTAGCCAATGCACTACATATTGTGCATTTTTATTTCCATGGCAAAGAAAAGTTCAAAAACCAGGATTATTTTTTACCCTTGGCATTTCACCCTAGCTTCATTTCCATAAACCTAGAATGTGCATTGTTTTTTTCTAACTGAATTGAAGAAATCTTTTGTTTATATGGAAGAATAAGTGATTTAAAATCATCACCTTGTCTATGGGGTCTAGGATCATGGAATTCTCGTATACTCACAAGTACACATATGAGTAAGACTCTTTAGGAGCAGGACCACCTTCCTATTAAAAGTACAGTACATTTCTTTCCAAGAAAACAAAAAGTACGGGGATCAGCATGAGCTATTGTAGCTTAAGGCACACTAACTTTTGCCAGCTAACAGATTTGTACTGTGAAGTTGGGCTCATTCTTATCTCTAATTTACAGCTCCTTCCTTCACTTGTCTCTTAATTGCCTCTGACATGCCATGGTGACAATTGACCTAGTATCTCCAACACATAAGAGCTCTCCAAACTGCTACTTCCCCTCCAAAACCGGTACCTCTTCTCCTTAATGAGAGGAATCATTAAATCAGTTTTCTGCAGTGCTAAGGAGTTCAATCTTAGATGTTATTTTAAGGAATCATCTGTAAAGTTTGCTTTAAAAAAGGCAATTAATTTCATCAGCCTAGGTGAGCACATAGAAATTAGATCAAAATATAAGCATTGTGACTACTTAGAGCTGCCTAAAATATAAATAATACATAGAATCATATAAAATGAAACGGGTGAAACCAGGATTTGTACAGAAATTACATTCTGACTTCTAGTCCAGTTTCTAGTCCGACTGTATAGTCCAGTTAGTTCAGTAATAGTAATCAGCCAGAGGTCTGATGTCTGCTTCACCAGGATCTACTTCACAATGCCTACACTCACATGTATATATGTGTTAAGCAGTGACACTTCTTTTTTGACCAATCACATGAATTTTACAAATACAGTATGAAACTGCTGGGTTTGGTTATTTATTACTTATTATTATGTTATTTATCGTTTTGGTTATAGGTTCACTAGGCCCTTTACCTGCGCTTCAACTGTTACAGATGCATCATAGGAAAACCTTCCACGTGCAGAAACCACACCGCTGTTTTCCCCAAAACCATGTTATGTTTGTGTAAGGACTGCACAAGAACCAGGAGGCTCGAGTTGGCAAAGGGAGATGATAAGACTTGATGGCAAGATATCTGTGCCCATGGAAAAATACTATGGTCTCTAGAGAACCCTGGCAACGAAGAATGTAGCAAGTTAGTCTTCACCTGCTTGTCCACCCTCTCTCAGACTGATTTCTTTCTGTGAAGCTCTCCAAGCAGCAGAGAAGAACATATAGGATTTTTTTAGACTCTCAGAAAAGGAAGAGAGGAAGGTTAGGGGAGATATTATTAATCTCGCATGTGGGTGTCTGTGTGGGCTGTTTAGTTACTGTACAACGTTCAGATAATTTTGTGCAATGAAAGCCAGTGTGTGAATTCATCCACAGGATGGAATGGTATATAATGAATTTTGGTTTAATGATAAATGAACTATTTCTATCCTCCATGTTGCTCTCTTTCTCTGTATTATCTGTAGTATCTATCCACATAGAAATGACCAGCAAAATCAAACTTACCATTGCTATGAAGTACATTTTAGTCCCATTTAGAGATACCTTAGACACAAATAAATACTAGAGCTTTTAACAATGTTTATGAAAGTGTCATTCAGATTGTACTGGAAAATGAAAGAAAAGCTAGTCTACAAAGGTTATTTTCATTTGTATATTTTTGAAAAAAAAAAATCTCAGCCATAAAATCTAAGCAGCTTTGTTTTCTTTTTTCCAGTGAATCTTATACTTGCCTAAATACTATCCATTATTTTGGTGAATTTTAGGAGAAATGCATGCAGAAATCAAAGTGGGAAAGTCATGCTATAAAAACCTGCTATCATCTTCTACATGCTGGTTACAGATTGCTTGCAATACAGTGAAGCATTATTAATAACAGCTTGCACCAATATTTTCAAAAGCCAGTTGGATACACTTGCCTATATTATCCAATCAAGCGTGCAGTGGATCCTGGGACAAAAAGTAGGTGTGCCCAAATTTGCTTCAGAGAGGAGGAAACAGGGAGTTTTATGTCATACTGATGCCAAAATAAGCACAAAAACATGGCAGTTGCAATTATTTATTTACGGTGTTTTGTTCCTCAAGAATAATATTCATGTCTTTCATAAGAAATTGCTTATCTAAGTCTCTTTCCTTTTACTGTTTTAATCTGATCACAGCTATTGCAAGGTGGAAAGAACAATGAATGCCTGGAAAAATATCAGGTCTTGCTGTTTTTTGTTTAACTGTGTATGGTGCTGACATCATCCAAAGATCCAGTAAAGCTGAGCTGACCTTTGCCTGGATGAAGACAGCTGTCACATTTCTTGCCATGTTTGTGCTACTCCAAAGATAAACATGACTCACTCAAGCTTTGATATATGCAAAAACTGCAAATACATGTCGTAGTGATTGGCATACTGGAAAAGCTTTTACAAGTTAGGTAGACAAACATATAAAATTTTTTTCTACTTCACCAGAGAGGAGGCCAAGGATGCAGATCAACGGATGAGGTGGTTCCAAGGAACAGTTTCATTTCATGGGGCATTTTTTGTTATTTGAAAGTCATAGCAAATTAGCAACTGATCATCCACTTCCACTTGGTACTGTGGAAACAGGGGGTAGAAAGAGATATGACAGGGATGTAGAACTTTTTTCTGGTTTTGGCACTGGAAATGTTAACAAGAGAATAACATTCAGTCTCGATATTTACATTTAATAATAGATACTGAAATTCCAGTGTCTGTGAAAGAAGTACACATAATATTTCAGGGGCTGGAGATGATACCTTACCATACCATAATAAGCTTAAAAGAACCCAATCTACTTACTTTACCCGAAACAATGACATGTAAATTGACTATCCTGAGTAAGGACAGTTGCGGAAGAAAACCAGTGGGTTCTAATGGGCTTTTTGCTCTAGCAAATAAAACACAGTTTAAAAACCAAACTAGTGTCTAGTAGCAAAGCTAAAAAAATTTCAGCAAGAAATAAACCAGAATATTATAACCTTATTTTCTATTTTGAAAAAGAACAGAAAGAATAATTAATATTTTTTAAAAACAGTACTGGGAAGCAGAGGATCTTCTGTACCATGAAGTGTTCCATTTGAATTGGGAACTAGACTTAGGGAAGAGTTTTTACCCAACAAAAATTGTTAGACTCTGCAGGAACAACTGGATGTAACTGGATGGCCTGTTATCTACAAGAGGTGAATTCAAATCTATTGTTTCCTCTTGACATCTGATTGTTTGAGGACAGATAGTCTCTGGGCACTCATTTTAAAATAGATAGCACTGAAGATCTGCCTATGAAGTTATATTTACTAGGTAAACTTATTTTCCCTCAGCTCATCAAACTACCATTTTTTCTGGATTGGTAACACACAGTGTGAGTCTGTCTTTCACATCCTCATTTGTGCTGCCCCCAAGATATGCCACATGAGGTAATGGATAAGCATCAGTTATTTGTATTACATTCTGAAGTGACATTAGTTCACAGGGATAGTGGTTGTTGATTTTATATTTGAGATGAGAATGAACAAAAAAGATGAAACTAAACAGCTCCATAGTTACATCATTTAATACAAACCATATTTTATATAGAGCTTGCTCTTTTATTTAGAATAAGGAAGGAAAAAATTAGCAATATGAGTTTTCCAAAACTGGTGAGATGCAGTTCCAGATCTGGAAGTGAATTTTGCAGCTTGAGATAATCTGTAGCATTCGTCAAAATGATAGATGAGATGAGCTGAAAAACTCAGTGTTATTTGCTAGACAGGAGTTCTCCCAAGAAAGATATCGGCACATAGTAACCCACATGAATAAGCTAACCAATCTCAATTGCATATTAACCCACTGTCGTGGTTTAACCTGGCAGTCAGCAACCAAGCACTAGACAGCCACTCACTCATCCCTCCCCTTTCCCCCAGTGGGATGGGGAGGAGAAGTGGACCACAGGCAGAACTCATGGGTTGAGACAAAGACAGTTTAATAAGACAAAAAAATACTAATACTACCACTAATAATGTCAATAAGGAATACGCAAAACAAACTATACACAATTTTCTCACCACCCAGTGACCAGTTCACAGTCAGTCCCTGAGCAGCGATCACAGAACCCGGGACCGGCAGATTTTGCAAATTTTGCAAAACTCTCGGAAAAGACTGCACACCCAGGAAAGTTCGAACTGCTGGACAAGAGAGGATTCGAACCCACAGAAATGAAAAATAAAGATTCCTGTCCCTCCAGCCAACCCTTATTCATAAACTGAGCATGATGTCTATGGTATGGAGTATTTCCATTGGTCATCTTGGGCTATCTGTCTGGCCAAGCTGCCTTCCAGCCACTGCTCGTTAGCTGAATATGGGAGACTGGAGAAGTCCTTGATTCCTCAGCAACAACTGAAAACATCAATGTTATTAACATTCTTCTTATACTAAATCCAAAACACAGCAGTTACTGGGAAGAAAATTAACTCTATCCCAGCCAAAAATCAGGACACCTATATGTTGAAATGTTAGCAATTTACTATTTAAAATACGGCCTGTGCATTTAACAATATATCCATCAAGACTTAACTTACATTTTTTATTAATAATACAAAATGTTTAATAGAATGTTTTGCAGCCCCAAAGTGATGTTCTTTGATTACCTATTCAGTCATTAAACTTCTTCAGCATCTGAAATGCATGACAAAAACTAAAATATCTCGTTACAGCAGATATGTGAGTTAATGTATTTTTTCCTGAGATCATAGATTTTTGTCAGAAGAAAAAAAAATACAGTGATTCCTTTTCAAGACTATTTGCTTCAAGCAAAATTGTTTTAGTCATGGGATCAATACTTTTATAGCGTGTAGCTGCTCAGAAATTGATCCTATGTTTGAAAGTTAATCAATCAATTAATTGAAGAATTAATGAACATTTCCTATGAACTTGTTAAATGACGGATATACTATAAGCAATAGAAACCCTGCCATGAGATGTTAAAATTTGCCTCCAGTAATGTTCTATTTAAGATGTTGTCATTTAAACCATTATAAGTATGCAGTAAAAATGTACATTACTAGGGCTTTTAGTACATATGGAAGCTGTGTCTAGATGTTGTCTATTTGCAACTGAACAATGTTATTGTCATTATGAAAATAACTGTTTTAGAAGGATTCTTTCTTTATAACTGAGCAATCCTATTAAAGTCATTAAGAAAAGGAAGACCAAATAAAGGAATGCATTTACGCAAAAATTGTATCTTCATTCTTATTTTAACTATTTCAACCTTTCCTCTTTTTTTTTCTGTTGGAAATAATGTCATATACAAGATTTTTACTAATGTTCCCATTGGTGCAGCTTTATATGATGCCGACACGCTTTCACTCATGCTGTTAGCCATAGAGCCCTGCATACAAAATATTCGTTACTCTGGACCAAACTCCAAGTCCAGCTATTACGACATCCTTTCTCCAACAGAACTCAGTGCCAAATGCTTACTAGGATTGTGGAAACAGCACTGGAGGAAAAAACATAATAAGTCTTTTTTAATTTGTGAATACAGAACAGAACAAAGGTGAAGCTATAGTCAAATAAAACTACATCTTGATTAAAAAGAGAAGCTTTACTCTTAATTTCATATGACTTAATATGAAACTCTTCATTTCACAGAAAGAGTGCACAAGTTTAAAAAGACACAGTGCTGGTTAAAACTGGACCATCAAATAAATTGGGAGTATTTTCTTCTTCAGCCTGCAGTGTACCGGGAAATGGACGACACCTACTTTGCTTTCTAAAGGATATAAAACCAGCCTATAAATATTATTGCATCTTTAAAATAACCAGTCATCAGTTTACATATGCTTAACCCAGGAAATTCAAGTGGCATCACTGCTGAAGGTCTCAGGTCAGCTACATGAACACTTAACATTATGCTATGCAAATATTAATCTATAGTAAGTCTACAACTGCAGCTGTTTCTTCCTAAACCTAGTGCTCAGCTGGTAACTGGCAGTGGAACTAGAATTTCGCCATACTTTATATTTTTCCAGTCAAAGAATCTAAAACTGGATTATGATGTTTATTAATTTATTGACTATTTAAACTGGTGTCTTGGGCATTCCAAGCAAAGAAATTCCAGACTTCAGTCATGAGTACACCTCTATATTTTCAATATATTATTAACTATCAAGAATTGTATTATGTTTATTTTCCTTCACCACATAACTTCAGCTCTCAGGAACAGCCTCTCTTCCTGTTGTAACTGACCTCCATTTGGGTAATTCTGTGTTTACACAGCAAATACAGAAATGTAGTCTCTCAGAATCCAACCTAGCTGTACTCGGAATAGAGGTCCTGTAGTCTGAGCTCCAGGTTTCCAGTTGGGTGAGTTTCTACCCAGCTGGGTAATGCTAGACTCCATGGCAGCAACCACAATACAGGCATGGACTATGATGAAAATTTGATTTTCGTTAATAGAAATTATTTAATTTCATCATTTTCTAAAAATGTTTTTAATGTAGTTGAAGTATAAATATTCATTACTGATTTTTTCTTTTAATTTGACCAGCTAGTTCACTTTTAACTAGCCAGTAGAGTCAAATGCAAAAGGCATTCCACCATTGCTTGGATACACTTCTTGAATAAAATATGAATATTATGTGCTCCGTTATTTTCTCTAAACTATGAACTGATGCAGAAAGGTGTAACAAAGTATGAAGCTACTTAAAGACTTCATTGAAGTGTTTCAGAATTATTTTCTAGAAGGCTGAAAAACTGTAACTGGAAAATAAGTAGTCCAATGATTCTTCACTCTCATCCTACAGTATAAGAAATTTTTTTACCAGTCATTATTCAGTTCAAATTTCAAGGTCAGACACCAGTAACAATATATTGCACACTCAGTTATTATTCACCTGTGGTGTCCCTGTTATGCCAAGTGATCACAAAAGTTTCAAAAGTTAATCTGAAATTTAATTTTTCAGTAAAAGGCTAGATTTTATGTATTGAAATGGGACCACAGACACACCTGAAAAAAAAACTTGTGAAAAGTATTTTAAACCCTTTTTACAATACAAAATACTTGAAACATGCGAAAATACTGCAATAATAAAATGTATTAACTAGGTGTTTTATTACATGAAAAAGGAAAGGTGATCTTATAGATGGTCCTGTGCCCAATAAGGCTCTATACTTCCCTGAGTGTGTTAGCTGTTAAGATCACCTTTTTTTCGCTTACTGCCCTACGAGGCCAGCAGCATGCACTCTGCCCAGGCTTTTCTTTAAGTGGCTAAGGCACTTTCTTGTTCAGAAAATGGAATTAAGCACCAGCTTTCCTACTCTGGGTATATAGCCTGGTCAGCATGTTTCTTATGTTGAAAGCAAATGAACCAACCAGACAACCCAGGAACAACTACTGCTTTTTTTTTTTCTGCATTTCTGAGTGTCTGTGACTGCCAGACATGCTGAAGACAGTTTAAGCATCCCCACCAGACCTTGTCTTGTGAGAACATGGACACTTCTGCTAAATGTCAGTGTTTAGAGGTGCTTCCACTTATGTTCAAAAGTTTAATTTTTAATGTGTAGGGTATGACCAAGTATCAAATGAATTTCATCTTAATTAATATCTCTCAGGTACGACCAACTTTTCACCTTTCTTAATATATAAAGAATTTAGCTTAATGTTGCTTTGGCATGGGCTTTCTTTTATCTTTAATCATAATAAGCTGAAGACTCATATAAAAACATTTGTTTTACTTTCCACATATAACCATAGCTTGCTGTGGCATTAATGGGAGCTATATATGAAAGTATTGAAAAAGGAAAAGGCCCTGAATAATTTATAAAGGTGAGCTACAAATAAGTGACTGAAGTAACAGAATAATAAAATAAGCACATGGGGACTAAATTGCCCAAGAACTGGTAATGTAATATGCAGCCCTTCACCTATGATGTCTACTCATCTATCTTACCTGGTTAATATATTTCCGTAATCCCTCTGAAATGTACTATCCAAATTCATTATCAGTTATTTCTGTAAAAGACTATTAAAAAACCCCCCTTTTACTTGCTATAAAAAAAATCAGTTGCCTATTCAGAAAGAATAAATCGTCAGAATACTTGTTAACAGCCTTATTTCATGCCTTCAGTTAGCTTTCGAAATGAAAGCCTAAGATTCTCCTATAAACAGAAAATGTCTATAATCCGCCAGGGTATAATGAAGCAAATGATTATTTCTGAAACACCTACCCTGCTTGTCAGCCCCTAAGCACTTCAACAAAGCACTCTGAGTCATTCTTATAAAGAGGTGGTGTGACAGAAGAAATGAACCACAGGTTGGAGATCCTCAGGCAAACGCAGCCCAGTGCATATGGTACATCATTACCAGTCTGATTTTAATGAAGTTTTAGAGCCTTAAATTTCACATCACAGTTGGTGCTCATATGCGTTTTACTGTTATTGCCTTTCATTTGCCAAGTAAAGATAATAGATGATCTTTACTTAGAGAATTTGTAGATTTTGGAGCTGTCTAATTTTAACAGTGATTTCTACATTTTGTTCTTTGTGTATATGTGCATGATTTCCTTTACGCCGATTTTTATTGTGTCTAATGATTTTTTCAGTGTTTTTAATATAGAATCAGCAAAAGATAGATTTCTTTATCTTTATGCAACTGAGCAAAATTTCATTAACATCTCCACTGACATGAATGAAATTATGTGTAAGGAAAGGTTACACTAACCTTGAGTAAGAATGGAAGAAAACAGGCCTTACTGAGTATGCCTTCTGCAAACTCACACAGAATCTAATCTGTCATGCTATCACTTAAATAAAAGATTGCATTAAAAGGAATGGAGGAGTTCTTGGTTTCTATTTGTTACTTTTTTGTAAAGAAAATCATTGAAAGTATTATTGACAAACAGTGAAACGAGCCAGAGAGAAACAATCAAAGTTGAACAGAAATAAACAGAAGAACTTAAAAAATTGAAAGAAATGGGGAAAGCAGTTAAAGAAAAGGAACAAATAAGAGAGTAAACTTCAACCACTCACAATCAATCTCTTCTAGAGAAAGACACCACATTGCATCACATCCATCCTTCGTTTGCTTTGATTTTCTGAGTGATCTTCCATGCTTCGTTCAGAAGCCTTCTGGGTCCTTAGTATTTCCCAGTTTTGAGATCACAGTCATTACTGGTCTACAATTCTTTGCCAAAATAACTTTTTAGATTGTTAACGTCACACTTACAATAACAATCACAGAATCACAGAATCACAGAATGTTCGGGGTTGGAAGGGACCTCTGTGGGTCATCTAGTCCAACGCCCCTGCCGAAGCAGGGTCACCTACAGCAAGCTGCACAGGACCTCGTCCAGGCGGGTCTTGAATATCTCCAGAGAAGGAGACTCCACAACCTCCCTGGGCAGCCTGTTCCTGTGTTCCGTCACCCTCAGAGGGAAGAAGTTCTTCCTCATGTTCAGACGGAACTTCCTGTGCCTCAGTTTGTGCCCATTGCCCCTTGTCCTGTCACTGGGCACCACTGAAAAGAGCTTGGCCCCATCCTCCTGACACCCACCCTTCAGATATTTGTAAGCATTTATAAGGTCCCCTCGCAGCCTTCTCAATATTGTGGGAATATAGATAACAGCTAAAAATTCCAAATTAAAATGATCATCCTGCCTGGTCTCAACCTACTATGTCCTAGATCAACTAATTCCAGGTTCTATGCTCCATGAGACCACTATAACAGTTAAGAGAAATACACATTTTAAAATCTTCTTTAAATAATAAAAGCCTGAGCACACACTGCAGTTCTTTGATGTATGCTAGATATTCTGAAATGTATTTCAAATCTATCCTTTTCCATATTAGTAATAGATTAAAGAAAGTAAAAATATTTTTGTTTTAAAGGCACTATCAATATTCAGATGACTTTATTTTAAGATCAGGTATACAGGTCTTTATTCCAAATGACAAGGTTTTGGGGGGATATAAAGAAGATGTCAGCAAAAATAGCTCAGGTTTAGTCACCCATTTAGCTCTTGAGAGAGTGTCAGCGGTAACAGACCTTCTCTTGGTTTTCCTGGTTCCCCGCTTCACATTGGCCTGGTTCCTCAAAAAGTAGCATATTATAATGTATCGCAGACTTTTAAAAGCTTTTTCCATCCCACCTGTCTCCTACACTATTAAAACGTCTGATTTTCTCACATAGCTCTGAAGCTCTTCTTCAATGCCACCCTAATGTTATGAAATAAAACTCTTTAGATATTTCATTCTTCCTGTACTTACAGGAAACAGGCTCTGGGTAAAGATTTCCAGAAGCATCTTGTAAAGCCTCTAGCTTGAAAAAGTGTGGCCTTACTGTTCTCCTTCTACTATTTGAAAGCTGAATCACACGCGCATCATTCACTGAAACTTTGTAATAAGGTAGACATTTCCTGTAGAGGAGAAACATTTCTTACTTATATTACCATAAAAACAATGTGAATTTTATTATTTATATGTATTTTCTTTATTTGAACTGAAAGTGCAGAAGGCCTTTGGAAATTGAATACTTTGGCACGCAGTCCAAAGGCTTAGGAGTCTTAGGAAAAACTTAGAAAAAACTTTTTTTTCTTTCTTTTTTTCTAATCTCTTTGGTAAATTGTACTAAAAGATTAAGTTTCTTTAGGCTGAATTCTGCACTGAAAACAAGGTTTAATCAAGCATTGCATTGCTTAATGTTGCTCTAGGGAGGATAACTATATAGATTCAAGTTAGTAGCATTCAAGACAGTTGGTCATGTGAAGCATAAAAACAGTGTGGCCCTTTCAAAAGGGGAAAAAGCAGGTAGCTATCTTAGTTACAGGAGTTTTGGTTGTTTCTCTTGATGGCCACACAGGAAAGAGTGTATTTAAGCTGATGAAGTTGAGTGCCCAGACCACCACAATGTTCACATTTTTAATGTTAAGTCTGGGATAATTTATGCCATGGCAGAGAAATACGCTGGAGGGGTTGGACCCAAATATCACAGAAGGGTTGGGGTAGGTCTGCATTTGCCTCAAACCATACTGAATGAAAAGAAAGCATTAGGATGATGAAACACCCTTGCCAGAGAAAGATGTGATAAAGTCCTTCACAGAAAGATTCTTGTGAAGGTTGTGTCTGCAAGAGATGCATAAGACACTGGAAGCTGCTGTTAAATGATGCACCGAGAAAAATGTATGCACCTTGGTGAGGTTAAGGACTATGGCTGCTGACAGGGACATCTTCAGGAGACCATGAATCAGAGGGACTAGAGGGGAGGAGACCCTGAGAATAATATGTTACAGTGGTCAGAGACACTGTCTAGTTTCCTACTAGACATCAGTAATGTTAATACAACTGTGTCCTGAAAAAAAGCAGTCATACTTCCTTAGACTAGAGGGAAAAGACAGTTAGCTACCCTTCACGCAGGGAAGCAGCTGTTAGTGCTTTAGCTTGTAATAATGGTATGTATATATCTTGTTCATTAATAACAAATTAATGTGTATTTAACAAATCAAGGCTGGAAGGGAACGAAAATGGGTAGTGCAGCATGAAGAGGAAAAGGAAAAAGAGAGTTTAATTGCCTTCTTCAACTACCTCACAGGTAGAGAAGGCAAGGCTCAATTTCTCCAGGGGTGCACAGTAAAAGGACAGGAGCCAGTGCACACCAGTTGCAGCAAGGGATATTCCAACTAGATAAAATGAACAATTTCTTTATTATGAGGATAGCCAAAGAGTGGAACAGGTCACTTGGAGAGGCTATGGGTGCTCCACCTTGGTATGTTCAGAGAGCATCTGGACAGAGCCATGAGCCACCTAACGTAACTCTCACATTACTCACGTCAGAAACTCTCCTGCTTTCAGCAGGAATTTGGGCCAGATGACCTCCAGAGGAGACTCTATCTATAGATATCTTATTAATACAAACATTGAGGCTTCCATGTTAAAAATTAAAACAATTTGTCTAAGACTATAAGTCTGCCAGTTAGCTGAATGCACTGTGCAGGCAGGCACTCATCAAACTCCAAATTCAGCTTTGAGAGACTGATTTTCCTTACAGAAAGCACCAGACCAGCAGTGGTGGCAACTCAGGGGTGTAAACAAGTGGTAACTGTTCAGGTCCGCTAGACTTGTGCTCTGGATGAAATTTTTAACCTTAATCCCCTGGGAAAAGAAACTAGTGCACTGACCCTCTTCCCAATTATCCCTGAGTTTCTGGCTATGACTTAATATGGGGATGACTCATGGATCTGCAGAGAAAATATTTACTGAACAACCTGCCAACAGAGGATGAGGTGGGCAGAAAGGAGAGCACTACGTTAAATAAAGATCAGCATTATTGAATTCCACTTGCTTAGTGATCCTGCAACTCCTTGCTCTGTGCAGATATTTTTTTTCTTTAAAGATAATATTAACTGAAGAAAATCCAAAAGAAAAATTGTCAGCATTTAAAAGTATCTTTAAGTAGCATAAACACAGAAGGACAATACTTCAAACTAGTTCAAACAGAGGGCAAAGTAAATCCCAGGCAAATAGTCACACAAGCTTGTAGCCTGTGTCTAACAGCTAATAGATAGCTAGCCAGGGGCTATCTGCAAGCCTGGAGGGGGCAAATAAGCTGACATTTTCCATCCAACATGTTTGTGGTTGAGCATTTGCATCACAGACGGACTCCTCAGCTATAGCCTTCTGGTGTGGAGGCAGCATATGAGACTTGGGGTTCGCAACTGCAGTAACCAGTTTGTATCCTACTTTTCAAGGTAAGTTCCTCCATGTTCTGGAATGAAGTGGGCGGAAAACCATGGGTAAGTCAGGACTTATGTTGCTGTGTGGTTACAGACAATTTTCTTTTATTCTTCAAATAATCAAATTATACTAATCAATCTAATTGCAAGAGAAAACTCTGGGGCATTTGTTTCAGGTTCCACCTTTGGCAGTGGTTCCTGTAAAATGAAGACATTTTTCAGTACAGAATCTCACAGGTAAAGTAGTGTCATTGACAGAATTACTGAGTGTTTGGGGAGATTACTCTTTACCTCCTACTCTGGTGCAGTAGGATAGCCCTGTATTGTTAGCATGGCTGCAGAACTTCACAACACTTACACTGGGGGAGTGGTGTCCCACATAAAATTTACCTTGGTCCTGAAAGAGTTTGTGTATTGGTGTGGCAAAGTGCAGCATTGAAAGAAAGTATTTGCTTGCAACCTGGAAGCGGTATTAACTGCATTAATTCGATTCTCTTTCCAGGTTAATTTACCCTTGTCTCTCAGCAGAGATAATTATCTGGGGCATGACACTAGCATTCCTGTATTGCTTCAAATTTCTGAGCTAAATGTTGCTGAGCTATTTCAGGAATCTTTCTACAGTTTGCATCTGGTACCTTATGTCTGAGAAAGCCAACACAGCCTGCTGTTTATTTGACAGGTTCAGTCCTACGTGTGGCTCAGTTTCTTAACTTGCGTTAGCCCATCCGCACCGTGGAAAACTGCCATCCTGTCTTGTTTTGGGGGTTCGTTTTTTCTTGTAATTTTTCTGCATAGATAATGAAACTTGGAGGCAATCCAAATGGAAAGTCTGCTGCTGTCCCTAGAACCAGACTGTAAATAGTATGCTGCTGGAGGGTAAAAACTGTACATAACTCTGTATTTCATATTTTTTGTAGTACTAACCTCTCCATACTGGTAACTGAGAAATCTGAGACTAATATATCAGGAACCGATGCTAAACTATACCACACGTGGTACAACCACAGAAGTTACCAAAAGGTGCATTAAAGGATTCTCTACAAAATATTTGTTCAGTTGGAGAGTTCAGGATTTATTTCAGGTCCAAGATCTGTTTGATGCCAGAATTAAGATTAAAAACCCTGGAATCCCTGATCTGCACTCTCGTGTGTTGTCAAGCCAGTGAATCATACCTCTTTTTCCATGATTAGGTGTGCAAATTTGAAATTACCTTTCCTAGCTCCCTTGGTGGATTTGAAATACTAGTAAGTCAGGGTTGGTGTGGTGAAGGGGGAAACATCTGATATTGACACACATGAGCAGTTCTCTACTGGTATAAATGCTGAAACTGTAAAATAACAAATCTCTAGTCATATATAATTTCCAGACAAAAAACACAAGCACAGTTCCAAACTTATGGTTGGGTTCACCAAAAATATTTGTGCCTTTACAGCAACATTTTGCTATGCACATAACATGATACATTAGACAATGGTCCTTGGCTTTGAGTAATGACAGATAGCTCCTTATTTATGGTGCTTCGCTATCTCCCACGTGCAGTATAGGGTATTTTCTCTAGATCAATTGAGCATTAGGACCCTGGTTTGTGTCAGGTTTTTCTCATGATCTGCATACAGACTACCAATGCATATCATTTTTTTAGGTCCCTGTGAAAACTGTGTTAGACCCTAAATGCAAATCTTAGGAAGGTCACCTGGAGCTGAGATGAGCAAAACACCAGTGGAAAAATCCACCTGTATAGATGCACAGTCCAATATTAAGAGTCTGCAGTACTGGACTGCAGAATTCATTTTTAGAAAGCTGCCTCAGAATGAGGAAAAAGAAATTTTGCTGCAGTTGCCAATTCCTGCTGCATTTAACCCATTTTTTTGCTGCAAATTATACAACAGCGAGAGAACCACACATACAAACAACTATCCTACGAGATATTACATCACATTCTTACAGAAAACAGTATAGAAATTAAGTCAGGAAAAGTATTTTTTGAAAGCATTCTTTCTTAAAACATCACAAAGATACTGTCAAACATATTTCGGTAAGCAGTAAACGAACCCTGCTTGCACCATAAATCATTAATGTTTAATCACCAGCCAATGCCTCAATAAGATCGCTGGCATGGAAACTCTAAGATACTCAAAGGATAGTTCTAGCAAATCTGGCATGCATGGCTGGCTTGTGTGCTTAATTACTGTTTATGCATTGGCAGTATCCAAGCAGTCGTATATAATAAATAGAACACTGTCACACTGTCCAGATGGTTTTAGATTCAAGGCCTAGGGAGTATGTTTGAAGATTACAGGCCTGATTTACTAACAATTCACACCAGCTCAATTGCTGAAAATCATGCTAATAGCATACATTTCAGAAATTTCATCAATTCAGAAACAAATATACTATTAATGACTATTTAAAACACATTTTATCTTCTATTTAACCACTCTTAAGAGGAGATGTAATAATTTTATTTTGATTTGAGGTATGTAGCAGCTTTATTTCTGTGGTGTCCAGTAGGTCTGAGAGAAACGTTGTGGATAGTTAGGGCCTGGCGGTCGGAAGATGTCGTGCTGTACGGAAAGGTAGGCCCCCCCCTCCTCTCCTGATAACCAGTAGCGTTTAGCCCATAGGTGTAAGCAGACGGAAGTGACGCTGTAAACCTAAGCTATATAATACTGTGCTACCCGTCAATAAACGCCATTTGCCGTCCACCACATTGGTGTCTGCGAGCTGATGGCCCGAGCGGCCTGGGGTTGGTCGCCGTGCCGTTCCTGAACCAGGTCACCACGCCAACAAAGGCAACAAGTGGTGCCGAAACCCGGGAAAGACTCGCCTGGAGTCGGGTGAACGGCGGCCGGAGCGGCGGGACCAGCCCGGCGGGGAGGACGCTCCTGGACCAACAAGGAGGATGGAAGCCCTTGTGAAGGTCGTATCGCAATTACATAAGCAGTGGGGAATTGATTGTAAGCCCAAAGATTTTACGCTCGCAGTTGCGAGGCTTTTGCAAATTGGGGTCATTGACGAGCCGGTGGATATTCTCCACCCTGAGGTGTGGGATAAGTGCACTAAAGCGTTAGCCGAGGAAACGATGTCCTCGGGTTGTGGGAAAAAGCTTAAGTCGTGGGGGAAAGTCGTGTAGGCCCTGCAAAAAGCTATACAAGAGCAGGAGACCTGGAAGGCGGCAAAGAACTGTTTGTTAGCTACCCCAAAATTGGGAATCGGGGCAGCTACACAGACTTCGCACCCCCCAGACGATAACGGTTCTGCTGAGCCTAAAAATCAGCAAGAGGGCGACACGTCCCCTCAACTCCCGGACCCCGATCCGCTTACGGAGGGAGAGAAACAAGCTAAATCCTTCTGGGGCGGGTTAGCTGAGGAGGCTAGGGGCGCCGCGAAAGAAACAGAGTCTGATAAAGTGTGGGCCACACCACCGCCCTATGCGCCCCAAGATGGCACCGAGCACAAAGGGGAAAGGCGGGATGAAAATTCCTTTGGTGATAACAGGGAGGAAGCGCTAAAGTTATCAAGCGCACACAAAGGGGAGGCGGAGGAGAACAGGGGGGAGAGGAGCGGTAGGAGCGACCTAGAAGGGGAAAGGGGGGCCAGCGGGGGGCAGAGAGCCAACCGGCGCGTGCATTTCAAAAGATGCGCCTGTGAGGTGGGCACCCCGCCGAGCGGAGGGCGGGGCGGGCCCGGGCGGGGGGAGGAGCGGCCCGCCCATAGGGGAGGGGGCCAGAGCTCGGCAAAAACGTACTGGAGACCGGAAGTAACCAGTCAGTCGAGTTCCGACTCCGAGTCAAACACTAGCGGGGATGAGTGGCTCGTAACTAATTTAAGTTTAGAAGAGAAGAAAACAAAGATAAATAAAGTCAAGAGCCACAATATCCCCATCCAAATTAAAGAGAAACCGCGAGGGGGAGAAATCCCTCTCACGGACTGGAGGAGAATAAAGATTACATGCGCCGACTGGACCCCATCGGCCGCACTAGCGTTCCCGGTCCGGGTGACGGACGGGGGACAGAGGGTCCACACACCGATAAACCCTAAGGATATACAAGCGATTGTTAAGGCAATCGCAGATAAAGGCCTTAATTCTGCCATGGTCTCCGCCCTCATAGATGGTGTCTTCGGGGGAGACGATATGCTCCCGTTCGATATAAAACAAACTTGTAGATTGATCTTTGACGGGGCAGGGATGAACGTTTTTAAACAAGAATGGGAGGACATCTGTGCGAGGCAATTGGCCCAAGTAACTGGGGCAGACCATCCACTGCATGGCTCCAGCCTGCAGCGGTTAATGGGCACAGATCCCACAATGATTACTCCCCAGGCACAAGCCCAGGGCCTGCGGGCCCATGAAGTCATTACAACTACTCGTGCGGCCAGAGAAGCTATTCGCATAGCCTCTAGAGTCATTGCCAAACCATCGCCATGGTCCACAATTAAGCAAAGTGAGAGTGAGAGTTTCACAACATTTGTGGATCGTCTCCAAGCAGCGGTCGATTCATCAGCCTTGCCTGTGGAGGCAAAAGGCCCAGTCGTCGCAGAATGTTTACGTCAGCAGTGTAATTCGACAACCAAAGAAATCCTGCGATCACTATCAGCGGGGTCGAGTATCGCAGACATGATTAAGCATGTCGCGAAGGAAGAGCATCTAACCCCGATCCAGGTGGCTGTTCGCATCATACTAGCCAGAATAAAACTAATGAAAACTGTGAGTTTTTGTTCACAGGACCGGATCATCGGACACCCCCATAACCCGCACACCCTGACGACAAAAGAAGATAACAAGTCAGCAAACGTTCTGTCCAAGCCTGGAAGTTCCTCACTATCAGAAGTTGTGTTACAAAATAGGAGGGGAATGGATATTCTTTTCTTGCGACAGGGAGGCCTCTGCGCTGCATTAGGGGAAGAGTGCTGTTTTTATGCTGATCACACCGGAGTAGTCAGAGATACCATGGCCAAACTTAGAGAAGGTCTAGAAAAAAGAAAAAGAGACAAAGAAGCCCAACAAGGATGGTTTGAGTCGTGGTTTAACCATTCGCCATGGTTAACCACCCTGATATCCACCTTGATAGGGCCGATTGCGATGATCGTAATGACACTAATTTTTGGACCCTCTATACTGAACAAGATCGTGTCATTCGTCAAGAGTCGGCTAGAGAAAGTTAACATCATGTTCGTAGAACACCAACAACTGCTTTAAAAATGTACCTACCCAGTGTTACCCTCAATCGTCCCTAAAAGTTAACTTCTACCCGTTTACTGTGCCTTATGTTTTCTATTCAAGTTTATAGCATATACTTTTTAACACTACTGTACAATATAGAATAAGAATAACAATAGAATTTTTAAGATTATATTTTAGCTAATTTACAAATGCATTTGTCTAAGGTACCTTATCTTTGTAATCATAAGATTTTAATATTTACATTTTTTAAATTGTAGTTAAGGTTAAGTAAGGTTAAGTCTGGCCAGATATTAAGTTTAAGTCTTAAGGTTAAGTATTAACACTTTTATATTTTATATTAACCTATTTAGTTAAGCATAAGGAGGGGGGAAATGTGGATAGTTAGGGCCTGGCGGTCGGAAGATGTCGTGCTGTACGGAAAGGTAGGCCCCCCCCTCCTCTCCTGATAACCAGTAGCGTTTAGCCCATAGGTGTAAGCAGACGGAAGTGACGCTGTAAACCTAAGCTATATAATACTGTGCTACCCGTCAATAAACGCCATTTGCCGTCCACCACATTGGTGTCTGCGAGCTGATGGCCCGAGCGGCCTGGGGTTGGTCGCCGTGCCGTTCCTGAACCAGGTCGCCACGCCAACAAAGGCAACAAAACGTGTTTTCACACAGAAGAAAGGAGTGCTAAGCAGAGATAATCCAAGCTATCTTTGAAAATTATATTTTAGGTGTTGGCATAGCCACACTAGTGAGGTGATATGCCTTAATTAATTTACATTGTTAAGAATTAGGGGCAGAATTGCATGTCATCAAATTAAGAATGGAATCATTAATTGTTTCAGTCTTTACCTTAAGTTTAAATATGAAGTCAGATTACTTTATTATTTTCAAGAAGTCAAAAAAAATGTTGGTAAATAAGTTTATGAACAAGTATTGTCTTTTTCATCCCAGAACTGGATTTGACCCAAATTTGTGAAATTGCTTTAAGCAGATTTCCTCTGGGGAAGAAGAGAGAG
This sequence comes from Opisthocomus hoazin, assembly GCF_030867145.1. Taxonomy (NCBI): domain Eukaryota; kingdom Metazoa; phylum Chordata; class Aves; order Opisthocomiformes; family Opisthocomidae; genus Opisthocomus; species Opisthocomus hoazin. The sequence goes on along the minus strand of NC_134416.1, from coordinate 32,942,969 downwards.
GAGAGAGAAGGAGAGAAGTGGGGAGGAGAGAAAATGGATTTAGAAAGGAGATGTACTTTGATTTAATAAATTAATTTTTAGTGATCCTTCCACGGACCAAGAATATGGGCAACCTGAAATCAAGTTTTTATCTCTTTGAGAGTATATGAAGTTATCTCCCATTTTTAACAAGAATGCCCTATCTGAAGAATTATAGGACAGCCAGGATGGAAATGAGAATAGAGATGGACTTTATCCCCTCCAAATGAACAGCAAATGAAGTGTGATTTTCTTTGCAGGGCATGAAAAAAAAAAAAAAAGGAATACGCCAGCAGCGGATAATTGAACACAGTAAGAGATGATGCCAAAAAGTATGATAAAATGTGTAGCAGTCATCATTTTCACCTGCTTACATGGGTAAAAAACATTACCGCCAATCTGATAAATGATCCCAGTAACTAGATTATAATTTGAAATTTGTTTTTGATTGAAAAGAAAGCACTCTGAAAAATAAATCATTCACCATATTTGGTAACCATCAGTCACATTTCATCATGAAATTTTGATCTCTCCATGAGGAAGATGCTGTTCTGTGGCTTCTTTTTCACCATAAAATGACTATCTCAAGTATTTCAGGATTATATCCAAAATAGGATTTATGGTGATAAACATATGGCCTTAACTGAGTAATTCATCTATTCATTATATAATATTCATTAATCCTCAGTTACTCACCTGTTTATCCACTCCTTTACAGCCAAATACTCCTAAGGTGCAGTATATTTTATGTTAAAAGAAATGTCTGAAATAAATAGGTAAGTAGCAGTATCTCCATTGGTTGCAAAAGGACTCTAACAAACTAGTTCAGCTGTTGATAAGCACAAGGTAAACAAACATCTTAAAGTGAGAGCTATAGGTCTGTCATCTAAACCCAAAATATATCCCAAAGAAATAATTGTCCCACTAACCTAGGAGCCACCTTTTAGTTTTACTGAAATTAATGCTGTACCAGTCCTGCACTGCTCCAGTCTATAGAGAACTGGAGTACAAAATGAAGTAATGTCTACATCTTTCTAGGATCTTGATGCTGTAACTATTCAAAGGTCTCCTAACACACACCATTAGGCCTTTCAAAAATACATTTATAATTTTTTAAATTTTTTTTTCAATTGGTCACGGAAAAGAAAAAAATTAAGACATTACCTGTATTTAGTGCTTTATCTTGGTTTGCCGTAGTTAACTAGTTCAATGTAGGAGTTTCCCAGATGGCCATAGAAGCTCGTGTCTCTTTTTCTAGACTGTATACGACATATCTACCTATCTAAGTGTTTAGCTGGTTTTGAACTCTACAGCACAGTCAGATCATACAAATTAAGAGTGGTAGTGATCATCTTCTACGTGATTTAGTCATTTAGATATTCTGCATTGTTATAAATTATCACTTTACATTGTTTCGGGCCAGAGCAAGATCTAGAAATAAGTCTAACTGGAAGCCTTCTAACATCATTATTTATTAATACCCTCTTTAAAAGGGTTTTTGAGGTACTGTCTGTAATGGGAGGGATTTGTCATGGGTATTATCAAGACTATATTTTAGATGGATGTGTAAATGAACTCTAAAGACTCAAAATGCAGAAGACATATTTCACATTTTCAGTGCATTAAAATGGTAAACAAGAATCAAATTTATGAGCAGCTTCTCAGTAATAGCAGTATTTGAGATTTTTCAAAAATTTGAAGAGCACAGGATATGCCTGACTGCTAACATATTAAATATTCACTTTTTTTTTAATTACTAATTGTTCTAGCTTTTATTTCACATATAAAATCCATCAGCTTCTCATATCTGAGCAAGTACTTTATAGCAGAATGGCTGTAGTGAAGTCTCAGGTTATTGAGACTGTTTAAGCAAATTTTGGCTCAGGACAATAAACCCTGTTGGTGCCCTTACTATATGTGCCATATTCTTCACTTGTACCCTGAGATGTACTGCTGTTAAAAGCTAAGTCATATCTGTCACAAATAAATAGAAAATGTTATCCTTCCTCTTGTTTTTATACCCTAATTGTCAGAATTTTAACAACAATGACTGCTGTTATCTGCTTTAGAAAGACTAGAGATTCCCCATATGGTTCACACAGACCGTTACTTATCCTAAGTGAAATGAGTTAGATGATAAACTATCTATAACTGTAATTGTCACTACAGATTTTGCGGTTACATTTTTTTGAGATACAGATACAATTCAACTGACCACACTTTAGACATTAATCTCTTGCATTCACTGTTCAGCCCGTGAATGCCTTAGTCTGGTAATGTGCTTTGTGTTCCTGGTTCTTGAGTAAGTTATGTTTAAAGATCTTGTTTTTCTACATGTTATTTAGAGTTAAAGTTCAAGAAATGTTTGCCTATTCTTACTGAGACTTTCACTGTTCAGTGATTCAATTAAGAAACAGGATTTTACTAAGTCTTCTTCCTTTACGGAGACTATCATTATGTAGATTAGCTATTTGATCTTTTATTTATTCAAAATTTAATAACCTGACTAGAAGAGTTGTTTCTTGCAATCTGCTAAGAAAAATCTGCTGGGGACAAGTTTCATGTCAAACAAGAGTGATCGTCTTCTGGGATTTGAAGCCAAATATAACATAGGTTGGCACAACATATGTTGGCATAAGATGATTGTTCTAGAAAATGTAATGTTTGCTTTCAGATAATGTTCTTCTTAATTTTGTAATAAAAGAGAAGGCTCTGCTTTCATTTACAAAATAGTTGAGCAGCTACCCCAAAACTGGAGTGATTCTTCCAGATTTACAGTGTAAAAAAAATAAAATTTGTCTGTTGATGTATTTTATTAACAATAGACTCAATTATGTAATAAGTTTATCAAATCAGTAATTTTCTGTGAATGCTGCAGTATTTACAAAGACATAGTTCTGTGCTTAATTTCTTTATATAGCTTTGTACTTTTATTTGGTTAACTATTGCATCCTGATGATCGATGAAGATAACCATGTCTCAACATTTTGATATTTGTTTTCCCCAGGAAAATACACCTTAATTTGATGAATTCACTTCATTGGGGGTGAAAAAAATTGTCCATTGATATGTGTTAAAATCCGGAAGCCAATACTTCTGAAGATTCTTGCTCAAGTAAGACTATTCCACTATATTTTGGTCTCAGACTCGTAACTTTTCCTCCACAAATCCTGCACAAATTCATATTGGCTCAATCAACAGAATGAAGAACCTTCTGATGTTTTCACTTCCCATTCATAGCAGAGAAAATCCCTTGCTCTGAATGTTGAAAGAGCAGCTGGTAGAAGACAGAGATGGGAAAGAACCTGGGAGGCAGAAGAGAAGCAGGAAGGAAAATGAGGAAGCAAGTAAAAAGAGTTGTGAGGTACAGAGTCTAAATGAACAATGGATTGAAAGGTGGGAACTTTATGACTCCCTGGCAAAAGGAATTCAGAAAAGCACAAATATGGATAAGTGTTCAATGATGTGGTTACACAGAATAATCATGAAATTAAATGAAGGGGCCAAATTAAAAGAAAAGAGGCAACTTGAGTTCCAAACAAGTTATTCAAGGTGAGGTCTACATTCATGAACTGAACTGAGACACAATGAAGTTAACATCAGCTCATGTATTCCAGTCCTGAAAGCAGAATAAAAGGCGTAAGACCACTCTGACCATGAATTATACCTTTTTCTTTTTGTATTGGAGATCACAGAATCACAGAATCACAGCATCACAGCATCACAGAATGGTAGGGGTTGCAAGGGACCTCTGTGGGTCATCTAGTCCAACCCTCCTGCCGAAGCAGGGTCTCCTACAGCAGGCTGCACAGGAACTTTTCCAGGTAGGTCTTGAATATCTCCAGAGAAGGAGACTCCACAACCTCCCTGGGCAGCCTGTTCCAGTGTTCCGTCACCCTCAGAGGGAAGAAGTTCTTCCTCATGTTCAGACGGAACTTCCTGTGCCTCAGTTTGTGCCTATTGCCCCTTGTCCTGTCCCTGGGCACCACTGAAAAGAGCTTGGCCCCATCCTCCTGACAACCCACCTTCAGATATTTGTAAGTATATATTAGGTCCCTTCGCAGCCTTCTCTTCTTCAGGCTGAACAAGCCCAGCTCCCTCAGCCTTTCCTCATAGGAGAGATGTTCCAGTCCCCTCATCATCCTTGTAGGCCTCCGCTGGACTCTCTCCTGTAACTCCTCATCATTCTTGAAGTGGGGAGCCCAGAACTGGACACAGTACTCCAGATGGGGCCTCACTAGGGCAGAGTAGAGGGGAAGGAGAACCTCCCTCCACCTGCTGGCCACACTCCTCCTAATGCATCCCAGGATCCCATTGGCCTTCTTGGCAGCCAGGGCACAGTGCTGGCTCATGGTTAACCTGTCGTCCACCAGGACACACAGGTCCCTCTCCGCAGAGCTGCTCTCCAGCAGGTGTGCCCCAAGACTGTACTGATGCATGGGGTTTTTCCTCCCCAGGTGCAGCACCCTGAATTTGCCTTTGTTGAACCTCACCAGGTTCCTCTCTGCCCAACTCTCCAGCCTGTCCAGGTGACGCTGAATGGCTGCACAGCCTGCCGGTGTATCCACCACACCTCCCAGTTTGGTGTCATCAGCAAACTTGCTGAGGGTACATTCTAACTCTTCATCCAGGTCATTGATGAAGAAGATAAACAAGACTGGGCCCAGTACTGACCCCTGGGGGACACCACTATTTACCGGCCTCCAACTAGACTCAGCACCGCTGATGACAACCCTCTGATTTCTGCCATTCAGCCAGTTCTCAATCCACCTCACCGACCACTCATCCAGCCCACACTTCCTGAGCTTGCCTAGGAGGATATTATGGGAGACTGTGTCGAAAGCCTTGCTGAAGTCCAGGTAGACAACTTCCACAGTTCTCCCCTCATCTACCCAGCCAGTCATGTCATCGTAGAAAGCTATCAGATTGGTCAGGCATGATTTCCCTTTGGTGAATCCATGCTGACTACTCCTGATAACCTTCTTTTCTTCCACTTTTTTGTTGATGACCTCCAGGATAAGCTGCTCCATCACCTTTCCTGGGATGGAGGTGAGGCTGACCGGCTTGTAGTTCCCTGGATCCTCCTTCTTGCCCTTTTTGAAGACTGGAATGACATTGGCCTTTCTCCAGTCCTCGGGCACTTCTCCTGTCCTCCAGAACCTCTGAAAGATGATGGAGACTGGCTCAGCAATGACATCCGCCAGCTCCCTCAGCACTCGTGGGTGCATTCCATCGGGGCCCATGGATTTGTGGACATCCAGATCGCTTAAGCGATCCCTCACACAGTCCTCCTCAACCAAGGGAAAGTCATCCTCTCTGTAGGCTTCTTCTCTTACCTCCGGGACCTCGGATTCCCAAGGGCCAGTCTTAGCACTGAAGACTGAAGCAAAGAAGGCATTCAGTAGCTCTGCCTTCTCTGCATCCTCCGTCACCAGGATACCCACCTCATTCAGCAGGTGCCTCACATTGTCCCTAGCCTTCCTTTTGCTGCTGATGTAGTTGAAGAAGCCCTTCTTGTTGTTTTTGACATCCCTTGCCAGCTTCAATTCCAGGTGGGCTTTGGCCTTCCTTGTCGCATCCCTGCACGCTCTAACCACATTCCTGTACTCTTCCCAAGTGGCCTGTCCCTCTTTCCACATTCCATGGACCTTTCTCTTCTACCTGATGCCTGCTAGAAGCTCCTTGTTTAACCATGCAGGTCTCCTGCCTCCTTTGCTCCATTTCTTTCTCAGGAGGATGCACCACTCCTGAGCATGGAGGAAGTGATGTTTAAAGAGCAACCAGCACTCATGGACCCCCTTGCCTTTGAGAGCCCTGGCCCATGGGATTCCTCCCAGTAGCTCCTTGAAGAGGGCAAAGTCAGCCCTCCTGAGGTCCAGGGTTTTGATCCTGCTTATCGCCCTGCTTCCTCCACGCAGGATCCTGAACTCAACCATTTCATGGTCACTGCAGCCGAGTCTACCTCCAACCTTCACATCCTCCACCAGTCCCTCTTTGTTTGTTAACACGAGGTCCAGCAGCGCGCCTTTCCTTGTTGGTTCCTCCACCACTTGCATCAGAAAGTTATCATCGATGCTCTGTAGGAACCTCCTGGATTGCGCCTGCCTAGCTGTATGGTCTTCCCAGCTGATGTCAGGGTGGTTGAAGTCCCCATGAGAACCAGGGCCTGTGACTGTGAGGCTGCTTGCAGCTGCCTGTAGAAGGCCTCATCAATTTCCTCCTCCTGGTCAGGTGGCCTGTAGTATACACCCACCGTAATGTCATCCTTTTGAGCCTGTCCCTTAATTCTAACCCACAAGCTTTCAACTCGTTCCTCATTTGCCCCCGGGCCAAGCTCAATGCATTCCAGTTGCTCCCTCACATATAGAGCAACTCCCCCACCTCTTCAACAAGCTTTCACTTTAGCTGAAAAAGGATTTCATCTGTTGGTTGGATTTTCAAAGCGCAGCCATGTATACAGCTCTTTAAACTATGATATCATTCATTTTCTCAGGCACAAGCCACCAAATAACAGTACTTAAAGATGGTGCTGAAATGTATTTACTTAAGGGATCTGTCTAGAGGTTGTCATTTCTTTACATTGCTATCTTACATTTTGATAACGCGTATCACAAGTCCAATGTATTCTTGTTTCCTTGTGACACTGTGCTTTTGTAGCTGAGAGAGGCTGATGAGATAGCTGTATAATGGTTGTCAAGAGGACATAACAGAAAAATATCTTTCTGGCTCTTCTTCTGAATTTATAGAACAGTTTTATTTATTTGAAAAATAAAGATTTAATATTGTATTACCATAAAAAGTATCATCTTTTTAGGGTTAATGGGGGTGTAGTAATATGTTCAAGAACACAAGTAAATCAGGCAGCAATCTGCAACTAGCAGCATTATTAAGTAATGACCTACAAATATTGACATTTGTAAGATATAAAAGGACATTCTTCCACCACAAACTACAGTTGTGCATTTACTGCCTTTCACTCTTTTCTTCAAATGAAGTTATACAGTGATAGCATCCAAATGGCTATCTATTGCAAAGGCTATAAATGCTGCAATAGCAAAGTTAATAGGATAATTCTAAGTTGTCATTCTGAAATACTGATTAAAGCAATTGTTAAATTGAAATGGTTGTGCCTGTTTATAGAGCATAAATTTGAAGACAATTCTACATAAACACATTAAGAACTGTATTTCAGTGGCATTATAGCCTTCCAAGGAACTGAAAGCTGATAACTAGTAACTGATAGATAAATTTAGCATTACTCAGACTCATAGAAACAAATTAAAATGAAATAAAATATAAAATCTCATCTCCTATAAGCCTCTGAAATTTTAGTATATGTATTGCTTTTGAGGAACTGGAACCTATTCATAAACTTTGTGCAGAAACATATTTTTACAATACTACAGTAAGACAGGGAGGCATGAAAAGCAAATAAGAAGTGAGACGGGGGAAAATGAACTGATTTATCAAATAATCAAAACTAACATGAATGGAAAAGAGGTATGAGGGCTTGAATTCCTGACTCTCAGAAGAAAGTATGATATAACAGACATTCTGATTTTCAATACTGAGAAATTATGCAGCTAAAACCAAGAAGAGACGGACCTAGACTGAATTCAGGAACTGCAACGGTTGATGTGTAAGTTAAAATTTCTTTTGTTTCTTAACTAAAAAGAGATTTAGGGACAGCAAGCTGCAAGTTCACTGTAACAACAGAGTCATCTTTTTTCATTCTAACACATGATGTTATCTCCACCTCAAATCACTCTATCAGACAAATGGGAATTCACTGATGGACACATCATAATTCACAGTCTACTTCTTTAGGTGTTGAATACTGATGCTACTAGGACGCTTCTCCTCTCCTACCATAGTAACCTGCAAATGCAGAGAATAATTCTGTGCAGAGAATAATTCTCATATAGTGATAAAATTAGAATTTCATGTCTGTACTGTATCCATGTCCTTAGCAACAGAAATACATCTTGACCATGGACTGGTTTTCATGAATGCTTTTAACTTACTTATACTCTGGGATATTTTCCCATTTGTTATTTTTGTTAAGCTTTTAATGACCACTTTTTCTCTTAACAGAGATAGCTTTTAAAATAAAAGAGCCATCTTCTGTGAAAGCAGAATTGTGTTTTTTATGATGGATGGGTGGCATCTAATAAAATGTGTTCACTTTCTCCATTATCATTAACATTCTTCCCACCCAATTTTGTAGCTGATGGGTTTCAGCATGAGCAAACTGACCCTTTCAGAGTAGTAAGATACTTATTATAGGCTGGGACTATGCTGCATTTTTTACTTAACATAGCAAACTAGCATCCAAGCAAAGCATCATTTTTAGTGCAGCAATCAATGAGACCTTCTCTAGTATGGGTTGGTATTACTACACTCTGATGTTTTATTTTTTAGAAAATTCTAATATGGTTACACTAGATAATAGAGGCTTAGCACTTGAGCTATCTGGAATAAAATATAAAGTATATAACGCTGTATGTAATATGGATAGAAATTTAAAGAGCTGCTCATCTTGTTCTGTCTTCCAAACCAATGATCTGCAACACTTCTTCATTAGCATTTCCTCTGATGTATCAACTAGAACACTGATCCACAACAATATCACATCTCCTGTTCCTCTGAAGGGTCAGTCATTCTAAAATGCTTTATGTCTGATATTTTTTTTTCCTCCAAATATGAATTTTGGAACAAAAGTGCTCTTCTTCTACATTGTTAATAAATCATTCTGATAAAGTTTCATCAGAATATTCTGTGTGTGAAGACTCTTCTGAATCCTAGACAAATGAATTTATGGATTGAGATGTGTGAAAGCCTTGAATATACTCTTTAAAAAAGAAGGCTTACATATGTTTTCCACATATAAAAATCCAGATATTTTAAAAAGTTTCAAAAAACCCTTCTCTATATTTCTACGTGTAACAAGAGCAAGTTTTGAAACTGCAAATGGTGCCATAAGATGGAATTGTCATCCTGACAGAGGTATTTCGAAGATGTCTTCACAATTACCTTTCATACAGTCTTTTTTAAGAAAGTTCTATCTTTTAATTTTTTATTTGTTTTTTAAAGTGTGTTGTGCTGTTATATATTTTAACAGTAAGGAGTCTTATAACAGTGATTATTCTGCTACCCTGACAATATCCAGCTGCAAGTTCTGCGTGCAGAGAAAGCTTGCTACCTCGACTACCACTCTGGTTGAGAAACAGGGCTGAGGACTTTCATCTGAAGGTAGTTCATCTCTTCCCAAAGTGGCTACTTAGTTCAGACTAGTTGCCAAAATTATGCGTTGAACACCAGTCAATGCAATTACATAGCAATCAACATTATGTATTGTTTTGTTCGATGTAAAATTAGAAATCAAAATTAGAAAAGACTAATATACCACGTGGATTAATCCACCGAAATTTTATTGTAAATATGTTATATAGATTACATAATTTGGGTACATCTCCAGGCTTCTTATTTTTTCAAACAGCTTCATGTTTTCCTAAGCATGTAAAGCAAGAAAAGATAAATCTTGGGATTCACTTCTGGTTAATATCACTCAGATTTCACCCTCTTTCACTGAAATGAGTTTGATGAATATGCTTTTATTTCCAAGAAATACAAAGGAGTGGACAGGGAACAGGATAATGATAAAAAATTGGGATAATATTAATATCATTTAAGAGTTCGATTTAAAACTGTAGTTTAGATCATTTAGTCTTACACAAAACAAGTGAAGAAAACATGGCTAGGAACTATTCCCAGATGAATTGAACTGAGAACAGCATGGGAAATAGATCCCCAGAGATCAATAAGTAAAGTGAAAAATCAAAAACTATTAACTGGTTCACAGACTATATGAAACTCCAGATAATACAACCAGCCTTTTTGTATTATTGTTCTCTACTTAGGCAAGTAGGAGCAGCACGCAATTATTTCTTCACGTTATTAATATCACTTGTTAATATTGTCGTGTTTGCTTGGGCGTATGCAGGTGGCTTTGGACTGTCATAACCAACTTCACAAATTGATACAACACGCTTATGGGAGGAATGATACTGCACTCTAATAAGTTCCATATGGTAGTATAGTCTTTGAGATTTCATTGCTGTTTGCTGCTGTAACATCTACATCATCTCGCTTCTTTGGATGAGGGAAAGACTGTGGATGTTGTCTGCCTAGACTTTAGCAAGTCCTTTGACACTGTTCCCCATAGCATCCTCCTGGACAAACTAGCTGCCCATGGTTTGGATGGGTGTACTCTCTGCTGGATAAAGAACTGGCTGAATGGCTAAGCCCAGAGAGTGGTAGTGAATGGAGTTAAATCCAGCTGGTGGCCGGTCACGGGTGGTGTTCCCCAGGGCTCGGTTTTGGGTCTGGTCTTATTTAACATCATTATCAATGATCTGGATGAGGGGACTGAGTGTTCCCTCAATAAACTTGCAGATGCCACCAAGTTGGGTGGGAGTCTCAATCTGCTTGAGGGTAGAAAGCCTCTGCAAAGGGATCTCAAGAGGCTGGATCGATAGGCCAACACCAACTTTATGAGGTTCAACAAGGCTGAGTGCTGGGTCCTGCACTTTGGTCACAGCAACCCCATGCAATGCTACAGGCTTGGGGAGGAGTGGCTGGAAAGCTGCCCGGTGGAAAAGGACCTTGGGGTGCTGGTCAACAGCTGGCTGAACACGAGCCAGCAGTGTGCCCAGATGGACAAGAAGGCCAATGGCATCCTGGCTGGTATCAGGAATAGTGTGGCCAGCAGGAGTAGGCTGAGGGAGCTGGGGCTGTTTAGTTTGGAGAAGAGGAGGCTGAGAGGGGACCTTATGGCTCTCTAAAACTACCTAAAAGGAGGTTGTAGTGAGTCAGGTGTTGGTCTCTTCTCCCAGGTAACTAGCAATAGGACGAGTGGCAATGGCCTCAAGTTGTGTCAGGGGAGGTTTAAGTTGGATATTAGGAAAACATTCTTTACTGGAAGAGTGGTCAGGCATTGGAATAAGTTGCCCTGGGTGGTGGCTGATCCACCTTCCCTGGAGGTGTTCAAAAAACCTGTAGCTGTGGCACTTCGGAATATGGTTTAGTCGGCATGGTGTTGCTGGGTTGATGGTTGGACTTGATGATCTTAAATGACTTTTCCAACCTAGGATTCTATGATTCTACCACCACAGTCAGAGACCAAAACACCACTGTAAGCAATATTAGACAAACACAAAAGAAAACAGCACTTATTCCAAAAATGCAACAGACAAATGAGGCAATAAAAGGTAACTACAAGATAGTTTGAGACAGAAAAACAGTCAGTGATTTCAGCATAACAGTGTCATAGACATCAGGCCTGTTGCTGCTGCATCATACATTTCATGCCAAAAATGAAGAGGTTTTGTGTTGACTCCTATCTGGAGGACTGTAAAAGCACTGTCCACCAACAGACTCTTAATTCTGAACTAGTTACCCAGTTAGAAATAGATCTCTGTAACTGGGAGTATTGAATTCCAATAGAAGAGCCAAAAAAGAGTCTCTACTGTGTCAAAAAGTGCCCAATTAGGAAGTGTAGTAATGCTGTATACTGTTACTGTATTTATATAGAATGTAATATCAGAATCTCCTTGCATATAAATAGGGTATTTTAGTGTTCGTATCTTTTTATGCACCCATGACAGTTTGGTCATAGCTAAGATACGGTGTGCATAACCTCTGAAGTTGAAATGTAACAGAACAAAAATGTATTTTTAAACAGGCATCTCATTATAGATTAAAAACCTTTATACAATTAAGCAAGAAATGAAAACTCACATTTAGAGAAAAATAAAATGAAAAATTATCAGATTGTATATCATCTGCCTTTTCTAGATATTTAGGATCTCAATATATTTAATATTACCAGCTTTCAGAGCCCTCCAGTGTTTGATATAGAATTTTCTCTGTTTTTAAAAGACAAAAAATGTATGCAGTGTTTTTGTGATGATCCATTACAGACATGCAGAAGTTCAAGTATCAAACTGTGTATAGTTAGTAAGACATTTCTGTCCATCCTTGCACTGCAGCCTACTTTATCAACATTGATTTAAGTTTGTCATTAAAACTGTTAAATCTGAAAGTAGAATCATAAAGTTTTAGAGCATCCATCAATATCTCTAAGGACAAAAAGGAGTCTGGCATAGGTGTGACGAAAATTCATCTGAGATGAAAGAAAGCAAAATGAATACCTTTTTGCCTCATCCAAGGGACTTGAAATATATTAGAGGTCTTTTCTGAAAAATCAGTAATGAGTCACTGCTAAATACAACATTTCCACATCTTTATGAAGATAAGAAATGCTAATATGTTGAAAGATATACCAGTCTTGGAAGTGATCAGTAAGTATGAGCTGAAGAAACAACAATATGCATTTTGAAACGGAAAGAGAGTGTGACATTCTCAGGGAAATGAACTCTTTCTAGAATATGATAAAGTGTCAGCAAATGGGGTCATTCAAATAACTACAGATTATACTGAAACCTCTATTAGCTAAAAAAATATTGTGTCATAAATTAAAAATAAAATTTCACAGCTTGTATTTGTGTAAATATTTTTTCTGCTTGTGGAAATTTGCAATGTCAGCCACGCACATGTGTTGCAAAATTAAGGTTTAAAATGAGCTGATTTGTTCAGTCTGAGTAGCTACAGGTCAACCACAATATAAATTTAAAAATAAAGAAACAAAAAAGTAGATTAGCTCCAGTCTTTATCCTCTTCTCCTTGAAAAAAAAAAAATGAGCTGCAAGATTTTGCCCTTCTTTTCAGTGTGATTGGCTGAAATTATTTCCAGATCTGCCTTTCTTTACATACCACAGCATCCCATAGGTGCTTATAATTACACAACTTAGAAATACTCAGCAGTCTCAGTAATGGCTTTGAGCAATATGTTTGTGTACAGCAGCGGCGCAGAGCAGTAGGCAAAGCATATTCCTTCAGACAGGCTTCCCAGAACAGCAACAAGCCAAAAGAGGTTCAGTCCCACTAGAGCAGAGGTGGAAAACATAAGAGGAACATGATCTGCCTATGCAGTTTGAATAAAATACTGAACTGTTTTAAGACTGTGTCACATGGTAGATAGCATATATCAGTCTAGCTGGACATGTTAACATTAGTATGGGAGGGGCCAGCCACAAGGCTCCCATCTCAGTCAAACTTTTTACAATTTTGGGGAAATCATGTCTAGAATTCTGACTTAGGGCTCCCTCTAGTAATAAACAATGTAAGAAATGCAGTATTCCAGCCATATCCCAAATTCAAAGAGCATCACAAAAAAGCATAAAAAAGCGCGCCATTTTATTTGTCATTTTTGTTTTGTTTTATTTTGTTTCTGACTGTGTAGCAGCTGTGTAAGCTATTATACTAGCCTGGAAATTTAAATAACAATATGAAAGAAAAGAATATGTTCCAGAACTCCAAAAGTTCTTGATATATTAGTTAAGTGTGAAAGTTTCATGCTTCTCTTCTGAAAGCTAAATGCATCCCTCTTTATTATGATACAGAAGTTCTCAAGCCATTTGTATGTTCAGGAAGCATTTTCACAGAAAGTTATTTATCTCGTCCTAAAGCATTTGACAGAGTGATTTCTCAGACTATGAACTGATAATATTGTTCCCCAGAATTACAGTTTTTAAGAAATATCTCTTGACTGACATTCAATTTTAATAAATTTCCAACTTTTAGGCAGTAGGAATTAGGAGTTATGGGCTTCATTCCTTTTAGCAAATACTTCAGTTGTGTTCAGTAGAGCCTCATGCAAACACAGCAGTGCTGCATTTTGATTTTTCAAAATCTGAAAAGTTAAAATAAAATATCCCTCTTGTAAATGAGGTGCAAAGTCTCAGGAAAAAACAAACCAAGAATATGAAGCATTTGCAGTATGGCAAGTTGGTAATTTTTTTCAGTGCAGCTATTTCTAATTTATTAGAGCATTACAGAAACTTCTCTTTTTAAATAAAACCTTCAAATTTTCTAGTTGAGAGTAAAACTAGATTTCTAGTTTAAAAATGCTGGAATTGAGTTTTGGGGGGTTTTTTATAATGTATGTTTCTCAATTGTTGCAAGAGAAACTTTTGCACAAATTTTTTCACTTTTAGTAAACTTATGTTGTCTGTCCAAAAGAAAAGCATTATCTTCCAACTAGCTGAAATACGTAAGGCTATAGATACATTTTCATACATTTAATTTTAAAATTAAGGCTGGAAAAATGAATTCCAAAGGTTGTCTTTCTCTTTTCCTGTGTTTTGATTTTTTGTTGGTTTGTTTGTGGGTTTTTCCCCCAAAAAGATAGAAAGGTGGATTTTTAAATGTTGTACTATTAAAGTTGGAGATAATGTGATATTCTTAGACAACAGGTAAGGGCCACTGTACCTGAAAAACATTAAACACTAATAGGAAACTAAAGTCCTGCAAAACTTAGGATGACTCAGTGTCATCTGTGCTTGACCAATCCAATAGCTTTCTACGATGACATGACTGGCTGGGTAGACGAAGGGAGAGCCATGGATGTTGTCTACCTAGACTTCAGCAAGGCTTTCGACACTGTCTGCCGTAACATCCTCCTAGGGAAGCTCAGGAAGTGTGGGCTGGATGAGTGGTCAGTGAGGTGGATTGAGAACTGGCTGAATGGCACAACTCAGAGAGTTGTCATCAGCGGTGCTGAGTCTAGTTGGAGGCTGGTAACTAGTGGTGTCCCCCAGGGGTCAGTACTGGGCCCAGTCTTGTTTAACTTCTTCATCAATGACCTGGATGAAGAGTTAGAATGTACCCTCAGCAAGTTTGCTGATGACACCAAACTGGGAGGTGTGGTGGATACACCGGAAGGCTGTGCTGCCATTCAGCGTGACCTGGACAGGCTGGAGAGTTGGGCAGAGAGGAACCTGGTGAGGTTCAACATGGGCAAGTGCAGGGCCCTGCACCTGGGGAGGAAAAACCCCAAGCACCACGACAGGCTTGGGGCAGACCTGCTGGAGAGCAGCTCTGCGGAGAGGGACCTGGGTGTCCTGGTGGACGACAGGTTAACCATGAGCCAGCAGTGTGCCTTTGCTGCCAAGAAGGCCAATGGGATCCTGGGATGCATTAGGAGGAGTGTGGCCAGCAGGTGGAGGGAGGTTCTCCTTCCCCTCTACTCTGCCCTAGGGAGGCCCCATCTGGAGTACTGTGTCCAGTTCTGGGCTCCCCAGTTCAAGAAAGATGAGGAGTTACTGGAGAGAGTCCAGCGGAGGGCTACGAGGATGATGAGGGGACTGGAGCATCTCTCCTAGGAGGAAAGGCTGAGGGAGCTGGGCTTGTTTAGCCTGAAGAAGAGAAGGCTGAGAGGGGACCTAATAAATGCTTATAAATATCTCAAGGGTGAGTGTCAGGAGGATGGGGCCAGACTCTTTTCAGTGGTGTCCAGCGAAAGGACAAGGGCCAATGGGCACAAACTGAAGCAGAGGAAGTTTCATCTGAACATGAGGAAGAACTTCTTCCCTCTGAGGGTGACGGAACACTGGAACAGGCTGCCCAGGGAGGCTGTGGAGTCTCCTTCCCTGGAGATATTCAAGACCTGCCTGGACAAGGTCCTGTGCAGCCTGCTGTAGGTGACCCTGCTTCGGCAGGGGTGTTGGTCTAGATGACCCACAGAGGTCCCTTCCAACCCCTAACATACTGTGATACTGTGATACTGTGATAGGATATGAGATGTCAATAAAGGTCACAATGACAAATAGGTTTCACTAAGAGCTCCTTCAAAAGAATCAGGTCTGGAGTTCATAACCGAAAGTGTGAAACATTTTTTAAATGGATCAGTGAAAGTTCTGTGTTTAATTTTACAAAATATTTCTTTCTTTAATATGATATTTTTCCCATTTCACTTCTAAAATGTGTTACAATTAATACTTTAATGTATTTGTACAAATATTTTGAAATTCAGAGATCGTTCTAAAAATTTCACACAACAGCCATAGACTTTTGTTGATTTATCACCCTTCTTTGATGGAGTTCACTTCCACACTCCAAAACAGTATCAATTGATTTGTAATGATTACTCAGAGCTGCTACTGCCTTGTAAATATTAAGCAATGCAATAAATGAAGTTAAGTCCTGAAGAAAAGTAGAAAACATTTTCTGATGCCACATAGAAAAATATCCTAATGGTACCAACTACACAGATCATTTTTAATAGTAAGGAAATAAGCATACACTAAATCATACAAGGAGAAAATCAAAGGAACAGTCTGTGAGCAACCATGAGTCTCCAAGGAAATTAATAGATCTTTATAAGAACATTTTACTTTGTGTAAGAAATTCTTCCCTTGCTGGATAAAAGTAAATAACTGAACATGTTCAAAGAATTTTTAAATTAAGCTCTGAGCTAAAAAGTGGTTTAACAGTTCAAAGATTCCTAATGAGTAATACATACTTCTAGAAGAAAGACAAGTCCAAAGTTACTAAAAGCTATTATCAACAGATACAGCAAATCTATCGTTGACAAAGTGCAGACACTGTATAAAAATCATGCTAGTGTACGAGTTTCATCTGCATAAAAATGAATAGGATTTCAGAATTTAGTCCATGCAGTGTTATTTCTTCAATAACTCATTTTAATCTCTGCAAAGGCTACTGCACTGAAACTATTAAATTAGTAGTTAGGAAATAAAAAACAAGACAACATGACAATACATTTCAAGTTGTTAATCACTAAATAGTCCTTACTCGGGCTGCCATCTTACCCCTTTACATACTTTCTTGTGTGAGGGTCCTCAAAGTCCTGCATGCTTAAAAGGTCATCCCACATTCTAAAAAAGGACCTAATGTTTCTAAACTTCCTGCAACTAAAGCCTTCTGCTAAATTTTAGTGAAAAGTCTAGTTAAGCTTTGAGACTCTCCTAACCTGAAATGTATGCTGGGGAGATAAGAATCCTGCTGAGACAGGGACATTTCATTCTCCACTGTCCCGCACTAATGCCATAAAGTCTGTTCCCAATTTCAGTTCAGTCAGAGGCAGTAATAGGAATATATTTGTTTGCTATGCAAATTACCATTAAAAAAATCTGTGTCTACCTCTTCTGCAAAATGATTTAGATAGAAGTCAGGGAATAACAGGTGTTTTTGTTTAATTGCTGAACCAAAAATCAAGGGAAGGGGAGGTGACTGACCCCAAACAGCAAAACAAAGCACAATTCATTAAATTTTGTGTCAAACTGAAATCTACAGTTTCATTGTAAATGCATGCTATGCATTCTCTATTTTAGATTACAATCAATTGCTGAGATAGATCGTTGTTTGGATTTTTAATAATATATCGGGGGTTTTTAATAATGTAAAAAATATTTTTTTGGCTGAGACTTGCTGAATTCTACCCAGGCTTGTGAGTAGTTTGAGTCCTCTGAATTTGCATATTTCTAGTGAATTTGGATTTTTTAAAACTGATCTGCCACCTCTGACACTATTACTTCTGTCTCATAGCTAGGGAAACCTAAGATACCCAGAGAAGTAGTTCGTCCTGAATGAGTCAGCATTTCCCAGCAGACCTGGGAAAACAAGAAAATCTCTATGGGTTTCGTTAAGAGCCCTACCAGTGCCCTGCCTGCACATTGCCTTTTTGCTACAGCAAAGCAGAGCAATGTAGCTTACAAATACTAAGCAGCTAAATAAATTAAATCTGTTCAGATACTCTTAGGTAATCTCCCTGTGGTCTCTGACAGAAATCTTAAAAATATCCCCAAGTTAAAATATGTGGATACTTTTGGTTTCTGGCTTTTGATTTGCATATTGGTAACCCTCAGGTTTCATATTTAAAAGAAGGAAAAATTAATTTTCACATAATCTAGAAGCTAGTTTTGGAGGAAATCAAGCTTGTTTTGCTTCCAGTCCCCTGCAAGGGCCTTATTTCCTTGATTTAGTTTAATTGAATTAGTTTACTTTTGATTTGTACATAATGTTCAAAAGCTCTTGTCTCAAGCACTAGGCAAACTTGTCCTATAGTTAACAAGCCATCATGTATTAATTATAAAACCAACAATTTATTTTTAACTCCCACAACAAAAGATAACCAAACAAGAAAATTAATGTAACTTTTCCCATCCTGTAAAGATAATTTCTTCTCACATACTTCCCAAATATCCAGAGAAGAATGTTAATGTCCAACAGATTTTTCTTCAAGTTAAGGAGTAGGTTCAGAACAAATCAGGGGACTTCACATGGACTGCTAAACTTTATTAAATTAAGATAGATCTGCTCAAAATTTTTCTTCTGATCACGTTATCCATTTTGAAAGACCGTCAGGGTCCTATATTAAAAGTGACTCTACACTGGTCCAGAAATAAGCAGAGTCAGAAGTGCTATGGACTAAGCTAAAGAAGCATGTTCTTACTCACATCTTCCAGGCCTTATAACAAGATGAAACAAATAAGAGGAATAAAACATTAAAGGGATAGATGTGTGTCTGGCAAAGGAGGCAAGAAAAGACCTAGACTTCACCAGTGAAGCAGTCCAGTGTGTACACCTTATGAAGGGAGTAGGAAGTAAGAATAAATTTACAGCTAATAATGCCAGAGTAAATTCAACTACTTCTGGATTTCTTGGAAATTTATCAGATAGTTCCTGTAACAAAAGTAGCAACTACCAAACCTCTCCATGTAAGCAGTTTTATAAGATCCAGGGTGAAGTACTCTGCAAACTTCCATGGCACTTGCTGGCCCTCTGGCCAACCTCAGTTTCAACTGAAGTGCAAGTTTTTGAGACAATTTTGTCAAAAATCCCTGGCACCTTCTGGTATCTACCTGGTAGACCTGGTCTGTCTGGTAGACTATACTACAAGGGGGACTGGAGGACACTATAACGATGCTAAATGAGCTCAAAACAAACAGTAGGATGTGGTTCTTCATGCAAAAGGTAGCTGAGTGTCCTGGTTTTGGTCAGAACAGAAACAGTTCTCTTTTAGCAAATTTTTCATTTTAGCTAAGTTCTTCTAAGTAACTGCATATTTTTGAATCTGGCTGCATATTTTACAGAGAATGTCTGCTCCTAAGCTTGTAACACCCAATGTTTATAGTTTTACTGACCTAACGGTAGGAATGGAATGCAGAAAAGGCCCATGCTTATGATTGTCACTATAGCAGCCAAGGTTGCTGACAGACCTCTTATGTTCCGCAAGTGAGGAGTTGTAAAGGGTCGCACTCGCAGGGAGTGGTGGACAGAACAGGTGACCGAATATTGACCAACGCGGTATTCCACGCCATGCACGTCATACTCAGTTTAAAGCTGGGGGATCATGAAGGTCTCGCTCTCTTCGTCCATGGCCGCCTTCTGAAGAGGACCCTGCTCGTTGTCCTGCCTGCGATCCTGATCCAGATTCTGATCCATGCGTTCCTGAGCCCAGTTCCTTTCTACTGCCAAGGCCAGTCTGGGATTTTTTGGTGTCTGCCCGACAGCTGCTGGCACAATGCCACCCGTCATCCCACCCCCTACAAGTCCTGGAAATTCAATACTGGTTTTGTATATTTTGCACTATTTTCTCTTATTAATAGTATTATTAGTAAAGCTGTTTTAATTTTCAATTTGAAAGTCTCTCTCCATTTTCCTCCATTTTCTCTTCCCCTGGTGGGGAAGGCGGGGGTTAATAGCGAGCATCTGCTTCGCTGCTTATTGCCGCCCTGCTCAGAACGGTGACACTGAGCTACGAAACGTTTTGTCAAAATATATTAAAAGTTTACATAAGCTCAAGGCAAGGCCTGACTTGCTCTTGGAGATCTGTTGAGGGCTACTAAATAGACAGAAAGTATATTCAGTGCTGGAAGTACTTGAGATGAAAGTGCCTGGAGGTTAGAAGAGTGCTGTAAGAGAAAGTATCATATATTCTTGTCCAGGTCTTACGTTCTTCTACTCTTACCTTTACACTTGCTTTTAACCACTTTCAGAAATAATATGAAGCTAGATAGCCCTTTGATCTGTTGCAGCATGGCCATTCTAACTATTTTATACTTCAAGTCCAGTGTAGGAATTAAGGGAAAGAGGAAACTTGCAAAACAAACTGTAACTGAAGAGAAGGAAAAAAAATTCTGTCAAAGGAGTGAAACGTGAAATAATCACTGCAAAGACTTTGTATGTGTGAAGTTGTATTCTCCACCTGAAAATAATGGAATAAACATTTAGTGCTTTGATGTTCTAGATTTACTTTTTGTCAAAGTTAATTCAGAATTCTGTACTCGATTTGCTAGTGTCTTCTTAATTTCTTCCCACAAAACTATACAGATTGGTATAAAAAAATTGTGGCTTGGGGTATTTTCTTCACCATAAGAAGATTATTTTAAAATTTGTCAATACCACCATGCAACTCATCTACAAAAAGTTAGCAAAGATACTTTGGCCTAGTTTGTCTGAAGTGTTTTTATCATACTAAAGAAAATAGTACTTCATTACCTAAGGCGTGAAGAAATAAAAAATGGGAATGCAGATGATATCTCCTAAATGTGCAGATTTCAGCCAAAATTAACCTGCTTTGTACTTTAGCATTCTAGCAGAAATTGAATTTAAGAGTAATGACCAGCATTTCCCAGGTTTGATGGCAAACAGTAAACTGAACTGAAATTTCTCCCGTCCTTTGCTCCAGAAAGGGATTTTTAACATGATGATGTTAATTCCTGCTGTCTTCTAAAGACCTTGAGCAAGTATTCTGAAATGTCTAGCAGCACTGATTCAATAACTTCTTATTTTTTTACTTGTTAGTCTTAGAATCAAAGAATCATAGAATCATATACTGGAAAAGACCTTTAAGATCATCAAGTCCAACCATCAACCCAACAACACCATGCCTACTAAACCATGTCCCAAAGTGCCACACCTATACATTTTTTGAACACCTCCAGGGATGGTGACTTCACCGCTTCCCTGGGCAATCCTATTCCAATGTCTGACCACTCTTCCAGTAAAGAAATTTTTATTCGTATCTGATCTAAACCTCCTTTGATGCAACATGAGGCCATTGCCTCTTGTCCTATTGCTTGTTACTTGGGAGAACAGACCAACACCCGCCTCATTACAACCTCCTTTCAGGTAGTGGCAGAGAGCAATAAGGTCTCTCCTCAGCCTCCTTTTCTCCAGGCTAAACAGCCCCAGCTCCCTCAGCTGCTTCTCACAAAACTTGTGCTCTAGACCCTTCACTAGCCTAGCTGCTCTTCTCTGCACACACTCCAGCAAGTCAGTGTCCTTCTTGTAGTGAGGGGCCCAAAATGGAACACAGCACTCCAGGTGCAGCCTCACCAGTGCCGAGTACAGGGGCATGATCACCTCCCTGCTCCTGCTGGCCACACTATTCCTGATACAAGCCAGGGTGCTGTTGGCCTTCTTGGCCACCTGGGCACACTGCTGGCTCGTGTTCAGCTGGCTGTCGACCACCACCCCAAGGTCCTTTTCTGCCAGGCAGCTTTCCAGCCACTCTTGCCTAAGCCTGTAGTGTTGCATGGGGTTGTTGTGACCCAAGTGCAGGAGCCAGCATTTGGCCTTATTGAAACTCATACAGTTGGCCTTGGCCCATAGATCCAGCCTATCCAGATCCCTCTGCAGAACCTTCCTATACTCAAGCGGACTGAGACTGCCACCCAACTTGGTCATCTGCAAACGTACTGAGGGAGCACTCAGTCCCCTTATCCAGATCATTGATAATGATGTTAAACAAGACTGGACCCAAAACTGATCCCTGGGGAACACCACTCGTGACCGGCCGCCAGCTGGATTATTGTACGAGGAAATATGGTTCTAGTGGGGAAGCTTGGATGTGCCTGTCAAAGGATATTCAGTAAGATGAAATGAGTTATAGAAGAAAAGTAATATGCTGTAGTAGTCCTACTGACTTTAGGCAAGAGAATTCTGGGAACAAGTTTCCCTAAACTAAGTATTTTGATTTTACTTATAATTTAATGCCCCAAGTGTGTTTTTGCAAAACAGGAGCTCTTCATAAGATTTCACAATCTTCTTATGCTCCCCTCAAACCCTGAAATAAATAAATCACAAATACTGTGGTAGAAAATGCAGTATGGAAGGATGCTTTTCCAGTCATGTGATCATGCCCTTAATTCACTTCCCAGAGGTCAAATTGGAAATCACAACAATAAACATATGTATAAGGAAAATGACGAAGGAATGTATGTGGAGAGATTATTCTGCCTTTACACACAGAGGGGATTTTACCAAATATAACGAAACCTATCAGAACTTTAGATAAATGCAAATGTTAATCTTTGCATTTGTAAAACAAGATAATTAACAAGTGTACAAAACACAGCTGACATACCTGGAAAGAGCATTTCTTTTCTTTGTTCTTTGTGAGTAAGTGAGGAGGGAATTTATTCTAAGCTTCTTTGCCTCATTAGGCATGTTGAAATTAATTTTCAGCTTTTTTCTCTCATATTTCCTTATTATATAACAGCATATGTTTAGCATGGATTTTTTATGGCAAATAATTTTCAACATTTATTTTGCATTTGTAATCACCATTTGTTAAAAATGCGTCCTTGCACTTAAGGTTGAACTTCGCTCTCCAGTTTTTATGTAGTTACTCCCATTGACTCAGTTTTTAATCAAATGAAATTAACAGCTATTGTAAAGTTTGCTCAAAAAATACTAGTGTCAGAGAGGTCAAGACAGATTCCATTCCATAATCTCACTTAAATTCACAACACTTTCCTCCTTTTTTTATATTCTGTATTTTATTCATGGATAAATAAAAAATAACTCTATTATGCTGATTTGTAGCTGCACTGAAAAAGTTGCTGTTTGGAGGTCACCGAGTACACACTTCCACAATGAGCAAGTTGAAATATTGTAGCTAGTATCTGAGATGACTTTGTTTTGGAAATCAATGCCATAAATGCTCCCACATAGTTTGTTTTCAAGTCCAAATGAAGAACTAGAGAGATTCATAAGCATTTTTATTGTTAGCAGTTCTGGATGTTCCTATTTGAATCTTTCATGATGTTGATACCCAAAAGTACAATATCATCAAATATCATGAAATTGTATCAATATTTCTCTGAATGGTGAGGGCTCAGTGTAGCTTTGGGAGCTGTCAGTGAGCATGCAGAACTTTTTATCTCTCTGCCTTGCTAGTACCTGTGTTGGTAGGGCTTTCATTCCCTGGCTAAAATTGCGGCACAAAGCTGTGTCTTTTCTGTTCCCACCATCACCCACTGGGCCTCCTTCTCATCTTGCATTCATCCCATAGAAAGGAACTGGGCCATCAGTGTTTTGACTGTGTCTCAGTCTGGGTGGTGGACAGACATACGGTTGAGGAGATTGTGTTGACTGGGGGCATTGAATAATGAAGGGGTGGACTGTGAGAGGACTTTTGCCACAGAGCTGAAGAAAACCGAGATGGGGGGAAGCAGAAAGGATAGCAGACCTTCTACAACCTAGAAGATCAGGACAGTAGCTACAGGCAGACTAAAGACACATGACATCTTTATCTAATGCTTTATGGCTTCAAACACCCCCAGAACACACAGGTGAGATTCAGAAACAAAGAGAAATGACATAAATAATTCAGTGCTAAAATAATTTTATTCCTTGAGGGGCAGTCGCTTGAGTTTGGGGTATGAATCATGTAACTTAAACTCTTTGATTTGCCTGGGCCTTTCACAGTTTTAGTCCAATTGCTATTTTCATGGCTTTGCATACCACAGTGGTAGGCACTTTATAAATGCAAAGTATTCATGATGAAATAAAATGAGACTCTGAAAGTAGAACAGGAGTGACAGGAGTTCCTTAGAAAAAGTGTGTTTGATCACTCTGCCCTTCTCAATAATTCAGAAGAGTTTCACCTTTTCCCTTCAAGATGAATGTTCATCACAAATCATTTTGCCTGGTTGCGTTACTGCTGTGTGCTCTGTTATGGTCAGGATTCTGCATGGAATAAAATAAAAAAGTGAGGGACTGAATCTTTATGTGATACCCATCATGTAACAATAAGGAAACTTCATTTCTGCTTATCTGTTTAACACCTACCCTTTTTAAATCTTATTTTCTGTCCCTCCTAACTATGGGAATCTATTTAGATTTAGAAGACAAAGGGGCAATATGTGAAGGTCTGGCAGGAGTTAGGTAACCAAGGCTCTTTTAGAAAATCCTGAACACTACCATTCCTCTCAACATGGATCTGGCAGAGACTGGTCAAATTATCGGGGACTAGCCAGTTGGAAAGTAAGAAGTACAGACTTTTCCCAAGAGAAAGCAGGGGTGTAAAAGAGAAAAAGTTGTTCAAATGATATTCAGTAAGTTATTCCTACTCAAAAGGATTTCCACGTTAAAGTCAATCTTTTTTTATGACAGGTTCCTCCTTTCTAGATGTACCATTGGCTCAATGGAAACACTGTCAAACACTATCACGTCTCTCCTGTTTGAGTATTGATGAACTAGACAATCTATCATGGTAGTTACAAAGAACCTAAATCTAACTCCAACACATTAAGCCAAAATAACTGTTTTTTATCACCATCTGTGTGATTTTATAGACATTAACACACTATTAATGTTACTGTTAACTTACATTAACAAACTAGAGATACTACAATAAGAGAACAGTGGAGTGATCCAAAGAATCTTGCTCATGCAAGTTAGGTTTACTCTATTGTGATCCAGCTTCTGAGTGGAAGAGAGAAAAGAATTCTAGTGAGAATCTTTAAAATGAGAATACTTTAAATAACACTTTCTCTCTACATAAAACAATGTAGTTTTAACATTATGGCATTTGCACCTTTGCATCTTTCTATAAACAAAAAAAAAGCTTTGGACAGGAATGTAGAACTTCGGTTGACTGAATCCTGTTTCCACTAGAATGAGGTGGATTGAGTGAACTCCAAAGCTGTCAGCAGTTACCAAACCATTTCACTTATTCAAGCATTTAAATACACATGTGGGAAGCCTAATATAGGAAGGTTCCTATTTTAAAAGATCTTGGTGTAGCTATAACGAGACACATCAGCCTAACATCCAAAAAAGAGTTCCACACAATGGAAATCCCATGGTTCACCTCCTTCTCTCCTAATATTTTCCCCTCTTGAATCCAGTAATGTCACCATGACTGCCAAGATCTAAGAATTAGTAGTATGTTAGAAAATAATAATCTGTGAATGTGAACTCGGTATAGAAGACAGTAAATACTTTACATAGGTTTAATAGATCAGTATAACACCACAAAACAAGAGATTGTTTGAGTGAAACAACCCGGATTCTGCTTTTATTTATGTCAGACCAAATACAATTTCTATTATGGTGGAAAGCTGCTTCTATATTATTTATCAAAATGCAGTATAGCCAAAGATTCAACATCACGTTTTGCAGAAACAGTAATAAAGCAAAAGAAAAAGTCTACACACATGGCAACTTATGAAGCAGCAGCTATCTCATACAGACAGCTAAAACAGAGAATCAAAAAGTGGGCATTAGCAAGCAACTGTATAGAACAGAAGAAACCTTTTTTCCTTGGATTTAAGACCTGTTCAGTGGTTGCAAAGTTTTGTAATAGTAAATGTACTGAAAAACAGTTTAAATTATTTATTCAAAGTGTCTAGTGTTTTATGAAATTATATTTTTCAAAAGATTCTATTTCAGCTCTTTGAGTACTTATGCCTATCATCACTGATTCAGGACATCACAACAAAATTCAGTCAACAAAATTCCAGCAATCTGAAACCATTCCACAAGAAGCAGAGGTTTACTGATACTTTAAAACATCCAGCTTCATTTTCACACTACAAGCTGTCTGAAAAAAAAGCATCTGTAAAGACTTGATAAACACATTTAAAGAAATTATTACCCAGTTTTGACATTCCATCTTAAAAAGTATGCCAATCAAGTAGCACAAAATGTTGCTTCTTTTCCAAAAAGCAAAACAAGTGTATGCTTATTAAAACTCCTAACAAAATTTAAAGAAGAAAAGGATCCAAACAAACACATCTGTCATTAAAACTTTTTAAAACTCAGATGTACCTAAATAAGCCTGAACACATTTATTTTCCTGCACAGTACTCAGTTTCTCAGAGACTTTTCGCTACAGCCGGGAACTTCAAGCATTGATCTATATGTATCTGAGCTGTCTTTGATTGCTCCTTCTTGTCACAGGCATATTCTGCACACAGAGGCTAGGCAGCTGCCTCATGAATAACATGATACAAAAGTTTTATATACCATGCTAATGCATTTAACTGATTTATCAGTTCTTACCATCAAGAAAATACACCCATTCAGTCAGTAAAAATACTATACTATACTATACTATATATATGATATTGTGCATTTATAGACATGACAAACAAACATTATTAAAAGCTGCACTGAGCTGAAGTCTGAGTTTCTTGCATTTGACTGCTGAGCTTTCAAATAATTGCCTAGCTTGACTTTTATGAAGCCTAAATCCTGACTCTAGAGCTCTGAGTTTTTAAGGACTAATCTCAAAGATTAAATTCCAAGTTTTGACAGCACCTTTGGACAAGTGAGGAGTCAGATATGACACCTTCCTCTCTGCCCTTCTGTAGAAGCTGTCATTATGTTGGCTCAGCTGAACGAGCTCACATAAAGGAGAGCTGTAACGTTAGCACATACAGGGAGGGCTCCCAAAGGCAGGCAGCATCCCTGCCGCTGATCAAAAGCAAAGAAAAACATTGCTGTAGTGCTATACACAACTGATTAACTACACAGGTCTACAAAAAATTCCTAGCAAGATTTCAGTGAGAACTGCAGGTCTAGCTGAAAAGTCTATTCCCTTTATACACCCTTGCAGAGGTACAATGTTTACCAGGATGTGTTCTCCCATTAATAAGGCTGGAACTCCAAATACACATGACTTTAAAGATATTGACTGTACCTCACAGGCAGTCTTACCTTTGCTTGCTAAAGCAAAGTATCAAGGTGGGGTTTCCCAGGCAGCTAAGAGTTCATAATCTTTTCTTTTCTCTGCTCTTCAAGGAAGGGAAATACAGGAGTGTGGCTTGTTTGTCACATCCTCTTTCTGGAGTGAAGATGCAGGTATTGTCCTGTCTTCTGTCAAACCCCTTGTCTCCAGCTTTCTCCAGCACAATTTCCCATAAAGTGAAACTAGTGTACTGTCAGTACAGAAGGTGCTTTAAGACATAATACTGGTATGCTCTGTATGTATTTAATGTCTTCAAGTTCTGTGCATAGTATATTTACCTATGCACAATCTTAACTAAAGGCTATGGATTCTGCAATCTTTGAGAGTCCCTAGCCAATGTTCATGACAAAGCAAGGAATAATGTAGAATTACCTGTTTCAGATGATCCATTGTCAAGTAAAGAGTGTATGGCAGCAGTACTTTCAACACCTCAAATTTAGAAAACACAGTTGTTCGTGTCCCTGAGAATAATCACCATATTGTCTGTAGAACTCACATGTAGACATTGAAGAATACTGTTTACAAACAGAGAAGATACTAGTCTCAAGGTCCCTTGATTATCCCTGAGGAAGTAAACAGTTTCCTGGGCTGTACATCCACTGCTTCCCATTAGTGTATATAACCACCTGTGATTCCAGTCCACTTAGTAGCAAAAAGCTGAACAGGAAAGTATTTCCATTGCAACAAATCTGTTCTAGATGAAGTAGAAAACACTAACAATGCTATTTCTCTTGACCACATTTGTTGCAACCAATGTGTATGTACATCTCTTACAGAAGGGATTACTGCTCATCTGCGTAAGCAAAATTGATACCTGGAAACAGAGAGAAGCACCTGAACATCAGCTTCGAGCTGTGTTCTTCATCCAGTTATAATGTTTTAATAATCTTCCAGTCCCTCTGACATTTAGTACAGTGCATTGGAAGGTTATAGTAGTGTATTGCATGCTTTTCTGTGCAATGAAGATTTGCACAGGACTAATCACAATAAACAATCTTAAAAAATCACATACTAACAAAAAGGAGCTACTGAATTTGTTCAAACATACAGGACATTCTCTGCAAAGACACGCACTGTAAATTCTCTTTCTCTGTAAAGATGTATTCATCTATGAATAAATAGCTAAAATTACTTCTGAAGCCAGCAGATGTGTGAGCCAGAACCCAGTCCTCACTGAAAAGAGAGTTAAAGAGTGGTCCTTTCTCCATGCACACTTGTTTTGCATTCAGACAACAGATTCAGAGGGGATTCTATCAGACTGAAGAAAGCTTTTTACTCTCATTCATGCAGGCTCAGACTCTGGGAATTATAGATACTCCTGAGACATACTTTATGATTGTTCCTTGTCTTTGGAAAAGAGGAGACAATAGAGAGCTTTAGTCTTTGTACAGATTACAAAAGCAAATCTGAACATTTTAAGCGATTTGGCTGCCATGGTAAGGAGTTACCGATTCATAAATCAAATAAAATGAAATTCCTTTTACTCTTCCATTTGCCAATTCAATGACTTACAGCTATACAACACAGACATTACTGAGGCAACTTGTGTTCCAGGCTCATATCATATTGCCAACTGTCCCGTCTCCTGACCAAATCTATTGCCATGCACGTTCTGAGACCATACAAAATGTCAGCAGACCCAGATGAATACCACACAACCTATGACTTTCTAACTTACCCTTCCAAAAATGCGAACAGGCAACCTCTTGGAAATTATTGAGAGGAATATTACCACTGTGAGGCACACTCCATTTTTGTTATCAGGTCAATATCCTCCACAGCACTGCTTATCTTCTTAAAACTTTCACATAGATTCTGTGGTTACCAACTTTTTTTATATTACTGCAATCCTGAATTCAAAAATTCCTTTCCATACTCACTTTACTAGAACTGCCTACGGCCTTACCTAAAATCTATCACTTCTCCTTCTTCAGGCAATTTCTAACCCAAGCACTAACTTTTTTATTCCTTTTACTTTCTCAAGCACTTCTTCTATGTTTACGTTCATTACTTCCTCTTGCCTTTAATTCTCTATCCCTTTTCCTCTAATTATTACAGATTTCACCTGTATCTCCTGCAGCTTCTCCCTAACCTCTGTTACATGATTTATTTTTTCTCTCTCCCTCAAAATTGTTCAAAAAGAGGTTAAAAAAAATCCATGTTACCTATCTTCTAAACCATTTTGCAGGTTATTTGCTGGCTTATTACCCAAATTCAAAACTTTTCCTCTAGTCATAGAATCATAGAATCATATAATGGTAAGGGTTGGAAGGGACTCTAAGATCATCTGGTTCCAACCCCCCTGCCATGAGCAGGGTCATCTTCCACTAGACCAGGTTGCTCAGAGCTCCATCCAACCTGGCCTTGAACATTTCCAGGGAGGTGGCTTCCACAGCTTCTCTGGGCAACCTGTTCCAGTGCCTCACCACCCTCAACCTTCTCCAAATTATCTTTGGATTTCTTGAGTCTATACCTTCCATTATGTTTTGTGATCTTTTTTTTTGTAAACAATGTGAATTTAAATATGCTGATCTGGCTACACAATGAGAAGGTTGCCATCTACAAGATGATTTCTTGTCACCACTAACTCTTTCCAGCTAGTACCATCACTTTAGACTTCCCAGCATAACACCATGTATGTACTTAGTGATCCTTATCCATTTAAACATTTTAACAATGGATCTTTTTTAAAAATTCCGGATCATTTTTGACAAAACCAGATCAATTGCATAGGCAGTTCTGTCATTTTATCTGAGGAACCTCTAGCAGGAGAGAGGTGGGGAAGTACAAATAAACAGCTATGAGACTAGGCTGGTTATCCTGTCTAGGATGACGTCAGAGTGGCATGCCTACCAATAGCCTAATTCTTTAACTCCCAGTGTCACCCTCAAAGAAACAAAACTAAATGAAAAGAAGAGGTATAAACAAAATGTACCATGATAAACCCTTTGCTCATTTCTTTATCCCTCTGCTCCATTATTATTTAGTCCTGAAACTTCAAACTGTTTTTAAAGCAGGGATCTTACCTTAGCTACTGATGAAGCTACAAGAGTATTTTCAGCTTGAAAAAGCTAATGGGAATTCATTCTGTAAAAATTCCTCCGACAGCTTGAAGTGGTGGTGGGGCCACAAGGGATCTCCACTGAGATGGAAACATTTCCTGCTAATTTTTAATAATACAAGTAGTTTTTACTCACAAAAGCATTTACTTCAAATCAATACTGCTACTTGTATGAAGATCACTTATATGGACGTTTGCAGTACAGAGTCCTGTTACTTTTAAGAACCTTTGTTTCCTACAGATTTAAATTTTTTAAATAGTATGTTTTTCTTCTCTGTGTATATTATATGTATGCACATTAATTTAACTCATCAAAAGAAAATGGACATGTAAAAATGTATATACTGCTTATATTCAAAGTTAAATTGTTTTTCATATTGATGTACAGTTTTTTATGATTGGAAGATTTTAATATCAGATAACAATCACAGAATATGCTTTTTACACGCAGACGATTACAACATGTAGACAGGGTGTGGAAATGTTATTTTGTTGTGACAAATGAACATCACACTTACAGAGCACAGATTTATTTGTTGCTACAAATTCTATGAACACTTCATTCTAATTATGATTCTAGAAACATCAATAATTAGTATTTCTAGCAGATTGCTTACATTATCAAAAGTATTACATTTGGCAATCTTGAGACTGGTTCATTTTTTCCTGAGTTCCTCCCTTTCTCCTCCTCCTACATTTGTCATTCTCATTCACACAATGTCATGAGAATCTACTGGTTTCTCCTGGGTTTATATTATTCTTTCTGGACTGCAGTGCAGCTCCCTATCAGCATCAGTATAAACCAAGAATATATACTTCCTTTTTGAACAGATGAGTAAGATAGTCTGTAGACGAGAGGAATATATGAATAGAAATGCATTTTATTCCAACTTGCAGTCATGTTGTGGAATACAGAACGAAAAAATATTAGCAAGTGTGATGAAAGTAAAAAAAATATATATTTCTAGGCTACTTTTTTACTTTTACCTTCCCTTTGTATATAGCTAATATCACCTATTTACCATTTCCTTGATACTGATTTAATGCTTCACTGTGGGATTGCTATGTTACGTGTATTACCAATTGCACTGCAGCTGACTTTCCTGATATGGTAGATGTTGGCTAAGAACTAGCATTCCTGTAAAAATCTATAATTCTACCTTGAGAGATCTATAATTGTTCCTCTTAAAAACTAAAACCAGGGCTATCAACAATTGTTTCCTCCAAAGTCACCTTGATGTTTGTAGTTGCATGATTTCCTGCATGTATCTTCAGAACTGAAGACAAAGTTCTCCCAGTGACACATTCCAAAGTTTTCTGATAGAAGTTGTTTTGTAATTGAGCAGGTCTGCTGCTGAGAAAAATGTTGCATATTAAGACATTCAAAAGCCGCAGCAGGAAGGATTTTTTGTTAAATGAAGTTCTAGGGAAAAACATTACCTTCTCTAGAAATAACCTGTGATGTTTCTCCTTTTGCACTCATGTTCTGTTTTGTATTGTAATAGAATCGAAAATTATCTAAAATTTTCTATTAAAATTGCAAGGCGTTTCCCAATTTAATTAGGCAAATATGGGCTTCAAAAATTTACTAGCAATAAATATCATACATCACGAGCAATAGATTTGTGATATCCTAAAAAGTTAAGTGCTGGAATGCAGCATGTCCTGACTTGGTTTGTATTTGCTATTGTTTTTTTGTGCATGGATTTCCATCTGACAAAAGTGTTGTAAGAACTGAGGAAATTGGAAGGCAAAGAGCGTAGAATCATGTTCCCTCAGCACGTGATCCTTCATTTGGGATTTTGGAGACTGAGCTGCTCCTAACAGTGCAGTGACCAGACTAAAACAGAGGACTGTGTTGTTTGGTCTGTGTAAGCAGTAGGGGAGATAGAGCCCATTCCACCTTCTTTCCTCCTTTTTCTCTGCAGGTGCTAACCACTGCTAGTACTAGACAAACATTGTCCAGCCTGTCTGCAGACATTCTTCTCCGCTAAAGGTGCCCCAGAACCAGATCTCCAAACTGTCTTTGGGAGTTGTTTGGAAGTGTGAGCCAACAATTCAGCTAATAATTTAACAATATGGATGTTTGAGCTATAAATATTCCCTGGCATTGTTTCATTTCCCAGCAGAGATCTAACCCTTGAGCCTTTGTTGAAAGCAGAACTGTTCCTACAGTGCAGCAGCAATGGGTGTAGTGGGTGCCATGCACCAGCAGCTGTAGGGTGCAGACAGCATTCGCTTGAATACTTGATTCTCTGTTGCTTCTTTGGTGTGATTAGGCACTTTATTCAACACATTTCCGGAGTTTGCTTTAAGCCTATCCTGTTCACAATGTTCTTATTCAGTGTGTGAAACTGGGGAAATGGTTTAGTACGTGGAAAAAAACAAGCAGATACTAAATTTATTGGGGAAAAGTGAAGGTTTAGCACAAGCGTGAGCTACTCCAGTCCTTTTTTTAATAGGTATGATATAACTTCTACAAGACATTTTGTTTTCTGCTGTGGAAACACTGTAAATGTCAAAGTAAGCATACTCAAACACAATTAGATGGATGCTAAGTGCTTGTCTCTTTGGCTGTTATTCCAGCAGCAAAGTTACCCATCACAGGGTGAGCAGAAACTTGTCCCTCTTTTACACTGAGGTGTACTTTAACAGAAAAGTGGAAGTTTTTTTTTGAAGTCTAAATTGGTGATGCTCTTGAGCAGCATGGGCTTGATTGTCAGAAGGGTTAGGTACACATAAAAACAATTTTATAGTCACTTGGAGTTTCTGAAGATCAACTACACCAGATTTTTTTTCTTTTTTTTTTTTTTAAGTGGAACACACATTGCAAATTTGCAAATTTTTTTTTTTTTGAGGGAGATGGTGTTTGGGCAATAGTTGGTAAGCAGACTATATATTGAATTGACTATCAGTTGTCTTTGCAGCACTTACCTATCTAAAGGAGCTGGCAGATTTCAAGAATCTTGATCTTTTCAAATATTCATTTGTGCTGAAACTGCTGCTTTAATCTCACATAAAATAATGGCATTTGTTTGGATGGCTTTGTATATCTTGCCTCCATTCGCTTGTAACATAGTTAATTCACATCAAACACAATAACTGCCAGTTACTGGCATCTACCAAAAAAGAAAACAAATTTAAAGTTTTGAAAGGTAGACTTGAAAGAGATTTGGGTTTAGAATTGTAAATTATTCTAGGTATACAACTTCTGTTAAGTGTAATTGTATTTGTATGTTTCATGATGACTATTTATTTCAGGCTGGATTATGCCTTTGGGCGTTATCCTGTAATGGAAGTAATCTGTGATGTAAGCCAGGAGGAGGATCATTCCCAAGTACAGTTTTCCAGGCGTTCTCAGTGTTGGCTAGGGGCAAGGGAGTGTGCCGCATGAGTCATTTACAAGCTGCAAGGCGCTCAAGGAGCTGCAGCAGTGCAGAGATTTAGCTATATGAGAGAGCCAAACACAAACCCCGAAAAATCTTAGTGCAGCTGCACTGAGGAAGGGGGGGGAGGGGGGTGTGTGTGTGGAATCTGTCTTGTACAGATTTGCTAGACGGTCTCACAGGCTAATCATTTACCTCAAAGGAACAATGGGATGCTGCCCTGGAACATAATACTTGGTAAGCAGGAGATGGACAAAATAAATTGTGATTGTGAAAAAGAGCTCCTGTTCTTCAGGACAAAAAATAAGAGAAGATAAATTAATAAATGCTACTCAGCTTGCCGATATACGTTTTCAGAATTACTGACCTCAACTTACCTGATGCAATTACAGAGTAAGTCTTCTCCTGTCTAGAAATCCTCTGCATTTATGCAGGGCAGATGAGGTTAGAGTCAGACATGCCTCTATTACAAATTGTCTTTCCATTTAAAAAAGAAAAAAATTATGTTAAATTTTACATAATTTTATTCTGAAGGAGACCTTTACCTGTATTTTGCCTAGAGGCTGACACTGAGTGCTTAGTACTCTTACGTGATGTTTCCAGCACTCTCCAGGACAACACATGAATAAAAAAACATACACAAAAATCCTCTAGCCTCTAGCTATACCACTATGGACTACGATCATGTCAGATCTTGTTAGCTAGCTAAGTTTAGCTCTTGTTCATAACTAGAATGCAGGGTTAAAAACAGAAAATGGTAGAACAGGTTACGTGATGCCGGTGTAGCTGTGTATGGACATATGTGCATTTCCTGCGTGCAGAAAGATGTTTATAAACAGTGGAATGCTAATAACAATTTATTTTTTCAGGAAATTCCTGGATTAGAATTGGCTGTGCAATCTTGTTTCACTTCTTAGCGAAAAATCATTACAATAAGGACCGGCTGTATAGTCACATATGTATTTCTTCGTCTATTCTTGCCTTATGCAACACTCACAAATGGTACTCGGGACACAAAACATTGCCCTCTGGTAAAGTAGGACACTGTGTGAGGCTCATGCCTCATTCACATCTCTGAAAACTGAAGCGGCTGAAGGCAAGAAAAGCCAGGATTGTTGTAAGTTTAGGGAGATGAACGCTTGCCCGTTCAACTGAGTTCTGACTGACACAGGGGTATGTTGTGGTTGCCGAATCACTTAAACTAGACTCAGAAAGATTAATATAGTCTAAGTTTGTTCATATTACGGGTGTCCAACTTGAGCATGTGGGATGTGATTCACAGAAGGCAAAGCTCTTCTTTCCCATTGTTTCTACCATTAAACAGCTTTCTCAGATGTAATTATTTAAAAATCTCTCAAACTACATTTCTCAAATTGCCAGAAAACTTTAATATTCTTTTTTTTCTCTCTCTCTTTTCAGTCTTCTGCACCACATATTCTTTTCTTCCTGAGTTACTACTTGTTTTTGTAAAGGCACACAGTGTTGTGCCTGATTAACCCTATAAATGATCTCTGTCAGCTTTCAGTGTCGTTACATTCAACCATAAGTACCAGTCATCAGCCATCATTTAACTCTGGCTGATACACCACAATTTAAAAAAAAACAAAAAACAACAAACCAAAAAAATAAAGCCACAAAAACCCCCCTGAAAGTATGTTTTGAATTCTCTTTCTATGGAAAGAATGTCATATAGAAAATTAATGTGTAAGAACAGATGGTGCAGACCAGTGAATTTGATCATAAGCTGCCTTATCTCATACTGTTCCCACACTTATTTATTGCAAAACTCACAAACCGAGACACGCTCATTATAAGTTGCACTCGTTAATTAACCCTTTTAAGAAGAGAACAAATTAAAAAAGCAAAAGGCAACAATTTTATAACAAGGAAGATGATTGGGGTACACAAGGTTCTCACTGATTTTTAATGTAGATGTAATTTTTAGTCTATTTGTGTAAAATAGCATGTGAAAATAATGATTTTAAGGACATAAAGCTTGTTGTATGCTGTGTGCTCTGACCATGATTGTTTCAAAATGCATTGTACATAAGGATTGAAAGATCCAACTTTCCAGAGTACAATACATTCAATAGTTAAAAACTCCTCCCTCTCAAAAACCTCTCTAACCAAACAATAGAAGTTAAAAAGGGTGCCACTGAAGTGTTGAAGGATTCCTATTTTTTATTCCATTCCCCTAGATAGTGGGCGTAACATTCAGGTACTTTATTTACCCTCCTGTAAACAGAGCTGCGTTGCTTTTATTTCTTCTGCCATTCATTACTGGACTTCTTTACCTGCATAGTGCTCTGGCACTTGGAATTATCAGCTGAAAAGGCAGTAATAGAAGAAGCAAATTAGCTTCACTATATAGATAAATACAGTGTCTTAAAAGCACTGTAAGGCAAGTAGAATGAGAAAAAGTGCAGAATTTTGTGAAAATTAACAATGATTCTGTACGAAAAAAGCAAGAACAGCAATGATAATGTGCAGAGAAAAACAGATGAAGAAAAGTCTTTCAAAAATATGTTTCAGTCAAAAGTAATATTTCATATTTATCAACAGGGACTGGAGTAGATTTTAAAAATGTGAAGTAATTCAGTTTGATATTCTCTACGGTACAGCAATTTAATCAAAACAAAACGAAGACATAAATGGATTTAAATGATGATAGCTAACTCTATATGAATTTAAAAGTTTGAGAAATGCAGAGTTTTCTCTTCCTTTAGCAGTAACAATGTAACACCTTGGCTAACTTCAAGTAAGTCTCTCATTTAGCATTTATTGCCAGTCAACTAGTTTTCCCTTTCCTGTTGTGATGTTAAATACATACAACACATACAAAGAAAAAAACCCCACCACCTTATAACCCTGTAGTTATGTTGGATGGTCTTGAAGGGATTACTTAGAAACTAGTCATTAAAGCAGGATCAAGCAGCTTTATCTGCAAAAAGGACCACTAATGACTTTATCATTGTTGTTACACATTATAATAATACATAATACATTATTATTGTTGCTATTTTTGCATCTGGTGTTCTTTTAGCTGACTTCTGCCAGTACAATAGGAGATGTTAGTAACTTTGCAACTTGAGCTCAGGCTTGCAGGCTGCTGAGTCATGCTGATGGATCTGTGCAAAGCCAGTATGTTAGGGCTGGACTCCAACTAATTGCTTACTACTTGCAAAAAGAAGCTTCTTTATTTTAGGAAAGTGTAAGTGTGGTGAAAGTGATGTAAAAAAAAAATAAGGTGTGTTCCTCCAATACTAGCATCAGTGGAAAAGGAAAAAAATTGCCTAAGCAAGGTGTATATACAGCAGCAGCCCTGTGCTGAGAGCATAGATGTTTAAATGCAATCAAGAAAAACAGATTACAGTCAACGAGGTAATCTTAGCATGTACTTCTTCCTGCCTCCACAGGGAGGCAGAAGGGAGTGGTATTGCAGAGGTGCAGAAAAGGTACTTGAAATATCGGGATTGTCTGGCAACACTAACCAGAAGAGCAAGCCCAGCACAAGCCACAGAGGCTGTCAAGTTCAGTGTATTGGGAACCTTAGGAAGCATCTCTGTGCTGCTAGCCAAGGCAGAAGCACACAAGTGCTGGTTCATACACTTTCTGTCCAGAATGCTTGGCTAGTTATCGAACATATATACATGATACATGTCCCTTTTCCGAGTTAAGTAAAGGTGGCCCGTCCACCTGGTGTCAAATCCGGTAAATTTGTCACAATTTGGTATGTGACGCGTCATGATTTCGAGTTCCCAATAGAGTCCCCCTACGCACCACAGAGACTTTTTGGAGGTGGAGTTGGGTGGGGGTGTTTCCCACTGTATCATCACTTCGCTTTTTCTCTTTTATTGGTATTTGCGGGGGGGGTACAACATTGGGGACAGCAGCGAAAGAGTCAAACATTCAAACCGTACAATCCCAAGTTCGCAATCCCGAGTTCGCAAACTCCAACCCACTCAATTCCATTCCGTTCCCTCTTTCACCGACAGTCAGTGGCACCAATGGCCACAGTGGCACCAATGGCCACAAGATCTCGCTTGGCTACCGATACATAGATGACCCACACGGTCAGCCCTTTTTGTCACAATCAGTTTGAGTTTGAGGATATAGTCATACCAAATAGAGCCACCCTCTAGCAAAATTTGGTTGCGCCCAACTAACCACTCGTGGGCAGAGGCTCTAGGCAACGAACACGGTCGATGCCGGGATTTTGTTTCACTCTTAGTCACGTTGCAACAGAGCTCAGTTGCCATCCTGCAGAACGAAAGCCTAAAAAATGCCAGCAGGCACTTTATTTGCATGCATTGGTTTGCATATGAACACTAATGCCTTGCAAACGATCTAAGGGATGCTCCTTTTCCTTCTTTTTCAGCTGCATCCTTTTTCTGTATGCTTTGTTGAGCACTGTGCATAACCAAGCTATAATGTGTGCTATGGGCTGAACTTTCCCTCATTTTCAACCAGCATCAAGTGTACAACTGCTCTTGGAGGAAACTTCCAGCAGGAGTAGCCTTAAAGTAGACACTGATGAATAAAGGCTTCCTGGGATTCTGCAAAAATAGCATTCTCCCAAGGTCTTACTTGATTGCTTGTAACGTATTCCAAACACGTATTCTTGCCAAACTTCTTGCAGCTCTTACTCCCTAATGCTTACTTCTCCTTAATGGATTGTAAGCAGAAAAGTAACAGAAGCATACTTTGGTGATTCGTTAGGCAAACCTAAGGTCAAGTCCTTAGGAACCAGTACATTTTCACAATATTTACAATGCTAACTATAGCAGGAACTGATTTTGTCACAGTTTCTAAGCCTGGAGCCCCCTCAGCTCTGTCTCTAGACCTGGTCTGCAACAGTTCACTGCACTGCCCCTCGGACTTCAAGCCGCCCTTAAGCCCTGCACCTTTAAGTGTTTACAACCAAATTTACCCAATGTATCGTAATGACTTTTTAACTCACTGCTAGTGTAACAAATCAATATATACACATTGAAAAGGAGAACAGATATATTTCCATGTTTACCTTATTCCCAGTTCTTGGAATCTACTGAGTAAATAATACTTAAAATATATTGTCCAAAATATATGTATCCATTTTCCTACATATGTGTCAACGTGATCCAAATTTACAAGTCAGATCTATTATATAACTTTGGATTAGACTTCTGTTGTTGCTGCTATTTCAGGAAGACTTATGTGCTCAAATTTACACAAACATTCATGGAAACTGAAAAGCAACAACAAAATAGGATTGTAATTTAGGCCTCAATTCTGCAAACATGTTTTGGTGTTAAATACTATTCAAAAACTACCTCAGCCGTTGAACTGTATTTCTGCAGGCAGTACCTAATGTTATTTAGAGTGCGCCAGCCGAGGAAATCATCCCACACACGTCACACAACTCTCACACCTGAATTCTCAAGACGTGATAGTTCACAATTACGTCATGACAATGTGACTGAGTTCATTGTCACAGGTATGTAAAACATCGTACAGTTAAGTTGGCTAGTTTTCCAACCACTTTCCTTTCTTGTAGATTTTCATATCTTTAACGACTTGCTTTTTTGTTGTTTGTTTGTTTTAAACCTTCTCAGATGTACAGCTCTACTCCCGAGAGCCAAACTTAGCAGGGGAAGAACAGCTAGGACTGGTACGAAATGCCAGAACAAGCCCAGTGCCAAAATAAAAAGCAAGCAAGAAAACATAACTGTTTGTATATATTTTTAAACTTTGGCCAGTGTTCTTCTCATACTTCATAAAAGAAGCTGAGAGCAAAGAAGAAAGGGAGCATTGCTTTTCATTTTCTGGAAGCACTGGGGAAGAGACACAGAGCAGGAAAGAAAGAAAGAAATGGTCAGGGCAAGGGAAAAAGCTTTGTGTGAGGATGCGAAGAAGGCAGGCTGGTGCCCTCACCAGTCTTTTATATAGCAGGGCATCCTCTTACTGGCCACAGTAATTTTTACAGAGTAATAACCTGACTGTATCTCCTGCCTCCTGACCCGGATGAAAAGAGAGGAGCTCTAAAAAAAAAAAAGTGAGTGAGAAAGAAGGGAGGAGGAGGGAGTGGGGAAGCGTCGAAGCGCCTGGTTTATGGATGCACACTTCTATTCCTCTGTTAATTTATCTCACAGAGAGGTCTCTTGCTGCCCTCCCTCCTACTGCTGAAGCAGTAATTAAGTAAGTTTTGAGAGAGGTTGTTAGCTGGGAGCATTTTGGAGACCAGCGAAGGGAGGACCCGACCGCTGCCGGCCGAGCCGAGGCGGCGGGCCGGGGCCTGGCGATGCGGGGCACAGGTCTTGTCTTCAGCTGGAGCCAGGGCAAAGCCGCTCCCGCTCTCTGCGGCTGCTGGTAGCGAGGAGGCAGGCGAGGAGAGCGAAAACGGGAACAGCAAGCGTCTGGAGGAAACTCTCAGCCACGGCAGCAGGCAGCCTGTTCCAGCGCATTTCTGGCTGTCGAAGGGAGAGAGCCGCCGCCCGGCCAGCCACAGAGCTGCTCCGGGGCCGACCCCGCACCCTTCCACCGCGACGGGAGGGGGCTGCGGGCAGCTGCCTGCGGTGCCGTGGGAGGGTGGGCGCCCACCCGGGGTCACCCTCCCGCCGAGCCCGCGGCCCTACGCCTGCGCGCTGCCCCCGGGAGCCAGCGGCCTCTCCGAAAACACTCGCTCCCTTCCCACCCCGGCCAGTAACTTTGTTCGGGGAAGCGGCGTCTCTGCCAGCGGGAGGAGGGAGAGGCGGCCAAGCGGGGCAGAGGCCGAGGGTCCAGGGCGAGCGGTGGACGGGGCTGCTGGTACCTGCGCTCCTGTCGCCGGCCGCACAGGCGGAACGCCCGCCGGAAGGGGACGGGGCCGCGCTGCTCGGGCCTGACGGGGTGGCGCGGCGACCGCGGCCCCGGTACGCTCCGAGCTGCGCACACCCCCGGCGCGGGAACGGCAGCGGGGGAACCCCCGCGCAACCCCTCCCCCGAGCACACGCGGGGAATCAGGGCGGGGGGCGGCAGCGGGGGCAACCCGGCCGCACGCACCGCCGGGGCGCGGCACCCCCGCAGCCGCGCAAACCCCGGCCCCGCGTCACCCCCGCGCTCCGCCCGCCGCCGGCACCCAGTCCCGATGGGGGTGGGGGGGGAGAGCGGCGCCGCGCCGGCGGGGCCGGAGGGCAACAGGCGAGCGGGGGAGCGGGCGGGAACTTGGCGCAGCGCCGGCGAGCAAGTTGCGCCGCCGCGCAAGACGCGCCCGCCTCCGCGCCCAGCCCGCGCAGCCGGCCGCGCGCCCGCGCCTCGGTGCGTGTGCAAGTGAGCGCGTGCAAGCGGCACCTGCCGAGCGCGGGGCGGGCGCGGGGCGGCGGCGGGAGCCGCGCGGCTGCGGCGGGGCCGGGGCTGGGTCCGGGCTGGGGCTGGGTCCGGGGCCGGGTCCGCGCCCGCCGCCGCCGCCGCTGCACCCTCCCGGCTGCGAGTCCGCCCGGCTGCGGATCACGTGGCGGTTGCCGGAGGCAGAGACTAGAGAGGAGAGAAAAAAAAAAGCGCCTCATTCCTTCTTCCACCGCCATACTGTATTTTATAGTAACTCTCATTTTTATTCCTCCCTTTTACTCCCGCTCGGTGAGTACCTTTCCGCTGACATTCTTGTCCTCCTTTTTTTGTCCTGTTTTTTTTTTTTTTCTTCCTTTTGTTTTTTTTTTTTTTTTTTCCTGGGGCTTTTTTTTTGGTTCTTTTTTTCTTCTTTTTTTTTTTTTTTCTTCCTCTTTGATTATTGTTTAAATGGATTTGCTCTTTTGCTGATGACAAGTTTTTTTTTTCCTAGCATGCGATGGTTACTAAACTGTGAGCAAAAGGTGCTGCTGGGGCCGGGAGTCACTGGGAATGAAAAATGATAATATTAATAATACAGACTTGCCAGTCCAGCAACAACTGGTATACATTTAGTAGCTGTATATCTATATATGCAATTGATTTTGTTGTGGCACGGAAAAGCGATGTGAAATATGATGCTGATTTTTTAAAGATAAGAGAAAAGGCATGTTTCTAACTCTTTTTGCAGAGGATTTTCTCTGGTGGTGTTTTATTTTTATTTTTGGGTGTTTTTCAAGGGTTTTTTTTTTTTTGTAAAGAGATGGGAATTGCAAATGCATTTTACAGCAGTGTTTACACAGAGTTTGTAATCTTGCATTACTGGTGGAAGACACAGAGCAAGATGTTAATTTTATTATTTTTGTTATTGTTTCTTTTTTTTTTTTGACACTCGGTGTGATCAGCAGGGGTTTTTTTTTTCTTCTTTTTCAGTTTTTGATGCCTGTTTATAATGTGAAACTTTTCTTGCAGCGTGTTAACAGTTATCATTTTTAAATACTTTTTTCCTCCTTAAAGATAACAAAGCTAAACAGAAAGCCAAAGAGATGATCCTTACTTTTGCACATTTTGCACCTTGACTTTTTTGTTCTTTTGCCAGCAGTATTTTATGATGGTTGTTATTATCATGATGATGATGATAGATATATACATATATGCAAATAAATACATTTTCAAATGATGGCAGTGGAAGGTTTTCCTGGAGAATGAAGTGCGGTTTGGTTTCCTTGTCAACGGAAGATGAAGTGAACAACTGAACATCTCCCCAGTGCAGGTACTTCGTCTCCTTGTAGGCGTTTCCACGCTGTGTAAATTACATTGTGAGATTTTTTTTTTTTAAAGAAATCTCTTTCCGCCCTTAACTAAAGGTCTCTGTGCAATACACATGAGGACTGAACTAAATATCTCTGCCTCGTGATTGCTTAGATGTGTGCAAAATGTTGCACTGATTGAGCCTAGGTCGGTTAAACTGAAGAGAGGTGTTTTATGTGCTGTGCTGTATAGAGGGGAAAGCAGCTGAGGAAAAAAAATCCAGACACTCCCCCCCCCCCCTTTTCCCTTTTAAAAAAATAAGCCCTGACCGAAACTGAATGAAACCTTGAGATCCTTGTTGTGTGTACAGATACTTACAGGACTCGAGACAAAAGAAAACAGTAACCCCGACCCTGTATTGTGGTGACTCGTGGGTGCTTGTGTGTGTCTGTTCGAAAATTATCCATTAGAAAATAGCTGCGAGAGAAACAGAAAAGGAGGCTCCCTCGGCGAGCTGGCGAGCTGCCACATGAGGCGTATTTCGTAGCCCTCAGGGCAGCAAAACCCTTATATCCAACTTCTGCTCCTCATATTAAAAAGGCGTAAACAAGGCAGCGGGTTGCCTCTTATGAATTTAATTCATTGGGAGGAAGATTAATCAGAAGCAGATATTTGCTGAAGGTGTTTCGTTTTGCTTTGATGATTATTAATGCCGCTGGCTGGCGGGGAATGGGAAACTCTTACTTTCCGTGACGGTCACTGAGAGTTCAGGAGTGGAGAAGAAACTGTTACTTTTCATTGAGGGCACTGAAACGCTTAGCAGAGGCTGCCCCTGATGTAGAGGCAGGATATTGGTTCTTTGAAATGCAATTTGGAAAGATTTTTCCAGATGACAGGTTTTGTTGTTGTTTTTTGGTTTGTTTTTGGTTTGTTTTGTTTTTGTTTTTTTCCCAGAAAGAAATCTAGTGCAATGTTATGCTAAAGTACTGAATGCTTGGATCCGCAGTGTTCTCTATAGTTTACTTTATTGTGATGGAATTACTTTATGTATTTCATATGAACAGCTTTTAGGCATCTATAACTGACCATAAAGATAATGTCTGTATTCAGATGTGGAAACTAAAGTAAGTTACAGGAGGTATATTTCATTTCTTACTCTATTATAAGCAAAAATAGTTCATAGGACTACAAACGCATTCGGAAGTTGAGGCTTCCAACACATCTACATTCGTGTGACTTAAGAGCTTCCTTTAAAGTAAAAAGCGTGTATAAGAAGACTTCAGCATGCTCTCATGTGATTAGTCTTGTTGGAAAATAAATAAGTTCATTTGTCTTTTTAGAAACATATCTGTTATGTATTTATGGTGGATTTTTCCAACTTAAATGCAACAATAATATTTAGCACAAATTTATGCATGGCTTCTGCTCTGACATGATGGAATACTTCTGGCAGTATATCAGGGTCAATAATCCATGTGTTTAAAAACCTGTCTATATATTTGCATGATAGATTATGATGACTTCTCTGAAATAGTTGCGACCTGTTGGGTCAATACTCCGTATTTTAAGAAGACTCAGCCTGCCTATTTGTTCATGATTTAATTTGAAAGCAAGCCATTAAAATACAAGAATGATTGAAACTTTGTCCTCCACCTCTCATTTTATTTCCACCCTCCTTATTTTTAAATTAAAGTTTTTCTTTAAATTATGTGGAACTGCCAGTAAGCAAAATATTTTTCATATTTTTTTTCATATTTTTCATATTGCTAAAGCACTGAAATAAAGTAACTAGGCTAGCAGTTTCCAGAATGATGTTCCTTTTGTCCTTTCTTTTAATATTGCAGGTGTGTTGTGTGATTAATTTTGTACAGATAGTAGATGACTGGAGATCTAATCCTTCTCACCTAGTCTCATCTTGAAGCCTGAGAAAGTGCATTTGTAAAAC
Organism: Opisthocomus hoazin; assembly: GCF_030867145.1. Lineage (NCBI taxonomy): Eukaryota > Metazoa > Chordata > Aves > Opisthocomiformes > Opisthocomidae > Opisthocomus > Opisthocomus hoazin. The sequence goes on along the minus strand of NC_134416.1, from coordinate 32,899,059 downwards.
TTTCTATTTTCAGCACCCAGATTTCATCTACAAAGCACCTGTTGTCTGAGTAGCATGGTGATTAGTATATATACATTTCATCTGCAACAGTCTGAGGTTGTATGATTTCATAGGTATCAAACACCCTAGGGACTTTAAAACAGAAATAAAGGAGCTGATTTTGAAAGAGGATACCTTTGCCTGCTGCAGTACGTAGGCACAGTAGCATTTGGGTTGGTGGAATTGGTTCCAGCTTGGTGTTTCCATAGTCATGCTGTGACTAATGCTGTTGAAAATGTTTGGAAAGACATAGTTAGTGTAAAAGAATATTGTCCTTTTTGCACTTTTGAGATGAACAAAAATTTAGCCTAAGAATTTCAGCATTGTTTCTGCAAGTGAAAATTACATTTCTTATGTTTGGTATGAGATGTACTTGCCCTAGCTCTTGAAAGTGATGAGTGTCCAGACTTCAGCGGCATTTTCTGTTTTTCTTCATATCTGTTTCAGTATTCAGGAGAGCTTAGGTATTTGAGATACCTTTATAAAAGTTTGTAAACTGAAAGCTTTGGAAAGCAATTTTTCTTTTCTTCCTCCATAACTAACTATTATTAGCAGTACTTACGAGAAAATAAAAATGTGAGAGATGAACAGAAGTTACTAACTCTACAGTGTCCAGAGCACTGACTCATAAATACATTTTTTTAGCTGCTGTAGTGGCCTGACTTGGCAACAGAAGCATATCTTCTCACATTTTTCTACATATGAGACAGGACTAGGGAGGCCTGTGGAGTCATCAGCTTGGTATTGCTGTGATGCTAGACTGGTCTGCTTTTTTCGTTCAGATTCAAGCAAGCTCCAGTTTAAATTTAGCTGGGGCATCACTCCCACTGCACCTCTTCAAAGACTGGGCAGACCCTCACTCTTCAGGCTGTTAGAAACCTCATTCCTGTCCTGAATTTATTCTCAGACAGTTTATGCTCCGTTATTTTTATGCCAGTGCTGTCCCTAAATGGTAAGGTTCCTCATCCACCTCTCTGCTCGTCTTCAGAGTGTATTTCTCCAGAGCAATCACAGCCCCTTTTTCACTCCCGCTTCCGGGGCTGACTGGGGGGAGGTTCCCAGTACTGTGGCCAGCGCTGGGAGGGGATGTTGAGACTGCCTCGACCAAAGTCATGCTGCAGCAGAAGCAAGGCAACTGCATTCAAATTCTCTTCTGCCCAAGCTGGTCTGTTCTGCTTTCAGCTGCAAACATGAATGTCCAGTTTCTGGCTCTCACATCAGCCTGGATGCTTCCACCTGGAGCTGTGCTGTGGACATGTCTTCTTCTGGTGAAACAGGCTTTGCGCTGTGTGGACCTTCCCGTCGCTCTGCCTAACCAATCTGAATTTCTCTGGCTGGAATGAAGCTGCAAAGGACTCTCAGGAATCTCTCCTGCAACACTCTGATTTTTAGACTTCCCAGAATCTTCTAATTACTGTTTTAGTATTTTGCTTTCATACCAGCCAGGGGAACATGAATCGGCTTGAGCTACTATGCTTTTGAAAATAAAATTTCCTTGTTAGTTTCTTCCCAGGCTGCTGTATCTTAGCTCTCTAGCCTTCTAAAGCATTATTTAGTTTATTTCTCTCTTACAGTGTATTTTTTCCTATTTTCTTCATTCCCTGCATTGAGGGTTTCTAAAGATAAAAAGATTAAAAAGCTTAATAGTGTTTAAAGTATAGCATTGTAAAGACTGGTAAGTCTGCCCTCAGATGAAAGTTTTTAACTTCCTTTGGTCTTCTTAGAGGATGTGGTGCTCTGTCAAATTCTGGAGCTGAATCCTTTATGTTTTAAGTACTTGTAGACTTTCTGAAGAGAAGGCTAAAGGTGACTATTTCCTGATGAAAAATTATGTAAACTGTGACACTGTCTAGCTAGACATCCAATCTGTAGCTTCCTTAAACTCAGATCCTGACTGATGGAAGAAAACAAAATGTTATTTTTAAATGGTATGAAGATTATAATGCAACATTTTCACTTTTGTTCAGTTACCAATATTGTGTTATAATCTTTGAACAATTACCAGAGTAAAATGGCTTGAAGATTATTATCTTGCATATATACACCTTAGAATAATTTGTACCATCTTTTTTCTTGTCTTTGCTCTTTCCTATTTCAACATGACACTCTAATCTCTGTAATGTACTTAATCCTTCAAAAGCATTTATACTGAGGGTTTGGAAGTGTTTTCTGAGAAAGTTTATCTTTGCTCAATGAAGTGTGATTTTCCATCTCAATGAATCATTTGCCAACAATTAAAGGAAATAATCAAGTAGACCTTCAAATTGTTCAGTAATGCTCAGGTTGCTTAGCTTGAATACAATTAACTTCTTTTTGTCGTCATGATATTCTGGGATAAAAAAATAGGTAGGTGAATACATAGAATCCTATAGACAGGTATTTTTAGAGATGTTTTTGTATTTGCAGAAATCTCACACTAATTAATTATCCTTTAGGACTTAACTAACACTTTTGTTTTTGTTTAAGAACAAATACTTTATCTTTTACTGTGTAGTAAATTTACACACACCAATACTACCTGCTGCCACTTGACAAAAGTTACAGAGTTAAATTGCCTCCATGGTACTCCTCCGTGTGCCTCCCCAGCATCCAATCCTGGCCTCTTGCCTGCTGGCTGGCTTGCCAGCATGTCAGCAAGGACCATTCTGCAGTGTCATTTTAGTTTCAGGAACAGAGTTGTTTGCTCTGGTGCAGTTCCTTCATGGTTATGGTAGTAAAAATAATAATTTATACTCTGATTTGGCTGGTAGAATTTTGAAGAAGAAGAGGTGGATTTCATATGTGTGATGACCAACAGTGGGTATGAACGTGGTGGAATATGAATGACACTCCCCAGGCTCTTTATTTTTCCTTTGCACACTCATGAGTCTTTCTCTCAAAATACCCAAAGCTCTGATTAAACTTAGTTTACATCAGTGGGCCTTCCCAGGTGGCCTTCTCCTGATGTCAGTGATTATTGCCTCTACTGACGTGCAGTCTCTGAGCAACCAAGTCAATGTGGAAGGTCTGAAAACAGCTGAGACTTTGCATGGGCAATTTTGTGGTCCTCTGAGAACTGCTTACAGTCCCTTGGACAGCCATGGCTTATAAAAGGCAGTACAGGCCCTTATTATTATTATTTAAAAACAAGAAATCATAAAGGATCCAATGATAATTATTGGACGTTGATAATTATTAAATGACTTTCAGCAAGTCAGGTCCCAGTCTTCCAACTGTGCCCTATACCAACAGCCTTTATTTCAGCCTGCTCAGTCACATCACTTGCTTTCGTCATGATCCTCCCTTGAGTCAAGCATGTGCTTTGTATTGGGCAGGGTCAACAAAAAGGGACTATCTGGCACAAATCAATTATTAATGGGATTCTTCACCTGACTGAAGCAAGGCTAAATTTGTTCTGTAGAAACACATTGCACTAGAACAGTTCATTCAGCAAAAGATGTCTCTCTGTTTGCAGAGTTTTACATAGAAGCTGACCAGCATCTATGTCAAATAGAACTTGTTAAATAGTGGTAATTTTAGGATTTGGAAGAGGCATTGCGTATGTATAGGTTGCATGCAGCATTTTTAGGCTGACTTAAGAGTTGAAGTTTCAGTTTCAAAGAATTATATTTGCATAGCATTGGCAATGCTGGTCCTTCTTTCTGTTTGGTTGTGTTAAAGCGGAGTTTGATGCTCAGTAGTAACAAAATGTTTGCACTATTCTGGGCATCCTCTTTATTAGAACAATGAGAATGAATAAAATGCGAAAAACTAAAATGCATGAAAGCTGCAAAGATAGTTTTGTGCATTTTTACACACTGGGCCTGCTCTCAAGGGTTACTGAATGCTAACAGCTCTTCTTGTGGGTAGAGGGTGTTACAGTAACTCACGGACTTTTTCAGTGAGACACTGTGTTTTTAGTAATTTCAGTGTCATGCTTCTGAGCTTGATCTGTAATGCAGACTTACTTTTTACAAAAGAAAAGAAAGTTCTACCTAGTTATATTTTATCAAATCGTCCTTCACCCAACAAATATTAGAATAGAAGTTGTATGATATTTAAAAATGTTCTGTGCAAACTGTCATGCAGCACCTATGAAATGGACACCCTGAAGTTACAGTGAAAACAAGACTTCCTATTTGAGTACCTACAAAAGGGATTAATTATACTGTGTTCTAAGTAACAAAAATATCAGTGTTATTATCTCATTTCTCATCTTGTATTTGCCACTGATTTCACAGAGTAAAACCCAGAATTTGAGATGTTGCACAGTAGGTCAGTTTTCTAATGTATTCTGTACTGTATAAATTCACATAATTTTTTTTTTTTTTCAAACTGCAGAAGAAGGTTGTGATTTTTTAGGGTTTTTTCCCTGCATATACAACTTCCAGTTAAATGGGAATTCTGTAAATAGGACAACTGCAAGACTGGCTCTGAAGAGGTTAGCATCTTCTAGTTGCACAGTTGTAAGTTGCATACAGTTAATGTACATTATGCACAATGAAAAGAGAAACTACATTTAAATTTTAATGTTATGTCACTTTTGCTTTAGGGGGATAGTTCATAAGGACATTGATGCTATTTTTATTGTTTATTATTTTATGACAAAAACATACAGTGTTAGCATTCATCAGGTTGTGCCGTGCTCTGGTGGGTGATGTATAAACAGAAAGGTGCAGAATTAACCCCTGGTCCTATTCTATTAAAATCACTGATACATGTGCTGGTCAAAATATACTGTCAAAATATTTTTTTTCTGTAGATTTTTGACAAAGTGATTCACACAAAAGGCTCAATTCATCTCACTTAACCTTGCTGTTTAAAAAATAGGTTTTCAGAGCTAAGCTAGTCATCATTTTAGCCATCTAAAAGTTAGCCATTGAAGTCTAACAGAGTCTCTCAAGGCCTTGTAATCAATGGAAATATATAGACACCTCCAGAGCATTACAGATTACATCCCAAGAGAGGCATCTATGGATAGCTGAGATGAATAATCTTCCTAAAACACTCTTCCTAAAACACTTCTCCTTTCACTGATGAGAGAGAGAATCTAGATAAGACATTTAAACTGGATTCCTAACTTTTTGATGGATGAAAGAGGAGGTGAATCTCATGCTCCGCCTCCCCCCCATCTGTCGAAATACTAAATTCTTATATGAATTATTTGGTTAAAAACTTTTTTTTTTTTGCCACTAGAATCTTCAAGGCTTTAAGTTTTTACTTGAATTTCTTTCCAACTTTTGCAGTAATTGTCTTTTTAAACACACTGTTCTGCACTATGACAAAATTTCCAAAAGTTTCTATCAGGGCTAAGATTTCACAGCTTTGTTCCATTGCTTCACCTGGTTTTCTGACTGTTTATAATGTAATCCTACAACCTGATGCTGCAATGAGTTCTCCTCACAGAGTCCTATTCTAAAATCCAGGGACTTGAACTGTTGGGTACAATCATGGACTTCACTTGAGAAACCTTTGAAAATAATTGAAAGGTAAGGTTTACGTGGGGCGCAATGGAATCAGCTGCTTGTACTTTGAATATGTAAGTGAATGTAAATACATGGTCACAGTGTTAAAAATCATTAATACATCAACAAACAGCAGAAAATCTGAATTTCAAAGTTCTAGATGGCTCTGAAAAAGGCTTTTTAAAGCACAAAATAGCAAAAATAATAGTTTGTGAAATGAGGTGATCCAGGCAACATAGGCTAAGTGTTTATCTATTGGTGGCACAACTGCTAATATCCTCACATAAATGCTTGTTATGAAAGATTCCAGTAAAACCTGTATTTTTGAATAACCAGGTAGATTTTATTTTTCCCCATCTCAGGTAATTTTCTAAAGAAGTTTGAAATTTTATCGAACTGAGTGTTAACCTTTATATAAATCAGCTCTTAGACAAAGTTTATTTCAGTGAGTTTGGTCTCAAGTTGTTGAAAGTAGCAGGTTGCAAAAGCATTGGCCAGTTTTTGCCACTGCCCAGTATGCTATGATGTCATCCTCTTTTCCCACAAATTATGAATTCTTCTATTTCTTTTAATATGTGTTTGGGCTTTCTGTAAGATTTTGTACAGGTACTGAAATATACGAGCATAGTGTGTATGTTTCCACCTTAGGGTTTGTCTTATTCTCAGAATGGCATTATCTGAGTGCCTGTGTGAATGCCTTTATGCTGCTTGCACAGGCCGTGTTTCTCACTGACAGTGTAGTAAAAAACTAAAAAAAAGCTGAGTCCAAATTAGAAATGAACTGTTTGCTATAACAGGAATAAGCACAAAACTCAGTGTAGTAAGAGTTAATGGTATGAATACCATAGCGCTACTACTAGCATGATAAAGTAAGATGTAGCTGTGAGCTCTGACAGCCACGTTATAATGGCTTGTACAGATTCAGAAATCTTATGGACTTGTCAGAATTGAGAAGAGGAATTAATAAGTTGGAGTACTCAGCACTTTGAAATAACTGTTTCAGTAAGTGCAGTAATATGCTCCGGGGACTGTAAACTGTTTGCTGCAGCTACCGTGCCATGTTATACACTTCACCACCTCTTGGTCTTCATCTTCACAATGTATCTATATTTCTGCCTTAGGCTTTTGTACTGTCCCTCAAAAATGCGTTGTCTGAGCAGTATTCACATAAGGCAGGTTTGCACAGATAAAACCCTTTGCTGACTTCATGATGTTTTTGCTTCTTTTCCCTGTTTCGTTTATGCACCATAACATTTCCTTTTTCATTCATGTATCTCAGCTCAGAGTTAGAAGTGCAGTGTTGTCACGGGAATATAAAGGTCTCATGACCATCAATTGTCAGGACATAGACGAGCACAACTGATTTTCTCAATGAAAGTAGGTCATATAAACCAAACTCTGCTATTTGATGTTGCTGGGTCTAGCTGCCAGCTGCTCTGGGTGAGTGGGTGGTCTGGGGACCCTGAATGAAGAACACTTGTTCGGGGACATGCTTGTGAAAGGAGAGGTTACATGAAAAATAATTACAGTGTAGTTTAAAAAAATAAGCTATTTCAGTAATGCCACTTTTTTTTTTTTTTTATTTGATGCACAAGTTAACATAGAATCATAGAATGGTAAGGGTTGGAAGAGACCTTAAAGATCATCTGGTTCCAACCCCCCTGCCATGAGCAGGGACATCTTCCACTAGACCAGGATGCTCAGAGCTCCGTCCATCCTGGCCTTGAACACTGCCAGGGAGGGGGCAGCCACAGCTTCTCTGGGCAACCTGTGCCAGTGCCTCACGACCCTCGTGGTGAAGAATTTCTTCTTAATATCTAATCTAAATCTGCCCTCTTTTAGTTTAGAGCCATTCCCCCTTGTCCTATCACTACACACCCTTGTGAAAAGTCCCTCTCCATCCTTCCTGTAGGCCCCCTTCAGGTACTGGAAGGCTACTCTAAGGTCACCCCGGAGCCTTCTCTTCTCCAGGCTGAACAAGCCCAACTCTCTTAGCCTGTCCTCATAGGAGACGTACTCCAGCCCTCTGATCATCTTCGTGGCCCTCCTCTGGACCCCGCTCCAACAGGTCCATGTCCTTCTTCTGTTGGGGACTCCAGAGCTGGATGCAGTACTCCAGGTGGGGTCTCACAAGAACGGAGTAAAGGGGCAGAATCACCTCCTTTGACCTGCTGGCCACAATTCTCTTGATGCAGCCCAGGATACGGTTGGCTTTCTGGGCTGCAAGCGCACATTGCTGGCTCGTGTTGATCTTCTCATGCACCAGTACCCCCAAGTCCTTCTCCTCTGGGCTGCTCTCAAGCCACTCTCTGTCCAGCCTGTACCTGTGTTTCGGATTGCCCTGATCCACATGCGGGACCTTGCACTTGGCCTTGTTAAACTTCATGTGGTTCAGGCAGGCCCACCTCTCCAGCCTGTCAGGGTTCCTCTGAATGACATCCCTTCCCTCCAGCATGTCAACCACACCACACAGCTTGGTGTCGTCGGCAAACTTGCTGAGGGTGCACTCAGTCCCACTGTCCATGTCGCCAACAAAGATATTAAACAACACCGGCCCCAGTACTGACCCCTGAGGCACAGCACTCGTCACTGGTCTCTACCTGGACATCGAGCCATTGACTGCAACACTTTGAGTGCATCCATCAAGCCAGTTCCTTATCCAACGAGTGGTCTCTCTGTCAAATGCATGTCCTTCCAATTTAGAGACAAGGACATCATGCAGGACAGTGTGGAATGCCTTGCACAAGTCCAGGCAGACGATGTCAGTTGCCTGCCCATTGTCCACCACTGCTGTAACCCCATCATAGAAGGATACCATGATGGTCAGGCATGATTTGCCCTTGGTGAAGCCATGTTGGCTGTCCCCAGTCACCTTATTATCTATGTGCCTTAGCATGGTTTCAAGGAGGATCTGCTTCGTCATCTTGCCAGGCACAGAGGAGAGACTGACTGGCCTATATCCTATATAGCATGACATCTCATCTCAGAAATTTTAAAATGGGTTCAGAAATTCTTGATACTTGGTCACAAATAATAATGAAAATTTTAAATAATTATCACGATCAGAATAAGACTAGCTACTTTGCACTTTCAGATCTTTTAAGATCAAAATTAGGCATGCCACTGAGATCTATGTCACACTGGTCTGCAGTGACAAACAGAGGAAAGCAGATTTTAAAATGTTGGGTGTGTTCATTTGAATTTCTAGATCCTTTTTATCTTTTATTTGTAATGTTTATTTTATTTCAGACTTACTGGACCTTTCCTCCTGCTCTGGACCTCTCCCCTGGTGTCGGTACAGATCAGAAGGATGAAAGAAAAGGAAGCAATAGGAGAGGGATGGAAGAGGGCAGAGGACTAGAAAGAGAAGCAGGAGGGAGAGCAATAGAAATGGAGAAAATAATCCCCAGTGATTCAGTTAAGGCTCCATATAACGGGTATGTTTTCAGTCCCCGCTGCTCCTCACCTTCCCCTCTGGCTCCCCTTCACCACCTTAGCTTTCATCAGCACTATAGATATTTCACTATTCATTTCCATTTTTTTAATTAAAGAACAAAACCAGAACAATTATAGTCTTGCAAACAACAAAATATAGCCCTCTCTTCACAAATTGGTTGTTGAAGTAGGAAAGTAGACTTACATCTTTAACTATGAGAGTATAGAAAGGTTTCATACTTCATAAGTGAGACAAAGAAAAAACAGTTAGATTTCTCATTCCTTTTATACCCAAGGCGAGCCCTTTAAATCAGCATGCACATGAAACTGTGTTTCAGGTTTATTCATCTAGATCCAAAAGCAGACTTTCTACTGGCCTTTATTTACTTCTTTATTTTTTACCTTCCCTTCTTTCAAAGCTTTACTTCCAGGGGTCCTTCTTACTCGCCATCATCTTAGTAGGAGTATAGTTAAAAAATATTCCTAATTCTTTCAGTTAGTTTGAAATTTGCAGTGTATTATTCAGCTTCGTAGGCCAAGTACTCCCACCAGAGTGAAATACAATCTGATTTTTTGCTATGCAATGTGACTGTCAGAGAGATAAGAAAGAGGGACCCCACTACTCCGTGCTGGTCTGGCACTTGTCTTGGTCCTGGCATCTGACATTTCTTCCCAGATGGACAGTTGGCCACTGTGAAGGTGGAGGAGTGCTCAGGTTAAAACAACTCTGTGGCTAACCCTATTTTCACGTATACCTGCCTCCTCACAGCATCCCCAACAGGAATCCTTGTTATATGATAAGGTTGATTTAGGAGTGTTAATAGAATGAGTAGATCCAGTAATTGGTCTTTCTAATAGGGTATTTCCTAAATCTAGAATTTAAATTGGTCCTATGGCTCCCCTATACCAATCTGCCTAACACAAAAAAGCTAAAGGGTAGCCACTGTGTCAGTAAAAAACAAAGTTGCAAATTTGCAGACTTAATTCTTTAAAAGGCAAATACTAAGAATTCCCTATTGCTTGTTAGTTAGGCTGAGTGAAGAAAGGTGTTAGATGTCAACAGATTCCTGATGGAGCAGGTAGTTATTACAGATGCTGGTGGAGCAGGTCCAGAGCAGAACTATCAGGTCCAAAAGGCTGAAATAAATTTCATGTCCTAAAAAATTTTCTTAAATGTACTGTAGACAAAATTGTTAGGTATTATGCATATCTAGAAAAAGTGAAATGCAAGCATGCTATTAAATAAAAATATACTACATAAAACTGCAAGAAAACAATTACTTCTTTCAAGGGGTTTTATGTTTAAGGATATGTTAAATTTTATTAACATTTAGGAGAGCTTAATTTTATGTTTTCTTTAAAGATACACTGTGAACTTATGCAACTGACTGTTGCCTCATTACCTGACTAGAAACTTTAATTTCAGTTGCTATTGAAGTCTGTCTGGTGTATTTTTTTCTACATTTTGTTTAGATTTGGATTATTTGTGCCAATCTTACGCGAGTCACACACTTGAAAAGTAGGTTTATGATTTCAACAGGGTATTCAGAGCCCCTGAACATGGTACTTTGGGTGTCTGGGCAGTCTGTGCAAGAAGCCTTTTGGGACAACTTGGTGAGGTACTCAGATTCCCTGGAGAACCATACTGAGAGCTGTGGCTGTCCCACAGGATGAACTGGATACATACAGGACGTGCTTGGCACAGAGCATCTCCATCCCCTTGCTTGAACCAAGGGACTGCTTTCAGCCCATCCCTCCCCTGGGATTCGTTAATGGGGGAGGGTTCACAGATGACTTCCCTGGACCTTTAGGGAAGGAATTTATGGGCAATAAACAAGAGGAGCTGGAAGCCATTATACAGCAGGACGGCTACGACTTGGTCGCCATCACAGAAACGTGGTGGGACAACTCGCATGACTGGCATGCTGTCATAGATGGCTACAGACTCTTTAGGAAAGACAGACCAACAAGGAGAGGTGGGGGAGTTGCTCTGTATGTGAGGGAGCAACTGGAATGCATTGAGCTTGGCCTGGGGGCAAGTGAAGAAGGAGTTGAAAGCTTGTGGGTTAGAATTAAGGGACAGGCTCACACGGGTGACATTACGGTGGGTGTGTACTATAGGCCACCTGACCAGGAGGAGGAGGTTGATGAGGCCTTCTACAGGCAGCTGCAAGCAGCCTCACAGTCACAGGCTCTGGTTCTCATGGGGGACTTCAACCACCCTGACATCAGCTGGGAAGACCATACAGCTAGGCAGGCGCAATCCAGGAGGTTCCTACAGAGCATTGATGATAACTTTCTGATGCAAGTGGTGGAGGAACCAACAAGGAAAGGCGCGCTGCTGGACCTCGTGTTAACAAACAAGGAGGGACTGGTGGAGCATGTGAAGGTTGGAGGTAGACTCGGCTGCAGTGACCATGAAATGGTCGAGTTCAGGATCCTGCGTGGAGGAAGCAGGGCGATAAGCAGGATCAAAACCCTGGACCTCAGGAGGGCTGACTTTGCCCTCTTCAAGGAGCTACTGGCAGAAATCCCGTGGGCCACGGCTCTCGAAGGCAGGGGGGTCCAAGAGTGCTGGTCGCTTTTTAAACAACACTTCTTCCATGCACAGGAGCAATGCATCCCCCTGAGAAAGAAATTTAGCAAAGGAGGCAGGAGACCTGCATGGTTAAACAAGGAGCTTCTAGCGGAGATCAGGCAGAAGAGAAAGGTGCATGGCATGTGGAAAGAGGGACAGGCCACTTGGGAAGAGTACAGAAACGTAGTGAGAGCATGCAGGGATGCGACGAGGAAGGCCAAGGCTCACCTGGAATTGAAGCTGGCAAGGGATGTCAAAGACAACAAGAAGAGCTTCTTCAACTACATCAGCAGCAAAAGGAAGGCTAGGGACAACGTGGGGCCGCTGCTGAATGAGGAGGGTGTCCTGGTGACGGAGGATGCGGAGAAGGCAGAGCTACTGAATGCCTTCTTTGCTTCAGTCTTCAGTGCTAAGACTGGCCCTCAGGAATCCCAGGCCCCGGAGGTAAGAGAAGAAGCCTACAAAGAGAACGACTTTCCCTTGGTCGAGGAGGACTGTGTGAGGGATCGCTTAAGCGATCTGGACGTCCACGAATCCATGGGCCCCGATGGAATGCACCCACGAGTGCTGAGGGAGCTGGCGGATGTCATTGCTGAGCCACTCTCCATCGTCTTTGAGAGGTCCTGGAGGACAGGAGAGGTGCCCGAGGACTGGAGAAAGGCCAATGTCACTCCAATCTTCAAAAAGAGCAAGAAGGAGGACCCAGGGAACTACAGGCCGGTCAGCCTCACCTCCATCCCGGGAAAGGTGATGGAGCAGCTTATCCTGGAGGCCATCATGAAGCAAGTGGAAGAAAAGAAGGTTATCAGGAGTAGTCAGCATGGATTCACCAAGGGGAAATCATGCCTGACCAATCTGATAGCTTTCTACGATGACATGACTGGCTGGGTAGACGAAGGGAGAGCCGTGGATGTTATCTACCTTGACTTCAGCAAGGCTTTCGACACAGTCTCCCATGATATCCTCCTAGGGAAGCTGAGGAAGTGTGGGCTGGATGAGTGGTCGGTGAAGTGGATAGAGAACTGGCTGAATGGCAGAACTCAGAGGGTTGTCATCAGCGGCGCTGAGTCTAGTTGGAGGCTGGTGACAAGTGGTGTCCCCCAGGGGTCAGTACTGGGCCCAGTCTTGTTTAACTTCTTCATCAACGACCTGGATGAAGAGTTAGAATGTACCCTCAGCAAGTTTGCTGATGACACCAAACTGGGAGGTGTGGTAGATACACCAGAAGGCTGTGCTGCCATTCAACGTGACCTGGATAGGCTGGAAAGCTGGGCAGAGAGGAACCTGATGAGGTTCAACAAGGGCAAGTGCAGGGTCCTGCACCTGGGGAGGAACAACCTCATGCACCAGTACAGGCTTGGGGTGGACCTGCTGGAGAGCAGCTCTGCGGAGAGGGACCTGGGTGTCCTGGTGGACGACAGGTTAACCAGGTTAACCATGAGCCAGCAGTGTGCCCTGGCTGCCAAGAAAGCCAATGGGATCCTGGGGTGCATCAAGAAGAGTGTGGCCAGCAGGACAAGGGAGGTTCTCCTTCCCCTCTACTCTGCCCTGGTGAGGCCTCATCTGGAGTACTGTGTCCAGTTCTGGGCTCCCCAGTTCAAGAAGGATGAAGAGCTACTGGAGAGAGTCCAGCGGAGGGCTACAAGGATGGTGAGGGGACTGGAACATCTCCACTACGAGGAGAGGTTGAGGGAACTGGGCTTGTTCAGCCTGAAGAAGAGAAGGCTGCGAGGGGACCTTATAAATGCCTACAAATATCTGAAGGGTGGGTGTCAGGAGGATGGGGCCAAGCTCTTTTCAGTGGTGCCCAGTGACAGGACAAGGGGCAATGGGCACAAACTGAGGCACAGGAAGTTCCGTCTGAACATGAGGAGGAACTTCTTCCCTCTGAGGGTGACAGAACACTGGAACAGGCTGCCCAGGGAGGTTGTGGAGTCTCCTTCTCTGGAGATATTCAAGACCCGCCTGGACAAGATCCTGTGCAGCCTACTGTAGGTGACCCTGCTTCGGCAGGGGCGTTGGACTAGATGACCCACAGAGGTCCCTTCCAACCCCTACTATTCTGTGATTCTGTGATTCTGTGAACTTATGGTCTGAGGTGGAGATTATTTTTTTTAAAGCAGGTAGTACGGGAGCAGGCAACCTACATAACTGTTTTAGATTTAGTATGTGTTTTCCAGCCTTAAGTATCACTGAAGGTCAATTAAGGGAAGTCTACCTTAACTTTAGGTAACAATAGCTGACAATACAACAGAAGTTATGCAATTTGAAACACGCTCTCAACTGATGTTGAAATGTGATGCAATGCATCCCATGCTTTAGAATTTAGTCATTTGCAAAGGGGAGAAATCTGACTTTCTTGCTCCTGTAAGTAGATATTTTGAAGCCACAGATGTTGATGAGGTCACTAAGACTGCCCACACAAGTAAGACGAAGAAGGAGCTGTGGAAATGGACCTGAAGCAAGTATTTTACAAATCAGGGGTGGAGTGATGATGACTTCCTTAGACTGACTCAAATCCTTTGCCTTTTCTCAGTCCTACCGTGCAATCGTCTCTGCCACAAATATGATATAATTTAAATTTGTAGTTTACTTTGCAACTTTTATCTTCTCCTTCAGAGTGCGACAAAATAATTTCCTATAGCATTTGCCATTTCACTTCAAAATGTAACTACAGTATAATCCATAATCATCAATTTCTTTTATGACCAGCTGTTTGCTATTATGTTTTACAGCCTTGCAGTGCATCAGTAAAGTATCTTTATAGAAATGAAGTAATAGAGTTGGCATCTTTGAAGCTAGGAACTTCCTAATGAAAACTTTGAAAGCTTTGATCCTGTTCTTAAAGGGTACTACTCTTTACATATATTTAGAATCTGCCTCTTTCAAATTAAATGCGTTGTGACCTCTGGAATGTGATATAAAATATATCTCATGGTGTCAGATGCTACATGTAACGCAGAAGTTCGGAAATAAATTACATTAGTCTTCTGGTATTAGACCTCATCCATGAAATTCAAAGCAAGATTTCCAATTTATGATACTTGCCTGTTAACTGCTGCTTACACAGACCAACAAGCATGAGTATGTTTGAAAGTCAAGAGAATTTTGGCCATCTCTACTAAATACAGAGTTAAAGGCCCAACCTCAACATCGTTATGGAAGACTTACTTTGTGCGGAATGCAGGTTACTGAATATTATGGCAATCTCCGTTTGGCCTAGAAAACAGAAATGTGGTGGAAACCAGGCTGAACGAAGACTGCCATCATCATCAATAAGATATTTCATATATGAAAGGTATTTTAAGCGGGTACACTTTGAATATAAAATGTGTTGCTTTCTATGTCTAGCTTGTAGCCAGACGTAGCCCATGTAGAAACCAGGAGTCGAGTACTGCTCTCATGTACAGTTTTGCAACACTTTTGACATGAATCCATTTGGATTGTGCTATGACAGAGTTTTATCTGAGGACATAATTTCGTGTTTTGAGTATTTGTATTAAAGATGAGAAATTGTGTGTGATGTTTTTGCATGAAGTCTATCTTTCCCTGTCGCGCATATTTTGAATAGCACAGAGTGTACCGTGATAAGTAGAAGGTGTACCTGTGCAACTATATCCAAGGATACTCCTCGTTTTGCAATAAAGTCTGTAACAACTTTTCTATTGATGTCATTGGGAGCAAGATCAGGCTTCTGGTTTTGATACAATAGGATGTGTTTCTGATATAAATGTGGAACAGAGTATTAACTCAGTAGAACAGGCAATCTGATACCTGGTGCATCAGAGGTTCTGAAGATAGCATAATAAAAATCTAATTTAATATAAAAAAGGCAATGTTGTTTTTCCTATTAAATGAGTTGTTATATATTTTTTCTGGTATACTGAAAGTGAAAAAGAGCTGATGTAGCAGGTCAAACTCAAGGTCCAGCTAGCTCATTATTCTGTTTCTGCTGGTAGTAAAGAATAAGAAAAAAATTTTATTTCCACAAGAGGCTCCTTTCTAGAAAAATACGTAGAATACTGGAATAATGATGCAAGAATGAACTGTACTGGCCTAAAGTTCATTTATATTTTATTTTATATTTTATCAGTGTTAATAAATTGATACTGATACCTTGTACAATTAGATATGTGTCAGGACAGATCACACAATCTTACCAAAGTAAACATAATATCTATTAATGATCATATCAACTAATAGCAACTTCATATTCTGTAGAAAAACAAAACCTTAAAATATACCGTAGAAAGTACATTTAAAGCAGAATCACATTTATAAAAATGAAAAAAAAACTTCATTTGCAGTGTATTTGCAAGATGAAGAAGTAGGAATACATAATTAGATTAGTATTGCAGTTCAGATCAAACTCCTGAAGTAATTTCAACAGATAGTTTTTCAATTTCCTAACAATTTCCTAAATTCTGGCACTTGCAAACTTTGTATTCCTTGACTTTTTGGACTTACTTAACATTTTTCAATACAATTTTTTTTTAATGTATATGTATACTATCTGTACTTACTATATTGAGGGAGATTGCATGTCTAGGTCTAGGCATGTATATTTGAAGTTTCATCATGAAATATGTAGCAATGATAGCATAAAAGGACAGTTAGTTATGAAGATTGTTTTGGAGCATTGCCTCATAAGTTATTATTGAAGCTATAGACTTGAAAGTTTCCCATATTTTCTATTTGCAACATTGTGTGAGGAAATAAAACAGTAAGATTGTAAAGTAGAAGCATGCTTTAATGAACAGAGCAGACTACTCATGCTTGGTCAGACCTGTATCCTTGTAGAAACTCTGAGGGGGAGTCCTCTGGTTTTTGTGAACTTTGGTTTCCCATAGGTGTTTGCCTATTTACATTTAGAATGGCAAAATTTCTTTAAAGACTTACTGTATTTGTCAAATTTCATCTAAGGATTTTAAAGCCTTTAAGCTTTACAAATGCTTATCATTTAAGTAATGATAACATAAGAAAACTATTATTGATTTGTACTGCCAAAGTTCATGGGAATCCAGCCATGAAACGAGACTAGCAGGTTATTGAAAAAGTAGAGGGTAAACTCCAACCTCAAAACCACATGATTTATATGCAGCTTGCAACCCACCATGAGTGCTCAGGATTCTGCAGTAGAGTATGTGTTCAAGAATAACAATTATTTTTTCAAAATAATATACACAGTGTAAATATTTAAATTCTTTTCAATGTGAAATCATCTGAAGTATTTGCATGCATTACCTCTGTGAATTCACTCAATCACAACCTCTCACCAGCAGTATATTGAGAAGATAATCAGCAAAAATATCCTTATCCATTTAAAAATATTCTTTCTTGCTATTACTGATTTTTGTCTCGTGCTACATATTTTGTATTTAAGCCTTCAGTCATACATGAGATCTAGTTTCATTGTCCTTGTATCCTTTTTATAAGTCCCCAGATAGTGCTTTCACTTGGAGGTTTTTTTTTATGTTACTATCTTTTCCAACACCTTTTAACACAGCTGAACCTAAAAAAAAATGGAGGAAAAATAATGGGTCTTTATTAATAGAATAATAACAGCATATTTCAAAGCAGATGGAGCAGAAAGAGATATCAAAGCCAAGTTAACAAATAGTGAAATTATCACAGAGAAGTCTTTAGGAGAATTCCCAGTTATTTGGTGGGCAAAATTTTAAAAAGACATGCAGTTAATTTTGATTTTTAAATGAGCTGACTTTCATGGAAGAAGTTGTGTTCCAACAGTTAAAGAGAACCTATGAGAAGATGCTGAAATTGTTCCTTCATTTACCATATAGGATACATATATAGAAGATAGCCTATATCTTACATCATCTAATCTTGTATGACACATGGTGTATGATAAGATGTAATTTTTTGTTTATTTACAACAGAGACAGTAAATCTGTTTTTTTCCCGACACCACGTATTAGACCACAACTGAATCATTAAAAAGGAAGACGGTAGTTTTCAAAAGCAAGAAGAAAAGAAATATTTTTCTTTCAGCAAAACCAAATGTTAGTCAAGATGAATTCATGAAAGATATTGCATAAGCTAACAGTCTGGCTTAAACACATGGCTTCATTTGCATATTTAGTCTCCATCTAGTTGATGCAAAGCATGCAAGGTCTGCGGTGAGGCAGGGAAGTGATGTGGCTTTTGGCTTTGGTTAGGATTCCCCCTGGTTGCGCAGGAACTTACGCCTGAGGGAAGTACTTCTCTCCTGCCAAATACCAAACATGCACATCTTTTAAGGTTTCATACTGTAAATTTATACTTTACATGATCACATATTTAAATATGGTTAAATCCCACAACTCACCAGTTTTTCTAGGAATAACATACAGATATTTTGTGCACAAAAATTACTGTGCAGCTGAAATACAAGGGTTGCATCTTGGGGGAATATTCCCTTCATAAGACCTTATTCTGCAATAGTATATTGAAAATTTCTGTAGTAACAAGTAAGATAATGTGTGATTTCTTGTAAATCAGTATTGATGTTTTTTGTAGTCAGATTCTCATCCAATTACTAAAGACAGGCTTAAGTAGCTAGTAAGATTTTTTGAGATTCTAGATTCAACTGGCTGCTGTAGAAGGGCAACTGCAATTGCCACTTTTTGGCATCCAAAATTGTATGTCAGGCATAGCCAACATGTTATAATATTTAGGATATTTAAAATGAAAACTTGTTGCAAAATAAACGAAGCTAGAATTCTGTACATTTTTTTTCCATAAAGGCTTGGAGGAATGTTGCCATCATCTGACTTTTTATTAATGTAAAACACTTGTCATTTGCCAAATCCAACCACAAAGAAATCTCACTATAAACACTGTTTATAAATTAAAGTATTTTTGATTGGGGTGATATTGTGTGTCTACAAAAGGGTTATAATGTAAACCAATAGTTTTCAAAAAAGTGTTACAAAAAAAAATTATTTGAATATTTGGGGTTACACAGGTCCTTTCTGGTTTTGGATAATATTTGTAATAAAAATTATTGTTTTCATAAAGTCAAGTTTATTTAGAAAAATGAACAATGAGAAATATTCTTGTACACAGCAGAAGACAAGCAATGGGAGAGGGCTTTATCACTCAGTTTCTAGTCTCCTTTTAGACATTTTTCCCCAAAATCTTTTCTTTGGGCTTTGTTTCTGAGACAGATCTACACAGCAGACACATGTGCAGTCCCTCTGCCCACCCCAGCTTCAACGTCTCTAAGACATTTTAGTATTTATGTGACTTTCAGAAGACTCTGGTTATAGTTTATTAGGTCAAACTCAGTGCTGGGTTAGTATGACCTCACACGAATAGCTAAATCTTCTCTTTTCAGTTCAGTCCTCTATAAAAATCTCCTGTCTAAACAAGTGCTCCTTAAACCCCTTGCAGAGGATCAGTGTTTTGGGCTACGGGCACAGTTTTTCCAGTAGAAAGTTACAGCACAAAAAAAGAGTATTTCCCTGTCCTTTGAACTGGAATGAAGGGCGTTTGCTGGAAAACAGGAGACTGGTCCAGCAACAGCTGTTTCTTTTACCAAACATATATTAATTCATCTAGTGGCAATTTCCCTATTCGTGGCTTTCCTATGATCATTAGGACTGAAGGTGATGTTGATTGCACTTTGAAAATAGACACTGGTATTAGTTACTTTGCTTTCTTATTTGTTTAAAAGCACAGAAATAAAAAATTCCTGGAGAGCAGATATGGGATATCACATTTTCTTTACAGAAAGCTAAGAATATGAAAATAGTTTTCTTGTTGATGTAAATTGTCCACTTATTCTGGCTAATTTCTTCTATGTACATGCACTACTGTTAATATTATTTGAGTTAAACAAAATAATCCAATTAATTTCACTGATGAACTCCAACCTTTGACCACGAATGAGAGTACAGTCACATCTTATGGGACACATTGAGGAGTCTTCCCTCCTGCAGATATACAGGAGAATGATGTAAGAAAGAAAAAAACCATGTAGAAGCTGCAAAGGTACTGGACCAGGAGAGGAGTGTAGTATCTAACAGGAGGATGTGTATGGACAACAGAAACAGTTGGTGCCTGGAGCTTCACTATGATTGCCCTCTACTCTTCTCCTTTTCTGTCTATAATATTGAAGGTTAAATTTCACGTGGAAACCTCCTTCTGTTATTTTTATGTGTCCCACTATAGAGCTACTAACCTACCTGAAATCTTTTCACTAATCCTGAAAAAACAAATACAAATAATCCCATAAGCAAATTTGAAAAGACAGGAAGGCTACCAAAGCTAATGTTTTTAGAAATTAAGCTAAAAAAATACTGTGGCCTGGATGTTTTTAAAAATAGCGATCAATATTTGCAGCTAGTATTGGATGTTAGGGTGTCTCCATTAAATCCATGGAGACTTGATTACCTAGTTCTATGCTCATAACTTGCTCATAACATATGTAATGGGATTTGCTTCCTTTTGGTGATAAGTTGTGGGAAATAGGCTGATTAGTTCTATACTGGGAAGAACATTTCAGTCTTACTGCAGAATGACTAATGCAGCTTTGAAAATGTGGAGGTAATGCATGTGTGTGGAGGGTGGGGGAAGATGTGATGCACATGAAACCTGAGTACAGAAACAATAAACTTGGAAACCATCTTTTCAATGAAAGCTATTTAGCTCTAGAGCCTTTGCTTTGCATTTTGAAAGAATTTAGAAGAATGCATTATTCATAGCAAAAGAATATTTAGAAAGTCATTTGGTTCTCATGGAGGGTGGTGGGCACAAGCTTGCATATTTTTTAGCCATTTTATGTTACACACTACTGCAGAGAAATCTGTCTTGTGCCTTGAATAATGTATTGATTATAATCAATCACACATTTTACACAGACTAAGGTACGCCCTACTTAGCGAAAAGTGCATTGACAAAGAGAGACTATTAATGAATCCTAGAAATTTTGTCATTAATTAGGCCTGCTGAGCTGTTAAATGTAAAAGATGCACTATAAATGTGCCACCATTCAATAGCCCAACTTTTAGATTGGTTATTAGAGATATAATAGAGCATTTTATTACGTTAAATCTTGAGAAGGGTTAAATAACAGAAGGGTTCAAGTGATAGAGTCATCAGATGTTCAGCTGTCAAAGCACTATTTTTCTGACTGTCCTGCTTTGAATCAAGAATTGCAGTTTGTTTTGGGAAGTATACTTTGGAGCCAGTATGTCTGAGAGGGGTTAAAGGGTCATGCCATGCAAGACACAATTTTAGCTGTAGGATTAGACCTTCTGAGAAAAAAATATGTGCGCACTCTCTTTTGATAATGAGAAAAATATCCATAGGTTGAAAAAGTCATTATTGTAACACTTTTTTTTTGTCTTCTGTGTCTTAGAAGCAATATTTTTTTTTCTCCCCATTGGTATGTGTAATGAGCCATAGCTAATATATGCTACTCAGCTTAAGCGCTCTGAAACTCAGCTTTTCAATATGAAAGAAAGGGGGCAGGAAGAGAATGAATATACACAAGGGATAAAACCTGAAAATATGTGCATGGCACCTGAGCCTCAGCTGTCACCTCATGGATAGAGTATAAGACGGGACAGTAGGTACGGTTTGGTTTTGCTGTTGACCTTGTGATGTGAGCATATCACGTGGTCTTTCTGAGCCTCTCTCTTCTGGTTAGTCAAATTATTTTGCTGGTTGGAACCACATACCTTCTTTTTGATGTGAAATATCATAATGAAACCACAAATATAAAAGAGAAGCTGTGCAGCAAGAAACTGTGTTAAGATGAATTCCTTACACTTTACTGGGGAATGTCCACACTGCTGGAAGCATTTTCAAGACTGATAAATTAGATCTTTGGGATGATATTGTAATATCCCGGAAAACAATCAAACAAAGGATGAAATTTGAAGTTTTTGTGAAGGTACTTTGCAGAATCTTTGTGAATGTGTGAACAGGAAAATGTAATGACCAAACATTTTCACAGCATGTTTGGTTCAGCACCTTTCAAATGCACTTTTGAGGCTTAAAGAAACTGCAGTTAGTGCAGGACCTAAGAGTTTGGAGAGTTGAAACAGAGGTATCTGCCAGCCTGCTTCTCACTCTTGCAATTCCTCAGTTTAGCAGATGCTTTGGTTTGTGCCAATGGCTCCTAAAAAGGTTTTTTTAGGAAGAAATTGTTCAAGCATGGGACATGCTGATCATAATTTTTCAGGGTACTATCATGTTCCATTGGGTAGAGGGCTAAGATATGGTTACAAGATGCTGTTGATTCTCCCGTACTACTGGGACTTTTAAATGTCTTAAAAGGCAGCTTTTCTTGACCTCTCTTCAGTGCTAAAAAAGGCAAAATTTTTGCCAGTATGTGGCTATAGTTAGTCTTCTCTGAACATTTCTGAGATCATAATATCAGTATGTTAAACGGAAAGAAACTGCGTCTGTAGGCTGATTCAGAAGTAAGTGGTGTTCCAAATACCATTGTTTATTGAATAGAAAAAGCTTTCAGACTATTGAATAATAACATAAGTATGGGATTAATAAAACTTATGGGTGACGGAAATGTTGTGTAAATGTTCCCTATTGTTTTCTTAATTTTTTATGAAATGGTGCACATGAGGTCATTCTCATGTGGTTCCAATGGTTACTGCTTAGTTGTCTCACCAATGAAGATACACCTGGCAGAGGAATCTGACATTTGAGTTTGGTGATTTAATCTGTGAGAGTTTCTATAAACAGTGCCTTTAGAGCTGATTTGCTGGAGTTTTCGATCAATCTAAAACTTGAATGCAAAACTCACTCATGTTTTATAAATACCATTAGTTTTCACCATGGACAGAACAAGGTTTGCAACTCAATCTACATTTTATGACTGTCCTGGTCTTTCTAGAGGTTTTGAATTCTCTGCTTTGTTTTTTTCCTTCATTGAAATAGGAATAAAATTCCCCATCATCAAAATGTTTGTTGATGATTCATATACTGAGATATCCCTAACTCCATAAGATTTAAAAGCAAATAATTTAGCAGCTGTGTTTTCAACCACTCACAAAGTAGTCTACAGATATTTCAAAAAGGTAGCCCCCCCATACTAGTAGACCTACAATCTGTTCTCAATTTTGTGCTCATCCAAAGGTCATTCAGACTGGTAGAGAGAGAAAATACATGGCTGGAAGGTGTAGAGTAATTGTCTTTACCACTCGTTCTTTCCTTTCTGTCAAAGCCCTTGTAGTGAGCAGTATTCTCTACTTCAGCATTGGTGGACACATATTCTGAGAGAGAGGGGAAAAATCTTTCTTCCTCTGGAATAACACACTAATCAGAGACTTGGGGGAGCTGAGTGGTTTAAATAAATAGGCAGCAGTCTCTGTGAGGGTGATATTCTATAATATATAGGTAATAGCTTTTTATTGTTGTGTTAGAATATGACGCAAGAGAGGTTTTGAAATGAATCAGAGGTAGGTTCTACTTACGCTGGACCTGTGTCTGAAGTTGTCTCTGATCAGCCAAGAAGGAAACACTGGTTTCCCTGTGAAATGATAGATGGATGTGTCTGGTTAGGAAAAAATAAGACAGGCAAACAAAAATTTCCTACATACGTATTTAACCAAAAATACTAAACAATACACTTCATTTTGTCACTGGAAATATTTTGTTATGAGATGATGATTCATCATTGATCCTTGCTCTCTACTGAAGGAACAGCTCTCTTGGGAGGAAAATATAATCTATATCTGTCTTATTTGTTTGACAAGTGAAAAAAACTCAATAAACAGAGTTCTGTTTTTGTTTCAGAGATTTAAAGTACATTTTCTAACTTTTTATTTGAAGAAACTGTTTGTAAATCTAGTCTAGAAAAATGCTATTTTTATAAGATTCAGGAGCATGTTTCATTTGGAGTGAATGAAATATTCCTTGCCAACAGACAGCTGTAAATACACAAAACGCTCAAGCTTTTTGAGGCTTGGCTCAAATGCCAGCACAAAATCAATGATAAAAATCAATGCCTTATATGTGCAGTACTTTACGTAATAATTTCAAAAAAATATTTCAGTGAGACATAGAGGGCCAAATCCAGAGCAAATTGTCAGAAATAGTTTAGCTTATATAGAGCTTTATTGATTTACTTCTGTGCTTGTTCTGGCCCACTGTGGAAACTAAATTTCATATAACTGTAGTTTTTAATGTATTTATTTATTAGTACTGAACATAATTGCATTTTCTGCAACCACAAAAGTGGATTAAGTTCATGGCAAACTCTTTACATACACAGAATGTGTAGTTGTGTCTGACATGCAACAAAATTACACTTGACATTTGTGAGCTCAGGATTGAGGTTTCCATTTCATATAATTTATAAAACAAGATCATTTCTCAAGTTACACCACTGATTACAACTTCTAATTTGCATGAATGATTAGGACACCCTTTGTGAATTAGGTTTTATAAATAAAAGTTGCAACAAGTATGAGCTTTCAGAAATATACTTCCTACCTTGATTTGATAGAAATTATTCAGGTTTAATAGTGTAGGATAAACCACTTAGTATCACACTTTAAATACTTTGTAAGTGTATCTTGGGAAAGTACAAAACTACTAGTACACATCACTACAGCTCTCTGCTGTTGAAACATTGCTAGTAAATAGTGGATACTATTTAGAAATTGTTTCTTAAACTTAGTTCAGTATGTCTTGTGCTTATCCATGCACTCTGTTGCAGTGCTGGGGTGATAACGTGGTGCATATCCTGTGGATTGCAATGCTGGGTGTGGAATTGGCTGTGGAGTAAATTCTCTGGTATAGGTGAAAAGTCAGACTTTCAGAAATTATAACTATGTTTCTGTTGATTGTAGTTGCAGCTGATAGTGCTCACTGTCTCTAAAAAATCAGGAAAAAAGTGGAAATTAAAATACGCTACATTATAAAAATGGTCGTGTTCATATTATTGTGAATGTGTTTTCTCCATTCCTGACATCATGCATTTAAATTCTTTACTTAATACTTCACCAAGGTAATTGTCCTCCTTTACTATCAGTCAGCCCAATCTTGATGAAGAATGTGCATTAAACTCAGTAATAATTTTCAGCCAAGTAAAAAAAAAATCAGGCTGCATCTTGTATGCTTTTTTTGCTTTTTAGCAGAACATCCCTTTCTAAGGTAAGTAACCTGGCTATTGTCATGTCTTTAATTGTTATACTGTTTTCTCTGGCTGATAACTAATACTTCCTTTAATTTGCTTTCTATCTGTGACACCTCATTTATAATAAATTGCCGTAGCCTCTGTTGAATACCTAGACCTGTTATTGTACAGAATATATGAATTAGGTCATACAGCTGTTTATACCATTGGGCAAGAAAGATGAAGCAAAGTAATTTATCCTGCATAAAAAGGAGTTCTGAATCATGGTCAGTTGCTGTTTGTGCACAAGTAGGTAACGTGGGTTTCTATACTTAAAATATAAAGTTGTCCTATGGTGGTTTTTGTCACACTTGTGAGATAGATTTTTGTTAGTAATATAAGGGAAATTATGCCTATTCTTCCATTTGCAAAGTTGGTTGATTACATATTGAGACTAATCCCCGGATCAGACATCACATGCCAAGGCATAGACTGGATGACTTTTTGAGATCTCTTTTAATTTGCTTTCATGATTCTGTAATTAAATTGTAGTAATGAATAATACAATGCATTTTCATGTTTGTGAAAGATTATAGGCAGCCCCTGTTAAAATTCAACAGTATATGACCATGTTTATATTTTATCAGTAATATATTTTTCTATTCTGTTTTTCTCTTCTGTCCTTTTAGAATCGCACTCTTTTGTATAAGACTGGAAATACAGAATGTTATCAATGTTAGTTGTTTCACTTCATAACAGCAACAATACCAACCAATATTACACTCAGGAACCTAAGACAACATTAATTAAATTTTGCCATCAAGAAGATGAGTATTTCTCAGCAAGGAAAAATTAGTTTGTGACTAAAAGGGCTGAAACCCTGTTGTCCTGAAGTTCAGCATTCATGCCAATGTGTAATTCAGTTATGCCTTTGAACACCATTGCAGTGTTAGGAAATAAATGAATATATATATATCACAAGGATGCATTTTGCTGGTAATTATATTTAAAGTTTGGAGTGTATAGTTTTCTGTTCCATTTGGAATAACAGAACTTGGATCACTAATGATGTACTTGGATACATTAAAGGGAAACAGTTTCTTCATGGTTATCTCATGAATATTGTACAGTGACTGGAAAAACCTCTTAAAATTGGAGACTCTACAGGGAACATTTTTGAAAACTGAGGAAGACATGTAATACATGGTCACGAGAAAACATTTTTCTTTGTACCTGGCATTCATTCACAACAGCTGTGTGTGACATTATTTGTGTAAAAGGGCGTACGGTTGTCTTTACACTCCTTAAAGTGGTTCTCTGTGCTGGAGGGCTGCTCAAAAATTCCTCTTGCTGCCAGTAGCCAAGGAGTTATTACCACATTCAGAGACTGCTGCTAAGGCTGCGTCCTGTCCTATTTCCCCTGGCCATTCTTTGTACTAGTTGTGAGGAAGGGAAATGATGTGGGCCCGACTCTGGTGGCTTGGCGTCACTGCAGGATGTCTCCACGCTGTGCTCTTCACCCCTGCGTCCTGCTTTCTGCTGTTAGCATGCTGTGAAGCAACTGCAGCGCTCCAAAGCCTGTCTGTTGGATCTAGGTGAATGTTTATTCACAGTTGTAAAATAAGCTTTGTAGAGACAAATGTTAAACCTAAGAGAGAGAGTGAAATCCTCATTCCAGGGTAGTTAAAGGCAAGGTTTTCATTAACATTTGAGAGCCTATGATTTTATTTTGGCTACATTGTAATGATCTTCCTGCCTGAAGCTGCTTCTCTTCTAGACGGACTTATATTGGGATCAGTCTATGTAGCAACAGATTCATTGCCAAACTGATTTTGCTTATACAAAACCAGATCTGCAAGGACTCCTACAAGCAGAATTTTTGGGAATGGTGTCGTGTCTCGAGACGAATTGCTACAGCTGTCTCAAACCATGAGGCTTTGTAAAGAGGGAACACTTTTCACATTAGCTGCACTGGGCTAATTGTGATACTCTTTCACGCTATAAAAACTTATATTGTCTTGCTCAGATCTGTGTTTTCTGAAGAACAGCATTCTTATGATGGTCTTTTAATAAGTGGTGCAATAATATAGCATTGCATTTCAATAGATGAGGAAGACTTGAGTTTCAAGTCTTATGTGAGTGAACCCCCCTTTAGCTTTAAATAGGGATTTGACTGACAAATTAAATAACTTATATTTGGTGAAACAATCACAGAATCACAGAATCACAGAATGGTAGGGGTTGGAAGGGACCTCTGTGGGTCATCTAGTCCAACCCCCCTGCCGAAGCAGGGTCACCTATAGCAGGATGCACAGGACCTTGTCCAGGCGGGTCTTGAATATCTCCAGAGAAGGAGACTCCACAACCTCCCTGGGCAACCTGTTCCAGTGCTCCGTCACCCTCAGAGTGAAGAAATTCTTCCTCATGTTCAGATGGAACTTCCTGTGCCTCAGTTTGTGCCCGTTGCCCCTTGTCCTGAAACTGCTCTTTGAGAGAGGTCAGGGCAGAGCGCACAGTGGCTATTTGGTCATGCCATCAGCTGTATGATGGCAAGGTGAGGTGACAGATTGAATAGCAGCACCAAACCCATTATTACTACTGCTTTTCTGGGTCAGAATACAAGTCTAGTTAAGAGAACGACTACTTCCACAGCATAGGAGAGTATAGTAGCCCTGCTATAATCCCTGCTTTTATAGAGACAAGGGGAGGTGTTTTTCCTTCTCACCAGCAGGTGAGAAGTCCATGTTTACTGAGGCTGGATGCAAAAGAGTGATCATCATCTCCAAGAAAGCGTGCAGGAATCTAGTGAATTTGCCAAATACGCTCAAATTAGAGCTGTCATGTGTCTGTGAGTGAACAGATGGAAACTGTGAATGAAGACCGTAGCCGTCAAATGTCCTTGGGAAAAAAAATTCAGGTAGAAACAGAAAGCCCATCTAGGAGAAGCAGCAGCACGATAGCCCTAGGCATTGTGTTTGTTTAAAATTGGAGGATTGATCAGATTACTATTTCTGGTGGATGTTGTACATACGTACGTGACTGATGAAAAGGAATTTTCTCCGTAAAAGTGTTTTATGACTCAGAAAGTATTGCTAGTATTTTCTGGTAAGCAGCTAAGCTGTGGTCTGGCAAAGGAATCCATTCTAATAGTAGAACATTCCTGTATATCATCTTTAATTTTAATATGAGTTAAAATGATTAATTAAAGTAACCAACACTAAAATTTCTTTCATTCTATTGAATTTTATGATACAATTTCTTTCTGTGGGATTGAGCACAAGTTTTCAATTGAGTTCATAAGGTATTAGGTACTTCAGGTTTTGTACATATTCACTATGAAACATTTAAAAACACAGTTTCATCTACATGTTTTCATTACAATCAAATCAAGATAGATATCCAGAAATGCTGATTACGCAAACTAATTAATATTTCTAGATATTAAAATTGGTATGGAAGCTAATATATATGTCGAGTATCATGCTGCACTGGAAATAATTAGAAAGGAAAACATGGGGCTTAGTAAAAAGAAGCATAAAGAGGGTAAGAAATTTGCAAATGAGCAGATGACAACAGTGCTAAATTGGGATGTATTGTGCTGCGGGGAGTTTACAATTGGAACTTTAATGGAAGTGGTCCTGAGATAATTTTTTTGTTTAATAACTCCACTTTTGATATTGGTAAATATTTGGAGTGTGATGGTGAAATTTGCTCATATCAGATAGACAGAATAACATCACAATAATACAGGGAATGATACTGGGATGCCACGTAGGAGAAGGTGAATAGCCTTTAGGACTGGAGTAATAGAAATGCTGTTAAATGTTAAGTAAGGGTCACTTATTAACATCAGTTTTCAGCTATAACATCCCTTCCAATCCTGTATATTTTTACTCTTATTAATTTTAGATAGTCAGTATTTTGTGCTGCCTCTGTTGGATTTTTAACTATTTTGCAAACTGCACCACTGAGGCACATTTTGGGTTTTTTTAAACAAAACTGGAAAATGGTGAAACTGTTTTTACAATAAAAATAGCTTCTAAACAGAATTACTTTAAACATTAAAAAAGTAATGCTTACTGAATTGTAAACCCTCAAAAGCAAAAGTGTATAATGAAAGCTGAAAAATATTTCAGCTTTTATAACACCAGCAGCCAACATAAAAGGAACTGAATCTTCTAAAACAGATGCTGTCTTGTGATGGAAGATAGATTGGCCTGTGAGCCTGAATAAACTTTGTCTCTAATCAGTATGCAAATCTCACCTGCTTCAGGGTTCTCCCTCTTTCAAAAACTATGATCTATTTAGTATTTCTGTGTTTTCTAGTGAATAATCTCACACAGGAGGTTTCTTTTTCATTCCAGTTTTCTTCACACTTGTAATTTTCAAAGCATGCTGTACTATTTTAGGTCAATATTTTCTTCGAAGCACCAAGCTGAGAAAAATTAGCATTTCTGAAATTAAAAATATCCTGAAAACAAATGTAAATGTTTAATAATAAAAATTTTTTACTTGATCCTATAGGGTAAAATTCTATATTGCAACATATGTTTGTTATATATGTGAAATACATACAAAAATTGCTGAGGACTGTAGCTATTGAATACAAATTAAATTAATCTTGTAAGCTTTAGACTTGATTAGCAGAATATTTGATATCAGAATGTTCAATAAAATATGTAAACACCTTGAAAGTCCAACCGTATACCATCAAAAGCAGTGACGCTTTCCACAGAAGCAGGATCACATCTTAGTCAATGTCATTGACAGAAACAATATCAGCATGTAATGAAGTACAGAAGTTTTGTAAATTTCAGTAAAATTCTGAAAAATTTTGCTTATGCATATCTGATTCCTCCTTCCCCTCCTTTTTTTGCTGATACGATTCCCTGTGTGTTGACAAGAACATAAACAAAGCATGTAAAAAGCTAAACTTGATTCAGGATGTGAATATCTTGAGTGATATATTCACTTAATCCAACTTCAGACAACACCTCTCAGGACTTTGATTACTTTTTGAAAGAACCAGCCCTTTTTCCACTGTCCAGTTAGGAAGGTTACTTTTCTAAGCTTAAAGGGTCAAAATTTTCATAACCTGACTCCCCTCCACTACACAAGTAACCCTCTGCGACTGAATACATGTGCACACTCACGTGCACACACATGAGTGATCACGACCTGTGATGGCAATTCCTGCATGTTTAAAGGTCTCTCCAAATGCAGTGCATGACAAGACTGTACATTACAACTTCAACTGTATATATTTATGTACAATGACTGTCTATACTTGCTATCATGAGGCAACAAACTTATTTGGAGTGTCATATGACTACTATACGACTATATTTGATGGGGTAAGTTCTCTTCTATGAATTCAATGAAGTCATTTAGCTATACTTGTTCTGTATGCATAATTCTGCTTTGGTGGCCCTGAAATAATGAAAAAAGAATTTGTGACACTTGTATTTTATTTTTCAGTTTTATGCAGGGTGCATCTTTTGGCAAGTCACTTAGATTCAGATCCTGAAAGGTTTTCAAGGCTCCCATTAATTCCAAAGGCATTTTTAAAAGTTTGGGCTTTAGTCTTTTTAGTCTTTGATTTTCCTAGCTGTAAGATGAAAATGTTACTATGAACATATCTCTGCAGCCCCTTGGAGACTCTTGGATGAAACGTCCTGTAAATGTGTAAACCATTTTTTATTATTTTCTCAACGGCCACTAAAGGGAATTTTGCATGGAATAAGCATTTGGAACTACAGGAGTCTGCAATGTTTGTCAGAATCAAGAAATTTGCCCTACATATTTATGTAACTATTATGAGATAGAAGCACCAAACATAAATAAAGCATGAAAATTTTTAAAGTACATTTTCCTTACTATTTTTTTTATTATCTTATCTGATTGGATGGGCAGCACTGTTGAAGCTCTACTGAGAAACTGTCTGTCTCCCAGGAATGGTGCTTCTTGGTAAAAGGTAACTATAGAAAATTGTTTTAGCATTAGGGATTTACCTGACTCTAGTTCAGCACTCAGAGGTGGAACCATCAATCTTGTTTGCTTAAGACAATTCACAGAAGTGTATTACAGGTGCCAAACTATACAATTGTCTGAGAAGGAGAAGAGTAATAGGTCAAACAGAAACTATAAGCCCAAATAGTCAAGAAAGAGATGGCTCTGCGTCACCATTTCCAGAATGATCACTGTGATTTTGGTTTGGGGTATAAGAATGCATAGAAACCAGCGGAAGCTTTGTGTTCAGCAACACATAAAAGTGAAGGAATCAGTCTGTGCTCTTTGCTGGCAGCTGGGTAGATGGCAGGACCTTTGCAGCTGTAGTACACTGACCTGGAGGAGTGAGAGTAGGGGAGAGTGTCCGGAGCAATGTGTGCTACCCTGGGGGCTCCTGCTGCTGGAAGAGATTTATTTTTCTGTCTTGCTATCTTGCTTGCAACAGGTTAGCCCTGTGCATCTTGTTGACATGGCCATTTTCCTGATGTGCTCATCAGAAGACCAAGTCAAATTTAAACTGGAAAGAGCCTGTAGGTAACTAGTTCATCAAGTCTTACTTTAAACACTCTGGTCTCGATTGTCGTTTCAAAATCTTTCTTCCGCATGTTTGCTAACTCTTCACAGATAACCCAGCTTTCTCAAGTTTGAATTTCAGCTAAGCTTAGATAATGACTCTTGTCCAACAAATGCTAAAACTGGGATGAATCCCCCCTGGCTCAGAAGCAGTGTACAACATAGGGTTGAGCATTGGGACTGCAAAAAGTCGTGTTGCAAGTAATCGATATTATATTCACATAATGAACAGAAAACTTCTCAGCTGTGCTCTGCCACATAGTAACAATGCACTAAAGGTATGTATATCTAAAAGGGTGTAGGGAAGTACCTGTGTCAGATGAATAATCTTCAGATCAAATAGACATTGTGTTTACGTCAGTGCAAGGGACTTCCTAGCGTTTGGACTCAAATGGCAATGATGAAGTATAGAGGACAACAAATATTGCATGTGTTTATACAAGAACTATAGTAGTATAAAATACCTGATACACTACAGCTGAGCTGTCTAAAAATGCTGTACAAACTGTTATCTCTGGGGATGCAACTCACACCTTTCATATGAGGCAGTGTCAATCTTATTTTAGTTAGTGGATATATTGACATTTATGAGAGAATTATGGACTAAACATGATCTTTAGGAGAAAGACCTCATTCAGTAAAGTAGGAAAGAGGCGTCAGCTCTGCTGAAAGAGGTGGAAACTCTCGGTGCCTTGCCAGATTCAACGCTGAGTGTTCAAAAGAATGCACAGAATCACAGAATGTTAGGGGTTGGAAGGGACCTCTGTAGATGATGTAGTGCAACACCCCCGCTGAAGTAGGGTCACCTAGAGCAGGTTGCGCAGGACCTCATCCAGGAGGGTTTTGAATATCTCCAGAGAAGGAGAATCCACAGCCCCTCCGGGCAACCTGTTGCAGTGTTCCGTCACCCTCAGAGTGAAGAAGTTCTTCCTCGTGATCAGCTGGAACTTCCTGTGCTTCAGTTTGTGCCCATTGCCCCTTGTCCTGTTGCTGGGCTCCACTGGAAAGAGTCTGGCCCCATCCTCCTGACACCCACCCTTAAGATATTTGTAGGCATTTATAAGGTCCCCTCTCAGCCTTCTGTTCTTCAGGCTAAACAAGCACAGCTCCCTCAGCCTTTCCTCACAGGAGAGATGCTCCAGTCCTCTAATCAACCTTGTAGCCTCCGGGTTGACAAGATAGTCTTAAAATTTTCATTTTAATGTAGGACTTCAAAGAATTGATTTCTGAAAAAAAATAAAATCTATTAATTAAGAGATCTGAGATTTCTTAAAAAAAGAAAGTTGAGTTTTTTATTACAGTTTAGATTAGTTTAGGATCCAGCTAATAAAGAAACCAACCTAAACCTCAACATTGTTGTGATATTTTGAATAATTTAGTACTTTTTATGTTTCCTGGTTTACTGCTGTATTCCCATTTGTCAAATTATTTGCGTTATGATAGGATTTTATACAAAAAAGGCTTATAAAATCAGGTTAGAGCAGTGTGGGTTTAAGGAAATCTAAAGGAAGACCAACAAAAACATTTCTACTGGAGGCCTCGGAATAATTTGCAGTAAAGGAGTAAAATTCCACATTTGTAGTTAATGGCTAAAGATAAAGGAGCTGAGGTAAATTTACTCCTGAATTTAATGCTGAGAAAGCAACATTCAAGAGAATGCAATGAATGAGCTTTTCAGCTTGTTATTACAAATATATCTTTGGACCTAATATTATTGGTTGTAATGCTAACTCAGCTGATTACTGTAACTATATTACCTTCAAGACACTACTGCCCAACAGAAATGAGATTCTTTATATTCTGCTTCTTCCACTCCACACTTCGTGTTTCCTCTTGCTCTCCAAAGGGTTAAGCTCAGAAGGAATGATAAAGTGGCCAGACATCCTGGGAGATTTCTGTTTCCTTCCCTTTCCCTCTCGCACAGATGGATCGAGAGAGCGAGCTGCTCTTGAGGCAGGTTTCTCAGGCAGGATGTGAAACCAGAGCAGATGCTAGCAGACCAGGCAGTGAAGCATATACTTCACTTTTTTTTTTCCTTTCTGTTAAACACATTTGTTCTCCTGAAACAAGTCTTTATCCTCAGATGACAATTAATACATTTTATTTAGAAAGCTGAGACGTTATCAGCCTTGAAGATGCACAGTAGGTAAGGTGAGTTTAACCCACACTCTATACCTCATTAACTTTAAACTTCATTAATTTTCTATAGCGTGAGAAATAAAGTGAAACCCCATTTTAAAATGGAAATTTCAGAATTTTCTAGTGATTTTTGTGGAAAAATGAAAAGAAAAATTAAATAAAATTATTATAGGGAGTGCTTGTTAGACTTACTTATATTAAGGAAGAAATCTAAACTGAGGAAACATTTGATGCAAAGGGAATGAGACACAATAGTGTGTTTTGGTTCTGAGAAACAGCCTTCAATTCACTTAAGTAAACCCAGAATAAACTGTTTGCTGTCAAAGAAGGTTTATAAAGCTCCTTCAAAAATGACATTGAAAAATTGTCACTTGGGCAAAGTTTCAATGCACAACACCCTATCTGCTGTAGCCTGTTTGCTCCTGCCAAAGCCAAAAGGAGACATGAGTATCACACTAATGTCATTTCTGTCAGCTAAAAAGATTCGGTGAAGCTGCAGAAGCAGTTTCGTTCAAAGGACACCACAGTCGCTGCTCTAAAGAAAATATTCTCCAAGCACCTTGCAAGCCTTATAATTTCCCAGTTTGTTTTTGGAAAATGCTGTCTGGAAGATAAAAATGTAAGCTTTCACAAGCAGCCACTGTTTGAAAAATATATTTTCATCAGTAATACCCTGTTCTAATTTTTTTAAAAGTGTTTTCCCTGGGTACTTCTTGTTGTAGACAAACAATCAAAAGAGCCAGCACACATTTTTAGCTTCATCCCTGTTCCTTTTTCATTCTAGCCAAGTCAATCTGTATGCCACAGAATAGTCGAACAAGGAAGCATCACTTTCAAATATTCATAAGGGAAGGAAATTATGTTTTCCTTGTGTGGACTTCTTTTTGGTTTTGTTTTTTGTTTTTTTTTTTTTATATTTTAGTTTGCTGTACAGCTATAATCTCTCCTGCTTTGTAGGGTGTGTGTAATAAATGGGGTTTGAAATTCCTTAAACACTTTAGCTTCGCTTCAGCTATTAATCTCAGCAGCCATTTATTGGTTTGTATGCTACAAAGCAATGGAGATTATCCTTTAATTAATTCCATTGAGGGTTTCAGCTGCCACCATCAACCACAATATGGTTTCATAGATTAATCTTGTAGGGGAAATATAATGCAATTTATTATAATATTTATATTAAAATACAAGTAATAATACTAGAAATCCTGTGTAACAAAAGGATATATATGTGCATCTCCCAAATGCAGTGATTAAAAGAACAATTGCAAATTACATTTCTATATTGTCATTTTATTTAACTGTTTTAAATGTATTTCAGAATCCATCAGAAAATAAAAAGATAATGTTTTCTTGACTCCTACCTAGGTAGCTGCCTTAAAAATTGTGAAATGTCATCTTACATCTAAATATGTAAAAAATATATCATTAATCTTCAGAGCTCGACTTGAGATCTTTCTCACTAATTTGTTTGTACTATTGTAGCTTAATCAGTTATAATAATGCTTGTTTGTACACGTGAACATTTTTGAGTTAGGAGTACTTGAGGGAGAACATAAAATACCTTCTAAAGTATTGCCAAAATGTTTTGATCTCTGGAAGCTGAAAGGGTTTGTCAAGGGCACCTTTTCTGCAAAACAGGGGACTGATTGTGTTAAAAAATATGTTAACTAGGGTGTTTTCTCTAGCATGACACGAAGCTGAGCTAAACTATTACATTGAAAAAGACAAAAATTATCAACTTGTTCAAATCTAAGCATTGGTATAAGCAGAAACAAGTTTGCCAGGATAATGCTGTGCAATTTTTTTTTTTTTTTGTGTTAAGTGTTAACATTTCAGTTGTACCTAACTTCTAATGGAGGTAGCAGAAATTAGTAGTGAGATAAGATGGTTCTTCTGTGCTCACCCAAACTAAAGTCAGAAGCTGGGCAGACCGCAGGAATTCCAGATCAGTTCAAGCTGGCAACATAAGTTATTGTTATCAGTGGTGCTCCTTTCCTGAGTATTGCTTTCAGTAGGTTTTCTTGCAGATTGGCAACCTTATTTGTGCTAAGAAATTAACCAGAGTGCGTGTTGTCCCTAAAAGTCTTCATATAGCATTATTAAATACGTTAATTAATTAAGAAAAATCCTCAAGACAATTTGCAGAAACAGCTTTATTAAACCGCTGAGCATTGTAAGTTATTGCAAAGCCTCTTTGTGGATTTGATGTAAATCTTAATATTTCACAGATCTGGGAAAAGAAATGCAGGGCTTAAACCAGAGAATTTTTCTGTACTAATTGTAACTTTTTTTGGTTATACAAATCAGAAGTGCTGAGTTATTTTTCACCTTAATAGACAGATATTTCTGTGATGAACTAATTTGAGGGATGGTTCCAATACATAAGTTGTTTTCTGACAGTGTAGGTCCAGTGTATTGATCAAGTTTTGCAAGGACAGAAGCAGAGCTCAGTGATTGCTGAAACATTATTGAATGTGCTGCTTTGAGAATTTGCAGTGTACAGCAATAGAAATTACAACTACTCAGTGTCACATAGAAGCTGATGGAAAACACCGTATGGCTTAGGAGCTGAAATCATCACACAGGGCTGGTGTAAAAGGACACTCATGCCAACTATCCAGGCTCTGATGTGCCAGTGATATGCAGATGCATTTGTGTTCTGAAGAATGTTGCACAATGGCAGGAAAATCATGTTCTCAGTGAAAGCAGACTTTGGAAGGCCTGTGTGTACCTAAGTAGCTAATAACAGAGACAAGATGCTGCCAGGCCATAAAGTTTAAACACAAAAAACCTAGCAAGAGCTACTGCTCAGGTCTGCTCAGGAACTGATACTGCAGTCCACAGGCTGCAGTCACCATCCAGGCTAAATATGTTCACTTAGCAGGAGACCCAAGGGGGTGAGGTTGTTCCAGCAGCAGATCCATGGTTCCACTCCTTCCTCTGGTGGTTGGCATAATTCACTTCAGAAAACTAGTGTATACAGTGGAAACAAATCCATCAGGAACTGTTTAGTTCCAGCAGCAGATCCATGGTTCCACTCCTTTCTCTGGTGGTTGGCATAATTCACTCCAGAAAATCAGTGTATACAGTGGAATCGTATCCATCAGGACCTGTTTAGTACTTGTAGATAAAATTGACATCTTAATTTCTTAATAGACAAAGTATAGTTTGTAATCTGTATGTTTATAAATGGGTCTTTTGTGTTTGTTGCTTTTTTTGATTCTTCAGGTTTTCTTGTGTCATTGGTTCGTCTTTGATCTCCCAGTTCATGCAAAGCAGCAAGGCTCTGCAATATATATTATAGAAAAATGGTAACAAGTACTTTAGACATTGAAAACTACTCTTCAAGCATTCACTTTGTGATCATATTTTCATATTTTTCTGTTTTACTGTTTGCAATAGCAGTTATCATTTTTTGACTCAGGTTGCTTATATTTGCAGTTAACATAATAAGGTGATACATTGAATTGCAAAAACACTGGATTTACTGATAAATCAGACTTTCATCAGGTTTGTATTGAGCCTTTAATGCTAATATGTAGAGCAGGTCAGAAGTGTTGCAAGATTATCTTCTTGACTGACAATAGCTGTGAAGTCATAGTACCATATATAAAGACGTAGTTTGCCATCTGCACTGACTAACAATATTAATTCATCTGATGACTGGATGACAAGCAAAACCAATTCATTGAATAAGAGAAACTGAAAGCATGGTTCAAAGCCACCTCTGTCAAATTGCCCAGGAAAAGACACGATACACCCAATTTATTAATGCTTGGTTTGATACTGAATTTAATTATTTAAGAGAAAAACTTTGACAGTTTAATTATAGTGTATAGTTCAACTTTAGTGAATCTGGGTTTTCTGGATTCTAGCCAATAAAAATGATTCAATATTTTCTTATCTTTTTTTTATCTGTAGAAATTGGTACATCTGAACAAAAGGATATAATTTTGAATAATGCCTTACAGATTCATATCTTTACCTGTGATGGACACTTTAGTAGCTTGTTATCATTCTCATGTTACAATATTGAATGACTAATCAAATGGAAAAAACGATTGCTGCGTGCAAATCCCTATATGTAAATAATTATCTATTTAAATCTTTAAAACAAGGTATAAGTCATGGATAGGGCCATGAAAGAGCTCTTCAATACACATGAAGTTTTAATTTAGGAGCTTAAAAGGAAAAGAAACCATTTTGAGAACTGCTCAGCAGCAAGTTATGATAACTACGAACATAGTTACTGTTTGTGTATCCTTTTAGGTAGGCTCTTCACATGCAGTGGTAGTAGGGTGCATGTTCCTTTTTGGCTGTGTATCTTTTCACCTGCCTTGGTCTTTTTCCATCTGTCTTGGATGAGCTCTCTAATAGCTGGTGGCGTAGGGCTAGCAGAAAGTGTCACTCATGACTGTTCTCCCACAGCTAAGCATGGGAGCACTGGAAAGGACCCAGAAGTATCACTCACCACGTAGTACCTCACATCATGTTGGCTTCACTGACTCATTGAAGTGCTTGGGACTGCATGCAGTGTCTTCTCCCTCTTCATTTAAGGCGTATGAGACACCAGAACTAATCTAACCCAGCACACAATCGGAAATGGGAATTTGTGTCCTCCCACAGAAGACAATACTATTACATTGTGTCTTTCTGAATACGAAGTTTATAAAAACAGAAACCTTGAAAATCAGTGGTGAGGAGTTAGGGTGCACGCCAAGGTAAAATGCCCTAACCTTCATCCTTGAGATGCATACTAGGCAACCAGAGCAGGCAGCTCTTACCCATTTTGGTATGAAGAAGTGAGGATACAGGTCCCACAGGTGCATGTAACATAAGCCACTATGAGCAGAGTTAAGGTTGATCATCAGCTCCACCATTTGTGTTTTTCAATGGTTTTGGTTTGGCTGATATTTTAAATGTGTACAATTTTCCACTAATCAGTGTAATGTCACATTCACAAGCAATCATTTATGAAATTATATTTATCAGTTAATATTGCAGTTGAGGCATGCCTTTGATTAGCTAAAGGTAGAGATGTTATGTGATTCTTAAATGCTTTTTTGCTTTCTTAAATCATCTTCCATCAGAGTGTTTGAGTGAGCAGTCTATGACAACCCAGGAAGACAAATCACAGAAATAGCTTAACTGTTAAGACGTGGTGTTTACTACCGGGCTAAGATGTGTGGATTTCCCTCTTATGCTGCTTTGTGACATCCTTTGACTGTCCTGTCACTGTTTCCTCTTCATCCTCTCTAATTCTCATCCAGTTAGAGCATCATGCCTTAAGAACCCAGCAGCAAGTAAAAGGTCTGCTCTTTGTTCTCTCATTCCTTTTGCCTCATCTTGCACCACAGGCAACAGATCCAGCATGATAACTCATTTCCCTTTTTAAACTTTGCTCTGGTCCCCCCCCCCCCCAAAAAAAGCAAAATTCTCAATAAAAGTACATGGTGTGGAGTAACTATAAAAGTTAAAAACAGTTAAAAGATGTTTTAATATTATCAGAGTTATGGCTTGAACTTTATGCCTGTGGAAAATACAGATGAATGTGTCAATAATAAGATAGTTTGGAAAAGCTAGATATCAGACTAAGATGACTACAAGCTGAGAACCTTAACTGTATGGAGTACTTTTTGAAGCACATCAAATTAAAGGACAACCTGAGTAAACATGGACTTCAGAGTATAGGAATGCCTATCTTTAAACCCAGAAAAGAACTCCTGAAGTCTTTTTTTATATTGTACTATTCAAGTCTTGCTTTTTAAATAAGCCTTAATTGGGGTGAAGCAAATTCTTCTTGTAAATGGTTCCCTTTCTTCAGAACGCAAGAAGCGGTAAGTTTTGATATCACTCCAGTTACTATATCCACCTGTAGAGTTTATGATACAGGATGTAGAGCTTTCTCCAAGTAGGGCATATACAACCCTGCAGTCAAAAGGTGGGCATGGGAGAGCAGCCTGACCAGCCTTGGGAGCATGATATGCTTAACATGTCAGATATCTTACCTTTGTAATGCAGCAGGCACAGTCTCTGGGTTGGACCATGTGATGAAGTCCCAGTGCAGGGCAGCATTCAGGAGAGATGTTTTTTCACTGCATTTTTTCTGGTCTAAAAGCCAGTATACAAAACACAATCAATAAAAGCGCTTATTAATTATGCCTGACAGGAGCACCATAAGGAAGGCCTGAGTATAACACAGTTGTACACAGGAGTGATTGCCAGAATTACGTCTGGGGATGAATGAGGAAATGGGGACTAATGAGACCTCCACTATGCCTCTTCCTGCCACCCCCCTTACACTGCCCAACTTCAGTGGAAACAGAATGTTAATTAGAAAACAGAGGAGGTAGTTGTTCTCAAGGATTTTGAAGCATTTTATCACACATTTACTACACCAGGTACTGAATTCCTCAATATCATGGAGAATCAAGGGATATGACAGCATGACGGACAGACGAAGCAATCGAAAAGCAAAGTCTTGTAGTGGTATGAACAAACTGGACAATAAATAAAATTAAAGCATGCCGATTTCATAGCTAATAGGGCTAATGACAGAAAGTTCTTTGTTTTCACAAAAGTTTATGTTTTCAAACAGGGTAATTATTGAAGTTCTGCTGAAATCAGTGTAATTATGTTGATTTGCACAAGCACAAAATCTGACCTAAATAGGAAAACAGGAAAAGAATAGCATTTCCTCACCTTTCCTCCAGTATCTAAGCTTCCTTGAAATGTGAAAAGGTCCTCATGCCAAATGAAAGCAGATTTAGAAATAGTAAGAACATCTGAAAAAAGTAGACTGTTCCAGGGATTTGTAATAATGTTTTCTCCTGACTATCACACTCTCTTAGATAAAAAGGAAGACAATTTCTACCTGCAAACAGCAGATTCAGTAGCTCTTTAGAGGTTTAATCTTTCACAGATAGCAAGAAATCTGAGCTGAGCAAAAACCAGGAGCTCTGCAAAATAGAAGTTTCTGATGGAATGATGTTGTTCTGTTTGGTGAACTACACCGTTTATCTTTATTTCTTTGTAGGTGTTGCTTTCTGTGAATACTTCTGAACTGGGCTATGATAAGAGTAAAAGCAGATGCAGGAAGTCTGTATGATATAAATAATGATTCGGCTTGACAAAGTACTTTTGACATTTTAAGAGGGTTACTGTTGAGCAATTTGCTCTGGTTTGTTGCTCTCCCATGAAAGAGCTAATTTAGTCCAGTTAAAAGGCAGCTTTCTCATTGGCTGTGAAAAAAATTAGTACTTCGCATGCAGTCCATATCCATGGGAGCTGGCTTTATTAACCAAATGCTAGCCCACATCTTTTCTGGCATTGCAAAGTCCTGGTGGATGTTTTGTCTAGCACCTATGTCTCCTCCTGGAGAAAAACACTCTAAAACCACTTGTGCAGAGTTAATAAGCCAGAACTATAAAAATCTGAGTGTCAAAGACTGACAATAATAATGATTATATTTTTTCCTGTGACTGAGTTTATCTGCCATTTTTTAGGAGATCGCTACAGGAAACAAACAAACAAACAAAAACCATGCCAACTGATCTAAGGAATGAAACTGAGGAAGTTTAGGCATCAACTTTTTCAGCTAAGCTGAAATGTCAACAGGGGCATTACGGTGTGAGCTGGCAGAGTGAGCCATTCTCCAGCATCCCTGGGAAGGTTCTCAAGGCCATCACTGAGATTGACTGTGCAGACCTGCTGCCTGTGAATTCACTTCTGGTCCTCCAAAGGATCCCACGTGTCGTCCTCAGGGCTTAGCAACCTGGGATGTCATTGGTACAATATCGGAAGCCCCATCACATCTGCAGCCACTCATGTTGCAAGCAGGTTCAGTGCATGCACAGACATACTTGAGAACACAGTTGAAGAGTTATTTAGGATACGGAGAGCTATTTAACCCTCTCTCCATCATCCACCTGTATTCTCAAAAGATATGAATCAAGAGAAGAGCACGGCATCTCTACTACACACGGGAACAGGGAAAATACTGTATATAGACTTCAGCACAGCACAGTGCAGGTCTGCAAGTAGAGCTTTTAGCTGATAGAAATTATAACTATCAGTAATACTCAATTCCCAAAATACTGTGTTTTGTCTTTTGTCCTCCTCTCTCCTTAAAATAAACCTTTTCTTTTAACATTTATTCTGTATTTTTTGTTTCTGTTTGAGTGGCATACTTCCCTTCTTCAGAAAAGAATAATTCTGTTCCCTGCCAATATATCTATAAAACTTAGCCTACTTGCCATACTTCATTCTTGTACTCTGATTATCAGGTTTCATTGATGCTTTGTTAATAAGCTACATTCATGCTCTCTGAGCATCCAGTCTTGTTATCTAGTAAGGTCAGAGACCTTATGTAATAAAAAGACCATTAGCTGAGGTGAATATTGTGAGAGATTTTGCCTCACTGACTTTGCAGTTAAGATAGCCTAAAACCTATCCATTAAAATGGATATTTTGTCTCCATTATTAATGCAGTTCAGTGCAATATCTTTCATATTTTCTGGTGAGAAAATATATTTGGGTATAATGTTTACATATATCCTAGTCATTTCAG
The DNA here is from genome assembly GCF_030867145.1 of Opisthocomus hoazin. Lineage (NCBI taxonomy): Eukaryota > Metazoa > Chordata > Aves > Opisthocomiformes > Opisthocomidae > Opisthocomus > Opisthocomus hoazin. The sequence continues at coordinate 32,857,186 of NC_134416.1, read as the reverse complement.
GCATACCTCTGAAAAAAAGGCTGTATTTGTGGGTGTTGTGAAAAAGGCTGTGCAAACTGATGAAAAGGTATTTATTTGGGTAATGTTTCCTTGCTTTTATGTAAATCTCATTTCCCTAGGTTGAGTGGCATCTTTGGCTGATATTGGATATTCTGTGGTAATTTATGATGCTAATTTATGAAAACTGAATTTTTTTCAGATCTGAATCCATCTTTCTGTAATAATATATGTATTTGAACAGATATTTGTTTAGTTTTCTTCAACCAGGAAATTTGCCTTACAACTAAATTTGGCAGCAAGCTTACTGGGCCTTTATTTTCCTTTGAAGATTTTCAATTAATGTGTTATTTAAACTATGACATACACAGAAAATACTGAATTTTCCAATTTATTTACAAAAAAGTGCATCGGTTACAAGTATCTCTCAACACATCTGCTATTTGGAAGACAGCACACAGAGGACAGATTTTGCCTAATATGTGGTTAGTTCATGACTGTTAGGTGGGTTCCCCAGAAGAGTTCTCTGTCAGTTAATGTGCCTGTGATACAGATATATGCCATTTTGTATCTGACAGTGCTAACAACTTATATAGGTTTCAGTTATTAAGATTTCAGTGAAAGCATGCTTGATTTTAATGAAGTGACTGACCACATATAACAGAATTCAATTTAGATTTTGTTATGAGGAAATACCTTCTTTTTTTCTCTCAATTTATTTGATAAGCATGGTAGAAAAATTCCAAGGTGTTATTAAGACTGTATTTGGTAATGTGAGTGGACATGGGGAAATACAATATAAATCACAATTTTCAGTGGACTACGAGGGAAACTATGACATTCCAACTAAATATGCACAAGGAGAATGGTAGGTAAGGCAAAACATCTGCAAGGGAGCTCATTTGCCTTTGCTCTTGAGAATTTTCAGTACAGTCTTTGTTTCAGCTAAATGAGGCTTTATTATTTTAATTAGTATAAAGTCTTTGGCAGGGAACTGCTTTTGGAACAATACAGGATGGGATGGGGATAAAATATAGGGAAATAGCACCTGAATTAGTCCATCAGTAGAAATAATTGCTGATGTTAGGTATGCTTGACAGAAAGCTTGCAGCAGCACTGCTATGTTAGTTATCAGCCTAAATCTATATTCATTACATTTCTAACATGACTAATAATTACTTTAGAAAAAGAAAAGGCTGGATTATTTTTTTTTAAATCACTTATAAGCAAAGGAAGTATCAAGCAAGATAATTGCAATACATTTAAAATGAGAATAAAAAGACTGTGGCAAGATGCTATCACTTTACTGGTAAAGCTTTACTTGTAAACAGAGAATAATTATATTATTTCTGATGTACTTAGATTAAAGAACTTTTTCTCTAATATATAAGACATCACCTCTAATTATTAGCCTCATCTAGATACAGATTCTCTGCTGTGGGTCTTTCTTTCCGAGCAGCTCATGGAGAGCTGTTTTGCACCTCAAATAAACCTATTATTTCTTGTAGTGCAGTGGTCAAGGGTTTATCATGTGATGGAACAGACTCTTTAAAACAGTGCCCACTGTCTATTGACTGGAGCAATGTCACTTCATTGGCCTCTACACAGACTTACAAAGAAAACACTGTAATTGCTCCTGGAAAGGTGAGCAGAGCCCAGACACTTTATTTCGTTCAGGAGTAGCGGCTGGTGCTGGGCTGCAGTTGCTCGCAATCCAGACCTTTCTGCTTGGAGGCAGAAGTGAGCAAATGACTGATGTGGGCTTGTGAAAGGCTTGCATTGGTCTTCTTGATAAGAAGGAGTAAGAAAAAAAGCAGATACATTGCACTGTTAGGAAATAATTTTTAAACACACATTACACCGCAATCTTCTGCTATTTTTTCACCCTCAAGTTACTGTATAATTCAATTCCAGGCATCAAGACTTTTAGGTCAGTGGAGGGAAATATACTAAAAACATGTTTTGGAAAATGATTGCTCTCACTTATTCTCCTTTTCACTTTCCAGCATTTAATTTGTTTTGTAATCTTTATTTAAAGAATAATAAAGATGAGAGTCTTTATATATAGAAAAACTCATAAATTTGCAGTGAAAAGAATTTCAGGAAGTAAGAAACTATACAGCAGAGCTATTAAACTTACTGTCAGTAGGAGTCAGCCAGTAAGACCTTTAGAGTCATATGAACAAAATTGGTAAGAGAGTAAAGAAAAAGCATTTTATGCAGTGCCATGTTATGCACCTAATAAAAACCCAGAAGAATGGGCAAGTTTATTGCAAGATTGTCTAATTAAGCTTTTTGCTTTCCTTCTTACTGCTTATGTTTCTATGAATCACTAATAGTTCATGGCAACAGTGTGTGTACTCAAAATCAGAAACAAAATTCTGATAAAATGTAGATGATGTTTTTAATGCAAGTTGGTCTTAATACTGTTACAGCCAAATGTAATTTTTTTCAGTGGATTTTTGCATAAAATATTAAAGTATTGCTGTACGTAAACCAAGTGCATTTTTTCAAGTGGCAGTTACGAGTAGAAAATGATTCCAACTATTACTTTTTGGTGTTTTAACCTTCGAATAATTTTTAAACCCTTAAACCTAATTAACTTTAGATGATGGGATGTTTCCTGCATAAATACCCCAGCACTGTCCAAAAGATCATCTTTCTTTTTCTTCTTCGTGCATTTGTGGGTGTCTGATTCTAGCTTTACTTCTGTTTCTCTCCACTGATTTCATTGATTTCATTACTCCTTCAACATGGAGAGTAAACAAGATTTACCAGGATAAATAACAGAAGAATCAGACTCATAAAGTTAAAACCTAAATTTTAATATTTGTACAAGTGAAGATACTGTTCTTTTCCTTGCCTTTTTCATCCTCCTTACACTGTGCACTTCCTCAGCACTTTCTAAAACTTAACATATTAAATGTGACTTAATTTCTGATTGTACCAACCCCTCTTTGCCTTTTTCTCTTCCTTAATATATTCAGCTTGGGCCAAAACATAAGAGGTTTATTATACTCGTGAAAATGCAGCAGCATTACCTCATTACACTAGAATTGAAGTGCAAGAATTAAAAGAAACGTTTGAAGGGCTATTTAAAATATATATAAATATATCTGTTATGATTACGGATAAGTAATTTAATTTAACAGAAACTGTTAAATAAACAGCATGTTGTAATGTGTGCAGAGTTCCAGTGCCAGTAACTGGGGCTTCCAGAGGCTTTCAATCATAAGCCTGTTTTCAGTTGGTGATAGCTCTGCCAAATGTAAACCATTGTGGCTTTAATACTCTATGCTGAATATATCCCTCAGATGTTTTGTTAAAGTTTTGATTAAAATAGGCTCTTTCTTAAGAAAGCTAAAGAATATAAAACCTGTCCCTCCAGCATTGCCTCCTCATGCAATGTAGGAAGGACAGAGGGGAGAAAGGAAGTGTCCAGAGACCAGGAACAGGTCTGTGTGTGTACAGGACTAGAGCAAGAGGAACTGTGATAAAGAAAGATGTTAAAGGGATGAATATAGAGCCGAAATTAGCATTCCCGGTGAAGATTCAAGAAACCGAATAGCAGCAGATGGGAGTAGCAGCAGTTATGCTAAGTGGAAGAATGGGGGCTTCCGTGGGGTAAGAGAGAGAAGTAAAGGTATGGGCAGTAGTGGATGACACAAACAAGAGTCAGCTGAGGAAACAGAAGTTTGGAAGCTGTAGATGGAAAGGAACTAAATAGGAGGCCATGGAAAGGGAAAGACTCACAGGGAACTTTGTACAGAAGTGTTTAAAACACCCAGAATATACCTATTTTTGTTTAAGACATAGAAATGAATTCCTTCATTCAAGAATGTCTGCTTTTCCTTATTTAGAAAATAGCAGAGAAGTTGAAGTATGTCTTCATTCCCTGAAGGACAGGACCAGCTGGAGGCTAACAGTGTTACCTGGTTCATGTACTTGAAGGAACTTCAGCATGACTATCCTTGCTGGGTACCCAATGGGATCAGCTTCTTTCAGCAGCTTTATACGATTAATTTTTTTGTAAAGGTTTGTTAGTGCCCTATCTCTGAACTATGCCAAAGGAACAATAAGGCTGCAATTGAAGAACCTGAAGATTATGAAACACCTGAATTAAGGTTACTCAGGCAACCTGCATTATTATCCCAGGCATGTATTCATTTTTATACAGGCTTCCACTCCACCACCGCCACACGCTTTTTTCCATTTCATGTCTCCGTTCACCTCTGGATCTCTACAGGGCAAAAGCCCTTTTCCTCTGCCCTTGTCACATCCTTCCTCAGGACTGGAACTGCATGTCTGCTTCATGGTGGGGGATTAAAGACTTCCCACCAGTTTTCAGTAAACAAGTTTTCATAGCAAGCCTTGTTCTTGCTCACGTCTTAAGATCCATGTGTGAAAACACAATTATATGCCTACCTTGTTGCTTAATGAGTTTTGGTAAATGTCATTGATCAAGTACAGCATTATGCCTTGTTTTCTGCCACAGATTTTAGAAAAAAACCGATTACTTTTCTCTGTAAAGCAATAGCACGTAAATTTAGTGATAAATGATTCTGTATCTCTTTTACTATATAAATAAGATGTTACAGAGACATTATAATGAACAACGAAGAATTACATGCAACCCTACCTGTAAATGTAACACTACAGAGATTATGAACATTTCACCAAATTTATCTAAGACATTAAAATTACCAAAGCACCGAAAACACATTATACTAAAATATTTTAAACTGTGTTCTACTCTTGATGCTTTTTGGGTTTTTTTTCCTGTTTTTAGGGAGCCAGGTCATCCACAATAATGTGAGATGATTGTTGTTAGTTATTAAGCTGCATCTCCTGGTCCGTGTCTGTTATTAGGAGCAGGATGAGGAACTGTGTAGAGGAAATTGTGAGGTGTGTGATGATACAGGAAATGTTCCCCCAGGCACAGAAAATCTTTGTGAAGAGCCTGCAGAGGTTTTATTTATTAGAGTACTTTTCGCTGAAGCAGTCCCAAGTCTTTTTTCCGGAATGCATCAACTCACAGGCACTGGAATATCTCACTGAGTGCTCCATTGCACTTTGGCGGAAAAGGTGTTTTGCAAAAAAATTCTTCTCCAAGTGACTTAAACCATTACAGTCTTAGCAGGGATTGTAATGTTGCTGGTTCCCAGTCATGACCAGTATTTGGTTGAAAACCATTCACTATGTGACGTAAATGATCATCCTAGAATGCAACCCATTGTAGAAATCTGTATCTTTGCCAAAAATCAAAGAAATCAACATTTTTAACAAAATCAGCATAATCATCCACATTAACAAAATGAACGTTATATTAATTCATCATTAAGTAACCCTTATAATAGCTTGTTAAAGAGTAGAATTGTTGTGGCTGTGACAGTAAAAGAATACAAAAGTGACAACACTTCTTCCTACAAACATCTTTAAATAGTTGCGTTCTGTCTTCTTGACATCAACTTGTGCCATTCCTAGCTTTAATATGCATACAGAAATAGTGTATTTCTCCTACCTCATTAGCACAACTGTATAAAATCCTGAAAATGAAAGCAACACTGGCATTGTTTTTTTTGGAGTTAAACTCAGATGAAGGAAAGGTATGTATAAATCTAATATATCTCTGCCTAGTTTCTCTCTGTTGCATATACTAAAATAACATGAGCTCATACTAAATGCCTTCAAACCAGAGCCACATCAGAGCTAATTCCCATTATCACATTAGTAACTGAATTATTTTAACCTTTTATTGAAGGGCAGAATTTTTTAATAGTAGTAGCTGCAAGATTCTTTCTGTTGCAATGTTTAACTCCTTTGATTTTGCAGTTTCACTAAAACTGTAAAGCGAGGTGCATATCATGCAAAGGATAGAGTTATGAAATGCCTGCAGAAATGCCTGGAAAGAGACAGGAGAGTTCAGGGAAATTTTTAATAGCTCAGGAAGACTATAAATTTATTAATACCTGCATATATGTATTTTTTTAAATCTTTGATGTCAATGTTATTACAAGTACAGATGAGTTTCAGATATGCCCTACCTCCTTAGTGTGGATCACACAGGACGAGTGCCAGGTGTTGACTCAGCTCAAAAACAGCACTACAGATGCAGTCTGCACAATGAAGTCTGTAGTCACCACCCTCCAAATGGAAGCTGCTTTTGAATTCTTCTTGCACCCACTGATCAGTAAGACATTTTCATTTCTCCATGAGAGATGAAGTTCATGTCCTGCCTGCCCAAACACAGCAGGCCCCTAGGCATATTGATGCATTTAATCTGATTTGTTCCATCATAAAGGCACATCTCAAGGCAATAATACCAGAATGGGACAGACCCCCGAAGGTGTAGGATGAGGGAAAACCCTGGTACTTCTCCTGAGGTTGTTAATGGACAAGAAGGATCTAAATGGCATTTATACTGAACGAGTTCACAGTTGTCTGGCCCCAAAACCTTCCTTTTGCTTGTGATCCTTCATGGCTGTATTCTTTATGTTCACAAGAGAGATAAAATTTCATACACTGCAAGAGAAAGAAAAGCCTGGTTTGCTGAGGCGAGATGCATTTAACAAAATGCTAGATAAAGAATTTGCAAGGCTGTTGCGGAGGTGAAGAGTGACTTTTGGAAGTGATAAAGAAATGACAAAATCAACAGTCAAATGTTAAATAAGGTCATAAGGTGCCCCACGTTATTCCTCTGAAAGAAGAGAACTATCAATTCCAAAAGCTTCATGAATCATAACACTTAATCAATATTCTATAAAATATTTTTGCATGGAAGGAGCATGCCAGCTTTCATGAAGTGATCTGGAATTCATGCAGACCAGTGATCTGGAATTCATGATGATGTCAGATACTGTTTTCCTGTGGTTCTCAAACAGACATGTAGGTAGAGTTTCTGAAAATCACCCTCCCTTTCTAGGTCAATAACAAATAGTCTGTGCTGCCTTAGGACTCCTTTTCTGCTGTCTACTCAGGGCTAAGACGGAAAATCACAGCGAATCAGGTAGGAGGGGGGAAAGAGAGAGCTGGGAAATGGACAAGAATAATCAGAAGCAACAGAAGGCTAATTAAGTAACATTATTATTTGTCATTACTTGGACAATTATATTTCTCAAAACTACATTTCTTGAAGAAATTGGATCATTTATATCCAATAATTTATATCCAATTAGTAAGAATTGTGCATAAAAAGGGAAAATTATTTTGGATGAGTGGAACCTGATTATTTTGAAATAAATATTCAAGAGATGTAGATATTGCTCTAAGAAAAATCAGCTAGAGTGGGATTTTCTAAAGATTTAACGAGGAAGTTGGTCACAAAGATACATTGTCTCTCTGATTTCCTTAAATGTTTCTTAAATAGCACGAAAATTACTGCACATAAATAATGCTTTGTGTTTCTTGGAAGTCACCATTCATTTTCCAAAGGAGCCAGTACAGGAGACACAAATTGGAGTTGGTCATGAAAGAAAAAGAAGACAGTCAAGGCAGTAATAATAATATCCTCTCTTTTACAGAGCTGAGGATGGATGAAATGTCCATGTTAGCAAGCCAGGAAGAAACGTGACTTTTTGTGCATTGAACTCTTCAAAGTCATATATGACCACTAGCAGAGGTGTTAGGGGGCATAGGGAAGTCACAAAAGGATTGTCTTAGCAAATCTCAATGGTTTTTTTTTGATTTTCTGTAGTTGACATTTCTGCTTAAGATTTGGATAATAAATTTTAATAATATTTTACTTATTAACTGGTTTAAATTGGCAGGAACTATGGTAGAAGGGAATTATTTCTATATAATAATTCTGACATTACAGTATACTTCAATTTTTTTATACAGGACATCCCTGACTTTGAAATTTAATGAATTCTGCTCCATCTCATGCTACCTGTGCAATCTTAAACTGATAACTACAGAACACATACTTCTTTCTGTTGGTGGTACTAGAGAGAAGTATATACATAATCATCCAGACACTCAGTGCTTTTATACTTAAACCGAGTTTTCTAAAGCTTGTTATGGGTTGTTATGGGTTCCTGTAATGGAGCAGTGGCATCTCTGAGCATGGCTACCTTTCAGGAACATAGGGCAGAGTTTTTGCAAAGTGAACTGCGAATGAATGATAATGAGTGCTCCGAGATTAGTTTTTGACCTGTTACGTGGCCCCAGTTTAAAATGTTATAAAAGGGCTCCACATCTTTCTGGGAGCCATTTGAATGTTGCTTGTTTGCAATGAGCTCTGACATCACTTCTTTCTGGTGTTCATGCAAATTTTTGTCTCACATTTGAACTACAGAATTAACTGGGAAATGTCAAAGCTGCTTGAAATGTCTCTCTTTGTAGTAGAGATTTCTCCCAATAGGATTTGCATAAGCAGCCAAAGTCAATTAAATGCTTGGGACAAAAATAACAAAAAATCTTGAAAAACAGTGTAAAGGTGTTTAGAACCCACCTTGCATAGCTCGCAGATAATGTCAGTCAGTGGCAATTGCTTCCTCTGAGCCTCTCGGAGGAAGAAAATTAGCATACTAAGTTGAACACCTTACCTAGATTTTTGCACATTTTGTCCTTCCTGTCAGCAGCCTGGATTTTTAATTTAAAAGACTTAATAAATATTGAACATTTATTTAAAAGGCCCCAGGATGACCCTTGCTCAGTGCTAGAAGTGGCTCCAACTTCCTGCTATAGGATTGGTTTCAAAAGTCCAGACCTTCAGAGCAATTATCTAGCCTCTCTTCTGTTCTAGCATTTAATTTCTTCAGCGCATAAATATGCATGGAGATAGAAGCAAAATTAACTGTGTCACTAAAACAATTAATTGAAACTACATGCCAAAGAAAGAGAGTAACTTCATTGTGGTTACAGGGAAAAATAGGTCACTTAGACCAACAGATTCAGTTTTCATTTCTGACCCAATTAAAAAAATACTTTGCTGAGAATAACTTTTATTTGAAGATTAGCAATCCAACCCGCCTGAATGCAGTCCTTTGCAACCTGGTCTAGGTGAACCTGCTTTAGCAGGGGGGTTGGACTGGATGATCTCCAGAGGTCACTTCCAACCCCTTCCGTTCTGTGATTCTGTGATTCTGTGAACATCATATGTCTTTCAATTAATTAATTATGAAGGATATCTCTATTCTAGGTCCTACAACGTAAGGATAAATCTCTGCTTCAGTGATGTATTAATGAACAATGCCAGAACATGTATTGATTCATTACTTTAATTTAATGACTTGGAAATACTTGATACTCTTAAAGTATTAGGAATGTTCCCCGATCCCTCCATACTCAAATTTCTAATATGTTTTAAGGAAAGGATCTTGAAACTTGGAATAAATATTACTCTTGAAACGTGGGATAAATATTTTTATAAGCTTTAATACAAAGATGAGTATCTTTTCAAGGTTAAATATGACTGGATTGTAGAATGGAAAATGTTCTTTTTAATTTTACAATTATTTAACAAGAGATTACTTACAATGTATGGGTTATCTCAAACCCAACATATGATTAAAACTGTCAGGTATACAGTAGTTTTATCATACAGATACTTTTGCATTTCTTGCATGTCTTGAGGGAATGCCTTCTGACTGAGTAAGTGAAAACTGCTGACGTTAGTAATAAAATTACTTGGTAATTACAGTAGCTTTATTTTTTGCTTCCAATGTGTTTATTTTTAGTGAGGCTGCTTAGTTATTAACACATTAATAATATTTTGCCTGTATACCCTTATATATCCATTACGTCCTCTTAAAATTATTCTATTATAATTTATATTTTATTGGCGTAAAGCACCAATACTTAATAGAATTGACTATAGATGAAAAACAGTACTTAGAGCAATGAAAAATGACAGAATTTAGTTAATGTTTCTAATAAAGAGGAAGAAAAAGGTTAATGTGGGTTTTTTATCCTTTTTTAATGTCACTCTTGAAGCTTACGAAATAAACCTTGTCTTATAAAAGTGGATTGTTGGAACAAAGCTTCAAGTCATTATTTTCTGGAAGACCAGTAAATAAATAGTAAAGAAAATACCATAAATTAAAATACTTATATAATGCAGTTTCTTGGTTAAATCTAAATAGATTAAGAAAAGTAACAATTTTACAACATCTTCTGTTGGCTGCTTGAAAAATTTATCTTCTAATGTATCTCTTTTGATCATTGTTCTACTTATTGTTAGCTTTCCTTTCTTTCATTGTTTCTCATGTAAAAATTTACAAGTTCAGTTTTTCCCTTGCTGGAACTTCTACAAACTTTCTTGGATTTATGTATTCTGTAGGACCTGAGGAGTTGTATGGATTTTATTCTTACTTTATCAAAACAAATAATGGATCAGGCTCATCTTTTATTCTTCCAGTTGTGAAATCTAGAAGAAAGAGTAGAAGGTGAGGAAATAAGTCAAGAGTCAGCTACAATTGCCTACCCCTGTCAGCCAGTTTTCCCTCAAGAGTGGGGCTGTCAGCAGTTATCTAGCCCTAAAATACTGCTTGATATTGCCACATTACTTTTCCCAGAAATATTTCAAAAGACACATACCACGGGCAAGAATGATTTCACCAGCTGTTGCGGTGCACCTAAATCTGAACTAGCATCTCTAAATAAAGAGTTTGAGTTAACTCTGAACAAAAACTCTATAGTAGGATGAAAAGGTACCTTGTCCAGTTGAAACTGCAGCAAGAGTCACTGTAGTCCAAGTACAAACACCTGGATTGAAATTTCCACAGGAAACTGTGATTTAAAAATCTTTGGAAGCATTTAAGCAGTACTGATTTCGGTACTGCTGACAGTCTTGCTAAAAGTTACTCAAGATGTTGCTCCTAGCTCTAGTAAGTGTCTTTCCCTGAAGCCAGGGTTTTAAAAGTTGATTGTTTTTGTCTTTGTTTCTTTTCATCAGCATCATGTATATATGTGCATGAATATATACAATTTAAAATTAATCTTTTTAAAACAAAATTTGATCTTGATGTTACATTTATGGCTAAAACCCATTTCATTTACTTACTTTTTTATTCAAATGAAAATCATGTATTACTAATTTATTTAAATACAAAAATAGAAAAAATCAGCATGTTCGGTATCTCTATTTTCATACCTTACAACAGCAAAAAAACTCAGAATTCACAATTTTTTACTCATAACTGAATGTCTTTATTCAGTGAAACTTTTCTATTTCTTCACCAGTTTGGATTCATCTAATAAATAAGATCAAAGAAAATGTTTTTCATTTAGACTCATTCATTTGAGACTGAAGAACAAAAGGAGAAATATACAGGAAAGATTTTTTTATGTAAGTACTTTCAAAAACAAACCAAATCAAACAGCAAAAATACAGTGGGAGGGGATGGAACCTATTGGCACCCAAACAGGCTAAGAAAGGAGCTCAGAAAATCACTTAGTCCAAGCTATTTTTCAGAGCTGTGAGCTCAGATCAGGCTGCTCAAGGCTATACCATATTGGAGCTTGGAAACCTGCGAGAATGGAGTGAGCACAGCCTTTCTGGGAACCTGCCCCTGCCGAGCCCTATCTCCCTGGGGAAAGCATTAGAATCAGTTCTCCTGTCTTTGCTGTGAGGCGGTAGTGTCTCAAAGAACGGTGCAGTAAGTTAAAAGAATGTGTTGAAGGTCACCGGTAGGAGCCCTGAGCTCCTTCTCAGTTTGGCTCCTCACACATCACAGGAGCAGACCCTGGAAGTGTTATGTAGTAAAAATGCAGGACCGGTGGAAAAAATTTTCTCTCATTCTTCAAATTCACTGCAGAATTAGAAAAAAATCTCGACTGAAACAGTATACTATCAGTTAAAGTAGTGGCAAGCAGCTGTTTTCAAGGGCTGTATCTCTTGTTTTTCTTGAATAGAAACAATAAAAATAATATGTAAAAGAATTATGTTATTGCACATTAAGACTAGACCTGCAAGACTTCACATGTTAGATTAAAAAGCTAATTGAATTGAAACTCAGGACCAGGTGGCAATTTAAGCAATGACTTGTAAATCACTTTCCATTGTATCTGCAATGTACAGACAGAAAATTCCATGGAGTATTTGTGCTGGAATGATTTATAAAAGTATATGAAATTATCAACTTTATCAAGCAAAGGAAAAACTTACAAAGTTTGTTATTAATTAAAAGTACATGCTCAGTTATGAAATTTTACTTCATTCTTTGAGTAAGCAAACTGTTAGCCAAGTTATTTAAATTCCTGTGTAATTATAAACCACATTTTGAAAATAACAGAAAGATTCAGGTCATTAAGTTTTAATTAATAGCACAGACTGGTTAGCAATGGTTGAATACCATCAAAGTTACTTCTTTTATCTACTTAACTTGTATCAAGCACTCTAATTGTTATTTTTATATAAAGAAATCTGCAGGTAAGCAATATGACTTCACTGTTATGACATCTTTCCAATATTATTTGACAAATATGGGTGGTCACCAATTAATTGTATTTTTTGTTGATATATTTCATAGAAGTAGTGATGATATATAATGTTAGATCTTAAACATAAAACAGCAATGAAGACAATTTACTTTGACAGAATCTAATAAATAATAATATAAAACTCCATAATAAAGGGTCAAAATAAAGCAAAGCTGAAGTGAAAGACAGTATATTGTCCTTGTAATTTTTGTATAGAGCAATGCTAAATTATATTCACCAAGCTATGAATCTGTGAGAAAGTTTCATCCCAAACCTACAAAAACATTTTGATATTCTGGAAGAGTTTTATGCACAAAACTGTCTTCAGGTACTGAATTTGAACACATAATTTTACTGATTAGTAGGACTCTTTGTGTGATTAATTTTCAAGAACATTCCAGTAACTTTTTAGAAGTTTAACACATGAATAAATGTGCTCAGAATTCGGTTTAGAAATTACACAAAGTACACCTTTATATTACTACAGCTTTTCAGTGTCTGTGGATTTAAGTCTTCTATGGGGGAGATCATTATATAAGTGGAAATCTGTGTTAATCTGAAATTATTGTATATTATAGTTCTCAATCTAATAAATTTTAGTTGTGAAGACTCTTTCTTTATATTACCAATTTGTTATGTAATTACATTATAATTTATACTCTAAATTTTGGTGGTAATGGCTGTTGTATGTAACGTTTGCTCTTAGAACATTTGTGGAAGCTGTTTACTGCCTAGTATATTAATAGAAAGGTAGTATTATAATTTTACAGCTAGCTAAAAACAACAATAAAAGTCATCTTTGTATTTTGTGACTCTCTTTCTCCTCTAGTGTGCTCTGGTGATGAGAATAAAGTAGTTTGTTAAATTTGTGGGAAATTTGTTTATAGGGAAACCAGACTTTATAGAATACCTAACTTTGTTTGGTAAGCAATTAACATTTTTGACTTAAAGTAGGATGAATTCAGTATTTCAATAACCTGACTTATTTAATAGTTCAGTCCTAGAGTTTAATGCACAGAACGGAAAACAACTATCATGGCAAGGAATATGTTTTTGTTGAAACCATTTATTAAAATTCAGACCGAGAGTAAGAGTGTACCGCTCCTTTTATGATTATGTTCCCTGCATCACAGCATACTATAACCACCAAAATAATCTGAGTTCTCATTTAGGGTTATGAGTGAAAAATATTGGATTCAATGATTAGGAATTCGCAACCTGAAGCTATTAGAGATTTCTTAGATATTAAAATGCGCTTTGCAGGATCAAAAAACATCTTTTCTTGAAATAAGTTCCTTGCCATTTAACTGATGCAGTAAAGTGCAAAAGGAATAATACCTGAAAGAACTTTATAAGGTTTAGGATACTTGGTGTTCTGTTCTTATATTTTATTACTAGCAGTCATGTGTCACTTTTTATTGTGGGTTGTTCACAGTTCCACTTCCTCAGCCTCCAGGGCCTACCACAATAATTTTCAGAAATATTCTGCTAAAAGACTTAGCATAAGATATGAGACATTGCTCTCCAAGAATGAGCCACAGCTCTGTCTTATTCTTGGAGGAAACGACACAGCAGTAAAAGAAAAGGAAGAACATGAAATGGATCCTCTTGGTCAATGTTTTCTAAATCCCTAATGCTGGGTCTAAGTACAATTTGTGTAAACAGCTCTTGGCTCAGTGTCCCTGTGAGGCCTGGCTCTGTGCAGTCACGCTCTGATGCACTGGTGTGTCAAGAAGAAACCTGCATAGACGGACTACACCACACTGAGCCATTATGCAGTCGGTCACATCCATGATCAGGACACTTGCAAGCCAGCCAAGTGCTGAAGGTCCATGTTTTACCATGTAGACATGGACTAAGGGACTGAGGTGAGATCTATCGCACAAAATCAGAATACACTGAGTAAATGTTCCCTAGGTAGCATTTGGGAAGAGTTAAACACAGGGCTGGATGCAGCCAAAGAGATAATAAAGAGCAGCGCAGCCTCTTTCCCAATATAGGACAGTGGATGTTGATGATGGAAAACTCCAGGTTTCATGGCTCCCCCTGGTTAGATGCCTCAAAGAGAGACACATAAAAATCAGCCCAGAAAAATACTCTCTGATCTGCAGGCTCCCCACTGGGCAGCCACAAAAATAGAGGAATTTGTCTTAAGCTTAAATTCTCTCCTAGGCCTCGTTCAGAATTGTAGGTAGGCACTCTCTGAATTCAGGAATTGCAGCTCAGAAAAAAGTACAATAGAATAGAATAGAATAGAATAGAATAGAATAGAATAGAATAGAATAGAATAGAATAGAATAGAATAGAATAGAATAGAATAGAATAGAACAGCTCAGATTGGAAGGGACCTTGAAAGATAGTCTGGTCCAACTTTATACTGGAAAGAGAGCCTAGATATTGGCCCGGTATTGGCTGTGGATTTGTACTTACCTCATCTTATGTAAGGGCACTGGCCATATGTACATGGGAATAATAATTATTATTATTAAGCCCATATTATTGTTGAGGGTGTTTTCGTTGTTATTTCTAATTTCAGTCCTCCTTCCTAAGCACAAGATTTACTTTTGATGGAGTTTCTGGGAACAAGGTGAAGTGTGCTTTTAGGCTACATGTGGGGGGCATATGTGAGAGCTGTAGTAATTTATGATTGAAACCAGATCTAGTTACAGGAGTTCTTGTGCAACTGAGAAGCAGCAATCAAGTCTTGACGACTGTTTTGAGTATAGATACCTATATTCTGTCATACTCACATTGTAAGCCCTCTTCTAGATCTGGCTGTCACATCCTCTTTCAGATGCAATTTATACTTAAAATGTTCAAGGACTTTATTTTTTAAAGTACTTAGCGAAACTGAGACCAATAGCAGAATGCTCAAAAATATCTGATTATATTACATTTCTAATTCCCACTTGTAATCAATCCGTATCAGCTGAATTTTATGTGTGTCTGACTTGATCTATGGGTGCTTGGAGAATTGTAGTCTGACTGTACATTTCCCTTGTTTTTCTTTAAGATTTTACCTCAGTTTAAGAAATCATACTGGTGTGGGGGTTAAGAAACTTTGAAGAGCCAGGATATACGTAAGGAAATTTTCTTTCAAAGCATACCACTGTTGGCAGTTCAGTATCATTTTGAATTGTAAAGGTCTAGTTTTCTTTTTAACCATGCAAGGCATTTGATGTTAATGTTATCTTGTGGTCATGTTCCATAAATGAAGTGTATGTTATACTGGTATGCTGCTTTGACGTGAAAGAGTGTGTGCTGCAGTAGCTCTCTACCTAAGCATGGGAAACTCAACCCTGCAGACACTACTCTGTTTATGCAAAAAAAAGAAAAAAAGTCTGCTCATCTTTCAAGCAATATGATAATATGTTCCAGATACAGAAGGCAAGATTAACACTTAAAAAAAGATTCAACAGTATCTTAAATTAATAGAAATACAATCTCTAGACTTTAATGCCGAGCAACATTCACTGCTGGTAATATGGTAGTGATAATGAACTGCAATAACAAATATTTCCCTGCTGATAAACCTTTACAAGACAGGTTGCCATCTCTCTCCTGCTTATTCACTTTTGCTTTTGTAGCATGACTTGTACTATGTATAAACTTTATTTAGAAAGATAATTTGCCACAAATTTTTTCACTATGTGAAAGGTTACTTATTCACAGAAAGTCAAGCAGTAAAGCAGAAAATGTCTGTTTGAATGAGATTTTTTTTGGTGTATAATGTTATATTCTCTGCAGTACAGAAGGAAGTAAATGGTGTTAGAAGCAGTAACACTCATTTCTTCTTATTATTGTAATACTGACCTTGGCATTTTGTAAAATAGCCCCCCACTTAAAAATAAAAAATGAACGACATAAATGAACTGTTCAGAATAGGAAACAACTGCTTAAGACATACTAAGGGACCAGTAAAGAAGACTCTAATTTCCTGTGTTTTTCTGTCCTCTAATTAGAGTTTTGAAGTATAACACCATACTCAGCTCCTGGGAATTTCAGATCCGCAGCACTGTATACCTGGTTTCAAGCAGCAGAAATAGATGGTGGAGATTTTATAGCAAAAATGTTAAAAAAACTAGCCCTCCTATTAAACACCCAAAACATTACAATCCATATCAATATGTAAGAAAACAAGAAAAATAGAAAATCATTAAAAAATACAAAATTGTTTAAAAACAGAAACACTTAAAAATATCCTAAATACAAGATTGCATAGCAAAAAATCCCCAAACTTGGAATGTGTTTTTCTTACAACAAAACACACCATGTTTTTCTGCTACTTATAACCCTCTGGATGTAGAAATGACTGGACATAGTTTCACGGAATGGGTTATGCTTCTGTCGTGGGCTTACCTCAAATGACTCAGAGGACCTCTGTCAATCAGAATAAAAAAAATAACAACTAGTGTCTGGTTGGAGAAAGGTGCAATATCTCCATCTATCCGCAGGTAGAATTGTGGAGGTGAAAAAAAAATGTAAGTGAAACAAACGTGCAAGCCTGATGGACATAAGAAGGCTGGTGGGGAGGTTTTGCTTTACTTTTATTTTTCTTTTTTTTCAAGGAAACTCTCACATTACCACAGTGAGAACAAGAACCTTATTTCACCATTGGTCTATCTGAGAAAATTGGTAACAATTATGTATTTCAGATGTTTTATGTTAGCCTTCAGTACTTCACCGCCATATAAACGGAGAGAAATTTTTCAGGGAAGAAATTCTGCAGGAAAACTGCATGTGCAGAATAAATCAAACAGTAGACATTCAGTCAAATTAAAGATGAGTTTCACCTTGCAGATTAAGACATTCAAGTCAAGATGTCTGCATATAGGATTGAGTTTACTTGCCTGAACACAGGCATCTTGAGACATCTGAGATTACTAAAGTATATGGATGCCAACAAGTAGGGAACTGCGTCTTTCTGGAAGAGGGCTAGGACATGGGAAGGATGCTGCAGATTGTTTCCTATGGCACTATATACCTGTGTTTAAGCAACTGAATCTTTCACTAGGTGTCTACATAAAAACTCTAAACCATCATTATACCTAATGCTGATGCAATCATTCACAAAATGTAGGTCTAATATAAGGTGATGTGAAGACTTCTCTAAGCTCTGTTGTTTGTGTATAATGGGTAGTTAGACACCTAGTACATAAAAAAGAAACTATATCTAATTTAAGTGTTCTAATTTATGAGCTGAATCCTACCCTTTATAATAAATGGAGATTTATATAAGGTATTCTTTATATCAGAATGCGAAATTCGAAATTTCTGTGATGCAGATAAAAATGAACCTAACACATTCCTGAATAAACAAATCTCCATACCTAAAAGAGATATGCATGAACTTAATAGAGGACCAGTGACTTGATTTTATTAATCAAATATGAAATTCAAATAATATTTGTGGACTTCATTTGGATTAAAATAATCAAAGAGAAAATAATTACAGCAGGTTCAACATAACATTTTTTTATATAATTGTGAGCTCAAATCCGATGTTGGGTGACCTGATTTTTATATGGGGACAATAAGGGTGCAAAGGTTCTTATTTACAATGACAGACTTTTCTGAATCATCCATTTTATCAACAGCTTCTTCCCAGTAAAAAAAAATCAGAGAATGTTATGATGCTTATTAAAAACAGTGTCAGGAAATTTCTGAGGCTTAGGAAATGCACAGCAAGAGACCCCAGTCAACCGGTTGGAAAGTTTCATTTCACATGAAATACAGGAGAAATAAGTGAATGTTTCAGAGTTGCTTGGTTCAGAATCTCATTTTCCATTCCAGATACCTTGCAAACAGGCACAGTTCTGGGACATCTTGTGTCACAGACCAGTGCTTCAAGTCACAGGTTACAGAGTAAATAACAGATTCTTACTTAGGTCTCAGCTATACCACAGATTTCTGTTCTAATCAGTGTGGAGGATAAAGTATGATCCAGAATGAATACACCTGTACAAGAAAAAAACCCGCTGCCTAAATTGCACCAAAAACTTTTTTTAATAGAAGGCGAAGTACAGTTGATACAAGATACAGTCAATAAGAACAGTTTGCAACTGTAACATAATTTTGCATTATTAAAACATCTTTGTTGTGGATATACATTTCCTCTCTCTTTTGGAAGCTGGAAACTTCATGAAATTTTTACTTCATAAAGCTGCTCTAATATTTAATGGATGAAAGGGAGAGGGGCTGACATTTTTCCCAAGGCTGAGGGTAGTAGCCTTGATGATAGCAAATCAAAAGTTATATTTGTGGCTACCTTACAATGCTGGGGTGAAAACACCCGAATTTGGATTTCCCACTGAGCAAGAAGACAGTGTCTGTTCTGAGGTGCTTCCTCTCACTAGCTCATCCTATTTCTTCTTTTCTTTTAGTGCTACAAAGTCATATTCAGGAACCTGATGAGGTTCAACAAAGGCAAATGCAGGGTCCTGCACCTGGGGAGGAAAAACCTCATGCACCAGTACAGGCTTGGGGTGGACCTGCTGGAGAGCAGCTGTGTGGAGAGGGACCTGGGTGTCCTGGTGGACGACAGGTTAACCATGAGCCAGCAGTGTGCCCTGGCTGCCAAGAAAGCCAATGGGATCCTGGGGTGCATCAAGAAGAGTGTGGCCAGCAGGTGGAGGGAGGTTCTCCTTCCCCTCTACGCTGCCCTAGTGAGGCCTCATCTGGAGTACTGTGTCCAGTTCTGGGCTCCCCAGTTCAAGAAAGATGAAGAGCTACTGGAGAGAGTCCAGCGGAGGGCTACGAGGATGATGAGGGGACTGGAGCATCTCCCCTACAAGGAGAGGTTGAGGGAGCTGGGCTTGTTCAGCCTGAAGAAGAGAAGGCTGCGAGGGGACCTTATAAATGCCTACAAATATCTGAAGCGTGGGTGTCAGGAGGATGAGGCCAAACTCTTTTCAGTGGTGCCCAGTGACAGGACAAGGGGCAATGGGCACAAAATGAAGCATAGGAAGTTCCGTCTGAACATGAGGAAGAACTTCTTCCCTCTGAGGGTGACGGAGCACTGGAACAGGCTGCCCAGGGAGGTTGTAGAGTCTCCTTCTCTGGAGATATTCAAGACCCGCCTGGACAATGTCCTGTGCAGCCTGCTGTAGGTGACCCTGCTTTGGCAGGAGGGTTGGACTAGATGACCCACAGAGGTCCCTTCCAACCCCTACTATTCTGTGATTCTGTGATTCCATGGAAACTAGAGTGAACATATAATGTGACAAAGTGGCAAAAATGGTCTGGACTCTCCCCATTTCCACCTGGTATGGCAAACACCTCTAAATCATACCCAAAGTGCCTAGTGTGGCCAGCAGGAGTAGAGAAATGATTGTCTCCCTGTACTCAGCACCTGTGAGGCCGCACCTCAAGTACTGTGTTCAGATTCGGGCCCTTCACTATAAGAAAGACATTGAGGTACTGGAGCATGTCCAGAGAAGGGTAAGAAAGCTGGTGAAGGGTCTGGGGAACAGGACTTATGGGGAGTGGTTGAGGGAACCGGGGTTCTTTAGCCTGGAGGAGGCTGAGGGGGGACCTTATTGCTTTCTGCAACTACCTTAAAGGAGGTTGTAGCGAGGTGGGTGTCAGTCTCTTCTCCCAGGTCGTGTAGATGTGATGCTTAGGGACATGGTTTAGTGGTGGGCTTGGTAGTATCATGTTAACAGTTGGACTTGATAATCTTAAAGGCCTTTTCCAACCTAACTAATTCTATGATTTGCAGAAGCGGAATTTCTTTGTTCCCCTGACTGAATCATTGCTCATTAGCCTTATCTTTAGTAACAGTTTCCCTTCCTTATGCTGTGCAGGCTCAGTGAATCTTAGGTACTATGGCTTCAGACTTGGTACAGTAAATATGCACACATCTCGTGGCAGATTTTTTAAGACACAGGAAGATCAATCTAAGGGCAACATATGCAAGCCTGTGCAAGTCTCTTTTACAAATTCCCTTTTAATGTCGTAATTTCAAAGAATCTTTTTTCATATGCAGTCATAAATTTTCAAAAGATTTCCATTAAAAAAATAAGAATTAGGTCAAATACAGG
Source organism: Opisthocomus hoazin (assembly GCF_030867145.1). Taxonomy (NCBI): domain Eukaryota; kingdom Metazoa; phylum Chordata; class Aves; order Opisthocomiformes; family Opisthocomidae; genus Opisthocomus; species Opisthocomus hoazin. Next base: position 32,836,724 of record NC_134416.1, on the reverse strand, counting down.
ATTTTGGCACTCAGTTATGCAATATACAAGAGTTGCATTGTCTGATGTTGGTTATAAAGATCACAAACTTACAGGACAACATGGACATGGAAAGGCAGGGTCGGGGAGTTTCACATATGGATGTAGTAGTGCTACCAGCTGTTATATAGCTGCTTTTGCTTTGAATATTACTGTGCCTCATACAAAAATGACAAGGCTTTCCCTCTTGATAATTCATTCAGGTTAGTCTTTTTGATTTGGAATAGCTTTTGTTACTGAATGTAACTGGCTGGTTGTATTGCTACCATTAGCCACCAATTCCATTCTTTCCCTACTCTTATTCCTAAACACAATTTTAAAAAGCCCACATCACAGCAAAAGTGTTTAAAACACATGTAATTTTTAAAAGTTTAAATTTACAAATCTAAAACAGAGAGGAAATTCAGGAAAATATTTGTGAAAAAGTTCAGCTATCACTTTCTGATGACTTCTCTGACTGGAATAGTGAAACCATGTTAGCCGACAGATTTATGAAGTAGCTTTGCTTTCTAAAGCATTGTAGGGGCTGCTTAGGTGGAGACAGATCCTGTCTAACATTATGAGATTTTTATACGCCATGGATTTTCAAATAAAAAATATTCAAAAGCTTCTAAAAACAGAGTAATTTAGATGGTAGAATAAAACTTATACTGAATCTACAACAGTTTATATTGATTCTATTCTAGTGCTGGTTTTATACTTTGTCTTGAAAAGAATAAAAATACTAGAAATCTTTGTGGCAAAACGTGCAGTCACTTGTGGTGGATGAAAATTTAATTCTACAAGTGTGTTCTTTCAATTGTGGGAGATGTGAACTTGTGGTAAGCAATATATTCAACCCACAAAATTATGAACAATGGACTGATACAAAGATTAATGAGAACGGTAGAATTTTAATAGTTGTCTTTTTATTTGACACAGAGTCAGTCCTGAATATAATTACATGGATAAAGAAAGTCTGCCTTTTTGAACTAGAAACATATTTTTTTTTATTTTACTGACAATGTTTGGCACTTGTTCGAAGTTTCATTCCTGAAATAAGAGTTCTCTTCTACAGAGACAGCAGTATTTTACCACGGAGACTCAGGGTTATTTGAAGCACCGGGAGTTGTTTGTATTTCTGTCATGAAATGAAGACGGTTCTGAAACTAGATTATCACCTTGAAAATGTGACTAGACTAATTTGTAACTATTCATCTTCAAGATCTGGTCAAAGTGGACAAGCAAGGTGCATCAGAGCAAGAGAAATCCCCAAGGAAAATTTTAGCCAACTCTGACTTTTTCCACCTAAAATTTCCTTGGGACAATAGTAGCACTGTGTCCATTGCAAGCAGCCCACTGGCCCACAGAACAGCAGATGCAGAAACTAGCAGAAGGGTTAATTCTACTTCTCATCTTGCCATTATTTTTAGTAGGATAGCAAGGCAAAATACATCAACTATTATCCTAATATAGTAATGAGTAAAAAAAAAATTATAGGATACTTCCTTAAGTGCTTAGATATGCAACTGGAAAATCAGTCTTAACTGGGCTACTGATAGAACATGTGTCTTGTGTATATCAAAGTCAGAGCTCATAGCATTTCTCTGCCTCAGTTTCCCTATTTTTGTGGTGAGGACATGATCTTTATTTATTCCTCCTTAAAACTGTTGCAATAATGACTTGGCTAGCAATCAAGGACGAGTATGAACAGTTGAGGGACTATGAAAACACAAAGTTTTTGTGTTGTATAACACATTGTACTCCCATCCTCCCTACTATTAAGTATCAAATGTAATTTGTACAACAAATCTATTATGGCCTTAATCCATGCCGTTATAACTTTAGAAGCCATAACCGTGTGCTTTACTTCCTTCATAAATATACATGGGTAGCGAGATTTAAATGCTTTTTGCTTTTTTTAATTAAAGTGAGGGGGGCAATAGTTTTACTTCAGATTTCTAGTTGAGTGCCAGCACAGAGCTTTCCTGGGGCTTACTCCTGGGCTCAAAATGTTCTGAATGCTGACTAAGGAGCAACATTAGCTCCCAAATAAGTGCATCTTCTCTGTTAAATTCCCGAACCTCCCTTTATGCTCCAGATTAAGCAGAATCTCCGGTTTATTGGGGCTAACAGCTCCTCTTTATTTAAAGATAAATGCAACTCAAACACGATAAATATCACAGGCAAATCAATGCAATGCACGCTTATTTCTATGTTTATAGCCTCATATAAATTTATAGTTCTTCACAATTTTCTAATTACTTCAGTTGTTAAACCTCCTTATAGAAGCAATGTGAGTTTGTGAAGAAAAACCCCAATATTTAGCATTTCTTAGCAAAAATAAACTTCAGCAACCACCTGACATTTCTCAGCCTGCCATGAATTTACTTCAGAAGAAAAAGTCAGCGGGCAAAACTCGGAAATCTTAGATGTCTCTCTACCTTACGCCCAGCTTAAGACTTCAGATAGCTACAAAGGTTTCTGGCTTTACCTGACCATTTTCTGTGCAAGCAAAGACAAGTCAGAGGAAAAGAAAAATGAAAAGTATCATAATAAAGCTGAATGTCTTTTTCCCCACTTTATTTTTAGCTTTGTCTGCTTTGTGGGAGCTGAAGGGTGCAGAAGTCTATAAGCTTGCCTCCTGCCTGTTTAAGGTACAAATCGCAGTTGATAGCAGCCTGGCAAGCACCAAAAGGTCTTGCCAAACATGCCCTTTTGCTATGTTAACTGAAATTAATCCTCTGATTCTAAAAATATCCTTACAACACACTTTCCAGATCAATGTATTGTGAGGAAGGGAGATTGTCAGTGTGGTGATCAGAGACAATCATCTTACTAACAAGATATGTAGAGGGAGAACCAGACGTTCAATAATATGAAGGCTTTTATTAGATATATATTACTGCATTAAGGAATATCACCAATTTGACCCATAAACCATATTCTGGGCAATCTTCCCTACAATTTGTTGTGTATGTATCAGTCAGCAGAAGTCACAAGTCTCAGATTACTCACTTCATCAGATTAGTCTAGGACTTCCTATGTAGAAAGGCTGTGGATGCTGTCCACCTAGACTTTAGCAAAGCCTTTGACACTTTTCCCCACAGCATCCTTGTGGACAAACTAGCTGCCAGTGGTTTGGATGGGTGTACTCTCTGCTGGATAAAGAACTGGCTGAATGGCTGAGCCCAGAGAGTGGTGGTGAATGGAGTTAAATCCAGCTGGCGGCCAGTCACAAGTGGTGTTCCTCAGGGCTCAGTTTTGGTTCTGGTCTTGTTTAACATCTTTATCAATGATCTGGATGAGGGGACTGAGTGCTCCCTCAGTAAGTTTGCAGATGCCACCAAGCTGGGTGGGAGTCTCAATCTGCTCGAGGGTAGAAAGGCTCTGCAAAGGGATCTGGACAGACAGGATCGATGGGCCAATGCAATTGTACAAGTTTCAACAAGACCAAGTGCCAGGTCACGCACTTGAGTCACAACAACCCCATGCAACACTACAGGCTTGGGGAAGAGTGGCTGGAAAGCTGCCCTGTGGAAAAGGATCTTGAGGTGTTGGTTGACAGCCAGCTGAATATGAGCCAGCAGTGTGCCAGGTGGCCAAGAAGACCAATAGCATCCTGGCTGTTATCAGGAATAGTGTGGCCAGCAGGAGTAGGGAGGTGATCGTGCCCCTGTGCTCAAGACTGGTGAGGCAGCACCTGGAGTCCTGTATTCAGTTTTGGGCCCCTCACTACAAGAAGGACATGAAGTTGCTGGAGCGTGTCCAGAGAAGGGCAACAAGGTTGCTGAAGGGTCTAGCGAACAAGTCTTCTGAGGAGCGGCTGAGGGAGCTGGGGCTGTTTAGTCTGGAGAACAGAAGGCTGAAGGGAGACAGTATTGCTACTACAATCCTCCACAACTACCTGAAAGGAGGTTGTAGTGAGGCAGGTGTTGATTTATTCTCCCAAGTAACAGGCAATGGGACAAAGGGAAATGGCCTCAAGTGGCACCAGGAGAGGTTCAGATTGGGTATTAGGATAAATTTCTTTACTGGAAGAATTGTAAAGCATTGCAACAGGCTGCCCAGGAAAGTGGTTGAGGCACCATCCCTGGAGGCATTTAAAAGACTTCTAGATGCGGAGCATAGGAACATGGTTTAGTGGTGGAACTGACAGTGTTAGGTTAATGGCTGGACTCAATAATCTTGAAGGTCTCCTCCAACATAAACGATTCTGTGATTCTATATTTAAACTAGAGAAGCAGTGATATTAATTCTTTATAAATGCTTCTGTATTTTATTCTTACTGATTTCAAAATTGTCTGTGAGGACCCAAAAAGGTCGATTTTTGCTGCACATACTTATAAGACATAAGTTGTTTTTTTGGTATGCAAAGTGATACTATTGCTATTTAAATTGTCTGTCTGTTGAAATTTAGATAATAACCGATCAACTAATAACTGATCAGCATTTTCAGGATATTTGTTAAGAAGTGGTATTCCTCCTTTCTTTGACTGAAAGAAATTCCCTTAATAAGTGCTCTTACTTAAGATGCTCATAACAGAGAAAAAGCCATTAGAGCAGTTTGTAGTTAAGTATACATTTGGCTGCTAACAGTGCTTGCACATGAGGGTTAGGAGAATCTGCAACACAGATTCCTACAGATTTATCCTCCAAACATCTGAAACAACGGGAAGTCTGTCATTATCATGCAGCAGTTTGGGCTTTACTCCAAATGAAAAAATTCCTATGAATGTGTTCATGCTGCAACCTTATTAAGTTAATTGTGTGTTGTGGAATTTAGGCACTTGCTTAAAGTTGCTTGCTCAGACTTACTGGTGTCACGTGAAAAATATTAGTGAGAGAAGAAAGGGACTAGGGTTTCCAAGGTAAAATGAACAGGACAGTGCTAAGGCATGAACAGGACTGTGGTAAGGCATGTGCATGAAAGAAAACTGCTGTGCCAGGGAGTGGCCCACAGGGAGATCTCCAGAATCAGCTTTAATTAATGTTCCAATCTGCAACATTTGTACAAAAGCTGAGATCTGATAGAGATTGCTAACAGCATAAGGCTATCCTTTATCGTTTGAACTCCAAGGAATACATCATAAATGAAATGAATGACATTGAAGACTGGAGTAATAGAAATGACCTGAAGTATAAAAGTATAAAAAGGCAAGACAAGGAATGTGGGGTTACTTAATAAAACCTCTGAATATAAATTAGTCGTTTATCAGTAACAGATCACTGAGAAAGAGGGGGACCTCAGGGTTGTCCCAGAAATACTGTCAGGCACAAATATTTTTGCAGTTATGGGAAAGACAAGTATGTAACTAAAATTTATCAGGGATATCTTCAACAGAGCAAGGGTATAGCTGTACCTACTGACCAGTACAGGCAAGGCCTCATCTTCAATACAAGACCTTTGCTTGGGAAATATGATTTCAAATGGGAATAAGTGCAGAGAAGGGCTAAAAAATTAATGATAGGATGACAGAACATATGATACCAGGTGACTGCGGAAGCAATTATTTCATTTAGCCTAATAAACTGGTGGCTAAGAAAAGAGAGAATTGCTGTGTGTAGGTGAAGAGTGCGTGTAAACTCTAAGGAAAGAAAAAAAAGAAAATAAAGCCTGAAATATAATTTAGCGTGGGCAGTAGAACAAATGCATCTAGAATGGCCCAGAATAAATTCTCATGGACAGTTGGATACTGTATCATTAACGCGTTGGGGTTCTAGAAACACTCGCCAGAAGTAATGGAGGAAAAAACCCTAACTACTCTCACAACACTAGAGTCGGCATCTACAAGGATGGTGAGGGGACTGGAACATCTCCCCTACAAGGAGAGGCTGAGGTTGCTGGGCTTGTTCAGCCTGAAGGAGAGAAGGCTGCGAGGGGACCTAATAAATGCTTATAAATATCTGAAGGGTGGGTGTCAGGAGGATGGGGCCAGACTCTTTTCAGTGGTGCCCAGTGACAGGACAAGGGGCAATGGGCACAAACTGAAGCACAGGAAGTTCCGTCTGAACATGAGGAAGAACTTCTTCCCTCTGAGGGTGACGGAGCACTGGAACAGGCTGCCCAGGGAGGTTGTGGAGTCTCCTTCTCTGGAGATATTCAAGACCCGCCTGGACAAGGTCCTGTGCAGCCTGCTGTAGGTGACCCTGCTTTGGCAGGAAGGTTGGACTAGATGACCCACAGAGGTCCCTTCCAACCCCTACCATTCTGTGATTCTGTGATCTGCGAGGAATGGCACTCGTTTTCTCTTATGACCAGCAGGAAGCTGGGAGTGCTTCGGGGAAGGTGGGGCTCAGCCATTTTCATCCCAACGTGGGAACAAGTAGGTGGGAAATTCAGCTGCAGATGACAAAGTCAGTATATTATAGATCTCTTCGGATAGTTACTTGTGTTTTAATAGGGATTGAGAAGAAATTTCTGTGAAGATTGAGCAAGTTAAGACTGAAATTTCTTGTTTGCTTTCCTCATAGTATCCAACAGATTATTTTTGCAAAATTTTGCAAGTTGGTGATACTGCACTGCTCCAGTGTGTTCGGAAGTCCTCCAAAGTTAAACATCTGGTACCGTAGTGATAGCATACCGATTTTCCAAATCCCAGAGATTCAAGATAGCAGATGGAGACTATATCTCAGCAGATGAGATCACTTTACCTATCATAGCCCTTTCTACCTAATAAGATTCATAAGTGGACTGCAAAATTGCTAATTTTTAAAATCAGTGTTTTCAAAATGCCCTAAACAGTCCAATACTGAACTTAGCTTACAGCTGAGCAGCTAGATCTAGGATTAAAAACTGTGAAGTAATATTTAATTCCATTGCTTCAGCAGTTATTTCATCCTTTCATCTATGACACAACCAAAACCAGAATTTTGTAGAAATAAACACTTGCCCATATTAAAAAAACTAAATTTAAAAAACCATGAATGTTTGTACATAAAAATAGAAAAAATGAATGATCACTCTAATTTTTAATTAAAATTGTGACTGTCATTATCAAAGTGGCTTCTTCCAGCAAGATGTGTAACAAAAGAGAATGCACAATACTGAAAGATGGTCACGGGCTTGTTCGCTGAATATGGTAAGTTGATCCTGGCATGGCAAGATTCACACATCAGGAATCTTCAGTAATCTCAACAAAGGGAAAATAGTCTATTGAGACTTCAGTGACTATCATTATAGTAAAATATGTCTTTAGTGTGGTTCTTTTTTATACCTTTTTTAGCTAGTAAATTTACTTTCCAATGATAACTTAATTCCTGAGACTTAAAAGTCAATGTCAAAAAGTGTCATCTGAAATTTTTGACAGTCCAAACTGCCTTTAAAGTTTTCTTGACTAGCATAGAAAATATGGAACAGCTATTAAACCACTGTTCCCTTAATAAACATGAATTATAAGACAGCAGGTGATTAATCACTGATAATGAGCTCTAGATGACTTTTAATGGTCAGTTAATAGTGTCATGGGCATTTAATACTGAAAATAATTAAAATTAATAACAGATCATATGGTGAATATGCATGATAAAAATGTGCTTACAATACAAAAACCTGGCACCCAAATATAGGAGGAATATCTTTCTCTCTGACCATGACAATTTAGTTCAGTGCTTAGAGCACTTGCAAGGGGGGAAGACCTGAATTATTGTCCTGGTTTTAAGGACCATTTGAAACAGGGCTTGGATTTGTGTTACAACTTACAACTGTTGTTGTTTCTTCTGAAGGTGAAAGTCCTAACCAGCATACTGCAGTTATTCTCCCTTGTTGTTCTTCCTGGCACAAGAAATCTTTAATTATTGCATGAAGAGCGAATCCTTAATGGCAAAGAAACCTTTCCATTTCTGGAACTGGAGTAGATCATAGAATCATAGAATCATAGAATGTTAAGGGTTGGAAGGGACTTTAAAGATCATCTGGTTCCAACCCCCCTGCCATGAGCAGGGACATCTTCCACTAGACCAGGTTCCTCAGAGCTCCATCAAACCTGGCCTTGAACACTTCCAGGGAGGAGGCAGCCACAGCTTCTCTGGGCAACCTGTGCCAGTGTTTCACAATCCTCATGGTGAAGAATTTCTTCTTAATATCCAATCTAAATCTGCCCTCTTTTAGTTTAGAGCCATTCCCCCTTGTCCTATCACTACACACTCTTGAGAAAAGTCCCTCTCCATCCTTCCTGTAGGCCCCCTTCAGGTACTGGAAGACTGCTCTAAGGTCACCCCGGAGCCTTCTCTTCTCCAGGCTGAACAGCCCCAACACTCTTAGCCTGTCCTCGTAGGAGAGGTACTCCAGCCCTCGGATCATCTTCGTGGCCCTCCTCTGGACCCGCTCCAACACATCCATGTCCTTCTTCTGTTGGGGGCTCCAGAGCTCAATGCAGTGCTCCAGGTGGGGTCTCACGAGAGCGGAGTAAAAAGGGGCAGAATCACCTCCCTTGACCTGCTGGCCATCCTTCTCTTGAAGCAGCCCAGGATACGGTTGGCTTTCTGGGCTGCAAGCGCACATTGCTGGCTCGTGTTGATCTTCTCATGCACCAGTATCCCCAAGTCCTTCTCCTCAGGGCTGCTCTCAAGCCACTCTCTACTCAGCCTGTACTTGTGTTTGAGATTATTTAGGCACTCTTTTGAAAACAGAGATGTGATTTGAAATCTCTCCCTGGCTGCAAAGAAAATGTAATCATGGCCCTTTCCTTCCTAGATGGCACCAAGTGAGATACTGCTCTGTAAGCTTCTGTCTGTTGGGGAGGAAGAGGTCCCCACCTCTCTAACACAAACAGTTACAGACCTAAAAGGGATTTTGAAGCCATTAATACTGAGAAACATTTTGTATCTTGGTACTGTTCAGAATGAAAGGGCTTCTCTGCACATCTGCACATCTTGTCCTGTTGGATCACTTCAACACACTACCGTTCAGCTGTCTGACTGCTGTGAACCAAACTCTGCTCACATGCACTGTGGTAGCCTGAAGATTTTCCAGTTACGGTAAGATCTCTCTGGTTTAATGGGCATGCAGCACAGCATGGTTTGCATCTGCAGGGCTGAACTTTCTCCTGAAACAGGTCTAAGCTCTGTCGTCAAACAAGTCTCATCCGTACTGCCTCGTTCCTTGAGTACATCGTCTCCCAAACTGTGTTTGTCTTTGTTGGGAAAGTGCTAATTTGCTCAGACCAAAACCATACCAGGAAGTATGCTTGTAATTAAACAGTACAGGCGATTGTAGGATAGTGCTTGAGCCCATGTCCACCCACTTTCCTCTTTGCTACTGTAGATATAGTCTTTGCTGTCTAGCTTATGGCAGAGCATACTATAAATTCTGGGACCAGGATCTACCCAATAAGTCTTATCATTCTAGTGTTAAAACAATTTTTCAAGAAGCCTATTTACCTTTAGTAGCCAAATAAATAATTAAGAATTGTAATGTTAAGGCCATATAGAAAAACAGTTTGCTGAAGGTAAGAAAATTCAGGACAATTTGGGGAATAAAGTTTTGCAAATTTTTTTTTAACATAGTATGTAAAAGACCCTAAGAAGTGTAGAGTTTTGTCTGTCAAAAGCAAAAGAACCAGTTCATCAAGGTGGGAATAGCTATGAATTCAATCTCTAAGTGGTCCTGATTTTGCAATGATTTTCCTACTTTACACTGTCCCCTTCTGTTTTTTCAACCCCTGTCAACATGCCATGTCGTCTTGCCATGTCTTAAATCCTGATCAGTCAAACATTTACACGGGTGAGCAACTTTGTAAATGCCAGCAGCCACAATTAGGTGAATTTGAATGCCCATGTGAATAGTTGCTTGCATCTGCAAGGTTTTCTGAGAGTTCATATGAGATTGCAAGGTGTTTGCAAGTGATAAAGTAACAGTGAAACTTTGGGGTTTATTCTAATTTTACACCAGGGCTATTCCATTCACATCAGTGGAGATACTTCCACTTTTCAGCTATATAAACAAAAAAGGAATGATATTCTGCATTTGTCTGGGTGCTATACAAACAGATAATGTAATAGATTTTCAATAAAAACCTCAGCCATCTAATCTAATTAAGAAATCACATAGAACAACACAGAATTAATATTATTGATTTTTGCTACTTCTTCATTTGCTTTTTGCATTAGTGAAAGATTCTTAGTAATCATAACTGAGTAACTTGAAAAGGTCATAGAAAGTAGGTGAGGAAGGGAAGGAGATAAGAAAGTCTGGGCTCAGACATGCAGGGAAGAAGGAGCAGAAGTGAATGATAAAAGAATATGAAGAAAATCAAGAAACAGAAGAGGAGACTGGGATAAGAAAGGGAAGAACATAAAAACAGGAAGGAGAAGTAGAAAGATAAGATCTATAGTATTCACCTTTCAAGTTGTCTTGGATTGGATTTCTGTGCTTTGTCGTTTATGTTTTTTACATTTCAGTAGAACAAAACAAAAAAAAAGGCAAATATAAAATATTTTTTAAAGTTTTAATATCACCATTCGACTGACAGTGTTAACAGTTATAGCTGATGTCCTTAAAGTCTAATAATTTAATAATAATGTTTCATTTCAATATTCCTTGACAGTAAGCTTAGTGTAATACCGTCTCAATAACAAAAAGACAATTTTTAAAAACACAATTGTACATAAGTGATAGAAAATCAATCATAAAGTTACCTTGGCAAAAGCACTATTTTGAAGGCTGAAGAATTTGCACTATAACTTCATTATTATTATATTATTATTAATAATAATAATAATAATCCCCTTTTTTATTAAAGATGATTCCTTACAAGGACATCTGGGTCATTTGAAACTAATTAAATTGCGATGTTTTGGATGAGAACTCATATGTGCTTGCTGCCAGATTTCAGGTGAGACATAAACCCAACCTTCTGACTGCTTTCATTAAAGAGCAGAACATACTTTTTGGAAGAGTTGCACTGCAGAGTAGCCACTGTGCTGGCCAAATTCCAATGTGCAAAATCACATTCTGCTTGCTGACAAATGACTCTTCTATTTCAAAAGGCCCGTCTTGTTTTTTAACTACTGTCCTAGATATTAGACATGTGGCTAACCTGGAGTGTGGTGCTAAATCCATCACATGCTCATCTACCTTGCTGAATTGTCACCCTGATCCATTTATTAACTCTGTTAAGGAAGTGTCCCATTTTTGATCAGTAGGATGGCAATTTAACTTCTTTATAAATATAAGAAAGTATTACACGTAACGTCCAGATCAGAATTTCAGTGCCTAATAATTCAGGAAAGTGACATGCTAGGTTTCTTGTATTAAAGATGCTTCTGTCTCAATACATTTTTTTTGTAAGATGCGAAACATATTTAAACACATGGATAAGATGCCATTCCTTTAAACAGTTGAGTACTTGTAGTTTTAGGCACCTGCAAAACCCCATCAACTTTGAGCTGCAGATATACCAATTGCACTTTTTAATCATAAAGAGGAAGGAGGAGAATTTTAAAAGCGCAAATTACTTAATTGGTCTTATGCCAAAGCTGAAGCCAAAGCAGATTTAGAGCAAAGGCAAGCGGTTAGAACTCTTTATAAAGACAGTCAGGTTGAAACAGAACCTAAGTCTTCTGAAGTAATAAGGTGAACGTCAGTGGAAAGGGTAATGCATATGTGCAAGCCAATAGTGTAATGTACAGCTCCAGCAATCCCAGAGCTCAAGAAGCAGCAACTACAACGGTTCATGAAGGCACCGTGGGAACTTGCAGGACGAATGACAAAGTACAGCAAAATCATTGCTATTATTTTAGTAGTAAGGCTCCAATTAAGATAGAATTGTTTTTTTCCTTGTTTTGCCCTGTAATAGCACAGTACATCCTTGATAAAATTGGGGTGATAAATTCTGCATTTTTGCTTAGCTTAAAATAACAACTATACATGTTTTCAGATAAGCAGATCCTTTAAAAACTCGTCATCAAACTCCTGTGTCAAGACTTCTCCAAAGACTGAAATCAGTCACATTTTGTTTAATGTTCAGGCATCTAATTTTTGCAATGGAAACAGACATAATGCTTTCATAGCAACATATTAAATACATCAAGTCCAAGAACTACTGACATAAGTTTAACAGGAATATTCAATTATTCCTAAGAAAAAAGGGTTTTGTTTATGCTTCATATACATATATATATATATATATATACAAGTACATCTGGTATTTCATATTTACTCTATACACAAGTGAAGCTAAAGACAACCCCCCACCTCTGCCTTATGTATTGTACAAAATCTATTAGTAGATGGACATTTAATAGCGGTACAAGTTATCTTAATGAACCTTAGGATGGTATAGCTTTCCTTGTAATTGCTGACAACTATGTTGCTTTAGGTTTAAGATCATGCATGCTTATCAGAGATGCCACTGACTTGTACTTGTTCTCTTTATTGATTGCTTAATTAGTTTCCAAGATAGCTAATCAGGGACAGATGCAAGTGTTTAAGTATCTCTTGCTGTGTCTTACTCAGAGCACAAAATTGTGGAGCAGCTGTGTTATTTGAAGAAATAAATTAACCCCACTGTACTGAACTAGTTTGAATCATATATAGGATACAATGTTGGTGTAGCAATACCATTTATAATGTGGAATGAATTTGGGGGAAGTTGGTATGCTGATTCATCCTCCAAAAAGTAACTGGAAAGGAGGATTTCTTGGCTTTCAAAATGGTAGTGCAAAGAAGATCTTTTTTCTGCTTCCTTTTACACTAATGTCTGCTAAATGTATCCTTCAACAGTCAGAATAAAAAGGGTCTTGCTCACAACAACAATCTCTAGTGATTTCTCTGTCACAGAACTAAAATCAACTAAATGTCAACATGGAACCTTATACATCACTGATGAAGCTAGGTAAATAATGGACTGTGAGGGTGATATCTGTCTCAGAAATTTAAAAAACTCAGTTTACGGTAACACAATATTTTGTTTTGATGAAAGAAAAATTATTTGAAATTGTTTCATTTAAAGTGGTATTGAATGTTTATCTCAAATAAAATTACAGACAATATTGAGAAGAAAATCACTTTCAAACTAAAAAACCCAAATGTTTTTGGATTAAAATCTTGATATTACATTCATAGATTTTCTGAGAGGCTGTATTTCTTAATGAATAGTTCAGCGTAGGTGACGCAGCTTCACATTATTTGGGCTTATTGCATTTGTTTGATAAAGTACTTGGCGTAAAAGGCAGCACACAGCTCTTCCCATAATAATACTAGTAACTTGTGTAAAAATAGTCTGACTGTCTCAGCATTGACCTAAGGGTAGGCATTCCATATTTAGGATTATATGTTGCTAAGTATTCCCCATGCTGTTAAACTCTGAAAAAAACCTGTTTTCCAGTTTTGTCCTCATAACAGAAATGAACCATTCGGAAATGACCCATTCAGAAAACAATTTTTCTTAAGTTTTAATGAAGTATTGATGTTAATATAGGAAAGAACATCCATTGCTGCACAACTGTTTGCAAGGAAATCATGCCTTCCAGTCACCTCTGATGGTTTTACCAGGTGTCCAACATACTTTTTACAATTACTTTTCAAAAGATGATCAGGAAAACACTGCACATCAACAGAGAGTTGTCAAAGTTTAACCCACGTTTTCTAGCCCTTTTCCCAATAAAGGCTGAATAATCTAGCACTGAGAAGTGTGTCTTTATTATTTGAGAAACAGCTCTGCCATGCTACCCGTAGCTGTTTGATACAAGACCAGAGTAATGGTGTTCAATTGTACCTGTAGGCGGGAGAGAAGTGAAGATCTACTTAGCAATCAATCTTACATTTAAAATCAAAGGACACTGAACCATGACAGCACTTAACAGAAGTCAGTGGAGAAGAAAAATGAAAAAAAAAGGAGCAAAAAAAAAAAATTACTTTCTAAAAATTTTTACTAAAAATAATTTGTCACAAGTTAGACTTTGAAACAAGGAATATCTTAACTCTTCTCAGAAAAATCACAGAATCACAGAATCACAGAATATTAGGGGTTGGAAGGGACCTCTGTGGGTCATCTAGTCCAACTCCCCTGCCAAAGCAGGGTCACCTAGGGCAGGCTGCACAGGACATTGTCCAGGTGGGTCTTGAATATCTCCAGAGAAGGAGACTCTACAACCTCCCTGGGCAGCCTGTTCCAGTGCTCCGTCACCCTCAGAGTGAATTTCTTCCTCATGTTCGGGTGGAACTTCCTATGCTTCATTTTGTGCCCATCGCCCCTTGTCCTGTCACTGGGCACCACTGAAAAGAGTTTGGCCCCATCCTCCTGACACCCACCCTTGAGATATTTATAAGCATTTCTAAGGTCCCCTCTCAGCCTTCTCTTCTTCAGGCTAAACAAGCCCAGCTCTCTCAGCCTTTCCTCATAGGAGAGATGCTCCAGTCCCCTTACCATCCTTGTAGCCCTCTGCTGGACTCTCTCCAGTAGCTCCTCATCTTGAACTGGGGAGCCCAGAACTGGATGCAATACTCCAGATGGGGCCTCACTAGGGCAGAGTAGAGGGGCAGGAGAACCTCCCTTGACCTACTGGCCACAATCCTCTTAATCCATACACCATTTTTATTCCCAACAAATATATCAGCCTATGATTGACTTACAGAGATACATAAACATTTAATTTTTTTCTAATACAACATGTATGCAAGGTCATCTATGCACTATTTAGCAACAGCACATTACTACGAAAATATGAATTCCTGTATCAATCAGTATGTATAAAAAAAAAGAACAAACTTGGAAGACAGCATGCCTGAATCTAGTGCTTGGAAGAGGTTCTACCTGCTAATTATCACTTATCAATATTTTACCTAAAATTCTGATATAGTCATAAGATAATAACAACATAGTTGATGATTTTGAAACTCCTTAGTGATGTTTTCTTGTCTTGAGTTCTACTTTTTCCTGAAATGCTTCTGCTACTGAAACCACTAAGTATTCAAATTTCATTATGACTTTTTGTTTGCATGATAAAAATAAACCATTTTTCTAAGAATTCCTATTAAAGGACGTAGCCAGGATGGGTAAGTCCTATATATATGGAAAATTTTATAATTTTACCAATCTAGGGTTTATTTTATTATTTTAAATCAGATGTCAGATGAAAATTTTATCAGTCTGAATTCAGCAGTTCTTAGACTGAAAATGCTTGGCCATTTCCATTTACCCACAGCAATACAAGTGAAGTTAAGGTGCTTCCAGTGAATGCATCTACTGGTTTTATTTGCTCATCTATTTCTACTTTAATATGAGCAGGAATAATAAATCCATAAATATAGTGACCCTACATTCAAATAAACATAACTGAGTGTGGGACAGAGCAAAACAAACTCAGAAAATACTACCACTAAACTTGTTTTTTAGCTGTTTCTTTTCTATGTCAAAAGAATCATGATTCTGATTAGTAGGACTAGAGAAAGAACATTTTACAACTGTATCTTTATGAGAAACCGAAAGTTAAGCAACTCCCTAAGAAACACAAAATATGTGCTTATTTTTCAAACAGTATGCAGTGATCTGTCCAGAAAGTTTGTTGGTAGAATGCAGAGGACACAAAAATGTGATAGCATTGTACTCTGACAAAGAAAAAGAAAAGCTGGAAACTTAAGAATAACTAGTAATAGGATCAGAAAATTAGAGGACTGCAAGTTTTCTTGATAGTATTTGTGTGACTTGCATAGGCATATCTTGTAGTAGTTTGGAGACATATAATACAATAGTCAGTGCAATACTGTTATAATTCTCTTGCAAACCCTAACTACACACAAAAGGAGTAAAAATGACTTGTGAAAGTCATTTGTTCTAAGTACACAGTGCATCCAAATCATCTTTTGTGATCAACATGAAGAGATTTCACAACACAGTAAGAGATGACATATTAACACTAGGGTCTCCAGAAGCCATTGGATCTAAAAGATGATTTTAATAAGTCTATTTGTAGTCAACACCAGGTCCCAAGTCTTAATAAAACAAACCTAGAGAAAAGGGAAGTTTAGAACAATTCAAAATGACTGGAATGTGGATGAACAATTGACCACATTATTACTATGTTCCATAGCAGTTTCCTGGAAGGCATCTAACCAACACATAGTTTTTAAAAAATAACCTGCTGTACACTTAATTTCTTGATGCAATGAGATCACACACTAAAGGATGTTCTGAAAAGTTGAAAAACAGGGTATCTGTCTAAATGCTAGTCTAAGATGCTCAGTGTTATTAAAATGAACATGTCATTGGTTCCCTTAATTCCACTGCAGTTCTTCAAAACTACCAGTTTAAAGCCGACAAACAAATGGGTTACTTAATAAAGCTCCAATATTTAATTACAGCTAACCTCAAATCATCTTAATCTGATAATCAGACTTTTTTTCCGAACTTAAAATAACTACATTCCTATAGCATGGATAGACCTTTGAGAAGCAAATGACTTTCTGCTTTCCCTTGTGCCGCTCAGGAAGCACATGGAGGCGACAACAGGATGAGTGCTTCAGCAAATGGTAGGAACAGCCAAGAACAAACATTTGCTGGAGTCTCCAGTGGCACAGGCAGTAGCAGGGTAACATTGCCTCCCTCCATTTGCCAAGAGCATTTCAAATACGATGTTCAGTATCCTTGGAAATGTCAGGAATAGTTGATTTCCCACACTGCAAGCCCACGTTTTACAAGAAATCTTCTAGTGTTGCACAGTTTAATTTCAAATGTACCCCAGGATGCTTGTCCCTAATAGCCGATGCGTGCATAGATTACATAGCTCTGCAAGAATGAACTCATGTACTTCTGGTTTTAATTGCAAAAGTGGATTTATTGGTGAATGTGTTTTCTCAGTATGATAGTTACTATTAACTCCGTAGCTTCTGGAAAATAGTGCTGTCTTTTACTTCAGGTAAACATAACCCACTAAAAGAAAATGACTTCAAAATTTATTAGACTTCATAAATTATACTTCTTTAGTCTGTGTCTGAACAACTGAGTAATACCCTTCTAACTCCTCAAAATACTGAATTTTAAGTATTCAAATAAATTTCTTTGCTCAGTGGGGTTTTTAGAAAGCCACAAGACAAACATCTGTTTGCAATTTGGGCCTGTTTTGTGAAGATTTAATGCTGAGAAAGAGCAAAAAGAAAAAGAAAAATAAATCAAAAAATTAGAACAGCAATGTCATAATGTGGTTTCTTTAAAATCCCAAACATCTTTTTTACTTTTTTACAGTGGTGCAGATAATTAGAAATCTACTTTGGTTCTGAGGAAGCAGAAATTGTTCTCATGCCAAATCCGCCTTTTCTGACAAAATATAAAATCCTGCTTATTTACTGGAGTATAATTTCCTTTTTTCTTTGATGCACATGAATCACAGGTACATTTATCTAGTTAAGAAAGAAATCTCATGAAAAAAATACATACTTTATTGAGAACTGTACCCTCTTGTCCTTGCAGTTACCGCAGTGGATATGTCTGGAAGACCTTGTTTGACAAACTGATTTCCATGAAAGTATTAAACTGTCCAGCGTGTCATGTCTGGAACCATAAATGTTTCCAGAGTTATGAATATAACTGTTTAAATTTCGGTAATGAAGTAGTCTGTGTGTTCAGAAAGACAAAAATAACAACCTGTTCATACAGTCAAACAGCTCTTAATGATCTGCACTTAATACAATTATTTCATACATTGCTTGCCAGGTGAGAGAACACTGAAGTATAAAAATAAAGAGAAAAATCTCATTCCGCTCTCCAATCTGCTCCACAAGAAATGCAGGGAAGACAGAAGCAGCCCTTACTGTATGGGTGGTCCTCAGGCTGTTGCAGTCCAACTCTAGGACTGCTCAGCAGCTGCTGCGCAGAGAACTCCACTACACTTAGTTAATACTGCTCAAACAGCATTAACTTTGGCCCAGTTACCATGCAGTGAGCTGCACTAAATATGACGCTGCAGAGAAAAACTGATTTTTGGCTGTTAAAGCCCTGTCCTCCGTTACACTGAGAAAGCTGAGCTGAATACCCATGGAGATGCTTCTAAGGTCTGTTAAGAAGGAACAGCATGGAGCTTGCAGTTGCATCAAAGATACTGTATCAGATCAGTGCTACATAACAAATTGCTACAGTCTTACATGGTGAAGAAAGAACAGCGTGAATACAGGAGGCTGATATAATTAATGTTTCTACTTTAATAGTTACCATCTGGGGAGTTTTATTTTCGCAATATATAAGTAGCTTAGGGAAATATTTCTGTTGGGTATTGTATTCTTAGCGTTGACTTACAATCATTTGCTGAATCAAGTTCCAACATTGATATTGATACTCAAAACTATAAACACGTCAAACTAATTCATACATTTGATCTTTCTTACTTGTCAGAGAACTATTATTCTGTGTATTATAGTCACTGATTGATTTTTGAAAAGCTTTGGTTTCTGTTGAGTCCAACTAACATACAAGATTCTTGACAATGTCTTCTTTTTTTTTGAAAAAAAAGCAATAAAGTAGGAACAATCAATTTAAAGTACAAAAAAGTTCATTTCTTAGTCTCTGCTTATGGAATCAAACACCCATGATGCTCCAGCAGTTCTACCTGGTCTCCTCTCAGAGGAATTCTTTCATTCATGCTACCTGCATTCCAAGCTGCACGCCTCATGCTCCATTCATGCCAGACACTTCCCAGTGGTATCCATGGACAGGATGAGAGAAATGGGCACAAATTAAGAAACATAAAATTCTATCTGAACACAAGAAACAACTCTTTTGTTGTGAAGGTAGTCAAACACTGGCACAGGTTTCTCAGAAAGTCTGTGGAGTCTCTATGCTTGGAGATATTCAAAAGCCATCTGGACATCGACCTGGGCAAATAGTCTAGCTGACCCTGCTTGAGCAGGAAGGGTGGACTAGATGATCTCAAGAGGTCCCTTCTGACCTTAACAATTCTGTGATTTTAGAGTATCATGAAGAACTCTAACTCCATGATACAAATCAGTTGTGAACGACATAGCTTTTAGTTTCTGAAAAAGTTCGAGTGCTTGCTTGGGACTGTTGCACCACAACAACTACACAGCAGCTATTTCATCATACTTCTATTCTAGTCACATCTGAAAATTTGCTTGCTTGTGAAGCCACATCGCTCTGTGCACTTTATGAGCAACCAAGATACATAGCAGTACTTGTGTCGAAACTTCATTGATAGGCGTGCAAGGTGATGGCAAACATTATTAATCTGAGGTCTGAAGTTGCTAAAAGGCACCCACAGTGCATGTCTGTGCCAGGCAGGAGCAAGAGGCCAGCCGATCCTTGAAGGAGGATGAGTCGGGAGTTGAGAGCAGGTATGGCATGGGTAGGGCAGTGTCCTCCCTGATGATGCGTTCACGGCAGGATTGTGAGGAAGGCAGGGTCCGTTAACAGTCCCAGACAACGTGAGGTAATGAGTCAAGTCAAAGGTGAGCCCAAGGATCCTTTCAGGAAAGGCAGGAGGCATGGCTGGAGACAAGGCTACCTACAACATAGGTGCAAAGTCTACCCAGGAAACCCACATATCAGGACAGCAGGAGGCAGGTTTAGGCTCAGGGACACCTGCAACTTAACTCAAGGCAGATCTGAGTGTCCAGGCATGAGCTTGAACAAAACCCCTGTGCCCACAAGCAGAGTGGGTGGGTATTAGTATATGCTACTTCTATGTACTGTTCATATGTATCAACGATCTGAAATAATTTTCATTAAACCAATTATTTTTGTAATCATGCTTGCTGCTTATAGTCAGAAATATTTATTGAACATTAATGCAAGGTATTTATCCCTTTTATCCTCTAGCTAGCTGGCACTTCTATTGCATATATGTAATTTTAAAGAAAATTCTATCTATTTCAGAATATTTTTGTAAGGTTTTTTCCTTCTTCTTCTTCTTCTTATTATTATTATTATTACTTTGAAGCACAGAAGAGGGGAGATATGAATGAATTACTAAATGTTTGCTTGTCTACTTAAAGCATCGTTTTTGAGCTTCTCAGAATCCCAGCCAAAAGAATAGCTTTAGCAATAAGAGGTAGGATATTCACAAAACCAAACAAAAATCAGGTAATTAAGCACACCATCATTTTCTATACAGCCAGAAAGATCCTACTAGAAGTGTGAGTCTAAATCCTGTTCGGTAAAAGCAAGTCCTTCCACTGACTTCAGTAGACATAGGTCACGTCCTGGTGCAGCACAATCTAAACAAATAGAGAAAAGTCTGTTGGCAAAGAGACATTTTGATGTACGGGGTCCAATTAATCCTTAGATGAGAACTAGAAATTAATTTGTGGGTTGCAGTCTCTTCAGTCTGATTTTTTATTATGTATAAATAATCTTATTTTTTTTCCTGAACCGTTGTTTCAAGGGCTCTTCTTTTAGTTGTCATGCAGTTTTAAAATACAATGAACATTCATTACAGCAACATTAATCTGGCAGACATTACACTTCAAATAATTGCTGCCTGACTTAATTCCTGGTTTGTCCTTTTGTAAGCATAAATTACATATGTCAACAACAATCAGTTTAGAGTAAGATAATTGCAGGTATGGAAAAACGTTAGTCTTATCAAATATGTACTTGAAAGATAATGTCTTCATAGTATTAGGATTTTGTTTACTTTGAGATCTTCATAAATTTTTTGGAGGCCCCTAGGCTTAGCTATATAAACAGAATGGACAGTCCATTGTAATTTTTTGTATATGCATTTATTGCACTAGCTAACAGATTTGGAAATTTTTCTTCATGTTGAACAAGACCTGCAGATGTTTGTTGGTGGTTTGGAACAAACTTACAGATATTTATAGATATTTATTTCACTCCTATATGTTAAAAGAACTGCTCAATAACATGTCTTTTTGAATATACACTTAACGCTTTTTGCCTGATTTCCTCAATTTCAATAATTTTGATTAAAATTTCCAGTGCCAATGCCATCACTCATGTATTTCCTCATATAGAGGCTCAACATTGTTAGCTGTGGATCCTGTGTGTTTTTCAGGGTCTACATGCAAGTCCTGCATCACAAATTTGGCATGACTTACTTTTTTAGATCGTTGTTTTCATTTGCTTTACTTACTAAATCACATCAAGTACATCTTCAACATCCATGACAGTGTTATATGAATACGGTTAAAAACACAAAGTGCAAGTGATCCAAAATCCTCTCCAATTGTTTTGATACAGCATTTCATTGTTTTTACAGGCAGAAATATATTATACCTTTGTAAATTAGCAATCTTCTTGTGCTATTCCTAGTGGGTGCAGAAGAGAACTGACCATTGTTCTGATGTAATAATAAAATTTTATATGCTGGAAGACTGCTTTCACATCACCACTTTATCTCCTTCACAGTGGACATTTCCAGCTTCTTCAGTTTTTCTTCACAGGTCATATTCTATAAACTTCCTATAATTTTGCATACCTAAGATAAGTATTAACTTCTC
Organism: Opisthocomus hoazin; assembly: GCF_030867145.1. Lineage (NCBI taxonomy): Eukaryota > Metazoa > Chordata > Aves > Opisthocomiformes > Opisthocomidae > Opisthocomus > Opisthocomus hoazin. The sequence goes on along the minus strand of NC_134416.1, from coordinate 32,815,318 downwards.
ACATCCCTCCAATTTATCTTTGGGCATACTGGGACCCATCTCCTGGCTGAAGCTTCACCAACATCCAGCAGAATGATGTAGCAGCTCTCTGTTCCTCTTAAAGCACTGCTCTTTAAACCTGTAAGAGCGACATTGATTTCTCTTGAAAGATTTCTATTGTTTGACCAATATGCAGTTTGTGGGCCAATATGACTTCTAGGTCATATCTGCATATCTACTCTTCTGCAAATATTTAATCATCTGCTCCAGCTCCCTAGAGCTGAGCTTTTGTTCTTGTTCATCTCAGCCACTTGCACCATATAGTAGGTCTCCAGCAGGTATTAATTACAAACCTAACATGTTGTCCTCGAAATAGGGGAAAACAGGTAACAGTTCTCTCAACTAAAAAAAAAATAATCTGCAAGACAAACTTTGCTTCAGACTGCCAGAACCGTCTCAAATCTTAGCTATCATCCTCAAACTAAATGATGACTTTTCTAAAAATATGTGATTATACTTACGAGAATGCATAAAAGATTTTTTCTTGAGTACACTGAATTCAGGGTAAAACTCCAGGAACAACCACAGGGAGTACTTGCTTTTGAACCATAGCATATCCAAAGTCACAAACGGTGAGATTATGAGATACCTCTTTCAGCAGCTGGGTGAATACATTATACATCACCCATATAAATTTTATTTTTTTTAATCTAGAGTTTCCAGAGATTTTTTTTGCTGGACTGTTTCACTCAAATATTAATTACATAGAAGGGAACATAAATTACTTGTATGCATGTGTCTGTCCCCATCCTATCAGTGGTGTATTTGGGGCAGCTGGAAAAATCTCTCTGAACAATTTCTCATATGATAACTTATATTGAAATGTCTCAAGCTGGCACTGAACTGAAGAACAGAATATTGATTAAGATAAAATGGATAGCAACCTTCTTATATATGCTGCTTAAAGCATGTCAATATATAGAAGCTCATTATTAAAGTCTTACCAGGTTTAAAGTTAAGAAGGGCTTTTTTATAAAGAGAATTACTTTTTATCTACTCATGTAATCTACAGATGCAGCGCATTAATAAAACATCTAGCACTTTCAGAAAAGGTTGATAATTAGTTGTCGGCACTTAACTACTAATGACAGCTGTAGGGGATATATTCTTTACTTATATTTTATTCAGATACTAGTGGTTAAAGTTAGAAGCATAATTAGCATACCAGGACGTGATGATTCATGCTGTTATTGATTTTGTTGCAGCCAACTTTATGCTTCCATGCCAAAATTGTCACATTGATTATTTGTGGCTACTGGTATGCAAGCCCTACATCAGGTTTCTGTCTAGACAGTAACAACTTTTATAAAATATTTAATAAGAGTTTCCATGACCCAGGAATTTTCTTGAAGCTTAGATTTACTTACTTATTTTTGTTTTGAAGACTGTCAGCAGCTGAAAATGCAGTGTGATTTTCTGATTTGGAGACCCAGAATAATATTTTTCTGGAGGCTGTATTTTTCTGGATGTTATTTTCAATATGCAGAATGTATTATGGAACTCAAGAATTTTGGTATATTGCGTTTATTAGTCGTAAAGAGGGTGCAGGATACTGGGGGCTGTTAAGTACATTTCACATCAGCAGAAATTTAGCTGGAACAAAACCACTTCAGCCAGACACCCTGAATATATAAATTCATTTTTTTTGGTGTAATATATTTAATCCATCGGTTAGCTCTGAGGAATTAAGAGCTAGATGCTCTTTCGTGTGGGAAATATCCGTGCAGAGGATACCAAAACCTGTCAAATTCTAAATAGGTTTTGCTTTCAGAAAAAAAATTTCCTGTCCATGTAGTTGAATATAGTTGAAACACACCACAAGCATCTTTCTGGAAATGGGAGCTCAGGAGACTAATCGCACACTCCACTCCAGGCTTCTGGGACCACCTAATTCAAATGTAATGCAGAGAGGCTCAGGCTGGAAGCACACAGGGAAAAGGAGAGAGAGAAAGGTACATCTTGAGATCTGAGGCAGCTGACTTGGCATCTAAAATAGGGGAATATTAAGACCATGGACATTTTTTTCCATGAATCTTCATTCTTTGATATCATAGCTACAAATGTCTACCTGCTGATATTTGGAATAGCTGCAACACAAAAAGCTTATTATGGGGAGGATCTAGTTTAACACAGACTGTTGGACCCATATTTGTGCTGAGTTCATATCCTTGAATTTCAGAGGAGGAAAAACAGATACAACACAGGGAAGGAAACCCAACACACTAACAGAGGCTTTCGATATGCTCACATCCCACCCAGAAAAAACAAGCGATTGGGACTTAATGTGACTGATGAACCTTGTCTGCCCTGACTGTTAGACATAGATATTGGTCAAGGGACTGGTAAATGGAGCAAGGTTTCACCATGGTTTGGAAATAAATTATGGTATGTCTGGAACGTGGGAGATTTTCTTCAATTACTTAAGGGAAAAGAAAGACAAGAACAGCCATTATCAGAAGAACAGAAAGGAATGTTTAAGAGTTTCTTTATTCATGCAAGGTAAACTGTCCAGGTAAGGCTTGTTACAACAATGAAAGTAGTAACAAGGTAATGCTACAAGTAGATTTAAAGTAAAGGAAAAAGATCTTCCAATCTCATATCATCTAGATACGTATGAGATATTACTAACACAATGTTTGTAAGCATTTGTTACAATTCCAAATACCAGCTGAATCAATACCCACCAGTGTGCTCAGTATTTATCAGCGTCCATGTGAATGTGACTTGCCTTGCTTATGCTTTTTTGGAAGGGCTATTTGAATTAGTAACCTTATGTGCATGCAAGCACATGCATTAGAGGGAACAAGCATATTTGCTATCCATTGTTCATCTTTTGTCATTCTCCTTTTTAAAAAGTTTTAATCATACAATGAAGGCACAAACAGTACTACGTGTGTAAGGAGACCAATCACAGATGTTAATGGCTAACAAAAAGCTAAACTGAACAACATTCAAAGATCTCATAGACTGAAATATTTTCTGTTATTTGCTGGATGCTTGCTAAGATCACACAACACGTACAGTAAATGGGACATGTTTTGTAATGCTTTACTGGCAAAAAGAAAGGGTGTCATCAATTTAGACTACAGTCTCCCTAGGTCAAAAGATTTTCCTCCCATTGCAAACATATAGGCACTGTTAATAATAAATAATAATGGTAATCAGAGTACAAAGAGGGACAAAGTCAATTTCAAAGATGTAGAGAAACACCTTTCTACAACATTGTCTCTACTACAGAAAGAAAAGTCCTCATGATGAACCATAAATGCCGAACCACAAGAGAGGGTCTGAAGTCACAGGAGGTCACTGAGCTATATGTAGATGTACCACTAGATTTATGCTGCAGTCAGACCTAAAGTAAAGACAAAATATTGTACATTTGAATTTTGGTTTATAGCTAAGTGGAGACATTTTAAAAAGAAGTGATTTGAGCTGATATTTGGTTTAGTTGCTGCACCCCTCATTCTAGCCTTTAAAAAACAGCCTGAGTAAAGGACAGAACTTCCAAGTCACACCATAACTGATTTAAAATAACATGAAGGTGGTGAGCTCCCATTTATGTGTGTTTTATTTTATGAAATCAAAATAAACTATAACATTTCTGCTGGGAGTGAACAACAAAAAGCGCTATGCTGAGAATAGCTGGAGGATCCCTGCAAACTTAATCAGTCAACGTGCTTCAAAATTCACTTGGAAATCTGGAAAAACTAAGTATCTCTACCGGGCACACATGAAAGCTAGTGGTTTCTGTTCTTGTGAGTTCTCACTCTGGAACAAAAGCCTTATTGATGGAAAAGGAAAAGAAAATTAATTTGGGAAATAATAGCTAAGGATACCTACAGATAAAGGATATTTATTAACAGCACTGTAGTTTCTTGAGCAGCAGATTTTTCCTCACTATTCCCATCTGTCAGATAGGACAACAAAAGAACTTCCACGTGAACTGGCTGAAAAATTCAGTGGTTTATTTAGATTTTTTTGGTTATCTAGTCTCAGCTCAAACCAAAGTGAGCCCCTCTTTTTTTTTATTAAGTTTATCATACATTTTAATTTCTAAAACACATTACTTAAAAATGTGTCAGCATGCACTGCCAAAATCAGATGAGTTTATTTCGTCCTTTAGGGCTGCAACAATAGTGACATCTTATCTATACCACTGTAGTATAGCTGAGTTTACGCACGTAGCTGCAATGAATCCAAAGACCTTAGGCAGTTGGGTCAGATGGGCTGCACCAGAGCCACAAGACTACAGTCATCTCTTCAGTCTGAAAAAATGCAGGTCCCTCAGCCTCTTCTGTGGCCCCAAACCATCCATGTGGCTCTCCATTGGCCTCATTCCAGTTTGATCACTCCAGTTTGTACTGGGGATCCCCAGGCTGAACATGGTACTCCAGACACAGCTTCACAAGCACAGAATAAAGGTGAATAATCACTTCCGTTTACCTTCCCCTAAAGTCAGTGTGAAACAGGACCTTATCTGAACTGGTATAACTTTGTTGCTGCCTTCTGCAACTTGGCCTTTGGTGTGTAACTTAAGCCAATGTCAGACCACTAGAGGTCTTCAAAATGCAAAAAAAAGCACTCCTCACTCACATGTATAATTATTTTTTTAAAACTACTAGTTTTTGCTTTCAGGGTGCTTCAGGCTCTCTTTTACTCTATGATACTTTGGAGACTAAGAAGTCAACTTCTCTCCACAACGTCATTGAAGATCTAAATAAGCACTCATCCTCGTGCTGGCCTGCACACTCAAATAAGGGTGTGTTTTACGTCTTCTGTTTACAAGAAATCTGTCTTCTTTATTTTATTTTTTTTCCAGGAAAGCTAGCATATAATATATACAGAGATACTATTAATTCTTTATTTTGCCCATGGCAGCAGTATCCAAAATGAACACAATGAAGCTAAGAAAATTTTGACCCTCCTTCTGGAAAAGACGAAAACTTAAAGATAAACAGCTTTTACAGTGAGGAAACTTTCTGCAGATTACCCATCTATGTAGCTATTATATCTGGATACATAATATTCATGTTATCTTTTTTGCCTATATAATACCTGTCTAGGATGAAAGTGAGGGTTTTTTGATAACTTATCAGTACACAGGATGAAAAAGAAGTATGAGAGCAGAAAACTGATAAATTAAATTTGACATGTTTTTTATCTATATAAAATGGATGCTGAACAGCTGGTAATTGCGAATATTTTAGCAGTCATATTTGATGTGGAATATTGCTTCTGTGCTCAACACTAATGAGACGCGAGTTGTACTTCATCAAATTGACAGTTCTTAGGTTTTTTTGACAAGCACGTGATACATATCTTAGAACAGCGGATAATGGATACATTTACCTGGGAAAAAAAGAAAAAATTCTTAGTTTCATCACCTGCTGGTGACCTACTTTGGCAGTGCATTATGAAGCTGTGGAAACAAATATATGGGTACATATAAATAAAATAGATAGAAAAAGTACGGGTACATATAAATAGAAACACCTATTCAAAATAATACAACACGAGCACTTTCTCTAAAGGAACAGGAAATAAAATACAAATCTTCAAACGAATGAGTGGACCTGGAATCTGTTCAAGAATTTAGGAACTTTTACGAATGACTAGGATTGCCTCTTCTGTAAAATTTTTTGCTGCTGTATTTATTTTATCAAATCTGTATTGTTATTATTGGAAAAAACAAGCTGTGATGGTACACGAAAGTAGCTGTTGGCTCATTAGAAGCTTCAGAGAGAAGTCAGAGGGATTATTCGAATATTTAATGTTGTTCACACACATAAGCAGGATTAGAGCCTTTGATTGCACTGTGAAAGGAATATAAAGAAACTACAACTGTTCATACTCATGTCTAGGGAGGTAATTATAAAGCCATGCACAGCTGCTTCAGACAGACCCATATATGATTTTCATTACATCTACGTAAGGTCATTGGGTGAGCTGTCTTGTCTCAGCATCACATTTCTTGAGTTTTTTAATTTTTCAGTTGTGAGTCTTGGTTGCATGCATACACACTAGCATGCAAAATTAATCTGGCCATTCTTACCTGTACCAGGGACCTAAGATTTTGAATTTCTGTTTCTACTGGTGAGCCTGTAAAACAGTCTAGAAGATCCAAATATACACAATGGGAGAAAAGACTAGACATCTATAAATTGATTTATCAACACTGTTGATGGAGACTGAAAAGGTAAAAAATTGATGATAAGCTCATGCTCCTGACTTCCAAATATAAAAACATAATAATATATAGGTATTCACATTTCACCAAATAAATTTGAGAGTATTGTATGGTAGATGATGGTCACAGTAAGAAACTGGTAAATAACCAACTGGTAGGTTTGAGATTCTGCAGTGTCAAAATCTAATGGAATGAGCTGAAGGTATTTTGAATAATTTACTTTGGTTTTCTAGACAAAAGAATTGTTGTACTTCTCATAATTCTGAACTTCATAAAATGTTACAAAGTATCTATTACAATGTAATTATTAGGAGAACCGTACATGAGAAAAAAATAATGTGTTAAAGGCATTCATCTGCTGAAAAAAAAATTGAGAGGTACTGTAAAAATGTAGGGGACTTGGATATATAGGAAAAACTGGAAGACCTTGAACAATGGAGTAAAAGAATTTGGGTAAAATCCAGTAGCAAAAAACATTCTTTCTATTTTCTTTATTTGCTTTTTTCCTCTTTTTTTCTTTTTTTCTTTTCTGTGGCACATCTCTTTTAAAAGATCCATGTACATTATATGATCGCAAATCATAAGCTGAACCCAAATATTTTCTGCCTCCTGCTTTTTTCAAGATGCAGCCATACATGAGGGTAGTCTGTCCCCAAGGCATGCCACAGTGCAGTCCGGAAATTTAACTTTAGAAGCATCCAATTTTACTACAAATATGCAAATATATAAAAAAGAAAACACTAAGTTAACATATATTAGGAAAATATTTCTTATGTAAGGGATTGGTAGTGCTGTAGTGTTGATGACTCCAGATATCCAAGTTTAAAGTGTAGGTTTTCAAACCAGTACAATTATACAGAAAAAACTCTCTCAGGGATTTTATCTTAAGCAATATCTGATCTTATTGTCCATATATGCATCAGGAATTAAAATGATCATTAGCAGCAGTGCTGGTACATATAAAATTCATTCCAGAAAAATATTGGAAGAACTCTCCTAAAAGTTATTACAGTCAGGTTTTGGATTAGCTTGCCCAGAGGAGTTATGAGGAGCCTGAACCTGTTACAAAAGAGACCACTGGCTGCTGGTGACAGCAGAGCATACTGCATTTCATCATCCAGAAAGTCCCTTCGGTTTTAGTGTTCTTCATTACAAGGATGTCTGCACAGAAAAAAATGGAAACCATGTGTTACAGGATATAGAGAAAGAGAATATATTTGTTATTGATGGACTTATACTGTTGGCTGATACAAGTTCTTGGTATAGTCATTCCAACTGCATCATCTAAATTCTGTGCATTCAGTACTACAGGTCAGCAAGTACAGTCCTGCCGTTCTGTAGTATCTATTCTTTTTTATCAACAAAGTTTGAAAACAAACAAAAAAAAGATTCCAAAACAAAAAAAATCTCTACATGGAAAACAATAATAAAATTCTTTCTCACTCTTATAGCTTTTTAAATTATTTTTTATGGAAAAATCCATAAATCCTGCTTAATAAAATGGGATTTGGAGGCCTTCCTTACTATTTCAGGCAAAGACCTCAATTACAGTAACACCATCATAAGAATCTCCAAGATAATAGATGGGAAAAAATCCTGAAGCCTGAAAGAGTCATGGGACAGAATTGAAAAGTGCTGAAAGCAGAATGGTATCTTAGGAGCCAGCAGGTCCATGAATGAAACCACAACAACAGAAGAATGTGATAGCTAGGTGACCGTAAACTCCTAAGATATCATTTCTGATTTAGGACCAAATGGCAATAAAAGGAAAACATGTATGCTTTCAACTTGCTAACTACTGGTCTAGGCTACTAAAGATCTGAAATCTTTATACCTTAAAAGATATTTTCTCTTGTCTGAATTTTGGGGTTTTTTTAAATGTTGCTTTAACAGTCTTGGTCTCAGTTTACTTTAGGTGAAAAATCTCTCCACCTTCCACACCTTCATAAAGGTGTTAAGGACAAGAAAAGGCACTGGAGACCTTTCCTCATCTTTGATGAGGATAACAATGAAAATGATTTGTTAATACCACAACACAGAATTTAATTCCTAAGACTGTGAGCTTCCTTGCAAGGAATACACACACTATGTAAATGTTTACTGCATTTTAAAATACATTTTGATTAACGAGCACAGTTCCACCCCATGAAGACCTGACTTAAATCTACCTATGGAGACATATTTTAGTAAACCTTTACAGGAGCTGATGACTGCAGGTAAATTTTTTCCAATCCTAGCACGTCTTCAGGCACTAAAGCTCATCAGACATAGGTTCATTTAAAAAAAAAAATTGGAAAGGTATGAAGATTTTATACGTTTCTGTTATAAATAGAGAAGAGACAGTAAAAATTACAAGTGCAATTTTAATTACCTTATTAATAGCTCTATTTTAACAGGGTTTAGAGAGCATAAATATTTGATTCTACTCCTCAGACGAATACAGCTAAATAAGAAGAAACTATAATTATCCTGTTTCTGAACACTGATTTGAATGACCTCAGTAGGCTACAGAACACTGTTGCAGAATGAAAGGTGAAATACAGGAGTTTTAATGAGTCCCAAGAATCTGCTGTAGCATTGCCTCGATTATAAGAAAATTTCTAAACCTGTGTTTTAAAACAAAATCACAAATCAGGCTTCAAAGTCATTATTTTTTTTTAATGGATAAATATTGAATGATTCGATTGGTCTATTGATGTGAATTTTTAGCATATATTTTTCTTACAGCTCAGCCACACACTGCAATCATAAACTTCAGACATATAATCTATTCAAACTGTAAACAAAATATTTCAGTAATTTCCAGATCTTTGTGGTTCACTTTCTTAAGAAAAACACCATATATTTCAAGATGCATCATAAAATTAAGTCATACGGCAGTGCCTCAGAGTATGGGAACATTTTCGCTTTAGGAGTCTGGCAGACTCCAGGTGAGGCACTGTTTGTGGTACTTCTTTGGCTTTGTCGCATTAACTTTGGAACCGTGCTGTAGGAAAACACTTTGTAATTGTGCAAGCAAATAGATAACTACTGATTTTTGTACTACTTGCAAGTAGTGTTTTATGAAGCAATGATCAAAACTAGGAAAGCGGAAATATTTTCAAAGAGTGTACTGTGAATTATAATGATGAGAAAACCACCTAGACTATTGATTAAAGGTGACCAAAAGGTCTCTTTTAAGAATTTTAACATCCTAATGAGATCAAAAGAATCTTTTAAAAGTGTTAGGTATGGAGAAATTATTTATTTTGGTTACTTACACTCAAAAAATTACATAACTATTTTATTTATTTATCAGTACACGTGTTTCTCTTTCAGAATTTTTCTATTTTCAAAGATAATTTGATTAAGAACATAGAAAAATGTCTCAGTTTCAAATAATGTGGTTTGCAAATGCATTTAGTACAATTTCTTTGTCCAGTAACCAAGGCTAGACTATGTAAAATCCACTGCGTGAATTTTTAAATTTTTAAATTTCAGCTCTGAAAATTTCAAACTGGATAAATCTTAGAATTTTGAAACATTTAGCTGAAAATGTTACACTCTGTCCAGAATGACTGTGTGACTCCAACTCTACAAAGTGCTGTGCTTCTCATATTTTGCCGAAGTTACTGAGAACTGTAATACTCAACATTTTGCCCCACAAGAAAAATGAGATACTTAACATATGTATTACATAATGCTCCTCTAAAAAATGTTAAACAATCACTATATCCTCTCTCTTGCTATATTTCTTATGTTTTTTAATAGAAGTGTCTCAAAAGTTACAGCAACACACACAAAGAATGTCTCAGTCCCGTAACCTACAATTTTGTGAATCCTGTTAGGAAGGCACATATATGGTATCAAGTTTTGTAAGGGTCGAAATAAAAGATGATTTCCAGAATTTTTTAAAGTAATTCAATATACACCCACCAAGTTTTTCTTCCGGATACATTAGTCAGTGAAACTGGTGATGGCATTCTACACAACACCAAAACCTAGTAAATCAACCCCTAGGTAGTCAGTAGATATTTTATGACTAAACAGATGAAAAAAAAATATATATATGATTCTGAATACATTAGCACTCACCGTTCAATAAGGTTGTATTTAGAACCCACCAGGTACTGGTGTCTGGGTTCCTACAGTGAAAATGTCGTTTCACAGATGTACTCTCTCAAATCATTACGGCAATAGTATTCTTTGTTTCTATTTATAGGTTGAAATAGGCATCCTCAAATAGAATTTAATCCAGTCCTCTATTTTTCCTCTGTATGTTCTACTTTCCACATCTTTATGTCATAGCCAATTATTTTAAAACAGAAGTTCACTATGTCATTTTGCCCGAGTCTATCAACTTGACTGCAATCCTGCCTGTTTTATCTGCGAAAATGTACATGCTCCTCAGGGTTTCCAGCCAGATGGACTACTGCTAGTACATCGAACTGCCAGCCAAGAGAGTTGATTTCTGACAGGCATAAATAGAGGCTAGAAAAGGATCCTTCAGAAACAGAAATTAAACAAAGTCTTTTTAACAGTGCTGCTTTTCCCACCCATTATCTTAAAAACTAGGAGTCCATTCTTCTTTATTTTGCTTGGTAGGTTCATAAACAGAATAACACAAGAACGAGCTTTATATTCTAAGTAGTCTGTTTAAAATGTAGATATTTCTCTGGCTGCCTCCAAACTTTTTTCTCTAATAAAATCCCAAAAATATGAAATATTATTTTCTTTGCTGTTGCAGTCTTACCCTGCTAACTGCGTGTGCATTATATTTTGTTCATCACTTCTTTTCTGCCTCCCAATTACTCATTTGTGAGGCTGTCACTGGCCTAATTTTGAATGTGGGATATCAATTAATGTTCTAGAATGACCAGTTGCTTTTTTAAAGTTCCTACAGGAATAAATATTATGAAATGTTTCAGACAAAATTTTCTGTTATGACAAATAAACCTTTGACTTTCAGAGGATTGAAATTACATCCTTACAGCTTTTGAATTTGCCTCAGCTAAAAAAGCAATGCTGACGTAGTGCAGTGTAGATACTTTTTCTCTTTCCTATAGTAGAAGTTTAAGAAGTCATCACTCTGTTCTTAAGTAGCTTGAATGACGGAAGTCAAATTATAGAGGAGATACAGAGAAGAGTAAATTTTTTTCTTAGCACATAACATCTTTCCTCTTTTGAACACAATCATAGTACGTATTTCAAGGCTTAGTAGTATGACATTCGAATCAACAATATAGCAGTTTCTGTAAGAAGCACCCCATTCTTTTTGTGCCTAGACAGCTGAACAGGCACAAGAATCGATATCTATAAGGGGCATATGATTGTACATTCTCTTCAAGGCACAGCCTCAGGAGTAAAATGTGCTTGCTGATACATTGTTGTTGGTTGGCCATATGTTCTGATTCTGTTTATGTAGAAATAAACACCCCGGATGCGCATTGACATTTGAAAGTTACATTTCTACTTACGTGTAGCATATGCATTTCTGTCATGGTATATATACAAATCATTTAGAACATTTTCATTCTGAAGCTGTAAAAAGAAGATCCAAACTCTAGTTTCATATTGTTTTTGCCTACTTCTCTATGCATAATTATTTTATAGTAATGAGAAAGACTGATGTGGAATCCAAAAATAATGAATTCAGTGTAAAATTACTATCAGATTTGATACAATTTGCAATAAATTGCAGAAGACTAACTGCAGCAGATTATGTGGAAACAGGCTAAACTTTACTGAGAATTAGATGAATTACAATATAGCTTGCCACAAACCTCTGTCACCATGAGTCGTAACACTTTCATACAGGGGGCCAGGATGATACCAACATAACTTTATAGGTAGGCAACTGATGGCACAGAATGCCAAATAAATGACAACATACCGAAAATAGACATGAAATCTCTGTTTGTGGAGTGGAGACAAATCTCTGTAGTAGGAGATACTGTCACAAAGACTGTGAGTAGTATACTAAAGATCTGAGAGGGAAGTTTATGGTCAAGATAATGCCAAAGGTCTGTACCACAAATGTGAATAAGGGGTCTCAGTTAAGACAGCAAATAAAAATTATTACAGATCAAATTGTCCTTAAAAAAACAAACAGTGCTTGGACTGAAGAGGTGCAATAAAACCTTTACTCTACTTGCTCAGATCAAGATTTGATGTAAGAAGTTCACTGACTTTTTCAAATGGATTTATCTGTGCATTTTGCTTTTGTAAATATGATCACAATTAGCTAATGCTGAAATTATAGCTAAAAGCCCAAATAAGATATTGAGGTTGAGTCTTGGCTCAAGGGGTCAATTTCTGATACAGGTGAAGTTAGAATTTTTTACTGATTTCCGTAGCAACAGAGTAAGATGATAGGCTAATAATTCACTTACAGGTACTTTTCTATAGGACATTTTCATGCAAGTTTATGGTTTGCCACAGGTAAAAATAATATAGATAAAAAAATCAAAATGAAGAGATTGAGAGAAAGACCCTAAAGAAAGTGCATGGAGTCATTGTTATTGGCAAACTTTTCTGAGACAACAGTAGATGGTGCCTATAAATACTTTGTATCTAGTGTTCCTCTCACAGAGTTTGTAAGAGTCTAGGAAAAGAAGTAGAGGATATAAGCAGATAAGGAATGATGGATACTTTAGAAGAACCTATACTTCTCTTCCTTGGCTAAGAAGAAAAGGGAAGCGTTGTGACTGAGCTGACGCAGGAATATATGTAAAATTGTTAGGACCTGAGAAGATCAGTGGAGAGGTAAGCTAGGATGCAAAAACAAACGAGATAAAGAAGATGCTGACCATAGGAAGAGACTAAGCCCATAGAAAGTGAATAGATGAAAACTAAACAAGTCAATAAAGGAATTACCATTGACAAGAACAGAAGACTTTGGGGTATTTATGACAAGGCTGCCAGAAAACTAGTCGATTTTTGGCACTGTTTTTATATTTTGTATATGTTCTTTTCCATATTAAATAGTAAATATTTAAGTAATAGAATGATTGCAGCTCATGTAGATCAAAAAATTAAAAATAACATGAATGACAGAGGCAGATGGAGTCAAAATTCAAAAATGGGTATTTTTACCACTGCAAAAAGTAGAAAAAAACTGCAAATATAAAATGGTGAAAAACATAAAATCACAAAGACTGTAGAATTTATCTGCAATGGGTTAGAAAGCAGTGAAGAAAATATATCAGAGTACTGCTAAAATTGTTTTGGATGTTTTATTTTCAGGTGTCCGGGTGGATACACATTAACGACCTCTTAATAATAGTAAGCACTTATCTCAGATCCTTTTAACATCTCTCTAGTTAGTTATTTGAAATTGGAGTCACTGTATTTTCCAAATACACTCTGACAGTCTTAGCTTGTATGTCTTACCAAGCAAATTACCACTGGAATTCAAGGAAATGAGATAGCTGAAATAAATATTGCAATCTGAACATTTATTCAGACAGTTCAAGACAAGAGAAAAATTTTCAACCTAACAGTTTAACAGACTGATTAATATCCGCTAGGAAGAAATACAGGGAGAATCCTTACAAAAAGCACTTCTTAATCCTACATTGCTGTGCCTGGCAGTACATATTTCAGATCATATATTTTAGCTATTGAAGTAGTGCAGTCGTTTCAGAATAAAACTTTGTTGGTTACAGATCAATGAAGGGAGACTCTTTTCCTTACTTCACAAAGTTCCTGAAGAGAGCTTCAGCTATATCAGCTCCTGAAGCAATATGCTTCTTCTGCTCTCTTATTATTGTCAATAATGGAAGCAAAATGAGAACAGAAGAATGACGAAAAAAATCAGTGCCACGTCTGGCATAGAGTGTCCGTTCTGCACAGGTTGAAAGCCTGGCTAAAACTACCCATGTGTGCAAAATCAGTCTAGTGGGATTCTAAATCACTTTTATTCTGTCTCCAAAGCAGAGATTCTTTTCAAGTACTCAGATAAATATGCTACACTCTGAATTAGCTAGATATGCCACCAAACCAATTCCACGTCCAGCATTTTGTGAGTGAGAAAGCTCCCAGTGATGCCCCAAGGAACAGTAATGTGCTCAGAGCACAGCTGAGGCACACAGGTTGTATACAAGAGACGGTAACAAGCATGTGTTTTAGGCAGAGCTGTGTGACATTTACTCTGAAAGTGTTGCTTTTTCATAATATTTTTTCTTGTTGTTTTCATTATGCTGTCAATCCTCATTTGCAAGCTGGGGAGCGTTTGCCTTGGACAGGAAGCCTGGGAAGGAGCCTTCTTCGGCAGTAGCCACTAGTTCCTCTCCCAATTGGGCACTGACTTACTGCAGAGGCCTTTCCCTGAATTGTAGTTTGGAAATTATCACTTCTTATTGTTTACTAATGGGATATCAATTGAAAATAAGAAAGCTGTATAAAAAGCTTCAGGAAACATAGTCTACCAAATTCTGTGCACAGAATTGCTTTGTTGCTTGCCCGTTAGAACTGCTTCTCAGTGAGCTATCTTAGCTCAGGCTCACAGGTAAGACTCCCCACTGCACAGAATAAGAAAACCTTTACTTTCTGAAATTGTTAACTGCTTTTATGAGGCTTATCAGGTGACGAGGGCAAAGGACATGCAACATCCAAGCCAGCTCTTTGCTGCTTGCAGGCACGAGATACCTCTGCAGTGTCAGGTACAAATGAGCTATTTAGCAATCTTGTCATACCTGCACTTACAGCACTCTCAGTTTACAGCAGATACACTAATGTGAACATAGCCTCTCCCGCTTTACGTTGATGCACAGTCTGCTTTCTAGACATATTCAGGGGATTTTAGGTTTGATTTTTGAGGAAGATTTCCTTTTCAGGTTGGCAACTGTGATGAATGTCAGGAAAACTTGAGAACAACTGTAGAGAGCAGAGCGTGGTCACGTCAGTGCTTCACATTCCACAAAGTCATCTTGCAGTGCATTTTCATTGCTCCAGGTGTGTTTCTTGCCAACATTTCACAAAAACATTTCTGTCTGAAACAGCTCCCTAGTGTGGAGATATATCAAGCTCCATTAAAAAGGAAGCCATCTGTACTGTTTATAGGTGATTTTTTTGATGATGAATAAAGGTATATGTGATAGATGGGAGAACCTGGTCTTTCATAATATAGGTATTCCTGAGAGTTGTCATTGTCAGGGACCTTAAAGCAAGGGTTTAACAATTTATAGAACTTTTTTTCTTCAAGCCTCAGATCTTTCGTTCCTGTTATTTCACACTCCTTAGGTTTCACTACTGAAAAAAAAAAGCCTTTCTCCTCTGGAGAATTGGAAGCGGCAGAGAAGAAACTTAAAATTCAGTGGCCAAACAAATCAAAACAACAATAAAAAAGAAAATCCTTTCTGAAATTTGCAAGCAAGATCATGGTCACTGAACACTGAGCAACATGCTGTGAGCACAGATATAAGTTTATTCCTCTAAATTTGTGCCATTCAAGTATCACAGAATCACAGAATCATAGAATGATTTGGGTTGGAAGGGACTTTAAAAATCATCTTGTTCCAACGCCCCACCGTGGTCAAGGACAACTTCCACTAGACCAGGTTCCTCAAAGTCCTGTCTAACATGGCCTTGAACACTTCCAGGAAAGGGGCATCCTCCTCAGAATTCAGAGAACAATCCAGCCTCTTCTCTCCCATGCTCTCCTCCATCTTTGATCTGTGCCACAGATAGGAGTGGCCTGAATGGGACAGAGGTGTCTGCTGTCTCTCTTTTCCAAGCAAGGAAGAAAAGACACCTCACTACGATCTTTCCAATATTTTCCCTCAGAAGAAAGTTTCAGTTTCCTCACGTCACAGTTGTCAGACAAAACCTTCCAACGAAACAGACTGTAAGAACCCAGAAGTTCTAAATATCTTCAAGGACTCACTCTTTCTCCACTGAAAACTTGCTAAGCTCATTCAGGATTAAACAAAGCACTGTCCCAAATGAATCCGATAAGCAATCAGAACAGGTTAAGTCCACAAAGGCCGTATTACAATCTAGTTCTGACTTTTATTTCTCTTTCTTTTTCTCCCTTTGAGAAGCAGGTAATCATCATCAGGGCTTGGGCTGAAAAAAGGTTTCTTTTATCCTTCCTGTGAGTATGGAAAGATGGTAGAGAAATTAGGTTTTCAGTAAAAAAGCGGATATTGTGGATTAGCTTTTTGCAGAACCAAGGTATGAGGAATTGATGCAATAGTTGAAGTCATTGAGGACCGTGTGTCTTGGAGAATTTTCTTCTGTGTAAGCCACTTAAGTTGGGGCCAGTCCCTTATTCCCGTTAGTTGACTTATTCATTCTCCTGTCTCACCCAGAAGTTAGTTGGCATTTTTTTAAATGATTAATGGAATGGTATCAAGAACTTGCCATGCTTAGATAGTTCTTACATTAACTTAATTTAGTCAGTATTTTCCATTTTTCTTTGTTCTAAACAAAAATGAGAGCCTCTGAAGTCCCAATGACTATATTAGTGTGTCAAATAGGAAAATAATCTCTTTGTCATTTCCAACACACGAAATTTCTTTTCTTTTTTTTTTTAATCTTAGGAAGTTTAACCTTGCTTAAATCATGACAGCAATTGAGGTTAATTTAAATGAACTGCATACTCCTATAAATTAGTAAATAAGACAGTCAATTAACCAAATTAAATCTTATTGGAAATTGGCTGCTGCCATCTGGAAATTTTTTATTAGACTTTATAGTTGGCTTGACCTTTAGAGAGGAGCTAGCAGGATTTTTTATTTCTCTAAGAAATGCTTGACTTAGAGGAATGAAGTATTTGTAAAGCATTTTTAATATTCCTGCACTTGCTGGATAACTATAGTGGGATATAATATATTCCTGTCAGTGAAGAGGCAGTTGAATAGGTATGGAGTTTCTTACTGCAAAGTTTGAATTGCATGTCTGTGTACTGGAATCTATTACCCTGTGATGGGTTTTTTCTCTATTGTATATTCTTCTAATACACTGTGGAATCTATCATAGTAAGATTGGGCTTTATCTTCATATGTCAACCTCTAAGCTGCTTAACTCCATTTTAAATTGCCAGGTTTGTTTTACCTGTAAAACTTCCAGGGAAATCAGAGGCATGCTTATTTGAACAGTGATGTTTTAACGTATTATTTCAGTGGTATCCAAGCCACCCTCTCTGTGGGCAGCTTGGAATTGTGCTGTCTGGACACACTGTTGCATATACGTGCATCCTTTCCCTTGCCCTGGGAAAACAGCAGGGTGATGCAGTTCTGGCGGGTGGCTTGCTCAGTGCTAGCTTGGGGGTCACTGCACCCTGCTTTGTTGCATTGTATAATTTCAGGGCAGATAAGCCGTCCAAGTTATTGCATGCAGTTGCCCTTACCTTTAGTCGTCAGGAGTTTTGTAGCTTGCAGACCTCATTCAGCATGATTAACCTGCAGCTTGTATAAGTTTGTAGACACCGACTTATAATAAGGTTAATGTCCTTGTTCTGGTAGCCAGGTTTCCTCAGGGACTTTAGCAGCAAGTGATAGACTGCCCAGGTAGGTTGCCCAAAAAGGTGATGGAGTCTCCATCCTTGGAGATATTCAGAAAACATCTGTACATGGTCCTGGACAACTGGCTCTAGTTGGCCCTGGGTGAGCAGAGGGGGACATGGACAAGATCATCTTAAGTGGTCCCTTCCTTCTGTGATTCTGTGATTGATGGCCACTGCAGCTCTTATTAGTTGTCTCAAAGTGCCTTCTCTATCATAACACAAGGCCACATTCTCCAACGTAGTCAGGAAACAGACCCTCACAATGAAAGCAATGATAAGAAATAGTTGCCAAAAGTCCTGAGTTGTTGACCTAAGCCCTGGCCTTTTGCCTCACTCTGAGAAGCCCTGGGGATAAAATTATTTGCTTCAAGTCATAAACTGCTTTTGTCTCTGTCAAAAAATGTGCTACATGATGCATGACTAATACGCAGTAAAGCTGTCACCGTACTACACCCATATGCGTGAACAGACGGGCTGTGGTGCCCAGATGCCACAGAACTGGTCGTATGGCTGGGAAGTTCCCTTAACTGGGGGAAGAGTTCTTTTTTCTCAAGCAGAAGAAAGCACCAAAGTTATAGGAACACAAGTAGGATCTAGCCCTACATGTACAATGAACGCGCTTTCACTTTACTATATTTCCAGTGATAACCTATGCATGAGTATTTCTCTAAAATGGACTTTAGGCTTTGTGCTGTGCTTACTTCGCTAAAGTAATCACCATAGATAAACATTGCTTAGGGTGACATCTCCAGTTTTTCGTATTTAGAGAACTTGCTTGAACAAATCATGGACAGTTCAATAATTATTTTGAATGCTTCAGATTACTGGGGAACTAAAAGACTGGGTTGAGCAATATCTTCATAGTGATTGATGTCCAGAGCGTAAGAGCCTCTAAGCTGTCTTCCCTAACTGGGTCTTGACAATTTGGCAGCTGCTGACAACAGGTAGAATTCATGCCACTGTTCCTGAAAATGTATCTGCTACCAGAGTTATGTCCTGGGGGATTTTTATACGACACTGACAGAACTGAAGAACTCCACTGCAGAAAAATTTTATGCCCTCCTCAGGGGTAGCAAGTGGCTGAGTGACCAGGGAGAAAATAACTGCTGCAAGGCTTTCATGTGATCTCTTCTGCAAGGAAACAAGGGGATACTAGAACAGCTCTAATCCTTAGGAGTATCTATTTTTCCTCAGTTCCAGAGGCTTGTCAGTATGTTGCAGAGAAACTGGGGTCTGGAGGTATTTACAGTGCTGAGGTGTCTCAACTGTATCCCTTCTTAGAGAGGAAAGAATCAGATTTCCGCTAACACTTCAGAGGTCAGATTTATCTTAGTCCCTTTTAATTGAAAGGCTGAGTATCTAGGGAGCCTTGAAGAATGAGATAATGTGGAAACAAAGCTGGACATGGTGGTGGAAATGTTTGTTTACAATGATGTGGGGATCGACTTCATTGCATGTCTATATGCATATATATATGATATGAAAACACAAATATTGAGTGCCTGCTGCATCCATTCAGGTAGACAGTTGGGACTCCTGTTTTTGGGAGATGACTAAAAGCTAGCTTGCCCTGCCGCTGTCAGAAGGTTGAGTGAGGTGTTAAGGTTAACATGTAGTATGCTGCTTCCATACTTCTGATACTACTTTGTAAACCAGCTTTCCAATGCACTGTTCCGCAACAAAATTTTGTGTTTATTTTAAAAGGTAGGGTGGTGCTTTATTTCTAGCTGTTTTCATAATAGAACCTTTATTTCGTTGACTTTCTTCAGAGTGCCTTCTACGCAATAACTTTTATTTGTGATAAGTAGCAGAGAAGAGGCTTTTGATTTCTGCTAAACCACTGAAAAGAATTATTTGAAATGTCAATAATTTATACCACTTTCTTGGAAGTATCTCCTGTATAAACATTAAAACTAGGTATTAACCTTGTGCTCTTGCACACTCTATACTGGACACAAACATTAGCTGATATCTCTTGCAAAGACATGCTTAAACACATAAATCTCACTGTATTAAGCGTAGTGTGAAAATACACTTATTGTGATTATAATAAAATACGATGTATATCTGAAATGTGCATCAAAAGCTTATAAATTCTTAATGTCATTATCTCTGCCCCAATATTCTAATTTCTCTTGATCTCAAACTGCAGCATTTATTTGTTTACTATTGTAAAAGTATTTCTGCTTGCTTCAGAATTTTCCTTAATTATCTGATTTGACAGATCTGTAGAACTGAATATATTTATACATCTACCCCCATGCTTGGGAGCATAAGAAAGCATTAGATAGATAAGCTGTCTCTTCAGGACCACTGGTGCTTTGCAGTCCTTGTGATGCTGTATCAGAACTCTAGAATATTAAATTACCTGACAGTCTTTAAGTTCTAAAAACTGGATATACTAATAGGGTGTATTAAATATAAGACATAAATTGAAGCCATAAGAGCTATCTTTGTCCTTGTCTTTGTTACTAAATTTAACTTCCATTAAATTCTAATGTATTTCTCTAAAAATATACACATAATAAAAGATTTCATAACAAGGATTGCATTTTGGGATTGAATGAAACTTTACTAAGTACTGAGCACAGGTACTTTGTTTACTTCTAAACTAAACTGTCCCTTGCAGTTGGAACTGGGCTTATGAGGTGTCTCTGTGCTGTTCAGCAACCTTAAAGTAACATCAGGCTATTCTTCAAGGAAAAATTGTATGAAATCTCTCAGATATTTAATCTCTTGTATTGTAAAAGCTTATGAATATTTCTTTGTCTGAAAGCATTCAGTGGTACATTAGAGTAATGGACAAAGTTTTGCTGTCTTCCTCTTTTCTACAGATACCCATCATAATGTTGCAGTTCCTCTGTTGAAAAGAGTTCAATGTGAAAACAAAAATAACATAACTGACTGTTTTTTTTTTTCTTGTGAGCACTGTGGAAACAAAGTCAATATATTGGAATAGGTATAGTAGGAGTTTTACCATGAGATGTGGGCTTTTCGACTTTTCAAATGAAACCCTGCTACTGCTTCCTAAAGGAGGCAGTTCTTGACCCTTCTTTTTCTATAGAGCAGTGACTCCTTCCCTTTGGCCAAGCAAGAGATTATAAACCATTTTGCATCCCAGTTTAGTTATCACCAGAAGATGACACTACGTAGCTCATGAGATTTATATGGGGTATTTTTTAATATTACGCTATAGCAAAGAGGAAGAAAGCCTTCCAAAAGAAGTACAGAAAGCACCATCTTCTGTGGTATGATGGAGAAAATTCATAGGAGACTCAAATTATCTTCCCATTAGGCAGTTCAGCAATTACTCAGTGGCTTTTTTTAATCCCTAAAATTAAACTTCATTTCCTTTAATTTCGGAAAAATCAGGGGAGGAGAAAAATAACCTTTCAGTGCAGAATGTATCTTTCTGGGAGTAGATCTGAAAATGGGAATCACAGAATCGTAGAATCATAGAATGGTAAGGGCTGGAAGAGACCCTAAAGATCATCTAGTTCCAACTCCCCTGCCATGAGCAGGGACATCTTCCACTAGACCAGGATGCTCAGAGCTCCATCCATCCTGGCCTTGAACACTGCCAGGGAGGGGGCAGCCACAGCTTCTCTGGGCAACCTGTGCCAGTGTTTCACAACCCTCATGGTGAAGAATTTCTTCCTAATATCCGATCTGAATCTGCCCTCTTTTAGTTTAGAGCCGTTCCCCCTTGTCGTATCACTACACACCCTTGTGAAAAGTCCCTCTCCATCCTTCCTGTAGGCCCGCTTCAGGTACTGGAAGGCTGCTCTAAGGTCACCCTGGAGCCTTCTCTTCTCCAGGCTGAACAGCCCCAACTCCCTCAGCCTGTCCTCATAGGAGAGGTGCTCCAGCTCTCTGATCATCTTCATCGGCCTCCTCTGGACCCGCTCCAACAGGTCCATGTCCTTCTTCTGTTGAGGGCTCCAGAGCTCGATGCAGGACTCCAGGTGGGGTCTCACAAGAGCGGAGTAAAGGGGCAGAATCACCTCCCTCAACCTGTTGGCCACGCTTCTCTTGATGCAGCCCAAGATACAGTTGGCTTTCTGGGCGGCAAGTGCACATTGCTGGCTTGTGTTGATCTCCTCACCCGCCAGTACCCCCAAGTCCCTGGCAGGGCTGCTCTCGAGCCACTCTCTGCCTGGCCTGTACTTGTGTTTTGGATTCCCCTGATCCACTTGGCCTTGTTGAACTTCATGTGGTTCACACAACCCCACCTCTCCAGCCTGTCAAGGTCCCTCTGAATGGCATCCCTTCCCTCCAGCGTGTCAACCACACCACACAGCTTGGTGTCGTCGGCAAACTTGCTGAGGGTGCACTCAGTCCCACTGTCCATGTCGCCGACAAAGTTATTGAACAGCACCAGCCCGAGTACCGATCCCTGAGGCACACCACTTGTCACTGGTCTCCACCTGGACATCGAGCCATTGACTGCAACTATTTGAGTGCATCCATCAAGCCAGTTCCTCATCCAACGAGTAGTCCCTCTATCAAATCCATGTCCTTCCAATATAGAGACAAGGACATCATGTGGGACAGTGTGGAATGTTTTGCACAAGTCCAGGTAGATGATGTCAGAAGTTGAGGTCTTCTCTGAAAGTGATTGGGAAGCCAAGCCAATTTTACTAGTAATTATACTCACAGATCTATAGAATTCCAAGTGATACTAGGAGAAACTACGGCAATTATTATTTAATTTTCTCCTGTGTTCATGTGTACATTTATTCTAGCAAGTGTGGTTAAGTTACTCAGCTTCTCTATTTTATGGTGTTTCAGAACAGCTTGTTCACTATACAGAATTATTTCTTATTAAGAAAGACCTATTCCTTTCTTATTTAACTATTAGCTAAATTAAACATAAGGCAAGTTGTTGAAGCTAGACAGAAAAAATCTTAACACCATTTTAGGTACTAAAGAGGACAAATATGATTTTTTAAAGCTACATAATTATCACTTAATAGTCTTTGAGAGACTATTCTAACCTTTTTTGCAGGAATATGAATTGCACTTGTCTAATTTAAAATTACTGAGGGTTAAAATGCTGTGTCACTTGAAGTATTCAGTGAAATAATCAATTGTTTAGAGTGTTCTTAATCTTTTACTTTTCTCAACAACTTTGTGGTCTATGCCTGTATTATCTCAGTGTAGCTTTTTATGTGAGGTCTTATCTGAATGAAGTTGTATGTAGTCGAACAGGCATGTTTCGATAAGCAACCCTTCTGCTGTATTTATATCTCAGTGTGGTACATAGCAAGTTTTGCTTTCTCAACGTATCATAATTTGTTTGTCATAAACTTCATAAAACATCAAGGGAGACTGTCGCAGCTGACAAAAACGGATGCTGCACCACTGATTTAAATGGATTTGTGCCTGCCTACATCCATCATAGATTTGGTTGTCTTCCAAAATATTTTTTTCTGTAGGAAATGACAATTTCAGCCTGTTCCACTGGTAATATTGCTAGAATTAATGGTGGTATTATGCAGTGAAATATAACTGGCTACATTCTGCCAGTTGGTTTTTTTATTAGGCAACCTTATTTTTGCTTATATTTTAGTGTTTCTATTTTATGACAAGTGCAGGTTTTTTGAAATTAATTCCAGAGCAGAAAAAAAAATAAAACCTTTCTGTTCTGATGGTCTTACCCAATCTTCATTGTTGTGTTGATATGCATAGACTGCTGCTGCAGACAACATTCTGCTAGCCAGTCACTCTAACAATATTGCTTTCCCTTTGCTGCATCAGATGTTAAATTGTCTCTGTTTCCAAGGCCCTTTACAATACCACTCCTCCCTGCTTATTTCCTACTTGGTGTCAAATGCATCGCTCCTGCTCCCAGACGGCTCCGGATGTCAGCATCTTCCCTGCTTCTCGCTATGTGTTTCAGCAAACGCTCCTTTCTTTTGCACCATCCCTCATACTTGAGAAGAGATTTTCGTAAATGCCTGTTGGGCTACTGCATTATCCCCTTCAAATCCCTCCTTAACTCCCCTTTGCTCTGGTGCCTGCAGGGATCATGCCGACAGCCTGGTGATGTGTTATGACTACTGCCAATATGGTCCTATGGTTTCCGTGCGCTCCCCTGTCTGGATCCATCTGTTCCCTCTTCTCTTGTGCTCAGGATATGCTTATGTGCCTGTCACTGTTACTGGGAGAACGACAGGAGAACCGAAGTAACTTCACATTAGCTACCAAGGACACAAGCAGCTGGGAGCTCAGCATGGGTGGACCTCACCCAGTCCCGCGGTGAGGACCTGCTCTAGCCCTGGCCCTGGGGAGCAGGTGCTCCCCATCAGCTGTCCTTCCTAAATGTGTACACAGGTATCCTGCCCCACAGTCAGGGTTCTGTACTGAACTTTTCCCCTCTCCAGACAACTCTCATCCAGCTTTAAAAATCTGACTTTTATAAGACAGTCACATGAAATTTAGTAAGTGGTAGAGAAAATAGAAGTGAATATACTTTTTTTGTCACTAAATTGGTACTGAATTTCTGATAAATCAGATAGAGGCACACAAAGAGGAAAAGATGTGCAGCTCCATTACATATCAAATAGAAATCAGAAGATTTTAAGGCCAAGCTAGCAATATTGACTAATGACTGCAAAGAAAAAATTCCACGTGTTGGTGCTGACAAGTAATATCTCAGTAAATGAGAAAAGATAATTTCACAAAATCAGCAACACTTTGACGTAACCAAATTGTTGATGTTTTAAAAAGTTGTGCACAAATAGAACAAATAATAAACAGAAGATACACAGACCAATCGCTACCTTGTTGAATATATTTCAATCCCAAAAGTTCAAGCTGTTCAAAGAAAAGCAAGTTTTGAACACCTTCTCCTCTATTTTTTAATGAGATGTGGATGTTTGTCTTATTAGTTGCAGGGCTTTTGGGGAAAAGTAATGTATTAGGAGGAGGATTAGGACACTAGTAACAAGAGGGAGAGCAGAATGTGTCTGACTACAGACATAAGCACTTTCCATAAATGCTTATTAAATATGAACTATTGATGGAGTAACTCACTGAAGTTGAAAGTCCAAAATGGGGAAGTGTTTCTAAGCCTGAGGTGGTGAAAGGGGCAGTATCAGTACAGCAAGTGTAGTGACTTGTAAAAAGTCTCTTTTCTCAGACGGTTCCTGCTTGCCCATGCCTCAGTCCTTGTCTCAGGACAAATATAACCAAGAAGTTATTTTTCAAGGGATAACAACTTTGTGCTTAGCTGACTTCACTGTCACATTGGGAATACTTACTTTCACAAGTCAACTTGTCTCCTCTGTAGTTTAATTAGTAAACTTAGACTTCCACAGTTCATAATAGTACCCTTTAACACCTATTTTACTTCTTAGTCTCACTCTTTTTTTAATTAAGTGTTTTCCCCCAACAAGTACATAAATAACCTACACCTAATATTCCACCTAGACTTTGTTTCTGGGAAGTATCTAGAAATAACACTAACATCTTCAGCTACCATGTCTTATTACATGAGGATTTCAAAACGAATTTTGGAATATGGGACACATGTAAAAGTGGAAGCAGAAAACTAAGAGCAAGGTTTTTAAAATTTGTTACTGCTTTTGGTTTGCTTTTAAACAAAGTGGGTTTTTTGAGAAAAATAGCTACACATAACCTTCAGAAAAAGGATAAATTCTTATTTAAAGTCAAGTAGTCCTACAAATTTTTCTACTTTTTCCTGTTACTTACCAATAACCTCCAGAAGAGGTTCACAATTAGTCATCATAAAATCCAAATATTAAATATGCTTACATCCCCATTGAGATTTTTTGTTTTTCCTTACAAGCAGATAGTATAATTAACTCTCAGGAGAAGCACTGGATTTTAAGGGCCTGATCCAAGAAACATTAATGCCAGTGTGAGTCTTCCCATCAACTTCTGTCAAACTTCAGCTGGTCTTGCACACTTAATTAATATGAGAGGTTACTTATAATTTTTGATAACTTAGTCATTCTGAGGACCTAAATGTATATTGCTGATATGCTTTTCAGTGCAATATTTATTGGCATGATATAGACTGTATTACTCTAATACTGAAAAATATCACACTGAATAGAAAACCAGGCTGAAAAGTATTTCTGAATCTCTAGGTTTGGTTATGTTATGTCATAATGCTGTTTCTGGGGAAATACATGCCTAGAAAAACAGGATTTGAAGGGAATTTAAGAAACTTTTAAAGAAGATCATGGCAGGAAAGGATACCCACTTTCTCCTTAACTATTATCTCTCTCCTTTCTCTTAATTATTTCAAAAGGCCATCGAGGCTTCCTGAAGAGTGTTCTTATGAGTGAAGCAGTTTCAGTCACTTAAAGCAAAGGGACATAGTAAGTTTTTAGAAGGGGCACATCTCACAGGTACTGTAAGGCAGAAATGGCCTGCTGCTGCAGTCAGAGGTGGTTCTGATTACATGTAGCTCAGGGCAGCTGGAAAGCACCATAGTCTCTTAGAATTAACAGCTGTCCACTAGAGGTCCACATCTTTGAAGAGGTCTTCAACTGATGCAGGATTAGACATACTGATATTTGCTACAGATTTGCCCCAAGCATTACTGACCTACCAAACCCCCACGTAACTAAAGTTTAGCATTTTAGCATTAGGGTTCCCAACAGAATGCCTTCTGCTGTTTCTGGCCTATCTTGATGATTTCCACTGGGTAGCCTATTGTTGTGCAAGATAACTATGTATTCAGAATGTATTCAGGAGTGTGAATAGTAAAGCGATTCAGTAATCATGAAAAAACTGTAATTTAGGGAAAGAATGCTGTAGTCTTGCCTCTGGTCTTGCTCTGGTCTTGCCACTAAAAGCTTAGGAAGATCTTCAAAACTGTAGCTAAAAATCAGTAACAGTTTGATTAATAACTTGCAGTACTTTTCTTCAGAACATGAAGATTTTAAAAGTAAAACTTCATTCTAAAACAGATTTTTCTGAGTGAAGAGTAGATCAAAGGAGTGATGGAAAAAGACTTCAGGGGAAAACGACTGTACAATATGTGTAATACTTGTTGGTCTGACTGCCCATACAACAGCTTTGCCATGATTGTAACTGGAGAGAAGGTGCTTCAGTGTTGGAAAGTTGATGTGTGGATAGTCCTGGTCTGGAGTTGCAGAGTCAAGGAGGGAACATAGGAATTTTACTTGTCACAAGGCTTTTCTCCAAAAGAAGTCATAATAAACCCATGATTGATAGGGGGGAGGAGTTTTTCCTTCTCCCCCTTTCTCTTTCCTTACTCCAAGTTCCATGTCACAATCATGGGTCTATATCTGTATCCCAAAATACAAACTGCCTGGACGTGCTGCAAAGACCACCCAAATCCCGTAATGATTTGGATGGTCTAATCTTGCTAGACAATGGTAGCTCAAAGGAAGAATCTGTGACTTGAATCACCTTCTTTATGTACCCTAAATGCACTACCCCTATTTTACACAGATTACCAAAGTTTAAGTCTCTGAGGTCAAAATAGTTACTGTAACTCTGTATAATTTAAAAGGCTTGAACCAAATCTGGAAGAATAAATACGAGTTTCTGATGTAAAAGAATGACATTTCAAGGAAAGATAGAATTCCCAGTTACTGTGGTTTGGGGTTTTTCGGTGTTGTTTTTTTTTTTTTTTTGCAGAGGGTTGGGGGGTGGTTTGGAGAATGTGTGATTAGCAACAACTAATAGAATGCACACAGAGCTGGCTCATAAGTCTATATGGACCTGACAAAATATTTTTCACTAGTAAAATTTACATCTGTGGACAATGTCTCTAAAATGTGGGGAAAATATATTTTGAAATTATTCATCAAAAATAAATATTTATTTTAAGGGGTTTTTTTCAGAGAAAAAATGAATATTTTAAGGTTTTGTGCCTAAATAGACAACACAGCAAAAACTGTTCATGTGATGTCAGTGGAAAAGACTAGTTCTTACAGTTTATCTTTCTTAATGAACTGTTACTGCAGCAGTTTTCTGCAAAGGTCTGATCATTGCTGATTCTAAAGTCTTAATTATAACACAGTCTTAATCTTTTTATTGCAATTTTTAAAAGACTTGAAGTAGATTGACAGTTTGCAAACTTGAACTGGCAGCTTCTGTAACACTTTCAGCACCACTGTGAGTAAGGTGCAGGTTCTGTTCCCATTAATTATTTCCACAGAAGTGTCTGTGTCATTCATTAGGGAGGAATTCTGTTCTGCACGATGTCATTGAAATTAATTTTGTTTTAATAAAGGTCTGTCTTAAATATTAACAGGTGAGGGCTTTTACGTTTCTATATTAGGTTGCTGTCCAAAGGAAGTCACTGCTTCTCTCTCCACTTGTTATGAATTGTTTTTTCCTTCCTAAGTGATACATTATTCAATAAATTCAAATAACATTTTAATAGCAGAACTTCAAACAGAAGGATAGAGAGATTCACTGCTGTCCTAACAATTTATCCGTAGTTTACTGAAGGTTTTGTACCTAGCCTCTGCTCACTCTTATTCATAAATTGTTTAAGAACACAAAATCTAGCAGCACAGTAAGCTAGAGCTTGTGATAAATTGAGAAGTATGATAACTTCAGTGTTATATCATGTCCTATTTTATCTTAAAATACTTCTATTTCTCTAAATTCAGGGAAATGTAGATATCCCAATTTTCAACATCACACTCATTTGGCTTCTCGTAATTTTAGATGTCTTCCGACAGCTTTTACGTGAGTGCAACAAAACTTCTAAGATCTTCATTATAAGTTTTGAGATGAACATGTAAGAGATGCACTACTTGGTTATGAAGAGGTGTAACCTTACTGCAATGTCCATGAAATAGGTTTTTTCTGATGGGTCTCTTCCCTTGTTGCTTCAGCTTCAAGGATGACAAGGTAGCGATGAGTCTTTCTGATTTCCTGCTCTCTTTCTGGTAGCTCTGCGTGAATGGTGCTGGATGAGCAAGTGTTCCCCTGCCCTCTGAGCTGGCGAAAGAGAAGGCACTGTCAAACCTAAAGCAGGTCTGTAAGCTCAGACAGAGAGCTGTACCCTCCCGTGTCTGTTGGGTGTTCAGAGTGGAGCTGCCTTTGCAATTCAGCTGCTTTTCTTCTGGGCAGCTCCAGAAGTGGGACACAGGACCTCTATGTGTCTGAGCATTAACTTTTTATGTGCCCTCATCATCTTCAGGGCTATGCTTTGTAGAATAAATTTAATTCTCCAATGTTAAACACTAATTTAAATCAGAATGTAATAAATCTTACCTTAAATAACTGATTTTTATTTTTATACTCTTGATTATTTTTCTTAAGCTGCTATAAAAAGCCTCTGTTTTAAACCAGTGTATTGTACCATATTACAGCACTGCAACTCAGTATATGACTGCTTTCAAATGAACAGGAAAATACAGTGTATTATAGTTGGAATAAACACCTTCATCTAAAGAAGATATTCTGTCATCACATGCCAACTAAACAGAAATTAAAATTATATAAGCTGAAGTTTTCATGTGCTACCACATGCATAGACACGTGTGCACACACATGCACATACATACACTATACATATATTTTTTTTTTCAGAGATAAAATAGCAGCACTCACTCCACTGGAAATACAAGGTAAGAAGTGCTGCAATCAGCTCAGAGATCAGGCCCAGTACTTAAATCCTTTTGGAGAACATTGATATTTTCCTAGAACACTGTCCCTACTTCTATATCAGTGGTATAGATGCATACCAAATATACTGCATTGACATTTCCAGTATAAATTTAGCTAAATAATATTTTTGTTTAACTAGGGCAGAAACACTTGACCTACAACATTTTAGCCGAAATATCTGAAGACCTTTTTAATATTATGTGGTTATTTCAACAATGTAAAATCTCTTTGCAAAAGATTTGTTTAAAGCAGAGTTGGATGTAAATATATATATTAATCAATTCCACCTGGCCATGTTCTTGTGGAATATTAACAAGTATCATTCTGCTGCTGAATCAAAGTCATTCTTAGAGAAAACTGTCTCCTCTTTTTGTAACACTTGAATAACACAAATCATTATGCAAAGCACATACAAATTCAGCCTGTTGCTGAATATATGCTACGGACAAGAATAAACACTTTACCTGTTTCAAAAATGAGCCAGGTATTTAATTTCTTGATAACTATAGATTATTAGATTTCCATTTCATTTCTGATGTGTTCTTCTGTAGTGTGCATTCTGGAGAGAAAACTGAGATTAATGAAAATAGTTCAGATATTCAGAAAAAGTGAAGTAGCAAAGAAAGAGACATTGCGTTTCACTTTGGTGAATAGTAATGTGTATGACGCACTTAAAGAAAATAATTTAACTCAGAATTAATTTGAACCAGAAATATATTGAATAAATGTACTGGAATTATAATGTTTAGTAAAGCACTTCACATATACAGATATTTTTAAAAAGCTTACATAGAGTAAACAGTAATCTGTTCAGTGTGCGTTTTCTTTCTGAAGAAAAAGGCAATAGAACCAAAATAACACAAAGACTTGAAGGCCCTTGAGCCACCTGAAACAAAGTATTAGTTTCTAGATTTTCCCATATATATGTGTGTGTGTGAAAGGCCAAAATATTGTGCATCTCCTTCTCAAAACTTTAACAGTGGTAATTCCAGCCAATTAAATGCATATATATGACAAGATTTTTTATTTTGCTGTCTCTTTCCGTCTTGTCAGATCATAAAGATTTTAAAGGAAATCTCCTAATTTTTATTTATCTAAATATCTTTCTGTTCTCCTTTAAAATTTTGTAGAATTATTTTAAAAATAGAAACATTTTTCATTAGGTGAAATTTTTTTCTTTTGATGATGTTTATGTTTTTTTCCTAATTGCAACAAAATTAGGTTCAGGATTTATGATTAATGTTCAATTTTTATAATAAATCTGTGTTTATTTTTTTTTTTTTAATTCTAGAGTGCTAAGTTATTATTTCTTAATATTTTTCCTGCTTCTGGTTATTATCTTGGGTATGTGTCAATTTAACCAATATGAAGTACAACAAAAGCTAAGTGTCAGTGTCACTGTCAACCTATTCCAGTTCCATTCATATTTGATGACTGGATTCCAGTAGCCTGTTTATGCATAGAATTCCTTGTTGATTGCCACCTATATGTTATGTTATTCAGATCTAGTTAGACAGTTCATGTCAAAAATGATGCCACTGCTGTCCAAACAGCATAAATTGTCTTCACTTACTTGTGAATACCCATCTTTGTTTATCAGCTGATGTATACCTTATAGAATCATAGAATGCTTTGGGTTGGAAGGGACCTTTAGCGGTCATCTAGCCCAACCCACGTGCAGTGAGCAAGGACATCTTCAACTAGATCAGGTTGCTCAGAGTCCCGTCCAACCTGGCCTTGAATATTTCCAGGGACCGAGTCTCCACTGATTCTCTGGGCAATCTGTTCCAGTGTTTCACCACTCTCATCATAAAAAATTTCTTCCTTATATCCAGTCTAAATCTACCCTCCCTTAGCTTAAAGCTATTACTCCTTGTCCTGTCACAACAGGCCTTGCTTGAAAGATTTTTCCCATCTTTCCTATAGGCCCCTTTAAGTATTGAAAATCTGCTATAGGGTCTCCCCACAACCTTCTCTTTTCTCTTTTCTGAACAGCCCCAACTCTCTCATCCTTTCCTCATAGGAGAGGTGTTCCAGCCCTCAGATCATTTTTCTGGCCCTCCTCTGGACCCGCTCCACTAGTTCCATGTCCTTCTTGTGCTGAGGGCTCCAGAGCTGGGTGCAGTACTCCAGGAGAGGTCTCAACAGAGCAGAGTAAAGTGGCCGAATCACCTCCCTTGACCTGCTGGCCATGCTTCCTTTGATGCAGGCAAGGATACAGTTGGCCTTCTGGGCTGTGGGTGCACATTGCCAAGTCATGCCTAGCTTTTCATCCACCAGTACCTCCAAGTCGTTCTCGGCAGGGCTGCCCTCAATTTCCTCATCCTCCAGCCTGTGTTGATACCAGAGATTGCTCAGACCCAGATGCAGGACCTTGCACTTGGGCTTACTGAACCTCAGGAGGTTCACACAGACCCACCTCTCCAGCTTGTCCAGGTCCCTCTGGATGGCATCCCCTCCTTCTGGCATATCAACTGTACCACTCAGCTTCGTGTCATCTGCAAAATTGCTGAGGGTGCACACAATCTCACTGTGGCATTTATGAAAATGTTAAACAGCACTGGTCCCAGTACGGACCCCTGAAGGAAACCACTTGTCACTGGCATCCATCTGCACATTGAGCCACTGACCACTACCCTCTGGCTGAGACCTTCCGACCAATTCCTTATCCACCCAACAGTCCACTCATCAAATCCATATCTCTCCAATTTAGAGAGAAAGATGTTGTGGACGACTGTGTCAAAGGTTTTACAGAAGTCCAGATAGATCACATCCATAGCTCGTCCCTTGTCCACTGATCTAGTCACGTCATCATAGAAAGTCACTAGGTTGGTCAGGCAGGACTTTCCCTTGGTGAAGCCATGCTGGCTGTCTCGAATCACCTCCCTGTCCTCCATGTGCCTTAGAACAGCTTCTAGGAGGATCTGTTTCATGATGTTCCCAGGCACAGAGGTGAGGCTGACAGGTCGGTAGTTCCCAGGGTCCTCCTTTCTACCCTTTTTAAAAATGTGTGCAATGTTTTCCTTCTTCCAGTCGCCAGGGACTTCGCATGACTGCCATGACCTTTCAAATATTGTGGAGAGTGTCTTGGCAACTTCATCAGCCAATTCCCTGAGAACTCTGTGATGCATCTCATCAGGTCCCATAAACTTATGTACATTCAGGTTCCTCAGGTGGTCATGAACCTGGTCTTCCCTTACAGAAGGAAAAGAACATATATATTATACCTTCTTGAATTTAAACCTACCTTATATTATCTAGCACACAAAGTTTATCTACTCTGGTAATAATAATTGCTTTAATGGGGGAAAATAAAAAAAAATCCACAGAAACTTATGATATTATAGTTATCTCCACTTACTAAAGCCTGTAGTTCTTTAAAGAAGGAGAGGGGTTTGGTGGAATATAACTGTTAAAAGAACTCCAGTAGGATACCATCAGTCTGAAGAATTCACATCAAGTAAATAGCCTTTTTGGGTTTTGCTCTAAGATGATACATAGTAAGGTGAACAAAAACTTTTTTTTTTTTTTTTTCTGTGTTCAACCTGAATAAGATGGCTGAGAGCTATATGACCGAAAAGGGTGGGGTCAGCCTCCTGTGGCTTGGCTACCAATATATCCTATGGTTCATACAATAAGGAATTGTGAGAAAGAATGTGTAGCTTATCACTTTGTGATTCAGGTAGCAGCCCACAAATGCTGGATAGTTTTATTCTAATGCTTTTAGCCTTTCTTGCTGTGATATCTCTCACTACACTGCAGAATTCTCCATGCTAGTCTCTCTCCCCTGCACTTTATCCTGTCAATCCCTTCGTTCTTGTATTCCAGCCACAAGGTGGAAAGCTTTGTCTGGACAAATCTGTGTTAGGAAGTGTTCTGGTAGCAGCCTGGAATTGAAAGATACACATACATTTGTATGTGTATATATATATATATATGTGTGTGTGCACATATAATTGTATATATTTTAACACTTGTCATTCCTGCGGCAGATGACTCATGAACAGGTAGAAAGTAGAAGGATAGGTGTGGAAGGTAGAAGGCAGAAGTTTGAATAGCTGTGAATATGTGCTTTAAGGAACTGAACAGGAACTAGAGTAACTAAGGACGCAACTGAGCCATAATCTCCTTAATTTTTCTCGTTTTAGGGATAAACTGACTAATTGCTGTCTGGAATTAAACTCTTTCTTGGAAGCTACTATTAAGATCCATTTGAGAACATGATTGTTGAAGTTTCCGTATTATCTGTAAATGGATGGCTTTTAAAACACACAAGAGTACTTTCAGTGAATAGTGTCAGGACTTTGGGAAAGCTGTTCTGACTCAAGTCCAGAGGACCTATAAGTTAAATACACTTTCTGCTTATCTCAGGATGCAAAGAGCAGTGTAAGCACACAGAACAGGCAACACAAAGAAGTTCATAAACCACAGCCTTTGTTGCTCGACCTCTAACTCATAAGACCTGGCAGGCACAAAGGGATACAGAGGGTTCTTAAGTTATACAGGAGAGAAATGATCGTAGATCCATACTTTGCACTTTAAATCAAGGATCTTCTACAACTACTGAGTTTTCCAGTTGAAGGAATATCTTCTTACAAATCTCCGAAGGCTTCTACAATATGTGAAGAAATATTGGATAAAATTCTGATACTATTGAATTTAATGGGAAGTATCCCACGGGCTTCAGCAGGTAAGGATTTTCATTTCTTTGGTGTGTAAAAGCAGCCAGTGAACCAAGTTTTTTGACATTTTCATCTTTTGAATTCCAAGCAGTACATTAACATGCCTTGTTTGACAAGTTTCTTACTCTCTTTTGAAATAAATCTCCAGAGCTTGAGCTGTGTCCTTTCGGAAGTATGGGATCAGCCCTAAAGAACACAAACTTTACAGTTGCAGCACAGGTAAAACAGAAAGTAGCTGAGATTTTTGTTCTGAGAAGAACAACTTCTAACTGCAGTGCGCACATCATTTAGCCTCTGCGCTCAGGTGAACCACTATTCAATTATTTCCCATGCTACACTGCAAATAGCCCAAATTCCAACTGTAATTGGTAGCCATTGGCTGACTTATCTTCCCCTCCATCTGACTCTGGCTTTACATCTTTCAGTAACTGTTCTCTCATGAACCTTCTCCTGAAAGCGAAATCTTACACAGCAAATGTTATTTGCATCCCCAGCTTTCCTCTACAGAAAAGCAGATAGGATCTGACCCCAGACAATGGCTTGTCACTTTCTGCCTCTCAGCTTCCTTGTAAATATACTGAAGGGTGCCACAGAAAGTGGGGATTGTGCTGGCCTCATTACTTGCCAATGTTCTTGTTGGGGGCATAGTAAGGTCTGCAATATATTTAGGCCACCAGTCTCAGGACAGCTACTTTCAAAAAAACCAGTCAAAAATAAAACATGTGTAAGGAGGAATAGGAGGTAAAAATAAAAGTACACTCAAAAGTTCTCTTAAATTAATTCTGAGGCTAGGAAAAAGGATGGGATATAATCGCTATGAAGATGTTCCTTCTTCCCAATGAAATGTCACGGATTAGGTTTTAATAAATGCTGATATTTACCAGGCAAAAAATTCTGTCTAACATTATAAGATTCTTACCACACGAATGGCCTTATTGGATAAGGTGTGGCTGCAAACTTGCTGTGTTTAAAAACAGAAAGCTTGCTTTGAAGCTGTTTGGCGTGCATAGACAGACTTACAAAATACGTATATTTTTTGTAGATGAGAGAGAAAGACACTGTCTTTTTCAGCTAGCAGTTTTTTATTTCAACTATTAAATGTTAGATTTTATTTGGTTTATATGTATTACAATAATAATGATTTATTTAATATTTAAACTACTTAAACTTTAGGATGAAGAGAGAAGTCCCGGTTATCGACTTAAAGCCTTGCATAGAAGTGACTGAACTGACTGCATTAGCAATGCTGTTTAACTCATAAATTTAAATATGATCTAAAAGCCTGGAAAGAGCAAGAAGTGAGCAGACACAAGATGGCAAAAGTAAAAATGGATATATAAATCTTCTTCACACAACCATAACACTGTAATTGTGATTGTAATGTTTCTATTTTAATTGGAAAATATAACATATTCTGCAACAAAGTGAGCAGGAAGCTTTGTATATCTGGTTTGTCCAGCATTTTTTCTTAGCTCTTCCCCTCCTTCTATACAGTATTTTCTCCAGAAATGACAGATACTGCTCACCATGTAGGAAACTTCCAAATTTCCATGTCACTAAGGTGGATTGAACAGACTGTCAAAGACCAAGTAGAACCCTTTAAAAAATTAGGGTATGCTTGAAACTTGGAAGGTGAAAAATCATTACAAGGGATGAAAATAAGTCTTTACAGGTTTTATAGTCATTGGACTGACAAACAGAGGCACTATTTAGTGTTCTGTTCCAAAATATAACTAAGCAGCAGGATTAATGAAATCCAACACTTTACAAATACTTGGGCTCTTCATTCTTTCAGTGCTTGAGAAGTTAGATTCTAGTTTTTAGTAAAACTAAGAAATGCATAAAATAACAATGATCTAATTTTTCCTTACCCAAAATAGCTATAGAGTTGTTATAGAAAACATACATCAGATAAATATAAGAACATTAGCAATGTTCAGAGACAAAATGCGTCTTCAGAAAGCACTATTTCCATTATTATAAAGGCTTTGTATTTCACAATTTATCATATAAAAAGTTTTCAGTTTGCCATACCCCATACATCATGCATGCAGATGAGCAGATATAAGACATTAATGAGGCAGATCACCCTGAAATGGGTAGAATTTACAACATCTGTAAGCTCAAATTTTCAATCATACTGAATTTAAGGTTATCACATGAATCAAACATAACTTATTTGGATCCTTAGTGAATAATAAAATCTAAGAAGGTAAAATGTACATACAGCTTTACATTAGAAGAATTACCAGTTCACTTCAATGTATCCCAAATCAGTGGTCTCCCAGTGAATCGTTGATTTTTTCAATACACATAATTGGAAAAAATAGTTGTTATGGATATTCTGAAACTAAGGCTGATTAGACAAAACACTTTTTTTATATATGGATTTAAATCTTCTAAACCAGGAAATATGCAGAGACTGTAATATTTAAGCAGAGTGTTTTACTGTGGAGTTCTAAAAGATCAAATTATTTTTAGAAAGTCTAGAAATAACTTTACTGAAATCATTATTAAACTTGAATGCAGAGGTAGAATATCATTGTCACTACTGGAATTTGTTTCATTAATGGCATCCTTGAGATCAAGAGAGTGGGGGTTCAGACCTTGCTCTTTTTTAAATCCCCACAGATTTGCAGGAAATCGGAGCAAATAAATTAACAACTCTAGCTTTGAATTACTCACCTATACTATACGTATGGGTAGAAGATTTCTGCCCTGAGGGGTTTACAGCACATGAGTCATTCATGTGAAGTACTGGGGGGGAGGAGGAGGAATATTTCAGAAAGTGAAAATGCTTTGTGTTGAAGCACTCTCATGAATGGATTATACTGTTATCCGCTTGAAAATGGTCTTTGTTTCTAAGGTAATTTCATTTGGTATTCTAAACCTTTCAGGTGTTGATATTTGCTTTGCCTTATTGAATCTGGAATAGGATGATTGCATGATTTCTTGATTTTTCTAACCATCAAAGCAGTCTGTGTCAGTGAACTGGGATAAAACTAGTGTTATCATTCTATGCCTTTCCTTGAGTATTCCTATGAAGCTCAGCAGATGCTTTCTGTAGTTTGCTTAAAGAGTGGCTGCAGCTGCAAAACTGTGTCTGTGTGGAAGAACAGTCTGGGATCCAGTTTCCATAAACAAGGGGTGTAAAGGGGATAAAACTGGCTCCTTGGCTTATTCACACTGATTCCAGACAAAACACGCTAATAAACTGGGTGTCCACAACAGGGTAATTGTGATTTATGCTACTCATGTGAAATGTATGCAATAACTGGAGAGGAGTGTGGATTTTGTACCTATTGCATAGACTATTAGAGAACTCTGTTCTTTCATGTTGGTGACAACTGAAGTTTACGAAAGGTATTTCTAACCCACTTTTGTCATTTGTTTAATAACATGGACTGAAGACGCAGAAGCCAAATCTTGAAACACATTTCAGTGATCACTTTAGAGCATTAACAAAGGAGGTGAGATGTGACCACCAAGAAATCTTTAATGCTACATCTACAGCAAAAGCAATATGGTAAAAAAGCAGTAAACGTTGAAAGCGAACAGTCAGCAAAATTATTCATCTTTCACGGGGAAAGGTTCCTACTTTGCTAACAGGTGGGTAAGGAAAGTTTTGAAAATAGCATGAATTACTTAAAAAGCAAAAGTACAAGACAAATGTGAGTGGTGGCAGGAACACTTTTTTTTTTTTTTCAATTATGCTCCAGTTTTCCTGAAGAAAAAGAGTTATGAGGGAGGATGGATAGCACTGTTACAGAATCACAGAATCACAGAATAGTAGGGGTTGGAAGGGACCTCTGTGGGTCATCTAGTCCAACCCCCCCGCCGAAGCAGGGTCACCTACAGCAGGCTGCACAGGACCTTGTCCAGGCGGGTCTTGAATATCTCCAGAGAAGGAGACTCCACAACCTCCCTGGGCAGCCTGTTCCAGTGCTCCGTCACCCTCAGAGAGAAGAAGATCCTCCTCATGTTCAGACGGAACTTCCTGTGCCTCAGTTTGTGCCCATTACCCCTTGTCCTGTCACTGGGCACCACTGAAAAGAGCTTGGCCCCATCCTCCTGACACCCACCCTTCAGATATTTGTAGGCATTTATAAGGTCCCCTCGCAGCCTTCTCTTCTTCAGGCTGAACAAGCCCAGTTCCCTCAACCTCTCCTCGTAGTGGAGATGTTCCAGTCCCCTCACCATCCTTGTAGCCCTCCGCTGGACTCTCTCCAGTAGCTCTTCATCCTTCTTGAACTGGGGAGCCCAGAACTGGACACAGTACTCCAGATGAGGCCTCACCAGGGTAGTGTAGAGGGGAAGGAGAACCTCCCTCGTCCTGCTGGCCACACTCTTCTTGATGCACCCCAGGATCCCATTGGCCTTCTTGGCAGCAAGGGCACACTGCTGGCTCATAGTTAACCTGTCGTCCACCAGGACACCCAGGTCCCTCTCCGCAGAGCTGCTCTCCAGCAGGTCCACCCCAAGCCTGTACTGGTGCATGAGGTTGTTCCTCCCCAGGTGCAGGACCCTGCACTTGCCCTTGTTGAACCTCATCAGGTTCCTCTCTGCCCAGCTCTCCAGCCTATCCAGGTCACGTTGAATGGCAGCACAGCCTTCTGGTGTATCTACCACAGCTCCCAGTTTGGTGTCGTCAGCAAACTTGCTGAGGGTACATTCTAACTCTTCATCCAGGTCGTTGATGAAGAAGTTAAACAAGACTGGGCCCAGTACTGACCCCTGAGGGACACCACTTGTCACCAGCCTCCAACTAGACTCAGCGCCGCTGATGACAACCCTCTGAGTTCTGCCATTCAGCCAGTTCTCTATCCACTTCACCGACCACTCATCCAGCCCACACTTCCTCAGCTTCCCCAGGAGGATATCATGGGAGACTGTGTCGAAAGCCTTGCTGAAGTCAAGGTAGATAACATCCACAGCTCTCCCTTCGTCTACCCAGCCAGTCATGTCATCGTAGAAAGCTATCAGATTGGTCAGGCATGATTTCCCCTTGGTGAATCCATGCTGACTACTCCTGATAACCTTCTTTTCTTCCACTTGCTTGATGATGGCCTCCAGGATAAGCTGCTCCATCACCTTTCCCGGGATGGAGGTGAGGCTGACCGGCCTGTAGTTCCCTGGGTCCTCCTTCTTGCCCTTTTTGAAGATTGGAGTGACATTGGCCTTTCTCCAGTCCTCGGGCACCTCTCCAGTCCTCCAGGACCTCTCAAAGATGATGGAGAGTGGCTCAGCAATGACATCCGCCAGCTCCCTCAGCACTCGTGGGTGCATTCCATCGGGGCCCATGGATTTGTGGACATCCAGATCGCTTAAGCGATCCCTCACACAGTCCTCCTCGACCAAGGGAAAGTCTTCCTCTCTGTAGGCTTCTTCTCTTACCTCCCGGGCCTGGGATTCCTGAGGGCCAGTCTTAGCACTGAAGACTGAAGCAAAGAAGGCATTCATTAGCTCTGCCTTCTCCGCATCCTCCGTCACCAGGACACCCGCCTCATTCAGCAGCGGCCCCACGTTGTCCCTAGCCTTCCTTTTGCTGCTGATGTAGTTGAAGAAGCCCTTCTTGTTGTTTTTGACATCCCTTGCCAGCTTCAATTCCAGGTGAGCCTTGGCCTTCCTCGTCGCATCCCTGCATGCTCTCACTACGTTTCTGTACTCTTCCCAAGTGGCCTGTCCCTCTTTCCACATGCCATGCACCTTTCTCTTCTGCCTGATCTCCGCTAGAAGCTCCTTGTTTAACCATGCAGGTCTCCTGCCTCCTTTGCTAAATTTCTTGAATGTTTAAATTTCTTTTCTGTTTTTCTGGTTTTGTTCACCTAGACTTGTTCTTGTTTTTCTCTGAAGACATTTTATGTTGTTTAGCAGAGTTTTGAGCACAATAGTCTTTTTAGGTAGCTTGCTGCCTTTGGCCCTTAAAGCATAAAAGTAGCAGTACTCAAAGCATTTTCTCAATTGGCTTATAAAAGGTACATTAGTGAGCGTGAGCATGTCCTACTAGAATACCAGGCAGATTCACAACTGCATGCCTTTGTCACCCTGCCATAGGACACAGAAACTGCTAGCACAGGCAGGATAATTTGATTGGCTACATTTTTATTTTAAAGGAGAAAAGTGCTGTGTGTTGGGGCAGCAGAGGTAAGGGTGTCAAATTAGAAGTCATAATTATCAGAAGTCAGTCAGAAGTTCTTCTTCCTCCTGCTTCTCCCCAGCAGTCCAAGGATGACACCATTCAACCCCTGCCTATCAGCACTGCACTCTTAGTGGTGTTCTGACCAGCTTCTGCATTGGGTTCGGTTGCTGCTGGGAACAACAATCCCTTTATCTTGGGAGTTAATCATGGAGAGTGGGAAAGGAAATTGTGATAATATGACTCCTTCAGGATAGTGGAATGAGCAAAATAGAGATGCAATCGTTCCTCAGCTGTCTGACATTATTTTCACCTCATAGAATTATTTTTAGTTCTCATTTTGATAGACCTCAAAACATAGACCATATCCTTAATACGAGAATTTTTGGTGTCAGCACGGGTGTTCATTTTTCTAGGCCTGCACCAAAACAGGTGAAAACTTTGCTGTAATAATTGAGGGGGTTTGGGGGCCTTACTCTTTGAACAGGCCATTTGCCTACATTGGCATAGAAGTCATGAGATATTCAGAGGTTCAGATTTTGACAGGCATGGGAACAGACTAATTTTTGGTCCATCCACATCTCATAGTTATACCAAAGTCAAGATGAATTCAACCTTTGCTACTCTGGAGTCCTAGAGAAAGAGTACTCCTCTCTTGCTTTGGCCCTAGCACTGCCAGCTAACTTCTACCATCTCAGTGGAGGGAGCAGAGACATGTTTCAATTTTACGTATGTAATGTTAATTCTGCCCAAATGTCTCAAAAGTAGTGTGTGGAAGTTCCTAAAGTTTGCTTGAAATCAGCATGTTAATCCATAGGTAGCTCTAACAAGATTTATTGCAAAATATCTCCTTGATGCTAGAAAGGAATGTTTTGCTAGATTATTGTTATTCCGATCTGATACTGAACAATTTTGCAGTCTTTCTGTGTTTAAAATGCTTGTCTCTGAACAGCTTTATTTACTATGGAAGCTATGTGAATTTTCCATTGTCCTTATTAAGCAGTATAGAAAGACTCTTTATCCTTTCAGCATTCTGACAAATGCAAATAAGAGTGGGGAAACAAGACCTAAAAAATTTAAGTGATGAGCCTTGTGATAATCTTTGATCTGAAAACTGAATTTAGATGTCACAAGCCCGAGATGTCTTACGCAGAATTTTGTCCTCTTTCTCCAGAATAAAGCAGATTTCTGTATGTATTTCAGCTCCAATTTCCAACCCTAATAAGTGAGCAACTTCCATACATTAGTACTTTAAATGTGTACAAAGGTGTTAACTACTTTGCTTTACTACAGTAATTACTGTATTGTCAGATGCAAATAATATGTACTACAAAACTGAAAAAATTTTCTTCCTCAGTATGCCTTTGTGGTAAGTAGTACTATATATCTACACCTTCATTAGTGTAGTCTAGGAGAATACCTGTTTCTAAAAGACTTTTATCACAGGTATACTACTCTGCAAATGTTAGATTTATGCTTTTATTATTGAGATAGAAATGTACTTTTCTGCAGAAGTCCAATTTATGAAGGAATGCTGTTTTTTCAGTGTGTAAAACATGGGTAATATAAGATTAAAAATATACTAAAGTTGCTGCATAAACTGTCTCAGGTATGTGGTCCTACACCACAGAACCTGAATGACTTCTTTCTATTAGTTTAAAGTAATTAGATTGCCCATGCAGTGATGTTGTTAGTGCTATTGCTGAATATTTAATTCACAGCTTCTCTCTCTCGTCTTCACATTTTTGTGGATAAGTGGCTAAAATGAACTAATTTCAGAATAAATCAGCAGCTGACTTAGAAAGCAGATGCTATTTGATGGCAGTGCTGTCTTGTCACTGACATCCCAGACAAATCAACAAAGCATTTTGGTATTATATATTTTATAGAGAGGATTTGCTGAAACAGGAAAATACAAAACCTTGATTCCCACAGTTGAAATGACCAGCTATGATAGATAATATGTAATTTTTTTGCCTGGTCCTTAAAAGCTGAAAAATTCTTATTAGGTAAATGCCATCATAACACCAGCCCTGCGTTCAGTGCATTTTCTTGACTTTCATACTTTAATCTAATTGAATTGCAGCTTATTATAGCTATTTTAAGGATCAATACTCCTTCACAGGGGCAGGATGAATAAGAATCAATCTGAGCACTTCAGACCCTTCATCAGGAATTGCTTCAAATAACAGCCCTTTCTCTGCATTAATCTGTGCGATTCTGTTAGCAGCATCAGTCACTGACAACAACACACCTGAACAGTGTTTCTTTTCCTGTTCATTGGGATCTTTCATTGTTACAGAGACTGATATTCTTTCTTATAAGGTTAGAAAAGATCCATAATAGCTTTTATACCATTATATTTAAAACTCTAGACTTCATTAAAACACTCTTCGGCTCCTTCACTTCCAGCCTCCTTGCTGCTTATGAATTATTCAGGCTAGATTTCACTTCAGGTAAATAGTTTGATTTGAAGGTTTTGTATCTGGATTTAGATGCATCGAGAAGTGTTAGACGCTCAGAATTTTAAGTGAGGGGAATTGCAGAGGCTCAGCCATTAAGATGGAAGACATTTGCCGTTAGTGCTCTGGGGCTGCCATTGAGATCTCAGCGCGGTGCTATTTGTCATTCTGAAGTAGGTAGGCATTATGATGCCTGGAGTATAAATCAGCCTTTACATGGTGTCGAGTCCTAAAGCACTTTGAACACTCTAATCCACTTCTGAGTTAACAGAAGATTTTTGGTTTTACAAACTTTAAAGTTTCCCTTTTTATTTAACCCTGTCATCATGTTATTAATCATCATTATTTTCTAGCATTTTGTATAGCTCCCCAAATACAGTCCTTAATGTTTTTCTTCAAAGTTGTGGCGATGTCACTGAGATGAGCTTTAGCTTCAATCATCTAGAAGAGATGCAGTTTCCGCAAAATAAATTCTATTAATTCTCCTCATGTAAAGAGAAACACTGGTTTTTCCTACTAGGAGGCTGGGCAGGCCAGCATTATTCGACTGCTGTACCAAAGCATGCTTTGTCTCTTTCATCCACTTCTGTGTAGTATCACGTTTGTGTTACCTCCTGAACAGAGCTGAAATGGAAGAGTAGTGGTTTCCAAGCGGCTGTTCTTACCATATGTCTGCAGTCCAGCAGTCAATATTAGCTCAGCACAGCAAAGCAAACTCTTTTAAACGCTGATTACCTTCTTTCGTCTGCGCAGCTAGCCCACATACAAAGGGTCAGTTCAGAAACTATACGTACTGTGGAATGTCAGTTCATTGAATCTCAGTTTCTGTTCTTGCACTGGCTGTCTAAACGTTTTAACCATCAGAGAGCATTTTGTTTATTTCATATTGCTATATAGAGTATTGTATAGACTTTAGTCAGACAGTACAATTGTGCAGTCAGTTGAACTTGTAGTGTTTTTACAGGTGGAGTTGTTAGCATTAAAGAAGTCCCTTAAGTTCACTTTATTTTCCTGCCAGGTAGCACAGTCTGCATGCACTAGCTGCATGCCTTCAGTTGCTAATATGCAGTGATGGAGTCAGTGTTATGAAACAGCCAGATACTGCCCGTGAACTGACAGTAACCCCAGTTCAGCTGGATATGTTAGTACCAGCCTACTTCTGTGCTATGCACTAACACCCCACTCTGGTGCAGTGGTGTTAGGAACTCTCTGCCGTGCCAGCCAGCTTGGGTGGAGGGAGAAAAGCTAGACTCGCTCAGTTCGAGGTATTACCACTCACTTTGGAGCAATGCAAGTTACACTTTCAATATTTTAGTCTGTGGAATGGAGATTCCTGAAAATGCAGGAGATCATTGAGGACAGTGGCATCAGATTTACTTACCTGTGCATTTGTTTAATACTGCTTCTTAACTTTCATATGGTGGAAAATAAATGTTCCAGATCTAACTAATCTGAACACTTGTAGCTCAAAGTCAAGTCACTGCTATCTCTGCTGAAATACTTCTTTTCCTGTACAACCATTTAAAATTTTTGTTTTCATTAAAGTGCTCGTGCTTGGTAAGGAGGTGTGATAGTTCAGTGACAGAGTGATTGCTTGTGTTAGCAATAGCACATTGATGTTATATGACCTCTCATTAATCTGCACTTTGATAAGGTGCTGGAGTGGTAGGATTAATGACATTCCACTGTAAATTATTCAAATCTCTGCCTGTGCACTGACTAGCTCTTTGGAGAAACATGCAAGTGATACTGAATCTTATACTGCCTTAGAGAATAAATGTAGTGATCTAGAGACAGAAATTTGCTCTGTATTGTGGGCTATG
Source organism: Opisthocomus hoazin (assembly GCF_030867145.1). NCBI lineage: Eukaryota > Metazoa > Chordata > Aves > Opisthocomiformes > Opisthocomidae > Opisthocomus > Opisthocomus hoazin. The sequence goes on along the minus strand of NC_134416.1, from coordinate 32,770,870 downwards.
TGAATCTGCCTCACAGTAGGCAGACTTTCTTTTTTTTTTTTTTTATTTTTCTGCACATGATTTTACTTCTAAAAGTATTCTACTCATACAAAGGCTGCTTTTCCTACTCCCCCATCCTTTTCATTTCAGCTTTTGGGCCCCATACAGCATACTGAGAGATAAGTACCTAGACTAGCTTGGTGACATTAACTCCATTTGTTCCACAAGGCTTTCCTGGCTGCTTACGTTTCCCTTGTGCCACGTCAACCTCATGAAATCCTATTTTTCCTCTTGGCTCCTTTCTGTCAGCCTGCATTCTTCTGAGTGTTGTCTCTTCAGCCGTATCTCATCCCATGCAGTGCTTTCAATTCTTGTTACCAGCATTACCTCTCCTGTGAGGATTATAAACCCTGCTCCTGGTGCAGCAAAACTGTGTGGATTTCATGGCAAGGACAACCTTTCTCTATGGAAAAGAAAAATGAGCATGTCCCTCTCACATTTCAAGATCTGTTCCAGAAATTCATGGACCTGAATGTCAGAGGGACTATTAGGATTTCTGGTACAGTCCTATATAACAGCTCACAGAATTACTTCCTCAGTCATCCCTCTATCCAGCTGAGTAAGCTGTGATTAAAAGGTAACCTAGATCAATTTACAGGAAACAATACATCTAGCACAGGAGAGTTTTCCACATCCTTTAGCTTTCATTGATTAAATGTTTATCAGGTGTTCAGCTGGGAGTCGAACTCCTACTCATGACTTTCATAGCTGTTTCTTAGATATAGCAAAAATAACCTAGTTTAGTTTCAAGTAGCACTTGTCCATATACTACTGTGTACCATACTCATGTCACTTGGAAATTTTTGTCAGGTCGAAAGCAAATCCTTATGCATGACAAGTTAACTCTAATCTCTTTCAAATTTTCCATCTTCTGAGCAAACGTAGAAACTGAATACAGTACAGACCATTGTCTCAGTGTTGTACACAGAGTCACCCTGCCTGAAAATTTCTGTTCTGTATGTTGAGGAATGTGTTAGCCGTTGTTGCAGTAGCTTTCCAGTGAGACTTCATGTTTAATAGAGGAACGCTCAAGTAAAGCCAACTGGAAACGTTGTCAGAAGGTGAACTTCCTGCAGTGGAGTGCAGGGTCAAGCAACATCAGCTGACAGACCTCTGTGGTTAAGGAGAGTTTTCTCTTCAGCACAGTACCATGCCCAAGTTATGACAATTTCTACTGATAGGAGTCATCCTTTCATTTGGTTGTGTATTGCCCTGAGGCTAGCTGTGCCGCTCTGGACGTGAATATTGCTGCACTAGAAGGGGTGGTTCCCCAGCAACTCTACCTCACCTATCATCACATGGGCATCTCTGCACCATATATTGGTGAACATTATGGAACAGTGCTGTGCCAAGCTGCATTTCAGTATACAGCTTATGCGCTGCCTACACTGCTTCTCAGTAGTTTGCAGAGCACTTCTATGCCTTTTTCCAGTCTGTAGCAGAGTGACACTAATGAAGAGGTTCAAAAACCTTATCTCTACTCCTCTCCTTCCCACAAATTTTAGACTCTTACCAATGAAAAGAGAAGCTCACTTTTTATTCTTGATCGTCGATTGTTACTGGAAAAAAGTGATCAAAAATTGTCATTTTGCTGTCCCAAAACGATCTTTAGAATTAACCATTTATGTATCTAGAAATCACTGCTAGACTTGCTACACCAATGCCTTTGGAGTGCCCAGTGTTCTGCAGCCTGTGAGAATGAGCTCCTGTTTGCTGAGCTCATACTTTTCAAATTACATTAGATTGTTTTAACAACACAAAAACAGATTTCAGGGACTTTGTTTAAAATCTTTTACGGCAGCTTGCATTTGAAACTGCTACAAAATTGTAATGGCTTTTCATTTTGATTTGCTGGCAAGAAACTAGTTGACTGCCCTGTCTTTGGAAAACTTAAAGACTGAACAGAAAATTATTTTGCTGACACACCAAATGCTTTTTGCAACTGAACTGATTTTGTTCAGTAATAAAAGTTGATTGGTATAATGAAAGAATGTTTTATGTAAGCATCACACCACTGCAGGCCCCCGGCCTTCACTGAGACACATTCAGGCCACACTTTGAACCCGTTTGAATCAACAGGCTTGTCCACGTGGTACATACTGCAGAATAAGAAGCTCAGAGCAGAAGATGTCAGCCTCCAATTATTTATCTTTAATCTTTTGTATGTCCAGATTAGGTAACATGATACTCCCTTCCATCCTCTCTGAAATTTATGCATATGTATACGCTTATGTGGAGAGAGACATATATATTCATGTGTAAACATACACATATGTATCTACCTATGTATTATTTGTATGTTTGCAATTTATTTTCAGCAGTCTAGTTTCTATTTGGCTGGGGACCTGTGGCTGCTATCTCTCTGTTAACTTAGTGCTGTCCAGACAACGTCATTGTCCAAACTGAAATCACCTTTCTTCTTTCTATTCCCCAAACGTAAGAGTACTCTAGACAAGAAGGTCTGAGACCTGCTAGCATGTTAGTGACTGGTAGTTTCTAAGCAAGCTTTCTGAGAGGTAAAACAAAAGGCACTGTTGTACTTCTCAGAGTACAGCAGGAGAGGATGGAGCCATTACACAAACTATTGCTGTTTTCTTACTGAAACTCAGGAAATCACTAATGTTTTACATTGCCAGCTATGTACCAACTAATATAAGCTTAAGTTAAAGACAGGTGTCTTGATAAAGTTAAAGATAGATGTCTTGATAACTTCTTGTTCACTAGTGGTTTCTGCTCTTGCAGTTTAGTATTGTTATTCATTGGTTCATTTAGGCACTCGTCTTTTTTTCTACAGCCTTCTTTGTCTTCTGTTGTTAAAGCATTTAAATCTAAGAACTTGTACTCTCATGTGCCATGATGGAGTTTAACTGTTAATTTTCCCAGTTTCCTGAAATGTATGGTTAACAGGAGTTTCATATCTTAAGCAATAATGATTTCTTTTGCACTGGAACACTAGAAAATGCTCGTAAAATTTTTGTTTTGAGTAATGGAAGATGTCCTTTTTTGCTTAATAACTAACACACTCCTCATTTTCTCTATGAGCCTGATGAAATTCCTCTGAATTTCCAAAATAGCTGTGCAGAAGATTGCCTGATGGTGTCGACCACAGATATACCTGACACTTCTCTTACTCGTTACTCTCTCAGATCTTTTTTTGCTTGAAATCTGTCTTAGATAATTCAATCCTTCTTTTTTTTTCTAAGATTATTATTGAAAATTTCTTCTACTCGGTTTGTCAGCTTAGAAACACAGAAATGGAAGGCTCTGGGCTAGCCAGGTCTAGTCCTTTGCAGCCGTTTTAAGAACGAATTCATGTAACACTCTTAGCTAGCCAATGAAGCTGCTAAAATCAGTATCTCTTTTGCTCAAGGAGTTTTGAGTTACTCAGGATACCAGTCATGCAAGTGACTGCACTTCCCTTCTCTTCTGGAGTTCTTCCTGATCACAAGTAGCTTCTGGCTTCACAGAAGAAGGGAAAAATATCAGCGTGAGCTTACTAAGGCTTCTTGAAACAGGACTGTAAGTCCTATGAATTTATCACAAAAAATATAGATTTTACTCAGAGGAGCATGCCTTGCATAAACTTATTTACTCCTTCCACCTGCTGTGACAAGCCAGATGTGCCACTGTTGCTATTTCACCCTTTCTAAAGCATACAGCTGTTCGGACAGTCTCTGCAAGTGCACAGCAGATTTGTCTGGTTTTCATGCTGGTCACACAGAGTAGAAGGCTCCTTTCAACAGGGCTGGCAGAACTGCATGCTGTCCCTCACTGTGGGAGCAATTAACTCTATTATATAGATAACCAAGCTCATAGAAATGAGGTATGGGTACTATTACATGCCCCTGCAACATTTGTTTAATTGCTAAAGCGCTTGTTTATGCACTGCTTTGCTGGAAGAAAATGTATTAAACTATAAAACAATGATCTGTCAGGTATAAAACCTACAACCTTGGGGGAATCATTACAGGGCTCATATCAGAAGAATTTAAGAAACTTTGTCATACATCAAATGTCTGAGACCTAAGCTTCATCTTGCAGTTAGCTATAAGGCAGTTTTATGGATTGTCAGTAAGAAGAGAGTATTTACCTATTTTTATCAACCAGTAATTGGGTTTTTTATCATTTGTGTTTTCTGTCTTCTTGAATTACGCTATATCATGTTGTTCATAAGAAACTGCAGCATTGTCATGTTAACAGGCATTACTATGTTACCTCAAAGCATCTTATTTACTTCCTTGTAGCTGTTTGGTAGAACAATGAAATTAATGAATTGTGTTCAAGTCAGTGGCAGCTTTCACGCTTTTTAGCTGGTGGAGATATCAACAGAAAATTTTATGGTGGATGTGAGTATGCAAATACGTATAGTACAATGGAGGTTTAACAGATCAATATCGTACAAAGAAGGAATAGCATCTGTTATTCATTATCAAGCCAAAACTAACTACAGAAGAATAAGCAAGTACTATACACAGGTAAAGATGAATAATGATACACACTTTGTAGCTTTCTCCTATATGTTTCTTTCTGAGCCAGCCTCGTTTGCTACCTGCCTGTTTCTGCAGTCTTGGATATAGCTAGTGAAATCACCACTGGAGGCAACCGGTCAGGTTTATATGGAAATTCAAATATGAAACTAGATGTATGTTGTGACATTTGCATTTCATAATAATTTCTGGAAACGAGTAGAAAAAAGTTGCAAGATCCTTTCAAGGTAATAGCCATTCTTCATCACTCCACAAAAAAAAAAAATTGCAACGTTTATGAAGTTTTAGGGGGGAATGAAGCCACTGTACCCTAGATAAAAGCCATCTCTGGTTGAAACCTTATTAAATTAAAAGATACTCAATCTTACAAATGTGCACCAAACTTGCATCTTAAATTTTGTGTGTGCAAAATCTAATAGCCTATGTAAGTATTTGTAGTGAGACACACTGGTCTGCCTAACATTTATTGGGTTAGACGCATAATTTTAATTGATGCAAGGCGAATTTAAGAAGTTTACTGCTTTATTATTTCTGATAAATCTTTGTGGATCATAACCTGCTGCACTCGAGAGATTTGGTCCCCATTACAAGGCAGTTGCATCTGCTTTAGCATAAGCTGTTGTTTAAAGCTGGAATTTCTTTATTAGTAGTCTGTTATGTTTACTGTGTGTTACCTTTGTTATCATGTAGTTAGATGCCACAGTTAAAAAAAAGTAGAAAAAGTAGCATACTTTCTGTCCCTACGAGCTTGTTAGATTAATTATGACTCCATGAGTAAGTTCAAGCTTCTGGAAATAAAACATGATCTGCAGTCTAAACAAATTCTCTAAATTAAAATTTTTTATGTAAGACTATTCTGTTATGTGATTTTTTTTTAATACTGATTCTTCTTGGGAAAGTCAATACAGAATTTACTTCTACTGGGAATCTACACCTTCCCATACCAATGGTATTCATTTCTTACAGTCTTCTTAAGCTATTAGACCTGAAATCTGTCAGTCCTTCAGGGTTAAATATAAAACACCACTTTCAAGTTATCTCAAGACAGCTATCGATGCTAACAATCTTTAGAACAGAAGAAGGTGGTACAATCACTTATACAGGAGGGTAAAAGATAAGAATATCTGTTTTAAATTACGATATGTTCCTTTTTAGAATCTGTTGGTTTAAATCTCATCTGAAGACTCTAAGCTTGTTGTTGAAACTCCAGCACACTTCTGAAACATCCAAATCACTTTCCATGTTAGTCTGTCACTCAGGTATTGATCCTGGCTGTCTCTGACACTTTGAAATCTAATGAGCTCACAGCCCAGGGTCTTGTAGCTGCAGGCCATTTCTTTCAATATGTCCTAATTTTCCTGCTTGTTTTTAGAACTACCTATATCTATTGCTCATTTCAGGTCAGATGACCTTGGACCATCAAAGTGTAAGTTGTTAAAATGAATAGTCCTTTGGCTTGCACAGTGACTTTCTCAGAAGTTTCAGCACTGATGACATATCACTTTGCTCAGTGTGACTAACTTTCTCTGACTGTAAGTTTCAATTGCTCAGATACAAACTTTAAAAGTTCACTACAGACTTTCTTGAATACAAAACGTGAAAAACTACATACACAACCCTGGTTCTGAATTTTTTTACTATCTTTTTCCACCTCCACTCACAGTACGTTTTTCAGAGAAGGTAAAAATCTCCAGAAATAGCAATATTGGTATAAACTGTCAATTTTGGGCTGATAAATGATCCCAGATATTTTTTACAGTTGAGTATCTCAGAACAACTCATTCAGACATCTTTGGGATGTAGAATGATAACTGGGGAATATTATCATATGTACCTGAGTCTTTTCTGGCTCTATAAGCTTCTTGCTATGCTTTTGTAACAACCGCACATGCATGGAGCTGTTTCTGTTAGCAGAAATTTACCTCTGCTACCTGGGAGCCATTTGGACTTCATGGTTTCTGAGAGCTCTCTGACACAGAAATTGGAAATGCTCCATCTGCTATAAAAGCTTCTGACTGAAGTGCTGCAGGGGAAACCTCTTGACCTGCAGCTGTGGTTTTGGAGCAGGAGAGCAAGTGCTTCTCAGTCAGGTCATAGCTGATCTGTATAACAGGGACTTCCTTATACAGACACAGACCTTTTTGGATCTGTGTGAGAAACTTTTCTTGTGTCACAATACAAGCTTCCAGAAACAGGCTGCTCTGTACACAGAACTACTTCCCCAAGACTGCTCATCATAGCAGTAGAGAAAGTAAATTTTTAGGCTGACCTAGAGAAGTTGGGATGTAGTTTTTAGGTGGCGTAGGCTGAGAAAATGACCAAATACACCTGAATAACAGATCTTTTTTATAATAGTGGGATTTTGAGTTATTATAGGAACACTCATGCACTAATCCTCCATAGCTTGTTCTGAGGTAGTTAATCGAGTACGACATGAGTGCTGTTCCCTAAACTCTGCATGCTTCAGTGGCCACAAAGGGTAGATGAAATTATATATCATAGTTAGACATTTGTACAAGACATTGCTGGTTAATGACATTTTAACCAATGAGATATTAGTGGTCACTGTTTTGGGTGACCCCTGCCAGGCTGTCCTACCATGATCAATCAAGCCATAACCTGAACACATAGCCATTAGCAAAATAGAACTTAATTACTCACCTATTAGTCACAGATTTTTAGGTAGAGTAAGATGTTAGGAGGCCAAAGGCAATAAAGAATTGCTCATACTGTTGTTTGGATGTCAATAGCACAAATGTCATAGTTTAAGTGTGTGCAAGACTGTGCAGGCCAGAGTATGACCAGAACATTTTTCTCAGGGAGAGGATCCTCAGCATTGCTGCCTTCCAGAATTGGTTTCCGCAGTGGTGAAGCAGTCCATCAGAACAGGCATAGGGAAGATAGCCCAGGGCATGGCCCTTTTGCTATACTACCAAAAATGCAGTACTTGCTTAAATATCCTTATGAAGGGCATCATCTATGCTTTGATGTGTTTACCTTTCAAACCGAGTCAGAAAGTAAATCGTGACTGATATTTTGTTGTGTATTGCTTGGTAGCCTTTATCGATTTCTATACCTGTCCTTCTGTCAATTAATATCTGCACATTCTTAGATCATGGGATTCTGTTCAGCTAGAAATGATTGTTTTTTCTGATGTTTGTTTTTTTTCTCTCTAGACTTTAGTATCTTAACAACCAAGCTATCTTTTCTTATGTGAATGGGTATTTCAAGAACAACAGACATTTTTAGGACGCTCATACCTATGTTATCAGTTTTCAAAGTATTTGCTTAGAAGTACAATGTAGCACAAAATCAATAACCATCATCATCATCATCATCATCATCATAAAACAGAATACCTTGAGGAAGAGAGTCCATCCATAGGCTGATGAACTAGCAGCCATGGCTGCTGCTCTTCTTGTTACCCTGATAGTGTTGCACACTTCATATAGTATACAAAGACATTAATGCAATCATTTCTTCCTCGAAATGAATAGAAACTGGTGGATGTTTGAATTAGGATTTACCTTCCCGTTTTGCCAAGAAAGCAATTCCAAATATCTGTGGTCACTGCTGCATTTTTCCCTCTTCAGACTAATTTAAAAAATCCCCACCTCTACAATGAAAAATGCTGTGAAACACACAAATGTCCTTATTGACATCACTTAGGTCTTTGGCCTGATCCTACTGAATTCACATTCATTAGTGAGAGAAAATAAAAAACTTGAAAATGTCAAGGTCTATTAAACTAGACCAGACTAATAAGGTTTCTGTTGGGTTGTGTGTAGATTACAGAAGCTTGAAACTCACAGCAAGTGAGAAGTTAAAATCACTAGCAGAGAAACACACACCTGGGGTAAATTTTCAAATAAAAACTCTACTCTTTTTTATTGTTATAACCTGTACCAACAGAAAGTGGAAATATATAATTTCTCTTAGCTTAAAGGAAAGCTTGTGTATTGTCACAGACTCTTCATGGAAAAGAAAATTAGCAAACTATTCATATAACATAAGAAAAATCAATTATCCCATGCCAAGTAAATTATTAATTTCCTAGTAATTTACTGCTTTTTATTTAAAAGCTAACATCTTCCTGTTCATGAAGGATAACTGAGAAAATCTGTTATTGCAAAATCATTCTAGGGAATTGTTTCCTTCTTCAGGGGTCCAAGTCCTCTTGCAGAAAGGAAAAAAACAGAAAAAGAAAAAAACCCCAGCAGTCAGATGTCTGACTACACTGAGAGAGAAGGAGAGGATAAATTTCAGCATAAATCTTTCCTGCATACCTTGTGTGTAATGTCTGGACCATATAGATGTAAGAAATTGATTATTTTTCCCAGACACTTTGCAACTCTAGCTACTGCTCTCAAACTGAACAAGAAAGTATGGTGGGAAAAAGTCTGATCCTAAAATACCTTCATAGTCTTATCCATGCTACAAGATTAATTGCATAAATATATATCTTTTATATTTGTTCAGACTCTAGGAATACAAAAAACATAACGGCTATCACCCTTCCTATGCAGTACAGAGTAGAAAGAAACCAATTTTATAAAATGGTGTTCACAAGTGACTTAATTTCCACAAAGTGAGTGTGACTAAGGCCTTAGGCATTTTTAATTATTTCCTGTTACTAGGATTAGCCAGTTCTAGAGCAGGAGTAGAGAAATTAGTATCAAAAGCAGCTCTTACGTTTTTATCTTAATTTTATTGATCCTATATAAGCTCAGCATATTTGGAGCATGAATTCTATTCAGCAGAAGAAGTCAACGGATTTAGAAAGGCACTCGTGGAAAAATCTCACCTTTTGCCTAATTCATAGTCAACATGGAGGTTACTGAAGCAGTCATAAGAGATATGAATATTCCTTGCACAGGAGGGGGAACAAGAAAGGACCTTGAGCTTAAATTATCATGAAGACTCAGTATTTATTAGAAGTAATTCACTTTATCTAAGACAGAGGAAAAAAATATATGACTGGATTTTGATGGTTTTCTCACTTCATGGGAGAGAAGGAAGAAGAGGGAGAAAAGAGGTAGGAAAAAGAGATAAAGGAGAAAGAAAACATATAGCAAAGAAATAAATACTTCTTTGTCACTGTATAACAATCTGACATTGGGGGCTTGGAGAAGATGACCTCCAGAGGTCCCTTCCACCCTCAACCATTCTGTGACATTCTGTTTAAAAGTGAGAGGCAGAAAGTGAGATTCATAATTTTCATTTTATATAACCATTTCTTTTAAACTGAATTTTTCCTTTACAATATATTGGCCTGATCAAGAAGTATGCCAGGTTAAAGACATTTTCTGGAAGGACTCAGTTCAATGGAAATGTGAGTAGCCTACTTTAATGATATATTTTCATCTGTTTCAGAAACTTCTGCTACTAGCTAGTCTTGGCTACTGGAATAGGCAAGCCAGTGGTCTAAGTCAATACAGCAATTTCATTAGGACTCTGCAATATGGAAACAAGGTGAGACCTGATGCCCTTCAGATTATGTTACTTTTTGCAAGCATTTTACTTCTTCCCTGTCTCCTGACTATGACAAATTATAGCACTGAGCTGCTTATTTAAAAGTTTTTAAGATGACAATGAAATAAACCAAGTACACTTTAGTGCAACATGAGGGGAATAGAGCTCTTAAAGACATATTCTGCTTAAATTCCCACCATTTGTCATGTATAAAAAAGGAGCAAAAAGATATGTGATGAAATGGGTTATTTGTGTGGGCATGAGAAAAGTCTCTTTTCTAAGTCCACATACATAGACTTTATTCTTCCTCTGAGTCAGAGAACAATGCAGGATGACTATTGAGGGGATTTTATGCACAAGTGTTTATATTGTTTAATAAACAATATTATGTGGAGAGGAAGCTAGCAGCTGGCCTTTTTTTCCTTCTACCCATAAATCTGCCACATCACTGAATCTGACAAAGTGAAACTCTCCAGGTTTCAGTTTGTGCATAACACTGTTGCCAAACTTCATAAAGATATTTTATGGCCTGTTGAAGTGTTAAGACACTAGACTTCATGAAAAATGAAGTCTCTAAATGAAATGGAGCTATATCACTTGAGGAGAGTTCTGTTATAAACTATCCAAGCACACAGTGCCACTAGTGATGGGTAATTTTCACCCAGACACTGAATTATGGTATGTAGGTCCAGGCTGCTTGGATCATTTAAGCATCCTTTGTATGCCAAAAAGAGTAGTGGCAAGGGCTTTCTTACTGCCTTGGTCTGTGTGAAAGGTAGGGTACAAGATGGGGTTATCCATCAGCACAAATTCACAGCAGCAGGAACTGCTGTAGTAACACGCTTTCTACTGCTCTTGCCCAGGCATTTCTGTTTTTTGCTTGTATAGATACTGGTTCTGCATCACCAAGCAATGAGACGCTCCATAAAGATGTGATCCAAAGGGCAAATCACCTTTTTCTTGAGTTAGTTTATGAAATTTCATTTTATGCAAACACATGAGTATCAGGACTTTCACAAGGGAAGGGGTGAGAATGTGCTTTTGAGGACGGAGTACTGTGACAGCCCCAGTACATTGTACCTTAAGCACTGTAAAACCTCACTAGTAGTATCTCTATTGCTATTCTGAGGTCTCACAACATCATGTCCCATCAGTCCAAGTCATCTACCACTGGTTTCTGCCCCTCCATCCCCAGGTACATGTAGCCAACATATAACCACTGCCAGAAACCCTACTTTGTCAGAAGTTCACTTGGAGTTCACCCTTCAAGAACCCACACAAAGCAAAAACCCCTCTGCACTCAGATCTAGCAAAAGAATACATTGCTCCAACAGAAAAAAACCCATACGTGTTCATTTATTTTTTTCTTTCTAAGCGTTTTTTTGGTTTAAATCAGTCCTCCAGTGTGCATGAGTCTAATTCTTCCCTGACTTTCCTGTGGGGAGATTTCTACACTAGGATGTAGATTCAGCCAATCCTAAATTTACCACCCAGCTAAAACATGTTTTCCGTCCTTGCCTCCATTCTCTCCTGTAACTGGTTGCCCATAACGTTGTTCTAGATTCTTCAGTAATCTGTCAAATAACAATGTCGCTGAGGTGACCAAAGCTCTGTTGTGAGGTGATACTTTGCTGCTTTACTTGGGATTCAGGATGTGAGTTAGTAGCTACCCCTGAGTCCTTTCACAGTTCCCTGGAGTGAGATCACCTGCCATGATTAACATCCTAGTTACTTGGTCTGTATCAAACTTCTTAGAAAGCTGACTTTTGTCTGGTGCAGATTTTCTAATATTAAAATGAATAATTTTTTTTCTATTAATTTGATCTTGTTTTAATAAGTCCTTTGTTTAAGTGATTGATTATGGTGGTTTGACCCTGGCTGGTTTTTAAGGTGCCCACCAACAAGCTCTATCACTCTCCCTCCATCAAAAAGACAGAGGGAGAAAATACGATGAAAGGCTTGTGACCCAGAACTGGATCCCTCCAACCTGCAGAGAGCTTCTGGTGCCTTCTCACACAAGCTGCCTCTGCAGCCCCTTCCCACTACCAAAACCTTGCCACTTAAACTCAATACATTGATCCAAGAAATAGTACCAACAATAACAGAAGATGAATTTCAATAAAATCAAAAAGAAAAAAACCTAAAAGAGTATTCCAGAAGCCCTCCAATTTCATATAGGATAAATGGGTCACTTAAATTTAACATTCACTGAAGCCATCATGCTTTTTATTTTTGCCAGGGTACTAGAACTATGACAGGTCTTTGGAATACAGTTCCATTCCCTTTCCAATTAGGTGAGTAGCCCAGTCAAACCTAAATAGTTGCCTACTCTCTCAGCATCTTTCATCTTAGGACTGTGCAGCAACCTAAAAAAGAATGAAAAGTGTATGTATATGTTCTGGTGAGCCAAGGGGAAAGATTTCATTACTCCTCAAAGACAAATCTAAGATTTCTTTCCCACTGTCTCAAAAGAGGTTGCTGCTAGGTTCAGCTGAGGAAGAGTGGAAATTCTGCATGAGGCGTTGACTCTGGTAGAGGGTGACAGAAGTTCGTGTAAGCTCTGTCTGTTAGAAGCTGCTCTCCTAATACCCACTACAGCCAAAACAGACTTTGTCAGTGTACGCCAGTCCTTGAAGACATCAGCTGACAGGACAAAGCTGTCAGAAGGGACAGACTTGAAGATGAATAGAGTTCAAAGAAAACTTAAATTGGAAGGTCTATCAGGGTTGTTACTAGCACCTTCCAGAGACTGGTGATGACTGATGCAATGTATTCTCTGCACGGCTTAGTATTTAAGCAAGAAAAATCCTCACATAAATGATGAGGTTTCAGGTGTCCAAGTCTCTAAACATAGTCCTCTGTAAAGATTTCTGCAGTACTCTAAGCTCAAGACAGTAGTTCTTATAAACATATGCCCATGTAGTTGGGAGTACTTCACAATAATGTTGCAACTTTCACTCAAGCATGGTGGTGAAAATGTTTCTCCATCACTGCTGTCTGTCTACGAGTCAGAGGACCAAAAGAATCAGTCATGTCATGGATTGAGCTTCTCAGAGGTTTTTGTTTACCTTCTGGGGGCGTTGGGTTCTTTTATTTTCTTTCTTCTGTCATCACCCTGTTTTTATTTTCACCAGACTAGCTGTCACATAAACTTTTGAAAATATTGAGTCTTTGGAGCAGCTTGTATTACCTTGGCACATCACCAATGCTGAGTTATGAGGGAGACTTTGTAGATGATCAAAAAGGAGCAAACTGTACGGATATTTTGTTCATATTTGTTTTTTTCTGTGAAACTTAACTTCCAAAGTTTTCTTATTTCTTCTTTTGTTTCCTGCTGCCGAGTTTTTGCTCTGCAAATATCAGTGTGTCATAGAATCAGTCTATATTTGTTTTTTTCTCTTATCTAAAGAGAAATAAAATTGCTCTTCAACTTCAAACTTTTGAACAGGCTTGTATGAAGCTACATGCAGTGCTCTTGACTTGTACTTTTCCTCAGTGTGACTGAAGTTCCTTTGGTTGCTTCTACTTGCTCTCCTCCTGACGTTTAAAATCTACTTCCTTCCTATGCATAAGGCTTTCCTTCTCATCACACTCAATTTTTGTGTGAGGATTTTTCCCCAATTTTTCACTTTTAATGACTATTTTAACAGGGTGTTTATACTGAAAATGAAGGTAATTATTCTCCTGTTTTCTATTAACTAATTCCTTAAGCTGATTTCAGCTGTTCCAAATTGGATTATAAACCTGAAAGAAATATCAAGTGTCATGCTTCCAGGCAGTTGGTGACTTTGCAGGATTAGAAATACACTTACCTAATAAGTTGACTTTATCATTAAAACTGTGTGATACAGTGGTTCAAAACTTGCCAGGAAGCAGCTAACATTAGCCAGTGTTGAAAAGAGGATAACCACAATTCATATATCTTTGATATAATCGACATCACACATCCCCTCTTCTGTCACTCTGTTTCTTGTGCCTATGCCATTGCACATTGCAGCTGTACAGGTCTTCGTTTACTCTTGTGCTGTAAGCATATTTGAGAACATCACTTGCTTTAAACTTATCTCTTGGTTTCTTATATTTACCAACAGGTAGTAAGCACAAGCTGGGCTTCTCTTAATATAGCACTGAAATGGACAAGAAAATCAAGAAACATTAACTCTGACAATAAATGGGTATCTAATAACTTGTTATAATGATGAGGTATACTATAATAGTCAGTATAATGCTCATCATCCAGCGTAGAGAGTGATTTGTATCCATTAATATATTCACAGGTTCATATTCCAATATTTGCATGAGCTGGGAAAGTTAAGGTATAAATGAAATAATAAAAAATATAGAAGACATCCTGTTAGGGGTTAGGTGAGAAATAAAATATACTAGATGAAAGGTTGCAGGATTTTTTAAATTAGTTTTAACTGTTTGAATCTATGCTGCTGCTAAATCAGATGGACCTCTTACTGAGATGAAATGGAGACATGGAAGATGATTACCTGCAGCAGTAGTAATCACTATCAATTATTAAATTCTTATGATGAAGTTAAGTAACTAGTTATCATAGAGGGAGAGGCAAAATAGCCTTTAGAGTAAATAAAAGACAAACTACTGGAGCCAGCAGAGTGTCTCAGTTTGTATTAGCTACCAACACAGACTCAGCACTACAGAAGGTCTGGACCACCATGGCAAAGATGTGTTTTATTTTTCTGCCTCCAGTCTTCCTCTTCTCCTCCCCTTCTTCACTGCTTAAAGTTGGAGAGAAAAGGAAAGGCTTTGATGACCTTGATACTGTTCCCTGTCTCTTCTTTGGAGAAGAGAACAGACCTTATAAAGTTCACATGTGCATATTAAGGCTATAACCATCTGCTGCAATTATGAACAGCATGGTGGTGAAGTTCAGCATTTGGAGAGGAGGTCTGAAGGTCAGCTGTTCTTCAGCTGTAGTGAAGTATCTTAGTTTGACTTGAATAAGTGAAAAATAACAGCAATAAACAAGCAGCTAATTTTTTAAGGGGGTTAGCTTGTGGGGTATTTAAGATCAGGAATAACACCAGAGGATGGTATACTCATATTTCAGATATAACAGCAATTAGAACATTCTTAATGTCCTTAGGATGCTGAAATATCTTCTTGACATTTTTTTCTTCTTTTTAAATTGTGATGGTGTAAAAAGAGTAGACTCGTACCTTAGCATGCATTTGCTGTGTTTTGAGCGGAACTCTGTTATTTAGTTGTTTTTTGGAACCTGTTTGCTTCCTTTCCTGTATGAGGAGATGGAATACATTAAGCAGCAAGTGCTCCTGGTGGGTTGTAGGAACAACTAGCTCTCCATAATAGAGTCCCTGTCGTGTAAACTCCGGATGTTTATGACTCATATTTTAGTATTCTGTGAAAGCATGCTTCTAGGTAGCTCTGTGACTTCAAAAGTTTGTTTTCTTTATTTAGTTGCTCATTGCTTAGATGCTGACAAGTTTTTGTGAAGTTTCAACTGTGAGAGGTGCCACCGTATGTTTTTTCTAGAAGCCATAATTATGATAACAAAGTACATTCTTTCTGAGAATGTTTCAGTTACTCAGATTAAAAGGATATCGAGAATTAGAAAGTAGTCTACTCATTGAAATTCCCTGTTTGGCCAACATTTGCTGTTTTCAGTATGAATGTTTAGTGTATCCACTCTGTTTTGGGGAAATTAAGTCTAGCTCCATCATGGCCTGATAAACACTTCTTTAAAAGTGTTCACTATGCACTTGTGAACAGGTAATAAAAGTCTGAGCATGCAGCCCAGGGACTCTGAGGGATGGTGAAAAGTACTAGAAGTCCAAAGAAGTGAAAGACTAATTCAGTACAGTGTTTAGACTCATTCTGTTGCATGCCCAGCACAAGAAAAATGCAGGAGCAATGCATAGCAGGTCATTATCCTGAACAGTTTTGGACTATCTAAAGTACAGTAGGAAAACTAATACTGCTGCAACAGCTTCTCAGACTTTCAAGTCGTGTTCTCTGGCATGGTGTGAAGGACTATGGAAAGGTGGAGGACAAAGGAATAGCCTCACCTATAATTTGTAGGCCGTGTTTCTTTTATGAGATGCAATATGTAGAAATTATCAATAAGTTTAATGAAGTGTTATTAAAACCTGCTAAAGATCACTGGAAAATATTTTGACTGCTTTTTTTTCTGTGAGGTGGGGGAAGGTGTGAGGAAAAGAAGGTTGGTTGATTAGTTACCACAGCCCTGCTGACGCCCATTGAACGTGGACTCAGCTCCTGATCTCTTAAAAAATCAGGACAATCACAAATTATTAATAACTTCAAGGTATTCTTTTTATATGATATTGCCACTTGGTTGTTTAATGAGTGTGATTTGCAGATGTTTCTTGTTTTGCTTTTATTTATTTACATATGAAATTGTGTAAATACATCTCAATGTGTAGTGATTTATCCAGGATTTAGAGAACTTTGGATACTTTGACTTTCCAAGACTGCCCCTCTAGAAATTTGGTTCAATTCAACTCAAGAAATTGAGTTACTACATAGTTTCATATGTCTTCAAATCCAAAAATATGAAAACACCTGAAATTTCTAAGTAAAAAAAGTACTAGAAATAGACTTTTAATACAAAATGAGAAAATGCATCCAGAAATCCTATTCTATGCTGTTTGTTCAGTACAGTAGCATACTTGCAGTCTTGTTTTATATCTTCAAGAATGATTGTGTATATTTATAGGAAGTTTCTCTTTTTTTTAAAAAAAAACAAACACTACTCCCCTTAAAATTTTTAAGTACTTCACTCTTTTGCACATTTTCAGAAGTCCTTTTCAAATGATGATTTAAAGAAAGCACAGGCATTAATCTGGGCTATTTTATGTTTGCAATATTGTTTAACTCTCAGTGCATCCTATTCTGGTCTTTTATAGGTTTTAGATGGTCTTAGTTCTGATGTGAAAAGAGAATGGTATTATCAGACTTTAAGTTCTAAGGATAAAAATTGGAAAATATGTCTTGGTTTATTAATATTGGGTTTTTTTCAGTATTTCCATAATTGGTTCAAACTCTGTCATAATCCATAGCAAAAACTTCCTAGTAATTAATTTCAGCTGTTATGATTTCAGTGCTTGCTTCTTTATTATATATTCATTTCTGTCTCAGCTGAGGTCTTTGTGTTCATCTCAAGCGAACAAAGTGTTCAGACCATTACTTCATAGTTTTTATTTCTATCAGTAGAAAGATTTAGGGCCTAATGCCAAAATAACTCTTCATGAATACTTGTTAAAATGCTTTACTCAGCTGGTCCCTCCCACAGTCATGCTACTTTTGTGCGTTAATCTGCTGTGTACATTTAAATTGAGCAAATACTGTATTAGCTCTGGAGAAGACTGTGGACTGCTTGAGTCCTGGAACTGAACTGGAGCTGTATCATCATTTTCCAACAAATTGTGTGTATCTAATATTCTGTGATTCGAGGATTTTTGAATAACAAACTTCCAAGATTTTTTATAAATTGTTTATAAAAATATTGTTGTCTATTGTTTATAATTACAAAAATACTCCACTTTATATCTTTCTATCTATTTCAATTAAATGATAGTGATTTGGTCAGAGACGGAAAATGAAAGTAGGTAATTTGTTTTGGAGCAGAATTCTTCCATTGATTTTCAGCCTTAGTGATTTTGTGTATTCTTTTGAAACTTCCCTTATGTATTATCATAGAGCTAGTTATTAAAAACATAACAAAACAATAAATTGAAATTTCAGTCTATTTCTGTAGAATGCTGCAGTATTAAGTTTAACTCATATATGTATATTTTTATATATGTGAATGGAAATTTCTTCAGAAAAATACTTTCTTGAGAAAGAAGTCCTGTGATCGTATCTATCTTTCATGCGTACCAGTTCCCAGTTCTGTATCTAGAGTTCATGCGTATAAGAAGTTTTCACTAATTCCTTAGTTCTTACAAATCAAAATTGCACCGAGATATCAGTTGCTTTTTCTTACATTTCTTTTTCCAGAACCACCAAATGCAGTGATCTGGGCCTTGTAATGCAGCATCTTTTTCAGCTTGTTGCATCTGATACTTCAATATCCTGCAAAAGTAAACTCGAGAGCTAATAATAGGTACTCTTTAGCTAGCCTTTTTTTAAAATCTACTGTAAAAGTTATTGTTGTAATTGTTGAAGTGTCCACTGGAGACAGGATTCTGAGGTTATGGTCAAGGACCATAAACAATCCACCATTCTCAAAACTTCTGGTAGGTCAAGTTGTGTACAAATGTTTTTTTTTGTTTGGGGAAGACATCTGAACATTTTTTCCCTTATTGGAAATGAGCTTACAGTATATCTTTCAAGAGAGAAGTTTCCTGGTGCTTTTCGGATAATCTAACGCCAATCATTAAAACGTAGTTACGCACTGTTCTTCTTTGATTACTTAGTTAAGGAAATACATGGATTTTTCTTCCCTTTGTATTAATTTTGTTTTTGTCCATAATCAGTACTGCAGACAACTATCACAACACATGTCGCCAGAAGCTTTAACAACATGAGGTTTACCCATGCTAGATATGTTACACTAGATACGAGACTGCTATCTCTGCCAGCAAACCTTACTGTCTTGGAGACTGCTTCCTTGATTTATGCCGAAATGGCTTCTCTGGAATGCTCTTGATATAAAAATAAGGCAGAGATATGAGAAGAAACTGTACAGTGGTAATGTTGATGTTGCAAATTTCTGATAAGTTTATGCTAAACCTGATCAGGGAAGCCATAGATCCCACAGAGCTACATGGCCACTGAAACACGTAGCTACAGCAGTATGCTGAACTGCTGAGGTGATGTATGTGACAGGAGCTCAAAGCTGTTCAGAACTCTTTCTATGAATATTGTGTTGGTTTTGTCTAACTCTTTGAAATAAGATTTTATCAAAACACCCCAGCACAGGGAATTTGGTGGTTCTGGTCTTGTTCATAAGTGAAAACTTCATAAACTAGTAAAGTTAACTGAGAATAGTTCTCCTTTTAGAAGCATGTGCTCTTTTAACTACTAAGACTTTAACTGCAGTTCTGTCTTCTGTTTTACAGAATATGCTCAAACAAACAAACAAAAAAACCCCAAACAAAGCAAACACTACTTCTGTCTAGGTTTCACCACACTATTTTGCTTATAATTTTTTTACTAGAACAGTAGAAGCCTGAGGTTCTAATGAATAAGTATAGAATGATTATTTGTATTCAAAAGCCTTACTAACTTTCTTTCTGTGTCTTTATTTAGTACAAATATATGTGAATATTTACCTGCTAAATAGCTGAAAAAAAGAATGCTGTGAAAACAGACTCTAATCAGAATTTAATCTAAGAGATTAAAGTATATGTGTGTAATTTGGTATTGTGATCATCCATTTTGAAATGAAGGAGGTAGACAAAGGTGTTTTCTTTGAAGTATTTTGAAGTTGGAAGTAATGCTGAAAGAAAACATTTCAAAGAAGCATCCTGAACTTTCCTGCCGTGCATGTTATCATTAGAAAATGGGAACATTACAGCTTTTCAAGGATAGTTGTTTAACCACATAAATGTGCAGTCAAATGTTGAACTTGAAAAAGTACATGTTAATCTTGAAGCAATGCTGCCATCATGATACTTGGAATAATAACAGTAATTGAGTTCAGAGTTGGATTTAGACGATGGAGACACTCATTCTGGAGGTCATCATTAAGCAAGTGGAGGAAAAGAAGGTTATCAGGAGTAGTAAACATGGATTCACCAAGGGGAAATCATGCCTGACCAATCTGATAGCTTTCTACGATGGCATGACTGGCTGGCTAGATGAGGGGAGAGCAGTGGATGTTGTCTACCTAGACTTCTGCAAGGTTTTTGACACTGTCTGCCGTACCATCCTCACAGGGAAGCTCAGGAAGTGTGGGCTGGATGAGTGGTTGGTGAGGTGGATTGAGAAATGTCTGAATGGCAGAACTCAGAGGGTTGTCATCAGCGGTGCTGAGTCTAGTTGGACGCCGGTAACTAGTGGCGTGCCCCAGGGGTCAGTACTTGGCCCGGTCTTATTCAGCTTATTGATCAATGACCTGGATGAAGAGTTAGAGTGTACCCTCAGCTGGGAGGAGTGGTGGATACACCAGAAAGCTGTTCTGCCATTCAGCGTGACCTGGACAGGCTGGAGAGTTGGGCAGAGAGGAACCCAATGAAATTCAACAAGGGCAAGTGCAGGGTCCTGCACCTAGGGAAGAACAACCCCATGCACCAGTACAGGCTTGGGGCAGACCTGCTGGAGAGGGACCTGGGTATCCTGGTGGACGACAGCTTAACCATGAGCCAGCAGTGTGCCCTGGTTGCCAAGAAGGCCAATGGCATCCTTGGGTACATTAAGAAGAGTGTGGCCAGTAGGTCGAGGGAGATTTTCCTCCCCCTCTACTCTGCCCTAGTGAAGCCCCATCTGGAGTATAGATCTGAGCTCCCCACTTCAAGAAAGATGAGGAGCTACAGGAGAGAGCCCAGCGGAGGGCTACAAGGATGATGAGGGGACTGGAGCATGTCTCCTAGGAGGAAAGGCTGAGGGATCTGGGCTTGTTTAGCCTGAAGAAGAGCAGGCTGCAAGGGGACCTTATAAATGCTTACAAATATCTAATGGGTGGGTGTCAGGAGGGTGTGGCCAAACTCTTTTCAGTGGTGCCCAGCGACAGGACAAGGGGCAATAGGCACAAACTGAAGCACAGGAAGTTCCGTCTGAACATGAGGAAGAACTTCTTCACTCTGAGGGTGATGGAGCACTGGAACAGGTTGCCCAGGGAGGTTGTGGATTATCCCTCTCTGGAGATATTCAAGACCCCCCTAGACGCTGTCCTGTGCAGCCTGCTGTAGGTGATCCTGCTTCGGCAGGAGGGTTGGACTAGATGTCCCACAGAGATCCCTTCCAACCCCTATCATCTGTGATTCTATGTTCTAAAGCAAATATAGTGTGTATCATAACAAGACAATAACTGAAGTTCTCATGCAATATTTTCTGTTTCTTTCTGCAAATTAAAATATAAATAGCAGATAAATTGGTGTATTTTTTTTAAGCATCACTTGAAATCAAATGAAATGAGATTTTATATGGAATACATGTGAATATTTCTAAATATAATAGATTTTAATCTATTAGGATTTTAAAACCAGCCTAGAAAAGGGCACAGTTACAGAGCTAGAAGGAACACAAAGTTAGAAACTTCAGAGTTTTCGCACAGCCAATATTGTATTCTGATGTTGAGAACATGAAACCTTGCTGGCATTGTGGCAATTTCTATACCTTTTAATGAGAAGTCTCCATAAATTATTTGAAAACAAATCATTGTGGAAAAAAGAAAGATATTTTAATCTATTCATACTTTTGCAGAGTAAAAATAGTATTAAGAACAATGATTAACTATAGATTCAAAAGTTAGTATGCTTCATAGATAATGGATTAAATGTTCAGCTGTCTTTACTAACTTAAGAAGTATAAGCAGGGCAGAATGATAAAAAAAAAGTGCTATTTACCTCCAATACAGGTAAGGAAATTTATCAGCTTTATCTAAAGAGCTGTATAAAAGCTTTTGTTGTATTTTAGGTTATGTGCAATATATATTTATATTAAAAAATTTGACTTTAACAAACTGGATTCTAACCTACCAGATGCAGCTGCTGCTCTGTCAGCTTTTCTACTTTGCCCCCTTGGCACCACTTTTAAGTGTGACCCTCTTGAAGGTTATGAGACTGTCTTTTATTTTACTTCTTAGGGGCAAATTCTGTCTCAATAACACGTACAAGGCTCCAGCTGCTGAAGTGTATCTGAGGTCACAATTTCTGCCTTAAGTGTTTGTCATTGGAACTACTTATTTAAAACCTGGGAGGAATTCTGCTTTCAGTTGCAATTATGTAGGTACATTTAGTCCAGGAGGGGACTTTAGGAATACAGATGCTTTTTAAAAGTGTGCTTCTAAAAGTGCTTTTTGTTGTTTGTTTTATTATTTTGCTGTGCTGGGAGATAAACTGGATGTGACATGTACCAGTTTTAGACAAAGACTAAAGCCTGATGACATTTAGAAGACGTTTCTACGGAAACTTTGGGCCTCTGAAAAATGTGTCTTAAATTCTGCCATAAAAGTAGTCAAGTTAAATTTACTAAGCTAACATTACTTTCTGTGAGTTGTTTTCATCTCAGAAAATGAATTTGTGGTCCTTTTATCTGAATTTTGTTCCATAAGAACCTTTTCTTTGTAACCATGTGTAATGTATGGTTTCAAGACTTGGTGCAGGATAACTCAAGGTCTCTATCTCCAAAACATTTCCATCCCCTTCAAAGGAAAACATGTTTTTTGGTCTGTTCCCTTTCTCCTCCCAGAAAGCAATGGGACAGAACAAGCTGCATCTAAATGACATCAATTCTGCTTTTTTTTTTTTTTTCCCATCCAAAGATTTAAAACCCAGTGGGAACTTAAATTGGTAAGAATTACATTTCCAAGATTGCTCCCACAAGTTATGATATGCTCTTCTTGGAGCAATGTAATCACAGGTTTCATGTATCCAAAGCTTTTGGGTGTTTTAAGCAGACAAAAAGATGAGGTTTGTTCTCAATGAAAGGCGGAGTACCTTATCACCTGAAGTTTACATATTTATGTAAAAAATGGCTAAATGCATGGAAAGAGATGAGAAAAAGGCTATCAACAGACATGTGTGGTCAGTGATTGGAATAACATTTAAAGACTGATTAGGTAACAATCTTGGGAAATGAGACAGCTGGTTTGATCATAGTGATATTTTTCTGTAGTTGTGGTGGCATAAGGATGTGGGTAAGAGAACCTGTGGTTTCAACATGAAATTTAGCCCAATTCCATGGCAGGTTAGAACCAACAACTGCTGACAGTGTGGAAACTGAAAGCAAGAAACATTTGTCTTGTTCATCCTTAATGAATCTCAAAGTTCAATTTGATATTTGAATAAAGGTTACCGCTGTGATTTAAAGGATAGTGTATAAAATAAAGTTCACACTTAGGAACAATATTTAAGAAGAAACATTTACTTCCATTTATGCTCTCTCTAGCTGCTTTATATAAAGATGCATCTAGAGTGCAATAAACCATAGTAATTTGATGCTTTCCAGGATTAAGAGAGGCCACAGGCAACAGAACAGTTAAGGGAGACAATCTTACCAGCAGGACCAGACTGGATGCAGAGGCATCGGTCAAGTCTCACACAGTTCTGGTGAAACCACAGGAGTAGAATCAGAACTAGAGCTCATACATTTCCATATTCTAGAGTATTTCTATACTAACATGCTTCTACTAAGATGGTTAAAACATAAACAATTTCTTAACTTTGGTGGATTTGTGTTTGTGCGTACACATTTTGTAATTGAGTGTGCATATAAAGACTTTTTAAACTTTTTTTCATTATATTATTTGTGTAAATTTAACTTGCAAGTCAGTGTTTCTTCTCAATGCAGCAAAACCTGACCTTTTTAAATATATAAGTTCAAGTGGTGAAAAATAGCTATTGATTAGAAATGTGTTGTGACATACCTGTCAGGTGTGAAATCTACTATCACTTGATTGAAATGAAAATAATTTTGATAGAAAATGTGTAGAATAAATGAAGATACAGACTGATTAAATCTTTGTATTTGCAGAATGTGAAAACATGTTGATTTTGCATAGTAGAAATAGATCAGTTGCCATGGATATGGAAAAGTTGATAATAAGGAAGCATCAACTGCTGAGAAAGAGGAAATCTGAATACAGCTAGTGAATGTTAGCACTCTACCTCCATTTGTTCAAGGCCAGGATGTTCTCCTGGGAATGGTCCTATTCTCACCAATACCAGTGAAACAGCCAATGGCTGCAGGACTCGGATCTTAGGAAGGAGTTCTTTGATCAAGAGGTTTGGGAGGTTTTTAGGAGATCAAAGTGGAAAAGCTTTAACCAGTCTGCGTGCTGCGCATTTTGAATCAAAATGCCCTAATTCTCCTTTTGATAACAAAAAGAGAAGGCAGAATGAAGTGAGAAGATGAAGAAAAAAGAAAACAGGAATCTTCATATTTCTTGAAAGAATATTAGCTTTCATAGTGACCACTTGACATCAAAGATAAATGCTATAAATCATTCCATGGAAGGATTACAGAAAGATGAAACTGCAGTGACAATAAAGTCTCATCAGCTATCACGGCTGCAGAAATTCAAAAAAATTGTCCAGGGAGGAGAATTTGTACAAGTATTAATCATGAATTTAATATGCAATCCATCTGAAACCTTTTTCTGGAAATCTGCCTTCACCTAATAATTTACTAATTCTACCTTGTTCGTATGGTTTTTAAACAGAGAGCAAAATTTGGATGCTTGAGAAATGCAATAAACAAAAATATGCAGGTGAGGTTGAATTTGTAATGCTTCCCTGAAGATGTGCATGGCAATATGGAAGTCATAATTATTCCAAATCAACATGACATAGCAGTTTACAATCCTAAACTTGGTTTATTCTTTGCAGCATCTTGTGAAAGAGAAGTTTCAGCAACCTGCTAAAAATCACATGATTTTTTTTTAATGAGAAAATTTTCTTTTTAATGAAGAAAAATCATGTGAATTCAAAGTTCCTTCTTTCTATGACTAATAACTTCCCAGTTAAAACTATGTGCTTTCTGGAGTGTAATGTATTTGTTTCATAAAGATAGCTAGCAATCTGATTTATTTTGAACTCTGTATATGCATCTACTTAGCCTCAACGAGCGTATTCAGGACTGGGGCACTAGCATCTTAGGTACTACCTAGGTGTAAAGACCAGTGTAAATCTAGAGTACTAAGCCATGAAACTGGTAGTTAAAGTGCCAGGAAGTATGTCATAACACCTGAAGACCTTAGTTCAAGTGCAATGCATCTGCAGGAGTACTTGACAAAAAAGGAAATACAATGAACTCTTTTCAGCCTATCATACCAATACATACATTTAGAAGTTTGGGGGTGAGCAGTTTCTCGAGGGTAGGATTTTCTTCAGCTGAAAGTAGGATTCTGGAAACCAGTTGAAGAAACTTAGATTTGACTCAGGTAGACACTTTATCAGTCTGTTCAGAGAGGGTCTACTACTGACATGAGAACAGTGACTAGAAAGTAGATGCAAGTCACAAAATCTCTGTACTGTTTTTTAAAAGGAGCAGCCCTGATGCTGCAGTCAGTGCTTGCTCAGCCATAAAGGCTAATTTGGCACTAAATTATGTTAATCTGTTTTTGGGAATGTGGGTCAAATTACTATGTGCCAAATCCTGGCTTTTGTAGAAGCACAAAAGTAAGGAAGCAAATGATATGATGAAGAGCCCGTCCACAGGCAGGCTGGTCAGTAACCCTGCACTGCAATTTTCCCTTTCCTTCCACCACAACAGCAAACATTAGTGTGACTGCAAGTTTCAAAAAAAATATTTGGTGGGGGTAAAGAGGGCTCTACTCATGGTGATATGTAAGTTATACTATATTTACTGAGGAGATGTCTTCTTGAAAATAGATCCAACAATTTCTGCATTGTTGGCATATTGTGTCAACTCATTGCAAGTTGTTTAGCCTTGGTAGCTTGCCGTTGGCCCAGATCCCTACCAGTAAGGACTAGGTCATTCCACAATAACTTGATAAAGAGCCAGACCCCTTGGCAGTTGGTGGAGGGCAGAGGAAAATTTTGCCTGAAGATGCAAATGGTGGAAGAAAATGTGAACATTGATACCTAATCACCTATTAGCGAATACTATTTATTATTACATCGAATATTAACATAATATAGTAAGTTGATAATATCTGAAACTCTAGAGTTTTCGTATCAGAGTAGTACTTCCTTCACTCCAGCTTTCTGCTTCCATCAGTTCTCGTAGGGGATCAACTTCTCTACTGGTGCATAATACTAGATGTCCCCTAACTACACCGCAAAAATGCAAGGATATTGGTAGACTCTGGCGTTCACAAAAAGATGTTCTGCTGAACTCTGTGATATATTCCTGAGCATGTGCATGTACAAAAACCTTGAGCAAAGTAAGACGCCATCAGTAATGTGAAGCTTAAGACAATAAGATATTGTCTGGCTGAAAATAAAATTATGTATTCAAAGACAAAACAGACCCAAAACAGAATGTATTGACTGAGGAATCTGGATTCTCTGTGATGTCATTTTTTTCCAAATAAAAGCAACACCTGCTTGTTTTTTGCAGTTTTTAATCCTTATTGTGAAGTGTAGGTGTTGAACTCACTGGAAAAAAATGGGTTTTCTCCAAACTACTTTTGGTTAACGGCATACATGGATTTGCACCTTCTTATCTTAAAGGTCAACATCAACAGTCTAACTACCCTCTACAGTCTCTGGATATACAGCTTTATGCAAGTCCTCCATTTTACACTGTGTACAATATCCAAGTGTTATAGAAAACATGAACTATCAATGAGATGCAGTGTATGTTCAAAGACAGAAATACAATAAAAATAATAAAAGTGCCATGTAATTCAAATACGTTGCAGTTTACATTTATGCTAAGGCCAAGGAGGAAACTGTGAAGATAGCACCTGCTTAAAAGGACCCAGGAGATCAGGTAAAACTTTGACAGGAGAAATCAAAAGTGTGCAGTCCAGTGAAGAATTAAACTACTGGGAGTAATAATATGGGCTGATGCACTCAATATAGCAGTAATGTCCTCTGAGAAGGGTAGGAAATAATTCAGTTCCTCTAGGCTGCACAGAAGCTAAATACAGTATGACAAGAAATAGTAGCAGTACTCATTATGTCTGATTGCTAATTACCCCTTTGAATGATTCAGTTATGCCTGCTACTAGATAATTAGTTTAGTAATTTATGGCTGCAGCACAAACTAGTATTTTAATTTTCACTGCGTAGTTTTCACAACACCTACAGTTCAAATAATATCTCCCTTTTTATTCAATTTCAAATTGCTTTTTTGATAGCCAATGGAGGGGAAAAACAAGCAATTCTTTCAATTTCCTAGCATAGCTTTAATGTTAAATTATGTATTTTTAGGTAATTTTATTTGAAAGAAATATATATAAATGTCGAAAACTACTTTACCTGAGATTTTAACATGGTTTCTTTATAGATTTGGGAACTGATCCTGGAAACACTAGCACAGGAATATTTGCTGTAGTAAAGTTATTCATTGTCTCTGCTCAGACTGGAATAAAATTACTCCTGTGTATGACTGTTGCCAGAATTAGACCCTCAGGATAGAGTAAGTTACTTTTTTGCATTGTTTTTGTAGTTGCACAGATATTTCTGCACTCCCTGTTTGTTTTGCTTACAGGGGCTGGTTCTTCTGTGTAAGGAAGGTACAGACTGAAGTCGGTGACATTTAGAGTCCTGCTTGTAGTGTATTCGTTGGTGGGATTTAAAAGGTTCAGCAGTTTTCAGGAATAGCTTTACGTTTCTTACAAAATCAACTACTTCTTAGTTCACTCAAGCAAGAAAGCTAATTCTAAAAGGTATTCAGAGATATATGTTGGGTAATTTGTGAGCTTTGTTGTTTTTCTAATAAAGCTACCACATGGTAATTTGGACTGGTCATGGAAGATGCATATCTGAATACCACTGAGGATCAAGGTCATATTTTAATTAATTGTAAAAGGTTTTAAGTTTCAGTCTTGCTTTGCTGATTTAACCAATATACTTTTATGTGTCATTATCTCAGTTTGTGTGTGATTCATGTGACTGTTTCCTCCCTTCTTATGAACAGACCTACCTGTGCTGGATTCAGTCTGATCATTTGGTTTTCTGTTTGTTGTTTTTTTTTTAGAAAAGAAAAACTTTCTATACTTCTTTTCCCTGTGTCTTTGGAGACACATACGCTGGTGGTGCCTAGGAACTTGTTAAAATAAGGCTATCCTGTGTGAAGCTGTTCCTAAAGTAACAGGCAGTTTACTCGAAACACCTTCAATCTAAATAGACTAGATAAGTAGAAGATTTGTTTTCAGGTGTAGAAGGAACATCAAAGGGATGTCATGGGAAAGCTGTGTGACTTGTCCAATCCGGTGTAACACAGCAGCAGCAAAGGTTGTGTGGATAACATGGCACGTGGAGTAAATGGAGGGAGGGAGCAAACTGCCAACAAAAAGAGCAAAGAAAGACTACTCAAAACCACATCAAGCTTTGCATGGCTAAAATCTCTGAATTTTCTGAGATCTCAGTGATCTTTGGTTGCTGTTGCTGCCTCTCCTATCGTAGTGACCTCAACTGTAAGTAAACTGATGCTGCTTCACTTCAGCAGGCAGAGTTTTCCTGCCTTTCCTCCTGTATATCTCTCTTTTTTCCAATGACCGTTTTTCTTTCTCTACCAAGAGAACCAGATTGAACCAAGCAAGCCTGCTCTTAAATTTCCTTTTAATCTCTGTGCTAGCTAAGGAATGGGTGTACAGAGAAATGAAAGATGGCTCTGTAGGATGCACCTCTTCTCTTTTGAAAGGGCACAACAATTTGTATGCTTCTCCTGGCCTCGGAGGAAACCTGAAAAGCTCTTCTTGTCCCCAGTGCTGTTACATTGCAATGGTTTTTTGTGGTCCTTCAGAGGCAGATTTCAGGGCCAGCTCTCTTCTTTTGAGGAACACCTTTCTTCACAGAGCAATGTTAGTTAACCTTCAGAGGCAATTCGGGAAAGACATCCTTGAACTTAACCTGTAAGGTCCTACTTCTTAAAGAGAGCACTGCTTTTTGAGTTTTCTTCCAACAATGCACAAGGAGGCAAACACAGGGCCATGGCAAAGTCTCAAGCACAGCCACCAAACCATCAGGACTGCTTAGTCAATGGCATGCGCCCTGCGCCAAGCATCGTCTCCTTGCTGGGTGTAGTCTGCAAGCAGCACAAGGCTGGGGTGATTCAAACATAGCCTCTCCATTTAGGGAAGGGAAGGGAAGGGAAGGGAAGGGAAGGGAAGGGAAGGGAAGGGAAGGGAAGGGAAGGGAAGGGAAGGGAAGGGAAGGGAAGGGAAGGGAAGGGAAGGGAAGGGAAGGGAAGGGAAGGGAAGGGAAGGGAAGGGAAGGGAAGGGAAGGGAAGGGAAGGGAAGGGAAGGGAAGGGAAGGGAAGGGAAGGGAAGGGAAGGGAAGGGAAGGGAAGGGAAGGGAAGGGAAGGGAAGGGAAGGGGTGTAGCCAGATGAATGAGAGCTCTGCAGTGCCTTCTGCCTTCAAGGCCAGAAGGCTGGCCTTGGCAACCTGTAATTTTAATATAGGTCTAACCTGTGATTCTTCAAGCATGAGATAATGCGGGCTAAAAATCTGTGCCCTCACAGGATTTGTCAGTGAATTCTTTATTTTTTTGTGTACAGAGTGTATTCTTTTTTTATGTTGAGATACTTCTTCCCTTTAAGTTTTTTCTTCTCACTCCTGCTTTACTGGAGCCCATGCGTCCCATGAAACTATGCTATACTTTGTCTTGGTTTTGATTCTTGTGAAAAAAAAAGTGGTTATAAAAAAATTAATCCTATTTCCTCTCAAGTTGTTTTTTATTTTCTGACCTTTTAGCTGTTTTGTGAATCCCTTTCTTCACCTTCACTCTATAATGGGAAAGTTCACGTGCTGTATCACATTTTGGTCTCACAAGGTTCAGTGTTTTGTCGGAGGTGAAAAGCCTGGAAGGAGAAAGTAGTGAAACAAGGGGAAATTGGTACTGAGAAATGGCGTGGTTCATGTTTGTTGATTTCATACAAGAGACCAAAAAATTTGAGTGGAGACCTTGAGGTAACTTATGCAAATGAAAAACTTTATAGGAAAGTTGCATTGTTCAGCTTTCACATTCACATTTATCAATCTAAGAGGTGCATTAGCAGACTATGATTTTGTCAGCACAAGACCGTTTTTATTGAAAAATGTGTGCATTTGTTGGCTGCTTCCTATTGAATTCAACATTTCAGAGTTCACACTTTAAAGAAAGAAGTCTGTACTAAACATTGGATTATGACAAGCCTCTTTGCAGAAGTAATTATGTGATTTTCTTGTTCAGGGACAGCAACTGAGATGCTTGGAATATCAAAGGAAGCATAAAAGCGCGTTCAAAATCATTGCATTACCATTCCTACCACATTAACACTGTTACTGACAAATCAGTTGGGACTAGCAGGCAAATATTTAGATTATCAAAATGAGTTTTTCCTTATGGGCAGCAGTGCAGATTGTTTGCAGGTGTCGTATTACTGAGAAAAATATTTGGCATTATGAGTTTATCAAGCTCACTTTATTCATATTGTTTTGTTTTCACTGCAATTCAATAACATAATGTCTGTGGCTTGCACATACAGCAAGCTTTCTGTCCTCTTCCGGATGTTTACCAGCACTGGATCAATGTTCTAAAGGGCAACTCTGACAGCGTTATTTCTGTGAACATCAAGCTCGTGTTTATTATAGAATGAAACTACGCCCTTTAGAGCCAACAGTCTAAATTTTGAAATATGTATTCTCTGACCCATTTAATAAGTGGTTCCCTACAGACTGAAAGTAGCAACTCTTCTCCATTACCAGTTACACAAAGAAGAGGCTGTTCCCAGTGAGGCAGGCTGTCTCAGCATCAGCTTGACCTTTCCAACTTTGTTAGGAGCAATGGTTTAAGTTCTTTCTACCTGGTAGAGATTTCCACTTCCAGGGTAGTAACAGCCTATCTGTCTGCTCTTTCTGTTAGGTGTCTGTGGCTAGTCATGAATATTTCATGAGAATAAATGTATATACAAGTAGTCCAATTGGAATTTTCCTTGTAGGAGCCACTTTGTCAGATAAAAGCACCCAAATGTCTTGTCGCAAAACTACATCCACTGCATATTCTCTTCAACAGGGAGGGAGAAGTTAAAGCAGCTAGGGTAGTTCTGCATGCTGAGGATGCTGTGGGCAAAAGCAGCTTGGGAAACCAGATTAAGATATATTTAGACTGGACATAGCGAAGAAATTTTTTATGATCAGGGTGGTGAGAGACTGGAACAGGTTGCCTGGAGAAGTTGTGGATGCCCCACAATTTGGAGTGTTCAAGGCAAGGTTGGACTGGTCTTTGAGCAACTGGATATAGTGGAAGATGGCCCTGCCAATGGCAGGGGGTTGGACTAGATTGTCTTTTAAGGTTCCTTTCAACCTAAACCATTGTATGATTCTATATGGATGTTCCCTCCCAGTATCTGTAGTAGCACCTTAGAAACCTTTCACAGGCAATGAAATTTAGAGCAGCCATAAAAGCAAAGTCAAGCTGGTGCACAGCAAACCTAAGCTTGTAAAATGTCAAAACATTTAAAGTTGTGTCCATACTTTTACTCATACTTAAGAATATTGTTGATTAATTCCTGTCACGGAAGTGTTTTATTCCTCAAAACAAAAACACAGAAAATAGTGAACTTTGTTTTCTAAGGACTACAGTCTACATTTTGGGTCATGTCTACACATTTGGTAACCCTCCTTCTTATGATGAGAAATTGTTTCGTTTGCTGGTATCTCAGCTAAAAAACAATGTCTTTGATGTTTCATATACGGAGAATAATTGTTACAATGACTCTTGAACGCATACTTCCAGGCTGGATAATATCTCCTCTGGAAAGGTGGCTGTATAACCTGATGGCTAAGCTTGTCTTCAGAGGTGCTTTAATGTAATTGATTAAAAGTAGTGTTTTGCTCTAAACTGAACCGTAGGCTGTTAGTGTGGGATTATTTGGTGTGATGGCCCTTCGGCTGATTTGAGTGCACTGCACTTTGATCCACTTGAGGTGAGTGACTTAGATACACAGGGTCTGGTGGTTCTGGGCATGCTAAAAAGGCAAAACTTCATTGACAGCCACCATACTTGGAGTCATAAAGTGACTCACCAGAATAACAAAGAGGAAGTCGAAGTAAAACACCATCGAAATGGATAACTGGGCATATCAATCAGCTTAAATTCTGTCATTACGAGGAATAAGATGTAATAATTAGAAGTCACTCCAAGTGCATTATTGAGTCTTTGATCTGTCTGTACTTGAATGGATGCAAGAATTAATTATTACTCTGCAAGATATTGCTGTAGCCTACAACTTACATAATTGCATGGTTTAGTATGCTGCACTTGAGTCTCGGTTATAATTTGGATGCATGACTGACTACGTCGGTACTGTTACACTTGCCTTGCATACAACTCTCAGCATGGGCTTGCCTCTTGGTGCCAGTTTTGTGTGAACTCTGCATCATAGCTAGGCTGGTGTGGAAATAAGCACCACCTACACCTTCATGTGGGCTACACACTCTTTCCTGTGTGGTCTCAGTGCCTTCTGACAGGGTACTATAGGAGTACTGCAGCGCAAAGGAATTGATAGTTTTGTAATTTGTCTGCTTATGTTATTCTGGATTAGACACAAATAAGAATGCTTTCTCAAGACCGTGTTGCTGGGCTAATATAGGCATAACCTTTCAAGCCAAAGAGAGAATCCTTTTAGAATGTAAGATGATATTTTTCTACTGCAGTTTTGTGTTGAAACTCATATATCATTTATCCATCCTCTTTTCTGAGTCATGTGGCTCTGGGCCAGATCCAAAGGGTGGTCCTAAACTGGTGACTGTTTCTGAAGAAAAATACAAATCAGAGGGAAAAAAAAAAAGTAGTGTCATACAGATAGGCTTCAAAATTCTGTGTTTTTTTTCTTTTGCCATGTTTATAGTAGGAGGTTGCATAGTGATAGATGATAAAGCTGGTGGTTCTGAGTAACCTGTGCTGAATTTCAAATTGTTTTATTTTTTAGCAGTGGCCCAATTGGATAAACATTGCCAAGGACTGTGTAAAGTATCCTAATAAAAGAGATGCCATACAGAGTACCTAGATTGAAAGTGTTTTCATTTATTGTCTTGGGAAAAATCTTTGCATTGATATTCTATTGTCTTTTAGCTGTGGGAACAAAAGTCCTAATTTTATGGCTATTAAAATGTTTGCTATGAACATTTAGTGCTGAGAAATTCTTTTCACAATCAGAAATTCCACTGAATTTCAATTTCCTCCTGTTGAGTTCAGATGCAAACATTGTAGTGAAAGGTAAACACAGCCACTAAGGCATTAAAGTGATCCTGGCTGGTCATATGGCTGCTGGAGCAAGAGGTAAAAACAAGACTGGGATCAGTGGGGAGAGTGTGATCCTCTGTCCTGGTTGACTGGAGCTCAGAAACCCTGTGGGGACCATTGCCATGTGTTTTGTGGCTGACTTGGTGTTACTTTGTGGTTAATAAACAAACCCCGAGGAGAGGACTCTCAAAGAATAACAGCTTGGAGGCTTGTGCTGCTTCCCCTGCTGTTGTGAGTGCCCACGAGTACGCAGCAGTGGCACCAGCCCTGCCCTTATGGCCCTACTCGGCAAGTGGAGAGCTTCTTATCGCAGTGGCTAACTGGGGAGTGGGGAAGACTGATTAGGCTGAAGGATTAGGGCCTGAGGAGGAATTGGGTCTGAAATAAAAGATAGGTGTGAGCAAAAAAGACTGTGTTCTGTGTAATCCTGGAGAGCAGGGATGCTTCAACCTCAGAGGCCTAAGACGCCCACTTGCATATCTTCAAAACTGAATTAACATATCTGGCCATCTTTGTTCAGCTAAATTATAGTCTTGATGATCTCAGAAGACTGCTAGCATTCTCAGCGCTTTGTTCTGTAATACACTGAAAATAGTTGGAAAGAGCTGCTGACAGGGAAGGCTTCTGAGATCAGGGCTACCAAGGCATTTTTTGAATTCATGGATGGTTAATGGAGCCATCCAGCCTTTCATGCTGTCTCAGCTCTTCTTGGGAACCAGAGAAGTCTGGTTTAGTGAGCGTTTCAGGATTGTGTGAAAGGCAATGAAAAGAAACATGTGAAATTAATTGATGCTGTTGTTACATCTATAACATAATACAAATTCTGCATATCATGTAATCTCTGAGTGGTAACAGAGATGGTTTTAACATCGATTCGAAGATTTTATCTTCTAAGCACAGCTCTGAAGGGTATTTGTTTTTCAATGTCAATTACTCTAAGAATGTCAAATAGAATGATAATTCCTTTATATAATGAATATTTCAAACCTGCTTTTGTTTAACCTGCATTATTCTTCATTACATTTTTACTTGTAGCACTATCTCTATAATATTCATTTAATTTAGATCAGTGAATACAAGTTATTTATGATTTCAAATAAAATCCCTTAGTAAGTCAGTCTGTCAGGAGACCAGTCTTTCGGAAAAATGAAACATGCAGTGGAAAGAGAATCTACATTTATCTTTATTACATCTTTACTGCACACAGTTTATAGCCAGTGATATCTGTGTTTCTGTGTGTGTGTGTGTGAGAGAGAGAGAGAGAGAAACTGCTGTGCAGTGACATTTTGCTAAAAGCTTTTAGAAAAACACAAAAAGGAACAAATGCTTTGGGTTTTACCTAAACTTGAATTATTTTAAATTACTAAGAATTAGAGTGAATTCAGCTGGAAGCATATTTTGATCTGACATTCGATTTTGCAAATTAGAACTGTTTGTTCCCTCTTCATCCACACTGTGGAAGGAAGCAAAAGGAGACAGCTGGTAAAATACAGAAAGTAATGTAAAAAAGAAACAAGGGAAAAGGACAGTAAAGTCACTATTTCTTTTATTTCATGGTAAAGGTTCTGTAAGCAAGCACTAGTATAAATGAACTTCAATCAGAAGTTAAAAATCACCTAGTATGCAGAAAGGGTATCAGTTACATGGAGCAAACGTGGTCATAAGCTAAAGAGTTTACAAGAAATTTAAAATTCTTGTGCTCAGAACCCCACATAGAGGGTGTGTGCCCAGCTGCAGTAGCGCATAGTCCTTCTGTCGATGGGCTGGGAGCATCTGGGGTACAGGTTTTATATCACGTGCTACGGGTATGTGTGTGCTTGGTTTGATCCTGTGGCCTGGATGCTCAACTTCACTGTGCCAAAGACTGGAACTGTAGATGTGGTGATTATAGAAAGCAGAGTTCTGTACCACCCCAGTTTTAAGTTTCTCTTTATCCAATGACTGCAGTGCCCATTCCGTCATCTTGGGGGGATTTAATGACCCAGCGTGGAACCATTTAAACTGTATTCTATGCAGTAAATTGTTCTCTCTGTGATTTTCTAATCCAGACAGAAGAGACCAACCTGTTGAATGATGGTTACCGGTGATGACCTTCACCTGAGCTCATTATACTAAGACAAACAGGGCAAAGCTGAGCCTTTTCTGTTGCCAACTTCAGGTCTAGTTAATTTCCATTCTGAAATATGTTAGAAGGTTTTTGTGAGGGACTTTGTATTTAATCATCAGCAAATTAATGTCTGAAGACTCCTGTAAATGGAGATTTTTTTCATCTGATCTGACTGATGTTGTATGTCTCTGCCATCCAATTTCCATTGGCATAAGGTTTTGATACAGGATTGAGGATTGCTCTGAGACCATGATTGGATTTTAAATGGTAGTATCTCTCCATAGCCTTCAGGCAAGGAGTTTGAATGACTACTTCTTTCCATGAGTTTCTAATTAGAGATGCAGAGTAGGATGGTGGAATGTGAGCCCAGGAAAGTTTTTACATGTTTTATTCTTTCATTCACATGTTAAAAGCAAATGCTGTCCCCTTCAAAGCTGATATACAGGAAATAGTAGATTCACTTATCAAATATCTCTCTACAAGAAAGCAGAACTTTTGCCTGTGTAGACGCATTTAATCTTATGAAAATTTATTTCTGAAACTCCCAAAAGAGAGAGTTTAATTTCTGAAAATATATTCCCAAAGCAAAGATGTGAAGACAGCTTTCTTATTAGAAAAATACACACACTTGTATTCATCTCAAAATATAGATATAAAGGTATCTGAAAAATGTAGGCACAACATTATTTGTAGCAAGGCTCTACTTTGGACATTGGTTACTGCACATTAACTGCCAGTTTCTAAACAAATAACGATGGGATGTTTTCAATGTAAACTTCAACAAGCCACTCTAGAACTTAACTGCTGGCTTTAAGATGAACATTGTATAAAAATAGATACATCGAATAAAATATTAACTGACTGTTTCTAGTGGAGTCATAGATGGTATTCAGACTTTGTCAAAGACATTTTCAGTTAATACTTCTTTTGCACACTTTTCTAATTTTCTAATATACCTTCTGATTGATTGTTGTATGCAGCTATATATAAATACAAAAAAATACATGCACACACATGTACATATGACTGCATTAGAGAGTCACTAGAATTTAACATTCTGTTTATAATAAACCAATACAAAATAAAAACACAACTATTTTAATTCTATGTGAAGGAAAACCAACCTTGAACATGTAACCTTGTGACCCAATAAGGAAAGTAAATAAAATAAATATGTTCTAAAATAGTCCTGGAGGTTTTAAGACAATTTATAATTTCTGCGGTTTGACTTTTGATTTTTTTAACTATTTTGTAGTGACTTTGCTATTTTAACCATATCATAATGAGACGCAATGCTGGAGAAAATGTTTAAAAGTCTGGATTAATGTATTTGAATATTACTGTTACTTCCAGCTTAAAACAATGATTTGTTTGATGTTAACTTTAAAATATACATTAAATTAGTAACAAACGTATGTATTTAGGTTAGTAGTGAAACAGAACATTTTCCTCCACCATTATGTTTAAGTAAACTTGTTCTGGAGAGTTTGAATATTGCCTTCTGGCTAATACTGCATACCAGTTGCAGGGATAGCCCTACTACTCTAGTACTTTGTCCACCACTGAAGTTGGGTAACATGTCTTCCTCCTGTCTGTACCCATCCATTGCACAAAATGGCAGCCTGGAACTTGAGATGTATCTTGTTCTGTTGATGTTTATAAACAGCTGAGTCTTCCTGAGTGGAGTAATTTTCTTTATAACCCAATTCTCTGCGAGATCTGTTTAGGGAAATTCATCTTTACCAAAATGGAAAGTAAAATATGTCAAATATTAACTGCAACTGACAATTGCAAATTTCTCACCATTTTATTTTCCCCAGAGACTCACATATGATGGTAATGAGTAATCTTAAAAAAATAAGCGCACGAGTTTTATTCTTTTTTACGGGACTTTCCTTCTTTTTTTTCTAATTAACCCTTCTCTAAGGCATCTAACTTGTCAAAAGATATGAATGTAGAGAATCAACACCAGTCTTTCAAACAGATCCTACTACAGGTTATGGGGACTCCAGAGATACAGATATGTAACAATTTTTGTCCCTTTCCTACACTGGAGAAAGAATTTATTCTGCTGACTGCATATTATTCTGAATGAACTAAAGAAAAATCCTGTCCAGTTCACTCAACTCTATACCCTTCACTGGAAAACAAACAAGGATTATCTTTGCTCTAAATAGATTATTAAAAACTCCATTTGAAAGCAAAACTTTTACTGCCAATTGTCATAATTTTTATTTTGTAATGAAATTCACAGTTTATTCATACAGATTCAACTTTGAACTGTTAAATCTCTCTCTCTTTTCTGGTTTTGGGCCAAACCAA
Organism: Opisthocomus hoazin; assembly: GCF_030867145.1. Lineage (NCBI taxonomy): Eukaryota > Metazoa > Chordata > Aves > Opisthocomiformes > Opisthocomidae > Opisthocomus > Opisthocomus hoazin. The sequence goes on along the minus strand of NC_134416.1, from coordinate 32,733,407 downwards.
CCCAAACATCCTAAAATATAAGTCCAAATGGGCAACATTTATCAATTAAACGTATCAAAGACATAGATCCGTCCTACGATTTATACTATGTAGGCTTAAAAAAAATTGTAGTCTTATCTTCTGGGTGGTCTTCTTTTATAGAATTTAACAATAATGAAATCAGTTGATCTCTGTAAGCCTGATAGCTATATCTGAGAATATGATACCACTCTTTATGGAAATATGATGTTAAGCTTGGGATAGACCAGCTTTTATATAGAAGAGAAACTAAAAGGCAGAGGATCTGGCAAATTTAGGCTGCAAAAACTTTTTTGGTTATAGTATTTTAGTACATGTGTATATATATAACCAAATATATATATTTGGCATATATATTTAATGTATATCTATGTAACCAAACTTTGTTGCAGTTTTTCAGTTGCAGTATTTCTGGAAATATTTTTTTACTTTGGAAAATACCTTTGGAAAAAGACTAATATTTTAATACGCACCTCTAAAGACTTCATAACACCAGGACTCCACAATGAAATGCAAACTAAATCTTCCTCATATTTTTATGGAAATAGGACTGCATGCCTCTGTCTACCCGGGTGAAGTTCCACTAAGTAGCTGTATTGGAGGGGGAGAAAGGTGTTAAAAAGGCAAAATGCTTTTTCTTCTCTGACACATGTTCATGGTTCTCTCTTCTTGGCAGCTTTCCTGTGAGTCCCCTAAGCATTTCAAGTAAATAAACTGGCAGTTTTCTGGTTCACCCCATGGGACAGTTTTTATTCTTATGGTCAAAAAAAAGCATTTTACTTCTGAGCTTGCCTGTCTTCAGGGGCAATATGAGTTATCTCATATAGGTTTTGACTTTTATCCAGGCATTTTTTGAGTGTGTGCATCAACATGTGGCCACTTTGGAAGCCATTTCTATGCCCCATCTAACAACAAGGGTAATTCTGCTTTGGCAGAAGGCAGCTGACAGGACTGTCCACACTACTGAGCAATGTCTCATGGCTCACTGGAGCTTCCTAGTTCTCCTGCCAAACATGCAGAGCTCGATGGCAGCTTGGTCCCTGATCAGAATCAGAACTGCTGCGGTCATACAATAAATATGAGCATGACCAGAGAAAACATTCAACAAAACATGTATTTTTGTCCCCCTTTCTGAAACAGTAGTTAAACTCCCTATTTTCCTGACATGTTTATACTGTTACATTTGAAGTGTGATGGTGGTTCTGGAGTATTCGATATGATTCTTGCAGAGAATAATCCTAAACAGAAAGAAAAATGCATAGTAAAGTCTGCTGAAGATGAACAATAACACATCCCAGAAACCTCACGGACTCTACAGGGATCAGACTTGCTGAGATGCCGTCATGCCAGCTACCAGAGATATTGAGAAAAAGGCAGTGACAATGCAAAGATCTTTCATATGCTAAGAAAAATCTCTTAGTCACACTAACGGATGGAAAGAGATAAAGATAACCCTCTAGTTCCAACACATTCATTTTATAGATGAATGAGATGTATCAATTGAACAAAGCTTTGGATTTTAATAAAAGAGAAAGCTGTCAGATATGTAAAGTTAGTTGGTTTTGTTTGCTTTGCACTTCAAAATCAACTTTCATAACAGTTGGCACATGTAAATTGAAATTAACACTACATGCTCCAAAGACAGGAGTTCAGCAGAATCTCTGTCCTACCCCTGGAGATAAGTACTAACAGAATTGGATAGTTAGTTATTCCAAGATAAGAGATATAGGTGATGATTTGATGTATTTATTTCAGATGACTCTGGGAAGTTTTTCCTTTTGATGTGTGTGTATGTGTGGTGGTGCTGGGAAACTTTGCTTTTATAGGGTCAGTATTTTTGCAAGTTTAAAAAAAAAAAGAAAAAAAAAAACTGTTCAGAGATTTAACTCACTTTCCTGAAGTTAATAGATATTCTAAATAAGAATGTGTATTTTTGGGCAAGGAGTACGAAGGGGGACTGTTGAGCTGGCAAGGAAGATTAAAGGGGAAAAAATAAAGAATGAAAAAACAAATGGAAAAGTATTTCTTTCTCCACAAGCTGTTAGAGAAGCAGGGAGTGATGGAGTGAGTGTTCAAGAAAAGCGTCAAACTGGCAGAATAGAAGCTAATCAGGCAGGAAGGAGAAGATTATAGATTATTAGGGACCCAGGCAAAAGCTGCTTATGTTGCTGGAGACAGGGTCTGGAGAGCAGATGGGGTCTATAAATGGCCACTTCTTTAACCCTCCTGTTTGACACAAAGCAGCGAGGCTGTAGGAGCACCGGACAGGAAAGCAGGTTACGATGGTGTGAGCGTGCAATGGCTACAGGAGGGAAGCAAGCCCAGTGCCGCTGGAAGGCGTGAAGGTGGGGGATGCTCCAGAACCGTGTGGAGAGGGGAGCTGCTTTCAGCAGCACTCTGCAGAAAGCTGCAGCGCTGGTCGAGCTGCCTGTCTCGCCTGTGGCAGAGCCATGCAAAGGCAGCCTGGTGAGTGTTTCTCTGTCAGAGTCAGGAAATGCAGAGGAGGCTGCAAATCTGGGAGGGAGATTCCTCCCTGTCCCACCTACTCTGCTAGGAGTGGGTGTAGCAAACCAGATTCCCTGTTTCACACCATACTTTTCTGCCTTGCTGCATCTTCAGCTTCTTTTCTTTCTCAGGGCAGCAGCAGCAGGGTCTGTTCCGGAGGTAGCAAAACTCAACATTACCTTGATCTGGGTCTTGCAGAGTGAAAGGGTGTGGGGAAAACAGATTTGGGGCAAGACATAGAAAGGGAAAGGGTTGAAACAGGAGCTGTAAGACTGGGTACAGAATCACTGTCAAATGAGCAATATCCCTACTTTGGGATTGAGAAGAAATGTATGTTTCAGGGGGAGCATCTTCACTCTCCTAAGCTAAATATTCCACTCTTTTCCCTATATCCTTCAAATAGAAGTTTGGCTGCACTGTTTACTTTGAAAGCTTGGAAGGAAATTGGTAAACATACTTGCTTATCCTTTTATGATTCCATGTCACCTCCTGGAGTTACGTGTATGGTTTGTAGTCTGTGTGTGGTGTGACCTCAGTTATAGGCTGCTTGTCACAAAGGAATAGAAGTTATTAACAATTCTGAGATACTAATGTCTGTTTCTTAAACGCTCTTTAAACAGATGAATGAAGTGTGTTAATTTAATAAATATTCTTTTTGATGCCTCGCACCTTTTAAAAATATCCTCTTGTGTCTTCATTGTAAGCAAGGCTAATTTTCTGCTGAAAAATCTGCTTTTTGGCCATTAGTATTCTTCTTCCTCCTTTCTCATCTAAATTAAGTGAAGCTTAAAGATTTCCATGGAACTTTACACAGTTTTTAAGCCTTGCTTATTACAGCTTTAGAACAAGATGAAAGCTAAGGCAAGAGCACATCTGTTGTGAACGGGCACAAGTGAAAGCAGACATTCAGCACTTAGCTATCAGTAAAATAAAGAACTCATGAGGAAAAGTCAAAATTTTTCTGTAGTTTCAAATTCTGTTGTCAAATCAAAACTGTATGCTTTTCTTAAATTATACACTGCTTGTCTGCCTATTCATTGTAAGTTATGTTCCTGACATATTCCTCATTTTTTTCCCAGTACTCTTCAAATTGTCATTTCCTTTGATCTTTTTATGGAGTATTAGTAATATTACAATGAATCACAGTTCTCACCCATCATCTCACCTTTGGCTTCTGTTCAATAGCCTGCTTTTCCGAGTCTGAAAGTTATTTCATGTTCTTTTTCTTTCCTTCTAATTCAACACACATTGTGTATAATTGCAGGGTAGAGTGATGATTACTCTCCAAAGAATTACAATCAAACTTGGCTTGTTAGTGTATAAAGCTCTGGCTGTTAATCACAATCATTTAAGCAGTAGCTAACCCTCACTAAAACACAGATGGCATGTTGTTAGCATTTCAAGCTACCCAACTCAGACATTGTTGATGTATCCCAGAGACGACTTTGTTATGCTTTTCAGTACTGTTTCTCTTCTGTAACACTGAACAGTATCTGCTGAGTTTGATACCCTCTCAGACACTTAGGATGAACATATGAATACTGTACAGCTGTAGCAGCTCATGCAAATAAAAATGCATAATTTTTTTCTACTGAAAATGGAGAATTTAACTGTACAACACCGATTGAATACAAAAAGGAAGTCCATGAAAGAAAACAAAATACATAAATGGGAAGTTTTATTAAAACTAGTAGGTAAGTTAAAATGTGTGCATATTAGACTTCAGAGAATCTTGACGAGCTTGATCAGTAACGGTAATTTAAGAAGGTCCCATGTTCTCTGCCTGAGAGTCCTAAGGTCTGGTGATTTTCAGCAACCTGTAAGATAAATAAATATTTTTTCAAATGCTTCTGACCTAAATAAAACTCCAATACACTATATCAAAGAGTAGAACAAATCATACCAACAGTGCCAAGCCCCTAAGCAAGGATTTTTAATAAGAATGATGAAACGCTTGATACAGTATGACAATCCACTTTACAAAATCTTGTATTTCTTTAAGAACATGTGTTTTTCAAAGGTTTCGAATGGTTACATGCAGAAAAGTTGAATTCTTACACTGTAGAAGAGAATTCTCTGAAAGGCCAGGATACAGTGATATGAGCCAAAGCCCTAAGACAAAGATTCTTGCTGCTGCAAAGACTCATTACATGTCTGCCACCCTGTCTCCTTTCAAAAGCTTCCCCATCAGTAAAACAAAGCTTAAAAATGCCTTATTCAGAATATATCTTCCAGAAATGAGTTGTAGTTTTGAAAAAAATCTAGTATTTTACATAAACTCTGGGGGATAGAAAAAATCAGTTTTCATATTAAGAGTTTGTTCCCTAACTGGAACCAACTGTGCATGACTTTTCATGAGTATGCACCAGGTTGAGAGTTCAGAGGTCTGAGTACGTGTATTCTGGTGCTGCCAGAGTATGTGAGCATTTGCACCTCACACCTCCCAGGGTGATGTGAAAGGGGTAGAAATGTAGCAGCACAATCATGGGGGCATTCCTACTTGAAGACTCAGCCATGTATAAGGTCGTAGCAGGCGGAATTTTGTTTCTGCAATGAATGAGGCCTTCTCCTTAATGTGTATCAAGGTTGTTATTGTCTGCATAGATGCCATTCTGTGGTGAAACATGGGCTTATTAAATCAGAACTTCAGAAAAAAATGTATGATTCCTATATTCTTTTTGACACGTAATTTGGTAAGAGGCAACTTGTCTCTGCCCATGCTCTATTTCCTTCTACCACCTGCATCCTTTGTGTATCCTTCCCTTGGGATTAGTGCTTAGTTTGAGTGGGCAGAGGAGAGATTTAACCTGGCATCTAGATCAAGTTGTATCTTTTTGTCATTCACCAGACACATTTTCGTGTAAGTGGCATCTCTGCTACATGAATGGGAGAAATTTAAATTCTCATTATTAACTCCTTCAGCACTTATAATTTCAGATGCATTATTCACTTAGCACAAAATGTAGTGAAGCCTAAGATAAGATGGATTTCCAAGCCAGTCATTCTGTGTTCTTATCAGCCCTTCTCCAAAATACTGTTCATATCAAAAAAATCAATTTATTTACCAAGTTTTATTTAAAATATTTCATAAAGACTTAGCTAAGTCATTCATTTGCAGAGGTTTCAAGATTAGATGGCATCTTCTACTTCACTTTCATCTTTAAGTTTTGGATAAACATGAATTGTCCATAGTGAACTTTCTACAGACAAGCACTGAAAGAAATTCTTGCCAGGTCTGCAATTGTGTAGTTGTTTGGGTTTGCTAAGTAGATACAAAGACTTGTTCCCTTTTTATTCTGCAGTACTATCTGCACAACAAAAAAATCACATTTACAGAGAAGATGTGGTTCCTAGTCCTATATCGTATGATCCTTCATGGTCAAGGAATAGATTAAAAAGTTGTCACAGAGGTCTTACTGATGAAATCCACATTCCAGCTGTGTCACATATATGGCTCAGGGACTGCTGTCTCAATGCAGTGGCACAGTACAATGCACATGAACATCCTCCTGTTGTTTCCCAGAGCTGATATGCTTTCAAATTACTCTTGATAGCACTGAGCATCAGAAGTACACCTTCATTTCATTTCAAACAAGATGTAGTGCCCACATAGCCACAATATACTCCTTGTCCTACATAGCTGCTTTTCCTCTTGCAATAGGCATGTAATTTATTTCTTGTACTCAATGTTGATCTCGATTTCCCTGATCCGAAATGAGGGGAGCTTTGAATATAATATGATTTCTATCCAGAATTCTTATACCACTCAGGACAAAGGTATAGCTTGTCTTACCTCAGCAACCAGGGAACTGAAGATTTGAGACAAATTCTGACTTTCTTGCAACATGGGTTTCTGCACCAAACACCTTGAAATTTAGTTTATTTTTACAGCAGCAAGTTTAATGTCAAGTGCTCCAATGAAAATTGAATTAATTTGTTGCTTTCATTAATTGACCTCCTTTAATTTTCAAACTTTACGTGTTTGTTTAATCTTAATACCTTTTGATTTATTCATGAAATGTTGCGCTTCTGCGCTTTGTAATAATCTCTGTCTATTCAAGCATTTTCAATGTGATATTCTCCATCCCAAGTTTTTAATGAGGTTTCTTATTTATGTATTTTTTTAAATAAAAACCATGGAGATTTTTTTATATTCATTGACTGAATATTAGAAACCATGCCTGGTTAGGAAAATCTCATCAATTTAAGGTTCCAGAATAGGTCACCAAGTGTCATTCCAATAAAAATGAAATTTGCCTTTGATGCTTCATTTGCAAGGAGTGCTTGTTTATCTTCTTTGACATTTATTACAGTGATCAAGCAACTGAAATAATCTGCATATTATGCAAACCAGTCCTTTTCCCAGGAAACTTTTGAGGCTTTTTATATTAAGGAATGATTAATACAAAGTCTTGTTGTAAGATAGCATGAGAAAAGAATTGCATCTTGTCGTAAGAAATTCTTGTTACTGACATTGCAGGTGACTAACCTATTTTGGGAAATTAAAGGTTCTGATATTATGAGTTACATCACAGAGATGTTTTATTGTGAGTGTTCTTAGCAACATGAAAGATTGTTCTATTTTCTTCCCGGCTAAGTGGATTATTGCCCATTCTACCGGTGTAACCACAAAGATTACTAAACAGATCAAAGATTTAGAAAAAGGAGATTTGACAGTGAAACGAGTTCTTTACCAAAGAGTGTTTCAGTGGAAAGTTTAGAACAGCTGGGAAAAGAAAACTACTAGCAGTACTTGTATCTTTACAGTAAAGAGTGCAAAGATATGGAAGGAGGAAAAGATTATTTGTAGCAAATTGTTGAAAATCACTGTCTATAAATGTATAGAGACTCTCTATAATCACTATAATCTAAAATCACTGTCTACAAACATATATAGCCTCTTTTAGTCTTGAATTGGGGACACCTTTTGAAAAAGATTTTCCTACTCGGCAAAATTATTAGCTTTAGCTTTATAAAAACAAAATCCACAAGCCTACCAGAAGTAAGTAGACAGTTCCCAAATTGCATGTTTTGCTGTGGATGTTTAGGTGGTGGAAAGCATTTTGGGCAACCTTTCCAGAATCAGACGCTTTCTTGTACAATGCTTGCTGCAGAATCCTTTCTACTTGAAGATTGTGAGTCATGGTGGTAAGTCTTACATAACACAAGGAACCTTTGCAAAGGAACAGACCTTTACTAAGTAAAAATATACTTTTTAAGAAAACATGCAGTTGACATGGTCTTAGTTATAACCTGGGAAGGAACAACCTTCTTGAAGTAGAACTTTAACAAATACTGAAAAACTCATTGTCAATCTCTTAATTTATCCATTTAGTCTCCCTGACTTCTCTATAGAGAAGAATAGTCTCCTCCAGAGATCAATTTGGAGCCTGATCTGAGCTGCCCTCAGGACTGGGTAAGGAGCTCAGGGAGACCAGCTAGATAAGTAAGGTGCAGATGTGTGGGAAGGGAAAGCCAGCTCATTTCTGCCTACTGTGACATTACTGCAGAGACTAAATGGAGATTATTCCCTCCTGGTGCTCCACACTCTTCAAGCTAACAGGCCTATTTGTCAGAATAGGTGCTACTTGCATGGATTTTGCCAGAGTAACCCATCATTCAGAGGTACATGGCTGGCAGATGAATGGCTGTCGATTTCATGAAACCATCTTTTTTTAAGAGCTTTTACATGATCGAAAGCACAAATTGCACTTTGAAAATAACAAACTGTAAAGTTATTGTCTGTCACTATTGTGCCATCCACCATTCCTTCAACTGTTATAACCTCTCCTTGTGTCTTATCTGAAAAGAGATCATAAATTCTCCAAGCAAGGATTTGTTTCTTAAAACAGCACTTGTACAGCGATTAGCACTTTGGGGTGCTGAACTTTAAAGGAGTTTTCTGTTCTTGCCATAACATAGCAAATAATCACCAAAATATGGAAAACAGATCCAGAAGGGAGTATGAGACCATATAATCTGTTCCCCCTCTGAAAAAAAAGTTAAAATATATCTGTCAAGATTGATATTGATATATGTCTAACCTTAAAGACCTTCAGTGATAGAAATCCCACACCCTAACAAGACAGGTATATTCAGAGTCCTTAGTGTAAATTTACATTGTCTTTACTATGCACATTTGCTAATGTTATTACCTACATTCCTTGCTGTAATTTAACTTAGCAATTTTTGTCCTTTCCATCACGGATATGGAAAGTACATTATTTTCTTTTACAGCAGAAACCTTTTACTGATTTGAAGTCTGACCATCTTCCCACTTGGTGGTCTTCATTTGACTGTGAATTAAATATAAATAGCAAATAAAAAAAACTGTGATGCTTAAATAAAAAAGCCTGTTAGGAGAGGTAAAGAAGATAGGATTAGGCAGTATAAAGGTAGCGGATGACACAGTGAAATTTTCCTTCGGACCCAGCAAACTCCAGAGCCACAAACTGTGTGGATAATTGTTTCACTTGCACAGTTACCACAGAAGGCGCCTGGCAGTGTTTTGTGGACTACAGAGGATATCACGGTCATGGTCTCAAGGGCTTTAGATCTAATGTGGATGTTTCCACTTCATTACTTTCAATGGACCACAGTCTTATCTGTCTGCATTAATGAATGGTTACCCCTCTGGAAGACATGCTACTGGTTATATTCTAATAATGACATAATTAGAAAGCAGAAATAGATCTCGTTGAGAGGACTGCCTGTAGCCATGACCCATGGGCTCCTTGGTTTGATTGTACACAAATCCAGGGTTACTGAAGCATGAAAAGATAAACTGTACAGTGTTAGAGAAAGTGTCAGAGTGATAAAAATTAGTAGCTATATTTATTTGGAATACACTCTTGTGTTGCAGTTTTGGAAGGTATACAAATTTTTGGATGCTGATTTTTCAACAACATTTTCATTTAAAATGATGTCTGGAATGTAGGTTGGAGATCAGTGTAGCAAGCTATGTGAGCAGCTCTAGCATTAGAAATATTTCCTTGGGTTATTTCAAATTATATTTGAAAGACAAATTTTATTTAAATGTTTTAATAACAGAAAAATAAAGAATTTCAGTACAGTATAAAGAAGAGTGGGTGAGGTTTTTCTGGGAATGAAGTTAAGGATAGAAAGCCAGAATCCCTGGAAAATAAAAATGGAGTTGAATGCAAAGTGTTGATTTGAGTAGGTCTTACCAATACGCATCGGAATAATGCTCTGATCGACAGAACAAATCAGGTGACAGGAGTAATACATGAAGTATCTTCTACACTGGCTGCTGAGAATTTAACCAGCAAGCAAGCAAACATAATGCAACTGCACAGACCATGCCATATCTCCTGTTTTTTTGTTTGCATGGTTGTGCCAACCTGCTCATGGTCGAAAAAATAAACTCCAAAACCAGAAAATGTACTGAGTGCAATGCTAAACCTGGCGACTCAAGTGCCCTGCTGTGTGCTATCATCTTACTTTCATATGTAGCAGATCATAATTCTTAAATTGCCTCAGCTTATATGTATCCATATTCTAGTTTTCTTTAATGCAGTAATCCAACAGCAATTTAACTGACGCTATGGGAAGTCTGAAATATGCTAACTCAGTAAACTAGTCAGCTCTTCGATTCTGAGGATTTTTTTATTATTATTTCTATTATGAACAAGTTTCATATATTTGCCACTGGACATGTCTGAAAAAAGTTAGTTTTTCTTCTGCTCAGACACTTTGACTTTTCTGCTCTATGTGGAAGTAAGAGGGCTATATTTCTCCAATCTTTGTGAGCACCGAGAACCAAGGAATTGAGCCGCTTATGAGATAAGATGTGTTAAAATGCATTGCCTAGAATAATTAGCACTGCTAGTTGTATAATTATGATTAAATGTGCTTTAAATGGCTGTTCAAAAATAAGCAACAGAAGGTTCCTACCAGAAGTAGCCTCCCAATAAAAGTAGTGCAGAACAGAATGTTATACCAAATTGCCAGTTCTTTTCAGATCCATATGTAAACTAGATGTCCTGACTAGCTATCCCATTTGCTACAAATAACATTTGCTTTGGATTTCAAGTTTTTATTTTTTATACTTATACATCCCATACCATTAGTTGAATAATGTCAGTAGAACAAATGTAATAATTTCATCTCAGCCTTTATCTTTAGAAGTTATCAATGTCAAAAGTACAGCTTGGCTTTTTGCTGTGATCTCTGTGTTCACATATGATACAGAACTGTCCAAATTATTTATTGCAGTTTGTGAATTACTGTGGAAGTCTTCCCTCTGCAACTTGAAGTTTGCTGTTTGTAACAGACTATTTGCTTTTTGAATTGGTTACTGTAGGCACATCATGTTGTGTTTGCTGCTGACTATCCCCCAGATCCCTAAGCAATTTCTGAGCAGGGTGCTGTACACTGCCAGCAAAGATTCTCAGACCAGTGCACATTCATACATATATTTATGAAGTTGTTTTACTGGACAATGATCACAAAAAGAAAATTGTTTCTCACCCAATTTTGAAAAAGCAAAACAATATCAATACATATTTGTGAAAGAACACCTTGATTTTTGTAAATGTAATTAAATTCTAGGGTGTCATGATGTTGTAGCTGTTCTGCATTTTCTGTTATCATACCTCTGCGTAGGGCCTTTGGATCTTGTATGTTTTAACCAAAAGAATTGTTCTTACACCTTCCTTTAATCCTCCACTACCCAGCACTGGTTCTTTGACTTAAGTAATTTAGCTATATCCTGCAGCTTGTACCCAGTTTAAGTACCATCATACTCCATGGTCCTGTTGAAATAACTGGGATTACTAGTGCAGTAAGCCTTGTTTCAGCTTGGCTGAAGGTAGCAGAGCAGATCTCCTAGTTTGTATGGAAAAAGCAAATGCGTCTATGGATGCACGGGATTTAGTTATAGCCTATAGAAGTTATTATTATCCCTCGCTACTTGCAGGTAGAATTTGGTACTTGCAATACCCATTTGGGACACTTAACTGGAGACTGAGACAGTGTTTATAAAGTAAGGGACAGTGTGCATTATTCTGGCATTAAGTGACCCACAGACTGAACAGAGACTAGAAAATGGATGTCCTGCCACTTGGAAGAGGACTTTAATCCACTCCCTGTTGCTCAAAGGGCTGGTGGCACCCCCAATATCATGTCAGCTGGTTTCAGTCGTCATCCCAATGTAGCTACCCTATGGTCATGGCATGAGATAGGCACATAGACTTTTATGATTTTGGGGAATACCTAAGAAGTCTTGTTTTTATCATCAAGGTATGTATATGTAAATTTGGCATAACTTCAGTTACAGAGGCAAAAGAATGTTAAGAAAAAGTGGATTTTTTTTCTAATTACAGATGAGTAGCTCTAGCCAGTTCCTACAAATGTCTTGCAGAGGGTATGTACTTTGCTCTTTCCCAATTCCCACTTTCCCTTACTTGCAGGGTAAGCTTGCCAATAATAGGCAACATTCTGAAATTAATATTTTGTTACTTTTTAAAGTAACAAAAATGAGAAATTCATTAATATTCTTTCCTGAAATCTAAACCATATATTAGTTTTTGAACCCAATTCTGCTATCACTAAAATTGTAGTGATCACCAAAGTTATGAAATTAGTAAGAATAATTGTGCAATTGATTTTTATGTTACACAGAATATGAATGTGACTGACTGGAATCTAAAGTCAGATTGTGAATTGTTTTCAGCTTCCCATAATGTGCCATTTGAAAGTGCAAACTAAAATAGAACTTAAGCTGTCTGCATAATTATTCTAATCCTCAGTATGAAATTGCAGCTTTCGAAGAAGCAATTGCTTGTCCTATGCTATGTGATCTACACTAGGAGCCCAAGCTGCCCACCTTGCTAGCTGACCTCAGTTACCAGTGAACTCCTTGGAGTGGCAGAGCACTGCCTGCCCAGCTCTGAGTAGCTAGGCTGGGACTCATTTCAAAAAGGTGCAGATCAACAAGGCGTATTTCATTCTGTCATATACATTTCAATGTAATCTCTCAGTCTTGATTGTCTTCTGAATTCGGCTTTATTCAGTATTTTGAATATGGGCATGTAACAAGCTGTCTGATGCCTTACGAAAGCAACAGATGTAAAAGGCATATTGCAGATTATTCTCTGACTGTGCTTTGCTTCTGTTGGCCATTCTCAGAAGAATAAACTCTAGACCTAGATATGATTTTTGTATGGTTTTAAACAGTTATTTCCGTAGTTTTCTGCTCTTTCAGTGATGCAACTGATAGAAGCTGGAGTCTAGAGCACAAATCAATGATACTTTATCAGGAGAAAGGAATTTCAGTAATACAAAGGTTTGAGAGAACTTATTTAGGAGGTATATTAAAAAATCACACTCAGGTGTTTGCAAAACATCTACGTCTATGGAGAAATTTTTTCTGATATTTTTGTGAACACATCCTGCTTCTCAATGCACTGATATACAATATCTTAAGGATATCTTTCCATCTCAATCCCATCATTTCCAGTGACGTAAACTAAATAAAAAATATATACTAAAAATATTTTGGGAATACTGCTTTGTACGTCCTGGTCAGATTTCTAGCACATGTTTTGCTTTATTTCTCTGTGGAATAATAAGTGGGAGATAGGAACATGGAATATGTTATAGACTGAATTTCTGAAAGGAATTTCAGGGAATTTAAGGTAGATAAGTGAAGATTAAAAATAATTCTTTTACTATGTAACTTGATTCACCAAATCTTCAGCTTGCCACAGAGCAGCTCTTCTGTCCTCCGTGAAAGTGTTATAAAATTTGAAGATTTTCTGTTTGACATCTATCATGAACACTAAAGTTACTTATCTTTTATTAATTGCCAGAGAAAGGTCAAAGTCCACTACTAGCTTTTTCAAACTAACCAGGACTATTTTTACCCTCTTTAGCATACTTAAGCCATGACTTGGAAGATTAAATTACTGTAGATCTTTTTATGCTTGTCTGCTATTGCAGAGAGATACAAACTTTATCAAATGTTTAACAATATGTTCTTAAAGACTTATTTTTCTCTGTACCTCAGCTTACCATATGACACATTTATGTGAAAATATTGGTTTTTCCTTTTGACTTCTTTTTTTTTCCTTAATCTAAGTTTCCAGTCCTACATGTTACATTACAGAAAAAAAAAACCAACACCCAAACAAAAAAAATAAGATCACCAAATCCTACCCAAATTTAAATTGCAAGTTGCAAGGATTCAAACTCTGGGAGACACATGCAAAGAATTCTACAGTCTTTAACAACATTTTTAGATTTAAATAATTTCCTTTTAGCAAACAGCTCAGAAAACTTGGATTCTTGCAGTTGCCATACTTTTAAACCCTGTTAGAATAAGCAATTTCACCCAAAGCCATTAATATAAACAACAAAAAAATCCTTTTGTTTTCAGAAATACAGAATGTTTCTTGTAGAGCTGTTGTACTGTAAATATTGGTCAGGATCTGTGTATGAGAAACATGTTTATATTTCTCATCTTTGGGTACCAGAAATGGTGTTCTCTTGGCAAAGGTTTAAATAGGATCAGTTTTAAGAAATCCTGCTCAATTTCAGTCTTAAGAAAAAGTTCAAGAAATGTTTGTATGTATTTACAAATAATGTATGGCTATAGAAAATACCTAGAATAAAATTTTAAGTACAGCTGCCAGTAAGAAATTCTGAGAACACATCTATTTTGTAGACAATTGACATCAGTGCTTCATTGCTAACGCTTGAAGTAGTTGTGTCTTCAGAGATCTATCAGAGGACCATGCCACAAAATGTTCTTGGCATGTGTGATGGATTTATAATTGTTGAGTATTCATAGGGTGGCAGCAGCAGTGGAATTAAGAAGGGATTTTTTTTGGTGGAAGGGGAGCATAGATTGATTTGTTTCATTAATGTTTCTTTGTCAAACAAAAATTTGTTTTGGTTTTTTTTTGGTTAGGATGCGAAGTCAACCTCAGAAGTTGGGAAATGACAGCTTTTTCACTGTACTCTCTTAATGCTAATTTGTCCTGCTTCAGGCTATGTGTCGTCAGGCAGATTTTGGGTTGTTTTATTACATACAGTCTTTTTTCCACAGGATCACTGCTTCATTTGACTCCCAGGACAGGTGACAATATTCACTTACTTATCAGTAGTCATTATCTTTTTCTAATTTGTTCAAAAAGTGCCTCTTTTGCATTCAAAACATGTTTTGCATGTAGAATTATTTGTTTCCTCTTGAGCTTTCCTATGGCACCGGCCACTATATTAACTGACTTCTCATGTCATATTGCTGAGGGAAGAGACTGTTCTATTTTCCTAGGGAAATGGAGCTGCAGAAATCTCAGATGTTAAAAGGATCTGTTGATTTTGATTCAAAATTTAAGGCACTTAGCACTAGATTCTTCAAGGTATGTAATATTATCCAGAGTTTTATATGTTCTAAGAGTTGTTGAAGTTACCAAGGTATTTGACCTGGACAAAAAGGAAAAACTCTTCAACACAGAAGCCCGTCAGCTCACCAGCAAATTAGGACAAGCCTAAACATTACTGTATTTGAAATGAGAAGCCAAGAAATGCAGATTATGTTCCAAGTGAAATTTGGCTTAAGCACCACATTTTGCATCACAATGGAACAGGAAGAGTGGGAGGAAATAGATTTTCTGGAGTGGCATTACTTTGAGTGTCCACATTCACACCACAGCTCCTTATTTAAGTTGCTGGCTCCAGCAGAGGAGAAAAGAATTTCAAAAGAAATTACTTTTGTTATAAAACCTGATTCACTCAACCACGGATATATATAATGCACTCCATGCAAATCAAGCAGTGGTTTTAGCATCTTGACTGCTTTTCTAACTTAGGATTTTCAGTGCACGTAATGAATGTTAACAAATGGGTAATATTTTTCACCATAGATGTAAAACGCAGCTTTTAAATCTGCTAAAATAACTTTTCCTTGGGTAGGGACAGAGCACCTAAGAATCTTCTTGTGAGAGGCATATCTTGTTTTCACACTCCTGAGAGAAAAATTACTCCATCTATAAACGTTTTTTCCTGAATTCAACTTGTTTTTCCACTGTGCTTTTTAACCATTTTGATACTCCCTGCATTGAGAATTCTGTTTCCTTTCAAAGTTAGACCCCTAGTGTTTCAAAGCTTGAATTCAGTCCATCATGTTTTTACAGTTACTTGCTTAAGTCCAGAGTTTTTGCTAGTAATATTACACAAAGGAAACCAGAGAAGTTTCTGATGAGGTCTGCCAAGTCTCAGGCTGCTTTCACAGTCTCATGGATGACACAACTACGTCTTTCTACTATTTAGTAAAAGCAGTTGCTGGGTTGCAGTAAATTTCCTTAGTTTTTAACTACCTCGTTTCTTTGGGTCTTAGGGTTGCAGTCAAGTGAGGGGGAAAATATCTCTAGATAAAGGAGTTCTGCCTGTTTCCAGTGGGAGAACAGGGATCATGAAGGAGAATTAGAGAAAGAAACTACTACATCTGTTAAAAAAATGAGGAGGGAACTTAGGAAGTGACAATGAGAAATCAAAAAGTTTAATCTTATTTCACTTCCAGAATTCCTGTTAAACCAAATATCTTTTTCAAATATGGTTATGTTTCTCTCTGTTTATTTTAATTCTTTTATACTTACCAGGCAGCATCCTAAATGCTCACAGAAATCAATAGGACCTTGTGGTATAAGGAGACTGCCTCACTGTGACTTTAAAGAACAACTTTTTTCCTCTGGGTTCCGTAGCTGACACTGTACCCCTGGAGTTATAAAGAGCTCCTGCTCTGCTTTTCTTTTTCAGGACAGGCAAAGGAATGAAAAGAGGGAATGAGAGCCCAAAATATCAGTGGTGAGAGCCCTTAGAGCAATTACACTACAGTTTCTTTCTGCACTGTAGGTATATACTCCAGTGGATTCATTTTAGGTGTTTTCTCTAAATGACATATTTGGCAATACCAGCCTCATTCACGAACATTCTGTGAAAACACTAGTGAAAACATTGACAGGATAATAATTCACTTGGAACTTGAGAGAGACTGTACAATGAGGAAACTCATGTAGATACATTTTTCTACTTTTTAGCTTTTACCTACTGGTCTGTCATGAAAGGTGGTGATGGGGAACAGGAAGGCTGTTTGCTGTACTGACTGCTGTTAGAAGGAAAAAAAAAGAACAAAATGAAATAAGCAGTGGGTACAATTCATTGCACTATTTCAGTCAGAAATTGCTGCCACTTAGACTCAGACTTTCTAATGGCTTTTCACAATCAGCCATCTGTAAGCCTCCAATTGGTATGGTGGCTGCAGTGTTTATTTTGAAACGCTATATAACCTCACAGCATCTAGAAATACCCACAGTACATATTGTGGAGCCATAAAATATATAAATGTTGAGGAGGATTCAACAGACTCTTCTACTAAAAAAATTTTTGGTGAAGCCTGCAGAAGAAGCAAGGCCAGAACGGAATAAGGTTCATCCTTGTGGAAGTGACACTGTGTGCATCCTTTTAAAATTACCTTATCATTGTGGTCATTTTTGTTATATGAGAAACAATAATTAAAATTCTTGATGACAACTTTAGTTAATAAATATTAAAATGAAATAAAAAAAGATATTCATAACGGAGGTTTTGCGAGAAGATGTAAAGGAATAATGTCAATATAGCGTTCTCCATTCTCATAGAAGTTTTCTCTTAACCACTTTGGCTGTATTTCAAGAGGAATTGCTTTTGTGCATAAGTACTTGATCAGGATTTAAGGCTAAGTACATGTGTCTATATAGATATTTTGAGAAAATTATTTAAAATTTAGAACTTCGCTAGTTTGTTGTTATGCTGGGATAGAGAACCTCCTTCCCATCAGTAGACATTGCAAAAGCAAATTGTGTAGTATTTGTGAGGTGATGCCACTTGGCAAATGTGGACACTGAAAAACCACAAGATTTTCAAGCAGCTGCATTTAACATTATGTAAAATTTATTGTATTACTTCGGCATGAACAATGGAGAGAGAATAAAAATCAACATATTATGGACATTTCCTAAAAAAGCTCTGAATTTTCCCATGTACTGATGTACTAAAATATCTGTCTTCCTGTATTGTTTTGCCTTCTAGCTTTTGTCCAAGGCAATATATTTTCCCCCAAGTTTTTCACTTGGGTTTGAGAGGAGGAAAATGTGGGCTTTCTTAAAGTTGACCTGAAACATTTCTTCTATCACTTCAACCCATCAGCAGCAAATTGAAAAGTTTACTCTCCACAGCTTTTTCCTGGAGAAAATTTTGTTAAGAACAGGAGGAACAGGTATTCTCTGGCAACCTTTATGTCATTTAGTTGATTCTGTGATTACAGACTTATTAAAAATGTACCTCAGTTTGCAAATTATTATTGTCTAAAGATTCTTTAGATGTTACTAGCTGGAAAAAAGTTTGTTATGCTTCTCTTCAACATTTGTATAATAAACTCTTTAAAGTGTATATATATGACTTCATAAACTATATATTGAGAGAGAGAAGGAGGATGTACATTTGAATTTATAGGGTCATTAACCAAGCTCATACCAGTTGCTTTATAATCCTTACACTTGAGCTGTCTGAGAAAGTGGTAATATTTTCAGTTTCTCAGCAGAATTTTTCTGCTATTTACCTTAAAGCTTTAGTGAACTTGTAGCACATAGAATGAAAAACAAAACCAAAAAATGTATTGAGATCTTTCTGAAAAGGTAGCTAGATAGTTGTTCAGATAGGTGGCATGGAAATATGCTTTCTATTTTTGGACAAAGTTTGGTTTATAGAAAATTATAACTGCATGTGGATCTACTACTTCATTTGTTACTTACTGAAGTGTAGGAAGAAGGCAAAAACCATGAAAATATTTATGGTTAGCAATAACAGCAAAAATCAGGAGATTATTTTAATACATATATGGCATGATTCTGTTGACGATG
Organism: Opisthocomus hoazin; assembly: GCF_030867145.1. Lineage (NCBI taxonomy): Eukaryota > Metazoa > Chordata > Aves > Opisthocomiformes > Opisthocomidae > Opisthocomus > Opisthocomus hoazin. The sequence goes on along the minus strand of NC_134416.1, from coordinate 32,714,964 downwards.
CCTTGTGAAAAAGTTCACTGTATAGTTCATAAAAAATACTGCCATCAAACTTAACTGATGATGACTTCTATAAACTAGAACTTTTCATAAAAACAGGGATACAGAGGCAAGTCAAGTTTTTTCTAGCATCTATGACAGTTTACAAGGTCAAGTTAGTAGAAATGACCTGGTTCCTGAGAAACCATTTACAATTTAATATACACAGAGGTAATTCTATAAAATTATGTAAATGACCATTTGATAAGTCACCTTAACTGTAGGCCAAATGTTACATTGTCAGCAGTGGAAGATATACAGTACGGTTTCAAAAAATGGGAGTAAATAATTGAAGACATTTTAAATTAGTTTAAAATCTCTCTGAATAAAACCTACATTCTTTTCACTCATGTGAAAATCCAAGGCTATAAGTAAAAATATAATACAATATAATAGCTTAGTGATTGCAATAAAAGTACACTTCAGAAGGAATCTCTATGAATTCTATAAAATGTTTCCAAAATTTGGTTAAATGGAGCCTGAATTCCTCATAATAACTTCAGTCTTGCGTTACATATACTGCTAGATGCATCACCCTGGCTTACCAAGAGAGATGAGGAAAGTCCTTTTTCTGAGACTGACACCTACACAAATAGACAATGTCTACAACTTTCTTCTCCGTAGCATGAAGAATCCTGAGTTATAAAATCTTGGCAGATTCGTTCAGTGCTCTCAAACACAAATGTAATAAGGGCATCTTATTTGCTTTAATCATATTCTTTCCTTTTTTAGTCTGTCTAGACTATTTCAACAACCAGAGAGTTGTGTTTGCTCACAATGGGTGGCATGCTTATATTTGCAGATTGTTATTTCAGGTTAAGTTTCTAATTTGGAATGTACCAAAATTTGGATGCAAACATCTGCTTGACTTTGTGCTATGACACATTTTCTGTATAAAATAGCAGTTGGAGACTGTAACTACCCCAGAATTAAAGACTTACCTTTCCCTTTCAGTTAGAGTTGCTTTAACTGAAAAAGCAGTATGCTTTTCACTTGCAGAGGTGAATTGTAACACCCTGTGTGAGTCGCTGAAAAAAGATGTCTAAATGTCTATTTATGTGTATTAGATATAGATCATGATAGGATATTTTAGGATGTCAACATCACTTCATAAAATATAGATGGAAACTTATTTAAAAATATGTTTTAAAATGAAAAGTCTCATAATCCCATCCTATTTATCCTAATCATTACAGAATTAAAATAAAAACAAAAATCTGCAAGTTAAATACAAGGAATTACTTCTGCATATTTTACAAAGACAGAACAGTATGTACATTGATAAGCAAGATGATTACTCCTTACATTGCCACCAAGTGTTGTAGGTATCACCCCTTAAATTGTCAGGGGTTGTTTCTCTATTCCTAATCAGTGTTTCCAATTCCTCCTTCCTAACATTTTTCCCAAAAATAAAACCTTCCTGGGAAAAGGCATGAGGAAATGAGTTGTCCTCTAAATCTTCAGTATCTGATGAAAAGCTGCATTTTCCAAAATGCCATTGTTACTAATAACAGTAGTTTCTATTTAATCCCACTATATTTTGGTCTTCCGAATCCTTCAGTATTTCAGGATTTCACATCAAGGAGATTAGAATATGAATTATTTCTGAATATTTCAAACTGACCTTCTTCCTAAACCAATGACACAACTGAAGACATACTTTATGCTGCTTTGGTGGTATCTTCAGTTCTCAGTCTATTTAAGTTTACGTGGGGAACAAAGTTACAGAGACATAAAACAAATGAGAAAGAAGGTGTGATACACTTTCACAGAGCTCCAGTGGTCAGGGAATAAATTTAATTATAGGAGATTCAGGACATTATATTTTTAAAGCTATTTTACATGGCATTTTAAATTAAACCATAATTTAGCAGGGTAGTCTTAGAGCAAGAGGGTAGTATTCTCTCCATTTGGAGAGATCTACCAACTTCTGCCTCCTGTAAAGAATAGGATTTGTCTCAAGATTTTATGTTGTGGTTCTCTTTCCAAGACAAAATCTGGGGGTAGGAGATAATTTTAGACTTCAAACATATGAACAGTGACAATGTTTCATTAGATATTTTCCCGTTTTTCTGTGGAACTTCTTGAAGGGATTGTCTTGGTAGCCTGAGACTGAACTGTGTAGAAACACTTCTAAATGTTTATACTTTGGGAAGCAATTGTTCTTGTGGACAAGGTTATTTCAGTTCTCTGCTTTAGCTATTGTACCTAGACTGCCTGTATTACTCATACTTTCATGTAGATTAATGTATCCCTTCATAGTCATGTCAAGCAGTTCTAAAGTGTAAGTTACACACCTGAGGATTTATAGGTTAGACAGCAACAGACAAAAGCAGAACAAGGTTTTTGACTCTGACAGACATCTTTACTGTCCTTAGATCCTACAGTCTACCCTTTACCTTTGGTATCAGTCACAGCATTTCACACATCTCTAGTATACTGCTGCAGCAAGAAAAGCAAAAATTAGTACAGATCTATATCATTTGTTCCTGTTCTGAGGATATGTGTGCACACAGAACTCCTAATTCATCTTGGACTGGTTGTAGAGACCTCAATTTCTGAAAGACATTCAACATTTCAGAATAGGTGTCTTGTTCAGAGTGTTTTCTGAATATTCAGGAGACAGGAAAATGCATCAAATGGTAAATTGTTTCAGATTACCAATGTAGAAAAAACAGAGATGGCTGTAATTTTGCACTCTTTCTTAAATGTATTTCTTTACACTCATATTTTATTACACACTTTAGAGGACATGACAGACAGAAAAAGAAATACCTCAATAAAAACTACTGGAAACATCTAAGGAAACCACTTCTGGGAAATACTTACGTGATGAAATTTCATCCAGATCTTTCTAACCACGACAAACATTTTTGTTGCAAAGGTACTTTTCCTTTCACAGAAGCTGACAGCACTTAACTTTCCTTTATGTATATCTTTAAGACAGGGGTCACATATTGATTAAAGTGAAAGAAATAATGGACTAGCAACAATTTCCTCAAACACCTTTTCTTCTTAATGGTCCTAGCTCTTTCTACAATGAAAAATATAAAAATAGAACAAAAATAGCATTAAATCAGTACATTTTTGCTGTAAATGTACAGATAATTTCAAAAGCAAATTCTTACATAAATTAAAGGTGGGTTAGCTTAAAAGATTTAATTTACAGAAGTAGGTGTATTCCAGTTTATCTTCAAAATATTACCTGTACATATTGATCTGCCATTCTGGTTTCTTACTCCACAACATCTGGTAAATTTTCCCAATAATCAGGAGTTGACTAACTTATCAGAACGTCTGTAGTCAACACGGTATCAGTTTTAGAGAAAACATTGCAAGGATGGATAAAAATAATAAAAGGCTATTTTAAATGACACAATTTGATGATGATGACAGTGATGCTACTCAGCTACAGCTTACTCTGAGATTTTAAAATAAATCCAGTGATGTTTATCTTCAAAGAGATTGATGTAACACATGCAAGAATTGACAAACAGTTCCTTCCTTACATGACAGTTCTCATCACTTACACAAAGGAGATATCTGAGAACTGGTGTTCTATTGCTAACAAAGCAGCTATACACTTTTGAAAAGGAATCATAGAGTCATCAAGGTTGGAAAAGACCTCTAAGATCATCAAATCCAGCCGTCACCCCAACACCACCATGTCTGCTAAACCATATCTCAAAGTGCCATATCTACACATTTTTTTGTACACGTCCAGTGATGGTGACTCCACCACTTCCTGGGCAGCCTGTTCCAATGCCTGACCACTCTTCCATTAAAAACATTTTTCCTAATATCCCGTCAAAACCTCCCCTGACATAACTTGAGGGCATTGCCTCTTGTCCTCTCGCTACTTAGTTGGAGAAAAGACCAACACCTGCCTCACTACAACCTCCTTTCAGGTAGCTGTAGAGAGCAATAAGGTCTCCCCTCAGCCTCTTCTTCTCCAGACTAAACAGCCTCAGCTCCCTCAGATGCGCCTTATAAGACTTGTTCTGTAGACACTTTACCAGCTTCGTTGCTCTTCTCTGGACACACTTCAGCAACTCCATGTCCTTCTTCTAAGTGAGGGGCCCAAACCTGAACACAGTACTCGAGGTGCAGCCTCACTAGTGCCGAGTACAGGGTCATGACGCTCCTTTGTAAGATTTTTTTTTTTTTTTTTTGCAAAAACAATGTAAGAATACATAATAACATTAGGAGAATAATTAAGAATACTAATGGAAATTGAAGACTGTATGTTATATGCAACGTTGCTGAGGAACTGGGACTGGCATGTTAAAATACCAGTGTGGTCCCTGCTGAGTATGTTTAAGTTTCAAAATAATTAACTTTGTCAAATAAATATTTGTTGACAAGACCAAGTTAAGCACATGCAGCATCACATTTGTTGTAATTAGTTGGGATGATAAAATACTACGGACTGAAAATAATCAGTTTGAGCTGCCAAAGCTGATCACTTTAAGCCGAGTGAAATAACATAAGCAACATTCTTCCATAGATTTCATACACACTCCTAATTAGCTTTGCCTGCTTCTGTGGTCTTTTTATATCTCAGCTCTGAGTAGTCAAGTTTCATTGAAGTGAATGTTTTTGAATATTTATTTGAGAGCTTCCTTAGCAAACTTGGTGAAAGAAACACTCTAAAAATAAATCAGAAGCAAATGATAACGTTGAACATACTAGATCAAGTTACTTCTAGGTCAACTAGATAAAATTAAAGAATACTTAGAATATTCAATACTGAAATCCAAGTGCTATCAAAGAGCCATTTGTAACTGATATATACTTACAAGAAGATAAATCCTTAGTCATTTCCGGTTGTCAAATAATAACAGTTAAAATGCATCTGTTCACATTCATTTAGTGGGATAACATAAGAACAACATCACACCCCCTCTCCTTTCAATTTATACCCTTTTCTGTCCCAGTTTAGTCAACGAAAGTTACGCAGTGGTTTAAAGCAGAGTTACTTTAATAATGAAGCCTTCTAGTAATATCATCCATTAGACCAGAGGTTGGATATAATGACAGCAAGAGCTATAGAAAAATCTTTACAGGGTAGAAAATTTGAGGGATATATTATTCATTGTAAATTATTTGCTCTACCTGGTTTTTACTGTACTCCTATCAGAATCTTTACAGCTCCATGGCATAATGTCATAGATTGAGTATAATCAATGGAATAAATTATTTAAATGTAAAATTCATAAGGAGGTTTCACTACACTCAAATTTGTCCTATCTGCTGTGATACAGAGGAGATACTATGAAGTACGTTTACATTATATGTTCTGGATTTTAACAATTTCTACTGAGGTTTCTAAAATTTTCTTTGTGGGCTTATATTTATTGGCTTAATAATAAATCATAATCCACTTTGCATTTTGAAAATTTAGTGGAAATATTTTCCTTCTTCCTTCATTTTGTCATATCTACTGTGTGGAAAGAAAGAGAAAAAGTAATATACTGCATACCTAGTGTTACTAGACTCACTCTTTTACAGTATTTAATAATGCTGTGCAGTTGAAATATCTAGTGCTCTTCCTTCTGAAGCACATTAAGAGGCAAAAATTCAGTTTAATTGCAGTTTAAAACCTACTTTTTTGCCATTGACTTTGGCAGGGCCACATTTTCACTCACAGTAGTAATACAGTCAGCTCCTGATAGAGATGACATTTGCTTCAGGTACGGCTGATCTCAATGCTTATAAGACCATGATCTTTTAGGTACAATACAGAGTAATGGCAAGTAAAAAAAATGCTTCTGATACAAGTAAATTAGCTAGTCACTGGACTGGCCCATACAAAGAGAAAACATAAGCACTGTTACAAACTTCATACCAGTGTCACCCTTCTAAGGTTGAGGAGGAGGAAAATCTGTAGGAAGGACTCAGCAGAATGGAAGAAACAAAGTGGACTCCAGTAAGAAATAGTGTGAATGAACCGGAGCAGAGTAAGGTATACATGGGAAGAAACATGAAATATATGAGACAGGTGATACAGGAGTGAGGCGATGAGAATATGACATCTGTAATACATGATGTCAGCACAAGAAAAGAGAATGACACTTGAGATTTCTATCTGAATAAACACTGATTTTTTTCTGAGCTGTTTCTTTTGCAAAGGGTGAAACAAAACCAGGAATATGCAACCAGCACCAAATTCTGGAACATTCAAATGTACATAGATTTGGATCCCAGAGGCCGAGTTACCTACTGACATTAAATTATTAGGTGCTGTCCTAGAAAATCACCATTTGTTCAAGTAACACACTGCTAGAAAAGATATGTTGACGACAAGTTTTGTATGATTTGCATTCAAAAGTCTGTATTAATGTGGCTGATTAATGATCATATAATGTTTTTATGAAAATAACTTTGGCATATGATTCTTTCATTGTGTTTGCTTAAATGAGTCTCTGAAAGAGCATTAAATAACGAAAACAATTATCTGAGTAGAGACTTTTATCATTGTGTTTGTGCATCAGATGCAGCTTCACTATGACTAACTAGTATCTCAGACTAAATTAAAATCTCTCATCTCTCTTGTATCTACTTCCTGCAGCAAAATTTACTGTTGCTACTACAAAAATTTATGTAATATTGGAAAAATTTTTCTCATCCAATTTCTGTTTGACTTTTCATAAAATGGTACAGAGGGAACAGATAAGATGTTTTTTGTGTACATACAATGCATTTTAAAGACAAAAATGAAAGTAGAGTGTCATTGGAGGGGTTCATAATGATACACGCAATATTTCAATGCATTGCTTTTAACACATTTCTGAAACTATCTAACATATTTTTTATAAGTTATGGGGGATAGTGTAGGAATTGCAGGCTTTGTGATCTCTCAGTAACAATGACAATGTTACTCTACTAAGTTTCATTTAATTCCCATATCTAAGCACAGAAATGAAAAACAAACCAGAGGATATTAAAATTATTATTGCAATAAAAGATAAATGCCTAGAAAGGCTTTGGCATGAAAATTCCAATATATTTAACTACAAAGAAATTGTCAAATGATTTTGAAGATAGTCTAGGAAGGAAGATCCTGAAGAAGCCACGCTACAGTGATTGCTAAGAGAGCCAAGGCACACACTCAGGAGACCAAGAATGCACATTCTAATTTTCAACAGCAGACAATTGAAGCTTTCCATTGTCCTGGAGAATGTCCTAAATGGTGAACTATCAGTTAAAACACTGGGAAAGGCACCACAACTGAGTTTTCTGTTCTTAGTTATGACAGACTAAGATTTCTGAAATAGTGTCTGCAGGCAAGACAGGTCAATGAATGTGAATATGGACAGTTTTAATCTTTGTATATATATGCAGCCTCTCAGTCCTGAAAAATTTTAAAGAGATTTCTGCAGAACATTAGACTACTTGTAAACTTTAATGCCAGAAACTGAGACGCAATTAAATTACAGATGCCTTCCAGATGAGTTGATAAAGGAAGAAGAGTTCCAGAGATGATAGCTTTGGATTTGTGTCATGAGCAGTGCTGAGTCTAGTTGGAGGCCTGCAACTAGTGGTGTCCCTCAGGGGTCAGTGCTTGGCCCATTCTTACTCAGCTTATTGATCAACGACCTGCATGAAGAGTTAGAGTGTACCCTCAGCAAGTTTGCTGATGATACAAAACTGGGAGGAGTGGCGGATACACCAGAAGGCTGTGCTGCCATTCAGCGAGACCTGGACAGGCTGGAGAGATGGGCAGAGAGGAACCTGATGAAATTCAACAAGGGTGAGTGCACGGTCCTGCACCTGGGGAGGAACAACCTCATGCATCAGTACAGGCTTGGGGTGGACCTGCTGCAGAGCAGCTCTGTGGAGAGGGACCTGGTGTCCTGGTGGACGACAGGTTAACCATGAGCCAGCAGTGTGCCCTTACTGCCAAGAAGGCCAGTGGGATCCTGGGGTGCATTAAGAGGAGTGTGGCCAGCAGGTCAAGGGAGGTTCTCCTCCCCCTCTACTCTGCCCTAGTGAGGCCCCATCTGGAGTACTGTGTCCAGTTCTGGGCTCCCCAGTTCAAGATGAGGAGCTACTGGAGAGAGTCCAGTGGAGCGCTACAAAGATGATGAGGGGACTGGAGCATCTCTCCTATGAGGAAAGGCTGAGGGAGCTGGGCTTGTTCAGCCTGAAGAACAGAAGGCTGAGAGGGGACCTTATAAATGCCTACAAATATCTCAAGGGTGAGTGTCAGCAGAATGGGGCCAAGCTCTTTTCAGTGGTGCCCAGTGACAGGACAAGTGGCAACGGGCACAAAATGAAGCATAGGAAGTTCCGTCTGAACATGAGGAAGAACTTCTTCACTCCAAGGGTGACAGAGCACAGGAACAGGCTGCCCAGGGAGGTTGTGGAGTCTCCTTCTCTGGAGATATTCAAGACCTGCCTGGACACGGTCCTGTGCAGCCTGCTGTAGGCAACCCTTCTTCGGCAGGGGTTGGACTATATGACCCACAGAGGTCCCTTCCAACCCCTAACATTCTGTGATTCTGTGATGTTTATGAAATAGTAGAGGCCCAGGAGAGTCTATGGATCTAGTTTATAAGGACCTTGCTCATGGTTGCAGATTGTGGTGGAAAAAGCAACTGAAATCAGAGCCAAATACAAGATTAACTTTTAAGACTTTAATATCATCATTGTTAGATCCACATTCAAATTTTAAGTTTTTGTTCATCAGATGACTGTATACTGTATGTATAGATGACTTAAACCTTCATAATCCTATGCATAAAATTCTATTGCCACGCTGTGGACACAACGAACTGTAAGGTTTATCAAGGAAAGGAATTTCCAGTGTATTGTTTCATATCCTCAGTGGTGAGAATACCTCTTGTTGCTTCACTGCTTTTGTAATCCTAAAATTTGATATATGCACATTATCTTCAGTACGTGAAAAGATAGACTAGACCTTCCAGATAGCCTAGAAAGCCTTTCAGGTGTTTTGTGGTGAATGACAGCTTATTAAGTCAGGTTCCTGCCTCAGGATGTACTGTATAGGCTAAGGAATAAACCCAAGACTTTGCAGAGATGTGGCAGTCTACCACATGTTGCCTGCAGATGCTCTTGGTTTCGGTGATGCCGTTCACTCATGATCAGTACAAAAACCTAGCCAGGTTGAATAAATGGAGTAAAAGAATGGGATGGACAAAACCAAAGCACAATATGCCAGTGATTTACTGCATCATTTTGGGAAAGTTACAGGGAGAGTCAGCTATGAGGATTACTTCGTTGTCAGTATAAGCTTTTCTTCCTATGAATCAGATGCACAACAGGGTCATCTGGCATAAATCCCCCAGACAAACATCTGAGAGGGACATTATGGGGTGAGTGCAATAGCAAATGTGATTCTCATTTGCCTCTGATTATGGAAGTCAAGTGCTCTTAAATACCTCTCTCCATTTTGAAAGATCAAATAATGGTTTTGGTCAACTAATGTGGAAGATAAATTGTAAAAAATACCCAGGAACAGAAAATACAGAAAAATGCAGGTGTAAGTGGTGTGGACAGTAAAAACAAGGGTATCACTAATCCTCAAAACAAAGTACTATGTTTTCTGTTAAACTGTATATTTTCTATTAAACTCCCTAGTGCCACAAGATTTTTGTGGTGTTTTGCACTCTTTCATTTCATTCGTGCGACAACCCACTGATCTGGAATATCACCAGTGTTATTGCCAGTTTCTGAAGAAAGAGGACAAGGTGGAGATATTAAGTGACTTGCATAAGGCCCTTATCAAGTCTGTACCAGAGCTAGGATTACAATTTGGAAGCTCTTGACTTCTTGCTTGGTATTCAGCAGCCTAGACCATGAAATTCCTCAAATCCAATTTCAAACTCTTATAAAATAATAGTGGAAATATAAATGAGAGAAATTCTATTCGAAATAATGTTACTGAAAGTTTTCTCGGAGGATTTGGGGGAAGAAGATTGGCTGAAATAGTCCACTTACGAGTGTCTTGTAAAGATTCCACAAGCAATAAAGATCCAATACTACTTTAAAAAAGCACGACAAATTTGCTAAAAGAATTTCCTTCCCTTAAAAATAATTTGAAAAATTAATTTCTATCAGCCTAGCTGTGTTTATTGTCGTGTGTCCCATAAAACAGCCTAAATATATAACAGAGAAGGTTTGGAATGAGAATTGTGTTGTAAGGGAAACATCTAACCAAGCCACAGGCATTCTTATTAGACCTGTTTTTTAATAATGGCTTTAAATTCTAAAGCATTAAAACAGTTTACTGATTAAAATTTCAGAAGACATTGTACTTTGAGACTGTAAACTCCCTGGCGAGTAAACTGGTGAAGTCTATTAGGAAGGTTAGAAATACAAAAATGATAGTAGGAGACTATCTTACTTGCCAAGGCTCATTTAATCCTCACAGTGACATGAACCTGAACAGAAAGCAAAAACACAGAGGAAGCAGCACCGCCAAATGAGACCAAGCAACTCTAGTGAACGTGAGATTACCTTGAAATATCATATGACAGCAAAGGTAGCTAAGATTTTTTTTTAGGTAATCCATAGTATCATCAAGTGACCAAGGGAAGAGAAAAGACAGCAATCCTGCACCTTTTACTGTCACTATACCTAAAGCTGAAGACAGAAAACAGATTTAGGCCACAGAAGCTGTACAAAGTCAGAAATGCATTAAAAATTATTAAAAACACATCAGGAAAGACTGATGAGGGAAGATTAAAATAGCTTGCTGTATAAATGATAAATGATGACTCAGAGGAGATAATATAGCTGGCTACAAATAGATCTGGTCAAATATTGGAAGTGAAGGGAAAAATCACCAACTTGTGTTGGTGTTTTTCTTAAAAAAAAAAAAAAATTCTTATTCAGTTCTGTCTCCAAAGGCCTGACTGACAGTACGTAAAAGCAGCATATCCCAAGATGAAAAGTCTCCTTTATTAGTTTCCTGGATAGACATATCCAACACATAGATTGCAAGCAAGACATGTTAAAGAAAAGTATGAAAGTTAACCCTTTATTTGTCTGCCTTGCATTAGTGTCAAAATATCCTGATTGTACTCTCTCTCCTGGAGATGTTTTAATAGGTGAGGCATAACCTGAGGGATAATACTGAAGGTCCCATTCTGGAATGTGAAGTGATCTCAATGTTCAGGTCTCTCAGGGTTTTATGGCATTTGTCTGTATGGTATTACTAATATCTAGATGGGCTTTTTTTTTAAAGTGGATACATCTTCTTCACATTCCACAGAGAGAGTTTTTGTCTATTTGAGAAGACTGACACCAGGAGATGAAGTGCAATCTGCTACATCAGTGATCTGCTCCATCATTTTATTTTTTAGTCCTTCATTTTCTACAAGATGTGGCATAGCAAGTATTAATGCATTTTGTCATTTATATGTCTCCAGAAATGCCATCTTGAGGGAAGCATTGTCTCTGTTGCAGACATGATGTGTCAACCTCTTCTTAAAAATAATTGAAAGAAAAACTTAAATCTAAACTGTAAAAAATAAAATAAAAATGAACATAAAAGACAGGATAGCTTGGAGGGAGAGAAAGGAAGTGGATTCTTTGACTTTAATGAGGACTGGAAAAGCCCAGAGTATTTTGATGCAGACTTAACTAACCATGTTATGAATAACGTTTTTTCTTTATTTTTGTGACTTAGATATAGTAATTCATTGAAAAATAATTTAAAATATGAAGAAGAAAGGATTTTCCAAGACAAAACATATTTTATCTGATAGCTTTCTGTTCTCTCTCTTCTTCAGATATTTAAAATTATATAGGGTTTGTCAAGGACTGATTTTAGCTGAGGTGAAATAGTTTTTAATGACTGCTGATTAAAGGAATTAACACAAATATTGACTTTCCTCCATAAAATATTAGGACCAATTCAAGATAGATCTATACTGTAAGACATTTCACCCACAGAAGGACACTTCCAACGTTTAAACATCTTAAATTTGTACACGACACTGCAAAAGTATTAATGTTGTCGCTGTTGCTAAAAAGTAATTCAAAAGGAGAGAAAATATGTTATGACCTTAATATTTTTTTCTTGATAATCACTTTAATATTTATTGATTCTTAAACCTTGAAGACATTAAGTCACTGAAAAACTCAAATATTAAATCAAGGGCTGAATGCTGATATTTAAAAAAGTTAAGCTATTAACTGAGGCTGGATAACAGCAGGACAGAGATTAATTGCTTGGAAATGCCAGAGAGCACCATATGTTTTAAATCAGAGACTGACCACGTGTTACAGTGTTGCATTTTATCCATCTAAGGACCAATACCATGATGTTTGATGTTTGCCAGAATGCCCGTGTTCAGCTCAACAGCCAAACATCCTAGCAATAATTTTTTACAGGCTGCACTTTTTACTGTGGATTTCGTTGTGGAGACAGTCTTCACTGTCAGACCACATGTCTGTTTAGGTCTTTCTCTGTCTTGGAAGGATATGTCATTATAAACTGTGTATGTGCATCTTACTGTACAAACTTTGTTATAGTAAATAGCAAAAACTAAGGTTTGACTTTTAATGGTGCTTAGAATAAGCTGCCAATGATAGGAATTTTCATATTAAAAGATCTCTCTCCTCACAATTAGTCTTCTGCTATCACATAGATCTAATACGGAATGTTCATTTTTTTCCGGCTTAATTCTAGACATGATCTCAAACTGAATTTGTGGTTTTTGGGGGAAATGAAAGTGTGTTTCATTTTTCCCAACATTTTCTTTGTAGAAATAATAAGTACATAGAAGCAGGATGTTATATCTATATATATGTCTGCATAACATGTTTCTAATCTATTTTCAGAAAGCATTTCAGTTTTCTTTAAAGATTTTCAGTTCTCTGGTTTCAGTTTCTCATTTCAGTTTTTCTTCAGTAAATCTTAATTCTTCCTAAAGTCACTAAGAGTAATATTTAGTTCATTCAAATATACAGACTTTTTCTATTTTCTTAAAAGAAGCAAATATTTTATTTTCAAAAGGAAAGAAAATAGCTCCAAGAGAAAAGCACATAAATATATAGAAGCTCCTGAAAGTACTGCTGAACTTGTTGAAGGCAATTTTTTAAAAAATGTAACTAATTACAGATCTTACTAAAAAAAAAAATCCCCCAATCATCAGTGTAAATCTTTCCTAGACACTTTCAAAGATATTTATCTGACATTTTAATTCTAACAGAACTGTTACAGGTTGGCTTTATTAGTCTGTTCAGAATAGGAAAACACATAAAGATAATTTCAGAAATATTTTCATTATTCAGCAGAAATTTAACTAGGCTGATGAGTTCCAATCAGTCTTTTAAAAGAAACAGTTTTATGACTTGGAAGACGCTGAAGTGAATCACTCTCAAAATCCATTTAAACAGCTTAAGTCCTCAAGTCATATGTCCCAAATTATTTTGCTTTTTGACCAAAATGTTGTCTCTTCAAAGATTTTGCATTTTACTGTGAAGAGTCACTGGTAAAATGTATAAGCACCATATGCAGAAGCGGTCCAGTAAGACTATCAAGGTCCCTTCGTGCCCCTGCATCCCCAAAGACATGCCTGGGAGTTACTGGGATGTAGAATTTGACAACTTGCTCCCTTTCCCTTTTCTTCAAGTCCGGTGCTCTTCCCCACACTGGGACACAGCATAACTGAAAAAAATGATCATTGTTTTCACTGTTCTGGGGGTAGGCACAGCACCATAGGAGGGCTTATCTATGAAATTGGAGATGTGGGTTCAAATGTTACTCTGCTGGACAGAAGACGAGATTCACAGGCACCAAAACAATGCTTTTTCATGCTGGAGCTTAGTGGAACTTCCTCAGAAAATACTGGAAAAGTGAAGGAAGTCAGGAATAAAATCTGCTCCCCTCTTCAGTACTTCAAATTGACTGTTTTAGACTTGTCCCATGAGTGTGCTGGACAACAGGAAGCTTTATAATAATTTACATTTTCGTTTGTATTTAACATGTTAGAAAGTTTAATGTGCAAAACAGATTTGTAAAGTTTACTCTTTGAATCAGAGATCTATGTAGTAATGAAAAAGGTCTAATTTATAACTTTTATGTTCAAGTATACCAAGACTTCAACTAGTTAGTTCTGGGTAGAATAATTATATCAGTTACTGCATGAAACCATGCTGTATATAATGAAGTGTATTGAATAAATAAATATAATGTTGTGTATTGACAGCTAGATGTTATTCATAAAGCATTTCTTAAAATATATGTTTGGCCTATAGAGGATATTTATTACCAGAAAGGGTCACTGCAATAGTAGGAAATTAAGAAGATACCTTATTAAAGGCTGCAATGAAATGAGATGATTTCAGATATGTTTCTCTCACTGTTTCATTTATTTCTGTGGCTGTGTGAGGTGTAAAACTTACCGTAAGTTCTTTCTCATTATAATGAAGATCCCATGTATCTTTGAATTTTATGAAATATTCACAATAGTATTTTACATTGACCAGTAAGGCAATCAAATCTCAATTGTACATATGTTAATATTATTCTCACATTTTGAATTTCTGCAACACGTTTTTCTGGCTGCTCATTTGAATATGAGAGAACCCACCAGACAACTACTTTTCTTTGTGTTATAAAAATATAGTAAATTTGCATTGCAAAGAACAACTACAAGAAAGAAACACTCAATGTCCTATTCGAAGTCTATTTGAATGAGTGCATAGCAAAACTGGGCAAAAATAAAATGAGGATTTTTATGAAATAAAAAAGGAATAGTTTACTATATCCCATGTTAGATGGCTAAACAATAGAGGAAATACAGATTACAATACTCTGGTGTTTTGAAAACAGTTGTGGTGACAATATTTAACGAGTTTTATTGTGTATTATTTTTGTACAAGTCTTTTATGGTGACTCAAAAAAATGCAAGTCTGAAGTCTAAAAAGTGGAAATGAAGGCACAAAAAAGCATCTTACTGAGAGTCATACAGCAGGCTAGTGGAAGAGACAGGTCTACCAGCCAAGTCTGCTCCTTTCTAGACCAGTGGTCCTATTCATGAGACACTGTCTCTGTGAGTTTAGTAAAATCAGTTCAGCTACACAGCTGATAAACATATACAGACAACGTCAACAAGATACTAAGAGTTCTATGCAGACAGATACAGCTTATTTTTTTTTTTCCTGGAGCTTCACAGAGATGAACACAGTACTGCCCATTTTAAGTTTTCCCAACAGAAGTGGTATTTGCACACTAAAGTGGTGTGTGTTTTGGGGAGCAGCAGGTGACAGCAGGTGTTCCCTGTTCACCAGCAACTGGACTGCATTAGCTTTTATCTTTATGCCTAGACACCCTGCAATGTTACTCCTTCAATTTGGGTCATTAGGACTCTTGAAGCTAACACGACTATGCTATCATTACTTTGACTCCTGTGTAAATGCAGGTATATCTAAGATGGGTTCAAACTTACTAGTTCTCAGATAATATCAGCAGTCTGCTTTATGCCAACATGGAGCTCAAGGTGCATTATATTTATGTTTGGTAGGTGCTTTGTCTTCAAACTCCATGGTTCCAAGCCTACTGTTATGAGTGTTCACAACATTAGAGTTAACTACATATAGACACGATCTCAAAATGCATGATCTGCACAGCAATCTAGAAATATACAGTACTGAGTCTGTCATACAATAAATTTCAGAGGCTTTTTGGTCATGGCAGTTTTCCTGGATTCCTATGATGAACTTTATGCATGTACACAGTATCTAGTGTTTCTAGAATGCATTTAAAATTGATAAACTTACAAGAAAAGTCATTTTTTATTGTTTTCTATAGTGTTTTCTCTATAAGTTGTAATATGAAGCTGTCATATTAAGTTGTTAAGCAAGTGAAAACTATTTGACAGGCAGTTCCACTACATGCGTTAATTTAATAAAGCAGACCATTTGCTAGGACTCGGGAGGACTGCCCACATGTCTCCATTGTGTGTTCTTACATGAAGGGTGGGATTAGGATACTGTGTGATGGAGATGGTCAAAGTGCTGGTGGCTGCAGCTGTGTGCAGCTGTTCACCAGGAATGGTGTGGAGTTCAGTAACAAAGGTTTCTTTTTTTTGTCAGTCTAGCTTAATATATGGTAGCTATGGATTTAAAATACAAAACTTCTGCCAGTTAGTGTCAAGCTTTAGGTGTCCAGAATAGAGGTTATTACTCCTTTTCATCTTGAGAAATGAACTGAACTTTGACTGTGAACAGTATTTAACTGGGTTCTTCTCCTGCCTGAGCTGTTATTGTGATAGGATCAAAAGTAGGAACAGGTTAAAAAATAGTAACGCAATTCTTAGCTGTAAGAGATGGCCTATATTTGATTGCTATCTAAATGACCTCGTTCTTACAAAACAAGTTTTCACTACTTAGAAATATGCATATTTTTGACATTTTTGTTGTGTAATAGAGCTAAAGAAAACTCAGCAGCCACGTGGGACAATTTCTCTCATTTCATCTACCTCTAAGCAAATTGATGTAAATGGAGGGATCTGCTATCAGGTGGAAATTGCATACATATTAACAAGATCAAGTGCACTTCAGAAGTGGGAGATGAGGTGAATACAAAAATTGGGGGGTTGACTTTTGCCAGATCTTTCCCGGAAGTAATGTGGATATTTCCATCTGAGATATGCCAGGATGCATTTAGACATCTGACTTCAGAGGAAAGACCACAGCAGCAATCAAATCTGTGCTCCTATAATTGAGGAAGATTGTTTCCATACTTTCTAACTGGTAGAACGTAAGACACTTGTGCTTTCCCTGTCTTTTCTCTTTTCATTTTTTGTACTGAATTAATAGGGAAAATTGTTCCAATAGAAACATATTGATTTCAGTAAAGAAATGTGCGTTACCTGTCCTGCACTCCTCACAATGGTCACTGATATTAGCTGCTGAGAAACTTGCTCCGGTTGACACTTACAAAAAAAAAGCAGAGTTGTCTTTCATTTTTACAGTTCGTTCTCTACATGGTCCTGAATGCTCAGTCCTTTGGCATAAGATAATGATTCATTCTCTTGCTTGGCAGTTTCTAGGTGGTTAGGTATTTCAAAAGCCAATAGTGAATTTCTAAAAATTCACATATGATTACAGTAAAGCTTCACTATCACACCATTGTATTAAGAGATGTATTGGTATATTTTTTACCTATAAAAAGAAGTTTTAATTATCCACAATATTTTAAAATGTACTACCTTGGTTTTAATGAAAATCGTTTTTAGAGAGAACAATTCTTCTGAGTCTAGATTCACCCTAAATGAAAAAGGAAAAGTGAATTATTGCTGGAAAAATCATCCAAAGTCATGCCTAACTGTATACTTTGAAACATAATCCTCTTTGTTCTTTATTTAAGGGTTAAACCCAAGTGATCCAACCATGACCGGCAAAACACAGACCAGCAATGTCACCAATAAGAATGACCCAAAGTCCATCAACTCCAGAGTCTTCATTGGCAATTTGAACACAGCCATTGTCAAGAAAGGCGACATTGAAGCGATCTTTGCAAAGTATGGGAAAATAGTTGGCTGCTCAGTGCACAAAGGTTATGCATTTGTACAGTACATGAGCGAGAGGCATGCAAGGGCTGCAGTGGCAGGAGAGAATGCCAGGATCATCGCAGGGCAGCCACTAGGTAAGGACTTGTTCATATCACTTAACTACTGTTTTCTCTTTCCTTTTTATTTGAAATATGATCTGCTGATGATGCTTTGAGGACTAGTAAGTTTGTTTTGCTATTGTTCCATCTAAGCATGTTTCTAGGATGTTCAATATGGCAGAATTTTCAAAGGATTAGATGTTACCTAGATATTACAAAATATTTAGTGTTATAAACTGCTGATTTATTAAACACATCGCTTCTGACTGCTTTATATTTCTTTGTGTAATCTCATTGAAGTGAACATGATTACCCCTGTGAGGAAAATAGAAGTATTTTCTTCAAGACTCTAGTTAGTAAATTTAATGTAATATAACAAGACTCATTTAACAGATGTTGTTATCTTGCATTTAATGAGAGAGTTTAAAATAATATCCAACCCAGTGGTGTGTCAGATTTTATAAAGAAGCAAAAGAATGAGTTTTGTTCGTCCTTGAAATTGTACCAAAACACATTGCAATGCTGTTATTCCTTTAGAGAAGTTTATTATGAAAAACCTTAGGTTAAAGTTATTCCCATATAATGTTGTGGGCACTGTTAATCTAAATTCCAAATTAAAAAAATGAAAAAAAAAAGGTGTAACATTTTTGTTTTCGAATGTTTCGCCAGGAATGCTTATGTGAGGTCTGGTTGTTTCTTATTTCAAACATTACCTCTAAGAGCTATTTACACTTACACAGGGAGGCTGTCAATGATAAAATCATCTGGAGTACAGTACTAACCCCGTGTATCATATACGTAGTAATGATGGACAGTACAGCAAGATGTTTGGTAGGAGCCAGAGATCTTTCACTACATGTCTGAACTGTCTTGTTCGGATCCAAACCTATGTGTGTAATGGCTGTGTCAGGAAAAGGTGAAGTGTAGCTAGTGCTTTGGCTATAAAAAGTCATGAAGAATGGATATGACTTACTCATTTTCAATTTCTCGGGCTGTGGAAATCTGTTTTTCTGATTATTTGTCGAAATTGAGGTATTTGTGTCAGATGGTTTGCTGTTTTGTCACAGTTGCTCAACAGTAATTTTTAGTTTTATAACCCCTGTATTTTAGGTTCAAAAGAAAAACAGATTAAAGAAATCCAATTACATTTTAGGGGAGATTACTTTACAATTTTTTTTAGGAAGAGTTATATATATGTGAGTGAAATAAAAGAACTCAAGTGATAAAGCAAGACAGAAAAGTCAGTCTGTGGGATGGCATTATTAGAAGATGTTTCCTGGAGCGGTGGTCTCCGAGCAATAGGCCATGTAATGCCATCACTGCATTATTTACAGCTCCTTGCACACTGGTCTGACCAGATTTTTTAAACTGTGTTTTCCTAAGGCAACAGATCTGTTATTACTACCACTACTGTTGCTAGTCTCCATTATTATTTCTTGTGGCATTTATAATATGCCAAGTGCTTTGTACAAGGAGATACACTTACTCAGAGTAGTTTTGTGCTTTGTATAGAAGGTAAGTGAAGTTGTTGTAAAAGAAATGAAGGAACCAACAATTACTTGAATTCTTCAAATCTTTTAATAATAACAGAAATTTTATTCAATATGAAGTTTCAACTGCATAATCTTAAAATACTTTGAATATTCTGCACAGTCTTGTGAGGGCATATTTCGTGCATCAATTCCTGATGTATAGAGGAATATAAGGAATAAGAAAGGTGAAATTTTCTTTCAGCTGTTCCAAACCTCATTTACTCTTTCTGTACACAAAACACAGTTGTCATCGGTATTGTCTGGCAATGAAAACAACTTCGTTAAAGTGGTACTTGTTGTTAGACAAACGGTTTCTATGAATTCTTTTTATTAGCACTAGAGATTAATGGTTGCTTGAAATTAATGAGGAACAGATAGATAAAATTTGCTTGGCATTATGAACCAGAAGAATAACTTCTATGAAAATTGTGCATTTGAAAGGAAGAAACAGGTACACTCATAACTGTGAAGCTACTCAATAAAAAAAGACTTTGTTCTCTGTCCTCAGAGCCTTGCATTCTGAAAAAAACAGAATACATGATTTAATATCAACAGTCGAGGTATGGAAAGGGGACAAGAAAAGCCTTTTACAGATGTACTAATAAACTTGATTAGCATAGCTGCACTTTTTTTAAAAGGAATTAGAATGTATTAGTAATATAATGAGGGCTGGATGGTAGTTTTGGAAAGCTGTTTAAACAAAGGCATATTTGAAAAATATTATCTCATAGTATATGTCTGATATTACTATCCACTCTAGTACTCACTATCCCACTAAAGAAGGAATAATTTATTTTACACTGCATTATTGATCTTCATTAGTTACTTCGCGGTTTTGCCAAACTGACCTCTTCTGTTAGCGCCTGTCTTCTGCGGAGTCCTGCCATTCAAAATTAAGATGTCCTCAACAGCAGCTTTATCTCTGAGACAGAAACTGTTCGCATGTATGTAACTGAAACTAGAAGTTGAATCTGTAAATACCTACAGCTGTATACAGTGCTGCACAATTCACTGAAGATACCGCTGCAATTTCCATCCAGTCATAGGCAATGGAATCACATTAATGGTGTGCATTAGAATCCTGACTAAATGTTTCTTCTGAGGAGGAGTCGCAAAGTGTTAGGCTTCATCAGTACGTAACAAGGCATTATGATTAACAAATTCCTCAGAAGTACAAATCTAAAGCATCAATAGTTCTCTCAGTCTTGCCAGCTTCCTGTGGGTCATTATAATTGGCCTAATGGTCTCCTCAGATCACTTTCAAACTCCTACTAAAGTGTTTGGAGGCCAGCGAAGTGTAATGGCGATGCCATTGATATTGTAACTTCAGGCAAGTGGATTTCATGACCTGTGTGGTTATTTCCAAGTTTTCTGTTCCATGAAGTGCAACAGGGTTTGAAAAGCTGTTGGGAAGAGATCGTAAAGGAACACAAATAAAAACATGTTTAAGACAGTTGTTGGTATTATTGTGAAGTTCACTGTAGTTTCTTGAAGTGTTATTCTATCTTCATGGGAATAACATGTTTTCCTGGCCCACAGCAGGGCAAAGACAGGTCAATATTGGACACAGGAGTCTGCTTCGCAATGATTATTTTTTTTAATTTCTCCAGGCTGAAGCCAAGAAAATGTTCATGTTGGTCTAGGACAAAACTGCAAGTTATGTTCCCAGTTGTGGGAACAAGCCCACATAATCCTATCAGCTGTACCACCTCAAAAGTTTTTCTTATGTTTAAATTCATATACAAGCTGGAGAACAGGTGCCCATATTTGCCTCCTTGCCACATAGGGCAAAAAGATAGGGTGAAGAGGAACTCTTCTGGGGAAATAATGGGTCTATCCGTGAGCTTTACCAAGGGTGATTTCACCCCTCTATGGTGAGAGGGGGACTAAAGACCTACTTGCTCCAACAAATGGTGCAGGTCTCTCATAGCACCTGTGGGCTGAGGACTTAGCAGCAGCAAGAATGAAACTTCGGGATACATGACGGAGAATACATTTCTTCACCTGATGTTTTCTCCTGCCTTTGTAGTTCTTCACAAGGGTCACAGCAAAGCTATGTAACTTTTTTATCCATTCCAGCACATGTGAATTCTGTGAAGCCGAATACCATGTAAAAGGTAATTAATGGTCCATAACTTTATATTATATATTCCTGTTTACGTTATGCATTTGGCAAATATATGTAACAGCTTTCATCTAAAATTCTAGTATAGCTAGCATAGCAACCTCTGCATCATAATGTCCCTGTGGTTTACAGCCTTATATTTTATAGTAGTATTACCTTTTTTTTTTTCTTTTTTTACACACATATTTAAACCAGCATAATTCCTTTAACCTCAGAATACGTTTTTGATTTGCACCAGAATAAGAGTCAAGCCGCCGCACAGGCACCTTGAGAAAGCAAGTTAAGTGCTGCAAGGCTAGTACTCTTGGTCTCTTCTGTTGCTTTCTTTAAGACACCATGGAATTTCATGCTTGGATGCTGAGAAAAAATATTACAGTACCAAGAGTATGAAAGACACTGTAGTTCTTCAGCTGATGCCCTTTTTAACTAATAAATTAGTTCCACTGTAGCTTCAATCCTGGATTGTTGCTGTAAGTATTATTCACGTATGTCTGCCTTCAGGTCTAAATTAGATGCAGTCTCCGAGTACCAAGTGAGTGCATACTGACATGTAGCCTAAAGTAAGATGGTGGTTGCAGATAATTATTTTGGGTGACATATTCTATTGCACATCCTTTTGAGAAGCACAGGAGCCCTGCAGGGGCTTTCTAAATTATGACTACCCAGTAGAAAACATCCAAGGAGAAGAGCAGGTAATAAAGCAAGCCTTTAGAGAGACTCAACACATACCTTTGTTGTAAATTGAATTGATGTGGCAATAGGGCGGTTTTTCCTTTAGTTTCCCTTGCCTCTACTCAAAACAGATCTTCTTTGTTTTATATATGTGATGTCTAGCAACACCGAGAGACTTAACTATATATTTGCAGAATGAGAACTTTCCAGAGTGAATCAATTCTTTGCCTCAATATGAAAAGCAGACAAGATTAATTATGTCATGAATGGTTCTACTTAAAAAGAATAAATACTTATGTTGCTTTAGTGAACTCATTTGTGCAAAATGCACTTTGGCTTGAAAAAGTGACACATCTGCACAGATTTCCTTGATGACTAACCTTTCTTTAAACCAATGGTACACTAAGAAATGAAATTCAAAACTGAATTAGTGACTGTTCAGTTTTAAATTTGCGATCAGCCTTCAGTCAGTAGCATGCAAGTACAACAATCCTAGAAGACATTTATTTGTACGAGCATAACTCATGACTTATTGAAGCAATCCTGTTACTCTTACTCACCTACCTCCAGCTACCATAACAGCAAAATATACCTGTGCAGGATAACAAGAAAGCAGTGTTACCTTTTTTTAAAGTGTATAGTGGATGAGCAACTGGAAAGGTTTCTTATTTTGCTTCTGGCAAGTCCGTAAAGACAGGAGTTTTAATGTGGTTTGAAAGCCAAGGATAATGGCTGCCTTAGAGAAACCCCAGAGATTATATTGATATAATGAAAAAATGGCAATGTTTTGGTATTTTAACATATACTTTAAAGAGACATAAAATATAAAATATTAAATATATATAATAATTACTTCTATATTCATACTATGTTTTGAGTCTTATACTCTTAGGAGATTGGATATTGCATGTTCATATTACCGGACCAGAAAGGGCAATATACTTCTGTCCTGGGTTTGGCCAGTACAGGGTTAATTTTCTCCAGGACCCAGGAGGGGACACAGCCAGGCCAGCTGGCCCAAACTGGCCAAACAAAACAGGGTGTTTGATACCATGTGCTGTCATGCTTGCTTAAGAGAGGGGCAGCTGGCCAGGGGGGAAGCTAATTGAGGCTCAGGAGGACGCTGGGCATCGAGCGGTGAGAGTTGCTCTGTGCTTTTTCCACTGTTTGTGTCGTATATTCTTCCTATCAGCATTATTGTGGTTACTGTTCGCTTCGTTTGTTGTTCTGTTAAACTGCCCTTATCCCAATCCACAAGTTTTTGCCTTTTTCTTTCCAATCTCCTTCCCACCCCAGCAGGGCAGAGTGGCGATAGAGTGACTGCGTGGCCTTTTGTTGCTGGCCACGGCCAAACTGCGACAACTTCACAGAAAGCTTTTTGACCCATCATAACTTTTGCAGATGCACATGCTAAAATTTTGTACTTATCAGCATGGCATCATGAGTAAATAATCTGAGAACTGTAATTCAGCAATACGCAGGTAACTATTTATCCAAATGAGCATTAGACAGCAAGGTATTTAAGTTTCGATAAGTTAACTACAACATATGTAAAATATATATAAGATATATCTATATAAGATAACTATGTATTTTATGGTTTTCAACACTTAATTTTGTACCTCAAAGAACTTAGTGTTCTTCTGGTGTAATAATTCACTTTTTTCTGAGTAGTGTTTAAGAAAAAGCAAAAACACACATGTGAAAGGCTGTGGAAGGAATTATCATTATAATGTAAGTTAAAAGCAAAAAATAGATTTAAATAAGCAAATATTTGAATCAGAAGAAATTATTTATCTATAAACTTATCCACAAACGTATAAAACCTGTGGGATGCCATTGATGTTGGCTTATTGTAAGAATTACTTTTAAATTTGCTGAACTCGTATAACTATTTGCTGATTAGTGATGAATTACTATTGTAAAATAGATGACAATGTCAGCACCGGGTTTTGAGAAATGTTATTTGATCCAATATTTTTTATGTTGAACAAAACATGTAGTAATAATAAAGAATAAATTTAAATGCCAAGTGGTCTTACAAAAGCAAGCAAAGAAACAAATCCTATAAGAAATCTGTACATGCAGCCGCTATGAAAGTAATGCCTTTGATGTCTCAGTAACCTAGAGTGAAACGAAGGATATCAACTTGGACCTATGCTGTCTTTATTAAAGTCTTTGCCACTAAATCACATCTTAGTCGATGTCCTCATCATCCAGCCCTCAGGCATAAACAGAATATTACAGAACTTCTCAAATATTATTAATTAACCTCCCATGGCTTAGTTCACAGGTTAGGACTCACTGAGTCTTCTGCATGGCCAGCCATCTTTAAAATGATGGACAAGGTGTTGTTATGGGATCTTTCTGTGTCCTTCTCTGCTGCTTGTCACGTCTGTGTATAGCACAGGGTCTCGACTGCATTAAATGTTTTTTTTTTCATCCTTGGGTTTCATAACATGCTACACTTTAAATCCCTCAAATAAGCTTGCAGTAAATATTTACATGTTTGTGGATCTGATGTATCCATTGTAGTTTTGTAAGTGCTTTTCAAAACCTTTGGACAATGTTATCTCAAAGTTCCCAGTACTTCAGCCTTTACTTCATACATATCTTGATTAGATTTTTTTTTTTTTTGAGCGAAAAATATCCAGTAGTTTCTTCTTGACTGAACATAAAGATGTTTTATTTCTCTTCCAGGTCTGTAGGAAGTTAGAAAAAATGTTTTCCTTTATAGCAGACAAAATCCTGTACCTTTTCTTAAATACACTTGCTTTGATTAGTGACTGCTGGGATCATTAAAATTTGTATAGCTATTCTATAGTGTTTCATTCTGAACTGTCATAACATCATGCAGTGATAAAACTGTCATGATAGGTTTCTTCATAACATTTGTCTCAGTGTCTCATGTGGGATGTACTGTATGAAAAGAAGAATTATCTCTAGGATGCTCTGCAATTTTTTGTTTTGTTGTTCTAGGAGGTCTCACATTGTCTACAGCTTCACTTCTTTGCTTGATCTAGCTTGATTCAATTTGATAGACTATCTTCCATGCATTTATCTTCTTTCACTTCAAACAGAATCTCATCTGAACTGAGTCTGATATTTTCTTCTTGATCATTTGACACTACTTTCTTCACTATTTCACCTTGTGCTGCTGGAGTTAATGCTGCCAATATGATGTCACCTGATTTTATATGCATGCCTGTCCTGTCTCTATGTTTTCGCATTCTTTTGTTAGAACATTTCACTAGCTGACCTTGTTCCAGAAGGCACAGAGAGAAATTCATATCCGCTCCAGGATATATGGAAAGGGCACAAGTCAGATGATTTCTCATCTAAATCTTACGTGGGAATATTTATCTTTTTAATCTGAAATTGGAGGTGTGGGGTTTTCTTTACCAGGTATTCAGCACTAAATGGGTGACAGGACAGACTAATGCTATTTTAGCGTACTGCAGAATCCAGGCAAATCCCAGTCCTGCTATTTGGCTTTTGGACCATGACTGTTAAACTCATGGAGTAGCTTTCCCTCACAAGAGGTCACTCCGCTGTTTGGAGGACAAAGTGTAGCAAATATCTCTTCTACCGGAATACTGATATAGTAGCAAAAAAATCCTTCACCCAATCACAGTCTCACTTCATGGAGGCAGCTCTTTAGCATGAACTTTTAGAAGAAATCTTCCTCATTTTCTTTCCCTTCTTAATAGCAAGCTCAGCTAAAATGCAAATGATCTTTTTCTGTTTAGTTTAACTGAGACAAGAAATTCTGTGAAGGCATATTTGCTATTTCAGATTTTATTTCATGTCTTAAGCCTAGTTTCACTTCACACCTAAGGAAAATACAGTGGAGGAAATCTATTTTTTCTCTTCAGGGATCTATCTCAGGTTTCACACTTAATCCTGCAATTCCTTCAAAGATGGACAGCTTCTTCAGCAAAACTGTGTAAATCATGTATATTAGGTAAAAAAATAATAACACCACCTTATTAATAACTCAACTATTTTTCAGCACTTCAGACCGGCAAAGTGAAATTCACAGGCAAAAAAAGGGGAGATTTGACAAATGAGGTGCTCAGGTTCTATACTACAGCTCCTCCCTCCCCTAGAAGAAACTTTAGTACTACTGAGCTCCACCTTAGGCTTATGCAGTTTTGAGTAAAAGTCAATTCCTAGGTATTTTAATGACTCAGAACTGGACACTGTTCATGTTCTTGACCACTACAACTGTTTTAGTGACTTGATTGTCTTCTAGAATATTAATGCAGATGAATTAGACCTTTTTTCAGAGCAAGACTTGTAATTTTCAAAAGGCCCACTGAAATAGAATTAGTTTGGTTTTTAGTATACAGCTGGATATTTTCATGTCTATTTTAAGTTGCGTGAAGTCCCTCTATGCCTTACAGAATACCTCACATTACTTAAAAAATGATAATGTATCCATAAGAAGACACTGCTCATGTTTAAACCCAGCCTGGAATTTCAAATTTGACATATATGTAAGTTTACATACAGAAGTCCTGAGCTTTCTCCTACCAGATGATAACAGCCAGCTAGCAGAAAAGTGAGAAGATACACTAGTTTTTTCCAGCAAGAAGTACAATCATTTTCACAACTAATCCGCACTACAGCTAGCTAAAACTTGTCTCTCATCTACCAATGAAGCTATCCCGCTTCATGTTTCTTAACTAGTTTGATGACTGTTAGCTTTATTTATGCTACACTTTGCTGGACAGCACAGACATGTTTTTTACCACACTGTAAAAAAAAAGAAAATAGAAAAGGACACATTTAATTTATGTATCTATGAAAGTTGGACAGAGCTTGCTTGAATGTCTCTGCTACCACAAGTAAGACCTCTTTTCTTTTTCTTTCTTTTTTCTGAGTTATGAGATGGTGTGCTTAAACATTTAAAATACTTGATTTTCCTTAGTGTCAATCTCAGTATTTGAATATTTTTTTTTCAGTTCTGTTGCTTGTTTATCTAGTCTTCTCACCAATGTAAGTGTTCACTGATTTGATGTTATCCAAACACTTTTGTTACGATCACAGTGATTCCTGCCTGTTGTTAAAATGTCATTGAAAAGAGAGCACTTCCAACTGACTGCTGCAGTAAGTTCTTGCAGACATCTGTCCCACCTCTCCTACTGTTTGCAGTTAAATGGCAAACTTTAAGTCTCTTGTGCTTTCTTTCAGTCTGTTCCTGATGCTTCATATAAATATGAAAGAAAGAGAAACAGAATTTAATGACTTCAAAATATGGTGGTAACTTTCAAGTCTTGAAATTAATTTGAAATGTTTCTAATATTTTCTACTTCTTCTTCTACTGCGTTAAGTTTCCTGGACTCAAGGTCATTCCTCACTTAATGAAATCTGTGTCTGTTTAATTAGTCTTTGAGACAAGGAACACATAATTTGACTGAAAATAGCAAATGTGAAACAAATAGCAGGTAACAAATAAAATAGATACTAAAGAACAGGAAAATCTGTGCTTGGCAAAAATCTGAAGCCATTTCAGGATGTCATTCTCTTCTTAGCTATACACTATGTGATAATTCAACATCTTTAATTTTAAAGAGACCCTTAAAAACACTTCTTTTTTATGATTACTTCAGCTAAGCTTTATCCCTTGATTTGATACTGTCATGGAATTGTTGAATTATAGAATAATTTAGCTTGGAAGTAACCTCTAGAGGTCATCTAGTCCAAATTCCTACTCGAGGTAGGGCTGACTCAAAGAAGTGACAGTCTAGATTGTTTTTTCAGCCACTTTATAATCCACCTATGCAGTCCATACCTCCCAACCTTGGCTGCAAGGATGCTATGGGAGATTGTGTCAAAGGCCTTGCTAAAGTGAAGGTGAAGAGCACTTACACCACTTCTTCTCCCATCCACTAAGCCATTTATGCCATCACAGAAAGCTCATTGGTCTGCTCAAGCACAATTTGCCTCCGTAAATGTACTGTCTGCTCCTAGTCGTCTTGTCCTTCATGAGGCTGGACATGGGTCCAAGGACTATTTGCTTGTAATCATCCAGTCTGTCTTATATGGTTGGTCCCTTTTCAACACTAAAGTCCACCCTGGCCACAGAAGTAGGTCAGACATGCATGTTGGAGCAGCAACAGATTTATTGTCCTCCTCCAAGCTGCATACTGAGCAGTATGCTGTTAGAAGGGTTAGAAGGGACAGTAAAGATCATCTTGTTCCAACCCCACTGCCATGGGCAGGCACACCTTCCACCAGACCAGGTTGCTCAAAGCCCCATCCAGCCTGGCCTTGAACACTTCCAGGAAGGGGGCATCCACAACTTCTTTGGACAACCTGTTCCAGTGCTTCAGCTCCCTCACAGTAAAGAATTTCTTTCTTATACCTAATCTAAATCTACCCTCTTTCGGATTGAAAATATTACCCCTTGTCCTGTTGCTACATGCCCTTGTAAAAAATCCCCCTCCAGCTTTCTTGAAGGCCCCCTTCAAGTAATGGAATGCTGCAATGAAGTCTGCCCGGAACCTTCACTTCTCCAGGCTGAATAACCCCAACTCTCTCAGCCTTTCCTCACAGGAGAGATGCTCCAGCCCTCTGATCAATTTTGTTGCCCTCCTCTGGACTCGCTTCTCCTTATATACACTTTTTCACCCTCAACTTTTTCCACCTTCTGGCCCTTTGCCACCTTATTTCCTCCTAAAAAATTCTGTTCCTGTATACCACTAAACCATTTTTCACAATTTTGCTAAATTTACAAATTTATTTAGTATTTATAAGAGCTTGTCCTGGAAATGTCTCCTTTATTCATGAATTCTCTGACAGTCATACCACCTTGCCCTTGGTTTTTAAATCTATAGTGTTTTGCCATGTTCATGTTACTATCTTTTAGTGATGCCAGAGGCTGGGATTAGCCATCTGCATGCAATCCTTAACGTTTCCAACTGAGTCAGGTGGTGTTTATAATGCCTGTAATTCCCCAAAGTCTATTTCTTGCCTTCTTTAAAGATGGGTGTGACATTTGCCTTTTTCCAGTCATCAAGCAACTCTCCTGATCTCTTCAGCAATTCAAAGGCGATAAGGAGCTGCTTCACAGTGGTATAGGCCCTGGTTGCATCTTGTCGAGTCTCATAGGGGCCTGTCATATTTGTTTGAATATTAGGAATTTATATTTCAGTCCATCACTATGCAAGGATAATATTCAAAGAAAAACAGACACAACACTAGTCTTTAACAAAATCAGTAAATTCATTGGCATTTAACTTTTCCACGATAGGAATATTGTCTTCTTCTTTTTTTGTGTGTGTGTGGTCAAGAAAAGAGTAATAGGATTATGATTTTAAATCTGATTTCAAGAGCTTTTTGTTTTGTAAATGCACTGCAAAGAAATAGATGAAAAAGACCTTTGAGGTTATAGTCACTCTGGCGGCTGATCTGGATGGTATACGTAAAGCGGGTGATTCTCCTGCAACGGATGGAAGAAAATAAAGGAAAGGAGTAATGTGATGGTGCCTTGAAAATCTATGCAATCTTAACAACTGGTATTTTGGAGCCTTATAAAATTGGGTTATAGGGGTAGTACGTAGGATGCTCTTTTTCTTCACTAGTCAAGTAGCTGGGCTAAAAGAAATTAAACAAGATATTACAGAAACATGAATTTGGGGATATAGAATTAGGCAGATTTGGAGGGAAATATATATTTCAGTAACATGAAAGATTTGTTTTGAATTGGAACGCTGTATCTAAAAATGCATCCTAAAAGGTACAATTACAATATTGATTAGAGCAATGAAGAGTATACTTTAAGCAGTTGCAGTTTTAGAAATTCTGAAATCTAGGAAAAAGCTTTGTGGGGTTTTTTTCTGTTTGGATTTTTGTTGGTTTTTTTTGGGATTTGGTTTGGTTTGGTTTTTTTACCTAATATACTTTAATGCATGTGACAAATGCGACAAATTATTATTCTAGAGTGACAAGGAGACAATTATAACAGATATATCTGGTGTGAAAACTAGTATTTGCCTTTACCTCTGAAAGTCAAGCCTGGGGCTAAATGAACTTGCTGCATTTCTAGCACTTCCAGGTGCCAAAGTTTGAAAGAACATAGTTATGTCTGAACTTACAGCAATGAAATTTTGACAACTGTGTAAATAAAACCAGATCTATGTCTTAGGCAAATTATTGAAGTTATATAGTGCAACAAGATATTTTGGTTCAGTATGGGGTATTTTTGACTTTTTTAAAAAATTAGTATTTTTAATTTAAAAAAATATTCCAAGAATTAGTTTAAAAATTCTATTAGCAAAACCTTAACAGTGTAACTGAGTGTTGTTTTCCTATCTAAACCACATGCATAATAACATTATTCTACAACATTCACATTTCGAGCAACTATGTATGAAGACCCCAAAGTGAACTGACCTGAAGCTTAAGCCATCCTGACCTCAGTTAAAGTTTAATTCTAATAACAATG
The DNA here is from genome assembly GCF_030867145.1 of Opisthocomus hoazin. Taxonomy (NCBI): domain Eukaryota; kingdom Metazoa; phylum Chordata; class Aves; order Opisthocomiformes; family Opisthocomidae; genus Opisthocomus; species Opisthocomus hoazin. The sequence goes on along the minus strand of NC_134416.1, from coordinate 32,684,557 downwards.
TTTTCAAAATAGCATGAAAAGTGAGTTTATGGAAACACTTCCATGCTACCAGTTTTGTGGAAGATAGGCTAGTTTGGTGGGTAAGTGTATGGTGGTTGTTCTAGATTTTTTGTTCTTTGAGGGCTCGTTTTATTTCTTGGTCAGGTTTTGTTCAAAATTATTAAAGAAATGTGAAATGTAAACAATCAAATTACACTAAGATAAAATCAACACTCACACTAGCATTGCAGCAGCTGGAAAAGTAGTTGTGAATTTTTACAGCCCAACTTTACAGGTCTTTATTCTCTGTTAATTGGTACTTACTGCTGCTTTATTTGTTTGGTAGTCTTAAATTTTGGTTTTGATGTATTTAAATCCACAGGCAGACAACGAAGAAAAGGCAGAAAAAATGGGATTTTTTAGATGTAACTTAACAAATTGGTTATGATTTTTTTTTCTTTGATCTAGTGTGCAAAATGAAGCAGCAATTTGAATCTAATATAAACTTTTAAAACTATTTTGATTCTACATTAAATGTTCTGCATAAAATATTAAAAAAAAAAGAAAGAAAAAAAAGAAAGACAGTATTTCCATCAGGAACATATTGATCATAGCATAGTGGACAACAACAATATCAGCTTCACCACAAAATCCTGCTTTTTTTTTTTTCTACCAACAGCAGAACAGAAATACATTAATAACAACCAAGGTAATCTATGAACAAAAAGTTCCTTTATACCCCTTTTTCTCCTTTTTCCTTTGCTTTTTATCCTTACACCCTTCATTTTTATTAACACTTACCATGCTTACGAAGAATAATTTCTTTGTTCCTTACACTGATATCATCACTTTGCTCTTCATCACACATTCACTTAGTCCAAAAATATATTTCAACACTTTCAATAACATTCCTCCATTTCCAGTTGTTATATACCACTCCCATTAAAATGTACTTTCTTCTTTTTCTTACCCTAGCAAGTGTCTACTTTATCAACAGTTCTTTCCTCCTTGCTATTTTTCTTGATCCTCAGAGCTGTTCCCTTCCCCTTCTAATGGGAAGCTTTGGCAATGCTGCAATCTTTCAGCTCGCACTGAGGGGTTATCATCCCGGTAAGGATGGAGGTGCAGGACTGTGTGGTCATACCAGGTACCGCAAAAGCTCTGATGCAGCTTCCCATGGCACTGCTTGATGAAAAAAAAAAAAAAAAAGGATTGGCAGCTCCTCATTTTTTAACCTCATGGTTTACTTATCCAGTACATGACAAAAAACACATTAAAACCAATGTTCTTGCAGTAGCAGTGTCATAAGTGCTAGCATTTTACAAAAGCAGAAAAAGTGATTAATTCAGTTGTGTTCAGACAATAAGACTAAAGCACGTAAGCTACTGGACAGGAACGTTTTGTAAAAAGTCAGACTAGAGGAGTTATCTCTCCATGATTCATATTCAGTTAACTGGAATAGCACACAGAGCAGAAAGGTGAAGTATCATAATTTACTGTAACTTCACGTCTTTTCTCTCTGAAATTGTACACTGCCTTGGAAGCAATGCCCGAAAGGGAGATGTGTTCAGGGCTTGGCCTGGTGTGGCAGCTACTAATGGATTTAACCACAGTCTCAGGAGCAAGACAGCAGTTTTAGCTCCTGCAAGGGTTAAATATTCTCCCAGTCCTGGTCCATGTGCTCCATGAATTCTGTGAAAGGGCAGTCCCAGGGTACACAATATATTTATTCCAGTAAAAATTCATTAGTATTCACAGGGATCCTCTGGCTCTGTGATACTAGCAGAAAATGTCAAATTGTTCTTAGAATTTATAAGAAGGTATAAAATTCATGAGCTGAGAATGAAAATCCCAAAGAAATTATGGCTACCATATTTTGTCCTCATTTTGGCATATGATTTCTTTATGTCTGCAGAAATGAAGGCTAGTCACCTAACTTTTCATTGAGTCAGCATTTTCTGAAATAAAAAGACATGAAAAGTGTTTACTAACGATTGCCTGGCACTCATCCTAATATATCTGGAATGAGAACAGCAAGGAAGAAAAGCACAGCAAGTTCTATAGCGAGACATTCAGATCCCAGTTTATTCACTTCAATAAAGATTCTTTCAGACTACATGCCATAATGCTCTTGACTTCTTGGTAAGAAAAGAATGTCTTAGTGTCCTTCAAGAATCTAGAAATCTAACTTGGATTCTTATTTTTTTAAATAAAGTAAAGTAATGGGAAAGAAAGAAGGGTACCGGATCTGTGTAAAAAGACAGAAAAAAGATATTTCACAGAGACTTCTCATGCTTAATTTGAACTCAAGCCAAAAATCTATCTATGACAAAATGCGATTTCCTAATTCCAAAGCCCATTGCAGAAGAAATCAGTCTTGATAGACAGAGAAGAACCAGTAATGGAACAAATATGCACTGATTGCTTATGTACAAATGGTCACAAGCTGCTCTTATTTAGTACGATTTCTGCCCATAGAGGTCAGTTTTGTAAGCCTTGAAAGTAGACAGAAGCAAGATAAATTTGGAGAAAAAGCTGAAATGGGCAAATATGAACATGATCAGGAATGATTAGTATATTTTTATTGTTGGAAAAAAAAGAAAAAAATCATGAAAAGAAGCTCGTCTGGTTAAAAATACACCATAAAAATCTCACTATCTGAGAAAGATGTAGGTAACTGAAACAATAGAAAATGTAGAAAAATTGAAGTAGATTAGATTTATGAGTATTATACAAAGAACAAAGGCAATTTGAAACAAGGGTTATAATACATTACTGGAAAGAAACATGGGGTGTTTGTTGTTTTAGTTTCAATATAGATGTATCTGGAGGATTTTTCTTCTGCTGTATTTGGAAATTGTCAGATACATTCAGAACACAGAATGATGATGACATGGTTTCCATTCCAGAAAACATTACAGAGCTATAAAATTAGTTATCTTTAAATCCAGAAAATTAATTTTCATTGTAGAGTTTCTGAAGAGCTAGCAGCGATGTTCTCCAGGGACGTACTCAGTTGCTGATATTTGGAATATTTGGACTTGCCTTCAGTAAGTCTTGAACTAGAGTGTGCATTTTAGAAACACAGATTTTTCACAGGAAGAAACTGTTCAGTTCACACAGTCTAAACCATATCAGGATAGAATTGATTTATTAACAACACAAAATTAAATAGAACTCATGACCCATATCCACAACAAGAGATCAAGCTTAATGCTAGACATATGCAAAATTTTAATAAATGTTTCCAAAATTTCTATATCACCTTCCAGAATTAACCCCAACAAAGCACCCCTGCTGTGGGACATGTGTGCCTCAGTTGACCCCCATGTCCCCTGGGGGGTGTGTAACAGCCCTCAGGAGGTGACCCCGTGCTCCCAGGGTACAGATCCCCAGATGCCCCCATGCTGGCTATGTGTGAGCTGGAGGCAGTGGCTGGGGGGCCCATGGCCAGTGGCTACCTTTGGCAGGGTCACACCAGCCCCCCCTGCTGCCCTTTCTCCCAGCACTACAAATTTTTTTATATTGTTTGCATTTCTGTTCATCTGAAATATTTTTTCCAGAAGTCTCCTGATAATTCCCCATCTACTGTTTAATCTACCTAATGGTTGTCTTCCTCTTTACCTAGATCAGTTTTGGGCAAACGCCATCTCAGGTAGTTTGCATATCTCACTCATCCACATCCTTACACTCATTCATGTCTTTTCAGCTGCTGTTATAGAATCATAGAATAGAATCACAGAATAGTTTGTGTTGGAAGGGACCTTTAAAGGTCATCCAGTCCAATACCCCTGCAGTGAGCAGGGACATCTTCAACTAGATCAGGTTGCTCAAAGCCACATCCAGCCTGGCCTTCAACACTTCCAGGGAGGGGGCATCTGCAACCTCTCTGAGCAACCTGTTCCAGTGTTTTGCCACCCTCACTGTAAAAAATGTCTTTCTTATATCCCGTTTGAATCTACCCTCTTTTATTTTAAAACCATTACCCCTTATCTTACGCAGCAGGCCCTGCTAAATTGTTTGTCCCCATCTTTCTTAGTAGTCCCCTTTAAGTACTAGAAGGATGCAATAAGGTCTCCCTACAGCCTTCTCTTCTCCAGGCTGAACAGCCCCAACTCTCTCAGCCTTTCCTCATAGCAGAGATGTTACATCCCTAGGATCTTTTTTGTGGCCCTCCTCTTGACCCACTCCGACAGGTCCATGTCTTTACTGTGCTGAGGTCTCCAGAGCTGGATGCAGGACTCCAGGTGGGCTCTCACCAGAGTGAAGCAGAGGGGCAGAATCACCTCCTTTGACCTGCTGGCCATGCTTCTCTTGGTGCAGTCCAGGGTATAGCTGGCCTTCCGGGCTGAGAGTGCACATTGCCAAGTCATGTTGAGCTTTTCATCCACCAGTATCCACAAGTCCTTCTTCTCAGGGCTGCTCTCAATCCTTTCTCCACTCAGCCTGTATTTGTGCTTGGGATTGCCCTGACCCGTGTGCAGGACCTTGCACTTGGTTGGCCTTGTTGAACCTCATGAGGTTCACACGGGACCACCTCTCCAGCTTGTCCATGTCAGTCCCAGCCTGTTTAGTGAGGGTGGACTCTATAAGCACACCCACTAGAAAAAACAAACATTATATAAATAATTAAATGGTAAAAGGGCCAGACTGTGTAACAATAGTTCTGTCACAATTGCTTTATATTGCAGGAAAAAATAGTGAAATTGCTCGAGTGAGGCTTCACTGACCAAGAATGAACATGAGGATAATGCTACTGATGTCAGCACGACTTTACTGAAAATTGGGCTTGAGAAATTAAATATGTATTCTTTTTTATATTTCAACACCATATAATAAGTTTAAGCTGATGTAACACACTTTTGTCAGGCACTTGATTCATTCCAAGGGGAAATGTGGTGAAGAAACTGTCTTATGACATTGGTATGGTACATGCCAAATGGATTAAAAACTAGTCTCAAAAGACTGGTAAATAGGAAGTAATTGTACAACAGGTGTATGTGTTTTGTGCAGTTCATGGTGGAATCAGTTTCTTAATCATTCTTTTACCCAGTTGGAAAGACAACAAAAATCACTGATAAATTCTGTACACGGCACAAAGATGTTTGGTCTCATGAATGATGAATAAAACAGGACATCATTATCAAAACCAGAACATTGATATCAAAATAGAAAATAAATACCAAAATAGGGATTCAGAGTAAAAGTCTGACTGCTCTAAATATAACAACTAACACGTTGATTATCAGCTTTTCAGCATGGGAGAGAAAGTTGTAACAAAATCTGAAGGCTGGAAGCTGAAGTGAGAAAATTCAAACCTCAAAATAGAGCATGTTTTTAACAGTGAGGCCATTAGGAATCAAAAGTTTCAGTTAAAATTTCTCAAGTAAGCATTAGATGTTATTATATAGGATATATCCTAGTTCAGCCCAGAATTAAATCAAGGAAGTTCTGTGGTCTGTTATATCAAATCAGACTGGAATTTTTTCTGGACCAGCCGTGGAAACATCCAAGGATAAAAGTTCTATGGTCTCTTTCGATAAATCCTGTAAATCAAGAAAAAAATAAAACTTTTAATTTTATTAAGGTCCCTAGTGATTTAAGCATTATATCAATAAAAAATCTATAGAAATTACACAAGTGGTCTTGTTGTGTCAGCGTCTTTGGAAATTAGATTAGCAATATCCACCTAACAACAAGCTTGCTTAATTTAGCTGACAGAAATATGTTGCTTTTTTCACAGTGACATTTACAATTAAATAAATAAGAAGTGAAAGAAATTCAGAATACTGAGCTTTCTACACCACAGAATGTCTTTTTTTTAAAGTATTTGTTACAAGGTCTTTTTTACATTTAGGTAGATATTAACAAGACTGGTAATAATGTGTAAGAAAATTAAAATATTGTGGATAAGATCAATCTTTTTTTAGCTTTCTGTGCTACAGAAGGAAAAAAATTCCCTATTAGGCCCATAACTTCTATTTTATTGCAACCTACTTTTTCATTCCAGACAAGAAGAGACATTTTCACCCAACTTTCTGACCATCATAGCCATAAAATTATTTGTCCTTAGGAGAAAAAAAGACAGACAACATAATAATGCCATTAGCTTAATACCATCTAAATGTCTTAAGCGTTTTTTTCTCAAGATGAAATTAACCCTGGTGCAAAGGGCTACAATCAAATTCATTTGGAGAAAGTGCACTGCTCTTCCTAGAATCACTGCTTCTTGAAGCTTCCATTAGCAATCTCATTCTTCTTCTGTAGCTATGTTCTGCTTTAAATTACCGCGGTACATCAAATGATGATCACATATCCACCACATTCCCGAATGTTTTCTCTTCAGAGAAGTCTTGCAAAATTTAGCAGAGAATACGATAAGTCTTCTCGAATTCCTTCCTCAAATGATTAATCCTTGACGATTCTTTATTTTGTGTCTGGGCTGACACCAGGTCAGAAAAGATTAGGGTTTTACTGCCCTCATATTTCTGATCCTTATTTTAGTAGTTGCAGCCAGGATTCTTTCTCTTTCTCTTATATCAGAGTGTAGCAATTACAGTCCTCTCACATTACCCTGAAATGCTGTTCCCCACATGGGCATCCTGTAATTTCTTTTCCCAAGCAGCACATCTTGCTGGATGAAAGCTCAGCCACACAGAGGTCTTTGAATAACTTAATAAGTTTCATTAGTGTATTTTTTTTCAGTTAGTTATTTAGCCCAATAGATGTTTATAAAAGCATATGTGGAAAATCAGATGCTTTTGTATGCATCTGACTAAAACTATTTTTAATATTGAATTTTACAAATAATATATTTGAAAACATATATTTTTTACCTTCACCCAATTTTAGTCAGGCTGTAGCTGCAGGGGGAATTTGTTTTACAACGCAGGCACATCTCATCCCATATCTTATGGCACAAAAAACCCAGTAGATTTTTAATTTGCATAAAATTACATGTATTTGCATAAAATATTGCCCAGTGGTACTAAGAGCACCAGTTTCTCCCTAAGCCCCAATTAATTAATCTGCGTCCCTCCAGACCTACAGCAATTTATTATGCATTCTTAGCATAGCAACATCAATTAATTATATGCTTACCAGCCCCACATCAATCATTTTGTGCCCTCAACAGCTTTGCACCTCTCCCAGCCCCACATCTGGCTGAAAACACACCATTTTCTTTTTCCATAGCTGAAGAGGCCTCTCAGCAATTTTGCCAGTCAGCAGAGAGCTCTAAGAGCTCCCTGCTCTTGCTGTAGCCCATCAAGGTGTGAAGTTTTGGGAATCATAGGGTAAAACCATACAGCCATACTGCTGTCTTTCTGACTGTGAGAGGAGAGTAGTGCAACTCATTCTTCGTCCCCTTTCTTTTTCTCCCATCCTTTTTTGTGAACTGAATAGAAATGCTTGCACATTGCTGGTATTGACATATATGCATTTTGTTTTGGTGTTTTGCTCCTGTTGCTAGCAGATCTGGTCTAAAAGTCTGGGCTCTGACCATGCTGTGTACTGAAAGTGTTATGAGAGTAGCCCACTGACTTCACACTCAGAAAAGGTGGGAGAATCTTAACTTTTTAGATTGATCCTTTCCCATATCCCACAGGCCCAGCTGTAGTTGGGAGCAAGAACTTCAGTCAGCCTCAAATATTCCAAACCTTCAAACCATGGTCCAGACATTTGTTCAGGTTGAATGACACTTGCTTAGATGTAAGGAGAGAAAATGTGACAATGGAGTGTAAGGACATGTACAAAATGCATATTATAAGTGATGGCTGAAGAAAAATGGTGGATGAGGAATTCCTGACTATTTTGCATCAACCTCTTTACAGAATTGCCTTGTTTGTTTATATATTTATTTGTTATTTATAGTCAATGTGAAACCTTTTGCATTTGGGGGAAAAAAGAAGTTCATGTCACATGTTCATCAGAGTGTTCTTGGACTAGATCACAAATTTTAGCTGGCAATCAATCTTATTCAACGAGATTTGCAAGAAAGGTGAGGCTCTGCAACAATTTTCCTTTCTGCTTTACTGTCAGTACAAAGGTCAAGCTCATGGTTTCAGGAAAGGAGTAGGAAGGTACTGAATCTATGATTTCTATCATATCCTATTGACTGAATAAGGTCAATACATCAAGGAGCAACATGCTGACCTGGCTGAAATATTTAACAGTTTTCTTCTGTCCTTCCTCTTTACTTGCCTTCTAGAACAACCTTAAATCCTTCTGTATAGCGTCCATTACTTGTACAGCATTTCTAGGCCCCTTTAGGTGCACCATACATCATCCTTCAGTTCTGTTCATGAAATTTAAAATGTGGTTGCCATAAAGTAGTTACGGATTTTGAGTTTGCAGGGGGAATACACCTACTTTTTCCTTGGAACACTTTTTACATGTTGAATATTTATATCCATTTGTGTTTGTTCTGACATAAGAAGGATAGGCCTGCCAAGGGTCCCTTTGTGACTATAAACTCAAGCTTTAAAAAAAGTAGCTTAGCTTAGTTTTCTGTTAACTGCTACTTATCACTATTGTATAGTCCTTATGCCCCCAGGGCTGAATCAGCACCTTGAAAGCATTCCGCTGTCCCTCACTGAGAAATGCGTATCTCTTCCATGGATCCTGACGTAGCACAGCAGCAATAGGGCAGTGTTTGACCATGACTTGCACAACCAGGGCAGGCTAGGGAGCTGTTTTTAAAGAGCAGTTGAAGTATGTGTTAAAAACTATAGGCAAGACATTTGATGCATTTGGGGAGAACACAAATTTTTCTGCTTTAGCCTGATACTCTGCCTCTTCTTTATCTGCCTTTACTGCTTACACACTGTCATAAAAACAGAAACCCAAAATGTATATATGAAAATCCAGATGTTAGCTCCATTAATAATGCACAGCTAAGTAAATGACTGGCCTAAATCTACACTGTTCCGAGAAACTGATTGCTTATCTTCATTTTCAGAAAAAAACACCAAATTTATTTCTGATTTATCAAGTACTGTTTCATGGTTTTGCTACTAGATAGCCTTCATTAAAGGTGTATTAAGAATCTGTTTCCCCTTCTCTGTGTGGTCCACTCCAGCCTCAGTAATGGTCCTTATTTTAAGAGGGAAAAATAACTTGAGTCATAACTATCCTTGAATCTCAACACTATAAATGAATCCTTTATTTCCCCTAGATTCCCCTCCAGGAAACTTATTTCACTTGCATGTGGGAGATTTCTGTAGTGTACATCTTTCCTTATAAAAAGGAGGAAGAACTTCTTCCCTCTGAGGGTGACGGAGCACTGGAACAGGCTGCCCAGGGAGGTTGTGGAGTCTCCTTCTCTGGAGATATTCAAGACCCGCCTGGACAAGATCCTGTGCAGCCTACTGTAGGTGACCCTGCTTCGGCAGGGGGGTTGGACTAGATGACCCACAGAGGTCCCTTCCAACCCCTACTATTCTGTGATTCTGTGATTCTGTGATTCTGTAAACAATAGTTAAAATGCACCTTGTTCAGTATGTGGCTTCTGGCTCACATCCAGTCCACAAGGCTGAAATGAATGACCGACCAACTGAGATACAGTACAACAACAACAACAAAAAAAAGACTATTTCTAGCTGGAAAGCCCTATTGATTGTCTTGCAAGTTAGAAGTAGAGGAAGCCTTGCTGGCTGCTGGAGGCTACCCTGAGACTAGTGCTTTGTATGTCTAGCCAGGCATAACTTCAAAGGAAAGCAATAAGAGACCAGAGACAATGTGGGGATCTGCTGGCAGATCATACCTGAAAAATGGTCCTTTCCCTCCTGTGGTGATATCTTGGAGAAGCTGGAGGGACGTCAGGAGGGATGCAGAGTTTCAGGCAGCCTGGAAGATGAGGAAGAGATGAGAAGTGTGTGGATAGCAGGGACATGAGGTGTGTGAGCTGGGGAGGATGGGCAGCTGTGCTTGGAGCAGGGTGGAGCAAAGAGAAACTGAGGAAACTGGGAGCCTGGGGTACTGAGAAAGAAAAGTGAATGCAGCTGGGGCAAAAGCACAGAGATCTCTGGTCTTGGTTTCTTTCCGGAATGGGAAATGGAGAAAAGCAAGGCTGTCCTCATGGAAGCTGTGAGATTGCATGGATCACTGGCAGATAGCTGCAAAAGAAACCAGAGGATAGTGCTGAAAACAGGCTATGAAACAACAAGTATTAGATCTGTGATGAAAATGAGGGGGAAATAATTTGGAAGTGGTATGCTTCAGAAAAGCTAATTGAAGCTGGTGGCAGGCACTAACTACATCTCAATAGTGTCATAATCTGCCCTTCCTTGCTGAGTTTCAGGCAATTGTGGAGATCCAGAACAACAGACATAAAGCTGAATGATGATAGGCAACATTTAAACCCTTTCAGTCTAGTAATACTTTGCTCTCAGAGAGATGTTAAGGTTTCACAAGGTTGCTAAGACTCATTCAAGCACTTTCTGTCATTTTAAAACATGATAACTTCTTCCAGAAACTATCTGCTTTCACAAGTGGACCTGTCCTTCTTCTCTATGAAGTCTAGCAATGTTGCTGAAGGAGAGTACCACTGAAAGTATATGGCCAATGTCTAGTGCTACTGCACTTAATATTGCTCTCAAATTGTGGTAAATAATCTTTCTTTTCAGTTCAAGCTCTTATGAAAGATCAGAAAGTGAGTGAAGATGAACTTTTTAACAGTGAAGAGAAGGTTGATGTGGGCAAAAAGGAAAGACTTAAAAATTCGTAACCTTGAGATTTCATTCTCCACTGAAGACATCTGCCTTTAGACGACAGTCGGCAGACTTGCTATTTTACTGAACTTCTGCTGCTTCAAGTTACTGTTGCTTTTAGATACTGAAATAGGCAGGGATCCAAAAATCACTTATTTCCCACTATGCCTGGAAGGGTGCTCTACCCTGTCACATCAGATTTAAACTTGTCCACAGCAATGCACACCTCTGTGACCTGCAGGAACCATTCCATGCTGCACCTTTGAATGAAGTCACCATGCAAAAATACACATTCTAACTGGTTCAGAGTTAACAAAGAGCACATCACAGTATGGCTCTGCTCTCTGTGCACACTCCTCACAAAGAGAAGAATCTTTGTCCTCATCAGGACCTTCTTCAGAACCATATTCTTTTTTTAAGTGATTGGATCTTTCTGCAACTGTTAGAGCTTGCTGAAGCAACAGAATGATTGGTTCAAGAGATATGCGTATGTTCAGGAGGTGGGTGTTTCTAAGATGGGCTGCAGAGCCTAGCTGTAGAAGAGGTCTATATGGAAATGATTCTCCAACAGAGCAGAATGCATATATTGCATCTTGGCCAAGGTATCCCACGGAATCACACGATGACAAAATTGTTCTGACATCATCTAGTCCAACCCCCGTGGTCAAGCATGCCTTCATAATAATTACTTTTTCAAGACAGGGAGACAGGAACTTAGAGTCACTTGAAAACAGGAAGGTTGGACAATGCTTAGAAGTGTTAATAAATAGAAATAAATCAATAAATAAGGTAAGGCAAGGCCATCCATCGAGATTATCAGATTTGACCAGCTGCACAGTGTGCTACCGTCACATCCAAAACAAGTGACCTAATCTGCTCATGTTTTATTTTGGTTTCTGTTCTTACAGTAGATGTTTCTTGCTTGCTTTACTTCAGGCAATTACCTCAGTGACAACTGCTCTGGTCAAGGTTGCTGTTGCATAAGTTTCCCTACCTGCTTAAAGCATAAAGCCTTGTCAGGACAGTGATAGGAGAAAATTTGACAGCATGTGTGCACAAAGTCCAACACGCCTGGGAATGCTCAGATTTATGCATACACCCTCTGAGGGACATTCTACCCAAATAGTAAAAGGACTAAATCATTCACTTTTATTGTAGAACCATCTGTGAAACACAAATAAAGGTGGGCTGATACATCCTACGCACATCAGGATCATTACATATGCTCTCTCCTAAAAATAAATATGGCCCACCTAAACTTGCAGACATATGACAGTACATAGGTCTTGATCTCATATAACTTTAATTTGCTGAAAGGATTTCCCAATAACGAGCATAAGATTAAGTAGATTTGATAACTGTTTTCTTATTGTAAGTACTGTGTGCAGCAAATATTTCTGTATTGTGTTCTGTATTTTTTTATTCTTAAGCCTACCATACAATACTTTTTTTTACTTTTTGTGCCAGGTGCTAAAATTCTGGTTTATTGTTGATATTTTTTAATTAAATACAATTATGTTTCTAAATCTACTGTAGAATTACTTTTGTTTCCATTCCTTAATTCAGGAGTGGTGTTTTAGGTACAATGAGTGGGATTTATTCCATTCTTATCAGCAAGCAAGACTTTTTCTTTCCCTGAATCATAAAAGAACTCTGTTGGCCAGGTTGCAGACTGGTTTTTCTGGTGCTTTTTAGTATCCTGTTTAAGAGTGTTACCTAACATTTAGAAAGTCCTGTCTGTTACCTCTCTACACCATGATACAGGTAATGTAGTCAATTTGGCTGTTCCTTTAATGTAGGAAACAATGTAGAAAATGGAACATTTTCTGGATAGCGTGAACATCTCAGCTGCTATCGCTGTTCAAAGAATAGTTGAAAGTTTCTATCAAAATTTATCAGTTCCAGTTCTTATTTGAAATACCATCTATGGGAATCAAAGCAAAGGGTTTTGTACCATTATTTGACTGGTGAATCATTTCAACTAGAAAAACCACAAAATCTGCTACTTTTTCTAGGTAATTTTCTGTTTTAAAGTACAGCTAGAGCTGGTGATGGCTAATGTTTATTTTCCACATTTTAGTACACATGATTGTTTAAAAAAGATTTTGTAATAGCAGGCATCTCTGGATTACAAAACTTGTTCACATAAGGATCAATCTTCCTTTCATGTCCACAGAATCTGTGACTGTGTTTTACTATTATCAAGTCAATTTCCTTAGCGAAATTACATTTGATTTCCGGGAGTTCAAGAATAAACCTGATTATGCCAAATACTCTCGGGTGTTGCATCACTTTAACCCTCAAATTTATAAATATGACGCGTCCGAAATCACACAGCAGACATAATCCCTTTTCCATTGCCATCTTTGTGGCTTTTCTGCTTTGGAATAATTATACAATATACCTCTTTAAGTCAGCAGTAAGAGCCACACACAAAAAAACGTAGTCCTTGAAACTTCCCAGAAGAGTGTCTGGAGCCAGGAGCCCAGCTGCTGTGCGTAGCTTGGTGTGTACACACATGAAATGATGCCACCATTGGGCTGAGGTAATCTTGCATGATACAGTTGCAGTTAAACAGAGAAATTTAACTTTCAAGAGGTTTTCTGATGTGACTAGTCCAAAAGAAGTTTAATTAGGCCATTCATAAATGTTAAAATAAATATTTGCTGAAGTAATTCCCAGTGAAATATCTTAATGCACCTGTACTGCCAACCGCGTCATTTGACTGTAGTCAATTCAGATCTTTATTTAGATAAAAGCAGAGTTTTTTCATTCTTCATGACCTTTATATCTTGTTTGGTCTGAAAATTGACTACTGCTTAGCATATTTCTTCTGTACTAAAAGCTATGACTCTGCAGGGCTCATATTTAAAGGGTGTTAAAGACCTATTTCCTGGGAAGCAGTGGAAAGGGTTGCCAATCAAGCTACTTACAGGCTGCTTTTACTATAGCAGTTCATTTGGAAATTGTCAAATATTTTAGTATATAACTTGTTTGCACATTTGTGGGGTAGAACAGGGAGAACTTTACAGGTAAAATTATTTGTCTGGAGTACTACTTTTTAATCGAGATTTCTAAACATGGATTTACAGAATAAGGAGCAAAAGACTTATTTTATGTATTTTTGCATCACTGTGTTTTTACACAGAAGTGGTTTTTACCTGTGTAAGAACCACGCTCAAACAAAAAAGTAGTATGCATGGACTCAGTGTGCTTTATACCAAAATCTGTAGTTCTAATACCATGCTATTTTGTAGGTTATACTTCCACAAAATCATTGACTCAAAGGACACTGCAGAAAGCTTCCTCTGAGAAAGTACTATGAGAAAAGTTTTTTGTGGGTTTCTAAATAGTAAAGCATTTTCATTTTCTGCAGAATTGTAACAGCTGCATTGAAACTTTCCCCATAAATATCATCTTGGGCCTAGACGGGTTCTGTGCTACCACTGCTGTCAGCCACCATTCCCCCTGAAACAGAAGAGACCCCCTTTTTGGGTAAGAAAGAGCAACTTAATGTTGCAAAGCAACAGAGTCTGATATTTAGGGCACTGACCTGGATTGAAGTCCCTGATCAGGCTGATACAATAGAGACCTGAATCTGGCTTTTTCAATTTTCAAGTGAATGCTCTGATTACAAGACTATTAGATTCTCTGCAGTCAGAATCACTCCTTTTCATTAGAGAAAGAGTCTGACTCCCATTATGGATTTTAAAATGCAAAATTTTTTTGCAGTATTGAAATGGAATGACGTTGTTTTTCAGTCAACAGAAAAAAAGAAACAAAAACCAAAAAAAACCACCACAACTTCCAATATGACAGAAAAGTAGAAAACATTATTACTTGGCTGTATTTTCTACCACGACATTTCAATATAATTCATTAAAAGATTTTAAGAGTTCTTTTTGTCATGTTTTGCTTTTCCGTTTGTTTGTGTGTGGTTTGTATTCCATTTCAGCATTTAAATCAAGGACCATTAAAATACTATCCTGTTTTGAACTTTCATTTCTTGCAGTAGATTGGTCAGCATCTTGAAGATGTAGGGTATCAGAAATAGATAGAAATAGTCAGGTGTTAAATTGAAAAGTTCTAGTAAACTTTGCTACCATTTGAACGTTATATATTTGTTCTTGACACAAGTACTTTTTTAAAAATGCATTCAATTTCTGTTACTTCTAACACAGTTCTGAAAGAAAGAGTGAAAGATGGACTCTCACTATTCCCATGCCCTAATATGACAGAACTTTCACATTTCAAGATGTCTAATCTCTGAAACAACCAAAAAGAGGTACACTCTTATAAATGTGTATCTGCTAATCTGTTAATTGGTAAGTATAGAAATCTGGATGCTAAAGAAATAATTTGCTCAGGATTAGAATACTTCTGGACAGCAAATTACAGAACCGAACTGAGAGCGTATTAACAGTCAAGAAACAAATTCCACCACATCTTTTAAGGAGACAAGGGTCTACTGCACTAATTTAGGCAGATTTCTGAATAATACAGACTATAAGACTTCCTAGAAATTATTCCTACCACAAGCCTGACAGATGAGACCAGCCACAGAGCACGTCTTTTCTAGTAAACATGCATCTTGAATTAAAAAGGAAACAAACTTGAGATTAGAGACTTAGCCATTGAAACAGTAAGTTCTACCGTGTTCTATACAGATAAAATGTGTTTCTCAAGCCTGACTTTTGTGCCGTGTCAACTTCAAGCTGCTGGATATTGTTGTGCTTTTGTTTGCAATGTCCTCTTGTCATAATATTATTTTCTTACCACTAGGCAAGATGGGAGAGACTCTATTCAGAAATTTTAAGGGGAAGAAACCAACTGCTCTGTTACAGAAACTTTCTCTGGTTCAAGTGCACTTACTGACTCTTCTTAGGGTACATCCAGCACTATATTCTACACCTTATTCACTATTTCTGAGTGAGAAAATGAGTTTAACTGAGGGATATATTAAAATAAATGCTATGAGATCCAAAAGATTAGTTTTTCTGTTGAGTGCAATAGGACCTGGTGAAGAGCTATTGTATCAAGATGACTTCTATGTGTTTTAAGCTTTCACGTCTCCAGGCTGATTTGCAAACAGACACTGAGATCTGTGAGCATATTTTTTGCACCAAGGGACAGTCCTGAAAAACCTTTTACTGATTTATAATAACAAACTGCAGTAGTGGAACAGGAAGGAATCTTGCAGATAAGGTATTTTTGCCATAATCAGAGAAGGAGAAAAATGCCCGTATAAACCGTTATAGCAACATCTCAAAACCACTGAAATTCCTATTCACACTGCTCCTGGAAAGGATGGAAAAGTCACCTGAGTCCAGACAGATGTTTACATAGCTCTGCCTTGTATTTGGATGATATTGTGTTCTTTCATCTCTCTAAAAATAAGATTATAAAGGCTTGGGACAGAAATATTTTGCTACTTAGTCATGCACTTGACTTCGGTGAGTCCATCTTCTTGCCTGCTTCTCTACTCAGTGACTGTATTTACCTGTTCCCATGCGAAAAAATATTTATACGTTTCATCTTTTCTGAATTTTCTCGGATTTCTAGCTTTAGAAACTCATAAGTTTCCTTTTTTTTTTTTTTGTTTAATGAACATAAGGAAGCTATTAGAAAATTTGATGGATGTTTAGGGCTTGGGAGGGGGATTGTTCTGTCTTCTTTTCCCCATCCCAATTTTTAATCTAGTGTATAGTCTTTGATATTAACCTGCTGAAAATTCATGAGCAGTTGTAGTCAGAACTATTGGTATAGAAATATACACAATCACAGTTTGAAGTGAAATACTAATTTTAAGTAGGACTTGCTTACAAACCAGATGTTCGAGGGTCTTTTGTACAAGGAGGAATTTATTTTTTTATGAGGGTCTGAACCAAGTTTGCTCCTCAGGGTAAATGCAGGCTAAAGACTAGTTAATGTTTATTGTCTCTTTGGAGCAACAGATTTGGTGGGCAAGTGAGTAGGGACAGTGTTTCTTTCTGTCATTTATGCATAGACATGTATAAGTCCATCATTTTATATATTTTCATAAAAAGTAACAGCAGCCCTGAGGGAAAAAAAAAATTTCTTTCACGTTATTAATAGCAATAGCTGTCACCAGGAGATTAAGCAATTTAGGTCTTAATGGCTATCTCATGCTGGTCTCTTACTGATTTCATCAGCGAACAAGCTTCTTTGCATGTTTTCTTTGTTGCTATTTACAGAGTGTTGCATCACTTACAAAAAAACTCATACCTTTCGCTTGCTATGAAATTCGCTATGCTAAAATTCCTTCTTGTCACATTACTGTTCTGTGTTCTTAAAGAGTTCTTATATCTAAATATGAAGATAATCAAATTACACAGAAATACAGTGCATAAATATTAGTATGTGCGTTATCTGTATTTATATATCACTTCCACAATTCTACTGCTTCTAATTCCATTATTTCTATTGCAAACTTAGGTGGCTAGAGGTAAGATTCATGAAGTGCGAATGTATGACAGGAAGTAAGAAAAATGTCCCAGCCAGACCCTGATAATATATAAGATACTCATTCACATCATGTTTTAAGTGGTGTTAGTAATTTATGTTTATTAAATTAAATGTTAAGTTGGTAACAATGAATACAGTCAGGACTTCAGCAGCTGTGGAGGTTAATCAAAAGCTTCATATTTAACTTCATCTTAACTGAAATATTTTGCCATAAATGTTTTGCTACATTTTCAATTTATGTTGTTCCCACTTGTCTCCTGCACCCCAGAGTAGGAGAACTGTATGGTGGAAAACATATGCTAATGGTGCATTGGATGAGCATTATCAGTGGAACAATTTCCTTAAATGTTTTTATACTTGCTTGACTATTGAGTTGCCTTTGTAAAAGTATTTCCCTGGATGCCGCGCCGCTCTCAGAACTTTGTTAACATTCCCTAACACAAGTTCTTCTGCTTACATGGCATTTTTAACTAACAATTTTGCTGACCTCTTTATATTTATGCAAAAAATATTGTAATAAACTTTCAAAAAAGAGACTAGATACTAGGTAACATTTTAAGATAATGGCATTTTAATTGTAAAATTACTGAGCAACTCTTGTAAATTTAATTACATATCACACATAACTGTAAAGTGAATTAATTTATCTTGATTAATGTTACAGTGAAAAGCACATGAATTAATGGTGACTGGCCACCTACTTCAGAATTTTTCCAAACTAAGGTAATATCATTGTGCCTACTAACTAAGTCTGAATTACACTGTAACTTGCAAAGAAGAGTAAGCTCATTAATAAGTGACTGAAAGCCAAATGAATTATATATCAGATGTCTGATCAAACAAGCAGCAAATTATTTTATCAACAAATGTCACTTTAAATACTCAATTACTGCTTTCAGCCCCCATCAGTAATATATATATCATAGGTGTCTTGCTAAACTATTGAGTTAAATATTGTACATGCAGAGTATTCCTGCATTAGAGCTTGATGAGTGCTTTCTTTTCCTCATAAGAGGAGGGTCTGCTGCTCAGGTCATCTCATTGCTCCTGGTGTGGCCAAGGAACCTGTTGACTCCAGTGTCATTGAGTCTTCTCTTAAAGGTTTTGTAACAGTGCTCTGCTCTGTTGTCTGCATGATAGCACAGGATTACAGCATGTAGTGCAAAACGTAATGTGTCTTAGCACTGTGCAGTAGCAGGAAAAGTATGCCCAACAGAGCAAAAGACATTATATGGCTCAGAATTATAATAGCTGATAGCACAGACTTCTACACAAATTGGCACGTCCTATATTTTGGGCCAAAGGTGTAACACTTCGACAGCAAAGCTAAGTCTTTGCCTCATCCAACTCCTCTGGTTAACTGAAACTCCTCCTTAAATACATTAAAACAAAGATTAGGATAAAATAGTCTTCTGCATTTCATGACTCAGAAAAAACATATAAACAAATCAGCATCCTTTTAACTTTTAGAAGGATGCATACATTTAGAAATATGTTTTCTGTAACACAGCAGATTCACCTATAGTGGCTCAGAATTGAGAGACTATTAAATTCGTGAACTTTTTGGAGTTCTTCCAAATGCAAACCTGTTTTTTCTTAAATCACAGAGCACGACACATCTTCACCATTGGATTCCACTAATAATCATTACCTAATAGTTACTTTCTAATAGTTATTAACAAAATAGAGAATCTAAAGAGACAGTGTTTACTAGCCTAAGGATATCATAAGGTGGGAAAGCAACACAAGAGCTTGTCTATCTACCCTGACTGTACTACAGCAAAATTTGTAACACTAGATTATTCATGATAGTTACTTTAGGTCATTCGAAGCTAATCTTAAACATCTTTAATCGTAAAATCACAGAAGCACAGAAGGGTTTGGATTGGAAGGGACATTAAACTTTATCTAGATCCAATCACCCTGCCATAGGCAGTGACACCTTCCACTAGACCAGGTTCCTCAAAGCCCCATCCAACCTGGATTTGAATACTTCCAGGGAGGGGGCATCCACAGCTTCTCTGGGCAGCCTGTTCCAGTGCCTCACAAACCTCATAGTAGAGAATGTCTTTATTATATCCAGTCTAAATCCACCCTCTTTCAGTTTAAAGCCGTCACTCCTTATCTTACACAGCAGGCCCTGCTAAATAGTTTGTCCCCATCTTTCTTAGAAGCCCCCTTTAAGTATTAAAAGGCTGCAATAAGGTCTCCCTACAGCCTTCTCTTCTCCAGGCTGAACAGCCCCAACTCTCTCAGCCTTTCCTCATAGCAGAGATGTTACATCCCTAGGATCTTTTTTGTGGCCCTCCTCTGGACCCACTCCGACAGGTCCATGTCTTTCCTGTGCTGAGGGTTCCAGAGCTGGATGCAGGACACGAGGTGCAGTCTCACCAGAGCAGAGAGGCACAACCACCTCCCTCAACCTGCTGGCAGTGCTGCTTTTGATGCAGTCCAGGGTACGGTTGGCCTTCTGGGCTGTGAGTGCACATTGCCAAGTCATGTTGAGCTTCTCATCCACCAGTACCCACAAGTCCTTCTTCTCAGGGCTGCTCTCAATCCTTTCTCCACTCAGCCTGTATTTGTGCTTGGGATTGCCCTGACCCATGTGCAGGACCTTGCACTTGGTTGGCCTTGTTGAACCTCATGAGGATCACATGGGCCTATGTCTCAAGCCTGTCAAGGTGTCTCTGGATTCCCTCTCTTCTCTCCACACCAGTCATCTTGGTGTCATTGGCAAAGTTGCTGAGGGAGCACTCGATCCCACTCTCCATGTCACCGACAAAGATATTAAACAGCTCCGCTCTCCTGACCCCTGAGGAATGCCACTCGTCGGTGGTCTCCACTTGGACATTGAGCCATTGACTACAACTTTTTGAGTGCTACCATCCAGCCAATTCCCACTGAACAGTCCATCCATCAAAGCCATGTCCCTCCAATTTAGAGACAAGAATGTTGTGCGGGATGGTGTCAAATGCTTTGCTCAAGTCCAGGTAGAAGGCATCAGTTGCCTTTCCCTTATCTACCAACACCAACCCCATCGTAAAAGGTCACCAAATTCACTAGGCATGATTTGCCCTTAGTAAAGCCATGTGGACTGTCACCAGTCACCTCCTTATTTTCTATGTGCCTTAGCATAGTTTCCAGGAGGATCTGCTCCACGATCTTGCCAGGCACAGAGGTGAGACTGACTGGCCTGTAGTTCCTCAGGTTTTCCTTTTTAACCTTTTTAAAAATGGGTGTTATGTTTCCCCTTATCCAGTCTGTGAGAACATCAGTGGATTGCCACAACATCTCAGACATGATGGATAGTGGCTTAGCAACTGCATCTACCATTTCCCCCTGGACCCACAGATGCACCTTAGCAGGTCCCGTGGACTTGTACACTGTCAGGTTCCTATGATGGTCTTGAACGTGATCATCTCTTACAGTAGGAGGTTGTTCATTCTCCCAGTCCCTGCCTTTGCCATCTGCAACTTGGGCGGAGTGGCAGGAGCAGTTGCCAGTGAAGACTGAGGCAAAAAATTCATTGAGTACATCAGCCTTCTCCATATCCCAGATAACCAGGTCTTCTGTTTCCTTCTAGAGAGGGCCCACGTTTTCCCTAGCCTCCCTTTTATCACCAGCATACCTATAGAAACTTTTCTTGTTGCCATTGACAATGCTGAACACATTTAATTTTATCAGGACTTCACCTTTCCTAACCTGATCCCTGGATGCTCAAAAAATTTCTCTGTATTCCTCCGAGGATGCCTATCACAGAATCACAGAATGGTAGGGGTTGGAAGGGACCTCTGTGGGTCATCTAGTCCAACCCTCCTGCCGAAGCAGGGTCACCTGCAGTAGGTTGTAGACGACCTTGTCCAGGCGGGTCTTGAATATCTCCAGAGAAGGAGACTCCACAACCTCCCTGGGCAGCCTGTTCCAGTGCTCCGTCACCCTCAGAGGGAAGAAATTCTTCCTCATATTCAGACGAAACTTCCTGTGCTTCAGTTTGTGCCCATTGCCCCTTGTCCTGTCACTGGTCACCACTGAAAAGAGCTTGGCCCCATCCTCCTGACACCCACCCATTAGATATTTGTAAGCATATATTAGGTCCCATCGCAGCCTTCTCTTCTTCAGGCTGAACAAGCCCAGCTCCCTCAGCCTCTCCTCGTAGGAGAGATGTTCCAGTCCCCTCACCATCCTTGTAGCCCTCCGCTGGACTCTCTCCAGTAGCTCTTCATCTTTCTTGAACTGGGGAGCCCAGAACTGGACACAGTACTCCAGATGAGGCCTCACCAGGGCAGCGTAGAGGGGAAGGAGAACCTCCCTCGACCTGCTGGCCACAATCCACTTGATGCATCCCAGAATACCATTGACCTTCTTGGCAGCCAGGGCACACTGCTGGCTCATGGTTAACCTGTCGTCCACCAGGACACCCAGGTCCCTCTCCACAGAGCTGCTCTCCAGCAAGTCCGCCCCAAGCCTGTACTGGTGCATGGGGTTGTTCCTCCCCAGGTACAGGACCCTGCATTTGCCCTTGTTGAACCTCATCAGGTTCCTCTCTGCCCTACTTTCCAGCCTGTCGAGGTCATGCTGAATGGCAGCACAGCCTTCTGGTGTATCTACCACACCTCCCAGTTTGGTGTCATCAGCAAACTTGCTGAGGGTACACTAACTCTTCATCCAGGTCATTGATGAAGAAGTTGAACAAGGCTGGACCCAGTACTGACCCTTGGGTACTTACCAGCCTCCAACTAGATTCAGCACTGCTGATGACAACCCTCTGAGTTCTGCCATTCAGCCAGTTCTCAATCCACCTCACCGACCACTCATCCAGCCCATACTTCCTGAGCTTCCCTAGGAGGATATTATGGGAGACTGTGTCAAAAGCCTTGCTGAAGTCGAGGTAGACAACATCCACGGCTCTCCCTTCGTCTACCCAGCCAGTCATGTCATCATAGAAAGCTATCAGATTGGTCAGGCATGATTTCCCCTTGGTGAATCCATGCTGACTACTCCTGATAACCTTCTTTTCCTCCACTTGCTTGTTGATGACCTCCAGGATAAGCTGCTCAATCACCTTTCCCGGGATGGAGGTGAGGCTGACCGGCCTGTAGCTCCCTGAGTCCTCCTTCTTGCCCTTTTTGAAGATTGGAGTGACATTGGCCTTTCTCCAGTCCTCGGGCACCTCTCCTGTCCTCCAAGACCTCTCAAAGATGATGGAGAGTGGCTCAGCAATGACATCCGCCAGCTCCCTCAGCACTCGTGGGTGCATTCCATCAGGGCCCATGGATTTGTGGACATCCAGATCACTTAAGCGATCCCTCAAACAGTCCTCCTCGACCAAGGGAAAGTCATCCTCTCTGTGGGCCTCCTCTCTTACCTCCGGGGTCTGGGATTTCTGCGGGCCTGCCTTGGCACTGAAGACTGAAGCAAAGAAGGCATTCAGTAGCTCTGCCTTCTCTGCACCCTCTGTCACCGGGACACCCTCCTCATTCAGCAGCGGCCTCACATTGTCCCTAGCCTTCCTTTTGCTGCTGATGTAGTTGAAGAAGCCCTTCTTGTTGTTTTTGACACCCCTTGCCAGCTTCAATTCCAGGTGGGCCTTGGCCTTCCTCGTCGCATCCCTGCATGCTCTGACCACATTCTTTTATTCTTCCCAAGTGGCCTGCCCCTCTTTCCACATTCCATGAACCTTTCTCTTCCACCTGAGCTCCGCTAGAAGCTCCTTGTTTAACCATGCAGGTCTCCTGCCTCCTTTGCTCGATTTCTTTCTCAGGGGGATGCACCGCTCCTGAGCATGGAGGAAGTGACGTTTAGAGAGCGACCAGCACTCTTGGACCCCCCTGCCTTCGAGAGCCGTGGCCCACGGGATTTCTGCCAGTAGCTCCTTGAAGAGGCCAAAGTCAGCCCTCCTGAGGTCCAAGGTTTTGATCCTGCTTATCGCTCTTCTTCCTCCGCGCAGGATCCTGAACTCGACCATTTCATGGTCACTGCAGCCGAGTCTACCTCCAACCTTCACATCCTCCACCAGTCCCTCCTTGTTTGTCAGTACAAGGTCCAGCAGAGTGCCTTTCCTTGTTGTTTGCTCGACCACTTGCATCAGAAAGTTATCATCGATGCTCTGTAGGAACCTCCTGGATTGCGCCTGCCTAGCTGTATGGTCTTCCCAGCTGATGTCAGGGTGGTTGAAGTCCCCCATGAGAATCAGGGCCTGTGACTGTGAGGCTGCTTGCAGCTGCCTGTAGAAGGCCTCATCAACCTCCTCCTCCTCCTGGTCAGGTGGCCTGTAGCACACACCCACCGTAATGTCACCTGTATGAGCCTGTCTCTTAATTCTAACCCACAAGCTCTCAACGTGTTCCTCATTTGCCCCCAGGCCAATCTCAATGCATTCCAGTTGCTCCCTCACATACAGAGCAACTCCACCACCTCTCCTTGTTGACCTGTCTTTCCTAATGTGTCTGTAGCCATCCATGACAGCATGCCAGTCATGCGAGTTGTCCCACCACGTTTCTGTGATGGCGACCACGTCGTAGCCGTCCTGCTGTATAATGGCTTCCAGCTCCTCCTGTTTATTGCCCATGGTACGTGCATCGGTGTAGACACACTTGAGCTGGGCTGTCAATCTCACCCCTGACCCTGGCACGCCAAGCCTGGGCTCGTCCCTAGTGAGCAGGGCAATGTCCCCTTCCCCCTTCGAACCTAGTTTAAAGCCCTCTCAATGAGCCCCACCAGCTCGTGGCCAAGAATCCTTTTTCCCTTTTGAGACAGCTGAGTTCCACCTGTCGCCAGCAGACCCGGTGCTGTGTACACCTCCCCGTGATCAAAGAAGCCCAAATTTGACCGATGGCACCAGTCCCTGAGCCATCTGTTAACCAGGTGAGCTTTCCTGCCCCTTTCAGTGCTGTTCCCTGCCACTGACGGGATGGAGGAAAACACCACCTGCTCCCCTGATCCCTCAACCAGTCGTCCCAGTGCCCTGAAGTCCCTTTTGATGGCCTTGGGACTTCTCTCTGCGATCTCGTCCCTGCCAACCTGCACTACCAAGAGAGGGTAATAATCAGAAGGCCGCACCAGACCAGGGAGTTTCTTCGCAACATCCCTAACCCGGCCCCCAGGGAGGCAGCAGACTTCCCTGTGGGATGGGTCCGGTCGGCAGATCGGGCCCTCTGTTCCCCTCAGAAGGGAATCACCTATGACAATTACCCTTCTTTTTTTCTTAGCTGAGGCAGTTGTAATACGTGGGGCTGTCCTGGGCAACCCCCTGGATGGAGCTTCACCTACACCCATTTCCTCTGTGGCCGGTCCCTCACATTCCAGAGCCCCATATCTGTTGCTTAAGGGCAACTGGGCAGGTGAGGGAGGCTGGGGGGAGATTCGCTTGCCTATCCTTGATTCCACCCTCTATAGGCTTCCTTTTTGTGTTAGAGTTTGTCCAGGACCTTCTTGTTCATTCATGAAGGCTTCCTGGTGTTTTTGCCTGAATGATTTGACAGAGTTAAGGGTGGGCAGCAGAGGTTCTTCAAAACCTCCCTCAGTAGTGTATCACAGTATTTTGTTATGTTTCCCATTAAAAGACTATCTCTAATAATAACTCTGAATCTTCTTGTCTGTGATTTGAACTCATGACTTTTTTTCCTGTCTACCATGGACGCAGAAATCAAAAAATATCTTTCTCTGCAACAGCTTGTTGCTATTTGATAGATGTTACAGGATTTTTTTCCTGATATGGTCATGTTTTCACAGCAAGAGTTGTTTTATATATGAATTACCTTTCCTACTCACGGTCACTCCCCCAAAGCATGGCTTCCATGCTCCACCTGTAAAGTGTCTAAAACATGAAGAAAAGCCAATTATTAATTAAAATTCAGTCTCTATTTAATAGTTTCTCAAAAAAACTACCATGCCTTAAAGTGACATCCTGTGAGCTTATGGCTGGACAAGGTGTGATGAGATAGACTGTTTTCCTTGGTCAGGCAACAGCTTTGGAAGACTTTGTACTTTGAAAATGACCATCAGTTCATTTTTCAGGCATGAAACTGTTTTCTTCTAGCCTGTCAATCAACCTGTATTCTCCCTAGTAGGAAAGTGGTGATATTCTTTCAATGATGCTCCCTACCATCTTCTACTTCACTTCCTTGGGGGCTAGATCTGTCCTTGTCCTTTAGAAGAAGAGTATATGTACTCAACCTGTTCGTTTTCACACATAAACCCCAACTGCAAAAGGCTGACAAATTCACAGTTTCCAAACTTTGACCATGCTGATTATGCTGCTGCAGCCAGAAGACCTTTGCTCTAGTAGCTTGCTGATGATGTCAATCAGCCATCTCCAGTCTGAGCCCAAGAATAGTCATATTATATCCATCATGCAGGTTTACCATTTCTGTGCACATAACTAAGGAGGTTGCTCAAATATCTTAAATCTATTAAAAAATATCACTGTCATTCACTTATCAAAATTAATATGAATTAATGGAAGTGTAAGGGTAAACATTGCTTACAGCAGCCTAAACACAAGCCTCAGACTAGAATTCACCAGAAGACAATTGCAGTTCTGATGCTAGGTTTTAAAATTATTCTCTTGTTCAGTACAAAAGGTTTCTAAGTTTCGGTATAAAAAATACTGGCAGATACTATTTCAAATCTCTGTTTCTGCTGGGTCAAAGAGTAGGTTCTTAAAACTCGATCCTTAATCAGTCTAAATGAGGCTCAGAGAAAACTGTAAACCAGTCTTTGAACCTTTCATCTCTACAGATGCATTTTCTCTGAGAGCGACTAAAAACTCCTTTAAAATAAATCACAAAATACATTTTCCGTCAAAAACATATTTGGATGAAACAAGACTTTATACAGGCATGTTTGTTTTGTTTGAGTGCAGTGGTTACTTGGGTCACTTGTTTTTGTACTAGTAGGAGTCACCCTTATTTGCTTAGTAAACACAAAATCTTGAAAACAAATTCTCCAGATATTTTTGTTGGTAAGTAAAGATATTTTCCAAACATTGTCGAACAAGAGGACTTGTGCCAATTATAACTAGCTGAATACCTCTTCTTTGGTATCTCCTGAGCTCTGTTGTCCCTGAATAGCCAGAAAAGCAAAGGGCAAAAACTGATTTAGGCTGACAGTTATAGCCAGTTAATAATTAGAGCTTGTGGAAGCATAATCCACAATATTAGTTTCCACCATATTATTTTCTTATTTTTGTTTTCCTCTCTCCAAGTTGTAAACTGTTATTACTGCCCTTTTTTCTCCATAGATTTTTTCTGCCTTCACCAATTTACAGTAAATTTTCAGTTTAGGAAAGTTTAAAGGTCTGTGGAAACTACGTCCAAGTACAAGGAGCTTCCTGCTCAATTTAAATTGAAATACATGTAAAAATCTATACAAGATGTATAGTACTGCTAAAAAGAAAGGGAAACATGGATTTCTTTCCACAAGAGCCCGTCATCCTTTATCACAGAGGCCGTTTTTCTGCGCTGTTTCAGGCATTATCGCTGGTCTATAGTTAGTTACTTCCTTGCAGCTGCAGCAGTACATGTGCACTTTCAGTATGCAGATGTAGGTGGACAGCTCGGTCAATACCAGGCTCTCTCTTCTGGTGCTGGGCTCTCCAGCATGAGGAAGGGCCACACTTGTCACACAGGTAAACAGCAGAGCGAGCTGTCTGCCATGATAGATACAGACTTGGACATCTGCTCCTTCCCATTAATCAGTCAGGGGGGACTCATAGGAATATTTGTGACAGCCCAGTGTACATTGATGGTTGAGGGAAGGTGAAGGTGATTTCTGCAGCCTGAAATATGCTCACTCTGTTTCAGCCAGAAACAAAGAGACAAATACACCAAATTCTTTGACAGAGGCAGGAAAAGAAAATACAGGGATATATTAAAATATTTCCAGTTTCAGGGCTGTTCAGCAGCTTCTAATAGCTCTGTTTGGATATGAGGCCATTCCTCAAGGCAAATACCAGTGATGCCTAGGGAACAGAGGTTTGAAACTGCCCACCAGTTTATAATGTGCGTTTCCTCAGTCACTTCCAGTTGAGTTTCTTTGCTTGCCAAAGATTCTCATAGTTATTTCTTATAATGCACTGTGTAAGGCATGTTTATTTGATGATTTTAAAGGGAAGTATATCATGCAGTATAAACTCCTCAGACTCCTCAAATAGCAAACCCATGACTGCTGTGGGTTTTTCTCCTTTGTGTGATTGTCCATAGGCATATTTGGACATGCAGGGATTTATACACATTTACAGCATCTTCAGGTGAAATCCGTTCACACAAAGTGTTTTTCAGGAAAAGAATACTCATGGGTTTTTTCCAGTGCTACAGAAGGTGTAAAAAAGGATGACTCCATGGGAGGCATTGTGTAATTTGCCACTCTATATTCACTGTTCAACATGGGGGTGGCGGTATTTGATTTGAAACTTTTTCGTTTGTATTCAGCATAGCATGTATTGTGTTTTGGAATAGACTGTTTTCCTGTGCCATTCCAGCTAAGCCTACAAAATTTAAAGCCCTGAGTAGCCTCTGAGGGTTCACCCATTTATGGCTACATTCCCATCAGGGGTGGGAGAATGTTGTTTTCACAGAATCACGGAATCACAGAGTGGTAGGGGTTGGAAAGGACCTCTGTGGGTCATCTAGTCCAATCCTCCTGCCGAAGCAGGGTCACTTGCAGTAGGTTGTAGACGACCTTGTCCAGGCGGGTCTTGAATATCTCCAGAGAAGGAGACTCCACAACCTCCCTGGGCAGCCTGTTCCAGTGCTCCGTCACCCTCAGAGGGAAGAAATTCTTCCTCATATTCAGACGAAACTTCCTGTGCTTCAGTTTGTGCCCATTGCCCCTTGTCCTGTCACTGGTCACCACTGAAAAGAGCTTGGCCCCATCCTCCTGACACCCACCCATTAGATATTTGTAAGCATATATTAGGTCCCCTTGCAGCCTTCTCTTCTTCAGGCTGAACAAGCCCAGCTCCCTCAGCCTCTCCTCGTAGGAGAGATGTTCCAGTCCCCTCACCATCCTTGTAGCCCTCCGCTGGACTCTCTCCAGTAGCTCTTCATCTTTCTTGAACTGGGGAGCCCAGAACTGGACACAGTACTCCAGATGAGGCCTCACCAGGGCAGCGTAGAGGGGAAGGAGAACCTCCCTCGACCTGCTGGCCACAATCCACTTGATGCATCCCAGAATACCATTGACCTTCTTGGCAGCCAGGGCACACTGCTGGCTCATGGTTAACCTGTCGTCCAGCAGGACACCCAGGTCCATCTCCGCAGAGCTGCTCTCCAGCAGCCAGGGCACACTGGCTTTTTAACTTGGCTGGAGACAGCACACAGTCAGAAGTGCTGCTTCTGTAGCGCTAATGCTGATACTTCTAAGGAAGCACATGGAGGGAAATGGTCTCTGACTAAAGAGCGTGAGAACTGCAGATACTTAGGGTACTCATTGTGCAACTGTTAGCTCAAGCTTGTTTATGGGCAGAAAAGACGTACACCTTGTTTATGAAGCCAAGAAATTATTGTCAATATAACTGAAATCTCAACAGTCTAACCATAGAGTTGTTTTTTGTTTTCACTGCGGGTCATTTTGATGTTTGCTACAACACTTTTACTTGCTATTTCTCCTTTGATCTGCAACTCCATGTTACACCCAAATGTACTACATATGGTGTCTTTCAAATATGTTAGACACAATCTTGTTCTCTTTTTTAACCTCTAAAATCAGATTTGACCAGCTCTAGATCTGCATTTATTTATCTGACCAATGGTAATCCTACACTGCTTCTCTTATCATCCCATGCCTATGCTCCTCTGCATCTTTTTCTGTGCTCCCACTTCTCAAAGATTCAAATTTCATAATGGGACTGCATTTACCGATGCTGCATTGTTACGTTAGTTTCCTAGGTTTCTCATTCTACACAGAGTAACTACTTCTTACTTCTAACTGTATAAAACTGTATCTGTATCATAAAAACAAAACAAAACAAAACACCAGAATAATGGAATTAAAAAAATCCGTAGCCATGTGTCCGGAATAAACCTGATGTTAGAGCTAGGTCAAGCAAAAACAAAGTGCAGGCAGGCTGAGACAAGTGCAGAGAAAGCAAGGCTGACAGTCTCAGTTCTGAGGCCTTTCAATCTCAGTACCTTCAGTTTGAAGTTTTTATCACAGATCATGTAGAATTTAGGAATATACAGAAATTACCACCTTTTCTTCTCTTTCTCTGTCAAGGAGGTTATAATTTGTGGTCCACTCTCCTATGTTACTGTCTAGAGTTGAGTCCTGCTATACAAACACTGGAATCAAATGTTCAAAGGATGGGGTTTCATTCAGTCTTTCATAAAATCTGCATTTGGAATGGAGGGAGGGATATGTCCATGTCCAAACCAAAACTCTTTCAGAGCATGACTGCTCACAAACCACAGCATAAATATGAGCATGGACAACAAATCTCAAAGAAGTGTTACTTAAGGTAAGTAACCTTTCTGTATTCTGATGCTCTAAAGGAGTCTACCAAGAATGTAATCACATATGAACTTTTCATCATAATAAGCTCCCTCTTGGCAGAGGATGGAAGATATTCTGCCAAAAATAGCTTTAGGTATGGACGCTGCATTCTTTTCGCCCAGTGGAGCAAGCTGGTTGGTGTATATTGCTGCTGGGCAAGTGTTAAAATGAATCTAAGCCATACAGAGAAAGTTTCCCACAGGCTTGTGTAACTGCATGGCCTATTAAGGCATGTAAATTGCCAAACATAAAACCTATGTATTTTTGAATCTTTAATGTAATATTTAAGGAAAAGCCAGTTGATATCATTTTGCTAATGGCATTTGTAAGGCGGCAGGAGGAAAAACATTTCCCAAATTTCAGAAGGTTTTTCCGCAGTATGCTACTGTAGTCCACTGTCTCTTGCCCTTGGCTCAAAATTTAGAAGACTTTAGAAAAGGAATCTTTATTTGGATACTGAAGTTTCATCTATTTTAGCAAGCAATTGGCAAAATAGAAATGGACCAGTAATCAACGCCATTGGCACAGTAATTCCTACGTTTTCCCTGTACACGATTTGGGGATTTACTCCAGCCAAGATTTAGTTTGGCATTGACAACACACGATGGAAACTGTCTGAAGTACCTCACTTTGGTTCAATCTCTGTCCTCGTTAGGTATGGGAGAACATTTGGTGCACACTGGGAGTAGAGTCCCATTTTAGCTCGCTCCAAAAGAAATCTGGTTATCATGAATAAAAAAATGGTCTCTGAACTGAGCCAGAACATGGTACTCAGGGACAATCGGGGCTTTCACTCTGAAACTATATCACTGTACCAAAAGTAGCCACAGCCAGAAATGTTCTGCACTGTAGAAGATAAAAAGGCCTAAATTTTAAAGCAGAAACAAATACTTTCACTGTCCTAATGTTTGGTCACTTTAAGTTTTTTTTTTATGGAAGAGGGGATAGCGAAGAGGGAGGTTGATGCTGTCTGCAGCTCCCCAAGCAGCATCCTGTACTGATGCAGAGCACTCAGGCTACTTCAACATTCAGTTCAAGAAAGCTTCACCTGCTGCAAGCTTTCTGCTTTCTAATAGCTCATTTGTCAGAAAAGCTCATACTCAGCTTATTAGCAGCCCATTTTTACTGTCATTATCCATGCTTCCACAACATCTGGCTAAGTGTCGTACTCCAGATCGTGGCTGTTCTGGGAAGCAGTTTTAGCTGCTTGAAAAGGCTGTTTAAGTCTTGCTTATAATCTTCCCTCTGCCTCTTATCAGTGGGTTGATTCTGGAGAAGTGGCTGTCTCTCTTCTACCTTTTGTATGCCCTTAATACACCCTAAACTACTCTGAGTAAGGACCATCATTTTATTTGTCCCTGTAGTCTAGCTAAGTGGGTCGTCAATCCCAGATGAAAATTAATTTTTGTAAGAATTACTTAATGATACAGTTGTCCCTTTCTGAACTATTGTCTCTGCTTAAGTGGTTTTGTGGTGTCTTAGATGAGCTTGTAATGAGCCAGAAAGGTCTTATTCACCAGTGTGTGTTCTTCATGCGTGCCATGGTTAGCAAATAACTTCCTCTTGTAGAAAACCTTCTGCAGAACTATGACCATGCCCAAAGGTTAATTCCAGAAGAAAACTTTTCAAGAATTTCTGGATATCAATTCTGCACCATTGATTAAAGTTTATCTTTTTAATACAAAAGAGGTAAAAACACTGTTCAAATTTTGAATATTTTTTTTCATCCCAGGAAAACAATATGCTAATTTTCTGAATTCTGTGAATAAGTAGCCTTTCTTATTTCTATTTACTATAATTTAACTTGCCTTTTGTTCTCATTTAAAGCCTTTTCTCCTTTTTTTAATAAAGCAGATTGAGTACTCAGTTATGCAGATAGTAAAATACCCATCTGCTTATTATGATTTCCAAACTGCCCAGTAATGCTTTGTCATTACTCACCCATCCATTTTTGGAAACAGCATGCCTACAAATGACAGTACAGCAGCAAAAATGTGATTGAAGTCACTCCACTTACAGAATGTATCCCAGTCCACTAACAAGATGCATCTGAACAGTCCAAACACTAAACCACTGCCAAACGTGACACTGATTGGCAAAGCTAGCAATGATTTCTGGCCAACCTGCTTTCTGTCAGCCACAAACTAGTTTTCTTCTCTTGATTCTATTGCCTTCCTTGTCGTCTTGCTTACTGAACTTTGGGCTGTACATAACAGCTGACAGGTTGTTTCCCAGGGGTGATACAAATGCCCTGGCTCAGCCATTACCTGACAGTTTTCAGGTCATCCCGTACCAAGCCAGTGACAGATAAGGCTATAAGACAAGTAGGCAAACAGTTATGCATAGCACAGTCACAGGCTTTCTGGAGGGAAGGAAACAGTCAATCTCACAATTGTAGTCTGCCTGACACTACCCAACTATTTGCAAAGTACATTCCCGGAGTTCAGACAAGGAATAGGGTTGACTGACAATAGCTAAGAAGAAAAGGCTAAACGTCAGACTCTTTGCAGCAGCTCTGTAAGAGCCTGGCAGACGAAGTGAAGTCTGGAATGCAGAATGACAGCAGAATGATGAGCAGCAGAAAG
This sequence comes from Opisthocomus hoazin, assembly GCF_030867145.1. NCBI lineage: Eukaryota > Metazoa > Chordata > Aves > Opisthocomiformes > Opisthocomidae > Opisthocomus > Opisthocomus hoazin. The sequence continues at coordinate 32,652,306 of NC_134416.1, read as the reverse complement.
CAGGATGGCAGTAGTGCTACAAAGGGTTATTTGAAAAAACTTTTATACTAGATTTAATCAATTCTTCTTCTAAAATCAGACATTAAATTAACTGCTATTATTAGTATTGTTGAATTTTATTAAAATCATTAAAAATTTTTGAACTGTTACAGAATAGGACCTATACAGTTGGTTCTCTCCTACTTAAGTTTTTTCAGCCTTTTCAAACTAGGGAAAGGTGATTTCAACAGCATTTCAGTGTTACAAGAAAACTGGATGCATGAGGGGGCCACATTTTATAGTAGAATGCAGGAATATACACAAGGGATGTGATATATTCACAAGTCTTACAATCTCCCATAGTATACTTGTATATCCAAATTAATGACATCTGTGTAAATGAAGTATAAATTGGGTGGGAAACTGCCTAAACTGCCAGGCTCAAAGGATTGTGAACAGTGGTACAAAGTCCAACGGGTGCTTGGTTGCTAGTGACGTACCTCAGGAATCAATAGTGTTGATACTTTTATTTTTGACCCAGATGATGCCCTCTCAGCAAGCTTGCAGATGGCCCTGGAAATCTGGGGTGGCTGATACACTGGAGGTCAGGGCTGCTATTCTGATGGGCCTGGACAGCATGGAGGAATGACCTGGCAGGAATCTCATGAAATTCAACATAACGAACAATGAAATCCTGTATCCTGTACCTGTATATACCCACACAACAGTACAGGTGAACCAGCTAGAGAGGATCTTCCATAGGAATGATCTAGGGGTCCTCATGACGAAATTGTGCCTCGGTGGCAGTGCAGGCTGGTGGCATATCGGCATACCTGCCTACATTAGGGAAAGTGTAGGTAGCAGGCAGAAGGAAGTGTTTTTTCCTTCCTGTCTGGCATTTAAGACATGGCATCTGGAGTACTGTTCAGGTCCGGTTCGGGGAGCTGTGGTACGAGGAAGATATTGATGTACCAGAGAGTGCCTAGTGAAGGGCACTAGTCATGGTCAGGAAAGTCATGGGCGTTTAGCATACATGACAGCACATAGCGTACAAAGACAGACCGAGAAAGCTATTTGTTCAGCCTCAAGAGAAGGTACAGTGAGATTTTATTCAGCTGCCTAATGGGAGGGGGTAGAGAAGACAGAGCTATATTCTTCCCAGAGGTACACACAGAGGAGGGGCAATGAACACAAGTCTCCACATCAGAAATTATGACCAGATATAAGGAAAAAACTTGTCGTCATGAAAGTGATCAAACCATGGCATATGTTGTCCAGAGAACTATGAGTTCTCCTTCTTTGGAGATGTTCAGAACTTGTCTGAGCAAGTTCCCAAGCAATCCAAACTAGTTATCCTTTCTTCGAGTAGGGAACAGGACTAGAAAACCTCAGGAGATTCCTTTTAGCTTTAATTATTTCAAGAGTCTATATAAGCATCAAAGTAGTGACAAAAAAAATGAAGAAATATTGATTAGGAGAACGGGAAAAGTTCTTTAAGATAAAAGAAATTTCCTTTGTTTATTTAGTCTCTAAAGCAAAAATAAAATAATAAAAAAAAAAAAAAATCCAGCTTTCAGAACTTTGAGTTATTTCCAGTGCAGAAAAGGACAGCTTCCATTTCCATCCTTAGTCTAAGGTGCAAATATTGCTGGACAAAATCAAAGTTTAGAGTTCCAGTAACTATTTTCCTTAGTACAGGATAGCTTTAGGGAAAATGAGGGAAGATTCAGCCAGCAGATTGCTTTTCAGTGAAGAGGACACACTTTACAAAAGCTCATTACCGAACTGCGAGTACCCAGGAAATTGCCTTGGGACAAGCCCTGTGCTTTCCTGCTGTTTCTATTTGGGATGGAGAAAGGAGTGAGGTGAATCTCTGGATGCTTTCTCCTTATTACTGGGAGAAGGATAACAGCATCACAGATATTTTTAATTGACATGATCAACCCTGAAATAGTAATCTGGTTTTCTCTGCATTTCAAACACATCAGGGGAATGACTTCTTTCAGGTGCTGTATGTGCATAGGCATATACATCTTGGCATTAGAAGTATGTACAGACACTGCAAGAGATTTTAATGCTTGACAGAGGTGGTTTATGGTTGTAATGTAAGTTGTTGAGCTGGTTCTCAGAAGCTTAAAGCAGAAGTGTCAGTGCAAATATCAACAACTCTAGTAACAGGAACACAAGTACCTTTTCTGTCTTCTTTTGTTTTCAATTTATAAATTTTATCCCCACTCCTATAGCTGTTGCTTTAGTATTGTTTTCAAACATTTTCATATAATTTCTTGAGCTGTTCTGTAAATTGCAAGACTGTTCATACTAAGCATCGGAATAAGAAAAGGAGTAAAAATTAGAATATGAAATTAACACCTGTATGATTAATAATTTAGAGATTTGGTCCTTAAAAGCGTAAAATGTACTCATTATAACAACCCCACGAACTTCAGTGACTTTAACTAGGAGTAGTACATGGCAGTATCAAACCTTGAAAAGATGTTAAAATCCTACAGTTTGAAATAAGACACAACTTGAAGAATTTCAAATTGGTAGTCTGGTTTCTGGGATGGAAAACAGAAATCTTTCACCTAATACAGTGTGAATACCTAATACTTGTTTATCTATTGAGCTTTTAGACAAGAGTGAAGAATTCCACTGGTTATCATTCCCCCAAAGAAGCTGCATTTTCAGTTGGAATTTGAAATTAATTTTCTGAGAAAACACAGATTTTCCTGCGAATTAGATTTTGTGAGATGCGCTTTGTTAGAAATTTAGCTTTGTTTTTAGCTCTTTCCTTATTTTATTATGGATTAACTAAAGATTTTTAACCTCCTATGGAGTTCAAATTCTATATACAGAAAGTGAAGGTTTACTATTATGCTAAATACTAATTGTGGCTGCATCTAACTAAAGACAGAACATGGTCTGAATTATTGGCTTGTCCCTAGATTGTATATTACAGGCAGCCTAATTCCATTATAACAAGGTGCCTTGCAAGCTAGTTTTCGTATTGTTATACTGGTTTCTCACCATTAAAGAAGAGTGAAAGACTAATACAAGTATATACAGAGTCAGATCTAATAGAATAATACATATTTAAAAGTAAAGGTAAGAATATTAAATGTATGTTCAATGAACTACAAACACCACCATGCTGAACGTGCTTCCTGAAGCTCTCCCTATTCTACATGCAGATATTTTGACCATTAATACTTCACATCAGGAGGCTTGGTGCTGAAAGATAATTTCCTCACTTTGGGAAGGAAGGAAAGAAAGGGAGTTGCTTAAAAAGTAAGCATTGAGTATCTTAAGTCCAGGATTTTAGTTTGTCCAAAAATTAAGTATGTTTCTGAATCTGGCCCAAGTACTTTTATCATCTAGTGTTTTACATCATAAGCTGATGGAAAAAAGGAAGGAAGTCCCAACACTACCCGTGTGAAAAAATGTACAGAAGATAGTGGGAGAATTTAAGAAAGCTCATCAGTTATTAACTTAATAGCTCCAATTAAAAATAACACTGAACTATGAAACTGGGTATTCTGAGGCTCAAGCAGGAGATAAAAAGCTTGTGTTAGTAGTCATTAGATAACAGAATTCTGAAGGAAATCTAAATTTTATATATATTGTAACAGTAATTAAATTTAAACTATAATCTCAGCTGAGAGTGAACAGTGTGTATAGATTAATGAATGAGCTCAAACCATGGTCAAAGGTGAAATGCGTTTATTGTAATTCTCGCTTACCTCGGGTCAAGTAGAAAAGACACTAATCACACTAATGTTAGTAAACAAAATGTTTGTTTGACCCATAATATTCAAATATTTTTCAGTTTCATGAACTTAAGTTTACAGAATTAAATGATCTCTATAAAAATCCAATTTTACACATATTTCTGCTTTTTTACCTTCTCTTTTAGTTCTGTCAGAGCAGCAGTTACTTTTAATTTATAATGACAATCAGGAAGATGTGGGGAAGATACTGGATGAGGGTGACAGGATTTTGTAATGTTAATGACTTAGGCAAAAATCATTCTCTGAGATTCAGATCTTTTAGTGGGCTTCAAACGATTATGCTATCACAAATATGCTGCCAGTATATCTTTAACTAATTATATATATAATTTAGGCTATAAAGAAGATAAACAGTGCATTTAACTTTGTCAATCAATAATACCTGAAGTCATTATATGTTTTGAGTTTGATTTATTTATCAACATTTGTAAAAAAAATGTTCAGATATCTTCCATAGGAGAGTTTTTGATCTTGGTAAGACTTCCAGATAGCTTATGGCACTTGCAGAACAAAAGCTAGTGCTGTCCTCTGCGCAGTCTTACTTTTCTTAAAAGATTTTCCCTCTTCCAGTTCCTGGCCTTGCTTTCAATGGCTTGGTGATGCTGCTGTCTTCCCTCTCCTGCGTACAGGGACCAAAGAAAACAGCTGTGCCCCAGCTGCAGGGCTGTGAGTTTGGAGTCCAGCCTTTCCTCACCATCCTCAGGACACTGATCTCTTTGTGGAGAATTCCGTAGTCTCATCTCACCTCAGTAATTCATACTTCACATTGTGCTGCCACCCTCACTATAACTATTTTTGTAAGTTTAGAACTGGCAGTTAAAAAACCGAGTGCCAATTAATGCTCAGTATTCTAAAAAATTATCCTAGGAAAACACCATCTTAGATGTATGTGTTATAAGCGTATTTCTTGCAGAAGAACTCCTGCCCTTCAAAAGAGCAGAAAACTGATGGAATAGGAGTATAAATGCTGGTCGTGATTTTGTATCGTGAAGTAGTGAAAAGACTTTACTAAGAAAACAACATCCTGAAATCAGATTTATTGGTAGCGATGCCTCTATAAGAAAACAATTTTTATACAGTGGTTTGCTCTGGGATGCAGTGTATTTTACAACAAAAGCTGCATCTCTGTTTTATACTGAGAAATTTAGAAAACACATGGCTATTTGTCACTCTTCAGTAAATCAGTCTGATTAGTAGGGCATGGTCTCATCAGTATTACTTCAGTGTGCTATCCTTTAGGCAGCACTTGCTGAATTATTATACAGGTATTTTACCTCTTAAGCCTTGAATCAATGGATGAAGGGCCTCTGCTGTACCCTCTAGAATATAAGAATGCATTAGCATGTTCACTCATAAATGTTCGGGCTGAAATAAAAAAAAAAACACATCACAATTTGGTGTTTTGTTGTTTTTTTTTTTTTCCCATTTATTATTTCATTGGTTGGTTGGTTGGTTGTTCTTTTTAAATAGACATATATCAAGTCACTCATTCTTAAAAGAAAAAGGGAGTATAAAAAATGAAATTCTGTTGACCTGCTAAGATTATAGATAGTAGTGCTAAGTAAAATATGAAATATTGCAAAATTATATGAATTGACCACCGCTATCACAAGGTCGATGAGAAGAACAAGAAATGTATAACAATGTCACATTGCTGTTCTTGTTTTTTGAATTACATGATCTCGTACAAAATTTGTTTGGCAAAAGGAGAGTTTGGATTATGTAATTCCCAGACTGTAAGAAGCATAGTATACAGAATACATTATAATTTTGAAAGTGAAGGGTATGTAGAGCAGACATTCCTTGCAACGCAGACAAATGAGAATTGTTGAATATCTTCCAGAAGAAGAAATGATCGGTTAAAATATTCAACCTTAGTTATTTTGCCTGTTCATGAGTCCTATTTTTTCTTCTTCTTTCCTTTTTTTTTTTTCTCCAAGAAGGCCAAATTAGCCTTCTAAGAGAAAAATGTAGTGTTTTATATTAGGTCTTCTCTACCTGGAGAGCAAACCACACATAAGCCTTCAGCAAGGTACCCTGCAAAATATTGTACGAAAGCTGAAGCATAAACACATTAATTAAAAAAAAAAGGATAGGGAAAGATGGACAACCCTGCGATGTCACTGTCCTGATAGTGACATATAGACATTTTACCTGGAAAAATATTAAAATAGTAGATTCTTGCATTCGTCCTTTCTTTCCGCTTCACTTTTTTCATCTTTTCCAGAAAGTAGCAGATCAAGATGGTGTTGGTGAGAGGTAATAAGGGATCTAGACATTGGGGTAACTGTCTGAAGTCACAGGTCCAGGTGCACAGACCCTTAGCAGATCAGCAAGGTGCAGGGCCAGCTGATCATTTTACAGACATGCTAATCATCCACCACGATCTTGACAAAGCTTGCAGGGCAAATGAATAATCCTTTGATATCAAAGCTAGCTATTCATCACATGCATGCAGGGACTAAGAAATTCTCAGAGCCTGGAGGTGGCAAGAGCCATCTCAACCCAAGCTCTGGTGACAGGCAGCTCCCTGCTTAGTCTTCAATTAAGAGAAGCCTCCAGCCAGACCCCATCTGGAGGACTCTGGGCAATAACTTTCCAAATGTTTGATTGAATGTAGTTGTATTGCCACTGGACAGAAAAACAGGGTGATGAAGTCACCACCTTGAGGGATAAAATGGTCTTAAGCATACTATTTTCCAGACTCCCCAGTGTGTTCTCTGACAGGAGCATCAGATGTCATGAGGCAGATTTTTTTTGAGGGCATAACTGGCAGTTCTGAAAGTTATATTCATACCGAGTTGAAAGAATTTAAAGGTGTTCTTGTACAACATATACATTTGGGGACATGTTTGTGTCAAAATACTTTTTTAAGTAGATCTTGCTGCAGTGAGGGAATGGGCCTTTGAGACCGCTCTGTCACACGGGACCCTCACCTATCCCCTGCTCCCTTGTAAATGCCAGTCCGTATCCATTGCAAGACATGGATGCTCTAGAAAATGTCATAGTGAAGTTTATGGTATCAGTCAATGGCAAAATGTCCAACTATTTAAAAAGCAAGTTCATCATCTCGTAAGAGAGACTAATCTTTCCCTCTTAGACAGAAAGCTAGAAGTCATGAAGAAGTCATTGGAGAAAAGGGGAGTCGAAAAGTCTTAAAAATACATAGAGAATCTTGAAGACTCAGAGGGAGGTCTGCAGTAAACATCCGCAATATGGATCTGTACAATTCTTGTTATTTCCACAAAGCAAAATCACTTTGTTCATGTCAGGTGCTGTGATCTTGAACCAAATAAAAAATAGGAGGAAAGGAAAGAGCGGGAATAATTCATTAGCAGCCATATTCCCATCTAGTCTACAGTGCTAACTTGTTTCTTTTTGATTTTGTCTTGAAATGTCTTGAATGCTCCATGCTAGGTAAAATAGGAGGAAAGCAGGATGAATATCCTGACTTCTTTCTCCAAAGCTGGGGGTCTGCAGGGAGTTGGCACATGTTTTTCATAAGAGACGTTTCATCAAGACTAGATCTTTTGTCTCTGGAACTCCTCTATTGGAGATGTGACAAATGTGAAAGAGAGCTCTCCAGCTTTTCTACCTTTTTGTTTTCTCACCAGTTCCTGATACAAATGAAAATTACCAATCTCCTTAAGTTGGCCTCTATAAAACCATCCTCCTCTTCCTTCCCTTCTTCATAGTGAAGCACGCGTTATCTATAGCCCTTCCCTGGGCTGGGTGCAGTGGCTGGCTCCCATGATCCGCAGACTTTGCTTCACTGGTTCCATACAGTCCTTGCATCTATTCATCACATTGCTATAGGTAATAAAAAACAGCAGCAAAAATAAGATGAGAAGGAAATCTAACATCTCCCCTAACTGGTGGCAGGATTTTTCTAGTTTTTACTTAGTGTAAATATGTAGGGTCTTAATAACACGGAACATTTTAATGAACCTACTCATAGTAAAGATGATGTTTTGCATCTGTGCTGGAAACAAAATAATTACATTGATAGAACAGCTACCCAAGTGTACTACGAAAATGCCAACAGAGAAAAAAAAGCTTTACGCTGGATTGTTTTCGAAATCATGTCTATTTTGATAAGAGAGGGTCCAGTGGCCCTACTGTGATAATGTTACATGGCATGCTTATAATGTGAATGTTAAAGGGACTAAAACAACCATGCATGAATGCCGTGTTTCGTAAAATATTAAAAAGTCAAGTATTTGCATATTATACAGCTGGTTGCAAAGCCATCAATCATCATATTATCTGTACATTGAGGATGATAAATGGTTTTCATTCTAATGAGAGAATCTAATCACATGTGGAAATGAAGAGGGCAAGCAGCATAAAAGCTTTGGCTCCAAAAGCTATAGATTATTATTAATATTATACATTTCTCTCTGATTTGGAAACTTCTGCTTTTCATTTGTACACATGCCTTTCTACATTCACGACTATGAGAAAAGGTCAGGTCATTAATGTTTTATTCTTAATAAAATGGCACTGAAAAAGCAGGAAAAGGTTAAAAATATTAAGCAACTTGGAATCAGCTTATGCGAATTTCTCTGACTTACCCAGGACAGACCGTTTATTGTTCATTCCCAATAATGTGGCAGTAAAAAGCAGACAAAGGTTAAAAATAGGAAAGTAGAAGCCTCTTACCTAGGTATTTTTGTAAATTATCTAACACAGCTCTGTAGCATATACTATGCACTATACCGCTTGCCCGTGAAATGAGAAAAAGAGCTAATTCTAAAAATGTTACAAAATACAAACTCTTTCATATGTCATTAGTTATATCAAGATAACTATTTTCAGGGATCTTGTTAGGTCATGCAGAGAGAAAATTAGAAAGGCAAAAGCCCAGCTAGAACTCAATCTGGCCCCTGTTATAAGAGATCAGAAAAAATATTTTCACAAATACATTAACAAAAAAGAGAACCAAGGAGAATCTCTATCCTTTATTGGATAGGGGGGGAACATTGCCACCAAGGATGAGGAAAAGGCTGAGGTAGTTAATGTCTTCTTTGCCTCAGTCTTTAATAGTCAGACCGGTTATTCCCAGGGCATTCAGACCCCTGAGCTGGAGGACAGGGATGGAGAGCAGAATAAACCTCCCATAATCCAGGCGGAGGCAGTTAATGACCTGCTATGCCACCTGGACACTCACAAGTCTATGGGGCTGGATGGGATCCACCCGATAGTATTGAGGGAGCTGGCGGAGGAGCTGACCAAGCCACACTCCATCATTTATCAGCAGTCCTGTTTAACAGGGGGGATCCCAGACAACAGGAAGCTGGCCAATGTGATGTCCATCTACAAGAAGGGCCAGTAGGAGGATCCTGGGAACTACAGGCCATTCAGCCTGACCTCGGTACCAGGGAAGATCATGGAGTGTTTTATCTTGAGTGCGCTCACCGGGCATGTGAAGGACAACGAGGGCATCAGGCCCAGCCAGCACAGGTTCATGAAAGGCAGGTCCTGCTTGACCAGCCTGATCTCCTTCTATGACCAGGTGACCCACCTAGTGGATGAGGGAAAGACTGTGGATGTTGTCTACCTGGACTTTAGTAAAGCCTGTGATACTGTCTCCCACAGAAACTGGCTGCTCGTGGCTTAGGCAGGTGTACTCTTTGCTGGCAAACAAACTGCCTGGATGGCCAAGCTCAGAGAGTTGTGGTGATTGGAGTTAAACCCAGTTGGTGGCCAGTCACAAGCGGTATTCCCTAGGGCTCAGTTTTGGGTCTGGTCTTGTTTAACATCTTTATCAATGATTTGGATGAGGGGATTGAGTGCTCCCTCAGTAAGTTTGCAGATGACACCAAATTTGGTGGCAGCGTCGATCTGCTGGAGGGTGGGAAGGCTCTGCAGAGGGATCTGGACAGACTGGATCAGTGGGCTGAGGCCAACTGCATGAGGTTCCACAAGGCTGAGTGCTGGGTCCTGCACTTGGGTCACAACAACTCCACGCAAAGTTACAGGTATGAGGAGGAGTGGCTGGAAAGCTGTCCAGCAGTAAAGGACCTTGGGATGTTGGTTGACAGCTGTCTGAACATGAGCCAGCAATGTGGCCAGCAGGAGTAGGGAGGTGATCGAGCCCCTATAGTCGGTGCTGGTGAGGCCAGACCTCAAGTACTGTGTTCAGTTTTGGGCCCCTCCCTACAAGAAAGACTTTGAGGTGCTTGAGCATGTCCAAAGAATGGCACTGAAGCTGGTGAAGGGTCTGGAGATCAAGTCTCATGAGGAGCAGCTGAGGGAAGTGGGATTTTTTAGTCTGGAGAAGAGGAGGCTGAGGGGCATTCTACAACTACCCGAAAGGAGGTTGTAGCGAGGCAGGTGTTAGTCTCTTCTCCCAAGTAACCAGCGATAGGATGAGAGGCAATGGCCTCAAGTTGTGTCAGGGGAGGTTTAGACTGGGTATTGGGAAAAATTTCTTTACTGGAAGAACGGTCAAGCATTGGAACAGGCTGCCCAGGGAGGTGGTGGAGTCACCATCCCTGGAGGTGTTCAAAAAACATGTAGATGTAGCATTCCAGGACACGGTTTAGTAGGTATGGTTGTGTTGGGGTGACGTTTGGGCTTGATTGATCTTAGAGGTCTTTTCCAACATGTATGATTCTATAATTCTGTGATTAAAAGTAAAGCAAATTATTATGTTTAGGATTATGACTCTCACAGTCCACTTGAGTGTTAAGATAACACAGAATCATGGGAAAGAAAAAAGGACTAATTTTCTAATGGGGTGCAATGGGTAGAGACGCTTGTGTGGGAATGGAGAGGAAGAAGGCAGAGTAACAGAGATATAGCTGTTAGCACACTGGCCAGGTACATGAGTAAGCAATCAAGTAAAAAACTCAAAAGAGTATTTTAGAAAATACTGGTATTTCTACATGTGTTTTTCAGAATTAGTTTGTGACTTTACATCAGTCCTCAATGGATTTATTGCGGTGCTGAATTCAGAAATTTAGGAAAAAGCAAGTAAACAGTCTTAATAATAAAGCCATACTAGATAACCTGCTACAAAAGTTTTCTCTAATATGTGAAAAGCTTAAAGAGTACAGACCAGACTGGAATGTGTGTTTCAATTGCAGACTAATGACGTTTTGGAGGTGTAACTTTGTAAATAGAAATAAATATGTACATTCCAGGGTGTTGTTTCAAAATGAAATTTCTGAAGCTCTTGCTTATTGCCATTAGGAAGTGATGCTGTGGCAAGGATCTTTACCGATTGCTGCTCATCAGCTTTGTGCTGAATAGTATCTCTTCCTGGAATGTTTTAAAAGTAACAGACGTGGAACAATCAGCTACAAATAGGAGAATTCACGTCCAGGAACTGAGTCTAATATCGAACCAGTGATAGTATTTGTAACTTCAGATGTTTTAAAGGAACATTATCAATGGCATTTGGGGAATATTTCTTTCCTAGGAATAGGTGTGAATGTGGGAGAAGGGGTGGGAGAAAAAGGAAAAAGCCTCTGGAAAGACTGTTTATAAGAAGCAAATACTGGTTTTGATCAGCCTGTAGCACTTAGATGTGGCCCATCATGAAAATTCATATGGTGCCTTTCCTGAGCGACCACCAGATGCTCTTGTGGCACGTGAGGGATGTAACTGTGCACGCTGAGTTAGAGGGTGGGGTTCTGTGTGTCACTCATATTCCAAAGTTGACAAGCCAGTTTTTGAGCATGAATCTGCACTGCTTCAGCTGGAGTAGTCCAGAAGGATGCTTCTAGGACAACATTTCCAATTATAGGTGGTAGACTGGACATTTTGCTGTTCTCGTGTTACCTACAGTTTTCTCTCTATTGGGACAAACCAGTGGAATTCTCTTTAAGATGGATTCCAGTGATTTTTCCTCTCCAGACTCATCACTTTTTTCCAGAGAAGGAGGACTGAAAGAAAATCTTTAAAGTATGTACGTCAGTCTCATTTTTATCCAGAGTAAGAATGCAGCTAAGCAAGAACATAGGCCTAAACACCTGTGCCAGCCATAATCTGGGTCTTGGAGAACCTGGTAAGCCTCATATACTCTTATCTTCAGCTGGTAACTTATTCGTTGGTCATAGCCTGTCAGAACTGTCATAGTATTTATTATGTCACATCATAACAGTGCCATCACTCTCCTTTTCCCTCGTTCTCCTTCCACCCCCAGCTCTTCACTGCCATTCAACATGGTTTCAAGTCTTCTGATATTTTAGACCCTGACCTGTAAAAAAAGAAATAGCTTTCAGGAGAAAGGAAATTAAAAGTTACTCAAATCAAATAAGAAGCTGTTATCTGATCACAATTACAGCTTTGCCTTTAGATTTGGAGGAAAATTATTTTTTTAGACACTTGTCCATGTATGCAAGTTTTAAAAGATATTTAGACCATAAGTAATAAATAGAATTTGAATGTCCCCTAATTTCTGTAGCAACTTTCTCAAATCTCTATATTATGCGTAGGAGAACTGGATCCTCATATAGTTGAATGTCTCCTTACAGAGACATCCTTATTTAGCCACGTGTCTTTCTAACGTATTGCTTGCCTCTTCAGTTATAATACTGCAGCTGTGAAACCTTCATTAGTATACTGATGCTTTGCTGAGTTGTTACTTTCAAAATATAAGATGTTGCAATTTATCTCCTTTTTTTCAGCTGCAGAGCTTAGCAGTATTTAGTTCAGTTGTACTTGAAGAAACACTCACTTCTGTTTTTGTAGTCTCAAATACAGTCTTACTTGATATACTTTAGAGGTTTTTATGGTTCAGTGTCTTCATTAAAGAGAGTAGTTATTGTTCAAGTGTCACATGAGAGAATAAAGACACATAGAAGATTATAGTTAGTGAACAAATACATTATAGAGTTTATTTTATAACAGCAGGTGTTTTCTGATATGGAAGTTTGTACAAGGATGAGCTAGGTGAGAAAAGGTGTTATCCATGAGATGAAAAAACTGCACTCATTTGCTTTTTCATTACAGAAACAAAATTGGTGTTTGTGATGAAACCTCCTGACTAAACAAAAAAATCACAAAAAAAGTGTAATAGCTCCCTAGTGCTAAAAAGCGCATTTGTACTACGATTCTTCAGGTTTAAAAGCAGAACACCTTTTTGGTTGACTTGAATCTAGTGAAGAGGCCAGATACATGATAATGCATCCTGTCTGCAAAAAACTAAAAGAAATTTGCCCTGACCTTAAAGAATTTTTTTGCTTGCAGAGGCTCTGCATAGGATTTCCTATGTGGCTTGTCCTGGGATAAGAAGTGTATGAATCTTCAACTGAAATTTAAACAAAACCAGTCACAAAACTTAAGTCACAGAAGGATGCCATTTCATAAATCTGTTACTCTTGATTCCAACAGAAGCTTCAGTACTGAAGTTTGTTTATCCAGGACTTATCCCATGTTTTTGTGATCAGTCATCGGTTACACTGACCTTCAGTACTTAATTTTTGTATTAGCACTCTTGCCCAATAAGTTTCTGAATGGGGTTTGATTAGTTTACAAAGGGATTAAGTGATGCCACCATGCAGTGTAGCAAGGGACCCTTTCACAGCACAGGTTTCTCCAAGAACGTACAGAATTGCTTCTAGGCATGAAATATGAGTCTGCAAATGACAACAAATCTGGAGAGTTAGCAGAGTTTCAACGTAATCAAGAGATGGGAGTTTGGAGTAAGATCTGAAACCTTGTTGTGACTTTTGGTCCCAGCTGCTTGAATAGTGGTTGTGACTTTTTAATACTACTTGCACAAAATATATATGCTATTGCAGCCTGTAATGTTCTCTGCTGAATTGGTCAGTACATCTTAAAAGCAGTTTTCATAAAAGAAAAAGAAAAAAAAAAATGGAACCATTTAATTCCAGCTGTTTAACCACGGATGGCGAACAACTGTTGGTTATAAAATGGGAAACTCCTTTTCCTTTTAAAGAATAACAAAGAGCTCAGCTATAACAATGTAATATTACAATGTAATGAATACTTAAGCCTGCTTGCATTGTCATTAGGGAAAAATATGTAAGGTTAACTAACCTTTCTTTCTCTGATGAAGTCTTAAAATCTGCAATTATACTACCTTCAGTATACATCTATCCAAGGTTGTCCAAAACAGATGCATTGTGTACTATTGTATTATGTACTTCATAAATATGGTCTTGCATAACATGCTTATGTGTTTGTATGTAGTCAACAGATTGATAGATGTTTTAACCATACCATAGCCAAATTGCTAAGCTTTTGCATTAAACAAGCTGTATATGAAACCTTGACTTTTTCAGAGCAATTTTTTTTTAAGATTGAAATACTTAGTGCCTTCAAGATCTATTTTTTATGCCTGTTTATGGCATGGCAATGTACATTAGCAGCAGAAATCAATCGGTGAAATGGAATAGAGTTTGAAAGTGAAGACAATAAAAACACTGTGACCAAAACCACACATCTCCAGGCCTGTCACAGATACCAATTTAATCAAGAGAATGTGACACTGATAGAGCTTCCAGGTCACACTGAAGAATTAGCCTTCTGGCGTTATTGCTTAGCCTTATAACCCTTTTTATGCGAGTTTCCAGTCTATTTGACTCCAGATCCAAATCTACAAATTGTAACCGATATATTTCATTCAAGTAGAAGTAAATCATTAAAACTAGCTTTCTAAATGGGATGAAATGTCTTTCTTTGGAACATGACCTTACATGCATGCTTTTTTATTACCCCGGGTGTTTACAAGTAAATGTCGCTTAGAGCTAGAAGACTGAGCAATAATCGTCATGATATCTGATTCCTTTATGTTAACATACACAGCAGTCAGAGAGAGATGGTGAAAATTTTATCAGTCTCCTTGTGCTTGAAAAAACTTGATATTATTTCAGAGAAAAGTGTGTTTGTGAAGAACAAAATAATTGACATAATGTAAACTTACAACTCCACAGTGAGTTGAAGGATACGGTAATAACAAGACCGTTACATCTACTTTCAGGGTCAAAACAGGCAAATTCAGTTCTTGTGTGCTCAGGGCAGTAACATCCTGATGATGAGACTACGTTAACGAGCATGTGAAAAAGACCTCCCAACCTTTCAGTATATTTTTCCCTAAGTTCTTGTACATTTCAGTATACAGTGTACCAAGGATGTCATTATTTCCTCATTGATTTGGCAATGAGGTTGTAGTTCTTAATAGAAAAGGTAATTTCTTTCAAAATGAGGATCTTATTTTAATCTATGTTTTCCCGCTTCACAAAAGTCAACCTTTTCGAGTAGGTGGTTAGTCCAATAATTCCAGCTGAAATCAATAACAATTAAATCATCAGTACCTGTCACCTCAAAGTTTGAACTCACTGTGAATAATTCAGTTTTAGCACTTACATTTAACAACACATCCCTGTACAGTTAAAGCACCTTCCAGTATAGCAGTGAGTACTGTGGTTGATTTCTGTTCCGTGTGGTCCCCTCTTTCTAATCTCACCATCTTAAAGGAAAACTGAATGGGCAAGTAGTCTACCATGCTTTGAGAGCTGGTGGCTTCCTTATTATAAACATACCACCATACTTTGCTGTTACTGAAAACAGGAACTTTTTGTACTTGGAATGGAAATCTATGAAATTTCTGATTATCCTGAGTTCTTATGGAAGTTTTCCATGGCCAAAGAGTGATCTTTGAGAAACCTGTCTTTTACATAAATGAATCTTTCATTTAGAATGAAGAGTTTTGGGGTCCAAAACCAAAAACCAGTCTAAACTGTCATTTAGGGCATTTCAAAATGTCATTTAGGGCATTTCAAAACCCAGTCTAAACTGTCCCTGTGGTGGTGTTACAGACAGTTATTCAGCTGCTCCAGTTTCCTGCCATTCAATGCCTTGAACATGAGAATGACCCTTCCCGTCTCCAAAATGAAGAGCCTATCCCAATTCCCTCTTTGGTTTTCAGTGCTTCTACATAACTTGTGTCACATCACCTTAAATACAAAGGTTGTCAGATTAGGCCTGGTATATTTATTAAATGGAAAACAAGATTCAGAGACAGGCAGGATGAAATGTCACATTGAGTAATTTGGCTGAGAATCACTGAATCACTGCCTGATTATTATAATATTACTATATTCTTGTGTGGTGCCTTGTTTTACAAAGATCAAAATGTAGTCTGATTCCACCATGTTTCTGCCCAGTTTCTCTAGCAGGTGGGAGACAGATGGGAAGGAGACTGACTATGCATCCTTCTTTTTTCTATTAATGCCTGAAGAAAATAGCCCCTTTCCCAAGAAAAAAGCTGAAGCAGACCAGAGCAGTAATGTGTTACCAATGGGTAGGTCCCAGAGGGAATCCCAGACCACAGGAAAAGAAGGAAGAGAAGTGTCCCAGTTTAAAAGGATTCCCTTAAGTGCTAAGATCACAAATCCGAGCCTGGAAAGATTCTCAGGAGGTCCATTTTCCTACTCTGTCTGGATCCATAATTTTGGTTCATCCTTGGCAGCTGTCTGGTTCATGTGTTGAGCTTCCGATAGGGCGAATTCCATTATCTCTCTAGGAAATGCATTTAACAATAAACAAGCCTGAACATGTAATACCAAAATCTCTTTACGTACATTAAAAAGATTAATTCTTTTTATAGTCTATGCAGACTTAAATAACAATTGTTCTTCTTCATTTTTAATATTTGGAGTTTTAATGTCTTCTTCTTTCTCTTTCTTAATGAAACAATACTGAATGTAATTAGAATTTTTTAAAAATGTGTTTCTCAACCCCTTGAATTTATTATTATTACGTAGAACTTAACTTCTCATGTGCAAATCCCACATGATCTGTGCTGTCAGTGCAATATGAGCCATTCAGAACAGAAAGTAACAGGTCCTTACAGCAGCTAGTCTTTTGTAATTCTGTCCTTAAGGAATAATTGTCAAAGAGCTTCATTTATGGTACAGGTTGCAACTCAACCAGCTGCATGGAGTGATACATTAAAAATTAGTTTAACTCTGACAAGTACCATACCATAATAACAGTGGAAAATCAATTCTCAGAAATATTGGATAGGCCCAATTACCAAGATTCACCGGAAGTGTTTTGGTGATACCTTAGATTTAGCAAGCTCAGACACATTGTTGCTGCTTGTACTTTTTCCATGAGGATGACAGCTCCAAATGACCTTTATCAACTTTATTAAAGAAGCATTTACACTTAACCTAAAACAGAAGGACAGAAATAAAACACAACCTGTTAAAAGTGCAATAATGTGTTTCACCTAAGTCTGATGAAACCCTTTGCTAGATTGTTTCAGCCTGACCTCCTTTTTTATGAAGGTGTTTTTTGTGACTTATAAAGAGCTTTTGCATTTAGGGCATTTCAAAGCTTCAACTCAGCAGGAGACCAGTTAAGTGCTTCTGAAGCAGCTCTCTGAGGCACATGAACACAACTGGAGAAATTGTAGACTCCTTCAGAAGAGCCAACAAACCAGGCTGCCATTTAACTAGCCAGCTTTCCCCCAAAAAACTCCATGACCTTTTCCAGTTGTTCATATCCTGAGTACACTTGTGTTTCCAAGGAGATTCTTTTTATTCACTTTGCTGTTCTGAAAGCCCCCATAGAGCAGCTATATGCAAAGCCTCCCATGCAGCAGGAAGGTCACTTCATGACCCTACTAAATATAGACTCAGATGTTTCTAATGGATATGTAGCAATTCCAGAGGGAACTTATGTTATTGTGAAAATACTGCAGTGTTACACTGCAGTATCTTAATGGGGAGAAATGATGTGCAAGGTAGGAAAGTTCACAGGTAGCTAAAGTGTAGTTCTATCATAGCATAGCATAGCATAGCAGAGCATAGCATAGCAGAGCATAGCATAGCATATAATACATGACTTCCAAATGTATGGTTTCATTTTCTTTCAATGTAAATTATCACAAAAAAGGAAAAAAATGATATTTTTCATGTTACACTACATAGAGGTACCATCATCCATCCAAACTTGGAGGAGATGTGAGAGTTTCCTAGGAATGTTTAAGTTCTGAAAGGAAACAAACATGCAAGCATGGGACCTATGTATATACTGATATGATGACTTTAGAAATCTGCAGATTAATTGGCTGAGACTTACTGATAGCAAGATTTCACAGAATCACAGAATGGTAGGCGTTGGAAGTGACCTCTGTGGACCATGTAGTCCAACCCCCCTGCGAAGAAGGGTCAACTAGAGTAAGTTGCACAGGACCGTGTCAAGGCAGGTCTTGAATATCTCCAGAGAAGGAGAATCCACAACATCTTTGGGCAACCTCTTCTAGTGCTATGTCATCCTTGGAGTGAAGAAGTTCTTCCTTATGTTCAGATGGATCTTCCTATGCTTCAGTTTGTGCCTGTTGCCACTTGTCCTGTCGCTGGGCATCACTGAAAGGAGTCTGCCCCATCCTTTGACACCCACCATTAAGATATTTATAGGCATTCACAAGATTACCTCTCAGCCTTCTCTTCCTCAGGCTAAACAAGCCCAGCTCCCTCAGTCTTTCCTTGTAGCAGAGATGCTGCAGTCCCCTCATCATCTTCGTAGCCCTCCGCTGGACTCTCTCCAGTAGCTCCTCATCCTTCTTGAACTGGGGAGCCCAGAACAGGACAGAGTACTCCAGATGGGGCCTCACTAGGACAGTGTAGAGGGGAAGGAGAACCTCACTCAACCTGCTGGCCACACTCTTCCTAATGCACCCCAGGATGCCATTGGCCTTCTTGGCAGCCAGGGCACACTGCTGGCTCATGGTTAAGCTGTCATCCACCAGGACACCCAGGTCCATCTCCGCAGAGCTGCTCTCCAGCAGGTCCACCCCCAAGCCTGTACTGATGCATGGGGTTGTTACTCCCCAGGTACAGGACCCTGCACTTGGCGTTGTTGAATTTCATCTGGTTCCTCTGCATCCAACTCTCCAGCCTGTCCAGGCCTCGCTGAATGGCAGCACAGCCTTCTGGTGTATCCACCACTCCTCCCAGCTTTGTGTCATCAGCAAACCTGCTGAGGGTACACTCTAACTCTTCATCGAGGTCATTGGTCAATAAGTTGAGTCAGACTGGGCCAAGTACTGACTCCTGGAGGACACCACTAGTTGCAGGCCTCCAACCAGACTCAGCGCCGCTGATGACAACCCTCTGCGTTCTGCCATTCAGCCAATTCTCAGTCCACCTCACTGTCCATTCATCTACCTCACTATTGATGAGCTTCCCTATGAGGATATTATGGGAGACGGTGCCTTGCTGAAGTCTAGGCAGACAACATCTGTGGCTCTCCCTTCATCTACCCAGCCAGTCATGTCATCATAGAAAGCTATCAGATTGGTCAGGCATGATTTCCCCTTGGTGAATCCATGCTGACTACTCCTGTTAACGTTCTTTTATTCCACTTGCTTGATGATGACCTCTAGAATGAGCTGCTCCATCACCTTTCAGGAATGGAGGTAAGACTGACCAGCCTGTAGTTCCCTGAGTCCCCCTTCTTGCCCTTTTTGAGGATTGGAGTGACACTGGCTTTTCTCCAGTCCTCAGGCACTTCTCTTTTCTTCCAGGACCTTTCAAAGATGATGGAGAGTGGCTCAGCAACGACATCTGCCAGTTCCCTCAGCACTCATGGGTGTGTTCTATCGGGGCCCATGGATTTCTGGGTGTCCAGATTGCTTAAGCGATCTCTCACACAGTCCTCGTCAACCAAGGGAAGGTCATCCTTTCTGCAGGCTTCCTCTCTTATCTCCAGGGCCTGAGATGTCTGAGGGCCTGCCTTAGCACTAAAGACTGAAGCAAAGAAGGCATTCGGTAACTCTGCGTTCTCTGTATCCTCTGTCACCAGGACACTCACCTCGTTCAGCCGTGGCCCCAAATTATCCTTAGTCTTCCGTTTACTGCTGATGTACTTGAAGAAGATTTTCTCGTTTCAGTGTATTTGTGTGTGAGTCCACTTTTTACAGTTGTCTTGTTAGTAAACTCCTGTGTTTCCAAATTTTTTTGTCCAAAGGTGCCCAAAATATGTATGTATATTTTCCAGGCTCTATTCATTTTGCATCCAGCTGTGAGCAGTCATCCTTCCCTACAATTTCTCCTTCTTTCTGAAAGAACAGGCAGGGCAGAGGAGCATCAATTCTTCCTGCTGCTGCTGGCTGTTCTTTCTCCCTCTCAATGACAGAAACCTTTCCAAGCTTCTCTGTTCCTACTAAAACTGAAATTTTGGTTCAAGAGACGGCACCCTTCATGAGGCAAGGCAGACCTCAGGTGTGCAGAGACCCTGCTTCAGAACTGCCTGTTGAGTACTGACAGTTGCTGTGACGGCTTCAGACTGAAGGAAGTTTCTGAGCTGCCTAGGTATAGATTTAATAT
Source organism: Opisthocomus hoazin (assembly GCF_030867145.1). Classification (NCBI taxonomy): domain Eukaryota; kingdom Metazoa; phylum Chordata; class Aves; order Opisthocomiformes; family Opisthocomidae; genus Opisthocomus; species Opisthocomus hoazin. The sequence goes on along the minus strand of NC_134416.1, from coordinate 32,632,226 downwards.
GAGGAAAGCAGGAAAGTAATTAAGCATTTGAGCACGAAGGTGGATACCTACCTATTGCAATTATGAGAGTCTATTATTTCCTATGTTTTCTAAAAGTCCTGCTGAGACAAGTACATTGTTCTCAGTGGAAATAAATTACACTCTGAATTAATTACTCACTAATTAGTAGACTATCCCCATGGTTTCTTGCCCCACACTTTCTCCTGCTGAATTGTTTAGCATAAACCACTACATATCTTGTAACACATTTGATGCATAAGGTTTGCATGAAGAACTGGTTGCTTTTCCCTGTCTTTTCTTGCTTTCTAGCCAAAGAACTTACATGACCCTGCATTACTTTGGCTTTCAAGGATTCTGCAGTCTTTAGTGCATTTAGTTTCCTATTTGGGGAAATGGGAATGCACCTACCTTCAAAAATGGATGAATCGGACACAGATAGCATAGGAGCCATATTCACAGAGAAGGTGTGGGCAAGTATGAAAGTTTGCAATACCTGCATTTCAGCTGACTCCCATGGGGACTCTATAGTGCTGACTTGAGCACCTAACATTCCTCTACAACTTAGAGATAAAGTTAACTGCATTACAAAGGGATTTATAGCAGCTGGCATCCTGTGCTGGGGAATGTCTAAGTTAACCCACTGTTAATATCAAGGAGAAGCACAGATTTTAAATCAGCCTTCCTGGGAGATTTGGTATTTCATTCAGAGTTACCAAAGTCATTTCCTCCAGCAAGAGCTCTGTCCTTCTGCACCCTGGTTTTTTCTGTCTGAACCAGATAAAGGCCAGTGTCTTTCTTAGAGCATTGTGGAGGCAGAAATGTCCTTTTTTCACACTTTATCTCAAGACCAAGGTTGCACTATCCATGTTATGTTAGGTGAGACTCATTTTCAGTGCAACCCTTGTCTATTTGCTATTCCGAGGAGGATAGAACTATGCAGAAATGAATCAAGCTTAAAATCATTAACATCTCTGCAGCAACCTTTCTGTATTTATAAAGGTATAATAGACTTAGCTCTGTATCTTGTAGATGACAGAAAATGACTTTATGTAAAGCATGGAAGGCTGCTGTTAGATGTGGGGTTATTTACAGTCGTTGCTGACAATGATGCTTCATGTACATCCCACTCATGGCTGACAAGTCAATACTTGGTAGTCTCTCAGGGAGTAGGCAGAGAAGTAAAAAGCCCTTCAGTCCCAGAGGAATAAGTATCATTAATGCAGCTCTGTGAATCATAAGTTGCAGCTTTGGTTCGAAAATGACAAACAGTCATGAGTTCTGTTTCTTCACAGCGCAGGTTTCAGGGTCTTCAGGATTTCCACTGACAAACTTCCTTAGGATCTTTTTCAAGTTTACATTGCCTATAGCCATGGGACTCCTGAAGCTGAGGTTTAAAAAATAGGTAATTAAATAGGTAAATAACATTGCCATTCAAATGTTGAGTTACTGGTACTAAGGTTACGTGAATAAAATAAGGAGGTCTTGAGGTGACTTATTTCTTGTAACAGATAATTGCAGACTTTGAAAGAAGTGGTGAGTATTTCAATATCTTGGCAGAAAGCACCATGTAAGTTTCTCACTGCTCTAACAATTTTAATAATCTGTCCGTTAACATTTTTGAAGTTTATTGATCAAAAAGGTTTTACCGAAATTTGTCACTGAGGTGATGTAGCTTAGACTTCTCTTACTTTGTGCATATACATATACATATGCATCTATGTAGTGTCAAAGGAAAATCTCATTCAGAACATATCACCTTGAAATCATACACAAGGTTTGGTCTGTAATACTTCAGAGATATCCATATTTTTCTCATTGCAGCTGTGGGAAATTTGTCACAGTCCTGTTGAAGACTCTGCTTCTTAAATAGGAAAAATCTGAAATTTCCTTCAAATCTTCAAAAGGAGAATGCTTATAATCATGCCACTTTATGGAGTTGTCTGTCTTACCCACAAAAAATAATCTTGACTTTCTTTCATAGAAAACATTTTCCATTCTTGCATTGCCTCTGCAATGAGTTTGAGAAAGATGGAACAGGCAGCACCAAAAAAAAAAAAAAAAGCCATGTTTACTGAGAGCACAGCAGCTTTCAAAAAGAAAAAAAGGATGCTATTCTCTTCCTTCCTGACTTTCTTTCCTGTTGAGGGAAGCTTGAAATCATCCTCGATTCTCGCAAAGATTTTTCATCCCTATTAGTCACTATCGGCGAATGTTCTTAGCAGGACTTATTGCTCTAGAGCTTTTAATGACTCTCAGGTCATTCTTGGGTTGGAATTTAATTATTACCTTGGAAATCTCTGCCAATTTCTGTTGATAATTCTTGGTGACATGCAGACTTGTATGTTTTGTATGGTGTTTTATGACAGTATTTAAGCTAATTATTTCTAAAGCCATATGGACTAATTTATGGACTCAAGATTAGTTCTATTTTTAGGTATCGATCAGATCTTAAGATTTCCCTCCTCCCCTACCCTGGTACATAAAAAAGCGAATAGAGTAATGGGTTACACTGCACCATCCAGGTGCGAGACTTCAGAGACCCCCAAATGTGACATTTTTTTGAACCATGTAAAATTGCATCACTGGGCTCAATTAGTTGTGGCTGTGTTCTGGGATTTCTCCAGGGTATCTGAAGTGTTTTAACCATAGCTATCTGAAACACTTTCATTCTTTTCTGTCTGAGTTGTTCCAGGTACTGACTGAGTGTGCTACTATGTTCCATTTCTGGTTTCTTTTACTGTTTATTTCCATTCTGTTTATTGTACTGTAGTATTATTTTCTATCCATGATGTTTAAAAATACATGTGTATTTTAATTTTAGCACCATCTTCATTTCCTCATAGCTCCTTTACAGTTTATTTTAATCTTGGTTATTTTCATGGTAAGAACTACATATGCGTAGTCTACATTTAGATTTTAAGAAAAGCTATGATTGCTGGCACAGACCAGTCTACTAGTGTATGCAAAACGAAATGAAATAAGCTGGTGGAATAAGAAACAGTAAGACATAAAAAGTATTTGCCTTAGTGTTTATTGATTTTCCTTGAGTTTGGATGTAACATCATGCTAGATAACACCTTACTTGTGTATTTTCTTAATAAATTAAATGTTCTGTGCAACTATTATTTGGGAAGATTTCTTTAGTTTTGCTAAGATCTTTGTTGAATCAGTAGGGTAGAACAGAATGGGTTTTTTTTTATTTTCAAGTGTTTGTTTTACAGTTAGGCATATTGGTAACAACAGAAAGATTGACACATTTCATTTCTGTGGTTTTAAACTTACTATCTGTGTTCAGAGTAGCTTGCTTCCTCACTAGTTATTGATTTTCAATAGATCAGCCTTATACTAAGTTTAGGTGAAAGTTACCCCTGATGCCCTAGCATGTGAAAGGTGGCTGTGCAGGGAGCACAGCTGCTCACTGTGCAGATGTGGGAGTGGGGAAGTGGATATGGAGAATGGGGATATTTCCTCTCAACATATTGTCTATTTGAAGTCATGGTGCAGAGGTTATTAAAGCTGCACCAGCTTAAAGGGAATAAAAAAAAGGTTCAGACAGACTCCTTCGAGATCAAAGAAGACACTGTGTCTGAATCAGAACTCAAAGTAGCACTTTGCCTGGAGGGGACTGCATGGTGGCAGTTTAAAGTTGCCCATTTATAAGATACAGAGAGATAATACTTGGTTCTCTGCAACTGAATGGATCTATGCAAACACCTCTAGCAGACTTTCAGACATAGGACAGTTGCATCACTAGACAACCAAAGTCGGTTTTTGACAGTCTGAGTGCATCGCTCTGTTTGGATGCCATTTATGAATATTTGTATGCCTCACCAAATCCAAGGTGTATGGGAGTAACCTGAGCTACAGTAGGAAGGACCTTGCTTATCTGGAAAAAATCTGAAATACAGAAGACCACAAGGAATCATTTTTGTTTTGAATTGGGTTACCAGACACAGCAACTACTGTAATTAGCTGTTTTGGTGTCATTACCTATAGACCAAAGAACAAACTAATGGCAGTTCTGCATGTCCAAGGTAAAGATAGTTAGCCCTTTCCATCATCTCAGTCCTCTCAGAACAGCTGTCTCTGCTGATACCTTATATGTCACTTTCCACTGAAAAAATACCATAGGTATCGCAGAAAGCCACTAAAATTCTTCAAGAGACTGAGCTGCAGTATGATGGAGGAGACAGGGACAACATTATGGAAGGAATGGACAGGAAGAAATATGCAGACAACCCCTGATGGATTCAATGAGTTCAGCCTATGGAGGCGACAAAGTCTTCTGGCCCTTCGCTGACAACTGAGTGGAATTTGCTGAGTGCAGGTAAACAGATGGTTTAACTGAGAAAGGACATACACTGTTTCTCGACTGGTTAGGATACACTGCCTCAGTCATCCAGCTTCTCCTGCATGTCTGGTGGGGATATCTCACACTATCCCTGAAGTCCCTAAAGCTCTGTGCCATCACATAAGTCCAGCCATAGGAAAGTCATTTGCAGAATTGGAGCTTTTTTCCCAAGTTTAGTTCTAAACTTCAGTCTCACACCCAGTAGAGATTCAACTAAACTCAGCTAATGGTAAGACAGTGATCTGAATGGTAACTGGAAAGGAGCGCTCATAACTAGTTTGGTACAAGTTAGTGCAGTATGCTATGAACTGTCTTCAGTTTTCAGGCTAGCTAGCAGCTTTCAGTGCTGATTTTCTTCCGTTTTTTTTTTTTTTTTTTTTTCCCTCTCTATTAATTATTCAACTCTAATTTAATGTACTTTTCTTTTGCTTTTCTCTTATCCTGCATTCATTTTCAAGTGTCTTTTAGGCAATATCTGACCTTGCTGTTAATTATTTGCCCACAGTTGTGCTAATGGAGCTGCAGTATAATGCAGAGCAATAGTATGGAACAGAGCCATCCATATCCAGCCTCTTAAATTATGAAATCTCATCTACAAGTAATGAAAATCTTCTGTGCCCTGCAGGTTCTAGATTCAGATTTGATTCTTTACCTGCAGCTGAGACCTAGCAAGTACACAGAAACAGCCCTGTCGGTTTTCTTAGTGTAATTATTTTTATGTCAATGCTACTGAGAACAACGTCAGTTATGAAAATAATTCTTATGTTGTCAGTCTATGTTAGAATTTCTTCTAACACTCAGACAAAAACACCCAAGGACTTTCACTGTTTGAGGGATTACAGTGTTATTTGAGCATTCTTTTATTTACTTGTGTGTTTTGATGCTTTTACTTCCCATTAGGTTTTTTTCTTCTATTTATCTGATTCTGCTATGAGAGTTACACCCAGTTTCAATGTTGTCTTTTTCCCCAGAAACAAGCAATAAACCATGTGCTCGCTATTTTTCCTCTTGCTGAAACAAATGCATTGTAATGTTTACTCCTAATCATAGGTGATACTTGAAAACAAAACACAGGATGAGCAGTAAGTATGCTGGAGGCACACTTCTGAAGTCCAAACATTGGAAGGTCCTTTGCTGCCACCCTCTGATACAAGCTTCAATTACTTCTGCTCATATGTTACCTGGCATTGAGAACTTCAAGGGTTAAGAACACACAGATCTGTGAAGAAATCTGCGGATGATCTGTTATTACAAATGTATCTGGAAGTGAGATTCAAAAATTAAATTCTCAATAACATGATTCCCAATTTAGATCCCTCTACAATGAATAGCCAAGTTTGTCAGAAAGGGAGTCACACACCCCCAGTAGGCCAATGGAGTCTAGCCAAGAAAAGACACTGGAGGGAGGATCCCAGCTTCCATCTTCTATGCAACTTGGAGCTTGGGCTTCAGATCCTGCAACAGATTCTGGACTGAGGTGTGTCTTTGTGCACAAGTAATCGCAAAACGTTTTCTCTGAAATAAACGGTTGGAGGAAGTTAGAGATTTCCCAGAAGGTGGGACACGTGGGATCAGTTCCAACCTCGGCTGAGTGGCTTCAAAAAATATGGCTTCTCTTTTCAAGTGCCAAGAAACACCAGGCAAGCCTGGGACTGCCTGCAGACAGGACTTCTCCTGCTGAAGCTTTCAGGAAAGAATGAGGCATTCATGGGCCGCATTGCACCAGGGACATTATTGCAGTGATTGAGACTATTTACATAATTTACGTTAAAGCTTCAGTGACAAGCTTCAGGAACTCCATCATCTCTCCAATTCACAGCTTTTAATATAGTCTGTGATCTTTAAAAGTCAGGGTTAAAAGTAAGCTCTTGAATTCTTGCCTCCTTATGCAAAGAATGGATCTGTTTTTCAGGTATATTGGGCACCTAAGATGTTCCATGGTAGGAAACAGTTATGCTCTGAGTTATGTCTGCAGCACTTAAGTGTAACAAGGAAAGGTCATTTATTCCACAGCACAGTTTGCTTTTTAAATTCTAAATTCAAATAATTTTTTTTGTAACTTGAAAACATCAACTCAGTCTTACTATGATAGGCCAGACTGCTTTACCCCTAAGTGACATGTCCTTTCCTTATACTTTATGTGACTTGGAAGCAGAAAGTTTATATTGATCTTCAGTGGCTCAGCATCTCAGCCAGCTCCATTCTGGCAGTTCCTCTATCCGCTGAGCTGTGCAGTGGCCAAATCTGAGCTTCTGGTTCTACTCACGCACTGCTTACAAAATGGAAATTTGCCCCTGCTTTTTTTTGCAGCCCATTTTTTAGTTCTAATGGTGAAAAGTAGAAGAGGAAATAAAATTCAAGCAGTATTTTTTGTGAAAAAAAGGAATTGAGAAAATGACAGGGTGAAGCAGAGTAGCAAAACAGATGTTTGGCATCTGGCCACGGTGGAATGAACTCTCTCCACACTGAATTCTGTATTTTTCTTACTCTGAAAAATAATTAACTTGTAGAGCAGTAGGTTCAGAGAGCCCTGAGTGTGGTGATCGAGGCAATTAGCCCCTATCAGAGCCATTGTTTCAAGCTCTTTGAAAAGTCAGCTGAGTATTATTAGTTAGCCCTTTGCAGTTAGATGAGCCAGACAACTGCAAAAATAGAGTTGATGTCCCAGAGCACTTTCCTGTGACAGGGTGAATTCAGTAATAACCTCCAGTCACGGCATGTATGAGGTCTTAATCGTGATATTTGCAAAGCTGGGAGAAGAGAAAAACTTTTTTTTTCCCCGGTTGGAGTCCTTCTGTGCATCGCTGACAACCCTTTTCAGTCATCAGTTCTTTGGGATCCTCTTCTCTTACCATCTTTCCCCCCACTGCTCCACGTGTGACAGGTTTGCTGAGGCACAATGATACCCAGTAGCTATACTAAGGCTCCTCTGCATTCTTTTCTCAGATTCTTTAACAATGATATGTAAAACGTGTGTAGAATATCTCCTACAAGAAAGAACAGATGACTTAATATCCATCAGCTCAGCAGAATTTATAACTTCGACGTTCTCTGCCCACATGTATTCCCCTGACTTCATCCTTCAAAACGTGATAAAAAAAGAAGGCCTTTCCCTTTGTTCTGAAGTTTTACCTCTTGCAGAGGAGCACAGAAGCACAGACTTCACAGCAAAGGACGTTTCATTGGGAAGCACCTCAGTATAGTAGTTCAACTGCCATAAACCCCAAGAGGAAAGTACTTCATTCATGATGCCTTAGAACTGAAATCTTTCAGACAGCTTTGTTAATTACATGGTTACTTTTGCTGAGGCAGAGTTATTGGTGTACAGAGAATGAAATGGATGGAAACATGAACATTGCAAAAGCATTTCAACAGTCCTGCTTCCTGACTGCCCTATGGCTGAATCTTTTTCAGTCATGCAATTTTGCTCTCCTGCCAGCCACAAAAGTAGTTATTCTGTACAGAAACTTGCAGTTCTGTGTGCTCGGTCTAGCTTTGTGCACTACCATATAAAATGTTAGTTACTACGGGATACACTCACCCTGCAGCATTGCAGCAAGTGACTTGAAGAGCATTTTTGGAGATCTAGGTACAGAAGAACCCTGAAGTGTACACAGATATGTGCAAAGGCAAAATAGTTGAGTGCTATGAGGAAACAGGTCAATGGGGAGTGAACCACTCTACCAGTCATTCAGGCTGGCAACTGTATTTGAGATTGCCTCACTATATATTACCCAATTGACATTTTCTCAGTGATCAAATGTTTTCACTGCATTATGCTTACTTTATGGCAAGAGAACATATACAGGCTTAATCAAAAGAAGTTTTTATTAGTGATGTTTTGCTCAAATTTCCTGTGCTACTCCAGGATAGTGTGCTGCAAAGACTTTTAAAGATTCTGCTAGCACTCTGCAGTATATACTATGTAACACGCAGTAAGGAATTTTCCTAGATATATTTAGTAGTAAGCAACATGTATGGTAATTTCTAGTCAATCTGAATTCAGCTTTTACTTTTCCTGTGCTCAAGCAACTGTGTCCTATGTAATATTCAGGAAAAATATCTGAGCTTTCATAAAGAGCATTTCTTTTAGGAGACTTTGTCTCAGCAGCAAACAAAACTCTTCCTAGCCTAAAATACAGACAATTTATTATTCTGTTTAAAGAACTGTAAAGTTATTTTTGTGGTAGCATAGTTTTTTAGTTCCTGAAACTGATCTTTGAATAAAAGTTTCTTAAAATCTGTGGAGACTAGAGGAAATTGAGAGTTTTGCTTAACTTCCTGGCAAGAGTAATTGTGTATAGCTACTTGATCAAAAGTTACCCTCAAGCTAGGCTGTGAGTCTATATTTGGACTATAGACTAGGCAAGCTCCATGGCTTGCTTGTAACCCCTTGGAGACCCTGATCATCTAAATCAGCAAACATGATGGAATGTGTCAGGATTCATTTCTGTCCTACAATTAGATTTTTTTTTCATATGAAAACTTGAGGTATCGTGTAGGAGCTAAGCTTGCCTGTGGTTAGGATCTTATTGTAATGTATGACTTGAACTGAGATTTTGGATCCATACTGCTGGCATAGACTGCTGTAAATCCTTTATTTGCCATGATAAACAGTCACTGAGCTGTTCCCTAGGGACAGAATAAATAAAATCCAGTACATGCCTCATGCTGTCTAAAGTCCCTGGGGCTCCAGTGAAGTAAGGCAGAGGGGTTCCACACTGTCCCAGAGCCATACTCAGTTCTTTCTTACTCCATCTCCCCACCCCTGCTCCAGGCATGCAGAAGTGGCAGGTTGGCAAAAGTTCCTGTTTTCTTCTTCAATTCTTCCCATGACGAAATTGTTTGCAGCCAAGACCACAGAGACTTTTCTGTTAGAGACTGTGTGTACCCTTCAGGTGGTTATTTATACGCAGCCATCAGGGTTAAAAATGAGTCTTAACCAAGTATACTGCTGTTTATATTTCTGCATATGGTTGTCAGTATCTCATTTTTTTCTTTAGAATGAAGCTTCACAGTGATGGCTGTGAATGTAACAAGTGTAACATGTAGGGGATGTTATCACTTCAGGTGGTCAGAATCATTGTACAACCAAAACAAGTCTTGGTTCTTTGTGAATAATTGGGACCGGACGTTTGCAAGATAATGGACTCCTGAATAATCCCTTTAGGCGGCTGGGCCTTGGGAGAACAGGTATGCAAACTACAGAGATAAAGAGGCTGCAGGATAATCTGAAGACCCCTCCGATCACCCACCGAGACGCCAAACAAACATGCGCGACAGACATTACCATACACTAATGAGTTCTCTATGATAAGCATTTCTTGCAAATGTAATGAATGTGTATGTTAACGTAGCATAAACACCTAGTAAATGTGCCCTTTCGGTGCACACGTTTGGAGGAGAGATCCCCCATGTGCCCGGCGCCATAATAAAGAATACCTGCTGAATAGTCTTCCGACTATTGAGTCTTCAATTCCGGTTTTTCTCAGCATCAACAGCTTTCAAATGAATTCTTCAGATACGCCATTAATCGCATCCCAGCTGGACCAGGTTTTGAGGCTCAATATAGCTGCCTAGGTTCAGACTACTGAATTATTCTCAATATTCATGCAAAGAAGCTAATTGCTAGGATAGACATAAAAGTAAATCCTCAATCCAAAGATAACCCATATCATCCTTACATGTCACTTGCTTCATTGTAATGACTGTTGTCTTTGATTGCAAATAAATTGCCTCTATTCAGTTTCAACACTGTTCTCTTAATTTTATAATAGAAATTTCATGAATCATTCAAATTTCCTAGAAATAAAGCTGTTGTCCTGTAACATTGCCTCCAGGTAGGGTAGAATGGATGTCATTTTCATTGCAAAGTATTTGAACATTATAGTAGCAATGTGTCTCTGTTAATGTTAACAATGTAGAAGTTCTCTATCATTAACAAATAAGCAGTTTCAATTTTTTTTAATTCACCTGAGCAGAACTCAAACACAGCCTACCATCTGCACACTTTCATGTCCTAATATTAGCTGTAGGGCTGTGATAGACATTAAAGCAATAATAGAAAAAGAAAAAACATTTCCAGCACCATTTGAGACATAACACATGCACGTTTCTTTTTCTCTTTTAACATAAGTCCCTCAGCCTTTTTTCTCTTCTTCAAGTAGGTAACAAAGAATAAGGTGAAAAAATAATTTTTTTGAGACAGGAGCTTCATTACAATGAATGGACATAATGGCCTTTTTATGAATAACAAAATAATTCATAACTCAATGTTTACCTGCAGTATTCAGAGCTAAAGTTTTCTGAAACACTTTTCCACAGCCAATGACATAAATCTAGGGGCTAAAATGTTTGGCTATACCTAATAGTCATTAAACTGAACCAGGGAATGTTCCCATGCTCAGGACCTCAACCAACTAGAATTGTCCCTGGGATAATTTTCACTTGAGCCATCTGTCACTCACCTGGCAACATTGGGGAAGTAGCTTGAGCCAAGGACCATTTTAAGAGGTACTCTGGATGCGGTCACCTTGCCTTGGAATAGAAGTGTTTCATTGTATAGACATGGGCTATTCCATGGTAGTTAGCCTTTGGTACAATAAGTGGGTTTCATTTTCAAGTGCCATCTATGGGTTGTTAAGGGGTTTTCAACATGCAGAAATTGGCAAACACCTACCACTGCCAGTAAGCATTGTTACTCCGGGGGCTTAGATGAGAGTTTGTAATCTGAAGTGCACAAAACAAGTGGCACAATTTTTTTTTTAGAACTTATATTCCTTAACAGAACAGTGACATTAACTGCATGGAATGGCATGCAAATAAACCCACTGAACTTGTTGCAAGACTTGGGGGAAAAATTACAAGATTGTAGCAATGGAGACAAATTGCACTTCTTCAAGGGAAAGAAGAATTAACTGTTACTTCGTATTGCAGCAGCCAGACAAGTCTTTATAGAAGCCAAATGAATCTGAATTTACATCTCTTGTATCGTGGGAGGTCTGGTCAGGTGGTCAGGGGAGAATAAGGCTGGCTGCCTGCATAAATTAGAAAAATCCTTTTGACCATGGGCTGTTTTAGCAGCCACAAATCACCAGAGCTTAGATCTGACCTTTTTATCTGTCCACCACAAGTGCAAAGGCTGACAGTGGAGCTGCTTTGTGAAGGGTACATCCCCTGGAGATCTTCCCTCCTTGGGGATGTCCCTTCAGGCAAGGAGGTGCCCACTACAGCTTGTTGTCGCATTAATTTGGCAGAAAATAGACCCCTAGTGTTCTAACTCTCTTCATCGGAGTGAGAGGCTAGGTGCGGCTAGGTTTAAATTCTGAGTGATATCCAATTTGCCACTACCAGTCCAGTCATGTTTAATATGTATATTAAACTACCACGATTCTGGATACACTCATAGCAGTCTGCACTTTCAGTCAAGTTGTGCTCATGAACTGGCACGGCCGCAGCTGGTCACGTTCAGTGAGAAACTGTGACAACTGGCTACTGAAAGAGTGCAGTTTTATTTGTGCAACAGGTATATAGGTTTTCTGAATTGCCGGTGATAGTGACTGTCTCCAAGAAAGCACGTGGAAATATAAAACGCGTGAAAAGCTTATAAATAATACAGCCTGGCTATAAACATTAGGGAGTAACTATTCCCGAGAAAAGCGCTTAGTTTAAGTCTCACCCAAGGTGTCCCAAGGGGTAGAGAAGCAAGGCTCAGCCCATCGGCCAATCCCGGCTGTCGGAGGCAGTCTGAGGTGGAGTTTCCCTTGACTTGCTCACGGTGTTATCTTCTTTTCCTCCAAAGATCTTCTTCTCCGAAAATCCCCCATTTCCCTGGCTATTTTTATAGCCTCTCTACCTTTAAGGTGGAGTTTGAGTGACTGTAGTCATACATACCTTTTATCATGATTAGTGTAAAATTCTCTCGCTTCACATTTAAAGGTATAGTTTATGAAAAATTGAGAGTGCAGACTCGAAGAGGGGTGGTCGCACCTCGGAGGTGGGTAGCCTTCGGGATGGAGGTGTGTTTTGGTATTAAAATTATATTAAAACAAGCAAAGTTTATGAGAGGGTAGCACTTTGGCAAGATTTTGAAAACCTGTTGGCTCAGGGGGCCAGATGAGCTGCTTATCCGTTCTAGAGGACCATTTTTTCCCGCTTTATCATCACGGAGCATGGCCACGGAGTCTCTACCCTGCCCCATCCTCTATGGTACATTGCAGGGAGTTGCTGTGTTAGTGGATTCCTCGCATGCCTGCTGCAGCTGTGTCCCATCCTCAGAGCTCCTTATGACTTTATGCTTTTCCTCAATGGATGAACACTGCTATGTTTTTCATATAAACCTTAATTTTCAGATGTAAAACCTTAATTTTACTAATAATTCCACACTTGTCCACATCTTCTGAGAAGCATCTGGCTGCAAAATTTGCTGCCTTTCTCTTCTGTGTTCATTAGGAGACTTGTAACTCTTAAACATTTCACACGTTTGGAGTCTCAGGCTATATGAAAACAGCTACATTGCTGACCCCTAACAGCCTTAGGAGGTTTTCTAAGCTCACTTAAGTCTAAGTTTTTGATGACAGCTTCTGAATTTGATGACAGAATTGCTTGTCAAATATCAGGTATTTGCCGAAAGAAAACATTCCCTGAGTCTCCAGCAATTAACAGAGTTGGTCAGCTGAATCCAAAAAAATTTACAGCCCACCCTGTTTCATCCTTTCTTGCTCCAAGTGATTTCTCTTCTTGTTATCGCTACAGCACTGGTAAAAAGTGTATGACACCTTCTTTATACTTTAAATTTTTTTTCTGTTCAATTGCTTACTTAAATTTACGGAAGTTGCAGCTCCCCACATAGTGACCACTATAGTATTTGCAGCCTGTTTCATGTTTTAGTTGATGGCATAATAACTGCCATTAACCACAAGATGGCATGGTTCCTTCACTTTTCTGTGACGAGAAGCCTGTTTTAGAAAGAGGACGGGGAAGGGATGCAGCGAGGTCGAAATACGGTCAAAGGAGCAAATACACAAAATTACTCTAATTCCTCCTGCTACATCTGGATTGCCAGTCTCACGAGGGAACAAAGCAATATGATAACATTTATTTCACTGACAAGAATTTGTAAACGTCACAGAAAAATAGTACTTATTTATTGCTTTTAACAGTTGCTGAACTTTAATACAAAGAGTTGTTAGAATAGAGATGCTAAGCCAATAATAACAGACTCTTCGGAGCTACAGGTATGTAAGATTCTGCCCAAAATATATTGCATTTCAGTAGCCAGGGTTCCTTTGATTCACACAGAAACAGGTCATCTATTAATTGCAAAATTCATGAGACAAGGATGGAGGCTTTGCTGGCCTGGAATTTTGCAGAAATATTCAGGTTTTTGCGGGGGGGGGGGACACGGGACACACGACACGGACACATAACTGTCCTTTTTGCTGTTACGTAACTATTTTTTATGATTGTAAAATAATATCACTTTTTATTCTAACATTCTTGTCTACAAAATAAAATCATGAATAATGCTATTATTAATTAAAACAAGGTTTTAAAGGACTTTGAGATACTTTCATGATAAGATTATTAAGAAACTCTTGAGTCACTTCCAAAATGTATTTTTTTATTACAAGATTTTCAATTTGACTAGCAACTGACACAATGTTTCTTAACTTCTGTGTAGGTAGCACTCACCAAAGAACTGATCTGAAATTCTCTCTTTCTATGTCACAGTTACAGGGACTTTGTCTTCTTTTGCACTTCACTCCAATTTAAGTCTTCTTTTTAAAAGACTATTGTCTCATATGTTGTCTATACTATGCATTGATTCGCTATTTTTATTTCCCAAAATCTGTAGTTATGGGAAGGTATACTGAAATTCTTTCTTCTGAAAGGCTTTATAATTTTGTGTGGTTTCCTTTTGATATGCCATGAAAACCCCACTTATGCAGCTGATGCAGTGGAATAGCTCCCTGACTCATACACACTGCTTTTCAGAACATTCCCTAAAGCAAGACACAGATTTTTATTGATTTTCTTTCACAAAATACCACTTAACACCCCCCAACCTATGTACAAGTCAAACCTACGAGCAGACAATTCTGCTGCCACTAGATGTCAGGCAGTTTTATTCACTACCTCCCTCTTCACACACCGATCCACACTCACTACTGCTTGCTGCAAATACATTATGTGGGTGTTCATTGATCTTATTAATGCATTTAGACAGGTGGAGAAAATGCTTTCTCAGTGCAGCTAACCCAGTGCACAGTACTATCTTGTAGGACAAACATCAATCTAAAAATCTGTGGCATTGCAGTAAAAAGTCTGGGAAGTGATGGGAGCATAATAGAGAATGTAAAAAAAAATGAAAGTAACAAAAATACCTTGTAGCAGGAAGATAATTTTCTTCCTTTTTTTCTGAGCACCTCTTCAAGCATCTTCCAGGTATCTGTTGTGTCTCAGGTCTGTTACACTGTGTGGCTAATGTAAACTAAAAAGTGCTAAGTTATAAACTGGCTTTTAGAATGGATGCTATAAAAAAAAAAAAAAAAGCCAAAGATCAGATACAATCCTTGTAAAAGCAGAAATAAAAAACATATAAATTTTCCAGGCTTATTGAGATAAGTGTGCTTGGTTTCTTCAGCATTTTAAAGAAAACTTTTAGTAAAGAAGTTCTCATCAAGGAGATACTCACCTTGAACTCCCTGATAAATAGCTTGATACACAGCTCGTTAAAGCTTGTTCAAAAACTCTTGCTTCTTTCAGTGTGATATGCACCTGGAGCTTAGTACATAAAACTGTGCTCTTCCTCCAGGCTTTTAATTTAATACTGTGTTTGCCTATTGCTCGTAACCCTGTATCCTTGAGAAAGAGGTCTTGCTCAAATGAAGCCGTTTTAATCTGGTCTACCATGATTATTCTACAAATCAGCTGCTGTGAGTAAGATTGGCTGAATTCAGACAAATGGGCTCTGATTTCAATCATCCATGTACAGCGTCTGTCAAAATCAACATGTGAGACAGGGGGGTACAGAGGAACATAAGTAGGTTTTAAACATGGAGTCTAAAATCTGGTCTTCAGTCCTGACTGATCTGTTTTTCTGACTCCTTGGGAGGTAACTTCTATACTGGTCTCTCCCTTTCCCACTATCTCAGCTTGTGAATGTTTTTGAACTTTCCCCACTTCTGCCATAGTCTGTCTTGCAAAAATGCTGGAACACCCTATTGAAAAGACATCCCTTGGGCGCTGCTTGCCAGGTAACTGCAGATCAAGAATATATATTACTTTCTCAAGATGCAGAACTGCTCTTTAAAGACAGCCAGGATTTCACTATGTAGTGAAAATATGCTTTAAAAGACTTGTGCTTGTCACCAGCTGTCTTTGTCTTTTCCATTTGTTTCCTGACAGACTGATCTTCCATTTCAGGAAAGTGTGCTTGTCACTGTAGTTGTGATATTGCAGTCTCATTCAAGTCTCTTTGAGGAAATACTTGTCTTTTCAGTTCAAAATACAACAGAGTTGCTTGTTCATCTTATCATCACCAGAATATTGAACTCTCATAACTCCCCAAATGTTTTTTGTCCTCTGAAGCAGGGAGTGCTCTGGGATACCAATGTAGTTGTTCTTCCTATGATTAGCATGGGAAGTTACCACTGTAATCAAAGTCAATATGTTTCCTACACACCATGCTAAATCTCTCAGAGAGGCTGTAAATCTGAGCAAATTTAAATATCTCCCACTGCTATTACCGGGCTCACAGTTGTCTGAAATTCTCTGCTCCAATAATCAATTAGTTTTTCTTTACAGTTAACTTTTTCTATCACAAGTTCTTATTTCACTGCTTCTAACGTTTTTCAACTAAGACTTCTGAAGAAAAAAATACATGCCAAAAGTATTAGTGATGGGAATTTTTCCCATAGTCTGTATGAGATGGGAAGAGGAGAAAGAGTTCTCTGTTTCTTGGGGTTCCTCTGAAACGATTGCATAGAAATCTGACCTTGCCGGATCTGTTGAAAAATTCGGATAAGCTGCCCCAAAGATTGAACCAAAAAAATCTCTGCCGTATTTGTCCTAATGCTTGTAAAACAACTGCTCTCTGCATCTATTTCTTCCAGTGCAAGTTGTCCACTTTTTTCATAGTGGAAGATGCAATATTTGCATTTTATGCCTTCTCATTTTGAGGCGTCACCTTACAATGATAGACATCTTAAACTGTTGTGTGATTAAAAATCAGGATCTTCCTTGAGTGTAAAGGATTTTCAGATAGGCAAGAAGTACCTCAACTCAAAAACAGCAGGTCAGAGAAAACAATTGTAATGTCAAATCACAACCCCAGGGCATAATTCAGATTCATTTGAACCTGAGCAACTGGTTTTACTGAATCCACAGCTGACTACTACAAAGAATTATGCTTTCCCTATTATAAATTAGGTGCCTAATTTAGTGTGTAGTACAAGTCCAAGATTTTCATATAGCAGCTTTTCTTTTCTCATTTGAATGCACTAAGAAGTATCAGAATCCTCTGAACACCTGGATTTGTAACGTAAGGTGGCAATTCAAGCAAGAAGCTCTACCGAAAACCTCCATGTGCCTGCAAAGAACAACATGAAATTAAAAAGCAACTAGAATTAATTATAGTTATAATTCCGAAAAGAAATTTCTTATTACATCAACCACCGCAGGCACAAAGCTCAGAGGAGCTTTCTTTTGGAGGAACTTTTACTTCGGGAGTTGCAGTGCAAGCCCATGTCAGCAGATGGCACTGGAGACATAGCTATGAGACTGAAGGGGTCTTCAGCGCAAGAGTCTCGAGATTTAAATCTGTATATTTTATTCTTTGTAAGTTTTTCCTTAGAGCAAAGCATCACAGCTGAAGGTCACTCCCTCTGCCTTGTATTATAAACCCTTGTGATAATGGGTCTGTCCGTCACTCATGTAAGTGACACTGGTGCAGTTTCGTGACCTCTTTTCCATTGATGAAATTCAGGCAGTTTGCAAAAGCAAGCTTTCTTTTATCACACTTTGATCAGTTGAAATGTGCTGTTTGGGAAATAGAGACATTTCCTTTAAAAAAAAAAAAAAAAAAAAAGATGTTTTATGAGGAGGAGGGAAGGGAAATCAGGAAGAAATATTCCTGGAGAGAACAACTATTATTTAACTAAGCCACACGTGTCAGAGGGAGAGATTCAGAGAGTCTGGTTGGGGAAGCTGCATAACAAGCTGAAAGTCGGGTTAATTTTCTTGGAGCCACTTGCCTGAGATGCCAAGTCTCTGCTACATTTTTGAGCAACCTCAAGATCAGGTGTCCGCCTGCACTTCATGCAATGTCTACGTCTTCTGGGCCATTTGAGTCTCACGCAGAAGCTGGGAATCCTTGCACTTTCAGGGGTTCAGAGAGGGTAAGCAAAAAAAACCTAAAATGTAGGAAGACACCCCATCGCAGACACCACCTTTATTTGAGTAGTTATACAAGCAGCAGTGAATTATGATTAACTGAAATAGGATTTCTCAAAGCAGTACTCCCGGTTGATCTGAACTGCTGAAGACAAAATAACTTTGGTCAGGTTGTTCTGACAAAATGTAATTAAAACTTTGATGAAAAAAATAGTAGTTGTGCCTCATTCCAGCTTCTCCAGAATGTTGTTAGTGTTCCTCCCTTTCTGGCTCATCTTGTTCCACATGCAAGTATCCGCTTGCACTCACATAGTTTCTCTGATTTTTCACAGGGTCTCATGCTTAAATTTTAACATCTAGTACTTGAGACTATTGTTCTGTAATTTTCTTGAGCATACTGTTCTATTTGATTCTTTACAAATATTAAAGATGCATGTGGAAATCCCATTCCATGCATCTTTACCAGATCAGAGCAAGTGTGATTTTTTTTTTTTCCTTTTCTTTTCATTTTCTTTTCTTTTCCTTTTTTTCTTTTCTTTTCTTTTCCTTTTCTTTTTTCTTTTCTTTTCTTTTCTCTTCTTTTTTCTTTTCTTTTCTTTTCTTTTTTTCTTTTCTTTTCCTTCTTTTCTCTTCTTTTCTTCTCTCTTCTTTTCTTTTCTTTTCTCTTCTTTTCTTTTCTTCTCTTTTCTCTTCTTTTCTTTTCTTCTCTTTTCTCTTCTTTTCTTTTCTCTTCTCTCTTTTCTTTTCTTTTCTTTTCTTTTCTTTTCTTTTCTTTTCTTTTCTTTTCTTTTCTTTTCTTTTCTTTTCTTTTCTTTTCTTTTCTTTTCTTTTTCTTTTCTTTTCTTTTCTTTTCTTTTCTTTTCTTCTTTTCTTTTCTTTTCTTTTTTTCTTTTATCTTTTTTTTTTCTGACGGCCAATAGAAAATTGAGGAAAAAACTAGAAGATATTCAAGCTTTATATAACTGACTATAAAAAATATTTCACAGTCAAAACTCTTAGACAAGAAAGGAGCAAAATGCTTCTAGTGAACAGTAACAGAATAAGAGTATGTGAAAGATAGACACTAGGAGTTTCTTATGGCAACTCTAATGATGAAAACATGACACTTTTAAGAAAAGAAATAGATTTGCAAAATATTAGTAAGAGAAAAAAAGAAAATCAAAAAAAGGCCAAGTTTGCTGGTGACTATGCAGCAGCCAGACAAGTACTTAAAGCTACATAAGAAGAATTTTCTGTGATAGACAAACTGACAAAATAGAATTTTGTATTAATTTTTATTTTTATAATAGAAATAAGTAAGAAAAAAAAGAGAATTTTGAAACTGACCTGAGAAATAAGTGAAATCTAATCACTGAAATAGTATGCATGAGTGTGAATGGCAGTTCAGTGTCAAAACTGAGGAAAAAATAGGCTCACTTACTGATCACAGATGGTCCCATCTATCTTGTCCATTCTGGCTAACTGATGTAGCAGATAGAAATGACAGCTTAATGTAAAGAAGCAAGAAATTTCTTTGGTCCTAGAGTTGAATAGCATCTTTGACTTGCAGAAGAATGAACACAGTATATCACCTCTAGGAAGAGGAGGCCAAGTATCATGTAAAATAATCTGCTGCAGAGCACAGGGTGTTGAAAATGCCTAGGTGATTTTGTCCAACAGGTCATGAGACACAGTTTAAAAAAGACATCACAAATCAAGTCCAAACTATATAGCCAATGGTCAGTTGTGTATGATTTGGAGGGAAATCACCTGTCACCCTTACTTTCTTTTTGATTGGTTTGCCCTAGATTCTTATTAGCATGTTCTGAGTACAGATGACTCATATTCCAGATTTTGAGGCTCAGTGGAGTGCAAGTAATTGCTAATCTGGGTAGGAAATTAATACTTTGGTCTCTATAATGGTCTGCAATCAGTTAATGTAAAGAACTTAAAATATAAGGAAAGAACATTACCATCTTGGTCATGACTGTTTTGATATTCCATTTGCAATTCATATCTCCATTTCAAACACATTCTCATTTTTCATATAAATCATGAATCACCTTTTGAACCTTACATCCATTTGAATACAGGAGTTTGTCCATTCATCCATGTTGATTACTTTAAAATGAAATATTAGATGGGCCTATTTCACCTATGTTCTATTAGTTTCTTTGTGTAAGTTATCATAAAGGTAACTTACACAAAGAATAGGGAGGTCTAATTTTAGCGTAGATTACTTCTCTGTATCTTCTTTGTTTTTCATATTAAGTCCAAGCGAGATGTGAAATCAAGTTTAGAAGCATGTTCAGAGCTTGGGAGAAGCATATTTTGTTTGTTATATAACATCCATTTCTGCCACTTGTCTGATAGAAGTAAAATTGCATACAAAAATGAAGATAATTCTTAAATAGTAAAGTATCCATTTATTTAAACTGCTTAACATTTACTGGGAGAGATTGAAGATTTTACCTGTTCAGGTGGTTGGAGTTTTTTTTGGGTTTTAATGGTGCCTTTGTAGACAAATTCTTGTATTTGCTTTAAATTGCTGTATTTTTAAAATGGATTCTAATTAAATGATGGTGAGATTTCTAGTCAGGTAAGACATTGAAATGCAATGACATTTTTGTTCAGGTGGAATGGAGTAATATGAATGTATAATAAGTTGTGATGATAATGTTTCAATAGGTTACATTTATTTTAAAATGCCAAAAACCTTTTTTTTAGTGATCTATAGATTTGCAAATCAAGAAAATATATCTACATTATGAAAGGAACTTTTAAAGCTCTATTTGTCATTATGACAATTTAATTCTACTTTCTTTTGCAGTATTTTATTTTGCTCTACATGTGATGTCCATATTTACTAGTTTCTCAAGACAGATCCTAGAGAATTTTGAAGCAGAACATCTCTCAAGACCATCTCAATTGTTAAACGGGTGTTTAGAAATAGCGTGAAAATAAATAAGTATTCTGGTTGGATGGTAACAACCTCATCAAAATGAAGTAAACAGCGATGAGAACTCCCAGCCAAACTAGCAACCAAAGCATGTAGCAGGACAAATGAAAACCTGTCATGGCTAGATAAAACCTGGCCAAAATAAAATTAAAGATGAAATGAAAAGAAGCCATGACTTAGGAAAAACAAAGCAAAACAAAACATTAAAACTGCTCAAAAACAAGAGGATACTAACCAAGAACAAACTTGTCAAGAACTGAGATGGATTAGGAAAGAACATGACCTAAGATAGGAGGAACAAATTTGGGTCTTAGGGAGAGCGTAAAGTAAATGAAAGCAGCCAGGATGGCATTTGCCTGAGATTGATTTACCATTTTTCCACGTGCAAAAGCAGAAGGGAACATGTGTTTTTCCACTGTAAAATCTGTCATATAGAATATCTGACTATGACTCTGAAATTTAACTGTTTTTTTCAGACATTTCAGACAGGAATATCTTATATCTCCATGATCTTTGAAAAGTCATGGCAGTCAGGGGAAGTCCCCAGTGACTGGAAAAAGGGAAGCATTGTGCCCCTTTTCAAAAAGGGTAGAAAGGAAGACCCTGGGAACTACTGACCTGTCAGCCTCACCTCTGTGCCTGGGAAGATCATGGAACAGATCCTCCTAGCAGATATGCTAAGGCACATGGAGGCCAGGGAGGTGATTCGAGAAAGCCAGTATGACTTCATCAAGGGCAAGTCCTGCCTCACCAACCTAGTGGCTTTCTATGATGGTGTAACAACAAGGGTGGACAAGGGAAAACCACTGGACGTCACCTATCTGGATTTTTGTAAAGCCTTTGAGACGGTCCCCCACAACATCCTTCTCTCTAAATTGGAGAGCCATGGATTTGATGGGTGGACCGTTTGGCGGATAAGGAATTGGTTGGGTGGTCGCAGCCAAAGGGTAGTGGTCAATGGCTCAATGTCCGGATGGAGACCAGTGACGAGTGGAGTCCCTCAGGGGTCCGTACTGGGACAGGTGCTGTTCAATATATTTATCAATGACATGGACAGCGACATCGAGTGTACCCTCAGCAAGTTTGCAGATGACACCAAGCTGAGTGGTACGGTTGATACAGCAAAAGGACGGGATGCCATCCAGAGGGACCTGGACAAGCTGGAGAGGTGGGCCTGTGTGAACCTCGTGAGGCTCAACAAGGCCAAGTGCAAGTTCCTACACCTGGGTCTGGGTAATCCCCGCTATCAATACAGGCTGGGGGATGAAAGGATCGAGAGCAGCTCTGCTGAGAGGGACTTGGGGGTACTGATAGACGAAAGGCTGGACATGAGCCGGCAATGTGCGCTGGCAGCCCAGAGAGCCAACCGTGTCCTGGGCTGCATCAAGAGAAGCGTGGCCAGCAGGTCGAGAGAGGTGATTCTGCCCCTCTACTCTGCTCTGGTGAGACCTCAGCTGGAGTACTGCGTTCAGCTCTGGAGCCCTCAGCACAAGAAGGACATGGAACTGTTGGAGCAGGTCCAAAGGAGGGCTACAAAAATGAGCCGAGGGTTTGAGCACCTCTCCTATGAGGACAGGCTGAGAGAGTTGGGCTTGTTCAGCCTGGAGAAGAGAAGGCTGCGGGGAGACCTGATTGCAGCGTTTCAGTACTTAAAGGGAGCCTATAGGAAAGATGGGGACAATCTTTTTAGTAGAGACAACAGTGACAGGACGAGGGGTAATGGTTTTAAACTAAAACAGGGTAGGTTTAGGCTGGATATAAGGAAGAAATTCCTTACAATGAGGGTGGTGAAACACTGGAACGGGTTGCCCAGAGAGGTAGTGGAGGCCCCATCCCTGGAAACATTCAAGACCAGGTTGGACAGGGCTCTGAGCAACCTGATCTAGTTAGTGGTGTCCCTGCTCCCTGCGGGGGGGTTGGACTAGATGACCTCTAGGGGTCCCTTCCAACCCAAAACATTCTATGATTCTATGATTCTATGATTATTATACGTGGTTTAAAATAATAGCTAAAAGCTCCTCAGAAGGAGGAACAGAAAGCTTTATGTTATTGCTACCAGTTGAAGGGGACTTGTACTTACAGTGCATAGTATTTTTTTTGAAAAAAGGAAGAATTATCAGGCATTGATAACTGCATTATTCATTTTGGAACAGAGAACAGAATAGAATTGGCCATGTTTCACTCAAGGGTTATGTAAGACAGTGTCAATAATGAGGAGTGAGTTAGAGCTGAAAAAATATCAAACCTCTCTAGAGCCCATGTCAATCTTTGGGACTGGGGAGAAAGTTGCAAAGTGTCTTTTCGTGTAAAACCATCATTCTGAATTACAAAGTGGAAGGTTCAGGCTTCCAGCATATCCATGTCTTGTAGCTCTTCTGAGTCTTGTGGCAGTTACTCAAATGTAATTCAGGACACAGTTCAATTCTGAAGGGTATTCATAATGTGTATCCACAGGTGCCTGAGTCAGTAGACCAGTGTCTGTAGTTGGAAAGATTCAGAGCAGGGTTAAACACAGGTGATGTCATTCCCACCCAGCTGGAGAAGCTGCTCCAGTGTCAAGAGCAAAATGTGATCTGCCAGGATTCCCTAAAAGTAGGTACCAGACATTAGATGCTTCACACTAGTTGGCGTAAATTCTCCAAATGTCATGCTAGTGTTCCCCTAGCATGCTCCATCGATGTTAGGTAGGCTGAAGGACAAATAGATCAAATCTTGGCTAGTGCTGAACCTTCAGATGATTTCTGTTTTATCTGCACATATGGGATCACTAGTAAGGACTGGAAAAAACTACAAGATTTCACCTTATCCACCTGCTAGGAGAGATCCTCTGAGATATCTAACCGACTCTCAAATTCTCCAGTGATACAGTTTTTAGCACTTCTTAGGCAATGAAGAGCTACCCTTAGCAATAACAAAGTTCGTTTCCAAAAAACTAGTTTACATCTCTTTTGCTGTAGTCTGTGTCCATGACTGTTCTAACCTCCAGAGGCATAGAAAATGGCTTATATACTGACTCTTCCTTTTTTTTTCTTTCTTTTCTTTTTTTAGTTGTCTGTCAGCCTTTCATATATTTAAGGATTGTTATGAAATACCTCTACTTAGTGGGAGGTTGAGAGGGGTGGGTGTCCTAATCTTTGGTGATTCTTTGAAATTCCTGTCTTTACTAATAGATAAAGATTTTGGTTTCAGACATGTGGATGTCGATTCTAACCTTCCATTTGTAGGAAATGACACTGTAAACTTTGGAAATTTTTAGTCACAGAAAAATAACCAAATGCTGTTCTAATGCTCTTGTTGGAGGAATGAGAATGTGCTGTAAACAGGAGAACCAATATGGGCTCCTACCTGAGAAAGAAGGTGGCAGGCTTTGTTTCATACCTCTGCGATCGTATTGCTGAGTGGTAATAAAGACATCTGATAAAAAGAGCTTAGTGTAATGAGGGAGGCTTGACAGTGAATTCCTGAAAGATTGCAGATAAATGCTAGTATAACAATGAGATAAATGACATTCTAGTGAAGAAGCTTCACTGAACAAGTGAAAATTGCCTATGGTGAAAGTAGGACCAGTATCTTGTGGGCTTTCTTCTGCTATCTAAATATGAATCTTGTGTGGTGAAGTGTCATTACTGTCTGACAGTGCTGAAGAAAAGTAAACTGGGTCACCAGAAATGTAAATGTTGATAGAGACAAGAAACAGCCAAATAATTTTCTAAAAATCAAACATATCCAGAAAAAACTAATTTCTTCTGATGTTTTTCTAAATTAGTGGATGATGGGAATATTGTGACTGTAACAAATTCCATTCTAATCAACTTTTGACACATACTAGAGGTTTTTACGAAAACTTGAAATTCTTCTGGATACGAACACTTGGGCAGAGTAAAACCTGGCTGATGTAAAGGAAGACTCTTGAAATATTTTGACAGTCCTTTGCCTTTAGTAGATGGAAGTACTACTGATTTGAACGTATTATGCTACATTATTTCTCTTTTATGCATGTAATTTTTTAATTCACACAATCAGCTATGGATTGTGTACTAAAAAACCAGTAGCCTCTTTGAGGATATTTAAAAATTCTCAGTCATACATCTTATCATTTCTCTTTCCATATAATTCCTACTGCAATCAATCACAGGCCTGAGACAGGCAGGATTTTTTCTCTTCCCCACCTGGGTGTCAGTGGATCTCTGTAGGGGTTCTCCTCCACATGTATCCATGGACTTGTGCAGGGTCAAAGCCTGAGAGTTCAAGTTGGGAACGCTTTGAAACAATAACCCTAAGTATAAAAAAGCCAAAAAATAACAACAGTTATCAGAAAGAGGGCAAAATGTAAACTCTTTGGGCTGGGTTCAGTTGCCTAAATATTTGCCTAGAGCCATTTAAGATGGATTTGGCTTCAGCAGAGTGCTCCAGAAGGTTGTAGGTTTCATACAGGTCCCGTGCCATATTTTCTGGCATCATGTGGATGTCTCAGATGCCATAAATCAACGAAGTATTGCTAGATGTCAAACTTTACAAAGCTGAATCAAGCCCTATAGTCTACAGGTAGCCTTTTAATAAAATTGTCCTTCTTTGGCACTCTCATCAGTCTTTATTTCTGGTCTGTTTCAGGACTGCTAGCCAGCTTTGTTGTCTCCTGAAAAGCATATATGAAACTCTAACTTATAGTTATAAACACAAGAAGTACAAATTTTACTCTTTCTTATTTTGCTTGCCACAGCATGGTGGTGTTAGTCAAGGATATGGTTAAGCCAATATTTTAAGCTCTGTTGTCATTGCATGGTAAAGGGAATATGTTATCACAAATCTGCCTTAATAGTTAAATGGCATTTCCTGGTAAAGTGAATCTTATTTATCTAATATAACATCATGTTATAAAGCATTATTGTCACATGATTTTCCAAATTTTTACTAGTAAAAGGTACACACATGTCAAGTACACAATTTTAATACACCAATAACTGTATTAGGGAGTGTTTATGACTTGAAAGAGTTTAAATGTTGATCACTACACATATCATTTATTTCAAGAAAAAAATTAATTTCCTTTCATATATGTAATATTTTCTTAGTTGACATTATAAAAATAACCATACTGGAAACCTTAGAAGGATATTATGTAAGAAGACTCTTTGAGTGCATTGAATTAAACACAGAGAGACAGAACATACTTCAAGCCTCCCCCATCTTCCTTTTTTTGTCTAAGATCTGCTCATTAAAAATAAAATTGAGGATACAGCCCAGACTAAGTGTTTATGTGACATTCAAGTCAGCAGTTCTATTTGTAAAATATCTGTATTTTTTATTTGCCTCTGCTTAGGAAACAGTTTTAGAAATGTATTGCAGTATTCAGAAAAAACTTCCTTATTTGGACATGTAGGGTGGGGAGGACAGAAAGGTCAGACGTGAAATGGGATGCACAGAGGTAGACATCATTAATTATTTTACCACCAGCAACAACGAGTGATAAAATTCATTCCAACAGACTTTTAAGAATATTTTAATTTTTTTTTAATCTTTCAAGCATCTTTGTAGAAAGGTAATAAGCTTAATGTGATTAGGTGATTTTTGCTGCTGAGACGTTCCATTCATTTCTTCCCACCTCATTAGGCTTACTGCATTTAACCAGCCATATACAGGATTCTGACGTTTTTAAAGGTGTAATAGTGTAAAATTGAATTTTCAACTCCCCTAAGAATGAACAGTAACATTGAGAAACAGGAGCCTGCAGTGCCCACTCAAAGCTAGGCAGCGCATTCAAATCTTTCCTCCTAGAATGATTCACCAGAGTGTATTTACACTATTTATTATTAGCAAATGCATTTCACTGTACTGAAGAAATAATCAGAGTTGCAATTAACACAGTGTAAAACCAATAAAGACTGTGTTTTCAGGGTTCATTGATTTAAAATACATTAATTCCTATTTCATTAAATTTTCATTTAGTTTGTATTTTTATACTATACCATTGCCAAGACATTTGCATACAAATACATTGTTGTAATAGAATAATGAATAAAAGATCAATGGAAATATATGCATGTTGTTACATGTGTGTCGTGGTTTAACCCCACCTAGTAACTAAGCACCACACAGCTGCCTGCTGACTCCCCCCCAAGGTGGGATGGGAGAGAGAATCTGAAGGGTAAAAGTGAGAAAACTCGTGGGCTGAGATTAAGAGTGTTTAATAGGTAAAGAAAAAGCTGTGCATGCAAGTAAAGCAAAATAAGGCATTCATTCACTACTTCCCATCAGCAGGTAGGTGTTCAGCCATCTCCAGGAAAGCAGGGCTCCACCACATGTAAAGGTTACTTGGAAAGACAAATGCCATCACTTCAAAAGTCCCCCCCCTCTTACTTCTCTCCCCCCACTCTGAGCATGACGTCACATGGTATGGGATGTCCCTTTGGTCGGTTGGGGTCAGCTGTCCCGGCTGTGTCCATTCCCAGGTTCTTGTGCACCCCCAGCCTACTCGCTGGTGGGGTGGTGAGAGAAACAGGAAAGGCCTGGACTCTGTGTAAGAACTGCTCAGCAGTAATTAAAATATCCCTGTGTTTTCAACACTGTTTTCAGCATCAATCCAAAACACAGCCTCATATTGGCTACTGGGAAGAAAAATAACTCTATCCCAGCCAAAACCAGCACAATGTGCTATATGTAATACAATACAGAGAGCTAGTAATATACGTCTAGGTTACACACATGATAAAAATTAATGAGAAAATAGCCATTAATGATAAGGAAAAGGAATTATTTCTATAGTTAAGATCTCATGTGGTTTCAGGAAAAAGACTGAAGACATCTTACCAAATGAATTAAAGAAGGAAAACTTGAACTCAGTAATATGGATGGCAGCCTACAGGTAGAAGTAGGAAAAGAGCAAGAAAAGGGAACAAAGATTGCTACACGAAGCAGCAGATCTAAAGGGAGGCCACAGATCTCTGTAGTCTGAGTCAGATCACAGACCTGATTCTGCTGGAAATCAACTCACAGAAAAAAATAAAGCAGGATAACTAGGGAATTATCCTCTGTGCATAAAAAATACTGCAAAAATACTGACTTCAGTGAGTATGAACTGTGCAATGCTGTTTGAGTATATGGCATGCAGGTTCTTTCTATATGGTACAGACATTTTGTCTTGCCGCTATGATTAGCAATGACTTCGCTGATTTTTTTCCTTCCTGTCGCTGTTGAAGTGCTTTGCAATTTCCTGCCTTTCTGCTGACCTCCACAATAGAGATGGTGTTACTTCAACTGTGGCATTTTGAGATGACTGTAGTTGAAATACCAAATAAATCTAAAAAATGCATCCATTGGTTTCACTTTCTTCAGGCTACACTTTATCCTCAGTTATGCTGATACAAATCCAAAGAAAATGAAAAGATTTGTGGTAAGGTTCTGACATAGGAAGGAAAATTAGATTAATAGAGCCAATATAAAGTAAAGATTTCACTTCAGTAGCTAGAGGTGTGCCATTGTGAGGATATGTAAATGCTGAACAACTGAAAAGAAAATGAAATGATGCGCAAAGCTGAAAATGGTTATACTAGAGATATAAACAAAAATCTGAGGGGGAAACAAAGATGGAGAAAGGTATTTTTTTAGGGTAGACAGTTTGAGATAGACATTACTTTTAATTTCTTTTAATTTTTTTTGTGAAGAAAATAACTGTAGGTCAGTATTTTTAGACAATGGATGCTACAAACTGTTTCTTCCTTTGATCGGGATTGTTTTTTATTTTCTAAAACATGAATGATCCATAGGCACAAAATGTTAAAATTTTTTATGTAAGCCAAAGATATTAGCTTTAGATTTCTTTGAGCAGTTTAGAGAGCTGTTGTCAAACTATGCATTTTAAACAGCAATAAGACTATTACTATTAGTTTTCAAGATATTTCAATCACTTTACTTCTTATTTTTTCATTATCATATCCTCTGTCTCTAATCCGTTGACACTTCTGTGTTTGTGGTGTCCGGGATCAAGATCTCAAAACATGACGGGCACCTCAAAACATGAATTTCTTAAAACATTAAGAAATACTTTCACACAACTTTATTGAAGGCAGATTTACTGCTGAACACAGTGGAATTTCCACCTCTTTCCAGTTCCATACCTGCCACTGGCATCTTCTTTCTTGCACGTCGTCATACCTCTCATCTCCCCAACACAGCAAGAATTTCTTCCCCTTTCCCCTGTTCCCTTTAGTAAGACATTTGGATTCTTTGAAACAGTGACGTACATATATGTGAAAAATCATACAATGCTGCCACTTTTTTTTCCCATGACCTTGTGATTCAACAGACTAGCGGGCAATGAAGCAGTTATAAAAAAGAACAATCAGCAGAATGATGCTTAAATAACTTTCCCCAAGCTAAATCTTTTAAAGGTAATGCAGAAGCAACATGGGCATGAAAAAAAGAAATTTGCATTTTATGTGTCATTTCCTGAATAACCTATTCACGAGCTCAGACCTGCAGTCAGGATTTCATTGACCATGGTGTTGATTCTTTTTTTAGTAGTAAGTTCATTTGGAAATTTAGCCCAAAATATTTTAATATCCTCTTCTGCATAATTCTAAGTCCTGTTAATGAAAACTTAGTTTTCATTAGTTTCTGAGGTCATTTATGCAATTTTGGTTATACCAGGGCTTTTTCAAGGAATCTTGATGTCATTCTGTCAAATAGCACATTACTCCATTTTGTCTGATTACACAATTCTGTCTGCTTTCTTGATTTTATTAGCTGGTATCAAACACATTTGAAAAAATATGAAAATAAGTATTTTTCATCTCTGAGGTTTGTAACAGAGAAAATAGTCAGAGCCAGTAGCATCTCCCCTGGATTTTAGGAGAATGGTATTACCCTGCCTTTCTCTGAGAGATTGCTGGTTACCTTCTGTCAGTGAGCAACTGTCTCACTGCAAAGCAGAAGCACGATCTCATCTCTTTTGTCTGTGTTCAAGGCAATTACTTCTTAGAAAGTGGATTTTCTTCAGAATGACTATGTACAAGAGCAAACGCAGAAACCAAAGATGTAAGTAAATTGTAAAGTTTTTTTGATGTTCTTACAGAGGAGGGAAAATAAATCTCCAGTTTCATTGAAAACCATGCTTTACTTCACCCTGCTCTGGTTAAATAATACCAGGAAAGCAGAAGCAGTATTCCCTGCCAATTATCCCACTGCATCTGTATGTTAAGTGCATGAAAGAGCTTTAAAATAAAAAATTATCTCACTTGTTACTATGGAAACCCTCAGGAAGTGATTGCTTTATAATATCAACAAAGAAATAGAGATCAAATGTAAGTTTAGTTTCGAACAGCATCCTTTATTCAGGTCTTAATGACTGGCTAGCTGTAGCCTTTGGCTTGACAGGGCTGACTCGATTTCACTTGGTGGACTTTTGTTCGTGGTTTGCTTTAGGGAGCCAGTGATACCAGAACTTTAAGGACAGTTCTTCTATTTTCCTTCAACACAACTTTCAGAACAATTGACTAGTTTGCTTAAACCACAGAAACAGAAACTGGGGGGGAGGTAAGCATGCATTGTGTAAAGTTGTGTATTTAAGACACTACAGCTCCGAACATTCACTGGCTTCTAAATGCACGAGTTTCCAGCCAAGGATCTGTTTGACTTCTTAAATTGCTATGGCATCAGCCAGGGGAATATCAGAACCAATCTTGCCTCCTCCAGAACATTACAGAGAGGTGACTGAGGCAAATAAATACGAAGTGCTGTGGGTCAGGTCATGAAGTGTGTGTTACTGCAAGCAAATGAGGCAAGAGGCCAAGTTATAATTGGAGAGCATGTCTGAGGCTGAGAAAAAAGACATTCCTCTAAGAAAACTGCCATATAGGGACTGTGTGCTTTCAGAAAGAGAGGAGGAGGGTGAGAATATCAATTCAGATGAGAAGTTTGGACTTTATTTGGACAGGAACATTGTTACTGTTCAGAGTTGAAGGGATATATACAGCTATGTCACTGATCTCAGTTTCTAGTCCTTAGAGCTTTATCTGCTCAAGTGTCCTTCAGTTTTTTCTTGCCCAAAACAAATGAATGTGCTGCATGTAGAAAGTTTGCAGGACAGATCTCTATTCTAATCTCTGTAACAGAAATCAATCATCTGCTTCACATTCAAATGAAACAAATGATCACAAATTTTATTCCTGTAGCAGCAGTGAAAGAAAATTATTTATATACAGACAGATTATAATTAATCTAGTTCATTTTAACACAGTAATTATACTGTTATTACGTGAACTGGGATCTCTTTCTACAGTCAGCTGCATTCTTGCATTCTCTCCTGTTCAAGCCTGCCTATGGTCCACAATAACAAAATTTGTGACTGGGTAGCTGAGTTGTTAGGTTTTTTGTTGTAGGGATATAGTCATTCATGAAAACTGCATGAGATGCTTTTAAGAATGCTTTTATGAAGAGAACGTGCCTTCTTCCCCTTTCCCCTGCACCCCTGCTGACCCTGAGGACAATCTGTGATTTGTCAAGAGAAAAAAAAAAAAGAATGAAACATAATTAGAGTCAAATTTGTAATTATGAGGATGGTTGTTGCAACATTTTTTGTTTTAAAAACTGTCTCTAATTGTAAGATCCTAATCAACAAATATCTATATTAGATACCAATAGTGTATACATGGATGCTTCATTAAGACCTCTTAGCTAATTAGCAACTGTAAAAGTCTTAACAGATAAACAAAACAATTTGAGTAATTTTGATATTGTTCTTATTCATATTACTCAAAGCTTTTTTGATAGATAGATTTCATCTTAGCAATTGTTATTCTGAAACCTAAAGGATAATGGTAGCAGCTGCATTAAACAGTAGACAAGTACCACATTTTCTGTTCAGTACTTTTAACACACATTCTATTTCAAACTTGAAGGCATTTTTGGTGGCCCTTAATAAACAATAATAAAAGATATTTTGTATATAATTTGCCATATATGTAGGGTAAATCTTGGCTTTTATATCTCCTTGTTACCTCTCAACAAAAGTGAGCTTTGTGGCTTTTTCTTATTCATTGAAGTTCTGCTTCTAGATTTAGTAAATCCTGAACAATATTGTTAAGTATAGCTTTCTTAACCCATATTTTTCCTCTAATTTTCGAAGAAGAGTGTAAAGGCATTTTGTATTTAATTTAAAAGCACATCAGATTATTGAGGAGGATAGAAAAAAACAGAGACATGATGACCTTTTCCTAGCATAAAATACAAGGAATGCCAATTTCCAATTTCTGTCCCAGGTACAAAACTGTTGTTAGAGGAGTAGATGCAAAAAAATAGGTGTACTTACCTGTCTGCCTGAATGGGATAAAGGATCCCTAAATATTTTTTCAGCTGCAGCATCATACATAAGACTTCTAAATTCAAAACTAATCTTAATCTTTTGCTTTCATTGTACCTTTGGTTTTAATTCTAGTCAAAGTGGCACTCCTATTAAGTAGGTAACATGTTTTAATTATTCCAAACCAGGTTGTAACTAATGAGAATTAAAAATAAACATTACAGTAAAATGTGAACCTTGCATCACTACATAAAATAAAATCCAGATTAAGGCTATTTCTGTATGAGTGTTTGTGTGTACCTACCTACACATACATGCACAGTCTCCATGCAGATATTTGTCAGCACACCCAGATTTATAGCATGTTTTAATCTTAATTCAGGATGTAATCTAGCTGCTCAGCTGGATTATCATTTCTTTGCACAGACCTAATGACTGAATGAGGGGAAATCATCGTAAGAAATGCAATCTTCTAGACTCTTAAAATCTGGTAAACAGGTGTGGTAAAGTTTTTCTGAAATACAAGGGTTGCATCTTAGACTGACTTGCTTTGGGGCTGCAGCTGCTGAGGAGGATGGTCAGGTTCAGACTCGCAGGAGGTTGTAGTGCACATGTTGGTCTTCTCCACAGAGAGGCAGTCATTCACATTTCTGGAGCTGCCATGCCTTCAAGCATCCTCTCATGAAGCATGTAGCAGGTATGCTTTTTTCACTGGGATCTTTCTTATAGACTTCATTCTTATAGGAATCAAAGCAGGCTACTACCCTTGAAGACAATAACATTGGAAAAAATTGACTTAACTATAAACCAACTTTAATAAATTTATATTATCAGTATTATTATTATTTATTCACGGTTAATGTATCTTCACAACTTAGATCAGGAAAACCTTGTGGGGGGCTGTGTGTGAAAAGAATGAAAAGATGATCCTTAACAATTCTTCAGTCTAACACTGTGGATTTGACTCAGAAGAAATGCAACAGGAGAAAGAGACAGCAATGGCCAGTGTGGCAGGCAGCGCTGTGTTGAGGAAGGTGTGCGACACCCCAACAGAGATGGCAGAGCAATGCCTACAGTGCAGAGGCTGATGTGGGACTTCCCTGCTGCGCACCTGAACCGGGGGTCAGAAAGTTAAGGCAAAGACAGAAAGATTAAGGGGAAAAATAAGACTTATCTTTTACTTTCTTCAGCTTCTTGGTTTTGGTGCTTCGTGGGATCTCTTATGCATGTCAGCAATGACAATCAGAGCACAATAGCAGCCGAGGCAAAGACCAGTGATTTTTGAATATTAGGAACCATTGATAAAGTCAATGGTTATTGTAAGTGCAGCTTCAGATCCTGTCCCTTTCCAAGTGGCTTATTCCAAAGCACCGATCCCAAACTGGTTTATGACAATATGAAGAACCCTGTCAACATCGAATGGCCTTGAAATTGTGCTCCAAATGCATTAATGACTTCTGCCATGGCTTGGCTACAAACTCCATGTAAAATATGTGTTTCCATTGCATATTACAATTTGTTTAGGTGGAATAATCTTTGCTATTTTTTATGCTGACATGATGTGAACAGTAATTTTTTAAAGTCTAATCCAGATCTTGTGGAGATTCTGTTTATTTTAAAAACAACAGATTATCAGTTGTATTTCAGGACCTTTTTTTAAATACTAACAAGAGGGGAGACATCATACTTCCTTCTGTTGTGCAGATTTCTTAATTTCTCTCTCCTTGTAGGAGATACATCACGACTTTACCTGTAATTGTGAAATGGATTATGATTCTTTGCCCTCAGTCCTCACTTTTGTTTGTCCAGTCCTAGATTTCCTTGTGTTCAGAGTGCTGTAGAAAGTAGCATGTGCATTTATTAAAGGGTTAAATAACATAGCAAAATGGAAGTAAAATAAATTTTTACAAAAGTTATGTAGGTAGCTGCTGCAATGTAGAATGCATGTGGTGGTCACAGAAGGTCACAATGTTTTGGGGTTAAATTAGTGCAGTATTTAGAGATGTGCTGTCCACAAGTGTCACCTGATGTATGTTTTTCAAGTATCGTCTTGCTGGAGACAGAATTTTGTGTATGCTGATAACATCTGGTAAGAAATACTGTGAAATTCCAGTTCGAAGGAGCTTTTTGTCCTACCAGCATTCTTTGATCTATTGCATTGCCTGCTGTATTTTCTTTTATTGATAAGGTCCCACTTGGCATCTCTTCATCATGGATTTGCTGTTCTCATCTTCTTTCTCAACTTTTACAGATAGCATAATTGCTTTCAGCCTTAAAAAATAGAGTTGGCATCTGTTGAGTCTTGTTATACTACAGTTTGATCAGCCCATAATTACTTCCATCTTCTGTTTGCCTCTTAGGGCAATAAAGAGCCCGCAGTATGGAGGCTGCTCCCGCTCAAAGAAAATAGCAGCCTTGAATACAGTGTATTGTGCTAGGAGTTAAAGTGACTGGAAAACCCAATCTCACTGGGGAAAACAAGTGTAGTTACTGACCCAGATACATATAAGAAAACTCTGTCCCTTTCCTTAAAACATCAGAGACACAGACAACAAGGGAATATCTCTTCAGCATGATACAGAGACAGCTTTCTTCATGTAAAGCTCTCCTGGAACAGCCCCAGGATATTCCTATTGCTGCGTACCTTTTGAGGAAGTAGAGTTCACCACAATTAAGTGTATCAGTAATGAGGCTGAGCAAGAAGACACTCATGACTTGCAGGAGTGAAAATGTCACTGAATATTCATATCGCATGAATAACATCTTTATATGAAAAAAAATATAATTGCTACTAAACAAGTCAGGGGCTGCAGCAATAGAAACACTTTTCTCATAGCTTTGAAGGGAATTTATTGTGACCTGAGAAGGACGGATTTTTTGAAATTTTTCATTTCCCAATGTTGCTAAACATTAAAACTTAGGACATATGTCCCTCAGTGAAGCATTCACGGTAAATAAGCTAGAATTTTTTCTTTGACGCTTTTTCAAGTGTCTGTATAGACTTCTGAAGCAGACATGTATTTTTCTGTTTCTAGACTGTGCAAGTAAATTAAAACTATTGAAAGATAACTATTTCAAAAAGCATCTTGTGAAGGTTTAGTAGTTTGACCAAACCCTACATGCGTAACTCACGTGATGCTCCCCACTGCTCGGTGGGAGTCTGCCTCAGGAAGAAAAGTGAAATTTTTGTCCCTGTAGAGTAAATTCTGGGAGGAAGTACTAAAAGGAGGAGGAAAGTCTGGGTAATCAAGAATTTACAATGTCTATCTTGTAAAGGAGAAAGGAATAAATAGTGCAAGTACACATTCAGAAGCGACTTGTATAAAAATTGTCTGAGAGCAGAAATCAGAACACCTGAAATGCAAGTGGAGAACATAACAGAGAAATCCAGCCAGTGGGTTTTACGAAGGAGAAATTTAGGGCAGCAAAAATCCCATAATAATAGCTTTGGTTTCATTAAAAATACTATGGTTTTAACTTTGGGAAAGGTTTCTTTATTTTGTATAAGTAAGTTATTAGAATAGTGGACAATATATAACATTTCAATCAAAAGAATAATTGGAAAGCTAGGAGCTCTCATAAAAATACATCAGCTATTGTTAAGGATCATAAAAAGGGAATTATTATAAGAGATGAGCGTATGCAAAACACGTAATTTGGATTATGTGATTTGAAGTGTATAAGGGGAATTATCAAATGAATGTACCACATCATTGAAAGTTTGTATTTGAAAAGTCATTGAAAACTAAGAAGTTATCAGAAATATAAATGTAATACTGGTTTTCACGCATGCATACAATTCCAATTCTCAGCCCTGCTCAGGCTGGCAGCAAATGTTGCTATGTTCATCAATAACAAAATTTATCATTAATGAAAAACCACTTACTGTGTGTTCGTTATTCTCCTACAAGAAATCAAACCTTACAAGTTCTGGACTGCACTCCTGTAATGATATGACATCTGGGAAAACCAATAATAGTTTTAAAAAGTGAAGTGTATTAAAATAACAATCAACAGATTAAAGATAACCATAGTCTAAAGCAACCTATATAGAAAGACAATTCTGGTTCTTAAATAGAGAAAACACAAATCCAATCCTAAAGTTCAATGACTGCAGGTTAAGATCTACATTTCTTGAGTGTGATCAGTCATAAAAATAATGTAATAGAAGTACTTGCAATTTCTCCTCTCCATCACTTTGATTTTTAATCCAGACTGCCCAACTATTTTAAAAAGTCTCTTTTAAACATGTACTGTGCACCTGATTACAAAGTGTCTACTCAAACCTTACAGTATATATGCAACTTGAAAAGAGTATTATTGTCATAAAACCTATAAAACCTGTAAATTTTTTTAAACCTTAAAGACGCTCCAGCCTTCCTCTGTTAAAATTCTATACACTGCTTTAGCAGTGCCATCTACCTGTCTACTCAGAAAAAGAAGAAAAAATCTTTGAGAGGTTCAGAACACAAAGAATCTGTTCTCTTAAGGGAAAATCTGCTGGTGCTTATTTTCACATAAAGTGAAAACTTTTTGAAAAAGAAAGACTTGCATGACTGCATATGTAAGCAGTACAAGACCTGATTTTAAGCACTCTTTTTTTTTGTTTCATAGCTGGCCTGATTTTTTTCTGTTCCCTTTCATGTACTTTCGCTGTACGAACAGAGCAGCCAAGAACACCTTCATTCTACCTCCAGTATATATACTTCAGACAAAACATGTAACTCTGCCTCTTTCCATAACCAAAACCACCAACACGCTGAAATTCAAGTCTTTCTGATATGTGCAACCTTTTCTCAACAAATCACTGAAATTTTTTTTTACAAATTTAAACATACAAAATTAAAAAAGCAGAGGACTTCTAGTAAGTGTTTCAGTGACGTACCTCCAGCTTTAACCAGTGATAAGACCAAGCACAGCATGTGCATATTGACTACTTCACTAGGAAAAAAAATCATAAAGTTTTTGAAAAAACACTTCAAGTCTCTCAAATTATTACACAAAATCTGATAATTCATTAAAAGGATATTTACACATTGTGAAGCATCAGTCAATACCTAAAAGCTACATGAAGTCCAGCATTTTTTCAGAGGTTCTATCTTTGAGCCTCTTAGACTGTAAAATCCAGAAACATACCTGGATGTTACTTTGGAAATATTCTCCCTCCCTCCCTGTACACAGTCCAGAAGGGACAGGCATCTCAGGTACTTTAAAGTGATGTTACAATGAAGACTGTGAGCACATATGACCAACACTTAGACTCCAGTTCCTACCTACAGAGCGTTCAGCATCACATTTTTAGTTTTGAAGAGCTCACATTTTTGGCCTTAATTTATTTTGTCCCCTGTTCCACCTCATTTCTTTTGTTTTTTTTTCAGTGATTAGTGTGTTAAACATTCTGAAAAATAGGCTGTGATGTCAGTTTATGTTGTGGATTATGGTTACAGATTTTTCTGCCACTGCTTAAAATTAAGGTGGCATCTCTTCCTCACTGTGCTTTGCGGAAGCCTGCAGTGTTCTCTAGAAACTAGTCTGTTTTTTTCTTGAAATTGCCACCAGATAAAATCTGCTTAGGACTGCTTTTCACAATAAAACATACAAATAAATAAATAAATAAATAATACATATTGTAATAGAAGTCTTCTTTTGACCCTTGTCTGTTAGAAAATGCTTTAGAAAATCATCCAGCTGTAATTCTTTAAACAGAACATCAATTTTTCCCCAAATTGCTGGTATCTGTCTTATTAATAGTTTCCAAAGGCAATTCTATTGCAAATTTTGATTCACCTCCAGATCTGTCATAAAGCTGGGCCTAGGTGTGACCTTCTAGCTTGGTTTTACTGCTTGTATTCAGATATTATATCCTTCGGACTCAGTGAAGGTTTTGCACAGCTATTTGCAACACTTCGGTTTTGCTATATTATTATGGTGTTACTGCAGGGCAACGTGTGCTATCAGCACAGAACTGAACATGCTGGAGAGTCTCAACACTCAGCAGTGTTGTTTATTATTCTGAAAATGGTCTTTCCATTTTTTGACCTATCTTTTTTTAAAGGGAAGATTTTTTTGTAAACTTACTGTCTGTCATTTAAAAAATAAAAAAAAAATCAGGGAGAGAGTGCTAAGGTAAGGGAGGTACCTTCCTGCTTGCCTTCAGTGGCTAAACTAAAAGCCAAAGAAAATCTCAGGGATTTAGTACTGTTCACTTGCAAAATGGGGTTCTTATCCTGAGAAACAGAAACATACATTATGATTGTTGATTTGATTGGCCTTCCCACTGCGTGTCATTTTACATCTTCCATTTAACATATTTGATCAGGATTAAGTCTTACAAATGTGGACTCATGCCAGTACAGATCTAGCTCTAGCAATTTTTTCCTTACTCTGACATTCCCTAAAATTAAAATAGTTTTCAAGCATTAAAATATGTTTGCGCACAAGTCCCTTTCATGAGAGTAGAAAATCTGTCGAGCTTTTTGCCGTTGTCCTTACATTCTTGGTACTCACTGATCAGTTTTCTAGGAAGAACATTCTACAGTTTCACAGTCCCCGGTAACACTTATTTTGATATATAAGTAACCTGTGACATATCACACATACTGCATGGCACTTAACAGTGATGAGCCAGTGCAGATGCCACAAGTAGGAAAGAAAACTTTTTTTAAAGTAGGTTCATTAGTGAATAGCTAGAGGCATGCAATGAGCAGATAACATAGAGCCACCAGTGCTTTATGTAAGAGTTTGAGAGTAATTGCCCACAGGCAATGATTTGTCACTTTTTACAAAATCTGGGATAAAAAGCTTTCTGAGCATGTTTGCCGAAATTATTGTATATGTTATAGAAATTCTGCGTGAATTTTTAGTAATTCTTGATTGACGTAGACAAGCTGTTATAAACAGTAATGTTCAAAATTAACCTACTTAGTTTCTTTTTGATCTCTGTCAAAAATAAAATATTTTCCTGCTGTTCACACACATTTTGCTTATACTTAACCAAAAAATCCCAGACAATAAATTATTTCTAGCCTTCAGAGGTATAAATATAAACATATGTGCTTCTATGAAGTATGCCCTACATGTGAGAATAATCCCTTCAGGAATTAACTGGAAAATTGAAACTAACATTGTGATACCAATGTTAGCAAGGTTTTGCAAGTAAACTCAAAATCTTTTATATTCCCTTCTATAAGTTTGATTTATGCTTTGACCATGGTCTTTTTAAAAAATGAGGAAGGAGAATATCTCATGAAATGCAGGTTCTATTTGATGGACCTGCACATGAATGCTGCATGAATTTCCACACTGCAGATATTTGTGTGGTCACCATGAAATCTGATTTCTTTCGTCCTTTTCATAAAAATATATTAACGTGCATATTCACGTCTTGTTTCTACCTTTGCTGAATATATATGCCCATTTGTACATTAGCTCAGAATGCTTAGTAGAATTTATTTTTCAAAATATTTTATTAGCAAAAAATGCTGTTAATAATGTTACACAACATGTTGACATGTGAATTTAAAACCTACTTCCACAGAATATACTGTACTTATTCAAACAGTAGAGATCAGCTATAGAATTATCTGTATTTTAATATATAGTCAGCTGCTGTCCACAGATCCTGTTAGCTCAAAACAGGCAACTTGAAGCATGTAAGCTGTCAACATAAAGATTTTACTTTCAAAAGAAGTTGTAAGTATACAAACAGAAAAGTAGATGAATGGCGGGGGGGGGGGGAGGTGGAATCATCCATATAACTGGCTAACAATTTTTGCACAGGTTTACATTTCCCTTATGTAACATTCTTCCTGCCAGGAATTTATAACCCAGGAACATGATGAACAAGTGCTGTATATTGAGAGTTTAAAATTAAAGGCAAGTGGCTGATATATATCATTCTCCATTATAGTTCCTTCCTCACTCATTTAATGCAGTTAAAAACCAGAGATATTCCGTGCGTAGTCAGGTTGCGTGTAACGGATATACGCTTTTGTGCCTGTCTGCAGAATTTAGGACATGCATCAGAGAGAAGAAAGGAAAACTCTCCAGTGACAATTTGCCAGCTAATCTCTGATGAAAGTCAGTTCCAGCAAGCAGACTCTTAACAGCATTTTGTGCCTTTGGGAATCTACTTCAGGTGTTCTTTTTGTTTTATTGGTTACTTTTATATGAATCTGAAGTTTTGGTCATGCAATACTGAAATCAATGGCAAAATTCACATTGTCTGAAATAGCGTTGAATCAAGGCTTTATTGCTTAGAAAAGAGTGTTAATAATGCTCTCCTACACACTGTGTTCACAGAAAACAGCCATGTAACATGTCCTAGGAGCCCTTCCTTTGGAGTTTAACTCCAATTTGAAGGAAATGTCTTACAAGTCGATATCTGTTTATTCTGTTTCTTCAGCTGCTTCGTCAGAGCATCTGTCGAAATTGCCTTAAAAATGTCCAATATACTACATATGCTGTAGTGGTTTGCTGAGAAAAATTAATACAAACAGCTAGTGTTGCTACATGCAAGCTACCAGACAGCCATTAAACATTAAGGTTTTGGGGTTATTAAAGACCTAGAAGTTGTACCATCAAAATGTACTTTAGCCTTCCAGGTAATCTGTTTTTCCTTACCTGTAAATTTTTATAAAGTTCAGGATCTACTTTGTATGCAAACAATCTTCCAGGTTATTATTATTCATATATGTAGACATAAATACACACTAAGCCAGCATTGAAACTGATGTCTGAAGTCATTTCTCCCAAGGACCTAGGATAGGTAAGCGCATGATGGTCCCATCCAACTCCATACTCAGGTTTTCCTCTGTGTAGAGCAGAATCTAGGAATGCGTAAAAGTGAGGAAGTTGCTGGAGCTCTCCCCGGCAGGGAGTTGGCAAGAAAGCAACTACATCTTATGCTCAAAAGCACACCTAGATCCTTTAATTTAGTCCATGTAACTATCTTGTCATGGACAGCAGCAGAAGCCAAGTTGCATTTACATAGTTGGCAGACAACTTATTTCATTGCAAAAAACTATTACTAAAATAGTATATTACGAGATACAATATTTTAGGCAGTCCTTCTTGGGAAATTATGTAGTCAGGCCTTAAGAATGTACTGTACAAAAGACAGATGCTTTTTAAGAGACATGGGTTGCTGCTGAACTTTAGCTGAATCTTCAAAAATCTGTCCCCCAGTTTGGTCTCTTTTCACCTAATAGAGGTAAAAGAAACTTGGCAAGTCATTTTTGTGTGTCTTTTATCAGATTGGCATTAAAAAGCAGAAGAAAAGCATGTGTGTGTATTTTCATTCTCTCAGTTCTGAAAAGCCATCACCCAAAGCAGTTTAAAATACATTTAGTAAGGGAAAAAGAAAGATTTTTTTTTAATAAACACGTATTTGGCTGTGCTTCAAGCAAATGCAAATTAAACAGACAATTTATAATCCCTGCCATAAGAGCTTTTTTTAAAGGAAGCTATAACCCATTCTGAATACATTCATACTGCTGACTGTTACATTACAAATTTTCTAAACATAAATTATTCAGAAACATTAGGACATTAATGTAATTTAACACTTCACGTGACAGTGCATGAACATGGTGCTCTGGGCTCTAAAATATATGAGATAAGAACAAAAAGCTTTATGACAGAGTTCATGCCTATACTGAAGTTCAAAGGATTTAATACAATCTGATCCAGGTGATGTTTTTTAAAAAGAATATTCAGGGGTCTTTTGATGGAGATGCTAGGGTCAAATGGCACTAGCAATCTTTCTTTCCATTAATGTTGTCTTGTCAGAGTCAGTGTGATATCGAAGTATTTGTCCAATGATGAATGAAAGTTCTAGAAATTAGAGAAATTCTTATGCTTTCCTTGCTAACTTGTTAAAAATAAGACCAGTAATAACAACAAAGCTCATTGAAATGTTCTGTAGAAAGGCTCACTGTTGTAGGCTACATAAATAGAATACCATCCAAAGCTGCGATCTTTGGGCTTGACTCTAAACTCTTCATGATCAAAGGTAACGATAGAACAAGCTGATTAAAGATCAGCCTTAAAACCAGAGGAAGCCTTGTCCCAGATCCCTCCCATTGAATTGCATCATTCACAACTTTTCTGTAACTCCATTTATATATAGGGCACATACCTCAAATGTACTTTTATTTTACTCTCTTAGTAACAATCTGTTTCTATTTATGCTACTTTAACAAAGCAACTACTTGTCACTTATTTCTTCAAAACTATTCTGTATAATTAAGTGCTGTTTGATCTTTTATGCATTAATTTACATTTCTCGTTATGTGTCTTATGAGAAGTCAGGTGGAGGGAAAAAGAGAGAATGGTGGAGAAGAGAGGAAATGGAGTTTAGTTCCATTCTGTACTGAAAGCATTGTGCTACTGTGTATAGAAACTTGCATTTTGGAGAAGCAACAGTTTCCCTCTTGACTCTGTGAAAACAAAGTTGAATCCAGTCTTGGAAATGGAAATATCATCCCTGTTTTTTCCTTGGAAGGAGATCGCACGCTTGCAGCTATATCAGTGACCTTAGAGGGAGGAGTTGGAGGTAATCTGCATGGTGACCTCTTTTTTTTCTCTGTACGTGGCAAAAAAATTTCACAAAAATGGAACAGCACAAGTTGACTTAATGAAAAATTATAAATCTACCTTACTTCT
Source organism: Opisthocomus hoazin (assembly GCF_030867145.1). Classification (NCBI taxonomy): domain Eukaryota; kingdom Metazoa; phylum Chordata; class Aves; order Opisthocomiformes; family Opisthocomidae; genus Opisthocomus; species Opisthocomus hoazin. The sequence continues at coordinate 32,589,581 of NC_134416.1, read as the reverse complement.
GCTGCATTCCTCTTCAGCTCGCAGCTCTACCTGCAAGGACAAGGGATTCTCTATCTGAACTATAGCTCAAACGGCTGGGAACTCAGCAGGTTGCAATGAACCCAGAAATACTAAAGATCGCTGTATCTCCTATATGTCTTTCATTAATTTTAATTAATTTCCCCAGTGGAATGATTTCAAAGCTACTTCAGTAATTCAGGTGATATTTATAAGGCCTAAGAAAGTTGTACTCTGAAGGGATTCATTAATTATGGAGCATAACTTCATTAGTTTTCTCCTGATGTGCAATCAACCTGCTATTTATCATGCCTTTAACTTTATGGCATGTTAGGCTGCTACAGAGTCTTAAATAGTGTGTCTCTAATTAATGCACCCTGATTTCGTCAACATACGTGAGTTACTCTTTCTGGCACCTTTCTTTCATTTATCAGTGCAAGGATATTGTTCAGGTGTGGTACATAACAAGCATTATTTTTTTTCCCTGGACACATGAGTCATAGCCTTATCTTGTGATGTATAACTACTGGCAAGGTCCTTAAATAAAAAATGAGATTGCAGTCCCATGACAAAAGACCAACCAAGAATACATACAGGTCACACCAGTTTCATTTCCACAGCTGTATAAATTTGATTTGCCACAAAGCTGGTTAATTATTTTGATACTTGAATCAGTCTATTCAAGAAAGTAGAGAGTATTAAACAAGGACATTGATAAGCTTGTGATGTGCCTGTGTGAAAGAATAATTAGCTTCATGCATGTTTTAATCAAAATGAATTCATGTGGCCTTTGCCAGATATTAATTCTGCTCACACACAGAAGAAACGTGTTTCTTAAAAAAATTTAATTTTAAACTCCTTTAAGAAAAATAATTTTGTTTTTTACCATGATCCTGATAAGTGTTGCTATTAAGTTTCTCACTGAAAGGTAACTGAGTCCCCTGGATTTAGGAACACAAATCTCTGTGAGAGATTTTAAAACTGTCAGGCCCTAGATACCTATGGAGAAGTCCATGAGTGTCACCAAAGGTCGTGTGCTAAACCCGTTAGCATCAGCCAAAAAAGCAACAGATTAATCTAGATGATAAACAATCCATGTAAACACAGCTTAATCCTCCTCTGCTTGTAAAAATGGTCATAGGTAATATTCTTAATCTTTTAAAAATGTTAAGTATGAAATCGCTGCACCTTATTGGAGGCATACCCTGAAATCTGTACACAGGTGCTTCGTGTGAAACTGGTTAACATCAAACTAGGCAGTTCAACAAACTGACACCTCAGAGGTTAGATGCAAAAGAATTTTGAGAAGAACCATTGTCGATTATGAAAAAAATTGGTTCTAGACCTCCAAAAAGTTGTTCAAAATTGTAGATTTTTTAAAATCAAAATGCACACTTCATGTTCATACAAAATAAGATCAGAAATGTTCTTTTTGTTGTATACATCTTTAAATGAATGAAGGTATATATAGATCTATGTATCCATGTTTTGTGGTTGATTTATTATCCAGTTTCTGCAATTTCTAGTTACACTGACTGGTACAAAATCCTGTGAATATATTAATCCCTCTGTATCAGAACTAAGCTGATTGATAGCTGGGGCTTAAGAAGATATCCCCTTTGTAGCAGGTATGTGCTGACAGTATTTATCATCAGAATCCCCATGCAAGATGTTTTTGTCACGGGCCATGTGCTTCCAGGGTAATGCAATTTTTCCCATTTGGACATAGCCACCTATGATAAACACACCCCGCACAGGAGACAAAATCCTCTGTCAGATCTGCAAGCGGATATGCTCAGATGCTCTTTCTGAACAAATACTCTCCCTCTCTGGAGTTCCAGTGAAGTTTTGAGGACAGAAATTTTTCTGGGGCATGCTGACCTTTTCCATGGGAAGTTCGTCTGAGGTAAAGGAGTCTCCATTTCAGAAGTGTTTACCAGTTCACCAGTGTTTACAGATGGGTGCTCTGGGTCAGCTACAAATTTAAGCAGAGAGGGTGTAGAAGAAGAGGCAAGGAATTTGCTGTGTATCCGTCCTTGGATTTGGAAGACAATTTGATTCCTCCTCTGAGAACCTCATTGCACTGTTAGGAAGTATTAGATCTACTGAAGAGGAAGGAGAAGCATGAGAAAGTAAGACCTACACATCACATCAAAACTCAGATGCGAGAGGGGGGAGTGTTGTTCTCAGTTCACAGGTGGGAGTTAACAGCAGCTCCCCTATATCCCACAGATCACAGTTCTTTTCCCCTGAGCTCTGCCTTTAGTCAGTGCTGTGTTGATGGTTTCAGAAGCTCCTTTTGACTTGCTTAATCCTACCAGCAGAGATCCAAATCACTTGGAAATAACACAGTCATTACATTAGTCATACATCTTGACACCAGCATGGGATTCAAACTATGCAAAAGCTTTTTCCTGTCTGTACCATACAATTGTTATTTCCATGATCAGAAGGCAGATATCTCATTTAGCATAGCAACTTGTACTGAGAGATAAAAATGCAACATTTCTAATTAATTACCAGGCTATAAATTTGAAATTAGATATAACTAGTTTTGACAAATAAATTAACATGATGCGCCTTTCTTCAGGTTATTTACATTAGAAAGGTAGATTGCTGCAAATTGGTTGCCAACCTCTTCAGTTACAGTGACTACAAAACCAAGTTTTCCTGAGGGCAGAGTCTATCAACAGAATATTTTTATGTGGTTTCAAATTTCTGCCAGCCAACACTTCATACAGTTGATTTGTTTTGGATTTTTATCAGGATCATGATTTTGCAACCATGATGAATTCTTGCTGCTTCTTTATTTTTTTTTCTTATTTTAATATTTCATTAGAATAAGTTCAAGAAAAAAATTACAAATATTTACTTTTATTATGTTATTTGCAAATGGCAGTACTGAAGACAGGTACAGGAGCAGTAATACTCTAAGTGACTTATGGGTTTTGAAAATAGCGTATATTTTTAGTATGTAAGCATAACAAGCTTATATTATTCATAACAAATGTATTTCAATGATTGCCCTTTGTAAACAGTGAGAGCTCTGTGTAATACAATGGCTAAAAGGCTGATTCCTTCCATTGCTATAGCTAGTTTTGGATTAACCTGAATACATAGTCTTTTTATGATTTAAAATTTTAGCAATAAATGACAGTTTGGATCCTTTAAACTTGTTATTTATACTCTGACATTAATTTCTGCTGTTAACAGAATATGCAAGCAATACATACTAGAGAAGAGAACTCACTAGTCAAAGCCTTTTATAAGGACAGTCTTGACTGTCCAAGTCTGTTGGCTCCTTCTTTCCTGAGAGAGACGGTTTCTGGCAACATGCGCAAAATTGCCTAATTCCACAGCTATGGTCAGGAATTCAGGGATGCAGAGATTAAAAAACAAGTTAAGATAAAATAAGTGGTATAAATAAGACACCTGTTTTTAAATTGTTATTGCTAAGATCAGTTGATTCTATTTGCATTTTTTGGAAAAAGTAAATAATCCCTTTACCAAGTAGGATCACAACTTCTTTTCCTCTGATTCAGGAGGTCTGTCGAAACCACGGTCTTTGAGTTTGCATGTGCTATGCCCTATTTCTTGTTTTATTTTTCTCATTCCAATTTCCTTCTCACTCAGCTTCACCTTGTATGGTAAACACACAAAAGAATTATCATCCTCTCAGTCAAGGTAGTGTCAACATTACAACCATGTTACAGCTGATCTAAGGTATCTTAAATGTATCTGGGTATCCTCTGCCCTCTGTAGAAGATCAGTTGTCATCTCTTTAATTAAATATCCCCGCAAAGACTGATTAGGTCCAGCCTTCCCTTGCTTCCTTGTCAAAACTTCCTATTTTATGTACTGTGACCTTATTTTTTAGAAATTATAAATTCTTTCAAAAATAGCCAGAGCACTTCTTTATTCCAAACTTACGTACTTTGCTGGTGGTCTTATTGGTGACAGATGAAGGTAAGTGTTCACTGTGATGAACCTGTTTTCAGAGAAACAAGAGACATGATTTTCCTATATCATCTTAACACTGTTTTTCTTTATATTGAATAGGAATCAGAGATAGACATAAATCTGCTACATTCATAACCAGTGAAATATGCACTAAGGCAGGTACTAAGCATGAGAAAATTAATTAACATGTAAAGATTTTTCAAGTAAAATTGAAAAAAAAAAACACAGGTCCAGATAGCAATTTATATCTTATAATTGTTATGTACAAAGTAAAATATGCAATTATTTGATATATTTATGAAACTACTTTGAAATCTTAGTATCTTCAGTAGTGACATATCCAAGATTTCACTAAGTAATTATTCACTTACTGTCAGAAGATTACAGAGCAATATATAATCTGTGACATTTGTCTTATGAGAACACAAGTCATGTTTGGTTTTTGCATGTCAGTGGCTTTATCTTGCAGGACACTAAAAGGAGATCAGCTAGTAAATGTGCTAAATCATAGCACAAGGGGCATCCGTGCAGTCAGGAGAAACATGCCCAGAGCTCAGCCTGAATGTGATGTAAGTCCGACTGACAGGACTGGGTGTAGTGTCCAAGTGTGACAAGGCAATATTTAGAAAAAAGTGACACTGGTCAAGTACATTGTATTACTGATCATTCAGCTCAGAGTTGCAAAATCCACGCTTTAACACTTGTTGACAAATTAAAACATGCTTTCTGTATCTGTGTTGTTGATGATTTCTTGTAGGGTGTTGGGAGGAAATGGCAGTTTATCACAGCATGAGGTTGTCTTGGCTATTCATAGCCCCTATACTTGAGCAGTTGGATATAGCTCAATAAAAAAATATTTCTGTTTTATTCCTTCCTTTCTTCTTGTTCTACTTCTCATCCTCTGTGATTGTTTACTGCTCCTTCCTGTTTGCTGTTATGGAGTTTCTAGGGAATATATGATAACTTACTGTATTTTCCTTTCTTCCTGATACATTACTTGCCTCCACTGCTGAGAAGGTAGAAACAGATAATCATTGTAGTGTATAGGTGTAATTAGTCGTATTTTCTGATTTAGCATAGTACTCACAATTTGGTTTATTGAAATGATTCATAAGACTACAAATGTGAAAAGCACAGAAAGGTGATTTTAAAGTTAATGAAGGATAATATTTTAGATCATGTAAGATTAGCTAAATGTGGACCTTTGAGCAAAGTTTATAGGATAATTTTTGTCATTTTTTTTATCTTGTGCATAGAGTAGGGTAGATGAGTTTGCACTTGAACTGCCTCTGTCTCTTGACTGCCTCTGTCTGTTCCCACCACCATTACAGCTTTTAGATCTTGTTACCAATATGGTGGGTGTTTTTCCTCTTTCTTGTTAGTTAAAACAACAAAATTCTTAACCCTATGTCAGTTTTACAACCCTACACACAGTCATCCTTTAGTTGATTACTGTTTATTTAAGCAGAAGTGTTAACACAAGAATTAATGCCTAAACTTGACAAAACCAAGCAATAGCAAAACTCTCTTAGCTAAATTTCAATTTTGTAGATACTAGTGTTTTAGATATTAGAAATAAATGAAGAACCAGTTTTTTTCTTTTGAAATAATTCTGTTTCCAGTATAACAAAATTACGTGCTCCACTGCCCACACTTCATATGCCAAATAGAGTTTCCACTTACCTCTTGCAGTATTAATATCTGTGATTTCTCAAATGCACACCTGTAATTTTGGATTTCTGCTAGTTTCAGTGTGCCATTTGGGAAGACTCTGTCCTTCAGTCGCCATGGTAACATTTATTATCTAAAGTTACAAATAAAGTAAAAGTATGTTCAGGATAGAATTTAGAGACCAGTGGTGTTAAGATGAGGAAAATAATTACTGTCAGCAACAGACTGCTCATGTTTAGAAGGGAAAGAATAAGCCAGCGATCCCTGCTTTTCCTTTTTAACCTCCTGTTCACAAGGTCTTCTGTTTAATAAATTGTTTCTAATTTCTCTCAAAATGTCAAGAAGACTCATATATGTCACTTGTTAAGAGACTTGATATCCAAATAAAGACAAGCATTAAACTGCAGTGATCTTTTCTTCAGCACCTTCCCAGAAGAAAGGTAACAAACTCTTACTTCGGTTCCTAGTTAAAATGGCAGAGAGAGTAAAAAGCTGTTTCAAGAAATTATATCTATATAAGAAATTTAAAGAAACTCTGTAAAAAGATGGACTCCTCATTGTTATTTATTATACTCCTAATCCCAATTGCCATTTTCTTTCCAAAGTGTTCACAGAATTGACTTTTTTTCTGAAATCTATTCTCAGTTATCATTGGACTCGATGATCTTGAAGTTCTTTTCCAACCTAAATGATTCTATGATTGCATGATTCTATAATCAAAAAAGAATTCAAGTAGCAGCAATAATCTATTTCCTCTCAGTGGAGTTATAGCTGAAAGAAAGAAAATCTGGTTTCTGGCTCTGTCTCCCTTGCTGTGAGAGAACCTAAATACAAAAGCAAAAAATACATTAAGACAGTCAAGTGCTCAGACGTGGTTGTAGGAATAAAGCCCTATTACTCCTTTCATATATTGCAGAGAACTGAATGGAGGAGCCATGAGGTTCAGAAATGGACAGTCGGAGCAGGTCCACAGATGTCCTTCTGTCCTGGTTTTGGTTAAAACAGAACCGATTCTCTTGTAGTGAATCTTCCTTACAGCTAAGTTCTTCTTAGTAACTGCATTTTTCTGAAGCTGGCTGTATATTTTACAGACACTGACTGCTCCAAAGCTGATAATGCCTAATGTTTATAGTTACACTGAGCTAATGGTAGGAAAGGAATGCAGAAAAAGACCCCTGTCATGCTTTAATCTGTGACACCTTCTCATTCCCAGTGCTGACTGGAAGTTGAGCTAAGACAGCACCCTTGGCTAGTCGGCTTTCTTCCTATTACGGTTTGGATTACCCAGCTCCCATGTGGTAGCACAGGCTCATTGCAGATGCACACCAGGGACAAAAGCCACCTTGAATTTTCACAAACCTGTGTTGGCCTTATCTGTGCTATCATACAATGATGGGCACGGTAATGAATTTTATTTGTAATCATCAAATTTTTGCCAATTCTTTTCCAGTTTCATATGGAGCCACAAAGAAGAGAGCAAAGGAAAAGACAGAATGGTGGTTTGGTTGGGTTGGAGATTTTTTACTGTTTTTTAGTGGCTTGGCAATTTGTCTTTTGGAGTAATTAGTTTAGAGATGTGTATACTTAACAAATTAAATTATAGATCTTAGTTTTTGGTTGCTCAGTGGGTGAAACCATTGGGACGAATAGAAACTACGGCATTGCTAAAAGTATTTTTAGTTTTGACAAATTTACAGCCTAGTTGTAGAGAGACAGCTCTCATGCTACAGTTTAAACCAGCTTAACGTTTCATATCTTGGGTTTGGATTGTAACACAGGTGTGCCCATTTCAGGAAAAGGAAGCTGCTGCTGTTGTTGATGTGTGAGTAAAATACTGTTTTCTACAGAACCATGTCCTGCAGTGATAATGCCAAGAAGTCAATATTTCAGTTAGCATTGGAGAAACCTACATGAAATGTTCCTAGCTTTGCGGACACACAGACACTTCCCCAGTGTGCTATTCCCTGCTGTAACACGGCATGATACTGCTGGATGCAGTGGACACCATGGCGGTGTACGTGAGCCCAGGAGAAAGGGTGGCTTCTTCTGGGCTGACCTGCTGGACATCCCTGTGGCTCAAGTGTTTGCGCACCAAAATGGATGCGGGGTAGGAAAGGTGGAGTCCCGTGCGTACCAAGGAGGCACCATTTATTTCCAGGTGGCACAATAAAAATGAAAGCTCATGGCCCAATACCGCCTTACTTCCGATAGCCTTGGATACAGCTGTTTCCAAGACACTCTACCAAACATGTTCAGTCTTCACAATACTGATTACCTGTAAGAAAGCTTGGCTTTTAAGTAGCTTGCTAAGAATAGACCGATTTTCCAGAACTGATTGGCATATAGCGAGTCCTGTTCTTGGGAATAAAAAAGGGAATGAAGTATGCTGACTTTTGCAGGTATGTGTATAAGAGAAAGCAGGGGAAAACCAGCTGAATTTTGAAAGTAAATAAAAGCTGAGCTCTTCTCAAAATACAGCTGGTTCTGTAGATCTGTTTTGTTTTGTTGTTTGGGTTTTTTTTTTAATACTGGCACATAAATTGCTACTTAGATTAATGACTGCAGGAATTCTTTCAAAAATACAGTCTTTTGACTAAGCTACCCACAGGTTAGCTGTGCTATGTCTTCTCCATTGCCTGTCTGACAGAAGTGTGGATCTTTAACTTCCTGCCTCCGTTCACTGTACAGGGATTTAACTCTGCAAGTTTCTTTTATGATTTCTCTTGCTGGATAAAATAGTAGCCACTGAAATAAGTTATTGGGTGAGTAAACATTAATGTACCAAGTAAAGAGCAGAATAAGAGAAATTATAATTTTATTTAAAAAAATATTTAAGTTAGATTAAATTTTAAAAATTGGTGCCAAGGTGTATTTCCTGGGACACACAAATTTCATTTGTATTTGACCTTTGGATAGAACCCTTTAATTGCTGGGATGTCAATGTCCAAACTATAGAAGTGATTATATGAGCAAAAGAACTATGATTCACTTCTCTCCCAATACCTTCCTATATCAGAATATATGTTCTTACTTATCTTTCAGTAGAACCAGTGAAATCAAAGACTAGTGAAAGCTCCCATACTATTCTGCAGATACTGCATTCTGTAAAACTGCAAAATTTTGCTAAATACAGATTTCAAATTTAAAACATTAATATTTACGATATATTGGTACATTAAGTATATTTACATCTCTAACATGGTAATTTTTCCAGTGATATACGGTTTTTGTACACTGATCACTTTTTTTTGCTTTTTCTCTTAATTTAAAAAGAATTAAATAAAATTGAATTCAGCTAAAGAAGTGATAGCTAGAACCTTTCCTAAATTAGAAAAAACTTGGAACTTCACAATCTGTGTATGGGAGAGGCTTTTCATATGCAAATGCTCCAACAGTTAGTTCTCTTGATAATGCATGAAAAATACATTCAGGTGTTTGCAAATGCAAGATTACACACATGCACCATAATACTTGATCATACTCCCCTGTGAAAATCAAGACCTCAGTTTCATCCTTAGAGTCCTAGGGGATGTCTGTGCCATGCTAGATAATTTCTGCATCCGCACAGCTGTAATGCGCTGTCACACATGCCAGAAAATTTTTCACAGGCAGCCCACAGACTTCTATGTGAGCTGCCTGTGAAGCAATCAGAGGTACAGAGAAAGGCAGAACTCAAGCAGGATGTACCCAATACATGAACATTATGAGACCTGAATGGAATATTTATATTCTTAATGGGCTGGTCTTAATTCACTTGCCCTCCTGTTCCCCATCTACTATACAACAGCCTGTATCCCTCTCTGACAGCTGAAGTTTATGTCAACAACAATACTAATCCCTACTGCGCCTGACCTCGCTTGTTGTTCTGCCATGGCAGCAATACCATTTTAGTTTTGGCTGGCATCCTAGCAGAAAAAAAACATGCTGTGCACCATCCATCACAACTGTCTTTGTCAGTATGTGTCACCCAGGGGTAGCGTATCCTGAAGAACCTGTTGAACCCAAAACTGAGCCACTATTATCTGCAAGTGGATTTTGTTTTCCCTTGGAGATAGTCCATCACACATTCTGAATAGTGATGCACCCCTTCCACATCAGAACTTGGGAATATCTTGAAGTGAGCACTGGGTTTCTGGTGGGTAACTGGTGCTTGATCTTAGCCGGCATCTATTTCTATGAAATGAAGCTGAGCAGCATTTCCATGTTATGGTTCATGATTTTTTTCTATTGATCTCAGCCTTTCGAACTCTTTAAAGTACGAAAAAAAAAAAAGGCTCTGGGGCATAACACCAAAATAAAAAACACAATGTGCACACTAGAAGGGTTAATTGTCATTATTGATCCTTGAGCCATTATGGTGGTGACTCAGTATCCTAGTGAATGGCAAAAAATGAAGTAATGCACACATTTACTATAATTTATTGTTTCCCAATGTTATGCTCATTTCTTTGTGGGCCACTGTATAAAAGGAAAATGAGCTGGGAATGCAGAGTAACTGCTGCGAAGACAGCAATGCAGTCCTGCAAGCAGCACACAGACTGGACAGTACAGATAACGCAATGCCATGCGCTCATGCACACAGCCATTCTCTGTAGGACACTTTTTCCATTAATACAGCTGCAAACACCACACAATCAGCTGGAATTTCCCATTGTCACTTTTGGAACATCTCCATTACAGGCCATGACATCCTGAATCCCTGGGAAGCATTGTTGCTGGATGTACTGTTTCCTTTTCCCTAAAATAAAGCAGCTCAGGTTGACATTGACCATGCAAATGAGCAAGAGGCAAGCATAAAAGGCCACAGTGTTCTTCCTCTTATTGGAGTTCACTAGATTCCACAACAGTAAGTTAAAAAAATAAAAAAAAGATAAGTCTTCTGGTTATTATATAATGTATAATTGAAGAGTGAAACGTACAACAATGACCTAACTCTGATTTTACTGCAGACTTAAATGGAAGGTTACACTAACACTGAGAGCCTTTGAATCTCTCATCCAAAGTCATCTCCTTTCTTACATGAGCACTTCTTTTCTATTCTGTCCTAATTGCTTGGGGTGTAGGTACAAATCTTTTTAAATATAGAATCATAAATGCTTTTAAGATTGATAAGTAGTATCAGGCATTATGAGAAAGGATGGTAAGGTTGAGGTTACAGCAGAGTGAAGGCATGGACAGCTAGATGTAGACTGTTGGACCAATGTGTATCAGGCCAGCATAAACATTTTGAGGGTTTAGTTATATCTCTGGCTCTGCTGTCAAGCAAAAAGTATGTCATGATATTAACAGCAGTGTCTGATAAGGAGCTGAACATAAGGAAGCGAAAGATTAGGAGACGGTGTGCTGAAGCAATGTTGTGTTGAATCATTTATTTTTATTCAGAGGCATCATTCAGCCCAGTGTTTTTCTCCAGCCATTTTTATTTGTTGTAATGCAATATTCAGGAATCTTCTTCTAGACTTAAAGTGAATTAAAATAACAATGCTAAGGTTTTAAAAGCCTACCTGCATCTTTCCTTGTACTCTCTTCTTCATTTTAAATGACAGGCATGAGATTAGTGGTTTACACAGTATGTCCAGAAGATTAATGTTTCCAGGTGAGTTTGGAGAGCTGTTTCATTTGATCAGCAACCGGAATTTCTCACTGTACTCGGAAAAAAAAAAAAGGAAAGAAAAAATAAGAAAAAGAAAGAAAGAACGTAACAATTCTGAAAGCTGCAGGTACTGAGGTTTAAGGTAGGTCTTCCCTTAGCAATAATGACAGATAACAGTTTCAGGTATGACATTTCTGAGACTAAGGAATGTTTTATTTGCTATATTAAAGCAGTTGACTCCAGCGCCCACTTAAACGGCAATAACTTAACTCCAGATTAAGGAATTCAATATCCCTTAGTGTTCCTTTGCAACCTTCTGTTTTCAGAAACTATGTGATAAAGATGACTTGAAAACTTAACAAAAATTGTTCCAATGAAAATATATGTTTCTATTGTGAATATTTTCACATGCAAACATAAATGTACAAATATATGAAGGAAAAGGAAAATGCAGGAACCTTGTATAGGGGTTAGCAACCTGGGTGAAAATTTTAATCTTGGAGGGGTAGGGTGGGAGTTGTGTCTGTTTAAATTCATTATCAACTTGCAGAAGAAGCATTATGGCTTCCAATAAGATTCAACGCAAAAATAAGGAATCTGTACTCCTTACAGGAATCTGATATGAGCCTAAAAAGCCTTCAAGGAGAAGAATGTACAATAGGTGTTTATTGTCTTGCCTAGTTCTATATATTTCTTATGTCAACTGCAGTAGAGATTAGTTTCCAAGGCCTTTTTACAAACATTTGTGCTGCATGTTTATGTGTGCTTTCTCAAAATAATCACATTCTGAAGAAATAAATTGGAAATCTCATAGTCCTGCAAATTTCTGGGGAAAAGAATTAACTTACAGTGGAGGAATTCTTGGTTCCTGTAGTCTCTGAGTCAAAATAACATATTTTCTTTGTGGGTCATAGAAATCTATTGTTTTTTATAGCAAAGCTAGTGTAGACAGAACATAGAAGCATGGGAAGCATAGAAGAATGTGGTTCCAGGTAATGTAAGAAGGTGACGAATAACCAATTTAAGAGCTTCACTAGCACTGTGTATTAACATGCATGGTAATTTATACTTATACTTTTTTAAAATTGAACTGGAATATGTCAGCTGGTGGTTTTGGTAGTAGTACCTGTGATACTCAGACTCAGTGTAATGAGTTTCAAAATTACTTTATTTCCTGACGTGACATTTAGCAACCCATTACAATGTTTGCTGTTACTGATTCATGATATATGCAAATTAATGTTGTTAATAATATGTAGTACTCCTTAAACCACTTGCGAGAGAACCTCTAAAGCAGCATATAAAGTACATCTGCATGCAAGACCAAACATAAATGTACAGAAATAAACAGCAAACACCCAATAATATGCAGAGAGAAGGATGATGTTTTATGTTTAGAGAAAAGGTTTCTGACATGACTTCTGTGATTTTGGTCATTACTAATGGGTAAAATGAATGGTGGTTGAAAAAGGTTTGAGGGGATGAAGGGTGGGGGGATTATAAGGCGAAAAACAGAGCTCATTTCTTGTTGAGAAATATATGTTTTGGTTAAAAAAAACACACCAATGTGGTATATTAGTAAGAATAACAGAGTGATTGATCATTTAGGTAATTAACAAGGCTATGTGAAATTGTAGTGATTTCCAGTTCTAGTTAGTACCAGTTAGGTACTAACAAAATCAGTATAGGAGGAAAGATAAAACATCATATTTTAGGACTTAAAGTAATCCTAAACTACTTCACATTTTAGGTGGAGAATAAGAGAATGCAGGGAAAATAATCTTGTTTCTAACTAATTTGAGGTTCTTGTGTCTCCTTCCAAAGCATGTGGCGCAGCTGGCAGCAGAAAACTACAACATATGAACCTCCAGTCTGGCAAGACATTGCATTTTCTCTATGCCTATCAACTATTTTTATACTTTCCTTGCAGAAATGCCAGAGACCTGAATAAAACAGCACTGCGTATCATTCATTTTGAAGCTTGTCAGTATTTCTGATTACTATATGTCCTGCTTTTGCAATAGGCTTCTATGCTGTTGCAGTTTGATTGTCAAATTGAATCTGCTGGGGAACTTCACTCAATGCAATGAAAGAGAGTTAGTACATAGCTAGAACCTAAGCCTTGCTAATCTGGAAATATTGGATGTGGCATATAATTTTTTTGTAAATCAGTCACCTCTACAATAATGTTTCCTCCCATGTGCCAAATTTCAGTGGAATTATATCCACTTCTGCTGTCATTTTGTTCAACACAACCCTGACCTGTTAAGAAAAATGGTAGACTTCAGGTTAGAGAGTGCCACAGGGCATCATATTTTATATTACTGCTATATTATTTTATAATACTAAAACTGTGATAATATTAAGGCAATATTTAAAAATTTTACATGAAAATATATGAGCTAATTCTGTAGTTGTCCATTGTATGTTTTACAACTGTTGTGCTGCAAAGATAAAAATTTTCAGAACCCTAATATGTGATATATTGGATATATGGAAAAAAATGTTTACAATGAGGGTGGTGAGACACTGGACCATGTTGCCCAGAGAAGTTGTGGATGCCCCATCATTGGAAGTGTTTGCAGTCAGGTTGGAGGGGACTTTGAGCAACCTAGTCTGGTGAAAGTTGTTCCTGTCCATGGCAGGAAGGCTGGACTACATGATTTTTAAAGGTGTCTTCCAACCCAAACCATTCTTTGATTCTATGAGTCTATAATTTGGGACACAAATTTTCATAAATCTGGCACTGAAGAAATTACTGTATCTCAAGGGAAATGTGGTAAGACTTGTGCTATGCAACTCCGAAGTGTGTTTGGAGCTTGAAAAGAACATCATGTATAGATGCCCTAATCCAGATAAGCCTGAGATCATGGGAAGAAAGAGGGTGTATAGAAAGGAGAATTGAATAGCTGGAAGTAGTCGAGAGCCGTTGTTTGGGGCAGGGGGGTGTTGAAGTGAGATGAGGCCAAGATGAAACCTTAGATCACTGCAAAAAGAAGAACAGTGAAGAACAGTGGAAGGATTTAAGGACAAAGAATGAGGATAAAATCAGGTGTGTTTTGGAGAGGAATAGTAGTGGAAAGTGGTGGAAGCGCACTTGGGACTGCAGAGGTCCATTCCTCCCTTCCTCGCCAGCCTCCTGTGATCCATGGACATTATTTTTCAAGACTCAGTGAAATCCACAGCGTGATTCCTCTCTGGTCTGTTGTCAGCTTGGATGAAAGCCTCTAGCCTAGGGGAATACCCTCAAGGTCATACCTACATTTGAAGGTTTTGACAGCAAAATTCACAGCACCAAAAGTGTACCTACCTGTTATGCCAACAAACCCCAGGGGCAGAAGCAGGTACAGTAGCCAACCTCTAAGACACACACTTTGCCGTCCCACCTAAAAGAACCTTGAAGGTGTCCATCCACAGCCTCTGCCCCACGCCATCGCCTGCTGCCTCTGCCCCATGCTCCTGGGGCTTCTGGGGCCTCCTGCCCAAGCCAGGACAGACCCCAGGGCTGCTGTGACATGCAGAATGAGCTACACATCGGTAAGCATTTCTGTGGAAGCCATTGTGCCACCCAGAAAACCTTGGGAATGTTCACTTATCAAAATTATGGGGAAATGCACTTAAACGTAAACAAATTTGTTGGAATGTCCAAGAAATATGGTTAACAAATGCAGACAAAAGAACGTGGGTAATTTTTGGCACAATATTGTTTTTCTGATGGTTGCTTTAGGAAAAATACTCGTTCGTGTTTGCTTTAGTAAAGTTGACCATCTGCAGGAAGAATAGTAAGAAAGAAAAAGGGATTGGGGCAATCGGGGTAGTGAACTCTTTTGTACACTACAGATTTCAACTGTCATGAAAAACTATTGCTTGGAGCATGAAGCTAACATTAGTAGGAGAGTTAGATAGAAGGCTATGGTGCAGAGAAAGGAGCCAAGTATTAGAAGAGATTAAAAAATACACTGTATTTTGAGGAGAGTTGAAAATTAGAGGTTCAGGGCATGTTCACTAGGATAAATAATACTGAAATCTGAAAGAGGTAGATGAGGCCTTTCATACTGTATCCCCACTACACTGTTTACTGTTGCCACTTGAGGCTAATTGCACTGCTAAGAAACTCAGACATCAAGTCAAGATTAAGCTTTGTCTGAGTCTCATGGTAATGACTATCTTTTGTTACCAGAGAAAAGCAGCAGAGAGTTTGTTGGCTGCTGCCCTGTAATGACTGTTCTTGATCTGAAAGAAGATAGGTGCTCTATTTTCTTTTTCTAAATAGCATCTTTACTGTGATCAAGAGAAGGCAAAAAAAGGCGCTCCTCACACACCTCTGTCTGAAAAATTTTGTAACTCAAGGACCAGTTCTGTTTCCCATTAACAGCAGCAACGAGAAAGTACAGTGCGAGCAGGGATTGGAATCATATAAGGGTCACAGAATCACAGAATCACAGAATGGTAGGGACCTCTGTGGGTCATCTAGTCCAACCCCCCTGCCAAAGCATGGTTGCCTACAGCAGATTACACAGGACCTTGTCCAGGTGGGTCTTGAATATCTCCAGAGAACGAGACTCCACCACCTCCCTGGGCAGCCTGTTCCAGTGCTCCGTCACCCTCAGAAGGAAGTTCTTCCTCATGTTCAGACGGAACTTTCTATTCTTCAGTTTGTGCCCATTGCCCCTTGTCCTGTCGCTGGGCACCACTGAAAAGAGTTTGGCCCCATCCTCCTGACACCCACCCTTTAGATATTTATAAACATTTATTAGGTCCCCTTGCAGCCTTCTCTTCTTCAGGCTGAACAAGCCCAGCTCCCTCAGCCTTTCCTCATAGGAGAGATGCTCCAGTCCTCTCACCATCCTGGTAGCCCTCCGCTGGACTCTCTCCAGTAGCTCCTCATCTTTCTTGAAGTGGGGAGCCCAGAACTGGACACAGTACTCCAGATGGGGCCTCACTAGGGCAGTGTAGAGGGGAGGGAGAACCTCCCTCGACCTACTGGCCACACTCCTCCTAATGCATCCCAGGATCCCATTAGCTTTCTTGCAGCCAGGGCACACTGCTGGCTCATGGTTAACCTGTCGTCCACCAGGACACCCAGGTCCCTCTCCACAGAGCTGCTCTCCAGCAGGTCCACCCCAAGCCTGTACTGATGCATGGGGTTGTTCCTCCCCAGGTGCAGGACCCTGCACTTGCCCTTTTTGAACCTCATCAGGTTCCTCTCTGCCCTATTTTCCAGCCTGTCGAGGTCAAGCTGAATGGCATCACAGCCTTCTGGTGTATTTACCACTCCTGAGTCCCTGCTTGATCTTTTTTTTTTTTTTTTTTTTTGAATAGGTGAAATTACATTAAAACATTTGCCTTCTTTTCCTGAAGGGAGCAGAAAGCACCTGATGTACTTTTCTATTGGGTTCCTATGTTGTTGTGGCAATGCCAGTCCTCTGCATGTGCAGAATTAGCCAATCCATGTGTTAAAAAGTACTTATCAAGTAGATATCTTGTTCTCTGGGTGGGAAACATAGCAGTTGAAAACTCGATTAAATTTAAAGGATCTACTTAAAGGAGGACTACCCTTGCCTGCACCTATAGTTTGGCTCTGGTGGGTGAAGTGCTCGTATGACAGCTAGCTTTATGGCTGCCAGGGCACACACTGAACTAGGGGTTTCCACAGTTAACACCCAAGCTCCCGCAGCTCTTACCAGCTGGTCTGAAGGCAAATGGCTGTGGCCACGCAGTCCTGTGTAGCTGAGTCTGAACCTCTTGCACCTGCAAAAAAGGAGTGTGAATTTTCCCCATAAAGGAACCCACAAGTCCAGTGCTGAGGGGGCACCAACAGGGCTTCCTTCCCACAGGAAGCACTTCACAAAACATGCCCTTTACTCCATAGTGTCCCTTCCCCTGCAGCCCAGTACTCCAGCCTTCTCCCAGAGTGATCTGCAGGGATTCAAGTGCCAGCAGAGAAGCAGTTTGGGAGGTCTTGACCACAGCCTCTATAATCACAGTAGAATCCACGGGCAGTCTTCAAGAAGCCACAAAATTAGCTTTCTCTCCTTCCCCTGGCAGGATGAGCAGGCTGTGGACCACTGACGGTCACACACCCAAAAGGGCCAGGAAGGTCTGCCCAGTGCCATTACTTGAAGTGGGAGGTGCAGGGATGACAGCAAGCAGGCAAAAACCAAGGCAGGCCAATGCTCTGTGTAAGTTGTGAAGCACATCGGCATCCATTCAGCAACTAAGGGAGAGACCATTGTTTCCAGCACCCTGAAGGAACGGATTGTGACGGGTGTGTAGACAGGACAGGATTTCCCCTTCTAGCTGCTGCCTGTCCTCACACCAACCCAGTTCCCTGCAGAACAGAAAGAGACTTTCCAGCAAGACAGCACCTGACACTTCTTTTACTGAATGTTGTTAAGCATGGTAGCTTATATAATCCTACAGCCTCATTTCATTTTAGCAGTATTTAATGAAAGAAGAGATGGTTGAACAAAGCGATTTTGTATACTATTCAACAAGCAGGTCTTTTTGTATGAAGCATTAACAATAGCTGTCATCTGTGTACAAAAAAAGGCTTCCAATTACTTCAATGCTAAGAGAAAATCCAAATGCAGCTGAGAGGAGCACAAGCAAATTATTTTTAATACCATTATGGAAAAGAAAAATGTGTGACCGAGACCTTCATTTAATATTTTACTAGCCTTGAAAGTTAATTTGAGTTTGTGCTTAATTTTCTGGGAAGTTTCTTCTTTACAGATGTGCAATTTGGACACAGAACTGAACAGAACTGAGAGCTGTTCTTTCCTCTCCAATTTTTTTCACATTTCAGTGCTAGAGATGGGGAAAAGGAAGAAGACGTGCATTTAATGTAATACATAAAGAAAAAATGAAGTCTATGATGTAAAAAATGTCATATGACTTCATTAAAATTCCTTTAGTACACAGCAAAGAGATTTATAGGACTGGTAGATGGAAGAGTATAGAAGATAGATTAGCCTTAGCTTTGCTGATGTTCATTTATGCTATACATGACATGACTAGAGGCTTTCTCTAAAATGCATCTTCTTTTTGGTCTTCCTCTTCTGTCCTATATACTTTGGGTCGTCTCTAAATGGAGAAAACACATCCTGATCTTCTTATATCAATATCTCTATCTTGATATAAATTATACATTCATCATGTGAATTCTTTCATTGTACACTAATTTTATATTACCATTTCTTCCATTAAATGTTAGTCTAAAGCAGAGATGGTCTGGAAGTGTAAAATTACACCCTTTTTCATCCAAGATTTTAAGTCAAGCAACTGTGAGATTTTTCAAGGAATGTCTCATTTCCTGCAATCATTCACGACAATGAGTGGTCATGAATGGATCATCTGATGAAACATGTCTTAGAGAATTAGCTGTTGAGCTGCAGAGGCCCTTAGAGCTCTCTTAGCTCTAGGTCCTGCTTCCGAGTCTTTCTGACTTCCTCAGAGACCACCTCAGTAATACTTAATCATAGGTACTTGGAAATATTTTCTTTCACTCAGTCTTACACTGCAAAGCAGAGTGGCCACAAATAAAATGCCACTTTGCAATGGTCCCTAGCTCACATCAGTTCTTTATCTATGTTTAGAAATCGCATGGGAGAGTACTTGTTAAGTGCAGCTAAAAGTCATGCGAGGGACCACTCCAACAATTTAATACAAGAGATAACTGAGTACTAATGGCTGGGAAGAACACTATCTATATAGTATAGATGTAGCCTGAGACATAGGTCCTGGATTTGCAGCAGAAAGCCTCGAGGTCCCAGTTTTTGTGGGTTGAGCTAGTGCCTGTTGAAGCTTCAAGTATATGGCATTTATTTCTGTGAACCAGAATGGCTGATTTGCTTTGGTTTTGTTGTTTGTATTGTTTTTTTTCAATAAAACTTTTTAAAGAATCTGAAGGGCAGGTTACTGAGAAGTACTGAAATACTTCTAGGGTATGAATTCTCTTTAGGTATCATTGTTTACACTTACAAAGATTGTTTAAAGGCAACTGCTGTCTTCAGGACCAGATTCTCGGTTGTGTTGGCAGCGAAACTATGAGCAAAACCTCAAGGCTAGCTGATACTGCCTCTTCAAAAACGGGAGCTTCATGCACCAGAGTCTCCTTGGTCATTACTATACAGCCTAGAGGAAGTAGCCAGGCAGTGGTAGGAAATGGTGATAGGAGAAAGGTAGACCATGCTGTGTTGAGCTACTCTTTCAGACAAATTTGTGTAGCCACTGAATACAATCACTGCTCTCTCTAAATAGTTTGCATATTCTTTTTTTTTGCATAATTTTTTTCTCGTTAATTGCTATGCACTTTTCAGTATTAATTAGAAATAAAAATATTATATTTGAATTTAGATACATTCTACTGATGACACAACCTGGAATGAAATCCAGATCTCATACCTTAGCTAAGCTCTGCTGTGCTAACAGGAAAAGACAGAACTAAAGATGCATTTCTTTTAATAAAGAAAGTAATTTCATTTGATTCTGAAAGCACAGAGAAAGCAGGCTGTTGCATTACAATGTGCTGTTTTCTGCACAGTCATTTTCCTATAGTGATTCCTTAATATTTTGAGATTCAGTGTTGAATTTATCTTAATGTTGATGTCTAACTGAACTTTTATAGTATGTGATCGGAGCAAATGATGTGAGAGTCCCTGGACTGCTCCCTTTCCACATAGAAGCAATGTGAATGTCTGTGTCCTTTGTCAAGTTGTCTGGTTCATATTAATGTACAAGTGCAGTAGCTAATCTTACAGAATAAGGAGTGATACCTCTCTGCATTCCTTGGGGTGGAATCATTAGCACGGGTAAATCTCTGTGCTGCAGTCAACAAATTTATATGACACACAGTTTATGACCTAGGAGATGTAAATGTCTGCTGTGAATCTAATGATGTATGAAGCAAGAGAACAAGTTATCTCTCAAGACTTCCAGTTGGGCTAGAAATAATCTATCCTGTGAAATGTTGACAAGTTCACTTCTAATCTTAGTTAGAAAATTGAGGTTAGAGTAGATAGTGCTGAAAAATAATGGGGTGAAAATCTGTTCCAAGTTTTCAAACCATTTCCTACATCCATTCTTACTACAAGGTGCTTAGGGAGTTGCAGAGCTATTCAATCACTTTCATATTAACAGAAAAGCCCCATGTGCACATCTTTTCTATGAAGTATTTCCTGTGTTAAAGAGAAATTCTGGCTATTACTGTCTATATAACAGTTCACTGTTTTCTGCTAGTACATTTAGAGATTTATTTAAGTGCAAGAAACTCTTAACTGATTCTGAACAGCCTACAGCTGTGTTTTCTTACAGCGTTACCTTCAGACAGTATTTGATTAAAACAAAAGGAACACATAACAAAGAGCCCTTAGTCTTCTACACTACTCGTCTTTGTTTAAAGTAGGTGTTGTAGAGCTGCAAATGTAGCTCTATGAGAATAATCATCAAGATAGTACTGATCTGTCCCAGAAGGATGTGAAAAAGTTTTTAAAGTCCTTTAGTGTTTATATACCTAAGAACAGTGACCTGGGCTGTAGCTCTGAAAGAGAAGCAGATGAGACATGAAAAATATGTGAAGATGAAAACCATAGCCTCAGATATTTCCCAAGAACAGATTATAAGTCTACTTTTTTTCCTAAAAATATGACCTAGTTGTAGTAGGAGACGATGAAAAGCAGTACAGTCAATGACCTTAAAGCTCACATATTAAAATAGCACAGAAAGGTCTAATTATTGTAAAGGTCACAGGATAAAAATTCTGTTCCAGTTCTGTTATTTCCGAGAGCCAATGGAAACGCAGCACAACTATCAAAACTCCTCAGTGGCTTTCAGAAATGTTCGATGTTTACTTTGTTGGGTCAACATTAATAGAATTTCTATCTCTTTAAATAAGGGAATCATAGCTGAATTTTTAACGACCATGGAAGAGGAAGATTAATACTTGTTTAATAAAGCACTTGCTTAAAATTAAGGACAGGAAAGTATTTCAAAGAGGTATGAAAACTGTCTCTGATATTCATCCAACTTCACAGAGATAAGTAAAACAAGAAATTTAATGAAAACTGTGATTTAAGAGTAATACAGCTTCTACAAAAGTAATTTCAATCAGATTTAATTCCAAAATGCTTTATATTGAGAAAATTTGACCAAAAACTATGTTTTATATGAAATAGTTCTACGCAAATACTTTTCATTTCAGGACCTTTTATAATTTTAAATTAATGTTGTTTTAGCTCAAAATGTCAATTTTAAATGGAAAATATGTTTAAAATTCTTTTTAATGCTTGAAGCATGAAATTTCCAATGGAAAATCTTTTCTGTGAAAAAATCTGAAGGACACATATTTTCCATGTTTCTGATTGTTCAAGAAAGTCAGATGGATTATTTTTCACACTTTGTGTGAATTAAAACTATCCACCAGTATGTCTCAGGCTTTTACTGCAGCTTTTGAGGTCAAGAACAGCTTAAATAAAAATGCCTGGGCTTTCAGCATCTCTGTGCTGGGCAGTGATGCTTCATTCTACACCTCAGCTTTCTACTTCTCTTTTCCCTCCACTACACTCAATTTTGGGTTAAAAATAGACTTTACCAAGAACATGTGCTTCCTTGAAAGTCTGGATCACCAGGTGATTCCACGGTAAATGGGATACTTTGTTCTGTCACAGCAATTTTATGCTGTAATAACTCTGATGATTTTGTTGAATATTGCTCTTGTATATGAGTGAAACTGAGCAGAGATTTAGCTGTAGCATCACACAGATTGCAGGGAATTTGTTTCCTAGTCAGAAGTTTTATTTTATCCATGTGATTTTTTGCAATGTTTGCTTTGCAACATACAATTGGTGGGACCTTTTAATATAGGTTTGTGTTCATATGGACAGTTTCCTAAGCTCAAGCAAGGTGTTCTCCATGCAATGGTCTGTGCTTCTTTCTCCATGGGTAACTCTTATAAGCAATCAAAATGGTGGACACATGTATTTGCTAGTATGTCTTTGAGTATGATCCAAAAGAAGAGAGTAATTCAAGAACCAGTATGACTAATGTCTATATAAGTTTCACATATTCTTAAATTTCAAGGATAAATACACAGGCATAATGTAAGTAAACTTTTTAAAAGTGTGCACAAGATTTCTGGTGTTGTTGAGAAATATAAGTACTTTCCTAAGATAGATTTTCTCCATACAGTTCTTAAATCCAGGGTGTTTCCATGCTCAGAACCAAAAAAAAAGTAGAATGTATTTGGGGTAGGAAATAGATACTCTCTTATTTGCTTTTGAAAAGTCTCTTTTTCAATGGATAGTGAAGTGGCAGTTAGAGAGCAGTGTGCATTTCTCTAGATCCTAAAGGGGAACTCTTCAGAACCATTATAGCCCTCCACAACAGAATTTGACTTGACATCATAGTTTGTCTATGTTTGTACATCTAAGCTACCATTCAAGTCTCCTTCTGTAACAGAAATACATTATTGTCTTCAGCTTCATGAGCGGAAACTTAAGTACATTTAAAAAATGTCATTTCTGTAACCAATAATTGGTAACCATTTCTGTTAATATTTGCCTAAAATCCTCATGCATTACAGTAAGAATTTTTAGGAAAGTTTTAAAGCATCAGTTCAGAAGTGGTAAAAACTAGACAGGTGTTTTAGGTATGCCGTCCATTTTTACTGTCTATTCCTCATTTTCAGTGTCTTGAACTTGCTTTTGCAAACTCACTCTGACTTCCAGACATTTGGCTTACAAATATCAAATATTTGCTTTCAGATATCAACATGGCTGGAGAACCAAAACCATACAGACCAAAACCTGGCAACAAGCGGCCACTTTCAGCACTTTACAGGTGAGCGCAATTTCATCTTACCTCAGAACAATTCAATTTTTATTAGAAAAAATATGGTATCCTAAAATGCTTTTTTTCAAATATATCTATTAACTTTACTGTGTAGCCCATGAATGAGACAAAGGAACTTTTTTCCATTCACTCTTTAATGTTTGTACAAAATATAATCAAGTTCCTGTATACACTGAAAGGTTCTGAATGTGAGTAAAACAGCCAGCATTGTAGTGTCTCATATTATGTGTATCTATAGAGTCATTCCCGAGCAAAATGTTCTAAATTCCTGAGATAAAGACTCTCCATATGATACCTGCCTTAAAAATTAATTTATGCCAGATAGGACTAAACCCAGCAAACAAAATTCTTGAATGCTACTTAGATGCAAGGATCACAATATGCACATAATGCTTCTCTTTTGGTTGGAAACAAACACCAGAGTTTCTGTTTACTGCAAAAAAATAAAATACTTGGGATATTTAAATGATAATACAGGCATTCAGAAGAACAGATAATACTAAATAAGTCAGACCAGAATTTTATTGCTTAGTGAAAATACTTTACATTACACTGAGGTCAAAAAGTGGGTCTTTGTCTTCTCAGTATTCACACCACGGATGTTACCTGCCAATGTAAGAACAATCCAAAGGAAGGGGCTGCTGTTTTAAACCATAAGAGGTATTACGCATAGAGTGCTACTATACTAAAAAGCTATTTGAAAAGATTTTTGACAGTGACACTCCTTTAAGATGAAGTAGCCGAATGCAGTCAGCTTGTACAGGTTTTGTTCCAGGGATGCTAAAGCCACTGGCATTCTGCTTGGTAAATGTTAAGTGCTGTAAGATCCTACCCAAGTTCTCACTCTGGTGTCCAAACTTCGAATTTAAATGTGTTGCATTAAAAATTTGTTTATTTATTTGTTTATGCACTGTAATTTAATTTTCCTTCCACATCTCATTTTTACTTTTTCTGACATGAAAGCGTAAGTGCAGGCGAAGTGAAGCAGACTTCAGGTCCATATAAAAGTGTAATGTTTAACATAATTATAAAGAAGTACAATAAAATTATAAACCTGTGTTTCGCTAAACCTACTGATAAAAAGATCTATGTAATGATTTGTGAAGTGTTTATTAATGTCTCCAGTATTACAATCACTATTTTTTGTTGTTCTTTTTTTTAACATGAGTACTATTTCAATTTTAATCCTTATATTTTATTTCTTGGCTATGGCCTCATTCTTGTGACATTTTATTTGCAGGATTTGGTGAAAGAACTAGCAATTTCAGAGCAACAGAACTACTTTCTCATAGATTTGTGTGTCAAGGGTGAGAACAAGCATCTAACAAGACTGGATTTCTGACTCAAGTGTTCAGGACATTCATAGTGTCTTTTCCCTATTCCCAGTTGCCTTTTTTCATGCAGCTTGTACAAACCTGAAGAAACCCCCACCTCTTTTTCCAAGTCAGTTAAGCTCAGTGAAGCATGCTAGATTGTTAGGGGAATTGACAGACAGACATGCACACACACATTTCTGCTCAATAAACCTCACTTCTCATAAAAGTGCTACAGAATTTATGCTCCAGACACGTGAAACGAGTCAGGGCTGATTTCTACTGTGGCTGAAATGCGGATAGACTGGCTTTGAGAACAGTTCAGCTGTGAAATCAGACATGCTTGAGCAGGACTTTTTCAAGCCTGGTCTGGTCTGAAAGCTTCAGATGGAAATTCAAGGGTGGGATCTCAGAATGAGACAGGAAGGAGCATTTTAGATCTGAGCCTGCATGCTATGCTGTTGGCGTGGGTTACGGATCCGTTGTAACGATGTGACCCCAATATGAGTATGATCGTTCACCTTTATTAGTCAGCAAAAAAAAGGTTTATCTAGCAAAACTATTACAGCATCTGAATGGTTAAACCCCTAATCCATATATAGGCAAAACTACTGCAACTCGTGATTGGTGCAGAGCTGCATCTCGATGTGAAAACAGTACTGTGGCAGGAAACAACAACATGGCAGGAAGGAAGTGACAGTGTGGCAGGAAACGGTGACGTTCCCCCTGCTCCAGTGTCCCGAGCTCGTCGCTCTGCCTTCCCAGCAGGGTTCCGTGTCAGCCGCTCCCAAGGCTCACCTCCGGATCGGAACCTGGGTTGCTCAACGCTCCAAGCTATGTCCCCTCTCGTCCAGCCAGGAATCCACACTACGCAATAGTAATCTCTAGTTCTATCATATAGCTGCCCTTAACTGAAGTGATAGGACTATGATTTTTGGAGAAGACAACATCTGTTTTATCATTACTCTCAACTGCAAGCTGCTAAGTTCTGTAGATGTTACTGGTAGCCATAGTTTACTCTGTCCCTGTGTCAGTATTTCAAAAGATTTCTGAAGATGTTCTGTGATTTCTGGAATTTCTATGCACTTCACCCTCTGAGTTTCTGAACGGTTTCTGATAAATACTTGTTCTACAGACAAGACAAGGACAAGAGAGAGACCTATGGAAAGTTCTGGGAAAAGTTTAAAGAGAAAAAAGATCTCAGGTTGTGTCCTTTCACAGATCTAGTAAAGACTATTTATCTAGAAGATTATGAGAGGCTTTTCTAATAAACTAACAGAAGCCTTTATCTGATGGTAAAGGAGAACTTTCATGATCTCAGTATCTGTTAGCATAATAATGTGTGAGGAGATCAACGGCTTATAAAGCTTTTAACTTGTTGAGCACATTCAGTTATTTCAAAACATTGTACTGGGTCTGGCTGGCATGGAGTTAACTTTCTTCATAGGATCCCATGTGGTGCTGTGTTTTGGACTTATTACTAAAACATATCAATGTTTTAGCTGTCGCTGAAGTGTTTGCAAAGCCTCAAGGTTTTCTCTTTTTCTTGTGTTGCCTTCCCAATAATAGGCTGGGAGTGGGCAATACCTTGGGAAGGAATACAGCTGAGATATCTGACCCAAATTGGCCAAAGGGATATTCTATATCATATAACATAATGCTCATAAATAAAAATTGACGAGGTTTTTCCTTCCAAAGTAACTGTTGCTTGGAGAATGCCTGGGGTCCTTATGGAGGTGGAAAGTAATTGCCTTTGCATGACTTGGGTTTTTTCCCTCCTTCCTTCCCTTATTATACTGCATTTATCTCAACCCATAAGATTTTTTTCTCTTTTGCCCTTACTATTATCTCCTCAATCTCAATGGGGGACAACGGTTAGAGGAGAGAGACAGTGATTGTGCGTGTGCTTAGCTGCTGGCCAGAGTCAACCCACAACATGGAGTAAGTAAAGAGCCAAGTGGTTACTTTAGATTTGATTTTTAACTAAGAGAGGCATTGATTGAAAATTTAGTTATCACAAAATATTCACTGTGAAAAGGTAGGACTGAGAGCAGTAGACATAGGATAATGGATTTCAGAAAGGACAGACTTCAATGAGCTCAGAGAGCTGGCAAGTAGAATATCTTGGAAAGAAATTTTAGGCACCAAAGGAGTGCAGAAAATCTTGCATCAACTGTGCTTACAGTAGAACAGAAAACTCTCCTGAAGGAGAAGAAATATAATAAAGGAATAATATGGCAGCAATAAGTTTCTTTAACATCCTGAAAAGTGAAAAGAATTTGTACAAAATGTAGAATCAAAACACTATGACTGGGAGAAAGTAGAAAAGAACAGCGGAGTCATCTAGTAGGGAGTCAGAAAGGCTGAGGCACATAATAATACAGAATCGCAGAATCACAGAATCATAGAATCATTAAGGTTGGAAAAGACCTCTAAGATTATAAAGTCCAACCATCAACCCAATACCATCATGCCTGATAAACCGTGTCCCGAAGTGCAATATCTACAAGTTTTTTGAACATCTCAGTGATGGTGACTCAACCACTTATCTGGGCAGCCTGTTCCAATGCCTGACCACTCTTTCAGTAAAGTAATTTTTCCTAATGTCCAATCTAAACCTCCCCTGACGCAGCTTGAGGACATTAATCACATACTAAGGAAGTTGCAAAAAATGCAGCTTTATTAAGTATTATTCACAGGCAACAAATGGATTGCATAAGCGCAACATAGAGATTCTCATTAGCATAACTTCCTTTGCTTTTGTCTACCGCTGTTACTTATCAGGAAAGGAGAGCACACAGTAGATGACAGAGAAAAGGCTTCTTCTGCTTTAGCAAACCTCTTTTTGCTTTAGCTCACCCCTTAGCAAAAGAGGTGAATTGACCAGCTGTTTAAGAAAATCTGTTTTAACCAGAGGGTATGGAGTATAAGAATTGGCTAACCAGCATTTTAAGAAGTGAACTCAGTGTACATGGTATGATGAGATTCACCCTAGAGTGCTTAAAGGACTAGCTGACTCTGTGTGTGGACAATCAGTGATTTTTTTAAAAAACTTATGGAGGTCACATAAGGTAGAAAACCAGTGGGTATGGGCAGGCATTATACCTATTTTTAAGAAGAGGATGGTCCAGAAAATTATCAGGTCAGCCCAGCTTTGATTCCCAGAAATATACTAGAACAAATCATTACACAATCAATTCATCAATACCTAGAGGATAATAAAATGGTAAAAAAACCATCACAGAATTATCGGGAGCGAATTATGTTGAAGAAATATAATTTCCTTCTCTGACGAGACAGCCAATTTAGTGCATAAAGAGGAAACAGTAGATGTGCTACATGGTCATTTAAACAAGCTTTGACACTTGTCACATGGTGTTTTCATAAGCATGTTCAGCAAACCTGGCTAGAAGAAGCTATTTTAAGGTAGACATCCAATGGGCTGGAAAAACAGTGACTATCTACAACATAGCATTAAGGTTAACTATTGTTTGTACAGTCTCCTTTGTTACAGACTTTTAAAGAGTA
This sequence comes from Opisthocomus hoazin, assembly GCF_030867145.1. NCBI lineage: Eukaryota > Metazoa > Chordata > Aves > Opisthocomiformes > Opisthocomidae > Opisthocomus > Opisthocomus hoazin. The sequence goes on along the minus strand of NC_134416.1, from coordinate 32,561,669 downwards.
TTTTTGGATATTTGAGACACATTTAAGAACAGTCTTAAGGTAAGCAAGCAGGAGTGCTACACAGGGTTGCATGATTTCATTTATTGTGAAGTGCTTGAGGCTTCAAACTCATTCAAAGTACTTTGCGTCTCTGAAGAGAAACCTGCACCACATTTATAACTTGATATGCACATGAGTAATTAATACAAAGCAATCAACATTCTATGATGTTTTATACCTACATAATTTGCTTAAGTGTCCAAGTCTGAAATTGTATAAGAATAGTTGGTCATGCCTCAGTTCAAGATCTACACTATTTTTTTAATCCTTTACAGTTGTATAATGTGTGTGGTAATAATCTCATTTAAACTCACCCATCTGAACTTTAGCATGAACTTAAATGTGAGACATATCAATTTTTTTCAGCTATAGGAGTAACTAGATTCAAGACGGATAAGCTTATATCCTTTCTTCTTTGACATATACATGCAGTCCTTCACATATCCAGACTATTCCTTGTTCTTCAGTTTATTATTTCACTTACAATTCTTCTTTTCACATCTTTTTGATGTTAGCATTCCTGGTACAGTACACAGAAAAAAAGGCCACAATTAAAAGTGATACAGAGAATTTAAAAGGCATCACAGGCCTAATGAAGTCAGCAAACAGTTTTGCTAGTCACCATTTCTTCTTCTTCTCTCTTAAATGTAATTTAATACCCAAATTCCTACTATCTGAAGATCTCATTGATCACAAACCTTGACTGATAGAGAGCACTCTTGCACTGCTTGTAATAATCCCATGGGACACTGTCCAGAGAGAGCTCTGATTTCCAGGGATCACCTCCTTCAAGTTCCAGAATGGTTCATCCTAATGAATAAGTAATAAAGCAAAGGTAGCAGGTGGCCTACACAGATGAACAAGGAACTCCTGGAAAAAAAAAGACCATAAAAAAGGAGACGTGAAAAGATGGAAATAGCAACAGGTGACCTGGGAGGTATATAGAGACACTGTCTAGGCCTGCAGGGATGAAGTTAGAGTGCTGTGGGAGTGGGTCAGTACTGTTGGGAGACCACTTCATCCATAATGAAAGAACTTCCATTTTGAATTAGGCTTTAAAAATACCTGGAGAACAGGAAGATTTATGCTTTGCTTCAGAAAGCTGCCAAACATATTATTAACTGTAAGCGTACTCATTGACCAAATACAGATATGCTTAGGGTCGTGGTCAGGAATCAGCTTAAATCAACCATAACTCTTAGCTCAAGCAGCATTCCTCGGGATTTGCATTGCTGTTCAGCGTGTGAGAGGAGACCTAAATCCCAGAAGGTCCAAAATTGTTGGAAATTTCCTATTTTAGCACAGCACTGCTACAGAAAACCAAATGTCTGACAAATCTGCATCTTAAAATTATTTTACATCTTATCATTTGGGTCTAGCTTCAAGCAGGAGTTAATTTTACTGGCTAATCTTCATATCTTTGAAACACAAGGTGAAGATTAAAGACGCTGACACAAATGTGTAAAAGCAGTTTTGGGGAGTATTGTTCTGGTAAAATAAAGGATCACACTTTGTCTTCTTAATTTAGTGGTGTTTTGATCAGTATTTCACTAAAGCAGTTCTGTGTCAGCATACGAAAGTCCATTTACTGTTTTTATTCCTCTGGGTTTATGTCCTAACATACAAAAGTAGAATCAACCACAAATACTCGGATGGAACAGTATTCTGTTTCTTTACATCATTTTGTGCTCTGCTCCGCTCTCGTGAGACCTCAGCTGGAGTCTCAACAGCTCTGATGCCCTCAGCACAGGAGAGATATGGACCTGTTGGAGCCGCCCCAGAGGAGAGCCACAAAATTGATCAGAGGGGTGAAACACCTCTCCTGTGAGGAACGGCTGAGAGAGTTGGGGCTGTTCAGCCTGCAGAAAAGAAGGCTGTGGGGAAAACTAATAGCAGCCTTCCAGTACCTGAAGGTGCCCTACAAGAAAGCCAGAGAGGGACTTTTTACAAGGGCTTATAGTGATAGGACAAGGGTTAATGTCTTCAAGCTGAAAGAGGATAGGTTTAGGTTAGATATAAGGAACAAATAATTCACCATGAGGATGGCGAGGCATAGGAACAGGTTGCGCAGATAAGCTGTTGCTTCCCCCTCCCTGGAAGTGTTCAAGGCCAGGTTGGATGGGGCTTTGAGCAACCTAGTCCAGTGGAAGGTGTCCCTGCCCATGTCAGGTGGGTTGGAACTAGGTGATCTCTAAGGTTCCTTCAGACCCAAACCATTCTATGATTCTATGATCATAAGAGAATATTTTGACTATCTATTGTTCATTTCAGTCCACCACTGTGTTATGTGAGGTGTTACATATGTGGTTTGAAAGCTTTTTCTCAGTTTTGGATGACTTTGCTGGGGTTATTAAAACAGGGCGAGTTTCTTCTAGTTCTTAACTCTGGAGGTTACTAATGGCTCCATCCTCAGGTGCTCCAGGAGTGGGCCCGAGCCCTGGGCCAGGCAGAGCAGAGCAGCTGTGCACACACTCTCTGTGTCTTGCCTTGCCTCAGGACAGACTCACCACATCCCCTTTGCACAGCTGTAAACACAAGGGTTGGCTCAAAGTCTTCTCTGGCACCCCTCTAGCAGCAACCAAGATGAGGGGATTTGAGAAGAATGGGGGGCCTTCTATTTTGGGGTCTCTTGAAATAATGAAAAGACTGTGCTGCAGGCTAGCAGAATGGTGGGATTTTTAGTGGCATGGAGATGAGTGTGGCTACTCACTGCGTGAGGTGCTGGGGGGACCTGCTGGAGACTACATGAGGTGCAGGGAACTGAAACCATTACATGGATACCGCTACAACTGGGAAGGAGTTGGGAGCAAACTGTCCCAGACAACATCCAAGCCTTCTTTTTGAGGAAACTAATTTGTTTGGCAAAGATAAGCCCCCCAGGAGTGAACTAATATTTGTATAATTTAGGAAAGCAAGGGACTAGGATTGCGAAGTAAACTAGGAAGGCAAGTTACTCAGCACTGTTGGGGTATCTAGTCACTCTCTTTGCTCTACACAATATGATATTGTAGTTGATCTATAAACATTTCCAAGACTGATGTAGCTAAGACTAACCCTCCCCATGTGGATTTTTTCACCCTTGCCAAACTCCAAACTTCCTCACAAGGCCACAACAACAAAGCTGGCCTTCCCCCAGCGCCACATCTTGGAGGCCCAGTGAGGAGTTATTCAGTCCTCCTCTCCTCCCTTTTCTGGCTGGGCATGAAGCTTTCTAGCCAGTCATCCATCAAGCTGAGGCATTTCCTCGAGTGAGACAATCCGTGGGATGGATATAGTGGACAGATTAACAAGAGAAATCGTTTCTTGCCGTGTTGCCTCAGGTGGCCAGATCTCCACCCAGTGGTGGTTGAGTTCCCACAAAGGCGTCCCTTGCAGGCAAGTTCTTTCCAAGCTGCTCTCTGAAGTTTCGGGCTGATGGTTCATTGCTCACTTAGTGGTATTAGATAGCACCGTCATTTCCCATTCCCTACCACTTCTCCTTGTAATGCAATTGAAATGTATATTCAGCATGCTTGATTTAACTTGCTACTAATTAGCTATGTTAAAGAGCCTTTACTTTACAATTCTGTAAGTCCCACGGCCTCTGGAGGAAATTATTATATTTAAACATCTGATATTAATACACTGGAAAGAGTTGCTTTTTTATTTACAGGGTATGATTATGTTTTTATATTAAAGTTTTGTTTTTCTTTGACAAAAAGACTTTATCAGTTTCCTCAGTACATTTTATTTTTATAAGCTCCATCACAAAACTGATTGGATTATGTTACACTTCTTGCATTTCCTTTGGTTTTGCAGTTTTATTTTATAGCAGAGGCTTAAAAATATGCTTATAGTGTTTCTCCACTTGCTCTCTGCTTCTCAGCTTTATTTTAAGATATTGTTTCTGGAGCTTGGTGTGGTTTGGTTTGACTCTCAGTTCTCAGAGCCGTCCTTTATTTTGAGTCATTCTTCTGAGAACTCTTGGGCACCCTTCATTTCAGCAGAAAGTGTGAAAGGTGCGTTTATGGGCAACATGATCGCTGTTTCTTCCAGGGTACAAATTCTGTGCCAAACAAGCATTACTACTCTGTTTGAACACTGCAGTATTTTGCTTAATTGTTGCTGTAGTGTGCCATTGGCAGTGTACTAGCAATATGCTTTAACCTACTGGCATATAATAAAAATAAATGCACATATAAAGATCTTTCTTGATTGAATATTGTCCTAGATTTTCAACAACTTTCTTTATTCCTTCTTTTTTCTTAATGCATTTGTGTGTTAATTTTTATCACTGGCCTACAAGAGCCTAGACACAATCCAGCCAACACAAAATAAACCTGATCAATTATTTTCTGATACTAAAATTTGGATTAAATAGTGGTTATGCCTCTTAGATTTTGTTACATATTGAATGAAAAAAAACATTTATGCTTATGGAACATAATCTTTTGATGAATACATCATATTAAGATAACATAGTGTGAATTATGAATCAAAGTTCTTCCTTTTTACAGAAATGTATCTTTGTGATGCCTTTGATTACCTTCCTTCCTTAAATAAGCTATTTTATTTCAGTGCAATGGAATGAATCTAAGATCAGACTCCTCTACAACTCTTCTCCTGACAAAAGATCTAGTTTCATAAAACATCATTTCTAAGCATGTTTAAATAAAGGTAGGATAGTAGGATATTATTTACATTCATTTCATCAAAGAATGTTCCCAGTGATCATATTTGAAGCATTCATTAGCGTACAGAAATAATTGTCATTTAGTTTGAAATTATCACTTAAAATTCACAATAAATAGTGCAAATTTTGCTTGTGTTGACAACTTCAGTAGCATTCTCAATTTTATTAAAAATTTTGAAAGGACAGATACAAAGCTACAGCAGATCCAGTGATTTCGTTTGTTCTGAATTTGTTTATTTTCTGTCTTTCAAGGAAAAAGCTCCATGCCAAATAACTGACTTCACAAAAACAAGAAAAACATGTCTGCTGATGGAAGGAAACACATATAGTTCTGCATTTCTAAATTCTGTCTGCAATCAGTTTGGTCCTAGAGATGTTTAAAGAGGAAATTCATGTGCTCAGAGAGGCTGGGAGAGGTTGCCAAGGACATAAATTTGCCCTTTCACATGATCCAGAGCATGCAGCACCTAATAAATTTAGAGAGAGGAAAATGGGAAGGGTCTCAGGTCCTTAGTAACACCCAGGAAAACTTGTTTCTGGAGACAAGTCACTGACAGAGAAAAAGTTCAAAAGACCAAAATATATCAAATACACTTGTTCTCTTGATTTGTTCATCCAGTCATATTATTCCTAATCTGTGTAGTAACTCCAACAGCAACTATACAACAAAACTGTTTGATTTGTTTTTTTTTTAATCTTCCCCTTCGCTATTTTAAAAATACTGATAAATCCCTTTTAAAATCTATTTCTAGTGACTAGGGCAGATATTCCTTCTCAGATTATCAGTACGTCCTAAATCGAGATCCATTTTGAATTCTGTCCTGCACAGATACAAAGACTAGCACTTGCCTTTGTTCCCTTCTCCCCTCAAATTATTCTTTAGACTTACTCAGTCTTTTCTCAGTTTATTTTTTTCCTTTATTAAGAGGAAGCCAGTGATACCAGTGTACACATCTGCAGAGGACCTGCATCCCTTTTCCTAGCTTGTAGTACTTTTCTTCCTGCAGAAGATGACATGTGGTATCACACAACTGATGTTGTTTTCTTCCACAAAAGCCCAGACACCATAATCACGCTCTTGCTTAGAGATTAGCAAGTTTAGAGGAGAATAGCCTGTTTTCTTATTACTGCCTTTTTTTTTTTCTGCTGGTGTTTAATCTTCTTTAATCTTCTTTATTACTTTTTTCATCTCCTATGAAACCTGAAGCAGTATACTATAGCTAAAGTAACTAACTGCAAAACCATCTTATTTTTTTCACGTTTTTTAATCACTATTTATACCACAGCAGAACAGAAAACGTATTCACAACCTTCTGATAGCTTTGAAATTGTTACGGCTCCTTTCTTATCCAAGAATTTGTGCTGCTAATACGAATGAAAAAACTTTGGCTTATAATTCAAAAAGTATATTCTTAAGAGACACAGAGCATTGAAGATTTTGCCTGTAGGCAGGCAGGAATAGTACTTTTAGTCATTCATTCTGTTTAAATCTTGACAGTCTGAGCCCTGTTCCTATCACTTCTTACATGTGAGATTTCTATCCTTTATCACCGCATGGCTTCTTCCATTTGATTTAAGAAATAATCAGGATTTGGATTCAGTGTGTTCTAGCAAAAAGATAATGTCTTCTGTAGACACTCATCTGTGCTTCAGTTAGCTTCAAAAGTAAAAGGATAGTACCTCCAACGTATTAAAAAAAATTAGAAACAGACACCATGGTCATTTTTCCACATTTGAGTTTTAGTGAAGCAAGAATCATAGAAATACTATCCTGTTTTGCAACCACTGTTATATGGTAACTGTCTTATGAACTTTATAGGGGTCTTACAAGTAAGGACATAAAGTTCATGACACAGAACAGAGAAGGACCTGTCCTAGCATAGCAAATGAACAGCGGTATTTTTCTTTTTCAGGAATTTAGTAAACCCTTAATTGCAGCACTAATCAGAGATGCAGGGGAAGGCTGTGCTTCAGAGCACCACTTTGTGGACTCGTAATTAGGCATTAGTTCTGATATCGTGTAGCACCTCTAATTGTACAGAAGGCTGTAATTCAGTCTGGGAGCTGCTCATGTGCTGCAAGGGCACGGTTTAGGTGGCTTACAAACAGCAATAGAAATGTGATGCTGGATTATAGATTTAGTATTCCGTGACTAAATAAGGAAGGCTGTATAAATGACAGGCTGTCACTTATTGCATATTTTAAAGCTTTATGAATAATATTGGAAGAAGAGATTTAAATGGATTGTTAAGCAATTTTACAAGTAGCACGGAAGTGTGTGCTGTATGCAACACAGAGGGTCAATAACAACATATTAGTATGCGGTGAATTATTAACAATGAAATTACTTCACAAGTTTATTTCTTGGTGAATTCTGCTAGTCTTGGAGTATACTGTCTGAAATATGTTATTCAACCTGCCAGGACTGATACATAGATAGCACTGTTGGTGCATAATGTCAAATGTAATTTTGTTTTTTAAAGAATAATTTACAAATTGCATGCCTTTTCGGTAGATTAGGTTGCTGGTATTCCCAGAACATCTGGAAAAAGCATTGGCTATTTTACTGAAAAGGAACTAATGTAGTCATAAACGTGTGTGAATTTATTATGAGTGCTAAGAAATTAGCAATTTATTACATCCATTGGCATAAAAATGTGTGTTTTATTTTTCAGTCTTGCAAGAGTGAGATTATTCTAGGAAACAGCATGACAAACATGAACCATACATTGTCAGGGCAGTGCCCCTCCTGTAACTACTTTTAAGTGTTAGTAGTGTCATTGAGGGAAAAGGAGATTAAGCCCGTACCCTTGGGATCCTCAAAGGCAATACCTGCATTAACCTTTATCTCTTTGTGACTACAAATAGCCATGCAGTAAACTAGTATTGATTGTGTGCATTAGATCAGTCAACACTGTTTTGTTCAGCCTATCCAGATGAACTCATTCCAGACATTTTCAGACCAGTACATATTGACCTGAATGTTCTTATTCTGATTTAGAGCAGAAGAGGGTCAGGTGACATCAGCTGCATGCAAAGAATGATTAAAACTGTCAGAAAGAGGTCTATAAGATACATAGCTAAGTACACTACTGTATTTTTTAAAAATTCTTTATTTTGTCGGGAGCACAGATTTTTTCAAAATTTAGGAACTATCAGCATATCATAGGAAAAAGCAAATTAAAATTGACAGTGGTGGCATGGAGTTACTTTCGTTCTCCAGAGTTTGTTTCCTTTGCTTTCTCGAACAAAGGTACCAAACTGAGTATGTTTTCAGTTTGGGAAGGGGATCAGAGTCAGGGGTGTTCTTACATGAAGGAACATGAGTTCTTATTCTTGATTCATGTAAGAATCTCACTTTGAATTAAAGCATCCATTTCTCCACAACTGGAAACATCATACTGATGTGGTGTAAAGATGAAATTCACTTTAACTTCCTTATCACTCCATTTGGCTTCAGGATACTTTTCTTGGGTGGTGTGGGACGAATCTGTAGTCCATAACTATCTAAGAAGGTGTTCTTATGTAGAATTTGAAATAATTTCTCTCCAAATCACAGCTTAGTTTTTCTCATACACACCAATATTTATCTCAGCTATGAGAATCCATGGCACCATTCGTGTCGTCTTGGCGATTTCTGGATTCATAGAGAAAAATACTGCAAAATCAGGTACAAACTATAATCAGCTGCTGAAACTCTATTAGATGGATACAATACTATTTTTTAGTTCTAGATCTCTGAAAATATTATATTATTATACAACCTTCACATGAATTGGAGCTTTTGTGTTTTCCTCTCCATTTGCTGTCTAAAATATAGGCCACCTATTAATGAGGATTATTGGAAACTACTGCATTTGCTGTTCATCCCCATGCTGCGTTTCCTACCACAACACCAAAACCTTTCCATCACATGTGTTAGAACAGTAGTGCACTCCATACCCAACATGACAAAGTACATTCTTACTGGTAAATCAAAACCAACTTTTGCATATACTGATTTATGTTTCACCCTAGCTTCTTGCCATTGTGAAAATTGGCATATGGAAGAGGCAGTCTCTTAAAAGCAATTCCTCCCTGTATTGAAAGATACCTTTTATTCAGTTTTTCAGCTGTCAAATTCTGGACAGATTATTCAGCCACACTCTGCTAACTGATGGCTAAAGATTATCTGTCCTATTAATTCATGTAGAAATAAATCCTAGGGCCCTTGAAACTTGTACTCATGTCAAGAATTTGATGGTTACAAATCATGTAACAAGATTCAGATTTTACTAGGAAACTAGTTAAGTTTGGTCATATGCTATGTATACCTGTACCAGAACTATTCTACAGGGTAAGGCAGAAGAAATTAAAAGGGACAAAACTTGCTTTATCTTGGGCTGTCTTTGAAAACCCCCATAACACTGCTTCTGGTTTTCAGTGCACAGTGCAGTGTGCTAGGTTAGACAGCTCGACATCAGATAATGCTGACAGTATCCTGTGCTAAATGTTCCCTGAAAACTTTTCTTGCACTCAGTGCCCTGGCACTGCCATATCATGGATTTAGGTGCTAAGTAGAACAGGCAAAATGAAACGTACTGCATCAATAGTGATTTTTTAAAATAAAAAAAAAAAACTTTATTTAAAAAAAAACTTGATATTTTTGCATATACATTTTTGTTGTCTAGACATATAAAATGCTTAAAAATCATGTGATATATATATTCTGAGCCAAATATTCCATTCCTTTCACTTCAAAACTCTGAAAAGAGTAAAGGCAGCTCCATCTTGCACCATATTAAATACACAGTAACTGCTTTAGTGAAAACCAAATCCTAGGGTAGGCACAAACACTCTTAGACAGAAAATGCTCCAACCATGCTGTTTCATGGGGATCAAGCATAATTTCAGCTTTCTGTATCGTCAGAAATTATGTTGTTTAAGATCTGCATCACCTAGGAAAGTTAACTTCTTCAGGGTGAAAATTTCTCCTCATGGGGCTGGGGAAAACCTGACACTTCAAGAAGTGGTCTCAGTTATTCTAAATGTTAAATAATTAACCCTGTCAGAAATCATAAGACATTAGAAAAAATGGGTCTCTCTTGTCACTCAGAATGCATAATGTGTTGCAGTATTTTTTTGAAGGACTAAATACATATCATATATACATTGAGAGATATATATAGACCTGCATATAAAGACTCTGGGAGTCAAAGGGATAATCTTATTTAAGTGAACCTCTGTTTATCCCTGGAGTGCTTACTAGTGTAGTAGTTTACTTATTGAATAAATTCTTCAGTAATTAGTAAAATTTAGTTTTAGTAAACTTAAATAATCCAGTTGTGGACTCTAATCAAATATGAATTTACTGTTATCTGAGCAGAGAAGAGACAAAGCACCTGCTGACTGAAGGACATTGCTCACTGCCACTGTAATGATTCAGAGGAGCTAAAGAACAAAAATACAGAACAAATGAGAACCTAAAGAATTTCTGTGTGAGTTGCAATGTCAGTTTTTAGTATAACATACAACATTTTTGGGTTACAGCATCAACTTGTGTTCCTCACATAACAGCTGTGTGTGAAGCAAGATGTTGGGACATGTCAGTAGTTAAAATAGGCTGAAATGGAAGTTAACCTGAAACATCCCTAGAACAGATACTGGAAAACACCTGCGTGATTTTGGATCTGCTTGGCAGTCAGGGATTAGCTCCTGAATGCTAAAGACTGTATGAGGGATCGCTTAAGCGATCTAAACGCCCACAAATCCATGGGCCCTGATGGAATGCACCCACAAGTGCTGAGGGAGTTGGCAGATGTCGTTGCTGAGCCACTCTCCGTCATCTTTGAGAGGTCCTGCAGGACAGGAGAAGTGCCCGAGGACTGGAGAAAAGCCAGTGTCACTCCAATCTTCAAAAAGGGCAAGAAAGAGGACCCAGGGAACTACAGGCCAGTCAGCCTCACCTCCTTCCCAGGAAAGGTGATGGAGCAGCTTATCCTGGAGGTCATCAACAAACAAGTGGAGGAAAAGAAGGTTATCAAGAGTAGTCAGCATGGATTCACCAAGGGGAAATCATGCCTGACCCATCTAATAGCTTTCTATGATGACACGACTGGCTGGGTACATGAAGGGAGAGCCATGGATGTTGTCTACCTGGACTTCAGCAAGGCTTTCGACACAGTCTCCCATGATATCCTCCTAGGGAATCTCAGGAAGTGTGGGCTGGATGAGTGGTCGGTGAAGTGGATAGAGAACTGGCTGAATGGCAGAACTCAGAGGGCTGTCATCAGTGGCGCTGAGTCTAGTTGGAGGCCGGTAACCAGTGGTGTCCCCCAGGGGTCAGTACTGGGCCCAGTCTTGTTTAACTTCTTCATCAACGACCTGGATGAAAAGTTAGAATGTGCCCTCAGCAAGTTTGCTGATGACACAAAACTGGGAGGAGTGGTGGATACACCAGAAGACTGTGCTGCCATTCAGCGTGACCTGGACAGGCTGGAAAGCTGGGCAGAGAGGAACCTGATGAGGTTCAATAAAGGCAAGTGCAGGGTCCTGCACCTGGGGAGGAACAACCCCATGCACCAGTACAGGCTTGGGGTGGACCTGCTGGAGAGCAGCTCTGTGGAGAGGGACCTGGACGTCCTGGTGGACGACAGCTTAACCATGAGCCAGCAGTGTGCCCTGGCTGCCAAGAAGGCCAATGGCATCCTGGGGTGCATTAGGAGGAGTGTGGCCAGTAGGTCGAGGGAGGTTCTCCTTCCCCTCTACTCTGCCCTAGTGAGGCCCCATCTGGAGTACTCTGTCCAGTTCTGGGCTCCCCAGTTCAAGAAAGATGAAGAGCTACTGGAGAGAGTCCAGCGGAGGGCTACAAGGATGGTGAGGGGACTGGAGCATCTCTCCCATGAGGAGACGCTGAGGGAGCTGGGCTTGTTCAGCCGGAAGAACAGAAGGCTGAGAGGGGACCTAATATATACTTACAAATATCTAAAGGGTTGGTGTCAGGAGGATGGGGCCAAGCTCTTTTCAGTGGTGCCCAGGGACAGGACAAGGGGCAATGGGCACAAACTGAGGCACAGGAAGTTCCGTCTGAACATGAGGAAGAACTTCTTCCCTCTGAGGGTGACGGAGCACTGGAACAGGCTGCCCAGCGAGGTTGTGGAGTCTCCTTCTCTGGAGATATTCAAGACCCGCCTGGAGAAGGTCCTGTGCAGCCTGCTGTAGGTGACCCTGCTTCAGCAGGGGATTGGACTAGATGACCCACAGAGGTCCCTTCCAACCCCTACCGTTCTGTGATTCTGTGATTCTGTGACGTCTATCAAAATGGGAATTAGGTGGAACAAGCAAGGGATTACGTGGGAAAATTTATTTCTCAGGAGTGAAGCACCAATAGCTTACGGCCATGCTTACTTAGACTAGGAGCCTTTGTACTTGGTTCCTTCTGTGTCACCTGGTGTTTGTCCCAGACTTTCATATTCTGTAACTCCAGTGAGCTGTTGCAGACAGATAGACCCTAAGGTCTGTATATGCAGAAACTTCAGGTTTCTTGTTGTGGAGCAGAAAGAATCTAAATGACAGAAACTCCAGCTCCTAGATCACTAGCAGGATTCCACAGAGTTGGAAGCATCAGCTTCAGTTGATATTTTCAAGGTAGAAGTTCCTATCTCACAGAGAATATGTGGAAGACCTAATAACCTCTACCTGATATGGCGTTTCCAACATTCTAAAGCTCATTATCATCTTTTAAACTCTTAATTGCTCTCCTTTTGATTCTCTCTGTCTACCCCCATCCTGTTATAAAATGCTGTGCCCAAAGGTGGCACAGTGCAGCAAAGGAGGGATTCATCAGCTCTGAGGAAAGGTGTTTCAGTATGTCCCCACACTCAAAAGCATCCTGTTACTCAGTTCTTGCCATCTTGAAACTTGTTTTTTTGCAACATCTATCCAGTTATCCTCCATTCCATACACACAGAACATAGTTCTTGTTCTCAAATTCTCACTGGACTTCTCTTTTCTTTTTTAAATTTCATTACACTGACTTCAGACTATTTCTCCAATCTATCAAACAAATTTCAGATTTTAACTCTGTTCACTGGACTATTTAAAATCCAACTTTTTGTCATCTATTTTACATGCATAGTCTGTATCATCTTTTTCAAATCATTTATGCAAACCAAAACTGAACAAAACATATCACTGAGTATTCAGGACATGGTTTAGCAGGCATGGTGGTGTTGGGTTGACGGTTCGACTTGATGATCTCAGAGGTCTTTTCCAATCTTAATGATTCTACTATTCTATGATTCCTAGTATTTAATGTGATTCTTATTCCCATTGGCACAGTTCTTTGTGTATGGGCACGTTGGGTTTTTGTGGCTTAATGTGTATTTACCTTAAGGTAACTAGATCATATTTTTCCAGCCTAAATATGAGACTCTCATATAAGGTATTATCAAAAGCTTTAAAAATCAGGCTAAGTCTCACCTGTTATCTGTCTCTTATTCTAGCCATTAAGTCAGTTTTCGTAGCAAAGGAGTACGTCTGCGTTGAGAAATGACATTTTGAGTTTGCAGTACTTTAGTTTCCATCAATGGTTTGAGGGAAGTATTTTATTTTGTTCTAGATTTTTGTGTTTTAATAAATAACTGAAGCATTTATCTCAGTGAAATAGAACTTCCCAGGGCACTCTTAGATGTTCATACTAATACAATATTTGATATTATACAATAGTCACGAAAACAATACAATTTGTGCTGTTTTTCTAACCAGAGTCATCAATTGCAATGTCAGCCACCAGCTGGAAATGGAACTTATTAAATTTGTGAAGAACAACTGTAAAAATTGACATAAAGCTGCAAATTATTCCTCCATACCCTCTGCTTCTGCAACACTTCTGACAGATTAGATCTTCTATACAGCTGGTCTAACATTTATTTATTCCAGAATATGACAAAGTTTCTTAATAAAACTTGACAACATTTATAATGAAATTTATGGATGTTTCAGAAGACAGAATGAGCTTCTTCCCTAATTCTATCTGACAACAGTTATTGATGTCCAGAAAAATTATCTTAGATTGAAATTCAATTTAAGTCACAGAAACTATTATAAATGTCAAGGAGGGAGGGAAGGAAGGAAGGAAGGAAGGAAGGAAGGAAGGAAGGAAGGAAGGAAGGAAGGAAGGAAGGAAGGAAGGAAGGAAGGAAGGAAGGAAGGAAGGAAGGAAGGAAGGAAGGAAGGAAGGAAGGAAGGAAGGAAGGAAGGAAAGATAATTACCTAGTGTACACCAGTGATGGCTATTTCAGTCTCAATAGAGAGTGAAAGTTATATGAAAAAATATTTCTTCTGTAAATTAAGACATGCTTTTATTAGGCTTGCCTGCATTGTATGCAAATAGTGGGAGCTACCAAAAGTTATAATGCACATGCTTTAAAAAGGAAAGGAATTAGAGGACAAAAAGTGAGCAATGCTGCTTAAAAATTTCTGAAGATGTTTTCTGATCACTAATGGCAGTTAACTTCAAACCATGAAGTCAACATGCAGAGAAAGATGCAACCCTAGGTAATCACTGTGAATGGCAAACTACCTCAATTTCTTTTGAAAGGTCCCTTGAGTTGTCCTTGGTTGTCATTTTAAAATTAAATTCATTGGCAAACAAAGTGAGTAATAAATCTGAATATTCTTTGACTTCACAGATTTTTGCTAAGTGTTTGGTTCCTAAAGCTGTACAGTGCAAAAAGATAGACATGCTTGACAGGTAAGACAGTCAGTCACATCAATCATACAACATAACATTAACACTACGCAGCCAATTCATCAAATGACTTAAGTCCAAAATGCTATTTAGTTGGCCTGACTTTCCTACATGGCTTGAATAAAAAGCTTGAAGTCTCTGGATTTCTGTTAGAGATATTAATTCTTCCAAACTCCCTGAAAACTGTAATCACTATTCATGTGTTTTACAGTCAAACAGAAAATGTGTGATGTCAGAAACACACTCAATTTATCCTCCTTGGGAATTCTTATTTGAAGATTGCAAGCCAAAATGGTAACTCATCTAAAAAAATTTTGTTTCCTGACTATCACTTTCCCTGATTCAGCACAGATAGTTTTAATATACTAAAAAGTCAGAATAAGAACCCTAACATATGCCTTAAAATCCACATTTTTCTTACTAACTCCTTAGAGGTGAAATTAGATGATCACCACAAGGAAGAATATATTGACTCATAACGAGTTACCTTCGAGAATACTTGGCTAAAATCCATTTGCTTCTATATAGCGCTGATATTGTTAGAAAAGTTACCCACTTTGCTCCGTAAATAGGTTTAGGGAAGAAGAGGCGAGAATTCTTTAACAAGAAATTATATTATTTATGTATCATGGTTCAGGCCTCAGATATAAAAAGCCATCTTGCCTATAATATTAATAGAACAATTATGCAAGGAAAGTGGAGTTTACTCTGGGATTTTCCTGTCTGTAAATGATTTCTTTACAAGTCAAAGAGTAATTCACGTGCCCTTAGTCTAGTCACTTTTCCTTGTATGTTTCTCTGCAAATCTTGAAAAATTTGTCTATCTATATGTTCAGTCTATGTCAAAGATGGTAATTAGAGAACTGGCATTAATATAATCAAACTGAGCAGCAAAGAAAATAAAGAAATGCACAATTATGTTAATCAGATCTTGTAAAATGTCTCTCCAAAACAGAGAAATTAGTGAAATACTAAATGGGAAATTTCTAGGATCCTTATTTTAGACATTGTGACAGTATTGTAGCATGTCAACAGGTATAAATTGATTGCCTATTTGTGTTTTGTTTACAGTGACTGATGTTAATTGAGCAATTAACACAGTGCACAAATCCTTTTTCCTCCTGCAAAAATTTGTCCTTTATATGTAGATAAGAAAGTCAGACCTTTCAGACAATCTTAGCTCAGAATCAAAGGGAAACGCAACCTCAGTCTGCCATGTCCCAGTCATACTACTGATTAGCCTGCCTCTCTCCTATTCAAACTGACGTACTGCCTTGTCATTTTGACAAACTGAAATTCTCTGATGGGAAAATCATTTCAGGAAAGAAACAAAAATTCTGATCACTCCAGCTTCATTGCCATTCCTACATAATTAAAACATTTTTCCCTTGCTTACTGTCCAGCCTACTATTTCTTGCACATTCAATATATTTTTGCAAGAAAGAAAATTTCGGCTTTAATATTTTTCCTGAAAGTGTATGACAGCCCTTCTCACAGCTTATCATGGTTACTCTTTTTGAGATATCATATTTAACCATGCAAGACTTCCACAAAACTCTGGATAATTTGGAGTACTGCAGGCTAGAAAAGAAAGGTAAAAAATCTATAACTTATATTAAGAAATGTCACCTGTAAAGATGATATAGGATGTTATTTTATATGGTGTTGCAGTTTTAAAACCTTTATATTAATTTGCCATATACTGAATTACCAATTTAAATAAAAGGCCAACAGATAATTGTATTTCTCTACTATGAGGAACACTTGAGCTAATTTAATGTAATGCAGCAAATTATCTAAAACCATTTAGTCAAATATACTGGAGGGGGGTCAAACTCAGGGCAGTGCTATTTAAATCAAATTGAATTCCATCTTGAGAATGGACTTCAAATAGATTTTTAATTGCAGTTTTTTGTCCACAGGGCATTCTATCACACACATTTCATTTGCAAGTAAAATCTACCAGAATATCCTCCATCAGGATAGTGCCAGGTCTCTCTTCATTACAGAATTTTTGTGTTATGAAGTATGTAACGATGTTCTGAGGCTTTCATTCTTTGCTCGTTTTGCTTATAGTTAGTCTCTCAGACAAAACACTGGGTACTTCACAGGTCTGGTTCATTTCATTAAGCAGAAAACCAGGAAACAAAACCATAACACTAGTTGGGCTTTTCCTCATACATCAGAGAGAAGCTGCAAAGATGGTGCAGATGTTTTCCTGTAATGGTGTGATCCACAGAAGGAGAAACTGGTCCGTGAAGCTCGCATGGTGGCAGCACAAAGCCTGCAAGAGAAGGATGCAGTCACACACACGAAGGGCTCCATCACTTTACTGCTCTCTGGCAGTACTGCTTAAGCACAGAAGATGCCAAGCTAAGCATTTTCATGGTGCTGTGAGGGTTTTGGAGTGTGGCATTGCAGTCTGGGAGGGAAAGCATTCGTGACAGCACTAGGACTGCCCTGGACAAGCATCCCCCTGTGCCCAGGGATACCCAACTTTGGGCTTCCACTGTACTTCCAGGTACATGCAAGTCCATCGGTGATGCCTTCATCTACTTCCATGTGGATAACAACCCCAGAAAGAAATGGAAAGGTCAGGTATAGCGATGAGGACAACACAAAAGTTACTACGTTTTGGATCCATTTTGGCCTTTCCTCAAACTTCATGCAAGCTGTCCTTACCACTGCTGGAAACCTAACCCCACGAAATAAGGTTTAAAGTACATCAGAAGATGACATTGTCAATGAAGATGGGCTTCTAAGTTGTTTCCACTAGTGATTCTGGAAAGGAAAAAGTAAATGCTTTGCAAAAAGATGGCATGCAATATTTTTCTAATTAAAGACAAAATCATATAATCTTTTCAAAAGCACAGTGACAAGTTCACCTTTTTTAAATACCCTTCTGGATTGATGGCAGTAGCTAAACTCATCTGTTGGTTTGTGATTTCTTTTAATAAAACCTTTGCTAATCAAATAACTGCAAAAGTATTTGTTGATTTTTCTACAAATAACACTTGCAGGAAATGTTCATTCTTGAAACACACACTAATTATTTACTTTACTTTTGTTTACGATTAGTCCTGTTTACAGTTCTATTTACAATATTTTGTTGTGGGACTGAATTGGTTTCGGATGGGAGGGGTCATCATAAATGAAATGTTCAGTTCCAGGTATGATATGCTTCGCTTTGGTAGAAACACTTTTCTTAAAGATTACAAAGAGACATGAAGTACCTGGGGTTTTAATTTGCTCTTCTTCTTAGTACAGTACTCACAGTGAAAATCAGCACAATAGAAAGCTTTTGCACTATTTGCATGTTATGTAACATCTCAAAATAATTGGGTTGTAAATTTGATTTAAATATATTTATAAAGGACCCTAAAGTCACATGCTAATGGTCCTAACAAGCAGCTGATATTAGTAAACTCATTGCAGCCACGACATGCTACAAAATTAAGGGCAGTCAGCTGCAAGTACTGGAGCAGAAATACAGTAAAATAACACCGATGAGGATTTTTAAATCTATCCTGGTTGGTTGGAAACTACTAGTAGAAGAGGCTCGTGCCAGTGTGCAAGTAGTGCAGCTCCTCACAAAGACAGCAGGGAGTTGGAGAACGACACTTTTGACAACTGGTTTTAGATCTGGGCACGATTCCGGGTCAACTAAACCAGTGGCACCCAGGTCCTGTGCAAGGCTGATTGTGGCAGATGGGCCAGAAGTTCTCATAAAGAAGTGACCACGTCATATGAATAGAGGATGTTGGAAAGCAAACACAATGGGTGTGGAAGACTTCAGATGAGGACAGTTCTTACACTCATACTAAATTTTCATTTTAAAGTTAAAAAAAGTTTGATATCTTCCCTAAATCACGGCCATCAAGAAAAAAACATATTACATGAAAAATTCAGAAAAAGGACAAAGTAACACTAGTTCAGTCTAGCCTTTCCATGTAAATACCTACATAAGTCATCTGAATCTGTGAAATTTAAAGGGCCTAGATATGCTGCTTTGTAAATATTTCATTCCTAAACGAAAGTTCAGTTAGGTAAATGGGATTATTTTTTAAGTTAAGCTCCTAGCATAATGGATCAGGCCTTTCTGTTTTAAATTGCATATCGGTCACCACGCAAATTTGATACGGAAAGTGGATGCTTTATATTCATCTTATAAATGTTCTGAAATACAATAAATACATACATATTTAAAACTTCTCTTATTTGCTTGACAGACTTGAATCAAAGGAGCCTTTCCTGTCCGTTGGGTAAGTAGTAATATCTATATTTCCATGGATATTTTTATATTCAACTACTATACAATATAATTTATGAGATTAAGTTGAGCATAAAAATCCTGTTTCAATATTATGGTAATTTACTATACCTAAGCTTAGAAAAAGTAATTAGTCAATAAAGTCAGCACTTGTGGATATCTCTCTTCTTAATAAATACTAAGAAGTATATTTTGCCTCTATTGACTAACAAAAAGTTACACTAAAAGGCATGTAGGAGTTAAATGTTGCAGTGGTCAGGCATTGGAACAGGTTGCCCAGGGAAGTGGTGGAGTCACTGTCACTGGAGGTGTACAAAAAAATGTGTACATCTGGCACTTCTGGACATGGTTTAGCAGGCATGGTGATGTTGGGTTGATGGTTGAACTTGATGATCTTAGAGGTCTTTTCCAACCTTAATGATTCTATGATTCTATGATTGAAAGGTAACTGGTTCATTATTTTGTTTTCACTGATCTTTCAGTCAGAAATAATGTCAAATATTGTCTATACCACTTGTCAAAGTCCCTGAACAAATAATTGGTAGTTTCTTTTGAAATAAAAATTTTGTGATATTTCAAAAACGGAAATAAAATCAAGTTCATAAAATCAAAAATATCACATTTTTATCCTAATTATAGATCACTACACTTATCTGCATATTACAGTTATTTTCATCATAGTCTCATAGTCATTTAAGCAGTTATTTGCTCTATATATTATAATGATTAGCTCATCTTTCTAAAAACTTGTTTTTAAATGTGACATATTGTGAAAGAAAAGTACCATTATTTTAGAAAAGGTAGACCATTATATATATTAAAGGTAAGTATCTGTATTTTACTTCTGAGGCTCTGAAATTCACTCTTCATGCACTGTTTTCCTTTTAGCGTCTTTAAAATTTTTGTAAGTTTCCTAACATTCTCACTCTATTTTCCTTCATAACTCTATATTCTTTGTCTCTTCATTCTCATTTTATTTTGTTACCAACACCATGCTTCATACTACCAAGAACATAAACTGCAGACAAAATATACCATGCAAATAACCATTTAAGAGTTAATTATACCATGTAATTACCAGTAGCTTCCAAATTGTTGTATTAACAACACATAAAAAAACTACTTCAAGTTCTAAAGTGTGAATTAAAGTTAGCAAACAAAGGAAGTGTGTCAGTTACGAACAGAGAAACTCAACAAATCAGAATAAGCAGGACTGAGACATATTTTAGTTTCAATAGCATAAAATAACTGGTTTCTCGAGCATATTTTGAATTAATTGCTTGCAAATTCTACTTTCTACCAACTCAAAATTATTAAAAAATAAGTTAAATGCTCATCAGATTAGGGGTTGGGGGTGTGTGCTTTTGCTCTACATGCTTTCAAATGTCCAAATTCATTATCAAATTCAGTCACTCCTGTTATTACCTTTCGTTACTCCATTTTGTAACTTTTCCCATTGAGTTGGTTTTTTTGAGGCCTCCACTGTTGTAATGAAGCAATTATCTGAAAATATCAACTTTAAGATTAAAAAAGAAGTTTCTTGTCATTGTGACTGAGGAGCAAACTTGAAAGTATAAAAATCCAGGAAGCAAATAAAAGACAACTGTAGCAATTATATTAATAGTTATTGCTAAAAAATAACAAATCCTGCTTTTGTAATTCGTGTCATGATCTTAAGAACTTTGCTGACAATTTTAGGATGTTTGGGGATGTCTAACTAGGAGGAAGCATTATGCTGATGGTTTGGGTTTGGATTTGTTTCCAGATGAGCAGATTTTTTGCCACTGTGTAAATTCACATTACCTCCGTAAAGTCACTGTATTGACTTTTTGTTGCTAAACTGAATTCCTCTTGGAAAGTCAAATCTGAGCAAATAGACTTAGGCTCTTCCCAGAACTTTCCAGAAATTTTCCCGTAATATGTTTGAAATAACATCCGTCCAGTCTTTACTTAACACATGTGATGGTAGGAAATCCACCACATCATCTAATAAGTTTGCCAAACTTTTAAAAATGTTTTTCATCTTTGTTAGGTGTTGTATAATAATATGTCCCATATTGCTGAATTCAGAAGAGACAAGGAGAGAGTAGAAACAGACCTGATTTTTTCTGAGGTTAGTGAGACCTTAGATTCACCTATTGCCAGCTGCAGAGAATGGTATTACTTCTGGATAAGCAGGCAATATCTCCTCAGTGTGATTGTCTTTGAAAATACATGTGTTTTATACATCTGGTTGTCAGCTGAAATTCAATCTATTTCCCTTACTTTCGTGTAGATGTTAAAAAAATACAATACAAACTGCTGATGTTTTTCACTCTTTTTTTTCTTTTTTTTTCAAGATTGGTTGCTTGCTGTAAACTGTATAAATTTAGGTGGAAAGCCCAGAGAGTACCATATATAAAATCAATGCATTGTATGCATTTATTACATGATGGATAATTGTCTGTCATGGGAGAAAGAAGAGATACCAGTAAAATTGTCACTAACTGCTACATTTTTTTACATTCTCAGTAACAAATACTAAAGATCTGTATGAACTACCACTTTCCTCACCAAGGTCCTGTTTCTAGAAAGTATATGACTACAGACAATACTGAAAAGCCATGTTTTTCCAAATCACAGTTTAACCACAGTGCCTTTCTAATCACAGGTACTCACTTCTAGAAGAGATGGAGGAATTTTGGTGAGCTCAGTTTTAGGAAGTGCCTCCAAAATACAAAAAGTAAAATTCATTTTCTTCTGGCAGAATTGTTCTCAGAAACATCTAACTGGAATTTGTTCCCCACATTGATTTGTCTTTCTCAGTAGTGTTTCTTTCCCTTAAGGCCATTTTGCAGAAGATCTATATGAAATCCTAGACTCAAACACCAGTTTGAGGGATCTCATTATGAAGTGAGATATTTAAAAAAAAAAAGCCTAGTTCTTGCAAGCTCTGTTAGGATAATATTCAGTCCGCTTCCAAAATACACAAGCTCTTTAAATTTACAGGGAGTTTTTATGTGTGGTGGGTTTTTTCTACAGACATTAGGTTATAAGGCACAAAACAGAATGTAGCCAGACGTGGTCTGCTGTAAAATAAACACTTGTCCCCCATCCTGATCATGAGATAGCACCAGTGGAAGGAGCAGACACTGTTCCTACTGTTCCCATACAGAATTTGAAGAGACATAACTAAGAAAATTATTTTCCTTCAGCAGAGGAAAAATACAGAAAGAAGAGGGGATACTGGATGCATTTTGCACTGTTAATATGAGACCAATAAAACTACTAACCTCAACATAATTTTGTAACTCATTCACATTCAGGTCAGGTATTCAGGAGCTGTGTTTCAGTGAAAAGCATGGGAGGACTGAACACACTTGAAACTTACTCAAACTCATTGTTTAGAAACAGGCAGTAATTCCTTAGCCTTAAAACCACTGAGGCTCTGTGGTTTAGACAGGCAGCAGCAGGTCTTCCGCATTTGCAGGGAATAGCATCTAAAACAATCAAGTCTTTAATTATGTGTGAGGTTTAGTGTGGAGGCCAGAAGCAGAAGTCAGGGGACTGCAAGGGCTCTGCGCATGGTGAGGCTGCCAGGGTAGTCCCCAGGGACACAAGAGGGATCTGGGGGATGACAGCACTTATGGAAAGCTGGGGATGTTCATGTGGAAGGTACTGAGAATCTATACGATTTAATTTCAAGCAGCATTGCTGATACACTTCCAACAATTAACCAAAACCCACAAAGACTAAGCTTTTCTATAATTGCCTGCTCTCAGTTATTATAAGATTCTGAAACAGTGGATGAAAATCACTGTTTTACAAATATCTAAAAATTTTTTCTGCTTTAAGGTATCTCTGAAGAAATTGTAAGCCAAAATAACAATGCTTGCCCACTGCAGCTACTGTATTTGTCCGTGCTTTTGTGTCATTAGTCAGTGTTTAAAGATTCCAGGTTATATATTTTTCTGCTCATCTGCAGTCTAAATAATTATTTATGGTTCCTCTATTTTCCTGACCTTTTTCATTCTACTCTACTTCCACTTTCACAAACGCAGGAAAATATATATTGCACAGAAAATAGACTAATATATTTGGCCAAAAAAGAAAAGAATATTCCTAATTCCATTAACTTTTATTAGCAACAAAGTCAACAAATATGCACCTTAATAAATTCTTTTTCCCTCCTCTGACCTTAATAACATCAGTAACAAAGTGCTTCCTAATTGAGAAAGGCAACAGAGCATGAGATCACTTTTTTTCTCTTTTGGTTATTTTATTTGCCTTTCCCTTTTATTTACTCCCTGTTATTTCCGCTATCCAAGACTATCGTTTCATTAGTAATTCTAGGAAAGCAATACATATGCAAGTCATTAATGTTCTGAGTTAATGACAAACAATTCCTCAGTGTTGAACACCTGTAGTCTCACGTGTGTAAGACAGGATGTTCTCTAAAGGTGGGAAAATGATGTGCAAGAGAGTGTTCCTGAAGGAAATTCCGGAGGATAAAACATTCTAGAGGGAGAAAAAATTAAAGGAAATAAACAGCGATGCAGGAACATAAGAATAGAAAGGAAAGTCCAGGGAAAAGGACTACGCAAAGAAGCAAAAAGGGAGGTCTTTTCCTACAATAGGAAATGGTGGGAGGAAGGAAGGAAAAAATTTGCTGGGTGTGTAACCTCCCTGTGGAACAAGACTATTTACATTGAACTCACTGGGTTTTGCCAAAACAGTAACCACTGATCCAGGAGTTACAGAAAACAGTGTTTGGAGAGATCTGTGTTAGCACAGCATTCCTGTTTCCTGTTTCTGAGGTATCAACACAGCATCTTGGCCCACCAGTATGTATGGGCTTCTGTGAATATGCACAGCTTATTGTGGGGGGCTAACAGGCACATGAAACAATTTCATAAACGAAGCCTAGCTCCCTACTCACAATACCTCTGAAAACTGAAACAGTTTTTCATCCTTCATATGGCTGTTGTCATACAAAAGACTTCATTTATTCTCATGGGTTTCCAGATCATTACAAAGAAGTTTTAACTCAATATCTTCTCCTTGATAAATATATTGAAAGATGTAACATTTCTGATATTTGATATTTTGAATTTTAAATTCCCAATAATGCTGTTCAAATCGGTTAATCTGTATTTGCCCACTGCACTCATGCTTATGTTGCTCTTACAACTTTTGGATGATTGTAACAACTCTGCTTAGTATTAAGTTCTTAGTGTGCTAGGGCTTGTACAAATATTCAGAGAGGATCTGATGGCTGATCTTTCTGATTCCATCTTTGAAATCAGTTTAAACTTCTTCACTAGCAAGTGAAATCTGAGACTGGTCCATTTACCTAACATGGTACTTGCACTTGTGCTAGAAGAGAAAGGTGGGAGAGCAGAAGGATGTACCCTTAAAAGACCGTATCACAGAAAGACAGCCAGTACTGCTATACTAGATTTTTCTTCAAAGTCCGCCTCACATTCTTCTGCAGTAACATAGTTTGCAGCTCTTTGATAAACAGATTTCTTCTTTGGAGACTGATCACCCATGACCACAACAGCAATCAACAACTGGCCTTGCTTCAAAAGTTGTTGCTCCATGCCAGTCTCTATATCTGTTGGCTTTCTAAAATCCTAACAATGAAGGTTACTACCATGAATAGTGAAGGGAAGAGAGAAGGATTTTTTTTTTTAATTCTTTACCTTTCTTTAAACTTTGATAATTTCACTAAAGTGTTGTGTCCCACAGAGAGATGTATCACCAGGGCTGAGATCATGGAAGAAACGGAAGATGTCCTCCAGAGAGGTTGTAGAGTCTCCACTTGCTGAGGTTTCCAAGTCTCAAGCCATGACTGACCCGGTCTAGCCCATTGGATAGGAGGCTGAACCAGATACCTTCTAGAAGTGCCTTGCAGCTCTATGAATAAGCAGAGCAGCCACATTAGCTGTTAGATGTGTGGCATACTTTCAGCCTCTGACTGCCCTCTGTGAAACCAGGAGAATGGCCCACCACAGGGTGTGGAGTTTGTTAGGGGAGGAGGCAGTGCAGAAAGAGGCACATCAGAGAGAACCGTTGCTGACACAGAGCAGATTGGAGCTCCTACTTCTCTCTCATCTTTGTTAAAGGTTTCTTAAAAGATATGAAGCTTTAGGATAGGAGACATTGTCTTTAGAGTTACTCTGTCGCTATAGCCTTGTGTATGGTACTAAGGAACAACTACTCACGTCTTGCCTTATTAGATCATTCACCTGTGCATTAGCATGCTGTAATATATCCCTCACTCAAAAGAAAACAAAATCACGATAGGTCCTGATACTAGGCAAACTTTTAACTAGTAAAATGAATGACATCAAAGGTTGTTTTCTACAAATTTATCTTAATCTGAGATCCGATCTCATTTTAAAACCACATTTCAACTACATTGGTATAATGCCTTTACATACCCTAATTTGAAAAGAAGCAGGACAGTGTTTAGGGTATTTAGGGTCATATTCAAAAGCCTGTCTTTGGCCCAAACTGATGTTCATTTCAAGAAGGAGGGTCTTGATATTGCCCATTTTGGTTTTGGTTTGATTTGGGGATTTTTGCCTTAGTTCCAATTATGAGCTGCAGTTCAAAAGAAAACTGCAGTTATCCATTGAGTTTGGGGATTTTTTTTATCTCAGAGTCAGGCTGGGTTCTTACAATCATTCTGCAGGCCAAAGTGCATCTTTGTCAACATCAGCCATAAACACTTCCGTAGTGTATGCAAAGGTGTAACAGGTTGTACACAAAAATGCATAGGAATTGGGTCACATTCTGTCTCGCCACTAGTATGCTAAGAGTTTTATTGATAACAGTTTAATTACTGTGCTTCAGTTACTTTTATTTGTAAAGCCTTCAGCTTTAGTTCTGAATTCATGTAAGGATCAGTTTTGTTCAATAAAAATAATTTCTTTACAACCACATATTACAGTAGAATTAAAAGCTGGAGGATATGCCTTAAATGTTCAATAGAAATATAAGAATGCGTCTGTCATGCATGACCAGCAACTGACAGTTTGCAATGCTATAGTAGTGACTCTGTATCTAATGCTAAAGCATTTGTTTAATTTAAAAAGTGTTTCCAACATATACAGAGTTAGGCAATTTTGTTTATTTTTTTTTTTTACTTTTCTGTTGCCTATAATGCTTTATACAAAAACTACCTTTCTGCACTCTCATACTTGGGTCCCGTAGCCCTTACTCTCAGGGGTAAGGATGGGAGGCTGAATAAGCTATTGTCCTGTAGCTAATTTTGTCAAACATTTTTGTAACGACCCAGGTAGCTACCAGCAAGTATTTGTAAGTCTGAGTAAACTAGGAATTTTATCAAAAGCAATCATTTGCCAAAAACTGCCTACAGGTATGGCCTTGTTTATTCTCTTGCCATCTAAATTGAGGAACAGAAACTGCAGGTAGGTTTCCAGGCACACTATGAGCAACAAATAGTCAAACTGAAAGATTACTGACTTTCAGACTGCATTTTTCCTATGAACTATTTGTTGAGTACCTGAAAGTAGCAAACAGCTTCACAGGAATTAGGATCAACACATAAAGACGGAAGAAAGAAGCGTTTCTCGAGTAATGTAATTCATCCTGCAGATCTATCCTTTTTTTGGTGTACAAGAGTATATGCAATAGAAATGGAAGCCACATCTTCTGAGATGGTGAAGTTAGTGAAGCAAAACTGGTGGTTGTTAGTGTGGCTTATATAGCAGCATTATGCCAAAGTGTTCACATTTCTTTAGTAGAGATGGGGGAACCTAAGATGTATTGAGTAAGGCTTTGATTCCTTGCAAAACTAATCTTTTTATTCACATACTTGCATACGCACATATTAATCATGATTACACTTTAAATCTGGAATAAAATACGATTTGGTTTCAAGCAGATCTTGTCTAGATGTCAGTAGTTACACGTATTTCATGTTCTGGCTGGTACTTTATAGGCTATAAAACTGTCTTGCTGTGTAGGGCATTCATAGAAAAATAATATTCCAGTGATGCAAACTATATAAGGGTGACTAATGATAATGTGATTTTGCTGGGAAAACGCAAAAATTGTGTGAGGGGAATTCGGCAAGAAGGTAAGGAAGGAGGAAGGAGGAGAGAGAGAGAGACCTGAACAGCTCGAATTCCTTCACAGAGTCTTGTGGTTTGGGAAGAGGAGGCAATACTATATATATGTATATATATATATATGTAGTCAATAGACTATATAGAACCAAGTTTAGTCTAAGATGTGTCTGTATTGTTAACTGTTAATGTGCATTTTCCACAGTGACAAAACACTTGAAATGAAACTTTCTACAAATGCTTACTAGCCCAGATGCATACTGGTGCAAGCAAAGCCCTAATCTAAACTGTGATCACATAATACTAGGACACGTGCTACAGAAACTGTAAATAATGGAAGCATAAAGCTCCCCAAGACCTCTTTTGTGCAAGTATTTTCTTAATATCTAAAATGCTGTGAAATTAAACTGTATGGAAGAGAAAAGATGGATATACAGATCATTGCCTAAGAACCATGATGGTTACTATATCTTAGTTAAGAGTAATGAATGTTTTTCTAAATGAGAGTCTGAATGCATTCATATTTAATTTTTATATACTTAGGATCATTTTTGCTAGGGTTGATAAGACTAAATAAATATTTGTAAATGTTCTCCCCCGAGCAGGATAAAAAATATTCTCAGTTCTAGTGTTACAGCCATTGAATGTAGTATCTTGTGCACAAAGATTTGTATTATGTTCTTAACAGACACTAGCAATAACAAAATGAAACTTGCCCCCTCCTGCAAGCAAGTTCTCAAATTGTGAATCTGTGCAACTGTTTCCTTGGTGCTTAATACAGAGATATGAAGGAGTCTCAAGAAGAAGGTCCTGTAACATCCAGGGAGTGCAAGGGAGAAGATGAGGAGAAGATCACATAAAATACATGCTCATCTCCCCAGATTTATTGTGTTTTATTTTGGTTTGGTTTTTTTTAATATAACAGCTGGACTGTGGACCATTAAGTTCATACCAGTTATACTACCAAAATGTTTGACAGAGATTACAACCTGCGATTTACAAAATGTGACTACTCTATTTTAAGGAGCTTAGCGTTGGGAAAAACTGATTAAGCCTGAAGCCAAATGTAACCTGGTCAAACTCTACATCAGACATACTCTTCAAAAAGTCTTGAATGAGGAGGAGAGGAAATGATTAAAACCCCGTACTGTTGGGTGCCCTGACAGTGAGTCCGAGAGTGGAGTAAGCACTTATAGAGTGGAGGCAACCAGAAAGAAACGTACCAGGCAGAGTAAAGCGGGAGAGTACCCAGACTGCACTGTCTTCCCTGTATACCCAGGAAGGCAACAGCACAACCATATGAGGAAACTTGAGAAAGATCCCTCCCTAAAGAAAAAAGACATTCCTCCGAAAAGACAGGCACAGAACCTCAGTTCTTGCCCACTGCAGACAGGAGAATGTGCCAAACGCCACTCCAAGGAACACTGTGCCTAAGGCATGTTGCAAAGGCCAAGGGGCCAGCCTTGTAAGTCAGAAGAAACACTAGAGCAGACAAAAGAAACCTGTGTGGGGGTTCCCTAAAGGCAAGAAGGTCTTTTGATAAGTGTCAAACAATACTTCTTTACAAATTAGAAAAGACATGTAAAAAGTTTTCAGATAGATGATTCATACTTCTGTCTTATCTGTGTGACAAGAAATCAGTAGCTCTACCATATGTCCAAAACTGTATAGGGAAACTGCAATACCAATTCATAACAAGCCACCAGGCTGTTTTGCCACACACTACACTCAGGTGAGTCATCTGGGACAAAAATCCTCTTTCCCTCATGAGAATGAATACAACAAAAAAATCCAGACATATGTTTATGACAAATAATTATATCTGATCCCTTGATTTCCACAGCTTGGTTCTGGATTTACAGTGAGGTAGTTCAGAGTGGTGACATTTGAATAGCCTTCTGTAAATCAAAAGGTCTTTCCACTAATATTTTAGGAATTCCTTTGTTTGTGACTTTTTATTCACTTATAGAAAAGAAGCCTTGTTTTTTTCACTGCCCACTTTCACAGAAAGTGAATGGACACAGGGCCTTCCAGAGCACTGAAGCATTAGAAGGCACAGATTTGTCAGAAACCAAGACAAGCATAATCAGCATAGTTAGCACTGGTCTAGAGGACACACAACTGCCCTTTCCACTCATCTCCGACCAGACTGGAATTGAGTCTAATCCTGTGCTCAGTTATAGAAGAACTTCCTTTGTATCAGATGCATTTCCCATATCCATTTGCCATGGAAATTATTGCACAGTGGCTAGGAATACAAAAATGCTTTCTTAGATTCACAGTATCTTGTATTTCCATTTATATTGTAACTTCACTGACAAAGTGTACTCTTGGAAAAACAAGCAGTATGTCTTGTTTTCATAAGATGTACTCAGGACACTGACAGTTATGGTCTCTTTCATGACTCTACTTTACTGGTTTAAACCTTGAATTGCTCAATCCAAAATAATCTAATTACATAAGCAATCAGTGTAAGTGGTAACAGAATTAAATTTTATTTAAGCCTTCTGACAGTTTGAAAAGGGGAGAGCAAAGCATGTGTTGCAGTTTTCTAGAAATGCCTTTTTCTTCACGTCAACTCCAACACTGTCACTTTGTAATTGATTAATCTTTTTTGAACTGTGCTTTTCTGTTTCATCCAGTGCTTCTAAGATGGCTTCTCTGAAGAGTACAGAACATATTCAGAGATCTGTTTTTGTAATCTTAAGTGGTTAGTCTTTCAGGTCCAGTGCTACCACTATGATTTTAATTTATCAATCTGCTCTTCAGTGGAATGCTGTAGAAACACTTTAATGCCTAAACCCATCACTTATTCCTACTGCCAATGACAGCTTTCTGTACTTGTCAAACAAAGTTAAATGACACTTCTACAATGTATACAATATTAGTAATATATTGGATAATCAATCACATGTGTATGGTTTGACAGTAGTACCTTGAATACACTGAATTTTAAACACATTTTAAGAGGCAGGACTCATTACTCTTGTACTAAGAAAAAAAAATACTGTACAGACATAAAAAATTTGCCAGTCGCTCTATACAATTAAAGGACACCTTGGGAAACGGTTAGGCCACTGGTTAGGACACTACAAAGGTTTTTCATTACCTTACTACAATATGTTCCCATGGGAAACATAAGTAATTGGAGATTACTTCAGATGAGAGAAAAATAGTTTAACAGCAGGAGGAGAAAGGTCAGGGAGACATTAAGTAGATTTACTTGGGTTTCTTTACATAGAAAAGCTACTATTTTGTTTCTAAAAAGCATCAGGCTAACAGTGTTAAGCATAGACTGTTCCTGCAGTCACAGTAAGTAGTTTTTATTAGAAGTTATTCTAATACTTAGCACTTAGCTGCACAGAAAATCGTTGGGGTTAAATTTTGCCTTGAAACCCCTTCATCACTTGTGCCATCCATCTGGTTGCCATAAACAGCTCCCAAACCAGCTCATCCCCAGAGTTTCAATACGAATCTTGATATCTTTGCTATCCCGTGCTTCACAATCTTTGCTACTCATCTACTGGAAAGTGTCTTAATTACCCGATTGTGTATAGGCAGCTTTGAATATTTGCCCAAGTTTTGCCTAAAATTCAGGTTGGAGAGTAAGTTCCACAGTTTTCTCAAAATACATTACATTGGGAAAATAGTTCTCAGGAGAGAGGATGAGAGTAAGGATGGGATGTATCTGAAGACAGAAAAAAATACAACCTAATCATATTGCAAATAAATTCTGCCTAGTGCCTGGAGAATGATACTTTAACGGAAAATGGAGTACTCCCAGCTATTTTATGTATACATGTCTTGCTTAGACAAAATATACCTCTTCAGATTAATTTTGCCAAAAACTTTCCAGTTTTGCAGAGAAAAATTCCCCATTTACAGTACTACATTCCTTGCTTTACTTTTTAAAACTTGACTCCACTCTTCTACTCCACCCCAGAAAAATAATCTATCTTGCATTTATTTATTGAATGAATATGTAGAAATAGAAAAAAACTTTTATTAATTTATGGTTACAAAATTACTATGAAAATTATCTGTAATTGAAATATACAAAAAGTAGATTATGTTCAGTGATTTGTCGTTTTGGGACAATCGGTTAGGGATTTTGTTGGTTATTTTTCGTTTTTAACTACCTATTTGCTGTCCTAACTGCATTATGGAAATGAACATGAAATACTTTTCTGCAATTACTTTTCCTCTTCTGGCTCCATCTTTTTTGCTGCAAACTTCCAAGAATGTGTTAGTCGAAGGAATCGCTGACAAAATTTTTCTTTTGACAGTAAGTATGTCAGTCAAAAGCAGGCTCTGGAGAATATTCTCTTTCTTTGCAGAATATACAGCCTGCACTGAAAAACAGAAGTGTCCTTCCACTTCTACCAGCACCCTCAGCCATAACTAAGATCAAACCATCTCTAAAGTAAACGTCAGATTCAGCCTACCAATTTAATTCATGTCTTTGGAGAACATAGGTAACCATCCACTGAAAAGACCCCTGAAGTTTCCACCTTTTTTTCAATAGTTCATGAAAGTCATTGCCAACTGATTGATTTTCAAACAAGAAAGTTTCCATTTCCCAACGCTTGTTCTCTAAATCATCTAGTTACCCTCACCAACTCCCTTTTTTTAACATCACTTCAGTTAGACTGATTCTCTTTCGCACTCAACAGGAACAATTTCTAGTACTCCTTTTACATGACAAGAGACATAATTTTACATGTGACTGGAATGCTAGTCTCAACCATTAGGTTGATATGTGCCTCCTAAAAAGAGTTTGATTGAAGGAATATTGCTTTTGTATTTAATATTTTTATCCAGCCCTGACAACAGAGACACAATTGACAGTATAAATGGTGATAGCACTGTCAACTGAATTAAGATACATTATGCCTGGTTTGTCAACATTTATGATTTACAAATACATCTTTGTACTTGTTGAAAGAAAAAGAGATATTAGCTAAGGGTGACTCACATGCAAGACAGAAATTCTTGTTGCCGTGAAAATAACAAAAGTCGTATCCACTCTGTTCTGCATTAACTATTCTAAAGTCAGAATAACTCCATTGAAGTCAGTTATGCTCACTAGCATTTGGAGGTAAGTAACTTAAAACAGGATATGATTGTTAGTTTATAAAAATAATTTGTGGGTATAGAACACAGAACACAAGAAAGATTACAGTGTAATAATATATTTTCAATATACAACATCATCAGATAAAGACATAATAACATCCATATCTTTATTTCAAAGATGCAGAAGCATAATTTTGCATTTGCCTGATTGACACGTGCAGCTATTGATATGCATGGGAAATATGACTATGTACAGCATCATAACTCTGATAATAGAGTCTTTGGGGAATCCTTTATTCTTCAGGCATCCACATTTTAGAGCAGGCATAGTGTTAAGTGAAGTGAAGCCAAAAGGGACAGCTCATACAAGATTATTTTGGTGATACTAGGTCAGAAAAATGAACAATGACTTGCTTAACATGAACACACTATTGATGAGTTTTCTTTGCCTCAGTGTGAGCATTGCAGTGCCTTTTACTGTCTTTTGTTTTAATAGCAGCACCATGCACACATTTCTGTTGTTAATATTGCAGAGATGGCGTATGTTTGTGGGTAAGTAATCTGCCTGTTTACAGTGCCATTAGGAAACCGCTGACTCCACCAGTTCACAGTCTTGTTTAAACCTTTCTTTGCTTCCGACTTGCTGACTATTTGGTATTCAACACTGTGTGAGTGATTTCCTGCAGACTCTGTAACACAGGTTGTTGGGTTGCTAAGGAATAGCTCTCAAGAGGTTAAGAGCCCCGCAGTCACCTTGATCTCAGTGCCACTGATTATCTGTGCTAATTTTCTGCTTCACGTTTTATACTTCGACACTGACCAAAGCTTATGTCTGTTTCTTGGCATGCATAAATGTGAACAATTCTGGCTATAGATGGAGAGATGTACTGGTCATGTTCACAATACAATCTTTTTAACATATTATTACAAATGAAACATCATCATTCAACTTAAAAAACAAAAAACGGAATTATAAAGGAAAAAGCCAAGTGAGATCAGTTGGAAAAACAGAAGAGATTTTTTTTTTTCCCCAGGTTAATTTTGGGTTCTTCTCATTGTCACTGGTTCATAGCCTTTTCAGGACTCATGCAGATAAACTGCTTCACATCCAAGAGGACTAGGAGCTGCCTTTATAAAACCCCAGACCTCTAAGAGTCTCACATGATCTCTTGCGTCTGTGATCTGTTAACTCAGCAGTCACAGTGAAGGACACTTAACCCCAGGAGCCGCAGCATGTTGCCTCTGTGTTGCCTGAGCTGCCACAGTTGCAGGCAGAATTTCAGAGACAGAAAAAGAGACCCAGATCATGGATATAAAGCAGGATTCACATCAATATCTCCCAAAGCTTTAAATCCACCCTCCTTTACTTGTCCTATTTCAGCAGGACTCCTACTCCGTAAGGGTCAACACCTACAGATAAAGTCCTTATACCTCTTCTGTTATTTTAATAAATAGCATGGAACGATAAATGTCTTTCCTCCCCAACCAACACCTGAATTCCATCAGTGTTCTTCAAGGAGACTAAGTAATGGGAAACGGAAAAAG
Source organism: Opisthocomus hoazin (assembly GCF_030867145.1). Lineage (NCBI taxonomy): Eukaryota > Metazoa > Chordata > Aves > Opisthocomiformes > Opisthocomidae > Opisthocomus > Opisthocomus hoazin. The sequence continues at coordinate 32,528,259 of NC_134416.1, read as the reverse complement.
GAATTGAGCCCCTTGTTTTGTTGAGATCTCATAGCAGCCCATCCACCTCTACTACTTACAGAATCATAGAACCATAGAATCGTAGGTTGGAAAACACCTCTAAGGTCATAAAGTCCAACTATCAACCCAATACCACCATGCCTAATAAACCATATCCCAAAGTGCCACATCTACACATTTTTTGAACACCTTCAGGGATGGGGACTCAACCACCCCCCTGGGCAGCCTATTTCAATGCCTGACGACTCTTTCAGTAAAGACATTTTTCCTAATATCTAATCCAAACCTCCCCTGATGCAACTTGAGGCCATTGCCTCTTGTCCTATCGCTAGTTACTTGGGAGAACAGACCAACACCCGCCTCACCACAACCTCCGTTCAGGTAGTTGTAGAGAGCAAGAAGGCCTCCCCTCAGCTTCCTCTTCTCCAAACTAAACAGCCCCAGCTCCCTCAGCCACTCCTCATAGGACTTGTTCTCCAGACCCTTCACCAGCCTCATTGCCCTTCTCTGGACACACTCCAGCAACTCCATGTCCTTCTTGTAGTGAGGGGCCCAAAATGGAACACAGCACTCCAGGTGCGGCCTCACCAGTGCCAAGTAGAGGGGCACGATCACCTCTCTGCTCCTGCTGGCCACACTATTCCTGATACAACCCAGGATGCTGTTGGCCTTCTTGGCCACCTGGGCACTCTGCTGGCTCATGTTCAGCCAGTTGTCAACCAGCACCCCAAGATCCTTTTCTGCCAGGCAGCTTTCCAGCCACTCTTCCCCAAGCCTGTAGTGTTGCATGGGGTTGTTGTGACCCAAGTGCAGGATCCAGCACTTGGCCTTGTTGAACCTCATGCAGTTGGCCTTGTCCCATCGATCCAGTCTGTCCAGATCCCTCTGCAGAGCCTTCTTACTCTGAAGCAGATCAACACTCCCACCCAACTTGGTATCACCTGCAATCTTACTGAGGGAGCACTCAATCCCCTCATCCAGATCATTGATAAAAATGTTAAACAAGGCTGGACCCAAAACTGAGCCCCTGGCAACAGCACTGGTGGACTGGCCACCGGTTGGATTTAACTCCATTCACCACAACTCTCTGGGCTCAGCATTTCAGCCAGGTTTTGATCTAGCGAAGAGTACACCCATCCAAACCATGGGCAGCCAGTTTCTCTGGGAGGATGATGTGGGGAACAGTGTCCAAGGGCTTACAAAAGTCCAGTTAGGCAACATCCACAGCCTTTTCCTCATCCACTAGGCATCTCGCTTGGTCATAGAAGGAGATCAGGTTGGTCAAGCAAGACCTGCCTTTCATGAACCCACGCTGGCTGCGCCTGATCCCCTGGTTGTCCTTCACATGCCTGGTGAGCACACTCAAGATGAACACCCACTTCTGGGTGTTATTCCTACCCTGAGGATCAAGTAGCTGTTGCCACATCTGCGCCAGTGGTCCCAGGTAAGAAGTCCTCATATGTGCAGGACTGGCTCTTTCCCACTCCATATGAATGGTACTTTCACAGAGAAATGGCTTTTGCCAGTGCAGAGAGATCCCAAATGGTCTCTGGGGAAAGCAGAGATTCCCTCCCCACGTCCCGCTGGAGTCCCCAGCACAGAAGCACAGAATCACAGAATGGTAGGGGTTGGAAGGGACCTCTGTGGGTCATCTAGTCCAACCCCCCTGTCGAAGCAGGGTCACCTAGAGGAGGCTGCAAGATCAAGCACCCATATCATGGGACACGGGACTTAATTAACAGGGATGCCCTTGAATTGCGACAATTTCATTTACAATAAATTCAGACTAGAAATGTAAGCAAATCAACACCTGTTAGCTTGGCAGTTGTGCTAGCAGGTTGCACTGTGAGAAGCCACTATATGGTTGCATCTCATATCCCAGCCACAGGGTCAGTAACCTTTTGGCAGAGAGATGGATAAGAAAGGCAAACTGCATAATGTTTGCTGCAGCTAAATCCCTGTGTATGCCCGTTTCAGAGACTGATTGTCATGCAACATGCAGAATACCTGCGGTTACCTCTTCTCTTGGTAGCAGTGGATACTACTGACCTAAACAATGCAAAAATGCAAAGCACCTTAACTTTAAGGTTAGAGGCAACATCTGTAGCAGAGATGTTTAGATATCTTCAGCTATAAAAAACTATAAGAAAACCTCTGGGATTTCTCTGGGTGAAAACTGAAAACATAATAACTGTATCAGATGCTTCTGAAGCAATGAAACATTTTTAAAAGGTAATATAAGCAAGCCATAAAAATTTACAAGAATTCATAGATTACACTGCCATGTGATAATGAGACTCCAAAATGTGCTTCTGCTTTTTCCTGCTCTGGTCCCACAGATAAGCATTAGACCATGTGGGATGAAACTGCCATTTACAAAGCTGAAGGAACGTGAAGAACTGAGTTCAGTTTCAAGACAGAAGTTACCTGAACAGGGAAAAGAGAAAAATAATGAAATTTTTAGTGGCTGACTGATGTGCAAAACTGCTTCTCTCAAAAAAGAAGTATTATCCCAGATGTTACACTGAATAAAAAAAAAAAATGATAAGCCACACTTTTTAACAATATAAAAATATCTTACAAGAAGAATGCTGTGTGACAGGACTTTCTCAGTGGTACAGCAACAGAGTGAAAGCAGAAGGTAGGGAAGGAGAGAAACAATTAGTTGCCACACCAGAAACCCTTAACTGCATTTTCCCTACCCAAAATCTCCACTGCCTGTGACTACACTCATCTAAGGAACCCATGAGCCTTTCCCAACCACTCAACCTTCTCTCAGGCCTACTGACATTTTCCCCTAGCGCACTCAGATCTCTACCTGAGACCTCTCTCCCTCCTGTGTCTCATCAGTGCCACCAGTCCCAGCAATGGCTTTGAACCATCTCTGTCATGGCATTTGTATATGAAAGGTGGGTTCCATGCTCGGAAAGCCTGGTGAAGGGCCAGCAGTCCTTACTGTGCCCTATGGGCCAGAGTTGAGTTGTCACGGAAAAATATAGCTGTCCTTCAGCCTTACTCTAGCTAGTGAATTATTCTTCATCAGCTTCATGATCTTCAACCCTGAAAAACTGAATTTATCTGGTATTTATGCAAATAACCTTAATGTCATTCCAGGTGAAAGATTTCCTGTGACAGGCCTTTTAAATTTAATCTTTTGTCTTCAAGTTGTCTGCTATGTTCTTCTTAAAAACACAAATTGAATATTAAGTATGGGCTTACTGAAGCTATTAATCATTCAGCTACATAAAACCACAATCAAACCACAAACATACGGAAATATGATCGCTACACATGGTCTAACTATTATTACATAATGTTATTTTGCTTCCTCTGCCATACACAGCTTACCTGCTGCTGGGTTGTGGTCTGCCTGGTCTGTTTTATTTAATGAGTGTTTCACATAAAATGCATCTAGGGCTTCCTTTTCTCAAATAAATTACCAGCAGAACTACAGTTGCCCTTCTGACCTGGTGAGTCTTATGATCTTCACTGCTGGTCCAGTATTGTGTGGACAGACGGTACCATTTACCCTATCACTAGAGATTTCGGCCCTTGCATCCAAGGCACATGTGGCAGAGGTAGAAATTGTTCCCCGACATTCTGCTTCTTTGATAGATGTTTTTGCCAACTGCAGACAAGGGAATTTGCAAACCCTCATAACGAAAACATTGGGATGAAATAATTACTGAGGTAATTTAAGCTTGCCAACTCTATTTTTCCCCCCTTTTTAGTGGTCAATCTCTGAGACTTAGCAAAGGGAAGAAAAGGGGAAAGAGCCATTATGTGATGAGGAAAAACAAACCCAAAGAACTCCAGAATTCTTGAAACGTTCTTCAGATTATGTATTGAAAAAGAAAAATTGAAGACATTTTGCTCAATGTTCAACAGCAGAAAATATCCAGAAGTCCTTTCCCCATTAAAATAAACTTCATTAATATGTAGCTACCATCATTCATCTCCCTTTGTTTTCCACCACCATTTTCTTCTGTACTTTGTCCTTTTTGACTTTCTCCTTTCTACCTTTTTGCTTATCTAAATCTTCTTTTTTGTGATGCTTTCTTCATGCCTCTCATCCTTTACTATTCATAATTGTCCTTCTAGGGCAAGTGAAAAATTAGGTTTTGTGTTACTAGTCCTTCATCAGGCAGAGTACAAATCCCTTGTGACTTTTCCACGCACATCATTTATTAGCTCTTTGGTTCAGTTTTTTCAGATGTGTGAGACAGGCAGACTTCACTGCTATTTCTCCACCATAAAGGTAGAAAGTTGCTAATAGAATGCAAAACTACAAAGATCAATCTAGGATTGACTTTACAATTGACAGCTCAGGAATAGTTTTCCCCTGAACCCTTGCAATTTCCAACATATTTGTTTCCCTTAATGGTGCCTTTCTTTTCCCAGATTGGTATGTATATTCCCTTCTGAACCTGAGAGTAAAGGCATTTCTGTAACATTATTGCTTGCATCATTAATTTTCCTAACTTTTTTTCCTTTTCTCTTTATGATGAAAGAAGATTTGGTGAACTCAAGGACCAACAGTCCAATACTTTACATGGTTCTCACAAATCAAATTCATTGTCTTATCTCTCTTCACCTACTCACTCATTTACCAATTTTTATGTACTTAACAGTCTTCCTAGTCCACTGATGATGCTATGTTAACCCAGTAAAGCAGAGGGCGTCAGTATTAGAGTGCTCACTTCATTTGATCTCTCAGAGAATTACACTATAATGATCCTCTAATTGCAGAGCTCTCATACTGTGTTAAATCCTTTCTATATGTGCTGTCAACTGTTTACACTGTTCCACTTGCCCCATACTTCACATTTCCAAATATACTACAGCGATAGACGACAACAGCATTGACAAACATAATGTACCGTGTATGGTTGAGGAAAAGAAATGGAAGGACTTTGAACAAGGGCTTGGAATGTGAGAGTAAGCCATTATTACCACAAAATGTTTTAAGCAATGTATATTTTTCTATAAACCAGTTAATTCTTTTTTTTCTGTGGTTTTTCACAGTGGTTATGTCTTTGATTATGATTACTACAGAGATGATTTCTACAATCGGTATGTGTGGTTATATTCTTATACATCCCACACCTTTTCTACTATTTGTTTGCAAAGTAATCACATCATTTGGTTAGACAGGTCTGTTGTGACTTTACGTATTATTCATTTCATTATTTCTAGTGTGTATCAGAAGATGACTATTTGAATATATCACCTCCACCAAATGTATGTTCATTAAAGAGCTCTTTTGGTCTTATCCTTCTCTAAGAGCTTTTGGGGCATTTTCTGTGCTGAACAGTTTAATGGTGGTTTAATTGCTCAGTGTTTCTTCCTACAGAGTTCTTCCAGGTTTACTTTCACTGGAACATATAGCAGCTATAAAATTCTTCAGTATGACACCTATGTCTTTGTCTTTTCATCCACGTGTATGAAAAGATACAGAAAGTCTCCTGAAAAGTGTGTCTTCCAAGAATGTTTAGAAGTCTAGAAGGACCTTGAAGAAAGAAAAACCATAAATTGAATGGCATGTGTGTTTCTATAGGAGGAAAAGAAGTGTGGATACCTGAGCAACTGGAGACTTGTGTCTTGAGTACGTAAGCACAGCCTCACCCAGCACTGTGAGAATTTATTCATTCAAGTTTAGCAGAATCACAACACAGGGTTAACATGGAGGACCACGGAAAACTGACACGTGATCCAGCAGTGTTGTGTCTCTGCATTACAGCAGCCTGGTTTAGCATAGGCCAAGTGAGTCAGAAGGGAGCAAAGCATTGCTCCCCCAATCTTTTCTAATCCGAGATTTCTTTTACACAAAACAGCAGACAACAGCAGGTGAGCAGTTTACACCCTGAAGTTATCATGTGCTCTGCATCTTTCTGCTTAGGCACACTGTAGGAACGATGTAGAAACAATGGCTTTTGGCTTTTTTTTTTCCCTGGGGTTGATTCACTTTGAGCCACTAGTTTTGTTTTTTCATGTAAATGACCATGCTCACTTTGGACAGAGGTAAAACCAGTGAGCTATAAACATATGGAGTAAAAGCCCTCAGTGCAGTTTAATCCTGCTCAGTCCAGGCTTGACAGTAGGAGCAGCTCATATCCTGTAAAAAGATAACTTCCACAGGTTTATGTTTACTTTCCCCAAGGTTAGTGCTCCAGATTTCATGGTGGACTTGTATGTTTTCAGAGCACTGTTTCTGATCTATGCCACCTGAATATTAGCTATGTGTCTTCAGTTTTTTCCCTAATTCTATATATTATGGGTAGCACAAATGGACAACTGGTCACTTTTCCACAACAAAATAAATACTTATGGGACATTAAAGGTTGTTTCAGTAGAACTTAATGTCTGTCTTGCTGATTGTCTTATTATGGAAAACTGCTGACAATGAAATGTGTCCATAAATCTATTCAATAGTACAATTTTCTGGTTTAGAAATCTTTCAGGATTAAGACAGCAGAACTTTTCTGGTAGAAAAGCCAAATATGAGGTTGGTCTCACAAGGCTGGACACACTGATCCCTTGACAATAAAAACATTAGGAGGTTAAGGGTCTCTGTTAGATCCAAGTTAATGGAAGTGGAAGATGAAAAGCTCTCTATGGTAGGCACGAAAAATAAAATCCCATGGAGAGTTTGATGTACTATCAACATCCTTATATGAAACATAAATTAAGAAATAGTCTTTGAATTTTTGAGTCTTTGAATTTCTGAACTTTCTGAATTTCTGTGTTTCATCCCAAACCAGAAGTCTTGTTTTCTAATATTCATTAATTTTCAAATCTCCCTGAAGGGAGAATATATCTATCCTATCTTGACTGAAGCAGTGGTGGAGTGAGAAAAGGGTGGCAAGAATGTTTAGCGCTGTAAAATAAAATCTGTGTGAAGACAGATTGACAAGGTCAGGGCTGTACAATTTAGAAGGGTGAGTGAAAGAAAAGGTACTGTTATATGCACATTAGTGATTACTGGGACAAAGAATTGCTTTAGAACTGAGCATTTCTATTTATCATTTCTCATATTACAAGCACAAGGAAAGTAGGCAGGGTACTTCAAAGCTGATAAAAGGAAGCATTTTTTTTAAAGAAAGCATATCACTGAAATACATAGAACTTTCAGCAACAAAATACCAAGCCCAAAAGCTTTGCATAATTTCAAAAATAAGAGTAAGAATAGCAACAGTAGATAACAGTCCTTTCACATATCTCAAAAAAGGAAGCATAGCTTTGCATTTCACTACATTATCTAAACACAAGCTATTGGAAGCTAGAAAAAAAATCACCTTTGGAGGAATAATTGTATAGCGATCTTTTGCATGATAGTTTGCTGTTATTCTGAAACATTTTTTTCCAGTAATGTCAAATGGGAGATTATGACCAAACTGCAGATCATCCAAGGAGATAAATGATGAGTGACAACAAACAATAATATTTCTGTTAAAATCCCAAAAATATTTTAGTGTTCATCTTCATACACAATTGTTTAGTTATGCTCACAATGGCTAGAAACTAGTTATTCAGTAAGAACATCCAAGGTCACGGAGATCAAGTTCAGTGGGCGTGACAGGATCTCTGTGACACATTCTGTAGGCAGCTATGGAAAAGGAGGGAGATGGTTATACTGGTTGTAGGATTATGGTACAGAAAACAGTAAGGATCCTGGGATTTAAGGATTAGGTGTTTACTTGTCAGAAAATGGGCTAAAAGACCTAAGTTTGATTCTGCTTCTTGTTCAGCATGCTGTTAGACACTGTGGTGAGTGAATTACTGTTTCTTCTATGTCTGTTTTCAAATGTGTATCTGTCTGCCCAGCTGGGTGACAGTAGCCAGAATTGTGAAAATTAAACATGCAGTTACAAATTTCCATAATTACTAGTTGCAAGTATCCCTTGAAAGAAAATCAAGAATATTTTGTGAGAATGTTGTTTATCCTTCTGCTTCAATCTGTGAACTGGTAATCTTTATTTTCTGAACTTGCTTATTCTGATCTGTCGTATTCAGAGCCCATAACTTTTATGTTCTAAATATATCTGTAGCTTTCATTAATTTTTCTACTGCCTTTATTTTCTTCTACGTAGGTTAGTTAGCTGCTATTGATTACTGCGTTTTTAGGATTGGGGTAGTCTGTTTGGGAACACGAGTTCATTTTGGTTGTAGAGTGTCTTTTACTGACTGTAGTGGTAATTCACTGAATATCTACAGTGGTTTTGGTCTGAACAAGACTTATTTATATTAAGCATGCTTGGGTAATTTAGTGATTCTACACCAATTCGTTTTTCTATAAAGAGAACATATTTTGGGGCCTCTTTTCTATGCATTCAGAAGGATATACAGGTCCCTCACTATGAAGATTCTTTTACTGTTTTACAAACTGCAGGATATTTCTTTATGGTGATGGTTGGCTTCAGAAAAGATCATTTCTTTTTCTATCTTTAAGGACAGCAGATAGAAAACTAGAATTTAAGCCATGCATGTAATAAAGGAACTGAAATGTCACCACAACAAAATGTACTGCTGTAGTTGCGTGCAATAAAATGATGTGGACCTGTGGAAAGCAGGTTATGGATTTTCCATACCACAAATAACAGAGTCCAATAACTCATCCCTTGCTTAAATTACACAAAACATCTGAGCTATGCACTGGTCTGTGACTGAAATCTGAATATAGCACTTAATGTTCATTTTTCCTTGAAATCTTATTTACTTTGATTTAAAGTGATTACAGTTTCAAATTATAATTTTCTTAAAGACAACTTGAAAATTTAGTTGACAGGGCTTCCATGACATGAAATCACAGAAGGTTTTATGGAGTCCAGCTGACTTAATCTTTTCTAGGTTGTTTGATTACCATGGCCGTGTCCCACCACCACCCCGTGCAGTGATTCCACTGAAGCGTCCTCGTGTGGCTGTGACAACAACTCGCAGAGGCAAAGGGGTTTTCGCCATGAAAGGAGCATCACGATCCACTTCAAGTGGGGCTTCTTCCTCAGGATCCAAATGTGAGTTGCTCATATCAGTTGGACACTATTGAAACAAATGATCCTAATAATTTCTGCAAGCAAACAATTTCCTCCATATTGCTGTGTTGCAGTCATTTCCTACTTTCAGCCTTTACCTTGAAAAACTGGTTTGACTACCAAAGCTGCCATGTCTTTCCTGCAAGTCAAAGAGCACACTGATGTAACTTTTGAAGGAAAACCCTTCAACAACATTTGAGCTACTCCCTTGGCCTCAGAAGAAGCCTACTTACAATCTATCATCATCCTGACTGCTTAGGCACCATGAGGTCTTGTGAACAGCTGATAACAAAGCAAAACTAATAGTCTTGTTATAGACAGAGGTACATTGATTTGTGTTGAGACTTGACGGTTGCATGTGTGCTCGGGGGGGTCGGTGGGGGTCGGAGGTTGGGTTGTGTGTGCTTTTTTTGCCAGATTCCTTTGAGGGTAGAAAAAGGCAAAGTGTCTTTGCTTGTTCTTAAGGCAGCTCAAAACAGGACTGGCAACATGGGGTTATTCAACCTTTCTTTAGTGAGTTGACCTTAGAAGAGCTGATGAACAATAAGCATTCCCTCCTCCATATTCACCAAGCTCTCCACCCCATAGTCTGTCCGGGGAACTTCATCTTCGTCTTCATGCATCTTTCAGCACCCACCTGTCTTCCCCTGCCCCTTATGTGGAGTGATACTGTCCTTGGAAGCGTCACTGGAAGAGGAAGAGAAAGATCAGGTAGGGATCAGATATCAGAAAGAATGAAGGGACTTCAATAAGACACTTGCAGTATGAGACTGGCCAGCAAAGCATAATGCTGCCTGACACACAAGCATGAAATAAGTGAATCCACCAACAGTACATCTCACTGCAAGAGGGGTTAATTACCGTATCAGCATGAATAACATATCCAAATCTCACACATTAGCATCTAAAAAAGAAGATGGACCTCTAGTGAGCCCACTAGGATCCATTCTTCATCCTGTTGTATGACCTGATGGTATCAGAGACCTTGAAAGAAAAGATGTCACAAACATGCATGGCACTGAAAGAATGGAAATGTGATAAACAGAGCTAAAAATAATGTTGTACTGTGAGGAACAAGGAGCTCAAACCATTCCTTGGAAAGGATGACGTTTTGAGAAAGAGAGGCTCTGTTGGCTCTACAGTTGAATCATACACAAGTTTCCAGTGAATGAATTGGCTAGATGTCCGTTACCAATAATGGGAACATTGATACCTAGCACACAGGAAGATATCTAAATTTATGTGTCATATTATGGAGTTCACTCACAACCTGAGAGGATGTCTGGGAGTAGCAACATTTCCTTTGCTCTCTGGAAGCTGAATATGAGTCTAGATATTTTCATACACATGTTGAACTAATCCACTTGTCCATAGCTACTTTTTGTCTTTCCTCAATACTTTAAGTAATGAAATATGATTCCTTATATTAATTTAAAGGCAAGCACACAGCTCAAGGTCTTCACTTCAGTAGACTTAGAATTTAAATCGTTAGTCTTTTCCAGCCCTTGAGTCTCTGGGTTTTTACACTATGAATCAAAGCTTTAGTAGGTGTATACACTTAGAGATTCATTCATTAGATCTCCTTTGTTCATCCTTTATGTTGTCTTATCCATATGAAAAATTAGTAGTATCACTGCATTCAACTCACTAATTGTCCTAAAGCATGGTCTAATAAGAACTGGCTTTTTGCACTCACTTTGTCTTGAGAAGACGAATTATTTTCAGATAAATTTTTTATACACATTTCTCAGTGTTCAGAACAAGCATAACTTCAAAATTCTTCCAGAGAGCTGAGGACCTTATATTCCAATAGATGTCAAGGAAATCTCTCACCCTGAAATCTGGATTGTCATTGTAGTGAATGGGACAGAGTGTATTACATTAACATATAGCTATCGGTTCCCCAGAATAATCACTAAATTTGTTTTATTATTCATTCTGCATTTCAGAAAATGTTTTGTAGTACCATGTCAGGACTTAAATAATGCATAATGTAGATTATAAGATTCAACCCTAGCCCAAGTGCCCATAGTGACTCGCTGTAAGACCTCCAAAACACTGTCTGCATAACATGGTAAATGCTGCAGATCTTGTAAATTATTTAATGGAAGTGCAATCAGGAGTGTAGAGATTCTAACAGACAGAGTTATGCCCCAGTGAAAGTATCTTTCAATGTATTCAGGTGTGATATGAATTCTAAAAATGTCAGTCTTAGAGCTCCAGGTCACAAGACGCAGCTCTTTAACACTGAAGGGAGAGCTGCAAGATGCATCACTAAAAACATAGGCTGACATTTGACCTCTTTTGGGTTTCCACTCTCAGTTCTTTACAATGGCACTTGGAACACAACTGCAGCAACTATATATCGTGCTGCAATAAATTTCAGAAAATATTCCTTCTGCATGCAGCACACCTTCAAAAGCAGTCAGACACACAGCATACAGACTTTCATGCTTGATTTCCCAATAGAATTACTTCCCTTTTTGTGAAGTCCAACCAACCTATCATAAAGTAGAAACGTGATTTTGTTGACTTGGACAGGAATGTAATCAGCTTATTGTAAGATTTTTATCAGAGAAATAACTGAGCCATTCATTCCCTTAGGGCCTCCAAGTTGGAAAGTAGAGAATGTGTTTTGCGGCTTCTTTTGCCATTTTGTTGGAGAATTGTGGGATGAAGCAATTTAATATTTTGTTGCCCCTTACTCTATGCTGCTAATGTACTGTTGATTTATTTATATATATTTTAATATATATATTTATATATATTATTATATAGTTCTTTTTATATATATTATTATATATTATAATATATATTATGTATTATATATTATATTATATATTATGTATTGTATAATATAAAAATATATTATATATTATATTATTATAATTATTTAATTATTATATATTTATTTATATATATATTTATATATATTTATTTATTGGTAGTTAAATAGAGGATCTCTTCAATAAGGAGAAACGTATTTCATGGGAAGGATGATATTTTGGGGTTTGATGAAATTCAAGACCCGAAAACAGCTTAATCTCATGTTCAGAATTAACCAAGTGAAAATGGTATTGACTATGCTTGAAAGATTTCACCTCCAAATAGCAAAACTCTCATCAGCTCACATCCGCTAGCAGACTTTTCAAATTCAGGTAGAAATGTCATAGGCATAACTATTCTCATAGCTTTTCTATACACTTAGCTCCAATCCAGAAAATGAATGCATACCAGGTAGTATTAAAGCTCAGAACACAGGGGACCCCTCATTGAAAGTACCAGGATTAGAGAGATTCACTTCTGGAAACCAGCAATCCGAAGACAGAAGTTTGTTTTCTCACACAGCAAAGATGTTATAAAAATATAATACCAAAAATGCCTTGCTCATTGATGAGTACATCTGCAAAACTGAAGTCTGCCAATGCTGTAAATTCTCGTCCTACAAAAAAGTGACAATATGTGTTCTAAGTTTGCTTCCAAAACACAAAATAAGTTAGGAGGATTTTATTTCTTTCCTGCGTCTGTAATTTTTCAAGGACCATTTGGCAATATTTTTTTTTCTTTTTAACTCCAAAGACTAGAAAAAAATAAATCAACATTTTCACATTACCAGAAGTAACTCACAAAATGAAACATGTTGGTATGGAAACTACACATAGTATTTCTTCATGTTAACGGTATGAAGCAGTAGGTGCAGATTGCTATTTAGAACTGGGAAAAACTCGCTTTTTCTGACAGTATAGAAACTGAAGTTCTTGGAGTATGCACTTTCATTTTGCACATCTAAAAACAGGAGGAAGACACTAATCAAATTTTTTTTCAGTGTGCTTGAGATTAAGGAGTAGACGCTTAAGATGTTATAATATGTACTAAATTATCCCTTTAAATTAATTCATTTTGACTCACAAAGTTTCTATTTAGCGTCATCATCTAACCCTTTTTTCAGTGAAATCTACAGTAATACAATATGATAAAATATTTTATATTAAAGATGAAGGGCTAAGATAAAAATTCATTATATTTCTTTCCAAAGAAATCTGAATCACTCCTTATGGATGAAGCAACTCATAGTTATGGCAAAAAATGCTTCACAAATACAGCCACAATTCAACAGTAGCACTTTCATTTCTAAAAATGTGATTGACCTCAGTTTTAAATCTCTTGTTTTGAGCTGGATGCAGTTTGTCTCCTTTGGTGCTAGACATATCAAAGAAAGATGCGTTCTGGAAGGCCCTTGCATTCTGCATGGCAGAGGGCTGGAAAGGGTCACTGAATCTCATCCTTCACTGTTTAAAGTAGCCACATCATCTCATCCTTTAAGCTCCATCTTAAAACTAGTTGGGGATTGTTTTTTGTCTGCCTCTGTTTCTTCTAATTTCCTGCTTAAATTTGTTTCTCATTTGTTCATATTCATTTGTTGTGCCAATGCTGTCTTAGCTTAAAAGTTTTCTTTCCTTTTACCTTCTTTTGTCCCAGGCAAACAACCAAAACTCTTCTGTCACACTACTGGCTTTCCATTCTTGTGGTCATCTTCATGACCTGTCTCCCCCGTACCTGCTCGAATTCAGTGGTTCAGGCTGTACATGTTCCAGATGAGCTCTCACCTTGTCTTTGTACAACGGCGTTGTACTACCCCACCTTTAGCAATACATCATTCGACACATCCTAGCACTGCATTTTCCATCTCGTTGCTGCATTACAGTGACAGCCAACTGTCAACCTGAGATTACAGCTACACCTAAGGATAATTCTGCCACTGTCTTTTTCTGCTGATGATTTTCCATGTTAACAATAGGAGTTCTGCTGTTAGTCAATCAAGTGTAGGACTTTTTTTCACTGCAATTACATTTCGTCTTCTTTCTGATGTAGCATTCCTCAAAATCACCTGACAACCCCTTCCACTTAAGATCATTCTGATTAGACAGTACCTTCCAATTTCATGTCATCAGCAAATTTCACCTGTTTATTTACTTTTTTGCATCAAAGTTCTTGAAGATATTTAGCCATTTTGGTGCCAGTGTTTGAGGAATTTCATTAGTAATGTCTTTTTCTTTCGATACATGCATTTCTGTCATCTGCTGGCCTTTGCTTATCTGCTAATAGGAAAAAAAAAACCAGCAGTAAGCTACTTTATTTTCCTATTCTATTACTCAAAAGCAGATGAACAGATATTTTGGAGACATGCAGCTCTGGTTTCATGTTTATCAACTGCTTTATTTCTTGCCTGAGATCAATTAAAAAAAAAAAAGTGAAGTTTTAGAAGAGAATTTATATACTTAAAACAGGACACCAGAAGTAAAGTATTTACAGTCTTTACATTTTGTCTTTTTCATCATGCTGTGCTTAAAAGGCTAAAGTTCTTCCCAGGCTCTGTAGCACAGAATCATAGAATTGTTGAGGTTGGAAGGGACCTCCAGAGCTCATCTGGTCCAACCTCCCTGCTCAAACAGGGTCACCTAAAGCTGGTTTCCCAGGACTGTGTCCAGACAGATTTTGAGTATCTCCAAATAAGGACACTCCACAGCCTCTCTGGGCAACCTGTGCCAGCGCTCAGTCACCCTCACGGGAAAAGAAAAAAAATAAGTATTTTCTTGTGTTTAGATGGGCTTTCATGTGCTTTAATTCTTGCCAGTAGTCTTTGACTTGTTAGTGGGCATTTACTGAGAAGAGTCTGGCTTGTCTTCTTCATTCCCTCTCATACTCGGGAGCCCAGAACTGGACACAGTACTCCAGATGTGGCCTCACCACTGCTGAGCAGACGGGAAGGGTCATGTCCCTCAACCTGCTGGCAATACTCTTCCTAATGCAGCCCAGGATGTTGATGGCATTCTTTATCACAAGGGTGCATTGCTGAGTCATACTCGGCTTGTTCTTCATCAGGACCCTTCATAATTTGTCTTTAGTAATTGCTGCTCACTACAGAAATACTCAGTACAGCATAACTGAGAGTGGAATTTCTCTAGGAGAATGATTTTTAAGATTTGTACAGTTTCTTGCAATTTAAGACAATAAGCAACTCAAATTATACAATTGCAATGTTGGAACTAGCGTGGAAATTTGGAATTTGTTGTGCAGATTTGTTGAAAATCTGTTTTCTTTCATTCTTTTTTAGTGTTAACTTGAAGTGATTGACTGTATGATGGAATCACCTCACAAAATGCGAATGATAAATTGCAGATTCAGTGACCAAAGCTTGAGGAAACATATTTGGCATAGGGGAATTTTGCAAGGTAGCAATAAAGCTCCTCAGTCGTACATAGCAACTTTGTTTACTATTGTCGTTCCTGTGTTCCCTCTGGTCCAGTCTTCTTCCCAAATTGATTTCTCACTGAGACACCATAGGGAAGCCCCTGTGAAGCAGAAGGTTTGATCTGAGTTGAACAGTAGCCCTACCTATGTGCCTGTTTCCCCACCAAATTCAGAAGTGAGAATGTTTTCTGTTTTGCTTTTTAGACTGGGAATAAGTATCGTCAAGTCCTTGTGGTGTTACTTCTGACTTTTCAGCTTTTAGCCCTGGCCAGCCTTCTGTTACCCAGTCTAGGGAGCACCTCTCACCCAACAGCTTGCCTGAACAGGATCTGTTGCCAGCTAGCTTCATTTGCTGCAGACACTCAGCATTTCCCATTGGACAGATTCACACCATTTCACCCTGGAGCTACTCCAGCCCAGACCAGCCACTGCCCCCAGGGAAATAATAACCTTCTAAATATACAGTTGTTGGAGTCTTAACATTTTGTTATACATCTGGAGGACTGGACAGCAACCAGATATTTCTCTAAGAACGTAGGCCTTGCTCTACAACTATGCGGAATAATTCCATCAAATACTGTACAGCATATAAAGGTCTAGCAGAAAGGTTACTTTTAAGCTTTGTTCTCTAAGTTCTACCATTCATTCAATATGAGATCAGTGGTTTCAGCCCGCGATAGTGCCAGACATGCAATTTCTCAGTACGAGCACATGATTGAACAAGTTCAGTGCCACATACAGCAACCTACTGCCTTTAGCTGACTTGTTATAACCATAATGCACATGACCGAACCTCTGAGATAAAAAGCCTTGGTTTCATCCTCAGTGAATGCACTCCAAGTTTGCTGGAAGGCTATTTTTAAAGCAAACACATACTCATTTACTACCACTGAAGCAGGCAATATCTTGCCTGCACATTTCATTGCCAGATTTCGATTGTCCGATAAAAAATACCCATGAGTCACCATGATAAGATATATGTCCAAGAGTCAATGAACAGGACTGACATAGCAAGATGCAGCCAAGAGACCCTTTGAACAGAAAGGCAACGTGTCCTTCTCCATGCCAGGACATCCCTTTTCCCAGTCTCATTAAGGGCCCTCTCATTGCTCTGGATGCACACACCAAAGCCAATGCACATTCTCCTTCAGCAACAGTAAGGATGGAGGAGCAATACTGCTCAGTGCTTTTCCATTGCCAGTCCCTCACAATTTAAGGTGACAGTCTATTTCTTCTTACAACAGTTGTAACAGTGACAGCTGTGTTACCTACTCGACCTTTATAAATGGCTTTATTCTCCCATGCTAGTACAGGTTTCCCATTTTCTCCTCTTGGCCCTTTTAATATGATACCCTAGCACAGACAGGGCAAGTGGATTTGTTTGGACTACCATCTGAGCATAAAACCATGTCCTGGTAATGCCATAAGAATGAGGTCACTCATGAGTGCTGCAGCGGTGTTTCTTCTGAAGCCAAAACACCTCCAAAGCAGTTACTCCATCTTACATTAGACAAGGGGAGTGCAATAATGAACATAAATGAAGTGTAATGCAGTGCAAAAAAAAAAAAGATTTAGAAATTTCAGCTCTTAATTTATAGGCACTGCCTCCATGTCCCTGGATGTGCTCACAAAAAGAAATATTTTCGTGTGTTATCCATAGCTGAAAAAAGTGCAAGAAATTACCAGAACTGAATGTTTTTGAAGCAATAATACTTCACACCTATTGCCATGCAGTTGTTGACTGGAACATAACATTGCATTCCTGGCTGCCTTAGCATTTATGTGACCATTCACTCTTGTGGAAAAATACATACTGCTACTGTGAGGGATCTTTTTGTCGCTAGTGTTACAAAATAGCCTGGCAAAACAGCATTGCAACACTGTGAACTGTCTGTCATATTTTAATCGTTCTTTTACTATAGGCTGTTTTTCAGTAAAAGTTACATGGATTTACTAAGAATTCCCTTGAGATCTTTTCCCTGAAATACTTATTACAGAGCAATACACTTCACATAACCTCTTGCCATTAGGGCTTAGAATCCTGTGATTTCCTAGGATTCAGCATTTTTAACCAACAATGTTCGTTATAAAAGTTAAATCTCTAAAAATACTAACAGAAATGAGAGAGTAGACTTTGCACTGCAGAGGAAAGAAAAAACATGTTTTGTTCGTGGGGGGCTGCAAGTATAGTTCATTTCATGCTTTGCATCTTTGCTCTCTTTCCACAGTGAAATCAGATGAGTTGCAAACAATCAAGAAGGAATTAACCCAAATCAAATCAAAAATTGACTCCTTGTTAGGGAGACTGGAAAAGATTGAAAAGCAGCAAAAAGCTGAAGCAGGTAGGTGAAAACAACTTGTAGTCAAATGAATTAAATTAAAACCTAGCTATCATTCACGCAGACACACCAGAGAGAAAGGAAGACTTCCAAAAATTTTGCTACATAATGGAGGCCTGAAGCAAGGTAAACTAACTCTCAGGTAGAACTACTGGGAGGATAAATTAATATTCTTCACAGAGCATGAAACATCATTTCAAGAATTGTTTTCTGTGGTGTAGTAGAAAAAAAGAAGAACGTGAAATATCACTAGGTGTTCTGGAAACAAAACATCACTAAAAAACTGACTGAACAGAATTAATTTAGAGTTTGTTGACCTTGGGGATGCTTGTGCTATTCACATTAATAATTATTAGATGGTCTATATTCGGAATTATTGCTTGGGAAATAGACAATAGTCCTAAGTTGCAGCAAGGGAAATTCCTATTTGATATAAGGAAACAAGATGCAACTAAGCAGTATAGCAGGTTGCCCAGACAGACTGTAGTAGCTCCGTCCTTGGAGACGTGCATAACTCATTGAGCCAAGGCTCTATGGACCTGGACCAAACTTCGAGTTTGGCCCTGCTTTGAAGAGGGGTTGGACTTGGAGAGTCCAGAGATCCCTTCCAACTTAAGCTATTGTGTGAAGCTGTGACATCTCTGTAAATCTGGCCACACCTCTTGTTCATCTTTTCTCTGGCTTGAAATGTTTTGTTTCAAGGCAGACCTTGGGAATGACAAAATCCAACACTACTTTTTAATTTAATCAAGATCTTATTTCTGTCATTGCAATGATCATTTTGTTAGCTGAATGATTTCACCTGGCAGCATTTTAAGGCATGCTGCACTGTTATCAGTGATATTTAGGGTTGTATTTTCACAATGGTGTATATAGAAAACAATCTTAATTCTTACCACTGTCTATTGTATTTCGTTGGCTATTTCCTTACAAATCACGTGATATAGCTCTGCACAGAGGCTGTCTTCTAGCAGGCTGATTTGGATGAGAGCCAGGGGGGAGGTGGAAGCCTTATCTCATGAAAAAATCTCAATGTTTTTTTTCTTTTCCCATCCATTCTCTGATGAAAACTTTTTATGCATTTTGTATGAAAAGTGTGAAAGAAATTCTGTCTCAGAATCCACAGCTGCCTGGGTGTCCGGGCACTGAGATTTGTGTTCCTTGCCTAATTCAAATCTGTTATGTGAAGCCAAAAAGACCTAAGAGGACACATAAAGAGAGCTCCTTCAAGTCTATTGAAAGCATTGATGGGAATTAATAGTTGAAGTTCATGAATCTGACACAGGCAAAAGAGATATTTAGATCTGGATTCCTCCTGTTCCCAAGTGCCTGCCCTGTTTGGTGATCTGTTGTGGTGGTACCCCTCTGAACTCAGAATTGTTCTGCTGGTGTTCAGAAATAACGCTAATGAATGTCTTCCTAGGGCAGAACACTACGGAAAAACATTTTGTGGTTAACAATTTAAAAAAAAACAAAACAAACCACAAAAACAGCTCTTTAAAAAACCCTGCCTTTTATTTACAATAGTCTTCTAAGTTGATAGACAAGGACCAATCCCTCAGCTGCTATAGCTTACCCCACAAAGTAAGGAAAGTGTTTTTTTCCAAGTCTAAGGTAAACCATTAGTACAGAGTGTGATTAGCTCTTTCAGGAGAACCGTACACAATGTGTAATCATTACATTCTATTTTGTACTTTATGCCAGTTAGACAAAAGTTGGTATAATCAGTGAAGATGTAATTGCAAGGCACTCTGTTGATTCACTTGTGTACTGAAATGCTCTGAGATGGCGCATCCCTACTTCAGGGAGCTTTTATATATAATACGTTACTATGCAAAACAACCTGCATGTCATTGTACTTTGGTACCCAGTTTTCACTTTTGCTGAAGCACTGTAGTGAACTCATTTAAACAGAAATCAGCTCACAGAGGAAAATGTTGATTTGTATTGAATCATACTGTTACACCTTTTGAAGATGAGCAATGAATAAAATCCTGAGAGATGAAACACTGGTTTCAACCTGTTGATTTTTTAAAGCAACAGGTGCAAAACCCATCCCCCACACTCCTTGCCTCTCATTAGAGAGTGTGAGGAGAAAAAACACCTCAGAGATACCAGTAAACCTGGATCCCCATTTAAGTCTCTTGAGCTGATGAAGAGGGTTGTGCAGCCTGGGTGATTAGTCACAGATGGTTTCTTCCTCAGCTAAAAGATTTGTGCAAAATAAAGCTACATCAATAGATGAACTATTTCATTTACAGTGTCAGATGCAAGATGATTTTATTCCTTCTTTCTGGTTTGGCAATGTTATTTTTTACTTTCCTCTGCCAGAAGTTGTGGCCTCACTAAGACTGGGATCAGAGAGAGGATTTACATCTCATTCACACCAAGCGAAATCAAGCCATCTTCTTGCCCTTTTCTTTTTTGAAGTTTGCATCTCTATCACAAAGAATATTAAATTATTAATCTTAAAAGTTATACCTCTGGAGGAGTATGACAGGTTAAACAGACAAGCTGGACAAGCTCCGTGCATGAATTGGCTGCTGGTCTACAGCTGCTTGAAAACTCTCTTTACAATAACAGCTGATGTTCTGTCTTTTACTGTTATCAAGCCCAGACCATTCCTGACACGTACATAGTACATAGGGAAACTGCAGGAATATCTCCTTTGTTTGTAAACACCTGAATCAGGAAGCCAGGGATCAGAAGCTGTTCTGATGTGAAAAAATTGTTAGAGGAGAATATTCTTCCTGCAAGATCAGAGATGGGTGCTGAAAGGAAGCCAAAGTTTAGCTTCTCAGAAAAGCCCAGGAGGGTTACATGCTGAGCTGGTATTTTAGACGCCTACGAAGAACCTAGTCTATGTTCTCATGTAGATAATTGAGTGACCTAATTTTTTAGCGGCTGTATCCTAAAAGTATTCCCATTTAAATGTATTAAATTCATAATTTCAGGAACCTTTTCTGAAAGCCTTGACCAAAGTTAATTTAGTTGTTGCTGCTACAGCTGGCTTAATCTCAGAAGTGGCTTCAGGCAGAAGGTGGTGAGGCAGGACATAGCAGGCATTGCTGGTTCAATCCACATTTCTTTGCACAGTAAGGCAAGTAATACAGTAACTTATAACTAGCATGGTATTGTATAGAGCACCTTACCAATAGATGATGAGGCTCCACAGCCTGAATCTTCTACTAATATGTGTGACTACAGTACAGTTGAAGCAGTTATCTAAGATGTCTTTTTAGTCTTTAAGTCTATGAACCTTTCTGAATAAACTATCTGACTAAGAAAGAAAAGCTTAATTGTTCTACATCTTCAGTAAATGAATTTGAAAATGAGGGACTAGAGACTGACAAAGACTAAGATGGAAGTAAGTTGCAAAATAAACGTGCAGAGGTAGAAGGAAAAGCAAATGTCTTGGTTTAAGACTACAATACAGAAAAGTAGAAGCAGATTTGAATATTATATGCAGTTGGTAATAATTTATAGTAAAAAATAATATACTCATAGAACTAAAAAATACAGAGCTTCACAGGCAATCTGCAGATTCATTAGCTGTCCAACAAGATAGGTGATGTACTACTAGTGTTACAGAACGGTCAATCTAACAAAGCAAAAAACAGTTTTGTTCTGGAAATTTGACCACTGATGGGTATTGTCACCCTCAGACTGAAAAGACTTTGGTACTCCAGCTACATGCAACTAATTCTCTGGCCTATATTAACTTGAGTACATAAAGCTTTTCATCTAAACTCCTGATGTGCATAGGAGTAAGACTGTGATCCCTCCAACCACTCTTCTGGCCAGTCTGTCATTCCTTCCTCAATCCTCCGGATTTCTACTGGCTGGCTGAAATTCCTCAGGGTATCCAGGAGCCTAGCAATACATAATCACAACAATGCAGCTGTCTGCGCTAAGCCAACCAGGACAGATCCTCCGGGACTGTGTGGAAATGGTTTATCTTTTCACCGTTTTGCGGAAATTATAGGAAGCCCTATATTTGGGTAATTGGAGGTGGGCATTCTCCAGTTACCTTGGCATATTATATCAGCAGGGATAAACTGTTGCTTTACTCCGTAAAAGATATATTCGGTTGTCTAGAAGGATTTCTTGATTATCTGTATGGTTGTTGAGCTATATTCACAGCAAATTTATGCAAATCCTTGTTCACTTATTGGCATTGAACAGCCTTCCACTTCTCAGAGCATAGAGATTTATGTACTTCTCATTGGCTGCAGATATATAAATACATGGTGACTATGCCAGTTGGATTCCCAAGGGAAAGCAAAGTCCAGAAAATGAAAAATCTGGATCCGCTTTCATCCACTGCATGGGACAGATGAGCATGTTTGTACTATGACTGATTTATGCATTAATTTTTGAAAACAAGGGGTTTGATCATTTTTGCCTAGTAGATACTAACACACTGATTTTTACAAAGCTGCCTCATCTGGAGATGGGAAGCTTAGGTTTCTTCCTCAGAGCACTTTTCTTTGCCACCAATAGGGAAGGCTACTGAATCTCTATAGAGTATGTTTTCCTTACAGAAGCTCAAAAGAAACAAATGGAAGATAATGCTGATTTGATTCAAGAGGAATGCATATCAGAGAATGCAGATAACTCTACAGAAGAGCCGATTGAAGGAGGGCCAGATGCAGATGGGGATGGAGAAGAGATGACTGATGGGATAGAGGAGGATTTTGATGAGGATGGCAGCAATGAGCTGGTAAGGAATAACCATGCCATGTCTGTCTATACAGTTGCTACAAGTAACCACAGAGAGCCAACAATCTTGGTTAACAAAAAAAGCTCACAGCAGCACTGTTTTGCTCTGTAACTAGTGTCTAGTCCTACATGATTCATACACTGTAGTCTCCATTAAGCACATGCCCCTGGGAGGATAAACAAGAAAAATGTATGCTCGTACACTTAGTGATTTTAGAAAGGAAATGAAATGTACTTTAAATTGGTTTACATTTATTATTTTATATTTAATGAAAAGTAGATGGCGGGGAGGTGGGGGAAGGGGGTGGAGAAACCATGTTTTCCTAACTGGAGCATTTAAAAATCAAAAAAGATTCTAAAGTAGAGAACTTTCTCATTAATAAATATGTGCTCCCCCATAATTCCCAATTCCTGTATTCAATGTGTATCTTCTGCAGGCTGCGTTGGCAGTTACAGATTTTTTTGGTGGAAGGATTTTTCCCTAAGAAACATTCGGCTAAGAATTGCTCAGGTTTTCAGCCTGAGCCTGCACCTTTCATGAAATGCCCATTATGTTGTTAAACTTCTAAGTTCTTCTACAGAAACATTAGAAAACATTTTGAAAGTCAGATTTATACTTTTTTCTTCGTTCCTAATAAGAATGGATTAGTCACATTGTTTTAGACAACAATACGCTCCCTCTCTTCCCAGCTTTCATATTCTTTTGCTTTGAGCAGAAATCACTTCTGTGACTTAGTGTCACCATCCCAGCTTGCTTTCTAACACACATTTAACCATGTCTGCGCTGTAAAAATCATTCAGTGATGCCAACAGAAGTCAGTTAGCAACGGCCATAGCTGAACAAACACCAAGTCTGGAGTAATGGGGCATGTCAACAACTAGTGTTTTGTACTGCTTACTGCAAACACAATTTAAACCTGCTGCTAATTTGAGGCTCTGTGTCCCTTTAGCTAGCAGAAGGCCCTCTTAAATTTATAAATTCTGAACAGCATTATGCCCAGGATAAGCTACTGCAACCTGAATCCCCTCATCTTTTAACATGTCATGTAGAATAGATGACATTAACACTTTTACCTAAAGGACTAGATTCTCCTGTACAGGTATGAGGGACTTCTGTAGCAGTTGCCACCCTGAATTTGTGGGAAGTTGAAATTTTGTAATGAATAAATAGTTGTAAATATAATATCCCACCACGGCTAATACCTGATCAGCTGAAGTGATATTAGCAATAGGGGTGACCACGGCTAATACCTGATCAGCTGAAGTGATATTAGCAATAGGGGTGACCACAGTTTAGCAAGACTGGTGGGTTTTCCACTAATTAGGTGTCAGACTTCCTACTGCAGACACTACATGGGGAAGTTAATGTACAGTATATTAGCCTCTGACTGTTCAGTGCTGTCATTTCACCCAGTGGGTATGACATATTTAGCATATGTCTACACTATATAATGAAACATAATGTGGAAGGGATTTTTCATCTCACAAAGGGCCTAAGCAGGAAAATTTCTAAAAAGCAAGCAGCACAGAAAGACTTCATTAGCAGTGAAAGTTTGGAATCGGCACGGCTACATTTGCACACTTCTGCTTCCAAGTTGAAAAGCCTTTCCAAGATTTATGTTATGGCATTAGTTGGAGTGCAGCATGTTGCAGACACCACTCCAAAGACAGCTCAGAGGTCTAAGCCACACATCTAAGGCATGGGGGGGGACCAGCTCCAGTTTCTCTGCATGCCATTACTGAGCTCCTTGGAGGGCTGGGAGGAGCGGGCTCACTGCACGTGGACAGTCACATCCCCTGCCTTGCACCGTAGTGCTTATGAAAAATGTCCCCCAACCCCAGTGTGGTGGTAGCAAGGAATGGCCAAGGAAGAGTGCTCATGAGCAATATCCCCCCCAACCCCAACATTGTGGTAGCAAAGAATGGCCAAGGAAGAGCGCTCATGAACAATATCCCCCCAACCCCAACACGGTGGTAGCAAGGAAAGGCCAAGGAAGAGCGCTTATGTGCATTGTCTCGGTCAGGTGCAGCCCCTCCCTGTGCCAGGACAGTGGACCCACACAGCCTCATGCCTTCCACCTTCCCAAACACTGGGACCCTCTAGCCAAGACGCTGCCAGTATTGTAGACTTCAAAGCTCAGAACCAAGATCACCACTGATGTAAAATCTTCATGCTTTTCATCTTCCCTTGTCATTTTCCTCAAGCTTTGGAAAAGGCCACTTCACCTTAGTTTTCCTCCCTGCTACGATGGGATAACACCTTCTTTCTTTTGAAAAGCCTAGGGAGATCAGTGAATGAAAAACTGCTATGGATGAGACAAAGGATTGCTATACAAAGGATTATTTCAAAGAAATCTCAGGCAATGGGTGTTTTCCACGGGGAGGCAATTATAAATTGAACTGTGCATCTTTCTTCTGCAGTTTTTACCCAAATGCTCGGCAGTGTTGGCCAGTACTTTTACAATGTGAAGCTGGTAGATTATGATCCATATTGTAATTTAGTCTATTTTTCACTTATACTTACAGATATTTATGTAGATACAATGGGCAACTTGTGTAAGTTTTACTTTCCACTCCAGTCACTGACAGCTGTATAACTGGAAAGTCAATATGAATACTATCAAATGTATAGTGAACACCCCAGTAGGAATATTTGGGATTTCAGTCTGCTTCTGCATGTTCTGTGCCCTGCTATTTGGTATCACCCTCTGTTTTGTGAAAAGTAATGTAGATAGATAAGATTGTTACAAAACGAGAAGTCCTAACAGATGTTGTTCTCCTGTTTTATGAAAACTAAGTTATTTAGGAAAGAGAGCTGACTAGCAGCAAATGTGCCACTTCGGAGCGGAGCCAGTTGCAACTCATTTGAGGGAGAAAAAGGGGGAGTTAAGCATGAAAAGTGTTAAATGAGAAACTATTAGGACAAACTTTCCATGTGTAAAAACAGAACCTTGGATTCAGAATAAGAAATACTCCTCCAAAGGGCATTTTTTCATTAAATCTGTAATGTTTTCCAAATATAAAGCTAACGGGATTTAGGATGACAATGAAAAAAAATCTTTTCTTTCATCACTAAGAGCAGCAAAGCAAATAGAAAAACATTTGAAATGGGCATAGCTGATGTTCTGAAGTCAGTTGAGCACCAAAAATTTGTTGTGAGTCCACTACTGTGAAAAATACTATTAGAGGGAGAGAGAAACATGACTTAAATTTAGATTTTTACCTCTTTTGCAGTGCTTCATATTTAGCTGTAAATCTTTGGCCAAGTCATTTGCCAGTAACCTGCGGCAAGACTCCTTTTGCTGAATGCAATATCTTTTCCTCTTTTTTTGTTTCCCCTGTGACCACCCCCAAGGCTGTCAGTAAAGGGAAGTGTTCAGTAACGACAGACCCGCTGCCAGAGTCCAAATGCTGCCTCTGAATCTGTGCACGTGGGTCTGCATTTTAGGACTTGAGGACTCAAAAATATATTTATTTCTCTTTTTCTAATTCTAACTTGCAAAGGAAGCGACTATGCAGGATGTATGCTGTAGGTTTAGGTGGTAGGATCAGTTCTCTAAATTCACACACGGTCTATTTGGAGGAACAGGTTACTGCATATTAACTGAGGGATGGCAGCTGTCCTCATGCCTGCTTTCAGCCTAGACCAGCTGTAAAGAAATGCAGAGTAGTTTAGCCTGCAGTTTGAGTTAAGTCAGGCATGGATTTAAGGAGGTTTTAGCCTCCTCATTTGCCTGCCTGGCTGCACACACAGAAACACATCACATTCAACAACTGCACGCCTTCTTCATCCACCACTTAGATCAGGATGTTGTTCATCCCTGCATTGTCATTTTCTATCCATTAAAGACACACCCACAATCAGTCATTATGGCTCAGCTGAAGTGTGAAAAAGTTTTATGCCACAACAACTTGATTGCCCATCTGAACTCTAATTCAAGACATGCTGCATTTGAAGTGCCTGCTACAGCCGTCAAACATCACTGGTTGGGAAAGTTTCTTTTGCACCATTTGCCCACAAATGTGTCTCAGTAAGTGTCTCCAGTGCTGCAGACACTCGAGCTTGAGGATGTTTGTGGAAGAATCCCCAAAGACTTTTGCTGCATTGACATACTGAAAAGTTGTTTAAATGGTGATTTCAGATATATGATCCAGCTGCGTACACACATGTTAGGAGAGACTAACAGAGTCAAACAGTTGACTCTTAAGTTGCTCAGTGAAGTGTCATACACTTCTCACCCACCTGCTCTTACACATTGGCCTTACACTGTTCCCTCCTTGTGAGTACACATCCATTCTTACTCCCTTTAATCTAAGCTGTCCCTCAGCCATGCTGTGAAGAAAGCAACACCTACGCAGCTTCCCGTCTTGTCTTAAAGAAAACAAGCTGCCAGGAAGAAAGATCTTCATGTTTACTAAGTCCACCTCACACAAAAATCACAAACAGGCCACAAACCAGCCAAACACAAGTCATCAGTGATATCAAGCGGTTTTCAGATACCTGCCATGGCTTTAAATTGTAAGGAGTGGGAAAGAAAGCCAATAACCTCCTCTTATTCCTGTGGCTGCACAGCAGAAAGCAGAAGAGTCACCTTTGCAGCACAGTCCAGAACACATTTTGATATTTGAGAAGCAGCTTGGCCTCAGCGCCTCTCAAACAAGCTCCATCTCCTTGCTAGAAGGAGCCTTAGCAGTGTGTGGCGCTGCTGAGAGCACGCAGGAAAAGGATTTCTGAATTAGCGCGTACAGTGGTTTCCTTACTCTGCTTCTTTAGCGTCTGGACAACCCAGTGCAGGCCCAGAGCATTTCATGTAACTTTGCTGAACTTGTTTCCAATGGTGCTAATTGATCACCGAGGAAGCACCGGTTCAGAATGAACTATAAATTAACATTGCAACCCCCTTGTAAATAACAAAGGTGGCATCCAATTAATTAGCTGAAAGCTTAAAGTATTGTAGATTTGGAAAAAAAACCACTTTCAGCTACTGCTTAATAAAATACCAACAAACCAATTAATTGGAATGAGCTATACACAAGCACTCATATCTATATTACACAGCCTGAGAAGAATATCTTCTATCAAACTGTCAGCCTTTCATAATAAATAACTATAATAATTATAGCACATCAGTGGTTCAGTAGTTAAGCATTCAGCAGAGCAAACTGTTTTCCGGTAGAGCATGTGATCCCGATGTTTTCAAATACAATAGATTTATGGTGTCGTAACTCAGATCAGACTCTAGTTAGTGCTTGGTTGGAATTTGAAGGATATATTCACAGTTGCAGCATTGTGATTTTATGCTGATGTAGCTACGCTAGAAATAATGAAGCCACACAAGCATTAGATGGGAGTTCCACAATAATGAGTCACCTGTAATGAGATGTCTTGAGAGGCATTTTTATTAAATTATGTCAGAAACAAAAGGTGCAGAGACTGTGCAAGGCCCAGTTCTGGTTACAATGTAGATTTACCGCAGTTATTTCAACACCAATTATAGTTCCCTTTCTATTAAGTATATTTCAGTTACATTTACCTCTCAAGGATATTCCGTTTCTTACTCTTGTCCTTTTCTCCACCTGTGCACTGCGTGTTTTCAGTCTTTTGTTTCTAACGTCTGATAGAGAATCAAGTTTCAAACATAAAGACCAGAAACATTCACAGACAAAATACTCAGGATAATCCTCTTGTTGCACTGAGTTTCATGATACAAAAGTGAAAACATTATGATATAATAATATCTATATTTCTTGTGGGAATTGATGCAACTGCCATTTAAATCAATGGAACCAAGTAATAGTTTGGCTAAAGCTCATCAAACACATTTTCCTCTCCTTCAAGTAGTTAAAGGGAAATCAAAGTAATTTAATAGCAAATCTGTATGCAACAGTGAAACTTTCTTTACTTTCATTCTTTTGCATGAGAATTCAGCAATGAAAATACTCACTAGAGACTAGAGCAAGATCTACAGAAAATGAACAAAACTTTGATGAATTTCAAGTAGTTTAAGCCCAATTTTGCATGTCTTAAATAGCAAGACTGATCAAATACGTGACTATGTGATAGGATTGATAGTTCTTAATTTATTACTGTAATCAAACTAGATTTTTCATTGCCCTTTTATTTTTTTTTTTTCTGTCAATAGCATCAGGGAAGACCAGACTGGCTCTTCTATCAGCAGCAGAATTAGGCTGATTAGGCATGTCAAAAAGATCAATGGCTACTGCGACAATTTGCAGATTGCTGAGTGCACTTCTACAGAGTACTACTTAGAAAAAAAAGGACAAAATTTCTAATTAATGGTAATGCATGAAGCAACATTGTGCCAGAAATGTTATTTAGATAACTGTAAATACCACTGAGACCTAGCAAAATTTAGTCTTTTCGATGCACTGAACACGTTGGACTTCATTGAAATGTTGCTTTCAGTACAAGCGGAAACACGAAGCTCTTCATTCCTAAGGCAAATGAATAGGTAAAAGAATGTGTTCACTTGATAAATATTGGTGCAAGATGTTTGTACTTGAGCAAGCTAAGAAAGTCATTAGGGGTAGCATACCTGACAGATACTAATGTGTTGTACCTTCCAAAGCTGCAGTAAATCTAATAACCTGTGACGGAAAAAATTGAGAATGTAATAAAAGCATGTCATGAAATCCAAAATTGTAAGAAACTTCCTGACATGTCCTTTTATTATATTTAATATATGCAAAAGCACAGTAGACCTATTTGTTGTTCCTGCACTGTTCTATGAGTCACTGGAAAGGCTTTGCTACCAGCTCCTCCTCTCCATTTTTCCTGGCAGTTGATTTCTCAGAGGAAGACTTCCAAAGTGGTGTTCAGGGTTTTAACCAGGTTACTCCTCATGGACTACATAATATTTTTCTAATTATTATTTACATCCTATCCCCTACATATCACACGGGAACCTGCAGAATATGCAAGCACTGTTACCACACACTTTCTGTCTCTCCTGCTACTAGACTTCCCTGCCTGTAATTGCACATTTGTAAAATGAATGAGCAAAATAATTTCCTCACATTTCATATGTATTCCTCTGAATCTGCTCTATATTATTTAGTCCCCAATTAAGAAAAAACTCAAAAGCATAAAACTTTCAAAATATTTATAATGTAAATAATATAATTAATTTACAGCCTTTAGAATTCTACAGAGTTGATGCAAAAGAGCTTGAAAATAATGGTTTTTCCTTCTGTTTATCTCTTTTTTAAGCAAAGGATGGGAAATCAGAAAGTTTGTGTCCAATTCTCACCTTTATCACTGAGCCAATGCGGTGGGCAATGCAGCCCAGCAGACCGAATGTGCGCATAGACTCAGCCCCTCTTTCTGAGGTCAGAACAATATGTGCCTTTGGACCTACAGCCAACATGTGGGAAAGGAGCATTCCCCAAATATATGGTTTAAATTTCTAAAAATTATACGCTTTCCAGACAAGAAAAATGAAAATTTTATTTTTGCCTGTTGAACAGCATCGAATATACTCTTCAGTGAACTCGTTTTACTTTTTCATTGCACCCTGCCATCAGTCTTGGCCTGCCTGAAGTTTCAGTCACCATTAAATTTCCTACATTTTCTGCTTAGAATTATTAGCATGGCCTCTCTTTTTGAGATCTGTCTGTATGCAAGGCAATTCTGGACACGTCCCTTCAGACCCAGCAAGGTGAACATTAACAAACTCTGCCAGTAGCTTCCAGCTTAACACCCAGGCACGTATAGCAAAAGCAGGAAATGTTGTGCATCATCATCTGCTACATCCTGTTAAGGCCACTGAGCGCAGAACCACCTATGTTTGGCAGTTTAAATGGAGTACGTCCTTTCTGAGACAATAAATAGGTATAAACATTAAACAGAGGGGGGGTTTGTTTGCTTTGCTCTTGAACAACTGTTGTAAGAACTGGTCACAAAATTCCAGTTTTAGACTAACCTAAGCAATGGCTGGTTATAGCCCAATGCCACACGAGGCTAGTCCTAAGCACGGTTATTTAGCAAGTGTCTGTCAATACAGAGCACTGACCTGCGTGTGCGATTTACAGCCCCACTGAAGTCTGGCAATATGTCTGTCTGGAAATACTAGCATGGCTGACATCTTGGCAATATATCTAATACGTATCAGATTTTCTGATTACTTCTGCACCACTTTGCAAGTTTTAATGCTTTTTAGAAATTGTCGAAGTGCTTTCTGTCAAGCTCATGCATTGCCTTCCTGTGGACCTGTGTTTTGAAAGGGGAGCTAGTGTACTTTCTATATTACAGGGGGAAAGGGAACTCTGCTGTTTGTTGACCCACTGCGGTAGATTTATCATTACTCATTTTTGAGCTGATTTCTTTTTGGGTTGAGTTTTTTTCCTTCTTTTCTTTTTAGGCAGGACTATGTGTTTATCTTAAGCTTTTAGGTAAGAATAAGACAGCCATGGTACTTGAAGTTTTTAAGACATCAAATTATTTAATTTTAATGGCTCAGCTTCAAACGTCAAAAACAACTCTTGCCTTTGATTTACAAAAAAAAATCCACACAAAAAAAAACCCAAACAAAAAACAACCAACCTGTGAATTGATTGAGTGGCAAATAATGGCGTCAGATCAGGCCAAAAATTCTCTCAGACATGTAAACACAATACTTCCCTAAATGAGCTGAATTCCTGTCTGATATAATGTAATTGAGCTTCAGTACTAGTGGCCTGGTTATGTTTATTCTATCTATCTAAGTAAGTCAGAACTAGCTAGGATTTTGCTAGCCTGTAATTCATGACAGTACAGTTAACCTCTGAGTGCACTACAGAAACAAGGACAGCCAAAGACTTACCACTCAGAAGCAAACCTTGATCCCTTTTCAGAGGAGGGTGATGGCGACTTGTAAAAAAGATCACAAGCTTTTTGCTGTAACTTGTGGCTGGTGAAGAAACATCAGATTTAATTGAAGTAACTCACCGCTTCAAATATGAAGACTGATTTCAGTTTCCACCCCTGAATATTTTTTCCAATGTAATTTCCATCAATTCTGGTGGAGTCACTCTTCTTTTATCTCCCTGTATTTTGGTTGACTCCAGTAGACTTTGGATGACTTGTGAAAGGTGCTGGGTTGGGTTTGATTCACTCTTTATTTGCAGCCAACATTCCCCAGTCCTGTGTAAGGAGAATAGGCATCAGAACAGTAACCTAGCATAGACACCAAAGCAGAAGTACGAGGTACAATGGGAAAGTGGTGAGAGAAGGGGAAGGGGACACTAGTGTCTTCTAGGCTTTCACTGGGACACTGAAATCCTCTGCAATGACTCAGGCCAGCCATTGGGTCTGTGTTTGGCTACGGATTTAAGATTATCAGTTTAATCCTCAAATTCTTAGATTTAACTGAAATTGATCAATTGCCATGCATCACACATTTTTCCTGGTGTGTCAGTCTCTGAAAGTAAATAGCTTTAGTACCCCTAGAAAACATTCATTTCACAGGCTTTATCAGTATGCTTGAGCCTCAAGAATGCTGAACGAAAAGCCCTCAGAGGAAACATCTTTCTGTTGAAAATCTTCCCACAAATAAAGAGGGGTAAACACTGAAAAGCCAAAAGGTTTTTATTTTTCCATCTTAAAAGGCACAAATTTAAAATGTTTTTATTTTCTCAATACAAATTGCAGAGCCATTGCAGTTAGTGACCCAATTATTACAAAAGGTCTCAGTTTTTTGAGAAAATATAAATGTGTTACTAGGAAGATTTTCTGCATGATTAATACCAAAACATGAAAGGCAGATTGAATTTATCGGTACATAGGCATTTACAGACCTCAGAAAAGGGAAGTTATTT
The DNA here is from genome assembly GCF_030867145.1 of Opisthocomus hoazin. NCBI lineage: Eukaryota > Metazoa > Chordata > Aves > Opisthocomiformes > Opisthocomidae > Opisthocomus > Opisthocomus hoazin. Next base: position 32,496,101 of record NC_134416.1, on the reverse strand, counting down.
AGAAGGTGATAGAACTGTAATTGCCGTTTTAACAAAAAAGAAGTCAGTGAGGAATAAAACAAGCTCAGTCTGCCAAAATGAAGATTTGGAAGTTAATCAAATGCCACCTTAGCCAGCCTGTTATGCTGCTAGGTGTATATGAAGTTTCCAAGTTTTTCTTGCTATTGATTTCTAAAAGTACACTACAGTTTTATAATGTCTTTCAAAATGAGTAAGTTGTGTTCCAGCCCAATAAACACAGAATCAAAAGGCTAAATTCTTCTCAGCTTCCTCTTTGCAGGGTTATACTAACCCCTTCTCAGCTATTAGGTGATTCTGTACCATTCGCAGACCACAATGTAACCCCAAGTCCACCATTTTGCTGTGTAATTTTTATTTTTGAATGAAAGTCTCTTGAAATCCCCATAAACCAAAAATACTATGCACTACTATGCACTTTGCATTCAAATAAGCATTATGCAGGAAAACACCAAGTAAAACCTGTTTAAAACAGGACCAGCTTTTATTGCCACTTCCATCTCGACCACTTTCCCAAACCAAGTCTTTCATAGGTAACTCTACATCCTGTAAGTTTAATTGACTGTCTTAATTCAGTACACTATTGTCACTATTTAAGTATCCTTTGTGCATTATTTTCTTCACTATGAGGGTGGTGAGGCACTGGCACAGGTTGCCCAGAGAAGCTGTGGATGCCACCTCCCTGGAAGTGTTCAAGGCCAGGCTGGATGGGGCTTTGAGCAACCTGGTCTGGTGGAAGGTGTCCCTGCCCATGGCCGGGAGGTTGGAAGTAAATAATCTCTAAGGTCCCTTCCAACCCAAACCATTCTACGATTCTATGATTGTTAGTCTTATCCCTCTCCTCCTTCCTATGTTTCACTCTGAGCTTTCCCAGTATCTCTGTCATCTCACTCTAAATGCTTCCAGCTGCTTCCTCCAGAGAGCTGTCCTCCCTGTTTCTTCTCTATTAATTAGTTTTTTACCTTGCTCCACTTGGTCTTTACGTTGAGTAAAATTTCTGCCTCCAAGTAACTGAAAAATCTCCTGCTGATTAGATAGGACATTCCTGATCTCATTACCATCATTGCGTGCAATTTCTTTTTCCTGCATGGGTGCGCTTTGTTTTTTGATACCTACCTATACTCTAATTTGGCAACACTAGGAAAGTTTAGCAGGTGTTTTCTGTGTAATTATTGTAAGGCAGCTTTCCTAGTAAGCATCTACTTTCATATATTTTAAAAATATGCTACTTAAAAAGCAGACACAGTGAGTGGCCTCAGGATACAAGTTTTAGCAGTTCCTTTATACATTAAGCTGTGTGTTCAAACATGCACCCTTGGCAGTGGTAGGACAGGAACTCTTGCCTTCAGCATTAACACTAATTGGACCACCACCTCACAGTGGGGAATTCCTACTCCTTAGATCGAGCAGAGGTTAATTCAGTAGGAATTTTATTCTACAGCTTTTTGACAGTGCCCTGCATCATAAAACCATCTCCTTCATAGCATTCAGAATGATAAAGGATGATCCTTACCACAGATCCTGCTAAGTCTCAGACTTGTTTCTCGTAGAACAGGCCCAATCCCAAGAAGCAGAAAATATAGTGGTCTCCAATGAGAGTCATACCTCTGGGAATTCGCTATGAATATCCACTCATATTCAGGGTTAAAGAAAAGTGGGGCATCTTCCTCTTTGCTATATTTGACACTGGATCTCAAGAAGGTGTGGAGCTGCTCTCCAGTAACAGTGCTGCCATCTGAGGGAACTCCATGGACAGCATCAGTGAGGCCTTACTGCATTTGGTTTGGTTGTATCAGCCAAGAGAGAACATGAAACTCTTGTTGGTGTTAGGAGTGTTGGTGGTGGGACTGCTGCTTCCTGTGGGGTAGCCTTGTGAGCGCATTCTGGTTAAAGGCTTCAGGGCACTGCGTTCTGCAAAAACACCACCTTCTCAGCTTCCCACCTCTTCCACATTCTCCTGCTTGGAGATCCTACAGTCCACCCCACACTTTGCAGAAGGTCCAGTGCCTCCAGCTTCAGACCCCTAAAACCATCACCAGAAAAAACACTACTTGTCCCTGAGTCAGGCTTGGGGCGGACCTGCTGGAGAGTAGCTCTGTGGGGAGGGACCTGGGTGTCCTGGTGGACGACAGCTTAACCATGAGCCAGCAGTGTGCCCTGGCTGCCAAGAAAGCTAATGGGATCCTGGGATGCATTAGGAGGAGTGTGGCCAGCAGGTCGAGGGAGGTTCTCCTCCCCCTCTACTCTGCCCTAGTGAGGCCCCATCTGGAGTACTCTGTCCAGTTCTGGGCTCCCCAGTTAAGAAAGATGAGTTGCTGCTGGAGAGAGTCCAGCGGAGGGCTACGAGGATGGTGAGGGGACTAGAGCATCTCTCCTACGAGGAGAGGCTGAGGGAGCTGGGCTTGTTCAGCCTGAAGAAGAGAAGGCTGCGAGGGGACCTAATATATGCTTACAAACATCTGAAGGGTGGGTGTCAGGAGGATGGGGCCAAACTCTTTTCAGTGATGCCCAGCGACAGGACAAGGGCCAATGGGCACAAACTGAAGCACAGGAAGTTCCGTCTGAACATGAGGAAGAACTTCTTCCCTCTGAGGGTGACGGAGCACTGGAACAGGCTGCCCAGGGAGGTTGTGGAGTCTCCTTCTCTGGAGATATTCAGGACCTGCCTGGACAAGGTCCTGTGTAATCTGCTGTAGGTGACCCTGCTTCAGCAGGAGGGTTGGACTACATGACCCACAGAGGTCCCTTCCAACCCTTACCATTCTGTGATTCTGTGATTCTGTGATTCTCCTACTGCTATAAAGGATCTTGTAGAGGAAGATTTTGCAGCAAAAAGCAGATGAGTAGGAGGAAAACCCACAGAGTAAAGTGATGTGGACAGATCTACTTCTTTCACTCCTCCTCCTTGCTACCCTCATAGCTCCCTCTCAACAAAGCTCTCAAATGACCATGGCGACTCTAATCCCAATGTCATTCCATCAGCCTCACACCTGACCATCATGTCATCTGCAGCATGTCTTTACTGGCACTCTCCAAATATTAGATCCTTTCTCCACCGCTACACACAACATCACAAATCTGCCTACACAGGACTCTGAGAAAGAAAAGATATGTTGATCTAGGATAAAAATCAGTGTTTGATAAGGCTATATCTCTTTCTTCCTGCTGATTTTTGTTGGGCAAGCAAACGAAACAGCGTATTTGAATACAAAGGAGATAGAAGTTTGTTTTCGTTGATGAGTAAAACAGCCATTCTCACATGTAGTCACATAAGTACTAACACTTCAAAACAATTAAACTGTTCACTGAACAGAAAAACTATTCTGTAGTGTTTTCATCAATTAAAGTATGATTGACAGGGTGCAAAGATAACGATTAGGTTTCATCATTTGAAGAAAGGTTTAAAGAAGGTGCAACTGCTTCCTTCAATTATTCTTTATTAATATTTACCAAACTGTATAATGCCTCCTACTTGTTATGTGCAGTCAATATTTTATCACTAGTTCATTATAAAAAGTTTTTCTTTCGTGCCATAATTTTTCTGTCGTGTTTTACATAGCATTACGAATGACAGCACCAAACCCGTAGTACACATTCATATTCCCCTGCTAACACCTACTGAACTGAGCATTTACATTTCATACGGGACATTATACTATGTCATCTGTATAACTGTGTTACTTAGAGACTTCATGCTTTAAATCAAGGGACAAAGCGTAAGGTGTATTTCAAAAGAACACAGCTGTGGAGTCAATGTGATAGCTAATACGAATTCAAGGTTCCTTGGTAAACCCTGATCTTTGCTTCTGGATTTCTAGGTTCATGATGATGAATGCTGTGTAAAAGCCAACGGAAGCGCATGCCTGCACGGTACCTTACAAACATAAATTACCGGGTCTTGCAGTGTGAGCTGCCTGCTTAAGAAAGGATATTGTCTTGAGTTAGATGCAGCAAATAAACAGAATGGCAATAAATAATCTGTACCAATAATGGCTAACAAAGATTTGGGTGTTTGGGATTTTTTAAAGTCTATTCTGCAAATGGATTCAGTTTTTTCACCTCCTTGGCTGTCCAGAATGTACATTTCACCATCAGAAAAAATTATTAGAGATGGAACAGAATATGTCACCCTAAAGGACATAGTAGCAGCACCTGGGGACCTAGGTTCAGTATTCTCAGTTGTACAGATAACAGTATAGGAGTGAGCATCAGATGCAATCAAAGCAATCACACTACCATTGCAGTCTGAGGTAGTGTAAGTATCAGGGCCAGTGTTGTGAGTGAAAGGACAGCGCAGCAGCTGCATTTTAAAGCAGCTTGCAGTTGTTTTGCAGAAAGTGATGTATGGCAGTCACATAACCTGCTGCCACAGCCTAGTCAGACACCAGCAACAACCTGGGAATGTGTCAGGCATCAAGTCTGCTCATCAACAGGAGCCTGGCAGAGGTAGAAACGTAATTTTACCTGAAACCAAACAATGGTCAGAATTAGCTTCAGATACCTCCATTACAGCTATTAAACTCAGAAGTCCAGTCCTGAGAATGGGTTTGTCTGGCAAGGAAAAAGAGGCAGGAGAGCAAGAGGAAGGATATTTGAGGCTTTGGGTTTCAAGCTCATGTGTATATATGTGCCGACATCTATCCATCCACTGTTTAGCTGCATTTTCTGTGAATTTCTAAGATTAATGTTATCACAAAAGCAATTCAATCAATTGTTTAAAAAAAGATATATTTTGTCAGAGGAACATCTTGCTTATACTTGTTGTGTGCTCTTATTGCTTACAATTATTGCGGGATAAACCATATGGTAAATTCTGTTACATCCATATTCCGTGTGACGTTTCTCTAAACATTTTCTTATGTACTAAATGGGAAGATGTTAATTATGTACATCTTTTGTGGCATTTAGTAATGGTATATTCCTCCGAAGGACATATGTTGAATTTACGCTCTCAGATAGTACAATTTATTCTTGTATATCTAGATCTGGAAGATGGGCATGGGAAAGAACACTTCTCCCATAAACCCTGTGAGAAGGAAACCGGGTATTTATGGGGAACAAGGAACACATCCCTGCTGTTTACCCTCTTTCAGAACTGTAAGGAAGAAGAAATATACCAGAGCAGGGAAGAAGCTGTTTGGATCCAGCTAGCAGAGATCAAAACTCATGCCTCCTGCAGACAAATAAAATCCTCTTGAATGAGTTTAGAAAAGCCAGCAGCACCCCCCCTGCTACAGAAACAGTGGTCACCGTTTCATCTTCCAGCTGCCTGGGGAGGCTGAGGAGACGGGGGTGGCCCACCTCTTTCTAAATGAATGGCACCTGCAGGTCTCTACCCAATATTTAGGAGAAATACAGAGTGCAAACTACTCACACTGCATCGTGCTTGGTGAGTAACTAGCACAGAGCTTAGAGGAAATGGTCACCTGGCAGGTGATCTGATGGCTAGGCTCTCCCACAGAAACTGTCCTTTACATGCACGGTATTCCTAAAGATCTACAGATGAAAAGATTCAAATTATCTAGGCTTTGAGGTAAGTGATAAAACAATTAAACCTCTAAAAGAAAAATGGAAAACTCTCTAGAGTTTTACTGAATTTTATCTGATTTACTCCGTCATTTTTACTGATTAGAGCTTGAGGCCCATTAAGTAGAACTGCACTGTCATTTAGTGAGGTGTTTAATATTTAATGTTGGCTTTCCAATGTTATGTACATTGTAATAGCGTAAAGTTAAAATTAATTGAATCCAGTACAATTTAAGTCTGGTAAAAACGCTAGAAGGATCATACTAGAACTATAATAACAGCAATAGCATTTCCGGAAGACTGAAATACAGCGTTATGCCCTAAGAAGACTGTTTCCAATAGCTCATGCTCAAAAAGCCAACCAGATAGTGGAAAAAAAACAGCAGAAATAATATCAGGTGGAAAATGAGCAAATAAATATTCCATAACCTATAACCTAGGACAGTATATACTGTTTCTTTAATGTTGTCTATGGCTGCCACGGCTGTATGTTCAGTTGGGCTATTCAGTTCTTAAAGTACATTATGCGCAAATCATGCTTTCTAAAGTGGTTTTCTGACAGAACTACGTCAAATGAAAGCCATATTGCTGGCTTAAATGTAATTCAGTTCATCCTTGTTGTGTCAGGATGCTTTTTATATATGTAATGGGAAGGAAATGAAAAGATTGAAAAAAACATTAGTCATCATGAGGTTTTTTAATATCATCAGCACCACCATAAAGCCAGCTGATAAATTGCACACTATTCAGAAGAAAGAAATAGAATAAAATTAGTATTGCATTACACTAGATTAATCATAGCCCCGGTTTACTTTCATTCTATGGAAAATAAAAGCTTGACTATTTCAGATTTTAAAGTTTCTTCTCAGCCTTTAAGATTATTTATCTTAAGAGGCAAATAACAAGCTCACGTACTGAAGGAAGAACACAAGACTTTGGACTGGTGGGGTTGGTAAACTTATACCATTGGTTCTAAATGACAGCAAAGCAGCATCAATGACTTGGATCCAGATGGTTAGCAGTAACGTCTCGTAACAGCAACCTAATGAAGCTTTTTAGTGCTGGTGACAGGTAAATGCTTGAAAGGTTTATGGCAGGGAAAAAGCTTCAATAAATAACTTGAAAATCTGTCTCTCTTCTTACTTGCATAATTATTGCTTTTTATAATGGCATCATGGAACAGTAAAGCATACGAGAAGAAAATGCTAGAAACGAGGAACTGTCTCTGGAGCTAATAGGATGCACAGTGAGATTTTTTTCTTTTAGTTCTTGTAAGATGAATAGCTACTTAACAACCATTAGGCATCTCTCAGACTTAAGGGTTAGTTAAGTCTGTCCAGGGATCAGGAGCTAAAAATAGGGGAGATGAAGATTTTTCTCAATGCAAGTAGAGAGTAGTAGTTTCAGAATATTTAAACTAACAGAAGTTCTGAGATCTCTCACATGAACTTTTCTCCCTAATCATGGTTACCTGTGAAGAGCATAACCAGAAACCTGGTGCTTCCCATGCAATGAGGACGAAATCTGATGGCTGGCTGCTTCAAAGGGCAGGAGGCCAATCCTGCAGAGACTCTGATGTTTCTGATAAAACCTTTTTCATTGGAAAACCAGGTTTTCAATAAATGGAAATTTTAACCTTTAACATTTTAATTTTTTTTTTTCTAGAGAAGACAAAGGCAAACTTAAAATTTACTAAAGGAGGGAGAAATTGGCTGAAAAGAACATCTGGAAATTTTTCAGGTTTCTGAAGTGCACCAGGTTTTGTCAGCTATTTTCAGTTTTCATTATAGAAAATGATACAATTTAAAAAAAAAAAGTGAAGAAGCAATTGGCTGAAAGATATTTTTCCTGTCACAAGTGAAAAAAACTTAGGGTGAAAATTTCATGTAAAAAAAGAAACCATGTACTTCTGTTAACATTTTCTACTGTCAGATTTCTAAACAGATGTGACTGGGAAAGTGTTGTCAGTTTTTCTGTGGGTAGGTGGAGACAGTATGTCTTCTGCTTCTCTGCAGCATCACTGAATGCCTAGCTGATGCTGGTAGCATTAATGGGTCACATAGCAGGACTCAGATTTTTTAAATGCAGTCTGCCTCTAGCCTCTGCTAGAAGAATGACCTTCAAATATGTTGGCTGACACTGGATTTTTGCCATTTAACACTGTGGCTGGTAAAACAACAGAGGAAACCAAAGGATATGCAATTAAGGCCTACGGTATGTACACAAGAACAATAATATATAAAATAGACAATGGCAAAGGGGAAGCCACTGAGGAAAGATCCACCAATCTGGTAATTATAAGCATTGTTGAAAGCACACAGTCAATGTAAATGGTCTGGAATAAGGTATATGAATAATGCGATGGGACCTAAGCAAAGAATCCTACACATAATTTATTTAGATTGAATGCTATTATGCAAATAAAGCATTTAATTGCAAAGCAGCTAAGATATATTCTTCTGGTTTTTACTGCTAAAATAGAAATTGTTCAGCAGTTGTTTGTATAGCATTATTGAGTGGAAGTATACTTCAGCTTCAACGGCTCTTCCTTGATTTACTGTGGTTATTTTGGGCCATGCAGTCTAACCTCGGACTGTTGCACAGTCCTGATTGCCCACTGCTGCAGGTACCTGACTTTTCTTTTAGCCCTCGAAGGTCTAAGGTGGGAAAGTCTGATAGATATTGATATTAGATTGTTGTAGTCATCTTCCCTTTTTTCCCCAGTTGTCTCAGCTTGCTTTTGAGGTTCTGCTAGAGGAAATGCTGTGCCTTCATACTAAAGCGAACATTCCTTTTCTCAGTTTCTACAGATCAAGTGATGAGATGTCATGTGTGAACCCTCTGAAGGCTGAGAAGAGAAACTCTGACTTCCCAACAGAAAATTGTGAACTGCGGTTTCTTACTGGCTAGCAACACCTTTGATTCAATTTGTATGAAAACTCAATTTACTTATTAAAATGGACGTTATTGTTCAAATACTAGAAATTCCATTTCTTATATGTTCTAAGCTGGACAATTGTCAGATTTTTATGGTTTAGATTGTAAATGTGTTTTTCTCTGGCTAATTATTGGTATTATTTTTTTAATTTTGATGTCTTAAAGGCCAATGTACTGTATCATAATAATATGAAGGACATATTTAACAGGTGTGGGAAACACTGTATACAAATGTATATTTCTAAAAGCTATTTTTATGATTAGCATGTTTTACTGTATTACCATATTTAGAGTCAGGTGATATTGCACTTCTTTGTTTACTGCAAATTCAAACAAGATCATAATTAAACACACTGTATGGTATTTTCATTATTTTATTTATTATACTTGTCATTGAAAATGATTATGCTTGTTAACAAAGATAGCTGCTAAAAAGTGAAAATGTCAAAATAGAGCAATCCTTGTTAAACTGTAAATTGAATCCTCCTGTAAATCCCTTTCTTCAGATAAGCACCCTCTGTGATGCCATTCACTAGAAGGTTGTTACAGCTGTTCCTGCAAGTCTCTAAAGGCAGTTTATTCTTACCCTACGGAAAGTTTGCATCACAATCAGTGTCCTGTCTAGCTAGGTAAATAACTTATAGACTGCCAATATCTGACAACCTGAGTTAGTTTCTGATTACATTTTGGTTTATTTTCCAGTCTTTCCATTCCTGAACTCCTACTGCCCTCCTAAAAGCCTGAAGTTGGAATAATTAATTATTACAGACATTATAGGGGGAATCTCAGTATAGAATTTCTTAATAAATCATATTTTCTTTCAAACAGAAAGGACACATTATTTCTCTTGTGTTACTGAGCTATTAAGGGTATCAAAGTATGTATGATATGGGCACAAGGTCATCTTCTCTAATGAAATCCCTGCTTGTTCATCATCCCAAAGCTAAACCTCCTTAGCACTGCAGATGATATGAAACAAGGAATAGATATTTATTTATCTACGTCCTTCTTCAAGATATACTCCAATGGAAAGAGACATGTCTTTAAAGTGACTGCAGGGGAAAAATTAATTTAATAGCTACGGCCTTCCAAGAGGGAGAGATGTTTATTTAAGAAGTACCTTACACAGACAAATGGAGCTCAGACCCAGCTGTGTGCAAGTCTGCAGCACAGAGCACTGACATCTGCTGATATCCGTGACAAGGCGTATTTGGGATTCGGGATCCTCCAACACCACAGAGATGAACATTTGCCTTTCCATTTCAGTTATTTTCTATAGGCTGAAAGCAAGAGAAAAATAAAGGTACCAGAGAGATTCTTTAATAGGTCAAACTTTCAATTCCTATAAAAAACAGCAGTTTCTGAGATTATAGGTTCACTTTAAACAGTGGGGTTATGAGGTGGGAGCTCAAAGTCAGGTTTCCAACATGGGGACCACCATGAAAGCAGGACTGATATTTTTCAAACATTTGGAAGAAAAGCATACATTTGAATTTATTTATCTATTACTGAGTAGGAATTTTCTTCACTAGGAGACTATTTGACATAGCACTCTCAGTTACGTTTATGTATCTTATATTTAGCTTGTCTATTGTCTGTGGAGTTACATGGTTTACCTAAGTGCTGAGTAGTACCTAGCTACTTAATTAAGGAAAGAATAGTATAAGTAGTTATGCCTGAGCATAAAGAATCACAGCTTCAGAATCCACTTAACTCTCCCAGAAATGTGCAGAAAAAAATATCACTTCTGTGTAAGAGAAATGTTAGGTCAAATCAAAAGGTGAAATATTTCTCCACTTTCTATCTAGTAGTATAGGTTATGACCCTTTTTAACTGTAAAAATGAGAAAAGAATTGCCATTTTGGGATCTCCAACTTTGGCTGACAGTTGAAATGGAGATCAGTTCTGATGTTGCTGTTAACAAACTACATATGAGAAACCTCTAGGTTTATCATCTTTTCACCACTTCCATTGCAAATGAGCTAATAATCACAGAAAGCACTCTATTAGATTCTAATAAATTCTTTCCACTCATTACCCTTAGATTATATATTCACAGAAATAATTGCACTGCCATAATGTCAACACTGTTTCACACCACAATTTAAATCCTGAATATATTTTGAACACAACAAGACACCTCTGATAACACCACGAGGCACCACTTCATCTGCAAGCCAGAAGCTTGTTGTCCCGTGCAGTCGATTACTAGCAAGGTTTGTTAATGGCATGTTTGCTTCAAATCACTACAGAGGATGCTGGTAGCTTCAACAGAGCTTGATAGTTCTCTACTTTTCATGTACGTGGTATGCTCAGTGTTGTTTGCCATCACTACCTGTACTTGTTTTACATGGGTTTTGTCAGTTGTGGGTTTTTTTAGCATTGCTCATCCCTTGCAATATGGAATAATAGGCAACATAAAGGATCTTGTCAATCGGCTTGGACAGTCAACAGTCTTATAAAATCCTTCACTGACAGTCCTGAAATAAATCAATTCATTTTCTACACAGAGCTATACACTCTGTATATTTCAGATATTTGTTTCCAACCTGCGCAGCTGCGTGAATGGAAAATATTTACTAAAAAGCTTTAAAGTTTGGATCAAGAAAAATATTTTTACTTTTGTAAACTCTTGTATTACATATTCTTGTGGTTCTTATTAGTTTTCTCTGTAGATCCATTTTTAGTTCTGAAAAATCATTGTACTTTAACTATGTAGATAGCTACAGTCTTGTAAGCAGTCATATTTTTAATAGGTGCCACTGCAAGTTAGAATTAAAATATTCAGGGTTTGCCTGTGTAGAGCAGATTGATGGTTCATTACAGTTTTCTTTAAAATGTTGTAACATAATTTTTACATGTCTGTAAATAAATATTTTCTCTGATTTATGCACTAATTCAGTTTTGTAATTTCTTCTATTAAAATGTGACTCTAAGAAACTTTCCAGAAAAAATATATTTCTCTCGTGGAAAATACTATTTAAAGCTCTGTAATACAACCGTGCTTCACAAACTTTCCAAACAGAACAAACAGAAAGAGGTATCTATAGTATGAAGTACTTAAGTAAGTAAGATGGAGAAAATGTGGTATATCCTGCTATTATTTTAATACCTTGAGAAATCTAAGGACCAGTCCTGTGTTAAAAAATGACTGAGAAGAAATGTGACAAACTTCCTGAAAAGAGGGAATTCGTCAGTGAGGTAAGAGGCAGAGCAAGAGAGAGGTCCAGTGGTGATATTTTATTTAATTTGAGGAATGCATTTTCTTAGCCTTAGAAGATTCGAAGTCTGATGCATCACTAAAGCAGTATGAATATAACTTATGAAAACCATGTTAAGAATAGTTATCTTTTTCTATTTGGTATTCAAATACATTTTTTCTTTGTAGTCTATTATTCCATTCACAAGGCGCTGCTATACAGACAAACTAAGGAAAATTGGTCCACAAAGTCTAAGAGAATATTTTTTAATTATATTGGTATTGTTGGGAATCAAGACTATTTTGAAATACATGTGATCTATATATGGTATGGAATTTTCTATATTTTTAAATGTGTTGTCCTTATTATTACAGCTATGACAGATTTTGCACAACCTTGTGAAATTTATAAACAACTCACTGTTATTACTCATGATACACGGCCAATTATTCACCCAGAAAGATCCCTGCTATAGATTAAGTAGTAGCCATTTAAAATAATTTTTAATTCATTTTTAGTAGAGAAGGTAGCCTGAGAACTTCAAAAATTTCCTGTTTCCATGTTCAGAAGAATCCTCAATAGTCTAGAAAGTTTAAATAAGGAATATATCTGATTTGAGAGGAAAAAGGATAATAAAGTAAGATAATTTAATTTTCTGTACTTATCTGTAAAGATCCTATGTAATAAACATAATCAAAAAAAATCATTTTGATAATCCTAAATTCTGTGTTGGATCACATCGGGCATGAGGGCAATTACTGAAATTAAGGCATCAATCGGCCAAGAATAAGCAGGGAGTGCATCCTGCACTGTTAGATGGATAAAACATCAAACATTCTAACACTTTATGGGCAAAGGAGCAATACATTACAAATATTTTTGGAACAGAGAAGTACTTAAGCCTTGTGCATGATTAGTAACAAAGTATAGAAAATATAAATATGCAATTAAATTGTAGTCCGGAATATATTCCAGATGGTTTTTTATTTGCTCATGTGAGGATCTATACTGAGCCTCATTTATTGCCATTAGGGACAAAGACAAATCTTTTTGAGTTTTGAACCTGCTGGGAAAACCATTACAAAAGTAATGCAAAATTATTAGAGGAGTGGAGGAGTTTTCTACATAAGTAATGGAATGCTGTCTCTTTGCCTTAAGAGTCCTAAACAGTGGCTCCAAAATAAAGCATTGAAAATATTTTCTTCTCCCATAAATTCTTTGCTCTGAGACAGTAACCTTGTTATATGTCTGTATAACTTCAGGCTTCTATCCTCCCTGAAATAAACTTGTAGGACTTCTCCATAGTAAGAGCTCACCAAAGTCACCCACTCACATCCAGCAGACCGATCAGAAAAAAAAGCTCTCTATGGTTAGGCTCCCACACAAGAGGGAGGACAGTGTGTGTGGTGAAGCTAAGGACAGTTGGACACCCTAAACTCAAAGAAAATATGTTTCTTTTGGCCACCAGCTGGCAATCTTCACAGTCAGCTGAGGGCAGACCTGACTATGGATAGTCTGTTCCTAGAGGAAGGAGGGTCTAGGCAAAGACATGGCTAAAGATGCAGGAAAGATTCTGCACACTAAGTAAAACCAGCACAACTAGACAACTTAGTACTGTAGCTCAGAGCATTTCTCACAAGTGAAATGTTCTGGCCGTGAGGATAAGAGAGAGAGAAAGCAAAGGCACTCGTGTTCAGCATTTACAGGCCTATTCTGGTGATTCATACCCTTACAACAACCAGTTCTGGAAAACTGGTATGAAAACTCAGGGAGAAACTGCTTAGGAGAAACACTGAGAGCTAAAGGAAATAAATAGTTGTTGGGTTTTGGGTGGTGGCATTACTAAGTTAGTAATTTTTCATTGATACATATTTTGGGGTTGCTATAGTAAGTATTTATTTGGTTAAACTCTCAAAGAAAGATTGCTGTTCCACACTTGTGTGAACAGAATTAATCCACAATTATCACATTGTATTTTAACAGAAAACCTAGTTCCCATATCATCGATCCCGCATAAATCCAACTAACCAAGCACAAATGTTCCTAAAGGTTACATTTAAAACTTCGTGGTACTATCCTGGCTACACATATTTAACAGCCTAAGGTAACGGAGAATAAGCTCTGCACGAGTTCTGTGGTGTATTACTACTATATGTGAGTATATCTATGATGTGTAGCTATGCATACACGGAAAAAATATTTTTCCATTGCTTTGCGCTTTAGATAATTAGAAATGTTTCTCCTCAACTACAGACAACTAATGTTGTGGAAAATAAGAATCGGACTCATCCCTGGGATAACTCTGCTGCTATCAGTCATTAAATGAGTACTTTTGGTGTTTACTCCAACTGGATTCTTAAGCAGAAACTGTGATAGGTGCTCACCTTGTGAGGAGTTACAGCACCATTTAGCATGTTATTTAAAGGAAGAGAAGTGATAACTCATATTGCTGTTGCTACTATTTCTACTGCAGCAGGGACACAGTGGAAAAGGGTGGAGGAGAAGAGGCTAGACAGAGTGATAGGGCTGCAACTCCAACAGGGCACTGAAACTTGAACGAGCATTAGAAGGATCTTACCTGGGGATGGCTGAGGAAAATACTGACAGGGGATGTGCCGCACTTGTACTCATTTTACTTTTGGAGAAACCTCCCCCACTATATCTGACTAGTAGGGGAAGACCACAAACATTTTTCTCAGAATATTCTTGAGCTTTTAAAGCACATTTTCTTAATTTTGTCTCTTTTTTAAATCTCATTTTTCTCTCTTTCTACTATGTTAAACTGGAATTATAAAAAGGTAAACATTTAGCAAATACAACATTCAGAAATTCATAAACACAAATAAGAAACAAGTTCAGTTAGAAAGGTATCTTTTTAGACTGACAATTAGAATTTATAAAAATAGGAAAGCTTTCACATGTACCAGCCTATCTGGGTTTTTTTTCTAAATTACCCTTAGACCATCCTTATATGGCTTGACCACCTTGTCTACAAAAACACTACTGTTAAAAACAGCAAATCAAAGTGCAACAGATACGTTCTTATCAGCAATGGGGCTATGCCACAAATCATATTTCTATCCCGTCAAAATTTTGATTTATGTAATTGTTGCACAAATCATTGTGCATAAAACACATAAATCAGTGTCTGAAGTGATGAATTTGGGTTGGATTTTTTTTCTTTTTTTTTTTTTTTTCCAACAGAGAGTCTTTTATCTTCTGGTCTCCATCAGTACTCTACTTAACACAGGAGGACAATGTTTTATGCAATATGTGATACCAAGCAAATAAATGCCTAGACATTTCTTATCTGAGTTCTATACAAGACAACATTCAGTGACATATGTTGGCAGGTTTATCGTGTTTGTGACGACATATCACATTATTTGTAATCAATGTATCCATGTATGAAACGCTGTTTTACAAATCTATTCATTAAGCACTATTATTAAAGGTAGCAGGCTTCAGAGAGCAAGTGTATCAGGTCTTGTCTCAGGAACACAACAGAGGATTTTGACAGCAAGCTACATAAATTCAGTTGTGCTGGTTTCAAGGATAAGTGACCTTTCAGATTTGGATATTTCTCCACTTACATGAGGATCATTTGTAAGTGAACTGGAAGTTCCACATGTTTTGTGTGGTAGGCCAACAGGGTGGAAAAACAGTAACCCAGGAGTGCTATCAGCTTAAATGTGGCTCATTCTGAACAATTTATTCCACACTGGTTTTGGAAGATCCAAGACATGTCACAAGACAACATGATCGCAGCAGACAATCAATAACAGCAATAAGAAAAATTACAAAAATCACTGCATGTGGAATTTCATGTGGGCAGCCATTGCTGACTGCTTTATCAGATGTAGACTTTAAGTACAAGAGAAGCTCTGTGAAACCCCATGCAGTGCAGAGCTACAAAGAGAGCACATCTGCTGCTGCTCCCTACTCAAGGGAACAAAGAACCCGAGCTGATGTTGGATTTCCAGCAGCTTCCTCAGATAGCACTTATCAAAGTTGTCTTTTAAAAAGGGACAAGCTCAAACTTTTTACCCATCACCTTCATCCCCTTTTTGTGTGTGGTTTGTCTCATCTGCTAAACTACAAGGTTTTTCAAAGAGAAATGCAGTGAAGTGGTCTCCTTCTAGGAATGAAGAGCACGAGTGAGTAGGCACACACATACCCACATACACATGACCCACAGACTTGCAAATGGAGGACATTCCCTCCCATCTCCACCGCCCAGGGCAAACTACTTGAGGAGTGTGAACCTTCACTTTTTTTAGTGAAGTTGCAAGAGACTGAGTTTGGAGAACTAAAACTCCCACAGAGCTAATAAGCTCCTCTTTAAAGACATTTTGTAGATTGTTTTTCATCTGCAGACCTCAGGCAGTCACAGAAGAAGGCTGAATCTTTTCTTTGTTATAGACAGGCAACATAGGGCACGAAGAAACCATTTGGTTGGCTCACAGGCTTTTCCTGTTGGTAACAGAAAGAATCTCAGAGGACTACATAGGATCCTGGCCTGGTAAAATCACTACAGATTAAAAGACTCTTTGGTGTTACAGTAGATCATATCTTTCTGTTTGCTTATGGGCAGAGTTCTAAAACTAACTATTTCACTTCATGCTGGGTATAAATTTTTACTGCTCTGAATAATCAGCACAGTAATAGAGTTTAAGTAGTAAATCACATTTGAGTTTTCAGCAAAACAGCCCAGTAGGGGTGGTTCTAAGCTGACAGTGTTAACCAGGTTTTGGAGCAAATAGTGTGCAAAAGCAAAATTATTTAATCTCTTCAAGCTAAGGTGGTGTTGAATATTTCCTTCAGCAATGATAATCAGATTTTAGTGGTCTCCATAGCAATGCAGAAGAAAATTTAGAAAGCCATGAAGGTATCCAAGAGCAAATACAGAATGCATAATATTAAGAATGCATCCAACTGAGGCTTGGTCTTCAGGAATGCTGAGAAATTTAAGCCAACATATGCCATTGAAAAGAAAGAACCACTGTAACTGAGCAAGGATCATGTTACTGTGTCATGTTACCTCTCTGAAAAAGTATCTTTACTTTCATACTATTTAAACTAAAAAAGGGTAGATTAAAATTAGATATAAGACAGAAATTCTTTACTCTGAGGGTGGTGAGGCACTGGAACAGGTCGCCCAGAGAAGCTGTGGATGCCACCTCCCTGGAAGTGTTCAAGGCCAGGTTGGATGGGGCTTTGAGCAACCTGGTCTAGTGAAAGGTGTCCCTGCCCATGGCAGGGGGCTTGGAACTAGATGATCTTTAAGGTCCTTTCCAACCCAAATCTTTCTATGACTCTATAATATTCCTTGCAGATATTTTTGATTCAAACAAATGTAAAACTTGCTGAACTATTTTTTGTATATCTTTGTATATTTTCTCTTGTAATTTTGTCAACACTGTAAGCTTTAATAAATAAAAATCCCCAAAGCACTTGGGGCTGGAAATTTACCAGATTTTAGCTTAAAGTCTTGATGAAAATTTTTTTTTTTATCAACAGGTTTTTTTTTTCATCATATATATGAAGGCCAAAAGGATATCTTCTGATAATGTCGTCACCAGCATAGCCTGGAATACAGATTTCTTCCTACTAATTCCTGCAATGCAAAAGATAAATCTACTCTATTCTTATGTAACATTAAGATCATTCATAATACAAAAAGTATTTTAGATCCTGTATCACCAGACTCTACAGTTCATGGCCTTCGTTTTAAATTAATCTCTTGGACAAAGTCTTAACTTAATACAGATCCCTCCAAGCAGAGGGAGCAGCAGCAGCCCTCCCCAGGAAGGTTGTTTAATGCAACCCATGGCTGAAAGATTAATCACATTTGCACAGAGTAGCAGAGACCATCAGGGAGACCCATAAGCTAGTAAAGATCTGAGCCATTAAATCTAACATTGCAGCCTATGTTGACGCTTCAGCTGAGATGTAGAAGCAGTATAACCACACAGGTACTGTGCAGTACCTATACACCTGTACTGCTTTCCAGGAGTCAATGTGATTG
Organism: Opisthocomus hoazin; assembly: GCF_030867145.1. Taxonomy (NCBI): domain Eukaryota; kingdom Metazoa; phylum Chordata; class Aves; order Opisthocomiformes; family Opisthocomidae; genus Opisthocomus; species Opisthocomus hoazin. The sequence continues at coordinate 32,478,392 of NC_134416.1, read as the reverse complement.
TGGTAGCTTATACATCACACTGTGCCCCACAGTTCTTCTGGTACTAGTGTTAGAATGTGTGCTGCCAGGTCAGGATTTTCAGCCCATCCACAATACAAGGAGGGCCAAGACTTTCCCTGCACCTACTGGTGTAGATGTGCTTCAGTGGCACACAATACGGCTGGGCAAGATGATCTCCAGAGGCGCCTTCCTACCTCAACTATTCTGTGCTGCTGTGATTCTATGCTATAGGAAAATAATATCCTTAAAGTCTACATTAAAAAGATACTGAAGATGCATAGGGAGCATGTCAGAATCAGCATGTGACACTCATATACACTCTTTATAATAAGAATCTCTTGTGAGTACTCAAAATAGAACACATTCTCACGATGATCACTTATTGAAGCGGGAACCTTCTTTTCCCGGTAGAGCTCTGCAGCTGCTGCAGTCATGCTCAGATTGCTTTCACTCATCCTATTCAAGATGCATACTCATTCATAGTCAATGAGCACTTGGTTCATGCAACAAGGAATAATTTCAGCTGGAAATAATCAAAAAGTCCTATCTTAGAAAAGTCTGCAGCCCCCCATCAAGGAGGTGGTAGTTGGAGACTCAAAGTCTGTGAGGCAGTGAGAGGAGCTGGTCTTGCATATTCCATATCTGGGTTGTTCATGCTATGTAATGAGCTACTGGACAAAGCAGAGCTACAGGAACAGTGGGATTAGGTAAGCACTTGTCCCAGCTGTCCCCACGGGTGAAGAGAAATATTCCTGAGATCCACTGGCAGATGCTTCCTCCGAAGACAGGCTATGCATCTGTTCAGGGAAGCAAACAGCAAATGGTAGTGGGTGGAGAGCACTACAAGAAGGAAAAGCAAAGGGAAGATAGAGAGGTAGAGACCAGCAAGGGGTTGCCAAGGAGCTAGTGTTTGGCCCAAGGAGCAGAACACAGGGGTATGTGTCTCAGGGAAGACTGCAGTGCTGTTGGAAGGCAGAGTGAGAGGTTATCTCCTTGCCAAAATGCCACTGGATGAAAATCTATGTTTTGTGCAGGATCCAGAATAAAACATCTAAAGACATACATGAGATAGTCCTACCAAAAATATAAGCAGAGGGAGATTTCCTGCCTGCACATAGATGGGATGTGGCCATGAGCTATGTGAACAGGGTTCACAGTTACTAAGTCTAAGGCAAATTAGCCCATGTCCACACTGAGCATTTGCCTGCTTCCTGAACCAAAGCAGCATGGGCGGGACTACAGTAATCACAGGGTCTGAGGACCGTGAGATTGAACTGAGGCATCTACATACCACACGAGTCTTTCAGTGGTTGTAGTCCTCATGGCTTGAATTGGAGAACTACTGCGTTCATGAGTCCTACTGGAAGAGTACACTTAACTCCTCAGGCATCCCTCGTTAGGATCCCAAAACAGAGGCACCAAGGCAGCAATTTTGATGCCTAAACATAGGTGTCTAGTCTCATTTTAGACCCCCCTCTATATCCTCCTCAAAGGAATAAGGCTTACATAGTCCTGTCCATACCGGCCGGCCCCAGGAGGGTGTTTCAGTTACACAGGACATTTCAAATGGTGTAGGTGCAGATATTTAGGCTCCTGAATGGGCCCTCCAATTTTAACTGTGGTGTTTTGATAGGATAACTGGGAGAAGATGACAGTAGAAAGGGCCAAGGAACACAAGAAAAAGTTTTGGCCAAGGGAGTACATTTTCAAACTGTAACCTGCAGCTGCATAATTCACATTATTGCCAGCAACAGTTTCAAAAAATCTGTTCATATAACTGAGAATTTCATAAAGAAAGTCATAGAAAACTGCAAGAAGCAGGTTGGATAAAGCTTCTGAAAAAGTAAGTTGGCAGCAACAAAACTCAAAGTTATCAGTGAGTCCTACAATAGTTAACTAAAGTTGGAACTGAAACCCTGCTCTGGTGTTACCCACTGAAAAATAGAATTAGATATAGCATGTGTTAAATTATCCTTTTATCACCTATGAAAGAATGCCAGACTTTGGCACCTATTATAGCCATTAGACGGACTATACTTCAGTCACACCTAGACTCAATTATTGCCACAGTGTTAGCTGCAGCAGGCTATTTCAAAATACACCCCAGCCTGTGCCATCTTTGTACTGCTGGGCTCCCAATTAAAAGAAAATTATTGAAGGCCCCTTTTCTCAGCTTAGCACTCTAGGAGCTTGAAAAATAAGAATGATTTCTCACCATGAACTGTGAAATGAACACAAAAGTGATGTAGACTTCTTTTTTTCCCTTTGAATTACAGGTTCACCTCTGTTTTAGAGTTAGAGACACTTTGCTCAGTAAAGCTACACCAAAGCAGCCCTATAACCCAGCTGCAAATCTGTCTGAAAAGCAATCAGCACTGGCCAACAGAGGACAGGCTGAGTCCCAGAGGCAATCCTTACCACGAGGGCTGTGGCAGCCATCCCCACCAGAGCTTTGGGAGCTTTACAGACATCTTTCTTTGTCCTTCTGTCTTAGCAGCATCAGAATAATGCAAAGAGGGTAACTACAGCCTCATATAAACTAGTTATGCATGAAATGTAACGAGTTTCTTTTGTAACAGCAGTTAAATTCATTACAGAGATCTTGTGCATTCTTGCTGCCATGAAGTAATATTCTGGGCGTTTCTCTGGCTTTCACAAGGGCAGCCATGTGGAAGAGCACAAAAAGGGGCAGGCAGGAAAAAGGTAGAAGATTTTACAACACACTGGCCTTTTTTGTCTGTTTTTTTCAAAGACCTACCTATTCTTGTATTAGTACTACCTTGATAATTAATAACCTGTACTGATCTTGGTTTGTATATTGCTCTGCTAAACTTTTGTTGCCCTATATATTCATGCTCACATACTCACATATCTACTACAAAGTTTGTGTTGAGATTCCCAGCATTAGAGATACCAGCTTTGAGAAGTATGTAACAATTTTTGAACCATGTCCAGCTTTACAATTCAAGTAAAAAGCAAAACAGGAATCCAGAACTGCAGAGGCTTTGCATTTCTTTAAAAACTATTCATCAGCTCTCAGTTTTCACAGTGTCCTTCTTGGCTAAAACTGAAGATCTTGATAGAAATGCAGTATCTGAGCCAGCTTCCCTGAATAATAATTATAATGTCATTTGTTTCTTTGTGAGTCAGATAATAAAAGCCAAAAGCTTGAATAGCACTCAGAAAGGGATTAGTCATTCTGTGGATAATGAAAACTTCCACAAGAGTATTTAAACAGCAATAGTTCTTCTTTTAAGAATGGCATAAACTCTTTTTTCCTTCCAGCGCATAAACTAAACACTAACTGACAGCACAAAGGGAATGTGGAAACAGGTTATTCCATAACTGTTTACCTGGGGATTTCTAGCACCTCCCTCTGCACCCTTGAAGTGCAACATGATCAGTGACTGTATAATAGGAATTGATGGAGGCAAGTTGAGACTTAAAAGACATAAAGCAGAGATAGACATATTACAGCTGTATATTTCCAGTGTTACTGAAAAAAATTGTACTGTAATGACTCCTTCACAGATCATACGGGAGAGAATACTATTGAGTTTCAGCTTACATTGCACTTCTTACGCTTCAGAGAAGTACAAATACACTGCTAGTAACTTGGGAGGCGAAGCTACGCCACAAGCCAGGTCGTTTATCCAGCATTTCCTTCTTCCTTAGAAAACAAAAGGGCACAAAAGTAGCTCGTGTGCTTGGCTGAAAGACACTGTTACCCACACTACAGCACTCCACTGTCTGGTTTCTTATATATACAGTTAATCTATTGATAATTCCCAGCTGTTCTGTATATTGCTATTAACTGTGCACATAGGAGTCTTCTGGCCTACTATGATTAGGCGTAACACGATATAGCTTTTATTATCAGCATGAAAATGAGAGTTTTCTGGTTGAAACTGCATAGTTTTGCACTCAGTTTTGCAGTCATTCATCCTATTTATTATGTATAAAGAATGCAATAAATCATACCCGAATTACTGCACTTACTCTTTGAGTAAAAAGTTACTTTTCTGAAAATTTTCAAGGGAAGCTGTTAACTACTTTATGAGTTAACTTTATTTAGTGATAAGACCTTTAATTTTGCAATCAGTGTCAGACCTTTTCTCTGTCCCCAATGATCTGTGTATTGGCAAGTCTGCATACACAAGCTCTGGCAAAGGAAGAGACCTTGAGAAACTCTGGTTAGACTTCTTTTTTGTACTGTTTATTGTTGGGTTTGAGGACTGTATACAAGCAATTCAATATAACTGAAAGGTTTTTTTTCAGAGGAAGTCTTCAGAATTACTTTTACCTTAAGATAAGCTTGCAGCAATCTCTCGAACCACAAAACTGAGGCTACATGATATCTTTGTTTAAGGCAGTTTACTTAATCTCATGGCTATCACCTAGTAAGGAGCACAGGAAGGGAGGAAACTGGCTGTCCCGGTTTGTGGGTTTCCTGGGTAGACCTTGCACCTAGCCTGTAGGTAGCCTTGTCTCCAGCCATGCCTCCTGCTACTCCTTGGGGATCCTTGGCTCGACTTGACTCGATACCTCACCTTGCCTGGGACCATCGATGGACCCTGTCCCTCTCACCACCATCCTGCCCTGAAGCAGTGGGGCTGTACCTTCACCACTTCCCTGTCCGTGCCCGCCCAGTCTCCTGTCCAAGATCATCCTCTTCAGTGGACCAGCCTGGCCCTTGCTGCTCCCTGACATGCACAAACCAAGTCACTGCCGTGTGCAGAGAATCCAGTAAGTTTAATGGTTTACTGCAAAGGAGCTGCTGAAGTGAGCATGCTAATGAATGACAGCACCAGGTTTACTTATTTAACTCGGCTATTGAAAATGAAAATGAAAGCTTAATGAAAATCAGAATTTTTTTATTCTGTGGAGAAAAAATTTTTTTCAGCATTTATATTAATCTTTCAGAGATTTTTATGAATAGCTTTAATACTTCTATATCTTAAAAGAGAGAATGTGAATAGCCATATGTCTCATGGAATGAAACACACTTGTAAAATTGGAAAATGTTGAGCATTTCAGTTGAGTGTTCGCTTTTTAAGAAAAAAATGGCATTCCTACATCTGCATAATTTATTTCAGACTATTGAACAAAAATACATTGTTCTAAATCAGTTCAATTTAAAACTGTATTTCCTTAATGTAATTCGCTAGACCACAGAAGTTGTCATTTATATGGTAGTTCTTTGTTATTGTCCTATAGGTTCGGATTTACCCTATTTCTCATGCTGCATGAGAAGTATGACACAACTTACGGTGCATTACAGAGATCAGTCAGAGAAGAGGTGCATGCATCATGACCGGTTTCAATTAGAGGTGATTCATATGTATAAAGGTCACATGTATCTGTCATGCACTGTAAGGTCAGAGACAAGGGCTGCAAACAACTCCGATTTTGGCGAGATGAATTTATGATGGAGAGAAACTAAGATTATGCCAGAAACTACATAAAATCTAGTTTATTTGTGAGGTAAGTGATTGGAAGTATATTTAATTAATTATTCACAAACTTAATCAAGAAGAGAAATTGCACACTGTTGAGAGCAGACCCAAAGAAGTAAATTGCAAGTAATTGTATAAAGGCGAGATGCAGAACACAAATAGCTGCTTTGATATTTATATTTCACTCTTCATACCAGATCTTAAAAAGGAGCTACCAAGGCAGGCCAGGCACCTTCTGGGAGACTTTGCACTGGTCTTGTGAGATTCCTAGAGGTTTTGGGGCTGCCCAGGTCAGGATGCTGTCAGCCACATACACCAGCGCAAAGGCAGCAGAGTTGGAACTGGCTTGCAGCCAGGACTGCCAGTTAGAAGTTTTACTCCTCTTTTATTTTTAGGGTAAAATAAAACCTATTAGTTTCAACGAGATCAATCTGGTACCTGCAGGTGAAGGGAAGCTCCCCAGCTGAGGACTACCCCAGTCAGTGGCAGTGCTGCCCACGACCCTGCATCCACCACTGTGATTTTATGGAGTGGATTGAGTAAACTGGCTGAGGTAATGGAAATATACTCTTAACTTGTTGGGGAAGGCAGGGGAGAGGGTGTTTGGGGTTTTTTGCAAGGTCCGACTTCCAGCCTGCTCCCAGCTCAATTGCCCTGTCACAATGGATGACACAAAGGAGGCGATGTGAATGCGAGACCAGGAAAGAGAATAAGAGCAGGAAAGCCCCTTTGGAATGTGTCTGATCTTGCATCGGGTGAGGATGATCTGTCAGAGCTTTTCATTTTCTTCCAAGGTTAATTCAAACAGGTTAGTTCAATTCGATGCAAACTATACCCCAACACTTAGAGGTGCAGCACAGCATGGAGCAGAGTTCAAGGTACCAGGTTCTCCTGGGCTTACTTGGCAGGTGATGTCAGCAGGGAGCTAGTACTTCAACAGACAGGCAAATTTTTGAAGAGCTATATTTACATCCTTCATTTGCAATTTCGGTTACTTGCTTTGCATATGTGCCCCTTCTGTTTAGTGCAAGATGAAAAGTGTAGATAGGTCTGTATTTTAATACTTGAATGTGGAAGCAGTTTTCCCACAGTCTTGACCATTTACAAAATTTTAGTATTCCAAAAAATGTAGATAAATGTGTATTTAATATCTTTTGGATGACCTCTGATTATAAGACTATGCAAGCCCTTCAGCTGGGGAGATACTCCTAGTTTTTAATGCTGAATTTTCCCAGGTTCCTTTCTTTCTTGTAATTTGTAACTTGATACACTAAAATCTAGTATTTTCATAAACAAAAATTCACTTCAAAGGAAGGAAATTAGACACATTTTCCACCACTTACTGCAACTCTCCAAGATGCAATTTTCAGAGAAACCCAGGGAAGCTTGATCCCCCCGACGTATCAGAGCAGCAGAGCAGCTAATTCTTGCAGCTCGCTTTAGAAAAATCTTGGGTCTGAGGAAGCTTTGGGCTAGTCTTTAAAAAAAATAAATCAAACTTTCAGACACCTATTTACTTGCTAAAAGGAGTTCAATCTCCTTTGCTATTCAAGAAACAAAATTTATCTGATGCAATCAGCATGATTGCCTTAATATTGACTCTGGTACGTGTGAGGCATTTCTGGATTTCTGGGGACTGAATGTTGTTTATGAACAGCTTGATTTTTCAATATACAATTTCATTTTCTCTCACTTTTTTAATTCTACTTGAAGTTTATATGTTTTCTATTGCTGTGAAATTGACAGTCTTTGAATACACCAAGTATAAAGACACTATTAAATGGCATTTATAGGCATCACTTTATATGGAAAGAAATCACTGAAACATCTGTTGAGTTTATAACTGGGAAAGCAGAACAATTCTTTCTTTCCAACATAAAAAGCTTTTTTTATCTAAGCAAAGACTTCTGGCAAGTGGAAGTTCAATATCATGCCTTTGAGAATTACAATCTGTTTAGACCAAAGTAAAACTATTTGAAAGGAAGTATTAAATAGTGAGAAGTAGTTATGTGTGGTAATTTTCAAAATTATTTGGATTTCTCCTTTTAATCTCAGTCACTTCTGTATCTGCAGTATCCTTTCCACTTCAAATCCAGTTCACAATTTAAAATCTGAAGGAGACTTTGAAGTATGGCATTTATAGCAAAAAGCACAGGCAGAACACTGCTTTTTTTCCCCCGGTGCACTGAAGGAAAAAAACATTAAGATCCCTGACAGCGCACCTAGACCTATATGGAAAAAGCATTGCCTCAATCCCTGCACTGAAGGAGTGATAAATATATTCACTCAGTCACAGGTGGAGTTACATTTATGACTATTCTGCTTTCGCTACTGATATACAGTCCTCAAGATATAACCAATTAATCTTAATCATATGCCAAGATATGATATCTTAACAAATCTTACCTATATGTTATGATAGCTATTTTGTTAGGAAGTGGGTTGAAAAAAGCAGGTAACAAAGTCTGCTTCCAAAGGGCGCTATACAGGAAAATACATTCCTTCTCCCTCTGTCCTCCACATAGGACTGCAAATGCATGCAAACTCAGTGGTCATGTTTTACCTCTGTATAGGTTTTCTGCACTACTAGCTTCTGCTGCTTTCAAGGCTCTGACAGCTTCCCTAAAACAAACCAGATAAACCTATTAGATAGTATGTAAATTATTAAAATTCTCTATATATACAGCACAGCATCATTATTAGGTTTTCTGAGAGATTATACATGTAATTAGATGTAGATATGAAAGAGAGAGAGAGAAAGAGAGATCCCTCAAAACACCCAAATAGTTTTTTGCTTGAGTATGAGCATTTTGGCAGCACTCGGGCACTAAGCAGTGCCAGATTGCTTCCTGTCCCTGTCCCCAGACAAGCACGCTCAAGCACAGCCTTCAGCAAGCATGTGTGCAGCCGCAGTCGCACAGGGTTAACATACTTGCCTTGCTCTGATACAGGTCCTTGGTAGTATCTGCCAATCTTAGAACTTGTGGATGCTGTATGAGACCTGCAAGTCTGACAAAGCACCGCACCACACCTAGTTTGGGACAAGCATTACCTGATGTGCCTGTTTCAGAAGGGCCTACATGATTCATAGTTACTTGTGATCCCTCTATTGCGTCTTGGGTGTATGAAACGGTGTGCCAGCATTACCACTGTGCTCCACATGTCCAGGAGACAGGCTGAAGAGACACTGGAGCTGTGAATGTACAGCTATTTTATTTCCGCATCTGAGCACAGATTACAAACTTTGGAAACAGCAGTTTTGATTCCTTCACCTGCACCATACACACACTTGTGATTTGGTGGAACTGAAGAGAACATCGTCTCTTCAGCTTGTAATAACAACACAAGGAAGCAAGGACAATGTAAATAGGTTTTCCCTCTTCCCTTCCTATGCATTTCTTCTTATTGTTATTGGAATAAATAAATAAATACTCTTTCCAGGGCCTCTTAAGTACTAATTCCACAAAGAAATGTGAAATGAGTTTCTTGAGGAGCAGGTTACATGAAGTCAAAGCTATGTTTCCAGGCAAAATATACACTGCAGTGCCACTTTTTGCACTGTCATCTTATCTTTCAGTGTATATATCTGAATTAAACCTAGAAATATCTCATTCTCTGAAGTCAGTGAAATGGCATTTTCATTTGTTTGCATATTTTTCGCAAAACTTTTTGCAAACCTACACTACTAAGTACTAACAATGCAGTGTAATCATGCCTTCTGCAACAAGAGACAGAAATTTTACTGTTACGCACTTATTAGACCCATGTTAGCACCTTTCAAAATGCTGTTTTGAAGCATAATTTGTGAAACAATGCGTGCAACTAGCTGGTTTGTTGAAAAGGCAGGATTACTGCTCACTCACATCCTGTATGCGCAATCTGAATACCTTCACATAACTACCTCTCTTCCACGGCAGATGCTTCTTTTGTTTTGTCCATGATTTGTTACACTTAAATGAAATTCAGTTTAATAATCCACACCTGTGGATGAGACAAAATGAACACATCTGCCTTTGGCTTTGTCATGGAGAAGTTCCATATATATTTTCCTGTTCAAGACACCTGAGAATTCAATGGTGACACCTTTGGTTGATATTAACCTTATGACCAATATACTCGATCCTGCAGTGTGGGACAGCATGTCAGATCTATCTTCTGGACCATATCCTCCTTCTCATTTACTCTGGCATGAATAGACTTCCCACAGACATCTTCCTCAGTAACTGCAACTCCATGTGTTTGTGAGGGTCACAGCGATGCAGAACTGTCAACGCTGGTACACGCAGGTAGGACCATGTAACTTCTCATTGTCTCTCTCTCTCTGTACATGATACCACACTTGCTCGAAGACAGCTCAGTCAAAAGGATGGCAGGTGTCCAGTTAGGTCCTGTGATCTGCTGTGCAGGAACCATGAGAAAAAGAGCATATCTCTGCACTCAGTTTTTACATCCAACAGATTCATAGCAAAGCATCTCTGAGACCTGGAGGAAACTGTGCAAAGACTACAACAACACTGGAAGCCAGAGACCTTCTCTGGATTAGAAAATCAAAGCATATGGACTAATTCCTTATACTTTGGCTTGTGATCCTTCCAAGGATCCACAAAGTAGACTATCTTTCAACCCTTTCTTTTCTTCCCTGAGTTCTTTCATCCTTTCATACAATACATCTGACTTTTCTCTTTTTGAAGTTACTATGTGATAGCAGTGTGTTTCACAGTGTAATAAAGCAGTGCCTGACAGTCTGTGTCTTCTCCCACTACTGACTGTGCTGATTAGAGAGTATCACCACCAGAATGGTTATACAAAAATATTGTGTGGAAAATCTTGCAGTCACTTTGACTGCAAAATGTATTTTGATGAAGCAGATTAATTTTTGCACTTTTGTGGTACTTTACTGCTGTTTTTTCTTTCCTTGTAGCACTTAGTAGTAAACTGAAATTATACGAATGATATCCAGGATGGTACTTCTTGTCTTTTGCTCCATATGTGTGAATATGTGTCCTAGCTCTTCAGACCCAAGAAAGCGTATAAAAGCCACAAAATGATCATTCTCAATTCCTTTAAAGGAAAAAAAAAAAAAGAAAGAAAAAAAATAAAACGTGATAGACATAATTCACACCACAGTAAAAGGAAGAAAAACCATGCCAGGAGGGATATTTTCAAAGTCTGAAATTGCCAGCTTTTGTGAAATGGGAAAACTTCTGTTAGACCAGGAACTGTAATTGAGTTTCAGTGGGTTTGTGTAATTTCAAGAGTAAGAAAGCTGAGACTATGCCAGCTATGCCAAATAGTAGGGAGGGAAGGTTTGTTGTTTCGTTGTCTTTTTGGGTCCTGATCAAATTTCTGCTACTTCACAACTGTACTGAATACAGTTTGAAAATAAAGAATGGTCTTTATTTCTTAAGGGCTGCCTTGGCAGATGACGCAAACTCGGATTATTTCTTTATCAATATGTGCATGAGAACATCTAGAAAGTGGAGACAATTCTCTCAGGGGAGAGGCATCTGCAGCTCCTTTCTTCTTCAGAGTTTGAGACTGAAGGGGGTTTTGACTGATTTGGGGAGTTTAATGAAGTTTCACAGTGTTATTTTGGCCAATGAAGAAGCAGTAAAATGTTGCTGTTACCCAAAATCAGCATAGCAGCCACAGTACCTAAAATGTTACAGGACTGCTTATTAGTGAGTTGTATAGTTCACTTGTGAACCACTCTTCAGACATACAGATAGAATAATTATACCTGCACAAACTCCTTTGCTCCTGTACATTAGTACAGGTCCTTGAAGTTCAGTGGCCTTGCTTCAGTTATCAGGAGAACAAGAACAGGGTTTTTTTACCTGTTAGGCATTCCCTAGAGGCGGTACGAGAGGTGCTTCTCAGACAAAAACAAATAAATAAAGGGGCTTCTCAGTCAGGTGGCAGAGTGAACCAATTGATCTCGAGTTGCCAGTCAGACAGAAACTCCAGGGTGCCTCTTCTACTGCTGTGTCATTCCTCCACAGAGTACATAAGTTGTAGAAACTGAACCTCAATCACACAAATCAAAAGATTGTGAGAACTGACTCATTCTGTATTTATACCTGAGTATTGTCTCCACTATCAGGATTCTGACGAGCCTTGAAAAGACAGAAAAATACTCCTAGAGCTTAGTTGTATGAAGCAAGTACGTGATGCTGTTCTGTTTTTATCTCAGAAGAAGTGAACTTTTTCTTCCATTATTGATCAGGCCATTTTAAGCAAACATTTCCAAGAGTGTTACATCAGCTGGTGTGCCGTATGCAGGCCGAGCAAAGGGTTCAAAACAAAGGAAATTCTTAATCCTCATTGACTGTTGCAAAGCTGGATCTGCAAACACAAGTCACTATCCTGAGGCAGACCAGTAGCCTACTTCTTTAGCAGCTGGTTTCTGTGAGTGGCCAGTGCTGGATATTTCAGCAAAGCTGCTTGTGGCTTCACATTCTCCTTTTGCCTAGGTAGAGGTATCATTGCTTTGAGTGGGAAAGCTACCTGTACAGATGTGATGAGATCTATGAACAGTCCTTGACACAGAAGACTATTATAAAATCTGGGGGTGGGGAAGTTGGTAAACACATTAGAAATGAGGATAAATTGTTCGACTTTGCAAAAGTTTTATAGTGACATTAAGTAATAAGTGGACCGTAAGTGATGTCTGGTACCTAAAATCAGCGCAGCTACCAATATCTGACAATGCCATGTGCTATTGAGAAATAGGTCCATCTTTAAGAAGCTGCAAATAGTGAATATTTTAAACTCTGAACAGAACAGTGAGTATCTTTCTGTAGCAAAACCACGCCGTATCAGAGTATAAAGTAATCAGATACTTTCAATGTAGTTAATAGTCTCCTATAAGTAAGATTTTGAAAAAAATTATAATGAGGAAGACAAGAATGAAAATGTGATTACTGAAAAAAGATAGGTATTTAGTCATAATCTAAAATTAACTGTCTTGTTGAACAATTACTACCAAATTATTCATATCACAACTCTTGATCTTCAGAAGACACACATTTTCATCTAAATACAATTCTTACTTGCACTGCATTTTGCTTCTTTAACAAACAATGAAGCTTTCTTATTAAAATCTTTGGCTCAACAGGAATGCATTCTCATCTCCTACAGGTATTTATAGCATACAGTGAAGCACGATACTAATTTACTTGTTTATAATTATTTGGTCATAGTACTTGATTTTCTCTGAGGCAGGTTAACTATACATCATAAAAGCAATCTTCTTTTAAGACCCATCAACCCCAAATTTCTCTGTGTGATGGATATAGAACAGAATGAAAACTATTTCTCCTTACTGCAATTTATGACCTGAACAAGACAAAAAATACGAGGAATAATGGGGGTGGGGGAAGGTGGATCTGAGTAAATCATCAGTCGTCAAAAAATTTTGGAAGTGAAGTCTGATCGATTTTCGTTTTTTTTTTTTCGGTCTCGGTATACACCCACGGAATTCTAGAGTTCATCTTTCCTGTGAAAGAAAGGCCAAGCACTGGTTTGCAGAGACATTATAGAAATGACACTTTTGTTGAAATACAATAGTTGGTGCATCCTTGGGCGATTTGCGCTTTACTGTGTTCTACAATTCAGTCTTCAGTCTGAAAAATGTGTATGCAGATCTTGTGCCAGTTAGGAAATCACTTCCAGTCAGTGCTGGAAGTGCACTGTGCAGTGAAGTGCAGAAAAATACTTCCAAATTTTGCTTGGCATGCTGGTTGTAATGCCACATATTTTAAACAACTAGGGAGACATTTTTTCCAGGAATGTATTTTTATCCATGGCATTGCCTCACAAGCTACATAGAGAGATTTCTGTTGAATTCATTTTAAGTCTTGGCTTTGAGCCAGACCCTCAGATATATTGCTCCTCCTATTGCTATACACTATTCCTACAGATCTCACAGGAAGAAAGAGACAGTGATTGAAGAGAAACCTCTACTACAACACTGATGTTTTACTTTGTCTTTGAGGGATTTGAATGGGGTGTCACATCCCACTAAAGATAGACTTTGAAAAAAATTAAAAAATTAAGAAGGTTTAAATCCATCTGAAATAAAGGGGCTGTTTGACTTGTGATCTTTCAGGCATAGACTCTGAGTCTCAGAGGCAGTGAGGAGAAGGAATTGTTCTGACCTTGGCAAGGTTAATCAGATGTGTTTGCTCTCCACCAAGAGCAAATTGCTACCTACACTCATATTTGTAGAACCTAAACCCCATTTCTTATTACCCACCTGAGAAAACAGAGAATATAGCACAGTAGTAGTTGTTTTACTGCTGCATGACAACATGCCCTTTCCCAGAAAGGTATATTTGAGGACAATGTTGACCCTATTCCAAAGTTCTTTTGCTTCAGTGATATCATTTGATGCTGCATACCCTTACAGCTATTTTTTTTCTAAAGCAAATACAATATGAAAGAAATAGGAGAAAATTAGGAATATAATTTGACTGTAATGCTTGGTCTTGTAAAAGCTGTCATTTGCTTCACGATCAGTTGCCTAAAATTTAATTTCAAGGTGTGGATACATATCAAAATTACAAAAGTTCTCTGTGTTAGGGAAATGCTTCCATTTCCCTGAAGCCTATTCCTTTAACTTTACATTTGAACCCAGGAACTTCACAACAAATGATTTAAAAAGCCTATTGTTCCTTTTTTTTCTAGGAAGTTTAATCAATGTGTTTCTGTTACTGACCTAATTATATTGCAGTCTCCTTTCATCATAGAATCATAGAATGGTTTGGGTTGGAAGGGACCTTATAGATCATCTAGTTCTAGGCCCCCTGCCATGGGCAGGGACACCTTCTGCTAGGCCAGGGTGCTCAGACTCCCATCCAGCCTGTTCCTGAACACTTCCATGGAAGGGGCAGCCATAGTTTCTCTAGGAATCCTGTTCCAGTGCCACTGCACCCTCATAGTAAAGAATTTCTTTCTTATATCTGATCTAAATCTACCCTCTTAGGTCTAAAGCCACTACCCCTTTTGCTATCACTCCATGCCCTTGTAAAAAGTCCCTCTCCAGCTTTCTTGTAGGCCCCTTCAGGTACTGGAAGACTGCTAAAAGGTCGCCCCACAGCCTTCTCTTCTCCAGGTTGAACAGCCCCAACTTTCTCAACCTTTCCTCATAGGAGAGGTGTTCCAGCCCTCTGATCATTTTTCTGGCCCTCCTCTGGCCCCACTCCAACAGGTCCATGTCTCTCCTGTGCTGAGGGCTCCAGAGCTGGACACAGTACTCCAGGCAGAAGTATTATAGAGGGAATATCTGGATTATTTAATGTTTGTCTCTGCAGTCATCACCTTTATCTGAAGTACTGACTGAATGTACTCTTGTAGACTACAGAAACACCCATAACTCAGAGCTGCAAGAATAAAAAGCTTTTGTTACAGAATCGAATAAGGTGTTCTGTGAAGTAAAGCTGTTCACTTACACATGAACACTTAACAGTGACGTTTTTTCAGTCTGAAGATAAATTTCATTTCAGTCTTCCAAGTGTATAAAACTGCATAAACCAAGCAGAATGATCATAGCTGGATAACTTCTTTTACAATTAATATTAGCTAATGCTTTCCAGTGTAGCTGGTTATGTAAATGAACATTTCTTTGCACATGATATCTTTCATTATACTACAGAACACCACATTGTTTGTTTCATCTGACAGACTCCAAAACATTCACAGTGAGATAGCTTTAAGTGATATTGGAAGTGAGTGTCCTTGGTGGGAATACTATGTCTCTAATTAAAAAAACACATCAGGACCTATATATTGTCAGGCACCAAACCTAAATGGTAGTAGGTTTTAGAAAACATGAGTGCAAGCTATTCTGCCAGCTCACATATAATTACACTACCAGTTTTTGTCTTTCTATTGTGGTGGTCTCAGACCCTTCGAAGTGCTGGCAGGAAAGACCTCTGTAGGTCATCTAGTCCATCATCCTGCTCCGAGCAAGGTCAGCTGTAGCCATATCTGAGTCTTGAAAACAACCAGGAATGGATGTTTAGTAGCCTCTCTGGTGAACCCTTTTCAGTGCTGCACTATTCTGTTGAAAATGTTTTTCCTAAAATTCAGTCTAAAGCTAAAAAGCAGCAATTTCTGTGACTACCTCTTTTATATTACTTGTTACTATTGGTTCTCTTACATTTCTAATCCACATTCAAGTAGTTGTAGGCTGCTATCCTACTGCCCCTTAGCTCCTCTTCGACAGATTAAATCAACTCAGATGCTTCATCTTCTCTTTGTGGACTACGTCCTCTGTCTCTGGGCTGCTATCTGGATTGAAAATTTCTCATTCATGAAGCCTGGACTTCACCATCTTTACAGTAAGAATGCTGTAATTCTTCACCTCCTCCTCCTTGCCTGTGTCAAAGAAGGATGCAGTGTTGGCTGTTTTTCCAGTCAGCCGGAACCTCCTCTGAACATGAATTTTCTTAGATGAGTCTCCTCCTCATTTCGGCCAACTCCTTCAGTACCCCCAGGTGTATCCCATTCATTCCCATGGATCTGAAGATATTCAGCTGCTCTAAATAGTCCTCTAAAGCTTTTTTCTCCCTAACAGTCATCTACTTCCCTGCTGCCAACTACATTGACAGAAGCAGAGGTCTCAGAAGAGGGCTTTCCCTGCAAAGACTGAGACAACAGAACATGTTGAGTATTTCAGCTTCCTGATTTGCTCAATGACATGGTGCCCTCCCTCCAGATGCATGAAAGCCCCCCATGAAGACAAGAAATAGCTATTTAAGGCTCATCCACCACCTCTTCTGCCCCAGATTATCTGTTACAGAGCTCCAACACAACTTTTCAAACTTAGTCTCATCTCACCTTGACCTCTGGTTTCTTACTGGAGTTCTCCTACGTTCAAGCATCTCCTTAACAGAGGACGCAATTATCCCTCCTTTTCCCGCCGTGCTGCGCATGCTGAACAGCCTGTTTCATCCATGCCTGTGCTCCACTTTTTCATGACATCCCCCTTCCACTTTCTCTTTGTGTCACTGATCCCACTTTAAAATCTGAGATATCCAGGATCTTTCCCCAACAGGACTTGTTTCTCCACTGTTGCCAGGGCACTGGAGCTATATTTTTAGGTTAAATAGCTGCAGGCTGAAATGGAGTCTTCCTCCTACAGCCAGAAGTCACAGGCTTCCACCCTCCTGGGTGAGCATCCTCTTGCTGCTCCTGTGTTGCCTTCCCACCCTCAAGGTGGCTCCTGCCTCAGCAGAGCCTCTTGAATATCCTATCTGTGTATCATCTGTCATCCTTGATACAGTAAGGGCTGCTCATTTCTTGGCTAGGATTGTTTTGCTTGTTTTAATGAACTCAAGGAAAGCATGAAGTAGCAAAGATATCTGACTTTAGGTTCCCTTGTTTCATTTTCAGTCTGAGTTCCAGGCCCTAGGAACACCTGTATGCAATATGGATAAAATTGCCTGGCTTGCACAGATGGGAAGTCAGACTAGCTGACTTCACAGTTACCTATGTACTTGAAATCTATGGTCTACAATCTTTTCTCCTTCTCTTTTTTTTTTTTATTTGTGAAGCAGAATCCTCTTCCAGCTGTGAAGAACACAGGAGAAGGAGGTGTGTAGGAAGAAATGTAGTTGAAATTCTCCAGCGTAAGTCTAACCTGGCAGAGAAACAGAGAGCATCAAATGTGTAAAGCCTGCTTTTTGGAGATGAAATGCTATCTAGCTGGGCATGCAGAGAGAGGAAAAGCTAATGAACTGGTGTCCTACTGTGGGAGCGTGTGCTGGGGATCTCTGAAATCTAGCACAGCAGAAGAGATTTTTCTCTCTGTTTTGGGGGGAATCATACCTCACAGTACATGTTTTTCATTTTTGATGATTTTCAGTGGAGAAACTCAACTGTGTGTGTTTGCTGCTGTGAATCAGTTTCTCTGCTCTAACAGAAATAAATCTTGTGAAAAACTGACACAATTCTTCCTCAAAGGCAGAAGAACAGACATGTATTTTTAGGAACAGAGGCACCCTCAAGTGATCCACTCAGTCTCCGAATGAACCTCTGTCTACCACTGGACACAACTCTGTTTCAAGGTAGCCACAAGATGCTTCAGAGTAAGCTGCTCTGGAATAAAATCCTGATGGAGACTGTCTGAAGTCTCACCTGCCAATGGCTGGTTCACGCTTTGAAACATATTTCTAATTTCTCTGCTGCAACTCTTTAGTCTTTTGGAGAGACCCTGTTTAAACTTCCCAATCATGTAAGTTATTGAAATTAATAATTATTACTCAATAACATGTTATTGAATTTAATAAATGAAGTTACTGAATGCTTTCATTAGTTTCTCCTATATAGACTAAATACCTCGAGCATTATCAGTCTTTACTGGAACAAAAAAAAGTTTAGCAGCATATGCCCATTCACTGAGATGAGTTCTTCCTGTCTATTTTAAATATTAGAGGCACATTTGACACTGAAAATGTTAACAATAAATCATGCTACTAGACTCCTGGACAGTATGAGAGGTTGATAGAGACTCTTGAATTTTATGAAACTTCAGGAGTGATTGAAACAGTAAACCAGTAAAGCTTACTTTGTTTTTTAACATATGTATACAGACCCACGAGTGTGGAACGACACCAGACCATCCTCAACAGATCTAAGTTGACCTGGAATCACTGGAATCAAGACATATGATTATTTACATTAACTGAAGTTACAGCCCACAATATTTAAATTGTATGCAAGCAAACGTCCTGTGGCTTGGATTTTTGCGTATCCTGACATAAAATGGTCTGCTTTATCAAGGAACCAAGGTCCTGATTCATAAAGCACCACTGACTTGAACTTATAACTAAAAAGAGAGGATGGGATACAGGCTTATTGAATGCAATGACAGGATCATACAATGATTTGGGTTGGAAGGGACTTTCAAGATCATCTAGTTCCAACTCCTCCTGCCATGGGCAGGGACAACTTCCACTAAACCAGGTTGTTCAAAGCCCCATCCAACCTGGCCTTGAACGCTTCCAGGGAGGGGGCAGCCACAGCTTCCCTGTTCCTATGCTTCACCTCCCTCATAATAAAGAATTTCTTCCTTATATTTAATCTAAATCATAGAATCATAGAATAACAGGTTGGAAAAGACCTCTAAGATCATAAAGTCCAACCATCCACCCAGTACCACCTTGCCTACTAAATTATATCCTGAAGTGCCACATCTACACATATTTTAAAAACCTCAGGGATGGGGACTCAACCACCTCCCTGGGCAGCCTATTCCAATGCCTGACCACTCTTTCACTAAAGACATTTCTCCTAAAATCTAATCCAAACCTCCCCTGATGCAACTTGAGGCCATTGCCTCTCGTCCTATCGCTAGTCACTTGGGAGAACAGACCAACACCTGCCTCACCACAACCTCCGTTCAGGTAGTTGTAGAGAGCAAGAAGGCCTCCCCTCAGCCTCCTCTTCTCCTGACTAAACCACCCCAGCTCCCTCAGCCACTCTTCATAAGACTTGTTCTCTAGACCCTTCACCAGCCTCATTGCCCTTCTCTGGACATGCTCCAGCAACTCCATGTCCTTCTTGTAGTGAGGGGCCCAAAACTGAATACAGCACTCCAGGTGCAGCCTCACCAGTGATGAGTACAGGGGCACGCTCACCTCCCTGCTCCTGCTGGCCACACTATTCCTGATACAAGCCAGGGTGCCATTGGCCATCTTGGCCACCTGGGCACTCTGCTGGCTCATGTTCAGCCAGCTGTCGACCAACACCCCCAGATCCTTTTCTGCCAGGCAGCTTTTCAGCCACTCTTCCCCAAGCCTGTAGTGTTGCATGGGGTTGTTGTGACCCAAGAGCACGACCTGACACTTGGCCTTGTGGAATCTCATACAATTGGCCTCGGCCCATCAGTCCAGCCTGTCCAGATCCCTCTGCAGAGCCTTCTTACTCTGAAGCAGATCAACACTCCCACCCAACTTGGTATCACCTGCAAACTTACTGAGGGAGCACTCAAACCCCTCATCCAGATCATTGATTAAGATGTTAAACAAGACCAGACCCAAAACTGAGCCCTGGGGGACACCACTCATGACTGGCCGCCAGCTGGATTTAACTCCATTCACCACCACTCTCTGGGCTCGGCCATTCAGCCAGTCCTTTACCCAGAAGAGAGTACACCCATCCAAACCATGGGCAACCAGTTTCTCCAAGAGGATGCTGTGGGGAACAGTGTCAAAGGGCTTCCAGGTAGACAACATCCACAGCCTTTTCCTTATCCACTAGGCAGGTCACCTGGTCATAAAAGGAGATCAGGTTGGTTCAGGCAGGACCTGACATTGATGAATCCATGCTGGCTGGGCCTGATTCACTGGTTTTCCCTCACATGCCTGGTGACCGCACTCGAGATGAATTGCTCCATAATCTTGCCCAGCACCGAGGTCAGGCTGACAGGCCTGTAGTTCCCAGCATCTTCCTTCCGGCCCTTCTTGTAGATGGGTGTTACATTGGCTACCTTCCAGCCATCTGGGATCTCCCCTGTTAGCCAGGACTGCTGCTACATGATGGAGAGTGGCTTGGCCAGCTCCTCTGCCAGTTGCCTCAGCACTCTTGGGTGGATTCCATCCGGCCCCAGAGACTTATAAGTGTCTGGGTGGCACAGCAGGTCATTAACTGCTTTCTCCTGGATTATGGGAGGTTTATTCCACTCTCCTTCTCTGTCTTCCAGCACTGGGGGCTGACTACCCTGGGAATAACCAGTCTGACTATTAAAGACTGAGGCAAAGTAGGCATTAAGTACCTCAGCCTTTTCCTCATGCTTGTTGGCAATATTCTCCCTTGCATCCAGTAAGGGATGGAAACTCTCCTTGTGTGGATTCCTGGCTGGACGAGAGGGGACATAGCTTGGTGCGTTGAGCAACCCAGGTTCCGATCCGGAGATGAGCCTTGGGAGCGGCTGACACGGAACCCTGCTGGGAAGGCAGAGCGACAAGCTCGGGACACTGGAGCAGGGGGAACGTCACCGTTTCCTGCCACACTGTCACTTCCTTCCTGCCACGTTGTTGTTTCCTGCCACAGTACTGTTTTCACTTCGAGATGCAGCTCTGCACCAATCACAACTAGTTGCAGTAGTTTTGCCTATATATGGATTGGGGGTTTAACCATTCAGATGTCAGATGCTGTAATAGTTTTGCTATATAAACCTTTTTTTTGCTGACTAATAAAGGTGAACGTTCATACTCATATTGGGGTCACATTGTTACAACGGATCCGTAACCCACGCCAACATCCTTGGGCCTCTTTTTGTTGTTGATATATTTGTAAAAATATTTTTGTTGTCCCTTACAACAGTGGCCAGCCTGAGTTCTAGCTGGGCTTTTGCCTTTCTAATTTCCTCTCTGCGTGACCTAATGAGAGCCCTGTACTCCTCTTGAGTCGCCTGCCCTTTCTTCCATAGGTGGTAGACTCTGCTTTTTTTCCTGAGTCCCAGCAAGGGCTCCCTATTCAGCCAAGCCAGTCGTCTTCCCTGCCAGTTCATCTTGCAGCACATGGGGACAGCCTGCTCCTGTGCCATTAAGACTTCCTCCTTGAAGAAATCTACCCTCTTTCAGCTTCAAGCCACTACCCCTTGTTCTATCACTAATGCCCTTGTAAAAAGGTCCTCTCCAGCTTTCTTGTACTTTCAGGTACTGGAAGGCTGCTACAAGGTCTCCCCACAGCCTTCTCTTCTCCAGACTGAACAGCCCCAGCTCCCTCAGCCTTTCCTCATAGGAGAGGTATTGCAGCCCTCTGATCATTTCTGTGGCCCTCCTCTGGACCCACTCCAATAGCTCTATGTCTTTCCTGTGCTGAGGGCTCCAGAGCTGGATGCAGGACTCCAGGTGAGGTTTCACCAGAGCAGAGTAGAGGGGCAGAATCCCCTCCTGATGAATCCCCAACCTCCTGGCCGTGCTGCTTTTCATGCAGCCCAGGATATGGCTGGTTTTCCGGGCTGTGACCACACATTGCTGGGTCATGTTGAGCTTCTTGTCAACCAATACCCGCAAGTCCTTCTCCTCAGGGCTCCTTTCAATCGGTTCTCCACTCAGCCTGTATTTGTGCTTGGGATTGCCTTGACCCATGTGCAGGATCTTGCATCTGGCCTTGTTGAACCTCATGGTGTTCACACAGGCCCACCTCTCAAGCCTGTCCAGGTCCCTCTGGATGGCATTTCTTCCCTCCAGCAAGTCAATCACACCACTCAGTGTCATCAGCAAACTTGCTGAAGGTGCACTCAATCCTACTGTCCAACAGACAAAGATGTTAAACAGTGCTGAATAGCGTACTTTAAAGGCAAAAACTCTGTATTATACTTCTTCTTTCACTAAATCCTCCACAATCTTAATTGTGGATGAGGGATTTAAAATAGGATTATATCAGGCTTTACCCAGCAAGGCTTCCAATTAGTTTTTAAGACAATACTCATATTTTTACTGTACCAGGAGAAGCAGCAAAATTTATGGATCATTAGGCCACTAAAGCTCAGAGGCAAGTAGTTACACTTACTTCAGGCAAGAAATGAATGCACCTATTTTTCTCAGATTTTTATGTTCTGAGTTTATACTGTATGTCACTGCCTCCATAATTCTGAAAGTTGCTGGCTTTTTGTAATTTTATCTTCTTCTAGTGTTAAATCTCTAGCACTGCTTGAAGAGAAAGATTGTTACAAGAGAGATAACAAATAAATTATTATCACGTTACCTGTTTGGATTCTCTCATTTTGGGATTTATTTCAGGCTCCCTGAGCTGCTGTTACCTTTTCAGGAAAATTGTAATAATGCATGCTCTGAATATGTCTATATATCTATTACCATAAAGTAATGCCATTTTCTTCAGCATAGTATGAATCTAGAAATCATAACACCAGCTTTGACAGAAAACATCACACTAGTTTAATTAATTTAAAATAGATTAGGAACATTGATTAGTCAAATAAAGGTTCCTAGTTATACATCATATTTCTTAATACTCTAAAATCTTATATATGCTGTATGAAATGCCCTTGGGCTGCTTTACCCCAGATGAATGGCCCTTGACCCCAGTATATGCTGCTTCTGGGCCCACCTCTGAGTTCAGCACCATCATCCTGACTAGTCACTTTGGCATCAAGGATGGCAGGCTGACTACACATGCAAGAGTTTTGCAAAACTAAGACCAAGCTTAGTAATCCCTTGAGACTGACAGTTTTCGCGTGTAGTCTCTCAC
This sequence comes from Opisthocomus hoazin, assembly GCF_030867145.1. Classification (NCBI taxonomy): domain Eukaryota; kingdom Metazoa; phylum Chordata; class Aves; order Opisthocomiformes; family Opisthocomidae; genus Opisthocomus; species Opisthocomus hoazin. The sequence continues at coordinate 32,455,713 of NC_134416.1, read as the reverse complement.
TACTTTACAGAATGTCTGGCAATTAATAAGAAACTTAATAAGACATTTTCTAATGAGGTTCATGTACATTCACAAACCTCCATGAGTACATCAGACCGAGGCAGCTACTTAAAAAATCAGATTACAAATGCTATGATTTAACATTCCCGAATTTTGCATTTTTCGTCTTTAGAACATCAAAATCGTATAACTCTTTTCCATTTTTTCAGTGTGACCTTCAAAAGAAGTCAATGTTATGTACGTGTTTTTCTCTCTTTCTCTGTAGTACTATTTTGACAGCCAATCTGATCCCTTCAGTGCCAATATTGCTACCTCTTTCTTTTATCTCAGCAAGTGTTGTCATCCATTTTGTAAAGGAATTTCACTTTCACCTCATGGACCCCGACATGAATAATATGAAATAGGCCAGACACAACGCTGACAACTGAAACGTCTGGCAATTATTCCAATTATTGAAGAAAGAGAACCAAAAAAACCCAGCACTTCACTATGATTATCTATAATTTTATTGAAATTACATGCATTATAATGACACTTTCAACATAGTGTATGCATGCCTAACCTGTCCCATGACTTATCAGGACTGCATGCATTTCTACATAAAAGATTCAAGTGTTTAACTTTAAAATATACTTTGTATGTGAACCCTGAGCATGTTACCATTTTCGTTCGAGTGATTTACTAGATATTCATTAAAAGATCCCTCTGCAGATAGCTTCCAGGCAAGCAGTAGTGTGGTGCTACTGCAGCAAGTCTACAAGTAATTCGACTCATCTACAAGTAGTTTGACTCACAGAATCATAATTTCTTTAGGAAATGCCCTCGGAAGGGAGCAAATTAAGCCAGGTTACAGCATACACTCTTCAGTTTACCTTCACTGCCCACTCCGTGGGAAACTGAGTAACTTACATCAAAGCCAAGATGTCTCTCTCTTCTGTCAGCACACACGGGAAAGAGTGAGTGAAGTGTCAGATACTGTGGGCCAAAATACTGCTTTCAGACATGCAGTCCAGTGCAGGGGAGAAAGGTTCCTTTTGCTTATTTACTCCTTTACAAATCATGGCTATTGTTTAAACCCTTCATGCCTCTGCTGTCCTTTGATCTCTCTCCCTCCAGTATGTCTTGAGTTAGAGAAAAAGACATTTGTCTGAGAGTTACTCCCTTTAGCTTCCCAGAGCCTGAGCAAAACAGGAGTTTATTTGAAAGCATTATTAGCATGGCAGCAAAGGTGTCCAGCTGCATCCAGAGGCATTATGTGACACAGTAAAATTTGTGGAGTCTTATTTCACCAGTGCTCCAGGGAGGGAGCAAATTAAGCCGAGCTACAATTTATAATCTTCAGTAAAACAGCCATAAATAGGCTGCTGGTTCATCTTGTTTTTCTAATATGCTGTTTGACATAGTTCTTCAGTGAATGTCCTAAAATATCAAATATAGGCCTATGACCTATACTGTGGAGTAGCTGTTATGTCTTATTGGCTGCTCAGTCTTTAAAAGTCATATAATCGTACAACCTTATTTCCATCACCTGGAGGGATGCTCTGAGGTTTCTGAGTCTCTCTTTTTGTTCATAAATTATGCAGGTAAGAGCAAGAAACAGGTTTACAGAAGAGAACTGTAGTGATTTTCTACGCATGACACCACTCACAGCGATAATTCTTACTTTCACTGAATGGTCTTGTAACTAAAGTTCAAAATACTAGAGCCCCCTATGAAGCATCAGCCACAAGCTGCACTCTCAAGTTCTTCTGCGTATTTTATATCCGTATTTTCCCTGGAGTGATTATAGATCATATTCAGAATGAGATGTAGAAGAAATAAGTTAACCTTCACTATAAATTGAATTATGCTGACCACCAGTGAAATGATGACACCTAACTGTTCTACTTTACTGGCCACTCATTTTCTTACTTATCACAAGACATCTTGTAGGCCAGTAAAAATCCACTTCAAGATGCCTTTGATTCAGTTTCTACCTTTGCCTTACCAATTAGTTTTGGCAAATGGCAGCAGTCATCATTTAGTTTCCTATCACACTCTAGTTAATTCCGGCTCTAATTTATCTTCAAATATTTTTAACCAGCACTGAGGTAATATAGTCAAATGAACTAAACATACATAAATCTCTAAACCACAAAAATAACTGCCCATATATATCAATGGCCTTTAATTTCCAACGATAACAAGTTTTTCTTCTTCCCTGAAATTGGACTGATAGCTGTCTTTGAGAACAGCCAAAAAGCGAATTGGATTAAGCTACATTTTAACATTTATTTTTCTTATTAGTGGATATCCATAAAACCACTGCTGCATTCAGCAATAAGGTTTCCTTCACAAATTGAGAGGAATAAGATGTGGGATTTCAACCTGCTTATTTTTGCTTTGAGATAAAATTAGACCATCTAAGCCTTGGTAGATCTGTGAAAACAGTGAGGTGGTTTCTTTTTTTGCTTTCCAGCAGACCCAAGAAAACATCTCATAATTACGGTAAATATGAAGCAACATTTGGACGAAGGAGAATACTTTGACTAATCAGAAGAATTCTGAACTGATATGTTAGTGGTCATGACATAATCTCTGCAGTTTCCATTTTAGGCTTTTAAAAAGGTTAGTTTAACAAAAACAATGTAGATGCAGAAAGAAAGAGAGATTTCAGGGGCAAGCAGGTCCCACGCAGCACTCACAGAAGCAAAGCAGCTTTGTGTTCTAAACATAGTGCAGTTAATTTTTCACTTCATTTTTCACAGAAGAACTGCTCTTCTCCTTGAGGACACAGATCAAGGCTCTTGATGCTAAGGAGAGTGCCCCATTTCCTGAGCTCTAGGATTTTAGGAGATGGGGTTTGAGTCGAAGTTCCCCTGGATGCAAAGAACATCTAACAAATTTGTAAGGCACCAGCTGGACACTTTTGGCCCATTTTTGCAACAGCCCACAAGAGGGATATTAATTCTTGGGCTATAAGGTATGAGGGCATTGCCACAGTGCTCCAGAGACCTTCTGCTGAATCACAGTCCTGATAAGTGCAGTGAGCCAGCAAAGACATTTCAGGAAAAAAAAAAAAAAAATCATTACCAAGCATCTAATTTAATACGCTACGTGTAGAAATCGTCTGCCTCATATTCATTGTAAATAGATCAGGTATTTCTTTGGTCGGTGAGAAGGAAAGGTGTATATATACACTTATATTTTATACTTTCAAAGTTCTGATGCTGCAGGAAATGATGCCGATTATGGAAAATAAAGGGCAAACAAGGAAGCACCAATAGTCTGGGAAATTTTACTACCTTGGCCTTTTCAAAGACAGAAAAGAAATAAGGACGTATTTTTTTAAGCAAATTGGAAACGTGGTAACTTCTAAGTAAAATAGGGCACCAAGCAGGACTAACTAAAAACGGTTCTGTGGCAAAGTCCAAGACCAAAAACCAAAATACAGTAAATCAGAGAAACTAAGCCAATGTTCCCATTTAGACAAAGACTATGTTTATGAAACTGGAAATTAAAGACAATTAAAAAGAAGGAACAGAGACTTGCGTTTTGGGGGTTTTCTTTTTATTTGACATAAACTCTTTCCAATTCAGGGTAACACTAAATCTCCTCTTGGCTAATATATGGGGTTTTTGAAATTAATCTTTTCTAGTGCCTTTTTCCCTATAGATATCAGGTAAAAATCTGTGCTGTCACAATATCATAGTAAAAACTGGTTCATTTTCCTGGATTTTGGGAAACATTACGTAATGTCTTCTATTGGCTTTAAAGTTGCAATTATAAATTTCGGGTCTAATCTTTCCTCTTTGATCATAAAGGAAGAAAGTTTTGGTAATACTGACCTCTTTGGTCTTGAACCTTTGACTTCACTCTTCTTAAATACACAATATTTTAATCATACCATCCAAAGAAAACTTCAGCTAGAGTACCTGTACTTGGTAAGACTGCCAGACAGATTTTTTGGTGTTTAGTACCACTGACCACAGTTCAGGGAACCATTCCACATTGGTAGAATTAATGGAATTGATTTTTAAAAAAAGACTATGCAGTTTCTAGCTCCGTTTACAGCTGTTATCATGCCCTTCCTCAGACTTCTTCATGGGCTCAGCAGGGGCACTGTGTGGCTTTTGGCAATTCAACAAGCCCTGACACCTTTCAGTGTGTATAAGAGAACACTTAAGTGTTCTTGTAAAGCAAACCATATATTTTATCAGCTGAAATCTGTTACCCATCACCACAGTATTCTTTCTACTGTAAGATGTTAGAAGATATAACCAAATAATAATAAAATATACTATACACAAAATATACTGTACACAACTGAAGTACAATAAACCCCTCAGATCTCATAGACATTTAATCAGAGAACAGTCTGCAAATAAATGATTTATTCATGAAGCCAGTGTATTGACTGTCATGATGCAGGCATTGTAAAATACAGATATTGAAATTATACAGAAATGGTGATGCAGAAAAGAATGTATTTAACTGCAGACAAATCCCAAGAAAACACTCTGATACTTTTAAAGGTATTTGAAGTATTTTATATCACCATAAAAACTGCTGCAGAGCATAAGGTATTTCTTTAGCTACAGTGAACCATGAATAATATTGTAGAAATGCTTAATTTCATTTAATAGCATTGAGATGTGCATTTCATACAGGAGCTTGCCTGACTGCTTAGAAAATTTGATTCACAATAGTCCCCGTTGAAACTGGTCAGATAATCTACTGTGAATAAAACCTATTGTAAATTCAGCTAATTCTCAGAGAATAATTACCCATCAATAACTTTGTCCATTACTCAGCCAGCTCTAGACCACAATATAGTTATTTCTGAGGAAGGTACTAAATGATCTGAGAAACTTTTGAGTAGAGCATTATACAGCTTCACTTAATCTTTGCACTCATTTAGATATGCTACTGTGGCCTGAGTACTGAATTGTAACATATATGGCACGTATATGGAGAAAATCCCATAAGCTTGATCATGCTGTTAAAAACAATCTTCAGGAAAAGACTTGTGTTTGAAAAATTCACAATAATTAAGTGAATGACATTATAAGTGAAAAGAAATTTCGGGCCAAACTCTATAACGGCAGCTAATAGCCTTCTGTTTACAGCATCATGTATTGTGTAAACTGTCCAGTCATTAGATGCTGTACCATGTCATTCCCTTTATGCTGCATTTCAAGTTTCATGAATATATAGTGGTGTAAACATAAAAGGATTGTGAGGGTAAAAAGTGTTTTCTTTCCACAATCGAACAAAATCAAGAAATGCTTTTTGCAGAAGATGCGAGAGTGGCAGGCATCTTCATCTCTGCTTTCCCTGGGAATAAGCAAAGCTTTACTGCATTCAGAGCTGAAATTACCTAGACTGACTGGACATTGAAGTTTGACAAGATTGATAATCTGTTTCTCCCTTCTGGCGTGAAAAAGGGATCTGAGCTTCAGCACTGGTTCCTTTCTCAAAGCGTACAACCCACTGCAAAGGATATGTCCAGGCTTCTCATACAGCCAACTGAGACAAAAAGGCACATCCAGGAGATGATTCACCTAAGGTAGTTACCAAGAAAGAAAGTAAGTGACACAACTGCTATCCTTGGCTGGTATGTTCCCTTTAGTAAAGTAAGTAGAGCAGTGCCCTGCTCACCACAATACTGCAGATATACTTTTCTCAGCTTCATGTGTTAGAGGTATTCTCTGTTATAAGAATGTACCCAGTAAAGCAGTAAGTTGAATCTGTGTCTCCTACACCCACAGTGAGTACCACAGCCACCAGACAAAGAGGCATGCGGGGACAGAGTTTTTTTTGGTGCATTCCATTTTTTCAGGTTTGTTCCTTTGAAAAACTTCAGCCTACTAAATAGGTATTTTCTGACAAACATCAAAAGTAAGGAAAAAATCTGACTCTACTTGCTACAAAATGTTCACATTTAAGAAATTGTGCTTACTGATGCATTCAGTCTGCAATCTCAAATGTCTTTATTGCTTTTTACTAACTGTATCTTTCCTTTTCAGTTGGATCATCCTCACCACTTGCCATTCCAGTCACATGGAAGACCTGTTTATCTATAAGCCTCTGCTTTGTAACTCACTGTCTTCTCTTTAGATTATGGATAAGATTCTTAAAATTAGCACAGGGCCAGTACACGTAGTCCAGATGACTGCCGAGCATCTCAGGTCATACTTTTCTTTTAGGCATTTTTCTACCTATCTGTCTCTGGAAGCAGCCTTCATAATTCAGGGAATGCCTTTGCATATTTTCTTTATTTTTCAGAGCTTACAGAGATCAGTTGACCTTAAGCACCTTTTGGCTCCTTCAAAAGCCATTGAAACCTTGGCTGCTCTATTTTTAAGAAGCATAGGCTACTGCTGCAACACACTTATCTACAGATTACTGTAAGCGCACTTCTTTCATTTGAAAAAGGTATTTAGTTTTCCAACTTAAGTCAGCAGCTAGAGTGAAAAGTGATTAGACATGAAAAGAATAAGCAAAAACCACACGTATTGATGTCTTAATCTTTTCAAACTACAGTATCAGAAAGCTAGTGATAAACAGCAGTTTTCCAACTCTAATAAAATTAACATGAATTTCACTTCATAGTAGGTGAATATTTTCCCTGCTGATTTCATAGCAGGAAAACTAGGAACTCAAATTATTTAGAGACTAAGTATCCCATATATAGCAATAAAGAAGAACATTTGTATTTATAGAGATAATATTGTTCCTTCAAATCAGAAAGTCAGTTCTCGCCTCTTGATGACAAAGGTATTTTATCACAACGCTTAAGACCGCTACAGAATATTTACAAAGACATGTTTTATTCCCCTAATTATGTCCACAAGGCACACATTTGTAGGAACAGAAGAACAGGAGAAAACATTTCTTTCCGCATTTATGGACTTCCAGTTGACACTTCAATTTCTGTAGAACACTGTCGATACTGCACATTGCAACAGGGATCATTAGGACAAAGAAGATGAGATGAACTGACAGAGAGTGGAAAACTGTCTGAAATTTTAACTGAATGCTGCCTAAGCCTATTTGCCAAGTTCACTGAAGCTGTGGGGTTGTCTGCTGTTTTGCACAATACCATCTTGCACAGTGTATGCTAAGAAATTCTGTTCTTCACTAGACAAAACTACTTATATGGTCTTTGAGGCAATTGATAAAAGGAAACTAATGGTGTGTTGCATAACTGTGAATTAGGGAATGTAGCTATTAAATTAACAAGTGTTCACAGACGTGCTGCAGTTTCTCTGGGAAAATGTCCCAGGGGTTCCTCCTTTATTCAATAATTTGGTTGCAATCTAAACTCTGTTTGAGGATCTGCATCTATGATGTACTGAACATTTTGTGAGCCCATTAGAAAAAGCTGAAGGAGCTTGAGATTTACTGAAGGAATACAGTCGTGCCATGATTCCCCATAAAATATATATGAATAACGTATTTATGCATTTAGTACTATGTGCACATAGGCTTAACGGAAGAACGCACTCACTGAGGTGTCTTTGCTCTGCTGTACCTCATATATTGTCAAAAGATTTTCAGAATTTCTCTGAAATTTGCCTTCAGTTTTTGCAATATTTTGTAATAACTGTGTTCACAAGATTGTTAGGGTTTGCGTTCATGTCTTTCTTTTTAATGCTTTTTCCTACAAAATAATAGAACAAAAAGTTGTTGGCTGGGGTTTGGAATTGCATGTGGTTTTTTTTCTAATGTGGTTCTAATGTGGTTTTTCTCTACACAATAATAGAAGAAAAAGTTATTTTATGCTTCATTACTTTGGGTGACATACTCTTCCAAGACCCAATGGTCAGCAGTATTTTCAGCAAATTGTGTTACACTTGACTGCCGTTTACAGGATATTGCAGAACAAGTAACTATAAAATATGACAGGTCTAATTATCAATAAATTGACAAACTTTCTTTTCTGTTCACATGCCAGTCATAAACAGACCTTGATTTCTGTGTGTATATTTGATATTCACAAGTATTTGTCAAATAACTTGGAAAAATGATACACTGATTTGTTGGTAGCTATTTGTTCTGCATGTTTATGATCAATCACCTAAGTCAGAGTATATTGTTTCTACTTCCCACTTTGAGAAATGTTTTAACCAATGAACAAAAATCAGTGCTAGTTCTTGCTCTTGAGCATGTAGTATGTTTTCAAATGGAGTATATACTGTGCATTAAAAAAAAAAATTCTCCCTTTTGAATTTTATTGCTGTGCCCATTTCTCGCAGCACTTCTCACGTTGCCCTGCTCAGTGGAGAATCCTGCTGCTAAAACCTTACACAGAAACAAATTAAGTCCAATGAGGTAGTAAATATGACAGAAATTATTAACACCTCTTTCTGAATTTCAGATAACAAACTTCTGCATGGAAAGATGCTAAAAGTACAATGATTTGCTTTCTAAAAATCAAACTAGAACTCTACAGAGAGCTCTTTCTTAAAACAATTACCAGTTACAAATCCCTTCACTATGCCTCATAACTGCAAGGAACACTTCTGCTTTGAATGCTTCAAGACACATTGTCTGGGCAAAAGGCACTAGCTTTACACACCACTATGCATCAAATGTCATTTGCCTTCTAGAAATGTAAAAATAATACTGCAAAAAGGTTTGTGGTAGTTTGGAAAGATTTTGGTTCAATATTATAATAAATCACCCATGTGCAATTTAAAGAAATTACTCTGATTCAGACCAACTAACTGGTTGGTAGTTGGCAAAGATGAAAAATACTTTCAGTTGCAAGCCTATAAAACTGACCCAAGACTGTAATATCCCCAAGCCTTCACTGAAATAATTTAATCTGTCATTTCAAGATGCCAGTGCTAGAGTTTTCCCTTACATTTTTTCCAAGGCTGTTTCTTCTTTAAGATAGTGGAAGCAGTATATTGAAATACAGTTCGAAAACAGGTTGTAAAATTTTTTCAAGTTCTGAACATGAATGAAGCACTTGCAATTTGGCAGATTCATTTTTCCCCTCAAGATGAGTGCGGTACCTCATTGAGATTAAATATAGTTAAGATGTCATGATTCTTAGCTTATGGCTTTGTTTCTCTGAGTTCTCACTTCTACAGGTAGTCTTTAAAAATGAGTTAGGACAGAGGGTCAGTAAGAAACCTGAGTCTACTGGAATCCATTTTAAAAGATCAGCTCTGACTATTTTCAATTTCATCATCACATCTTAATGATGCTTAAAGTGATAAAGAAATGAACTACTCAAATCACACAAATGCACATACATAGTCTCTACCTAGGAAGGACAAAGTAAGCTCTTCTCTGTACCAGAAACAAAACTGATCCTCAGACAAAATTTCTGAAAGCCATCAAAATGTTTACCCTATAGCAGAAAAATCCAAATAAATAAGAAATTGTCATCTGCCTTTAAAGACAAAAGGATTATTTTATTGTTGACCCAAATGCCCTATGTCCTTCTTTAACTTTGACGTTTGACTTCAAAAAATTATGTTGGCACAGATGCCTGATTCTGTGTCATATTCTCATGGATTCTGCAGTTCTGAACAAGCAAATGCTCCTAGTTAGCATGAAAAATGGCTGGAGGCTTCTTCCAAAACCTACTGAGGCCAACAGACCTCTTGCCCTTGAGCAGCAATTTGAGCTCCACAAAATAATTCTGCTGCTAGACAACTATTTTTTTCAAAATTCCTCATTATTTTTACTGAGCTGTAAAGCCTGTTCTGACTCAGTTTTGTGTCCTTTCTTTGGATACCCACAGTTGCCCCCATTTCTGACACAAGCGTGGTGCCTGAGCTGTGGGGAGTCTGGACAACAACCTAGGGCTCTCACAGGCTATCAGCCAAGATGCTGGCTGTGAGCTTTGCCTTCAACCTGTTCTCACCACATAGCAGTTTTCTGTTCATCTCCACTGGGATGTCCAAGCTGAAGATACGCAGTGTCTAGCAGACAGTGAAGTATTGGGTTATGTTGATGCCACTGTGTGCATTACAAGAAGCTATTGTCGACTGTTGGCTACGGGAAGGGATGAAAGGGCCAGGGTCCATCCCAGCTGAGCATGGCACTTTTCTGGAGGAACTAGCTTAGATTCACGGCTAAACATTGAGTGAGCTCTGCTACCCTCAGAGTCTGTTCAGCCCCATTAGTGATCAACCTCACCTACACTGTGGACCCCTGTGTGAGGAACAGTACAGCTACCTCAGCACAAAAATTAGAAAGCTAACTTCTGTTTTCTATAAAGCTTCTCCTAACTGCACTAATCTTCACAACATGCAAGCAGCTTTCAGCAGAAGACTAGGCAATGTGTCTCAGCTTTTACACAACTCCCCTGTATTCTTCTCCTTGGGTGAAAAGTGTAGCAAAGAGGAGAAGATGGGATGCTTTTGATAAGCCTTAATTCCTGGCCTTTGGGTAGGCACTGAGCAAGAAAGGTCCTGGTTACCTGTGCATGTGACATGTGATGGCATGAGACGCAGTAAGACACAAGAGCAGAGAGGTGAAGGAGGTATCATTTTGCACAGTTAAAAATAAAACAGTCCACATTTGAATGGACATGTCAAGAGAAGGTAGGTAGTATGGCATGCAAGAAGAAGTCAACCTTAAACATTCATAAGCAGGGCTCCTGCTTGACACTCATGAAACATAAATGCATGTGGATGTGCATGTGGACACTGCATTTGTATTCTGTTTGAGTCTGTTCAGAGATTTTTGAGGTGTGTTCTGGTCACAAATTTCAAGTGCTACTCTATAACCTTGACAGCTAGAGGCAGGTCTTAAAAAAGGGAAGGAAAAGAGAGCAAGGCCAGAAGAGGAGGGGAGAGGGATGGGAGAGACAAGGAGACAGAAGAGGGGGAGAGGGAAGATTCCTTTTCTCTGGAAACTGGGGCTTTCCATCAAACACTAAGTAACAGTTTCAATAAAACCTTAAGTCTTCATGACACTTCATGAGTGAAAGCAGTAACATAAAAATAGCTGCATTAAACTGACAAAAGTCTTGTTTCAGTGTTTTATATTACAGATACTGAAACATTCAGTTGTAGCCATAATGATTAAACAGTCTTGTTAGATGAAGGTGCTGAAAGAATAATCTCTAAAAGGATGAACTAGTCTTCTTGATGAAAACCAAAGTGAAGTTTGCTTCCCAGTGGTTACAAGCCCTTCTTTTTAAAAGAAATTCATTTTGGTAATTAGTGTCAAAAGTGCCTATCAGCTGTTACGCGATTCTGAATAATTGTCTTTCTTTTTTCTATGATCTAGCTCTCGATAAAGCAGTATTTGTCACAAGTATTTTAATGAGGATTTTTGAAATGGTTGTTCAAACGAACACTTGTGTTATTAAAAACAGAATACAATACAACAAACTCATGAAAAACCAGTTAGTGAGACAAATATTTTAGCCTAAAATGTCCTCTTTGAAAATAAAAACTGATATTTCTGTACTCCTCCTTCACTTGGCAGTAGCTAAAGCTTTCTGGAGAAGTCTTATTTTGTTGAAAGTTAGTAACATCATGCCTCAGGCAGAGGTTCTAGTCTGGTTTATTCACAAAAAATACTTAATCCATGTATACTTGAGCAAAACAATAGAACAGACATCAGGTGTATGTGGCATAAAATCCTGGACATATTGAAGTCAGTGTTGCCCCATTATTTACAAGCATTTACAAACCCACACTGGTTTGTTAAAAGTGCACAACTTTTATTAAATATTGAGTATCTGTATTCTGATTTATGATTTAAAATACTCTAGTCATTATCATCTAGTTTATCATATGTCTATCTGTTAATATCAGATTATCAATGCTTTTAAAGATTAAACAGTAGATGCCAGTAAGAATACCTAGGAAGTTAAGAGAAAGAAAGTTGATCCTTTTGCTTTAAACTCATATTGGCTGTTTACTGCTAAGAGACTTGAGGAGCTTTCAGTGGTCTGTAGGCTTCTAAAGGAGACCAAAAGTTCATAAAACTACTTCTGCCACAATAAATTATGTACTGTATACATTTTCCATACATGAAAGACCATTTATGCAAATGAAGAATGCTTCTATATCCAAGGGAATAAAGTAGTGAACTTATCTAACGTCAGAGCTGAATCCTGATAAATACTCTTATCAAAATTTGAATGCCAAAGAAGTTCTTGCAATTAGGTACTTTTACAAGTTTTTTCTGCTACCCTTAAAGATTCTGATCATGTATCCTAAAATAGGCTGGTGCAGTCACCCAGATGCCTAGCCAGTTTGTGGTAGCCATAAAGCAACAGGTAGTGTGCATATTCTGTGTGTCCTTGGGACTGAGGCTTACTGTCTCTGGCATGGGACAGCATGGGGCCTGACACTCACCCAGGGTCTGGCCTTGATACGAAGTCAGGATTGGGCCAGTATGTGCATTTCGATATAGTCTCTCCAAATTCCCTTATGATCGGGCAGCTGGGATGAAGCCAAAGAATGGCAGAAAGGAAATGGCTAAAGAAATCTCCTGCTTGTTTCAAAAGAAGAAACACATCCTCCCCTCCAGTGATGTAAACGTCAGTGGCTACTACTCTGAAGATTTCCACAGGTCTCTCAGGAAAGTAACTTTGATTACCATGTGACGTGCTTGTTTGAGTAGCACCTTATTCCACAAGGGTTACCACTGAAGTCAACAGATAATCATGGAATAAGATGCTACTGTGAGAGACAGCTGTCAGCATCTGGCTCCTGGCCAAAATTAACTGGTTTTCAAAAATAGTTTAATGAGAATGGGGCTGGTGGGAGAGAATGGCTTAAGCAGGAGAGCTGCATTCCTTCCCCAAAAGCTTTGTTCTGAGGGAGCAGTGGCGATAGGTGGACAGAGTGCGATGGTTCTGCCTCCTTGCAGAGTGAGAAACTAAAGAGCAGAGTCCACCCAAGTGCTCAACCCCTCTGGAGACGAAGGAAAGGTAATCCCTCAAAGTGAGTATCAAGAGCAATGCAGGGCCCCTTAGCCATCCCATCTAATCAAGGCCACTGTGAGTAAAGAAACTTTCTGCTTGTGTCTTCTGCTTGGCTTTCAAACTCCCGTGACTTCCACAGAGAGGACTGTAAATTCCCTTTTCCCCCTCAGTTCTATCTGTCGTCTGGTCTGTTAGGAAACACAGAAGAAAGATCCGTGAAAGAGGATATCTTCACCTTGGATTTGTGCCAAAGCTGTTGAGATCCCAGAAGAAACAGGTGACCACCTGCTTACACCAGTAAGAAACAAATCTGGTTCTTAAAATGCTATGAAAAGACCTCCAACTAAAAGCTAAGGCTAGTGTAGAGCTGAAAATGAGCAATGCTTTTGGAGATAACACTAGTGATACCTTTGGGCCCTAAATTTGACATGTTCACCATAAAAAGCGTTGGTCTATGTTTAAAGAATATGACAGCACGTTCAGAAAGGCTGGAAGGATGAATAAATCATTGAATGAAAGAAATACAACTTTTACATAAGTAGAAAATTGAGTACCTTATTTTCAGTTTCTTGAGGGAAAATATTATTGATGATTTAATAGCAGGAACTGATGATTTAATATCAGCTATTAAAAACATATTCATCCATACTAATCAGATGAAAGCCTTGAGTAGTCATTATCTACAGCGCTGAGTGTTTGTATAAACCCACATCATGGAGCCATACTGTTCCTGTCAGTTATAATTCTTTTTCATTCATTACTCACAGGAAAGTAAAACATGATGTGGACTCTTTTAGAATTGTGGAATTATTTGGGAAATGAGTTAACAGAGAATCACCCTCCTCACTGGCTTTAACTGAAGCCAGTTAAACAAGCAAGCAATCATTGGCTTGATAACAGAATAAGACAAAAGACTATATGTGCCATAATGGTCTTAGAATTCTGAAAAGAACGTTTTAGCATAGTTTTTCTAACTTCTTCCAGAGTTAACTTGTAGTGCAACTATTTATTTTTTCCTTTCTAACCATTTTGTGGCACAAATCTTTTGCAACCGTGTATAAATCTCAATTCTTATTAACTTCTACTTTCTACAGCTACTTTAACTCAGCTAGCCTTTTGTGACCAAAATTGCCCAAACTTGTCTAAGTTACAACAGTTAGAATCTTTCAAACTATAATCTTTTGCTGCTAAGTAATGCAAAGATCATGCTGGGCAAATCTGTCTCACAACTTCAGGTTTCATTCCTCTAGTCTTTCCCCACGGTGGTCACTTGGATGGATTTGAAGGAGAGGACCCTGTCCTGTCCTGATCAAGGGGAACCTATCAACAAAGCCTTCTTACTCCAGCTACAGCAGGCACTGCGCCTGCAGGCTCTCATCTTGCTGGGGGACTTCAACCACCCCAACATCTCCTGGAAAAGTAGCATGGTGAGCTGTGGGAAATCCAGAAATCTCCTGGAGTGCATTGAGGATACCTTCTTAAGCCAGGCAATAAACAGCACTACCAGAGGGGATGTGATACAGGACCTGTTGGTCACCAACAAAGATGAGCTAATCGGTGACACCAAGACTGAAAACGGCTTGGGCTGCAGTGATCATGCGTTGGTGGAGATCACTGTCCTGAGGAATATGGGACAGGCAAAGAGTTAAGTCAGGACCCTGAATTTTAGGCAAGCAAAATTCCAGTTGTTCAAGCAGTTAGTCAACAGAACTCCCTGGGAAACTGCCCTCAGGGACAAGGGAGCAAAGCAGAGCTGGCAGATCTTTAAGGACACCCTCCACAGAGCACAAGAGCTCCTGATACCCAAGTGTAAGAAATCAGCAAAGGAAGGTAAGAGACCAGCATGGCTGAGCCAAGACCTGCTAGTCAAATTAAAGGCAAGAAGGAAATATACAGGTAGCGGAAGCAGGATCAGGTATCCTGGGAAGAGTGTAGGGACGCTGACTGGTTGCGCAGGGAAGGAGTCAGGAAGGTCAAGGTGAGGCTGGAGCTGAACTTTGCAAGGGCTGCAGTACAGTAAGAAAGGCTTCTACAGGTACGTCAGCCAGAAAAGGAAGGTCAAAGGAAGTGTACCCCCAGTGATGAGCAAGGCTGGCAAACTGGTAACAACAGATGAGGAGAAGGCTGAGGTACTCCACAAATTTTTGCCTCAGTCTTCACTGGCAACCTCTCTCTCCACACCTCTTGAGTGGATGGATCACAAGACAGGGACTGGGGGAGCAAAGTCCCTCCCACTGTAAGAGAAGGTCAGGTTTGTGATCACCTGCGGAACCTGAATACACATAAGTCTATGGGACCTGATGAGATGCATCCCAGAGTCCTGAGGGAACTGGCTGATGTTGCCAAGCCACTCTCCATGATATTTGAAAGGTCACGGCAGTCAGGCGAAGTCCCCAGTGACTGGAAAAAGGTAAAAATTGTATCCACTTCTCAAAAGGGTAGAAAGGAGGACCATGGGAACTACCAACCTGTCAGGCTCACCTCTGTGCCTGGGAAGATCACGGAACAGATCCTCCTAGAAGCTGTTCTAAGGCACATGGAGGACAGAGAGATAGTTTGAGACAGCCACCACGGCTTCTCCAGGGGCAGGTCTTGCCTGACCAACTTAGTGGCCTTCTATGATAGAGTGACTGCATCAGTGGGCAAGGGAAGAGCTACAGATGTCATCTGTCTGGACTTCCGTAAGGTCTCTGACACGGGCCCCCACAACATTCTTCTCTCTGAATTGGAGAGATATGGATTTGATGGGTAGACTGTTCAGTGGATAAGGAACTGGTTGAAGAATCGCATCTAGAAGGTAGGGGTCAATGGCTCAATGTCAAGATGGAGATCACTGACAAGTGGTGTCCCACGGGGATCCGTACTGGGACTCCTACTGTTTAACATCTTCATTAATGACATAGATAGCAGGAGCGAGTGGACCCTCAGGTCATTTGCAGACAACACCAAGATGAGTGGTGTGGTCCACACAGCTGAGGGACAGGTTGCCATGCAGAGGGACCTGGAGAAGCTTGAGAAGTGGGCCCATGTGAACCTCACGAGGTTCAAAAAGGCCTAGTGCACAGAGTCTTGCACCTGGGAAGATCACGGAACAGATCCTCCTAGAAGCTATGCTAAGGCACATGGAGGACAGAGAGATAGTTTGAGACAGCCACCACGGCTTCTCTCGTGAGAGAGTGAGAGTGCAACTCTCACTATACAGGCTAGTGGATGAATGGATTGAAAGCAGCCCTGCGAAGAAGGACTTGGGGGTACTGGTGAATGAAAAACTGGACATGAGCCGACAATATGCACTCACAGCCCAGAAAGCCAACCATATCCTGGGCTGCATCAAAAGAAGCGTGGCCAGCAGGTTGAGGGGGGGGATTCTGCCACTCTACTCCACTCTGTTGGAGCCGTGCATCCAGCTCTGGAGTCCACAGCACAGCAAAGACATGGACCTCTTGGAGTGGGTCCAGAGGAGGGCCACAAAAATGATCAGAGGGCTGGAACACCTCTCCTATGACGAAAGGCTGACAGACTTGGGGTTGTTCAGCACGGAGAAGAGGAGGCTGCAGGGAAGACCTTATAGCAGTCTTCCGGTACTTAAAGGGGGCTTATAAGAAAGATGGGGCAGGATTTTTAGTAGGGCCTGTAGCAACAGGACAATGGGTAATGGTTTTAAACTAAAAGAGGGCAGATTCAAACCGGAGATAAGGAAGAAATTGTTTACAATGAGGGTGGTGACACACTGGAACAGGTTGCCCAGAGAGGTGGTAGATGCCCCATCCCTGGAAACATTCAAGGTCAGGTTGGAGGGGTCTCTGAGCACCCTGATCTAGTTGAAGATGTCCGTGCTTACTGCAGGGGGGTCGTACTAGATGACCTTTAAAGGTCCTCTCCAACCCAAACTATTCTATGATTCTATTCTATGACCCTATGCTGTTAGCAATGAATGCTGCATATTGCTTCAAGTCATTTCATAGGCCTGGGAGAATTCTGGGCTGTGTGACATGATGAGCATGCCTGCAGAGAAGCCAGGAAGGGTACGGATGGCACTTCTTCAAGGGGGTTTCCATTCACCCAGAAAGAGGACTGAGGGGACTTGTAGCTCCCCTACCAAAGACTGGGAATGGGAGGACCGTCCGTTGAATACAAATAATATAGCCTACAGGGGCCAAAGGTTGGCTTAGAGTCAAAAGAAGGAGTCCGTAACGAACAGAGAGAAAGATGGGGAATAGCAGTTTGTCTGCATTTGAAGGGTGCTGGGACTTTTTGCATTGGCCACTCTGATCACAGCAGTAGTCCTAGGGGCTCTGACATGGTACTTGATTCCTGGTTGCTCCACAGGCAACAAAAGGGATAAGGCATCAGTGGTGGACCTGACAGCATCAAAGAGTTTGGGAAACCACTGGGAACCACTGCCAGCCAGTGGAGACATCAGCAGCCGATGAGGTGGGAGTGCTGTCAGTAGAGCTAGAGAGATTTTAGGGACTCGTTGTGCTTGTGAAAAAGCTCTTTCCACACACACTGATGAGCTGCACAGAAACGTTCTTTGTGCCTAGCACACCGCTTCATGAGCCATCTCCGCTGGGATCAATGTCTACTGACACCACTGACTGCAGATACAGAAACCTCATCTAAACCAATAAAAGGGAGTTCATTAGAGATGAAATATGGGAGAGGAAAATTTGCCATTTCTTCGACATTCTGAAAAATCTGAAGATCTTTCTTATAAATAGCTTCCTTTCCTTTATAAAGCCAAATGTTGTTCTGGCTTTTTTTAACACTCTTCAAAGAACAAGTCAATTCTTGGCAAAAGGAGCTCTTGAATGGCAAAGCTCAAATCAAATTTAGGAGAAAAGGAGACAAACAAAAGTGCAGAAGAGTGGATACACAGGTTTTTTATCAAGGAGTAACTGAAGTTAAAATCATGAAGAGAAGAGCTAAGTCTGAGAACTACGATGACCAGAGGGCTGAAGTTGGCCTGCAAGAACACTGCACACAGACCAGGATTAGAAACAAAAGCTCCATGATGTTTTTGCAAACAGCTCGTGAAAAAATATAACAGTACTAAATACAAATCGTGCCAGTCACTGGGAGGTTTGCCATTTATTGCAAAAGCTGATTACACTTCATTATCTCTCCTTTATCAAGTGATGTGGTGTACTTTTCAGCCATGAATGTACAGCTAGGTGGGAGCCAAGCTTGGTAATGCAAAACCCCCAGAATTTCCAGGTACCGAAATGACAAAATGTAAAGGATTTTTGAAAGCTGTAAAATAGCATTAGTCAGACATAATAAATACAAATTTTCCTCTGTGTTCATTAATAACATATGCGCATTGGGAAAAGTGCTGGCTTTTTTGGAGACGGAGATGGCAAATATAAAACAGATGAATCAAAGTACCTTAAAATGCAGAACCTCTTGCCAGATTTTAGACCACTTGTGGTATCAGGAGAAGAAAACTGACAGACAAGATACCAACACACACTTTCATTGCATATTCATTAACCCATGTCACAAGTGCACTTCAGTGAATTTTTCATGATTTAATGGAAGTTATTGTACACAATGCAAAACATAATGCAAAACAAGAGGTAATTATTTAACTGGTAAATTTCTTTTGGCAGACTTTTTTTGTAGCTTTCAGCAACAGTTGAGAATAATGGATTTTCAGTTTAAAAGAGCAAGATGGTGTAATGTAACATAAGATCTATAATGACGATTTCAGGAGACTGGATATGAGTGAGGAACTCCAGTATAAAATGCTAAAATAAAAAATCATTTAAAAGAAGAACACTTTAAAAAACCTCACAACCCAGGGTTACTAATGCTGTTAATGATATGATTTTCTGCCAGCTGTTTCCTGTTTGTCCCTCCACCAAGAAATCTAGAAATAATAATGACAAAGAAACAATTATCTCTCAAAAGCAAAATTTAGAAACGAACATGCATTTTATTCTACCAAAATAAATTCAGGTCTCAATGAAAATGTCTCATACACCTTTCAGCAGAAAGATACCATTTTGTACTTTTACAAGAAAGCCATCCTCCTTCCAAAAGACAAAGGAAACAAATATACCTGAAAGATGGCTTCTATATACAAATGGTTGTTTGTTATTTTTGGCTTGATTAAAGGTATTACTCCTTACTTCAGATCCTTCCTAATTTACATGCTCAAAATACCACAGTAGCAAAAACTTGAACTAAGAATACACCACACATCTTTAAGACCACTTTTTCAGTGCAAAATTACAATTGACAGCTGTGATTTCTATTTGTAGAAGAAAACTATATGCCTGGATACATGCCTGGATTTGTCTTGTAGTGTATAGCATAGCTTAAAATGATTTTTCAATCTATAAACTATTTCTATTAGAAAAAATTCAATTATTATTTAGTGCATTATGCCCATAGCCACTACTGTGCTACTACTGTGTTGATGCAAACCATTCCCAGGTCCTTTAAGTCATGGCCCAAGCTTTCTGTGACAGGGTGTGAATAGAGAGATTGAGAAGAGACTTGGAGCTTGTGTGACACTGGTACAGGTACAACTTACTGGAAACTTACATTCTATGATTCTATGATTTTATTTAGAGCCATATAACCGAGACAATTCTCAAGAACTTGTCCCTAAACGGTTATGACCACGTGCCTCCTTCTCCACATTAGACACTTACAGTCAAACATAAACAGCTATCTGCTAGGCAGGTGTCCGGTTTAAGTCCAATATCTAGCCCATCTCCAAGACAGACCTTGACTTACCTCGCAGGTCTCAGTCCCCTCCTTTTGCTACTCCTGCTTAGGCACCTCTTTCAGAGGAGTGTATCTCTCACCACCATTACAGAGAGGGCCTAACAACACACCTCATACTGGCCCAGTGATATTTGCCATGTAAAAGTTAGGTAAAATGAACACCACCCATAGACAGTTGCACATACTGGGCACATGCCACCTGGGGAATCCTGGCAGCAGTTCGTCCACTCTTCGTCATTCACTGTACACAGAATGAAAAAAGAAAAAAAAAACAACAATCTAACAAATAAATAAAAATCCTATCAGGATCCATTACCAAGGAAAGCTTGACATACACGCAGCAAAATAAATTCTAGTAAAGAAAAGTGATGGAAAATACTGGGTACTTGTCTCAAAGAGGTGACAAAATTTATTAAATTATTTGAATACTTTAGGCAAGAAATATCAGTCATCTCTACTACCACACAAATTACATAAAAAAAGAATACAAATAACTAGCCAGTACTGCATAGCTGTTACACCAGTGGAGCAGCTGGATGCAACATTAAAGTCCTCATAAACGAAGGAATTATTGTTGTTACACTACACTATGAGACTTGAATAAGAGTTTTAAAGTAGCATTCATCTTCTTGATTAAAAATTAACAAGGTTAAGTGTTTAATTGATGTTTTAACCAGATAGCAAGGAGAGAAATTCTGCAGCTGAATGGATTTTGTGGAATATGAGAACACAGTTCTTTGTCTGATTTTCAATAGCTAACTCAAATTGCATTTGTTTAGGAACATACTGGTCTAGATTTAGGGAAATGAGGGAATCTGATAAAAGTGTGTTTTGATTCCTACATTTTCTTTCTGTCTCAACTGTTCTTCTGTTTTATAGACAGTAAATCTTGTGTAACTAATCTTAGAAGTTTAACAACCTTTCAAGTTTGGCTCAGAAAGTTAATGATGCTGATACGACATTACTTCATCCATGCAATAGCATCCTCTTAAGAATCCTAAAATATCTCTTTACCTGCCAACACACCTTTTCTCAGTGCAGCAACGCATTTCTGAACCTACATTTTTGTTCGTATAATTTCAAGAATTTCCTTCTCCTGTCTATGATATATGTTTTATCCCTTTCCACAGACTCCTGCTGCTCCATCTGTATGTTTTTTTAAAATAAGTTTTTTCTTCTTTAGCTGTACTTTCCTTTGAATTTAGGTGTTTCATATTGCCTTGTATCATCAAAAAAGCCAAAAAAACCCTTGTAAAATCTTGTTCCTCTCTGAGATGGATGCCTCACTTCTCCTGGCTTCATTGTTCAGTCTCTGCTAATTTTGCCCTGTTCCATAGCTCAGCTTAGTCCAGAAAGTGGCTAACAGGCTTGTTCATTGTACTAAGCTGTTTCTGTCACCACCTTTGCTCATTATATTGGAAGGCGACATGAAAAAACAGCTGGCTACATGAGTGGAAAATACAATGGCAGACAGTGATTCTTGATGAACAGTTTTTATAGCAGCAACATAAGCATTTCCCTTATTTCAACAATAATTCACACTTTGTCTGAACTCATACTTTGTATGAATTATTGTAGATAATTGTCCAGATTGCCATTCCCGTTATCTAAGTAAGATTAGAGGAACACAGTTGTGTTATTCTGAGTCACCAGTTTGTGACTATTTAAATCTGTGAAACATGCTAATATTTAGTATTTGTCAAGAGGTTGTTTAATGCAGTATCTACTGTTGATAATGTCACTATAGTTAGAGAAGTTGCTTGATTTTCAAACTTTACTGCATAATAAGACCGGTTTGAAAGATGAAGCTATGCAATAGATGTCATAGTGTACAGGGACTGGATAAAATTCAGCTGTTGGATTAAAGACGAGACAAACAAAACTCACAGGCAACAGTAGGAACCTTCTGCTTTTAGCATCAGCATCTGCAGTAACAGATGTTGATCAAACAACATCTTAATAACTTCACCATGAAATGTTGTTGGATATAGACCAGATTCTCTGTCCCAAATCTATTCAAGGTAGATCCTGCTTGGTGAGCTCAGAGTTCCCTTTCACTAATAAGTGGAGCAGAGAAGACTACTTTCCTTGGGAGCAGTGAATCCAGATTATGTTCCCACACTGTTTTTGTATACTCAGAGATACCCAGCACAACTCAGGCTTCTTCCAGACAAGTCAGAAAAAGACGATCAAGTGACTTTCACTGCTGAATATATGTATCTCCTTCGGAAGGTTGTTTAGAAATCCTCACATTTGCAGAAGCAGTACCATTAGATCCTCTTTAAACAAAACAACACTGTAAGATGGCAAAAGTGGTAGAATTGTTTGACTTAGTTTTTGATATTGCAGTAGTGTTCAAATGAGTAAACCTCAGCAAAGCCACCTTTAGCAATAGAGAATGACGATGTACAGAGCAGTGGGAGTTGCGGTGACACGCTGACCAGAGCTAAAACCACTTTGCCCTGTCTGGGTTCTGAACTCATGCACCAGAGGAAAGGAGATGTCTTTCTACAAACAGAGACGTGTTACTCCACATGGTGTGTGAAGCACTTCTGTCACATGTCCGTAACCATCATACCAATGCATATTGGTATGCAGGGGGACCAACAGACACAGATGGACAATCTACTATAATTAAATGTTGTTCAACTTCAATAAAATTGGCTGGCAGCAACTAGGACCATAAAGAGCATGGAACTTGTGGCTTCAAGTGAAACACTTGTTCAGCCACAAAAAAACTGTAGGCACTCTACAAACTTCTTCATATGCAATGACTGGGATAACATTATGTGTTACTGTCATAGTTTAACCTAGCAACCAGCAACTAAGCACCAGACAGCTGCTCGGTCACCACTCCCCTGCCTCCCCCAGTGGGATGGGGAGGAGAAACGAATAAAAGGTAAATCTTGTGGGTTGAGATAAAAGCAGTTTAATAAGACAACAAAGAAAATATTCATACTAGTAACAATGATAATAATAGTAATAATAATGAATAGGCAAAACAAACTATACACAATACAGTTTTTCTCAACACCCAATGACTGATTCATGGCCAGTGCCTAGGCATCAATCACTGAGCCTGGAAATCACAAATTTTGTGGAATTCCCCAAAAAATTCAAACTCCTGGACAAGAGAATGTTCGAACTCGTGGAAAAGAGAAGAGCAGATAGCCTGCCGTCCTGTGGCCATCCTCCACTCATAAACTGAGCATGACGTCTATGGTATAGAGTATTTCCCTTGGCCAGCCTGGGCTATCTGTCTGGCTATGCTCCCTCCCAGCTCCAGCACACCTGTTCATTAGCTGAATATGGGAGACGGGAAAAAGTCTTTGATTTCTCAGCAACAATTGAAAACATCAGTGTTATCAACATTCTTCTTGTACTAAACACAAAATGCAGCAGCTACTGGGAGGAAAATTAACTCTATCCCTGCCGTAACCAGGACAGTTACGAAACAATTTTTTTCAGTCTTACTGAGAAACAGCATGCAGTTGTAATTAATAAACATAAAAGCAATATTTACAAATCATGACATTTAGCAGAGATTTTAAAATCATCACAATCTGAATTTAGTTTTTGTAAAATATGTTCTATGGAGATCCAGGGAAAAACTCTCCAAGTTGCCCTGATTGTAAAGAGAAATCAGAAAAGACCAGGACAGAACAATAGTATTGATCTGTACCTGACTTGATACACTTAATTCTCTTTGATCCTTGGTAGCTCATTTATTTTGGTTTGCTGAAGGTGTTTGGGGGATCTCCATGTAATACAAGAAAACTTCCCAATCTTCTGTTTGAAGTGGAAAAGGACTGCTTCCAGGGTGAAGCGGGGGAAAAAAAAGACAGCCATCCTTTCTATAAAGTTTATAAACTTCACCCAGAGCCTCCTGACAGTATTTTAAATTTCTATTTGCAATATGCAAAAAGGTATCTTTGTCTTTTGCATTAAAACTTTGCTGACTGTTTACACTTGATGTCTCAACCGCATGGGAAGAAAGATTTCTCCACGCATGAGATCATTTTTTTCCAGATGTTGGACATGCACTCATATCTAGCTACAAATATTGATCCTTTGTTGAACTGCAAATTTCAGCATGGTCAGTAATGTGATAATGGTCATGATATTAATGGTCTGAATTTCTTCTATCATTTTCATATATCCAAAGTCATCAATTTGTCTCCCAGCTAATTTTAGGAATTTTTTTCTACCTTTTCCAACAGACGGAAAATTGACATATATTGTTTTACAGGAAGATACTTTTCAGTGGACATGATTTTCCCGCAAGAGCCAGCTCTACAAACTGATTGACTAATTCATTCCCCACAACCATCTCATTTAAAATAAACTGACAAAAGGCCAGCTGCAAAAGCAACTACACTAAACTGCTTCTTCCCCAACACCACAATAGAGAAACCAGATATTTATTACTCATTTGATTGCTCACAGCTGGTGCTTTCATCAGCCAAGCATAAATATTGGATGTTGGACCCATGCCGCAAAATTCATCTTCAAATTGTAATGCCCCAAAACAAATTTTGTGGGGTTCAGATGCAGAATTTTTTCTTATTATAAAAAACTGAAATTTGTAAATTTGGTTCTGGGGTCAAACTCCAGCCTCTCCCAAATCTGTAAGTAATTGGTTATAGTGACTTAATTCGAGCACTTCTGTAGTCGGTACACTTACAGACTAAGATGTAAGAAAGGTTAACTTCATTGACTTAAAATCATAGACTAGTTTGGGTTGGAAGTGACTTGAAGCATTAGTTTTTTAAACATAAATCTGGAGTTACTGAGTAAAATATTTACACGGTCACCTGCTTTGTCTCTGAAAGAAGCATCTCTCTCAATCCAACCTCCAGCCTGAACCTTTAGGCGTACAGAATAACACACAAAGGCAGTCACAGTGATTTTAAGAAGAAAATAATAAATCTGGTTCCTCATTTAAGTCATACTTCTTTGAGGTCAATTATCTCTATTTCCATTTTTTTGTGTATCTATCTGAAAGGGCACCGATGTAAAAAACAATATAGGTCAAAACTCATTTAATCAGCATTTTGGCAAAGAAAAAGGCCATTCTATATTGCAGTGTAGCACTGGCTGTTTGCCTTATGTTATCAATCTTTTCAAACATGGGAATTCAAGCTAAAGCAATATAATATGAACTTCCAATCTTTTTTTTCCAGAAGAATACTGAAAAGGCCACATTAATCAGAAGAAACACTGAATAAACTGAATAGTAGGATGAAAATGAGTTTCTACTTGTGTATCCAAACAGGGATTTTAAATATCCTCCCTCCTTTTTTAATTTAAGGTGACAAAAAAATTCAAATTAACGTATCTGGTCTTATATTGGTTTGGGTAATCTCCAGAGATATATTCTGTTACATACAAGTTCCTAGTCAACTTAGCTGTATCTTTGAGTTGGTCAAATCAAAAAGCAGTGTTTATCCAGGCCAGCAAATACATTACTTACAGCATAACACTTTCATCATGAAAGATCCCCAATTGCTTTTACAAACTCTGTGTTTACTCATGTTTAGTCACATTATTTTCTAGTGAAATACATCCACTGTCTTGATGGATTGTAGCATCAATTTAAGAGCACAACAACAACACAGCAGTAGAGGACGGAAACTGAAGCATTCTGGATTTACATCAGACAACAGAAAGATTTAAGTAGATTTGCTACATATCGATAAAGTGGGTACTAGCCAAAAGAACACAATCTGCCTTGCCAACCACCCAAACAAAATCGCTCTGATTAAAGAAGTTAGCATTCTCAGAAGAGTACATTCTTTTTTTAATAATCATGTTTTCAACTACAGTTATATCTGGCTGTTGTGTGCAACTCAGCATCGAGCTGGACGATGTGAGCATTCATGAAAAGTCAAAAATATAGCAATGTCTTTAAACACTAAAGGCAACCTACACTATTGCACAAAGCAAGAACCAGTTTTTGTCTCTGAGACAAACAGTGTTTCTCTTGGAGAGCCAACTCAGAGAAGAACAAGCTGGGAGCTTTCTAGGCGTGGCAGACTGGCATCTCTAACACATCGGCAAGTATCTTCACAAAACAGATGAGATTTTTTTGCACTGCAGCATAAGACTTGAAATAAAGACCAAAGATGGGGGTATGTCTAAGATATCAGCCAGGAGCTTCCTCTGGCGCATCTGAGTGGTGTTCATCTGGGCTACATGCTTCACATCAATTTCATGTGGACACGTTAAAAGAGAGGCTACCAGAGTGAATAACAAAATAGAATAAAAAAATACTTTTTTTCCTTGTCACTGTTGTCCTTCTTGTCCTATGCTTTGATCAATTTACTGATTTTCAGAGTGGGATAAGTCTAATAAATATGTAAAATTTTTCTTCAGATGTATCTGTAACTACATTAACAGCTTTAAAA
Organism: Opisthocomus hoazin; assembly: GCF_030867145.1. Classification (NCBI taxonomy): domain Eukaryota; kingdom Metazoa; phylum Chordata; class Aves; order Opisthocomiformes; family Opisthocomidae; genus Opisthocomus; species Opisthocomus hoazin. Next base: position 32,429,679 of record NC_134416.1, on the reverse strand, counting down.
TATTTAAGTTAGTTTTAAACTAGATGATCTGATATTATGAATGAGTTAGTTAGAAAAAGGAAGTTGTGATGCAAAACTGAATTCAGCTGTTACGAACAATGAAAAGTAAACATGTGTTGGGTTTTTCAATTATGACCACAGCTTTAACATCTTTCAGTGTTAATGTGGGAATGATTTAGCCCTTACTTGAACAGCTTCAGAGTTAAAGAATTTGTATGTATACCTAAACAAATTCTTGGGATTTGACTGATGTGATGTTACAAACAGAGTAGCTTTGATTTCTTGCCATGTGGAACAGTTGATATAATTGCTTTTCATTTATTTCTGGAGTTTGAGGATGAATTTACCAAATCTTTTACTCTTTCTATTATAATTCTACCAAACCCAACGTATCTATCTTTCCTAGGTGTCACTCTACCAGGAAAAACTTCCCTGACTTAAAAACAAGAAATATCTGAAGTCCAGGAGTCAGCAGCATCACAAGAATCTGGCTCAACTCATGAAAAGAAAATCAAATAATCTGCTGCTTCTATCATATTCGCATTTTTACATGAATTCTGCCCCAAGCCCACAGTCTTTTTCAACACTTCTGTTTGCTGAATCCAGTCTTTTGCTCTGGATAATGATACTGTAGATGAACCCAAGAAAAGCATTGCAATTACAGTTATTCTTGCAAAAAAAGATTAGAACCACTTAGGTATGAAATAGAGAATTTGAGAGCAGAAAGTCTTTATAATTGCAAACAGAAGTAGATGGAGTAGGTGGCTGCTGAGGAAATTCAAAAGCCTGAGGAGGCCAGGGTCTCTGCTGCCTCTACGACCTCCGCTGTTGCCCATCCTGGGTGTAGGGGCTAGTTTGGGAGAGGATGAAGGGCAGCTCCCAGCCCTGCCCTTACCTTGCAGCGGGGGGCATGAACTGCACGCTGCCAAGGCCTGGGAGGAGACAGCCACTCTGTGGAGAAGGTAACATGTATTAGCGAGGGGAGACACACGGACCGTCTCCATCCCTGGAGCTCTGTGGCTCCATGCCCTGGCACTCCATGGTTGTCACCTGTCGCCCCCCCGAAACCTCCCCTTGCCATCCTGTCCTCTGTCCCACAGCTCCTCCCAGGGTTCACTCTCTGTCCCCACACCCCGAACGGTGCCATCCGCAGGGGTGAAGGACAAGGTCACTAACACCATCATCTTGGGGCAGAACTTCCATTTCATCTGCACCGCTGCACAGCCGTGAGCTGGCTCTGGGGAGAGAGCCTGCTTCAACACTGAAATTGCTTTGAGCACCGAAGTCTTTAATGGCCCACATTGGCCAGCGTTTCCTCTTGCTTAAACTTGCTGCAAATTTAAATGAATCTTGCTTAAACTGCAGTGACACAAGTGAACGATTAATCAAACTTAATGAATCTCTGTGTGAAGTCGTTTGTGAAGAGGTTTCACAGTGCCTCATCAAGTGGCCAATCTTTTTTTTGGAGGGAGTTTTTGTGTTAAGTCAAGAATACTGAATGTTATGACATGTAAGCATCAGACCTTGGGAATTTGCTACCAATAGATAAAGCAAAGGAGGAACAACAATTTTCAGACTAAAATGATAAAAAATTCTAGGCATGTGTACATTATCTAGCTTGAATTACTGCAGCTCTGCATTTTGAACATGGACCCCAGTAATATGGAATTAGACTAGAAAATAAACCCAAGACTCTAAGTTTTCATTTGCATGAAAAGAAGGGCATTACCAAGAACACAGTTGTTATTTCCTCCTTTGTCATTGCTGGCCCTGTGCAACATAGTTTACTAATGCATATTTCAGAGGGGCATGGTGGGTATGGCATACTGAGAGGCTTTGTGCTTCCTTTCAACTCAGGGCTCTGCACGGAGTATGAACCTAGCATTCCTCAGCTCCTTTGATGTACGTCCAGATTTGGAATCTTTCTCTTCTTCCCCTTCTTCTCTGAATGAGGCATCCTAGACAGAAGTACGGTATGGATTTGCACTGTGAAACCTGACTACAACTTTGCCATCTGTATAGTACAGAAGTATGTTTTCTTCTTAGGAATTCACCAATTGGTAAGAAATGCACAGGACTCTAAGTACACTGATTCCACATCCTACTAATTTATCTATCTCTGAAAACAGTCAAAGCAGTTGCCTCTTGTGCCTAGTAATAGAAATTCATTGTGTCTCTGAGAATTCTGCCTTTCTTCAGATACTCCTATCAACAGTCACCAGGTTCTCCAAAACTGGTTATGTATTCACAGTCTTATAATGAGAGAAATTGCCTTTCGTTGTTCTGTCTTCTTATTAAGGTCAGAGATTATATAGGAGATTACATATTTGTCCCCAAAGAGAAAGGGATTTATAACCTTTGCCAGAGAAGTGTAAAAAGCTGGAATGTATTTTCTTTCTTCTTTCCAATCTAAAGTATTATAGGAGAGTTTTTAAAAGTGTGTGGACATAAACAATATTTAAGCATTAATAGCAATATAATAATATTACTACACCACAGACCTTCTGTATAATAGGTTCAGCACTGCACAGCAGAAATTCAAAACTTAATAATGCCCTTTTGCTCTTCTTTGGGGTTTCTTTTTTTATGGTAGTTATAAGAGCCTAGAACTGCATTTTTTAAACAAAATGTCTATTCTTGAAGCAGTTATAGATAGGTTGCTAACTATTTATTTCTTTAAATTCTAACATGGTTCCAAAATCTGTGTTGCTCAGTAACAGCACTGAGCAAGCACGCATGCAGGCATATTCAGCGGGGAGGGCAGGATCTGGAAACAGACTGCTACCTGATGAGTGAGTAAAAGCTGTAGAAGCATAACTGATCCACGTCTTGGAAGCCAAATACATGAAATTAAGATGCTCACATTAGCAAAAAGGTTAAACTCCCTGCAAGAAAAGTATGCCTGTGGGAGGGCAAGAGCCATGAACATCTCCACACGTGACAGAAGCTGTAAAACAGGCTAAAAGTGCATTTCACAGTTGCTACAGGGATTAATCTCATCCCACAATTAATTTGGATACAAAGCCCTTTGACGTCAAATAGAAAGTTCCTCGAAACTGCAGAGGCTTTTGATCCTGGCCACAGAGAGAAAAAAGCTGTGGAAATGTAAATCCTGATTTAGCTTTTATTTAGTATGCTCCAAGAGTGTGGCTTCATATGCTTAAGTTAATTGAAAGCACAGTGTTTGCATAATGCCTTCAAGTTGCAATTTGAAAGTGGCTCTGCTACTTTTATTTAGCAGTTTTCACTGAAAACTGAGGGAAAAACTGTCTCACCATTGTATTGATGGCACAAAGGAAATCGCTGTCATGGTGTTGGAGGGGACTATACCTGATGTAAAAACTGAAGCATGTACTGACCTTAGGAAGAACACTGTCATTTTAAGTATCAGAAACATAGTGCCCTCAGAAAATCTTTTCCAGCTCCAGAAAAGCTGTCACCAGCTATTCTGAAGCCTTGCCTCTAAGTTAATAGAGCTCATAAGCTAAAAGTCTGCACATGGAAGGGGGAAACTTTTGCTAATTGGGAAAAACAATACTCATAATACAGCAAAAAAGCTACAGAGCTTTTTTTTATTATTCTTATTTTACTTCCCTACAGGAGAGGTTTCAGGGGGATTAAGATATGACAAATATTTGACAGTGTAGTGAATTCCTATTCCAAATTGCCTGTTTGTCACTTAGGATACCCCCACTGGACTTTATAATAAAGTCAGCTCACGTCTTTCCATTCACACCACTGGACTTGTGAGGTGGACTGTTGTTAACAGGACAGAAGTGCTCTTTCTGAGGAGGATTCATAAACCCTTGTACCATATTCTTTTGGACTTCATTTATATTCATGAGGAAAAAAAATACGAATATTGCATATATGGTTTTCATAAGAACACAGAAGATACATATCAAAGAGCTACACTGGATCACCGCAGGATATTCTAGCTCCTAGTGTCTTACCTCCAACACTGGCCGGTGGCAAATGCTTAATAAAAATATAGAAAGGAGAGCAAGCATGTTGTGAATATTTTCCCAGGGTACTTTCTCAGCCTCTAGCAATCATTAGCTCTAGCATTTACTAAGCTAGAGATATGACTTCTAATAATCCACAATGGATTTTTCTTTTTTGACTTGTCCAGTTGTTTTTTTGAATCCTGGTAAATTTCCAGCATTCACAACACCCAGTGGTAAGAAATTCCACAGATTAACTATTAATTGTGTGAAAAATACCATGCTTTTTTTTCTTTTGCTGCCAGATGATAATAAAATTTGTTATCTAGGTATTGTATTGAAAAACAAAGAGGAAAAAATGTTCCCTGTCCACTTTGTCTATGGCCTTCACAAATTTACAAGCTTCTTTTTGTGTTTTCCATTTACACTCAGTTGTCTCTTTTCCAGGCTCAGCATCTATGACTAGTAAGGAGTCATTCTTTGTCTTTGTTTACCCTTGCAACCCTCTTACCTTTTCTGGTTTTACTACCTCCTTCTGCAACAGGACTGAAACTGCATACTGTTTTCGACTTACAAAAGGGCATGGTGCTGTGCTCTGCTTTGTTCTCTATTCCTTTTCTGATCTTTCCTGTGGCATGGTATTTGCTTAATTCTTTTACTGCTACTGGGCTTGGAGCTGATATTTTCTTCAAAAGGACCTGCTTTAACCCAGAAGTTCACTTTCTAAAGCTGGCTCATAACCCATCACTTCCCATCACTTTAAAATAAGGTTAATTTTTTTCCCGTCTGCACGATTGCTCTTCTCATCATATATAAGGCAATCTGCATAGTGGACTCCTTTATGAAGACTATGGCCAGAAGATCAGGGAAAGTTGCTGTGCCTGTCTTCTCAGCACTGGGGTCCAGTATGGGTGTCGTCAGTTTAAGAAGGCTGAGAAAGGGGCAAGGCAGGGGAGAGCTGCCAAGGGGCTGAGAGCACCATGAGAAGGGGCTGCAGGAGCTGGGCAAAGAGGAGACACTGCAAGAGCAACCAGCAGTTACTTGAGGGTAGCTGTAAAGGTGACAAAGCAAACAGTTCTTCTGTAGTGGCAAATGATATAACAAGGGGCCACACACTGCTGCAGCAAGGGAGATTGAGGTTGGACATGAGGAAAAACTTTTTCTCTGGGAACGTAGTGCAGGTTACCCAGAAACGCGGTGAAATCTCCATCCTTGGAAGCTTTCAGGATTTGTGCCTAGACACCGTCACAGCTGACTGCTGTTGGTGATAGTCCTGCTTTGAGCTGCAGATTGGACTTGATGACTGTCAGAAGGTCTCCCAACCAACATTGCTGTGAGTCTGTGATTGACTTTACAATTATTATACTGAGTATGATATTTGCTGATCTATTTCTTGAGTTAATGGTGTAGCAAAGCTATCTGAACATCTTAATGAGCATTCAGCTTAATTAGATGTCTGTAGTGGCGCATTCTGCCTTAAAAAAAAGACAAAACCCTGAGCTTTAGAGGATGGTATAAGCAGCTGTGAAAACTCTCAGTGGAATTCCATATTATTTCACGGAGCTCCCACAGCTGCAGTAAGAATTTGTTTGAATTGACAGTGATTCATTCTGAAGATTTCACATCTTTTAAAAATATTCAGGTAAGAGCATTTGTGTCTTTGCCTCTTCAAAAAGAAGAGAGAGCTCTTAAAAAAAAGTGAGTCTTTAGCACTTAACCACTGGGATTGATCAGGTTAACTCATACAATGTGATTTAGGCAGCCAGCCAGGTAGACCACGGGAACCCTTCATTGGTTCATTCAGTGCATTACAAGCATGGGAGATGCTGAAGACTTTGAAACCTTCAGACAGAGATGAAACAGGAGTAAGCAAATCTCAAACATTTTAAATATTAGAATATTTTTCCATCAGCTCTTTCCCAAGAGTTTATATTGCATTTAATGAGGTTCATGGTCTCATGATTTAAAAACAGCTGTCATGTCTCAATACTAAAGAAAAGAGACAGTAATATATCAGGTTTATTTCCAGTAATCAAACTTCACAATCAGTTTTATTCTGTCTTATTCACAATATAAAATTTACTGTTCTGTCTTCTCAGTGCTGCTTTTATTCTAATTCCCATTGCAGTGAAGAGGTGACTAGAATAGCATTTCTAGCATAAATTCAAGTGTGAGTGCAAAAAATCCTTGTTCTGGTTTATATCAGTAAAAAACAACTTCTCCAAACATTGATATGAAGAAAGCAAATTTTACAGAAAATACTGCCAAGCGTATGTTTGACGATGTTTATGTTTAAATTTATAAGACATATTTAATGTGTGCAGCTTCACTAATATACAACTGAAAATGTTCTATAAGCATAAAACTGCTTATATTATGTCAAGGAAAAATATAAAAATTATGTTACTGACCAGGACAGGTAAATATTTTTCAAGGAAAATATCCACGATATAGGCCATGTGCCTGTTTGCTTTGAATAGCCCTTCACTCCTAGGAACATAACTCATTGTCAGTAATGCACTAAATAAGCTTTGCTTTCTCAGTGTCTGATTTTTTTTCTGCTCCTTTCTTGGTTTCTTTTTCCACACTAATTTCCAAATTTTTATTTTTCTCTTTAACTTGCTCTTCAGGAAGAGCAAAAAATTGATCTTACTAATGCTTTGATTGAGCACAGTATATTTCATTAACTTTAAAATTAGGTTCACGGTGTGAACAAAAGCAGTAGAAAATTCAAAATTAATTTATTAAACACACTGCAATGTTTTCTTAAAATTAGCTCTTTACAGGAAAGACAGTTTGCTTGCCAGCTATGTACGGGAAATGCAAAAAGGGTGCAGACAGGAACAAGACAAAACAATTTTAAAATTAAAATAAAAACATGTGATGCTATTCTGTTGTGACCTTGGACTCATGGACTTCACTCAGATAAAAGCAAATACTTCAGCAAGTACGTAATAAGTGGCACTGGCAAGAAGAAAACTTCACTGACATGGAGGAGAGCTATTGCAAAATGATGCATCTAAATGACAAATTCCGCTATTTCTCAGGTAACAGAGGCTGAAATCACCCTCAACATGATTTTCACTAGTTTAAGTTTTACTCTAATTGCTTTATCTCACACAGCAGTGAGATGATGATGTGGAAGACCACACCTGCATACCTTGGCTGTCGACGATTCAGTTATGGAGGGGGAAACACTTCTCTACCTCTGCATACATTGAAAAAGCAAAGAGCAACTGCTAATTTGTTTCTTGCCAAGACAATGAGTCACAAATGTGGAGACTTAGCCGGCCAGTCATCTTGCCCAGAGTCCCTTGGAAGGAATCCTTTCTCCACCTACTCCACCCCTTAAAAAACACTTTCTCTTAGGAGACATCAGCTACCAGTGACACAGAGCAAGCCTGGCCCTTTCCAGGGGACAGCATCACATCTTCAAGGATGACACTGGTGATGGAGATGGGGATAAAAGCTAGGAAAGCCTTAGAAAATGTGCTGCAGGTGTTTCTGGAACAGAAATCACAGAGCAGAAAAGTGGGCACAGGCTGGAGGCCGAAGCACCGTAAATGGAGAGCCCCAGCATCAGGCACCTCCAGGGCAGCAGCCTTGGGACTGACCTAGGAGCGTGCACAGGGACATCAGAGCCACACCAAAGCCTTCTGCTCCATTCTTCCCTCCAAAATAGCCTGTACACAGAGACAGGGAGTGGATGATGTAAAACTAGTGAAGGTGGCTTTTTCAGCAGGGGCTCCCTGTGTGTCAGTAGAAGTGGCAGCTCCCTGAGCAGCAGGTTTCCAACTGGCTTCCAGCAATGAAGCGGTGCAATGCATCTGCAGCGGGCACTGACAGGACTGAAGGGACACCACATTCTGGGAGAAAGGAAAGCTCAGCTAAAGCTGCTGCTCCAACTCCAACTCAGGCTTCTGGAACAGTAAGTGAGGCCATGGGGGAAAAAAAAAAGGCTCATCCCTTCTTTTTAGCCGTGTTGATCGGTGTGTTTGTGTCAGACGCTTTCAGTTCATCCTTCTGAGAATCCTGCACTGTCATGCAGTCCCCTTGTTTTGGGTGCACATGCAGAATGTTTGAAAACTCCCATTATTTATCCAGAAGAGCAGAATACAACAGCTACTGATTGCATGAGGATGTGCAAGAACAGTGGTGGAGTACTAAATACTGCAGCAGTTACTGGGGTCTTCAGTGCACAGAGGAACTGAAAAGAGATGCTACATGCAAGTAGAGTAAGAGGAAGAAAGCTGAAAAATAAATTAAAAAATACACTAAGGAAAAATTTCAAGAGACAAATTCTAGCGTCAAAAGAGGCTACTGCAATAGATTAACTTTAAACAATGTCATTTGGATTACTACAGCATGAAGGAACAAACGCTCCTTTTTAATAAGTGAAAATGATCTAAGAGATGCATCTTAAATTTCCTGAGAATGTTTTAGAATCTTAAGAAAAACACCCTCAAAGGATCTTCCAGGAGTTAAAATGTATGCAGGGTGTTCTTAAATGCACTAGCATTTATGTGCAATGAAAGTTCAGAAAAGACCTTCCATCCTATATATGATTCAAGCCAATAAAGAAATAAAACCCTGCTGTGTAAATGGGAGCATATTCATCGGTTTCACTGGGATTTCTCTCCAGCAAGCCTCAGATATAGTCCTACTAATTTAAAGTTGGATTTGCAAACTCAAATCAGTACATTTTATTTGAGGAATATTTCTTAAGCTGTACTGAAACTCAGCAGAGAAAGATAAATGATGCTTTCCTGCCCATCTCCCGGTTTCTCACTTTTTACGCGCTTCAGCTCACAGCCAGCTTCTCACTGAGCAGCATCACTCTGTGGTTACCAGCAGGTTTATTTCTGCCTGTTCCTCTGTCAGATCCTTGATCTCTGTTCTGTATTGTTAGCTTACACTAAATTCACCTTAGCCCAGTCTGGAGCAGAAAAGCCTTCTGCCTCCAAGGGAATTAACCTTGCTTTTGTCAACCTGTTTGACCACCTCAGCTGGTGTTACTTCCCAACCAGGGGAGTTACACTTCTTATAATAAATGCCCAGAGGATGGGGTCAGACACTGCAGCTGTGGTGACTGACCTGGGGCTGCTGGCTCCTGACACGTCCACTGTTCCCCTCCTCTCAGAGGGCTTCACTGCCGTGTCAGTGCAGATGAAGGCTGCCTGGTCCTCACACAAAGTCCCAGGCAAGGAAAATGCAAGTATCGATACTCACCCGGCCTTCCACTCAAGTGGTTGGAAAGGTATGGGGACGCTGGAGAAGTAGTAGATTTGTCCTTTACACCTATATCAAGTAAATTCATTGGCTTCAAGGATATATACGTCTTTTTCTAGATTACTCTCTAGAGCACTTGCAAAGCACAGCTAAAGGTTGCAAGACTAATATATAAATCAGTGAGCTTTCCAACCAGTCAAGAAAGGGATCAGAGAAGGAGAGAGGATTGCTCACCTTGCTGTTGATGGACTTCTCTGATGAAAGACCTTCAGCATTTAATTGAAGACTGTTATGTTAACCATGAAGGGAGATGTTTCCACTAGATCAGACACAAAGGGAGACAGTTGTCTCAGATCCTCTTGGCTTTGAAGGTTGCTGCTGAAATCTCCTACCTGAACGTGCTAGTTTACGAGGCTCTGAGTCAAATGTGGGTAAGTTGCACCGTTGACCATGCAGAAGTCATGATGGCAGGTCATTTGAAACCTCTTCAGACATCTCCACACGATGCCGAGATCTCAACACATTTTACCAAAACCCCAAGCCCAGTTCTGCATTACTTGATCAACATTTTCAGAAGAAATGCTGTGACGATCAAGGACTGGATGCACCTTACATCGGTCCCAGTTAAGGTTATGAACCTGATACCAGCTTTATAAAGGTGCTGGCATGTACTGAAGCATAGGAATCATTTTGTCTAACGTATTGAAGTATCTGGCCAGTATTGTTATGCATGCAAGTTCTGAAAACAAAGAGCAAAACTAAAATGAGCTACCTTCATTTAGACCTCAAATTACATGTCTGATTTAGAACAGTTGAATAAAAACCACATGTTGTCAAGCATTTTAGGGAATGAGGATCTGTGAGAGGAAAAGATCAACTAAAAAGATTAAACTAAAAAGTTGATATTTAGGTTCTTTTTTTTTTCCCTTAAGAAGTCTTTCTTCTAGGGCTTAATGCCGATATTGATTTTATATAAAATCCCAAAGATTAATTATGCTTATAGTGATGATGCCTTAAATATTGATTCTTCCAATTGTGCAGTTTTTTTAAAAGGCTGTAAAGCTGAAGTTGGTAAAGCTGAAGTTAGTACTAAGCAGGAAATGTGTCAGTGGGTTTCAGCTCCAGAGAATATTTAGTGTTTCCTCCAACCAAACCATAGGCATTATCTTGATTACAGGAACAAGGCTAAAAAAAGGCCATATCAAGATATCTGAATGACACTAAGAGCATCAAGAAGAAGCAGAGATTTCTCTGAAATACATACAGTCAAATTATTGCAAGCATGATCAGGTACCACAAAAGCAATGTACTCTTCTCTTTCACTGGGAAAGTGACCATGAACTATGTATCGGATCCCCTAAGTTAAATGCAATAATGACAATGTAAGAAGGTTATAAATTTTTAAGGTGTTTGGCTTGGTCTTACTTTACATTTAAATTCCAGAACCAGGAATTACACAGAACTACCACACCATGTGCTAAACGGATCAAAACCCAGTAAATCATAAAATGTAACTGTGAGCAAGAACGCATCCTCCGGCAGTTGTATTGCTAGTGGAGTCCCCCATGTATCACCTTTTGGCCTTAGGATCCTTGAAATATTATATCTAACCTGGAGAAAAAACACAAAGCTATCCCTAATACACTTTGGGTCTGACAAAGCTGAGGAGAATCACAGGTAATGAAATGACCAGCTGCTGCTACAAGGCATGCTGAATTATCTGGACACAGACCCTGAAACAAGAATTCCTGTGTTACATCCAAAACAAGAAATAGAAGTCATGTTTCCAGAACATGGGAGTCTCTCCCAGGAATCCCTGCTTTGGAGCAGGCATTAGAAGCCTTGGCACATAACTAGCTAAGAATAAGTCCTAAGAGTGACACTGTGGCCAGACTCAGAATACACTTTACACAGTCCAAATGTGTCCTGTTTTACCCTATGAGAACTCTACATTGCATCATTTGTGTGCCTGTTTCTCAGATACTAAGCCCAGTTTTAGTGTCCTCAGAGGCTTCTGATTTGGCTCACGTAAGAGAAAATGAAGGAAGAATCACATAATCAATCTCATTAAACAAACTGAAAAAATCACTAATTTTAGTCAAGATTTCCCCCTGTGAACAGCGAAAGTTTTGTAATGACTTGGTCAGTATAATAAAATCTATACAATGAACAGAAATTCAATAAGAGCAAACAAAGAAAAAGCTAAAACCAAACCAGAAAGCCAAATGAGACAAATTCATACGGGAAATATTTTTTGGAACGCATTTTTTACACATCAGAACAATTAGCCAGGCTTGAGTATTAGTGGAAACAAAAACTAAAACAACCAGCAAGTGTAAGATAACAGGTAATAAATGTGCACAGCAAGGAACGCACACAGAGGATGCTGTTTCTGACAGCAAATTTAGAAAGTTCTTATTCTGGAGTCAAAGCTGAAGACTCCAATTCAGTGTCCTGCATGTTTTCACATTTGGGTGACTTTCTGAGTATTTCACAAGCACTTGCCACAGCAGTTCTGCCAAACTAGTCCAACCACTGTCTGCAAAGAGGATAAACTGCAGATCAGAAAGGTGTCTTTTACAAAGACAGAAATACATAAGATCAAACTCAGCTGACACAGTTTGGCAGATGTCGTGTTTATCCTCAGCAACTTTCGAAAATAAATTTAAAATGATGCCATAACCTTTTTGGCTTAAAATGAGCTCAAGGCTACAAAGTGAAATGATTAGACAATTTTGGAAAAAAAAAAAAAAACAAAAACAAAAACAAACCACAAAACAGAGAGCTGTCCAAATGTGCTGCATAGGAGAAACTTTTAAACATTAACAGTAATAGATTTGACAGAAATTTCTGCAGGAAAGCACAGCAAAGTCTGCAACTTGCTTGCTGCAAAAAGGGATTAAGAAGAAATGGGAGAAATAAAAGTTATTCTCATGTTTCCTGAACATATTTTCATTTTTAATGAGGTCTGAATCACTATATTGAGCCTAGCAAAACAACGTATATATGTACTTCAAATTTAGTCTGAATTGCTTCAACTTGCAGGTCCAGGATCTTGCTGTGTCTTTACCTGCTAAATTAAAAAGTCTATTAGTAATAATTTGCTCTGCATCAAGTCAAACAATTTCAATTTGGCTAAACTAAACTATCCAAGTTTCAGCCATCTTCCGTGGTTGGTTTTGGTCGTTAAGTGTCTGCTGTTGGAAAGGATTCAGGAACAAATCACACCAACTTCTATCACTGCAGAGAGAAACTGGAACCAGTTCTTCAGAGATCTGAGCATTGCTGCCAGTGTAACACAGAGAAGCTGGATCTCACCGTAGCTCAGTTCAGATGACCTTTCATGATGACTGTGGACCACTTCTGAGTCTCCAACAACAAAACTGCTCAAATAGCGTGCTGCCACCAGAAAGGGGGCAGTGGTTTTGGCTATTACAGCCACAGCTGTAACTTTTGCAGAGCACATTATTTGCTTCTTCCCAGCTGATCACACAATCCTGATTTTTTTTGGCTCTGTGCTCTGCCATCCTTTTTTTTTTTTTTTTTTTTTTTGCCATTTTTCCATTTTAGTCATGTATAAACCTTTTCAGTGATAGCTCCAGTTTTACAGACCACTGACAGGCACATGAAAGAGAGGGTAGAATCAAGGTCTGATCTCTATAGGGTTGCTTTGGAGACTCCTTTTCACAGGTTAAACTGAGCGCTCATTTGCCAGTTTCTAAAGTATTTAATGTGTGTCATGTTGATTTTGTCATCTTCCAGATATTTCATAAGACTTCTCTTATCTCAGACAAAGAAGTTTGAGTATTATACATCATTATACTTTAATCAACCAAAATTACAGAAAATATAATGTGAAGCTGGTTTGATAGGATTATTTTCTATAAACACAAATGAACCAGCATTAATTATGCTACTCTCTTATAATTCTTCATTAATTCAGTTTCGCATTAGCTGTTCCATTTTTTTCCAAGGATTTATATCACACTGACAAGCCTATAATTACTTGGGTCATCTCTTTTATTCTTTTTAAATATTGGCATGCTAACTTTCTTTTGCTCTGCTGAAATTTCCCGTGTGGCAAGAGTTATTGAAAATCAACATTAATTGTCAAGCTCCTCAACTGTGCTTTTAAATCTGTCGGATACAGATCATCCAAACCTGCTAATTTAAAAATTTTTAATTTCCTGTTCCAAAGCAGAATAGAAACAGCTTCAAAGTTCCTGAAGTACACACAGGTCTTACCCCTCCCAGTCAAGTCAGGGTGAACTGGGAATGCTCAGGGTCCCCCATCACTTGGAATAAGTCATAGAGAGCAATGACAAGAATAATTTCTGATTGCGACCCAGAAAAGAAGGTGACAAGCGAACACTCTTTGACCTGTAAGTTGTTAAAACATGATTGTTTCTGTTTTAGCAGATGTGGAAACTGAGATGCGGGGAACCTCAGCAATGCCCACAGAGCCACATATCAAACCTAAGATTACAAGTCAGAAGGTTTGAGCCACTCCATGCCTAACAGCTACAGACAGCTCCTCACACATCCTCCCCTGCGTAAATCGGAGGTTCCAACCAAAAATCACCACATTAAAGCACAAAAAAAAATGGTGTTAGCATGATGTATAACTACAAGTAATTTTTAAAGTAAGACTGATCATCGTTTGGGTTTTTTATGCTGTCTTTTTCTGGAGATAATGCAAAAAGAAAGTAATGCAGACATACACACAAAAATTGTGTTAGGAGCCTAGAAAAGCAGCTAGGTATGTTACATGCCAAACTGGGCCTGTTGATTACTGAAAAACAAATATCCACATTTCAGGATTATTTGTTGTAAAGCTGAACTTCTGAAACATGCAAGTATCCAGGAGCTTACAAGAATTATGAAGTCAAAAGTAAAAAAATACATTAAAAATTTAAATAAATGTCTGATACATTCTAGTACTAAAACAGTCACACTTCTACATAGCATTTTCTGAGATATGTTCAAGTAGCAAAGCAGCTGAGACCAACTAGTGTCACTGAAAACAAGCTATAATGTTAAAATATTGAATTGCTCTTGGCCAGAGTAGCTAATACGAGTTATAAATTTGAATTCTGTTCCTTTATGCTTAGTGCTTGGAAATGTGGAATGATCCAGCAACAAGAAATCCATATGAATTGAATATGGTATTTGCTTCTTTGTGATTTAGCATTCTAAAACACTCAGGCAAAAGAAAGGCTGCATTAAGAGCAGATCAAGTGACTCATATTCAGAAGACAGGCAATACCATATCTGAGATTGCTTTTATAATGTTAATTCAGCTCAGCTGTGTGAGTCCCTTTCCAAACAGCGGGTCATTTAGTAAGAGCATTCTTTTTCAGAAGACCTCTGTCTCACCCAGATCTGGGAATAAGTCAACAGTTTGAGTTGAAGAAGACACTAAATGTGAGTTAGGCAATCCCTGATTTGCTGTAGAAATGGAATTTGATGTAGTGAATGAGCTGGCACTTGCAGAAAGGTTGCTGAATTCAAACTTCTCTTTCCCTATAAAATTCCAAGGTCACACTGGAATAATTTAAACCAACATTTTAATAAATTGTCATTAATTCTGTTTTCATCATTTTCTATACCCCATCTTAAATCCTCACAGCTTGATTTAGTGGAATTTTAAACTCTCACAGTCATAATTTAACATTTCACAGACTGTACGTCGTAAAGGAATTGCAGCTACTCACAGCTAGTCAGAAGTTGAGTTATAGGATACCTGCTGTTCATCTAAACCAAAGTGACTGTGATAATTTGTCCTTCTTTCCTTTTTTATTATGCTTGGAACTTAATTCCAGGAGACTACAGGCACTCTGAACTTAATTACTATGAAAAATCAGGTCCAAGGTACCTCAGCTTAGGCATCCAAAATTAGTGAACAATTTCAGCCATATTTCCTTTGTTTCCATCTAAAAGACACAGAAGAACTGAAATCTGTGTACTGCAGCTGAATATCCACACAAGGTGTATGTTCACCAACTCCCCAGCTCTTTGCCCTGCTTCCTAAGACAAAGAAACATCCATAGTTGGACCTGAATCTCCATCAACGGTTGTCCATGGAGGTGCTTGATCTGAACTGAAGGATCTCAGGGAACATCACAAAATGAATTTGTTGTACAACCTGCACATCAGCTTAATTCACTTTCCACAAAGCAAACATGATACCACTGATTCAGTTCATGAGAGTAAAGACAAATCTGTGGTTGGTGAAGTGCTCAGATGCTGTCATGAGGAACTCCATAGAAAAGTCTGTAAGAAATTATTGATGTGTACCAAGAACAGCATCTGAGCAGAAAGTGATAAATAAAATGCAAGGTCACAAGCTGAAATGGGAGGAAAATAATAGTGAATTATCTGGGCACCATCCATTCTATCCAATAAATGAGGTAAGGGTATACCGAAACAATAGTTCATGATCTGATAATCAAAGACCACTGTAAGGTGCCTTTACAGAGGGGGCACATTAAGTTTGCATGGGCAGTTTTAATTCTGACCTGTTCTAACTGCTCTCGTCTTTGCTGATCGTTTGGCAATAATCATTGAAACTGTGAGGTATGTGTGTGCCTGTTTATGGGCCATTTCCTAGATTTTTGTTAAACTATCTACTTCATAATACCAAAAGATACACAGGTGCAATCTAATTCATACTACGTTTCATTTGGACTTTTGAGTTCCCTAGTTTGTTGAAACTGATAAACCTCTAAATTCAAAGTTTGTACCATTAACAGATACACGCTCCAATTACCCAAACATACCCTGACATACGTATTTACTAGGTACCCAACTCCTGATAGAACTCAAATGTATAAACAAGCTCAAGTAGATTTACTGTAAAGAAATCACATAGAAATCGCTCATCCAGCTGAGCAACATCCCCCTGACATCTGCTTTTTCTACCCATGCGGTCTACAATAAAATATTATTTATTGTCCCATACACTTTTTTTTTCTTATAACTTCCATTTTTATTCACACATTAAAACAGGGGTTTAAATAAGTGACTTGATCAAGATCAGCTGAAAATCTGAGGCATCTGCCAGGCACCACACCTGTATTTACAAATCCCTGGTTGATGCTTTAGTCACAGCAAACTCCCTCCTTCCTTTTAATACTCACTAGAATTCAATTCTTAAAATATTACTCCTATAAAATTTTGTCGAGTCTTGTGATTTTTTTAAATTTAAATAGCAAGAGAAATGTTTTTCCAATAGCTCTACTGAGTGAAATAAAACACTGATTCCTGCCTTGCTTTCAGCACGATCCAGTCTCCAGCTCAGCTGTATTCACTTCACTCCTCACTTGCATGGACTTTTCTTCCTACAGCATTTTAAAAGGCCTAATTTTTACTTCAGATTTTCATTCTGTGTACGTCACCAGCTGTGAGAAAAGCAACTTTCTTCATGTACTTGGTTTTATTTGGGGGTTTGTTCCAGTGCAAAGTCAAATCCTCTTAAACCTTCAATTGTTTCCCAGCATTATTCATGGGTACCCTATACTTTGGGTAGCTATGTATAAAGTCTTTATCATTCTAACCTCTAAGTTTTTGATGTATCATAGAATTTAATTTTCTAGCAAGATTTTTTTCATTCTACTGTAAGTGTTATAATACATTACTCTGTGAAACTATTTCTCTCCCCAGTGCAACATCCAGCAACCCAGAATATCATGGTGTAAGAGCGATGTTAGTCTGGAGCCATCTACTGGTTGTATTGCTGAGCTTTAATAGACAGATTTGAAAAACCACTTTACACTTGCAATTTTATTGTAATTATAAAAATAACAGCATATACTAATAGATTAATCACCTAAGTATGCAATGTTTCTTGTGGACTGGTTATTTAAGTTTAAATACTCAGTGAACATTATATGTCCCAATTATCAAAATAAAAAGAATTTATTTATCTTGCTTTAATAAACAAAACAAAAATGGAAGGGAGGGGGCTGGAAGAAAGCTCCTATCTCTCAATAACACCAAAAAGAAAAAAAGGAATAAGGTAATATTAATGCTAAGATGTAAACAATTTGGTGAAGTAATCCAGTTATCTTTAATTTTATTTCTGTGATGAAAAGGATAAATAATTCTTATTGTATTACTCGATGCTTCATAATATCTCACCTTGAATTTGTATGTGTTGTTCTAAAATAGCTGAGATGACCCATGTGTGGTTTTCTTGGGATTAAAAAAGGTCTCAGTCAATTTTATGACGTTCTTCAAAGGTTTTCATTAAAAATAAATTCAGACAAAAAAGGCAACAGATGAACAGAAGTATGAAGCCTTTAAAATCAGAAGTTCTAATAAGCGAACTACTGCAAACTAAAAATAATCCACACAATTTAGAGTTTGGAGACCAGAAGTATATTTATATAATGATGCTGCTTGTTATGTATTTACTCCTTTATTATACAATGAAATTGGTAATTATTTGTGCTGTAATTTAGTCTTATTTCTATTATTGCAAGAAAACATGCAACTTGTAACTGTCTCTGCAGGAGCAAGAGAAAGCATTTTACAGATTTTACCAGTTTTTTACAGTTTTTACCAGAGATTCTTTGCACCTATTAAGTATACATATACATCTACATATATGTATATATACACACAGACACACAAAAATATATACATATTAACTCAATATGCTAATGTCTATATATACATATGCATATGTATGTATATATACATGTGTGCATAAACATGCATATATGTGTATATATATGAAAATATACATATATGTATGCAATATACATATTCACCTATATTTGTATATACATATATACACACACACATGCATACACATGCATGCAAGGCTATATATCACAGCTAACATCTAACCTGCACCTCCTACAATCTCAGTTAAAGGAAATCCTCTGTTGGCTGTTAGTTGCACTGGGATCAAACATTTGCCCTTATTCACATTTGCCCTCAGCTGAACCATCGGCAGGAGAAACTTCCAACAGGAGCTGTAACTGGCAAGTAATTTTATCAAAAAATGCAAAATGCAATTTAAAATGTATAAAAGGCAGATAAACAATAAGACTTCCCAGCATAAACAGGAAAGCATAAACATATTGCAGGTTTGGAGACCAGACTATGGGAGCTAAAACTAAGAAGAAAGACATTGCCACCATCACAAATGGAATGGGTAGAAACACCTGCAAGAGAAAGGAAAAAAAATGGTTTAGGAAATAAACTGACCAACTGTGTTTTTATGTGTCATTCATAAGAGTAATAACAGTACAAGATAGGCATATTTTCTAAAATACTTGCTCAGGCTCCTTCTGTTGTCAAGGGGGAAAGATGGGCAGTTCCTGAAAACCGTTTGTCCGCATATGATATTACGGGCTCCCAAAAGAAACTCAGGGTTGGGTGTCTAGAAGAAGCCTTCTCAATAAGAATACGCTTCTCACCCAACTTTCTGACAGCTAGATTGAGAGGAAATTAAAGCTATCCTTAACGTCTGTGGTTGTATCAGGAAAGATGGGAGCAGACCAAGGTTTAATCAACTGTGAATGACCAGCCTGGATCCCACACTGTTCCGGTTACTGCTCCACACAAGTGCGATTTCACATTGTTTGCAAATCTCCCCCACTCTGCATATATCCACCTCCTGTTTTCAAGTGCAAGCTCTCTTGGGCAGAGACCATCTGTTTTTTTCTTTTCCTTCTACAGTGAAGCAAAGTTTTTGAATAAGGCTCTGAACATTGTGACCATTATCTGTATTTTTGCAGTAACCATCCACTTTTAACTTGCACTTGTTCCATAACTTTTGCACGCTACCCATGACTCAGAAAAATCTGTAAAAATATTTTGTAACTTAATTCCATTTACTTTGTATGGTCGATGTAGATGAGGCTCCCGGTATCGAAGTACAATCAGGCTTGCACAAGTCAATCCAATCATAAGCCAGGCAGAAAATCCAAAGTAATTTGTTAACGTAATAAGGTCAGAGGGGATGATAAAAATGGATGCAATGGTGGTTGAAAAAATCATGGCTGGTGCTGGAGTACAGGAGTGGACGTTAAGCATGGATATTAAAACAGGTAAATGTCCTGACTGACTTCCAGCATAGCTTAATCGGCCTAGTGTAAACATGCTGCTGTTGAGGGCACCAAATATTGAGATAGCAACAGAGAGAGGAATGATCCAGGCAACAGAGGGGATCACTCGATCAGCCCAAGTGACTGCCACAGCAACTGCAAGAAAGCAAAGCATTAGTGTAGTGTAGGTACCATGTTCTGAATTACTGACTGATTCAACAGAAACAAAAATATAAGAAACTATTTACCAGCTATGCCTGTTTTTTTGTTACAGTAGTCAAACATGACTAATTTAATCCTAAGGGTATTTAATTCAGGAGCTAAAAGTTTTCTGGGGCAGATGACAGCAAGAAGGAGTGCTGCCTGCCGGAGCCAGCCAGGTGAACCTGCTGGGGCCAACACCACGGCAATGGACTGCCCGTTGGGAGCAGGCTGCATCTCACTGCCATGAATCACATGCGTACGAGCACGGGCAAGGCCATGTGGGGAAAGAAAATGAGCGCATTAGTCCCCGGCGTGACCACAGCGGTGACATGATCTACTGTTGTGAGGAAACTGCCAACATAAGCGCACGTACTTGCAGAGACGGGTCAGCGAGTGTGTTATTAATGAGGTTTTGCTTTGGGTGGAATTGGGAAATGTGAAAGATTATTTCTGAACAGGAGATATTCAATATTGCTTGGAAATTAGCTATAGCCCATATTGCAGCAAGGACTAATATTTAGTGGGTCTATAACCAACCGCCATGAGAAATGCAGGTCTTCCAATGACCTGCATAGTATAGGAAGTTATTAGAGATGGGGAAAACAACCCTCCAGAAAAAAGTAGTGAAAGAACAACAACTGCAGCAATGCACAGCAATGTTTGAAACAAGAGCTATCATTTTAAGGCTATCTCCTCAGCTGACACAGATAAGCACAGTTCCCCTGGTATGTCCAGAGCTGGTCATGCCAGCTGGGCAACTGGTATTCACGGACACTCTGGTATTTGCTGCCTCTTTCATGGTAGGATGGATCTGCAAACATACGCATCTCTCCCAGCAGACAGCCTGAAAACAGCTGGGCAGTAATACGAGGTGGCCAAGTGACAGCTACACCGCTCCCATTTATGTTATTGAGCTGTTTCCACAGAAAAAAAATAATTGCTCCGTCCAAATGAGATATGTTTTTTGTCACTCCTGGAGGCGAAGTCTAACAGCTCAGCTTCATTAGAATGGTATTTAAAAGTGCTGTTTGGACAATCAAATACAGCTCCTCTTGGACCTTTTCATGGATAGCTTATTGGCACAGGATCTGAGAGAGGCTTTACGTACATTAGACTTACGTTTAGCCTTTTCTAAGGAATCACAATATTTATCATGAATAACCCACACACACCCAAAATGGCTCTATTTTGTGTCCATAGTTCTTTTCTACATTACTTATCACAGTAGACTTGTCCACCTCCTAAAGAGTAATGGCTTTAGCCTGAGACACCATGAGGCAGGGAAGGAAGAAGGAGATAGGATTAAAATGACAGGAAAACAAAGGCCTTCTCTCTACTCAACAGAGACCTGATCTTCACCTCATTTTCCAGGTTTTAATACACTTCTGACTTCTTTTCAGACAGTGAAGGTATAAGACAACATTTTCAACACCTAATAACATCTGTCTGCATTCAGTCCAACCTGTGTCATACACTAAAATTAAACAAGAATTTTCTGTTAAAACTTAGAATGAAACCCAAACTTCCTGACTGTGAAGTCAGATGAACAGAAGTAACCCAGTAAATTGACATCAGATAGGTGTGCTAATGCACCACACCTTTTTAACTAAAAAAATATCAAATCCATACCTGAAGAGACAATTTCCTTAGGTGTGAGGACAGTCAGATATGAGATGTTCACCAGTAAATAAAAAACAATTACAGCAGGAACAGCAGTCATCACAGTTAAGGGGATATTTCTACTAGGGTTTTTCATCTCTTCTGAAAAATAAGATTTAAAGAGACTAATAAAGCAAGCAGTGTAGCTTCTGCAAGTGTGTTTCAGTAGTGAAACTGTGCAGAACTTGACAAGACTCATACCAAAGTAACTCCTGCCCCAACCCCTAACCATGGCTGCTAAGCTACTTTGCTTGTGAGGTCCTACAGCAGTTCTCAAATAGTTTATTATCAAAGAAGCCTAAACATTTTTTTTTCCATTTTTTAATTTCTTTTTTCTTATTTAGCTATTTTTTTAGCTATCTTGGAAGGAGGGATAGAGCTCTGATAGACTGATTTAAAAATGACAAAAGGATTGATAATTTTTCTTCGATTTGATTAAACACATATTTGACTTACATTAGAAAATTGATTTGGTAAGAAATTTTCAAGTAGCCATACTTCTAAATCCTTAGCCTAAATGCAAGACTCTAAGGTCAGGTTATTATTACATCACCTCATGAGTCCTGATCTGAAACTTCGGACTGTATTTTCCTATTTCTGCAGAAAACC
The DNA here is from genome assembly GCF_030867145.1 of Opisthocomus hoazin. Taxonomy (NCBI): domain Eukaryota; kingdom Metazoa; phylum Chordata; class Aves; order Opisthocomiformes; family Opisthocomidae; genus Opisthocomus; species Opisthocomus hoazin. The sequence continues at coordinate 32,407,976 of NC_134416.1, read as the reverse complement.
TTTCTCTTTGTCCTTATACCAGGAAATACAGAAAAAGTAACAGGAGAGAATGAAGGTATTGACGTAAGAGCGGTAATGCAGTGGCCTTAAAAGGGAGCCACTCCCAGCTGGGTTCTGCTGTTGATAATCTTTTCTACGGCAAAACGGGCGGAGGAAAGCTGTTCAGTGCTAAGCCTGGCATCTTAGCTTAAAACTATTCTTACCAAATAAGGAAAAAACTCCAAATTTTGCAGCTGAACTGAAGCACTGGCACACATTCCTGACAATGTGATAGTCCAGCAAAAGACAGAGCTGGTTTTCAGAACCCTAATAATGCATCCTCACCTCAGTCAAAAAGGGTCTTTTTTGTCTCTCACTCCTTTATCCCTTCCCTCTTGCTCCCTTTCCCCTTCTTGCTTCCCTCAGCGTTCACAGAAAACTTGGAGTATTAACAACCAATAACTCACAAGGGCGAAGAAATGAAAAGTCAAACATGCAGCTTACTGAAGCTGTTTTTAGGAGACAGAAATCCCTTTCCTCTCTCAAATGTAATTTGGGTCTCCTGCCCACAACACCAGCTTTGAGCCTGCCCCAGCACGTGCTGTAGTGCACAGAGCCAGCGGGACTGAATGAGCACAACTGCAGAATTCAGACATGGACTACCGGAGAATCTGGGATTTATTTCAAATGTAAGAAATACACTTGGTAATTTCGAGCCCAGAAGAGGACAATCACCAAAACTGACAATTTAAATTTATCTTTCCATTTGTTTCGTGATCGTTACAGTCCTGCCATCCAGCTGGCACCTGATGCATCAGCTGAAGCTCACAGGAATTAAGTTATTGTTGTAGAACTGGAAATTCAGTTCAGAAGCGGACTATTCCATAGGCTGTATCTGTCTAAACAGCTGTGCTGCCCAGTGTATGGTATTTATTACTGCTGCTAACAGATCAGAAAATAAAGTAATATTTTACCAATAATTTTGTATTTTCTCAGGCTTACAAAGCTAAATGCTTGCCTTTAAGGAAATCCAAAGATTTTAAAACTATACTTTGTTGATTTTTATTACCTTTTTTATCGCAGCATATTGTTAACACTTGAATAGCTGGATTGTAACAATAACAGTCATTTTTTTAAATATTAACCCAATTTTCACACTGTTCTCACCATTGAACTTTGTGTTACACATTTCAAACACTCAGTTTATTTAATGTTTTATATGTGATAGAGTTAAATGGGTAAATGCAGTTAAAGATACAAAAGCAACGTCTACTTGCTTCCAGACTTAATTCTGGAAATCTGATGATACTATAAAACACTATTCATTTAACTTGTGACATGCATAATTAACATTATGAACATTATCTCTGCAGATTTCATGAAAAACTGCTCTATTTATTACTGCCACATGTGTCACTAGATACAAAATAGGATTAGTAAATGGATATTCAAAAGGTTTTGAATGTTTAAAATTGAGCACAAGTTATATGAAAGGATTTACACCACCTTCCTTAGATTCTTCTTCACCTTCTGTGCAAAACTCTGTTTTCCCAAGGAAGTGGCTACTGACCATCCTATATATTCCACAAAATTTCTGTATTTTAACACAAATCAAAATTAATTTGTCCATGTACAAACCAGCTGCATAAACTCAGAGAAGGTACAGATATTTAAATGCAAACTAATCAATTATCTTTTTGGATTTCGTCCTTACTGTGCACATAGTTTGGCATGGATGTCTTAATCCTTTTCTAAAAATGCACTGACAGTGAGAAAGACAGAATGCAACCTTTTAAGGTACGGAAAACTCTGTTTATGCATGAGATTTCAAATGAACCACTTTGATTTCTCTTGTACTCCTCCCGAAATGTCAGCCTGATTCTGGAGACTGCACAAGAAGCAAGACGCTTCCCTAGAGAGGAACAACGCCTCTTCTACAAGCCCAAACAAACACAGTACTCACGCAAAACATGAGAGACCCTATGATCTTGAAGGAGAGACAAGTTCTACCAAGATGAGCTGAGGAACCTAAGAAAGGTGACTGCAGAGCAAACTCTAAAGAAGAGGGGTGAGATACCTGCCATATAATTGAGGGACCACCAGCCACCGTAGGCATACAGTCCTTGGAAGAAGGCTTCGGCAACCTGTGACGCGCCGGGGATCTCTGAGCTGAATGCGTTCTCAAACCTGGCCAGACTCTCTTTTCTCCCACCAGCGAGGAGAACTATGCCACCGATGGCGATTACAGACAAGGCCACCATCTTCAGCAGAGTGAAAACTGTCTGCACCCATGCAGCCATTTTGACACTGCAGCCATTCAAAATCCCCAGGGACCAGAGGACGGCCAAGGCCAAGCATTTCTTCACCGCTTCCGGTGCAGGGCAAGCGCCGTAGAAGGGCTGGGCAGCATATTCAGCAAACAGCAAGGCTCGAGCAGCATTTGATGCCGGCTTGGTAAACGTTGACGTCCAGATAAACACAAAGGCAGGTAGTGATCCAAGGCCTCTTTTAATATGGCTGTATTCTCCTCCAGAGAAGGGCAGAGCAGTTCCCAGCTCTGCATAGCAGAGGGAACCCATCAGAGAAACCAGCCCAGACACAGTCCAGATAGTCAGCGCGACACCAACGTTGAGTAAGGAATGCTTTAACACCCCCGTGGGAGACACAAAGATCCCTGCCCCAACAATCGACCCTATAATAAAACTCACCCCATCAAAATAACCTATATTTCTTTTGAGTTGCATCTTGGCCTTTTCTTCTCTTTTCACATCTTTGAGATCATCGCTTTTTCCTTTTCCCATTTTTTCGTGTTTTTTCACAGCAGATTATATGACTTCAGAGGCTTGATTACACCTATTTCCCTTTCAATTTGTTGTTAGCAGACTGTCATGGCTCTACTTGCTAGTGAAATGTTATGGGAAGCCTGGCTTAATCATTCAGAAAGAAAGAGCATACTTTGGGTTTTGATGTCTTCTGTGTGAAGATCATTAACCAAACGCTTCAAGAAACACTGGCAAATCATATACATGTTGGTTTAATATGTACTTCAGAAATTATTACGGTCTGGAGGTATTTTTAAAGAAAACAGCATAACAAATAATGCACAGTAAATGCTCATTTCTCGGCTAATTTTCATCAACATATTTCAATTTTTTTTACGTATGTCTTCAGTGACAACTGCCAGAGGCGGATAAATGTGATCCCTGCACCCAACCTAGGGAAAGGGGAAGGGTATGGCAGCATGGACAAAGAAATCGGTCCTCCTTATCTTACTGACAGCAACGTGGGCATTAGTTGAACAGCCTAGTTCTGTTTTTCCATCGTCAGTACACAAAATGGACAGTGATAACCAGCAACCACCAGTACCTTTTGCCAAATCCTCATTAGTCACTGGGCATACTAAAGCTTATTTATACTTCACTCATTAAACACTGCCCAGGAAAGAAAATTACCAGTTTATTCCCGGTTTTTCTTGAGCACTCATCATTATGGGAGTACCCAAGCACTTCCTAAGGAGGTATTAACCTTGTGACACCACTGTGAGGGGAAGGGGCTGTATCATCGTTTCCACCATCTCTAGGGGGGCTGTACAACAGACAGATGAAGGCTGAAAGTTCCCACAGGTTTGGTGTGTGCCTTTTAAGGTGCGGCCACTGATTTTTCTACATATTTAACAATCTGTGGTGTACTTTATGTTCAAAATACAGAAAAGGAGCTTCTCTTCAATCAGATGCGGATATACCATTGCCATAGACTTTCACCCCAAGAAAAATGTATTTATTCTTTCTAGGAGATGTAGAAAAAAGTGGGCAGAAAGCAGGAAACTAACTAAAAAGGAAGCTCAGCATATACCTTAAGGGTTGTTAAGTGCCCAAACTAGTAGATGCAAAGCTCTTATTATTGCCAGTCAAGTTGCATTTGTCCTGAAGGTCAAAGCTCAGTAATGTAGCCCATAAAACTCACGGCTTTTACAGGGCCCAACTTCAAAGACACAGTGGTTTGGCTTGGTCCTGAAAACTAGGATTTTTACACAAGTACAAAATAAATTCATCTAAAAAATTAGGTTTATGTAATATGCCATCTTGTAAAAGCTCTTCAGTTAAAATAGGCATGCGCATAGACTGTTATAATTTTTTCAATGACTTGGTTAAAGTGGGTTTCCCTCACCACACAGAAACTGTGCAGCATGGTCAGTGACAGAATCCACAGCTCTAGAGCAGCTTTTAACCGTATGACAACTCTTTCATCTTCTGCAAATCACTGCAGCACTCACCTCCTATGGTCACGCTCAAAAAACAAGAAGTCCTGCAAAAATTTTAGTTCTACACAAAACACACCACTATTTATAAAAATTTGCATGATTTTTAAATTTCATTTATTCACTTCATAAATTGCAATGCGTATTTAAGTTCAAGGATGCATTTATCATGTATTATGAATAATTCAAATATTTATTCACCAGTAATCATGAATTGGAAATAAAGTGTGACAACTGTTTTAAATGGTTAAAATATGTAAATTCCTGTTTTATTTCAGCGCCTTTTCTGAGCCTCCTTCCCTGACAATACACACATATTTTTTGATATCCAGCAATCTACCAACTCTTTGAGTATTCAGCCATGTACAGCTGGATTTCGATTACTATTTTAAAACAACTCAGTATTACACTAAATGGCAGCTTAAAGTACAGATGCAACTGATTCTTTTTCGCTGTTCATGCTGAAGTACATTAATTTCTATTATAACAAAGACATTTCCAAAACCTCCCAAGCAGCGTATTAATATGTATTTTTTATTTCTGACAAAGCTGCCTGATTTCAGGAAACCCCCCTGAGACTGTCACTTTCTTGTGTGTGCTTTCTGCCTACCTCAGATAGATATTTCTAGGCTCTCAGTGAAATGCTTTGGAGATTTATGCAAAGTATGTTTTTCATTGCAGAGTGTTGTTGCCAGAGTAGGAGGAGGTAAGAGCTGAGATAATGACAGCATTCCTAGAAACTCAACAGAACCTGACACTCTGGAAACAGTACACTAACATGAACTTTACCAGGGCAGAACTTCATAAAACACAGCTGGTTACAAAACAACAGGTAGTTTTCAGCCAAACCGCTTTCTTTTTCAATATGTAAGGGCAGAGTCTTCTGAAGCACACCATAAATATTCACTTCCCAGTTTTTCTGTAAGTTGTCCAACTTCTTCCTCCGGCTGAAAGGGTAAACTGCCACATTCTGTAATGATTATCTCAAGGTCTCATATGTCAATAAAATGAGGTCAGGAGAGTGCTATATAACAGCTATTGTTGAAAGCTGAAACTTCAGCTTATTGCTTCTAGTTCTCCTAGCATTTAGGATCTTCCCTCTTAATTTTGTTTCTAAATTCTTTCAGCCTTCAATGTCAAGGTTTTCATAGTCAATTATCTAATGCTGATCATGACTGATACCTTCTGTCACTGTAGTTTCTCTACATTTAAGAGCAAAACCAATATGGAAAAGCAATGGAAGAATATTTTTGTTGCTTAAAATGGGTATGTATTATCTCCTAACTGTAATTAACTGAATGTCAATGTACTTGGATAAGAAGCCTCGATTTCAATCTCGTCAAGAATTTTCTGTGTACTCACTAGGTCTTCTCTAAGATCCACTAGCTGATTACATGCACTAGAAAGAAGTTCATCTGTCTTAAACAATGTCAGATTTTAAAATATTTACTTTCTTCCTTTTTAATTAACTACATAGTGTTTCAAGCATAGTATTGACTTATCTCTGCATCATCCCAAAACCTTTAAGGGGAGAAGACGCTGCAAAAATTAGAACCAAATTTCTCTCAGAAAGTTTCTGTGTTGTCTCTGAAGAAGCTTCCTGCTGCTGACATTCACCAAGGATAAAGAAGCAGAGGAACAAGGAAAAATCTGAAGAGAACATCTATGAAAAAAACCAGTTAATCTTCCTTGGCATATGTCAAGGGACATACTGTATTTAACATGACTGACAAATTTTACTTGTAATCTTCTCTTTTTTTCTCCTCTTCTTTGGCTCATGTTTTGTTGGGAATATGACATTTCAAAGTAGTTTTATTTGTCTTGCCTTCTGAAAGAAGATCAACAGCTATTCAAGGATTTCCGTAACTCCCATTATAGAAGCCAGTTTACAATTTGCCACATCAGACCCCATGATATACTCACAAACTTTTATTTAGAAAATGGATCTGCACATAAAGGCACATGACAATCTTTTCCTGGTACTCTGACAAACTTATTATACATCTGCCTTTTACTAAAAGTCTTAAGGATCTATTTGTTTCCCTGGCAGACACATCATTCTACTATCGATCAAGAAACAGACCTCACATAGCAGTCAGCTAATGGCAAACCAAAAAACATAAGGAAGGTCATTGTTTTGTGATGTGCTATGAGCTATTCATACTAAGCATAGAGCTTACTCCTCATAAGTGTTTCTCTCTCTAAAGTCTACCTGGACTTTAGTAAAGCCTTTGACACTGTTCCCCACAGCATCCTCCTGGAGAAACTAGCTGCCCGTGGTTTGGATGGGTGTATTCTTTGCTGGATAAAGAACTGGCTGAATGGCTGAGCCCAGAGGGTGGTGGTGAATGGAGTTAAATCCAGCTGGTGGCCGGTCACGAGTGGTGTTGCCCAGGGCTCAGTTTTAGGTCTGGTCTTGTTTCACAGCTTTATCGATGATCTGGATGAGGGGATTGAGTGCTCCCTCAGTAAGTTTGCAGATGACACCAAGTTGGGTAGGAGTGTTGATCTGCTTGAGGGTAGGAAGGCTCTGCAGAGGGATCTGGACAGGCTGGATTGATGGGCTGAGGCCATCTGTGTGAGGTTCAACAAGGCCAAGTGCTGGGTCCTGCACTTGGGTCACAACAACCCCATGCAGCACTACAGGCTTGGGGAGGAGCGGCTGGAAAGCTGCCTGGCAGAAAAGGATCTTGGGGTGTTGGCTGACAGCCAGCTGAACCTGAGCCAGCAGTGTGTCCAGGTGGCCAAGAAGGCCAATGGCATCCTGGCTTGTGTCAGGAATAGTGTGGCCAGCAGGAGCAGGGAGGTGAGCGTGCCCCTGTACTCGGCACTGGTGAGGCCACACCTGGAGTGCTGTGTTCCATTTTGGGCCCCTCACTACAAGAAGGACATTGAGGTGCTGGAGCGTGTCCAGAGAAGGGCAACGAGGCTGGTGAGGGGTCTAGCGAACAAGTCTTGTGAGGAGTAGCTGAGGGAGCTGGGGCTGTTTAGTGTGGAAAAGAGGAGGCCGAGGGGGGACCTTCTTGCTCTCTACAACTACCTGAAAGGAGGTTGTGGTAAGGCAGGTGTTGGTCTGTTTTCCCAAGTAACTAGCAATAGGACAAGAGGCAATGGCCTCAAGTCGCGTCAGGGGAGGTTTGCATTGGTTATTCAGAAAAAATTCTTTTGTGAAAGAGTGGTCAGGCATTGGAACAGGCTGCCCAGCAAGGTGGTTGAATCACTGTCCCTGGAGGTGTTAAAGAAATGTGTAGATGTGGCACTTGAGGACATGGTTTAGTAGGCATGGTGTTACTGGGTGGATGGTTGGACTTGTTGATCTTAAGAGGTGTTTTCCAACCTATGATCCTATGATTCTATGTCAAACACTCAGTGTTGCACTGTAAGCTTACACAGTTCCGCTGCAGTGCCCTGGAAAATGAAGCCATTCACAAACACACGCCAACAAGGCATTGCAAAGGGGTACTGCACTGACACTACAAAGGACGTTCCGCACCCAGCCCAAGCCAGGAGTCCGTCAGGACACACACTTCATCCTCACCAAAACTGCTTAACCAAAATTCACCTTTCACTGCGTTTCTCTTCAGGATCCCAGCTGGGCAGTGACAGGCAGCGCCCTGTCGCTCCTCACGGCTCCGCGGGGGCGCGGACTCCCGGCCGAGCACCAGCCCCGCCGCGCCAGCACAGGCCCCACAACACCCCGAAGGGCCCCGACGTCGCCGGACAACAGCGCGCGTCAGCCCCGCTCGCAGCCCCCGCCCCCTTGCTGGGCGCCCCCCGGCGGCCAGGAGGACCCGCCCCCTCGGGCGGCGCGGTAGCGTCACCGGGCCCGCCCGCAGGGCTGCCCCGCGACGGGCAGGCAACGGCCTCGCCTGCCGCACTGCGCATGCTCCCAGGTGTCCAGTCTGGGGAAGCGGGGAATCGGAGGGGCGGTGCTTTGTGGCGGAGCTGTCGTGAGGCGTTCGCGTCACAGCCGTAAAGCAGGGAGCGTCGCCGTCGAGAAGGGAGGGAAGTTTGAAGGGTGGCTGCGGTTCTCCCGGGTGACCTCGGCGGGATGGCGGGGGACCGCGGCGTCCCCGGCGAGCTCAGCCTCATGGATAAGGGCGTTACGAGGTGAGGAGCGTTCCGGGGGGAGGCCCTTAGGGTGGGGGGAGGCCGTGGCGGGGCGCCGGGAGGGAAGCGGCCCGGCTGATGGCGAGTGCCTTTCCTTTGCAGCTTGCTGGACGTCCCCCTGAGCTCGGACCTGCACACGCTCAACGTGCACTGCAACCTCATCGCCAGGATCGAAGGGCTCGGCCACCTCCGGCACCTGCAGCACTTGGATCTGTCGTCGAACCGCATCCGCCGGATCGAGGGGCTGAGTTCTTTGGCTCGCCTGCGCACCCTCAGCTTGTCCTGTAACCTGCTGACGAAAGTGGAGGGTCTGCCGTGTTTATTTCTGTCCTTTTAACAGCTCACGAAGCTTTTCTAAGAGTTGTGTTAAAGCGTGCTTCTGGAAAATATGCATAAAATTAAGGTTATACGAAGTTAGCGTGAGCTACTAACCATGTTATTATGTAAATCTTAAAAAGAGTATGTAACTGGTGTAAGCTTTATCGTAGCAAAATGACCTAATTTAGAAGGAAAAACTGACTTCTCTATTGTGATTATAGCTTACTGTTGTAATTTGTAGTTATGATTTTTAAAGCCTTACTTTGCAAGCTTTGATTTGATCAGAGCAGAGCATTCTTCTGAAAGTCTCACTCTTTTTTTTTTCCCTCACTTTGTTTAGGACTGGAAAAACTCTTTAATTTAACTGTACTGAATTTGTCGTATAATCGCATACACGATCTCTCTGGTAAGTGACTGCATTTGCAGTGCAATAGAAAGCATTTGCCTCACTGTAATTTTGAGAAACGTGGCCAAGTGTATTTTTAGGATTTTCCAGAAGTTCAGCCAGTTGACTGAATAATGCTACTAAAGGTGGCAATAGCTGCTGTGCTCAGCTTTCAAGTTTCTAGCATCAAGGGTTGTTCTGAAGTGGAATTTATTCTCCTGTATTTGGCAAGGCCGAGCTTGCTCACAAAGTAGTACAGTAAACATTTAAAACTATTTCCAAAGTGAAAAATGCAACAGTCTTGGAAGATGTTTCTAAATGATTCATATCTTTTCTTTTTAAAGGACAAAATTGCAACTTTGGATACGATATGGAAGTTCTTGTCTAAATCTGTTTATTGAAATGGTCAGTTGCTGCTTTAACTAAGATTTGAAGCTACAGAATCAAGGGAGTTTGTAATAGAAAATTTTGAAGTACATTGGTAACAATTTTGTTAATGAACTGTGGTATAAAAAGGAACTTCAAGCAAAATATTTATTTGTACATGCTTCTTAACAGTTAGAAACTAATCTGTTTCTTTAAAGTTAGCTCTCATAACTAGCTGAAGCGTTATACTGCGTGGTAGTGTACGATAGCTAATTAATATATGTAAACAAGCATATGGAGCAAAAGTCCTTACATCATTTCCAGTTATGATGTATTATTTACTGAGTATTTTTCAACAAGGTGCCATTTGTTCTAAACCCTGTAGTCTAGGATCATAGCAGAAATCATTATTCTGTGTTTTTTCTCAATTTTTCAGGATTTCAGTGCCTTCATGGAACCAGTTATAAGATTATCCATATTGATCTTCACAGCAACTGTGTAAACAATATTAATCACTTACTTCAGTGCATGAAAGGGCTGTGCTCTTTGACGAATCTGACACTGGAAAAAAATGGAAAAGCCAATCCAGTCTGTCACATAGCAGGTATGGATCTCTTGTTAAGTAGGCACTTTGTGCTCGTTAGGTCAGTGATTTCCCTTAAGCTTTGAGCCAGGTTCTGAAGCTTGCTAATTCATTCATAAAGTGGCCAGCCAGCAGAAATCTAAATTCTGTCAGAATTAATTTGTTTTCCATAAATCTCCTCCTCCCACCCCCCCACCCCCTCCACCCCCCCCGCCACGGGCTTATTCTCAAAACTGTAACTTGTCGTATGCTTTGATAAGGCTCAACTTCTCACATACTATTTTAGGTTAAGGCAGGAAGTAGACAAAGAGTGATGAGAAGAGAAAGTATTGCAGAAAAAGGAGGATAGGAGTATTAATATGATAAGGTGGGCGGGTGGAGAATTTGAAGAATGTACATAGAGATATTTAGCTGTATAGAAAGAGGGCAGGCATGGGAACTAGATGGTCTTTGGATGATTGAGACCTACTGTTAGTCTTTCCTCCTTTTCCACAGCTTCACTAAGCAGTGACAGGCTGTAAGATGCTCTTCAGTACTTAGCACATTCATCAGAATAATAGGCAGGGGTTTCGCTAGGCAGCATGGAGACAAGGTGAAGGAATGTGTGTGGATACACCACTTGCACTTGCATTGCCTAGAGCTTCTGGTGTGGGGGTAGGTCTTTCACGCCGTTTAAATGTTACACCCTGTGTTCAAACCAGTTAAATTGTACCATCCTGTGTTGGTGCAGGCTTTGTTTGTTTTCTTTTTATATTTGTTCGGGGGTTTTTGTTTGTTTGTATGTAAGAGAGGGGGAAATCTCCTGCAGGGGGGTAGAAGTGGAGGATTCATCCTTTGGGGACAGCTCAAAGATACTTTCGTTACAAAGGGTAGAACAATAGGAGTTACAACATAACAACCATATCACGAGCATGTGACTGATACAGGTAATAATAAGTGTACAGTTCTTAGAAAGAAACCTCAGTGATAATCGAGAGAAGCCAAATAAGGTCTTAGGTAATGTTTTCAAAAGCACCCATGAAAAAGTTTTACCCATGCATTCAGGCACCATGGAAGTGGTAACAAGACTATTACACTTATCTGGATAACTTAGAAAATTCTGCTAATTTTCTTCTGTAAGTGTTTACATACATCTTCATATCTGCCTCTTTGGTGGCACTTACTTTTGAAACTGCAATGTTCAGAAGCCCAAATTCTATTTATTTAAAGAAATGTAACTTCAGTGCCTCAGTTTCATAATGCCTTGTTTCATTCATTGCAAAAGGATGAAGTTGTCTAAGCCCTTTCAGAGCATGCCTCTCCATCACGTTTGTCTATCCTTGCACTTGATACAACTGTTTTGGTGTAGTAGGCTGATAATATAAGGTTATCTGTGCAACTGCAGCGTGCTGATGGTGGGGGGGAAATCCCTGTGTAGACCAGGAGGAGACAGGCAGCTTCCTAGTTAGTTTTTTAATGTTATCCGTTGAAAGCCTTGTGGCTAGGGAAAGGTGAGACACTTGCAGATAACTAACTACACTTTTCTATTAAAAACGCAATGAATAATTTAAGATCTCAGGGTACCTAAAATACGCTAGACATCTCCTTTGGAGATTTATTTAAATTTAAATGTCCTTTCCTCAAGGTTATAGACAAACTGTTCTTCAGATGTTGCCCCAGCTAACGGTTCTAGATGGAAGAAATGTTTCTGGTGAACCAGTGGACCCGGCAGAAGAAAACTGTTCAGACTTGCAGTGTTTAGAAGACATTTTGGGCTGTTTGGTTTCATCTGGGTGCCCCTCATCCACAGATCAGGTGCCGTAGTTTGTGTGTACTGATTTTAAAATTGACATATTTTATTTTTATATTGCATGCAACTCATTAATGTTACAAGGGTTGTCTTTCCTTTTGATAGAACTGTGTTACCTTACCGGTGGTGACGCCGCATATTGACCAGGCGTTAGCTCATTTTCGTCAACGTACAAGAATACCAGTGGAAAGTGCCATCAGCTCTTCTACAGAGCTTCTCTCTTCTTCAGAACCGGAAAAGGCCGAACTTGATAAAATATACAGTGAGATGAGGATTAAAAAAATAGAAGATCAAGTTTCACAGATACTGCAAAAGGTGAATTTATTTCTGTAATTGCACTGAAAGCTTTGTTTGTAAAATGAGGTGTACCTTTTGATAATGCAAAAATTTGCTGAGGCAGACTGGAGCATTTCTACTGGTATGCATGTGCTGACTTCATGCTGTTGTGTCCTTAATAATTTTCGGAAACTGGGAGTAAAATAAAAACAAGTCTTTAAAACTGAAGATTGTACTTTGAATCATGAAAACTTTCATGCTGAGTGAAAACCATAGTGTGGGGGAATAGGAGAACTATCTGATCATATTATATTAGAAAATTGTTTTCTGTTTTTTTACCTGAAGCCATCAATATAGTAACTGAACCAGAGTAAAATATGAAATGCAGCAAAATATCTGGATTATAGAGTTGATGAAAATTACTTTTGCTAATAGGTCAAGTTGGTCTGATATGTTTGTCAGGTATGTTTTTGTAAGAGTTTGTGGTGTACTTCGCATGTTTGCAAGGCTTTTTTTTAAGTGCTGTATTTGTTTTATATTTCGCACTAAGCTTTCTATGCCTAAGGATTTTATCAAACTTCAGGTATTTCAAAAAGATACAACTACATGTTCTCAAGCATGCTGTTCTATTTGGTTTATTTTATCTTTAAAACAACAGAATGTTTTAGCAAGGAGGGAAGGGATTGTTTCGAAGCAATTATTTACTTTTCCATCAAAATTATTTTGTGTGATTTTTTTTTAAAAGAGCACTTGAATAAGTGTTAGAAATCAGGCAATTAGAAATTGTAAGATGTATAGATAAAACTTTCATCTGTTCTTAGGTATCTGATACCTCAAGAAGAGAAGCTCCTCCAAATGTTCTCAAAGCTAAGAGAGACACAGATCCAACTTCTGAGAGCGAAAATGAGAGTGGGAAAGAGACCAACAGAAAGGTCGTGAAAAGAAGCAAGATCCCTACTTACCGTAGAACGACCTTATCTACTAGGTGTCACACGAATCATCTTAAGAACAAAATAACTGACAGGTATCCCAATGTGTGCCATATAAAGCCAAAATGGATTAAGCTGAATATTGTCAGAGTGGACATAGTGTGACTTGAAACATTTTGCTGAAAGTGGTAGGCTGGGTAAACTAGCTCTGTTAATAATGCTCTAAAAATTATTAGCTACTGAGGCTTCACTGAGCCATTTCCCTATATGAGCATTTTCTGTCTTTAGGTGAAAAAGAAATTGAACTGAAGATTCTAAAACAAACACTTTCAGAATTCTAACAGCTTATATTTTCATCTTTATTTTAAATTGTGGTGACAGAAGAAGTCTCCGCAGACAGAAGCAGCGAGTCATTAAAAAATAAGAAAAGATCTGTGGTGTTGGAACAATGGTCAAGAATATAACTGGCCATATTTTGTGATAAAAATGAGGATGCCATAGTAATTTGTCTGTTTTATATAGTAAATATCAGAAGTGATGAATAGAAGATGACAAAAATTGGAGTGTATTAGTTTTGTCAGCCACTGCAGCTCTACAGCTACTCTGTTTCTCTAAAATTGTTTCCTATCTATGTGATCATAAGATGTTTTTCAGATAGCAGCTACTAATACTACATATTTTTTATGGCTGAAGATTTGAATTTAGCTGTTTATTTTATGATCTGCTTTCAAATTATTTTCTACGTGGTTTTGAACACTGTAGAATTCAGCTTCTACACAGAACTGTAAAATTTTGTCCTGTAAAAGTGTCTGAATGCCCTGTTACTGTTTAAACTCTGCATATTCTTAAATATTCCTTGATGTCCTGCTATTACAGGGAAGAGAAGAAGAGTTCCTCAAAGTGTCCACACTCCAGTCAGAGAGACTCTCATCTCAGTGCATCATCGGATACTCAAGACTTGGAAGTAGTGGGAAGAAAAGCTGAAATATTAACTGGAAGACAAAGCAATATAGAAAAAGTGGAAGAAATTAATTCAAATGCCACAGAAGAATCAACATACCGAGTATGTTTTGCATCATTTCAAGTTAAATATGAATATGTCTTCACCTGAAGCCAAGCGTATGTCTCCTGGTGAAACTTTAAAATTGGAGGTGACAAAAAATAATTGCATGTAGCTAGGAAGAGATTTCTTTTAATTTCACTTTTATGGGGGTTTTGGGCCTGGTTGCACTTTCTGGAATTCATGGATGACAGGAAAGAGGAAAAAAAAAAATCTTGTTCTGCAGTTATGAATGTTGTTTGTCATTTTTGGCTACATTTGAATGTTCTCTAGTAAGTTGATGCTTACCACGTTCTTGCTAAGGCGTTGATTCAGGAACTGGATCAGGAGAAAGAAAGGCGGTGGAAAGCAGAGCAAGCAGAGAAGAAATTAATGGAGCATGTCAGAGAGCTACAGAAACATGCAAAAGAAGAAAAGAATATTCAGAGTATGGCTGTATACACTACAGACAGGTAGGGAAACAGTGCTGTGGTAGAAGAGTTTTGTTTTTTATAATTCAACACAATTCAATTGAAGGCTTCAGAAACGAGAAGAGCTTTAAACAATGTACTTTGAAAGTAATGCATCAAGAAGTAGCGCCAGAATTTCTCTCAGTATTACCTAATGAAATTCCTTTCTGCAGCTTTCCTCCTGTTCTTGTCTCAGAACAGTATCAGTATGTCACTTATCTCCATTTCTAGCCATTACTTTCCAAGCAGTCTGTATCATAATTGTACTTTCCACTCAGGCCCTAGGAGCTGTCTCATATCATACTTTCAGCTTCCAATTCCCAGTCTCCCTTTCCACCTATACATACAGTGTTCTGTTTTTTCCTGCGCAATGCACGTGAACAAAGAAGTTTCTGGCAGGCCAGCGCTGTCCAATAGCGGTGCAGGTCAGGCCTAGCCTATCTTCCTATAGACTGCTGTCATCATCCTTCTAAGTTCCGATCAGCATCCCCCCCCGCCCTTTTTTTTTTCCTCAAAAGTTCACCCTTCTAACAAAGCATTGTTTGTTGTCAGCTATGATTGGAGGTGTCTGCTCTATTTGTCTTTTTCTCAATGGCATTGTATTTTTCAAATACGCATTTTCTTTCTTGTAAGGAAGAAACAAGCCAAGTGCTTCCTGAGTTACCACCCATGACTGACTGTGATTATTTCCTTTTTTTTTTCTTTTGTTTTAGGTTCATTTCCCACCTTTATTTGTTGCCACCTTGGATAAGAGGCTTATTATATTCCTTTTCTTGTGAGATAGATCTTATATCAAAAATTATTAGAATATTTAAGGATATTTCAAATATTTCTGAAGAAAATTATTAGATTACAAATTGATACTGTATGTTCGACTTCTGTATAAAGCAAAATGATACTGGAATGTCATTTCCTTAAAGACCTATCTATGAGGTTATCTGCAGATTAGCTTGTTTTAAAATGAAGGTCTTATAGTAATGCCATATGTTCAGTAATATTTTGCATATTTCTAAACAGTTTTACATGACAGTGCTGTGAATAGTAAAACTCAGCAAAGAACATGATACGGTGCTACAGCACTTAACTAATATCTTTTTGGCAGTGTATTTGACATCAAAGTAAATACTAAAATGTTTGTAACGACTTTATTGCATTTATTGTCAGGTTAAAGGAATTGATATTGAAAGAGAGAGATGTTAAGGTAAGACTGCAAGCAGATGTTGAACAGCTGAAAGGTGAAACTGAAAGACTTACAAATGAGTTAAATCAGGCAAGAAATAAAGAAGCGGAACATCAGAAGGCCATGCAGGCTTTAGAAGAAACATTATCCAAGATGGAGACACAGAGATTGCAGCAACGAACAATAGAGGTATCTGTTTTTCATGAGTAAATAATACAATGGCAGCAAGATGGCTACTACAATCCTAGATACCAAGAAACACTAGATTTTACAACCTGGAAGGGAGTTTTCCACAGTAAAAGCTGGGGCTTTTTTCCTACATAGCAGTAGTTAATAACAAGTATCCATTTTAATAGTCAATATCTTTCACAAATAGAAGTATGTCATGTGATATGGTCTTAAGATAAAGAAGAACAAGTCCTTTGTACTTAATGCAGAGTTGATATTTTCTGAAAACATACAGTAACGAAGATGAGTGTTTTTTAAATGTTGCTGAAATCAACAAAGATCTTACTGGCATGATGGAAATCTGGTGGTGGTGTTTGTTTTGCTGATCTAAAAAATTGGATGCTTTCAACCACGGCCAGAACAAAACAGTAATAGTTGAAAATTTATTTTAAAGATTCTGGTTGTTTGGGGGCTTTTTGTTTGTTTGCTTGGTATTTTTGGGTTGTTTTTTTTTACAGCTGGAGAAGATAATGATGCTTTTGTTGTCAGAGGCACTTTGTTCAGTATATAAATACATAAAATCATGATGCTGGACCAGATACTGCCACTGTTTCTAACTGAATAATTAATTGGTCAATTTTCAGCGGCCAAATGCTGCATCCTCCAGTATCTGTTCCTCTTGTTTGATTATATTCCTGTGGCACTGAACACATCCACTTAGAGACTGAATCCTAAAATCCCTCCTGAAAAGACTCTGAACTGCTATTATGGTGCTCTAGGATGTGTTGTCGCTCAGATACCCTGAAAGGAAACAGAATCGGGGAGCTTGCTGACAGCCAAACTGCAAGTGTCATTCAAGTTATGGATTAGCCACCCTCCACTTCAGGCCCCTGTTTAGGCCCCTGAGTGGCTCTTCCTTTTTCTTCCTTACCTGTAAATACCCTGGAGCTAATACAGGTCTAGAAGTGACCCTCAGTTTAGATCAGATATCTGCTTGCCACTTTGAAAAGTATTAAATTTAGTGATTTAGAGAAGAGGAAAGTGGTTGGGTTTTGGGGGGTTTCCTATGAGAAAGGAGATACCTTATTGGTGTGTGAGGTTTTTATTTTTCCTTTAATGAGTTTGTAGAAATAAGTCATCTCTTTTGATAGTTGTAGCATCATTTTTATTGACTGAAAAACTTTATTAAGGGAAGAACTTTGTTCCTCTCTTTAAGATCCTGTAGCAAATACTGTGTAATAATTATGTTTCAGAGAATAATTGTGATGCTCTAGAAACTAAATTCTATTTTTGAAAGTTCAGATTTAATATACCTTTGGCCTATTTTATCAACTCTAAAAAATTCTTGAATATTTTATAGAGTTTTCTTATAGTACACATTGTCAGCTTCAGTGGTAAATTATGGTTACTCTAGGAAGTCACTGTTTAAGGATTTCGGTCAGCGTTACTAGATTCCTTCTTTAAGGGATTCAAGATAAATAAGTCACTATGCATCTAAATGTGTACCCTGTTTTCTGGCAGTCTTTAAATTTGCATGTGTTCTCATTTGAAATTAAGTGCTTCAATTTAGGAGAGAATTGCTTCACTTCATCCACAAAATAACAGGAACACAGTGGGGTGCATCTGAATGTTACTCATGAAGAGGCTTAACATGTAGAACATGAGAACTTAGCTTTAATAGTCAAGCCTTACAACAGTTTTCGTACAACTGAAGTTACTGTATGAACTTTAGGTACTTCTGGCATCCTCAGGCTAACACTCGTAGCATGCAGCAGCACTTAGGTGTCTTAAGTGACATTGCAGGAGATGATAAACACTGGAAACAATGTTTTACTTGTTAGTGCAGGACATTCCATACAGCTGTTTCTTAATTTATTATTTTTAATTTTGGTTGATAGTTCAAAAATCAAGTTGAGGGGACAGTTGTGGTGAAATCCTGAAAGAAAACAGATTTGGGGTTTTTTTTTTTGATTTGTGGGTGTTTGGGTTTTTTTGTTTGTCGTCTTGTGAAAGTTGGAAAGTAAACTGGGCTGTCTCTGCATTCTAGCTCTGCTATTAGATAACTGACACTTAGAGTAATCTTGAGTAATCCATTAATCATTCACAGATTTGATACTCTGAAAAGCAAAGAGATTAGAATTGTGTAAGTACAGAATGAAGAGACCCTTTGCTTAGGAGGACAGGTTGACAAGATAGTTAAGTTGTTACTGCTCACTGCTTGAGCACAAAAGGCTTGAGATGAATGCCACAAGTAGTGATTAGGAGTAAGAATATCTCCATTAATGTCACTTCTGCCGTTTCTGTTGCATATTCTAACTTGCAGCCTTCAGAAATGTTATGATTCTGAATTACCATTTCATAGTAATTAAAACCTTTTTTATAACTTTTTTCATATCTTTTTTTTTCCTGCTTGTTGAGTCAGAAAATACAGCTTTGTACGTAAAAGGCTTAAGATTATAAAATGGAATTATTCATAAAAGCTTGCACCAAATGGAAAAAGTGAAGTATGCCACCTGGTGTTCATACTGATTCTCCATTTTTTGTAAAATCATTAGAAAGCAGCTTTGTTCAGCAACTTTAAACTGTAACACTCAAAGATACAGATTTTTGTAACTGGAATGTTGAAAGAAAAAGTGATATTGAATACATCTAAAAATGTTTTGCTTGAAACTAATACAAGTATTACAATATGAGTGTTTTTAATCGAGAAAATCATTCTGCCAATACACTTGCTCCGCTTCTGCAGGGCACTTTCAAGTGCTTGATAAATTAAGTAAACGTCCTTGGTTCTTCATGAAAGTTGCTTTTTTTTTAATTGTGTTGTAGTAAGTTAAGCTAAGACTTAAACATGTTGTCTTCAATTCTGCAAGTGTAACAAAATTTATGAAGTAAAAAAAAAAAAAAAGGCTCTTCCTTTGTCCCGAACTAGGTAACATCATAAAATTCCGTAAAATTTTGTGAAAAATACTGGCAGTTGTGGAGCATGCTGTAAACATAGTGGCCCAGGCAGACATGTATAAAACTTCAATAAAAGCACCTGTTCCTTTGTATCCTAGTATAAGACATAAAGAATAGATTACAGTTTTAAGAAAATTTTGTTCCTCTCTTTGTGAATTCTACACAGATGAAACAGGTGCAAGAAGCAGAGCTTAAAGCATCAGCAAATGAAAGAGAAGTACAGTTACTTCGAATATCCTTTCGACAACAGAAGGAGAAGGTAAAACAACTACATGAACTCCTTATATTAAGAGAGCAAGAGCAAAGGTATGGGGTCTTCTATTTTCTTTTCACAAGTTAATAGAGATGCTGGTGTTGCAAGCGTGTTTTGTTTAAAAGCATTCTGAAAAGTGTGGGTGTGATTTTGTTTGGGTTTTTTTTAGTGGAAGAGATGGGCTTTGTAAAAATGTAGATGTCTTCCCACCCATTTTCTTGCTCATTTAAGACAATCTTCATATCTTGTAGATTTCTGGCTCATAGGTCCATGTAGGCAACTGTTCTTCCAGCCTTACATTTGATAGGTTCTTGTCTTATAATGTGGCTGAACTTTTTGTTTTGAATTCCATGATCTTTAATCCAAGAAAATTATCAGATAAAAATAAAATCACATTCAAATTGTTGTCTGAAGATCTGCATATACTACAATAACACGAAGTGTTCAGAAAAAAAGTCAGCTTCTATAGTACCTTGCGTTAGGGTGGGTGGGTGGCTTGCCTGGCTGCTTTCCTGCTTCCTCTCAAAATTTCCTTTTTTTTTTTTTTTTTGAGAATACGTGAACATAAGTTCTATACTATTTCGCTAATACAATTAAATATGTGTACAAATTAAACAAGTAGTGTATGGTATACTAGTATGTGAGGGAGGTTGCTAATAAAATAAGCTGGCTACACTTGCTAGATTTTACAAGGATAAATGTATTCATATACCAAGATAACTACAGGATTAGATGGCAAGAATCTGACAGCTGTGTTTTAAGAACTTCCAGTTGTTATTTCATAAGTCTCCAAAAGATGTAATGTGAAGGGCAGCAGATATGTTTTCTGTTTGTGCTTTAAAGCAGATGAACAGAATAGTCTAAAGTACAGGGTATTTTTACTTCAACATTCTCCTGTAGGGACGCTTCAGGACAGGAATGAGGCTTGTCCTGGAACCCTTCCAAGTCCCTGTTGCTGCTGCTTTTCAACTTTTGGGTCCAAGTGAGAAGCAACAGTGGTTGGGTGAGGGTGAAGAGAATGACTGCAAAAGAGGATATCTGGCTGTACAGTGCTTTTCCCCAATTCCATTGTCTCTTCCATATCTTTGTTACAGCAAAGCAAACAAATGCTAACTAACAGCAAAAGACCAATTGAATGATTCCTACAAAAGTTTGAATTAAAAAGTAAGGTTATTTCTTTGGGTGTTTTAACAGAAGTCAACACAGTTTTCCTCATCCCAGGGCCAATGTCATAGAAGACTGAAATCTGTGAAACTAAGGACTTTATCCTGTTCATGATGCAATTTATTATCCTTGAAATAGCAAGGAATTTAATTGAAGCAGCATTTTGAGATACCACAGTTCTTGTCTCAAGTATATGTTTGGTAACTTCAGGAAAGAACTTGAAACCCGAGTTGCTTTAAATGGACCTGAATTTCAAGATGCTTTGTCAAAAGAAGTGGCTAAAGAGGAGCTGAGGCATGAACAACGTGTTAAAGAATTTCAGGAGAACATTAATATGTTAAACCAGAAGTACAAAGAGTTAGAAGATGAATTTCGTTTAGCTTTAACTATTGAAGCAAAAAGGTTTAAAGAGGTAAGACTAAGAGAGCACTTCATCTCAAACTAGGTGGAGTTGTAGTTTTCTTAAATGTCTTGGGGTTTGGTTTGTTTTTTCTGATCCCTAAGGTCTTTGCTCCAAGGATTCATCGTACAATACTGGTAGTAAGTTTTGAAATAGCAATGATTAGAACACAGATACTGAGTGCCAAGGGAGCACCCAAAACACCCAGCATTTTTGTTCACAAGTAAAAGTTTACCAAAAGAAATTAGAAAAACTTCTACCTGGTGGTATTGATTTCTTTTAAAAGATGTTGACTTTATTTTAGAATATATCGAGCTACTGTAAAAACTCTTGTGGTGTTTTGATACGTTTACAGTTATATATACACTAGTGTATTTAATAATAAGGCTCCCTGTTGTTTACGTTTTCAAAACTGAATTTTGGATATGCATCTTGAAATTCAAATTCAAAACTTGCTTACTAAATTCCTTAGATAACACATAAAATAATGTGAATGCTAGCCATAGAAATAAGTGAAGTAAAATTTTAAATGCTTCAGCTTTGCTTAAACTTGGTTTTCTTCATTTTAAGTCAGTTGGATACATGGCAGAAGATGGGAAAGAAAAGACTGGGGTTTTTTTACCCTTCAAATCCTTCTCTTGCAAGGAAAAAAGACAAATAATTCTTAAGTTCTTCTTTCCAGATGTTAATCTTAACAATGAGGAAGGCATTGTTTTCATTTCCCAAGCTATGTTTTTTCTGCTCTGCTTCCCATGCACCATGAATATTTTTTCCCTTTTTTTTTTTTTTTTTTTTTTTTTACAAGTTTGTAGCTGAGCAGAATTGTGGGTTTTTTGGTTTTTTTGGTGGGGTTTTTTTTGAGTGGATGTATCGCCAACAAACTGGTAGAAAAACAGTTTCAGATATTGACTAATTTCACATACTGTTGATGAACTTCTATTTCTTCCTTTATTTGAAATTCAAATATGATTTGTGTGTATGTATACATGCAAACATGTATACACCCAAACATCCAAATGTTAGCATTTTTCAAGTCTTATCTTGTAAAATCTTAGGTAAATGAGGGTTTTGAAAATGTTGCTGCTGATCTAGTTGAACATAAACAAGCCCTCTTCGAGTGTGAACAAAAGGAAAAAGAGATGAAGAGTCTGATCCAAGACCTGACAAGTATAGTAAAAGAACAGAAAGAAAAGATTGCAGAATTAACCAAATCAAATGAAGAAGCTACAGCAAACCTGAAGGTACTTCTTTCAAAACATTTCAACTACGTATATTATTTTTTTGGTAATATTTTATCTGTAAAAGTAACAATTCCATACAAGGTAGATTGACTGAAAGACGCATGTTTCCTGTTGTGCTAAAACCTCGTACTCCGCATCAGCCTTTATTCTTGCATCTTGCACTTCTGTTTCTCACAAACACTGCTCCCCATATAGCAAAACCTAGGCTCATTCACATCTTCAGAAGTGCACTCCTTGCATTGTGAGCGCTAACAGTTTGCATAGAATCAAGTGGTCGCTCTAAACTGAGATTTAAAAACATTAATAGCCCTGACCCTTTGTAAATTCAAAGTAATGGAATGTAGTTCTCCAGTGGTCACTGTACATGAAGTAAAAATGAAATTGAACAAATAATCAAATGTGGTTATTAGCAGCTTAATATCTCTGAGAGCTGCATAAAACTAGCAGTATTAGTCATTATCTACTAATTGTCTAATTTTGATGTTAAAAACTGTGGGCACTGTTGCTTTATCTTACACTACTGATCACCATATGGTAACATAGTACTATGTCTGTAAATAATTCTTAAAAATTTTAGGAACGTAACTTTGAAACTGTTGTGTGATCCAGTCCATCTTTACCTTAGAACCTCTGTGCAGTACAAGCCCTGCACTGCTGTTTCTAATCTCCTCCCTATATGTTGCTGTTGGGGTGTCCAAACATTGTGTTGCTATACAGAACCAGTCAGTGATGCTGCTAAAAACAAAATTAAAGAATAGCTATATTAAACAGCTGTCATCTGTGAAACAAAAAATAGCCTGCATAACTGAAGAC
Organism: Opisthocomus hoazin; assembly: GCF_030867145.1. NCBI lineage: Eukaryota > Metazoa > Chordata > Aves > Opisthocomiformes > Opisthocomidae > Opisthocomus > Opisthocomus hoazin. The sequence goes on along the minus strand of NC_134416.1, from coordinate 32,385,297 downwards.
AAATCTTTTATCATGGGAAGTGGAAGTTCCCAGCTTCTGTCTCTTACCTTTTGATTTGATTTTTTAAAGTCTTGACTTTCTGTTTTTCTGACTTGTGCATTCATAATTCTAAACAGGTTTTATAATGGCACTGATTATTTAAGGTGGTTATTTGGAAATTAGCTTTCCAGTTTTATGGGATTGAAGTATGTCTATTTGAAGCAAACATTTGCATTTCGTTACTGAGAAGAGATGCAGATAGAATCCTGTATGCAGGCAGAATATTCCTTAGTTAACATAATTCACTCAATATAAGTATTACTTTCTTAGCTGCTTATGATTGATTTGAAATTTTGAATGCTTGTTTTAAAGGATCTTACTATCTTTTTCCAATATTCATTCATGCAGTGTCGAACTGCAGAACTTGAAACTGTAATTGAGGAAGACAAACAGAAGGCTGTTCAAATTGAACTTCTGAAAAAGGAAAATGGAAAACTTATTTCTCAGCTGACAGCCCAGGAATCTGTGATTGATGGATTAAAAATAGAAAGAAAAATATGGGGGCAGGAGTTGGCAGAACAGGGTAAAATAATTTTTTTTTTCTTTTGCAGAAAAAATGGTGGTGTTCAATGTCATAGCTTTCAAATAAATACTGCAATACAGTTGTAATCATGACAGGGTCTCTGGATGCCTTGTTGATCTTACCCAGTTGTAAAGATGATCTGTGAAAACAGATGATCTGTAGCACACAGGCCATTATAGGAACTATAACAGCAGCTGAGGGAGTTAGTTGCGAATACAGTTTATCTATTTCCCCATAATGTTATACAAAGAACTTAAATATGAAACTAGGAAAAAAGGATTTGTAAATAGTGTTATGTAATGCATATTGTCTGTCAGCTAAGTCTAATGTGAAAAAAAAAAGAGTGTTAAATACTGAGTGAAAAAAAACAAACTTGGGCTTTTTTCATTTTTCCCTGATTCGTGTGACCCAGCACCACCTTGTGGGTTCTTTCAGATTGGCTGGGTCTGTAAGAATTACGGTTGGCTTTTATCAGAGAATTTTTCAAAGGATAAAATACAGACCTTCAGTTCTACATTTCCTCTTAAGTGTCACCTGTTTAGAGATTAAAGTCCTGCAGTGTTTCCAGTGGACGAAATGCTCATGTTCTGTTTTTAAGGTGGTTCTTACCTTGGCTCCCTCCCTCCCAGCATCATACATATTGAAGTCATCTGTAAAATAAGTGCTGTAGTGTGAATATCCTGTTTTATCTAGGAGCTCATCTTGCTCAAGATCGGGGAAAACTGGAAGCAAAAGTTGAAGTTTTAACCAATGAGGTTGAGATGTTAAAAAAACAAAAGGAACAGGACAGTGATACTATAAGAATTAAAAACAAAATAGTGGATGATCAGACAGAAACAATTAGGAGATTAAAAGAAGTAAGTGCTGTGTCTGATAATTTGTGTGCTTAGCTAAAATTAAGACTTGCAGTGAAAGTTGTTGTAAAGGCTGTAATGAAAGCTGGCTCTGCACTCCTCGTTTACAGACTCAGAAAGCACTGTCAGGCTCTCAGTGGCAACTGATTTCACAGAGAGCAGAAGAGGGCCTTGCCTTAACTTGATGTACAGAGATGCCGCTTCGAATCTCTCATTGAACCATGTTTATGTAAAGACTTTCTTCTCTTTGCTTTGCTTCAAGTTATTCTTGATAATGGTTTTGAGAGGAAAAACTAGGACAGCATAATTCTTCTTGTGTGTTTAAAAGAAATGGGGGAAAAAAAAATTGAAACGTTTACTTCAGGTTTATTTTATAATCTAAATATCTTTCTTCATTCTGTTTTTGTAAATCAGTACTTTAGCAGCAGAGCCACTATGTTTTGTTCTATCAATTCAAGTCATCTCATTTAGAGACTTAAGACTTTAGGTTAATCAGACCAAAGTTCTATAGCATGTTTTGTCAGTGAAGGTTAGATGCATTACTCATAAAACTGTACAGCCACATAACAGAATGTGAGCTGAGTGATTTGTGTATGTAGAATAAGCTGTTGTATTACAGTTCTAAATAACTTGTTTCTTAACTTGCTTTCAATTTCAGATTTATGTTTTCATGATTTTTTTTAACTCTGAATTCTTTCAGATGAAGACTACTGACTATCACTTCACTAAGTATTTTTCATGTAATACCTTTAGGAGAGCAAACTTTCACATGTCTGTCTCTGCTTTATTCCAGCATAGACTAAACATATATTCTTAAAAGGTAACAAAGTCAAAATGAAGGGAGTTTGTGTTCTAAAATATTTATCTTCTAAAGGGCTTGCAAGAAAAAGATAAACAAATCAGAAAACAGCAGGAAGAAAATCTAGAAGCTCGGAAACTTTTTCAAGTACAGTTGGATGAAAAAACTGCTGAATTTGAAGAGCTAATGGAAAAATTAGAAAGACAAAATGGAAGAAAAGAGGAATTAAAGCAACTGCTAGAAGAAAAAGAATTAGAACTTGATGACATTAAGAATGCACACAGGTGATACATACAAGTAGCAATAATTCTTTGGGATCATAATAATATGCAACACTGCTCTGAAGTGATTCTATGTTCAGAGAGTACTTGCTTTTAAAACCCACAGAAATGTGGAAAAAAGGAAGCATGCAAAACTTTTTTCCCACCCTCCTGATATCTACATTCATTGTAAATATGTGCATCTTATTTTCAGTGCACTGAAAAAGAAGTGGCAAGGTAAAGGAGAGCTATTAAGCAAGCTAGAGATGCAAGTGAAACAAATGAAGGAGAGCTTTGATATCAAAGAGAAGAAGCTGATTGAAGAGAGAAATAAAAGTCTTCAAACTCAGAGGTGAACACCTTAATAACTTGTTTTGCGACTGCTCGGTTAGTATAGCATTGCATTGTTAATAAGTATACAAAAATGTTTGATTTTATAGTGAAAGAATGCGCAATACCTTTTTAAGTACTTGGTGAGCCCAGGCTCTGCAAACTCTGTGTGCAGTTCCTGCTATACAAGCAACTGACTTGGTGCAGCTAACACTCAGGTACAGCCTTTGTCATACAAACTTCTTTGCTATGTTCCCGTTCTCTTTGAAAATAATTGGACCCTACACTCATTCCTCCCTAGTGCACCCATTCCACCACAACGCTTTTGGTTTACCTTTGTGAGGAAACTCCACGTCACCCTCACCTGGTAGGGACTCTGACACAGTTGTCACACGTGCTGGCTGGAGTCTTGCAGTGAAGATGGTTGTGCAGGCGAGGCACAGTCTCCTAGGCTGTAGCAGGGTTTCTTCGAGCATGAGCCTGTCAACTGACTAGCTCCTGACCAGGATACGTGGGACAAACTGGTTGCAAATCACAGGTCAAGCCAAGCAACTGTGGCTGGCATCTGGGCTTACGAGAGAGGCCACAGTGCTTCACTAACATCTGGGCAGGATGGTGAAAATACCTTGTGCTCTGTGTAGGAAACTGAAGACAGATCCTGGATACTTGTCTCAACAATACTCATAAATATTTCAGTCTGTGACAAACAGACTGTTTATAAATTACCCATGATTCTCTTCCCATACAAGTAGCAACAGGTTTTTAATTTCTTTTATTATTCCTCTTGTACTGTCAATTTATTTGAGCAGTTAATAGTAAATATGAGATGATACAGAAACAGCTATAACCCAGAAAACAGTCAGGGCCTTAGATGATGTTCAGTTATTTCATATGCCTCTGGCATTATGGAGAAGTATGGTAGACTGCTGCCTGTGATGAGATCAGATTGCTAGTTTGATTTTTACTTTATTCTTTGGCCCCTTTCTCTTATTTTTCTTCCTTCTGCCCAAATATTCTTAAAAAAAGATTAGCTAGTTAACAAGACTGCATATTGCTCTAGCAGTGATAACCACGCTGTTACTGAAAGAATAAGGTAGTATGACGAAGTTTTTTTGCTTTACATTTTTAAATTAAACACTTTGATTAAATTACACTTGTGCTGTTATTTTAAGGAAGGTCATCTGTTTAATAAAGGAAAGAAAATACCTTGATGGTGAAGTCTGATTAAAAAAAAAGCGCCAAATAAAACAAACAAACAAAAACCACCTACCTCAAATAGTCACTAATATTAGGTTTTTGGAATTGTTGGAAGATCAGTAGTGAAACTGAAATTTTGCCCCAAGTAATTCCCTTTTGTTTCAAAATTTTGATATAAATTAATTATACAGTGGAATAATTTGCCTTGCTTTCTGTTGCTACACGTTTCAGAATTATCCCCTAAAAGCAGAATTTGCTTGGAGTGAAGGAAATGCTTCACTAATGTGAAGCGGACACTTCTCTGTTTCTGTGAGGCCCAGGCTTACAGGCTGTTTACAGGATCACATAGTTCAGTCATCAGCTTCTCAGGAAGCAAAAGCATAATAAGTTGAGTGTGAAAAGAGGTGGAGTTCTTAACCATGTTGACAGTAGCAAGCCTGAATCTTCGTATGTACTGGAGAAAACAGAATATCTTCTGATGCTAGATACTGAAGTAATTGTTTTTGTGCCTATGTTATTAAAACCTTATTGAAGGCAGAACTGGGCAAAGCAAAATACTTCAGTTGTTTGCAGAAGTGTGATTTTTTTTTTTTTTATTTTTTTAATCATTTTTTAGGATTGCTGTGGAAAAGCTTCATGAAATGGATGACACTTTTAGAAAACAACTTGAGTCAATGTTGGCAGCTCATCAGGAAGAACTATTGCAGCTAGCAAATGAAAAGGAAAAGCAAATTGAAGCAGCAAATGAAAAAGTAATTTTACACTTATATGTTTACTGTGTTTGCATTTTTAGTCTATGGCTGCCACAACAGTGGTGCTTGAAGTCACCTGTTTGTATCTATCTGGCTAATCTCTGGATGGAGGCAGACCTGGTATAGCACTCAGTCTTTGCGCGGCAAGAAAACCTCTAGAACTGTACCATCATGAGGTTCTGTACTCAGGCAAAGTAAAGTTTCAGGAGGATGGGGCCAAACTCTTCAGTGGTGCCCAGCGACAGGACAAGGGGCAACGGGCACAAACTGAAGTACAGGAAGTTCCGTCTGAACATGAGGAAGAACTTCTTCCCTCTGAGGACGACGGAGCCCAGGGAGGTTGTGGAGTCTCCTTCTCTGGAGATATTCAAGACCCACCTGGACAAGGTCCTGTGCAGCCTGCTGTAGGTGACCCTGCTTTGGCAGGGGGGTTGGACTAGATGACCCACAGAGGTCCCTTCCAACCCCGACCCCGACCATTCTGTGATTCTATAAAGTTGCATGCTATGTAGCTGTTACGAATCGAAAGCTAAACTTTTCCTTATCTATACAGGCAAGAATAATGATTCTGCCAGATAGTCCATTTAACTCACCTATTCCAGTGTTAACAGTGACTGTTCCTGTCATACGCTGCAGTCTTCCTTAGTGTGACAGCTGGTGCTTTCTCTGCATAGGAGGTGTTTTGGTTTTGATACATTATTCGCTGTCTCCTAGCAAATTAATGCTTTTTCTAAAGCAAAATTCTGCTACTGCATCCACTGTCAAAAGCCGTGCATTGCTTATTTAAATATAAGCATATAACTCTTGGATTGCTTATCAGTGTTAAAAATTGCAAGATTATATGGTTTTAGGTATGTTAAAGAAAAGCAAAACTTCTGTTTAATCTGTGTGCTCTTTCAGGTTTACTGTGTTGAAGAAGAAATGCGGCAGCTTCTGCAGGAGATGGCAGACAACAAAAAAGCCATGGAAAATAAAATAAGGCGACTTACACATGCACTGAATGATATTCAACAAGATCTTTGAATATTATTAATATATGCACTAAAGCCATGTATTACACAAACAGATTCATACACTACACTGCACTTTTCCTTGTTTTCTAGAGAATAAATTCTTCGTGATATATTTTCATGGTTCATGAACCAGGTATAAATATTTTTACATTTACTTTCATAATAAACAGTTATTTCTAACCTTTGGGTTTTTTAACTGTTTTATCAAAATGGGTCAAAACACATATTTTGATCAAAAGCATCATATAAAAACACATATACGTGAAAAGTGTCATATGAAATGAGGAATTAGCATGTTAAATAAGAGAAACGAAGGTTGGCCCTTTGCTTCTAAGACAGGAGCTTGAAGCTTTGCGTAGCTGGTGTAAAGGTTCTTATAAGGAGAGATCCAAGAATTTACCTGAAAATACTTTTCATCTGCCCCTGTTGATGAGGAACGCGTAACTCTTGCAATTTAGAGTGGCTTTTTTTGGCAGCGTAGTTTGGTTCTCTACAACAACAGGCGTCCTAGCAGGCTTTTGAAAAATAGGAGATAATAAACGAAGAGCTTTTTATGGAAGCTAATCATAAGCCTTATGTTAATATGACTGTTACACTTCTTTCATCATGGAGACCTTACTTCCTGCATTGTACTCTGGCATTTATTTTGTTTGCGTGTTCTCAGAAGATCCTAAACTGTCAGTGCACTACATCGTACTCTGAAGTGCGTAATGCTGCAGTAGTAAGTAAAATAGTAAGTGGTAAAAACAGTTATGTGTTGGTAAACCAGGTGGAGCTATCTCTTCCTACCTTGCACTTCCCAGTAGCTAAACCACTGTTGCTGTAATGACAGAAGCCACTGAGCTAAGCCAACTTTACCACCAGCCTGTTCAGAACCCAGGCGTAAGCACACCAACATGGTGTAACTGCAGTGTGCAGTAAAAGCACTGCTGCTAGCAAAAGGCCCTGGCCTTTGGCCAACCGCGTGAGGCCCATGGGTCGGGCTTGTTATCAGCTTGTTATGGGAACTTGCTGTGTGAACCAGAGCTTGACAGCAGCTGCCTCTTGTTATGAGGTGCAGCTTAAGCGTGGGGTGTAACAACTGCCTTGAAAACACCAGCAGAAGCGGAAAGCAGAGGCCATGGCACAAAAACAACTCGGTGGTCAGTGACTGGTCTGACAAAGCGCAGCCTTGAGAGCTGGGAACAGACTGCTTTTTCTTTAAGAAAGGAAGCAGCAGCGAAGCAAAATAAAAACAGCCAAAATAAAAAAGCCAGCCCAACAACTGCAGGAGGCGCCTGCAGTGGCCTGGGAACACAACACACACACCCCCCCGCCTGGCCCAGCAGCGTTGTCCACGGGTGGAGGTGGAGGGCTGGGAAGGGTATCGAGGCTGCATGCTCTTTTAAAAGGGTGAGATCCCCGATTTGTGGGAGGGGGCGGAAAGCAGACCCCTGCTTCAGTTCTGGCTCCCTGCATCCGGAGTTTCTGCAGCTGACCACAGAGGACCGGAGCCGTCAGCACTAACGAGGAGGCATCCACTCTCTGGTACTGTATACTCCCAGGTAAGCTGGGCTGTAGCTGTTACAGACTGATTGCTTTGCATCTGTGCTGAGAATATGTAAAAATTAATGTGTAGTGGTAATGGTTAGCAAGGTGTAAGAACCAACTCTTAGCACAATTGGGTCAATGAATGTCAGTCTAGTAAATTTTACTGTGAGGTTTAAAATTAGACGAATTTATTGATCTACTGGCATCTCTTGATTCCCTGATATGAATATATCAACGTTACCTAAATGAGGCAGAAAATGACTTCTCATTCTTGCCTTGTGCTCTACATACTCCTGCTTCTTTAGAAGCCATGTTACGTGCAGAAATATTTGCCTGGGAAGCTGCTCTGTAGCATTTACGTGGCTGCCACTCGCATAGAAGGGTTGCACCACTACAGAGGGCTTTTCTGTCGAGCATTTCCTTGGGCACTTCTTTTTTCTTTGTTTATTATTTGACCAAGCTACACTTTGGGTGAAGTGATTGTATACCTGGAATGCACCAGGAAGGTAAAAGACCTTACTCTTACCCTGATTCAATTTATTAGTATCAGCTCAGAGTTTCTCCTCCAAAATTTTCATTCTGAAATGTTTTCTGATTTCACCGTAGGGAGTTGTTACTGTTTTCGGCATAAATTCTTTCTATTCCTTGCTCTTGGCTGAGAAATCTCATACTACGGTACTTGGGTACCTGCACGCATTAGTAGTGTTTGGACTGTTTGTTTTTCTTGCAGCTACTTCTGCCTCTGCCATCGCTTCCCTCTTTACACTTGCATGGCTTCCTTAGTGCTTTTTAATAGTTATTTAAATGGGTTCTACCTTCAAAATGACAAAGTAATAAAAATATGGCGTAGGTCAAAGCTGTGCCAAATTTACCTATTCACAACGATGAATTTCAGCCTGACATTACTGAAAGGTGTAAGTGAAATGTGAACTCTGAGCTTGTCAGATGCAAGGCATGTTCTCCTGCATTAACCATGACAATTTAAACCCAATTCCGTTACTAGATCCCGTTTTGTTTCCATTTCCAAGCAAGGCAAGGGATCTATTTAAATCAATATTGAAAGTGTGATGAGTCGGGAAACTCCTGTGTCGCCCAAGACCAGGAGGGGTGGGATCCAAGGTCCACAGAGGCTGCGTACCCGCTTGCTCCCGTACACGCATCGCTCTCCCTGTGCCCGCCGTTTGTTATCACGGGAAGGCAGAGCCGCTGCGTGACACGGCAGTCCGGCACAGCGTGTCCCCGTAACGCGCCCCGCGGCATGGCGCGATGGCGTGTCCCAGGGCCTTCTCCCAGCAGCATCTCTGGAGCTCTGACGCTGCATGGACTCCGAAGCTTCTTGGCATCTCTGGAGCTTTGATGCTCTGCGGACTCCGAAGCTCCTCTGCTCCCGTCCGATAGCAGCCGGAGGGAAGAGGTGCACCAGCATGATGGCGGTCAAGGCCGAGCGGGTCTGGGCTCCAGTACAGGCCCCTCGCCAGCCCGCCAGCGTGCCTCGTGCGCGGCGGCCTCGGGAGACGCGAGCGCCCAGTCTGTCGTTAATCCCCGTGTCTTTACACCGAAGGCAGAGGCTGACGCCAGCGACAGGGCGCTGCGGTGCGCGGCGGAGGCGGCGCGCGGGGGCACACCGGACACTCGGGTCCCCTCCCGAGGCGGGCTCCCGGCCCGCCCCGCCCCGCCGTGCCCCGGCTGTGCCGGCCGCAGGGCAGAGCAGCGCCGGCCTGCCCCGGGGGGAGACGGGCCCCGGGCCGGCCCCGCCACCTGTCCCGCGGCCCGAACGCGCCGGTGTCCAGGCAACGGCGGCGATGGCGTCACTTCCTGCGGCGCCGCCCCTCCCGCCGCAGCCCTCGGGGCCGCCGCTCCGTTCCGGGCCCGGGGCCGTTGCAGCGGCCGCGACACGTGGCGCGGCGGGGCGGCCCCGCTGCCGGCATGGCCGCGGCGGCCGAGGCGGCGGGCGGCGGGAGCAGCCGCCACGAGAAGAGCCTGGGGCTGCTGACCACCAAGTTCGTGTCGCTGCTGCAGGAGGCCAAGGACGGCGTGCTGGACCTCAAAGCGGTGCGAGGGCGGGGCGGCGGCGACAGGGCCGCGGCCTGCCCGCGGCGGGGGCGGGGGGGCGGACGGCACCCGCGGCACCGGCGGGCCTCCCTGGCGAGCACGGGCGGCCCCGTCGCGCTGCCGGGAGGGCGGCGCAGCGCGGGGACCGGGACGGGCCGCCCGCTCCCTCCCTCCCTCCCTCCTTGGCGGGGGTGCCCGATGATGGCTGACAGCCGCCGCGGCCGGCTGGAGTGCGCGTTCCGGCCCTTGTTGAAGCGGTTACCGTGGTGAAATGTAGCGCTGGGTTTTCCGCTGTTGATTTGTCCCTCTGCTGCGTTGCTGGCCGCGCTGGCTCGGTGCGCCAGCCGTTACTGACAGCCGTGCTCACCGGTCCCCCTCGACGCCCTTTTCGCAAGGGAAGACGCTGTTGGAAAGCAGACCGTTGCCTTTTCAGTACTTTCTGAATACAGACAGAAGATGCTTCGTTGGCAGAGTGGGCGGTGAATAACAGGCGCTGCAGCCCACCACCTCCGAGGCATGAGGGCGTTGGGCAGCGATGGCGGGCGGGCTGCCTGGTGCCAGCCTGGGACACAGGCCTTGGGCTCTCCCGGTCCCTGGCACGTGTGGCCATGGGGCTGGGACGCAGGCCCTGGGCCCTCCGGGCTGTCGGGGGGCGCGGCGAGGCAGAAGGGCGTGCGGCCTGGGTGGTTCAAGGCCCTCGGCGAACTGCTGAGGAGTTATGCTTACTTGAAGTCCTTTCTGGAAAACTGACCTTATTTGTTGATTATTCTTAGCGGGCTACAGCAGGTGAGCGGCGTTCTTGGAGCCTTTTTGTGCATCCTTGTTCAGAGAGCAAGCGCTTCCGTGGTGGTACAGTGGCTATTGAGACTTCAGGGTGAGCTGGGAAGGATACTGGATAGGTTTTGTACTCCATTAGTTGTGCTGTGGTCTGTACACATTGATTAACCTCTTTACATTTAACTGACTCTTTTTCTTAGTATAACGGAACTAAGCTGTCCACATCTCAGGGATTGTTGTGCAGCTTAATTTATTGTCTGTTATGAGCTGTGACATTTTCCAGGTCAGTTTGAGAAGCAAACCCTACTCAATTTGTAAGACGTTGGGCCAAAAAGCTTAGCTTAAAAAGCCAAAGAGGATGGATTTGAACAATAAAGTTGGGCTGTGTAGAGGGATCGGACAACGTTTCTCATTCCCTTCTGTGGGGAAGGTATCCACCCAGAAGGAGCTGAAGGGTTGATAGCCAGGGAAAAGTAAGTACGCATTGGAACAAATCATAGACATTTCTGCTGAAGACCTTTATTGGGAATTAGAGGATACCGTTTGTTGAAAGTAAATACTGACTGAAGTGAGTAAATTGTTGGTACTTTCATAAACAATTAGTCAGAACGTACATTTCTGTAACCAATGTTTCTCATAAATAAGCCACATCTCTAAGGAAAAATGACAGCCAACATGCACATTATGTCGGTGTGCTCAGGGAACTGAAGAACCAGGACCAGGACGGTGTTGAAACAGAACAGAGCGTTTCAAGAAGTGATTCATGCAGTGAACATCTCCAGATGTCTCCCTCCTGGCAGGTATTGACCATCTGATGTTGTCCTGCTGACCAGTATTTCTGTAGCAAAACCAGCAGTGTACTATGAAGAAAACACAATTTGGAAACATCAAGCGTACTTCTGGCTTTGCGATTTAGCAGTTGAGAGTGAAAAGCAGTTGTACAGGACATTTCCTGGTGACTTTTTGATACATCTATAATTATAGTTAAGCGGTCTGTAAGAGGATACTTTGGGACATGTGTGCTGACCCATCATGAAGCAGTAGCAATACATCATCAGTGTGGGGCACTGTTAGGGAGCCCTGTGAGTTCTGGATGCTGAACTGTTTTTGGAGGTGTTTTAGCGCTGGACGCTTCTCTTCTAACATCTGACAGTCCGTGGGAGTGGAAGTGAGGATTTTCTCTACTTGGAATTTGAATTCTGCAGTGCTTGCTTTAAAATCAGACAAACCCTGCATAAACAAATCTAGTTACGGAAGTAAGCTTAAAACAGTAAGGGGTGAGATGGAAGGGAAAGAACAAAAATGCAGGGAAGAGAGAAAAAGAGCAAGTTGTGTGAATAAGGGATAAGCCACCTGAAATGACTCCCAAAACATCGCGTATTCTCTCTTTTCAGTAGCATACAATTGCTTCTACCTTGATTTCTGAAAGGGGCTTGGTTTCTAGTAGAATGCCATCCCTGCTGTACTCAAAGTGAAGTAGTGTTTCTGATAATCAGTGCTAAACATCAGGTACTCTGAAATCTACTTGTTTGCTGCTACCTTTAGAAATGTATTGATCAGGAGCAAATAACTGCCTTAACACTTGCTTTATTCCACAGAAGAAGAAAAAGTGTGTCTATTACGTTTTACATTCCCTTAACCTTTATGCATACAGTGATACTCAGTACTTTTGCATACAGGTTGCCAAGCACACTGTTCAGTTTAAAACTCCCGCCGAAGTGTTGACAGTCCTCCTGGGGAGAAGGCGTTGTCATCTGCTACGGGCACAGTCTGGAAGATGCAGGACTGCTTCCCTGTGGCATGAGGAGAGCAAGCAGGCGTTGCTGGCCCTTCTGCTTTGTTAAGCGTCTTGGTTCTGACTCTGCCACGGTGCTCTAGCGAATTCCTCTGCTCCTCAGCGCTAACGCAGCAAACGTGCAGCTGTAATTCCAGCTGCCTTTTGTCCAGCTCCTAGGCAGCAAAGAAGAAGTTGCGTGAGAATGCATCTAAACTCTCAATTGTCCTTTTTCTGGTTGTCCTGTTTTTATTTTGGGGCAGGTTTGTGTGTGTGCGCGCGCATGCCTGCAACTGAAACTGCTGAACAGTGCATTTCTGTATTCCAGAAGTTGCACAATCTGGATACACGCAAAACCAAAGCCCTGTGTTTAGGTGTTTTTCTTCCAGTTCAGAAGATGTCTATGAGACACCGATATAGTGCTTGTCTTGGATACGTACGTATTCAAAGTATGAAGAAATCCTAGAAGGAATGGCTAGAGTGCAGCAGCCTTACATTAAAAAGATTTTACGAAGGAACTCCAGATACAAATGATTCAGAGGAAGGAACGTGTAAGCTACTTCCAGCCGTCCTAGCAGGGCCATTGTGGTAGATGTGCTTTTCTTCTGCTGCCTGGATCTGCTTCAACCATTTGATATAGGCTGAGAAATCATGAGTTTTAAAAGTGTTTTTGACAACAGGAGATTTGTTTAAAAGTCTCAGGAGGCTTTTTTAATTATTGAAGTCATTAGTGCGTGGTATGTGTGGAGGAACTGAATGCTTGAACGGAATTTCTGATCCACGTGCCTACTAGAAGGTGTTACATTGGGAACTGCTGGAGTGTTGGGGAGGAACTTTTCAATTGTGTTTTAAAATACCTGTGAAACATCCCATAAAATTTTGAGAAGATAGTTAGCTTATAAGACCAGCACCAGAAAGTTAGCGAGTGTCTGGATTAAACTTTCCACACTGGCCCTGGTTTGATTTCACTGTTGAAGTTCTTGTTCTAAGTAGTTAACTTTGTAGCTGTGATTGAATTATATTCAGTGCTGGTCAAGCCAAATATGTATGTGACTGTGTCCTTCATTTTCTCAGTCCCTAACCTGGGGTTCTGGGGCCTGTTTTGCTGCAGTAGTGAATCTCTGCTGCTGATGTTAATGGGACCTCTGCTTCGGGCATACGAAATGTGATAGAACTTAGAGTACTGAGACCACTCAAACTTTGAAACAACTGAAGCTGGACACTCATTAGTGATTTTTTTTTTGTTTTTAATCTTAAACTTTGGCTTGAAAATCCATGAAGATTAGTAAAGCATTTATATATTGTACAGCCAGGCATTTTGGAAAATATTATGAGGTAGTGAAATCTGTCTCCAGAGCAGTTTCTTCATCGTTCAAACTGTGAGCAGTAGACTAAGTCCTAGGTCCCCATGTTGAGCAACGGGAGAAAAGTAGGAAGTAATTAATCAGAATAGCAGTAGATTAAGTGTGTGCTGTCCATTCCTGGCACTGAATAATGCAGAGAGCTTATAGAAATTGTGCCTCTGAAGACCGTGAGATCCACAGGGTGTTGACTGTTGTGCAGGTGGCATCAATTTTGTCACTTCCTAGATTTTGAAGGCTTCTCCTGCAGTCGTCGTAAGCAGGGCGTATGCATGCAGCAAAAATAGCAGGTTAAGACAGCAGGCACATACCTGCTGATACAAGTGATTGAAGAGCCTGTTTCCTTAGAGAGAACTAAAGTGTGTGCTTTATATGTATTTGTATGCATTTTGTTTTGTTAGATAGGAAAAGATTTTAATAGACTGCTACAGAAGACCATGCAAAAGATAAATGTTGGTAACGGTATCAGTAGAAACACTGTGTGGTAGGTACGTCACTGTCAAGGAGAAAGAGCAGTATTTATCCTTCATGGCTACAAGAGCGGTTTTTTAAATCTCCGTTCTTCATACATTTTTTCCTGTAATTTTACTTCACTAGGAAAACATTCACCAGTATGAATTGGACTACTAAGTCCTACTAATTAACTTGCTAATCGGAAAGTGTCATTTCTTTGGAAGATTAGTGGATTTGTTTACGGTTCAGAAAATACTGTAAAAGGAGTTACGTGGTTGCTGTAAAATGGATTTGGTTTTCCTTCCTATTTGTGGTTGCCTCAGGTTGTACTCTTCATATAGGCTACTTTACTAAAAGCATTAATTTGATAGATTGTGGGACAAACTGAAATAAATCATAATTTGCCTACAGTGGAAATTAGTTGGCTTTACGCGTTAGTTCAAATTTGGGATGCAGAAGTCTTTGGCAGCTATCCTTCTCTTTGTTTTTCTTCTTTTTTCTTTTAATCTGTTTAATACATGAAATCCCTTCTAATCATTGTATCTGAGAGTCCTGAGTAGTTAGAGTCAAACTTCTCTTTGCTTTCTCTCATTTTAGCTAATATTCTTTGAACTTGGGCAGCTTTACAGCGTCAGAGATGAGGGTCTGGAAGGCATGACTAGCTCAAGTTTGCTTATTTTATGTGAAGTTTTTGTATCAGGTACATAGAAATCACCGTGGAGAGAATGATGGCACGAAGCAGACTGTTTCCTCTGCCTGACAGCTGTGACAGCACGCAGACACACGGCCTTGCTCGCTGTAACGTAAAAGTGATAGCGTGACAGCAGCAAGCACCCCTGTGAGCTGTACCAGGGTCCCGGTGGCTGTGAAACGGCTCTTGGTACTCGGTGTGACAGACTGAGCGAGCCCAGGTACGCTGCGAGGTAGATTCGCACAGTGCAACATTGGTTTGAAGCACTGCAGCTCTCCTTCAGCCGCTTCGTGAAATTACAGCCCTGTCATTTCGTATCCTGTTACAGCTGAATCCAAACAAAGACTGCAGTACCTCAGGTGTCAGCGGAAGGGGTGATAAACTGCACGCGTCATTGCTGTCTGCCTTCCCTGCTTTCTCCTACCTTCCAAAAAGAGCATTGCAGGCTCCTCCGTGCAGTCGAATAGCATGTGCTCTAAATACCAAATGCGGTCTTTGCAACGCTCGTGAACTCTGCTTTCTGACGAGGGTGGGCCTGCTGGCTGTCAAAGGGGTGACTCCTCTCGGCAGGCTTTGTAGCACTGCATGCGGCTGCTGAGCTACCGAACTTGTGATTGAGCGTCTGGCTCTTGAAGAGCTGAACCTTCACCCTTCCAAATGACATTAGCTGGCACTTTTCCAAGAGAAGGGCTTACCTATCTTTTGCCCTCAGCATGCAAGTTGCTGATACCAGTTCTTCTCTTGACAGGCTGCTGATACCCTTGCTGTGAGGCAGAAGAGGAGGATCTATGATATCACCAACGTTTTGGAGGGGATTGATCTCATTGAGAAGAAGTCAAAAAACAGCATTCAGTGGAAGTAAGCCGTGTCAATTCTGCAAATTCTCACATGCTCAGGAGCAACAAAAATTGCCTCTTTCCACTTCTCCTGACTAGTTATGACACCATAAAATTAATGTTACACTCATCAGTGAGCAAATTAGAATCACAGTAAAGTTGCAAACGAACTTTGTCTTCCTTGTAACTTCCGTCTTTGATATATAAAATCAGGTTTAAAGCATACAGGAGAGAAACTCGGAAAACTTGTACTGCTACTTTATAACTAGCACTTGTAGTTGAAAAATTTACTTGTAGATGAACCTGGGAGGGGTATTGGGACACGGTGTCTCCACCTACCTACCTGCCTGTAGGCCGTGCCTATTTGCTCTTGGGTCACTGAAGGTGAAAGCTCAAGCTAAGAGTTAGAGGGGAGGGAGAAAGAGCCTGCAAACCAGTTCCAATGCAGAAGAAGCTAAATTCCAAAAGAACATAGGTAAATGGGAATTTTGAATTTGATTTGAAGAATTTTAATTGTTCTGTTAAAGTACTGCTGGGAGAGTAAACACTCATTTCCTTCATATTGAATATTAGTAGATTTTCAAAATGTCGAAAGTAGTGTTAAGAAATTATCTTTGCGTGTTTGCTTCAGATTTTCACTTCTTGTGGTTTCATGAACCCTTATGCCTTTTTAAGAGGAGTAGGTGCTGGCTGCAATACAAAAGAAGTCATAGACAGGCTGAGGTATCTGGAAGCTGAAATTGAAGACCTAGAGCTAAAAGAAAAAGAATTGGATCAGCAGAAACTGTGGCTTCAGCAAAGTATCAAGAATGTAATGGATGATTCTACAAACCACCAATATCCTTTTACATGAATTGTGTGCATCTTGGAACTAGAATTAAAGCAACAGTTAAAGTGTAGGTAGTTGGTAAAGCATAATGTCATCTATTTTATCCAGAATCAAGCAAAGGCAATTTTTTTTTTTCTGGTTTTGATTCAAAAAGGAGGAAAATATTAATCTTATTTACATGACTTTTTAACCACTGTGACTGCATGATTGGTAAACTGAAAATAATTTCGCACATATATATATATGTGTATATGGCAGTAATTTTTAAGTCCATGGTATAATCCTGGTGTCTTATTTTAAATGAATTGTATTGCTCTCCAGTGCTTGAATTTATACTTTCTTAGCAGTGCTTTACATGAATCTCTCTTTGGGTTGCTTCTTTCTCTTGAAAAAGATTAAGCTATCACCCAGAGATAAATTGATTTGACGAAGTCCAGGAGGTTGGTGGGTTTGGAACTGGAAAAATATCCTGTGTGTAAATACCCCATGAGCAGAGAGTTCTGGCTACATTGCTTGTAACTGTGTGTTTAGCTGTCTTGCAAGATTATGAGCAAAATAGACACCTGAGATTTGGAGCAGAAAAGTGCCCTTCTTATCTATAGCACCAGTGATAAGTACTTAAATATTGCTTGCAGTTGCTCTACAGAAGCTGTTCTGTAAAATTGATTTTGTAGAAAGGAGATTGAAGTTAGACCTTAGGAGAAACTTTCCTTTGGGAGAGTTAGTGCTGGAACTGACCACCCAGGGAGGTGGTGGAATATCCATCACTGGGGGTTTTCCAGAAGAGGGGAGGCAGGTGTCTGTCTGGAATGTCTTGACAGTTGATCCTACCTTGAGGCGGGGAAACAGGACAGCAGATAAACTCTCAAGTCCCCTCTGGCAGTACTTTTGTGTGATTCTGGGAAGGCTTGATACGTACTTCAACTCTGTAGTGTCAAGTTAGTGAGGTAAATGGTATTCTTCAAAACAAGATTTTACATGTTCTCTTTTTTTAGAAGAATCTTCTCTCATCCAAGCTACACAACTTTTTTCTCTTTATATTTTCTTCACAGATACAGATTTTTTTTTTCTTTAAGAGACAGAACTCTACTATCTGCATCTAGCCATTCTGAAAGCCAAAAATCATACCTTGGTTACGCCTCTGAGTAACAGCAATAAGTTTATAGTTTAGGCTCAGTTTGAACAAACTGCTTTTAAGGGCCAGCAAATACCAGTTTTGTGTTGCTTTAAGAAAAATGTTCCTTGACATCAGTTACGTTTTCATATGTCACCCATGAAGATATCTGCAACTGCTTCAATGGTAAGTTGCTGCTAGGCTGTATTTCTGCTAGGCTGTATTTCTTAAAGTGAGGGATTTCCTTATCTTCCTCTTGAAAACTAACTTGCTAACTAACCTGCGTTTTCCCTGCAAGTATTTTGGATTTAGAAGTATTCAGTAGTGATCTGTACTGAGCAGATGTCTCTCATAATGTTCATGACTAGCAAGTTCTGGCATTTTCTGTTTGTGGTCGCAGGTTGTATGGAATGGAAGCTCAGCTGTTTTTGGAGTACAGGTTTTGGATGTCTTTCTCTGTATTCATACTTTGCAGCAGTTTGCCTGAGGCTGTTAATGGAACCAGGCACAGAACATGCTGGTCCAACCCACCAGAAAGACCAGGCAGGTCCAAGTTTCGTAACATTCTCTGGTGGCAGCTGTGGCCAGAGGGAGCTCCTGATGATGCTATATAAATGGAGCCAGCTGAAGTTCAGTGATGGGGCATTGCTACTAAATCAGAAGAATTCCTTCTGTACAGGAGGTTTGAAGAAATTGCCAAGAATTGCTGGCAGAAGTTACTTCTCTTGACATCCTCTAGTGATTGTGGGGCACCCAAGGGAAGATCAGCCTCCAGCTAGGCTTGGAACCTGCTCTTCTTTGCCACAAGGAAGGCTGGGTTTGTTTTTGAATAAAAAAGCATGATTAGACATGTGGAGTTTAACAAAATGAGCTATTACTAAAAAGAATTATTCATTACAAAATGTGGGGCACCTAGTACGCCAATCACGTAGTACTTCATGTAAGTATCTCTTAGAAGGCAGGGAAAGACAAGCATTATTCCAAGTTACGGAGGAAGGGGAAACGATGTGCAGGTAGGTGAGGAGCCTGCAGTGTAAGTCAGGTTGTGCCAGTGCTGTTGATGTAACTGTGATCTCCTGACTTTAACCAACACATTTTAGTGTGCATAGTAAGCCACAGGTGAGTTTGATAGCCAGCTGTTAACATCCCAGTTGTACGTGCTACAGAAGCTATGAGCTTAGACACTGGAAAGCGCTGGCACTGAAGAGAATCATTAAGTCCTTTTCTTCCTTCTGTTAAATCTCTCTGTACTACCACCGTTCTTCAAAGCCATAAAGTGAGCTGGACCAGAGAGCTGGTTTAGCTGAAAAAGAAACTAGTTAAGTATTTTCACCTGATTACATACACAACTAGGAGTTCTGGGGACAGTAACAAACAGGTAAAGGACGTGGTAAATCATGTACTGCTACGAGAAAAGTTCTTGCAACTATGGTCTAAGTATTGGAATTCTGTGATTTATATTGTAGGATATACTTGGATCTTATAGGGCAAGTCCCACCACAAGTTTATTTATGCTAGAATTATGCAGTATTTGAAGTGACCTTAGAGAATTACCATATCTCATTTGAGTGGATACCATGCAAGACTTAAGAAAAATGTGCACACTTAACACTTTCTTAAAAATTGCTATTTAACCAGGAGACACACTTCTAGCAATTCAAGCACCTTGTGGTACACAGTTAGAAGTACCTATACCCGAAATGGTATGTACTGGTTTCTTGTTTACCTAAAGTGTTCTAGAGGGACAGTGGAAAAGAAGAGCTACATTAGAGCGGAGGGTTTATCTGTGTGCAAGAGGCGGGGGGGGGAAATAATTAAGATGGTTTCAGTTGAGAAGGGAGAGGCTGGGTGGGGAAAAGTGGGTTTGTACACCTAGATAGACTAATGTTAACTCTGTCTTCTATTAAAAACAAGATATAATAGTGGGTTTCTTTGCCCTCTCCTCTTCTCTCCTGCCTTTAAATGTTAGAACTTTCCAAATGAGGCATAATTGTCATGAATTCCCTTGAGAACTTACTAGCTATGACTTTTATGTGTTAAATTCCTCTTTTGTATTGTTAAAATGGATCTCTTATGAAAAAGCCTTTTAGATTTAGTTGTAGGTTTAGTTGTAGGTTTAGTTTATGTTTAGTCTCATGGTGCTAGACTGGGTAGAGAAACAGACTGCAGTCTAGCTTTAGCCAAAAGGCCCATTTAAGAATGGGCAAGATTAAAGTAGGAGGCCACATTACATACCTCTGTCCATCTTTAATTTTTTTTTTTGTTGCAGTGCTGTTTTAAATGGGGTTTACGTAGTTGGCAGAGAGCATTGTGTGAAGCATGCTAGCCACTATGCTTGTAGAAGGCTGAAATTCACCTGAGAAGTTTCACAAGCTATTTTTAGTGAGGCTAAGCACAGTCTGATATCGTAAGAGCATCCAAAGCTAGAACCATGAAGCTACTCAGTGGTACTATCTTTGTCCGTCCCTGCTGAAATCAGTTCAGGCAATGGTAAGGTTCTCTGTGGGACCAAAGTTAGCAGCTGTGATGTTGGGGGAGGTTTTTCTGGCTTTTTGCTGAGGACTAAAACAGCCGGTCTTAGTCTTCATCACCAAGTTCAAATTGGATGTTTTTGCTTCGGTTCCCCTTCCCCGAGGCTCTCTTCCTGCTTTTCTCATCCTCATTTTTTCTAGAACATATTTGCTGAAAACCTGTTTGCTGGATTAGCCACTGCAGAGTCAATGGTCTCGTTGAGACACTGCTAGAGGAAGCTAGGCCTGGCCGTATTGCTGAAGTAACTTGCCAAAAGGCGGCCTGGCAAATCAGCTAAGGAATTGTTTCCACTGACACATGATCCTGTTTTCACTCAGTCTGGGTGAGATATCCAACTGGTTTAGGTTGCTTGGTCCCAACCAGGATCGTTCTGAAGCTCTGTTTGAAAGGAAGAAACGGAAATGTACAGAAACTATTTATCGTTGTTATTGATAAGGTGTAGCCCTGCTCTAAGTCTCATGTAACTTGAATTCAAGATTTAGTTGAGCACTCCGACTAATTGTATATTTATGTCCTCTGTAACTGTGTTCTGGCCAGGTCAATACATTACAGGTTTGTAATCTGGTTGGTTTGTTTTTATTAGATCTTGTGTATTAAATATTTTTTTCCCTGGGTATGATTTGTTAAGTTTGTGCAAATTATCAGCTCTTTGTAGTGATGTAATTAGAAGAGCACTGTATTTATCTTCTGAGAGGTAAAAAGTGCCTCAGTTTGAGAATTCTGATCAAACATCTTCATTAACTTCTGTGGGAAATAACTCTGTGCAGTTACTGTCACATTTTATAAAGTTCCAAGTTCTCAAGGAACAGTAACTTTGGTAATATACCACCTTTACAGGGACAGAATGGACAGAAGAAATACCAGATCAATCTTAAAAGTAGTTCAGGACCTATCCATGTGCTGCTTATAAATAAAGAGTCAAGCTCCTCCAAGCCCATGGTGTTTCCAGTTCCCCCGCCCGATGACCTTGCACAGCCCCCATCCCAACCTGCAGCTCCAGCAACTCCCCTGAAACCTGCTGCAGCTCCTCAAAATCCACCAGAAGAGCGTGATCTGAACCCAGGACAAGAGTTACCGCAGACATCAGTTGCGGACACGCCATCAGGTGGGACCAGGGTTTTTCCTACCTCAGGTGGGTGGGCGAGGAGGGGAACTGGAGGGAAAGCAGAAGCTGTTAGAAAAGGTGGTAGATAAAGGAGAGATCAAGAATTTGCATAGCATAGCAGCTGTCTGTTAAACTACCCCAAGGGCTTACTAACAGCTCTCAAGAGGTTACAGAAAAACATCTTCCTCTTCTGTGTGGTAAAACAGATTCTTCCCTCGTAGCTTATCAGGTTTTGGATGTGGTCCTGTTAATTATTCTGAGTTGCTTCTCCGGAATGCAGTATGGAACGAAACTGCCAGCCTCTGACGGAGAACGTGATTTGAACATGTACCTTTTAATGAGACAGATAATACAGGCACCAGTTCCAGCTTTTGTGCCACAAGGTCACTTACCTTCTTCCACGTAGCCACAGTGAGAGACTGCCTGAATATCAGGGGTTTTTTTCATAATAATAGTAGGGTAAGAGGAAAAGATTTAAGAAAATGGTGTCAGTGTTAGAGACTGCATTTCTGAGGGGTCCTGATCAAATTGTGCCTGTGACTTTGGGAGGGGGAGACTCCTCTCACCTCATCCCAGACATGGGTCGTGTTCTCCTCAAAAGACAAAGCCGGGTGCAGGCGTTCTGTGTTTCCTTTTACCGTAACAGACTTTGTAACGTGCCTTTCTGCCTTTGTAGACAGCGGCGCGCAGCAGAGCAGTACAACCCCAGCAGCTCCATACTCCAGCCTTCCGGAGTCGGTGTTGTACCCCAGCCTTTCAGGAGATGTTGCCCAAGCCACAGCTAGCTCAAATGACTACCAGAGCTTGCTGCCCCTGGATGTTAACTGTCTTCTCAAGCCAAACTCGTTCGACATAGCAAAGATGGAGGAGCCCGCAGGTAGGAAGCAGTAGTTGCTGTTTAAATGGTTTCATTAGTTTCCTGAGCCCTTCTTTGTGACCAGGTTACTGATGAGTTACACAGAGGAAGTGACAAGCCTTTGTTCGTCTCCTAGTGAAGCCACTGAGCCAGCTCTGAGTAGCAAACTTCTTTTGAGCAGAATACCTTTCTCTGCCACCAAATAAGCTTCATATTCTACATGGCTCTAGGGTTATCGGGGATCAGTGGGAGAGACGTATCAGGAAAAACTGGGAGATAGAAAGATGAATATATTTTACATATACGTGGCATGCTATCTCCACAGCTCCTATGCTGTACGTGAGCCACACTGTACTTTGCCATTCAGTGTTTTAATGCAGAGAATATGAGTTGACTTCCATAAACACATGCTCCCGTCTTTCACAGGAAATATCGGTGGGGATATTATTGATGAACTCATGTCTTCTGACGGTAAGTATTTAGCATCTTGACTTTTCTAATAATCACAAGTAGCAGCACGAGTTTTTTGCGAACAGCATTCTTGGTAGGTGTCTGTTAAATCTGATGCCAAGAGTCAGTATGGAACTACTTCTTTCCCTGAATTGCCTCCTCTATCTTTGTCATTCCTGTCTTTACTCCCCTTTCCATTCCCTGCAAGTTTTATTTAACAATCAAAATGTGAAAGCCTTAATCCAGCAAGCACTTACATGCATGAGTAACCCACCAGTCCTTAATTCAGGAACAAAAAAAAAGAACAGGTTGATGACTAGAATGCTGCCTTAAAAAAAAAAAAAAAAAAAAGGTTTAATTCTGTTCTGCCTCGGGCTTCCTGCAGCAGGTTTGAGTAAACATTTCAGAGCGTATTTACATGCCTGCATGCAGACTTGACACATGGCCAGCTGCGGTATGCTGACAGAACAGACAAATGTCACCCGTTTGCTCTTGCACCTCGGTGGCCATGAGTGCAGCACTGAACCACAGCTCGTAAGTTCACGTGCTTCCTGCCTTTCTGCTCCATCTCGCTAAGGTGCCAGGCAGAGAGGTGATCAGCTGGTGTTGTTCCTCCTGCCCTGTGAGTATGCTGCTGCGAGCAGCCTCTGCTGTTACCTGCCCTTCAAGCCGACAGCCTCGGGGCTTATCCCGAACGAACCATGTAATTACAAGAGCTGAGGGGCAAGATGGGATTATGTGAATGTGCCAACACATGGCTAAAATGGAAATAGTCTCCACTCTTAGAGCAGGTACAGCACGCCCAGCTCATCTGCACTAGGTTAGTGTTCCTGAGGTGCAGCATGAGGGCCAAGGCTTCTCTTCTTGCCTTCCCTCCCCAAAGACGACTTCCAAGTCCATGCTTGAAAGGCAGTGCACAGAGAAACTGCTAGCCTCCACTGTTCATCTGTGAGACAGGGGTAATGGTAACTTCCTTACTTAAAATGATAAATATTTGAAGGCTGATATATGCAATACTGTGACAAGACAAAGGAATATAAATATAAATGATAGCTTTCTGAGGAAAGTTTCAAAAGCTGCTCAGGAGCTCCTTTGCTGCAGAAGGAGAAATAAAGTCCATGTTCCGCAGCTATTGCTCCATTTCAGCAAATTCACTTAAAATACTAAGCAAAACATGTAGAGGTGTCACTTACTGCCTTAGTTTGAAGGCAGTACAGGTATTCACAGGATGTATCCCAGCATGCTTGTCAGATTATCAAGACTATTTTAATTATTAAGACTAACCGTGCTACTGGTGATGACAAACATACTGAATTATGAGATAGGGCTGATATTCCAAAAGTGTTTTAATTTACACTAAACTATTCCTGCTTTACAGTTTTTCCTCTCTTACGACTCTCTCCTACTCCCGGAGATGACTACAACTTTAACCTGGATGATAATGAAGGAGTCTGTGATCTCTTTGATGTGCAGATACTAAATTATTAGATATTGTGTCAACCAGACTACTTATCTACCTCTAACTATAACATTCTAGACTTCTTCATAACCCAAGTATTTGAATAATGAATGTATAACTTCTTAGTTCACTGACTCTGGGAGTATATTTCCTTTTGCTTCCTTTAACTACTTCACAAAACAAATTCAACCACCAGAACAAAGGGCTTTTGTGAAAAATTCTGGCACGTTTTTTCACCTGAGTGTCTTCTGTGTAATCCAATTATTTGGAGTTTTCTTTAGTAAGAAAAGTGGAAATGCTTTATAGCCTTTTGATCGTTTTTAAAAAAATGATTCGGCTTCTTGCTCACAGTTAACAGCATTTTCGTTGAAGCTTTACTGCCAAGAAGCTTTCTATATATTTTTTTTTAACTTTTCAATCAATTTTGAAGCTTTCACTGCCAAGCTGAAAAGTGAAGGGTATCAACTTGAGTTATGCTAAATTGTTTCAGTGAACCGATTTTGTGAAGTGCCTTCTGTTTTAGCACTTTAAGTTTCTCACACTGACTTCTGACATTCCACTTTCCTAGATGATAGGAAAGGTCTGTTTGTAGTTTGTATTAAAGTGTGCCAATACTTGTATATTAACAAGATTTTTTTTAATAAAATTGTACAAACAAAGCCATCAGTATTTTTGATCTTCATTTCTTGCAATCCCTTCCTTGTCCATTATCCATTACAACTGAGACAGCAGGCTTGTGGCAGCATCTACGTTTGCTGGTTCCTCTTCCACATGTGTGGAAGCCTGAAAAAAAATGAGTTACAGTTTAAAGTAGAAAGCAGTATCTTCTTACTCTGCTTGGAAAAAAAAAAAACATAGTAAATACCCGTTGTCTAGAAGATTAGTTTGTCTATACATTTAGGCTAACTTTGCAGTCATAATTCAGTAATTTGGGGGATTACAGGACTCACTAAACTTCAGCCGCTACTCTGTGCTGCAGGAGGAAGACCAAGCATCATGCCAGTAACGTAACACACATGGCTAAATGGAAACAGACTCAGCTTTTAGTTCAGGAAATGCTCTTGACAACATAATTTTGCATCCTTGGACAAAATACTATTAGAGCCCTTGGACAAAATACTATTAGAGCCCAACTCGTCAAATTCAACATTATGTGTGCACAGCCCTGCCAGCACATGAGCAGTGGTGCAGGCTCAATTCCTGGCTGCGTGCAGTAGCAAACCAGCAGGGACAGGGCCACTGGCACCAACTGCCTTGAAATCCTTACCTGGGCTCACCCCATGCTGGTGGCACTGTCACCTGTGCTCCATTGCTCCCCTCAGCCCCTCCTTAAGGTATCTGACACGCCTTGTGTCGCTCCCAGCTGTACAGCAGCTTGATCACCCCAGGCACAGTAAACAAAACTCAACTCATGTCCACTTCCCCCAACAGCCAGGATGGATTCAACCGTGCTTCATCCTCGCCCACTGCTTTCCCTCTCCCCTAACCCATGCCCAGGGCAGCAGGAAGAGTCAGCATAAAGAGCTTAGACGGAGGAGCTTGTCTGCAGTTAAATTCTGTGAATTATTTCTTGCTTAAGACTGCATGTAGCCCTGTTTAACAAAGTAGACAAAAGAAGACAAGTGAAACACTATCTTGAACCCTAAGTGCTACAGGCAAGAGCTCTAGAACAGAAATTGCTGTTTCAGGTGTTGGTACTTCTGATGAGGGAATATGAAGGCTTAGGAATCGGGCACAGAAAGAGGCAGAGCTGTCTGGTTCAAAGCACTATTAGGTGCTTCAGGTAGGGAACAGCAAGGTTCATCCTTACTTTCTGTGTAGGCATGCAGAGGCGTAAGTCTCAAATCAAGGGGCTAGAGCTGGAATTAACTTTTGAAAAATCAATTAAAAACCAGCTAGAACAGGGTTTAAAAATACATTTTGTAAGCATGTTCCAGCTTTGATGCCCACCATTTTCCTTCTTGACTTTAGTAGTTATACAGGGCTTGAATATGCTAAACAGATTTCAACATTACCACACAAATGAAATTAATAAAGCTGGGTTTATAGTTTTAAAGCAACTGCATGAATTGCCAGCAGTCTTAGAGCCAGAATATAGTGCTCTGAACATGCATTTTCCTTTCATTTACCTCCTCGGATTTTTACAAAGGGAAATTACCTGATGACTCTTCTGAGGTTCTGCTGCAGCGCCTTTTGATAGCTGCTGTACTTCTTTCTGAACTTCAGCAAACGCTTTATTTATTGTGCTGACTTTCTCAGCATTTCTAATGTTTATCTGGGAGGGAAAAAAATACACACATTGGTATTTTTAACTGAAATCCCACTGGCATGTGAAATTGCACCATTTTTGTACAACTGTGATGCAACCAGCGTTATGTGTATATGTATGTATGCGTATCTTCCAAAATTGCTTTTTAGTAGGTATGTTTTTAAACTTTATCTGTTAATTATATGATCTAGTCATGTACTACTAATGTTCTAATAAATTGAAAATTATGAAAGCAGTTAAACTTGTTCTATTGGAAAGGGAGCCCACAGTGATCCAGAAACAGAACAGAGAGAAAACAGAAGCCGCCCTCGGCTCCTCTTAGCTGGAGTGGAATTCCAGGAAGGGCTCCTTCCTTCATTTGTAAATGATCTTGCCATTCTGAATTTTTTCCGGTAGTTTGCCTTTTAGCATCACACCCTGCATTCCTGCTTGTTCCTACGGTAGGTCTGGCCAGCAACATCGATCAGATTTTGCCATGGTGTTGAAAGAAACTTCGATGGCTGCAGCTGACCAGGATGCACGTCTGGTCCCTGGACACCTCAGCCTCGCGTAATCGCCCCATAGGAGGCGAAATCTCCTTCATAGGAGATTTCAGTAGAGGCGCTTGGGTTCGAGGGTGTCCTGGTTTTGGCTGGGACAGAGTTAATTTTCTTCATAGTAGCAGGTACGAGGCTGTGTTTTGGGTTTGTGCTGAACACAGTGTTGATAGCACGGGGCTGTGTTAGTCACTGCTGAGCAGTGCTTGCACAGAGTCCAGGCCTTTCCTGCTGCTCACGCCACCCCACTAGCGAGTAGGCTGGGGGTGCACAAGAAGCTGGGAGGGGGCACAGCCGGGACAGCTGACCCCAACTGACCAAAGGGATTTTCCATGCCATATGATGTCATGCTCAGCAATAAGAGCTGGGTGAAGAAGGAGGAATGGGGGGACATTCGGAGTGATGGCATTTATCTTCCCAAGTACCCGTTACGCGTGATGGGAGCCCTGCTTTCCTGGGGATGGCTGCACACCTGCCTGCCGGTGGGAAGCACGGAATAAATCCCTTCTTTTGCTTTGCTTGCGCACACAGCTGTTGCTTTACCTGTTAAACTGTCCGTATCTCAGCCCTCGAGTTTTCTCACTTTTACCCCTCTAATTCTCTCCCTGATCTTGCCGGGTGGGGAGTGAGCGAGCGGCTGTGTGGTGCTTAGTTGTCAGCTGGGGTTAAACCACCACAGAAGGGGAAGTGCTACAGACATATGCCCTGCTCTGGGGGCAATAATCTGTCCTAGAGGAGCAGGGTGGATGCATGGGGCCATCGACTCTTTCACCACTGCAGCGAATTAAAATTCAGCTGATCTCATCCCTTGCACCTGTTGCTTCTGAAGCACCAGGTTTGGAACAGGACTGTACCCAGATACTGGCCTGTTACACTGCAAATGTTCCAGAAGGGTGCTCATGCTTCTTCAGGCAACCCCAGATTTCAGGATACCTACTGCTGTTCCAAAGGCTACCCCTGTAATTCACCTCCTGGCAATCTGCATAGGTGGAAGCAAACCATGACCTGTTACACGTATTCATTTTGCTTTCAAAGCTTCCATGATTTCGGAGCATGTGTACATCAACAATAATTCCATTCATTCCAAGTCACTGACCAAGAGAAGCAGTAGTGAGAAAGCCGTGGCAAGAGGCTGATAAAACAAGTCTATTCACATTAGCAGTTTAATTCATCATAACCTGGATGGTGATTGGAGAAATATGGACTCGGCTCCTAGCTCACGTCAGAATGGGAGGGACTGTGGGCAACGCAGTTTGCAAAGAGTTGAGGCTTCCCATCGGGGCTCGCTACAGTTTCCCACCTTCACAGGGGTGTTGAAAGGATCCGGTCAGTTTTAATACCCGATACCCTCAGCTGCTCTGGCAGGACTCCTCCGTAGAAAGAGGCTCTGCAGCTAGCACGTGTATCTATATCAAAAGTTGTTTAAATAGTTATAACAGGCTTTTATCTATTAAAGAATAAACCTATTTTAACATTTTTTTCTGTGCATTTTCCTATACTGCTTAATGGTAAGTAAATCCCCAAAGGCTTAATGAATTAAAGAATACAGCTTCAAACACACAGAATAAAATTTTACTCCTAACAAGCTACTGATTTTTCATGAATATGCTTTTAAACCTGTTTCTCCCTTTATTGTACAGAACGCTCCAGACTAAGTGGAGATGTGACGCCAGCAATATGAAATTGGCTCGAGGCTCCCTGTTTGTTTCCAAAGTTTTGTTTCTTTCCTGTCTGCTTACCAGATTAACTTGTCAAGTGGCTTCAGCTTCCAGGAGAAAATCTGAAAGGGCCTTTTTAATTTTAGAGCTGTTATTTAACTCCTCTTGCCCAGCAGACTGCAGCTAAATCTAAGGGGAGCGATAAGCCGCTAACGTTCTGATTTTGTTACCAGCTGAACTCAGTCAGAGGGACCAGCCGACCTCGCAGCAGATCACACAGCTCGGGCTGGAGGCAGGCTTTGAGAAGAGGACACCATGTAACGACTCGCTGCTACCAAGAGGAAAACTCTTTCTTGGGTCACCCCCACCCCTCCTGCTCTCTGCATCACCCCCAGCCACACGACCCGCTCTCTCCCTCCTCTGGGCCACGGCGCTCTCCGGACACGAAAACGGGAGAATATTATTTTTGCTCGTTTACTTTTGCATTGCTTTAGTGTGTTAAATCAGCTCACAGCAGGGTCTGCAGAGCACCACAGCCCATCTAAGGTGGGAGAAGGGGGAAAAGAAGAATTAAAACATGCAGCAGTGTGCGCTCTCAGACCTGCTCACTGCATCCCACTGGCACGGTGTTACTTGGCAGCTGAGTCAAACAAACAGCCACGGGATCAGAAGCAGCTCCATCCCTTCTGGCTATTCCCCCCCCCAAAATGTTTCCCTTTGCACTCACTCATAATTAAGTTCGTTCAACTCACCAACCCAGCACAGAAAAAAATGCCAAACGCATTTTTAATTGCTGTCGCTGCTGAGCCAGCAAGCTGAATCGCTGAGCGTGCGACGAGTTCCCAAGCCAGCGCCAAGGCGAGCAGCGGGAACAGAGCCCGGTGAGGGGGCCTGGGGTCAGGAGCGTGACGGAAAGGAGCGGGACCTGTGCCCGCTGGTCTGGACCAAGCCGTTCTGTTAAACCGCACTGTAATGACGTCATCGGCACACCGCCAGGACGGCCGCCTGAACGCAAACTCCCTGAACAACGGCTGCTGCGCTTCACCAGCGACCCCTCCTCGCGGGGAGCGGCCGGAACTCTTACGGGGCAGATGAGGAGGTCGGTCACTTCAACTTCTTGCGCTCCTCTTTCTGAAGATGACGACATCCACTTACAGACCTAATTTTCAGGTGGAAAAACTGTGTGCTTCACCGCTGCGTGCCCAGAGGGGCTACAAGGATGGTGAGGGGACTGGAGCATCTCTCCTACAAGGAAAGGCTGAGGGAGCTGGGCTTGTTCAGCCTGAAGAAGAGAAGGCTGCAAGGGGACCTTATAAATGCCTACAAATATCTGAAGGGTGGGTGTCAGGAGGATGGGGCCAGGCTCTTTTCAGTGGTGCCCAGCGACAGGACAAGGGGCAATGGGCACAAACTGAAGCACAGGAAGTTCCATCTGAACCTGAGGAAGAACTTCCCTCTGAGGGTGACGGAGCACTGGAACAGGCTGCCCAGGGAGGTTGTGGAGTCTCCTTCTCTGGAGATATTCAAGACCCGCCTGGACAAGGTCCTGTGCAGCCTGCTGTACGTGACCCTGCTTCGGTAGGAGGGTTGGACTGGATGACCTACAGAGGTCCCTTCCCACCCCCACCCGTCTGTAACTCTGTGAAGGACCGTGGCCGCGGAACGGCTCTGCTCAGCCGCCCGCGCTTCCTCCGCCCCGCGGAAGAGCCCCAAGGGGAGCAAAGGCCGCACCAGCGCGGCCCGGAGCCGGGCCCGCCCGGCCAAAGCCCCGCGGGCGACGCAGCCCTCCGGCGGGACGCACCGCGCCGCTCCCCCGGCAATCCTCCCCCCCCGCCGCCGCTCACCTGCTTCAGCCCGGAGGTGACGGGCCGCGCCTTCCCCTTGCCCTTGGCCTTGGCGGCGGCCCCGCTGCGGGCGATGCGGAAGACGCTCGGCGACTTCGCCGCCCGCGACCGGCTCTTCCCCATGGCGGCGGCGGCCGGCCGTATGACGTCACACCCGCGCGCCGGGGAAGCCGACGATCCCCCACCCCCCCCGCCCCATCCCCGGCACTGTCAGCGGGCGGCGGGGCCGGCAGGGGGCGCTGCGCTCCCGCTCTGCCCCGGCCCCGCGGCGGGAGCGGTGAGGGGCGGTGGGTCCGGTCCCGTCCCCGTCCCTGTCCCCGTCCCCGTCCTCGTCCCCCGTCCCGGTCCCCGCCAGCCCCCAGCGCGGGAAAGTTGAGCCTGCTGCGCGCGCTACTGCCAGCAGCCGAGCTGAACCCCACGGTGCCAAGGCACGCGCTGGACGGTCCCGAAACACGGGGCTTTTAAAGCGAAAAAAACCCCAACAAAAACCGAGTGGGTTGTGGAAACCCTTCCGCCCTACGGGCCGCCCGGTAACACGGGAATGCTCAGGGGCGTTGGGGTCGGTGCCCTCGGAGCGAAGCGGCCAGGGGTCGCGGCGGTGCCGGGCGGCGGCTGCTCCCGTCGGGGCGGACACAGCTCGGCTTCCCTCCGCGGAGCGGTCCCGTGCCAGGCCGCGCCGGGCGCTGAGCGGCGGCGGGTTGGAGGGGGGGGGGGGACGACGGACGGACACGGGAGCGGGTGGGCTGGGGCTGGACCGCGGAGCGCTGCGGGCTCCTTATCGGCGACTGAGCATCGGGGCGTCGCCGCCCGTCGCCTTCAAAGCGGGCGGCGGTGACGGCGCGGCCGCCTCCTCAGCCCGTCCCGTCCCGCGAGGAGAGCAGAGCCATGCTGCACTGGGGATACGACGAGCACAACGGTAGGGCGGCGGCGGGGGGAGTCCCGAGGGCACCTCCGGCACCTCCCCGAGCCCGGGGGAAAGCGGGCCGAGCCGAAGCGCTGCCGGGGCTTTGCGGCGTGAGAGCGGGCGGGCGTCACCTCGGGAGGGTGGAAGGCGGCTGCCCGGAGAGGGGCTCGCTGCGTGCCGGGGCCGGGCCGGGCTCGGCTCCGAGGGGGACGAGCGGTCTGCCGCCTCCCCCGACGGGCCCCCGTGCGCTCGCCCGGCGGAGCGACCGCCTGTACCGACCCGCGGTCTGCCGGCCGGTCGGCGCCGGGCTCCGGCTGCGGGTGCGCGGCGGGGAACGCGGGGTGCTGGCAGCGGGCGCCTGCGCGGGGAGACGCGTTGGGATTTCAGTTGTTTCCCTTCAGCCTCGTCTGTCTGCGCAGTCCCAAGCCGCGGTCAGCAGCCGGCGGGCGGGGAGGCCCCCCCGGTCCGCGCTGTCGGGCGTGCGGGCGCTGCTCCCGCCTGCGGGCCGGCCGCGGGGCGGGCGGGCGGCAGCGCGGTTGGACACTGGGGGCTCGGCTCTGGTAAAGCCAATGGAGTAACTTACGCCGTCTGTCACAACACACAGAGAAACAGAGCGTCGTGATAGCGAAGAGAGAGCTGTACGGTTGCGCACGCTGACGCCCGTAGGAGTGTGCTGCGTTTACGTTATTGTGTGGAGTTCGGAATACCGTTCGCGCGGGTACTGCCTTTCCTTCCCGGTCCTTTTGTTCAGCCTTTTTTTCTGGATAGATGTACTTTTCCTGAAAAACTGGGTGGTGGTGGATCGCGGCGATGTTGCAACGCTTAGGTGTGTTATCTCCTGTTGTGCAGCCTGTTCTACCCCTCCCCTGAAGACGTAAATTGGTCTTGTTTTTCGAATTTTTTTCTCCATGTGTTTTCCAAGGCTGCTGTGGACTTCACCTGCACAGTCCAGATAAGGAGCCCGCTTTCCCTCCCTTACCCTATCCCTCCCCCTTTGCTATCCTCAGCTTCTAGGAAGGGGAGGGCACCAGAATATCTGTCGGGGGGAGCGGGGGGTGGCTGGACCTTGCTTGAGGCCCCATATCTCCGATAAAACCCTGTTTACTGGCTGATAGCATATGTGAGGTGGAGTTTGACTTTCTCTCTCTCCTCCTCTCTTGGAGCCCCCAGCTGTGGTCAGTAGTTCCTCATCAGTCCATCCCCTTCCCGACGCCTCTCACAGGAGACTGAAGGGGAGAGGCGTCAATATCCAACGCTTCACTGCTCTTCCCTAGCATCACCTTTATTTCTCAGCTTTTTTCTCTTTTTATGCATTTATTTTATTGGTTTTACTTGTTTCTTGTTTTGCTGAACAGCAAATGCAGGAGATTGTTCTGATTTTTTAAAAACTTCGCTGTCCTGCCTGGCCCTGAATAGTTTCCCTGAGACTAAGATTAGCTTTTGCCACTAAGGAGGCAGCAACAAAGGGAAATTAATGAAGTTTGGTGCGGTCATGTGTTAGAGTGGCTTCCTGAAGAGTTGGAAAGATGTCTGCACTCACTCCGAGTTCTGCATTTGTTACCTGCAGTGATAAAAGCACTGTTTTTATAAGCTGGGGGAAAACTCGTTTGCCCCTTAGCGATATTGACTGCAACACAAATCATTCTGTGCATAAACTGTCAAGTATTACACATACATGTCTATGTATATGGTATATCCATATATAAGGACATGGTCTGACTGGTATACACAGAGCTAAATGTTCTCCCCTGCTTTGATGCAAATGTTTCTGAAATGCAAAGAGGCATTATTTTATTTCTATGCAAACCTTGGCCTTTGCTCGCTTGCCACTGTTCCTGCCTCACGGTTTTGATGATGCCCGTGTATGGAGGCGGAATACTGAGACCTTGAAAGACGGCTTCAGTGCGGCGTTGTGCATGCTTTTCTTAGCCGCTCAAGGCTCCTGTGAAGAGGGGAATGTTCTTGCCCCTTTACAGAAACGCTTCCCTCAGTTAACGGAAAAATTGCCATAGTTAAAAGACAAATCAAGAATCAATTGCCTTGAGTTTACTATTTATTTAATAAAATATACGGAAAGTACATATATTGTGTTTTACTGCAGAAAAGTATCTTGGTCTAGTTACAGCTGTAACAATGAGGTGTTTTCTACACTAAAAGGGATATGAATGCCTTTTTTCTCTCTCTCTGAGAATAATTATGTAATTTTAATGTCTGCTTTAAAAAACACCACTTAATTTTACTCGTTATGAGTTTCCAATTCTTTTTATTGGAGCTAATCGTAGTGTCACCTAATGTGCAACCAAACAACTTGCAAACCTATGATAAACTGGGCAGTGGATTCTCTTTAGGAATCAATGAGGATGTGATGCTGCAAACTAATAAACTTTCTGTATATAGTAGCAAACTGTCCAAAGAAGAGTTCACTTCTGCATACATACTCTGCTTATGCAAGCATAGAGGCTCACTGCAACTGAACTGTATTTTGGGATGCCTCTGCCGGGCTTGTTTGAGGTTCGTCTCGCCTTTTGATGGAACTCGTTTCCTTTAACCCCAGCTGGGTAATAAAGCACCGCTGTCAGAGGCTGTAGCGAGCTGCATTTCCTGACAAATTCCTAACTGCCTGCCTTGTGAGATCTAGTTCATGAACTGGATGTGTGCGATGCTGGTGGGTACCGTAAGGTGCAATAGTCTAATCCAAAAGTGACAGCAGTGTGTATCGTGCTTGGTAGCTCTGTGTCCAAAATGAAGTCATGCAGTCTGCAGAGCAGGTGGTTCAGGTTTTGGTCCGAAATCTTGGTCACAATGACTTTGCTTGTTAAGAGCTACTAGGTAGTCTCCTCTAGGCAAAGAACATTTTCACATCAACAGGAGGGAATTTCATAAGTTCAAAAGTTGGTATATTTAATCAAATTCTTTCATAAATTAAAAAAGGAAAGGAGGTGAATTGGTGAGTTACACATTCCTGGGTATGTCTTAAAGTACGTATTTAGAAAATTAAACTGTACATTAAGTTGAGACAGAGGCATATAATTCAGGTCCAAAATCAGAAGAAACTTTAAGTCTGGAGATCCCACTGGCTTAAATCTGATTGTATGACAGGCATCTGAGCATCATGTCCATGCTCTTGCAACAGTAGCGTGTTATTTTCCAGCAGTCATACGCAATGTTTACTTTGGGATGGGGTCCGTAGCGATGCGTTCAGCCACAGTTTTCCTAGACTGGCAAAAGGATGATAACTATATTGAATTGCTGGTAAATAATCCAGTAAGGGATACCTATTGATATAACTGAGTGGTAAAAAATGAGCTGAAACATCTTGATATATTCCTGTATATTTTGAAAGTCAGATTTCTGGCAGTCTGGTGTTACTGACAGATGCTTAACGCAAAAGATGTTTTTGGTCATCCAAGCTAAGAACAAGTACAGAAAAGTGGGTGCAATGCCTTTTTAGAACGGAAGTTTGTTGTTGAAACATTAACTAATTCCAGAATCACAGCCTTGGGTCCTCTTGTTGGCACATTGGTATTATTTATGAATGCAAATAATTCATATTATTTACAGTACAGTAACTGTAGTTATTGCTGAGATGGAGCAATAGGACCAAGTAGTTAAGCACATAAATATATTTTGCCTTTCCTCAGCTTAGGAATATCCTAAGTATCAAAATTTAGTAGCAATAAGCTTTTTCTAAGCATAGTTAGGGTATAAATGATGGAGTGGTGCTTCTTCAGTTAATAAAATTGTACATTGCACCTCTAACGACAAGGTACTAGGATCTAAACACAATTAAAATTATATCATATACTAAACTGTATGTAATGAAAACTGAATAGCTTTGATGACCATTTGTGAAGTTAGAAGAGTGAAGTTTAAACAGCTTTATATTTCAAACCAGTAGGATTTTTACCTTCTGCCTTAGAAGTGGTTTCCTTAATGAGTTTAGTTAATGCAGTCATTAATGAAAGGACTTCTTAAAAAACCCAAGACTGAAGGCCCTAGCCTTTGTTCTACCTGAGGTGTAAGTCTTAGGCTGGTCTTTGCAAGCTACTCCTTCCCTCTTCCATTTTTCGTTGCTGCTCAGAGGAGAGTCGGGCTCTGCCAGGTGCCTGTGCCGGCAGCTTCCCCATGGGGCTGTGGGACACTTCCCTCCCTGATTTACTGCCAGGGCACTTGGGGTGTTTCAGCACCTGTGAGCTTCTCAGCTATGCTCGCTTCTGTTGAAGTTGAAAAGATAAAACTGTCTGACAACTTTTGATGTTAGGCTATTAATCACAGGGTAATACATTTTAATCCTTTGCTGTCATCGTGTTATTTAAGTGCTAAGCCATCAGAAAGACCTGAACCAACAGGTTGATTTTCAGACTGAGATCACGTAGCTTCAGTGTAGGGAGTTAT
Source organism: Opisthocomus hoazin (assembly GCF_030867145.1). NCBI lineage: Eukaryota > Metazoa > Chordata > Aves > Opisthocomiformes > Opisthocomidae > Opisthocomus > Opisthocomus hoazin. The sequence goes on along the minus strand of NC_134416.1, from coordinate 32,350,105 downwards.
GAGGATTTCCAGTGATACAGATTTTACAAGATCAGGTTCTGATGCTCATATTTAAGTTTTTCTTATATCTACTCTCTCTTAGTTGATTGATTATGCTTCTTACTATGGTAAGCCTGAAGGAAAAACAGGTGCTATGGCCTTTAAAATACTGAAATATCCTTAGCCCTGCAGAATTTTCCCTTTTGCCTTTCCTCTCACCTTACCCTCTTTTCCATCCTAAACCTTGTTTTCCACCTTTACCTTATAGAACTTACTCCCCACCAACTTACTGTTCCTACTGTACTTCTGTGACCTCTTTCCACATTGTTGATTATTCGAACATGGTTCAACAATGGCACATATACTCTTGATGAGGATTCTCTGACGTTTAGTAGATAAGAACATACACCTCACACATCTCATCAATGAAGCTTTTCTTACTATTTTAGAATGACATTTGACATTTTTCTCAGATCCATAGGATTGATTTACAAAGATGATGCTTTTCAGCTGACTGCTGGCTTTGCATGGAGAGAGGAAAGTTAACTTGAGATCACTAGTGTTGATTAACAACTTCTTTAGTGTTTTAATCTCTAGCTAACTCTGGTGAATGGTGGTGCAAGTCTGTGCATGGAAGATCTGCTCTCATTTATCAGCAGGAGGTGGCAGAAATCCAAATCTCGTGCATGCACTGCTGCCCTCAGTGTTCCTGTTCCTTGCTGATTTTGTCAGTGCTACACTAGCGTGTGTGTGTTTGTGGATGTGTGCGCGTAGACTTTGTGGTCAGAGGGTGACTCTTCTGTTGTGACAGCTGGTGTGCAGGGCTGATGCATTGGGAGGAGGTGATCGGTTGTGTGGTGATACTTAGGTTACAGGCACTGCCATCAGGCCCCAGGAGAGTCCACACACCACTCAGCCTTTTTATCTTTTTTGACATCTTCCCATCTCATTCAGCATAGTCAATAGGAAGACTTAATGAGACATGATATTAGGCAAAAATGACACATTGAATATTTATTGGGGGACAGTGCCTGTTGAATACAGGATGCTTGAGTGAGTGTTTGTTGAATATGTCTTGTCCATTGCTGAGTCTTAACTGTGAACAATTAAATATCTACCTATTGCATGTGGCCTTGTTCAAAGGCCGAAAACAGTTAGGCACCATGCAAGGTAGATAAAGGGGTCCTGGGAGCTGCTGGTGCAACACGGTGAAGCAAAAGTAGCGGAGTATTTTGATCTGTGTTTTTCTGATGCACCCTTTTTGAATTTAAAAGATGCAAACATGAACAATTCAAGGAGAGTCTTTTTTCATATGACGCAGGGTGCTGCCATCAATTTAGACTTCTCCTCCAATGCATTGCAGGGCCTGCCCACTGGAAGGAGGTTTTTCCTGTCGCTAATGGAGACCGTCAGTCACCCATTGACATCAAAACTGAAGAAACCAAGTATGATCCCTCTCTCCGTCCTCTAAATCCCAATTACGATCCGGCTTCTGCTAAAATAATCCTTAACAATGGGCACTCCACCAGTGTCGAGTTTGATGACACTGTCAACAAATCAGGTTTGTTCCTTTCCTTGTTGGTGTCTTCCTCCACCGTTTCCCAAACAGAGTGCATACAGCCTGAGTGTGTCTCACTGCCACATAGGAGCCCCTCATAAACAGAAAGGCTTTGCTCCTCTGGATGAGAGATTCCTTTCTTCCCCATCTTTCAGCATGATACAATGCGGGAACGTACTTGGACACGCGTTTGAGGTTGCGTTTCTCGGAAAGCGCTAGGATTCCCTTTTCACGGGGATGGTTTGATCCACCCCAAACAGCTAGATAGTACCCGCCCCCCTGTTTGAACAGTGTTGTGTACAATTTTTCAAATGCTGCTCTCTCTTACTGCAGATGAATCCTTTGTGTCTCATTACAGGTTCATTCCAACCGAATCACTCAAGTCTCTTATCTGACTTTAGCTGCAGGTTTGATTGTATATACATTTTTCCCTTTTACAATCCGTACTTGGACTTCTTGAGTGAGGAAAGAGCCAATACAGAACAAATGAAATATATCCCAAGTGATCCCTTTTCTTCTCTGAAGAGTGTTACTGTCCCAGTCTTTTCTAGGAGTAGGTAGCTTCCCTTTTTGCAAGCAATAATTCTTATTTAGGAGTGCTCTGGTTTAGTGTAGTCTTTGTAATGTTAGTGCTTTCATCTCTGAAACCTTCTCTTGGGTGGTAGGCAAGCTAGCACACCTCCCCTTGAAACTGTAGGAGTGCAGTTAGTACGAGCGATAAAATCCTCTTGTGGTCGCATGAGGCTTAGCTGCGGCTCCAAGCCCATATGGTGCATTCATAAGGGTCAAAGCCCAAGGGGGACTAATTTGTGATCACCCTGTCCCTTAGTCATGAGGAACTACTGGCTTATAGTGGCAACAGGGAGAGACCTAGGTGGAGACAGCATTTTACTTTGCTTTCCCGGACAGTCTTTCTTTAATTCTTAAATGTCCTGTGGATACAAGCAACATAGGATGTTGCCTGAAAGCCATCAGCTGACCATCAGTGATCTGGTCTGATCTCATGTGTGTCAGATGCCATGGGACTCCCCAGAATTAATCTCTACTTCAAGCCTAGTAGGCATGGGTGAACTAAAGCACATCTCTTAGAAAAACATACAATCTTGATTTCAAAATTTCCAGCGATGATGAACCTACCACAACCTTTGGTAAGTTGTTCTAATTGTTAATTACCCTCATGATTAAAAAAGTCAAAATCACCCTTTATTTCTGGTGTGAGTTAGACGAACTCAGCCTTTAAAATTCCTTTTCTTTTTTTTTTTTTTTTAAAGTAATAAATACGAATATGAATACACCAAAAACCTCTTCCACTTTCTGATTCCATCGGTGAATTGATAGAACCTGAACACAGTATTTCTGTAGACTTACGCTGGTACTAGAACAGTGGTAGCGTGATCCTCTTTTTACTGCTTTCCTCAGGCCATATCTCCAAGGATATAGTTCATGTCATGGCAAAGCACTGACAAATGTTGATCAGATAATTAACAAATGTAATCCCCAGTCTCCTTTAAGAGACTCCATATCTTGTACGTATGGACTAGATTCTTCAGTCTACATACATGGCTTTACATTTTGGCTGTTATCATGTCTTACTTGCCAAAGAATTCAAATCCTTCTATATCCATAAACTGAGTTTTTCACTATTTTCTCTAATATTTGTCACTGACAAACTTTATCAGGCTTTTTTTTGTTTTCTTTCAGGTCATTGATCAAAAAATACTGAATTTTCTAGGGCCAAAATTTGGCCTCTTGGGCACCCCTGTGAAGTAAGCACTCCTGACATATGGTGGTTTTGTTAAAAAAAAAAATTAACTGGTACTAAATAGATTAGCATATTTTAATACATTATTAACTGACTTCCATATGAACTATTTCTTCACTTTGGCCAGCACTGAAGCTGGGCTGTCAAGCCTGTAACTGTTTGTGTAGTTGTGTTTTTTCCTCTTTGGTACCACATTAGCTCCACGCTCTGAAATTGGTCTATTGATGTTTCAAAGACCTCTTCTTCCAGCTCTTTTCAAACTTTGAGACACTGATATATGCTGTAAATAGCTTCTGACTAGCCTCTTCCTTAATTGCTGTTGGAATGGAAGGGTTTTACCATCACTGTATGACATGGCACAAATACATCATCAGGCGATTTTCTACATTTTTCAGAGAAGTGCTTCATTGAATGCTGATGCATTTCTACGTAATCATTTTCCCTCAGCCAGTTAGAACACCAGTCTTTACACATTTCTAGGATCATTTTGCTCCAAGCTTTCAGTCCTTGAAAGAAGGAATTTGTTTTAGGAGTGCCAATTCCCCACTCCCTTTCTTCACTAGGTTTGTAGGCTCTGTGAAAGCATGTTTTTGAGTTGAAGTTTTAAGGAGGACAAATATTTTTCTCCACAGATAAACAGTTCCAGTTCCTTTTCATTAGCCAGGCTACTTGTGTTAGCAGATAGGCAACTTAAGAGATTTCACTTTTACCTTTATTTGGTAGTATTTTGTTCCCAGTGAAGTTTAGGTGTTGGGCTAAATCTAGAAGTGAGAAAAAATGACTGTTGTCCTCCTCAGTGCTCTTAATTTAAAAACCATCAGGTTAAAGCTCCCATCCTTTCCCATTAAAAACTTTATGGTGAGCCAGTAAACCAGCCCAGACTAATTCCTAAACCCTCAGAGGAAATAAGGAGCCAGGAGAGTTGGGTGGTTTATTTTGCAGTGAATAAGGAGTCTTTCTGAACGTGATTCACATTCAAGTCTCTGTGCAGAGGCGGTTTGGTTCTGACTCTGATTAGCAGAAGATGAACACTTGCAAAAGCAAAACAATGAAAAGCCCATTCATATGTGGGTTAAGTTGAAATAAATGGCTGATGAAGTGTCAGCGATATTGCAGTTGTACAATGCGTATGTAGTGTTGGCTTCATTTTATTTATGTTGATATATAATCTTTTTTCTCTGACTTCAATCTGATGTAACTGGATCTAGTTGCAAATGAAGGAAGGAGCCTTGAAATTTTTTTTAAGCTCCACCTACTTTCCCCCAAATTTCAAAGAGGAGAAATTCTGTTCACTTTATGTTTTTGTGATCCTCCCCTTTTTTCATAAAACCTGTATTTTAAGCTGAATTTCTCCATGATTCTTTTAAGTACGTCCAAGAGAGGAAGCCACCTGCAAAACAGAAACATTTTTCCATCTTCTGAGAAATATCTAGCCCATGGCAAGACAAACCTGGTGATAACAACATGCCCTTCAGTGGACCACAACCCACTAATCTACACATAAATGCGATTTGGAAAGTCATATCCTGGACAAACGAGGGTTTCTGTAGCACTTGAAAGAAATTGGAAGCCGTCTGAGACAGCTTTTGAGAAGCCGTAGGGGACGGTCCAAAGACCACAGTCTGGTGTGAAGTTGGAGGATGTGGGTGACAGCGGCTCCCATTCCTGCAGTGAAGCCTTCTCTTCTGCTTGGGTTTCCAGTGCTGACCGGGGGGCCGCTCAGCGGGACCTACAGACTGCGCCAGATTCATTTCCACTGGGGGTCCAACGACGAAGCCGGCTCCGAGCACGCGGTGGATGGGATGAAGTACGCGGCAGAGGTAAGGCTTTACATGGGCTCATCTGGACCTCTAAGCCTGTGAGTAGTTTTCCACTGTAAGAATAATGTTGCCCCTCCTCTTCCCGCTTTTCATTCTCCCCCCATTTTGTCGAAAGATGAGCGGTCTTCCTGAAGTGTTGCATCTTTGGTCCTTTCTCAAAGGAGAACCTATTTGAAAGCTTTGGAGAGGATTAAAAAAGGAGTACAGAAGACAAGAGCTTGATAAGAGCAAGATTTAATGTTCAAGAATTTTTTTAAACTTTGTCTTTCACTGCCTCTTCCTTGGAGAATATTTTCAAAGTCAGCTTCAGTTACAAACCACAGATTTATTTGATTTGGGGCCTGTGCAGCGTAAAGTTTATGTCAGACTTAGAAGCGTCGCTTTTTGTGGTGCCTTTAGCAGTGTGACGGTTATGACTTTGAGAACCGCGCCTTAAAATCTGTGGGGTGCTTGCTGTCTGTGGAGGTACTTACTGCCTTTCAGCAGAGGCAGCATGCCAGAGGGAGAAGGGCACTCTCTGCTCTGGCACGGAGAGTTCGCTCCTGCTCTGTCTCCTGTGGTGCGTTTGAGTAGTCTGCTGTAAAATGTATTCTGTATCCGACTCCTCTTTGCAAATGGAAGTAACATGGAGTATTGTGATGAGACTGGGATCTTTAACAGCACATAGTTCAGATAGTGAAGAGTTTTCTGGGGTTAAAAAGAAGTAAAAAGTATAAAAATATATGTTAATGGAAAAATAAAAGGCATAATACTAAAGAAGAAAAAAAAAATGAAATGTATGCAGAGTGGTGTGATCAGATTTTACTGGAAATGCTGTAAGAGGCAGTGGTCAGAAAAAAAAAATCAGTTTTCTAACACTAATGGGGAAAAGTGACATTCGCAGTGTTTAAAGGCTTATGTTTTCCACAGGAACCAGGTGAGATGGAATGTAAAGAATTAATAGAGGTGCTTTAAAACGATTAAGTACCAAAACCAAATTTCTAGCTGAGAAAATATATATATGTTTCCCATCTAAGAAACCAAATGGAAGGAGAAAATATCTCTGAATTTCTAGCCAGTCTAAAAACCTTTCCGTTACCTGTTGGTTGGGTAACCCTCCACAAGAAGCTCTCTAGATGTCACTTTGGCTTTGGGATAAGAAATCCAGAATTAAGATCAAGGCTTCTGAGCATTGTTCACACAAAAGAAAATAATACCTCAGAAGGAGACGTGAAGATGGTTTCAGTGCTCACCTTCATAAGGAAGATGTGTAAGATTCAAGAAAAATCATCAGCTGAGTCGAAGAAAGAATTAGTGTACAGGTAAAGACGACTGCAAGGTTCAGCCCCCTAAGCCTACCGGGAAGCAGAAGGGATCCATGGCTCCATGCTTTGTGACAACGTATGGTCTGATCAAGGTCTCTTCACAAGCTGCAGTGACAGAGCGGTGGTAAGACGGGATATATTCCTTAAAGAGAAGTCACAAGCCATTGAGAATGGGGCTGTACCCAAAAGTGTTTCACAGCTCTGCTTGTCTGGGGGTTTTGATTTTTAGGGGGGTTGGTTTGGGGGTTTTTGGCAAAGCTACGAGGGAGTGGGAGTGGGCTTTATTTAGTTGGGGGAATTTTGCTTTTTGTTCTTTGTTGCTTTTTGCTTTTTTAAAATCCACAATAAAAGTCAATTCTGACTGAGAGTATCTGTTTCCTTTTTGTGTATGTAAAAATGTAATTGTTTAAAAGTTGTTCAATGTAGCTTTTGTGAACTTGTAACAGTGAGTGGTGCAGGCGCTGTGAGCTCCAGGAAGCTAATGCATCTGAGAATGGTTTAGTGGACTGTGTTCTCTTCCCGGTTTCATTTATAGTATTTTTAGCAACTTTCCTTCAAGGAACTGTGAAGCTGTGAGTGAGCATATGTTTCACTGTGAGCGTACATGTATTGTTACTGATTTCAGTGGGGTTCCTTACTTGCTGGAAGTAATGTTTCAGCACTTTAGAGTCCAAATGCTTAACAAGCATTAATTATACCCTGTAAAACCAAGTTATGGCTCTGTTTTACAGATATGGAAAATCAAAACTCGTAGAGGTTAGGCAAGGATTGAGATTTGGAGTCAAAATCTTCACACTCCTAGATCCCTGTTTCAGCCACACAACTGTGTTGCTTCCTGTAGCAAGCATTTAAAGCAAGTTCCAGCTTTCCTAAATTGCTCTTACTTTAGACGTCTCAAAGTACTGTATTCCAAAAGCAAGCTTTTTTTTTCAGGGGTTCATCCCAGTTGAAGTCATTCAGTGGAACCGCTTTTCAGCACTCCTAAAGAGTAAAGTTCAAAGTCTGAAAAGATGGTCACCAATTTTAGAAAAGCCAATCCTATGCCCTGTTTGTGACCCTCTCTTTCCTTAGCTAAGAACTATGGGTAGTCAGAGTTGCTAATCCACTGAGGACCTGAGAGAGTAATTAATGATTGTGCAGTACTTAGCCTTCAGCGCTGTGTGAGTGTTTGTGCTCTTTCCAGCTTGGCAGTCGGACCGTTGCTCAAGGCTGGGACGTCCTGGCGCTTCCTGGGAATCAGGAGCTCCTGCTGCGGAGTGTGGCCAGGATTTAGGAAAACTGGCTTAGCAGGAGGGGCTGAGGTGGTATGGGGGTAGACATCACGGGCTTTGCCTTTCCCCGCCTGGCTGGGGGGTGTCTTTAAGCTGCTTAAGCAACTTCCATAGTACAGTTCCAGAATAATGCGTGTTGGAAATGCAAACGCTCAAACCTGAGTCGATCAAGCTGCTTGTCAGTGCTTCACTACTGGCAATCATAGAAAATGACATTTGGAAAATATCAAAAATGAAATTCTGATGTTCAGTTTAAACTAAACAAGGGAAAAGGGATCAGTGCAAGTTTAATGTGTGTTCCTCTGCCTGTTTTCTAGCTATTTATGTGGCTGATTAACGTTACTAAAGCTTGATTAAGCAAAAAGAGGAGCAAACTACTAATGACATCCTCATGATTTTCAATCACTTTTTAAAATCAGCTATACTAAAAACAGACTGAAAAGCTTTAGTTATATAACCACAGGATATCTTGTCTTAGCTTCTCTGTTCAAAATCTGGGGACCCAACAGCAGTTTGGCAGGCACTGTGGTGTGCTGGTTGCTGCTAAATTTTGAATAATCCCAGCCATTGGAAATGCTTTGGCCATTTGTGTGAGCTACATGTTTACCAATTTCATGAAATACTTGCATTTAGAAAACTGAATGGCTCTGAATACAAGAGAGTGAAGTAGAGTATCAAAAGCAGTAAAGCTGCAGTATTAATTTGTGATTATTTGAGTTCAGCGGGAGTTGATGCTGTCTGTGTCACTTGCTTTTCAGCTTCATGTGGTCCACTGGAACTCAGAAAAGTATTCCAGTTTTGTTGAGGCAGCTTGTCAGTCAGATGGATTAGCAGTCATGGCTGTATTTCTGAAAGTAAGTAAAAAACACCTCAGCCCTCCTAATAAATCTGCGTTGTGAGCCCAAAGGGATAATGGTGATGATTGGTATAATTATTGTTAAAGATATACTTATTTTATATGGGCATTAAATTATACTGTTTCCTTCATACTGTTTGCTTTCCCTTGAAGATTAAAAATGTCAGATTAATAGATTTTCAAGACAGTGAGGCTCTTCAGTTTGCCTAGTCTGCACTCCTGTACAACAGAAGATGTGGAACTTAATTCACATGGCCCTATATGGATCCCAATAACTTGTACTTGACTAAGAGGTTTCTTTAAGAGGGTGATCTGATTTGGTTCGAATGCTTCTTTAACGGTTTGTTTCTGAGCTGGTACTCTCTTCTGAAAAATAATAATAATAAAAACCCACCAAAACCAGAAACTGGAGGTTTTCCTTATGATTATTATGTACATCTTTGCCTTCTGTACCTGTTCCAAGATGAAATTAAACTCTTGCAACAGCTTCACTGACTACTGTAACAAAGACGCCGATGGAGAATTCACACAAACCATGACAAAGGGTAGGGCTTTGGTCAGATCTGTGGTTTCTGCCTGGCTGCCACAGCTTCCTGAGCACAGGTAGTGCTGGTGCAGCCAGTGAGCCATTCTGCGCAGCCATTGCAAAGAACTACTTCAGTAATTCTGTCTTTCCAGTTTACATTTTAATGATTTAAGGAAAGCTTCACTGGATTTCTTAGCACGCAAATTCTACTTGGGATACATAAGAACAATATTTTCACTGTTTTAAGCAACTTAAATTTCAGGTGCAAGCCTGCAACTTTTCATATCCTGCATATAAAGCGAGAAAAAGAAATTACTTTTATTCCCCTGCAGTGTAAAGTTTGTGGGTCTTTTGCAGCTGAAATAATTACTAAAAGTAGCCAGAATAAATACTGTCAGCAAGAGAGTGGATCTTCTTATCCATCAGTATTATTTCTAAGAACCAGCTAGTCACAGGCTCGTAGTCACAAAATCCATCAGATCTTACAGTCACTTAAGTAATGTTATATAAAACAGTTTCATTATACATTTGCTTTTTGATTATTTATTTTTGCTATTTTTCTCTGGACTTCAAGTATTTCTTTTTTCTTTGGTGTTAATAGATCGGTGAATGCAACCCGCAGCTGAAGAAGATTACTGACCGCTTGGACACCATTAGAATCAAGGTGAACAAATCCTTCTAGAAGAATACTAATACTGGTGGTTGCTTTTGTTGTCTTGTTTTCCTGGTAACCTGGCTGCTGGTTCCTTCACCTTCATGTTCCTTAGTCCCTAGTTTCATAGCCATCCATATTTAACTCTGATTTGGGACAGTTTAGAAGCATTCCTGTTAGGTAAAGTTGAAAACTAAGCCGACAGAGAATAATTTTTGTACAATAAGAGATTAGAGGAAAAGGCTAATTCCTCACAGGACCTAGTCTCTGACAAATCTGGTGCTATGAGAATACTAACAGAAGAACATACTTTATGGAAAGCTGTGAAAAAGGTGAGGGGAAGGTTTTGCTGAGGTACAGGGTGAGAAACAAGCTACTGCTTCAGAGAAATCAGCCAGACTCACAGCATCACGTTTCATACTGGCATCTCTGGCCTGGTAGCCAGAGCAGGAAGAAGTGGGCCGGGGAGGAGTGAGCTAGAGGGGTAGGGGGGGTGCTGGTAGCAGGACAAGGGATCTCTTGGGTTATTCTGACAGCACCATCAATTCCACATTGAAAGTCTGACATCTTCTCACCTCTCCGTCCAACCTCCGTCCCACAGCCATTTGTAACTATGGGGAGCCTGTGCTAACACGATGCCTTTGGTGGTGTCCTTGCTGGCAGAAGACCTCATCAGAAGGGTGCTGGCTCACCTGCTGTGGTCATCCAGGGCATTGCCAGCCCACCTTATAGTGGAATAAGCCCTACCTCCTTTGGCATGATTTGTCTTGGCCTCTTGCCCTGTTTTTTTCTTCTTTTTAACTTTTTGTAAGAAATCATATTCTAAATATATTCAATCTAGAACCACCATGAGCTTTTTTTTCTTTCCAGGGTAAAAGAGCACTATTCACAAACTTCGATCCTAGCTGTCTGCTTCCCAAGTCCCTGGACTACTGGACTTACTTTGGGTCTCTCACTGTTCCACCTCTGCTTGAGAGTGTCATCTGGATTGTTCTGAGAGAGCCCATAAATGTTTGTTCTGAACAGGTATTTTTTGATTTTTCATTGCTATAGAAATGTTGCTTTTGTAAGACTTGAAATTGTAAATGCCACCCAAAAATATATTTTTTTGCAGACTTTGGCATTGCATACCTTATCAAATTTTCAAAGGACAAAACGCGCCTGTCAAATTTATCCTGACTTCTTGTTGCCTTTCTTTGCGTAAGAGCTACTTGTTATCCATTTTTAAAAAAGAATCTGTGTGCTCTGAAAATTAACAATCAAAAAGAAGCCACAAGGAACTTACAGAAAAAAGGTTCCAGTGACACTTGGAAATTCTGGAATCGATTAAATTATTTGCTTATCCTGCTTAAACCTCTTCTCTGTCATTTTTACTTGGCAGATCGATAGTAAATGTCTTCTTGCATTCCAGATGTGTAGAACTTGGTGAATTTACTGGAGTAATGAAAAGGAAATACAGTTGTAATAAGTTGGTTTTTATGTCAGGCTATCTTAGGAAAAGTGTGATAACTAGGTAAAAGAGCATACTTAACATTTCTCGTTAAATTAAGCTTCATGGTATATCTTAATGTTGCAACAGTGACGCCCAGTGGGCTGATCATCTTAGGTATAAAGAGTTTTTCCCACGGGAGACACTGAAGTATGTCAGATCATAGCTTCTAATACTGGATGTTGATAAGTACGTCACCTGCTATATGTTATCAAAATTCTGCGCACACAGTAACCCTTGAGATTGTTGCGTTTGTCTCATTCATGGTCAATATTACAAATACCTCAGAAAATTCAGTACCCTAGGCTACAGACTCAGCAGAAATGATGACTTCGGTCTTTGTGCAAAATGTTAAGACAGTTCATGGAACAGGATGCTTGTTAGTCAGGAGACCTCAAATTCTGTTTGTAACTGATCTGAAGTTATGTATTTTTGCGTTTTTCTCATGTGTATGTCTTCCCCACTGCCCTCAGTCTGGCTTTGTAAGACTCGCTGCAATGCATTACAGATGTAGGATTGAAAATTTGTGTTAAGATACCAACTTCCCAAAGACAAGCCATTGCTCAGGTTAAGAGGTTCATAATTGGACTAATCTACAGTTAATACATTCTAAACCATGAAATACTGTATGCAAACATCCATGTGTTACAGGTTCAGAGGACATGGTGTCGGAAACAGTGTCAAATGCAGTGATTCTTGACGAGTCATTTTTCAAACTGTAGCTATATCTTATGTATTAAAGTATAAATGTGCTATATTCTTATAAATATAACCATGCATGTAGCTAAAACTATTTGTTTCCAGTAATGTCCACTACTGTGACTGATCAGTCATCACCATGCCTGATACTGTTTTGCCATTTAATTTTATTCCTCAAGTTTGTATTTCTTTTGGGGCTTTACAGTTTGCTACCTACTTTATGATGCACTTTTCATGTTGAAAGAAATTAAAAATAAATTGGAAGATTTTTAGAAACTCACAGGGAGACTGAGTTACAAATGTTAGCTTTAGAATGGGATGAAGTAAGATAGTATTGACTTTTTTTGCTCTTAATGCAATTAACATGCAATTTACCATAAAACTAAATGCTCTATTGTAATGGAATGATTTTTGTGCTGTCCTACCTTTAGTAACCTAGAAGTGAATTAAGATGGTATATAAAAGTATTAAATATTGGAAATATTAAAAATTAGACAAAGTACTAATCTTCAGGTCAGAAATCAGACTCAGATTTCCCAAGCTTTAGACATGGATCTCTGATCTGGGTTTCTGCTTAGGTCAGCTGAAGCAGGGAAGCTTGTGCTGAGGTATGAGTAACTGGTTGTTCAGTGTCTTCACAAGGGAAAAATTTGGAATCTCTCCTGGATTGAGTACACGTTTGATATATGAAAAGTGCTAATTACAGAAGCTTTCTATAGCACCACACCTACTATCCCAGGTTAACTGTGAGTATAATCTTTGAACAAGAAGATGTACACAGGTGCACATAAGAAGTGCAAGAAACATTCCAGAATCTCCAAATTATAAAATGAAACTGAAAAAATTATTAAAAACCCTGCTTTAAAACAGGTTATAGAAGACAAAGTGTGAGTATAGGAAACAAATAATCTTTATGTACATTTTTGTTCTGACACATATTTTGGGAGATTTTCTTGGTAGTCATTTTTTTTTCATTTGCAAGAACAGAAATCGTGAAAATGCCACTTCCCACATGCCAGAGAAAAATACAGTTCCATTCTTTCTGGCTGAAAAAAGGTGACAAGTAGTTTTAATATTAACTACGAGCTTTTTAATATGAGTGCGAGGGTTTTCTGCTGAACCTTCTGTCTCTTTTGATTGCAGCTAGCCAAATTCCGCAGCCTCCTGAGCACTGCTGAGGACGAGGTTGCCTGCTGCTTGCTGAAAAACTACCGGCCTCCGCAGCCTTTAAAGGGACGAGAAGTCAGAAGGAATTAAAGGAGTAAAGCCACAGTAGTCTCCCTCTGAAACCAAAGGCTGAATTAATTGTAGTAGTTAATATACTTTGTGATTTTTTTTTTTTTGTGAGCTGTTTTAACAAATAGGTGTTGTTTTATTACTGGTTACCACGCAGACATTTCTTACAGACGAGTATGTCCTGAGTTGTTGCAGGTTCATTGGTGTTGACAGGTCTGACTGTGTTTGGGTGTGTTGGTTTGGGAGCGTTGAGGCATTGGTGTTGGCACTGCATGCACAGAGGGCAGTGCTAATCGTGAGGGTCAGGTGTGGTGAAGGAGTTGTCCAAAATTTGCCACCAAATTACTGAACAGGATCCCTGATATTAGCGTCAGTAAAGGATGTTCTGGGATTATTCTTCTGGTCTCTAACATAACATTTAGCTTCTATATAACACTTCACACTGTAATTCTCAAGAAAAAAATATTTCAAAGCTGATTTCATTGCCGACTTGTGCAATAGCATGCTCACCTTCCTATAAAAAGCAATAATGTCTAACAGCATTTAAGTAAAACAGATATTTATATGATCCTGTTATTCTGACTACTTCACAGCAGTAATAATGTACTGATTGATTTTTTTTAAAAAAAAGCAAATGTTAATTATTTTGTGTATTGCAGGATCGTGTCAGGTGGATTAGGTATTCCTGAATTCCAACACGTACAGTGATAAAATTGTCCTGAAACCTTAAAACTGCAAGGTGGAAGGGCATAGAGGTAACTGTTCATGTCTAAATCCAGTCCGTTGCATTTGGTGCACATCTGCAGCTGTAACACTATGTGCATGTAGCATCGGACTCCTACCACTTAAAGTCGGGAGGCAGGCGTAGCAGTTGCTCCAGACTGTTTCATACTGGGCATGTGGCACGCTGCAGCGAGACATGTGCTGTATCCCTCACATCTTGCAGTGGAGCACAGCACTACTCAGGTGTGTAATGTCTCCTAAGTGCTGGCTGATATTCTGCTGTCATAGCTGAACTTGGGTGGTTGCACTTCTATTCCAAGACCAAAGACAGCAATTAGAGCAAGCCAAAGAAATCAGTATCAAGTCAATATCTAATAAAAGGTCAGCCCTCAATAGCAATGTGTTGAAATGTATGTCAATTTATGAATTGACTTGAGCCTGTGTTTCTCTCAGGAGCTTTTGTTATCTGAAAATAATTATTTGGTTTACTTCAGATTTATCTTTTTTATTTTTAATGAACTTGCCATAGGATGTAGTTTAGCGTAGGATTAGATTTACCCTCAGACTGTGAAAACCAGTGGTACCTGAAAGAGGCAGCTAGAGGTTTCGTGGGCAGCAACTACCACCAATCTCTGTAGCACTTCTGACCAACTCATCTTCCATGAATGCTCTCCATGAATTTGGGTTTTTATAGGTTTTAGACAGTGCCTTTTACCTCAACAGGTCTTTTGATGTCAGATGGACAAACATAAGGGAAATCACAATCAGGATTGACTTTATATACCTTCTTATAACTGAATAAATTAGACATAGAGACATAGATATTTTAGCTTAGTTTAAGATGGGTGCATTTTTTTGTTTTCTTCTCCCCAGAGTATAGCTACTATTGCTGCAAGGCTTCTCAATGCCTTCTGAATGTTTTCTGAAGGAAAGAACACAGATAGACCATGAGAGAAATAACAGGCGTTTGGCAGAGGCAGCAGGTAAAACCACAGGGGAAAGACCTGCAGGCACTTTTTGCTCTCTGGCATAGGGAGAAGAATGCAGCTGAAAAGACCTCAGGTCGGTTCTTTCTGAATGAGGACATCTGGAAAATGTGCATGGAGAGAGCGGGAGTGTGTTGCGTGTTTGAACACCCCTTTTTAGACTTAGTGTTGGATCTGATATGTTTCCCTGTCATGTGAGTAGCTGCAGAACATGAACAAAATGTTTACAAATCGCACGAAGGTTATAAAGTTTGTTTGCCTCAGAAGGGAAAGTCATAAGGTGCTTCATATCAGAAACAAAAGTTTTACATGTTTTTTACATATTGAAAACAGTGGAGTTGATCCAGTGCTTTGATATTTATACGGATTTTATCAAAATAAAAAATGGATTTTATGAATGTGTCTTGTATTTTATATTTAAGAGATTAAAGTTTTACAGAGAAGCCTGCAGTTTTATAATTTGCACCTGCAGCTCTAGTTTTGGAAAAAATTGTCACCCCTCATTTGAAGTCTATCCTTGGGCAGCGTAGTATTTGCTATCTTTTTTATGTTCCAAGTAAAATGTCTTTCGCAGTGGTAAGACATGCAATCAGTTGTACATAAAGTTTCTGATAGCACTTGTTTGAACTATTGACTATTTTTATAGTTATGCAAGTCACCTTTAGAAGAGGATGTAATTTGCAGTAATTTTCCTAACGTAGAGATGCTGTGTTCACGTTAGATTGACCTAGCATCTGGGCTGAAAGCTAGTGGAGGCATCTGAAAAAGACTAGAAGTGCTCAGTTGCCCGAAGCCCCTTGGGATCACCTTCCCAGATTATCTATCTGCTGCAGCTGTAAGGTGAGAGCATGGATCCAGTCTCGGCACAGAGCACTTGGTTGCACCCTCAGCTGCTAACTTACTCTGTGCCCCAGCTGTGCTGAATCTCAACCGGGCTACACAACGTGCTTCCAGGGAATGAAATCTCAGGTGTGGACTCCGTGCTGTACTAAGATGACCCTAGAGCAAACAAGGCTAAAATACGTCATCACCCCCTCCAGCTGCAGGTCTCTTTGATCAGCTGTTTACCCTCTGACACACTTGGAGCCTTTATACTAAGAAGAATGAAATGCTCAGTGATCAAACAACATGTAGGATATTTGCTGAAAATACTAGCTGTCAGTAATTGTATATGGCTTCATGGTTGGTCACCCGTAAACTAATTCTCAGAATTTAGTAAACTGCAGTAGAGCCTTGGGGTCAGCCCTGCTGGTTTTGGCACAGAAGGGAAGCAGTGCACTCTGCTGTGTTTATAGCCTTCACCAGTCATGCTCACAATGTCTTTCATGTTGCAAAGACAGAGGTTAACATCAGCCTGGAAATTTTCTTTATGTCAAAGAAAAAACCTGGGAGGTAGCCGTCTTTGCTTCTGGAGTACAGTGGGCTGAAGATCGGGCAGACGTCTGTTTGCTGCCATACATCCACTTGCTACATACCTGTGCTTCTCTGCCCCTGCGGAGATTTGTCTCTGTTGCTTCAGCAAGGAGGACTTTGCTGGTCTTCCAGACATGAACTGGGACCTAAAAGAATTCAAGAAATCAATTCCAGGAAAAAAACCCAAATCTTCCAAATAATCAAATTTGAAATACCTTCACTGAAAAAAAGTGGACTATGGCATATGAATAAAGTAACATACTAGAAAGAAATATGTAATACATTTTTTTTTATCTATTGACCAGTATAAAAAAAGCATTGTGACAATCTCCTTTATCAATCTGCTGCTAGATAGACTACATCTAACTTCTGCCTGAACTGTTATATTTTGTTGCTCCCCCCACAGTCTGATCTTGCTTTGTAGTTTTGTCTATGGAGTAAAGACTTTGTTCCATTTTTGGTTTTAATGATCATTGTTTGCCTATGCTCTTTTTTCTGTGATTCTTCTTTCCTGGCATCTCTTTAGGACTTAGGATAAAAACCTTAATTTATAAAGCATCATACCAAAATACAATAGCATTGTATTTCCACCAGTGTTCTGCACGTATAGATAGCCTGCTTGCTTTTCAGATTCAGTCTTGCTATTGTTTATTTGTACAGATCTAATCTCTAATAGAGATTTGGTCCATGACTCAATCTTTTAGATACTGTTATTTCTGTACTTTTTATTCATGAAGTACTTAAATTGTGGACAGACAGCCTTTTCTGGGTGTCTGCTGTCTTTGTGAGACAGGAGATAATGGTGAAGTGCTTAAACAAAACTGTTTCTAAATTAATGTTTTGTTTCCTATGTCCATCAACCTCTCCATCATTCATGCCAAGTACAAGTTTTCACTACGGTGAAACTTTGCATGTATGATCTGTGTTGGCTTCTCTTGTGTAGCAGAATTTGAGGACAGGGAATGTCTCTGACAGGAGAATACTGGATTGTTGTAAGAAAATAAAAATTCTCTGCCCCTGCTTAACAGAACTGATGTGCTGTACAGTCAATTCCTGTATCACTTCTATTTTATCAAATTTCATGCACATACTTTGGTACAACAATCTGAATAATTTGTAGATGCTCCTGACAGTTTCATTTTTCAGATGTAAATGATACAGGTTGCATGAAACAGATAGATGATATAATTTTTTTCTGTTTCTGATTTGAAAATATTTTTAATAAAGCATCAGCCATTTAAATGTCAACATTTTACTTCTGTTTCTTCACTTTTCTACAGTGGGATGAATGCCAGACAATAAATTTTTTTAAAAAACAACACTTTGGCATTTTTGAGGAAAAAAAGCAACAGAGTCATCCCTGAGTTTGTTCTTGATTTCTGTTTTCCCTTTGCCCCATTTAAATTCCAGATTCTTATGTAGTTTGTGATCTCATGAGTAAATAGTTTACTTGGAAATCACTAAGAATCTCAGCATTCAAACTTATATTCCAAAATTGTTTTAAAATGCTCATGGTTATGTAGAAAACGTAGGTACCTATGTATGAATAGCTGAAAAAATGTTGCGTCCCCAGGTCTGCAGATGGCAGTGGCAATCCACAAATTGCTGAAGATTATTTAAATAGTATTTGTTACTTATTTCATTGCAAATACATTTATAAATAACCACAATATCTTACTGTTGTATCAAATTAAATAATACAAGAGTCACGGTACTGTGCTATTCAATAACATATTAGTTTTGAAGTCTGTTAAAAATGCCTGCAGAGAGTAGTCATGGAACTTCCAGCCTGTTGACCCAATGCCCGAAGGAAAGCTTGAATCGCTCCAAGTAGTTTAGCTCATCTTCATGACTGGTTCAGGGGACCTTCATAAGAAGAACAAAGACAGAAACAAACCTCAGAGCAAAGCCCTTCATGAACATCTGCTGCAGCAAACCTGTTCGACTGAGTTAGTTTTGAACTGGCTGATATATAGCAATAACTATATATAGCAAAATAAAAGCAAAACGCTATTTATTAGTTAACATTATCTGAGTAGCTGTATTATGGTGAGTAGTATTTCCATCAGGTATTCTGAGCAAATCCTTGAAATAAGACTCTCTTCTGTACTCACAGTCTGATGGTGTTAAAGTAATTATTGTTCCTACATATTGTTCCTAAAATGTTTAGCAACTATTCAAAACTACCTATATATTCTCTCTGTATATGTGTTTATCATTAGATACATGACAAACTGTATGTATGTGTATACATACACACTTACACCGTAGAATATACAGGAAGAGCTGGAGGATGACTTGAGCACAGCAGTTTCTGTTGAGTACTATGGAACTGAGCTACCCTGGACTCCACCAGCCTCCCGAACTCTGCAGGCAAGGTCCTGGGCCCAGACAGACTTCAGTTTTGGTGTGTAGATGGTGTCAGTGAGCGCTACACTCAATAGGTAGGTACGTGGAAACGCTAAATATACGATGTTGAGATAATGCTGCCTCAGCAGAAGCTGTGTCTCCCAGATGTTGGAGATGCCCAGCACTTTTACTTGCACCGGCAAATGGTGCTGATGATACAAAATCTTCTGTTTTGACATGTACTCTGAAGATAGATGGGTGATTGACTGAGGACAGGGATATTGGGTTTGAAAATGTGATAACAGACTAAACTATATTCAATACTCTAAAATATTGAACTTACTGTGAACAACTGAAGAGTAAGATGTGAAGAAGATGAAGAAAAATGCCAAAGATAGGAGAAAAAATACAGAAAAAAAAAAAAAACTAAGAGAAAAAGACGCCCTTTTCAGATTGCTTTTGCCGGTAGATGTCACTGTAAATAAGGCAATGGTGTGGTTGTCACCTTCACACTGACGTGACAGCCCGAATAGTATCCACGGTGTCCTGAGGTCTCAGCCTGTGGAATAAGAGTATGCAATACAGCTCAGGTATTAAGGATGTGCTGTTGATTGTGACTTACTCTCTTTCTTAAAAGTGAAACAAGGGTTATGAAAAACAGGATTACTTTCAGATATGTAACAAAAGAAGTTCAGATTTAAAAGATCATATTCAGGTGAATCTGTGCATATAAATGCTCCCTTGTTTTCCATCAGCAATTATGATCACATAGTTCCACACATGCCTAAAAGCCACATCCCAGAAACAACCACTACAGGAGCAAGGTAAGTTTTTCTGTGTCTTCTTCTGGCTGAAAGTTTGCCCAGGTATTAAAAAAGAGTATCTAAGTGATTTGTGTTTGGGGAACCTGGACTGTGTATGGCCACATCAGCACTACCAAGCAGGGTCTGTAGGTCCAGCATGTTCTGGCTTAGCTGCACTTCTGTGAGCATATGGAAAGCTGCTGGGCAGAGCATGGGCAGCAGGTCAGCCTGTGCTGGTGCCTGAAGCTCTGGGAGCAAGCTCCGCGCGAGGGCAAATTCACACACGCTGTAAGTCACAGAAAGTTAGTATGGTTTGGTTTGGAAGGGACCTTACAAATCACCTAGTTCCAACTCCCCTGCCACAGGCAGGGACACTTTCCACTAGACCAAGTTGCTCAAAGCCCCCTCCAGCCCGGCCTTGCACACTTCCAGGGAGGGGGCAGCCACAGCTTCTCTGGGCAACCTGTTCCTGTGCCTCACCACCCTCACAGTAAAGAATTTCTTTCTTCTATCTAATCTAAATCAAATTTATTTTAGTTTAAAGCCATTACCCCTTGTCCTATCAAATACAACTGAGTGTAGGTGATCACTGAGCAGGTTTTTTGCAAAGGGAACAGTAAAGATTCATATAGCAAATCTGAGCAGCTGTTCAAAACCAGTTTCTGCTTCAGTTTCCTGACTGACTCAGGTGAACGGTGGTGTTCACTTCAGTCGTGGCACCACTCTCACCTCACTCTCTGTGCGAGGTTCCAGAAGCATTTGCCTACCTGTCTCCCTCAGTTATGAGACATCTAAATATCACTGCTAGGACTCAAGGCAGACTTCTTGATTCACATAAATACACTGTAAATGTGTGCAAACTGGAAAAAGATCTTTGTGATTACAGAAAGATGGGAGCTGCAACTACAACCAGGAAAACGCACAGCCAACATGCTGTTTTCTGGCCTCCTCTTTTTTTTTTTTCAATTTATTGGATAACTGTTATTTTTACTGATCTGGATTTCACCCTCTGTGTCAGTGTACAGAGGGTATATCCAACCTACACTGCCCCCACCTCTGGGCTACGGCAATCAGGCAGTAGTGCGGTAATCTAGCCCTGCAGCGCGCCCATCTCATAGCGGAGTGGGAACGCCCAGGATATCGGAGCTGAGCAGCGCTCGGGTGCGCACACTGCTTAGGTGTGATACCGCTTCGATAATACGGAAGTCTCCTGATTGTGCTTCACTTTTCCCTAGTGATGGGCGCGGGTGTGTTGTGGCATGACAATGTGTTCAGGGGTGTTTGTAGAGTCACTTGCACTAAGCTCCTACTGAAACGGGTTGAGATTAAAAAAAGAAAGATTAAAGAATTTTGTCTTGCCTCACACATCCAGTAATTCATGCGAGAGGAAAACGTGACTGACTGAACTGCTTTGATTGAAATAAAGGAAGCTCCATTTCATTTTCTGAAAAGTGTGCATTGCTGCTTAGTTGTGCTTTACACACTGTTACTTATATGTCTGTATTGGATTTCTTTTCTGTTACGGCTTAAAGGCTATATCCCGCCTCGTCAGAGCCAGTAATCGTTCCAGTCTGGGCACTGGATCAACTATTCAGCACGCAGATCTTTGAGTGCTAAGATGTGCTTCACTTCTAGTATTTAGCACTCTTGCATTGGTAGGCACTGTACAAACATAAGCTAATGCTTCTTACTGGCACTAAGAATTAACTTTCTCATTTGGCAGGGAAAAACTACCCAGCCAAGGTATAAAACCACTAACCAAATGAGTGCCTAGACAGTTAAAAAGAAATAATGTAGTTCCATATTCTTGTTTCTATCACTTTACTTTCTGAGTTTAGAGAGGCATAATATCACATCCGCAATGTAAGTAGTGCCCAGTTGCAGCAGTGAAGAGTTTGTGTTAAAAAGCCAATGTAGCTGGTTCAAAGCCATCAGGGCACTTGCAGATGCAACAGGGATCCCTCAGGCCAAGCAGGGAAAAGCCGCCTACTTGTTGAATGAGTGTGTTGACTACCAACACCCCCTGCTTTTCCAAAGGGAGACGGAGCGTATCTGCTGTGCTCTGCAGCGAGCTTCGTAGCTGTGCCTGTCATGGTAAATGAAACAAGTCAGGGCCCACTTTCTGGTCCAGGAGCAAGGGCCATAACATGTCCTCAGTTTGTACAGCTGAACTTCCCTGTGTAATTTCCTCCATGTGGTCTATTTGGAACTATAATTTCACCTGGTCTGGACCCTCTCGCAGAAAGCTCTAGCCAACATTTGCCAAAACCATGTTGGGAAGCTTCCACTTGACCGTGGCCAAGTCCTGTCTCTCTCCAGCTGCTAGTGTGGACACAGTTAACACTTCTGGTGTGTGCTAGGAGGGTCATGCACAGTGGTGTGACCCAGGGCTTCACCAGTACCTCTCTCCTTTCTGAGTCCCACTGGAACGTCTGTGTGACACCTTGTCCCCACTCAGTCTGGACACTTAAGTCTCCATAAGCTGGCTGCTGCGTGGGCACCACTGCACACAGCATTCCTGCACAACAGTGGTATTTAGAGGTCTCATAAATGAGAGAAGAGGCTGGCATCCGCTTCCTGGAGTTCTCTACTGAATTTAGCCACTGGCATTCATCCTAAGTTTCATTATAGGTTCCAAAATGCATCTTCTGAATCCTATGTAAGCCTTTATTGTGCCTCTCCTTATGTGTAAAACAGGTGCTTTAATGCCTGTTCTGTTCATTAGTGTGTTGTCTTTTAGCAGAAATTCATGTTTTCTGTGACTTTTGTGCCACTGAAGCCTGCACATAAGTGAATGCTGATTTAACTATGGAAACAGCCATCGTCTTTGTTAGGTATGTGGTCAGACTAGACCCAACTGGTCCTGTGGTCAAAGCCAGGAGAATGCAGGTGAGATTAAAGAGGTTAGGAGCAATTAGATATTGAGCCCCCCTCTTCTTTCTCTATGAAGAAAGAGGGGCCTTCTGGTTTGCAGCCTGGAAAACTAGATGTGTAAAAGGAATTGACTTTCGGCCCAGGGCAGGTCACATATCTGTCTCAGGGAGAGAATTGGAAGGTGTTTTTGGAAAGATGTGTTTTAATGGTAGGTCTGCTCTAGGGGACTGAGCCATTTCTAGCATGGAAGCCCTGCACAGAAACTCTGTTATGCTCCTGTCTTTGCACTCCTTTTCTTTGTGGCTTTGCAGTAGTCACATCATGTCAGTATTTTCAAACTGGTACTCAACTTCTTGTTTAGCCATTTTAAAAGAAGCTCTTCATTTGCTTGAAGTACTGACTACCTAAGAGATCTCCTAGTTAATGGAAGCTCTGGCCCTGTGTCAAGCTGGGTCACTTCTGTTGTGATGTTTAGAGATTTCAAAGCACAACCTTTGGGAACAAGGCCTCAGGAGTAGCTGTTGAATCTTATAATTTTTCTCATCATCCCATTGGAATAACTATATCCCTGTATGCTTGCCACTCTACAAAAGAGCATGAGTATGAACACTGTGTGTCACAGCCCTGAACATAATTAGGTTTTAAGATATATTCCTTTATACATACAATATTGTTCTGTTGAATCATTTATTTGAATTCAGTCTATGCTCCTTTCACAACTGGCCCAACTTGCTGTAGTATCACAGAAATGAGATTTCAGAAACAGGTCTAGAGCTAGGTCTCCTGTATAAAAGTGTCTGGTCTTGCAACTGCTTGTCCAAAATAGCTGTTCTCCACCTCCCTCTCATCAATCAGATATGCTCAAATGAGTTAAAATGTCACTTGAAGAAAGAAGCATGCATACAACAAATACTTGGAAGGAGGTCTAAAGGATCACAGGATAGGTCAGTAATGATCACACCAGGGAAACCTAGGAGGCCAGAAGCAGGGTACAATGAGTGAAATAGGAAACAATTCTGTAGGTCTTGGCAGAGCCTTCCTTTGCAATAATTATCTAAAGCTGTCTGGAGGCTTTCCCTGGAGCCTTTCTCTCCCTTGACCCAATAACAAGAGAATCCATGTTACAAACTTTGCTGTGGGATACGCAATGTAAATGCAAAATGCAACATCGTTAGCTGGCAGCCTTGTAAAATCCTACAGGACTCATCCAAGGGCTGAAAGCACTCTGAATAGTTGGAGTGCAACCGTTTCAGGCATTCCTCTTGCATATGTCCATTTTCACAGGCAGAAGACATAATGGCTCTATTGGACCATGACTCCAAAGTATGTTGCCACTGCAGAAATGGCCTGTATGGTTCCACAAAGATAATTAAGAAGTAAGGTTCTGTGAAAGGATTTTAGGCCACACTTCACAACGGTGCAAATGAACAGAAGAGTGCACAGTTTGGTGAGAGAAGAGGGGGTTGTGCAGATCTGGCCTCCCCCAGAGGAGTGCAGGGAAGTCCAGTCACTCGCACAGAGTCAGCTGTGGATGGATATCCCCCTCCTTGCTCTTCCTCATAGGGAACCTCCTGACAAGACAGGGGTGGTCCTATTGAATCAGTTGCTGACAGCTTTTTGTGACACTGCTACCAAATCTGTCCTAACACATTTTTTGAGGGGTAAATCTAAACTTTTTCTGATGACACATTGTTGGCATGCCAAGGGTTAGTGTCTCCTTATCGTGAGGAAGCAGGTTCCAAGGGGCGACCCAGATGACCAGATTGCCCTGGCCCTCAGCTCTCTCCTGATTAACACCCCTCCAGCTGAAGAAGGGAGTCTGCAGCAGGGCAGGAGAGGCCATGTTCGGTGCTACCATTTACAAGAGTATTGGCAGTGCATGACTTGGTCTTTTATATTAATTCATGTTATTACATTGCTCTAGTAACCGAATGTCCCAGACAGAGAAGAGGTTTTATTGCATTAGATTTTTGACAGGCCAGACACTATTTTTTTCCATTCTTTCGGCCTCATTCACTGATTTATCCTGCTCAACTTTGGTCAGCAGGCAGTTTGCTAAAGATTTGCTGAGCCGGGGCTGGATTCCGTGGTGTGGCTGCAGCGGGGCCGCAGGCCTGACCCGGGCCATGCCCTGCATCAGGGTGTTGGCAGATGCACGCCGTCCCCTGCCCCGCCGTATGCGGTTACTAAGGCGTCGCTCTGGCAGCCATCGTCCCGCCGAGCAACATGCGCCAAGAGCCGCCTGGCGTGCGGCACGCTTGGTTGCCCCTCGGCCATCCTCGGATTCCTCTTGCTTGGGCGGGATGGATTTAAGCTCACGGGTGTCCTGAGGAGGAGAAAATGCTGTTCGAAGGGTATGCGAGGGATGAAGCCAATCTCCCCAGGGTGGGAAGAGAGAGGGAAGCGTGGGGCTTTCCCCAGCTCACTCTTAAATTTCCACCCTGGAGTGTGTGTGTATATTCACGAAAAAATTAAGCAGAGGCTACAGATTGCCTGATACAGTGAAAATCAGGGATAAGATATTCCAGCCTCTCAATTCCACAGGCTTATCCGAATGTGAGCAGTAGCTCTAACCCAGACAAAATAGGAAGTGAACGTAATGGATATCTAAAAGGGGATCATCAGGTGGCGATAGTTAGGCGGTGAGGGAAGAGCTCATTTCAGGCTGCAGGAACAGAAAGTGCTGTCACCGCTCCCAAAATGGCACAGCTCGGTCCTCCATCCGCTCAGGCTCCACTGGCCCATGCCCCTGGCAGCACCTCCCTTCGCTCATGTGCTGGAAGCTGCTGGGACGCCATGGGATGAAGGGCGCTGGGTCCCTTGGGGCAGCAGGTGCCTTGCTGTCACCTGGAATCCTTCAGCACCCTCCCTAGAGGGACCTTACACCTTTGGCTGAATTAATGCTGCAACTGATAGCCCTTGAAGAAATTAGGCACAGTGTGCTCTACTGGCATGAACTCAATCCCATAGGTGCATTTTTCCTGCATATACACTACTGAAGCTGACTTGGCTCTAGCTACACTATGGTGAACTTTGTGGCACAATTTAGTTTGTTGATTTTAAAGATTTTGTGGTGTGATCTCTTCGTTGTCTCAGAGCACTGCAAAAGACTTAGTGGCTTAAGCAGTAAGAAAATAAATGCAATTTATCTGAGCTCTGTGCTAATGCAGAAAAACTTGAATAAGGCATGCAAGGAAGCTATAATGCATTACCATAGCATAGGCAGCAGTACATCATTAATTCCTCAGATTTTTTTCAGCAATTTTTTTCTTTTCTTTGATAAATAACACAATTAGGAAATTCAGAACAGATGAGTTGAATTTAACAAGCAGTTTTGCTTGAAAAAAAATATTAAAAGTTGCTGATGACACCAAGCTGATTGGTGCAGTCGACACGTCAGAAGGACAGGACGCCATCCAGAGGGACCTGGACAAGCTTGAAATGTGGGCCTGTGTGAACCTCATGAGGTTCTACAAGGCCAAGTGCAAGGTCCTGCTTCTGGGTCAGGGCAACCCCTGCTATCAGTATAGGCTGGGGGAAGAAGTGATTGAGAGCAGCCCTGCCGAGAAGGACTTGGGGGTACTGGTGGATGAAAAGCTGGACATGAGCCACCAATGGGCTCACAGCCCAGAAGGCCAACTGTATCCTGGGCTGCATCAAAAGCACCGTGGCCAGCAGGTCGAGGGAGGGGATTCTGCCCCTCTACTCTGCTCTGCTGAGACCCCACCTGGAGTCCTGCGTCCAGCTCTGGAGCCCCCAGCACAAGAACAACATGGAGCTTTTGGAGCGGGTCCAGAGGATGGCCACAAAAATGAACAGAGGGCTGGACTGCCTCTCCTGTAAGGACAGGCTGAGAGAGTTGGGGCTGTTCAACCTGGAGAAGGCTGTGGGGAGACCTTATAGTAGCCTTTCAGTACCTGAAGGGACCTGCGACAAAGCTCGAGAGGGAATTTTACAAGGGCTTGTAGTGATAGGACAAGGGGTAATGTGTTTAAACTGAAAGAGGGTAGATTTAGATTAGATATAAGAAAGAAATTATTTACTGTGAGGCTGACAAGGCACCGGAACATGTTGCCCAGAAAAACTGTGGCTGCCCCCTCCCTGGAAGTGTTCAAGGCCAGGTTGGATGGGGCTTTGAGGAACCTGGTCTAGTGGAAAGTGTGCCTGCCCATGGCAGGGGAAGTCGGAACTAGACGATCTATAAGATCCCTTCCAACCCAAACCATCTTATGCTTCTGTGATTCTACGATTAATGCATCCAGCAGAGATCAAGCTGGAAGTGGTTGCTGGAGCTTGACCTGAAACCCACTCTGCTGATCAGATGCTAAATGCTAAGTGTTAACTGCTTTTTCACAGCTGTGGAGCTACACAAGGGAACTTTATTTTAGAGCAGTTACTGTATTTTGAAAGACTGCACAAGATGAGGAGAAGCTTAGCAGAAGTTCTCTAGGTGAGTTGTGTCTGTGGTAGCTTGCATTTGACAGTTTCTTTGTCGTTTGGGACTAAAGGCGATTTACTGTGCAGTTTGGCTGTTGATGCACAGCACACAGTTACCATTATTTTTATGTATGGATAAAATATTGAGCAGCAAATGAGAAAACAATTCATTCTGGTAAAAGGCAGAAATGGTATTCTTAAAATAAGATTTAAAATATCTGTGTTTTTCTGTGTAATTTTCTCCAGTCTTTGGCATTGAGAAATCACCCATTCAAACTACTGCACTGGGTAATTTTCCTTTCCATCTCTTTTATTCACCAGCAAGTACCATTAGAAGTCAATATAATGATATCTTTATGTCCTAAAATAAAATCCTGTCTGTATTTAATTCTCTCTCTTTGCTATAAAGATAAGAGATCTCTCCTTCACTGGTAGTGAAAGTCGAGAGATACTATGAAATTAGTTTGCCTTTCCTTGGTCAAGTCAAGGACATTTGCTTTGCCTTACTATTTCCTAGACTATGAATTGCTTATGCATTTGCTTCGTTGTCATTATTAGGTCCATTTGATTTTCATAGTTGTTTCGACTTGATGTTTTCACTGGTATTTTATTAAAGTAATTTTCCTAAGGAGTTACACAAAAAGAAGGAGGCTGAAGTCATTTATGTTGGAGTCAAACCTGAGACAAACCAGCAGACCCAGCTGCCCGCTTCCTCTCACCCTTGTGCACACGCACAAAGGTTTCCAACTGATTGAATCCACTGCTTTGCAGCTCAGGCCCTCTCTAAATCTGAGAAATTACAAGACATAGCTAAGGATGCTAGTTAGAGAGCTTTTTAAGGAGACTTTGAATGAAACAGCTCTGTACAGGAAGCTGTTGTTCCGCCTAACAGATTTGTTCCCTTTTCTCAGGTGTGTGCCCATTGTGGGCTCTTTGTGAAGTTTATATTTTTGCCATCAGAAGGAAGATGCCTCCTCTGAAACCAGTCAAACCAATACAGCTGTGTCTCTGTTCTCACTTTTCCCACAAGCAGCATCGGATTTTTTTCTGATGAACTGAGATGAGTGAAAATGATCATCTTCCTCTTCACGGCAGTCGAAGGGATCATGCAGTTGTTGCACCAAGGCAGAGACAAGCGGTGTGGTTTCAGGAGCGCTCATTAAGGAGGTATCAATTACCTGAGGGAATTATTGGCCCCTTTATAATTCTTTTTGTGAGCTTCTGAACAGAAAGAGGCATTTTACTACTTTTGCTTAATAAGGTAATAGGAATAGGCATTACTGATGAGAATGGCAGGAATATCTGACTGAATGCTGATTAGTCTGCTTTTTAATTAGCACAGAAATGGAGACTGCTTTTGAATACTGAGCTCCTCATTCCTGTGCTCATGGGTGACCTCCTATTTTGTTCATGATTCTGCATCATGGCTTGATATTATCAGGAATAGAAGCTTTTCTGACAAAAGGGAGATTCGTGTTCATAAAGGTCGAGGTCTAAGACTTGGCTGAAGTATTTAATTTTATCTGCCTTGTACTTATCTGCAGTTTGTGCTCTCTCTTCTTCACTTTCAATTAACAATTTTTCCTTTAGTTCCAAGCTAGGAGAATAAGACTAACTGACCTCTCTTTTTTTTTCAGGTGTAAATTGCTTGTGATATCTCAAAACCTATTTCATATGGAAAGTTAGCCATAAATGTGGCACCTGTTATGGAACAGAGTAAAGAAAGTTCTTGGTATGAAAGGTCTTGGTATGATTTTATTATGCTTCTTACAAATGCATTGCATTGAATTAAGTTAGCATCTTGACTTCTGTCATCATGCTTAACAGGCTCATTGCACAAGGCGGCAACGGTACACAAGCCAACCAGGTATAAGATAATTTGACTGGGGCCAGTAATTTGTTATTCATTTCATATGTTCTGGTATGATAATTGTTGCTGTTACATGTTGGTGGCAAGACTCAGACCAAGGCCTTATTGATCCAGCTGTTGGATACACACACTGGTTAGCTGAAAAGGTGGACCTAGGAGTATGTTCTACTGAATGCAGCTGACGGAAGCAGAGGTGGTATTTTGCATTTAAAGTAGTTCAGCTTTTGAAAATGTTTGGAACGTGGATTTGAAAATTTTTTATACTTTATACAGGAAGTGTGAGGAAGTGTGAGTGCTTTTACTCTGTAGTCAAACGCATACAAATGTTAAAGAAGAAACTATATCTGTAGCAACTTGTGCTGTAAAACCCCAACAGACAGTAGTCATTTATGTGATTTTGTGAAGGTACTTCATCATTTCAGTCAAATAACATTCAAGTTACATAATGGGGTCAACTGGAAACCTAATTTCTCTTCTAATGCTTGGCATTGTTCACTGTAGAGTCTGACTTTATCATCTTCAGACCTTTGCCACTGTTGGCTATTAAACAATTCAGTTGTCACTGCTGGAGCTATTTGCAAAGCTGAGTGCTGCTCTGCTTGAGAAATCAGTTTGTGACATAAATGTACAGCCAGACCAAGATGCTTTATTTTTCTATGTACTTATGTCTGATAATTCTTTCTTAGAACTGTAGGTGAAATCAAACAGCAATTATCACACAATTTCTTTTAAAACACTGATAGCATAGCACTGTTACAATATCATTTAATTTCAAAGTGCTTTCTGTATTAAAGTGACGCATACATCACCTAAACTAGAAAAAAACCCCTTTTTTTAGCCAAATTAACAATAACCCATTAGTAAATGCCATTAACAGTAGCAATTTCACTGCAAAAAACAACAGACATCTCATACAGTTGCATAAACTTTCCTTGTGGGAAGGTGATTAATGATTAATTTCACTCTGAACAATTACTTTGCTTCTTATCACCACGATTTACTTATTACAGCAGGAATACGAAGATTCATTAAAAATTTTGAAGTACATTTCACTGTTAGAAGTCATGCATTAAAACAGATTAGTTGCCTACCACAAAAAGAATATAGATTATTTCCAGTAAAAGCACTAGCTAAATGCCACAGTGAATTACAACAGCTTCCGGCAGGACAAGAATATTGCAGCTAAGAACACGTGCACGTTCTCATCTCTTTGGCAGATTTTTCTGTAGTCTTTGTTTGGATGTGTTGCCCTTGATGAGCAGACCGTGCTTTGGATTTGCTTTGGTTGTCTGGAATCAGCCTCTCACCACTCTGCCTTTCGGCAGTTGGGGTTGCTGATGATTGCTCCGCGTGGGAGAAGGTGCTTCCCCATCAGCAGAAGACAGGACTGTGCGGAGCTGAGCCAGCTACATGGGACAAGGAAGTAAGAGATGTATTTAGCTTTCCACTTCTATATTTCATGTCAGTGTGAAATTGTTATACTTCCCAACTAACTTTCTATTTTTTAAAGAAATTAAGCTTCGTAGTATTGAATTAATCCAGTGGTGAGTCAGGATTTATGCTGCTACAGAAGTACTGGAATGAACAACCATCTTAGAATCTGTCATAGAAACTTTCATAGAAACTATCATAGAAAACTATCTATCATAGAAACTTTCAGACACTGGTGCCACTGTGTTATCACCTATGTGATAAACCTAGTGTCAGATAAATTAAAAATATCACCAACTGTGAAAGTTAAAAACAATGCCTTAGAACTAATTCAACTTTGCTTTAAACATTGCTTTTTATGTCAAACTATTTGTCCTTAATTTCTGTCCCCTGTTCTTTGAATAGCCCAGTTAATAACCCCTTGAACAAATGTTAAGGATCTTCATAATACTCGATTTATTCCTACATGCGTGCTTTTATTTTCAAAGATTCAAAGTACTTAACTAGCCTTATCTGGAAAGATACTAATTTGAACACTGTTGGAAAGACACGTGGCAATAATTTAATTGCATAAGACAGTTTCATAAGACTTCAGAACAGAAAGAATATTTTCCTCAATATGGCCAGTGAAGGACACTTAGCTTGTCCTACAGACATTATGAGGAAATAATGCAACAATAAAGCAATTGGTACAGCTCCTAACCACTCTGTGATAGCACTGGATGGAGAACTATACTCTGGCTATTTGATCTTGTGGCACACCACAAAACTCCTTGCTCAGGCAGGTTTTTGGCTGACATTTGATGAGGATATGGATTTCTTTCAGCGAGTCTTGTAGGAATGAAGATGGGAAGAATTCAGCTTTCTGCCAGCCTTCTGCTGTGGGAGACACAGAACTGCAAGGAAATTTAAAGAAGCAAATCACCTTTCCTGGAGCAATGGAAGCAACTCCACCAATCTGAAATAATCTTCTCTCAGTTCCCACAAGACTTTGTCAGATGTGACTAGCCTAACCCAGCTGAGGCAGGATCATAAGTGCTTTTTAAGTGCAATAATGTGGTGTGAACGTAGTATTTGTTTTATAGTAAAAATGAGACAAATGAACGTAATAAAATGCAGCAATACAGAGTAATGTGACAATGTCCCCGAAGCTAAAAGACAAGAAGAGTCTTGTTGCTTGTAACAACACACCTGCTCTGTGCTGGTAGCAACTGGCTCTTTAAGGATAATCCAGATGCTGCACAGAGAGGAGGATGAGTCAGAAAGCCATCCAGTAATCCATGGATTTAGGCAGTAGGCCTGAAGGATCAAAATCAGAAAAGAGAGCTTGCTTACCCCATGGAATATTCACTGGTTAATGAAATCCAGGAACAGGATAGGATATACGTCTCAGGCTACAAGCAAGTGTGATCCTAAATCAGAGAAGGTCGTTTCCAAACACCAGTGTTTACTCATTGCATCAGAAGTGAATTGCTCAGCCTGGTGGTAAGTTTGACACTGAAATACATCTAGGCTGGCACCTCCGACAACAAGCAGTGTTACTCAAAAAAAAAACCAAACCCAAAAAGCAATTTCCTCCCCAAATGTTATCAGATATCAAAGGGTCAGTCATCACAGACTAAAAGTTGTAGGCATTTTTTTTTGTAATTTTGAACATTGTGCTCCTGAGCAAGCAAAATACTTCAGTGTATAATGAATTTTTAGCTGTCTGTTGAGGCTAAAGGGAGGAGTCACACATGTTGATAACGTTTGCATGCTCAGAGTCGAAGTCTGTATTCCTTTTTAAAACCCTGTGAGTGAGAGATGCTGTATTGTATTTTTAACATGCTTCACTGAAACTCAGATATTCAGATTCTACCTCTGCTTATCTTGTGCCTTTCTGAGGGGCTTGGTGGGAATAGTCACTGCTTTGCAAGACAGCTTGAGAAAAGTGCAGTTCTGGTGTTATTTCTTCTCCCTTTTTTTCCTTCTGTTACTTGAGCAAAACTTTAGTTTCATAGAATCATAGAATCATGGAAAGTTTTGGGTCGGAAGGGACCCCTAGAGGTCATCTAGTCCAAGCCCCCCGCAGCGAGCAGGGACACCGCTAACTAGATCAGGTTGCTCAGAGCCCTGTCCAACCTGGTCTTCAATGTTTCCAGGGATGGGGCCTCCACTACCTCTCTGGGCAACCCGTTCCAGTGTTTCACCACCCTCATTGTAAACAATTTCTTCCTTATATCTAGCCTAAACTTACCCTGTTTTAGTTTAAAACCATTACCCCTCGTCCTGTCACTGTTGTTTCTGCTAAAAAGATTGTCCCCATCTTTCCTGTAGGCTCCCTGTAAGTACTGAAATGCTGAAGTCAGGTCTCCCCGCAGCCTTCTCTTCTCCAGGCTGAACAAGCCCAACTCTCTCAGCCTGTCCTCATAGGAGAGGTGCTCCAGCCCTCGGATCATTTTTGTAGCCCTCCTTTGGACCCGCTCCAACCGTTCCATGTCCTTCTTGTGCTGAGGGCTCCAGAGCTGAACGCAGTACTCCAGCTGAGGTCTCACCAGAGCAGAGTAGAGGGGCAGAATCACCTCTCTCGACCTGCTGGCCACGCTTCTCTTGATGCAGCCCAGGACACGGTTGGCCCTCTGGGCTGCCAGCGCACATTGCCGGCTCATGTCCAGCCTTTCGTCTATCAGTACCCCCAAGTCCCTCTCAGCAGGGCTGCTCTCGATCCTTTCACCCCCCAGCCTGTATTGATATCGGGGATTACCCAGACCCAGGTGTAGGACCTTGCACTTGGCCTTGTTGAACCTCATGAGGTTCACACAGGCCCACCTCTCCAGCTTGTCCAGGTCCCTCTGGATGGCATCCCGTCCTTCTGGTGTCTCAACTGTACCACTCAGCTTGGTGTCATCTGCAAACTTGCTGAGGGTACACTCGATGTCACTGTCCATGTCATTGATAAATATATTGAACAGCACCGGTCCCAGTACGGACCCCTGAGGGACTCCACTCGTCACTGGTCTCCATCCGGACATTGAGCCATTGACCACTACCTTTGGCTGCAACCATCCAACCAATTCCTTATCCACAAAACAGTCCACCCATCAAATCCATGGCTCTCCAATTTAGAGAGAAGGATGTTGTGGGGGACCGTGTCAAAGGCTTTACAAAAATCCAAATAGATGACATCCGTTGGTTTTCCCTTGTCCACCCTTGTTGTTACACCATCACAGAAAGCCACTAGGATGGTGAGGCAGGACTTGCCCTTGATGAAGCCATGCTGGCTTTCTCGAATCACCTCCCTGGCCTCCATGTGTCTTAGCATATCTTCTAGGAGGATCTGTTCCATGATCTTCCCAGGCACAGAGGTGAGGCTGACAGGTCGGTAGTTCCCAGGGTCTTCCTTTCTACCCTTTTTGAAAAGGGGCACAATGCTTCCCTTTTTCCAGTCACTGGGGACTTCCCCTGACTGCCATGACTTTTCAAATATCATGGAGAGTGGCTTGGCAACTACATCAGCCAGTTCCCTCAGGACTCTGGGATGCATCTCATCAGGTCCCATGGACTTCTGTACGTTTAGGTTCCTCAGGAGGTCCCGAACCTGGTCTTCCCTTACAGCTGGAGGGTTTTTACCCTCCTGGTCTCCTTCATGCCATTCATCGACTTAGTTTAGTTATTGTGAGGCTGTGCTGGTGATGGACGCTAGGAGTAACTTTAAATAAACATGCAGACAGATGTAAGTGTAGGATTAGGTAGGAATAAGGAACTGTGCACTCTTACACCAAGTGCCCATAGCTGTCTACAGGGTGGAGCCCCAGCAATACAAGATATCTTATAGGATCCCATAAACTCATTTCCAGGATCATGCTTTCAGCTCCCACATCTCAACAGCCTCCTTCAGCTGAACCCTTGCATGATTCTGAAGTCTTCAAAATGGCATATGAAAGACTGTGCACATTTTAACTCCTCTGAATGTTATTGTGATCAGGCTGTGATGATGTTTACCTTGGTCTTTACTGAATCCAAGGCCTTCAAGACACCCTTCAGGTTTTTATTGCATAAGCCAAGCTGTAAATAAAAATATAGTTTAAATTCCTAAATATGTAGCAATAGTATTATTTTAACAGAATCGAGAATAAGAATATACTTTATAAATATTGTTTGGTTTAGCTTTGCAAACTCACTGTGAAGAAGAAAAAATTTAGATCTTTCGAGGAAATAAAAGGAAGCTTTGCTTCTGCTTTGCAGAGTAATGCAAATGGCAGTGTGAAAGTAATCTCTGGTTCAGAAGTATATGATCATTGCTTTGATAGTATGTGTTTATCCCTGAAATATGCTTTGAAAGCATTCAGAGAGATGGTTCTGCTGGTGTCTTTTTTGCAAATGTGAACTACGAGTAATCATATTTTAGCATTACATAATAACATATAATATTATTTTATGATAGTTCCTTAATATAACAAAGTCCTTAATAATAAGGAATTCTTTTTCCTGTCTCAGGTGGTTTTGCAGGCTATATTATGTGCATAGATTAAAGACTTCTTGGAGTTCTGATTCAGAGTTTTCTTTTCTGATTGATAGATGGTAATAGCACACATGACTCAAACCTCTTTGTGAAAGTTCACCTCGCTGTAAAAGGAGTGGAAAGCAAACACAAGAGGTGTGAACACTGCCTGTTACAAAGGTGGATGAATCACCGCAAGCTCACTAAGACTCACGCTTTAAAGTACAACTCTTCTTGAAGGCTCTGTGAATGAAACGGGGATTTGGGTAAAATACCTATGCAGAAATATGGACGAAGTTGGCAATATGGGCTAAATCAGGATAAGAGACAGTCATGTCCACCCATTTAATGCAAAGACGTGTTTTTCCTGGTCCTCATCACTGACCGCAGTTTCGGTGAGGAAAGGGAAGAGGGATGCATGTGTTTTCAGTATATCAGCAACTGACCTTCAGGAAAACAGTGACAATTGCAAAGCCATCCAGCTTGTCCAAAGCCTCAGCTACTTTCGAATACTTGTCCCCATTCCAGTGAATAAGGTGAAGCTAAAAAGCAATTGAGAGGATCATTTTTGTTGGTTCTGTTATGAAGAAATGCTGCAGTTAGAGCAAAATAGTTAGAAACGCCACTCTGCGCTCTTAGGGTCTGACCGTGAAACTGAGACCGTGCTTGTGAATGCCTGCAGATTGATGGCGTTCTGCTGAATCGCCCTGGCATTGTCAGAACTCATACCCAGGCTCTCTCGTGGGGTAGGCAGAACTGCACACATTCCTGAAAGCAATTTGGGGGTAAGTACACAGAGATGTGGAAAATCATGACTTACAAGGGACATATATTTTTCTATCTCAATTGCTAACAGTCTCCTGTGCATGCCTTTATTTTCATGTCTTTAAAAGTGCAATACATTAAATAGCATTTTGAGGAGTGTAACCACTTTGTTACATACGGTGCAATATTTATTCACAGTAGTCCGATTTACTGCAGAAGATTCATGATATGGCCATGAACATCACGACTGTGGATGGTTTATATTCAACATAGCTCTTTCAATAAATATTTGACAGTATTTGCTTTATTAGACTTTTAAGGAACTTTTGTTCAGCCTACTATGTTGCATATTATATCTTGAGCTATTTGTTTGTGAAATACAAATTTCCAAAAGTTATAGAACTTGGAAATCAAAAGAATTTCTTTAAATGCCTTCTCACCTATGACTATGCTTAGCAATTCCTTAGCAACTGTGTAACTTTACTGCAATTGTGTAGTCCTGGATTATTTGTATAATGTTTCAGGACACCATCACAAAAAATGTCAAAACTTCTTAAAATACAAGGAGGAGATTCTAAAATATAGAAACTGAACATGGAAAATATCACATAATGCACTTGATCTTAAAATTCTGATTTAAATCAGATTTAAAAAAAAAAATCTGGTATTTTTTAAAGCCGCATTGCTGTCTTTTTAGGTTAACATCTTTACTCTTTCAACATATTTTAACTGTTTATTCAAAGCAAACTAATAAACACTTACTCATGTGCTGCTTAAACACAGCTTATGTGCACTATCTCTTTACAGCAGAAAGCAATTCTAAAGGGACACCCATTTCTTGTGTTGGCTGTATCAAATGAGATAGCATTAGCACTCTCAACAACGGAAAGTTTCCTATTAGGCACGCACTTCTGGCTGTGTGTTCCTAATGCCTAAATTAAAAATGTATAACCCGTCTCTTTAGTTTGTCATGTTGTGATGTTCCTAAAATCTAAAAAGCTGCCAAAGATAACATTACATACATTGAACATGAATTGTTTGTTGGAATGTTGATAACTATTAGCAGGACACTAAGGCACTGGAAAATAAATACAATCTGTTACTTCAGAGGCGGTTTTTAATTTTTGTAAAACAGACCTTGCTTCATCATCTGAAGAGTTTTAATGTACTTGACAGCTGCTGGGGCCCTTGCTAAATAACTTTTTTCACTTCTTTCTCTTCATTAATTTCTGCTGGATTTCGTTCTTATTTGCTGTTCTTGAAAAGCCAGAAAACAAAACCACCTCCCAGTGATCAGCATGCTTGTAGCTTTCAGGAGCTCCAGCTACAATTACAGTGGGGTATTGGGTGATCAGACTCCCTAAAAAGCAGCTGATATAGTATTAAGCTGAATCTACTCACACAGCTGACCTTTTTAACACTTAGCAGATGTTTCTTACTTTTATACCTGCACCTTTCAGCTCTGTTTCATTATTTAAATACGGATTTAGATTATCTAATAATAAATACTGACCACAAAACCCAATTTACTCTTGCAAAGTCAACTTTGCACATGCAGAGATGGTATTGCTTTTGCAAAATAAAATAGTTATCAAAGCTATCTATATATGCTTTTTTTTTTTCCCCCTAGGGATGACATATATTAGACCAGGCTTGGAAAACTTGACTGTGACTTTTCTTTCAATGACACTGCCTCTGAGGCACATTTCCTTCCGTCCACTGTGTGCTCTGAGCCTTGGCCATCAGTTTGGCCCCAAAGGAAACAAAACTGCTGCAATTTGGGTGTTTCGGTGAGAGGTTTGCCAGTCAGCACTGCAAATGCATGAAGTATGGTAAAAACATCAACCAATACAGTCTTCTTGACAGGCAAGTTACAGCTTTCAAAAATTTTATAACATTCAAGCAGTTGTCTCCATGTTAACATATTTTCATATTAGACTATTTTTGAACATCTGGAGAAAAAAATACCCAACTGTTTGTGAAGTTAAACTAGTTATTGAAGGTTTTGATTCTCAGTATGTATATGAGTGCATTGGTTGCAGTAAATCCGCATGTCTCCTCGATACAGTTCCAAAATTCAGGTGAAATATATGTGGATCTACCTTCTACTCCAGCGAGAAATCGAAAGGAAATACAATACAGAGAAAGAACAGTTTTCCAGAAACAGTAACTGGATTTTAAAAACTGCAGGAAAAAACATCCTACCTCATGGAAATCACTTCCCACTAAAATTTGCATTATTTATGACAGTATTTTAAAGGTCTCTTTCTTCACAGAAGTAACAGTTATAGGTACTTCATGTTTTCTGGATTCAGCTTATGAGATGCCTCAGGTGTACTCGGATGTTATTGACACTGTTCATTGGTCTTTACTATTAATTCCTTGCTTACAAGCACATAAATGTCTATTGATTCCCAGTATGGTTATAGGCATCTGTAATTGTGCAGGATGTTTAGAAATAGGTGCCTTGGGTTCTTGTAGCACTTGCAATACAATACCATCTACACAAAGAAATCTCCTTTGCTATCAATGTAATAAGACTCTCTGAGAAAGAAACCGAGTCCAGAATGATTCCATATGGAGTTATACTGTGACTTCTACATATGTATAAATCTCCCACCCCATGCTGACACAAAAGAAAAAAAAAAGAACAACTGAGTAACTGTGTTTAGAAACTCTTTTCCCACCTTCCCCTCCCCAAATCAGTGATTGCCCTGGAGTTTCCTACTGGGAAATTATCAGTCCTTTTGTCATTAACACAAGAACACTTGCCAACAAGTCCTAATTTTAAAGAACAGAATTTGGGTCTTCTGTGACGCTTAAATGGTGTTACCAACTAGTATAACAAAATTAGCAAACAAACCCTAATCCGTATAAATATTCCTGAAAGGTGACTAGTCTTGCTTTCTATATAAATCAGAGAAAAAGAGAATAAAAAAAGAAAATGTCTCACATCCCCCTCTCCAGATCCCCTTTTTACTAATCTGATTGATTGTCCTTATCCTCAAAATACATGTGGAACGAATGTCCAACATTGGAGATCTCTTTGCGTGTGGAATGTTTCCAAGTGATCTGGAGAAGCCCCAGAGATGCATCTTTTTTGACTTCCTTGTGTCTAATATCAGTAGGAGGTTGACAGTCTCTTTTGGCAACAGGGTATAACTTGTGGTCAGGTCCTAGGCAAAATAAATAAATATTCAAAGTTTTCTACTTCTAATTCTGTACCAATACTGAATTCGTGACACTTTCCCTTGGAATCAATTGTATACATAATACGGATACTCGATATGTTAATAATCCATGTAATTCTGAAGAAGTTTTATAAGCAAAAGGAAGAGACAGTTGATATATTACAAATAAATTTCTTTTTCTATTAAAGATAGCGTTTACCATTGTTGCCTAAGTCCATATCAAACTTGCCTTTTTTTCCTCCTTGCAAAGTACTCTCTTCTTTAAAAAGAAACTACTGGTACTGATGAAAGCTGTTAAGACAAGATCTCTGTTTTGGTTTTCTTCTGAATTTCTAACTGAGGCCTGGGCTTTTATATGCCTGCTTAAACAGTAAAAACAGCAATATTTTCTAACCAACAATTATTGTTTTCATATGATTTCAGAACAGCATAAGAAACTGTGATAAGAGAAAGGACTAATAAAGAAACAGTGTGGTTTGCAATGTGGTTACTTTCCGATTCAGTACATATATTAAGAAAGATATGAGTTAGATGCCAAATTAAAATATACATTATTGTCACTGTTCAAACGTTGTCTAAAGACCTTTACACTACATCTTCACAATTCAAAGTGTAATCATGGTATAAAAGTGCAGACTCACAGAAAGTAATGGATGCTCAGAATCACAGAATCACACAATCACAGAATGGTAGAGGTTGGAAGGGACCTCTGTGGGTCATCTAGTCCAACCCTCCTGCCGAAGCAGGGTCACCTACAGCAGGCTGCACAGGACCTTGTCCAGGCAGGTCTTGAATATCTCCAGAGAAGGAGACTCCACAGCCTCCCTGGGCAGCCTGTTCCAGTGCTCCGTCACCCTCAGAGGGAAGAAGTTCTTCCTCATGTTCAGACGGAACTTCCTGTGCCTCAGTTTGTGCCCATTGCCCCTTGTCCTGTCACTGGGCACTGCTGAAAAGAGCTTGGCCCCGTCCTCCTGACACCCACCCTTCAGATATTTGTAAGCATTTATTAGGTCCCCTCGCAGCCTTCTCTTCTTCAGGCTGAACAAGCCCAGCTGCCTCAGCCTCTCCTCGTAGGGGAGATGTTCCAGTCCCCTCACCATCCTTGTAGCCCTCCACTGGACTCTCTCCAGTAGCTCTTCACCTTTCTTGAACTGGGGAGCCCAGAACTGGACACAGTACTCCAGATGAGGCCTCACCAGGGCAGTGTAGAGGGCAAGGAGAACCTCCCTCGACCTGCTGGCCACACTCTTCTTGATGCACTCCAGGATCCCATTGGCCTTCTTGGCAGCCAGGGCTCACTGCTGGCTCATGGTTAACCTGTCATCCACCAGCACACCCAGGTCCCTCTCCACAGAGCTGCTCTCCAGCAGGTCCACCCCAAGCCTGTACTGGTGCATGGGGTTGTTCCTCCCCAGGTGCAGGACCCTGCACTTGCCCTTGTTGAACCTCATCAGGTTCCTCTCTGCCCAGCTTTCCAGCCTATCCAGGTCACGCTGAATGGCAGCACAGCCTTCTGGTGTGTCTACCACTCCTCCCAGTTTGGTGTCATCAGCAAACTTGCTGAGGGTACATTCTAACTCTTCATCCAGGTCGTTGATGAAGAAGTTAAACAAGGCTGGGCCCAGTACTGACCCCTGAGGGACACCACTAGTTACCAGCCTCCAACTAGACTCAGCGCCGCTGATGACAACCCTCTGAGTTCTGCCATTCAGCCAGTTCTCAATCCACTTCACCGACCACTCATCCAGCCCACACCTCCTGAGCTTCCCTAGGAGGATATCATGGGAGACTGTGTCGAAAGCCTTGCTGAAGTCGAGGTAGACAACATCCACGGCTCTCCCTTCATCTACCCATCCAGTCATGCCATCGTAGGAAGCTATCAGATTGGTCAGGCATGATTTCCCCTTGGTGAATCCATGCTGACTACTCCTGATAACCTTCTTTTCTTCCACTTGCTTGATGATGGCCTCCAGGATAAGCTGCTCCATCACCTTACCCGGGATGGAGGTGAGGGTGACCGGCCTGTAGTTCCCTGGGTCCTCCTTCTTGCCCTTTTTGAAGATTGGAGTGACATTGGCCTTTCTCCAGTCCTTGGGCACCTCTCCTGTCCTCCAGGACCTCTCAAAGATGATGGAGAGTGGCTCAGCAATGACATCCGCCAGCTCTCTCAGCACTTGTGGGTGCATTCCATCAGGGCCCATGGATTTGTGGACGTCCAGATTGCTTAAGCGATCCCTCACGTGGTCCTCCTCGACCAAGGGAAAGTCATCCTCTCTGTAGGCTTCCTCTCTTACCTCCGGGGCCTGGGATTCCTGAGGGCCAGTCTTAGCACTGAAGACTGAAGCAAAGAAGGCTCAGCTTTTTTGAAAATCCACATCAATGATTCAAGATATCTGTGTCTGGATTTTAGCACGTGAATTTTGACAATCACTAAAAAATAGTCAATCTCAGCAGGTTTTAGTGGTGGAAAATAAATAACAACATCAGTGAGCAACAAAATGGTCAATATATTACTAAACATCACATTAATATGACTAGCAATGACCTCCCTAGTAAAAGAGAAGCCTACTATGTCCTATCCACTTCAGATGTTTTGGCCATTGCCATCATTATCTCAAGCCATTTTTGTACTGCTGTGGATCTGTAAGGCAATCTTCTTTGGGACTGACACATGATTAAGTGCATGCCTGAAGTCCAACTTCCACAGTTTTGTCCTGAAGTAGGTCCTATCTTGTAGTTCAAGAATATTTGCACACAGTCACCTATTATGTCAGTAATAAGATGCTGTGCCCTGAGTCTCTATTTTAAAGCTAAATTCTATTCATACGTACAGGATTTTGCCTGACTGAAACCCTGTCTCATATGTTCTTAAAAGCATGATTGTACTTTTAGGACCATATGCTTGACAAGTACTGGAGCATAGTTAAATACTTGTGGTATCATCTATATCTGCAATGATTTGACCTGAGTGTAAGTAGTAATTATTTCTACATAAAATAAGGTTTATCACAGACTATGTAAGCATTGCCTTGTCATCCTGCGTTGCAAAAATGGAACCTGTTGACATTTTCCTGTTTTTTCTTACAGACCATTCTCAGTAATAGGAAACTACTGATATCTGCCTTTGCAGATGTCCGCAGCTGACGTCAGGAATTTCAGATACCATTGTGCAAGTAATGTTATAACCTGTAAAACTTGTGGCATTGATGCCTCGGAATATGACAACTTTTAGGTGCATCTCAGTTATAGGTGGATTGCAATTTTTGGTTGATTTTTTGTTGTTGCTCAGAAAATATGTTTAATCAGGATGGAAAATGTTCAAAGGAAAATTACCACCACAGACTTCTGCTGAAAGAGAGACAGCTTCACCTGCTTAGCCCCTGACCATTTTCCCAGTTAGATTACTAAGATTACTAGTGTTTCGCTACATCATGCAACTTCTGCTTGAAGTGAAGGGTGCACAACTTAGGGTCCTTGGGCAAGCTTGCTATGTAAACTATCTGAGAAACGAAGATAGCAAAACTACTAGATCAGCTGCAAATATTCGGTATACTGGACCTGGCCCGTTATTAACTTGTAGTTCTCCACCAGGGAGCCGGAAGACCTCAGCAACCAGGCTTGCGTCAAGCCTTGAGCACCCTGTTGGGGTGAGGGGAACTGGGAGGCCTGCCGCTGTCTTGGCTGCTGTGGTCTGGAATGGCTGTGATAAATTGCTGCCATGTTTAGCGCTGGAACAGACTCAGGCTGGTGTCATTGACTATGTTTTGAGGCTTCGGAAACCAAACCTGGCACCAGACACTGAAAAGATTTAATCCACTGCTCCAGAGAACCAAGCCGTACAACAGGCAGCCCAGGAGCTCCAAATAAGCCACCTTCATCCAGGGCGCTCAGGATTTTCAGCCTCTCTCCTGCTTGCAGGAGAAGACTTGGGGTTTGGGTCCAAGTTACAAGGTTATTAGAGACATGTGAGCCTCCCAGCTTCCTGCCTGTCCCCTAGGATGGTTAGGAATCCCGGAGGGACAGATAAGCCTGGTACATTGGGGCAAAGGTGTTCATAACTCAAGAGTCTTTCACTTTGAGAATCAGAACTCTTTTGAATGTATTTGTGAAGGGAGTTAGCAGCCATCAGCAACATCTATAAATTCTTTAAAGAATTGCTTTGAAACAGAATGTGTTTCTTGTAGAGCAAAAATCCCGACTTTTGACCATATCTGATGTCAATTATCATCATTCCTTTGGAATAACGTAGGATAAGTTCCTTCTCTTCTATGAGAGCCATAGCACCAAATTGCACCAAACTGTCCACCCTCACAGCAGGGTGAAAGAGCCAGAGATCCCTCACTTCCTTGTCTGCAGTCATCTGTAGACAGAGTTGGTCACTGTGAGTTAGTTATACAGATAACATCAAAGACCTTCTGTTAGTGGTCAAGAACTATCGGCTGGACCACTGAAAAAAACAAGTGACTAGTTTGACAGGACTAATCGAGAGAGATCTGAAATTGTGTTCATGGTTTGAGCGAAACAGTGTTCCAGCATGATATGGGGACAATATAACTTAAAGAAATACAGTGACAAAGAACACAGAAGAGGGGGGCAAGATAATTTTGAATTTTCTAACAAAGAGATGAATGAAGTTTTAGGAATAATAGCCGAAGGAAGTATAAATCTTGTCTTGTTAGACAGATGCAATGGGAATATAACGTGGAAAAATTGCCATAGCATCTTTTGCTTGATCAGATAATCAATGTCAATTTTCTGACTATGAAAAATATTCTTTCTGCGCGAGATGAGCATGGCAGAGATTCAGTAAAATGATCTCTTGGAAGAGGAGCCAACATTTCAGAATAGTGACCTTTTTACTGCCTCATCAGCCAGGCTCTAAAGTAACTCTAGACCTCTGATTTAAATGCAACAGACTGTGTGACTGACACAACAACTGGTTTGCTTCTCGAAACCAAACACTACTGGCTTATGATTCCTCCCGTTACACCCTTTCATACCTCCCTAAGTGCACTTCAGCTTTTAACTATGACCCCATCACTGTTGCGAAAACACTTAATTACTAGTATTTCTTAACCAAAGTCTAAGCTGCTGGTTCTTAC
This sequence comes from Opisthocomus hoazin, assembly GCF_030867145.1. Lineage (NCBI taxonomy): Eukaryota > Metazoa > Chordata > Aves > Opisthocomiformes > Opisthocomidae > Opisthocomus > Opisthocomus hoazin. Next base: position 32,306,529 of record NC_134416.1, on the reverse strand, counting down.
AACTTTAAATTAAAACCTGTCAAAGACAATATTTATTTTTTTTCTGCATGAATGGAGAAAATAAGGTTAATGTTATGAAGGAGCTCTTGAGATCGTGAAGAGCTCATGAGCCAGGATTCAAGGGAAAAGAATCCAGTATTCCTTTGAACAGACTTACCAGTTTTTTGAATTCCTGAAGTTACAATGTGTCTGTACAAACAGCCTTTCTCCAGATGACAAAGAAATTAGTTTTGACTTCAAACAAAGTCCCAGGAAGTAAGGTGATGCAACTTAGAAAGGGTGACTTGATTTCTTACTGCTTGTTGCACAGCACTTGCCAATTGGGTGACTTCTTTCAGCTCCCTCTTCTACCTGACAAAAAACATTTCAAGGCTTTTTACAACAACGTCATGCTAGGAGGAAAGACTTCTGAACTCAAAGAGCACTGAAATTTTTTTCCAAGATAAAAGCTTTTTACAAATAGCAATAGGGATTGAAGTAAATTATCCACAAATGTAAGTAAAAACAATATGATTTAAAGCATTTTATAATTATTTTTGTGGCTCTTGCACATTCTTCCAGACTACTTGTAGTCCAGACGCCACGTTACACAAATGCATTAGATCTGTAGGCCTAAATTGCTGAGACAGCAACCACAAAAATCCCAGTGCCACAGGGCAGAAGAAGGTTGAGGATTGTGGATGTCAATAAGCTGCTTAAAACACCAGCCTGTATTCCATCAGCCACTGATTATTGCCTCCAAATTTTAGGCTATCCACACTCTGCAGGCAAAGTGTTAGCACCTTTCCAGGAAACTGGGATTAAAGAAATGTGATATCCTTGGCAAAGCCTTCACAGTATAAATGGATCCCTGGCTTTCTAGATGAGCGTGGACAAAGTTTTAATGTCTAAAGCTCTGAACCTGCAAACCACTATAGATGTGTCTAACTCTATGTATAGCAGGACATCTATTGACTTTAGTTGCAAGTATGAAATCAAAAATGAATGCAGTATAGGAACGAATGTAAAAGAGTCTTATTTTAAGGACACTGGCCAGGAAAACCAGAATACTCTTCTGAAAAACATTAAATTCCAAGAAAGTTCAAAGTAAATTTTTCATTTTTAAAGTGCCAAATATTACATATCTTGACAGTGAACTGTGAAAAAACCCTACAGAAAGTGTAAAAAATATTTCAGTAGATTTCATAGTGATCCTTTTTAGTTAATGTTTACAGAGAATCAAGATGATACTGTAATGTGTAATGCTCTGGTCAAAATTAAACAAGCTCTATTAGATAATCTTCCCTTATAGCTATTGTAAGTGAACTAGCGAGAGGAAAGTTGCAAAGGTATGAAAGTTTTGGAATAAATTAGAAGGAGGGTGCTTCCAAGCCATCAGGCACCGCTTGGTCTGAGGAAGCTGTGGCCATTCTTGTGCAAAGTATTGCACAGGGTGCAAGAGATACGGATCGTCTTAAAAATAAATTAAGACATAGTAAATATTGGCCTGTGGCATAAAGGCAGGAGATAATAGGACCCCAATGGTTGTGAAAAAGCTATTGTCTCATATTACCTTGCGCCTGCTTCGTGCACCGGGCTTTGCTAACGGGAGAGATACAGCTCTGTGAGTCTGCGCATGGCTGGTGATTGTGGGTAGAATCAAACCTGGTCCCTCTTGTTGAGGGGAAAAATGTCAGCTTAACTGTGAAGTTTTATCCACTATGGGTGACAGTTTTAGGCATTTAATACTACCTGAGCATTTAATTTCAAGTGATGAAAGATAATACATCTCTATTTTTATTTGCAGGCAGACCTATAAAACATAAAATTATCCGTCCTGTAACTCCCTGTCTCAGTTATAGGCACAGCCAAAGTCTGAAGCAAGGAAAAAGGTTGTGTCCAAATAATGAAGTATCGATAATATTTTCTTGTTACCAGGTGTTCTGTGTGCCTATGTAGTCCATATTTTCTATCAAATACCAGCAAAACATTATAGATGTCATTAGGTACCGCATATTCAGGGAACATATTGAGTTTGATCTAATGCATTTACCAGATACATTTACATGCATCTACATTTTACATTTACATTTGCCTAATACTATACCAGAACAGATTTGTAGAGGGGGACAATGACCAAAAATTAACCTCATGTGCTGGACATTGCATGGTAATAAATACAAATTTTATTGTTTGCAGTTATACTGATACAGCATTAAACAATCTATATCAGAAATTATGGGGTATTTCTAGGGTTGGTTTTTTTCTTTTTAATGCCTTTTTAATGACTTCCTATGGATTATTAGCCCTTAATAGGAAAGAATCATATGTAGCTGCAACAAAATTTATCTGGTTTATAGACATAATATATGAAAGAGAAACACAGACTGCTATGATGGTACATTTTACTTGCCCTACATGTGGGGTTTTCAGCCCTTTGATTTCCAGATGCTTAAACATTTACCAGCAACGATACAGAAAATCAAAGCCTACTGAAAGCAAGCCCGCTCTTCGCGGTTGTCTTTCACCTTGAAAAGAATCCACAGACCCCAGGACGTGGGGGCAGAAGTTGAAAATCACATTTCTCTGCCATGAGACTGCTGAAAAGTGTTACCTGCATAATACATTTTCAGCATTTGGACCCTTCAGTTGGAGCTGCCGATCAGTTTGAATACAGCTTTGCCAAGTACTACTACTATTGCTTGTGAACAAAATTAAGCTGTTTGTATGGAGCAGACGTTTGTCCAAGGTAATCAAGCATATTCAGTTTTTCGGGTTCTGTACAGGACAGTGTGTAAATAACTACTTCAGTGGTCCATGATAACACCCATATTCTACAAGTTGCATTGGGCATAATTAAATCTCATTATTTTGTACAGCACTGACTGTTGGATAAAGAGCAAGAGAGAAAAGCCTTCTTTCAGAGGTATTACTGGTTGTGGAAACTGCAGTGCTTTAATTGAAACATCAACCGTGACAGGCAGAAAACATTTTAAGCAGAATGAGGCAGAGTCACACAGCCTCCTGCTTGGAAGGTTTTCGGCGGGGAGCTGTGCCCTCTGCTGCCAGCTTGAGCACAGTGGAGAAACAGCTGTAAGAAACAGCCTCTCTACCTTTGACCTGAAACACGGGCAAAGTGGGACAATTCAAGGACATCTTCTAACCTGGCTGTTTTTACAGAGTAAGGCTGTTGTCGAAAGCAATTTCTGATATTAGGATTTTTGTCAAAATGCTACAGAAAATTTAATTTGTGTTTGATTGTAAGCTGCATTGGATGGCTGAGAATATTTTTTTGATTCCAGTCTCCTGAAAGACTAAGCAGTGAAAAACAGGAGCAGCAGAACCTTTGGGAAGGTTTGTTTTTTTTCTTTTGTGAGTGACAAAGCATTAAAATTCATTTTTTCTTAAGGAAGAGTGGGTAAAAAAGCACCAACTCTTCTATTAGAACAGCAGTAGAAAAAAATGATATATGGCAACTGAAAAGGTTACTGTTATTTTTATTATTGTTGAACCTCTTTTTCGTCAAATGCTGCTTAAAACTCAGTTCAAGGCTTATTTGGCTATACTTCCGGCTGGCTATTCTAACTTTAATTGACCATACCTTCTAATTTTACTGTCCACATCGGTGATAAACACAAAGAATGATGTCTGTGAGCCAGTTAAGAATGCAGTGCTTCTGTCACTGTTTCTCAGAAAGAGTTCTTAATAACAAAGGGACAGGAAAGAAAATCATAATCTCAGTCTCAGCTGCTTTTCAAAAGGATTTCTCTTCCTGAGCAACTGAACTGCTGAAAAAACACCTGCACGAGTAACACACGTAAGTTTTGCTACAAATGTAAAATGCAGATACGTACCTATGCAAATAAGCAAATTTAGGTACCATAGGTTTAGTTTCATTGATTTCCATTCTAAAGTTAGTACTATGCTGGCAGTGCTCTCTCTTTTTACGCTCCATGTTAAACTCCATAAGCGCAGTGCAAGTTGTAGCAGCGTGCAAACGCACCCAGCTGCTTGACGGCAGGTGGGCAGCCGGGCTGGGGCATAGTGCAATTCGATGCTACCTTTCCTTTTTCAGTGGGGCGTGTTCAAAACTTACTGCCACTAACAATTGCAATCTAAAAATTGTATTTGTTAAGAAAAAGAAATAGTTTCAGGAAGGCCGCAGAATTTATGAGTACCAACTCCGCCACCTACAGACACCGCTTCTGTATTTGCACTAAAACCCCCTCCTTAGTATCATGTACAGCTCTCACAGAAGTGAAACTAGCACGCATCCCAGTTGGGACATCCCAGCGTGTAAACCAGATGTACAGGAATGTGATGAATGATGAAGATTTAATGCAAATTGTACAGAAATTGAGCAAAGCTTTTGCAAGAAATCGCACATATTCAGTCCATAACCACCTTCACTACTGGACATTGCCCTGGGATGTAACTGAGCCCCATGATGCTCAACAGGACAAAGAGGGATTAGTCGTTTTAATAAATAAATCATGATATCTTTTCTATTCTTACATGAACAGCAGCTTTCCCAAATTTCTGATAAAAGCCCAATGTGAATGGAAAGGATCTGCTTGCTCTGCTGCCCCCAGTTTCTGTTGCAGTTTAGATTAACCCCACGTTCCATGCTCCCTGCCACCATGAAATCACACTCAGTACTACCTAGTTACCCTACTCCTCTCATAGAGACAACAAAAAAATAAACTCTGGCAAACGATCAGAGAGAATCGTGTGAGTCCCAGGTAATGGAGCCGACTGCAGGACTCCTCTCAGTTTAAAAAAAGAAAAGTTTTCCAGACCTGTTCTGTGCAGAGATGGCTTTGAAAACCTGAAACAATGTAAACAGATGCAAACAATGTAAACAGATGATAATTCCATAAGAGATGGAGGAAAGGAGCCAGTGGCTTGATCTCAGTGCGACAACAGACAGAAAGCAAGAATGTTACTGAAGGAAGAGAAGTGCATGATGGCACACCCACGCATGCATGAGCTTACCTCTTCAGAGAAGGTAAGAAGAAATCCTGAAAAACTCTCCCTACCCATTACCATCTCCCTGGCCATCACCCATCCCATTGCATGTTGACAAAGCAGGGATGTGGGAGACCATGAAAGCGTCTCCCAGCTATTTCACTTCACCTCTGAAGAACATCTTTAACTGGCAGGATAGATAGTCAAACATCAGAATTATCACCTTTGTGAATAATTCACATTCTGTGTGTTTCTTTCCAGTTTTCCCCAATTTTGCACTTCCCAGTAACAGTGTCTTAAAACATGCCTGCTCTTACTCAAAATGACTATACCCTTGTGTTTCTTTAGCAAAAGATCAAAACCACTCAGATGCTCTCAATAAACAGTGCTCTTTCACAGCTTTCCAAAGTGACAAGAAAACAGTTCTAAATAAAGATATTTTGGGTTCTGTGTTTTATAAATTGAAGAAGAAATTGTGAAGAGTCTAAGGGGAGGCTGTAAGACGCCAACAGGAAAGGGATGACCTGCAGAAGCATTAGGGATGCGAAAAAAATCTGAGAGGTGCAGGATAAAATGGAGCCAGATTGGAACTCAAGGCATGGGAAGATGGAAAGGAAATATATGTGTAGAAGAACCTGGTGGGAGAAGAGTTCCAGCCTGTGGCTCCTCACTTACACACCTTGAGTGCCTCTAATGCAGATACATAGAACACGGCTATCTTTGCACTGCTTGATGTTGGCAATAAAATATTTCTGCCCTTTATAATAATTATTCTGTGCTTTGATGGAGATACTGATGTTAATTAAAGATTGGTCTTTCTTTCTCCCATCTTTGTGTTGCTCTGTGCCAAACACAACGACCACAGAATTTCTGTTCACTATTTTTCTTACAGATGTAGTGCTCTGGATGTTTTCTTAGTTGTCCATGTGATGCTGTTGTTGCCTTTGCCCTAAAACCTGCTGTCCTTGTAGGAAGGTTAGCTTCATCTAATGTGGGACTTTGCACTTCAGATATATTATTTTTTCTTTTTATTTCACTATTATCTTATTGAACATCAGCATATGGTGCACCTGGATGGTTTTTTCACATTAATCCTACACATTTATTTTTACACGGCCAACTATGCCGGAAGTCTGTTTATTTCATCCAGAGACTACGTAGACCACAGAGACCACTAATTCTTCTACTTCTTTCCAAAATTTGTATCAATAAGTGAGATGAAATTCTAGCAACTAAGAATAATTTAAGAATAAATTTTGCAAACAGGTCATATGCTAAGTGAAGTGAATATATGTTATTTTAATATGTGGTCTGAAACATGAGATATTTTGGGGTTGCTATTTGTGCAGAATGTTGGAGAAGAAGACTGCCTGAGGTCTCTTCCAACCTGAGTGTTTTTATTGTTCTGTGACTGAAGTTTTGATTGGAATGATATAAAACATTTCCCTGTCACTATGAAAAATATTGGACCACTAGATAAGAACTATACTGAGTTTCAGCAAAGTTGGTTTATTTTCTGTTTATTTTCTATGATCAGATATAGGAATCAAAGAATGTGTTGTATAGAGAATATGTCCAGAGTTAAAGATAAGAAGAATGAGTCAGTGATGTGGGCATCGCCTAGGGAATTTTAAACATTGTTGTGTAAAGATTTTTGTAAGTCATTACATTTGGATTAAGATACACACAGATCATATCTGTTCTCTGAATTTTTATCTGTGGTGAAATCAATCATGTGAATAAAGTAAAACAGTAAACAGTCCAGAATCTATTACTTGGTTAAGATAAGCTAGTGGAATTGAGACTTCAGAGATGGGTATTTGTAGGAAAAACACGGTACCTATCCAGCAAATGACCATGTGGAATGTTGCAAGATGGGGATGATCTCAGCTATTACAAACAGGAGACTAATTCTAAATGAGGGAGATTATAAAAGCTATAATTAGCTAAGGCTCCCTAAAAGCCTAACTAAACTGTTGGGTTTTTTCCATTCCAAAGTGCAATACCATAGTGAGCTCAAGTGTCATGTAGTAAGTGCAGACAGAGAAACAAATCTTATAAACACAGTATCATCTGCCATTATTTCAGGACAGTCTTGTAAGTTCCCTGAAACAGATGCGTTTCCTTTAACGATGCTGTGATTGCTGAAGGACTGTTTACCGTTTATACTGGAATATAATAAGCACATCACAATTAATTGCCACCAATTTATGTTAATTTTATTTACATGTCTACTGGTGACACTTCTTTAGTCTCTATTCTGTTCTGTAAATTCTTAAGAAAGTAGATGGATTGCTGAAGAGAACAGAATCTCTTGCCTCTTAAAAGCAAGCTTACTTTTCTCAGAAGTGGTTTAATTGCTGTTTTACTTACCGTTTACAAATATTCATTGTATTAACATAATAACATGACGAAGAATGACTGTGTCTGTTCTGCATGAATCATATTCTCTGTCCCCAGAGAGTTTTCAAAGTACATAAATATGCAACAGTTCAAACCCTGATGGTGAATAAGTGAAGGAGATCTTTCTTCTCATAGAGGACCAGCAAATGTGGCTTGGCCTCTGCCGTTGACACGTAGCAGAGGGAAGCATCAGAGAAGCAGCAGGACCACTAGTGAAGCGGAGGCTTTTCAGGTGTGGTAAATGCTCTCTTACAAAGGACAGGCTGTTTGTACCATCTGCTAGAGACACAGGAGAACACAAATAAAGTGCTTTGCATTGACTAAATAGAGAAGCACAGGCTTGATTCTCCCAGGTCCCCCCAGCACACCCGAAGAACTTCTGGTAAGATAACTCCATAACAAGATCCAGTTACATTAATTTTTGAAACAAATTCATAGTTTCTTCAACACTGAATTTTCATGTGACTTTAAAAACAAACTGCTGTTATCTGTAATAACACTCCAATATCTGTGACAAAAATGTTACTTCCCCGAACTGTGTCTATAATGTCTACAAGCATCTTTAAGACGTGAGCACTCCAACTGAAATCAAAAGAACTGGTTATAAACTTAAAATTCTGTGTGTGCTTAAACTCTCTGCTAGGTTGGTCTTGTGTGCTAGATGGCTCAGTTGGCCAGCAGCAGTCCTTTTCTCTAATTTTAGGGGCAGAGGAAGGTCTGAGACTATCTTGCAAGCATCTTGTCCTCCATAGCAAAAATTTGGCACTGTGACAGCGTATCAGTGACTCATTGAACTCCTGTTTTCTTCCTCATTGTACTGAATAAACAAAAGCTTTAGTTATTAGGCCACAAAAGTAAAATGACTCACTGATATCTAAGTGATTATCTAGTAACAGCAAATCGTACTCCTTCTGAGTCAATGCTAAGAGTTGTGATCAGCGTGAATGGTACATAACGACTATATCTTATGGGATCATAGAATCATAGAATCATGGAATGGTTTGGGTTGGAAGGGACCTTAAAGATCGTCTAGACCAGGTTGCTCAAAGCCCCATGCAACCTGGCCTCGAACACTTCCATGGAAGGGGACATCCACAGCTTCTCTGGGCAACCTGTTCCCATGCCTCACCACTCTCACAGTAAAGAATTTCTTTCTGCTATTTAATCTAAATCCACCATCTTTCAGTTTAAAGCCGTTATCCCTTGTCCTATCCCTACAGTCCCTATTAAAAATTCCCTCTCCAGCTTTCTTGTAGGCCCCCTTCAGGTACTGGACAGCTGCTATAAGGTCTCCCCGAAGCCTTCTCTTCTCCAGGCTGAACAACCCAAACTCCCTCAGCCTGTCCTCATAGGAGAGGTACTCCAGCCCTTGGATCATCTTCGTGGCCCTCCTCTGGACCCAATCCAACACATCCATGTCCTTCTTCTGTTGGGGGCTCCAGAGCTGGACGCAGGACTCCAGGTGAGTTCTCACAAGAGCAGATTAAAGGGGCAGAATCACCTCCTGATGAATCCCCGACCTGCTGGCCACGCTGCTTTTGGTGCAGTCCAGGATATGGTTAGCCTTCTGAGCTGCGAGTGCACATTGGTGGGTCATGTCGAGCTTCTCGTCAGCCAGTAACCCCAAGTTCTTCTCCTCAGGGCTGCTCTCAATCCATTCTCCACCCAGTTTGCATTTGTACTTGGGATTGCCCCAACGCATGTGCAATGATCCATAAGGAGGTCTAACCCACAGGGTCATGACTGGCCTTCACTGAGTTGCTGGAGCTACAGTGGTGACAGTCAAAGGAGAGGCATCAGTTTCTAAAGTATCTTCTCTCTGAAAACCAGCGAAACTCTCATAATACCAAATGATTCACGTTTCACCACGCTCCTGTAATTGGGTTCTGTATATAGACACGACTATTAGAATATAAACCTTTGGTGGAGAAACAATTTTGTGTGTGACCTTGGGCTTCCTGAACCACAGCTTGAGGTAAGCATGTTCGTATGAGGAGGACCATCAACACCAATAGCCTGCAAAGTTGACTGCGCAATTAGAAAATTTCTTGGTAGCAGGTAAGGAGACAATTAACACTTCCTTAGGCATCCATACCTATTCCTCATATGAAGGATTTTAAGAAGTCCTTCCTAAAAGCAACCAGCCCCTCCAAGACAAAATAAATCTCCCGTGGGGCAGGAGTTCGTCTAGTAGAGCCAGGCGGTGTGTCCGCGTTGCCTCGTGCAGTGGGTAGGCAGTAAATGCAGAACATGTCAAACCTGCTGCATGTGTACTGCACTACCGATCTGCGCATGCACAGTCAACCTACCATATATCAAATACAGTAGACATCACATGCATGCAGAATGACAGTACATTGTGTGAGCATCAAATTACTCTGCACATCCAGAATGTCCGCTTTCTGGTGTTTCAGGATGCATAGTGGCCAGTGCTATTAAGAAGTCAGTCAGTAGACTACCACCCAAGAGGGAAAAGACATGTATTACTACCAAAAGCAAAAGACCACTGTGAAAGCTGGCAAATTCAGCAGGGGCTGATGAGGATATTGTCCTGTGCATAATGAAACAAGGACACTGAAGATACTTTTATCAAAACTCTTGGGATTAGAGCACTGCTAGTCCGTATGAGATGGCTTAAACCCTCAGCTTTAGACATTGTGTTGGCTAAAGGCTACTTGACTTCATGGACTGTCTATCCAGTTAAATGGAATTCTTTGGTTTATCTGTTATATTACCATACTAAATACATTTTTTTACAAGATTACAATTTATTATTTTGTTATACTGAAACACGTAGTTAAACGTAGACCTTTACTAAACTCAGAGTGGTAGAAATAGAAACTTAAGAACAATGCATTGCACACTCAGATGATGGCATTATTTAAACTTTTTTCTTTGTTGAGCACAAGACTATGTGGTGCACTGCAGCAGATCAGCTGCGTAAAACAGAATTTATTTATAAAACTGAAATACTGCCCTCCCCACTCCTCCTAACAGCAGGCAATCTTTTGGTAGTTGTGTTCACAGTATCCCCCAACACTCCGGCTACCAGCCCAAGGTTCAGGGTAACCACCTATTGAACAAAAGGTGCAAGACAGGGGCTTTTTAAATGCAAGATGGGTGATCTCACGCTTCTTTGCGACAAGGTAACTTTTAGCAGGTTTAGTTTATTGTTCTTTCAAATTGAGGAGCTTAGTTCGCTGGAATTCAGAATAAAATATTCACATCAGAACATATAGTAACTACCTCTTTTGTTGAAAAACTGTTGTTAACATTCTGCAGGCTTATCTGGGCACCAAATTTTCTATCAATAGTATAAAACTCTCTGCTGTTACGCTTTTCTGCCTCAACTTCTCTGATTCCTTGCAAACTGAGAAACTGGTTTGGAACATAAACCTTTAGAAAAGAAGGGTGGCACTACAGGATGAGGATTTTCTTCAGCCCTTCTGAAACATGTTTTTAAGGAACTCTTAGTAGCATTCCACAAAAGCATGTGCAAGGATTAATCATTTATGGTTGCAGAAGCTTGCAGTTGTACCAGCTGTTCCATTGCCTTTCAGCTGATCTAAACAGCTGATCAGAAATTCTTCTTTTTGACTGATTATAAAGAGGGAAAAACCCCTCTTAAAAAGCATTAACAAGTTGCTGAAGTGAGCATTGTTTGGCTGACAGAGGAAAACCTTTATCTGCCTTTCCTTCCCAGATCATTGTAGGCAAAGACATGTGAAAACCAGTCACTGGACTTTGCAGTTGAGAAAGGGAGTTATCTGTGGGTGACAGGATAATTTTAGTGAAAATTAAGAGCCTAATCACTGAAATCTTGCCTTTGACAGCAGGTATTTGAGTTTATAGACCTTCATTCATCTGCTGCTCCTACAATGACAAGTCTATTTGGAATCTCATACAGATCCCTGGGTTTTGTAGTAACACAACTGAGAGCAGAGCATGTCGGTTATGTAGTTTCTCATCAGGGGGTGGGTTAAGATGAACCTGGTGATAGAGATTGTTGAAAGAAATGGGAGAAATACTAGAAAATAAAACATTTTGTTTTGACACACACATTTTGTTAAGCAACACTATTTTCAAAATAGATTTATTTATAGAAATTTAAAATAAAGCAAATTATTAAAATCGTGTCAGTGAAAGAAGTGGATTTAAAATTGTTTTAACTCAAAATGCCTTTTTTCTTGCCTTGTTTTTGTTTTTAATTTTCTGTTTAGCAACTGTAATCTGACATAAATTTGGAGAGTTTTACTTACGATATCACTTCCGGTGTCACTACAGTTTATTTGAAATTTTATATTTTTCACGACTTCAGATCTAATATTAAGAAATTACTTGTCTACATTTGCAAACATATTTTGGTTACACAAATATGTGTGTTCCCTGTGTATGAAATTTCGTTACAAGAAAATGAAGACATATCCACATTTAAAGATAGATTGGCTCTACCTTTACAGTTCAGTATATTCAAATGATATAAAGATAAAAGCTAGAGGCAGAAATGTCATCCAGTTCTAGCCTCCTGAGGAACTCAAGTTTGTCTTGTTCTTTACTCTTGCTTTGTCCAAACTAATACTGGACATTCCAAGTGAGAGAGGGAAAGGACATACACTGCATGACTGTAATGTTCCTCTCCCGTAATCTCTACCTGTCTTTTTACACAGTAGTAAGATGGAAGACACCTGGAAGATAAACAGTGAGTGCAGTAGCATATGCTTCCTGCTTGATCCCACATCAAAAATACCTTATTTTATTACAGATTATCAGCTTTTAGTCCCTGGAGTTTAATTGGAAAGTAATTAATTAGATTAAGCTGTTTTGAGAAAGGGCTTAATCATGGCACATATCCTCCCAGTCCCAATAGCAGTTCATAACCTACAGCATCTCTGAATTTATAGCTAAACAAATGCTGCTGGTCCTGGAATACACAGATGAAAATTGTTGGCCCATCGCCCAATAGTGTGTGTGTAAGACCTATAATTGAAACACAGGGTTCATTGCCTCTGTCAAGAAAGGTATAGTGATGCAAGGTTAGAAAAATACTTTCCATGTCTAATGCCTTAAAATACTTTGCTATAATTTCTGCAAATAAATTTTGCAAAAAGCACGTAGTTAAAGCTGGGAAAATGTCCAGCCAAAAGCACACAGAAGATGACTGAATAGTGAAACGGATGTTTAGGGACAAAAACTGAGAAAGGCTAACATAAATTTCAGGTTACTGTGGGTGTTCAACCGGCTGTTCTTTCTACTTGCAGACCATAACTCTACAAGTAAACAATGAAATAGATTGGTGATGCTGTGCAGTGTAGACACCCAGAAGAGACCAGATTCCCCCCTTCAGCAGAGGTGTTCCTATAACATGTAGCTCTTGTGTGGCTGTTATGATGAATAAAAGAGTTTGCAGTAATCATGTTATTGAACTTCAAAACAGTTTCATGAGATAGTGAGTAGGGTGCTGTACCCTCTGCATGATTACAGTAAGAGGAATGCTGGCCAGGGAGTAACACCCACAGGTCCTCAGAGGACATCAGTGCTAGAGACTGGACTAGATTTAATGGCCTCGCATTTCTTGTCGTATGCCTTTCACTACAGTTGTGTTGTCCTGGGAGAATTTCCTTTCTGAATAGCTAGGAAATCTCTGCTGTGTCCACATGGGATGTTTGAGAAGTTGGCAGATACTGCTTGGTTATATAAACCACTATCATAGACTGGTTTGAGACTTCTTACAGGTATTTCCTGGTCTGTGATTCTTCATTACCACATATTTAATCGTCATTACTCCATTTCAGCCCAGCATATTTCTTAAATCTAATCAATAAGATCTACTAAGGAATTAGGTTGATTACATTTTGTATCCAGCTTGTGCAGCAGTGAACTGGTGCATCATCCATGTCCTCAGACAATTCACCTCAGTGTGCATCCTGAACATGAAGGTTTCATTGATCTTACCTCTGAGCAAACCAAAAGCATTTCTGAAGTCTAGAATGATTGCTTGACTATGTAGAAAGGAGAGTTTCTTGATATCACTACAAATGAGGGAAAGACAGCAACCCAGCACCTAGAAAATATGAAGAATCAGAGAGAATTGTGTTCAAAGCTACTTTCTGCAGTCAAAATTGTGTTCTCCTAGCGATGACAGTGATTAGGATCTGTGCCTGTGACAATCTGAGGAGGGTACATATTCACCGTTGTTGGGAGGGCCAAAGGCTGTAGTTCCAGACCACACATGTGGCTACCAGTGGCCAGGGCTTGCACGCTCTGGGTCAGGGGTCCCAAGCTGGGATACCAGAAGGCGTTTCAGTGCTCACTGTTACTGAGCTCTTCATGGGTTGATGACAAGCCACAGACTTTATCGCAGTGGCAGAAGCAGCAAATACCAGAGGGCACCTCTCCGTGTCACTCCTTGGTTTGATGCTGTTGCTGCTTCCAAAAAAGCCTCAAGTGCAGCACAATGTAACAGCAGTCACTGTCTTCATTGCAAGCGTGAAGCATAATTTCCTTATTTACCTCCTGCTTGTCATACCAAGGCCCTTACTAGTCTTCTTTGCAGACAAGTTAGAAAGATGTGGGGTGCTTTCACCAGAAAATATTCTGTCCTTTTCTAGGAAGAACAGTTCCACAGTGACATAAAGGGTTTACTAGTAAAAAACCCTCAATTAAAATATCCAGAAGGTAAGTATTACAACAATATTTTTTACTGCCTCTATAGGCAGCATTGAAGCATCCTCAAGGTCAAAAGTCAAGAGCTTTGTTCTGAAAGGGTCTGAGTACTTTGGCTCAGTACTTCAAACATATTTCTGTACCTCAGCACCACCGTGGGTGTGTGAGCAAGGTCACTGAAACAACTATGAGATTTGAGTGGCAGAGTTTGATTGGATCACATAAAATATGCCTAGCATCGATCATTAAAACCAGTCATGACATCTTCGCACCTATTCAGGAGAAAAAAGAGTAGTCTGTTTTTTTTTTTTAACACATAACATAAAGATTCATTGGGCAACGAACACATTTGTAGGCAATGGAGAGTAACACCACAGAGAAACTTACAGAAATTTGAAGAAAGAGTGAGGAACAGACAGACACAGAAGGGTTGGAATGGAGGGTGAGAAACCAGCAAAATCTTTTGTGCTGAACAGACGGCTGCACTGAGTCGTGCTGAACTGTCAGAACAACAGCATTTCAGCTAGTTGTACTGGCAACTCCAAAGAGCAGATGTGTTGTAGAATCCAGAGCCCAAGTTTGTAAGTGGTGATGCTAGAGAAATCTGAATATTGCAGAGAAGCCCACAGAGATGCACCGGTATAAATTCGTAGACACGAGGCTTAGAATGCAGAGGGTGGAATCTGAGGATTTTGTCCATCAGACTGTAACGTACCACCAACTGCAAAATGAGGTACTGCTCTCTCACTGTATGCTCAGGCAGATTTTTAAAGATTACATCTCTGGATCACTCCTTAGAATCATTCTTTTAGTCTGCTTCTGTGGAGTTCGTTAAAAAAAATGTTTTTGATATATTGTTAATTTCTTAAACTGTTTTTCTGAAAAGAACATTAACATTTCCAGCCAATAATGTTTCTTGGTTACTGAAGGTATTTTATTACATATTTTTTCCCTCTCTTCTGGTAATACATGTCTGTATTTGACAAGCACAGGGTTCCTTGTACTGCCTCAGTTTTAATTACATACTCCTTACTCTTGCTATAGCAGATGTAAATGTTTATACTTCCACACACCAAGTTATCTTTTTATGACCCACAGATGATGCTTTCAAAGGTGTTTTGTGGTCTCAGAGTGATATCCTGACTCCATTAAAGTGAAGAGAAGCACAGGTGTTGATAGAAATGGGATGCTATGCTCTGACCTTTCAAAGTGCACAAATGGTATGGATTCATAAGCAGTGACTTTCTCAGGGCTTTGGGAGACAGACATCTCAAGAGATTTCTGGAAGATGATTAAGAGCTGAAATATCCGCTGCCTGCAAAGGGCATATTTCACGGGCTGGAAGCACATCCAATAATTTTCTTATAAAATTCTCTTTTAGGAGGACGTGTCTTACTGGAAAATATGTGTGAAGTATTTCTGATTTGCTGCATCATTTACTATGTGACATATATCATTGAGATGTCTTTTATAAAGCTCTTATTAACTCCTCTGGCCTTATCTTAGCATTTCTGTGGTCTGGTTAGGACTGTTCCCAGGTAGATGTTACTGCCAGAGTATCACACAAGATGAAGGTCATACACAAAACTCTACCTTGATATAAAATAGTTGCCAGACTGCTGGAATTTCCAGACAGACACGTCCAGAGTTTATACAAGTAAAGAGTATAGGTCAGATTCTCATACTTGGATTATTTCAAGTCAGACTGTGCCAGTGAGTATAAAAGTAGACAGGCCAGCTCAGATTTGGATTTCAGTGTGAATGCCACACAAGCAAAACCCTATGGGAAAAAGAGAAGAGTCATCTCCCAGCAGAGTTTATCAATTCAGTTTTTCAGACCTGGAACCTGTATACAGGCAGTATATTTTTATTGTATCAGATCTGTATGTGATATTTAATAAATTTACTCTTGTTTTTTCCTACTGATACTCTTTTAAGTCTATGCTCATTTCAATAGATTGCTGTAAGGAAAACTAGTTTACCTTTCAGTTCTTTTCACCAACTCTGAAGTCTGGCTTATTATTTTCATGTTTATGGTATCTCATGCACTAAATATTAAGTTCCGCTAATGACAATGTATGTTCTGAGCCACAACAAGAGAATGATGGGATTTTGCAAGCAAGGTCCTAGAGCCCCAACTGCAGACTGCTGAGTTATATGCCTTCTGAAGCGGAAAGATGCATTAAAAGTCTGCCTAATGTTTGTGTCGACATGCTACATTCTGCTTTTCATCAAATAAAGTAAATGTTGCTAAAGAACTCATGTATAAAAACAACAAAATTGACGCAGTATGCCTCTCTTTTTCCTTTGGCAGATCTTCCAACATAGATCTGGCCGTCAATGGGGGTTTCCATTCATGCCTACGATGTTTTCCATAGCATGGCATCTCAGTGAAGTGGAAGGCATATGACAATTTGGCTTTTTGGCTGTGCACGCCATCATGGCATCCCTCAATCAAAAGCACTGAGTGACATGCCTTTCTTGCACTGCCTGGCATGCAATGTGCAATATGTCAAAAAACATTGCCACCCCTTCCATTTTGTGTATTATCAGATTCCTTTCTGTTGTATTGTTTTCTTCCACAAGCTATTAAATATAGTGGAATATATTTTATATTTAGATTGGCCACAGGCATTAAGTAAATGCTTTTGCTCATTTAACAATGTGCTCGCTGTGGACACGTTCTGTGCTCTGGTAAAGCCCTTTGCATGAAATCACCCGTGGGAAATAGCCCTGAGCATGGTGGAACCTGGAAAGCTTAGCTTCAGGCAGGGGAATTCTTGAGTTCAGTCCTGCTGGCGTATTTACTTCTGTGTGTCCCCTTACAGTCAGCCATTCCTAGCTGTCACACTGGCCCTTGGAGACTGCTGGAAATTGGCATGCTGAGGTGGAGCAGCACTTTGGCTGTTCTAGTCATATCAAGGTATTGGCCTCCAAAGATGCTGTAAGTCACTTTTCCATGCATCATTCTTCTGCACATCCTTTGTGTGCCCTGGGTAAAGCCATGGCTCTCAGTCATTTTCCAGGCTCTGTTTATTCCTGCTTTCCTTACTCAGAGAAAGTGTCTTTGATCTCAGGTAAGGCATTTTTGTAAGTGAGATGAGCATGACTACGTTTTTTGTTTGGCAGAAGCAGACTGGATGTGAATTCCAAGTCCATTAGAGAGTGTCCCATAGCTATAGCCCCTTAATTAGTACTAGGACAAAATCAGAGCACTACAAACAAATGTATGGCTTTCCTTCTGCAACTAAAATCCAGATAATGACTTTACTAATACCTTTTAGTCCTAGCCATTAACCATGCCGTTGAAATCTGCTTTTTGTGTTGGTCAGTTTGATTCAATTCCCCAGTCTTCCTCTCACCTTCTCTGACTTCTCAAACCTCCAATTTCTGATGAAACAGATGTCAACCTGCTATGTGTTACAGTGCTACCAACCGAGTATGACTGCATGCAGATATGTTCCTGAGAGAGTATGACCTGACTAAAGCATAGAGAAAGGAGGGCTATATTGCATTCCCTGCTGTTTTGCAGTCTTCTTGTCTATTCAGAGGTAAACAATTTCAGCCAGGATATTTTTAAAGTGTATAAGAGATGTAGGATGACTTTTATGAATGCCATCCTTAAAAATGCTGTACCTCAGTTGTCCACCTGAACAACAGATATCATATAATCTCTTTCCAGAAGATTCTGGAAAGACGCTTTTGTTAGTGGCACGCTGCGCTACTGTGGGTGAAGGTACCACAGCTGGGCCGGAAGAAATCCTGAAGTTTTTCATGAATAGTACAGGTTGATCTGGTTATGCTCCTGCCTTTGCTATGTCAGATGGCTGTTGGCTTTCTAAACATGTCAGAGGTTTAGAAAACAGAAACAAATCACTGCAATGCATCTGCGAATGTACTAGTGAACACCACTCTTCTTAAATGTTTAAAACTGTGGCCTTTTCTTAGTTATAATGGCTTTTTCATAACAGAAGTATTTACTTTCTAGAGAAAGCAATCTTATGCAAGTTAGATGATAATGAATTTCTGAGCCAATATCAGAACAAAAGGACAAATGCAAAGGTAGGTCCTAAGGGATGCAAAAATAATCTTGTTATGATAATCTCAATGCAGATAAAGCTACTACACTTTCTTTTTGCCCTACCTTTGATGATGAAAGCAACAGGAAAAGAATACCACCACCTCAAAGTCAATGAATCTCTGTGACATGACTCAGTGCCTGGGGCTGACTCCAAGTACCTCCACTGTTGATCCTAGCATTTGTCGCTTCCGCGTAAGTCAGCGTCTCGAAGCTGCAACGTTCAGACGGTGACGAGAGCTGCTCCTCTGGGTGCAACAGGACCAGCTCACTGGAAAGCTGAAATATAAAGACTTTTGCTGTAGGCATGGGGCTCCTAAATAGAGAAGACAGTGTAAATTCTCACGTGGAGCAATGAATTGAAACACTAGGGAAAGAACTGACTTGCACCTTTTTCTGTGCAATACAAATCATGTCCCTTGCCTCCATCAGTGGCTCCAATAAGCAGTCCTCGTATACCTGAAGTTGATCAAAAGTCTCTCTAAGCCTTCAATAAACAAGCCCACTAAAGCTGTTTATACAGACAGAAAATGAGCTGCTCCAGCTAGAATTTCATGAGCTCACAAATGTTTCTCTCTAGGAAGGTGAGGTAGAAACCATTTCACAAAGATTAATGTCTAAGCTTTTTGAATTAAAATTGAAATGTGTCAATTTTACATGCCTGTCCTTGCAACAAATGTGATATTATCCATTTGATTGATAACAGAGTAAAAGGTTGTATTTTCTGTTGTTTTGGAGTTCTCTTTTGAAAGTGAAAAGATGTCATTTTCCATACCACTGTACCTAAATCACCTCCTAGTATTTTATTAATCAAATTCTGCCTAAGGAAGATATGAGGAATTACGTTTTTTGAAGGACATTGAAAATCAGCGCACCTTTGCATATTTAAAGATGGTAAGGGGAACGCCTCTTCTCATATCATGTAAGTTTCTAAAGTTCAGTGAATTTCAATCTGACACATCTCTATGTAAAGATATGACTTACATCTCTACATAAATATTTTCAGATGCAGACTCCTAAGTGAGAGACCTTGCCCTACCTTTCTCTCAAAGGGGGCATGTCTACTCACGATTAACCTCCAAGCAACAAGAATTTACTCAAGAAGTTTAAAGAAACCATTGTAGTTACACTGAGCAAAGTCCGTATTTAGCTGTTTATTATCCTAGCTATGTAAGTAAGCTAGAAGGGGAACCTTTATCTTCCAGCTGGTTCTGGAACATGAAATATGACCAAAATCATCTTAGGCTCCGTATATTGCAGCTTCTCAAGCTCTTCCCCGTACCTCACGAACACGAAGAGTTTACACCCTCTGGAAGCTGCAGATTTGCTTCCACGCTTCTTTCCAGTGCTCACGGGTACAAGCAGCATCCAAGCAAGCTCGCTGCAACAATGTTGGAAATCTCCGTGGTTTGCAACGCTGCTTGGCTGACTCCCAACTATTTCGCTTGGGATATTATCTAGCTGGAGGTATGTAGTTCGAGGTGGTATTTAGATCGAGGTAGATACAGTTGCAGCAGCGGTAACACCGGCTGACAAAGCGAAGGGAGACCGCGGGGAAGCTGGCCTTTGGAAGAAAAGCCCTGAGTATTCAACGCAGGCACGGGGACGAAGCCAACCAACACAACCGTGCCCGTCGCTAACTCTCCATCATCTGAAAAAACAACTGTTTTCCTGGCTGAAATACCGGCCGCTAAGTTGCCCAACATGAGAAAACGCACTTGGAGGAAAGCTCCCCGCGCGGAGGATCAGCCGGGCAACGCCAGATCCAGACCTGACCGAACCGCCGGGCCCGGCCTCCTCGGGGGCTGGCGGCGCCGGCTGCGCGCAGCGGCGAGGCTTCGCGGGCCGCGAGAAGCCCTTTCGGGCAGACGCAGCGCGTTTGCGAGGGCTGGGCAGCCCGCCCGCCTGCCCCGGCAGCCCGCCCGCCCGCCCCGGCAGCTCGCCCGGCCGCCCCGGCAGCTCGCCCCGAACCGTCCGGGCGGGCTCCAGGCCCGCCGCGCTGCCGCGGAGGCTGGGCCGGGCCGCCCCCGTGTCCGTGCAGCAGCCCGGCTCCCCGCGCAGCCGCCCCTCCACCGCGGCCCTCCGCGGGGCTGCGGGCGCTCCCGCCGCAGGCTCGGCACCGGCTCCCGCACCCGCCCGGCCGCTCCCGCCAGGCCCTCGGGGCAGGGCGGGCCGAGGCGGGCCCTGCGGGAGGGCGACGGGGCGAGCCGCTGGGTCCCGCCGGCATCCCTGGGCCTCGCCCCGGGGGGCAGAAGATGGCTCTGCCCACCTCGCAGCCTCCCGCCGCCCGCCCCCTGCCCACCCCTCGGGGGAGGACGCGAAGCCGCGCCGGGCTATAAAAATCGCCCCGGGGCGGGCGGGGAAGAGGGAGAGAGGGAGGAGGGCACCGCGCCGCTGGAGCCGCCGGCGAGCTTGAGGGACAGGACGGGGCACGGGCAGCGGCACCATGGCCCAGTCCGTGTGGGGCTACGAGAGCCACAACGGTGAGTGGGGCCACCGGGCCGGGGAGAGCTTTCACAGACGGGTCAGGGTTGGAAGGGACCTCTGTGGGTCATCTGGTCCAACCCCCTGCCGAAGCAGGGGCACCTACAGCAGGCTGCACGGGACTGTGTCCAGGTGGGTCTTGAATATCTCCAGAGAAGGAGACTCCACAACCTCCCTGGGCAACCTGTTCCAGGGCTTCGCCTGCCTCAGAGTGAAGAAATTCTTCCTCATGTTCAGCTGGAACTTCCTATGCTTCAGTTTGTGCCCGTTGTCCCTTCCCTTGCCTTTCCCCCCAGGACCCGAGCACTGGCATGAGAACTACCCCATGGCCAAGGGGGACAAGCAGTCGCCCATTGAGATCAGCAGCAAAGACGTGCGGCACGATACTTCTCTCGGCCCTTGGCACGCCAGTTACGACCCCGGGGCAGCCAAAACCATCCTGAACAACGGGCGCACCTGCCGAGTCGTCTTTGACGACACTTTTGATCGGTCAGGTGGGTTTTTGGTTCGGCTTTTGGGGGTTGCCAGGAACTGAGGTTTGCAAAGTGCTGGGAGTCAAAATGCATCCCGTGGTATCTGGCCTACACAGGCCAGCAGAGGAAAGTCATCTGGGTGCATAAAAAAGGGACTCCCGGGGTTTATTCTGGTGAATCCAGCCTTGTTTATGTCCACAGTAGGTGGGACAGGGAGGCTGTAGCTGCAGGGGCACCCCTGAAATGCAGACTCATCTGGAAGGTGGACTCCTCTTCCCCACGTCACCTCCTTCGACGCAGACGCTGCATCCTCAGGTTTTGTGTAAGGGGAGACAGTGTCACTCATGGGGTTCGGTGCCTGCTCTGAGGCACTTCGTAACCACAACGCTCATACATATGTTTCCACCAGCTGCGATCTTGATTTCTTCTGTTTGTGCGGGAATTCTTCAGATACTTTCTCCACAGTCCGAAAAAGCTGTGAAAATAGCATTTATGAAAACAGCATTTCATAGCTTCTGGAAAGCTATGAAATGGCTTTGTTATTTAATTGAGAGAGAGCAGTCTCACATCTCTGAGTTAAATTGTTCAAAACATGAGTGCAGAGCTGTATCAATGTGTAGCTCTGAATGCAGACAGGCAGCAACAGTCAAAATGAATACTAAATTCACAATACTGTATAATGCGAAGACATCTCAAGAGTATGCAGTATTGATCAGCCCTTTATCAAGAAGGAAAGCAATCTAATTAATGGAAAACAGAGTACTTATAATTGTATTTTTCTGCATCTGCTTCGATCACATTTGTATTGGGATTTTCTTCTTAGTAAGCTATATAATTAAAGAGATGTATCTGCAGCACATTGAGAGATTGCTGTCTCTCTTGTTTATCTTCATGAGCTCATTGTTTCCCTGGACTCCTTTATTTCCCATTACAGCTACCTGTTATTTTTCCACATCTCGCAGATGGAATCTAAACTATTTAGGACAGGGACCATCTCTTTGTTATGTATTTGTATGGTGCTTTAGTATTTATTATCGCAGTCTCTACACGGTGGCCTCAGACAAACCATAAATTGCACTTTTGTTATAACGTAGCATGCTCTTCCACAAGCGCTGCATAAAATCAATGCCACGACTCAAAGCATGGGAGGTAAATTGACTCTGAACGTTTTCACACGGTGGTTCTGCTCTATCTTTGCACCTTCCTAAAGGCTGAAATGTTTAGACAGAGGGAGGCTGCTCACGAACGTGTCTGCCCAGGGAACTGTGTTAGAGAAAGACCCTGCTTTGGCCAAGTGGGGTGCAGCCCTTGGTGGAGCCCTTCCTCTGAACCATCTTCCCTCTGTTCCATCCCCGCCTCTCCCCTCCCCATCATCTCTGGGTTTCCTCTGGACACCCAGTGTGCACATTATTTCCCTGCTGCTGTTAATCACTTTCTGAAGGCTGCTGGACAGTAGTTTAGGGCTCAAGCCTTTCATAGGGATGGGGCTGATTGGAATCAAATACCATGTTTGACAGCTCTGAAAAAACACATGAGAAAGCATTTCATAAACATTGCCTTCATTTCCTGGCTTCTGTGATGGCAGCAGCTGAGGATAAGTTGTAGTCACAGGTCCAATTTTAACTGGAAAAAGAAATTTAGCTTGAGAATAGCCTTTTTTTAATCTAATCGCATGGAAAATGTTGAATGATAAAAAGATTTATTTTTATGCCAGAGATATCTGTATACTGTTATGAAGGGCTGTTTCCAACTGCTTCACAGTATTGGAGCTCTGGAAAGAGCCACCTGTAAGAAACGACTGCTAAATGAGTTTCCAGCTCTGATACTGATTTAGCTTGTAACTGCAGGTAGATGACAAATTCAGCTGGAATTGACTGCAGTGTGAAACGGCAAGCAAATACTTGTGAGGGTTGGGCCTTAGAGTCTGTGCCTCATTTTTCCTTGGTTCAGAAGTGAAACAATAATAATAATAGTTATAATAATAATTGCTATTACTATGTGACATTAAATTTTCCATTTAAGGCTTCTATAGAAGGCTTATCCAATATTGTATTGAGTTAGTTTTGATAATTTATTTATGTGTGAACAAACTCAAAAAATAAGAGGAACTGCATGTCTGAAACTCAACACAGTGCTTTGTTGCTGCCCCCCCCAATGGCTTGACACATGCCAACGAAAAAGAGAAACTGCAAAGTTAAACCTCTTGCTCTGTGTAGGTATTCCAACACATATGATATCAAGAATTAATTTGAGACCATTGGGCACAAGAGGATTTAAATATTATTTCAATGTTAACTTTGAACTTCAAAGCTATTGGTAGAAGTTCAAACTTGAATGCTATTTAAACAAGGTCTTCTGGCACCGCAGTTGTGAACTGCATTATCAGCTTTCTGTGTAAGGAAACACGTCGCGTTCCTGCCTTAGGTAATGAATGAAAAATGTATTTGAGAGCTTACCCTCGAAGCAGTCCCTGCTCTAAAGAATCCCCAAACTGAAAGAGCAGGTGTGATGTTTTGAAAGTCAGAGTTGATGTGAACTGTCAGGCTGATGCGTGGTCAGCATTCTTTGGCTAAGAACAGCAGAAATAATAGCTTCTTAATTTGTTTCATTGGTGGCACTGTTAAAGGTGGACTACAGCTTTTGCCTGCTCAAGAACTCTTTTCAAACTCATTTGACCTAAACTTTCTGCTCTTCCCTTACCTTCAAGAAATAGATCTTTGTTTTCTTTGAAGCAGCAGGCTATGCTGTAACCACTGTTTAGTTGTCTGAACTGTAGAAGCTATGCTAGTCATGGACTAGAGGTACACTTCAAAGAACCTCTGGGTTAGTTTCACAGTTCTATCCCCAACCATTTCACAACAGCCCGTTTCTTGACAGGAATCAGCTATGAATTCCTTCCTTCTCTCTCCACATCAGGAACTATAGTGTGTCTGCTTGCCAAGGGCTTGTTGGGCTTCTGGGGTTTGATTCTGTGTTTGACTCAGAGCAGCCCCCCACAGTTTTCATGTCAAAAGGATTCTTCCTGAGCGATAACAGAATTCAGCCCCAGTCTTGTAAAGTGGTGAGCGCTGTGACCCCCACAGCAACCAGCCGGATGCGCAAGAGGTGCTCCGCGTTTTCCAAGCGTGGGTCCCCGTTCAGTAAGCGTGCGTGTCGGCGCTTTGTCGGCTGGCGTTGATGCGGGTCATCAATTGCAGTGCTGAGGGGCGGGCCGCTCACGGGCGCCTACAGGCTGCGCCAGCTGCACTTGCACTGGGGTTCCTCCGACGACCACGGCTCGGAGCATATTATCGACGGGTTGAAGTACGCAGCAGAGGTAGGACTTATCTTCAGCAGTAGTATTCCGTACTAACTGGAATTTGACTGATTGTGCATCCAAACAAATTAACCATTCTCCCTTTTGCAAGTGTTTAGCTATGGATTTTTCTCTGAGACCTGTCTATGAAACTTGTGAATATTCATCAGCATGCAGTGCGATAAGTTGCATCTGCCAACAAATGTATCTTTGCAAGTATATACTAACATGGAATTTGCTTCTTCAAGCAAGAGTTTTTGCTGGTGTTTTAGAATGTTTTGAACATATTTGATATAAAAGAGATCTGCTGTTTCCAAATAGGAAGATCTGTTTTCTGCTGATGTTTTTTGGGATTTTAGCCATTTCTGGTATAGCTTGAATTACTTACTTTCACAAAGCATTACTAATTAATAGAAAAACTTGCTAAAAGCACATTTGATAAACTGACATTCAAAATTAGATCCACCTTAAAACTGAGTGGTAAAGAGTATCTTCTAGTTTCTGAACATCTGTGCTTTAAAATCTCTGTGTTTATTTTTGGGAACTGTGGAAAACAGATGTTTGGGGGGTTTTTAAAGTAAACTTTTGTTTACTTTACCACAATATTGTTGTCCAAATTGCTAAAACTGCTAAAATTAATGGCTTCTCAAGGCCCTGAAGACTTCTTCAGGTGAAAATATAAGTGAATTCACTATTGGTGCTAGTGAATTACTAGCAAATGTTACCTCCTTCATCTGTCTTATTTGAGAATAGGCTCAAAATGTATGCCTACGCCCACAAAAAGTCTGCAGTAGTGTTTTCCTGCCTTCCACCTATACCCTCAAGATGCAGAGCTTACAGGGGCGTTGCCCACCTATCCTAGGAAAAAATTTGGGCAGATATTTTGCAGGATCAGTGTGCACAAACATTGCACAGATGACTGTGGGTGATGGTTTGGGGTTTGCTTTCCCAATCCTTAGCCACAGCTAAACTGTGTTAGTGTTCTACTTTCTGTGGCCAACTAGACAGAAAAATTCTGCTTTCTCAAGCTACTTCTTAGTTAGTTCAAGCACAGACATTTTATTTTGTTTTTGTTTGCAGTACTCAAATATTTATTGACAGGAGAAGAAAGCCTGGAATGTATGAAATTTTTCCTGGAATCTAACTAAAGATAGGTGGCTGCTCCACCTTTATCCTTAACACTGATATCAGTATCCTCAAGAGAAAAGGAACAGAGAGCAATATATTAATGCATATTTAGGGCAAATTATTTTGTTGTGATTTTAAATAATAGTTACTGTGTTTAAAAGAAAAAAAGGTCAAAAATTTGCATTAAAAATACACACAAGACTCCTATTTTTTTTTGCATGGCGCTATGTTCCAGACACTACTTATTTGGAGATTCCACACTGCTGGTTGCAGCATTTGTAGCTGTATGCAGGAGCCAGAGATTTTCTGGAAGGAAATGTAAAAACTTGAAATATATCCTGAAAATACAGCATTGTAGAAATGAGAAAGGAATGCCGGGTTACTACCTCCACTTTCTAGTACAAT
Source organism: Opisthocomus hoazin (assembly GCF_030867145.1). Taxonomy (NCBI): domain Eukaryota; kingdom Metazoa; phylum Chordata; class Aves; order Opisthocomiformes; family Opisthocomidae; genus Opisthocomus; species Opisthocomus hoazin. The sequence goes on along the minus strand of NC_134416.1, from coordinate 32,280,653 downwards.
GTGCCAAGTAGTAAGAGATACAAAACCATAACATATGTACTGCATACAATCCAGTGTAAATCCTTGAGCTGATATCTGCATAACCTGAGGATCTAAAACTCTACCTGAGATGAAGTGCATGTCAGTAAGTGTTCTATGCACTGCGTGTGTGCATGCCACGTGCTTGCGTTAAACTGTTTATAGTTGAATTATCTGATTAATTTTTAAAGGTATTGTGTGGCAAACTCTGTTTACCTTCTTCTGTACTTCAATTAAATGCAAAGTGATGCTTACAGAGAGTGTGAGTGCATGGAAGCATGGAAATGGGAATAGGAAATACTTACACATGGTTTTCTTCTTCATGTCCGTTCCTTTACTTACCGTGTACTGGAAACTGTTCTTAATTTAATGTAAAAGATTGTAAGATTGCACTGTTGGCAATTTCTTGCATTTATAACTGAGGTTTCATTGATTTTTTAGTTACATATGGTGCACTGGAATCCAAAACATGGTAATTTTGTTGGAGCTTTGAAACAACCTGATGGTGTGGCTGTTGTGGGCATTTTTCTGAAAGTAAGTGGCAATCATTCAGTCTTTATAATTTTCTGTATTTTTCATCTTTCTCTAGTGCCAGGGGAAACGTTCCCATCATTTTTCCCTGCACTGTACCATTTTACAGGAAAACATTCAAAGCGGTGCAGAGACTGAAGTCACACATGCCCTTGACCCCTCCGGATTCCATGCACTAACCTGTTCAGAGCCGACCTCTGACACCGTTTGTGACACCAGTGGCACATCCCACGACTGGTGTTGAACAAGAGACACACAGCTTCAAGCCCGGGACACTTGCTGACGTTGTCCCTGACAGCTGACCAGCTCTGTGCTGTACTGTGTACTGAGTGAGGAGGACAGTCTGCATAGGAAGAGGGTTTCCTCCTGCCCTTTGTCTGCTAGCAGGTATTGTTTCTACCTGTCAGCAAGGTTATGTTGGCTGGTTCCCATCCTCAGTCTCTTGTTGATCCTCACATGAGCTGGGAATCAAAAAGAGATCAACGAACCTGCTCCAAAAAGACCGAGTACTTGAAAGAATCAATGGTAAAAGAAGTTCGCTGGACATTTTAACCTTGAAATACAGCAGCTTCATTGGAAAATAATACTGTACAGATATTTTCCAACTGATTTTTTTATAAACTTAACAGCAAGAAAGCAATCCTAGTATCAAATCTGCATGTGGTCTAGGACACCAAGAAGCAGTAATAGGCAGACAGTCTAACAGTGATAAATTACACAAACTTCAGCTATGTGGCTGTCATTGTACCAGCAGGTGGGCAATTCAGCTTGAACACAGTGTCAGAGAATAGTTCTCCTTTTATTGTTTTATCACTACTAAGCTGCATTCGTACAAGCAATAGCAAGAGGATGTAACTAATTTTGCCACAGTGTCCCTGGACAGGCTAGGTTCAATGCCATTTTAACTCTGTTACGCTGTGAGCCAGCCTGACCTTTTTTCCTGTGGTTAGTTTAAACTGAAAGTGGCAGGAGGTCAGCACCTGTCCAGATTCTCTGCTATGACTATGTCCTTCAGTTATTCTTCCTTCGTAATTTCTTTCGGCCTATTTTAGGCTAAACTTTATCGTGTAACACACAGCTTATATAGTACAACATTATGTTCCTATCAACCATGCTAAGGTCAGATAAAAGGTCTTAGATAAGTTAAATAGTATCACTCTGTCTTCTCTGGCCTTCTCTCCCTGTTTCCTTTGTGCTTGTTGGCACAGGAGCTCTTGTTTTGCTCTGCGTTTGTCACGTCCCATGACTGGGTTTTTGGGTATTGCTAAAACAGAGATTGAATTATCTCCTGAAGAACGGAATTTAATCTGGTTTGGAACAAGACATGGCAGTAACACCATGTCTTATGCATGCTGTCTCTACTCTTCTGGGATGCAGAGCCATGTCAAAGCTTCTGGAGGTGCTGAACGTCACAAACACAAGCAATAAAGTGACCCCATAGCTTGAGGAGGTCATGACACCAATCTCATCATATGTCTTACATCAAGTCTGATCTGACTGTGTATGTACTGCAAAATGTTTGAAGTGTCTGCAGGAACTCCAGCTGCTCAGACTGTCAACACTTTGCTGAGGGCTCATACAGCTCACGGTGGTTGTGGGTTGCTTTCAAACCAGAAGCCGAGGGCTAGGCTGGTGGATGACACTGAGTGGTTTGTTCCTCAGACAGTGCGAGATGCCTTGCAGAGTCTTTCCACACATTTTTTTAATTGCAAAGTCAGTTACTTCAGTCTGCTATTCCAGATGTTCTTTTAACACTCATCATTTTGTGTCAGCCTGTACTGGACATGCTGAGAGTACTGCTGCCGAACTTGACAGATGGGATGTACTGAATTTTTTTCAAATGCTGTGGAACGTGATTAAAAAAATACAGTACTTGTGCTTTGCATTATAGGTTGGAAAAACTCCCAAACCAGAGATGAAGAGAATTCTTGAAGAAATTGATAACATTAAGACCAAGGTATCAAAGCAATTTTTGTGAGATAATGTAGCTGAAAAGCAGCAGAAGCAGAAATCAGAAGTTCCCAGAATCACAGAATGGTAGGGGTTGGAAGGGACCTCTGTAGATCACCTAGCCCAACCCCCCTGCTGAAGCAGGGTCAAGTTCAGATTCACTCTTTTTGGCATCATTCTGATGCCTAACAGTAGCACCAGAGGTGATACATTGGTCTGTGGAGCAGGACACTTTCTTTTACTTAAGTATACATGTAACTCCTCACTTGTGTAAGTATTCTTGTTGTAGAGGATTTTGTGTCAATCCTTGCATGCACAATTGTTAGTCTTACTGATGCTGCTCTGTAAAAATACGCTAGTGTGCATATATCAAGAAGAAATTAAAAGCTTTTCGAATTTGAGGACAGCAGTGGCCAAAACAAATGCGTATAATGAGTCAGAAATCTAGTTAGCCTGAAATGAGAAGAAACTAGTAGGAATGATGGAGCAAGATCCCAGTCAGTGTAAGAGACATTAAAAACTGCATTAGTTTTAAGATGGAACTGAATTAATTTATTAAAGGATTACACAGTACAGTTTCTGCACCAGTCCTAGGTTCTGTCTTCCTATGATACTAGCGTGAATAGCATTGCAAACATATTCTGTTTTCCAGTTGAACTCATGTTCTAAGGACCAAAGTCCATACCTATTGCATAGATACAGCTGCAGAAGGGAGTTCTTTGCAGAGCATTGTGATACTGCATCTATTGCTATTTAACATTATTAGTCAACATAAACCTCATGTCTAGGTATACTTTAGCAATTCTACTTCATGATAAGCTTTATATTCTAATGGTGCTAAAAGAAAAGTCCCTTTTTAATTTGGTATTGAATATACCACCAGATCACTTAGACTGAATTTTACAGATTTTGTAAGCATTTTCTTCCAAATTTAGCAGAATTATTTGCATTTAATTTATGTATGTATGCATTGCCACTGGTGTGCGAGTCTGACCCTGAAATCTGTTCTCTCCTCACTCAGAGTCATATTAATTTTATTTTTTCAACTTTTCCTTAGTCTTCAGGTACAATTTAGATCTTTCTGCTGAGGGAATTGAAGGTAATTTTTTTCACCCTACCCATTGCTTCCCCCACTGTATCAATGATACCTGTCTTCGTACAGATTCAGCTTTCTCTCATAATCCCTGTATCATTGTTTTTGGCCATTTACATGCAGAAGAGCTTTGCCACAGTTAAAAAAAGGTTGATCAATCACCCTATGAAACACTGTGTCATACAATGACCACAAGATGACAGTGATATCCATTCCATTACATTCTATCTGAGACTGCCTAAAAATAGAAGTCTGATTTCCTACATACAGATATTCTCTGTAGTGGTTCTCGGAAAAGCAGCAGTTGAAAAAAAGCAGTGAAAGATAGGTGCATATGCAACCAACCACATCTTGCATTTTATCTCTTGTAGTTATTTTCTTTCCTGTAATCACATACATTTTACCAAGATTACTTCTTTTTCAGGAAAGATTAATGAATGGTATGCCTTGTGTATTTATCACACATGCAGTTTCAGTTGCTATGATGCATTACAGGCAGAGGAGTTTCTTGGACGCTGTACTGTATTTATTGAAAAGACACAGTTTTGTTTGTGAAGTTATTTGCAAACTCATATTGAACTTACAGAATAATTGTGTCACAAAGATATATTTGGAGTCTCGATGTTATTCTTTCTACCCATATTTTGTGCAAGGATGTGTGTAAAAGATTTCAGCTCCTCCCGTTGCACTTTGTAAGGTAATATTCTGTTCCCACCTAGAAAAGATTCTCCATGATAGGAGAAGGAATTAGGAATGATAGCATTTGCTTTCCAGAACTGCATCATAAATACCAATAGAGAACTGAACTTTCTTGTTTAATTCTTGTCACCCTGAGGGGACAAGGAAGTCTCATCACAATCCATGGAGATGTTGTCTTGAGTATCTTATTGGGTGGAAAACAAAAACTTCTCAGGAAATGTTGTCTGATGTTTGCTGTTCTCCCTTGTCTGGTAATAATCACCTTTAGTTGTAAGACCTTCAGGATCCAGCAGTCTTCCAGGAAACATTTACATTTTTTTACATTAATTGTAGCAGTGCCAGCAAGATGATTGAGAGTGTCACCATGACAATGCAATTAGAGCACAGTTTTGGGAGGAGAGAGATGCAGATCTAAATTACTTCAGATAGAGGAGAAGACTGTAATGAATCTGGTATTAATGCCTGGCCACTGTTCTATTGGACAAAAAGGGTACCAGTACTTGCAGCACCACAGACATTAACTTCTATCCCCAGTGACCCAGAATAAAACAAAATTTTGATAATTCCAGAATAGAAAAATGTAACAATGAATTTGCTTTGGTCCCACACAATTCAGTTTGTAATTTCTTTTCATTTATTAATGGAATCAAAATGTCAGTTATTGTTAATCGCAGGGCAAATGCTTGACTGGAAGGAGATCGATCTCTTGCATGAATCTTGATATTTAATTACTTCCTTTATAATAACAGAGATACTGATGTCTTTTAAAGTGCATATCCCTAGAGTTACTGCAGAGCACTATTTTTTTGTTTCTTCAAGGGGAAAGAGGCTCCTTTTCATCACTTTGATCCTTCAATTCTTTTTCCCAAATCTCGGGACTACTGGACCTACCACGGTTCTTTCACTACACCCCCCTGCGAGGAGTGCATCACTTGGATTCTCTTGAGGGAGCCGATTGAAGTCAGCTCAGACCAGGTAAACTCCAGCTCATTCTGCTACTCACTTACCAGTTCTCAACAGTGCCTCAGTATGTCAGTGTGGTGATTTGCAAGCCCTATGTGACCTTGCCTTTTTTGGTAAGGAAAGTTTTAGCTGAGGACTGTGAGAAATTGCTTGCAGAATGGACTTTTGAAATGGACTGTAAAACTGACCTTGAGAATGAGGCTCTCTTCCTTGACACCACCTGGAATAGCTTCAGCAAGAGTGTTCCTGAAGTTCTGAAAACCTGCACAGGCAGAAGTGCCTCCAAGCCACAAAATTCAGCCATCACAGCAGCCTCAGTTCATTCTCTGTGCTTCACCATTAAATAGCAAACGAGACTAACATTTAGCTGGTTTCCTAGTCATTGTGGTTTAATTAGTTTACGAAATCGCTGGTCCAGATCTTGACTTCCTAAAAGCTGCCAGTGAGAAGGATCAAACTAGCTAGAACCTGCAAACCTGAATACTAATACAAATTAATGTACTAGTTGTATTCATATACCTCAAATGTGCATTTACACAGGAAAAAGAATAGAAATCCAATCTGGATAAGAAGGTGATCTTGTTTTTACTTCTTGCATTAAAAGTTTTGGTTATTTATACTATTTTCTGCTTCGGCAGTAGAAGTCAGGGTATAGCCTTGTTAATAATTTGGCTGTTTTCAGAACAGATTTATTTTGCATTCTGATGAAAGGGTAACAATTAACAAAACAACACTGAATTTAAATTAATTTGGAGAACAATGGCTAAGTGCTGAATTCACAATTGAACTTAATAATCCATCTGACATACATTGCCTTACAGAACAAAATAGGAACATCTACAGACTAGCTTTTTCTATCAGGCTACCTTGCACAGACTCAGATGTGCATCATCCTTCATGGGCGGCCATATTTTCACAAGTGATGTGACTGCTGTCCATCTCCTGCAGGGTCACAGGAGGCCCCCACTCTTTTTCCACATTGCGAGTGTGGCTTGGGGAAAAACCCAAAAGAAGCCAAGGCAAGGGTCAGATGATGCACTCTTCTGTGGATGAAGAGCTTAAAGATCCACAGAAACATGGCAAGCTGTTGGGCCGCAGTGATCTCTACCAATAATCTCTACCAGTATGCTTGTTATTACATAAGAAAATTCCTTTTCTGTCTCAGAGTTTGTTCTAGGCATCAAGGTCCACACTGCTTCCAGCTGAATTCACATGGGCGCTGTAATTTTTCTTCCTTGCAGATGGCGAAGCTCCGTAGCCTTTCCAAGAATGGTGAGAACGAGCCTGTGAACCCACTGGTTGATAACTGTCGCCCTATTCAGCCTGTGAAGGGCAGGATCGTGAGAGCCTCATTCAAGTGAAGTCTCAAGTCTCACTCTGCTGAACCTGAGTGAGAAAATCCCTGCATCCCAAAGTGTAGCTAGTTTTTGCTGTCTACTGCTTTTCCTCTGGATCCAGATCTGTGTTTCTCAGCTTGAAATTCTGAGTGGTAAAACTGAATCTGATTTTGAAAGCAGAAAAAATACTGTATGCAAATACTAAACTTAATAAGGAAATGTGAGATATACGTGATTCTTGACCACAAATGCCTCAGCATTTGTGATAGTGTCACTTCTCTGCCGTGTGGTCTTGAAAGAAAAATGGGCTCTGTTTCAATATTTGAAGTTAGTTTCAAAGGAAATGTAGTAAAGACAGAAAAAATGAACCAGTAGTTCAGGAAAGCAGAAATAATAGTGGGTCAAGAGTACATGAACAGGAGGTAAAATGCCTGCTCCTACAGCATTTCTAGTAGTGATCTCCCTCAGATATCCCACCTCCAGTGCAAACATCCAAAGAGTAAGTTCCTCTATAACATACCAGATTTTTCCTTCCCTCTCTGGTTCATAGTTTGTTATCCAAGATTAGGTTAGTATTCTGGGGATACAATCAGGCATACTCAGCTTCTGTGTGTGAAGAAGAAAAGATAGATACCTTGCTGTCATTTCAGCATTTGCTGTCTTTGCCATGTCCTCCTGCTGCCCACTGATATTTTCTTCTTTCACTACTGCTGTTACCTCGCCCACCCAGCTGTAGAGTGCTACTGGTGTCATGTTGCCTTGTATTTAGTATAGCAACTTCAGTATTGCTGAGGGGAAAGTGCCTTTCTTCTGCTGCTCTGGCTATGTTACCTCCCAGGATGATGGATTTCTAGTTTTGATGCTCTGCCTGGTTTTTTATTTTCGACATCTTAGTCTGCATATTAGTGATTTCACCTATCAGGGATTTTGTTGCATATGGAGAGGGTCTTTGTGGGTTACTCATATGTATCATTTGTCTTCCCCACTAGTGAAAAATCCAGGTAAAGCCACCTAAGTGATTGTTAATTGTGACTCTATGTAGTTAGAGACTCTAAGTGGAGTCTGGTTTCGCTCTGTTACTTTCTGGGAAGACACATCAGCTTGCACATATGATCCTAGCAAGGATCACTGGCAGACAGAAGCTTCTAAATCATCTTCCCCTGTCCTTCATCATGTAAACTTTATCATCTCAGCGTCCTTCCTAAACAGCATAACACAGGTACCATCTAGGTTGAACCCACATGCAGATTATGTGAGTAAAGATCTGCTACGTTATATTCACCATCAGGGGGATTATTCAGTATTGTACGTACAGGAGATTGGATGGTCAAAGGTGGTGCGTAGAGCCTCATGCAGATGAAGTTTCTGGATTGTCTGTATTCCTTTAACTCATCAGTAGGTGGGCAGAGGGCATTCTTCTGGAGGTGTTGTCACAACCATGTTCACAGCAACATTTATAAGGGATATGTCAAAGTCTGAAAAAAGCAGGGTTACAAATGTCTAGAAATAGGCATTTCCCAGTTCTCCTTCACTTTTTCTCTTTTCACCTTTACTAGAAAAATGGTGCTCCAACAGGGAACTAATGAATGGGCAACGTGGGACAAAGTCTGCTGTTATTACCAGCAAAATTCAGTGAGAATTCAGGAATTAAACTGAGGGCAGAGTTTGATCCTTTGTATTCATTTAGAAATGTTCGAAGAACTGCTGAATTCTCATTGAGAATTAGTATTTCAATTTATTAGAAGTGTATTTTGCTTAGTATAAAGCAGTTTCATTTTAAAATCTAAGTTCATGTCAGCAGAAACAGAAGTATTCATTGAATCCTGTTTACAAATGCTTTGGCATTGGTTTAATCTTACCAGAAGATCAGCTTTTGATATTACGAGTGCAGCAGTTGCAAAGGTATTGATTTTAAGCGTCTCTTAGATCTTCTTTAAACTCTTGAATCTGTACATCTTCTCAACACATAAAAATGCTTCTAAAGAAAGCTCATAAGCAACATTTTTTTCTACTGTACTATGTCTTACATGTAAAATTTCTTCTCATATCCATATGCAGTTGATCTTGGTGTTCAGAAAATTTCAACACAAATAACTGAGACAAGAGTTTGAGTCATTCTACCTAAAAGCCACTGACTGTGATGTTTTAGTCTCTTGTTATTGGGGCAATAAAACAAGATTAGTTGCCTGCACTTGAAATAACAGCTTTTCTGTCTTCAGAGAACCAATAAATTGACTTACATAAAAAATTTATTTCTTGTTTTATTTTTATTGCTGAGTGATGATTGAAAGTAACATCTAGAAACGTTACTAGAAAACCTTGCTACTCTTTTCTTTGATACATGTGCTTGTAATAGAAGGGTGGACAGACACTCTTGCAATTGCCTTTTTAGCTGTTGGAGTTCAGTTTAATTTCTCATCCTGATTTCTGTGTATCCAATCAAACAGATCCTCAAAAACGAGACATGAGAACAGTATCACTTGTTCTGTTGCAGGTACGAAAAAGGTGTTTGTTTCTTGCCTGGACACAGACATTCTCTTACATCTTCCCAAAATTCATATGTTCATGTCTGATCTTGAACACCACTATCTTGGATATGAATTTTGGTTTCTTGCAAGAAGCACATGAAACAGTTAGCTGAACTATTACCTCATTCTGAAATTTTCTGATTAATTTATACTTTCTAAGCACACAAATTGAACTTGTATGTTAATTGCCCACAAAATTGGATACTGAGTGCACTTTGTTTTATTTGTATGTTTACTGCTTTTGAAAGGCAGTTTAGAAGTTTACTGACATAGTAATTTTGGTTCCAACAGCAAGCCCATGCTTTGTATGTTGGCACAAAGGAAAATACAGTCTGAAATTCATATTATTCCATCATGAATTTGCTCTGATTCCATTCTGTCTTCAAACTATTACTACACAAAAGCATCAACCTCAGTGCAAATATGCTTCACACTTTTTCCTCTCAAAGAATAAAGTGCATTTAGTTTTGTTCCATTGCTTTTCTCCCTTTTATGAATAGTGTATCTTAGTAGCGATTACCTTGGTGACAAACTAAGAATATGTTATGCGGACTCTGATCCTGCTGCCTCATCTATCTTAAATAGAGAAAAAAGCCTCTGGGCACTGCTGAACTAAAAAAAAAAAAAAAAAGTAAAAATTACCCTAATCACTGTTGCGCACTAAATCCTTGACTACTTTAATGTAGTATATATTGTATATACTGTATATATTCATTTCAGCAAGGCAGGCAAATGACTGAAATGAATTACTACCTATTAGGTTATGACACACACCGAAACCCTCCCAGCTTCCTACACCTCACAAGAGCAATTACTATAAAATTAAAAGATGATTCCCACAGTTTTAAAGCTTCTTTATTAACTGAAACAAGTTTCCCACCAGCTGTGGCCATCTTTCAGTTGGGTGTAAATTCGTAACTGAACTGTGAATTCCTGGTATGACTCTGGGTATACAACCAGTTATGATTATGCATTTCTACTGCAAAATGAAAAGAATATATATTATTGTTACTGTATCTCAAATAAAGACTCTCCTGGATCTGCACGCTGGTATTTATCTGCTGAGTAATCAGTTGAAAAATGTCCATATTGTCAGTGAGTTTAGCAAAATAAAACTATTTCTTCCTGAGACATGTTGTCCCATGCCTCAGCAAAGGAAGCAGCTATACAGTGTGTATTCCACCTCATCTATCTGCTTTTCATCTCAATGAATTTTAGCATTTATCTTTGTCAATATGGCAGCACAAAGCATGTATTCAGGAATTATTTTATTTCCAAAGCAAAAAATTGGATAGAACATACAATATTTTCCCCCAAAAAAAGACTACAGCTAATGCACAGCTAATGATTAATTACAGACCAAAATTACAGCTAATGATGAATTACAGACCAAATCGCACTCAACTTTTCTTTAAGAACGTGTTTATAAAAGTATCTTCTTCTCAGTTTAGGGCTGCTGTACATGTTGATTTGCAAAAATGTGCAATAAAATTAAATGGACCAGTTCAGTGTTATTTGTGAAGGAGAGGCAGAAAGGCTGTAAAGTGTTATGTTCAGTAAAACACAGAAACAGAATTGAGTACTGATGGAGACCTTGTGATATTACTAGGAAAATAAACACCAAGAGAGTATTGTTATTATAGAAAATTTAACTTTCTGTATTTGGACTGGACAGCAAAATACTTGCAAGAATATGTAGAATCCACTTAATCCTGTATGTAACAAATGCCAGCTTTATCAGTTAATCATGAATCCAACAGGATATTATGTGCAATGAAATTATAGTTTGGATTTCAGTGAACAAGTGTGCTTGTCCTTGAAATGAATCCTGCATTGATTATTGCAAGTTGCTTCCATTCAAATTAAAAGAAGAACAGATAAAATTGCATCTTCAAAGCTTTTAATTTCAAAAAGGCAAGTATTCAGTATGTGTGTAAATTCAGTGTGTAAATTCAGTATGTGTGTATGTGTTAACTGAACTGAAAAAGTCCATGCACTTAAATGAGGAAAACATTTGCTGTTCTTTAAAGACAGCAAACTGTCTAAAAAAAACTTCCAAAATCTCTGGAACTTACACTGCAAACCACAGAAAAGGAACACTGCACTTGCTGATAAATAATGGCCAAAAAGGCTGTTGGGAGTAAGTGACAAATCATTAGCCAAGAACAGCGTATCTCTGGTGTCAGAGATCATATAAGTAAAGTGAACTTTGTCAGAAGTCATGTCGATCTTTACTTTTGGATAAAATACACATAGATGGAAAATCAGCCATGGAAAAGGAAGATGGAGAAGAAAGAAATGCAGCTTTTATGCAATCAAGATACCTCACTCTCAGTAAGGATGGCTGTGAAGAACGTGGGTGCAAATGAAGGACTGATAGGAATACATATATGAGAATGAAAATTGTCATTAAGTGAGATGGCAAATTAAGTAGGAGAGTAGTGCAAACTCCATCTAGTCGAAGGAGTTGTCTCTGCTTCAGAAAACTGAAAAGCTTGGCATAATAAATTGCAACACTTCTGTTAAGAAGTCTGTTTAACCACATCTCCCTGGAGATGGCATCTTGCCTTTCTAGGAGAAAATCCAACATGAAGGTTGGAAGTGATGATGCCACCAGGTATGCAGAAGAAGTGGTTGCACTACAGAACCATACCTGGACTTAGCACAAGCAGGAGCACTTACACAGAACGTTATCTGTGCGGGAATGCTTAAAGTAAGTCTCACTCACTCTCCAAGTCAGAGGTTTACATTAACTCCTGCTTTCGCAGTTCTCTCACGCCATCGGTAAGCAGAAACACATAGTAGTTGTTAGGAAACAATATGCCTTTGGCAAATTTAAGTAGCATACTGACACTCTTTTGCGTTACCAATATCTCGCAGAAGATCTATCAGAAAACTGCTGAAGAGCTCGAAACTCCTTCCTGGAGTTAGACCAGCTTTCTCGCTGGGCGACACCAGCGAGACCATGGGCCAGCTCTCTCAGACCTGTGTGGTGGTGAAAACAAAGCTTTACTGGAATAAAATTTTTAATTCTTCCAGTTCCTCCCAATATTTTTTTTTTTTTTACCGATATTCCCGCTATTCATCCTGCCCTTATCCCCCAGACAGTGCAAATATCCTTACTGAAAACTGAGGTGAAGAATGCTGCTTCTTGCTGGACTTGTAATGCTCATTTTCCACAGCCCACACGGGGGAGCCAGGTCCACAACATTCACATTTCTGAGCTGCCCCACAGTGCAGATTGCTCTAGTCCGAAGGAAGTAACCAAACCAGCATTGAAACCAAAGCAGTTTATTCAAGTTATTCTTCAGCTGTAATATCCTGTGTTTTAATAAATACTGATAGCAATGGGCTGGTATCCATTTCTATCTAAAAAGCTTTTATATTTTGCCTGCATGTTTATTCATGCAAAATCTACATATATAAGTGCTTTTTCTTCTATAGGCAGAGAAAAGTCCAGCTAATTCCATTCCTCAACTCCCAAAGAATCCTGTTACAAGGTACAAGAAGCTACAGACAAAAATCTCCCTCCGATATGCACCAAATTGGTTGCTGATTAGCGTAATCATGAGACCAGGACTGAAGGACACGTTGCCCTGCATACTAGTAATAGCCTGTCTGACGAGCTCTTCCAGTTCACATAGCCCTTTTCTCTCTGCACACGATGTCTCAGTCATCCTTCACGGTTATGATAATTTCCCCACTGAATTAAAAAACAAAGACATTTCCCTTAAGTTTGCTCCTTTCAGAGAACAGTGATTTATATTTTTTTCTTAACACGGCAGGCTGCCAGCCATTAAGCCCTAATTTAAGAGCTCCCAGTGTTGTGCATTGTCTGTAATAAATCTCTGTTGGAGAAAGAGTATAATCAAGGAATAATTTTTCTCGTCAGACATCACTGCGCAATGGATGGGATCAGTGTCTGCAGCATACCTAAATTTATAGCTAAACAAATGTTACTGACCCTTGAATAAACAGATCAAAGTTGATTTGTTGCCCAACAGTGTGTAAGACCTATAATTGAAACACTGATTTCATTGTCTCTGTTGGGAAAGGTAGGGGATGCAAGTTTAGAAACAATACTTTCCATGCCTAATGTCTTAGGGCACTTTGCTATAGCTTCCACCACTGAAAAATTCTGAAAAAGGCATGGAGTCAGTGTAATGGAAATAAAGTCGAGGATATGGAACATGTCTTCTGCCTTTAAAGTAGTAATTGTGCTAGGACTTAGATTAAAGAGAATATGACACAGTATTAATTAACAGCGAAAATAGTTATGTTCTCATACTGGTGTCCATCATCAAACTATTTCAATGCCACTGTGAAAAATCCCATAAAATATTTTGAACATTCCCAACCAGAGTTCTTATATGTGCTTCTCATAGCCTTAAAAAGCAAAAATCATAATATTTGCTGTGTGTACAGGTATCTCCTCCTCCTCCTCTTAGAGGCGAGAGGGAGCAAAGGTCTGATGAAGAGAGTCTTGCCTGGTAGTTTATAAATGAACTTCTTGCTGGACCCTCACTGTTACCTTTCACCCAGGGATATGATCTGAGTTACACTGAGCTTTGCTTTCTGTTGTTTTATATTCCAATCAATTTGAACTTTTAATGGTTAGTATTACATAGTATAAAATAATTAAAATTGCATTAGTTAAATTTAACAAAAGTGAACATTGCCAGTCAATAGCCATTTTCAGAAACCTGAAAAAATCTGCTGCTCATGCTACATTGCTGAGCTCGTCTGTCCTAGTTACTCTCTGTCACCCATGCTGGAAGCACAGTGCTCGCTTGGCACAGGAGCTAACTGAAGGGTTCGCCATTTTGTAACACGTTTCTGGTATTCGCTTGCTCTGTAATTCTCTAAATGCTGAATGAAAAGCAACACTAAATTAGAGCTCTCTTTTTTCTTTTTTCCTTTTTCTTGATGTATTGAAATGTCTTTAATCAGGGAAAGAAGTTATATGATTCAGAAAAGATTTGCCTGGAACAAGTTCACAGCAGCATCTAGGCAACACTACGCATAGAATCATAAAACTTCAAGTTAAACAGTGTATCCATTTCTTAATACTTGCATTGGTATCTTTATATTGTAGGATTGTAAGGTCCAGTTCATAATGCACCTGTTCAAGGCGTAGCCTCTTCACTTGGCAATATTTACCGTAACTGAACTGTTGAATAAAAGCCATCCTTTAAAACTTCTTTCCCGGATAGACATTATGGATATAAGTGCATGTATTTCCATGTCAGCAAGGGAACTCAAGAATACCTTATGTGGCAGGAAAAGGAGCAGAAATCCATTTATGCATGCCTACGGAAAAATTCCCGACTGGTAAATAAGCATCATAGCAATGCATGGTTATAAGCAGTCAGAAGAAGACAAGCTGTTGAACGTCTCCTTGCCTCAGCTTCTAACTCATTGTCGGTCTGTCTGATGCACAAAAAATGTCAAGCTTCTCTAGCTGGAACTGGTGGAGGGAATATGTGAGAACATTCACATAATCTTAAGCTAGGATGTGGAGATTTGCCAAACAGCCCAGATGGATTGGGCACCAGGCAGTATTACCTGCAGAAAGCTTTCCCGTCTACTCCTTCTCACTGGGAATCTTGGTATAATCCATTTATACCTTTAGTATTTGCTGGAATTCATGGTCTGATTCTATTTTTTTCCATCACTATATGGACACTTTGTTAAAGCACACGAATAACTTTGTTATTTACACTGATGCGATTTGGAGTATGCCTGGGGTTGCACCTGGGGATGGAAACGGCACAGCCTTCACCATAACAGAAGCTAAATGCAACTCCGTATACACAATTACACTGGCCACAGCCCAGAAACCCCTCTTGCTTATGTTTCCAAACTAATCTATGGCTCAGTGTTATGCATCCAGCATCAGGTCTTGCTGTGGATGTGGTTCCTCCTCATGCTTCTCTATCTGTATGTACTTGATAAGATCTACAGAGTATTTTGGCAGTCTGTCTCAATGGCTGTCCATCTTACCACTGAACTTGTGCCAGGGTTGCGTCTAGCACCAGGCTCTGTTCTGAAGTTTGCTCCCACTTCAATTTTCTTTGAATTTTGGCAGGATTTTGGGGTGCCCTTCCGTCATCAATCTTTCTACTGGTGACGCTTTCTTGCTTCCCTATGTCTGACCTAGAAAAGCACGCTTCTCTTTGCACAGGAGATGGTCACTGCAGGCTGCAAACTGCACTGGCAGAGCAAAGGTGGACTTGTCAGATTTTTTGTCCAAGCAGGCTGACAAAGAGTCGCCAGACTTGTTGGAGTATTCTGTGAGCTCCCTGCACTCTATGAGCTCTGGCTAACCCATCTCACGAGCACCAGGCAGACTTCTGCAGATGAGATCTCTCTGCAGAAATGCATGTTTCTGGCTTATCTTGCATTGCCATCGCCACTAATGTAGTGATGCAAGTTGCTAACTTGAACTTAATATGGTCCTCTGCCCATCTAGTAACATACTGCTTGAGTATGTTTTGGTTGTTCAGCCCAGCCTGCTGCACATTCAATGAAGCAAACCTGTTGGCTCTGAGAATTAAACATGGGTGATGTGTGTGTGTGTGTGTGTGCGCGCGCATGCAGAAGCAAATGTTTTCCAGGGCTTTGAAAGGAATTGAAAGGTAGCAGGCAAAACAATGCAGTCGACAGAAAGGGCTGGAGGGCATTCAGAAAGTATCCAAATGAGCTCACAATTATGTGTTGTAGCTGCCCTGCATTGCGAAGTGGGTAGATGGGAACATATGCTGAAACATGGCAAGTGTTTTACCCAACGTTCCAGCCAAGAGCGCCAACACATTTTTAACGTTCACCTAGATGTGTTTACTTGGCTTCATTTTCTAGTTCATCCACATACAAAAATCTTTACCTAAGAATGTGACAAAATTACTGACACTAACAAAATTTGCATTTTCTCCTGTTTCAGTATAGATTTTTGTTCATGTGGACTTTTAAATAATGAAAGTGGTGGAGCAGAGTGTTCCATGGCAGCTCTGGGATTTTGTAGACAAGGAGCAATAAAAATAGAATAAATCCTGGCAGAAAGATATTTCATAGAGCTATCTACTTTAAGTCTGTAAGTATCAGATTCTGCTCTTCAACAATAGCAACTGTGGAAAAAACTGGGATTGTGACATAATAGCAACATAATTTAACTCAGTATGTTGTTCTTTTTAGTTTGGTAGACAAAGATCTGGCTGTTGATAGGTTTCCATTCATGCCTACCATGTTTCCCATAGCCTGGCACGAATTTCAGTGAAGTGGAAGGCATATGACAAAGTGGCTTCTTGGCTGTGACATGTCACACCAACTATGGCGTGCTGAATGAAAAGCACCATGTGAATGCCTTTTGCACACTGCCAGACGCGCTATGATCAGCTGCAAAACAGCATGGTGCTTTCTGCAGCTTCTTTTTTGTTGTATTATTTTCCGCAAGTTCCATAGAAGGTATGTTATATTTCATATTTGTACTAGGCACAACACAATCATTCCAAAACTGTTCTGTAATATGGTGCAGTCATTCTGCAGTCAGAGACTGAGGTGAAGCAGAATTAAAGCAGGCATACCTTCACCTACTCTGCTGACTGAACAAATCCAACGCACTCAGCTTCTCCTTGCCCGGCTTGTGCTCCAGCCCACTAACCGTCTTGCCGGCCCTCCACCGCACTCACAACTGTTATTCGATGTCTTTCTTGTACTAGCAGGCTCAAAATCAGACTCCAGAACCAGCTGCATGAGTGTTGAAGACAGGGAAATCATCACTCCCGTCAACCCGCTGCCTACGCTCGTGCCAGTGCAGCTCCATGTGTAGCATAGCAAGGGCACACCGCTGACTTGTGCTCCATTTGGTGTCCACCAGGATCTCCACGTTCTCCCATGCGATGCTGCCCGCTGACCCGTTGGCCCAGCACGACCTGCAGGGAGGTTGCTCCTCCTCAGGCGCAGGACTTTGCACTGCCTGAGGCTCCTGACAGCCCGTTTCTCCAGCCTGCCTGGGTTCCTCTGGATAGCGGCCCATGATTTCAGCCTTGAACTTGCTGAGGGTATATTTTGTGCCACTGTTCAGGTCACCGAAGTTTTGCCAGTAAATAAAGCAAATGAAATTTCACTCCAGGACAATAATGGATACTCTGTCAGACCACATCTTGTTCACAGTATCTGAATAAGTTGCTACCTTAATTTCATTTAAATTAGCAAAATGTCTTTGACTTGTCTCTTTCTTTTTGACCGTAGATGTACAAAATTTCAAGGATGGGGACTTTGAGCATGCTGGAGGATTGTACCAATGAATTACTGTTTTTACTGATGCACTGGACTCACAGATATTGTAAGCTGCCTTCCTTTTCTCCTTTCTGCTTTACGGACTCCTGGCAACCAGCGTATCTTCTATCATGCAAATAATTCTTGTGCCGCAAATCCTTTTCCATCTTTTTCTTCACTGCTGCCCCTTCCTATTCAGTCCCCTTTCTCTCTCTTTTCTGCTTACCCTCGTAATTTATATCAGTCTCTGTTATCCTTTTCCCATACTCAGCTCCCACTCTCCTTGCAGCCAGGGCTCCATATGTCCCTTGTTCAGGCTATTCTCTCTGCTACACAATAGAGGCCCCACATCTCTCTTCTTCCCTTTATTTCCCTCTCCTTTTTCCCTGCTCAGCCAATAAATCACTCAGTGATTTATCAGTAAATACGCCTAATTGGGAAGATGAATAGGGAAAACATTCAGTTTATAGCTGGGCAGTGCAGCATTAACTGGTGTGACCAGCTGGCTGTTTATTTGATCTGCAGAAAACCACAGAGGTATTCAAGCTGCCGGAGTGCTATGGTGCTAGCCGTTCCAGAGTTATCGCATTACTTCCAAGCAGACAGACAGACAAATGTCATCAAGATGATGTCACAATGCTTAGCCAACTGGCTTATGTGATGCCGATCCCAACACACTTTTGAAGTATGCTGCAGTTCTGAGGTTGGATCTTTCTAGTCTAGTTTTTGGCAAGTTTATATATATGAAGTTGCATGTACCCAAATGCCTCCCTTTTGTCAGCAAGACGTCTCCCTCATATTTTTGTTCTATTACATATATGCATTTTTCAGGTTTACTGAATAACATGCCTACTGTACAAATACCTGTAGAACTGTAGTGGACCAGCAGTTCAGTAAAAGGGCTTTCCTAGTAGCTAATAATACCGGGATTTTATCCCTTTCAGATGCTTTCATGTATAGATATGAGACTAGGATGACAGTTTCTGACTGTATCTTTTTGAAAAGCAGTGCTTCATTCACTCCATAAAAGACCATGTCATGGCCAGCTGTAATACCTCCGATTAGTTTTGAAGATAAAATACAAAATCCTTGTGGTATCATTTCTATCTACATTTTATCATCAATACACCACTATGTTAAGTTGCACTAATGAAATGACAAATGGGAAAATATTGTCTACTTAAATATTCTTAAGTCAATTACTTTTTCTGGGCATTTTCAAGTTTTTTGGGGGGGTTATATTCAGTAAAAGTCAAACAACTGAAGTATTTGTGCGTCTTCCTTTCTTCAAGTAAAATTCTAGGTAACTTTGCCAGCTTTCTTTAGAAGCAGCTGATAGCCGTTTTTGTGAAGCATGACTTCTTTGCTCTCTTCTGGCGATCCACAAAAAAATCCAGAGGACCTTCAGCTCTCAGATTCTCTCTGCTTAAGCTGTTATGTGTACTTATCAACAAACTTCACATTTAAAGGCTCTGGATGCAATCTCTGAAGATGGTGTGGAACACCTGCCATAGTCTCATTGCTTACAATTTGGGAACCACAGATAGGTTGGATAACTTTCCCACAGATCTCTTATCTATTCCTTCTGCTCTATATTCCATTTTGTAAATACCAGATTAAAATTTTATTTTGGGGTAAAACAGAGGTAAATGGGTGAGTTCTCATTCTTGGTCTCTTGCAGAAGCAATTCAGTGTTACAAATATAGATATAACCTTAGAGAAGTAAGCACAGCCTTAGTAAGCACAGCCTTTTGGCAAAGGCTCAGCTCTAGAGCAATGCTCTTCCATTGCCTTGTTCTCCTTCATACAAACAATGTAGGGATGAGAAGGAAGAGGCACAGAGAAAAGGAAGAAATTCCTGTCTGGGAAAAAATTGCTTGCATTAAAGATGCAGTATGTATCAGTGTTCATATGAATAAGCCAAAACTGGCGTTTGGGTATGCTATATACGTAGCAGCATGTGATGAAAGGTAAGTCTGATCCTACTTGTAATTGCTATTTATCTGCCTCACAATGGAAGAAGGAATTTTTCTATTTTAACAGCGGACTTTCTCAATCACTCTTTATATTTCTTTCTTCACTTAGTTCTGGACACAAAACATGCAAGGAACAAGTTTCTTCGGACAAGAATCCTGTAATAACCTAATGCAGCAGGAGTTCATTCTTCCTAGACCTCATCACAGGAACTACAAAAGTACCACAAAAATTTCCCAAGTTTTACTCTTTTGTTACGAAAGAAGGAGGCTGGCAATTACATGAATTTATATGGTTATACATTAAAAGTCTTTTTACTAACTCTATAATTTGACCCTGTGTGTGGCTGGGTAGTGCTGTAGCTGCATAGCTTATTTCTCATGTTCTCAGCAAAATGTTAATATGGGAAATTTCTGTAGTTAGTGATGAAAGCATCTCAGTTGCTGAGATTTCTGTGAAATATGTGAATAATTTGGAAGAATAAATGTACCTTCATATTTATAATGAAAGCAATATTTATACGTTCTGCTTTGACAAATTCTGGAAATGCATATGTCTAGATCCAGGAATGAAGACTCAATTGCGCTATGGATAAATATAGTCATTCTTAGATTGATACTTTGAATGCACATAGCCTTTTATTAAAACATATTTGTGCATGTCCTGGACCTAAATTCAGAGTAAGCTTCAAGTCACTTCTTCACCTCTCCTCACAAAGCCCTAGTTTTAATGGTGATTAGTATTATGTGGAAAAATATCTAGCTGAAGTGCAAAGTCCAAGCATATGTATGAGAAGTAAATAGAACTGCCCAACCTAAATCTCTTGGCCAGCTACATGCCTTTGCCTCTTTGAACTGGAATTATTCTTGTACTTGTTCAAAATGAGACTACACACTCTTGAGTAAACGATCTTTTGTTTTATGCATCTGTAAGGAGAAGTGAATGACCATGATGGTTTGCTAATCAGTCAAGGATCTTGCACTAATTCCTGGTCCCCTGAGCAAAGCCTAAACGAAGTCATTTGGGAGGAATCGCTATGTTGGGATTGCTAGAAATAGCAACCTCCTCCACTCTTTGGAAGTGGGTTATGAAACATGAGCAAACACAACCTCTTATCTATTTTTGGAAGTCATTTTTGTATCTTTGTCCCCACCACCATCAGTAGCATCAAGGCTTTGGCTGATGGATCCTCACAATTGTAGACCTACCCTCCCACCGTGTTCCTCAGAGTTTTTAGTGCACTGACACAGAAGATGCTTTTGTTGAGCACTTCTCCATGACATGTAAGGAATGTGGATGCATGCTGCGCTTTCTGCCCTAGGACTTTGCCTCTCACTAGCTATGTTGCAGAACTATTTCAGTTCTGAAATATTTCAGTCCTTCTAAAAAGGTAGGTAAGGGGCAGGATCTGGACCATAATTCTAAAAGTGCTCAGGTTAATCTTACATCTAAATCATTTAATGGAATATTTAAAGGTGTTTGAATCATAAATGTCTTCCGATAAAGACATGCTACAGTGAACATGGTCAGAGAAAGAGTGAGAGCTGGGGCATTTCAGACTGGGAAGTGGGACTGCTTTTTAAGTTTATAAAGAGTGTGGGTTTCTCTTCCAGATTTTACTTATGTGTGTTCAGATTCTAAGACTGAGAATTTTACCAAATCAGATAATACCAAGGATTGAGAATAAATGGTTTGTATAAGCTTTAGAAAATTATACTGGTAAACTTAATCACCTGTTTAATATTTGACTAGTCCTTTTCACTTTAGACTTACAGTTTAAGGTCAATGTAAACTAAATATAGATATAAACTATACATTAGCGAAGATGAGCCACCAAATCATAGAAATTTCACAGCAGATATATTCAGATTTTGCTTTTATGAAAAGATGAGCTCAAATTCTTACTGTTCTAAGCCTCCGTGTCAGAGCACACATGAGCAGATTGCTCCACTGTCGAATGGAGACTTACACTTCAGCAGATATGCCATCTGGATAACACTTACAGTAACACCGTAATGGCTATCTAGCTAGAAAGCTTATAGGATTCCGTGTGTTGCTTTTTTACCTGTTTATTTTTTTAATGGATAGATCTTGTCTGGTGAATTTTAGCTTCATTTCTTGACTGCTTTTCATGTCTGAACTCCACTATTATTCTTAAAATAGATTTTAAATTAGAGACTAAATCTGTATTTTTTTGTAAACCTGACTTTACCATTATCTAAAGCAGCAGTAGATTTACTAGTTACAACACACAGATGGGACCCACCAACTTTTAACCTGTGGTCCGCCTTGAAATAAATTTCTATATCTCATCAAGAAATTAGGAGAACAAAACTTTTTGGAAGTCAAGGTTCTAGTGATTTTGCGCATGGGATGAATCATCAAGAATCCTGGAATCCTATTTCTAATTGTCTCATTATCCTGCTTCATAATTATGAGCTACTCTCAGTGCTCCTGACTGCCTACCTGCTTCCCATCTGTCTCTTAGGCCTTTGAAGAAGGCCTTATAAAGTGTTTGTAAAATATCTAGTATGATAGAGCCTCTGCCTGCTACTGCTATACAAAGAGCAAATACCAACAATAATAACACTATAATATAATACAATCTACAAATATATGTGTGCATAATACACATTTTCAAAAAAAATGAGGACCCTCTCTGGGATCCAAAGGAATTACCTTTTGTTGTCACATTAAAAAGCATCCTCTTTAAAACTTACAAAGTAATGCTAGTCTTAGCAATGCATATACAGAAAATCTGTGGTAGAGGAATAAAAAACCTGAATGACTAATCACAATTTCACAGGGAAGACACATATCTGAGCATTTTGCTCATTGAAGCATCAGTATTTAGTGGGAAAACATTTGTCCAAGTGCCTTAAAAATCACATAGAGAACACGTTAACATATGCAATATACTTGCTTATTTTTCTTCTGTAATTTCTCCATACTTTAAAAGCTTTTATTGACATAGTGCCTGAAAATGTATTTCATTGAATCTAGTAGTCTCTGAATTGGAAACATAGCTGAGTAGATCATGATGTAGTTTGTGGCAGATAGGGATATGTTGTTCTCCAATGGTGAATATCACTTTGCTCTGTGAAAGCTTTTTTACTTCAACCTCCACTTTAGACCAAACTTCATTTTGACTGTTGTCAATCTGTATATTTTCTTAAAACACTTCTCTTGTCTGTAATATGCAGGGAACTTAGGCCATGTTTGATAATGAAAAGCCCAGCAAGGACTTTTAAAGGCTTTCTTTTACTGAAAGAGGAGATGTCCTGCCAGTAGGGCCAGCATTTTTAAAGGATTCCACACAGGGCTTTTCTGAGAAGGATGCGAGTGAGCGTTTCACCTGAAGAGAGGTGTTGAGGGACACAGTGTACTCGGGCTGGGGGAAAGGAGGGAAATCTGGAGGAAAGCGGTAAGAACACTGCCTGGAAAAAGGAAGGGGATCAGAAAGGAAGAAGGCAGGAGGAAGTCTCCTGCCTCATTTGGTACTCTTGACGACCCTCAAGTCCCACAGAAAAAGAGCTCAGTGAAAGCAGATACACACAGGACATCTTTTTTTCCTCTGAAGTAACTTACTTACTTGATTTAAAAATCTAAGTTAAAGTGTCTAAGCTTCAAATTTTTTATTATATTGCTTTTGCCTTCCTTCCACAGTCCCTTTTAGATTGTCTAAATGCCAGGAAGTTCAGAATAAACGGTGACTCTCGAAAAATGCTCTATGTGTCTCAGAGCTCAGCACAGAAATTTCAGTATCTGCTGAGTCTTCCTACCCAGGCAGTAAAGTACAACCTCTAATTTGTCCATTTAAGTAGGTTTAAAAGATACAGGGCTTTATATCACATGTGACTGTTTATCAAGAAAACTGGGTGAGGCTATAGCTTGTTCCTTAGAAATTACTAATGGATCTGAAACAATGAAAGTAGAAATCTGTCATGGGTGGGTTGGATTTTTTTCCTCTTTCTTTCTTCACTGTTATCCTTGTCATCAAAAAATTCATTTACAAGGTAGGTAAGTATCACTGAACAGTGTTAATTGTTTCTCTGAGTGCAATTACGGATAGTGGAAGAAGTGCTAAAGGAAAGCACCTTTAAAGAAATTAGCACTGATACTGAAAACAATCTTGGTAGCTAAGGTAACATGTTAATATAGTCCATGCTGAGCTTCAGCTTTGTTCATATCTTTCACTAATTTTCTTTCAAAGTACTCTGATCCCTGCCTTTGCTTATCCATGATGTTTGCTAGCTTGCATACTCCCCTCTCTCCATTGCAGATCTTGTTGTTACTGATGCCTCTCCTCCATGCAGGAGTCTTCCAGGATTTGGCACGTGTAAGTGATGCCTTTATGCACAAAACTGGCTTATGCCCTACCAGGCTTATAAACTACCTCCCTTGTTGTTGATACATCACTGGCATGATTCCTGTCCTGATGTGGATGTGAAATTCTGATAAGCCTTCAGATTTGATTTAGGGGAGTTTTAATATTTCTGTGATATGTTTGTAAAATGTTTCTTAAAAAATCATTCTAGAAGAGGCTTATCTAGAACAGTCCCTGTTTAAATCGGAGTGAATTGAAACAATTAGATTGGACTAGATTAGATTAGATTAGATTAGATTAGATTAGATTAGATTAGATTGCTCAGGACTTTGTCTTCTTGCCATCCTTCTCCTTCTGGCTGGACAAGGAAGTTCTTCTGGTGGGTGCAAGGCACATACTGGGAAAATGGGGAGAGCGGGGAAGCTTTATATGTGGCAGGTGAGACCAAGTGATCAACTTCAATGCATGAATAGAGGAGGCACCAGAACCCTGTTTCTCACTTCTTTTCCTCTCCTCTTCCCAGAGACATTTTCTCATTATGGTTTCTCTGACTTAACGCTAATTTGGTTTTGAGCAGCAAAATAAAGCTGCTTTTATAAAAATAAACTGAGAAACTGGAAAAAAAAAAAAAAAAAAGAGAGCTGGGTTCCATCCGAGCAAATGTTGGACTGGAAATAGGTTTGACTAATCCTGGGCTACTACACAAAGGCTACGGTCATGTTTGCAGTATAGCTCCATCTGGAAGACTGGCAAGTCCATTGAGCTACTGGCAGATGCTCTGGATCTGGAGATGTGTCTGTGGGTCATCGTAGTGAGAAGATTGTGGGAAATGGAAGTGAAAATTGAGAAAGAGGTGTGAAATAGTATGTGCTCTGTAGGGCATAAAAACTTAGCTCCTGTGTACCTTGTCCATATCTCCACTTCTAATATTGCAAAGTTATTGGAATATCTTGGTGGTTCCAAACCTTCAGCTGTTATCTTGCCTCAAATTGTTCACAGCACATGTGTATGTATTTGTTCCTTGGCTGACATTGCTCTTTAGCTTCAATAACTCTTCCCATTTCTTGGTGTTTACCTCTCAGATGATGTGTACACACAGGCAGCTGTCACTTCCCCTCTTACCATTTGTTTGCTATGCACACTAAGCTTTTATAGTCTCCTCTTGTAAAAGAGGCTCTTTAGTTCCCTGGTCTTCCCTGCACCTGTTCCAATTCATCCTAATTCAGCTTTACGAGGACAACAAACCTGCTTCAGAGGAGGTCATACCAGCGTCTCTCCAGCTCCAGTGACATGCCCCCTGTTTGTGCCTGGTTTTTTGTGAGCAGTTCCCACCTGGTAATGCTTCTTGATGTATTACGATCAACAAATCCCACGCTGCCTCCCTCTCTTTCAGTTCCACTTCAGATTAGAAAAAAATGTATCAGCCAAGACCACGATGCAGGACCACCGTGTTGCACTTTGTGCTGCTAAACCTCACCCACAGTAGTTTACACAGTGTTCAGGGGTACTGGACTTTTCTGTACAGCAACGCCAAGCTTCCAACCTGTGCCATTTGCACTTTTCTTTAACCAGCTTGTACTTTTGTCTCCACTTCATTGCTATCAAACAAAATAATCTCTCTTCTTCTTATTCAGAAAGTCTACTAAAACTTACATCACAGTAATTCACCTTTCAGTCCAATGTCTTTGTCTTCTGCTTAGCCAGCCCCTCATCCATTTTACACCCCTGGTGCTAGCGTCTGTCTTCTCTAACTTGGCTTATAATTTCCTGTATGTCAGAATAACAAATGTTTTTTAGGAGTCATTTGGTTGCTGTGTGTCCCATGAAAGGCACAGAAGGAACGCGTGAACGCTAACAAGCATGCTTACAATTTTAAGTCCATTCGAGGCTCAGCAGCCTGCTAAATGAAAGGAGAATTAGAGCTGAAGCAAAACAAACAGATCCTATGCTTGATTTGGTAATAAAGACCTTCTCTGGAGCTGGCGGGAGCTGGGTCTTTGGCCGGTTTAATGATTTCCAGTTCCCAAGAATCCGCGCGGTAGGAAGCAGCACCTCTTCGAAGGCCGGGGGCGATTAATGCCACCGACTTTTTGCTCTTCCGAAGGCAGCAGGCGACAGCGTGGCGGGGAGCGGTGCCGGAACCCCGGCACGCAGAAGCTGCTGGACCCGTCCCCTCGCCCCCAGCCGACCCCCCGGCTCCGGCCGTGCTGGACATGGCGTGGGGAGCCCACGGCCGGCGCGGTCTCCTCGGCAGGGACCCAGCCGCCGCCAGCCCGGCGCGGCCTTGCAGCGAGCGGGCTTTCTGGGAACAGCCACCACAGGCCCAGCCACGCTGCCAGTGACCCAGAAATTTAATTTCTGGAACCAGCCAGGCTAAGCTTCTCGGTTTACATGTCTGTCTGTGTACATGTACAGATCTCGCTTGAATTTGAAAAATGCTCCTACATCGCCTGCGCCTGGCTCCGGACATCGGTGCTTTTCCCTACTCCCACCCCTCGGGAGCAGCCCCTTCCCCTCCCCAGGCCTCCCCAGCACCGCCCCGGCTGGGCCCCCTCCCCCGCAGCCCCTGGGCCGGCCGCCCCGCGCCGCCCCTGCGGACCCCGCTGGCAGCCGGACCCTCCCTGAGGAGACTCTCCCGCCCTCCACGCCAAGCGCGGCGGGCTAGCAGCGCGGCTCTCCCCGCCCCCGGCGGTCGGGGCCTCGCGGTCCCTCCCGGCCGGCCGGCGGCGGGGAAGGGCATGGAGTTGGAGGGAGTCTATAAAAAGCGGCCGTGGGACGAGGCCGCCGTGCTGGCAGAGCCCCCCGCAGAGGCTGAGGCGCGGCGCCGGGCCGCGGCAGCCGCACCATGATCAACCCCAGCTACTACCCGTGGGGCTACGACGGCGACAACGGTGAGTGGGGCGCGGGGTCCCGGCGGCAACGCCCGGGCGAGGCCGTGCGTGGGGAGGGGGAAGGAGGGCTCCCGGCTGGTCGCCCTCGCCGGTGTGGAAGGGGAGGCAGTGGCTGAGGTCTCCGAGGTAAATAAAGTCAGTCTTCCTCCTACTAATGTAAGTTGTAGGTTGACGTAGCGTTCAAGTCCAGCTCTGGGCTCGCCGTGGTGCAGGAAGAGCGGGACCGCCATCCCCCCGCCTGCGGAGGCTGGAAGCCTGAGGGGCCTGTTCCTCAGCCAGGCTTTTTCGACGTGAAGCTCTTGATAAAACCATGGTGAAAATTAAGTCCACATTTTGTCTTCTTAAGATACCAGTGGCCTTTTCTCTCTGCAGATGGGTAGATGCTGCCACAGTTGATTTGTTTGGGTGTATCCCACCGTATTTCTAGCCACTTGGACTATGCACCTCGAGTTTCCTTCCTTGGTGGGTTGTCAGTCTCCTGATAAGTAAAGTCCTGAGGTTGCTGCGAGAGTTTAGATTCAGCCAAATGACTTAGAGTATCTAATATTCCAACTACAGTGATCTGATTGCTTTTTAGACCATGAAACTCTTGACAGGCCATGACTAACAACCAGGTGATTAGTAACCTACTCATTAATACATTTTGTTGTTGTTCTATAGCTAAGCAAAGCTAAGCTTGCATTTATTATAATACAACTTGTACCTAACTGGAAAATGTTGTCAAGATATTTCTCTGTATTTTTTCTAGGACCAGATCAGTGGCACAAAAATTACCCAATTGCCAAAGGACGCCGTCAATCACCTATTGAAATCAATAACAAAGAAGTGCATTATGATCGCTCCCTACTACCATGGTTTGCTAGTTATGATCCCGGTGCAGCTAAGACCATCCTCAATAATGGGAAAACCTGCAGAGTTGTATTTGATGATTCTTTCGATAGATCAGGTTAGTTTTGTTTTCACCTCAAGCTGTCATTATGTATCAGAGACTCTTGGAAGACAGAGTGTGCTCTGAATGCTCGTGGCTGTCAGAAGGTCTCTGTCTACTGCCTGTGTGTGTCGTATAGGTTTCTGTGACTCCAGTGCCCTGCACAACTGGTGGGAAAGGCCTGTGACTACTTTTAAAGTCCATAGGTAGAATCCTAGGGGATACAGAGAGCTGCAAAGGAGCTTGGTGCAGGATGAATTAAGGTGTAAGGTTCTGTGCTTGCAAGAGCCATTGCAGTTGTGCTGCTTTCCAGGAGCATGCAGCCCAGGCTTTGTTTATGAGGACTGAATTTTTCCATTCAAGACTATTTGAGACACCCAGCAGAGCATCTTTAACTGTGTGTATGGCTGAAGGTACAATATTTGAAAACTGTACCTCTATAATTTCTGATAAATCAAGTTATGAACCAGATGTTGCCACAAAGTCACAGTATTTAATCAGTGAAAACTCCATTTGGCATTCATGATATTTTGTCTTAACAAGGATTATACAGCTGAGAAATTCCAGTGTTTCAGCTTTAATGCCCAAAATCTTTCATCCACTCATCGTTATGACAATATGCAATGTGCTGCATAAATAATACATAGCTTTTAAGAGTTAGTGGGGTTATATATTTTGAAGAGATATGTCCATTCTGTTGAACAGGTGCTAGAAATATTTAATTTATGTTGGCAGAACCACTGACGTTTCATGTTAATACTGTTGGCTATGTTTCAGAGGAGAAAACATTACTGAAAGAAGTATGAAATTGCATTAGTACTAAGATAAAAAGGAAAAATCAAACACATACCTCACTCTATTCTTGGGTCAAGGTCAACAGAACAGTGTTATTATTTATAGTACATGGGATGGTAAGAAAAGGAAAAAGAAATGTCAATTTCAGTAAAATATTGAAAAGTCTGTCTTCCACAGTGTACAGACTTACTTCTTAACTGTGTTAAAAGTTGAAATTTCTATTATGGTATAACTAGGATTGACAGCTATAATTCCTAGGAGGAATTTTACTAATAGGTTTATTGATCTTAAATATCTGAAGGCATGGATTCAGTGTAGTGAATTTTTAATTTCTTGAGTTTCGTGAAAACTGAGGATCAAAACGTATGTAGGCTGGACTAGTTAATACGCTGTCAAAACTCACTAATGACTATGCAGTGAAGCATTAGATTACTTTTCTACCAAAGTGGGAATTTTTAGTGTTATTTGAATAAAAATATTGTTAATGTCAGATCACATGATACATCAGTAAAAAGATGTAGCTGTGGCATGTGAGAAGACCTCTATGACCATTACTTACCGTTTTCTGCCATTGCTGGTATTTGTTGGAACAGCATCAGACATATCAATGGTTGCATCTTCTGCATAAACGTCAAAGTTATAATTACTCAGATTTTGCACAGGAGGGAGTATTCAGGCACAGCAATCTGCAGCTTGGATGCAACATGGTGGCTGCAACGAGCAGAAAGTTTTGGAATGTTCTGAATTTTTTTCGGATGAACTGCTCAGTAACTGTTGTGTTCAGATCTCAGAAATAAAAAGTGACTCACTGGAAAAAAAGTAGGTGTATTTCTCAGCTCTTTGAAGGCAAGCAACATTCAGTGTTTATTGTTACGTCTCCTTTGTTATACCATTGCCTGCAGAGTCTGTGGGTGGTGTTCCTTCTCTAGCATAATGCTAATTGCAGGACGAATTCCACTGTGCATACTCCTACTGACTTGAGCGTGTTTAAAGTTTTTTAGGATATGTACAATGACTTCTTTTTTGTGTAAAGGAACCACCTGCTCCATAATACGTACATATGTAATAGCAATCATATAGGAATGAAGCTTTTATTCATTGAAACATTTCTTTAAGACATTCTATCTGTCTATCTATCTATCTGTCTACGTGTTTATCACTGTCTATCTGTCTGAATTATTTCTGAGTTAACCAGAAAACTAAGGGCTTCCTTTATTTTCGTAGTTTTTTCAGTTAGTAGTCATACCTGTATCTGTAGTTATATCTAGATTTTCATTAGTGGTAGATGAAGTAGAAGGTGAGTGATAAAATGAATTACTTTGGATGTCTCCCAGTTTTACTTCCATTTTCTCTTCTATGTCAGGAATACTTTGAATTTTCACCATTGGGACAGTTTCTTAAACTCGAATGATTACAGATAAGCTTTTGGGAAAAGTACCATCCAATGTAATTAATATATTATGTTGAAAAAGGCCTTATTGCTGTTATCTTTGGAGTTAGTCTAATGGAAGGAATTGGAAAATTTGTCTCCAACTATTTATAAAGTCTGCTTAACTTTAAGAATCTGCAATACAGCAGAAGGCTTTAGTGACAGGTATTTGCTTTAGGAGCTGTGTCATGCCTCTGCTGCCTGTCTGAACAAGTTAATTGATTGTTGTGGACTCACTTGCCTGTCTTACCATACCTATGTGGAGGAAGGACCTTAAGCACTGTAAAATCACTGCAGGTGGAGACTGGTGTCTCAATATCCAGGAAAGAGCTGGGAGATGAAATCAAAACCTCCTAGGCCGTTGTGCCACCTTGTGATGGCCACAGTAAAACCCATACCAGAACTTGGGTGCTTTGGCAGCTTACCAGTGCTATGTTTTTTGGCCTGAGTGGCAACTCAGATACTCTTTTAGATCCAGCAGTGACTCTGGTTTTGTTTCGAATTAGGGCTGCAATCTTATTTCTACTGGGAGAGTTCATTTGCTTTTAAAATTCCAAAAATATTTGTGCCAGAGAAGTGTCCTGAGACTACCTACCTGGTGGGATCATTGTCATAATGTTGTGTGAGATCTGTAGCTTGTAACTTCCTTACAATTTTCAACTCTGGCTTTCTTTATAATACTTGTGGATAGATGGTGACATCAAAACATTCAAATATTTAGGAAACAGTAAAGGTAAGTAAGTCTTGTACTGGAACCCAGACGCAGCAGTTGGGTCATGAAGGCTGTGTCAAATGGATGCCTTCCTTCATCTCCTTACTTTGTTTCTGTTATCTCCTTGACACTTTCTGTGAAAGTTCATCCGCCAAACGTTGGCTTCTCTTTTTTACTAATTTTCTGATGGATGACATTTAAGGGCTTGGAGTAACTCAGTGCAGGCACACTTTATTACAAGGTTACCTTGATGCTATTTGCAGAATCTTTTGATCTCTTGTCGAAGGAATGTGTGCCTTTGGAAGTGGATGATGAAAAAAAATAATATAAAGAGACCATAACTGTAAGTAGAGAAAGCTTGTGGCATATCGGTCTCTTTCAGCACAACTGGTGCTTGCGAACAGCATTTGCTAGAGTACCACTTTGTGGGAAATCTCATCTGTCTTTGCAAATGCAATTTTGATTACCAGCTTCTGGTGAATGAACATTTATTTGTTGACTGGTTCTAAAAAATTACAAACCCCAGTAACTTTAATTAAAACTGTGGGAAGTTTGTCAATAGACACATTTTGGTTGATTCCTGCAAAAAGTTCCTGAACATTTTGTGTACTGAATTTACATTGGAACAAGTCAGTTGTCGTTACAAGAATAGGACAGCTACATCTCAGTGCTTGTGTGGCTGTTGGTACACACCACTTGATGGCCGTACTGCATACTGCAAATGGCAGCAAAGTTAAATTCTTCCTTCGTTGTTTGACACATCTATCATCTGTAGTGTCTGCATGAAGGTACTCTGTGTTAATATGATCACTGCAGGGCTTGGGTACAGGGGATTTTGGTGTTGAGTTTCTGTTAACTTAACCTCCATGCGATTGTTTGAGGCTACAGTTACGAAGTGTACTGTCAGTTTTCTGCCCCTGCAGATGGGGATTTCAGCCCTACCGCGGATCACAAACAGAGATGATGTGGGAGCTCACTGCTGAACAGGCTCTGATCAATAGGCACAAAACTGGAAAAGGTGTGTTGCAGTGCAGGCGAAGGTGGGTGGGATGCTGACAGACTTCTGGCAGGCACTCCTCCATCCCCGTGAGAATACAAAGTTCAAATATAAAAGAAGTAATTCTTCTCCATATCTATTCAGTGATTGCTTAAAGACAATTTCAGTGAGAACTGTTTAAAACATTAGAAAAGTTTTTACGAAATACATTTTATCCCTGCAGTTAGAGTGTTTCAGTACAGAAATCCTCTTTCAAGTAGAGGCTTTTTTATAACATTTAAAATATGGCACTGACATTAAAAAGCTGTGGGTTTTGTACTGCACTGTTAGACTCTGTTACAAAGCAGCATAGCAAAGATAATGTATATTTTTCAATTGTCATGCAGCGATACCATACTAATTTACTTTAGTTGTGGTTTACCAGTTCATTTTATGGATTTGGCAGGATGTGACGATCATAAATCTTATAAGAACAGTTAGTTCTTCTCATGTTTATAAGCACAGCTCACCTCATGAATCTGTTTAGTGCTTCTTGTGGTTTTCCACCTGACTTTCACAGTATGCCTTCCCAGCAAATAGGGGAGGCATTTGCGTAGGCGTAACTTTGCCAGTTTTACTTTGGTGAGGTTAGATGATGACTGACATTAGCGCAGATTAACAACCAGACCCTTTCCTAAGCTGCTCAGCAAGTGGATGGACTTATTTCAAAACCTTCTTTGTCACATTTCTGTTGCTAAGGTCACCCTGCTAGCTAAGGTAAAGTGGAGTGGTCATCTCCACTCAAACTGCATCACAACTTTGTTTTGCTGTGTGAACACACAGAATGAGATACGGAGTGTTTTCTTGCCTTAGTTACATCCTCCAGTGCAACAATTGACCTCTCTGGGGAAAGCGTCTGCCTCAGGGATTACATTGAGAGTGGAAAAAACCCATTCTTTTATGAGCCAGTTCTGTCTCACGCTGCTTGGTTTATGTGGGATCAAATAAGAGGTGAGCTTTTTTACTGGAAGTGATGTGCACATGTGTGTCTGTGTAGGACTGCTTTGTGACAGACCATTCTTCAGTGTGGATGGAGGGACATGGAATTTGAGCAAGCGCTTCAGACTGACTTTTTTACGTCTAATATCAGGCACTGGTGTAGGGTGATGTGCAAATCCGTATAGAAAGAGTTAGTCACTGAGCAATGGGATGAGAGCTTGCAATAAGGCACCAAAAAGGAGTGAACACTTTTCTCCCTTGGGAGAATGCTTTTCTCCTCCCGGGTTGGTTTGTATATTCCTGCTGTTGGGCCGTGTTACTTTAATGACAGCAAGTTTGAGGGAGTTACATTCTGGTAAATGTGCTGTGGCCTTCCTGTTACTTCCTGTAGAGCAGAAAGAGGAACAGAAATGCCACATTTCCAATATTCAGAAGTATGTCCAGCCGTTCAGCTAGCCATGTGAAAAAGATTACACAGTATTTCAGAGAACTAAGAGAAAATCTGGCTGCCTGTATATCAGGGAGTGAGCCTGCAGGCTCCTTTTTTAAAACTCTTGCTTTTTGTTTCGTTCAGTGTCATAGGTAGAAGCTCATTGAGTCATGAGGCCTTCTAGAAAAGCATCCTTTCGTAAGTGTTTTGTGGTAGGAAAACAGCTATCACAGCCTTCAAACTGTGATTCTCGGATATTTAAGGTGAACATTTCCTATGTAATAACTGTTAGAATAATTCTGTTACATATAATTATGTAAATATATAAAAATAAATCTATATTTTAACACGACTGAAAACACTGAAAACAATTTAAAGATACCGTAATTTCTTTTATAAACTTTTACCTCATATTCCTTGTTTCACTGGTGCATGAATGTCTATTTGTGTTAGTATTTTCCAAAAACAAAAACCCAAGAGGATAAAGATACCCTTAGAATTTAGGTTCCAAGCCACATGTTTTTGTTTTTTTTAAAGAAAAAAGATTTCTTTTACTGACTTTGAGCTGTGCAGACGTAGTTTGGGATTTTTTTGTTTTAGATATTGGAGAACTTCATTCTTGTAATTGTTTTGTTTATCTTTTTTAAAGCATAGGGAAATTTCATTTCCTGACATTGTCATTTCATGTATTTCTATTCTTTTTACTACACACTTGAACTTAAAAGAAAGAAAACACCTTTTTGTCCTTCAGGAGGTGTTGGTTTATAGGCATCTTAGCCTGCATCGCTCTGTTTGCTTACAGTGTGCGAAGTAAAAGGTACTGTCTATTTATAGAGGAGTGAAGCCAGGAATGTGTTGGCAGGAGGTGATGCAGAGCTTCACTTAACGCCCAATCGAATATGTTTGCTGATGGCCCATCAGTGGAAATAATGACACATTTTTACCTTAAACTGGATTATTTGGTCTTACAGATCTATTTTAATGGAGGATTGATGGCCTTGTCAGCTACTACTGTTACTCTGTCTGTATCAGCCACAGTACTGAATGTCTGTGGGAGTAAGTAAAAGGAATTTGTTGAGAATAACAGCTTGCTCTTAATGTTCAGTAAAGAATACTCTTAGTACTTTATTTCTTGAGATGATCATGGATTTCATTCCTTTTCAGATTTAGGGATATTTTTCTGTAGCATATAAAGACCTGTTCTTGAGAACTGCTGAATGGTTTTTAGGAATGCTATAACTTCTATCTCCAAATAAAGTGAATGAAAATTGGATATTAATATTTGGTGAACATGAAGAAGTTCTTCCCTTTCTATTGCGAGATCCTTTCAAATATACCACATTCATTTGATATATAAAGTAAAAATGGTAAGATTGTTTAGAATACAGGGTATTGTTCATCACAGGCTGAACTTTGCTTTAGGAAAATAGTTTGTATTCTCAGTGATTCCTTTTCTGGCTGTTTTCTTTCTCCTCTTCCACAGCTGGATGGAACAGCCATTATAGCAGAAGCAGCGTCAGTAATTTCATGTGTTTTTAAACAAATAAGTCATAGCCTGCAATAAGAGACATGGGAATGTTTATCATCTAGCACTTCGGTAGTTGGTCTTCATCACGGCTGTTTTTGTGTGCTTTGATATAGGTAGATATTAGAAAGAATTCAGGAGGAGACTGACACCTAAATTTAGGTGTCTTATGTGAGCTTTTAAACGTAGGTGAGTTATGTCTCGAAACTCCCATTCGCATCAACAGAGGTGGAGTCACACTTCATCCGTGGAGTCCAAAGAGCAATCCAGGTCACCGTCTGTTGAGCATCTACCTTAAGGCAAGCAGAATTACGCTAGAAGTTTGACTGTTCTAATCAGGGTCTTACTTCAGTTACCCAAACATAGGCATCTCACGCCATTTTTGATAACCTAATCTATTTCACGTTGACTCCAGATACTGCTTTAGAAAAGTGCAGATCTTGTATCACACCTTACAGTCCTGTCCAGGTGTCTTTGGAATATCCCAGAAGGTACTAGATGCACATTTATACAGCTGAATTAAAACAGTGATCTCTACTGACTGTAACGGAAGCCTAGACACAGATAATTTTCATGTGCCTGTAAGTGCGTATAGCTGCAGGTGGTTGCCTGAAGTACTGCTAAAGTCAATGCAGATTTCCAAGATGTACTCATTACTCTTAGAATGTAGAACACCTGTGCAGTGAATATGTAAATATGTATGTAAATGTTTTAAAATACATATATTTCTTTTAAAAAAATTGGAAGAGACGCGAGTCTAATGCTGATGCAGATTATCAATTGCAGTGCTGAGAGGTGGGCCACTTCCAGGAGTCTTCAGGCTGCGTCAGCTTCACTTTCACTGGGGTTCATCTGATGACCATGGCTCTGAGCATGTTGTGAATGGAGTGAGATATGCAGGAGAGGTAAGACTCACCAGTTTTTACTTTAGAATAGGGTGTAAAATAACATTTGTCATTATTGTTCAGGTGGGGCAAGATTTCTCATTTGTCTGCTTTTCAAGGAGCTCTTTCTATAACTCTGTTTATCTGTGACATTTTCTTCTCACTCCCATCGATTCATATAAATGTGGATTGGGCTGAAATAATTCTCACAGCATAAGAAAATAAAAATACTATGTGAAACAAAAGTTTCCATGTTCTCAAACCAACATAGCTTGAAACATAGGACAGCAAGACTGAATTACTGAGAAGCAATGCAAACTTACTGAAAGAGTATTCTAAGAGTACAGTATTATAGCATAATTATAAAATATTAGCAACAGAACGGAGGAAGAATGTATTACCTTGATTTTCTACCACTTCAGGACTGTAAGGGAATATGAGAACTGTAGACTAATAATACACAGAGCTTACATTCTTATGGATTCTTTGCTAGAATTTCTGTAATTCGAAAGCCAGATGGAAATGAATCACATAT
Organism: Opisthocomus hoazin; assembly: GCF_030867145.1. Taxonomy (NCBI): domain Eukaryota; kingdom Metazoa; phylum Chordata; class Aves; order Opisthocomiformes; family Opisthocomidae; genus Opisthocomus; species Opisthocomus hoazin. The sequence continues at coordinate 32,244,855 of NC_134416.1, read as the reverse complement.
CAGTAGATGACTTCTGAACTTCATGTTCGACCTGCTTACTTAAGCATGTTTTCTATGTTCATAGAATCATAGAATGTTTTGGATTGGAGGGGACCTTAAAGGTAATCTAGTTCCAACCCCTCCGCCATGGACAGGGACACCTTCCACTAGACCAGGCTGCTCAAAGCCCTGTCCAGCCTGGCCTTGAACACTTCCAGGGAGGGGGCAGCCACAGCTTCTCTGGGCAACCTGTGCCAGTGTTTCACCACCTTCATGGTGAAGAATTTCTTCCTAATACCTGATCTAAATCTCCCCTCTTTTAGTTTACAGCCATTCCCCCTTGTCTTATCACTACACACTCTTGTGAAAAGTCCCTCTCTGTCCTTCCTATAGGCTCCCTTCAGGTACTGGAAGGCTGCTATAAGGTCTCCCCACAACCTTCCTATCTCCAGGCTGAACAGCCCCAATTCTCTCAGCTTTTCATCATAGAAGAGGTGTTCCAGACCTCGAATCATTTTGTGGCCCTCCTATGGACCTGCTCCAACAGGTCTACGAGCCTGTGTTCTTCAGCTTTAAGATGAGATTTCTGTTCTTTTTTGCAATTTCTGTATTAAGATGTTTGTAGTTTATTTTAAAGCAAATAGTAGTCTAATAACAATAGATGGCTGATACAACTTGTATATTAATTGCTGTCTCTTTTTTAATATTTTTTTTTCTGGAAGGCCTAGTCCTTCACCTTTGTTGCCTCAAATTCTCTCATGTATAAGAACTCTAAATTCAGTCTGATTGCTTGATATTTAGTAATTGTGGGGTTTTTTGCATGTTTTTCTTTGTTTCCAGCTACATTTGTTACACTGGAATCCCAAATACAGTAATTACCTTGATGCTGTGAGAAGAACTGATGGAATAGCCGTTTTGGCCATATTTTTGCAAGTAAGTAGAAGCACGCAACCCTCCTTTGTACTGCTACTGTAGAGTTTTCTATTCTTCCAGGGTTTAAAAAGAGAAACCCTCTGAATATATTTTCTAGGGATCATACCACATTGAAGGGCTTGACTTTTGGTAATGCATGCTTTTCAAGTTACAGAGCATGAGTCATGTTATGTCAAATGGTATCCGAAACTACACGCACTTGTCCCAGTGGCTATTGTGTCACTATGTGGCTGGTGGAAACTGTAAATCCAGATGTATTTGCCCCTGCTTTGGGGACACGATGTCAGTAGTGGCCCTCTGACCAGTAGCAGTCAGCTGTCTTCTATGCTGATCATGGACTGATTTCAAGGACGGGTACTGCTCCTAGGCTTTTCGTGAACTTTCTCCCAGGCAAAACTAACTCACAGATAATACATGTAATCCATCCTTTTTTGAAATCCTTTTGGGAGCATGCAGTCTTAGCCAGAAATACTGGCCTTTGCTCTCTCTTGTTTAATTAATATTCACTAGAGATAGAAAGATGGCCATCTGTGTTGAGATCAATTGCAAACAGTAGATCTGACCATGAAGTCTGGATTCCATTCCATGGAATGAAACTTTCCAATTTCTGTACTAGAGTCTGAAGAGTTATTTATCTTTGTTAGGCTAAAATTCAATGTCAACAGGAGTAGCTGTATTGTGAAATTACCCATGATGCTGAGTTTCTGTACTGATATAATTTCATTATTTGGAACATAATATCTGTTGGGGTAGAGACAGGGGGTACAGACAGAGGGGACAGACAGAAGACATAGCTTACTAAGCTGGTAGGGGTGATAGGTTAGGTTAGTGCATTGTCATTTTGTAGTTGATAAATGTTTAGATCCACATATATAAAAACAAGAGAAAGAAGCAGATCAAGCAGAACTCTTGGGTTAGCTCTTGCTTTCTTCCTTTACAGGTAGGGAAAACTCCCAAACCAGAGATGAAGAGAATTCTTGAAGAAATAAATGCTATCAAAACAAAGGTAATGATGTTGGGCTATTCATTATAGGAAGATTGCTGCAAATTTTCAGGACAAAAAAAAAAACACCAAGTGGCATGACTTCCTAGATTTCAAATTCTGATCTACAGCATTGCCAGAATCTGCTTGTGAATAAAACCATGGGTAGCTTTTCATTAACAAGAAAAGTCCTTCTTCCATTTATGTATGCGCCTTCTTTGGCTTTATGGGCCTTGTAATATGCTGAAAATGAGTCATCTCACCAAACTTTACTCACCTAAAAACCAGGCATGGGGTCTTATTTCTTCAGTGGTCAGTGACAAAAGAAAGGCACCTTTGGAAATTGGTCCATTTGGTCTTGAAATAGGCTGCCCAGTGGAGCTGTGGAAATGCCATTGACTAGACATCTGTGTCTCAGATAACATTAGGTGATAAGAATCTCACATTTAATAAGCTGTCTTGTTTGTTATTAGTGCAAATATTATAAATCTAGAGTACCTGTCTTACTTCATTATACGCTGACCTAATCCAATATTCAATAGATAGGCATAATTTCCAGAAGAAAGGAGTCCAGAAGGAAGAGTATTTCTTCACCGGAGTGAGTGAAGCACATTGGTACTGGATGTCACTTGACATGGGGTAGCCCAGGTACAGGAAGTAGCTTCATGGAGTTGTATGTTGTGTCAAGCTTCTCTAGGTCCATCTGTGAGGGTTATTCAGTCCACTTACCTTTACACTGCATTATTATGTATTGTGTAGATGTGGGCTTAGTTTCCTTAGTTCATACCTTTGAAGTATCTGTTTCACTCTCTGTTTCTTAAAATGCCAGAGCTGCATCTTTAACTAATCTTGACTAGAGCTGTGGAAGAGCTTCCTATTTGGTTTGGCTGTGTTTTTTTTAAAGGGTAAAGAAGCTCCTTTTCCAAACTTCGATCCTTCAATTCTTTTCCCTAAATCTCATGACTACTGGACATATCATGGGTCTTTCACTACTCCACCTTGCGAAGAGTGCATCACCTGGATTGTCCTTAGAGAGCCTATCATTGTCAGTTCAGACCAGGTAAACTTCAAATAGATAATATTTTACCCGCTTCTTTTTAGTTACATGTGATAACCTGATATTACTCTTTTGACAAGGAAAATGCTCATTGGATTCTGTGAGAAATTGCATAATTAAAAGGACAGTGAAGAACCGAATGCCTTAGAAACTACCTTGGGACTCCATAGGGAACCTGTAAAAATCTTCAAAGGACTGCAGTCTACAACCTAGTATGTGCATTCAACCTATTAGACACGTCTCTCTATCTGTCTCTGTATGACTCCTACATTAACTAATTGAGTGGAGACAATGACCTTCTGTACTTGGAACAGCTCATTGTTTCGTAGCCCATGTCAGACATCGTGGTGCTTCAAATCCACAGACATCAGAGAGCTTTATAAATCAGTAAAATCGTAACGCAGTGTAGATGGTAAGAGTTTATAACAGTTTGGAGTGTGACTGACAGCAAGCAGTAGTTAATATATATGAGTTCTTGCCCCCGTCAGCTGGAGACCTCTTGTGACATCAACTAAAGAATAATTCTCTGTTTGTTGCGCAGTCCCTGTGTTCCCATGATATTAACTCTTGCTGGCAGGAAGGGATAGACCTAGGTGTGGCTCATACCTTTTATTTTACACAGAGCTTAAAACACTGCATTACACCAATTTGCAACCATTTAAATCAGAACTTTGGCACATTCAGCTAAAGCTTATATTAGGTTTGTACCAACAACTTTGATTATGCAGGATTTTTTCAACCATTTATATTGTCTCAAGCTTCCTCACGTGAAGTGTTCATTGCTTATGATGAGTGTTTGAGGGTGGTCACTGGACAAATCAGGAAATGACGCTGCTGTGAAAAAGTGATTATCTGTGATTAAATGCAGTGGGACAGTTGGGTATCTTAACTACATTGCACACTGAATGAAGCAGGAGTCCAGTGTTCTCACGGAATGCAGCTGAGCATTTCCAGCTTTTTGAACATACTACTTTGCAAATGTGTCTCTTAGAGCATGTTTCTTTCAAAACCATCTTTTTTTCAGAATACAAATTTAATGGCATTGGTGATGGAGTCTGACCCACATTCTAGATGGCATCATGTAACCAAGCAAATTATGGAAGTGTTGTGTCAGGTTCTTGAGACCAGTGTTTCTGGAAGGTATACCAGCTAAATTTTCACAAACAGGAGCAGCATCAGATAACTATAGTTTCTTGTTAATTTGAAAGCCTTCTCTAGTTACTTACCACAAAGAAGTGTTTCTTGTTAATCCGTATTCCCTCTCAATCACATTTATAGAAATTTGAATGCCCTCTTTCATCACATTTCAGCCTATGATTCTACTCGTACCACACAAGTCAGTTTTCTTATCTGACATTATTCCTCTACTCAGCAGACTATAATGATACAATGTCACAAATTTCAAGACTCCAGGATAGTGAGAACATGAACATTAATCAGGTGACTGAAATATTAGGTGGATATTATATGTAGACACATAACTTTTTAATTTATATTCTCAAAGTGGTGAGGTGTTTCGTTGTGTTGATTAATATGCATGTATCACAAAAAAAACCTATTTTCTAGTACTTTGTATTCGTGTGGCTCTTATTGCATCTTATTGAATTGATATGCTTCCTGGTTTCTTGCCCATACAAACATTAAAATACGTGAGCTATTCTGAAACTGGTACTAGTGTGTAAAATACATAAATGGTCTGACTGGTTTCCACAAAATAAATCTGCTTAGAGGTTTATATTATAGAAGATCAGCTACAGATTTTGTTGGGATAAGTGTTGTCATTACTCAGCATCTCTGATATAAAATGCATTTTTGAAGGAATAACTAATCACATCATTGATCCAGCTTCATGAAAAGACTTACTGATCACTGCTGTGATTAGGTCATGGCCTATTTTTCAGCTTATCTAAATTTAGTGAGTATTGGGAAGCATACACACTGTTTGGTAACTGGCCCTACTGTAGAAAAAATGGAGCATATAAGGTGAAGAAGAAATTACTACATACAGGTGCGGCATTTGCTTTTATCCTGAGATAAGAGCTTTTCAGGCAGAAATGGCAGTGTGTGTGAGGCACTGTATGCAAATACAATAGAAAGACTTTCCTCACTCCAGAGTGCCTGCAGTCTGAATAATGTATTCATAAAAGAGGATTGTGTTACCAATTATTTCTAATCCTAGAAAGTGTACTTCCATGGCAGCCTCATTAATAGTAATTATTTTAAGTGTATGTGCATTTACAGTGGATTGTTTGGATGCTTTTGCAGGCAGATGGTAATAGCAGATTAGCCACAAGGATAAGCGCAGTTGCTGTGAGTCAGTACTCTGCAGGAAAAATCAGTTCACCAGGAATCCCTGTGAGATGTAGGGCAGGTGGCCTAGCTGTAAAGATTGCTTTTAATGAAAGGATGGGATTTCAACTGTGGAAAAACTCTGTCCAGTTGCTGCCTATTTTTTTCACCTTTATGTAGCTATAGCCTGAATATATGCCTTTTTTTTACTGAGTAGGGCAGATCTTCCCCAAATAACAGTAAAAGCCACCAATCTCTTCTCCAATAGTACCTTATCAGTATTAAAAAACTGATGAACTATTTTCATCTCCTCATCTCATTTTTCATCTCCAAATTATTCTTCATCTGAAATCTGAAATTTGATTTCAGATGAGTAATCCAGCTGATGCATATTATTCTGGTTATAAATATGACTTCATCATTGTTCAAGCAAACTGAGACAGCTGCCTTTTCTGAGCCATGTAGTGAAGAGCAGTGTTGAGATGCCTGAGCTAGCTCAGTCCGTAAACTGGATTTAGTATAGTCCCAGTGAACCCAGCTTTTACAGCCCAGATGGAGGTTCTGCTTCTGTCGGACTTGAACTCAGAGCTGTAAAAGGTAGATACATTAGCGTATTGAAGCTAATTGCAAACAAAGTTGATGCGTGCCACGCGTGGGGCTACGTTTTCAAGTGTGCACATGGGACAATGTGTGCATTCTTTTCATGGTAAGCCGTTCAAACAGGGAAGTGTCAAGTGTCTGAATCACAGCTGATACGCTTTCTGTCTAATGTTGTGCACAGCATTGACAGCAAAAGAACGTAATGTATCTGTAAGTGGGTATATGTGTTGCATCCTTTGAAAATCAGAAAGCAGTAGAGGAAGAGCGTTATACAGTTTTGAAGAGTATGGGGAGAACTCTTCCTATCTTTCCCTCAAAAAAACCCATACCTTAGTTGAAAGAAAAGGCCAAGGAGAGTCAAGGTGCAGATCCTGTTTACAAACCATTTGAAACCTTGACCGAGTCATTATCCAGATTTACATTCCTGTTATTAATAATGGACTTTTTTGTGTCACTGCAGCAGAATATATCCTCTGCTACAGACCCACCACGGAAATGAACATAGTTTATAATTTATCCTTGACATCTTGCCATTCCGGAGGCTTCTTAACAAACAGGCACCAAAACAGGGTTAGAGCGGGAGAGGTTTATTGAGGCATAGGCTGTTCTATTTGCATTTTCTGAGGACTTCTCACAGTTTCTGTGGCTGTACAGAGTTCTGTAGACAGTACATAAATGACAGTACTTTTCACAATCCTGTTTAGATAGGACCCATTTTTTTCTGTCCTGACTATTTCTAAGATTATTACTGCTAGGAAAAAAGCATGAGTACAGTTCTTGTGGTGACGGGGTGAAGGACTTTTCACAACTTTGAAGGAGGCTTTCACCCCAGCTTCTTGGGCTGGACCAGCCTCCCTGGTTTAGCTGTTGGAGTGTGGATTTGATTCCAAGGGATTTTCATCAGGACACTTCAATTTTTGATCTCCTGCAGATGGCAAAGCTTCGCAGTCTATCCAAGAATGCCGAGAATGAACCTGATCTGCCCCTGGTTGATAACTGGCGCCCAACTCAGCCTCGGTATTTCAGGATGGTGAGCGCATCATTCCTCTAGGACCTGGCTCAGGTTTGGTGGCCCTGAGTGAGGCAACCTCTAGAACTAAGAGATGGCTTTGATGTGTGTCGTCTGTTGCATTTAGACATAACTCCAGCTGTAGGTCCGAAGGCTGAAACTTTGAGTCGTGAAATGTGAATTTCACTTTCAGAGGATAACATTTACTTAGGCAAATCCTACCATTAAAGTGGAAGTAGAGAATCTGTTTGGCTCTTCACAACTGCTTTAAGCTTAGCTTTTGTTAATAGTACAAAGGAATAAAGAAGATGCTACTAACAACTACAAAACCATTTCCTATTGCCCACATGTCCCTTGATGTTTGCCTTATTCCATGCTAAAGAGGTTGCAGTTAAGAGAAGTAATTGTTTTCAGCATAAAAATGTATTTTTCAGTAGTTGTTTCCAGCATTATCCGTATCTGAGCTGCTCTGAGCTGCACCAGTTAATGCACAAGGCATTCTTGTAAATAAATGAGAGCACTCTCTTGGTATTTGATAGTCACATAAAATGTGAAAAAAATAGAAAATTGCATCATAACCATCGAAAAAGAACTAGGCTTTTGGCTTCTTAAAACAATTGACAGGTGAAACAGAGGTCTGTTCTGAAAATTGTATTCACCAAGTTATACGTAGTTAAAACTGTGGAATGGGGGAAGAGCTGTTTCTGTTTGTGTCAGAACTGGTTGTCCATATTAAAAGACTAATTTGCATTTTAATATTGTAGCACTCAAACTGACATGGATTTTGAGAACTTGGTCTTTGTATCTTGAATATATATTTTCTCTATGTATGCAAGTGGCTTTTCTGTGTAAAACGGGTGTTAAGACAGCAAGAGTTCTTAATCTTTTCAGGGTTTTTTTTGAGTCAGATTCTCACTGCGTGTGCAAATATAATTCATACAATCTTAGAGGTCTTTTCCAACCTATTATTCTAAGATCATCAAGTCAACCCAACACCACCATGTCCTCAAGTACCACGTCTGCACATTTTTTGAAAACCTCCAGGGATGGGAACTCCACCACTTCCCTGGGCAGCCTGTTCCAATGTCTGAGCACTCTTTCAGTAAAGAAATTTTTCCTAGTATCTAATCTAAACCTCCCCTGGTGCAACTTGAGGCCATTGCCGCTTGTCCTATTGCTAGTTAGCTGGGAAAAGAGACCAACACCTGCCTCACTACAACCTCCTTTCAGCAATAAGGTCCCCCTCAGCCTACTCCAGACTAAACAGCCCCAGCTTCCCACACCTGCTCCTCACAAGACTTGTTCTCTAGACCCCTCACCAGCCTCGTTGCCCTTCTCTGGACACGCTCCAGCACCTCAATGTCCTTCTTGTAGTGAGGAGCCCAAAACTGAACACAGTACTCAAGGTGCGGCCTCACCAGTGCTGAGTACAGGCGCATGATCACCTCCCTGCTCCTGCTGGCGAAATATAATCGATCCTGCTGTCAATGAGATTTGTGCATGAATACCTGAAACCACAGTTTGACTCTCCTGATCAAAATGCAGTTGACCAGGCTGTTCTTGTCTCTTGTTTTGGTGTAAAGAACAATGAAACAGGATTGTAAGCCTGTATGTGAAATAACAGTATTTCTGCATTAAAAAATCCAACAATAATAAATTTATTTACTTAAGAATTTCTGTTCTGTGTGTTTTTTTCCAGTTTTAGAGACGTAAAAACAACAGAATTTTAAAGAAAGACTTGTCAATATCCTCTGCGGTACACCTTAACGGAAATTGATGATGGATGGTATATTTGTCAGATGTTTGTTTGAAGTGCAAGAGTACTGATAATATTTCATGTGACTGCAAGCAAGGAAATAGCATGTTCAGTGTGCTACATCTTTGAGACATCCACATCTGTTTTAGTGAGATCACTCTATTCTGACAATGGCTTTCTTGTAAGGTTACAGGAATCGACTCCTTTGCAAGTTGATTGCACAGTGGACATGTTCAGTCTGTGTCTAAATCCATTAACTGGAGTGGTAATTTATGTTGAGCTCTGGAAGTATGAAGCAGCTGCTGCTCTGGCAGTGGCCAGACCCCGAGCTGCTGTGCTCGAGGGCAGGAGGAGGTTGCTGAACTTGGTGATGAGATGGGGGGAGTCTGTGCCCTGTCCGCAAGGCTGCCCACTGTGAAAGAGTCTGGACCATGTCCTCACTTCGCTTTCTTCCTTCAGATATGTAGTGTTATGGCTGGGAAACTTAATTTAGTGGTGGTTGGTATTTCCCAACGGATTTCCCAATTGGATTGCATTGCACTTTTCATTTGTAAAATGATTTGTTTGTGAAATGATTCAGAGGAGTAAACACCCGTTTAGGTTGCATGCATGTATTGCTGACTTTGACACAGACTGTCTTACATGTACATACTTCCACTTACTCGATGGATGACTTACACCAGTAAAACCTATGCAGGTCCCTATGTTTGAAAACTTTTTTTTTTTTAAAATACTTGATTAGAGGTAATTTCTTCCCAGCTGGGTTGTTCCAGGCCAGTTCAAAGTATCGCTTTCTGTTTGACCACCAGTACCCAACACAGTGTTCACTGTAGGGATAAGAACCTGCTGCTGGCTGTGCTTTGTACTGCAGAGGAAGGTTTGATGCATAAGCATTCCTTCAGCTCAGAAACTTCTAAGTAAATATCCAAAACAACATCAGGAAGTATTCTGTATCTGGTAACTGATGTTATTCTGAGCAGGAATGCAAGTCACAGAACTTCACTGACCGTGCAGAACAGAGTTCTGATAGAATACCCCGTGCTTCCTGCCCTCAGGTGAAAACAGCAATTTCCTGATGCGTGAAAATATGAGAAAAAAATACCCAAAACACCTTTCTGCTTTCTACCTGTTTTTCTTCAATCAATTCTGCAGTATGTATCTGTTTGCTTACATGTTTCTTCATTAGAAAAAGGAATTTTGAAGCAAAAAATATTTTTTCTGAAATACATAATTTGCTGTGAATTAGAACACAAGTTATTTTGTAATGTTCTTTATTAAACTAAGTTGCATATCTTAGAGCTTAGAGCAGACTTTATCTTTCTAACAATTTATGACATTGCAAAACTGGGATATGTAATCTCGGGGGAGTTAACAATGCGGTGGTTTCCCAGTCCCACTTTGCAAAGTTACTGTCTGGGTTTTGGAAATGAAGCTGAAGTCAGTCTCATCCTCGTTTATTAGCTTTTGAAGTCGAAGTAACCTCTCTGAAGAGGTGTCATTTGACATTTTCATGCTGTTGGTTTCCTAACCATTTATCATTAGCAAAAGGTAGGCTAATATAGGCTCTGGACTATGTGGACTCTGTTGCAGGTAGGAGAAAGTGTGTGAACATGGGTTTTGGCAGCTGTTTTACAGACCCCTTCCAGTGGATCTTACTTTTAGGTAAGATCTATCCTGCCTAAACTTAGTCAGACTAAAAGATATCTGTGATAAACATGTGGGAAGTCCCTTTTCTCATGTTGCTCGTTGGGCACCTCTGCTCTAGCCCCAGCATCATGCTGGTCGGAGGAGCTACCCTCAGGTTACCTGTGGAAGGGAAGGGATCAGCTAGCAGTCTCACTTTATGGAGGTCTCTGAGGCAAGCAAGAGGAGGTGGATGTAGATACCAATCTAAAATTTTATATAAAAATAGACATGGATTTTAGTGGGGAAGAAGAGTCAAAATCATTCAGGTGATAGGTATTTCTGATGAATTTAGACTCATCAAGTCTGCTTTAGATCAGGACTACACTGGATTAAATGTGATTTATTCTATATCCAAATTCATGCCTTGGAAATGTCATTAGAGTCATCTGTACAAAAATGGACAGATCTTTAGACCCCTTCTTTTATGTTAAATAAGACAGTATTTTGGAAACTGTGTGCATGGCTGTTAAGACCATGAGAAGAATTCTGAATTGTTTTGCCCATATTTTCAGATTTAATTGAAAAAAGAAAAACAGTTCAAATTTCCCCTCACAGTGAAGGAATCTTGAAAATTTAAACAAATGCAACTAGACAGTAATGCCTGAAGCAATGCTGCAAAATATGACACACTAACTTCACTCCCAAAATTCTGTGCTTTGTGTTTTGCTGGAGGAAAAAGGAGAAGGTTTCCATGACATCATTTCATCAAAAACATAGCCTTACGGCTAGAATCAGGCTGCTGTGCGGTTTTTTGCTCCTTGTAATAAAGTATCCTGTGGGGAATGTTTGGGATCGTGAGAACTGATTGGCACAGACATTCTGTCGTGCCAGCCGGCCGCGTGGCAGCGGTGACGGCTGACCAGGGCTGACGTCAGCTGGGAAAGCCGTCCCTGCAGAGGGACACGCAGATGGTCCCTGGCCACGGTCGTCAGAGGGACGCGTCACCCCTCTAACGGAACGTGCTGAAGTCTGGCTTGGTTTGGGTGAACATAACACATACGTGCTGTGTAAACACACATTCTGTCACTGTTTTTTGTTAAGAGAGGTGCCTGACACTGATTAGGGTAGCAATCTCACCTGGGATCTCTGCAGGGTGGGTAGGATTTTCTGTTACGACATCTGACACAGGCCTAGAAGTGCTCAAGTCAGCTTCCAAACATCAGCACCAGAGAGACTCACGGTCATTTTTACTCATTGAGATCTGACATTATTACAAAAAAACCTACTGCAAAGAACATAATGATACTTTTATTCATTAAAACTCTATTCCTTTATTAAGTTTTCCAATGATGTGCTGGCTACCGGTTTCACAAATATTTAAACTCTGCTCCTGAAGGAGCTATGAGACATGATTGAAATAAAAAGATGCTGATACTATATAAAAAGCAGGTAGTCTTCAAATAATACAGATATTAGAACAATATTTGTGAGTAGACTATGCTTCCAGTATATTCAAAAGTATTTTACTGTAGAATTAATGAGTAGTGTAGCTTCTGTTGACTTCCCCAAATCCCCCATTTATTCAGTGCATTATTTAGCAGCACAAATTGATATGTGAGAGAATAATCACCCAAAAAGAATAGACCCTTATGACTGAGCAGTCAACTTTCCAAGTGTAGAAATAGTAGCAGGTACTTTTTTTTTGTTCCTGTGAAATTAAGTATGTGTCTACCTTAGTGCTGTACTTCAAATCAGGTCCATATCAGCTGCTAGTGGTTCAGACTACTTCCTAAAGCAGACATTGTGTAAAAGCCCAGTCACGGAGCAGAAAGCTGTTGTGTTAAACCACGTTGAAACACATGGAAAAAAGAAGATAATTCCTCATCTAAAAAAAACCCATCAAATCATGGTACATTTAAAATGAGAGACAAAAAAAGCCATGGAAGAAGACAATGGGTGGTGTTAGCCATCAGAGCAGGCTGTGGAATCAGAAAACAGAAGCCTATCTGGCTGCATTTTTGAAGGTGTCCAGTTTTAAGGAGCTTTCTGAGTGTTTTTTGCAGACCTCCCAAGCATGAAGAGATGCCTAAATTCACGCTTGCTTGAAAAAGTAAACTGACACTCGTTCATCAGTGACAAGAGCTGGCACTTTGATTCCCAGTTTCAGCTACTAGGTCTGGAGAAAGAAGTTTGCGAAGGACCTTGAATGTCAAAGCAAGTCATGTGTGTTAAATGTGACAGGTAAGACATTTGGGATTCAAAGAGGTGGTGACACAACGCAGAAGACAGAACAAGAAAAACGATCTTAGCAAACAGTGGAAAGGTTGCGTTTGCCAGTGCTGGAGGAAAGGGCCCTGCAGCAGTGAGGGTGTGAGACGTGGAGAGCCCCAACTGACTTTCAGCTGGTTGGATGAATAGGCGCTGCCCCCGGGTATCTTAACAGGAGGGACTGGAAAGAGTTACAGGTAGCTTGGGTGAGGCCTGGACCATAGGCCTGAGTTGTTACTGTGAGGTGGTATTAGCCCTCTTACCCAAGCAATTCAGGGTGTTAAAAGATCACTCTCTCATGATGACCTTGAAGTTAATAGTCAGAGATCTGGCAACAGGTCAAGATTTTTGTTTGGCCAGAAGACTTCTCTGCATAAAGATTATCCATGCTAATACTGTCTTCTCACAGCAGCTCTGGTTCTCTAGATCTTATTGGACTTGCTTATCACAACTTTTCTTTGTTTTTATTACAACTAAATACAGGTGTTTGAATACTCTTCTGTTCTGGGCTCAAGGTTGAACATCAGCTCTAGGCTTCCAAGGCCAAGCTCAAACATATCTCAGGAGAGAAAAAATGTCAGTCTGGTGAAAGCTCATCACAGATGTATCCAGATTTTTTGTAATCAAATAGTTCAGGTAAAATTTCCATTCTTGGTGGTTTTTGGTTTTTTATTTTCCAATTAGGCTGTGTCTGAATATTTAAAAAGAGATACCGACTCTGATTCCCATTCCTGGGTGAAGATTTGAATTTCAGTGCAAGAGAATTTCTTCAATAAAGCTGTAATAGTCTTGATGTTTCTGACATTAAATGTTATTATGTTTTATGTGTGTGTAATGGTTGTACTGCAGAAGTCCTACAATGTATTGAACTGATTCCTTTTACAGGTGAATATGGATCACTGGCACTGTGTTTAGAGAGTAGTCTCGTCAATGACCACGTATATTAATGTCACAGCATCCATACTAACAGCATCTTTTAGATCTCACTAGGCTTATAGTATTAAGAGGCCTATTCCACAGCTTTTGGGCATTAGGGTACCTCTCACCATGACACAGGAAGGAGCAACAAGCAAGGAAATACGCAGTCGGACATTTCCTAGGTAGCTATGGTGGAAAGCTAACAACACTTTTGCGGACAGGCCCTGCAGAACCAGACAAGCTCTTTCTGCTCAGGCAGATATTCCAGAAGGTATTTGGCTGTTGCTAGGGTTTCCATACGTCAGTGATATTTTCCATAGTTTGGCACATATCTGAGTTTTTTGCTATTACCTGATAACTTGGCGATGGCATTGCACAGTCTGACACAGTGTGACATACCTCATATACATGCTAGGTATCTTAAACAACAAAAAGTTGTAGATTTCCTCTTATGTATAGCAGCAATGTAAAATCCCTCCAGCTGTAAGTGAAGACCAGGTTCGGGACCTCCTGAAGAACCTAAACATACAGAAGTCCATGGGACCTGATGAGATGCATCCCAGAGTCCCGAGGGAACTGGCTGATGTAGTTGCCAAGCCACTCTCCATGATATTTGAAAAGTCATGGCAGTCAGGGGAAGTCCCCAGTGACTGGAAAAAGGGAAACATTGTGCCCTTTTTCAAAAAGGGTAGAAAGGAAGACCCTGGGAACTACCGACCTGTCAGCCTCACCTCTGTGCCTGGGAAGATCATGGAACAGGTCCTCCTAGCAGATATGCTAAGACACATGGAGGCCAGGGAGATGATTCGAGACAGCCAGCATGGCTTCATCAAGGGCAAGTCCTGCCTCACCATCCTAGTGGCTTTCTGTGATGGTGTAACAACAAGAGTGGACAAGGGAAAACCAGTGGATGTCATCTATTTGGATTTTTGTAAAGCCTTTGACACGGTCCCCACAACATCATTCTCTCTAAATTGGAGAGCCATGGATTTGATGGGTGGACTGTTTGGTGGATAAGGAATTGGTTGGGTGGTCGCAGCCAAAGGGTAGTGGTCAATGGCTCAATGTCCGGATGGAGACCAGTGACGAGTGGAGTCCCTCAGGGGTCCGTACTGGGACCGGTGCTGTTCAATATATTTATCAATGACATGGACAGCAACATCAAGTGTACCCTTAGCAAGTTTGCAGATGACACCAAGCTGAGTGGTACGGTTGACACACCAGAAGGACGGGATGCCATCCAGAGGGACCTGGACAAGCTGGAGAGGTGGGCCTGTGTGAACCTCATGAGGTTCAACAAGGCCAAGTGCAAGGTCCTACACCTGGGTCGGGTAATCCCCGATATCAATACAGGCTGAGGGATGAAAGGATCAAGAGCAGCCCTGCTGAGAGGGACTTGCGGGTACTGATAGACGAAAGGCTGGACATGAGCCGGCAATGTGCGCTGGCAGCCCAGAGGGCCAACCGTGTCCTGGGCTGCATCAGGAGAAGCGTGGCCAGCAGGTCGAGAGAGGTGATTCTGCCCCTCTACTCTGCTCTGGTGAGACCTCACCTGGAGTACTGCGTTCAGCTCTGGAGCCCTCAGCACAAGAAGGACATGGAACTGTTGGAGTGGTTTCAAAGGAGGGCTACAAAAATGATCCAAGGGCTGGAGCACCTCGCCTATGAGGACAGGCTGAGAGAGTTGGGCTTGTTCAGCCTGGAGAAGAGAAGGCTGCAGGGAGACCTGATTGCAGCCTTTCAGTACTTAAAGGGAGCCTATAGAAAAGATGGGGACAATCTTTTTAGTAGAGACAGCAGTGACAGGACGAGGGGTAATGGTTTTAAACTAAAACAGGGTAGGTTTAGGCTGGATATAAGGAAGAAATTGTTTACAATGAGGGTGGTGAAACACTGGAACGGGTTGCCCAGAGAGGTAGTGGAGGCCCCATCCCTGGAAACATTGAAGACCAGGTTGGACAGGGCTCTGAGCAACCTGATCTAGTTAGTGGTGTCCCTGCTCGCTGCAGGGCGGTTGGACTAGATGACCTCTAGGGGTCCCTTCCGACCCAAAACTTTCTATGATTCTATGATTCTATTGTTTTCTGGGCCGTGATGTTTAAGTAAAATTCGTAAGTCCGTATGCTCCTTGTCTCATTCAAGTGAGACGCCCCATTATCTTCAGCAGGGCTAATGACATTTAAATATTGTGATGTAGGAAGGTGTTACACCCCATTAATACTTAAAATATTGCTTATGTTTTTGCTTGTGTTATATTTCATTAGAACATTACCTGATCTTTAAAGATAAACACATCAGATGAGGCAGTACAACATTATCTTGCTACATCTGAACAGATACGCAGAGAAAAGCCATCAAGATCAGCGTAAGGCTTGGAGAGATCAGCCAGCTAAGCATCTGGGGAGGATGCTATGTGTTTGTTCAACATAACCCATGAAATACTAAGTAGTTCTGAATTTGCTTCTTTGTTAGCTAATATCAGGCAAGAATATTCACAGAAGCAGAGTGTGTGAGCAATTCTCAACTCTGGCTAAACAGTTTCCTTTTCAAAGTCACAGAAATGCTGTTTATGATTGCCCTACACATGGATGACGTTGCTCTGTGCTGCAGGTAAGCGCAAGAGCTATTTCCAGCATTTAACATGCCTGACACTCACAGCCTCTTTGTTATATTGCATGTGCAGAGAGTAGGTGAAGATCTCCAAACGTCATTTCTTCAGAGACAAGATATCACATTAGCAATGTCACCTAATTTTTCATGCCACTTATGTGTTTATAATACTTCCACATAAATCTGTAAGGCAAAAAAGACTTCTCAAATCATGTTTTGTGTTATAGCATCAAAACCTGTACTTTATGATCATTATTCAAATAGAGTTTATGGGAAGTAAAACTTTATATTTAACCCTTATTGAATCTAGCCTGGTTGTGACCAACTGATTAACATGTTGGGTTTTAATTTTAAAACCAAGAGCAGAAAAGGAATATCCAAATATCCAATATTTTCAGATCCAAATAGCTCAGCACTGCCCTTCTTACTTTTTTCTGTTTTTTTTTCAATTTTAGCTTCTCTTCTAGCAGTCCCAACTGGTCCTTCAATTAGATTTTATTGTTCTCTCAAACTGAATCTTATCACACCTTCAAACCACATTTATTGGAGTGTTACCACCTGGCATTATTGTATGGGATCGTGTTCTTAGGCATCATCTTCTGTTCTAGGCATAAATCCTTACTCTTCCTTTCTTCCCTGTTCCACTGCTTTCTTTTCTATCCCCACGCAAATCACATGTAGGACAGATATTTAAAATCACAAGTTTTCTGCAGATCTCACCTCAAAATTATTCCTGCCTTCCTTGCCATTCAGATGCTGAGAAGGACATAGAAATGCAGTTAGATGAGAAGGGGCTCCTTTCTTTAACAACTGTGATGTGTTTGGACCTGAAATATTGGGAGGTCAGTCAGTCACTTCGGTGAAAGTTCATGAACCTTTCAGCAGTGGTCCTCTTCCTGCCTGAAGTGCTCCGACCTTCGCTATCAAGTTTCTTCTGTAAGTTGTCTTACTAGATAACTTGCTGCTTTGAATCCTTGATGGATTTAATGAAACAAGCAAAGGGCTGCAAAGTAACTGTAAACTCTTGACCTATCTAGTTTCTACTTAAATTGACTGGTTCGATCACTCAGCTAATGGTAGCTCCTGCAGTAAGCAGGCATGCATGTCGGTATTCCTAATAGTCTTCATCAAAAGTGGGTAAAGTAGGTCTCAGTTCAAAATTGATTTATAATAAGCTTCTGAAAAAGTATCTGAAGAGACACTTGCTGAGATACCCTAGGAAAAATATTGTAGATATCTGTGTATACAGTTAAAAGTGTATATACACTTTATTTTGCCCATTTCATGATAAAGGCAAAACCAGAGAGACAGGCAAACAGACAAACACTCTGTCAGTGCTGCCCAGTGGTGACCAACCAACCCTTACACACTTCCTTAGTGCTTTGATACTGATTAGGTTTCTGTACATCTCAGGTGAAAGACAACACTATTGGGCCATTCGTGAATAATTCATTTGGTAGTGAATCAGGGTAAAATCCACTATGCACAAATTTTAGAAGCCTCTGTGACCTGTGAGAATTGTCAGTGGAAATAATTGCTCTGGCCTGTCTTTCAAAGAAATGACTGAGCAGCAAAACCACTGAAGCTTAATGTCCTCCACAGCTGCGCCTGGAGATGCAGTCCCTAGGTGGATTCCCTCGACTCCAAGAAAGGATGCAGCCCTTCCCCAGAGGGGACATGCATGGTTCCCCTCCCTTCTTCTTGACTGCTCCATGTAACCTGCAGGAAATAAAAACTTTGAGACAACTTCTTCCTTTATCAAATTTGGCCAATAAATTCAAACACGTCTAGGAGGGGCTGACCACCAGATACATACATGTATGGATACACATAAGAACATTTTGTTTCGGTAAACAAATCAACTTGACCTGTCAGGCCTTAAAGATCAAAATGGCCACTATAAAGAGCAGAAAAACGTGAGCCAGTCCACATGAAATTTCATAATCACAGAAATGTTTCCATCTCTTATAAGGTGATAAAGACACTATTTTTGTGGACGTACTGTTTTGCTAAAATTTATGAATTAAAATTGTAACAATATAACTTCTGTAGATATGAGCTGAAGAAAAGCATGAGATAATGTATTTAATCGACAGCATGTGATAAAGAGTGAGCTTGTTTTAGTTAATGATTCTTGTTTGAAACTGTAAGGTCCTGTTCTTTGTTATGGAGATTTTTATATCACTCTCATTTTGACCCTGCCTGGTTCTCTCATAAGGAAATAAAAATAATGAGATTTTTCAGAAAAGACTCTGATAATAGGCAGATCTTTCTAGATCAGTGTTTCAGGAGCTGACACTTTCCTATATGTATTTTTTTAATAATAAAAAATGATAAAACCAAGGCAAATTCTTAACTGAGACATATACTCCAGCAATACAAAAGAGAAAGTGTGATGCAAAAAATTCATTTCTTGTGAAGGTCAACTATTTTTTATTTTCTTATAAAACCTTGTCTCCTAACTATGTGCTTCCGCATAAGGCCATTAAGCAAGAGGAATGAATATCAGTAGTCACACTCTCCCCTATTACAAGCACTTACAGGCTGCTATTTGACCCTGAGGCCTGGCAGATCAGATCTTTTATAGCTTTTAACTCATGACATTGGTGTGGGAGGTTTCTGAGGCCAGAGCCGAATGTGTCTGAGCAGCTGTTCTGCTAGGGATCACTGATGATCATTGTGTGAAAAAGGTGATTCCCTAGAAGATTAAGTGTATGTCTGCTCTACATATAAGCCACATAACTGACATACATTCCTTTGTTTATTCTGGCAGACCCAGACCCACAAAGAGATACAGATGGGTTTCACCTCAGATACTTCAGTGTCTCCCAGTATCTTGCTCTGTCCAGTCAGGCCAGGATGTTTCCCACAGCATCTTTACAGAGTGTAAGATAGCTGCCAGACATTGATATTGGCCTTGCATTGCAAAATTTTTCAGCCTATGAGTGGAGCCCAATAGCTCAAACCGCTGAGGTACCTCATGGCCTTTGGCAGGTTCTTCTTTTCATCTGGAAGCTGGAACACAGAAATTTGTCCCAGGCAAAGGCATGTAGAGCCATGCCAACGCTTGACCCACAGAATGACGTATGGTAAGCAGTCACTGAGCGTAATGAACAGAGTATCTCTGGGAGCTGGGACACGGAACTCCTCATATCCACATGAAATTCACAACTGTCCTGGTAGGGGAGTTGAGCTTCCTTTTGTGTCCTCTCTCTGGACCTCTGAGTACTTCAAATTTTTCTTCAGGAACTCTGCAGCTTCAGTTCTTCAATAATAAAGAATCTCCCAGGACCTAGCTATCAGCATATTAACCTTGGCTGGCAAAAGTTTTAAGCCTGAACACCTTCTGGCTGGACAACTGCAAGGTCTCATACACACACAGTGTCCCAGCAATCCTTTTAAAGAACAGTGGCAAAATCTGCATTTGGAAAAGGTTTTGTTCTGCACCTTGTGTTAGGTTTGATGAAAAACATGCCACTATTCCTCTTGAGTCTAGCAAGAAACATGACAAAATTCTGAGCCTAGGGTACATATATCCATCTGCACACTGTTGAAATTTTAGGTGCCAGGGTAACAGTCAGTCTGGATGTGAAGGCCTCTATTTGCTCTGAAGAATTCTCTTTATTCAGGTTTTGAACTTGGGCACCTATATTTGACTAAGTTTTGCTTGGTGTTTAGGTATAAACAACAAACAAACAAGAAGAAAACTTATCTTGGATCTGATAGCATATTCTCTCTCCTTACACACTAGAATTGCAATTGCGTGTGTTTCAAGCTACTTCAAGCCCGTAGTTAACGCATGTTATGTTCTATATGTCTAGGCGAGATGTGCATTTATAATTGTTTGCATCATGAATAAAATCTAGATGTTATTACCCGATTGCTTAGTGGACTATAACCCCTCTCTCCTGAGCACAGTCCAAGTGAAAGCCTTTACGCAGTGTAGCTACTCCAGGGTTTCTAGGAGTGATCTCCTCCAGTCTCCAGTGATGAACATGCAATGAATTTCCAGCATATCCACCCTGTGATCACTTGTCTAAAATGGTTTCTCTGTAACAATAACACAAACTGTGGATAGTTTCACCTGTAGAAATACTGGTTTTTAGCTCTTCTGTTCCTAGGTTCTTCAGGAGTGCACTACATTATTGAGTGGCTTTCCACAGCAAGTAGGGAACACGGATTCACTTTCTCATTACCAGCTATGCTAGAACTGTCTCAGTTCTGATATAGTTCAGCCTTCTGGATTCAAAAAGGTAATGAGGACACAGGAACTGGCATACTATTCTGATAAAGGTTACTTTTATGTTTAGATATAAATTCTATGTGCCTCCTAACAGATGTTGCACTGAAGATTACCAGATACACTCCCTCTGACAGAAAATATGGATACTCGCAAGTTATAGAAATAGATTAGAATTTGTGATCATTTCTTAAGTTTAGAAAAGGTTTTTTTTTCTATTGGTCTCAGTAAGCATCATGGTCTTAAGCCTGGTTTGACAAATTGGTTGGTGCTAAGGATTGTAAAGGAGTGATAGCCTTGCTTGTGCTCCTAGCCTTGAAGTTTCATTCCAGTTCTTTGTGTCCCTCATTTTCTATTTTTTTCCTTTGAGCTCTTCCAGTGTGACTCTGCATTCCCTTCAGACTACAACTGAAGGTCAGTATCTGTCAAACTTGAGCTTTGCCTTGGGAGAAGAGTCACCAACCTGTTGGAATTTCACAGTGAGTGAGTCTGGAGTTGACAAAACCAAGTAAGCTTAGGTGAAGCTTCCATTCCTGGATTGCTCCAAGCAGGCTGCCCCAGAGCACACTTGTGCAGACAGCTCGGATCAGATTTTCATTCTCGACGGGCGCCTTGAGTTTCAGCAAGCACACCATTCAAGTGAGTTCATGTGAGAGCTTGGTGATAATCACCCAAGGAGAGAGAGAGTATGTGCTGTGCACGAGCTCTGCATGCTTTGGTTTTAAAGGAAGCAGTTACAAATGAAGCGCAACACTGCTTTTATAGAAAGTCTGGGGATCACTGACACTCTATCTGATCTTTGCTTCTCCTCAAAATCTATGAACAGTAAGTTTTTTAAGTGTATATTAAGCATTTCATAAAGTGTATCATCTTTGAGGAAATGTTTTTCTCAATTTGCATTCTTTGCTTTCCTGGTAAAGTACCCCAGAGAGACTCATCCATGGGCAGAGGCTGTAGATGCAATAAAACAGTGGAGGAAAATGCATAAGTACCTCAGGGCTCCTCAGGATATGGGCTTCCGCTGTTGTGAGCTGCACACAGTTGCCTCCTGACTAAACTGTGTTTAGCTCTAGATGACTCCACCCTGTCTTGTTCTTATGTATTTCTGCTCCACACAGCCCATTTCACCTCTTGTCCCATCAGTGTTCTTTTCTTTTAGAAAATGCTGATGAGTGCAATCTGCAAAACATGAGAAACCCAATATCTGTACTGCTGGGAGAAGGTAAATTTTCAGATAAGAGATTCCTAGGCAAAAACTGAGGACACAGGATTAGACAGTTTCTGTAATATTTGGTACCTAAAAATGGTTAACTCTCTTTATGGAATACTTATGTATCTCCCTTGCTCTAAGTAATTTATACACTTTCTGAAAATAACATAGATAAGGTAGGCACATGTTCTTAAAGATGTGTAGGAACTTGCATCTGTTCAGTGTTAGTAAGGATGGACCAGATGGATGGATCAGAAACACGGGGTGCAAAATTTCACCAATAGATAGAACACAAAGTGCTCCAGAGCACAGGGCTAGGGAGAACAGTAGGGTTAACAAATGCATGGTGCTGGTTATATATTGCTTGCGTTCATTCAAAAAAAAAAATTTATGCAGAACAGCATTTATGTGATCACCAGATGGAAAAGAATGAGATCAAATAAATGTTTAACTATAATTCAGTCTTTTTTTTCACCTGGCACTGACAGGTACAGTGATTTATGTAGTGCACGGCATAACAAACCCCAGACATAAATTTTCTTCTCAGACACTTATCAACATAGCAATGAGAGATCATGTTGTGCCCCGCAGAATTACCACATTGGTATGGCCACATTTATCATCTCATTTCATATGGGTCACGTGGATTGCAATTTTTAAAGTTAATACACATATATATAAACACAAACGTATATTAAAGCACATAAGTATTCTTATTGAAATTCCTGAAATTTTTAAGAGAAGTTCTCTAGTATTGTTTATAATAATTGTATTTACTTATTTAAAGTCACAGACATGCAGCAAACTATTGAGCAACAGCTACACCTGCCTTCCTTTCTA
This sequence comes from Opisthocomus hoazin, assembly GCF_030867145.1. Classification (NCBI taxonomy): domain Eukaryota; kingdom Metazoa; phylum Chordata; class Aves; order Opisthocomiformes; family Opisthocomidae; genus Opisthocomus; species Opisthocomus hoazin. The sequence continues at coordinate 32,222,538 of NC_134416.1, read as the reverse complement.
ATTTATAGATCCTGTATCTTGAGATGGAGGAAGAGACGGAGGTAGGCAGGGACATCCAAACTCATAATTATAACAACATGCAAGTTGGAGGACTGAATTCCCTTGGATGATCAGCAGGCATCTGTTGTAGTTGGATCTGAAGGTGGAGCAGGAGAAAGAAAAGGCAATAGTTCTCACTTGCCTGATACATTCAAAACTCCTAAGGAAAACCCAGCAGCGGGGCAGAGCAGGCTCAGCTCTCTGGGCTGGCTGGAAGGACAGTCATGCAGACGGGATCCAGTGTCCCTTCCTTACACACGGAGACAGAGGGAACCACTGGTGCACCTTATCCTGGTGCTGCCTCAGCTAGTCTGAAAACCGCTGCTTGGAAGCTCCCAGTGATGTGTCGCACAGACAACTGGAAAGCACTGCTCAGCCACAGCTAAAACATCCCTGTGTCATCAACACTGGTTTGGTCACAACTCCGAAGCGTGACACCATACCAGCTCCTATGAAGAAATTAACTCCTTCACAGCCAAAACCAGTCCAACAGACTGTCTGGATCCTACACTTCATTATACTTACATTCAAAGATTAGATCAGCAGGATCAGAGTGTCTGAAGTCGGATTCAGGTATCTCCAGAGTGTAATACAAATAAATGGTTTAAACTTGCAGCCACCTGTGGTGAGAGCTATCATGCCTCTACTCTGAAGAGAGAGCGATTCCCAGAAACTCTTGGCAATTATGAAAGGCAGGATGGTGTTACTTCACCACTGCGGGCTTTGGATAATATGGAATGCAGTTACACAGCAGTATAGCAACAGGATCCCCAAAGTGTGTCCTATGCTGTCCTTGCACCCCCCCAACTCTCCCTGTGCAGCCTGCAGAAGGATGCTGCTGCACGAGAGAAGGAAGGGTGCAGGCACAGCCCCAGTGCCAGCACTCTCCCAAATCGCACGGCCCCCTTCCTCAGGGGGGCTGAGCACACCAGCGGCTCTCGGGTTGGGAGGCTGCGGACATGAAGTGGTGGGCCAGCCACAAATAGGCGGACTGTTGCTTTCTTCTGTGTGTAAGGCCTAAGAGACACTTCTCCAAGGAGTTAATTAGCTTAGTCCGCTAGAGAGTGGGGAGCGACTGAAATGGTATATTGGTATTTCTGCTGCACCATCACCACGGGTGGTGGATGGTTTGCCCTGACTGAAACACCGACAGGGGTTTATTTTGCTTAGTGTGGGCCCTCGCAGGTAAATGAAGCAGCACTCCCCATCTAGCTTGCTAGGGGTTTTCCCCAGCTTTCCCCAATTTTCCCACCTCTGCACATGTTGGAGAGTTGTGCCACTGGATATTGGACACAGGGGATAAAAACTGACTGTTGAATACTGCTTTGGTCACTGAGCACAGGCACTTTTGCTCTTGTGCTCGTTAAGGCTGTGAAAGAAACCTGGCACGTGATTACACCATTACCTGAAGGACTGTAGTCCAGCCACTCAAATGCAAAGCGCAAAGCTCTTACTGCATGGGCAAACCTACCTTTGACACCATATACTAGTGAGTGCTTGACCTTGCAGCCTCACCACTCATTTAATGGAAGTTTTAATGGAATCTTATTAAACGTGCAAAAGTATTGGCACCTGGGGGCAGATATCTCAACAAATGTTCATGAAAGCAGATAAGTAAGGAGCAATGTTAGTAAGAATAACACTCTTCAGCACTTTGCCTTTCTCCTGTCTGGGGCTTAGGGGTCATGACGAATGTTGTGACTGCAGGTGTGTACCTAATTGCAAGATTTTGCTCGTGACTGATAACAGGATTCTTTTCCACAATAAAAAATTCATCTGATGAACCTGTAAGGTTTATGGAGACTGTAAAGTTTAGAACAGAACAGAAGTCATCTTGGACTAATGTAAAATTCCCAGGACAACAGAACAAGCCACGGTAATAGAGAAATTTCAACCCTCTTTCACTATATTTTTAAAACACGTACAAAAGGGAATACTGTAAATTCTATGACACTAATTTACTTTTAGAGGTACCTAACAGTATCCAGGCCAGGAGCACTGCAATGTACTGATAATGAATTATCTTTAAGGACCATGTTGCATCCCAATGATGCAAATCTGCTTTGTCGGTTAAATACTTGGCTGTTGTAGCTCTGTTTCAGCTGGAGTGATTTCAGAGGATCTACACTTACATAGATGAGTGAAGGATGCAATGGGTTTTTTTTCTTTTGTGGTCATCGACATTCAGCCATAGATGAACAGCTGTATATTAGCTCACAATGCTGCTTCATGTGAATTCCGAGAATACTTATCTGATGGAGACCCCAAGGAAAACAAGATAGACCTGAATGAGGAGCTGAGAGTTTTGGGCATGCATAAAGCTGCCTGGAACCAATTAGTAGCACTATTACTAATTCACATGTTGGACCTCATTAGACAATTATTTAACTCTTGATTTTTCCCCATTAGATCTGTCCATGAACAGACTTTTTTGTGTACAGATCTGTTTTTGAGCCACTTTGACCCCTCAACATTACCAGTCCCAGCACCAAACACTTCAGGGTGGCAGTGAGATACTCCCCATGCAGTTTCTTGGCATATCCCAGTCCTGATATTCCTCCCACATGGTGGAAATCTCACAAGAGGTCAGCTAAAAAAACAAAAGAGTTCTTCAGAACCTTGTGATTAATTTTCAAGCATCTTATCTAGGATGGGGCAGCTAGCTTGAGTCAGTTATTAATTAATCACATCTGTTTCTGCAATAAGTGGGCCTGCCAGAGCTCTCCAACACTTGGATCCAGAAGGTAACTTTCATGGGTGCTTGGCTCCCATGTTTTGGTTGGGTTTATGCCATCTCCCACTTCTCTGACAGAAAGTTACTGCATTTCAAAACAGAACACTCCATCTGCTGTATGGGAAACTGAATTGTAGCTAACGTCAGTGTTATTTCTCTTGTCCATGCTCAGGGAGGGAATTGCCATTCAAAAAGTACTGTCACAGACCTAAAAAGATCCAGATAGGATGTTTGTTTCTCTCTGAATACTTGCCACTAAAAGGTATTAGCAACAGAAGGAAAGCAGTTGGTCCTGCCAGGAGCTCCATGCAGGTGGACTTCCATGCAAGTAGCCCATTGGGACCCATATTGCCCAGGGGTTTATGGCCAGGCAGGTCCATGGAGTGAATCCCATTGACTTCAAGAAACTCTGGATCAGGCCTGAGGGCTGTGCACAACTTCTGTGATGATCCCAATTTTCCACAGCGCTCGGCGTGGCCCCAGTGCTCCCACAGTTCTGCTGTTGGGCTCACAGTGTGCAGTAGGGTCCTCCAAACGCCCAGGCAGAGGCTGGGCTCTCTTCTTTGCTGGAAGGCATGGGACTGCCAAACCATGGCTGGAGGAGCTGAGCAGACTGCTGCAGGACAACATAAGCCTGCCTAAGGGATACCATTGCAAAAGCTTAGACATTTGCACTTCGAACACCAGTTCCCCAATGGAATACAGATCCCACTCTGTGACAGCATGCACACTTTGGTGACTCACTTGTAGCAACTGCTTGTTAATTTGTCTAAATATTTTCCGTTTTCTACACTCCCAGCCTCTCTGACTCCTCTCACTTGCATACATCTACGCAGACCCATTCCCGAAGAGGCAGGCATGAGGCTGCTGTGAGCTGGGGAGGCTGGCAGTGATGAGAAGGTGGCCATGACCATGTGGCAGAGTGGGACAGCCTCTCCCTTGCCCCAAGCAGGCAGTGGTGCCTGGAACAGGGGGCCAAGGAGCCAGGAGGAGGCATCTTACTGGGATTACCTGGGACGTGAGCAGCATGCTGGGGCATCAGGGAAAAAAAAACCCTAATGTTGTGGGGGGTAGTATTGCCTGAACAAATCTGCTAAAAATAAGAAAACCCCTAAGCAGTTCATTATCATACTACAGAACTACAGAAAGACTCCACAGGAGTAACTCCAGCTGAAACTAAAGAAATCAGTAACTTTAGCAGAGATCGACTGGGAAAAAGAGCTTATGCAAACATATGATGAAGAAGGATTCTGACAGCTTATTGTTTTGTTCTGGTGTTTCAGGAAACTACCTAAAGTGCCTGACATTTGGGACACGCAAAATTTAAGAGATTTCAGATAAAACAGCAAAATACAATCAGTGAACCTTATCCATTTGTCAAAATGTCAAAGTTGCTTTTTAATGAAATCCTCAACACTGCAGCATTTTTATGGCCCTGCCAGTGGCCTAATGGCTACACTTGGTGTTTTTCTTCTGATGTATGTCAGGGAAGGGAGGAGGAAAACTGGACTTTCGTCACAGGGCTCACAAGGTTTTGCATGTTGTGAACCCAAGTCAAAAAGCATTAATCATCATGAGTTATCTCACTGAATTCAGGAAGGTATTTCGCATATCTAACATATGTCTGCTGAATACTCTGATTGAATGTCAGAGCATGCACTCTCTAGAAGCCCTTAATCTGACCCAATCCACGATCGGGGTCACAATATGACACTCTCAGAGCCATTCTGGCAACCCTGCGAGTCACTGTCCACTCACTGCTTTCAAAAATCTACCTAAATATCCAGCTACATGATCGTGATAGATACACTCATAAAGCACTTTTTATTTTTCTGGGGGAGTATGTTGCTCAAATGCCACTCAAGCTGCCTTGCTTTTCCTTGATCACTGTTCCTGAATACATTGTCAGGAGACAGAATTTGAGGATTGAGAGTTTTCAAAGTTTTACTAAAAAACCCAACAGAGCTAACTAATAAAAACATTTAGAAGCAGATTCAGAAAAAAGTACTGCCCAGCTACAGGAACAGCACTTCCAAACTGGTTTTAGAAACAGGGTCTATGCTGGCAAATCAGACTGTGTTTGATAATTTGGAGAATAAGCCTGTTTTGTGATCCTTTAAGATAAATATCGTAGACAAATGAGCTACACTCTCATGTCTGCTCTCACATCAAGCTGCCGGACACTGTGCTACAGTAGAAATAAAACAAATAGCAGGTTTCCTTTTTTGTCTGGCTTTAAGAAAAGTATACCAAAAGCCCCAAATAAATCCCATAATGCTACTTTTCTTAAAATAAGATTAGTGAGAAAACAGTTTAGCACATGAAAAATTCGTCTTCCATCATAGATTAGTTGGCAGGCCCTGACAAGAAGACTAGAGACATTCCTTTTATCTGATTGAAAATCTTTCCTCATCAGTAGTCTTATCATAAATCTTATTTGTTAGCATTTTCTCTCTTTTTTTATACTGAAAAATGCTGGTGGGTGAAGGAATCATACTATCTTCGGTAGTTCATTGTTAATGAAGACTTCGGGAAGCTGCAGTTTGACCGTGGAGCTGTCTCTCATCTGCTCACTGGGCTGATGAACCATCCAGCAAAGCCTCCTGCCAGGGGTGCGACGCCTCTTGCACCCTCTGCACCCCCAGTACAAGGCGTTGCACCCGAAGAGCTGAATGAGGGACTGTTTCCCTTTCGCACACGGGTGGGTCTGAGGCCCCAGCAGCCAGTGGGCAGGAGTCCCGTGGTGCCCATTATTCAGTCTTGTACAAATGAAATCTGCCAGCATGAGCAGCGGGGCATGGACACCTGCCCTGGCCTTGCCTCTGCCAAATAGGTGCTGGGGCCACATCGTGCCCCTGGTAGCCCAGGAGTCACAGCTCAGCTTATCCAGTCAACAAAAATAAACTGGCACCTACAGTGATAAGAATCAGAATCACTGATAGAACCATAAAGGCAGGAATAAACATGATTTTGCTGCCCTTTCAATTTTAATTGCTGATCCCTGAAAACTTTTATCTCTTTCTCTTCTTCTTTCCTGGTTTGCTTTTACTCCCCTCTTCACATCTCTGTAATTCTTCTGACCTTGCCAGGGTGTCTGCTTGTCCTTGTACAAACAGAGCTTCAACAAGCACAAAATTAAAACTACAAAATTTGGAGTGGTAATTTTCTCCTGACATACTAATGCAAGGGCAAGCTTCCTACCTGGGGCCATCTTCATGCATCACAGAAATATTTCATATGCTTAGAGTAATGTTCAGTGTGCTGAGAGGTGGACACACAGAGTCCATTACACACCCAGGCTTCTCGTTCTTCTCAACCTCCTTGGAGTTTTTCCATTTGCTGATCCCTGAAAGCTACTGACAATACAACAGGTAACCAAAGCTAGCTCATCTTACCTTCTTTCCGCTGACAAGATCTTCAGTTCTTCAAGGTGTGCGAGGGAGTCTGCCATGTTCTCTGCAGTGGCTTGAGGCAAAGCTGCAGGCCCCTGAAATGAAAACATAGAAGTCAAGGGCCTCCCTGGAGAAGTAAGCTGCTGCTTGGCCAAATTTCTGCCTTAGCTCCTAAAAGCAGATCCCTTGGGCCGGTTTGCATTATCCCCATTTCACACAGTCCCCTACCCCGGAAGGGACTTCATGAAGCTCTGAGGAAGTAGGATCTCAGCTCCACTACTCTGCAGTGGACAGCTACTGAGAGGACAGCTCTAAGGGGATCACGGCACAAAGACTCAAACCTCCATCAGCCTTACTCGTAACTTCTGCAGAGTTGCAGACTGATGACCTTGCTTGCCCTTTCATCACAGGATTTTAGTCCTTTCTTAGAAGACACAAATGCATAGGACCTTCCCTGAAGAGGACCAACAGTTTCTCACTTGTATTGGTGACATGATACTCTTATTTCCCAGCCCACACTTGTCTGCTTTGTTTCTGCTCCGCAGGCACAGGTTCAGGGCATTCAGCACCTCCTTTCATCACTGTCCTGTAAATGCTCATTTTCTGCCTCACTTTTAGTGGCATCAGTCACAACAAACCTCTCCACCTTCTGTCAGGAGCCTTGCTTCAGAGATATGACCAGACATTGAGAAAGGGTCGACAGCTCTCGTGCAGCATGTGAAGAAAGCCCAGCTTGGTGTGATTAGTGGTTTTGCAATATGGAATAGCAGTGACTTTCTACCCTTCCATCCTCGCTCTCTGCCCCTGAATTCCCATGGACTGTTGTGCCCTCTGGTGACGGCCGTGTTGTCCAGCCGTGTCTCCCTCTCCCACCGCAGTGACACTGACTGTGGCTCTGAGCAGAAACACGATGCTGGGAGCCTGCAGTGACCTCGCAGCAGCACCCAGGGCACGGAGCCCGCTGCTGTGAACCACTGCTGGTGTGCCTGGGATGGCGAGTGCCTGAGACGGAGAAAGGGGACACAGAAAAGCAGATTTGGGGGAGGTGGCTGTCAGGAGAAGCATGGCTTCGAGCGAGGATTAGGGTGGAAAGAAGGACACAGAGCCTCTGTTGAAGGGGGACTGCAAAGAGGCTGCCAGGGGACGGGGCAGGCTGCAGCTTCAGACCTGGTGTGCTCCCTAACTCCAGCCCTGGACCTTTGCCACAGCTGAGCTTTGACCCAGACTGCTAAAGATGGCCCTCCTGGAAAAGTAATCCAGGAAGAAATCCTTTTGTAGCCAATCATTCTGTTCCATTGGCAGCCTCTTTGCAGCCCCACTCCAACGTCAGCTCCACGCTTTCTCTCTCCCTGTCCCAGCTCTAACGCTAACCATAATCCTAGCCCTAACTCAGGACTTGAGTCTCGTCTGAGCCTTTTGACTAAGACACTGAGACGCAGCCTAGGAGGAAAATTTCTCTAGGGAGAAATATTTTGTAGCTTGCTTCTTCTATTGGCAGCCCCTTTGCAGCCTCCCGCCAACAGCTGCTCTATACTTTGATTCTGTCCCACACTTACTGCTAGCCTTAAACCCAGACTTTGTCTTTCACTAAGCATGAAACCAAAACTCCACTGTAGACAACCCAGGTGAAGAAGCTCACTGAGGAGACCTACTTTTGCAGCTTCCCTCTTGCATTGGCAACTTCTTTGCAGCCCCACTCCAGTGACAGCTCTAAGCTTCATCTTCCTCCCAGACTTTACCTTCACCCTTACTAAGAACAGCTATCCTGGTACTGTTGAAAAAGTTCATAGGGAGAAGTCTTTTTGCACCTTTTGTGCTAAGCCACTCTTGTTAGCTATAAAACGGGTTCTCCCTCATGAACTTTTGAACCTGGGCTTTGGCTGGAGATCTTACAGCTTCTATGGCTATGGTTGGGAAAGAGATAAAGTGTAGAAATGCCATTGGACAGGGGCTGCAAAGAAGCTGCAGGTGGAAGAAGTAGGCTGCAGTAAGAGCTTTGTATCTGTTATTTTCTCACCTGGACTGATGTTGGGTTACCTAGTAAGGCTCAGCCAGCTCAGGGTCTATTTTTAACGTGAGGGTTAGGTTTTGCATTAGGGTTAATTGTAGGCCTGGGAGAGATAGACAAAGCCTATAGCTCTTGTCGAAGTAGGAGCTCTCTGTGCGTTGCTGGAGCATCTTCTGTATGTGGAGAGGCTGAGAGAGCTGGGACACTTCAGCCTAGAGAAAAGAAGGCTTGGGGGGAATTCCATCCATGTGTACAAATACCTGATAGGAGTGAAGAAGAGGGAGCCAGGCTTTTCTCAGTAGCACGCACTGACAGGACAAGAGGCAATGGACACAAATTAAACCTCAAGAAATTCTATCTGAACACAGTAAAACTATTTTTCTGTGAGTGTGATGCAACCCTGGAACATGTTGCTCAGAAAGGTTGTGGAATCTCCATCCTTGGAGATATTCAAAACCTGACTGGACATGGCCCTGGACAAGCTGCTCTAGCTGGTTCTGCTTGAGCAGGGGCGTTGGACTGGATGATCTGAAGAAATCCCTTCCAACCTAAATGATTCTGTGATTCTTATTTTTAAGCATGGCCAAATTTGTCAACATCTATTTCAAATAATTTATGTAATTCCTTTTGCTTGAAAAAATCTATCAATCCGCAGCATTTGTATGTGTGTGGGTGCCTTTGACTTGGTGTGCCTGCACATATATTTTGGAGAGACTCCTAGCCTTGGAGTTCACGTGTCTGAGGAAGTTTTTCATGTTTATCAGAGTATATGGTTTTCTCTTGAGCTTTGTACCACGAACATAACTAAGATCAAGAACATTACTCCAGGAACACAACATTTTGGCTTTGGGGGCTGAAGAAATTTTTATTTTTTTTTTAATTCTGGTTACAGTTAACGAGGTGGTTCATCACTGGCAGCTCTTATGAAGAAACTGTGGTTCCAGTGTCTTCCTCATGGGCTACAGTTGAAAGCTTTGTAGGAGGTAAATCTTCAGCCTCATCTCTCTATCCCTAGGTTAAGGCAGGAGCAGCACCTCTGAGCTAGGTGGGAGCAATAATTCTTTTTTCTCCAGAAAAAAACCAGAATAACTAGATACATCCTGTAGACCACATTATTTGTATCTCACTGACTAGATACGATATTTTTGCTTTTTTCCCCCTCAGATGTCAGAAATCGAGCATGTCTGTGGATATGATGACAGATACGCTGAACCACCAGTGTTCTAGTGAGACACGTGCAATTTCCAGTTTTGCCTCTTACACCCATCAGTTAGAACTACTTGGAATCTGTGCACAATGTTAATAATCTGTGAAACAATCATTATAAAGCTATAAAACTACACAGCATAATGTAACACCAAAGTCGAGTTTATAATAAGGGATGTTGATGTTTTATAGCCAATCAAAGGTCACGAAGTCACAAGTAAACCTTTATTGCTTCTGTCTGAAAAAAGATTAAATAGGAGTTCATAAGGAGTGTGTAAACACATAAGCAAGATGATGAATCACACAAAGAAGTGGAATTACTGCTTGCACTTGCTATCAACAGTAGAAGTTTTATCTAACCAGTCCTTTCTATTATTTGCTTGCAGGTCATCTGTAGCAAAAATTTACCTCATCACCACAGGACACAAGGTCATGCTTTCATTTTAATGACAAAGTGGATTATGATTCTTTGTACTCGTTTTGCTTAATTATGATCCCAGTGCAGCTAGGGCCATATTTAAAACATAGAATTGTATTTGGCAGCTCATTTGACATTTCCAGTTACTTTATCTTTACTATCTAATTTTTATAAAAACTTTGAGAGAAAACGTGCCCCCCAGGCTATCGTTATTACAACAGGATTGTGGCGAAACAAATGCTTATTAATTTATAGATTTTAATTGTATCTAATTAACTTTTTTTTTAAACTCTGCAGCTCCTTTTTCATATTGTAAAGGAGCAGTGCAAAGACAAGATTTTATATGTTGAAGAATTATGCTGCTTAGTTTAAACTGTGGGCTATCACCTTAGTCTGCAGAACCAGTGTCTGGTGGAAGTTTTACCTTTCTTGTAAGGACAGGCACAGATTTTCATCTCTATGCCTAATCTGCTTCTACCGTTTGCAAACACTCAATATGGAAAGCCACACAAAGAAATCTTGTCTTAGTTTTTTCACCTTAATCAATCCTTTTTTTGGGAAACATTATCTTCTTTTACCTCAAGTGCTTTCTCCGGGTGCTCAGAAGACAACTTCATTATCACAGGCCCACCCTGAAACCTATAGGCTGCATTAGCTTTATTTTTGTTGGGTTTCTTTGCTGGTTATACTATTGATCACACTGTGGCTGGAATGAAAGATGCAACAGAAATAGGTCTTGATTTTGCAAAGTAACAGATAGTCCAAAGTGAATTTTGTCATTATTTGGCCGTCAGAAACACTGCAAATTTCACTATGCAATTGTTTATATTTCTTGCTGGACTATGTAAAATTCTACGAATATTCATAACTACTGGAATGTAGTGCCACAGGAGTCAGCCAAATTCATGAACAGAAAGTCTGTAAAAGAACAATGGAAAGACTAAGTAGGAATGTGCCTTGTAAAATCACCTATGCAAGAATTGTGGATGCTGGGGAATACAAGGGCAACGGACAACAGAAGGCGGCCTGGCTCACATGAAACTTCCAAATAACATTTCTTTTGTCCTTGCCTGAGACAAAAAGGTTAGCAAAAAGCGGGAAAAAGGATGCTTTTAACTTGATATGATCACATATCATGCGTCAGGGACAGGATCCTAGCCTGTACTGGGCTCTTTGGTTATTTTATACCAGGTGCAGGACTTAGCACTTGTCTTTGTTAAACTCCATACTGTTCTTGTCAGCCCACTCTTCCGCCTCTCTGTAAGATGGCTCTCTCTTCTGATGTGTCCATCTCAGCACCCAGTTTTCTGTCATCAGCAAACTTGAGGGTGCTTTCAATCCCATTGTCGAGATCAGTTATGAAGATGTTGGACAGCGTGGGGCCCAGTATTGATCCCTGGGGACCCCACTTGTGACAGGCTGCCAGCCTGAGTAAAAAAACTGTTGATCACCACCCTCTGAGTGTAGCCTGTGAGCTAATTCTCTACCCATCTCACAGACCACCTGTCCAATCTGCATCTTGCCAGTTTGTCCAGGAGAAGGATGTGGGAAACTCTGGTGAACACTTTGCTGAAGTCCATGTAAACAACATCAATGCTCTCCCCATGTCAACAGAAGATGTTATTTTGTTGTAGAAAGTGATCATGTTTGTCAGGCCTTTGGTAAATCTGTGTTGACTTTTCTCAGTCACTTGCTTCATTTGGTTTGTGATAGTTTCTAGGAGGACTTGTTCCATTACTTTACCAGGGACTGAAGTAAGACTAATGAGCCTGTAGTTTCCTGGGCCCTATTCTGGGCCCTGCTTGTAGATGCCCTCTATCAGTCATCAGCGACATCCCTTGATCTGCACCACTTTCCAAAGACTATAGACAGTGACCTTGCATGTCAGCCACTTCTCTTAACACCTTGGGGTAGATTCTGTCCAGGCCCATAGGTGTATGAGTGTTGAGTCCTTGCAAGAGGCTGCAGATCAGCCCTTCCACTGTTAATGCTGGGTTGACACATGCATTGTCATAGCTACTTGATCCTGTGATCTGGGGTCCAGCTATGCCAGTAATGGTAGAGGCAAAGATGGTATTGGGAACCTCTGCCTTGTCAGCATTACTAGTAGCTAGTTTCCCTGCCCTGCTTAGCAATGATCCTGTGTCTCTTCACTGTGTTGTCCCTATGTCCTCCCTATGCTTCTGCTTACTGCCCTCCTATCTGAAGAACCCTTTCTTGTTATTCTTGACATCTTTGGCAAACTTCAGTTCTAACTGAGCCTTAGCCTTCCTGACTACACCTCTGCATGCCCTAGCAGGTTCTTGTAGTCCTTGATGGGCATTTGGCTGCCTTTCCATTGCTGGTATGCTTCCTTTTTTTTACAGTGGGATTGAGTGCACCCTCAGCAAGTTTGCAGATGACACCAAGCTGTGCAATGTGGTCTACATGCTGAGGGACAGGATGCCATCCAGAGAGACCTGGACAAGCTTGGAACGTGGGCCTGTGTGAAGGCACCATTTAGCACTAACTCAATGTCTGACCCAACGGAACAATTCCAGTCATATCTATCTGAACATTCATGGGTTGTGGTAAAATAACTCTTGGTCCCAGAGATAAGGAAAAACCCACAATGTGAGATCAGTCTTGCAGAGGTCCTAGTGAACAGGAATCTGTTTGAGAACATCCTTGGAATACACGTGCCTTAATGACCCGATGAGAGCTCACATCTCAGAAACCAAAGAAAGAGCTGGCAGAACTTTCTCAGCTCTGTGCTTTCTCTTCAGCCTGGAGAAGAGAAGGCTGTGGGGGGACCTTATTGTGGCCTTTCAGTACTTAAAGGGGGCCTATAGGAAAGATGGGGACAACCTTCTTAGCAAGCCCTGTTGTGACAGGACAAGGAGTAACATTTTCAAACTAAGGGAGGATAGATTTAGGCTAGATGTAAGGAAGAAAGTTTTTATAATGAGGGTGGTGAAACACAGGAACAGGTTGCCGAGAGAGGTGGTAGCCGCCCCATCCCTGGAAACATTCAAGGCCAGGCTGGAGGGGGCTCTGAGCAAACTGGTCTAGTTAAAGACATCCCTGCTCACCGCAGGGGGGTTGGGCTAGATGACCTCTAAAGGCCCCTTCCATCCCAAACCATTCTGTGGTTCTATGATTCTTTCCACCCAAACCCCAGACAGAAGTTAAGGAAACAGGAGAAGGAAAAATCGTTCCCACATAACAAAGGTTAGGGCAGAGTTCCCAAGCAAGTCCCTCACTTCAGTGGTGAGCAGAGACAGAAGATTTCTTCCACTACAGTGCAGCACATATATCCATTATTGTGGACTACAGCATAAAAGCAAAACAGTGATTTGATCAAGCCTTTGAGCAGCTATACGAAGAGCTGCCAGTTTATTTCATTTTTATGAGAAAGCTTAGAATTCCCTAGCTGGTGTGATGGAAGCCACAGGTAGCAATTTGCAGCTCTCTTGCTGTATTTTCCTCAGGTCTCATTTTCAGTGCAACCCCTGCCTGCTTTACCCGCTTGTAGCCAGATATCTCTGTATTCGTGGCCGCGTGCATCTGCCACTGCCACCAGTGCCATGCACAGAGGTGGAACTGCAGCAGCCAGCCTGCAGATCAGCTTGGTTCGTGGCACTGACGGACTGGCTGGTCTGGAGATGTTCTTCCTGGGGCACCTGCTGCACAGCCCTGAAAATCTGCCCTGGTGTCCCAGCCCTACAACAGGGCTGGCGCTGCTTTATTCTCTAAGGCAAAGTCCTGAGCACTTTAAATCTTACCAGAAAGTCTGCTATTTAAAATTGTCTGGGGTCTGGCGTTAGATAGCAGAGGAAGTCGTTTGAGGACAAGGCCTGTGTATTCATTTCATGTGTATAAAGTGCCTAAGTACCTACTATTGCTGGGTTATACCTCATGATTGAAGATGTTGTCCCCATACATGCAGATGAGTATACGAATGATGGATAACTGTCTCTGAATAATGAAACCCGAAATAACTGTGACAATACCAGCTATATTATATATCCAGCAAAGTGGTCATTTTTCTCTCTGTATGAGGCCACGTGTTCTTCTGAACACTGTGCAGAGCTCTGCCTAGCTACCAGATGAATGATCCGTTCCTCTTTCAAACCTACTGATGATAATAGCGAAAAAAAGAGTACAACCTGAATTCCAGCTGAGATCAAAAATGTGCTGCAGAAAATTGGACCGAAGAGTCAGCACTTATCTATTGTATTCTAAATTAGTTTCATACTAAAATGAATATACTAGGGTGGGTAAGATGACAGAATGTTGACATTTTTGTCCCTGAGGCAACAGTGACTCAGTAATGCCTCTGCTTTCGTCTGAGCCACAGATAAATCTGTAGCTGATGCTGTGCAACGTACAGAGCTGAGTCAGAAATAAGGCTCTAAACAGATCTGTGCTCTTCAGCCAGAAGCTGATGAGATCACACCAGCGTGCAAAGACAAGTTTCCAAATACCAAATAACTTCAGTACCGCGAATAAGAAATGGAGAAATGCCTTCCAGGCAGCTCTACATTCAAATGAGCTAGGTGAATACTGATGCTTAAACACAGCTGTGCAAAAGCTTGTGTTAACTTTACCCTAAAGACTACGAGTCACATCATATTTGCACTTGAGTGATATCATTGTCATCCATTTTTCATAGAAAATAAGCAGATATATTTGTATGGCATACTAATATGAGCCAAGATATTTACACAATGGCAAAAATGCTGACCCTAGCTTATTTACACAGTAGTCATTAATCATCATGAGACAGAAGGAATTTTATAGATGATAGCACAAAACCACATAAACCATCTTTTACCTGAAAGAAATGGAAGTTCATATTACCACTGTGCCAGAGCACTTTGAGCTCTTATGTAGTGCAGATTTCAGTGGGCAAGAATTATCCAAGTAACAGAAACAATTGCCAGAAGTTGAATTTAACAAAATGTCAACAATTTTGTTATCCCTACGATGGCTGTGGAGAGACAATATCCCTTAGGTTTGACCTATAATGAAACTATCTGAAGTGCTCTGCATCATCCCCAAGGACAGTCGAATTCATCGTCACTAGCGGGAAGCTTTGTTTCGTTGCTGCTTCCATGCATGTGTATGGACAGCAGGTACACAACGTGTCTAGCGGAGTTCCCAAGAATGCCTCAGACACCGTGCTTCAAACACTGGGCGTTTGGTAGTGAGGAGAGTTACCCGCATTTGACAGCAACTGTGTTGCTGGATTCCTATTCCCACCCTTCACTTTCACGGAAGGTCAGTGTCTAGTCCAAATTATACATCTAGTTTGCTCAATAATCAGCAATGAAAAGGGGTGGGTTTGTCCCACAGATACAAAGCACATCTTTTGGCCCAGGCTCGGTCCTTCTCTGGAGGTAAATCCCTTTGTGCTGCAGTGCTGCTCCAGCACCCTGTGAGTGAAGTGAAGGTTCTAGCGCACAGATAACTGTGCTACTGTACTCCTGCTTTATGCTTTGTGGAAGTCCATGTCAAACCAAATGAAACACTCAGCAGCCACCTGAAAAAATGCACTTCATACGCCTGGAAAAACGCAGATTATTGTACCCTCATTACCAAAACCACTTAGACCTCAGTCTTGTTCTATCTTCATGCCACATTAAACCGATGTAGTCCGTAATCCCAGAGCTGCAGCCTGATGACTTCAGTCTTCACAGACACACTTGTTCAGCCTCCCAGGAGGGACATTGACCTAGACTCCACTTTTAATTGATGACCACAATCCCTATTAAGTAGCCATCTCTATCTGGTACTAACCTTTTCTCCTCATTAAGACCTGGAGGGAGTCAGTAACCATTGACTGTACATTATGGTATTTACCTGTTTGAAATCCAGGACACAGTAAAGCTTTGAAATGGGAAACATTTGATCCGGCCTTTGGCAGAGACCAGCCCAGGATGTTTGTGCAGCCCCTCTCCCGATGTTATCCAGCAAGAGCAGCTCATGCTGCAAAATGTGGCAGGGAAAAGTGACCAGGACAAAGCTGGGGACCAGCTGCAGGTGCCTCATCACAGGCTGACCCAGTAGCTGGGTCTTCCGGCTGCATTAGGTAGTAGGGGGCTCCAACATTGGCACCACATGTTTGATTGCCCAGAACGACTTACCTGAGAATTGCATTCAGCTAGAGAATTTTCCTGCTCCCAAAATCTCAATGAAAACGAGAAATAGCATGAATGGGGTCATTGCTACTAGCCTTGGGACAGACACAGGCTTCTAAACCCTTCCATGCCTTGTGGGGAAAGTCACAGACTAGCTAGGACAAAGCATCATGGAGGACAGCATCTCTGCAAAGGTTATGGCTTCTCATCTCCTTTTAGAGAAGCCCGCACACTGCCTTCTTGCTGCTACACACCACAGCTCGCTGAGATGCAACTTGTGCATAACTCTCTCCATTGTAGACACAGGACCCACAAGAAACAGACTCCGACTAGCTTCTGTGTCTCTTCCTGGTGTTAGATCTCTTGTGTTTTTTTCCCCAGAATGATACATAATAAAAAATTGAAAGATTCTTTCTCAAGTAGTGCTGAATGCCCCTAACTTGTGGCTCTGGAACAGAAGCAAAGTAGATAAGTGTGGGCTGGGAAATAAGAGTGTGATGTCACCAATACAAAGTGAGAAACAGTTGGTCCTCTTCAGGGAAGGTCCTATGCATTTGCGTCTTTTAAGAAAGGACTTCTTTCTTGCTGTGGACTACAATCCTGCAATGACAGGGCAAGCGAGGTCATCAGTCTGCAACTCTGCAGAAGTTACGAGTAAGGCTGATGGAGGTTTGAATCTTTGTGCCATGATCCCCTTAGAGCTGTCCTCTCAGTAGCTGTCCACTGCAGAGTAGTGGAGCTGAGATCCTACTTCCTTAGAATTTCATGAAGTCCCTTCTGGGGTAGGGGACTGTGTGAAATGGGGATAATGCAAACCGGCCCAAGGGATCTGCTTTTAGGAGCTAAGGCAGAAATTTGGCCAAGCAGCAGCTTACTTCTCCAGGGAGGCCCTTGACTTCTATGTTTTCATTTCAGGGGCCTGCAGCTTTGCCTCAAGTCACTGCAGAGAACATGGCAGACTCCCTTGCACACCTTGAAGAACTGAAGATCTTGTCAGCGGAAAGAAGGTAAGATGAGCTAGCTTTGGTTACAATAAGAATTGATTGAAGTTTACCATGGCTTTACCTGTCTAGTAATGCTGTTGAATGGAAAGGTTCTTCCCAGGAAGTCGAAAACCACAGAAACAGAAAGAGAAAACAAGAGTCGTGAAGAGAGGAGTGAAAGCAAACCAGGAATGAGCAGGAGAAAGAGAGAAAAGGAGCTTTCAGGGATCAGCAACTGGAAAAACTCCAAGGAGGTTGAGAAGAATAAGAAGCCTGGGTGTGTAATGGACTCTGTGTGTCCACCTCTCAGCACATTGAACACTGCTCTAAGTGTATGAAATATTTCTGTGATGCATGAAGATGGCCCCAGGTAGGAAGCTTGCCCTTGCATTTGGGAGAAAATGTATGTCAGGAGGAGAATACCACTCCAAATTTTGTAGTTTTAATTTTGTGCTTGTTGAAGCTCTGTTTGTACAAAGGTAAGCAGACACCCTGGCAATGTCATAAAAATCACTTTTTTAATCTATTTAACCTGCTATTTAAATAAAGAGGCAAATATTTGTTCCAAGTAGCTTTTGACAATATCGTCACTTCTTAGAAAGGTCGTTTTTCACCTGAGATAATTTGGAGAAAATAGAAATTTTTTAAAAAGACAAGAACACCTGTGTCCCCTACAGGAGGGATCTAGTCTGGTGCCTTTGTAGTTTTTTTCTGCGCTGTCCACTAGAGAGCAGGGCAGTCCAGGATGGCTCAGTGCAAACTGTTGAAACCAGACAGCTCAGAGGGGTGTTTTGCCCAAAGAGGGACTTTAGTCCTGGAAGCAGCACAGTCTCAGCCAGCTCAGTGGCTCTGCCCGAGGGAGTGTGTCGACCCTGTAAACCTGGGTTGGTATCAAGGGACAGAGAGGGATTACACTGCTCAGGTTTTGGAAAGGGCTACACCACAGCTTCCCAGGGGCTCTTTGTCGAGCCCTACTGCATGGCAAAGGGGTCCTGTAAATCTCTGTAAATTTACAGTTCTCCGCGGTCATTACACATGATTAGAAGGAGCCAATACCATAGTAAATGCTGGTCAGAGTTCTCTCTTCTGTGCTATAACCAATTCCTTCTGAACTGTATTTCCCAAACAAAGAGGAACTAAATCATGCCTATTCCCGCCTTCTTGGTTCCATCAGTGCTTTCTGAATCTATTGCTGTAGGTGCCAATTTATTTTTATTGGCTGGATTTCCCAGCTGAGCTGTGACTCCTGAGCTACCAGGGCCACGATGCAGCCCTGGAAGTCCCTTCAGTTGAAACCACTGGTGTGAAGGCAGTGCTGAGGCCTGTGGTGCCTGTCCTCCACCTTGTACTGGGAGTGCAGAGGGTGCAAGATGCATCCCACCCCTGGCAGGAGGCTTTGCTGGCTGGTTCATCAGCCCCATGAGCACACGCCCGCCAGCTGGCAGAGCTGAGAGACAACTCCATGACCTGGGAAAAGCACTGGGAAGCTCATAGAAGAGGCTGCTCTGTGATAACTTCTAGATCTGCTTTGCAGTCTCAGTTAGTTGGGATAAGTTTCCAGTCTTCTAGATGCTTTCCCATCCCTGCAAATATTCAAGGCCAGGTTCGACGGGGCTCTGAGCAACCTGGTCTAGTTGAAGATGTCCCTGCTCACTGCAGGGGGGGTTGGGCTAGATGACCTCTAAAAGTCCCTTCCTACCCAAAGCATTCTATGATTCTCTTCTATGAGTCTGTGCTTTATTTAAACTGAACTTGCAAGCCTTTGCTGCTTTACCCTTGGCCCTGTTTTCCTGTTGAATCTGAGGGGATATTATCATCAGTCCACTGACCATGGACTTTGCCTTGGAAAGACCATGGCAGTTCAGCTTCATGCAATCCCTTTCTTCAGAGTGAAAAGAATTGGCCTTTTCTCTGCTTTCCTGATGATCCTGTCCTCCATCAAACCCCCATCCAGGTCTTTCATGCTTTCCCTTGCCAAATTCCAGGTGGTTGCTGCCTTGGTCTCCTTCTAAACTCTTCTGAAATCTAATTTCTTCTGTGATGCCTACAAGGCCATCAACACTTCTGGGCTGCTGCTGATGATTTGTGGAGTACTAAAGCACTATCATCTTAATTTGTAGCTGTGTAAGCAATTGAGTTTTCAGTTCTGTAGCTGAACTTCAATAATAATAAGAAAGTTAACTGAAACCAAAGCTTTTTATGGTTTCTCACTGAAGCCAAAGTAAAATTCAGTTTCTGCCTGAAAAAGATCTTGCAGATTCTTTCAGAAGGACAAGGAAATAGGGCCTTATGCTTTCTGAAATTATCTTGGTATCTACCCAATTCTAAGCAAAATATTTCAGAATGAAAGTAGTGAAAAAAAAATTCAAATGGTCAAACTGGAACATTTCAACTTGTTTTGAAGTTCTGTTTCAGTTCTTGGGAGGCCAAGTCAATCTGATAAATTCAAAATAATAGTGTTCCAAATCAGTATTTCCATGCAGTTTTCAGTGTGAAAAAGTGCTCCATGGAGAATTTGAACCAGCTGGAGTTCACTGATGTGTTTTCTCTTATCCATCAGTTATGTCCCATTTCCATTGTTACCTGTGAAGCAGAGCCCTCTATGTATGGTTAGACAGTGTCTAAAAAGATGGGGTATTGTCCTCACTGTGGCTTGTGTGCCAAGCTCGGAATATGTTTAGTCCTGCACAAGGAGCCCAGGGCGCACACTATTAATGCTGCATCTGCATCATCCAGTTCTTTTAGTAGGGAAAACCTTTTCAGTGAGAAACTGGTGGAAAGCTGAATTGTTGCACCTGGGGTGCCTGGGAATGGTTTCTGTTCCCTGTAAAAAACTCTGCTCTGTTTTGCAGATGGAATTATATACTCTTTAGAGCAGAGACTTTCCCACTTTCACCCAGCAGAAGTCACCCTCTCCCTACTTTTTCCTCAGGGGACAATTAATGTTTAATTGAGTGTATCCACAGGGAGGCGTTCCAGAACAAGAAATTGAGAGAAACCTGTTTCCTGACTGTCTAAACTGCTGGTGAGGCCTCTCTCCTGAGAGGTGAGTAAGCCAAGTTCAGGCCAGTCCAGTCCTGAGCCACACAGAGGGGATCTGAATGGGTGAACATGACTGGACTGGAAGAAGAGCAAAGTAACTTTAAGAGGTGCTATATCAACAAGTAAGTTTCAGGCATTGTGCCATGGTAGGTTTTGATTAACTAAAGCCTTTCTCATTAGTCAGTGATTAATGACAACTCAGGAACTGAAATCTTTGAAAAAAAATCAATATATTTGAAACAGGTAGTAGAAGAATAATTTTCTTCCCCGGAATTGCCTAGGGAAGATTTAAGCTCAAATTGCTTCACTCAAAAACAATGTATCTGCTATTTTGTCAAATGTGAAACACATATGACGAATAATCTTCCATGTCTGATCTGGAAAGGCCAGTTATCCCGAAGGAAATAGAACTTGTAGGCATACAGGACCTCAAAAATGGTATTAACCAAAGGCAGCTCAAAACTGTTAATTTTATATTTCTCAGGAAAACTATAAAAGAGCAATTCCTCATTGCATTTTGGCAGTTTTTCTTTTATTCTAGGATTTTACCATTTAATAATGATAAGTTGGCATTGCCTCCCCCATATATTGGGTTTCATTAGGTTCAACAATGCCAACTGCTGATCCCTGCACTTGGGTCACAACAACCCCATGCAACGCTACAGGCTTGGGGAAAAGTGGCTGGAAAGCTGCCCGGCAGAAAAGGACCTTGGGGTGTTGGTTGACAGCCGGCTGAATATGAGCCAGCAGTGTGCCCAGGTGGCCAAGAAGGCCAACGGCATCCTGGCTTGTATCAGGAATTGTGTGGGCAGCAGGAGCAGGGAGGTGATCGTGCCCCTCTACTTGGCACTGGTGAGGCCGCACCTGGAGTACTGTGTTCAGTTTTGGGCCCCTCACTACAAGAAGGACATTGAGGTGCTGGAGCGTGTCCGGGGAGAAGGGCAACGAGGCTGGTGAGGGGTCTAGAGAACAAGTCTTGTGAGGAGCAGCCGTGGGAGCTGGGGCTGTTTAGTCTGGAGAAGAGGAGGCTGAGGGGGGACCTTATTGCTCTCTGCAACTACCTGAAAGGCGGTTGTAGTGAGGCAAGTGTTGGTCTGTTCTCCCAAGTAAATAGCGATGGGACGAGAGGCAATGGCCTCAAGTTGCATCAGGGGAGGTTTAGATTGGGTATTAGGAAAAATGTGTTTACTGGAAGAGTGATCAGGCATTGGAACAGGCTGCCCAAGGAAGTGGTGGAGTCATCATCCCTGGAGGTGTTCAAAAAATGTGTAGATGTAGCACTTCAGAACATGGTGTAACAGGCATGGTGGTGCTGGGTTGATGGTTGGACTTGATGATCATAGAGGTCTTTTCCAACCATATGATTCTATAATTCCAGAGACATATCCATCATTTGTATACTCGTCTGCATGTATGGTGACAACATCTTCAATCATGAGGCATAACCCAGCAATAGTAGGTACTTAGGCACTTTATACACATCAAATGAATACATAGGCCTTGCCCTCAAACGACTTCCTCAGCTATCTAACGCCAGACCCCAGAAGATTTTTAATAGCAGACTTTCTGGTAAGATTTAAAGTGCTCAGGGCTTTTTTGCCTCAGAGGATAAAACAACGCCAGCCCTGTTGTAGAGCTGGGACACTGGTGCAAATTTTCAGGGCTGTACAGTAGGTGCCCCAGGAAGAACATCTCCAGACCAGCCAGTCCGTCAGTGCCACGAACCAAGCTGATCTGCAGGCTGGCTGCTGCAGTTCCACCTCTGTGCATGGCACTGGTGGCAGTGGCAGATGCACGCGGCCACGAATACGGAGAAATCTGGCTACAAGCGGGTAAAGCAGGCAGGGGTTGCCTTGAGAAAAATACAGCAAGAGAGCTGCAAATTGCTACCTGTGGCTTCCATCACACCAGCCAGGGAATTCTAAGCTTTCTCATAAAAATGAAATAAACTGGCAGCTCTTCGTATAGCTGCTCAAAGGCTTGATCAAATCACTGTTTTGCTTTAATGCTGTAGTCCACAATAACAGATATATGTGCTGCACTGTAGTGGAAGAAACCTTCTGTCTCTGCTCACCACTGAAGTGAGGGACTTGCTTGGGAACTCTGCCCTAACCTTTGTTATGTGGGAACAATGATTTTTCCTTTTCTTGTTTCGTTAACTTCTGTCTGGGATTTCAGGAGAAAGAAAAAGCACAGAGCTGAGACAGTTCTGCCAGCTCTGTCTTTGGTTTCTGAGGTGTGAGCTCTCATGGGTTCATTAAGGCACATGTATTCCAAGGATGTTTTCTAACAGATCTGTGTTCCCTAGGACCTCTGCAAGGCTGATCTCGCATTGTGGGTTTTTCCTTATCTCTGGGACCAAGAGTTATTCTACCACAACCCATGAATGTTCAGATAGGTGTGACTGGAATTGTTCTGTTGGGTCAGATACTGAGCTAGCGCTAAACGGTGAATGATGGATGAGAAGCAGCACAGGAGACAGTAGTAATGCGTCTTGAATGTGTAGAATAGCTGCTTATAGCAGAAGAAATTGAAGAGAGTAAATGAAAGTAGGGGTGTACTAGAGGTGTTTAAACAAACAAAACCCCCATCTTTGCAGCAGCATGCAGCATACAAATGGGTGTGGAGAAACTTTTTTGGTCATGGTCAGTGAATTTCCAGCCCACTGGTATCACACCCTTAGTGTGAAATGTCATATTTTAAAGAAATATTTTCTGAAGCACGTCAAAGATTCTGCATTTTTCCAAGTTTAATGTCCAGAGAAAGAGCATGATCTTTGACTTATGCAGGTCACTAAAAAAAGAAATCCTCCCTATGTACTATCATGGCAATGAGTGCCATATGGCTCATGGCAGCTCCTGCACCCTACCCAAAACAATTGTCTCCAGAGTCTCTGGGCCACATTTATTCATGAAATTTCATCTGTTTTGTCAATGCTATTAGTCTCGGTCAGTGATTAATAAAGGGCCTTAAAGAACTGGAAAATAATTACTCTTTACTTTCATTTATATATTGTTGGTTTAATTTTGGTAAATGATGCATGGTAATTAAGCCTTCTAAACTGGCATCCATTTATAAACATACATAATGGAAGACCTTGGAACACACTGTCCTGCGTGTATTTTCATATGTGGCTTTGGAAGGGATTCTGCAACAGAACAGAACCTCTGCCATTAGATACTGAACCCCGTGGCTCTGTTTCTCATGGTGAAATTCTATGTCTTGCCCTGAGCCCTGCGCAGCACGGTGGAGGTTGGGAGCGCATTTCCCGGGGCTGTCTGTGAGCTTCCAGCACTGCCAGGAGCATCCACCACCCCGCAGTGTGGCAGTGCAGGTTTTGTGTGTGAAATTCCTCTTTTCGCCCCCATCTGCCATCTCTTTTCAAATGAGGGCAGTGGAGAGTCTTCTGGATCTAACTGACGGAGCGATTACAAGGAGGTGTTACTCCGGTCAACGCATGTACGCTGACGGGTGGAAGAGCCGGGAGTTTTTTCAGCGAAGCCTCACCTCTCTCTGGCTGGAAATGGCAGCCTGTCCCACACACGCGGACAGGACAGCTTTGAGCAAGTCCTTTTACTCGTGAAGTCATTCACGACCATTCGTTTCTACCCGTTCATGTGCTGACAACTTGAATTCCGGCACACAGGCCTGGCTACGCCTCAGGCAGGCACCGGCAAGAAGCAGTGTGCTGCGGACGCGGCCCACAGCAGGGTCCCCGTGGCTGGGCGCTGGGCAGCCCGCCCTTCCCGCAGGGAGCAGAGCCCACACGACATCTCCCGTCACGGCCTGCTCCCCTGCTGACGCCGCAACGCTCAGTGCCCGCGGGACAACGAGCGTGCCCAGGCACGAGGCCGTGCCCGCTCACTGGCGGCCCCGCGGCAGGAGGGCACCGGCCCGTGGCCGTCGGGTCTCTGCTGCCACACGGCTCAGCTCGGCTCACCTCAGCTCACTCCTCGAGGCCCCTCGCCATCCTCCCGCTGAGGCGGGCGGTTGGGGCAGGCAGCACCTCCTCCCTCGTGCAAGGCAGCCCTGCCTTAGGAGTCACAGTGAACACCCTGGTTAGAACTGCATGGTCATGGAGTATCTGAGGCTGGAGGGGACCAGCAGGGACCATCAACCCCAACTCTGCTCCGCGCAGGGGCGCCTCAAACGGAACCGCGTGACAAAGCGCCCTGTGCCACCTGCTGAACTGCCCTTCGTCTGCCTTGCCCAAGGTAGCCCTCCCGGCAGTCTGTACACAGCACCCGTCGCCTGTTGTTAAAGTTTAGTTTATACAGAGAAGTGAAGATAAGAGGATTTAGGCCCAAACATGCTTTGTATCCTGCACATCATCAGTTCTGGTGGTACGGCATGGGATATCAGATGCCGAACTGCGCCACTTTGTCACAGCTGCGGCAGGGAGTGGGGAGCTGGGTGGGCTCCGGTTGCCCCAGACTGAGCATCCACTGCAGCATGACCAAGCGCGCGGGCTGAGAAATGTGGGGTGTGGGGAGACATCAATTCAACGAGGATTTCAAGTCACTACAGAGGGAATTGTAGGGCATGTGCACGGGCTTTTGCAACGTGTTTATGTTTCATATAAACTTGCATTTTACAAGAGCATGGAGTGATAGGACAAGGGATAATGGCTTTAAACAGAAAGAGGGTAGATTTAGATTAGCTATAAGGAAGAAATTCTTTACTATGAGGGCTGTGAGGCACTGGAACAGGTTGCCCAGAGAAGCTGTGGCTGCCCCCTCCCTGGAAGTGTTCAAGGCCAGGGTGGATGGAGCTCTGAGCAACCTGGTCTAGTGGAAGGTGTCCCTGCCCATGGCGGGGGGTTGGAAGTACATGATCTTTTAAGCTCCCTTCTAACTCAAACCATTCTATGATTCTTTTATTCTATGATTCTATATGCAAGTTGGATTTAATTGCACAAACGTAGTCCTTTGTCTTCACCTTTCAGAGAAACTTCTCATCGCTATAGGGGTGTTGTCGCAGGTACAGCTCCATACAGTCACAGTACCCACTACAATAGGGACAGAACATAAATGATGTTTATATGCACATCTGCACAACAGTAATAATGCAGGCAGGACACATGAAAATGCAGCTGAGCTTGTGCCTTCTGAATACACTGTGGTTTTGAGCTCCATTGTTTTGGGCTCTTCTTGGGTCAGCCCCATTGTGCATTTCCCTGTAGTCCTTCAGATGCTCTCTCCTAGTCTGTATGCCCATGATGAAACTAGAAACAAACCATATAAGTCCAGTCAGAGACAGGAGAAAGACTCACTGTTATTAGGTGACAGGGGTTAAAATGCAAAGCCTTAATCAGCAGAAGGGCTATCAAGTCTGTTCTGGTACAGGTCAAAGGGCCAAAAATTCACGGACTTGTAGTGCTTCTGAGACTCGCACTGTGGGTCCAGCAGGGCATAATACAGATTGATTTAAACTTGATCTAAATCAAGGAGTGCCCCTGGTAAAGCTGTAGGAAGAGCTTCCCTCCAGTAGCTGCCTGGCAGAGTCTGGTAGCAGCAGCAGGTGACTGCAAGAGCTCTCCTCGGGGGGCCTGTGCACAGCCCGGGGAGAAATGTGCGACTGCGCTTTCATTTGCAGTTTATCAGGGCAGGCAGGAGGAAAATGAGAGCGAGCCAGACGGCACCTGACGCTGGCAAAGTCACTTTCTTCTGTCATCAGGAGCCGTGAATGCCATAAAACTTCAGAGCTTGAACTCTGTACACTTATTCTAAAGTTGCTTTTAGTTCCTGGTTTTACATAGCATGATTGCTTGTGGATTATTTTTTTAACCTACACAATGTCTTCCTTGTCCCCCCTAAATCAGCACCTTTGTGCCTCAGTGAGCTTATTATCATGTTTCTCCTTTCCTTGTCTATGAAAAGAGAACCTGTGCTCTGTTACTTTTAGGGTATCTGATTTGATGGTGTCTGCACACCAATATGTTCTGAGAGCACACCAAATATACCCTGTACTATTCAACAGTTGTTAATGGACAGGAAACAGAGACATGGAACATAAGAGGTGCCACCACAAGGTGACATCTGAGTGACTGAATGCAAACACATGTGTGTTTGTATTGACATGGACATCTGATACGTTATTTTATCTGTATGTTGCTTAGTTTTCAGGTTATGGAGGAAGCCTAGAAAATGCAGCTGCTGTAACTGCAACTAGGTATGTCTGCATTCTTATGGGAAAAAGACTTTCTTGCTTTTTTTATATGCATTTTTTTTTTCTGTTCACATCACTGTGTTGAATTCTCATACAGACTTTGTGTAATGAAGGTACCTCTAGATTTACGTTCCAAGGCACTGATGTTTCCGTAAATTTTGATGAAACTCTTGTCTTTAAGTGTCAATATTTATTTCTTTGTAAGCTTAAAACTATACAAGAAAACAAAAGATATTAAGCAAATAAATATAGCAAGAGTAGCCAGTGAAATAATACAAGCAGAGCAGGACATGCTAATAATTTCAAAAGTGAAGCGATTAACCCTAAGTTCACGAAACCAAGGTTCAACACAGGCTTGCAGCCAGCCTGCCTAATAGCAGTTACATAACAGCAATGATTTGTTGTCTCTCTGCAGAGCCCTTCTTTTTTTTCACAGAATCACAGATCTTTGCCCCCTGATGAAATGTTTCACACACCTGGTGTAGTGCAGCAGGGGCTTGAGCACATGAGCTTATTGTTTCATGGTTTGCATCTCCCTTCCACAAATGCCTGGAATTTCTGGTTACCCAGCAACCCCAGGGGCACTTCGCAATATGCAATAACGTCTATATGGTCTGGAGTTGTCTTAGGGCTGAAAAGCCACAGTGCTTGGGCCTGCAAAAAGGAGCAAG
The DNA here is from genome assembly GCF_030867145.1 of Opisthocomus hoazin. Taxonomy (NCBI): domain Eukaryota; kingdom Metazoa; phylum Chordata; class Aves; order Opisthocomiformes; family Opisthocomidae; genus Opisthocomus; species Opisthocomus hoazin. The sequence goes on along the minus strand of NC_134416.1, from coordinate 32,195,755 downwards.
CAGTGAAGCCTGCAAACTGTAGTATCCGGATTTCATAAGAGTGGGTCACAAGGAGCATTTCAGCCATGGTGATTCGTGAGCTTGGAACCACTTTGTCAACACTGTCTTGCTTCTACTCATCCTGTCTTCCTGGACATTTTCCATGCAAGCCAAGACTGTGATGCCTGATAACTGCAGGACTGAAAGCTGTGACATGTTAGACAGACCTACATGTCATGGTCTGAGTTTTTCTGCAGCCACTGGCTCTCACCAGGTTTAGAAAATGATTGCCTTCACCTACAAAGTGTTTCTTCATGTAAAACTGGAACAGTGGTATTATAATGCAGCGGTATTACAATGCAGGAAGGGCTTGGATGCTGATATTTTTTTCACTTTCACTTTCTGGCAGGAAAGCATGCAGCTTAGATGGGATCAGCAGGGTAAGGAAAGGAAAACAAGCATGGGAAGGTACTTACCTGTCTTCTCCTCTTAGCTAAAACCAAGTGTTCCATATGGGAAACAACAACCTTCATGAAAATAGCCCTTAACTATGCTCTCATCCCTTTTGTGTCAAAACTTTTGTACAGAAATAACAGACAACTTTTGTGCAAGCAGGAAGCTGGACTCCATTAATGCTACAGCTTATGGGACTTTGACAGTCTTGCAGTTCTTCCTCTCCCAGATAATCTTTAATTTCAATTCTCCCCCCAAAGAATTGTACGATATCCATTTTGGAGCAGAACGTTGGAAAAAACATAATATTAAGAATATAGTTCCTGGTTAGATGCACTGTGATCTCACATGATTGTAGTTTGCTGTTCAGAAGCATCCTCTTCTTGTAAACCAGACTTTCCCGAGCATGATAGTGAGACAGTGAGAGAGTTTTGTGCTCCCTGCACTGGATAGGACCTTATTGAAAAGTTGTAGTAGTGCTCATGATGTATGTAAGAGACAAACATTTGACTGACATCCCTACCCTCACACTTGTTGATCTGCTAATGTCACTGATAGAGCAACCTGTAGATACTCAGCTGCCCCTGGTATTGCAAGATCGTGGCACGACGATGCCTGGAAATTCTGCTAATGTCATCCTTCGAGGGCTGTTCTTTGCATCTGCCTACTAGAAGCCTGGTATACTTCCACTATCAATGTTTCAGGTTGAGTCTTCCTTGATTTGAGAGGGCAACAATTAATATTAATGATGAAAATCTTGAGGACAATGAAGATTAACTACCAATATGGTATGGCTATACCATTTTCAGAAAACAGAAGTGTGGGAGAAAATGAATAGCCAGTTTGTAGAAGGCCTGGAGGACACAGAAATGTGAAGTGTCGGCTCTCACAGACAGCTCTGCCTGATCCTGGTTACTCCTCCCTCTGTTACAATTAACCTGAGAAATTACAGGAAAAAAAAAGGCATGTTTTAGTTTTCTAACTCAGATATATTCTTGTAAGACTATTTTGCTAATTCAAATCTTATTATCCCATAAGGTAGGTCTGCTAACTCAGGCTGCTATCATTGTAAACATATAAAGGCTTTGATATCTTAGTTGTGGGAGTGTAGATGTCACTTAACAGGAAAAATGCTTGCAGTGTAGACAAGTCTTTTATTCAAAGAGTTTAGATGTCCTCCCAGAAGATTTGAAAGCTGCACGTAAGGGAAAATGTAAGGGAGAAATACACATTTAGTTCTAACTGACCTCTCACAGAGATAAAAAGCCAAGCTAAAATGCTTGACAAATAAGGCATGAACTGATATTATCAGAAATTCATCAACTCACAGTGAAAAACAGAGCAAGATGAACTGCTGAATGTTTGCAGAAAAAGAGACAAAAGGGCTTGATTTGTGTGAATCAGCCACAGAACGAGATTTGAAGTGGGAAAGGAAAGCGAGGCATTCGTAAGGGAGAGAGATAATATAGTTGAGAATTTGGAGCAAGAAAAACATCTGCTCCAAAATTGCCCCTTCTAGATTGTAGAGGGAGGATAAAACACATCAGGAATTCGGACAGATTGAATCAAGAGACTGAGATGATTCAGAAGATATGTGGGTTGTTTGTTTTTTTTTAAATAATGTTTACTGGAGTAACTGTAATTTATAAGTAGAAGAAACTTGGATTGAAGGACAATGTTCATGGAAAACATGAAATACTAATACCAGCATCTACTATGAAAAAGCTGGTAGTTCATGAATCCTAGAAAGTAAAGTAGGAGCCAGTTAGGAGAAAAGGCAGTAAATGTTATACTGTGTGTCTAGGCTATTACCTTAATTATCCTGACTTTTATATTAAGGACACTTAAGCTAAAACCCCTGCTCATCCCCTGTATAAATATTTACATAAAACGGAAGATGACACAGATTGATACCACATTCAAAAGCTATTACATGCCTTGTAATCAAACAAAATATTTAGTTTGTTTCAGAGCCAAATCCCACGCAATCAAGTTTATTTAGCGTTTTATTAACACTAAAGGATACTCTGTTGTCTCTTATCTGTCTTCTTAAGGAAAAATATTTCCTTTTTAACTAGGCCATTGCAGACATGTTGCTGCCATTATATAAACCCTTCCTGGTACATAATGATGGATAAATACAGCACAGCATGTATAAAGGTTTGATGCTGGGATGGAAATATTGATATGCAGGCCGTAGAACGGGTAGAGTAGACAGACTTTGATGACGCAAATTGCTTGCCTGTGTCCTGTCTCAGTTCTGACCAAACCCGAGGCTGGCAAGGTAAGTTAGGACCACTTTTCCTAACTCTGCCAAGCAAGAGGACACAAATTTATATGAAATGTCTACACTCAAGCCATTGAATAAAATCTGCTGTTCTGTGCCTAGGATTTTAACGAAGACCAAGATATGATTATCCCACATATCTATTCTGAGCTAGCCACACCCACCACCTTATTCTTGTGTAAGGCAGAGTCAGACACAGAAGTGGGAGGGATTTAAGGGTGATGTTGGTTGTTGCTCTCCTGGAAAAGAGATGGGTGATTCTCTCAGAGAAAATTCAGTTCAGTTATCAGTTAGAGGCATTTATTGGCAAAAACTATACAGATAATGCATACAATATATTACAGAAAGTTCAGAGAATGTTGAATTAAGTCTCATGTAAATTTAGGTTTATTCTGATAAAATTATTTTAAGAGGTAGTCTTAAAACACCTTGTAGATAAGACTGTTTAGGCTTTGAAATGTCACTGTATGTTTTTGCCCTTATGACAGTACAGAATGTATTTTCACTATATAATAGATATATTAAAAAAACCCATGGATTCTGAACTTAGCATTATTGCAATTCTTTGGTAAGCACAATTACAGATTATTCTACTAGTAATGATAAAGCCAGTTCACTATTTGTGTAGGTCTGATGCTGCCACTGGAATATTATTGTAAGTGGGCAAATTATACAATTTGACAAAATAGTAACTTGTTAGTGAAGCACCATATAGTTACTGTCCAGAGTGCCTTCCAGCTTAGCAGTAGCTTCTTGGGTCTGGAACAGTTTAACTACACAGTGGATCCTGAGTAACCTTTTCCCCAGAACCCTTATTGTGGGGAGATGCCAGGCTGTTGCTGTCATACATCACTTGTAACGAATAATCATGAAGCAGAGAGGGAGGTCAGTGAGTGTACAAATGACTGTGCAGGCCTATATGCAATAAACACCTTGTATTGCACAACTTGCAACCATGTTCAGAGCTCTTCTGTTTGCAGCTGTTTCTGCTGACACCACTGATCAGTCCTTTGTCTTGCGTGCTTTCCAGTCCCAAAGCAAGCTGCTCCTGCTCAGAGGGGCTTTTGCCTCATCCTGGTCTCTGTTACTCTGTGCAGCAAATAATTGATATGGATTGGTGTTAACTACACTAAGTTAAATGTGTCTGGCAGGATAAAGGTGGCCATGCTTTGACATGTAAGTTCCTTGTAACCTGCAAGCAATTCAAGCACAGCTTGCACATTAGAGGGGTGTGCTATTTGACTGACGATGAGTCTATGCTTGCATAGGATCTCATGAGTAGCCTCTAGCTGTGGGAAGAAGTGAGTTAGTTCTAGCTGATGAATCCAGCTAGTCACAGCAGCAGTGTATGTGAACTATCCCCAGAATTCTGCCTTCCCTCAGCTTTTCAAAGGATCTGGCACATTTCTCATGACCAGTCAAATGAGCTTCGGGTTGTGGCTCAGATTCTTGGAGCTCTTTCTTATCAGCTACAGGTCTTTTCACATTCTTACTTTCCCTAACAAGAGCTACTTAGTCCTTCAAGTGTCAAAATGTGTTCTGTGTTTTGCCTGTCATGGTAAAATTATTGTCAATAATGTCTTGGTGACAATGCAGTCAATATGCTACCAGACTTCATCATAGACCAGCTTGTTATATCACCTTATAAATTATCCCATGTTGGTTGCGTAAAGTTACCTTCTGTTAAGTAGTCAGGTTTCACACTTGTCTGGCAGAGAAGTAGATACAATAGCTTGGTCTAGCTTTAGTCTGGCAGAGTGCTTGATCCTGTGTTGACCACATATTCACTGTGAGAGTCTGAGAGACCATCAGAAATGATGGTTCTTTCCTTCTGCAGGAGACTGCCTGTGTATCTTTAATGGCATTCTCATTCCAGGTGCTTATAATGTAAGCGAACTCATTTATGACTTAAAATTCAGTTCTGTTGATGAATACAAAAAGAGAGGTACACTCTTTTCCAAAACTTTCTGACAACTAATCTTAGTGATTTATTCAGAGCTGTTCCAAAGCGAGTATAGGCATAAAAAGTTGCTACGAGTAGGCCATCAGTAAGGGAATAATTAGCATGAATGGTTTATATTAATCCCTTCTACAAAGCTGTATGAAAAAAACCACAAACTTTTGCAGTTTGAATTGAGTCTGAGGACCCATTTTGGAGATTAGAGATCATCATGCTTCATGTCCTAAGCAGGACGTGCTCTAAGATGCATCCTCTTTTGATGTTCCTTGTAACAACAAAGTGCTTGAAAAAGCTTCACCGACCTTTACTCTACTTTGCATCTCATCATGGAGATGCTTCAAAATTAATAGCAGCTCTTGGACAACAGAGATTTTCCAGGAATCTTCAAAGTCTGTGTTTCTGATTGCATCAGAGGTTTTAAAAAATGCACGGAAGCTATGTAAAGGTCTAGTATTTACTTCCTCCTTTTCCTCCCTTTGTATAGTGAGAAATGCTGTGAAAATTGTTCTATTGTTTGCCCGAAAACTGCTTTTTGGTTTCTTAAAATAAGTATTGGCAACTTATGAATGCAAAAACACTGGTGCTCTACCACAGCGATCTTTCATCTCATACAACTTGATCTGGATTCATTGACAAATTGCCTTTAATGCAGCCCGTCAGCAGGTATGTCTGACCAAGATAACGCAGTCTGACGAGTGCTTCTTTCCTTTTCAGACAGAACCTGACTGGCCTTTTTACCACCAGCAAAGCAGCTCAGATGCTTCCACTTCATATTGTAAAACCATCCCCACACTAAATTACAAGCCTCATCTGAGCACTTTCTTCAGACGAAGCATGTCCTGTGTGTCTATGCACAGTCAACCTCACTAGCTATTTTTATTCAGTTGCAGCAGCTATGTCAGTTGCCCTTCAGTGTTATTTTGCATTCTGGAAGGCAGTTTCATAATTTTCTCCTTTGTGTATAGGAATTTCAAATGGTAGTTGTAATTGACTGCCATAATGCTTGTGATTTACCACAGCAAGGAAGGATTCAGCAGACACAGCATGTGATGTCTTCCAGGAAAACAACCCATTTTTAATTCTTTCTCACTGTAGAAGGTTGCTTAGTAGTCCTAATTCACAATACAACGTTATCCATGAGGTCACAAAACAGTGCTGTTTTCTTTTTATTAATTTTATTACAGGACCTTGTATTCTAGGTGGGCTGTACAGTTTTACCCTTGCATTACCACCCTTCTGCCTCTATCCCTTTCTACAGGAATTCTCCTCAGCACTGGCAATTGCAACACATCACTGCCACTGAAAGAGCTATAATGGCTTATACAGCACTATCATGGACATTTTTCTGGGTCAACACATCACTGTGCTAAGTGTCTCAACTGCTGTGAACTTACTATATAGGTTTTATCACCATTTTTGTAACCAACAACTTGCATGTTAAACTTTTTAAAAAAAAATTTCAGCTGCACATTCTGACAAAGCCACATACACGGTTTAACTGGTCAGCCAAACCTGTTTCCCAGGGAACTGCTAACAGAGAAAATCATGACTACCGAAAAGTCATGTGGCTGATAATGGAATGAAATGCAGAAATCAGCTTTTGTAAGCCACAAGACCAAGAAGATGAAGGTACAGCTGTTCTCAGTGCTATCAATCTATTTCCGAGAAATCTGTATGTTTTCTTTCAGGGGATCAGGACTATTTCTCCTCTGAACTCTGGCAATGAGATGTAATTAATTCCTATGGTCTGAATTCAGTTTGAGTGCCATTCTTTGAATAATATTCAGGTCGAAACAAAAGTGGTGGGAAAGAGTTTATACCCTGCTCCCAGTCTAATATAGAAAGATACCTAGAATTTAAAGGCAAAATAGTTTATGCAATGTTTTGACACAAAACAGGTCATAGCTGGTCATCATTTTTTTGCAGTTGATATCTGTAATAGCAGACAATTTGGTACACAATGTATAGTTATTTGTACATTTTGAAAGGCTTTTTACAATGAGCTGCATTATCAAACCTGTTTTGTGTAGTATATCAGTCCTGGGAGAATACTAATCCAACCAGAATCCTTAAGAAGATTGAGTAATGCTAATGCTTAATGAACAGAAATTTTCAGAGCTGCATGTGAGAAATATCATTAAAAATGATGAAATATGAAAATAGTACCTACAGTACTGAATTTTGATTTCTGAATTGAAAAGTCTATTTTGTGAAATATGTCATAAATCAAAATATTATAAATTAGAAGTATTCATATAATATTATAATTTTTAATTTTCATTAGTTTAGATCAATCCAAATTCAAAAACCTCTACTTTGTACCCATTCTTGTAGAAGACCAAGTCCTTGCATTCCACCTACAAGTAGGGTCTTGTAAACCAGAGATAAATTTTGTAGTGATTCTTAATTTTCCTCCATTTTCTACTTCTTCTGAAAAATAAAAATGTATGGCTTGTACAGATATGAAGAACAAAAGGAGCTTTGCAGCAGCAGTTTATACTCCCTTCACTCCCTAGAGTGTCTGAAACTCTGATAAGTTTCTAACATGAGCCTTTTCATTTTTTTTAATGGGTGTAAACTCACACACCGAAAGTAAACATCTATGCTAAGAATGTGAAAAACCATGAAGAATTGTCCTTTCCTACGTTCTCCTACACTGTTTGAAAATGCTGTCACCCCAGTGCTTGCTTCTGGAGATAATTACCATTTTCCTCTGCTAGCAGCACGTAGCCCACTTCACCTAAAACCATCTTTTCCACAGAAAAGCTGTGGCAAAGCTAGCTTCTGTCACTAGCGTGTTTTGATCATTTGCAGGGAGTGTTGTAGGGTGACAGCCTAGTGTCGTTAGTTAGCCTGGCTGTTTGCAATGTAACTGCAAGGTAATTTTCATCCTAGGCAAACAGAAGTGCTATCACTGTGAAATCTGCATCACTGGGCTCCAGATGGATGAGCATGTAGAAGATTTTAATAGAAAGGAATAGAGTGGAGTGAAGACAATATACATTTCAACACAAAGCCTTAAACACAGTTAGTGTAACCAGTGATATTATCCACTCACAGGGACTGCATTATTCAATAACTTCCTGACAGCGGTCAGAGAAATGACTGAAAACTGGTTCAGCCAGCTCCGAACTGCTTTTTGTTTTCACTCCACCCCAGCCCCCAATCTGCAGAAGACATTCTGGGGTCATGCTCTGATCTGAGTAGGAGACGAAGTAGTATCCCCAATTTAAATAGTTTGAGAGATACTATACCTGAAACAGTCACCCTGGTATTTTGTGTCAATGGGTGAGGAATCCATCAGCAGCCCTAAGGGTCAAAATCCAGAAGACTAGTGTGAAAGCACCTTTGCTTTGCTTTTTCACAGTCTGTGCTCAAAACAGTCTAGCTAGATCTAACAGCCTGGTCTTACAGTTTGCTTTGATTCCACATGCTTGTGAAAAGGTTGAACTGATTTGAACTTTGTGAGATGGATAGCAGCTGTTGTACTAAGCTATTTAAAACCACCAATTTAGTCTTAAACCTTGGCTGAGTAAATACAAAGCCTTAACCACACATAGTACCCATAATGAGCTTTCCTTTTTCAATTTCAGTGGATAGAATTTATTTTTAAATCAACAATATTTCACTGCCAGATTTTCCAATACCAACTTTTCCATTGCCAGATACCAAAGTATCTTACCAGAAAAAGAGAACTAAAAAGTGAAGCAGGTGAGTTAATTTTCATTTTTCATGAGTGAAGTCACTGTTCATCACCACTGAATGTCATGTAGCGACAGCAGTTACCTCCCCTCCCTAAAACAGCGTAAAAAAAAAGCCCAACTTTGGAATCATACAAGAAGCCAAAAAGTTATGTCTCGATGTGTGTGTCCACATCTCATACATTTCTGGAATAAGAGAAAGGAAGATGAAGTGGATGAGAGGAAATGTAAACAAAACCAGCCCATGATGACATGTGCACTTGCTGTTCGCTTGTGTAGCCTTCAAAATCCAAAAAATCAGTACATAAGAACAGGAAAAGTTCCAAAGCACTCTTTCTGAAGTCACTAGGCTTTTTCCTTATCACTGAGTAAGGCATCTAATAAAATGCTGACACAAGTAGGATTATAACATTATTTGTTTTACCCAGGAAGAAGAGAATGAGTGAGCAGGTAGTAGCATAGGGACAGAAAGGTTAGTTCTGAGACACAAGCTTGAGGTTTAGTTCCTGTTATAATCCAGACTTAACCCTAAAAAATCGGAATGTCCTTTGCCCAATAACTCAGCATATTGGAGAAATTCTTGGGAACGCATGAGCTGTCATTTAGTGGCAGCTTGATATAGAAGCATATAGCAAAACAGATTTCTCAGTATCTTACTGTAAGTTACTCCTAGACAGAAATTTAAACAAACCAACAAACATTTTGTCAATTATAGAATCACAGAACGGTTTGGGTCGGAAGGGACCTTGAAGATCACCTAGTTCCAAACCTCCTGCCACAGGCAGGGACACCTTCCACCAGACCAGGTTGCTCAAAGCCCCATCCAACCTGGCCTTGAACACTGCCAAGGAGGGGCAGCCACAGCTTCTCTGGGCAACCTGTTCTTGGGCCTCACTACCCTCATAGCAAGGAATTGCTTTCTTATATCTAAGCAAAGCTCAATTATTTTCCCAGGTAATAAAAAAGACGTACGTATTATGTGGCCATTTAATTGATTTACAAAGTATTTGCAAACCTTGGCAGGTTTCATTACTACTTTGAAACCACATCCAGTTCAGTGACAGATTCACACAGCTGCTAGGATTGCCCAGTCCAATTTGCAATTTTTCATTAGAGTTAGAGGCCTCAGCCATAGGCTTTGGATCGAAGGCTGAGGTTCGTATCCATCATTCTTGTTTACATCCATCAATGGTAAAAATCACAGATTCCTGTGAATAGCTTTTGGACAAAGCTAGGTGAAGCTCTGTTGTTATTAATAGGTTTTGCCCTGCAATTCCCTCCTCATTTGGATGTGAAACTTTCGCAAGAGAAACTAACAAAATCAATAGAGTATTTATTACCTTGTGACATGACACTTGGCAGTTTTGCACAGTGCGGTCATTGGTCTTCAGCCACCAGCCATCTCTGTGCAAGCACAAGCCATTTCTGAAAGCCATGGCTTTCCATCCTAGCTCCTATCCTGTTGGCAATGCACAGAGCTGCTGTGAAATCTCTCCTTGGTCACTGCACTACACATAGCAGGCACAGTTCCTTTGCATGCCCAGTATTGTTTTTCCCAATCCATGAGCATTTTCATGACACCTTGTTTATAACCAGGATAGAAAAATCATAGAATCATAGAATGGTTTGGGTTGGAAGGGACCTCATAGACCACCTAGTTCCAACCCCCCTGCCGTGGGCAGGGACATCTTCCACTAGACCAGGTTGCTCAAAGCCCCATCCAGCCTGGCCTTGAACACTTCCAGGGAGGGGGCAGCCACAGCGTCTCTCAGCAACCTGTGCCAGTGCCTCACCACCCTCACAGTAAAGAATTTCTTTCTTATATCTAATCTAAATCTGCCCTCTTTCACCTCGAAGCCATCACTCCTTGACCTATCACTACAGGCCCTTGTAGAAAGTCCCTCTCCAGCTTTCCTATAGGCCCCCTTCAGGTACTGGAAGGCTGCTATAAGGTCTCCTTGGAGCCTTCACTTCTCCAGGCTGAACAACTCCAACTCTCTCAGACTTTCCTCACAGGAGAGGTGTTCCAGCCCTCTGATCTTTTTTGTGGCCCTCCTCTGGACCCGCTCCAACAGCTCCATGTCCTTCTTGTGCTGAAGGCTCCAGAGTTGGATGCAGGACTCCAGGGTAGGTCTCATCAGAGCGGAGCAGAGGCGCACAATCACCTTACTCGACCTGCTGGCCACGCTGCTTTGGATGCAGCCCAGGATATGATTGGCCTTCTGGGCTGCGACTGCACACTGCTGGGTCATGTTGAGCTTCTCATCATCCAGAACCTCCAAGTCCTTCTCGGCAGGGCTGCTCTCAATCCATTCTCTGCTCAGCCTGTATCTGTGCTTGGGGTTGCCCTGACCTATGTGCAGGACCTTGCACTTGGCCTTGTTGAACTCCATGAGGTTCACATGGGCCCACCTCTCAAGCCTGTCCAGGTCCCTCTGGATGGCATCTTCTCCCTCCAGTTCTTCCAAAGAGTAAAAGAGGAGCACATCATTTTCTTTCTTACCCTAAGAAGCAACATCCCTGTGTTCAAATAAAAACATTAGTATAGGATCTCGTATAAAATAAATCTTAGAATGCCCATTACAGGGGTATGTGGTTGAATACTATTTTCAGTGTCTTCACTTTACACATTCAGCAAACAAAAGTAGAGTATGTCATGGTCTTTAATAACAAAAATAGAATGCATAACAATGTGGGTTTTTTAAATTTGAAATAAAGGTAAGAAGTTGTCGCAGAAGTTCAAATCTCAGCTCTTCCTGTATGTTACAGTTTTACCTGCAACGAAGGTGAAAGGGATACGTCTTTTTTTTTTTTTAAGTGTGGGTGATTTACTTGATTTACATTTAGCAGGGCAGGTGGCATTAATAAACTCATCAGAGAACCCAATGGAATTGCTCACATACAGAAAATTACTCAAGTATATGAGCATTTGCATGATTATAGGTGATACTAAGTTACACACTAAACTTTCTCACAAAATAACTTGTCTCTTATTTCTTTCAGCTGTACTTAAAGGTAAGGTTAGATCCTTTTTCTGCAGCTATCTCCCAGCATTTATTCCTAGGTGCTCCTCTTTTTTTGGTTCTGTTTCTCACCTCTGTAATTCAGTTTCATAAACTGATTTCTCACCTTTTCCTTTGTTGTTGGAAGGATACAAAAGTGTCCTTGAGAATTCTCTTTTGAGAATTCCTTTCTAACTTATGGAATATTTTGTGAGTCCAGAAACGAGCACTTCTGTGCTACTTGAAATATTTTTTGTTAGAGGAAAGTAGAGTCTGTTCATTTTCTTCTGGACCAACACTTAGTCAGTGTACCAGTACAATATAGATATTTCATGTTCTAACAAGGTGTAACTTTTTGGTCTGGATGTCAGCTGAAAAATTTGCAGCTTTGCTTTTTTGTACAGACATAATAATCTAATGACATTTTGCTTTGGTATTTACATTGTCTCTACCGAAATTATTCCTTGCAACTAGGTTCTGTTCTCAATTGCATTCAGTGTAAGCATATTTTCCTGACCTTGGGTACTGTAGACAATTTAGGATTTTAGTGACATGAATAGGTTTATTTTGAAGTAAAAAACATCGAATGAGGAGTTTGGAGATAATTTTTTGTCGTAAGTGCATACAAAAAACCACTAATGAACCTGGTTTATTATTTCCATATAACAGGTTTTCCGCTGAAATGGCTCTACAACAGGCATCTCACAGTCCTGTGCAGGAGCAGCTCACCCTATAAATTCTGACCCATTGCCACATTGTGATGTTTGGACTGGGAGGCATCTAATATTGCTCACATGTAGGACAGCCATTATTTATTATTCTAGGAACACAGTTTAGGAACAGAAGGAGTTTCTAAAAAGCTGAGAGAAAAGAAGACTAAGACGATCATATGTAGAATATGATCCAGGAAACAGTACTGCTGCAGCACTTACACTTTCTAGGTGATTATTGTGGGGCCAGAGAAAAGCTCTGCAAGTTTGGGATTCCCAGACTCCATCAGTTGCTGACAGAAGGCTCCTTCTCTCTACTTGAACCAAGGTATAGCATTTATGTATAGTGATTCTCTGTGCAAGAACCCCTGCTGACCACTGTATCAAGTGCGTTATCATCTGTGCAGACTGGGTATAGAGAATAACGTGAAGCTGGAATTTCCAGAATCTGTTCTGCCGAAAAAGCTAACTGATGGTGGTGTCCTGTGCAGCCTCCTCAATGCGAGGGCTCTGCATTAGGCCAGGCGAACTCGCTGAGGAACTCAGAAGTGAGAACCTTTCAGCTGCTGGGAACATTTTACAGGAGAATTCGCTAACTTGCTGACCTTGGTGGGTAGGAACTCTAGAGCAACCATGTGGGTTATCTCCTGTGTCTTCCAAACAGTGCTGGTATCTCTTGCCAAGATTTTGTCCTAGAGGAATAAGAAGGGACTTGCCTAGTGACCAGCTGGAAGCTTGATTAGTTTATAAACCACTTTTAAATCCTTTGCTTGTGCAGTGTTGTACTGAGTCATGCTGGTGAGCTTCTGCTAGTGTTGCCTTGCAATAACTCCTATGTACACCCTGGTAACAGACTTCCAGTGCGAGCTGCTACACGTTCACACGGTGCAACGCCAACTGCAGAAGCCACAAGAAGGCAGCTTGCAAGATGAATGCAGTGTATTTTTGCAAAAAGGTACATAGGTGAAAAGTCAGGGTGATGACCACTGACACATTCATGTGTAAAGAGGAAGGCACACTAGCACATAAGCAGGGAAATAGCATCTGGAGCTGTAAAGACCAGGCAAGTAAAGGCCAGTCTGTGAGACATTTCACAACATCACGTAATACAGTTGGTAAACCAACACATTAGCGTGGAATGAGAAGGTGTGCACACAAATATTTCTCTAAAGTTGTGGAACTTAACTAAAACAAAGACTAAATTGCTCTTGTTGACATTAGATTTACACTGCATAGTGCTCTAACATGTGGTTGTAATTTCACTGAATTGTAACAGATAGCTTTAGCCTAGAAACTGAATTTATTTGTGTAGTCAAGCTTGTTCATTTTCTCATACCAGATATTACTTAAAACTGGTATATTTCAAAGTGTATCGAAATGTGTATTTCAAAGCATCCTGTATCAGCAATGGCTGATACAGAGAGCAGGCAGGCTTTTTCTGCCGAACTGATACATCACGAAGCTTGCATTGTTAACACTTGTATTATTTTCTCATTAGAAATTAGTAGCAAAGCATCATTTTTGTAACACAAGGAAGGGCTCTAACCTCACTGAAGGACCAAAAATTATTTTTATTCTCATAATTGCATTTAACTTTCACAGAATAGCTAGAATGAATCAGAGTGATGCAGGGTTCTTCTGGATCTTGCTCAGCACTGAACAGAAACACAGATGAAGATAAGATGTAAAAATACGACTGCAAATAGATTTTCAGAGTTGAAAATCTATCATGATTATTAAAAGATGGATTTACAACATGACCGTTGCATGCACTTCTGCTGAAACTGTCACGCAGGTTCGTGCGTGTTTGACATGTCACTACTCCTTCAGCCAGAATACTCAAAGTAGTTGGCAATTGACTACTAAGGAGAAAAAACCTTCGAGATGCAAGTATCTGTGCCTTTTTGCCCTCTGTTCTGACATTTGCGGTGCTTCACAAATAATAATGATCATAAAAATATATTTCAGGAAACTTCATAAATCATACACAGATAGAGTGCTTTCCCTCCTGTGCACAGAATCAACAAGCGTGCCATGACACATAAACTTTCAAAGCAGGAATCACATGGGGTCTAAGTGATGTACAGGCTTTGCGCTATCCTTTGCCCAGGAACAAGTACCACAGAGAGTGTGGAGATGTCTGAGTGAACAGCTTGCACTTACTGAAACTATTGATGCTGCTTCTATTTATGTGCATGAGTATGGTTCACAAGTACCATCAAATCTAGAACGACATATTTTTTTAACATATTCAGGTACTATCTAACTAAGAAAGAGAGGACAAATGAAGAAAGGTATCTGGTTTTCTTGGTTTCTAAAAACCCCCACAGTATGTGCTACCAGTAATGACAGAAATGAGAGACAAGATTACACTGGCATCTTTTCTACCCAAATTGTTAATGTCAGTCATGAGTAATCAAATGGCTACATTAATTACCTAATCTGTTCCCTGTATTTGTATTGCTTGAAATGTATTTATAATGCTTCTGTCGCCACAGTATTTGTGAACATTTGCTTTAGGAACTGCTCCTACACATTCTGTACACGCAAGTAGGCCTTACTGGTATGCGTCATTCCACCGACTTCAGCAGAACTGCGGCAGAGAGGGGCAGGTTTACAGAGCATAGTGTGGATTTACGCGAGATGCTTCAGCTGCTGCAGGTACCATGCCGATGGGCATTACGTCCTTCTGCTGTTGCCAGGGCGCCTTGTTTTTGGTCACTGCTACGCAGCTTCGCCAGTGTGCAGTATCGTCTGGACTGTGCGATGTCCAGTGTCCAGCTTCTCAACACCAGCTCATGGCGTGCTTTGGGGCACTGAAATCGTAGTCTTGAGTTCAAGGAGTCTGACGCAGGCAGGAGACAGAAAGGAAGGAGGCTGGAACCCATGATCCCAAGTCAACGCCAGGCTCTCAACAGCAGCTTCTTGGCCTGGGCCCAAGCCTGCAAATACTAACTGCTGAATTACCAGAAGCAAATGGGTATTTGATTTCAGGAACAGCGGATGTTCTGTTTACGGATGTCTGTCTGTGTGTGCTTAGCATGTATCACATACCTATGTATAGAAATAATGTGATAAAATAAAGATTCATGCAATTGAAGTCCCAGTCTCTTGGTGGTGCTGCTGACTTTTTCCTGCTTCATTTTGCTGGTAAGGACTCCAGACAGATCTCTGAGGAAGCCTACCGCGCCAGACACCGTGTCGTGCTCGGTCCCGTACTTGTCCTTCGCGTGGTCCTACTGCCTCTGACGTCAGCGGAAACTTGACATGGGAGAGTGCAGAGGAATCGGGCTGAATTGGGTTTTTTTACAGTAAGATCAAATGGCAGGAAGCCTTCTGAAGCGTACAGAAATCTTACTCCTTCCTACCACACACAGGGATGTTTTCTGCTTTGTTCTTCAAGGATTCTTACCTATAGGGCTTTGCTTACACGTCTGTTCATGGGGCTGTCAATGCACCCGGACAGCACAACCAGCAGATTTAAAGGGATTTCTGGAAAGTATCGATAGTGAGCGAGCACGGAATTCCCAAGTCTACCGTGCGCGTTTCCATGTGCTGCCCACATCGCGCACCCCCCAGCCGCTTCCCAGCAACTTCCCTGCGCCCGGCTTCGCCTCCGCGCTTCCACTCCGCGCTCGCTAAGCCGCCTCCCGGCGCGCAGGGGCCGTGCTGGCGGGGAACACGCGGTGAGCGGTCGCTGCTTGTAGGCGAGGAGGCCCGAGAAACGCCGCTGATGTCCATCAGCAATCTCCCGGCCGGTTTCTGTCGCCGCTCGCAGCAGCACCCGCGCCGTGCGAACAGCGAGAGGGCGCAGAGAGCCCTCCGGGAAGGGGCACACGGGAACCCGCCCGGGCGCGAGCGGCCCCGCGTGCGCAGGGACGGGGACGCGCGGCCCCGCTCAGCCGCCCGGAACGGGGACGCCGCGCTCCGGACAGCCCCCGTCCCCCCATCCCCCATCCCCCGTCACGACACCCGCGCGCGCAGCAGCGGAGAACCATCGAGAGCGCGCACCGCTCCGTTTGCCCTCCCCGGGCCGCGCTCGGGCCGTTTCCTCAAGGCCGGGGCGGGAGTGCGAGCGTACGGCCACCCCCGAAAGCGGCCGGGAACAGCGCACGGCGAAGCGGTAAGCGCTGGCGGCCCCGCTCCCCAGGAGCGCGCCCGCCTCCCCGCCCCCCCATCCCCTCCAAAGCCCGGCACCTACAGACCACCCCCCCCCCCCCACCGAGGCAGGGAGCGGCGGGGGCCCGCAGCGCCCTTCCCCCGCGGACGCGCGTGCACGCACGTACGCACGCGCGCTCATGGACGCGCGCGCCCGCCCGCCGGCTCCCGCCGCGCTGCCCGCGCCTCGCAAGGTCACGGCGCCCCCCAGCGCTCCGCAGGTGCGCAGTGCGGGGGGTGGGGGGGGGGCAGCTCCGCGGCCGCGGCGGATCGCGGGTCGTGAGGGAGCGCTCTCCCCGCCCCCCGCGGAGCCTCCCTCCGCCCCCGCCCGCGCTCCCCACCCCTTCCCTTCCTCCGGCCGCGGAGAAGGGCATGGAGTTGGCGGGAGCCTATAAAAGCCCCTGAGAGCGGCGCCGGGGCCACGGCGCTGCGACAGCCTCGGCGGGGAGAGCCGGGCCGCGCACCATGTCCCACCACTGGGGATACGGCAGCCACGACGGTGAGGGCGCGGTGCGGGGCACCTGCCGTGGGTCCCCGGGAGCAGCGCCCGCACCTGCCCGCTGCGCCCCGCACCGGGGGAATGAGCTCTCTGGCGCTTTTTGCTTGCTTTTTTTTTTTCTCCTTTCCTCTTTCTTATTTTATTTATTTATTTTTTTTTTTTTTAACCTTGAGGTGCGACCTGCGCCGCGCGGTGCGGCGGGAGCATCTCCTGCTTTCCCGCTGCCGTTCCTTTGCTTCGGTGCCGGGGCTGAGGGAGCGGGGAGCCTGGCCCGGGGAAACCCCCGCCCCGGGGCTCGGGGACCGCCGGGTCGTGGTCCCCGGGGTGGTGGTGGTGGGGGGGTTTCCCCTGAGCTGTGGTGCCGGTGCCGGCAGCCCGCACAGACGGCTCGTTGCTGGAGGCTGGGGTTGGAGCACCCCGGTTTCTGGAGTGAGGGTGGTCCTTCGTGTGTCCCCCCCGAGCTTTGCTTGTGTCCTTCGTGTCCCCCCGAGCTTCGCGCCCCGTCCCGCTGAGCCGCTTCACGCTGTCTTGCAGGACCCGCTCACTGGCACGAGCACTTCCCCAATGCCAACGGAGAGCGCCAGTCCCCCGTTGCCATCAGCACCAAGAGCGCCAAGTACGACCCCACTCTGAAGCCCCTCAGCTTCAGCTACAATGCCAGCACGGCCAGAAACATCGTCAACAACGGGCACTCCTTCAACGTGGAGTTTGATGATTCTTCTGACAAGTCGGGTGAGACCTGGTCTTTGTGTGCGGGGTGGGGGGTGGGAGAAACTGCTGCTGAAACGTCCGCTGAGCCCGCAGGTTTTCGAAAGATAAAAAAATACCAAAGTGTTTTGGCTTCAGTGAGGTCAGGATTCAGCCCTTGGGATTCAGCATCCCGTGTGGCTCCTTCAGGCTTGGTCTTCTCCTAACAGGAGCTCAGTATCCTGCTAGTCTGTCTGAGCAGTTTAGAACTCCCCTGCTCAAAGCTCAGCAGAAGCAAATTGCTTTATGTTTGTTTAAATCGTAAGGATTTGGGGAAGAGCTCATCTGTGGAGAGGAGAAAAAAAGATTATTTAGCAAGAACGGCTTTAGGCAAGGTCCATCACAAGCTGCTGACCAAATGGTTAAAAGAAGAGGCAAAACACATAATGGGAAGAAGCTGGCCTTAAAATAACAAAGGATTACAGTTAATAACTTGAAGTAGAAATAGTTTGGAAATAGTTTTGTTGGTTATCAAAATATTATTTCATATTTCTGAAGCCAATATGCTCCCAGGTTAGCACAGAAACAGAGGAATGATGAGAAAATACCTCCTTGTTCTTCTGTAATTTAAACAAGCGTTATCTCTGACATTTCTTGATGCTGGGCTTTCTAGATAAAAATAATATATCTGACACGTTCCTGCAAAGTTTGCTAGCGGGCACTGGTTCCACAGCATCTTGCTGCTCACCGTGCTGTACGGTGAAATCAAGCACGGAACCCTGCAAACCTTTCAGCAGTCTTTGCTGAAAGGAGTGGCCGCACTGATGGACAGACGGAATCCAAGCCGCAGTTGCAACGAGGGATTTGTAGGTTGGTTTTAATTGCAGTTTTTCTGCTGGCTGGATTTGCGGAAATCGTCACTCTGCTACAATGGATGTGCCTCTATTTTTAATTCAGGCAGCAAAAACAATCCCATTGTAAGTCACTGCCTTCTCTAGGCACTGCCTGATGTAACTTGCTTGAGCAAGTGCCCTATTTTTCCTAAGCATTTCATTGGCAATGTAATTTAGGGAATGGTGCTGAAAACAAATGATCTGTGCCTACTGAAAATGTGTGTGTGGGGGTGTTTGCAGGTAATGTAATATAACGGCATACCAGACATTCAGCATTGCATTAAGAACTTGGTTTTGTGTTTTAATTACAGTCTTTGTACTGAACAATATTAAGTGGTCAACTATAAGTGTTCACAGTCTTATAAGTACACACAGGTCCGTGTATAATTTACACAGAGTATCCACATTAGTATTTGTATAGTTTAGAAAAAGGAATAAGATATTCTTCTTTTATTTTTCTGAAGCACTGAGGAGCTAAAGGAGCTGAATGTCCATTTTAACGGTGTCATGAGAAAGAAGGTAGATGATTCAGTGCACAAAAAAAGGGATTATGTTTTCACCAGATACCTGCGAGTCTGCTCTCGCTGTCATCCTGCTCTCGCTGAGCCCGAAGGAAACGTGTTCAGGTCTTCAGAGTATAGCAAAACTATTATGTGTTCACTTTGTGTGTGTAAGTTTAGAAAGACTGTGAAAATTAGGTTGTATTTGGTAACTTGGGAGGAAGAAATGACAGGAAGGTATAATAATCTAAAGAAATGTCTGTAGGAAGAATGCTTTTTATGAGAAAAGTCGGTGCAGAACCAGAACATCTGTGACGGGGATCCTCTGACAGATACGCAGTGACACAGCTTTCAGAGTGGGAGGATAGGAGATACAAGTAGAAATATTCTCAGTAGCTCTATTAGTGAATCAGAAACTGATTATTCTTTAGGAAAAAATCATTCAATGGATCTCTGTGAAGCCAGGTAAGGTGGATCCTTCAGTATCACTCTTGCTATTGAAAATTACAGTGCACAGAATCTACCTGGCAACACAGTTAATGGCTTCATTTGTATGCAGTTAACTAGGTAACCTACTTTCCTTACACAAAATAGAGCTGTCTTTGACTTGGCCGTGCTTGATTCACTCCTGTTTCTGAATTTGAGACTGCGTAATGCGCGTACCAAATTCTTGGTTAGACATCACGCAGCAGTCACAAGGAGAAACGATGTGAGATTGTGATGTGCTGGTATGTTTTACAGAAGACAGTGGAATAAAGTCCTTTAAATACTTCTCAAAGGCTGTATTGCTTGCTCTTATGAGCTGTCCCGTATGCAGTAATGAATTACCTGGGGTAGTAGGCAGAAAATGAAGTAATAAGATTGTTGTTTGTGAACTATCTTCAAGACGTGAGTAATTGCATACAAAGAAGTAGATCCATTCATTGAGAATCTTCAGGCTCATAACTAATGGCACTGAAGTAAATTGAACAGCAGTTCTGGGTATTAATGTCTGTTTGAATCCTGCTCTTCAGGGTATGCAAAATGAGTTCTTGAAATAAAAAATATAGGCAGTAATAGTACAGCTTTCTTATCTAGTTTTACTAAAAAACATGTTTGGATAAAGCTCTGGAAGTAGTTGTTACTTGTTTCTTTGATTTGGAAAATATGTAATGTAAATACTGTTGATGACAAGTAACGTCATGTAGATATCAGAATATTAAAAATTTTGATGTAAAATATTTTTCCCTCAAATAAAACACTCTTCCTCTCAAATGTATATTTGTTACATTATGCATGTACATACCAGAATATGTAGTATAAAGCTTCTGTTCATATCGATGAAAAACTAAAAATCTGAAAAAAATAGGATTTCTCAATATGTTATCCTATCTATATTCTTTATCGTAGTAAGGATGTAAAATAAGTTTAACTTTTTAAACAAAAATAATCTATGTGCAATTTATGCAACTAACGTATCTTCACAGAAGAAAATGCTTTATTCTCTGCTCTTAGAAGATACTTTTGCTAGTAGGTCGAGCTTTATAGACGTAACTCGTGATTCAGGTTGTAATTATGCCTATGACCTATACAGTTTTCTCTTGCAATGGTATTTTAACAGAGAAATTATGTTAAAATCTTTGTGATAGCTTTAGAACCTGACTTGTTAATTTTATTAGATATGCTTAGCAGTTACTAAGGGTGCTTAGAAAAACCCTCTTCCTAAGCAATTACCCCCAGATCTTCTATTTTAGTTCTTATAGTACAGCCTTTGAAGTTCTTGGGCTACATGACAGCTGTTACATTCCAGAAGACACTTTAAAGGCTCGGTCAATTCCCAAGGTGAATCCCCTTCATATTCCACAGTTGCTAGTTGGTAGAAAATGTGTACAGAAAGAAAATTCACAAATCAGCATTGCCATGTTTACGAAGATTTTTTTGCTTGCTGGAATTCCATTATTTTCTCTTAGATAAAAGGATGCCTTCTGTCTTGTTTCCTTGCAGTCTTTTGGAATGTTTTCTTGGACATGTATGTAGGAAGCAAACAGTGAACTTCCTTTTCCAGTTGTTGCTTAGTTTCTCTTCTCCTTCAGTTCTTGCAGTTGCTTACTTGGTTCTCATGTCCACTGTCTTTTAATAATGGTGAAAGTTCAAGTGTTTGTAGGCATTCATCTTTAAATAAAAGCAAAAATTCATTATGATAAGTGTCACTGGGCATAAAACTCCAAATTCAGGTTCATCCACTCTTGTATCCTACATATTCCATGTGTGAGTGAAGCATATGGTGCTGATAACAGTTGAATTATAACAATGCACTTTATTTTCAGGAACTTCATAGCAGAGGAGTGTCTCATTAAGGGTACTTATTTTATCATATTAAACACTGTATGTTATAGTCTGCTGTAAGGACAAGTGTATTGTTTCATTTACTTTGAGACACATGAACAGCAACTTCTCAGAGCTGTAAAACCACAGGAAGTGACTCTGCTCAAGAAAGCCTCAAGAGCCTGAAAGAAGATTTTTGTAACGTACTTACAATGTGTTCTTTATGTAAGTTTCCCAGAAAACTTTCAAGAATTCACCTAAAACCTGAGATTCGAGTGCAAAATTCTCACAGCAGTAGGCACTGTATTCTGTACTCTCTGACCATGTGTATGATGAGCTTATGAAAGGAAGAAGTCAATCAGCGATTAACTTACTACATAACAAGAATGTTAAAATATCATATTTTAGCTGTAGAACCTGGCAGAAGTGAACTGCAGCTATGGTGTAAAGGCTCTAGAGACATTACTAAATGTACTGATAATTTCTGCTGGTGGAGGAGTCTCTTAATCATTTCCTTTTCCTTCATTGCTGCTAAGCTAGAGAGAACACTGAAATCCAAGACAGAGTCCCAAGTAAATCTGACGCTTTTGCAGATATTCAGTGGTAATAGAACTTTAAAATTATGAGAAGGCCTGGGGAAATAAAAGTACTGTATTGACCTTGGAACTAGCTAGCACCCCTTGGGAGACTTTCAGTAGTTGTAATCAAATACATTACTCAATTCTTCCTATAATTTCAAATATTAATGAGGAAGCTTCAACTGTCTTGAATTATGACTTGCTGTAAACAAACCAATTTATTTTGTTAGATTTGTTATTCAGTAGCCAGTGCATTAGCACTGCTTGTTTGGCAGTGAGTTACTCAGAAAGTTGTGCCACTGTTGCTCTTCTCCTTCGCTTCTGCCTCAGCAGGTAAACTGAGGAAGAAACACACAGCTCTGCTGTCCTTAAGGCACAGTTCTAAATCCGAGTCACTGCCACTGGGCTATTTTTAGGCTTCTCAGCACCGAAGATGTAACATTAGCTATGCCATAAGAATATTATCAGTATACAACTATGGACTGAAGGTCCACAATAGTATAGCCTATGCAATGTGCTGACCCTTCTGAATCATGAATCAAGGGACTGATTGCTGATAGCTTATACTATTCTGACACCTGCCCATGTGTCAGACTACTTTTGTGCTCTGCTTGACTAGAAAGTGAGAGGGCCTGGAGGGTGTGTGATCATGAAGTCCTTCCTCTAGTGGACTGGGATCAGCAGAAGCTGCAAAGCTTACATGAGCAGGTGACTTGCGCATAGCTCTGGTGCTTCCAGAAACTGGAAAGGAAGGTGAGAGGGCTTGAGATCAGTCCTGCATGTTTCAGGCCTTCATTTCTTTACAGAGCCCGGAAGTGCACTTCTTCACTTTTGACATGGGTTGTGTGTTTAAGAATCATGGCAGTTTCTTTCCCTTCTTCCAAATTGTTCCTCTAAAGGTACTTTTAGTGGAAAACCAGGAGAAACTAGTCAGCTGTTGTCAGCTAGGGCTGCTTGGAAAAGTTGATTTTTGATATGTGATGAAGCTGTGTGCCAGATGTCACCATGACTACTCTTCCCCGCTGATATATTCATTTACTTACAGGCATGAGGGACTGCTGCATACTTAGAGGCAATGCTCACATCTGAAGTTTGTTCATCCTTCATTAGATCTCAACATAGTATGAGCACTGTGCCCAATACACAATTTTCAGTACTGTAAGCAGTCACTGAGATTAATATTATAGCTGTCGTCATTGGAAATTAAACCAGTTGTTAGTTTTAAGAGAATCTGAGTGCTTCCAACTCAGTTCTTACAGAGTCACTGTCAGCTCATGCTCATGCAGTGTGAAACATGAGGATTGAAGGCTGATCAGGGACTCAGCACAGCACCTCATGGCTCAGAGAATCTCCATTAAAGAGACTACATGAGAGAAACTCCACTGGTCCCAGGGAGTGGGAGGAAAATTAGGAACCTAAATGATGTTATATCCTTAAGCAGGTCAGAGTCTGTCTGGCTGCTGCCAAGTCTGGATCAAATAGTTCAGCTGAGGTGAATCCGAATCACTGACCTGCTGCCGATACACGCATCTGCAGACCTGCTGCATTTTGGCAGATGTTTCTTTCTGGTCTGTCTCTGTGGAACATCCTTGTTGCCTTATCAGGCTAACCCTCTGGCAAGGTCAGAGTAGGATTTTTTTCTTATACCAATTACGTAGTTTGTCTCTCGGTGAAACCCCTTACAGATGTTTTCTGCAAGTATGATCCCCACAGTCAGATTCTTGCGTGCTGTCTTGCTCTCTTGCTTGTCGTGATACAGCGTCCTAGGAGGAATGTCTGAAAGAGATAACATAAAGAAGGAAACATCTCACCAAATGTGACGCTCTGTACTCTGGGTTTCACAGAAGTGACAGCTCACCCTAACTGAACTCTTCGGTGTGTCAGACGGGGAAGCCCATCCTTGCATAAGAACCCAGGGCTAATCCTTGAGCATCCTCGTAAGAGCCTTTTTTGTGCCATTAATAGTGCATGGTGCTCAAGATGTTTTTTTGTTCTCAAGTAATGCTTCATCTGCTTTGCCTCTTAAAGGCCTGTTTTCTATCATACAGATGTCTGTGTATACATAGAAGCTTACAAAACATTAACATTTATGTATACACTATGCTTATATTTGCATACACACATACCTACAACATCATATACACATGCACATCTACTGCAGAGTGATACAAAAATAATGGCTTTCTTTATGCCGAAGCAATGTGTGTGCAAGAGGGCTGTCCTCAAAGGCAGATGCTGGAAAGGTCCTGATGCTTGGTTTTTGTTTGGTGGAACCTGAATTAGAACTAAATTTCCTAAGTTTGGAGCTCTGAACATCGTTGTGCTGTAATGAACCCATTGTTTCAGCTACTGGAAGGAGCTTTGCTGTCAGCGATTTCCATCTGAAGAAGACTTTCTCGTTCTGCATTTTCTCAGAGTAACAAAGTTTAGTGTTTTTCGTACCATGCTAATTTGTACAACAGGAAGGAATTCATTCTAACTCTTGAAACCGTCTTGTATTCTAGCCATTTTGATGATTTCTTTGACAGGTTTATTGCCTTGAGGAGATTTATTAGTCTCCTGCTCTGTACAGAGAGAACCTCCCATAGGAGGTAACTAAATAACAGTAATTCCACAGTGTTCCTGCAAAAAATTCACACATGGATGCTGCTGCTTCCTGAAGAAAGGCCTGAAGTGGTCCACAGTATTTTTTACAATGCTGTTCTGTTCTACATGGAAAGGGTGACTACCCAGTGAGTTGCCTTTAAATAGAAAAGTTGTGTGGCCTCAGTAAACAGCTGTCCCAGATGCAGCAAAATGCCCTTTGATTTCAGCGTGTTTCCAAATATCCAAAGAAAGTGTAGTGGAGACAAACTGAGTTCACCTTCTTTATCCAAGAAGTCGCGCAGGCGTAAATGGAACAGTTAGTGTGGTTATTTGACTTTCCAAATTAGCACTGCTAATGCTTGTGTTCACCTAACTTAGAAAATGTTATGAAATCATTTAATAATAGTTCAATATAATTACAGGATGTTACTAGTATGACTTCTCCAGTTAAGGGTAGAGGGTTGAAAACAGTTAACATTTTTTAATCTAAGCAAAGTAGCTCCAAATTTGTCTCACTGTAACATTTCAAATAACTGTGATATAGGAAAAAAGTTGCATTTTCAAGCTGTTACCTCTTGGGCCGTTACACATCTGTGGAGACCAGGTTACGATGTAGATTGTGCTTAGCAGGATGGACCCGTAAGAAAAGAATGTGTTTTCCAGGGTGGCTGGTGCTGTCTTCACCTTGCACCTGAAGCTGTGCTGTGTCACAAAAGGGAGCACAGCTACCTGTGTGTTTCCAGGATGGTGTATGCTAATAACTAATTTCAAAAGGAAGGGAGCTAATGATGAGGTGCTCAAATATGGATCAGAATTTCTCCATCCCTCAAAAAAAGGGGATGGAAAGGTTGGACTTCTATCGCCAACGTGGCCTGAATCAATGCTCTTGCCACGCAGGACAGGGAAGTTCCCAGTGTGAATGGTGCTCTGATTCTCATTGAATTTTTACTTTGCCAAAGGTGGTAGCATTTATTTGTGGTTTTAAAAGCTTGTGCTGGAAAAAAATGAAGGTCTAACATTTCTACTTTGCCTTTTAAGTTTAATTTAAAATTTTACCTCTTTGGAAAGCCTAAGAAGTATTAAAAAAATAACTGCTCAATGTAGGCTAGAACAAGAAGGGCTGTTTTGTAATTAAGCCTGCTGAATTTGTATTCATTTACACTAATCTAATTATTACTTTCTTCAAATGCTCTGCTGTGAGTCAAAATAAGCTAGTGCTGGATTTGAGAACCACAAAATGAGAAAAGTAAGCAAAAACTGCGAAGAGATTTTTCTGAATCTTTTGAGTTTTACAAGACTATAGCAAATTGTGTAGAGAAATAACACTGCAAATGGATTTAAGAAGATTGCATGATTCTGCTTTTCAGCATGCTTTCCATTGATTAATAATGGCAGATTAACCTGTGCTGCGCTAGTGCTTTCTGAGGTTGAGGAACGGTGGAACCTCAGTCCATTTGCACCTGCAATGAACAGCAAGTCCATCAGCCAAAGGAACTGAAACTGAAGTATTGCAACTCCATGGCCTTATTTTTAAAAGAAATGTGATATTGTGTGGATTAAATGATTTTGCATCTGTAAAGACATAGCAACCAATTACTTCATTTTTGAAAGGAACTACTGCACGTTCACAGTCGCCATTCTGAAAAAAATATTCTAGTTTGTAGTCCTGTGCTTGAAACATTTATGCTTCTTGGCAACTAGCACGTGCAGAAACATGAAAGTAGAATAAGATACGTTCCTATTTAATTACTTTAAGTAGCCATTCTTCTTTGTATCACATAGCTTGGCAATAGGTAGGGCAAGGCTTGGTCTGTTGGCTGTTCAGTGTTGGCCACAGTATCAGAAATTACAAAGACTGCAGTGGAACATACAGTCACATTTTTCAAATAGAAATACGTGTTGGGAGACTTCTAAATATATTTACTGAAGAAGGAGTCCCAGGCAAATGCTGAATTTGTCCACTGAACCCAAATTTTGCATGTGTAAGGCACACCCATGGAAGCTAATGTGTTTTATACATATATTTAGTTTTCACGTATTCCTTTTTTTAGTCAAATTCTTCTCACTCCATTGCCAAGCATCCATGACTGTTGTTGTCAGTGCTTGCATGTAATAAGTATTATTCAAACCTGAACAGACAATGACCTTTTCCTATCTGCATTTGATGTATATTTTCACACACGCACGTGTTGTGATTAGTGTCTAGACTAATTGCAGACTGGGAGGAAAGCGTCTTTACTTTACAGAACCATTTTGTTTGTGTCACATACACAGAGCACACATGTAATATTTGATGTCAACACTCTTCTGTCACTTTATTGTGTATATATATTTATATATAAATAGAGAGAAATTGATCTCAAAGATGTATAACACTTGAAATTGCATTTAAAAATCTTTCATTTTTAAATATTAACAATTTAATTATTATTAAAGATTTAATTGTGAATTTAAAACACTTAGCAAAAAAAAAATGAAACCCTAAACCGCAAACCAGTGTGAAACCTTGCTCTAATAACTTGGATAAATAGGTCTATTTAATAGAACTATTTGTTATTGTTCTGTGCTTTATACTGCACCAGAGGAGACATTGTCTGTGCCTTGAGCATTTTGCAGTAATAGGGCTTGATCCTGCATATCGTAATGGTGGTTGGTCACAGTTTAAGTACAAGGTTAAAACCAACAAGCAGAAGAAGGGAACTCAGGGGAACTCACTCCTGCATAATTGAAAGTGTGGCTGGGCACTCTGCTTACAGCAGTCCCATAGCAGCATTAGTGTCAGATAATGGAGAGCATAAGTAAATGCCTCATTCCCTATCTGTATTTTAAAAAAATATGCCACTGCAGGCGTCGACATTTTCACCACCATTTTTGAAACTCATGCTTGAGGAGTAAAGGATGGGAGGGACAAGAGATTTGAATTCAAGTCTTTGCGATGCCTTGCACTGTGCCTGGCGCTTTACCTTGCTTCAGCCCATGGCTAACAAGTGTTTAGGTTTAATTTGGAACCAAAAGCATTTTGCTCAATCCAGTCTGCCACAGGGTTTGCAGGATTAAGGCCTAAATGGATAAAGTATCTAAAATGAAGGGACAGAGTGCATTAGTAAGTGAAAGATGATTTGGTCTTCAAATGTGCTTCTGTAGAGTAACTCTATATGGGCCTCTTACAAAGGCTGTTCTTTTTCTTGGTCTTTTTTATGTATTTGGTGACAGAAAAGTTACATCATTAGCTCTCTCCTCGTCACCTGTAATATTAGCATGCCTGTTAAATTGCTGATGAGACGCTCACTGTGAACTCACTTATGTTTTTATATGTTTATTATTGATTTTGGCATATTGCAGCAATGTACCATTGAAGATGATCTGGAGTAGCATGGCAGCATGCAGAGCAATGAACTGAAATTCACTTGGGAGACTTGAGACGGACGTTCCAGTCTGAAGTGAGACTCAATAACAAATGTTACAGGAGATGCTAATAGAGGCTCTTTGCTTTGCAGTGCTGCAAGGAGGAGCGCTGGATGGAGTCTACAGGCTGGTACAGCTTCACATTCACTGGGGATCCTGTGAGGGCCAAGGGTCTGAGCACACCGTGGATGGTGTGAAGTATGATGCAGAGGTAGGACATGCTTTACCTTCTCCAGCCTTTTGTGTATAATGAGTATTTATTGTTTTTTCTATTCCACCACAGCAGCAGCTTCTCTACAGATCTTCATAGGGCAAGAGACTGTGAAGGTTACTGTAGAATATTTTGGTACAATGCCACCACGAGACCTACTCCTTTCAAGAGCAGAGATTAGAATTGAAGGACTCTTGTAATAATTTTTTTCTGAGCTACTTCATGTCAAAGAGACTACAGAAGCAGAAAACCCCACTTTAATTATCCCTGGTTTTCCCCTGCTTTCTTGATGACCCTTGAAATTTATGAAGAAATGGAATTGCAGCACCTCTGTACACACACATCCCCTTTTCCTGGCTTCAGTTCTTAACATCAGAAACATGCATATAAGCAACAGAATAATTTTGGGGCAGACTCTTTCATCTTTTGGTAGCAAAGAAGTAAGGGGAGCTGTGAAGAAGGCAGGTAGCAAAGTGAGACCTTGCAGGCATTCTATGTAATAGCCTTAAGACTCCACATGTCCCTTGGACCACTTAAGACTCTGTATTACAGTCTCAGTACAGAAATGAAATTACTTCAGTGCCTTGCATCCCACCTTTTCTTGTCCTCTGTACCTCTGGATGCTGTGACAGACTTTTTTAACCCTTTTATAAATACACATTGACTGAACGTACCTGTGATTTTCATTGATGGATAAAAGAAATGGCCCCACAAATTCAATGGCCCCACACTTTCATGAGGTAGAAGTAGCTTTTGTCTTATCTGAGAAACTTGCCGTTGCCTCCCGTCTGTTCACAGTCCCATAAGTACTTGCTCAACTTGACTTGCAGATGTAGGGAAACAGCCAGATGAACTTAAATTAGAAACAACTTGGGAATGAAAAAGAAAGCAACATCCTGGCTAATGTGACCTGGAGATTCATTTCATGTTCTTAAAGGCTTTCCAGAAAGGACAGGACTGGTTTTTTTTGAAAGCTCTCTTTACTGCAGGTCAGATCTGTAGTTAAACCATCTTCTCTGCTTCTCCTAACACTGACAATCATGTATTTCAGGGTTGATAATAACTGCAGGATATATAACATTAAAATACTACATCAAAATCCTGCAGTCTGCATGCAGGAAAAACTCATGCTGAAGACAACAGGAGTTTCATCAGGCTAAAAGTAGAACGATACAGCCACAGTTTGCATTTAAAACTCATCTGGGAATAAGAGCGAGAAGCACAATAAAATGCATGACAGAAATCTCTTTTCATAAATGAAACTTCAAAGTAGATGAAGGATTCAACAAATACTTAACTGTACACAGAAGTTCTTAAATCTCAGCAGTAAAACACCATCTGCTCTTAATGTTTAATAAATTACTTCCCTGCATCCTCATTTGTAAAATATTGTGGATGGAATATGATCTTCATAGTGGTTCTTGTTTTCTTGCTCCTAGCTCCATATTGTTCACTGGAATGTAAAATATGGTACATTTGCTGAAGCTGTGAAGCATCCTGATGGCTTGACTGTGGTAGGCGTCTTCATCAAGGTTAGTTAAAATTTTTCTTTTGTATTATTTGGATGAGTCCAGTGTGTTCACTAAGAGCCTAAAATACAGAATAAGGCAGCATTATGCTATACTGCCTAAACCCGCAGCAAAGTAGATGGCGCTCCAAATTCTTGGTTTTCTCTACATATAAAAATTGTACACCAGCCGTGGAGGATGACTACCGACCATTGCTGAGGCAGCCCTATAGCAGCACACTTGCTTTCATCATGACAGTGACACTGCCGTAAGTCTTATCAGTGAAAGGTGATGTGTATAATTGACAAAGTTATGTGTGTGTGTGAAGCTGCAGTAGGACCAGCTTAAATAACACCTAGTTTCATTTTCCTGTCATTGTTAAACATCCAGAGCATTTTGTCATAGTTGAATTGTCTTCACAGCTAGTTGGAGAAGGTGACTGTGCCCCAGCAGTGTGGACTCTGTCCTGGCCTCACTGTGTTTTATTAGGAGGGTGACTTCTGTGAAAACAGAACAGCTCAAGTCCGAAAATAAATCTACACACTGTAAATGAAGATAATTTTATTCTGTCCAGTGCCTTTGGCTGACCCATTTGTGCCGTCAACTGGCATGATTTTACAGAGACAGTTCTAGTCACTTTTGCTGTAATACTCTTGTTATGTAAGGAAATGGTGCAGGGAAAATGTTTCCTTGAGAACTCTTAACAGCAAACTAAAGGTATCATGAGAATGTATGGTTATTTTCTTTTTGTATGATTTGTGTTACAGGTAGGAAATGCCAAGCCTGAAATACAGAAAATTGTGGATGCTCTGGGCTGCATTAAAACCAAGGTAATATTTGCTGTCTGTGTTGATTGGCACCAATCACAGCTGTGCTCTGTAGTCTTCTTCAGACAATGGATTTTTTACTTGTTCACAGCCTGCTGCATGTACAAAAGTAAAACAAACCTTCCTGCTGTCAGCACTGGTGCTCCTGTAATCCTAAATGCGAAAGACATGCAACTGAAGTTGTGGTAGAGGGCAGGGAATACTAAAAACAGCGATCAATTTGTATCTCTGACTACATTTCTCTGTCTTCTAACAGCATTTAAACCTATAGGGTAGGATTCATCTTCCTAATCTAAACTGCTCTTCTAGGTGCCCTTTCCAGTCAGTGGTGTCAGGTGCAAAAGGCACTTCCCCTCATCTCTGCATCTGTGGGGTAGATTTCCTTCCTCCAAGAGGGCATGCTGCTCTTGGCTATTTCTAGAGGCAGTCTAGAGAAGAAGTTTGATCAGGGTGTATAGCTCTAGGAAAAAAAACCTTTCGTTGTTTTGAGTATTGTGTGAAGCATGTGTGTGATCTTAATAAGCTGAGTAATGAGACACTAAAAGTGCTTACTGAGTAATTAGATACCTTCGTATGTATGTATAAAGGCCTGTGCCAATGAGAAATGTGGACAGGAAAGGTGAAGAATGAGACTACATTGTCATGTTTGTCATCAGGCTTCCTTTGAGGTAAATGGATGTTGCCATTTACTGCAATGGACTCTCCAACAGGTCTCCCAGGTTCTGTATTTCCAGTGCAATGAGGGTACGTGGCATCTGAAATCTCATTGTCCCTTCAAGCAAGGTCAGATCATATCTCTGGGAGCAAGGGAACATAGATTCAACATTTGAAATGAGAATGTCATGAAAGTCTTAACAGGAGAAATATATTGCTGAAAGTCTTTAATCCCAAATGTACTGTAGGAGGCACTCAACAGTTCATGTTAAACTCCATTTCTGTCTTTCTCCAAATGTGGAGCTTTGCATAGGAGACTTTACTGTAAGCCCAGCATGTGTACGCGGCCTCTCCGCTGATGCTAGACCATCTGCTTTCTTTATTGTAGGGAAAGCAAGCTTCCTTCACAAACTTTGACCCCACTGGACTGCTTCCTGGGTGCAGAGACTATTGGACGTACCTCGGCTCACTGACCACCCCTCCGCTGCTCGAATGTGTGATCTGGCACGTTCTGAAGGAGCCCATCACTATCAGCCCTGAGCAGGTAGGTCTCCAATGGATGGTGCCAGTAGATATGTGCTGGAGTCATATTGATTGCTTCAGTTCAGCTATCCTGGTGATCTTTGAAGTGGCAGTTTATGTTACTGCAGAGCCATGCAGGGTATTAGCTAGTATCACATGTCAAAAATATATATCTGAAGTGGTTATCCTCTTCTGGCAGGACTCTGCCTCTACGTGTGGAAGTAGAGTTTGCTGTGAAATTAAAGGCTGTTCTCCATTTGGACAGTCCAGGGAAAATTTGGGGTGTTTTAGAATTTTAATTAGGCTTTCCAGATACATGGTTAGAGCTTCCATGTGGTAAAAATCTGGGAAATTTGTAGCATGTATGAAAGGACACATGCAGAGTTAGTCTAGCATGTATTGTGAGCATCAGCAGGCTTGCTGTATGTGTACAAATCTCCTGTCTGTTGCCCTGAAAATACCAGGTTTACCAAGCATCTGAAGAGCATGTATTCTGCTTCTGCAGTCTCACACCGTAGATCTGTAGATGGTTTGTTGATCTTCCAGCATGTCCAGGACACAGAGCTCATTTTACAAGTTCTACTCAGTGCAGAACAGACTGGGAAATCCCACGCAGAACTGTGACAATCCTAACAAAACTGTGTTGTTTGGAAGAGGCAAAACTTACAGATTCCAGAAGTCTGCTGCCTGAAAAAGACCTTTATTCTGTTGAGCAGCTTGAGGAGGATAGCGTCTTGCTAGTAGGAGGGAGCTCGTGCAGATTAAGTCACTCCTGGCCCTAGCTTTCTGCACCATCCATTAATGAAATTGCATAGAGGCAAGGTTCCATCTGCAGCTTCGCGTCTGTGTTCTTGGGAGATATAAATAGAACCTAGAGCCTGTAAATATAAACCAGCCCTGAAGGGCTTTAGTTTACCCTTCAAACTCTTAAATCCCTTTTATCAATGGCAGACATGCTAACAATATACACCTAATTCTAGGGATTTTATTCAGCTGATGTGAAAAAAGGGCAACTGAACTGTGGTGAGACAGAATGTAATAGAAGACAGAATAAACTACAAGGAAGAACTATTGGAAATAATAATTATGGCAATGATTACCATTGATAAACTGCAAGGGAGCATTAGAGCTGACACTGTTTACTAGCTCTAAACTACTGGTATTGCTATTGATAATGCAAGGTTTGCAAATACAGTTTTGTTATAGGGCAGGAGCACATTCACCAAAATGTTTTTCCTACTACACCTGCTTTAACCACCTACAGGTGGTAAAAGACACCGCTTGTTTCTCCCACACACACCCCTCTGTATTACTGTCAACATTTCAAAGATGGATTTGAGATCAAAACAGTGTGTGTGGCAGCTTGCCTTTTCGTTCCAAAACTGATCAAGAAACCATAAAGCAGAGTATTGACATGGGGTTTAAGTTGAATTGGTTTTCCAAATATAGATAAAAGCTGGATATTGCAGCAGGGTGTAACGAGCCTGTTATCATTTGCTGCAGTGGCACAGCAGCTCCTGGCAGAGGTTGAGCTCTGGACTTTGTTCAGTCAGTCCTGAAGGTAAAGTCCTTTCCTGGGCTGCTCGCTGCTGGGGGCCTTCCTCCTTGACTGAGGGACAGCCTAGCCTGGAGCCTGACTTGTGTGAAATCCTGCATGCCACCTACATATTTCTGTCAGCAGTTCCAACTGTCTGTGTGAGATCATATTTAGGGTGGGTTGTTATTTTGGCACAGTCTTTTTACTAGTTTTGAAGATGCCCACTTAGACATAAAGGTGCTTTTATTACGTCAGACAAATTTTACTTCAGGAACAAACACTAAGATTTTACAGTATGCTCCTATGGATGTGGAACAGTATTCCCGCTCACAGTACTGGAAAATAAACACATCTTGAATGAATTTGGCTGCTTTCATTTGACCCAAGGGTAAGATCTTTTTTTTTTTTCAGCATTTCAACTGGATTAAAAAAGTCCAACCTTCGAAAGAGCCCAAAACATACAACTTGCAGAGGATTCTGAAAGGATTTCAATTCAGATAGGGATCAAGGACAAACAAATCTTTGTGCACACAGTTCAGAAAATGTGTGCCTGCATCCTTGTTTTCTGTGCTTTTAGCTGTACTTGCTAGGATATTTTGTGGACAGGAGAGCCTGTGTCAGGGGCAGGAAATGGTGTGGGTGAAGTGCAGAGACGCATGGGTGGTGATGCCATCTCTAGACCATTATTGCTGGTGAAACCTTGAGCTGGACCTCTGGCTCAGGCCGAAGGTGTAGAATTCAAATAGTCCTGCTGAAAGAAGAGCGTGCATTTTGAGGATGTTTGTGCCTTTTTCCACAGATGTGCAAGCTCCGTGGCCTTTGCTTCAACGCTGAGAACGAGCCCATGTGCCATATGGTGGACAACTGGCGCCCATGTCAGCCTTTGAAGGGCAGAGAAATCAGAGCTTCCTTCAAGTAACCTCAGCACGGAGTGTGTTAGAAGTTGCTGTGTTTGTGAGGAGGCCCTTTTGCTAAGCACAAATCAAACCTTTGCCGTGTGTGCCCTGGCAACATCTCGTCTCCCAGATCCATTCTTTCTTTCGCTCTGCATCTAAAATGCCAGCTAATGAAACGTGAAAGGCTCTTGGCCATATAGGAAAGGGTTCTTAAGGTGTGGGGTTGGGGGAGGCATGGGGGGCGGTGGCTGTGTGCATTTTGGTGACTATTACTGTGACTGACGCTTTGGTGTAACAGTATGTTGGCTACTTGGGAGAGGATATGGTAATAGCAAAATAAGCCATTCGAAGAAACCTCATCCACTGGTGTGATAGTACACATAACAAATGATAACTTGAAGCTTTGTGAAAAGCACAGGAATACAGAATGATTTAGGAAAAAAAAGTATTTTGAGAAAGTAATGCAAAATGAATATTGAGAATTAGACTTCTTAGATTTTAAGAAACTGACATGTAAATATTTTTGAGACCATTTACATTTTTACCCATGTCATCAACAACCTTGAATATGTCTTAATGGTAGTACTGGATTTTTTAATTAAAATTGTCCTAAATTAAGTATTATCTTTAAAGGTTGTTATTACCATAGAAATAATACAAAATATCTTTTCATTGAAGTAATATATGCTCTAATTTAAAGAGGAAAACGATATTGTATTTTAGATAACTTCTCTAATAAATCTATACTTATATTTTTGCTTCTATGCTGTTATTTTAATTCAGGAAAGGAGTCACTAATCTGCATCATTGCATATCAAACATAGTTACTAAACATATAGAATATTGGGAATTGGTTTTAATGACACTGAGGATGAATGCAAACCTATATGGATATGTTAGGAGATTTTTCTCTAAGTAGCTCTATGATAGACAGCAGATGGAAGTGTTAGTTTTGAGCAATCACTACAAATTACCATCAAAGTTGACTGCATAATAAAAGATCCTCTCACAAGCATTTTGCACAGAATCATACTGAAGGAGTGGGCTTCTCCAAACCAGTTGCTTAAACGTTGCCCAGATGTGACAGCCCAAAAGCAAGATGCTTCATCTTCATGCAGAGCATCTGTCCAATCCGTTTCTCCCAGTAGACCAAACCCTTCAAAACCGTGTCCCCAGCATTTGGTTTTTAGCCTCACAGTATCATATCATATCATATGAATGATTTTAGTGGAAGATTTTTTTCAACAGAAGTACTGCTGAGCAGAAAATATCTTCCACTAACTTCCATTGCTGGATCCTTGCTAGCTGATTTCTTGAGTTTTCATGAACACATATGCAATAGATACCTAAATAGAAGTCTGTTCTAAATACACAGGATCCAAACAACATGACAAGGACCTGCCCTCCTCTTCAGACTGCTGGCTGTTGTGAGAAAAGCCACTCTCTGTTCTTTCATCTCATTGGGTTCTGGTCCTAGTTTTTAAGGCAATTCATTGCGAGTTTCCTACCCCTTCAGGGATCACTTTGTGATTTATAAGATAGCAGTTGGGCAGGCTAGATTCTGAAACTCCTGGGATCTTGAAATCTGTGACCTGGGAATGAAGCCTTCTTTAGAAAACTCTGTCAAATCTCCCCCTTTGAAAAGCTTCCCTGTTTAAAACACCCCACCCCTGCTAAAAAAAAAAAAAGACAAAATCAGAACAGAAAACCAAAATGTTCCTTTGCCATGGGTCATTTGTTCTAAGTTCAGCTTTTCTGAATGGAGCTATGAAGGTACTTGTCTCTTCTTACAGCGACTATGCTGACTAATTCAAGTTCTTCATGCTGAGTGGTCTGAATACTTTTCTGACTCTTTGTCACCCGCAGGCCTGAGTGCTACACATGTCCCCTAAACAATGCAAGGGAGGTTACACCTTTAAATCAGAATTATAGATCCAACACACTGTGGCTTAAAGCTGCTGAAGCAAGCTGAGAGGAAATGCCTTACAGAATCACAGGATGGCTGAGGTTGGAAGGCATTTCTGGGGGTCATCTGGCCCAACCCTTCTGCTCAAGCAGGGCCACCTATAGCAGGTTGACCAGGACCATGCCCAAATGGTATTTGAGTGTCTCCAAGGATGGAGACTTAGGGGCTTATGACCCACTAATTTCAGAGGTAGCATCCTTTTGCTGAAGCTGAAGTGCTTGTTAGCAGTCAAAAACACTAAACCTTTTCCTGGAATTGTGCATGTATGCCAGAACCTGCTCTCAAAAGTGGCAACTCTACTCTTTGCATAATGACTACATGTTACCGCGCTCCTAAAATTAGAAAATAAGAAAGCCCCAGATTTTCAAATTTTAGATCCATATATTGACAACTATGGTACCCTGACTACTAGGTAATCAGACTTTCTGAGCAGTGATAATCTCATTGGTACCTGTACAGCTTAAACAGTGCTTCAGGGCGGTGTGTGACAGAATGCGAACTTCTGCCTAGTGACTAGGGTAAAAACCTGGAAACACCTGTGAAGTCCTAACCCCTGCTGCAATAAAAAGTTTCATATCTCATACTCCATTGCACTTCAAAGTTGCTTCATAAATATTAAGTAACAGCAAAGACAACCAACATCAGCCATGTATTTATCATCTTGTTTGCATGAGCCTGTTTACCTGGAATGTTGCCAGTGCCATATGTTTGCCTTTGCTGAATATGAAGTACTTCTGTATTCAGCCAGACAACGCAAGCTGGTGTTCATAAGTCACATACACGCTGCACAGGAAGAGCCTGCTGTATGTCTTACCTGTGTGGTCTACCAGGGAACACCATTCTTCATTCTTCTTCTTTTTTTTAGCTTTCTTTATAAGTGAACAAACTTGGAGAGGTGCCCACTAAAAACCCTCAAAAAAAGCCTTTCCGGCATGAAATCATACATGGGCTTATCACAAATTCACAGTTTGCAGTTAGACTCTTGTGCGATGGATAGCCTTTTCAAGGAAGACATATATATTAAGGCCAACCCAAAAATGAAGAAAATTTCCCAGGCATGCCTGATCCATTTCCTGAATGGCGAGTTCGATGAAGACAAAGGTGAATAGAACCATCCAGCTCTTCTCACCTCTGTTCTCTCTCACTGTTTGCTCATATGAAGAGGTTATAATTAGGTCTTCCAATTGTTCCGCAGCAGTCTTAAAACAACACACAACACTCCTTCTAACATCACACTCAGACCTGTTTCAACTGGAAAACCGTTTATGAATTCGTAATGAAAAAAAGGAGACCACTTTGGCCATGGAACAGAAGATGATCCACTGCAGATAATTGTGTTACTGTCAAGTAGGCAGCTCTGATTAAACGGAAATTTATTTAGAAGAAAAAAAAAGAAGAAAGAAGGCTCGTGTGTTAATTTGAAGTCATCGCGAGATACTGAGCCAGCCCTTTGATGGGGGAAAGAGAGAAGCACGTTGCAAACTGTTCATTTTGCAGAGTTTGTGATCTTGTCTCGCACTTGTCTGCCAGCTCCATGTGTTAGAACATTTTCTGATTTCTCCACTGCTATTTCTAAGGGTTGGATGTGTCCTAGATTGACATGGGCGGGTAGGCAGTGATTAGAGATGTTCCCCGGGAGATTAGATAATAATGCCCTGCATGGAGTCAGCAATATTTATAGAAGTCCACATAGTTTACAGAAAAGTGTCACTCACTAAATGACAGTGTTAGGATTTTCTAACTCTTCAAAGAAAAGCCCTGCAAGCAACAGCTGTGTCAAATCTAATATCATAGAAACAAACAGTGACGAAAGTACAGGCAGTGGCTTTATTAAAATATTCCCATGGACCCTCTAACGTCAGCCACTTCCTCTTCCAAACCGCAGCATCTCCTACAGTCACATGTCTCCTGGTGACAACTGCTTACACTGAGTGTTTGATGTATTTAAAGTTTGTTTGGCAACTGGACGCTCCACTGCTGTCCCCTTTCCTCTTTCATTGTGATGGCAAAGGGCCGTGCTGCCTCGATGCCATCGGTGGCTCGCTCAGGCTGTGAAAGTCCCCAGCCACCAGCTTCCTAAAGGCACGAGTCCCATGGGCACACGTTCAAAGCCATCATGGCTCCATACCAAATAGCGAGAGGTATGATGGCAAAACTTTTTAGGGATCCCTGACTAATTTTAGACCAAAAGTCTCACTGTTTTTTTTTTTATCCAAGCCACAAACCAAAACCACTTCGGGTACACCCCCAGCCCAGTGTGGATTAGAGCGTGGTGATTCCCCAAGCTCTCATATTCAGCCAACACTGAGCTCTCCAGGACGCTCAGCTGAGTTCAGAGCTCAAAACAACGTAGCTATGTGGCCTGAGCTGACTGACCCAGATTCTCAGCAGGGCTGGGTGCTAACATGGTATAGCTGTGTTTCTCCTAATCCCAGAACAGAGTCAGTTTTGTCCTGTTTAGGATGTCAATGCACTGCAGCATATTAAACAATAAAAAGATATCCTCAAAAACTTTTGGAAAGGCAATATATAAGCCCTGTTTTTATAATCTTGAGTGGTATGAAGCACTGTATATGTGTATGACGAGGCATTCACTGCTCTTTTGAACGTGCACCCTGAAACAGAGAAGAAAAAAATATGCAATAAAAAAGTAATTAGAGTAGACAGGTGGATATTAACCATGTGTTTTTCCGGAGGGGTAGGTTTTAATGAGTCTTGTAACATCACTCAATATTCAAGGACCTCAGAAATTTGCTGCGAAGTACTGGTCTTCATCTGCCTGGGAAGCCCCAAGATCAAACAGGGAAAAAGAGTTTTTGTGGCACTTGGGTGCTTTGGACCAGGGATAACACAGACAGAAATATTTCTCTGTCTGCAGCGCCACACAAAGGGTGTCTCTGAGAGACAGGATGGAGATGCCAGAGTTGACAGGTTTTACAGAAAGCAGAGCTGGGCTCTCTCTTCTGGGCACTGATCTACTAGCCCAAAGGCCAGGTCCAAAGGTTCAGCCCACTCCAGTAAGGTGGGAAGGCTCCACCTGCATGGTTCATCTGTGTTAGAAGGGGAACTCACGACCAGTGAAGGATCCTCTTTGCTGATCATGTGCCACCTCACATACAGAGGAAAAAGCAAGCTAGGGTAAGGGCTCAGGGGATCCTCTGTCCCACTCTGCTCCACAGCTGGGCCTCCTCCAGTGCACGTAAGCAGGGAAGGGCATTGGAAGCAGAATGCCCTTTCCATAGGAAAGGAGGAAGGATAGCCAGTGATCCTGTTTTTGCAAAACTGTGTAAGAGCAGAGTACTTTCTTGGAGTTATTCAAAGGCCAAGGAAGAACTTCATCTTCCGTCTGTCTAAATTCCTCTTCAACCAGCTGACTTGAACTTGATACAAGCGTAAGAACATGAGACTATTTCATAGGATGATACTCACATCAGGTGATGCAGGATATTGTAATTTGGATGATGCATCTCTTCACCACTTTATTAATTGTATGTCTTCCAAACATCACTATAAATAGTCTAATTACATTATTCTCAAATGACAGTCATAAACAATATATTCCTTGAATCAATATCAAAACCGAAATGCCTCTAGATACTTGCACTGAACATGTCTTTTGGTTGTTTTGGTGGCTAATAACCATGCCTTGAGAAGGCAGATAGAAATATTAAAGAAAACAAGAGCAGCATTTTGCAGAAAAAAAAGGAGAAAAGCAAGGCTTGAAAAAAATACCATCCTCGCTCAGAGTCTGTTCCTGGGAGACATTTGAAAGGGCACCATTTTGCAGATCAGCTTAAAAGAGGGTGGTAAACAACATCATTTCCTCCTACTCTCTGTAGAAGTGCATCAGATGCTCTTAAATACTTTCTGACTAGTAGTGGAAATCATACCCAGACACCATTTCAAAACTGAAGTATTTTAAATGATTTTTAGAGACATAAACATGCACTCAGTGAATGATAGATCCTGCAGATATAAAATGCAGTAATCCCAGAATGAGTAAAATGCCCTTGTTGTGACTTCTTAAATATCATCTTCTGCTCTGCATTTCCTAACGTTCTCTTTCTCTAGAGAAGAACTCCTCACATTATTAAGGGTGTGGGGGAAACAACATAAAAAAATTAGGGCCTGATCATGAAAAGTCTGATGTGAC
This sequence comes from Opisthocomus hoazin, assembly GCF_030867145.1. Classification (NCBI taxonomy): domain Eukaryota; kingdom Metazoa; phylum Chordata; class Aves; order Opisthocomiformes; family Opisthocomidae; genus Opisthocomus; species Opisthocomus hoazin. The sequence goes on along the minus strand of NC_134416.1, from coordinate 32,155,779 downwards.
TAATCACTAACATTAGTAATCCCATCCATTAATTGCAGTTCAATTGGCTTGCCTCACTCCCTGCATGGGAAAGGCCATTCTGCTTCCATGAGGACTAGAGTTAGGAGGCTGAATACCTGAAAGGTCAGGTGTCCTGGTCCTTCGGATTTCAGTTTAGGGATTTATCCTGAGGAACAGCAGGAAGAGGATAGGATGGAGGAACCACCTGTAGTAAAGGTGGCTAGGGGAAATACTCTTCACTTTTCCTCCAGCTTTCTTTCAGCTTTGCCAGAAGGTAAAGGCAGGGACTGGGAGAATGAAGAACCACTGACTGTAGAAGAAGATCAGGTCTGAGACCACCTAAGGAACCTAAAGGTGCACAAATCCATGGGACCTCATGAGGTGCATCCACGGGTCTTAAGGGAACTGGCAGCTGAAGTTGCTAAGCCACTATCCATCATATTTGAGAAGCTGTGGCAGTCTGGTGAAGTTCCCACTGACTAGAAAAGGGGAAACATAACTGTCATTTTTAAAAACAGTAAAAAGGAAGACCCAGAGAACTACAGGCCAGTCAGTCTCACCTCTGTACCCAGCAAGATAATGGAGCAGATCCTCCTGGAAACTATGCTAAGGCATGGAGAAAATAAGGAGGTGACTGATGACAGCCAACATGGCTTCACTAAGGGCAAATCATGCCTGAAAAATCTGGTAGCCTTCTACGATGGGGTTATTGCACTGGTGGATAAGGGAGGAGCAACTGATGTCATCTAGCTGGGCTTGAGCAAAGCATTTGACACTGTCCCACACAACACCCTTGTCTCTAAACTGGAAAAACATGGATTTGATGGATGGACCATCTGGTGGATAAGGAATTGGCTGGATAGTCGCACTCAAAATGTTGTGATCAACAGCTCGATGTCCAAGTGGAGACCACTGATGAGTGGTGTTCCTCAGGGGTCAGTAATGGGACCGGCGCTGTTTAACATCTTTGTTAGTGACAAGGACAATGGGATTGAGTGCACCCTCAACAAGTTTGCTGACAACACCAAGCTGTATGGTGCAGTCGACATGCTGGAGGGAAGGGATGCCACCCAGAGGGACCTGGACAGGCTTGAGAGGTGGGCCTGTGCAAACCTCATGAGGTTCAACAAGGCCAAGTGCAAGGTCCTGCACAGGGGTTGGGGCAACCCCCAGTATCAAAACAGGCTGGAGGATGAAGGGATTGAGAGCAGCCCTGCCAAGAAGGACTTGGGGGTGTTGGTTGACGAGAAGCTCAACATGAGCCAGCAATGTATGCTCGCAGCCCAGAAAGCCAACCATATCCTGGGCTGCATCCAAAGCAGCATGGCCAGCAGGTTGAGGGAGGTGATTCTGCCCCTGTACTCTGCTCTGGTGAGATCTACCCTGAGTCCTGCATCCAGCTCTGGAGCCCTCAGCTCAGGAAAGACATGGAGCTGTGGGAGCGGGTCCAGAGGAGGGCCACAAAATTGATCAGAGGGCTGGAGCACCTCTCATGTGAGGAAAGTCTGAGAGAGCTGGGGCTGTTCAGCCTGGAGAAGGGAAGGCTCCAAGGAGACCTTATAGCAGCCTTCCAGTACCTGAAGGGGGCCTATAGGAAGGACGAAGAGGGATTGTTTTACAAGGGCCTGTAGTGATAGGACAAGGGGTAATGGCTTCAAGGTGAAAGAGGGTAGATTTAGATTAGATATAAAAAAAAAATTCTTTACTATGAGGGTGGTGAGGCACTGGAACAGGTTGCTGAGAGAAGCTGTGGCTGCCCCTTCCCTGGAAGTGTTCAAGGCCAGGCTGGATGGGGCTTTGAGCAACCTGGTCTAGTGGAAGCTGTCCCTGCCCATGCTGCGGAGGTTGGAACTAGGTGTTCTACAAGGTCCCTTCTGATCCTAACCATTCTATGATTCTGTGATTCACATACGTTCCCCAAAGACATGAATGTGAAACAAGGACTACACTACTCCTGTTATCATGGCACAGGCATGGACAGCTGTTTTCAGGCCTTGTCCTCCAGGTGCCCGTTTTAAGTTGACAACAGCTGTAGTAGCTAAAGGGCAAGAAAACCATGAACCGTGTAAGCTCCTGCTTTTGAATATTACAAGAGTGCCCTATGGAGTCAATAGAGGTCACCAATGAAGCATTGTGTAACAGATGGTCTCTGCATGACCTCAGCCTCCGTACTAGGACCTTTACTTTCCAAATATCTCACAAGCTCACACTCTAGCAGGTAATGGGGTAAACGTAGCCTTGGTGAAATCTCTTTCTCCAGTTTTCACTCCAGCTTCTGCCTGGGCCAGAGAGAGCTGGGTGAGCAGGACTGTTCATGTGAAGGAAGATGACCGTGCTCTTAAGTGATCTTCAAGATCCAGCTCTTCGTTTCTACTGAGTAAAGTTCTATTTCCATCTACTTATCTAATCCCTGTAGAGTCCTCAGATAAATGGAAATGTCAGATAATTCCCATGTGAAAATCCATTCCGATTTCTCAGAGTATTTTGCAAGCGCTGAGCAGCTATTTATGTTAAAGGAAGAGATGGGACTCAAGGAAAATATCCTTGCCTTTCGGAAAGAAAAATAACAAACAGGAAAAAAGTTTACACTTGTGGAATATTGAGATGATTTTCATTTTGAGGTATAGTTATGTCAGTGTAATAATGACCTGGTCTGTTTTGCAGTCACCATACTGTGTTTAATAAAGTTACGTGACAATAACAAAATATATGAATAATGATTTGTTAGACCCTGGGCCTCTTATTTCACTGCTGCAATATATCTGGCTGCGTGACAAATGTCAACTCCAATTCATGAGAAGAAAAAGCCTTTCTTCCCTCAGCCTGTTATGCTTTCAGTAATACAAACCTTTGAAAATTTTTTTATTTTTACCATTCTGAAACCATGTGTCTTAGGGTATGAAATAGAAAACCAATACACTAGTTATCACCCAAAACAAATAATCCGCATCAAGTGAAAAAAAAAAATTTGTATTTAGTTAGTAGTTGATTTATCTTTGTCTCCAACTTTTTGCAACTTTGATCTAAACTGCACCTTTGTAAGTGTTCACTGCTAGGCACAGGGAAAAACTGGGCCACACGTCTGCTCCAGGAAAAAATACTGTGCATGTCAGACATCATACGTTTGCTTATGGTTGCTTACAGGAACTAGAGATTCCCACTAGGGTTGGAAACAAGCTTTTTTAAAAGACGTTTCAAGGACTCAGATGAAGCTAATTGCCCAAGAGGTATAGGGAGCCAAGTAAAAAGCAGGCCTGTCATAGACAGCCGTCACCCCTGGTCATTGCATTCCCAGTGACTGAAGAGCTAATGGCACCAGACTCTTCGGAAATTCAGTGCCTGCAAGCTTGATTAGGTAAGACAGCAAGTCTAATCTGCCTTTAATGAATGATTCAGGAATAACTTTAAAAGCCTACCTTTAAGGTAGCAGGGTATTGACATAAATAGGTACAAGCTCTATGCACATCTTGTGACCTAGCTAATTATGGGTTTCTGAAAAAGTCATTACACTTCTTCCATCCAGTTTCAAAATCTGTTGTCTGCTTGTTCTGCCAGCTAAGAAGATCCAATGTTTTGTTAAAACATAAGCTACTGTGAAAGCAGAGGCTAGAAAATAATGAAAGAGAAAGGAAAACTGACTAAACCTGTTATTTCTGCAGCACAGTGTAGGCAGACAGATACTTATGCCTCCATGGAGCCCTAGTGTTATTAGTAAGTATTCACAGTGACATCTGCTAATCAATAAGAGGATTTTGACCTACATTGGTCTGAACACGCCAAGTAAAGAGTGCTAAAGACATATCAATAAATTCAAAGAAAGAAAACTAATAAAATATAAAAAGAACATTAGGACATTTTCATTCTTTTTTAATCCCAATAGTATTTTCTCCTAAGATAGGGGAAAATAACAATTTGCTTTTAAGAGATGGTTCTTAGATATATTATTTTTCAACTAGAAATAATTTGTGAATGTTGGCAGCACTGCAAAATGTGACGAAGGGAAAACTGTATTGACATGCATAACCTGCAACGACACCATCAAGGCATCAGTCCTGCTTGGAGTTTGAAAACCCTCCAGCACCTCCCTTTTGATTTATCAGCAAAAAATTGCTGAGTTGTATCTAAAGCTGACTATATGTCAAGGTTCCAGTAAGGAAGAGAGGTATTTAGGAGAGAGATAACTGTCACTCACACTTTCCAGGCCTTTCTCAGTACCTTGGTCCTCCTGTCACTAAAATTCTTGTGCATAATTTGTTCAGCAGGTACCACTGATGCTTTCCACCCTGCATCTTATTTCAGGTCTCATACAACAGCTCTCACTTTCCCAACTGCCACAGCCTCCAACACTTACCTCCAGCCTCAGTTAGTACCCCAGTACAGTGATCCAGACCAGTATCGGTGTAGATTCCCATGTCGTGTTCCCTATCTTGAAAACACAGAGCCTGAGATAACCGGGGCACTGTGAAACAGCAGTTGCACTCTGTGTGACAAGAAAAAAGCTACTGCCAAAGCAATATAGAGGCAACCTACGGCAGAGCAGCTGAGGGATGGCAACTTGCTCCTTCGTCATTGTTAGCAGATTATGACTCTCCTGTCTGTTTTGTAGTGTTTTTCTGTTTTCCTGTGTAACTGAGTCTCTTTAGTGCTCTGGGCAGCAGTGTGGATAAAATCAATGCATTTGGAATATTTAACTATTACCTGGCTTTTACAATGGAGGAAATAAAAGCAAACACAGAAATAAAAGTGGTCTCCAAAGTCATACTCTGTACAATCAGAAATAAAACCCAAGTCTCATGCATTAACTATGAGACTATTCTTACTTCCCAGCAGTCAGAAATGAGCTACTGATCACAAGAGCAATAGAGACATGCTTGAGAGAATGAGGGCTCTCGGCCCTTTGAACATCCAAGAGAATCTGGGTTAGACCCAGATAGTGGCACTGCTCATGCAGCCTCCGCTTAAAAAGTTAGCTTTGTACCACAGAACTTATCTCCTGCCTACTGCTGTATATACCACCAGCCATGTGAAGACTATGACTCAAGTTCTCTGTAGACTTATAAGGTTGCAAAAATCCTCAACAGCTTCAGTTCTTGCAAGGCATTTCAAGACGTAAGCGGAACCTGCTGCAACAAGCCCAGTCTGGATATGCAGAGTTGACAGAAGTGGCACACTGCGCAGTATTTCTATTATAAATCCTCAGTTCCAAGGGACTGAAATTCAGCTGTAATTAATCACTGCAGGATGGAGCTGGGCAAGAGAGCGTTCCAGACAAGTAGGTATTATTTTTCTTTAAGCAAATCTGAAAATATTGCACAGGTATGTGGAACTCTGGGCAGATTACTCCAGGGCCTTGAGATTATTTGATTTTCCATGTTAATAAAAACAGATTTAGCAGCAAAAACTGGCATACAATAGGGATTTGTTGCAATGGAATTTCAACAAATAAAAATGCTACGACCAAATTAGATCCTGTCTACCTCTGTTCCCATGTGTCAATCAAAGGTCCTTTATTTAGTCCTTACCCCAGTTACGACTTTTGCACAAAAAATCTAGGCTTTTTCTCATGACCATAAACTATACCAGTGCCACAGAATTCCTTCTCAGAGAGCCATTTGTGGTGCCTCATGAATTAGGGCTTTAAAACCTGTTCCAGGAAATGCATACACCGTAAAATCTATTTTATGACTGTGGCTCTGTGTCTGCTCTGACTTTTGCTGGTGTTCTGGTAGGAGCTGTACTGTCAAGGATGTCTGTCAATATTTTTTTTGAGTGATTTTTTTCTGCCTGCCCTCACCGGTCGTCTGTGAGTCCTACACCCAGACTACCTAGTTAAACCTCTTCCTACAACCACAGCACCAAGAAAAAGAAAAAAAAAAAAGATACTCTGCAGCCAATTCAAATCTGTTTCCCAAGGGGATGGCATGCAGGAGTAGATTTACCTGAGTGTTTACTCTTAGTTGTTCTGAATAGAGAAAATCTTTGTAAGTTCACTGGTGGCAAAATAACCATGAGACAAATGTAACCCAGATGGTGTAAACACAAGAAAAACTTGATCTGTTGTATGGCACTTAATCAGACACTGTGGAAGAAGATGATGGTTGACTTTATGATTATTTATAACATGTAAAGATAGACCATGGAACTGAAGCAAACATGGCCTTGGATGAGTGCTACGCTCTAGGGACACCAGCAGCTGTAACCATGCACCAGCAAGTCTTCTGTCACTGTTTATGTGCTGTTTGTTTCATTTCATGTAAGAAGAAGTGCCACAAGTCATGTTCCCTATCCCTTTTTTTTGATAAAGCATTATTTTGGATAAAAAATGCCCAGTGAAAACTCAGTCATTCATATTTTATCTATTCAAACTGAGTGGGTTGTTCTAATTGGGACTCTATGACAGTGTCAATCCTAATACTTTCCTATGCTAAAATATTTTAAGTGTTGACCTGTAAACATATGCTGAAGCCTGCAGTTCATAAACTTTACAGGGATATTATGCATCTTACATATATTTTTTTTTTCTGTTTAATGTTCCACATCTGAGCTTAGCAGCGGCTAGGCCATGGTTTCACCACCACACTGAAAGTAATAAAAGAATAACATACACTAGAGACAGACAAACAGAACTGTTTAAATATGTCCGTTCTACAATAAACGCTCTTGCATATAGCAAATCAAGCATAGAGGAACCAACCAAAGAAAAAGAGATGGCAATAACTGCATTCATTACTTTCTCAAGGTAACTGACAGGAAATTTGCTACCCTAACATTATTCGTTTTGGCTGTAAAGATAAAACATTATCAGTGTTCTGAAAAACTCAGGACACTAACTTTCAGCAGTTCCTCAGCACTTGATGGTGTTCATCCCAGAAATCAAGAATAAAAGTACAAAGGACCTTAATATGCTATCAGTTTTTAAGAGGTCACCGTTGACTCCGGTAGGAAATCGGTTCTAAAACCAGATACCATTACATTGCCCAGTGTGTTGAGCTGATAATAAAATAGGTAACTTATCATTGAAAGCAACTACTATTTTTCATACTTCTTGTCCTTATCTTTTAGAAAATGCATGGGCTTGAGTAACTGCTGTACTGGGATTTCGTCACGAGCAATGGAGTCTTGTAGCCCATCGTGGAAGTTACTAACTTAAGTCCAATCAAAACAGAAAAAAACAGTAAGAGGGGAAAAAATATGGTTTATTGCCCAAATAGGCAACAGAAAATATTTTTTCTCATCTTACTGTTTTACAGTCTCTTCTTCATCACTGTAGACTAACATCCATAATTTCATTCAACATTAATTCAGATCTATGATGACAATTCCTGAGGTGGGATGAGGACTGAAATTCTAATCAAGCATTCATTAGAGTAAGGAGACTTGTGTCCTTACCCTACATGAACCTTGAAAGAGGTTTAGCTCCTGCTTTCCTGAGGTGAACATAAAATAATTTTTTTACAATATGCTTTCTCCAATGAATCCCATTCAGATTTCATGGAGAGTGAAACTTTCCAAGGTTAGGACTAGTACCTTCCACTAGTACTACTAACTTAACACCAGTTTCCAGGTTTTCATTTGAATGCAGCAAAAAGTTGTGGTGGGAGTAGATTACTCTGTAAAATTGAACATGATGAGGCATGCGAGGGCTTTTAAAAGGGCTTTGAATCATCTTAGTCATCTTCACACTTTCCCCACTGTTTGGCAAATGGTACAAGACGTCTCTCGTTTCTAAAGGTCTGTCGCAGGCTGCCTGGTGTTGCTGGTGATTCAGCCTCCTTTTTGCAGAGACAGTTTTTTTGCAACCTACACACCAGGGAGGCTGTGAAACAACTTCGGCTCACTCAGTCTCTGAGTCCTGAAGTTGAGTGGCAATTTTCAGAAATGTATCACTGCAGAAATCATTAAAAACCTCAGGTGTGTTACCAAGGATTTGCTTAATTTTGCTACAGAAAAAAAACAACCAACCCAATCTCAAAAACCCAACCAAGCAATACCAGGTCAATTGGTCTGGATTTGACTGCGTTCCTCTCTATTTATCTTTCATATGCAGCAGTGGTGACAATGACTGTTAGAACTGGTAGCTCTAGAAACCACAACCGTCAGGCTGAGACCTAACTGACAGTATCTCCAGGTATAGCAACTTTACTCAAAGTAGCAAAGTATAGTAGTAAACTTAATTTGTAGTGTTTTTTTCTCTGTCAATTTTTTTGCAAGTAGAACTCCAAAATATAAACCATTACATAGGGCTTAAGAGGTTAGCTTTTTTTTAATCAGTCCAGGCAATCAGCTTTGTAATGTTCGTAATGCTTCCACCTGTTTTGAGAGCAAGAAAAAGGGGACGTTCTTTAGATGCTTCAAACAAAGGAGATATATTTGGATCATTTTGATCCATTTGGTTATGAAAAGAACTATTACTCCATGACTTACAGTGAATTTACTGGGATACACTTATCCATGGCACTGTTCTGGAGGTGCCTGTTAGTTTGATAATGCTATATTTCGTTTTGGTTTTGCCAAATGGAGTTTCAGACATACAATATTTTCTGAAACTAATATGAGATACACCAGAGTGGGGACTGGGACACCAACTCCATGGTTCACTGGAATAAAAAACTTCCACCAGCCACCGGTGCGATAGACAATTATGGAGTTTTAATGACAGGGATTGTAATCGTGTTCAGAAAGAAACAGAGCTGCTATTGCAATTTTAAAGAGAATAACACTCATAGTATTATATTCACTTACCAAAACTGACAATTACTGGATACCTACGTTTCATGATACTGTCAATGCAACTTTTCTTCTTTGACTTAGCAAATAAGAGATACATTCCCACCCTGCCTACAGTAGCTCACCATGTAATTGTAAGTCTTACATCAATCAGCATAAAAATGTCTACTTCTAGAAAAGGAATAATCATGGAATGAAAGGAACAACACTATAGATTTCAGCTCGAACAAACAGAAAGGGCATTAAAGAAGTGCAAGTTTTTCTGGTGTTGCTCCTTACATTTTTTTTTAAATTCCTAATGTATTGGACTTTCACATAAATATGCTTCAGATATTTTGAAATTTTTTCATATGTCTTGTTATATATGTTACATCATCAGTTACACTTTTGGGGTGCCTATATTCTCAGTCAGGTTTTAACTCTTTTTATGGACCTCAGAAAGCCTATTTTCTGCTTTAGGCAGTCTCTGCAATGGCGAGCCTCACACTCAATCAAACTAATATTTTTGTGCTGTTTTGAAATTTAGAATATTTACATCCTAAAGAAAGCTACGTCATCTATCCTGAGGTAATCTGCCAGCGAACAGACCCTCTACATCCATTACCTTTGGGGCTTGGGAAGCAAGAAAGAGAAGCTATTTGCCTTCTGGACTCTGATTCTGTCTGTGCTTCTTGTACACACAATATGGGCCATCTCTTGCCACTAACTATCAGGCAGGATAGAAGCAGATGTTGGAGAGCGCTGCTTCACAACTGGTCACACTATATAACTAAACTAATCTCTAGTCTGGATCCTGGGCCAGGACTATATTTTGACATGGTCAAAACTCACTGACCTGTGAGATCTGATCTATGAGACCAGACAAAGCATTCTGGGGGAGAAAGGGGGAATGACCCCCAAAAACCCCCAGATGACTGTATACTGCCATTTCACATCCCTTGACGTATGGTTAATTCAACACCTACATCCAGACAGTCCCAAATGGCTCCAGGTTTTGTCACTCAACAATGAATCCCTCTGGGAAACATAACAACCAGAGACCTTAACATATGGCAAGTCTCCAGGCATCACTCCTCGGACATGACCACAGTGGCTCCTACTCAGAGAAAAGCCTGTGACTGGGTGGAAGAGAGATGATTTTGCCAGGTCTCTGATATCTGAGAACTCCCTCAAGGCAAGGGATTTCCCAGATAACTGATTCCTTCTCTTGGGGCCTCTGAGTACAGAAAGGGGATGCCATAACCATGGACATGTCTTCGCAGCGATATTAGTTGGAGAAAGGTCTGCCACTCTTTGCAAGTATTACTCATTAATGATAGGAGTGCTAATAGGAGCTGATGCTCAGCCATGCAAGAGGGGTGGTGGGGAAATCTTGCAGGCAAAGGGAAATGCTCCTATCAGAGTAAGACTACTTCATGAATCAGGAACTACAAATCGTGTGAACAAAACCACTGTCATTAAATGAAAGTCTGCCAGTGTTGTAGCATCAGGATTCAAGACAGTTGCCTTTCAGCATAACTCAGGGGCTGGCTGTTTCCTTAAAAATTGGTGCTAGCCTAGGACCTTCTGTCAGAACAAAGAAAACTACTTCTCATCTCTCAGAAGACATCAAATATTTATTGAAATCCTCATTTATTTAGCCACACATAGAGAACCACATCCAGGAGATCTTAGCTGCTGTTTCAGCCTTGATTATTTAATGAGATGTATAACGATGCCATTGCAGCAAACAGAGTCTGGCAGAACAAATGCAAGCAGCCACGGCACTAAGATGTCTTGTCTTCTACAAAAGCAGCAGTGGCAAAAAAAGGTAATATTAGATGAAGGAAAAAAGTCTCAGCATGTGGGATCAACGTATGGTGGCACCAGTTATCAGATGCCAAAAGGTGAACTAATGCTACTTGCTGGCCTATTGCAAGCCATAATTTTCACTATGTGAGATGTATTGTAGGCAACCTGCATGCCGCATGGCAGCTGGTAGTGGCAAATTTGATATTCCTCAAAATGAAAGTTATTTGAGTAGCTTCATTCCTTCTCTTGTATCTTTGCTGTTATTTATGTCTGTGCAAAGCAAGTGTATTGCACTCACAACACACAGCCATTATGAGAAGCTTTTTTTGGAAGAAGTAAATGTTTACCTAATGGTTATGGCAGTGAAGGAAAAAAGCCCTTTCCAAAAGTCTTTCCAAAAGCAGCAGACAGTGTTAGAAGTCCATTAAGCTTGATACCACATAAAACTGCAGGATGTGTCTCCTGCTCAGAAGACAGGATTGCACTGTGTCCATAGCTCTCCGTCTGGGGAGGCTCTACGGAAACTATACATAATTATGGTCTCTTGGGTTTCTTTATTGCACCAAGGGACAAAGTTTACAGTACACAAGTACAGAGGGAGTGGGATGCTTTGCCTACTTTCTTTTTTAAGCTTGCTTCTTTAGGAGGAAGATTTCTCACAATCCTGCATGTGTCTTCACTCCAAAGTTTTCACCTAGCCAGAGTTCTGGATGGCTGCTTGCCGTCCCAGCTCGCTGTATGCCCAGTCACTGCGAGAAGCACAGATGCCCAGCCATGTCACATTTTATACGCTCTAAAATAGGTTTCAGATGCTGAGGGCTTTTAAAACACAAGCATTGTTTTTAGGTAGTTAAGTCCAACTGCTTTTTATATTCACCCATAAAAATGGCCTGTGTCATGTAAATATCTTGAAAGAGTTGCATATCAACGAGGGATGTGGAGGTGGAAAGGTCAACCGCTTTATAACTCAGGTCAAAGAGGCATTTTCGTGAATAGGAAGGGCTGGGTTAAAGAAAGTTCACAGTCTGATATAGGGGAAAGGGGCCAGTATCCTGGAGAGACCAAATAAACCAAGTTTTTGAAAACCTCCACTCTTAGTATCCGTTTCATTGAGGAACACCTCTAATCCAGAGGTAGTTCACTGAGAAGTGATGGAGAAGGTGAAATCACATGTTGGCTATCTCCTCTAATCGTCCTCCCCCCACTGTGTGAACAACCTCAAGGCATGCTGCCTGAGCCAGATGAACTCTCTCGCTCTATCTGACCGCACAGCCAGGCACACTCTGCTAAAGCATGTTTTGAATGGCCAGAGAGTTTGCCTTCAAAGCAGAGTAGTAAACCAACCTGTAGGCTATGCCTAACCCGTAGGAAGGTGGCGGACTTTCCAATAGGATAAACCAAGTGCACCAGGTGTAGACTAAGAATATCCACCTTGGAGTGCATTCACTACCCAGCCTCTCTGTGCAGACCCATCTTCATCCTTTCCTGCTGAGCCGCTCCCCCAATGCCAGGCCCCTTCTCTATCGCTCGCACAGTCCCTTCCACACTGCAGTACCGGACTAACACCGACCTTTCTCTCCAAATCTGTTGCTCCTGAACCCATTGTGCTCATCCCTGGGAACAGGAGGTAGCTTATGGACACGGTTACAGACAAGAGCTTACCCAAATCCTAGTATTACTGAGCTATCTGAGAGTGGAGTTTTTCTGCAGGCCAGCTCCCTCCAATGTACAGTAGCTACTTTAGCCTGGCTGTGGGGAAATGGGGATGATTGCAGTCAAAGCTCTACCTCCTTCTTGCTCCTTTTGAACAGGACTGGAAGTAACGTTTCTAAGAAGCCCCTTTTGCATAAGGGCTGTAACCTTTTACAGGCACAAGCTGTATAGAGGGTAAAAGCATGCATTGTATGTTCTTTTTCCTTCCATAGCCCTGTAAACCAAGCCAAGCCACAGAAATTTTTTTTTTTCTTCTTGGCCTGCATAATTTAATGATAACAACTTTTCAACAGCACTAAAAATATATTATTTCTTCTGCAGTAAAAACTGAAAAAAGATTTTCATTGTAAAATACATTTTCACAATGACTTCTAATCAGACTTTTTCCCTGATATCCACTTAGCACCCCAAGTTGATTCTCTCACCAGAATAACACCATTGTGGCCTCAACTTCATGTTACATTCACTGTGTATATCTCCATGGATATTTTACAAACAAACAAAAAAATACTCTGATCATATCTGTCTGTATTCAGTGGAGCTTAGAAGTGCACTTAAGCAAGATTAGAAACTATTTTTTAAATGTACGTCTATGAGTTGTTTGGGGTTTTTTTGATCTTAGAAGACAGGTGGTATAAAATAAGGTAAATATACAGGGGAGTACTATTACAAACTGCACAAGGCAGTTAATAAGAGGGTTTATTAAGAGACCTGTTACAATGCAACTGCCAGGGGCTAATGGTGCAAAACCACTGAAATGAGTTTCCCTAGTTAAGGCATCCTCTGTGCAGTCTGGATAATAATTCGTATGCCAAAGTTTATTGACAACATGGGGATATTCTGCTGGATTTGATAGTCCCTCATGAGATCTCTGTATAACATCCTTCTGGAAAAGTTTTCTTGTTGAAATTTTTTGGTTGTCAGTCTAGTGGCAGAGATCCTCTGGAGTTTGAGAGTCTAGTGATAATCAACACGATCAGCTGCATTGTGTGCTACCTATTGTACAAACCACCCAGAAGTCTCAAATCTTAGTCAAAGAATGGAAGATTTCTTCAATAAATATTCAGGTTAGGCCACCTAAATCTTAATATATCTTTAAGATGTATGTTCTTAACTTCAGATTATGTATTTCCTCAAAAAATGTATACACACTTGCCACTTTTTCAAGCAGTGAAATGGGGCAAAGATGAAAATATATAATTGGTAAATCTTGATTACAAGGCTAGCTTCCCTTCTTGAGGAATTCAGGAGGGCAAGCAAAGTCTTTATGTTTACACATTCTCCTTTCACCTTTTCAGTACTCAGAGATAAGGAAAACAATTACACTGACACTGCAATGGGTAATGACAGTTACCTCCCCATCTGGCTCTTGTAAGGCAGAATATCTCTAAGGTTTGAAATTTGGGGAAGAATGACATGGGGGGTTCCTGTTAGTAACACACAAAAGGCAGAATTATTTGCTGGTTTTACAGGTGAAGGTGCCAGAAGTTTCTTAAATCCATGCGTTTCCAGGAAAGGGAAGCCCTTGGCGGATGCTTCTCATGGGAGAGACCAGAGAGAAACTCGCACTTGCAGCTGACTTCTAGGAGCCTCTTCTCCCTGCTGCTGTGACATAAAGCCAGAACATTTCAGGGAGTCTGAACAGTTTTTTATTTCAAGGGCCTAACCAGCAGACGTACACCCCTCAACAGAGGAGAGAGACCAGGGAGAGTGTGGCTGCTTTTCTCTAGACACTGCCATGAAGTATCTGGATCTTGTTCAGGACAGCAACTACCAGAAACTCACAGGATCTAGCCGTCTAGTGTAATTTACACCCACTCAGCAATATATAAATTGCAAAAGGTCTTACTTCATCTCTGGTTTTGACCTAAATTGCCCACACCCTTTGCATGTATCTCAACTGACTTCTTAGAGTCTCCCATGAAGCGGGGGAAGGGAAGATTATAGGCTGGCTTTTCCACAGGAGAACAGAGTATCATATGTCTTAGCGAGCTCTAAGAACATGTAGGGACATATCAGATAATAGTCGCATACCTGAATATTTCCATGAGAACATCTAATCCCAGCTGATCCACAATCCTTATTTTGGGGAACAAAAGATCTCAGCCCTCTACAGAATGAAACAAAGTGAGCACTCGGGCAAAGCAGTGAGTAAGTCAGCACCTTTTTGTCAATTTACAACAAACTGAAAAATGGCTACATTTTCTGTGGTAAATTTCATTTGGAGAAGAAATCAAGGATAATTTTTTTTTAATTAAAAAAATTTATGAAAATGAAACCTTTGTCTTTTTGGTGCTTCTGTTTATTATTTTAAAAAGTTCCATAAACTATGAGATTTTTCATAGCTGATAGTTTCCTCCATTCTGCTGTTCTTTATTTCCCAGGCTAGTTCTATTGCTGGGTGAAACAGTAAGACATCTTAGAGCCAACACTGCTTTGCACAGTGAGTCACAAGCTGGAATAGCTAAAAAGAGCTCTGCAATTTATTCCCGGTCTTCAATGGGAACTGATTTTAATTCTTTTGATCGAACTACCCCTGGAAACCTCCCCTTGTGAGCTGTCATTAACACTTTTTGCCTTCTTGTGTATTTACCTCGATGTTATTACAAGCAATAATCACTGAATTAGGGAACCAAATGCAGATTTGAGGGAGTCAAGGACATTCAGAGCATTTCAAGGTGACTTTCACTTAGTGAATGAACTGATTCCAGGTGACAGAGATTTAATGTAATTTTAGATCGAGTTGGCAGTTCAAACTCTAGTGTATTCTGTCAGAGGGGATAATATATAGAAAGCAGCCTGTCAATGGAACAGAATGATTCAACGAGACACCCTTGGAAGCAACAGAATTAATATCATTCCATCTCTGTACATCAGGTAATCTCAAATAATCACAGAAGAGTGACTAGAGATGTGCTTGCACTGATTATCTATTTTTTAGGACTTTCAAAGGGAAAAAGAACCTCAAAATTACCTGCCTATCAGAACAATTCAAATAATCATGGATTGTAGGATTGATGTAAAAGAGCTTTTTGGTTATAAACATTTCAAAAACACCCAATACACTTAGTAGAGTGGCTCTGAATATGTAGCAAAGTATCAAGACACATTAAAATCATCATCCTTTCAGGCTATGTGTTCCCTTATGTCATTAACTTCTTAATCTATTTTAAATCTACCCACTCACTGCCAGTCTGCAATACTTCTTCAGACAGCTTCCCATTTATAAGATGATGTCCTGAGAGCTGACATCAGTGGAAAATACAAGCATTCAGTTCTTCACCAGATTTAGCCGCACATGATGAGGCAATAGCCTCTCAGAAAACATGATATTTTTTTCCACTACAGTTACTTCACTTAGTAGATGGCATATTTCATATTATAAAATTCCTAGAATGTTAGCTTCTAGTCCTGGGATGAATTCAATATCCTTAAGAAAGAAACAATGAAAGGTTAGTGAGTCTGCATAAAACTGAGTAATGGAAAATGAAGGGTGGATAAAATTTCTTGTATGACATATGTGAGAATCGAGTAGACCACCCAAATGAGAAATGAGGAATAAACTCTGCTACAGGGGGTTCACCCTTGATTTAACCTTTGTCTCCATATCTATAAACCCTTTTGTGTTTCCTGCAAGGAGTCCAGCAAGTTTACACATAAATTCTTCTGCTGACCACACTTCTGCCTCATGCTCTTTACCAACCTTCAGAAAGCTTAACAGATTCTTCTTCAGATATCCTCATTCCCCAAACATCCTGCCTTCCACCCCTCAAAGACTAGTTTATATTCATCTACTCTCGTTTTGTCAGATAGCAGAATAGATGCACATTGCAGATGTGGCGTTCCTTATTTTAGCTAGGGCCTCCACTAGCGATGAACGTGCGAACTGGAGCAGAGTCCCAAGAGATGGCTGTTTGCAGTTTGCCAAACGGGGCTGTACACAGCGCAGATAATTCACCCTGCTGATGCTGACTATTTCTCCAGCTCTGGGAGGAGTCAGGAATGGCATGTTGGAGGAGCAATTAAA
This sequence comes from Opisthocomus hoazin, assembly GCF_030867145.1. Classification (NCBI taxonomy): domain Eukaryota; kingdom Metazoa; phylum Chordata; class Aves; order Opisthocomiformes; family Opisthocomidae; genus Opisthocomus; species Opisthocomus hoazin. The sequence goes on along the minus strand of NC_134416.1, from coordinate 32,139,521 downwards.
GATAATATTCTTCTCTTTGATACAGTATTTTCAAATGGAACTGAATCATTCACTTTCAGATAGTTCGGAAGAGCTGAAACACTTTGTTCAAGTTCATTTTCTAAATGAAAGACAATCTTTTTTGGAACTAACATTTTCTTTTCTTTCAATCTTTTTTTCATTTGGACAAGGACCTGTTTGTCTCCTCTTCCCCCAAAAAGCCGAATAAACACTGAAAACATCTAGCTCTGTGTCTGAAAGCTCAAAGGCACACGGCTAGGAAAGAGTTTCTTTCATGTACATGACTGCAGAAAGTCCTCTCTAATGTGGACTAGTGGCCAATTTATGGCCACATAATTTTGTGACTGTTGAGGATGATCTTCTATACATAACCCTGAAACCACCGGCTTTAATTGGATTCAGACCGATTAGCCATTCAGTTGCAAAGAACATATACTGAGCGGGCTCACCTGAGAACTTAATTGGTGCCCAAGTCTTATTTGACGAGATTATAAATACCAGCTCCCATTCAAGATTTTAGCTCCTTGGATTTGTGTTACCTGAAGGGCAGTGTAAGTCTGGCCATAATCTCTCCTGACAGCTACATCCATTGAAATAATGACACCATGAATCACATGAGTAAAACCTGTATATACAAGAAGCAGAGTTTTCTTGGCAACTGACCCACTGAGCTAACACTCACCTCTGGAAGACGTCCAGAAACCTTGACGTCTTAGCAACAATATAAAATAGCAACATTTCTTCTGGATTTCCTTCCTGAAATACAGTCAGGAGTGGAGACTGAAAATGTGAAATCCAGAGCTAGGCTCACAAGTAAGTTTTTAGCTTGCTATTAAAAGACTCACCTATCAGGATACTTCATCCCTGAGTGACGTGGCTAATTGCATGCGTTGCTTCACATGCAATGCATGTGAAAATGTAGGCTCTAGGCATACAATTCCCTCCAAGTCAGCAAGCTAAGCAGATGGCACATGTTAGCCAACAGAAACTGGTAAGAAATTTGATCACGTCGCTAGCCTGTGGGGGAGTCCCCTACTCCCATATTGATTTGAAACCACCCAGCTTCCCCTTGGTGTGAGGCCCCTCTGCCAGTCCTTATCACAAAGTGTGGCCTTAGCAAAGGCTCTTTTCCATCATAGAATCATAGAAGCATAGGCTTGAAAAGTTTTCTAAGATCATCAAGTCCAACCATCACCCCAACACCACCATGTCTGCTAAACCATGTCCCGAAGTGCCGCGTCTACACTTCTTGAACACCTCCAGGGATGGTGACTCAACCACCTTCCTGGGCATCCTGTTCCAATGCCTGACCACTCTTTCAGTAAAGAAATTTTTCCTAATGTCCGATCTAAAACAGTGGACTTGTCTGGGTATTTATGCAGAGAAAGTACAAACAGAATCAATTCATTCCTGTGCTCCAGGGTGCCTGAAGCTACATTCCCTGCTCCCAAACTACTTCAGCTGATGCTACACTGGGATGCTACCCTTCTCTTTCCCAAAAGAGAAGGTTGTTCTCAGTCTCGCTTGTAGAAGCTGTATCTATTGTCATAGTCTTGTTAAACATTCATTGTGCCCTAGAAAGAACACAAAAGTGAACATGTCACTATAGCTCACTGCTTTCTTATGATTCTCATCTGGGAGAAGAGGAGAATCTCACTTTCTGCTCTCTCCTCCAATTCTAAATTTAAATATTTGAAAAGAAGTACTCTGTTCCACAAGAAACCTAAGGCTTTCCTCTTCTGCCCAAGAGCCTTAGCCACTTAGTCTTAATCTCATCTTGTTCTTCTTTCCTGCCTCTGATTTAATGAATATTTAATTATTCCCTGGAAAGTGGAAGTTAAGAGAACTCCACTCCAACCTACTAGAGGTACTATTTTTGAAAATTTATTCTGGGCCTTGTTCCTCCTTCTGTGAGGGCTCAAACTGTTGAAGGTCATTAGAGGTCTGAGGTACTGCAGCTACCACCAATATTTATACTTTGTGCTGGGCCTTATCTGATAGATGTGCACTAAAAATGGTGATCAGTCAGGCAAGAGAGATGCAGAGGAACTCTTCTGCAAAGCTTCAGGGACTTAGGTATCATCTGGCTCCTGAGAATTGGGTATTGTTAAAAATGAGGTATTTCCAGCATACTCAAAGGCAAAAATTAGAGACTTTGCTAATGAGCCCATAAGTGATTGTGGATTTGGACAACTCTAAAATAAGACAAAGCAGAATGTTGATTTTGATGATGAAAGTAGCAAAGAGAAGTTGAAGTCCCAGTTAATTTCTTTTGTACTTTTCAAACGGAGAGTGATGTGACCGTAGCTTTCTTATGCAATTGCAATGATGTGCCAGGGATTGCATGCAGACAGCAAGGGAGAGCGTCCCAGGTGTCATCTCTCCATGGAATTACCATAGATTGCTCAGAGCTGCCATTGTCTACACCTCCAACATAAGACACGTGTTATGAGATAGGGTGGCCGTGTGGGGCTGTCCCTACCACGCCATTCGGCAGCCTGATAGACCAGGTCACAGAGGGCCTGCAGGCACCATTCAGACTGTGGCAGATTATACCAGGAGGAGCCACTATAGCACAGTACCAAATCTATAGCAACACTGACACTTCCAAGAACCTTCCCCTGAATGCCTTAAGCAGTTTAACTAGCAGTTTCATACTCTGTGTCATGACTGTATTCCAGGAGAAACTCTGAAAATAGCGCATCTTTTTTGATCCTGCTGCCAAAGGAAGAGATGGGATATCTCGCAGCAGAAGGCTTCTGGTTCTGGCAGTAGGAGCAGAGCCAAGAGAGAGGCAGGAGTCAGCACTTGGACTGGATGTCAGGGCTCTAAGTTTCTGCTTACTTTGACTGAAAAACAAGGTCTTTCACTGATGCAAGTCTGAGCTGAGATAAAGTCAGTCTTCTGTTGTAATCACAAAATTTACAAGATACCCATTTCCCAGGTGTTTAGATCAGTTAGAGGATTACTAGTCAGTCCTTCCAACTTTATGTTTTGCAGGCGAACCTGAAAGATGCGTGTCTACAAGCAGCTTAGCTACTGCCTGTGCACATTGAATTAGAGAGGGGCACTGGAAATTTGTCTCAACAAATGCAGCAGCGAGAATATTACTTGAAAAAAAGGAAGTTCATTGAATCCCTGTACATTCACAGTATTATAAACATGAAGTTTGTAGAGTGAGAAAGAAATATTATGCAATGGGAAGTGTAACAAGAAGAGATCCAGCTGGTGGTAAACTCAATAAGATATTTTAGATTCCTAGAAGAGCAGAAATACAAAACCTCAGAAGACCAGCTGCTCCAGCCCTTTGGATTGAGGCTGGTCAATGGTCCACACTAAGATCATTTCTGACAGATGTTTGTCTAACCCACCCTAAAAACCTCCAGTGAAGGAAGCTTCACAACTTCCATAGGAGAAAACTTTCAGTGCTTTAACAGCCAAACAGAAGCTTTCTCTTATACTCAGTGAGATCACTTTTGGTGAAATTTGAGCTATTTTATGTTTGTTCTTACTCCATTGGCCCTGAAGAACAATTTATAAACATCTTCTTTGCAATAACATTTTATAGCAACTGAAGGAAGAAAAATGTTTCTCACTTTACTGGGATCAAGTAGAAGGAATAGTTACTTCCCACACCATTGTCAGCTCTTGTGAATGCAACCCAGGGTAAGATTTGCCTGCTTAGCTACAGTGTGAGATTGTTTTACTCATATTTATTCTGTGATCTACTGTGCAATGCCGATTTTTTTCTAGTATCCTACAACTAAAGGAAAACTCCAAAATCTGGCCTTCCTCTGAAATACATCTTGTGTTCTGGTTGCATTTTTTCATTAATTAGCCAGTAAATAAAACTGTTAATCATGTAAATTTTTAGTCTAAGGAAAAACAGAAATCACTGTAAGTATGCAGAGTATATACATGTCATTAATCTGTCTTTCCAGAACAGACTTTCTCTTCTGTCTTAAGAATGGAGCTCCCCACTGTGCTGGAAATTACTCACTGTAAAGTGTTAAGAAAATCAGAGGGTAAATTTTATAGTTACAAAACTTTTATTAAGCCTGAATGAATACTTGGATGTTTGCAACTTATTTATTAAAAAAAAAAAAAAAAATCATTGAAACCAGAGGCATCAAAACCCCTATTTTAGATCTTCACTAACTCACAGGTTTCAGGAAGAACCCACTTCTGCTTCCAGAATCTGCAGTGAGAAAGTCTTGGTCACCATGAACATATATACACTGTGATTTCCAAATGAATGCAAGAAAAACACAGTGTATCCAGCAAAAGCACTATGTTTAAAAATGTTATAATTAAAATACATTTGATATACATTTAAAATAACAATACAGTAACGCCTGAGAATCCTGCACTATTTAGTTTTGTGATTAAGAAGTATTATAACCCTAGTAATGTTTTCAATAGATGTAAGAATATTTAATGGCTAAGAACTAATTATCACAAAGAGAAAAAAATGATATCAAAAGATAAGTTACTATGTGATAGCTGGTAATCTTGGAACAACTGTACTGATGTTGAAATTCTCATAAAGAACTATATCATAGGTCACGTGACTAAAGATAAAGAGATTCACATCCTTGTTAAAGCAGAAATAACATCTATTCTTCTTCATCTTTCTTTCTCTATTACAATAAATATTCAATTGCAATGTACCTGTAGCTTCAATACATGAATTTCAATATTTTATAGAACTTGTTACGTGTTCTTTGGTCTCCTATTTTTCTCAGTTGCAGAGTGGGATTATAAAAGTACAGCTGAAGAGATAAAATAGATCCAATAATTAGAATGATAAAATAGGATTCATTCTTATGTAAAAGATTTTTTTAAAGTTAAAATAAAAAGTTATAAATGTATCTATGTTAATCTATAAAAGCTGTGCAGTCAAGAGGAAGAAAAAGAGTATAGTCTGAAAATTGCCTGAATCACCTGTATTTTCTGTCAGGAGGCAAACAGAAAGAGAACAAAATAATGAAGAACGTACTGAAAACCATGTTTTATATGTTTCAGTGTGTTTTCATGCCTCATTAAATACTTTGCTCTCAAGGCAATAAATAATGGCATCTACAAATAACAGGAGACTTCGGCAGTTAAAAATATAGTACACAGAAATCCTAATGTTACTGTCTATACAGTTATATATCCTAATATTATTAACAGCCATGCTTTAGGGTTGATGAGGCCAGCTTATAGCTAACCAAAGAATGTGATATATTTTAAAATCAAACCCATTATTCAGTTGAAAATGAACCATAAAGTTTCTCACTAGCAGATATTTTCTAAGAAACTTTAACATGGTTTGGTAGATTTTCTCTAGCTCCTGTGTTCTGCAAGTCTAATAATGTATTGTAGACTAAGAATCGGATTTATCTTCCAGCAGAATTTTGTTTTGTGTATCTATATATATCACTATGATTTAATAAAAATCTTCTCAATATAACCCTGTTGCATTCCCCACTGCAATATAGACTTGCTACAGCAATATCTTTTCAAATCAAGAAAACAACAGAATTGAAAATAAAGCTTAGGAAGACTTGAAAACTCTGTTGCTGTTGTGCGAAAAACGGGCTGTCTTCTGTGGCAGCTCAGCAAAACACACGGAGCTGAGCACTATCTGACTCACTGTCTTTCATTTCTCAGACTAAAAATAATTAATAAAAAAAAAGCTTCTGATAAACACAATTCAGGATGCAAATGAAGAGATAATGTAAAGGAAAAACTGAAAGGTTTATTGAGTATGCAAGCTTCTGTTTGTGAGGATTTGCTTCTTTGCATGTTGTTCCTCCACCAGCCTGCACCGCTCCAAGTGTTGTCCATTTCAGTCCCTCCTGCTCTTGGCCTGCCACCCAGCTTGGTCCCCTCCTGCCTTCGCTCAGACCCTTACCCATATCCACCTGCCTCAGGCCAGGTGCCTGCCAGGCTGTGCCGTGAAGGGGCTCAGCACAGGGCTGGCAATTGCGGAGGACCAAAGCAGTGAGACCCAGAGCAGCTTCAGGTTCCAAGACCCAGCAGGTTGGGTGCTTGGATACCCTGCTTTCCCCACTGCTTTCTTGTGCTTCCTCCATGGCTGGTGGATCAGATGTCCTGGTCAGTCCAGGAAACAGGTCGGGGGACAGCTTGGCTTTCCACTGATGACCAAACATTAGAAAACATGTTGTGTGAATGTTTGATACAGAATCACAGAACACAGAATCACAGAATGGTAGGGGCTGGAAGGGACCTCTGTGGGTCATCTAGTCCAACCCTCCTGCCGAAGCAGGGTCACCTATAGCAGGCTGCACAGGACCTTGTCCAGGCGGGTCTTGAATATCTCCAGAGAAGGAGACTCCACAACCTTCCTGGGCAGCCTGTTCCAGTGCTCCGTCACCCTCAGAGGGAAGAAGTTCTTCCTCATGTTCAGACGGAACTTCCTGTGCCTCAGTTTGTGCCCATTGCCCCTTGTCCTGTCACTGGGCACCACATACCTCCTGGTGTTCTAGAAAGAAGTAAATGGGAGTGGGTGGAGGACACATGTCTCTTTGAGATGCCTACTCCAACCCAAGTAGTGGGGTTCTGCCATCGTCCTGGGAGGTACAGACGAGATGTGGGAAGAGGTCAGAGGAGCTGGGGCAACACTGCTCATCTGACGGGCAGACGTCACTCTGCGTGTGAACGTTGCAACCTAGAGTTAATCTAGGCTCTATGTAGTTTTGCAACATCTTTTTCTGCCACACAACACATGTCAACAGAGACCTGCAGGTTCAATTTATGCTCTGTTCTCGGGTGTTGTACAAGCAAAAGGAGATGCAAGCGTGGGAAATGAAGTAATATCTCACTTGTTAAGAACTGGATGAAAAACAAGATGATAGCAAAGTCTACAATGCATTTCCTTAAGAGCTGTGGTTGCAACTTTGGCCAGTCTAGAGTAAAGCAAATTCATTAATTTCAGCCTTTTACTTGTTTTACACCAGAAGACAATCTAGACCCATAGCTCCTTACCATAAGACACCCAATTCTGTAATAAAAGAAAAAGACATTTAGATTTTTCTTCCTTGATGGATATGGAGGAAGAAGTTCCATCTTTTTCATTGCAGTACTGACACTGGGACACCATGGCTCTGACAGATGATAACTTAGGTAGAGTATATTAATTTCTGTACAAGTTATTTATGATGCTATACTTCTACTGAATAGCATAGTCAGAACCTGAATTAGGCATAGATGTCTGAATGCTCTAATAGTCACGTTTTGTAATCATAAATTAAATAGCCACATGAGAGAGTGTGGACAGTAACAATGGTGCTAATAAAATACGAAAATAACTCTCAGTCCTATTTCTTTCTTTGGTAACCTGCTTTAATATTTTTACTCTTTAATCCAAAATAAACATGAACTTTTCCAATCATCTGGCAGTTTACTTCCATTTGAAATCCTGACAGGCGAGGCTTGCTAAATACACGCAAATTGAGTCTGAAGACTGGTGAAGTGTCAGTGCTGGTTAAGGTCCAAACAGAAGGAGGGGAAACAAATACTGAGCCTAATCCACAAGTATGAATTTAATATTTGTAGCAGATAGACACTTGTATCTATATCCAAATGACTATTTGTACTATATCCAGATGAAAATGCCTATGATGGGGCTGGAGGAAGGTAGAAAAACAAGAATAGATGGCAGATATGACCCCAAAGTATGAGAACAACCATTGAGTCTCAGGCTCAGCAAAGGAATTCTGGAATGAGAGGTGAACCCAGACAAAATGACTGGGCTGTGCTGTCAAAAGTCTGTATTGCATGACAGCAGCAACTTGCAATAGTTGCAATAGGACAAAATGATTTATGGAAGTACGTTATATGTTATTATTTATATTGCAATAGCATTTAATCTTTATGCAGTTCTCTAATTCCCCAACTGCTAAAGAAAAGGAAAAGCTCACCGTGCAAGTAAAAACATTCCAGATCCCGAGTATCATTAGACATGATATTCAGCGCACAGAGCACTGAGCTTCAAGAAATTTTATTAAATACCAATATCTTCACTGAAACTCCTGGCATCAGTACTTACTGATTCTGACTCTCTCAGCAGCTGATGTGCTGTTGATATGCTGAGAGTAGTTGACTCATGACTAGCTTCCCTCAGATCACTCTGTAGCCCAAAGAGGGACTGCACCTTATCAGAATTCACGGTTTGTGCCCATGGGATGTTTCTGATAGGCTGCATTTCTTCGGTTCTGCTCAGCTCACGAGGAAACTTTGAAACAAAGTAATATTCACTGCATTCACTTTTCAGTAAGAAATCTCCGTTTTGCTAATTTTCAATTTGTCTTTTTAAAATTTCACTGATGCATTGAAAACCAAAGATGATAAAGGAGAACAGTAAGGGAAAGGTTTAAAGATCAAAGCTTTAGAATTTCCCATAGAAACCTTGCTACTGCTGTTCAGAACATTAATTCCACAGGAAATTTTTCATTTTCACCAAAGCTCAATTTTCCAAAATGTTTTTAGTCAAGAATTTTAACCATCTAGGATATCCGCTGCTGTTTCTGCTATTTAAGCAGCGTTATTAGAATCAGTTTCTTTGCAAGCTGTCATTCTCTGTGACACTGGTATAATATATGGTTTTTATTTAATACTTGGCCTGTGTACGGTGTATTCTTGTGGCAGAATCCAAACCATGATAAAGGTAAACACAGCACAAAATGCAGGAAAGAGTTGTATAGGGCTAGAAAGAAAAACACTTGAAAAAATTTTATTAGGTTCTAACACTAACGAATCCTTGAGTTTTGGCAGCTATTGCTTCACAAAATCCTTGATCAGACACGTACACATGGATGGACATCTCTTCAAAATCTGAAATCCTAATTTATAGAGAAGAAAGTTTTGTAAACTAAGTTAAAATAAATTTTAAAAGAAATGGGAAGAGAGTGCAAGCTAAACTACATGGTGTGAGAACATTCTATTCGTAAGGCTCAAGTGGCTTACATGATGCAGTCCTATAAATGATAAACCAGAAGTGAAGTGATAGACAGAAAAGGGAACAATTTTCTGGCTGATTCCTCATGGCTGTTCACAAGACTAACTCTGATTTACTTTAAAGCCATTTTCCAGAAAAAAACCCAAGATCTTCTTCTGAAAGCCCTTTCTTATGAAGTGTAAGTAACACTAATAAAGTCATCCCTTACTATATATATAGAGGCAGCTTTCAGTTGTAATTCACCCTGTATCCACGTACAGCTAATCAGAACAGCTGCTGACTCCATGCATAATTTAGCAATGGATAGAATGCCTTCATGCAGCAGTATAGTTGAGGATGTAAACATGAGGCTGAGACACATGGAATTTTAATTAGCCATCAATAAAAATAATCAGACACAGCACATAGTAAGAAGCAACTGTACAGCTGTGTCACAATTCCTGGAGCATTTGTCGTAGCTTCTCTGGCACGGGGAAGAGTTAGCAGATGCTATGCACCAAAGGACAGGTTGGGTGGAAGCTGCCTTGGTTGATAAGCACAGGTTTAGGATTCAGAAGGTTGAAGTTTAATGTCCAGATCTGACACAGATTAGCTGATATATGGAGGATAATACAGGTAGCTGTTTTATGTTCTCCTTTCTTCACACGCAGACTTAGGACGTTACTCGCTGTGGGTAAAACACACTATTGGGTCACTTGGGCACAGCAATCCATGACTCTGTGCATGCTCAGAGCACCCAAGAAAAGGCAAGAAGTTGGAGGGTCTGTTACATCCAGGCTGCTTTTCTCTTTAACCTGGGAGCGCTCTCAGGGACAGTGTTTATACCATACATTTGACAAAAGCTCTGGAAATAAAATAAACAGAATTCTTAAGACTCATCTTTTCTGCGCTCACAGTACAGAGCAGCTGAAGTAACTTGTATCTCCCTTTCCCATTTCCCAATGCACAGCAGAAGTTATAATGCCATGTTCATCTTTACAGTATGTACACCCATTTAAGTCTCCATCTTACTGCAAAAAGGCTGCCAATGGTGATGGAAATCTTAAAAAAACATTCTACAGAAGTTTGCACTTGTAAATCTGCAAACTTTTTTTTTTTTTTTTTTTGTAAATAGTCCAATTCATATCATGAGCTGTAAAAAAGAGAACAATTCTCCCACGCACTGTAATGCTGACTCATGTGCTACAGGATTAGGAAGGCTTCCCCGGAGGATTATTCAGTTACTCTGGGGCAACTGTAGCACCTTTTTCCCTCCCTCTTCATGACCATTCATGAAAACACCTACTGAAGATTTTGCTGCTGTAGGCAACCTCTCTGATCTGTGTTCTGGCAGGAAGACACTTCTCCCCTTCTGGTTTAACTTTCTGAGCTTCAGAAATGTAAATGGCCTGAGAAACATAATGAGCTTTCTATCCGTCCAAAATCTAAAGAAAGACTGCTGCTTTTGGCTGCTTCAGACAAAAGGCTTTGGTAAAATAGTTACTGCAGACTTATTTTCATTTACTTTAGATGAATGCTGACTGTTGAGTTTCCAGTGTACAAGTTTCAGCAATAGGAAGACAACAGTGAGAACAGAAACTTGCCTGATACAGATGTGTATCAGATATTAAACAGATATAAATTAGGCTAGCACTATTAATTACCATGGAATGAGTTTGCAGTAAGCATTTGTTTATATTGAGGTTTTGCTCAGTGAACATGAAGAATTCAGACTGTCATTAATTGCAAAGTGATTTCTGAGCTAATTAGCTGAGCCTAATACTCAATTAGAGTATTGAAAGAGAAGTGCAGCCCATTTCATTTAATAAAAATACAAAGGAACAAAAGGATTCTTTCCTGGAAATTGCTTCTGTTTAAAGCTATCAGAAGTCAGTCTTTGACATATGCCTTGAAATGTTCACCACCCTTGTAGAATCAGACCTAAAATCCCCTCCTTATTTTTATGGTTAGGATTTTTTAAGTGGCCAACACCACAAGCATTCTTACGTGTGATTACCTTTACATACACAAATAAATAATCAGCAATAGTGTTGCTAATATGTACAAAATTATTTACCTTCTTTAAATCCTGCAGGATCAGGAACTGCCTGTAGCATAAAGCTGACACTGAACTCTCAGGTAAAACAGCTTTCCACTTGTGCTCACAGGCATTTAAAAAGTACTTTCAAATAATTCTGACAATTTTACAGAAAATATAAGGAATACATTATTTCTTATGGCAAAATTTCATATTTTCTTTTGACAACTGTTTCATTGAACATACCAAGCTCAGTGTGATTTGAAAACTACTTGTACACTAGCCCTGAAGGTTAATTTCAATACTCTGAGGAATCCTCTGTGCTCTTTCTTACTCCTGCACTATGTACAAATCCACCCAATTCCCACTCCCACTCCCCCCCCAACACTTGCTCTCAGGTAAGTGCTGTGGAAGAATATTACAAAAACCGTTCTGAAGATCCAGTTAGCCTCAGGCCCCGGTTCAGCCAAGCAGCGAGGTGCGGGTTTAATTTTAACTGAGATCGCAGTGAAATTTGTTACGCGCTTGAAGTTAATAAGTCTATTATTAAGTTTCACAAGGATCAGGCCTTAATTAACATGCCTTCAGAGTAGTGTAATGTTAACCTTACAGAGAACTGAAACAAATTTCAAAACTTCAGTGTTGTTTCAATTCTACGCAGTTCCAAATAAACCGTCTTTCCTTTCTTTTTGCGATGTATTAGTAGAAAATCTATCAACTTCTTCCACAGAAACATTTTTAAACTGTTTTTAAATCTCAGTGTTCCCCCGGAAATGTGTAAGTACTCATAATTTTGCCATGAAATTAAGGGCATAAATAAAAAATGTGTTAACCATGACAGAATTTTTGCACCAAACTTTCACTTTTAATTTAAGAAAATAATTTTCTGCATAACATTTACCTACAGTATCCAGGCAGCTTTCTCCATTTCATTGTCAGGATGCTCAAAAAAAACAGTGTTCTGCAGAGCAGCAAGTAAGGCGCTGCCATTCCAGATGCCATCGAATTCCCTCCAGAAGACAATGAGATACTTATGCAAGGTCGCAGACCACAGTGTTGAAGTCAATAGACCTTTGTCATTCATATCAGCTGGAACTGTAAAGTATTTGCTGCTCTGAAGGATTTGCATCTTTCCCTATTCTTTAAGCTATATAGTATTTCCAGGGTGCTTTCTATCAAAAGAATTTACTATTTCTTCTTTAATCTGTTGTATCATCTTAAAAGGCGTAGAAGACAGGTATTTTTCTATTATCTCTTGGATATTAAGAACTGTAGCATTATTGAAGCAAACACAAAAAGATTCACTAGGATTGTCCAAAATGAACTCTGGTCTTCCCTGCTGCTTTTTGCCTAGACTGTTTTTGCCCTATTCTTTCCCTTCAGTTCCCTCTTTTTCCCATTGTTGCTATCCTTATGGCATGGTAAGTATTTCAGAAGATTACTTTACAACTGACCAGACTAGAAGGTCATCCTTGAACTTTTATAGCCTGTGAAAATTATAGGGAGGTTTTTATGCCTCAAATTAAAGAGAAAGACTGGCATTTTGTTTTAAAAAGAGACTACATTTTTACTGTTCTTCACACCACTCTTAAATTCTGTCACATATATTATTTTCCTCTGCTGCATAAATCATGTGCTGGATGTCAGCTCAGAGTTCAGCTGAATCTAAACTTTACTGTATCCTGAAAATTGAGTTTTTAATCTTTTGTCTCCCCCTAAAAGTTGTGCAGTGTCAGCTGTCTTTGTTCTGTGATTGCTGGGTAAGGTCTTGGCTCTATGAAATCAATGGGGATTTTGCCACAGCATTTGGTGGGGCTAAGATTTCACCCGACCTGTTTTATTTATACCCCTTCTGTTTTGTTCTATCCTAAATACACTACCTACAGCTTTTAGATTTAGCTCTCAGATGAAATGCTTTGCCTGCTTTGTCAGAAAAAAAAGAAAGAGAAGCTTTTTAAGCTATACAGCACGAGGCCTTCTAACTATGTGCAGAACAGTAAAGGACAAAGCAGGGGGAAATCTGGATTTGCTTATCTATTAAACTTTAATGCTACTAGATATCAAGTTTATTTTCCAGACAAAATTATGGTATCACCATAGAAGTAAACAGGATACTTTTAGAACTGTATAAAGTATAGGTATCGATATTCTGAAGCACAGTATTATGCAGCTATTGCCTGACAAACTTTCTGGGTATATCACCACGCAACAGTCTAGCCTTTGTTCAAAGCCTTACTTGTTAATTTTTTCTGATGAAAATGTCAAATTTAGTACAAAACCAGCTCAATTTCTGTGTAAGTTACTTTGCCTTGTCCTGTGTTTAGAAATGAAATTAAATTGTCTTTGATTTGAGAGCTAAGGTAAGCCCGCTGCAATGCCACTGTCTCATTCTCAGACTGAACATTATCAGGTGCTCGATAAAGGAAAAAAATCAGCTTAACCTATCTGGAGCACAAGGGCTAGTACACCATGTAACAAGCAAAGCAAGTGTTCAGAAATGCGACTTTCAGAAAGGCTGCTCAAAAATGAGAAAGAATTGATGAGAATGCAAAGCAAAGAATAGTGAGTCTGCACTCAGATTTTGGTAAAAAGAAATAAAGACACATTCAAATGATCTCAGGTGGAGAGCTGGATGCTGGTGATGTCCCAACACCTGTTGGAAAACCTGCTTAAGAAACAGGAACGGCATCACTGCGGAGCTGGGGAAAGGGGAGACCCTCCACCCGTGGCTGGCGCAGGGTGGGCTTTGCTAACATCCCCACCACAGGAAGGTGCTTCCGCAGCTCATCCCAGCAAGGCTGGGTAGCACCTGATCTGACCGTGGATTCCCTTAGGAAAAGAAACTTTATTCAGCTTCTGCGCTTTAAAATAGAGCCTGTAATGTGCACAAGTAGCTGGTGACAGAGGAGTAAATATTTCATTCAGGAAGCAAGGCAGCAGGTGACTATGTCTTGGACATCTCTAAGTGACTTTACCTTTCTGCATTTTTGTGGGATACCTGCAGCCCTGTGAGAAGGGAACAGGAGTCTTTCCCCTGTTGTAAACTAATCTATTTAGTTTAGTGAGTTTGCTGTGTTTTTCTTCTCATTAGGCCTCATTTTAGAGAACAAGTTTTTGGTGTTTGTTTTTCCTTAGAAGTTGGATCTTCTTCACCAGCCTTCCCTTGGTTTCACATTTCAAATAGATAATATGGTGGCATTAGCATTTTATCTGATGATAGAAGAGATGTACTAACACACCTACCAGACAAAAGTGATTGGTATATAGACAGATACAAGTGAAAGTCATTAAAGCTGTAAGAAGATAGAAAAAAAAAGAGAATAAAAGCATCATCCATACTACCCTGCCTTTAGAAAAGCTGTAAAAAACTCATACAAGTAAATGGGGTTTATTTTATTAGCTGAGCATATAGTACTCTCTGTCAGAGATGTTGTGATAGCGACTCATGTATAATGCAAATGAAGTGTAGGTATCCGGTACCTGGCATTGCATTCTTTTCCTCAGTGTTTTCTAAACATTGACTTTGCCCTTTTTTCATTTCTTGTTCTACGAATTGCAGGGTCTTGCATTTTATAATATGTACACACACTGGATGAGGAGAGACACACAAATATGTATAACATGAAAACTGCACATGCAAATACCTACCTGGTTTCTAAGTTTGTGCACTCAGTGTCTGATTTTGACACCTATGGGTATCAACTACGGATTTTTAGGCTCTATTTTTAGCTACTCAAAAAGGTAGAAAGAGCTTAGAGGCAGAAATGACCCTTCAACTCCCAACTGAAAAGATGTTCTGTAAAATAGCCATTTTTTCTACAACATCAAAAAAGCTGTCATTTTTTTTCCTGCATTCTTGTGCTACAGCCTTCATCCACTATGCCAGAACCTTTGAACCAATATCACAGATGTAAGGGGCTGTGGGGTCCAGGTTTTGGGTTAGGGTGCAAGTCCTATCCTACAAGGTGTTTGTCTCCTTTTCCCCATCTGATCACTGCGCTTTTTTCTCCAAAGATCTTCCACTTTTTGCAATCATTCCTCATTGCTGGGTTTTCATATTGACCATGGGAGAACTCAGAAGCACGTGAGACTGATGCTTATCTTTCACAGCAGTTGTGGCCCTCTTCCTCCTGTCCTCCCCTTCTCTGCTATCACTTTCTATTCCCCACCTCCCCACAAACATTTCCTGTATGTATTCACCACTGGTTTTATTCTTGCGGAAGTGTATGCAACCAATTGCAAAGAATGTAGTTAACATTTTGGCCTCAAAGTTGTCAGGTTTGTGGCCATTCCTATTTCCCTCTGCTGAAGAGATGTGAGGAAGTAAATGAGAAAATTTTGTTTTCTTCTTTCACATGTTATGTGCTTCAGGTCAGTGGGTTTGGCACTTCCGAGGAGTAGAAATGTTACAAATAAACCTCACAGAGAGGGGGGAGAAGTGCTGTTTATGAAATTGAGATTGAGTTAATTAAGGCTTTTGAAGATTAAGATGAAGGCCCTGAGTACAAGAACCACCCATGTGGGTACGTGTTGGAAGGCTCGTCCAAGTCACTGAGAGTTGCCTCAAAGTTTTATAGTGATAACAACCCCATTTGCATGAACCCTACACATTTGTAACAATAACAAAAAAATTCTAGCCCTGTTCTAGTCATTATTATGGATGCTCTCTAGGAAATCAGACTAAAAATACCAGCAGCTAACATTGCAGCACTACAAGATAAAATCTCCATTCAAAACATGTTAAAATCAAAGTTGATTTTCATCAGTCCCAGTGGATATTTGGGGTTAATTCTGTGTCTCTGAGATGTTCTTGCTGACTTAGCTATGGAGGGGCAAGAGTCACAGACAACACAGGAAGAGCAACATACAAGTGCCTGTAGAACAGGTTAGTGGTCTCCACCAAGAGTTTTCTATACTCTCTACTTATGGCTGTGCAGATGGAGAGTTAACTGTGGTATTGAAGTCCTATGTGCGATATGCTCTATTTGCAAGGAGTCAGGACTTGCTGACTGAATAAATGCAATGCCAGTGTTTTGATGGGTTGGGCTATATTAAAATTAGAGTGCAATTAATGTGAATAACTCAACCCTAGAAACACTGAGGTCTGGAAAGAGGTTCAGAAATATCTTAAATTCAGCTGAGACTAATGTTTCAAGTATTTAATCACAGAGTGATTAACAGTTTCATGACTATAAAAGAATAATTCATAGGCATCTTTAGCAACCTGACAACACCAGGATTTGGTATTAGAGCATTATGTATGGAAATTTTTCTTTGTTGGTCAGCACTGTAGCACAAACTTTCTCATGCTAGTGTAATCACAACAGAGAAGAATTCCAGGGAAAGTGGTTTGTTGAACTGTTGTTTCAGTCTGTATTTTTTGTTCTAATAATCTATGGCTGTAGTCAGTAATGACTTGTTTCAATTTGGTGCAATTCCTGTAAACAAATTTCAGCTTAATTTGGTAACTGGAATTCAGGATGCAACAAAGAAAAGCCTTTTCTGTTTCTTTCCTAGTGATACTCTGAACTGTACCATTTAGTGTACTGAGTACGATAGCAGAATCTAGAATCCAGGATCCAGTCACCATAATATCTTGCCAGCAGCCAGGTCTGTGTTTTGCCAGTAAACTCAAGGCAAGCTGCTTCACTGAAGACTATTTCCTGAGAGCTTCAACTGATTTAGTGTTAGATAATTCTTAGCTTGAACAAATACTACCTATGCTTGAAGTGGTACAGCTGGAAGGTCAGCTCTCAAATACGTTCCTCATCTCATTCTGAAGCAAGTCTAGTGGCCTGCAGCTCCTTCTGGGCTCTTTCTGATCTCAAACTCTGTCTTGGGGAAAATGAAATAGCACCTGCTATCTATGCTAGGTAATGTGTTTATGGCACATGCTTTCTAACTAGCTGGAAATTCACCATCTGTTTCATTGCTAGTGATGGGAAATTGTGTATTGTACTTCAGTTGAAGACTGTAATTTTCTTCCTGATACTGGAGAACTGTAGAAATTCACTAACATCCAAGTGTTCAGTATCTTCCCTTTTCCTCCAGCACACAGGCAGGCAGTAATCACAGTTTCCTGGATCCAGATGAAAGGAAACTCTGTCTTTAATTTCCTCCACTGCAGCTGTCCTGTGCTGAAGGCATCTTCCATACCTAATGGATGAGTTCTTGCTGTGGGAGCACTGTCATTTTAGTGCAAACCCCTCTGAAGTTTCTGCCAAATGTGGCAGAAATCACACTTACTGGTCCTTAAAGTTTGACAGCCTACCCCTTTCTGCTCCACCTCATTTCTGCTTAGCCTTTTGCAGGAAACGCAGGAGATTCATAGGGTTTATGGAACTAGGGTAGTGTTCACCATGGTTGGTGGCAGCTGCCCTTCGAGATTAAGACACCAGTCCATTAAAAGAAAGCACTCCCATCCTATTCACTGGTATCCCACCAAGCAGGAAAACAGCCTGGTGGCTATGGACAAACCGGAATAGAAACCCATTTTACGCCGACCACCAAGGGTCAGCCATTCTTGGACTGAGCTAAAAGAGAGGGTTTTCTTCCCCCATTGACTGAGTGTAGTTCTAGTTCCTCTGCTAAACTGAATACAGACTCTGCTCTCTGACGTACAAAGTGGTGGTAGAAAGCAGAAGAAAGGTTTTCCCAGCAGTGAGTCATAGGCTGTCCATCTGTACAGGGTGGACCGAGATAGCTCAGGATCCTATATGGCATTTCTGTGTGCCTGGAGTTAGAGGAGAGAGTTTTGTTCCTTGGCCTTGACGCCATTCCAACAGGAGTTAGTGTTATGACAGCAAATTCATATTTCAGACCATTAGCTTGAAAGTAACATAGCCTAAATGTGTATTGGAGATCTGGCTGTATTTGCTGTGGCTGTTCCTTCACACTTCATTGTAGGCTGCCACTAGAAAACAATAGTCATAATTGGCATTTTTTTTCTGAAATGTGGGCAAAAAGTTGTGAATATACAGTAAATGTGCTGTAAGCGACTTAAGAAATGCAAGTAAAAATTGAAAATCCAGTAGTTCAAAATGTAAGAGTAGGGGAAAATTGTAACAAATCAGACATTACCTGGCAAACCTTGGCAGGAATGTTTTTCCTGCAGATCCCATTCTCTATTCCCAGGAAAAGGGCATAGAAGGTATCAGGATTTTCACTATGAAAAAGAAAAAAAAATGTACATAGTTAACTAAGATGAGACCAATGGATTTCTAAAAACATAGTTTTATTTTTTAATAGTCTTGAATGACTACCGTGCTACCCAGATCACATCAAAAGAAAGACGTCAGGCTTCATTGGAGGATCAGACAGATTTCTGACTCTGTAATGGGGGAGAGTTGCATAGACTCGTTGAAAACTATCTTTTGGCACCCACTCAGGGATTTTAAGTGCATAAGACCAGCAGGGCTATAATGAAACTAATGAGGCTTAGGACTCATACTGTTCACAGTGCAAAAATGCCCAAAGTGTAGTCAGTGATGGGAAACAAATTCACCATAGGGCCAAACTGCACATTTTTTATAGGGAGAGTAATGTAATTAAACTCACTCACATGCAGGACATTATTCATAGGCACTCTGTACGCTCAGGCTAGAGGTCTACATATTCTACCACTAATAGAAATGAGATGTAAGGTGGGTGCCCACATTTGGCTTGTGTTGTGAGAACAGATTAGACAATTCCTGCTACGGTTCATTTTTACTGCCAGAAGACTATGATCTGTATTTATGAGACTGTAGCATTTCAGAAAGGGTGATTTTCCAGGATCATGGATATAGGGAATTATACTGATGTGCAAGAAGACAGAATTCAGTTTGCCACTTCCAGACACTCTGCAAAGCTTATCAACACAGTAATCTACTCTCACACTATATCTATTTATGTGTGTATTTCATGTATGGATAGATATATGTATGTAAGCATATACACATACACCTATATGTATGTATAAACATATGTATGACAACATGCATATATGTAAGTGTGTGTGCTTAAGGTAAGACTGAGAGACGCTTTCTGAGCCACAGAGAAGTTGTAAAAATTGTGTTACGTAAACTGATGGCAAAAGCATTCACTACATGAGTCATTATTTTGCACAGCTAGTACTTAGAAAGCCAGCACTGTTTTGGTTTCTTTTCTTGTTCTGGGGCTGGATCAGATTTCTGCTTGACATAGCATGACACTTCCAGTGACTTTGTTTAACAGAGATACAGCACAAGGAATTTAGCTGCTATCTGATGGAAGAGAGCTTGGAGTTATGTAGGCCCTATTTTGGATGCTTTTGGGGCTAGGCTGAAGGACACTCCACTATACACTGCCTTGATGACTCATCATTAGAAACAAGATCTGAGAGATACTGAAAGTCTCATGAAGCATCTGTAGGAATTTGACAGTGTAAGGAGAGAGTGTTTCACCCAAGTAGCTATTAAAATCACAGATCTAAGCCAACCTCGTGTTCAAAGCAGGACTAAATCTGAAGTTAGACCATGTTGTTCAGGGCCATGTCCAGTCATGACTTGAAAATCTCTAAGAGTGGAGGTTCTACAGCCTCTTTGAACAGTGCCTCACAATACTCATAGGGACTTCTTTCTTTATATTTAACTGGAATTTCCCTTGCTGCAGCCTGAGAGCATTGCCTTCCCTCCTTCCCCTGTGCACCTCTGAGAAGAGTCTGTCTCTCTTTTCTGTAACTCCCCATTGGTCGCTGAAGACAACCAGATCTCCCCTTAGCCTTCTTTTCTCTGTATTGAACAAATGCACATCTCTTCCTTTCTCCTTGCATGTATTTACGTCACTCATTCCTCTAATTTTAGTGGATCTGTGCTGAACTGTCTGCAGTTTGTCCATCTCTGTCTTGTACTGGGGACCCCAAAACTATACAGTGTTCCTATTTTAACCTCATTAGGGCTGAAACACTAAAATTTAATTAACCACACAGATGACAAAAAGGCAGAGTCAATAGCCATGTACATCCAATATCAGGTTGAATGTGTAAGAGCAGTTAGCATTTTCCAGTAGTGGATCAGCATGATAAGTTTCTGAGAATCTAGTTAAGAAGAAGTCTGAGATCCAACAAGAGAGGTCAACATCCAAATAATATAAAAGACATTATTGTAACAGAAACTCTTGTTTCTCCATTGACAGCATGTGCTAAGCTATTTTTGTCCTTGCAAGACAACTATTTCATACTTTGGTGATTTTGAACAAAGTGCTATATAAAATTTAAATGTCAGCTTGACTGGAAAAAAATTATCCAGAACTCACTAAAAGGAAAAGGCTGTTATGAATTTTTTTTTTCAGCCTTGTCTACAATTATGATTCTCTTTTAAAGTCTGTAAAACTTGGTGGTATATGCAAAAGGCACACAGGAGGCACGTAGATAATTTCAAGAGAGGAACTCAAATTTTGTGCAGCAATATCTATTTTTTGGTGTAACTCCCTAGACAATTATTAAGGTATGAACAATTTCATGTTGTAAACTTCCCTGACATACTTCTAGTCCTTCAGTCACTGGCATAATAGATACTTACGATTATGACATGGAAACTTGCCAGTGCACTCACCCTTGGTAAGCACATGGTCAGTTGACTTAAAGTACAGTTGGTTTCAAAGTGAAGATTTACCATTTCAGGTAGTGAAACTTGTCTCAAATATAGCCACAAATGTTGATACCATCTTCACAAAAATAACTATCTCCCATAACTTCAAAAAGAGGCGTCAATCTTTTAATTTAAAAAAAAAAATTCCAACACCTACACAGCATTCCACCTTTATCCGGTTCTGACTAGGGCAATGCTGACATTGATTTTGGTTTGACTATTAAATAGGACACTGTTGACACTAAACTTGCCTTAAAATGCATGCACATTCTGCAGTGTTGCTTTGGAACATTTTCAGTGCAACATCAACACAAAACTGAGCTCCTCACTCATCGAATTTTATTTGTGAGATTCTGTACCCTGAGGGCCAGACCGACTGGGTAATAACCAACAAAGCTGACAGGGGCAAGGAGCCTTCTGCTTTCTAGCATGACTATTCTCAGGAGCACAGCTGCAATCTCCATGATCTCCGGAGAGAATAAGTCAACCCATGGGAGATAGATAAGTGATAGGACTGTAGCACCTCTTTGAGGTTTGTTTTTTCCTGCCCTGTTCCAGGAGATTATTGTCACAGGAAATGGAGCAGTCTCTGCAGTCAGAAAGATACGGAGGCACCATTGCGACTGGCTTGCAATGGGAAGAATTCCTGATATACAGAGGTCGTCTGTAGCTGGACCCTTCTAACCTCCTCATTTTTGTAATAGTCCTAGATAGAAGGGCATGTCAGTCACTGATACCGTCCCCTCTCTGTCACAATAAAAAATGAAGTAAACATGAGAAAGAAATAATCCTTAGCATGTTTGCAATATATTTTGAAAGGTCCTATGAGGTTAAAAACATTATCTGGAAAACCAGCTGTGCTTTTTACTCCTCCCTGTTCTTGGTAAGTCCCTTACTCAAATGGAGGGCAGGCTGAACCTCATTGGACTGACGTTTTGAACTTTATGTGCTGGTTCTTATCTCTTCTGCCACGCAAAATATGTACATGAGAACCCTAATTTCTGCACGTTAGCAGCAAAAAGATTAAATGAAGAAACATATCTTTCATTTAGCTATTCTCTACAAGAAGAAGACCTGAATATTAATGACTGAGCACAGTCCAGAATATCAAAGAGTATCAACAGAGAACATGCACCTTCCTGCAACAGAATTAAAGACCTTGTTGCTGCTGCATCTTTCTCAGTGTACACGGTGCAAGATGTCTTCTGTATCAGTTAATACTACACGTCCAGTAACAGGCTGCTGCCTTTATTACTGCTGCGGTGTTTAGCAACCCAAGTAATGAGTGAGGCTGTATCATGGTCGGCACTTCATACAGACAGGGAATTGTCTGCCTCAGAAAACTTACACTCTCTACCACACAAATAGGTTAACGAAGGTGGA
Organism: Opisthocomus hoazin; assembly: GCF_030867145.1. NCBI lineage: Eukaryota > Metazoa > Chordata > Aves > Opisthocomiformes > Opisthocomidae > Opisthocomus > Opisthocomus hoazin. The sequence goes on along the minus strand of NC_134416.1, from coordinate 32,117,548 downwards.
AGGTAAACAATACACACGGAATTGAAGACCCATATGAAACTCTGGATGAAGCTGCCTTTCCTTGTAGGGTCATGACCCTGATGGAAAGACCTCCTCTCCTCTGCTTCAACCTACACTTCATGACCAAACGGTGAATTCAGGCAGGGGCCTGTAATTTCCAAAGGGTATCTGGAGCTCACAGTGAAAACGAGCTCAAATCTATCAGTTCAGCAAGCGTGCTGCCCTGGCCTCTTCCCTCACAGCCACAGGCTGTTAGCAGGCACAGGTAGGTACTCATTGGTGATGAGGTGCTTCCGATGGTTTGTGGTGCTCAGCTTTGGTTGCAAGAGCAAATAGAAGCTGGCATCTTTGTGCATAACCCTCTCACTTGTACCTGATGTGTCTGACTTTTATCAGCTGAATAATAAAATTAATAGGATAATCTATTTGTCTTTTAATAATGAATTCAAGTAAAATAAACATATGGTCATGTTTTTACTTAATGTTAGTTGTTAAGCGTTTAGGACCATTATCCCTGTTGCTTACTTGACACAGCAACGCAGTCCGATACTCTTACAGACATGAGCTAATCTAGCTGTACGGAAAAATAGAAATGTTATTCAGAACACATATACTGGGATCAGTGAAACTTGCAGTTGAATAAGCAATGTAATGTCTAATTCCTACTGCATAACGTGAGACATAACATTATGTTAAGGACCGTAACAGTCCATTACAGTCGATATGTGACAGTATTTTAAATGTTATACTTTGAGCAGGAAAGCCACGATTTCTAGAGCTTTTCAGATGTTCCACAGCTTAAAACTACCTTAGATACCAGAAATACATCAGGTTATGCAGTATCAGTGAAAAAGGACAGCAGTCACATTTTCTGTGTTGCAATGGCATTGATAAGACCACTAGCCTGACAGATGCAAGCATTACCATTATTAGAAATAATACTGTACATGACATCCTATGGACTACAAAACACTCAATTACATGTTAAAAACAAAAGCCTCCTTACTTTGACAAATATGCAGTCAAAAGAGCCAGGTGGGATAAGTTCAGTATTTCATTACTGAGAGAAATGGTGATGTGTACAGCATCACTGACAACTGCAATGTTTTGGGAAAGAATTTGGCATCACAAAGCTTTTACAGAGCATGTTGTATTTAGTGGAAGTGAATCTTTTATGCTGATAGATATTGTGTTTGAGACAGGCAAATATTTACAGACTTGCTATTATTTGAAGGGAGGATATCCTGTTAACGAGATACCCTAGTATTTATAAATAAAAATATTAAGAAAATGTAATTTCTGTGGGAAATGTTGGTGCTTCAATGTCAATATTAAAATCTTCACTGTCAAAAGGGCAGTCAGATACAGGTTTTTGGTTGCAGCTTATTATAAAAGTTTGGTTGCATGAATTGAATACAGCTTTTGTTACTGATGTCACAGTCATTAAAATCTGATGCAGTCCCACTGCTTTAAAAAACGTGCATGTTTTAAGTCTTTTGAGTTTTACCAACATGAAAGAATGAATATTTTACCCTGTTATATTTGCAGTCAGCTCTTAGTTACAGTATCAGGCTTTATTCTGGTAGTTAAGAAATATTGTTAGCAAGTTTAGAGGGAGAGTGAAAGTGACGGGAATCTTCATGTTAATGAAACTTAGGTTTAATAATTAAATCCTGGTAACTAGAGGACAGGGTATGCCTTTTAAATATTCCTTCGAGGCCTGTGGTTATGTGATTGCTGTGCAGTTTAAAACCATTAAAAATTCTCTGGAGTTGACTATTCAAAGTCTTTACATTGCATGACATCTTGTGCACTGTGAAGCCTATGGGTACATACTACCCGTACGCTAGTGGTAGCACTGGACACACTGACGTTCACCGGGGCTTCCGCACATTTCTCACTCACACTGCAACAAGCTACTGCTGCCTTATGCTGAAACCTTTGCTTTGGCATGCTTCGCTTAATGGCAAATTGCCTGGGTACAGGCAGCTGGGAGATGGTATTTACATTTCAAGTCAAGTAGCACTTATCTGTGAACAAAGGGAAGTGCTGGTAGCATTGAACAGAGGAAAAAGAAAGAAGGAGTCATTTGTTAATTCTACAAGCTTTTTCTATAATTGAATAAATTACCCTGGGTGAATGAGTTCATAGCTCTGAGCACATGAGGTGCTACCTTAGATAGCTACACGTTATCCATTCATCAATAACACTGAACAGTGGGTGGTCTGTTATGTGGTTTATTCCTTCTTTTGGTCAGGTTTGGCAAGCATGTGAACTATATTTAATTAAAGTCAATTTAATAATGGCAGATTTTCCTCCTACCTTTTACCATTAGCAAAAATCTTCCACTTGCTAAAAATGGTTCTTGGTTGGGAAAAAACCAATAATCTTTAACTTACCTTCTGCCCTGAGGAGATCCCTCATGTAGAAACTCAAGCTCATCAGGCTTGGGTTCATGACTTCTTGAATGTTGTGTAATTACAGAGGATCATTAATACCTTCAACTGCATTATTGTAGTTGCACATATGTTAGGCAGTTTTCATTAGCTGATTCTGGTGTAGAGGATTGGAGCTGAATAACTGGGTTGTAACAAAGCATATGTTGTGCATACTGAATAAATGTAGATGTGTCCTTCCTCCTCCATTCTGCTTTACATGAGAATCCATAACAAAAGCTCAGCTCTCACTTGGGTGTAAGCTCAGGGAAAACTACGTAAGAAGTGTTCTAAATTTGCAGGTGTTGCTCGTCTCAGTGGGAGAATTAAGTAAAAAAGCAATTGTTTTTGAAAATGTCAGGAAAAAGTAAAATTTCAGAGACATTTAAGATGTTGGATTTAACAATTCTGTTAGAAGGAATGACTTGCTTTGAACCTCGGGATGGAATGTGTGCATGTGTGTACACGTGTGTGTGTATGCTACATCTAGTCTGGGCTATAGAGATATACAGCATATTTAACATCTTATTTCACAAACTTTACATTTTTTGCAAGACTATTGCTCATCTGTTCCTTCTGATGGGTTAAGTTATCTCCATGCCACTGCGCATCTATGATAACACAGTCTGTTGGGGCTAGTCTGTGTAATTTTATCATACCGAGGCCAAAAAACCTATCCTGCCCTAACATAAACATGTTATTTATAGGCTGCTAGGACAGAAGCCTTCCCATTCCTTATCTTTTATAACACTCCACATAAAGTGATATCAGGTAGTGGACAAAAAGAGGTTAATTTCAGCTCCACGGATAACCTGTGGTATGACTGCTTAAATATAAAAGCAGAGCAGAAGTGAACAGTGGGACGCTGTAAGAAGGGAACAAACTGTTGTGCTAACATCTCTGAAGCAGCTGTCTCTCTTGAGACAGTATAAGTTATCACTTTGGTTTCTGCTATTTTGGCATGCAGGAGTGTGCAGTACAAATGACCTGAAACATGCAGGGTGTGACGCATGCTCACAAAAATCTAGGGTGTTCTTATAGTGAAGCAAAGAAAAAGTATGGGGGTCATAGTTTCCACATGTCCACATGGCTTTTATTTACTTAATCTAAGCAGCAAACGTAGCTGAGCCAAATACCCAGAAATTCTTTTTAATTTTACACCTTGCTGTCCTAATCTACTTATGCTGCCAAAATGCATAGACTCATTCCCAACCTCCCGGAGCACTGAAGCTGCAGACAACTGATACCAGAGTGAGGGTGCTTTGGACTGTAATGCCCCTCACCCCTGCCTTGCAGAGAAAACCCAGGATTGCCCCCATATTGCCCCAAAACTGGGTATCGAGGGGATCAAGAACATATCCTAATACCTGCTCTAATCCTTGCTGAAGCAAAATGCAAAGCCATATGGACTTCACTTGGTTTTTGACTCAGATCCTCCGGCAGACAGCCCAGCCCACAGCAAAATTCTTCAGACTGTTTAGTTGCTTTGCCAGCTGAACCGCTCTTCGGTCTTTCTTGTGTAGCACTTGTACATGTGCCTGCACGAAAAGGGGTGGTCTGAGCCTCCCAGCTGTACCACCTTATAATTCCTGTCTCTGTCACAGAGGCACTAGTTTAATCTTGGGGTAGCGGAGACCTCACATAAATTGTGCTCTCCTGTACTAGATGTGGGATTATATCCTAGAAATTAAAAAAGAAATCAACTCAGAAGCAAGTAAAAATATAATTAAGAACTGACACATTCATGCTTGCTGTGTTTCAACATGAAATAACATAGATTTTGGTTTGAATGAGGCATCCATGTCAGAGTGTAAGTTAAATCATGTGCTTGCCTGCTTAAATGAAAGAAAAAAAAATTAATCCTTTTTAAAAGGCTTTTGACCTTGTATTTTTGGAAGACGGTATTAATGATGCCTGAGTCAATGTTCTGTCTCCATGCACAGCCATTGAACACACTTTGCAGAGATTCAGCATTAATGTTTCTAGAAGCTTTAACAGCCTGTCTCAGGACTTTAGAAATGACAGATAAAAGGAAAGTTTTCAAGGTTGTTCTCTGTTTCGCAGGACTCAATTCTTTTATGCCATGCATTTTTTATTTATCAGAAACCTACCTGACATTGCCACAGAAAAAGTGATGACAAAGAACTGTATTTCTGCACTCAAGTTTAGTGAATATTCAAAGTTTGTAAGTCATCACTGCGTTCAGCTGCAGATTTGATCTCCCGCCACTTTGTGTCATTGATATTTTACTGAGGATCTTTGTGAACATCCTCAGGCTCAGAGACAGCATCACATTCTTGGAGAATCCTTTTCCTGCAGTCTCAGACTACTAAGGCCACCTCGGACTATAGGGTCACACACTGGCTGTGAGGATCACAGATTACCAGCAGCAGCAGCCGCTCCTGTAGTGACAAAAATGTATTCCAGCAAATTAAAAATGCCAGTCACTGGTGTATGTGATTAGCACCAATTCAAGAGCAAATGTAGAGAGCAGATAAAGGGCCCGAAAGACATCCCTGAAGAACAGCCACCAAACAGACAAGCACGTGTAGGAAGGAGGGAAGTTTGTCTTTCATATACCCGCCAATAACGGTATGTACTCCATGCAGCAGAATATCGTGGGAACTGATGAATCCGCACAGTTTAATATTGTTGCTGGAGCAAAAAAGTTACTCTGAGAAATGAGTGTTTTGCATTCAAATTTTAAAAGTTTCTCTTTTAAATGGATTCATCTTTGAAATAATAAATAGACAATACTCGTTTGCTGAGCTCTTATATAACACTGCAGTGTTTTAATTTGCACATTTTTTGCCTTTATAGTATCAAAAATGCCATCCACTTCTCCTTGTATTTGCTCTTCAGTAGTTTAATTAGTCAACACTACAAATGAGTAATTTCTTTTCAGACTACATTACAGAAAATAGTGAGGACCAAAAGATAAAATCTCCAAGAGAGGGTGTTCTGCACAGCAAAAGAGCCACTCTTTCTGCACCTAAAATCTCATTATGTGCACTAAAATGTCACCCTAAAGGCTCGTCAAGGCATTCACTAGCAGAGTGGAGCCGTGTGCATAGCAAATCCACAAATTGTTCCCTGACTGGAACAGGCAGAGATGAAGCATACACAGAAAGCAAGATGTCTCTGGCAAGATGTTACTAGACTGAGATCACTTTCTTACAGGAATCCAAACTGGACCAGTACGTACTTCTGTCACATACTTCAATCCAAGTCCTGCAGCAGCTCTTGTTTGTGAGGTGTTAAGAATTGGAGCACATAGTCCAAAAAATCAGAGTTAAGTATAAGCACAGATATAACTACTGTGAGGTGTGTACAGCTCAGTGAGGCAAAATCTTAAAAGCAAGCCTTAGACAGCATGGGCTTGCCAAGCAATCAAGACTAGCCCAGGAGCATTGTCCTCAGGATGAACACCCTTGCAGAAAGCCTGATACTTTGGTGTCCCTGGCAGTTACAACTATATGTGAGTTTAAAACTAGGCTGAACAACAGCAATTTGCGTTCCCTGAACATGTCAAAACAAAGTTGACATTTTTTTTCTGAACTACTGGATTCTTGGGTAGCGTGATAAACTAGGCCTGCAGTCCTGGAAATTCAACAGTATAGCACATACAATATAGAGCACCACAACTTCATAATCATGTGTAACAAGGTACGATATTTGATTTCTAACAGATTAGGTGCTCCTACTGCTTGTTCCCCACTTGCTGGTGGAGTCTCACCTGATCTAATTGGCTTTGGCAATAGCAGCAACAGAGTTACAGTCTGAACTCCAGGGATCTGTGTTAATAAAAGAGGATTATGATCTTTACTGACCTTGGTCAAAAGCTGAGGATTACAACTTCAGATATAAGCAGCATGCACAGATGAACTATTCAAAAGCAAAATTTCTGTCTGTAATTGCTTTTAGCAACGAAAAAAAAAAGAACATTACGTGACATACGTGCCAAAGTGTCTGCAAGCAGAATGTTTCTCTCAGGCATTACCAGCCAAAGCTGTGTAGACACTTCATTAAAAATTTAGAAAAAGCAATATAAATAATTTCTATACAAAACCGTAGCTAATAATACAGAGTTTAACCATTATTGCACATCTCACTGCTAGGACTAGGGCCCCCAGCCCCCCTGCTCAATGCTGTAAGGCAGAGCAGGCGGGAGATGAGTCACCCCTTTTCCTCCATCATGCTACCGGTGATATACTCTTTGAGGTCACTCAACTAAATCAGGTATCCTCTTGTGTACAGGGAAAGAAAGGGAGCTGATACTGGGTTCAGAAGCATCAAATCCAACTGAAAGCAGTGGGAGTTCTGGGGCTGGGCTCAGCAGAGAGTTTTGAAGAGCCACCTTTGAGGTGTAAAAGGACATTAAGCCAGAATTATGTGCCTGTGGGATGAAAAAGGGTTCAGAAAGATCCTGTACAGCTCTCAACATGCCTACACTCATCTTTTGACCTGCACACTTCTTGCTGCAAGGGCAAATAATGCACTTTCTGCTGACGCCCTGCAACACCCTGCTAGGGCCGGGGTTTTAGGGTTTCTCTCTGGATCTGGTCCTGTGTAATTTGTCTTTGGCAATGCAGATAAGCAGGAAACCATATGCAGAAATACAGCAGCTAGTGATTTGCAAATTCTCCATTTTGAGTCCTGGAAGTCAGCAATCAGTGATCGATCACAAGCTGAGCATTTATCATCAAAAATTGCTTTAGACAAAGTTTTTTTCTTTTTTGCTCCATTTATGACTCATGCTCAGTCCTTCCTTCCTTTGCTGATATTAGAAAAAAAGAAAACCACAGATCATCATTAAAGAATCTGAAATGATCCTAAAGGACAGTCTTTTTACAGGTTCACACTGTTAATATGCATTGTAGCAGATAAATTATAACAAGCATTCACTTGCCAGCATGCTGCAATCTAAGTAAACAAAACATTTCCCCTGTCTTGATGTTAATTTCTTTATTTATTTGCTGACTAAAATCAGTTGTGCTCACATTAAAACAAGACAGAGACATAATTTTCTCTCATTCTTTCTGCCCATGACAGTGAAAATTTGTCTGAACATAGAGCTCTGTGTCTGAGCAGTGCAATGGGTCAGAAGAATGCAGAAAGTAGTTATTCTAAAAATATGTATTTATGTTTTCTTAATAAAAATTGTAAACGGGATGGCCATTTCTACCAGCATTGAAAAAACATGTGGGAAAGAAGTAGTTTTTCCTTTGATCATCATTAGCTGCCGTTAGTGGTTGCTGCACTCACAGAAAAAGGCTTATTCTCTGTATAAGGAGCAGTTGTGTGTGAAAAGCAGCGATAAAGCCTGAGGTATTTCTTTCTGAGTGCTTTTGCAAGTAGCTCAGAGATGCCCCTTTAAACGATTTCAGCTCTGAAGAATCAGGAGGAACATCTTAAAATCTGAAAACAAGCTACTGGACCAAATGTTTTTGAATGAGGGATTAGAAGCACATGACCACAGGGAATTTTAAATTGCATTAAAAATACAATATTTATGTAACTGTCCTTCCTGTCACCTCCAGTATTGTTTCAGAGGAGTAGTCCTGAACAATGCATAATAATGCATCACGGAACCCTGTTCCCATAGATCTGAACTTTCTTAGTTTAGTGTTCACCAAAACAAATATTCCCTTAAATATAGCAGAATAATATTCTCAGTGGCATGTGCTGAGTGTTTTCAGTCACTTGGAAGAGTAAACAGAGCCCCCCTGCCTGTTCCCGCTTCCTTTGACTCCTGCTTCCTTTCCCACGTGCATTATTTCTCCAACTGTCTGACCCATGCCTGGGCCTTGCAGGTTCCATCTTCCTCTCCTGGCTCCGACAGCACCGCGGCACCGCACAGCTAATGAGCCACGGAAACAAGCTTTGCCACCTTTACTGGGAAACCACAGCTGAAACTTTTCTGCTTTATGGGAAATGGTTCCATGTGGGTGTCGGAGAGGCACTGGACCCTCTCCGCACGACCGCACACTGCTTCTCCTATCGTGAACTTTCTGCTTCTTCTTTAACTCCCTGCAGTTTTTTTCTGAACTACTGGATTCACGGGTGGTTTTACTGTTTGCTGCAGAATACGCCTCTCTTAAGATTTGTTTTTTTAACTGATGTATTCCGAGGAAAGAAATGCTTACTTTAGTCAAGATATGAGCCAGTCTAAAAGAAAAATGTTCCTTTTGATTCACACACCTCAAGCCCCTAAATCCAGACACCATTCCTGAAAGCAGTTTTTCAATAGGTAATAAATTAAAAATATGGTAGTTCAGAATATTCTTCTTAGCTTGATTACTGCTTAGGGGATATGCAAAACAAGAATGTAAAAATGCAACACTTAGGGGAATTGTTCTACTTTGAAGCTATATCCAGCTGGCACCTGTTTTGGTATTCTTGATGTCACAGCAGAATATCAGCTATGTTTCTTTTTACCCTTCTCCCACTCATTTACCAAAACAGTATGATGTTCAGTACTCCCTACCTTACTCTGAATAAACCCTTCATGATTATATACATCTGCTAAGGGTTTATGGTGGATTTTAAGCTGTTGAACATTATTAAACATTGAACGGTGAGTATTAAACAGGTGAATATTAAACAGTTCAAGAACGATGCAGGAAGAAATGTCTTGTTGGTGATAACTGATCATAACAATATGGCAAAAATCACAAATAGTAATGACTCCTATGCATCTGAATGCCCATTATTTAAAAGGTCTTCAGAAACAGTAAAGCCGTTTTGTGATGCTTTGTGATATTTTACGATTTTAAACACAAGACCAACTACTCTGAGACATACTGTAGTTTACTACCTCTGCTCTACATCATCCAACTAGCTATTAAGGAGAACATACTGATTTTTGCTGTGAGTTTATTTACTGGGGCAGAAAGCCTACTGATTGGACGTTACCAGTAGCCACGCTTTAGTAGCTTCTGTTATGACACTTTACAAATTCTTTTGATTTGTAAACTCCTACATATTTGTGATAGAGATGTGGATCCACACAGCAGTGCTACTACATAAGTATCCACATACGTGCCATAGTATATGGGAATTCCCTTTTCTTACCTTTTAAAGACCTCTTAAGGAATAATCCACAAAACTCAGGAATTTCCACAGAGAAGGTGGAAAACCCCTTTTCTATAATATCTATTCTAGAATATACCCCTATTCTAGAATATACTCCACTGTGTAGAATATACAGTGTATGATTATTTCAAGCCTGAAAGAGAAATCAACACCTAGAGCAGGGATAACCCAAAAGGTTGAAATGACAATAAAGCCCACCACGTTGATCAGAAAGTGAGTTTACAGCCCTGCACACACAGAAAGAATACCTGCCTCTGCTGAATTGCAGGATTCACAGCAAAGACTGAATTTCTCTAGCCTAATTATGTCAAGAATAAGAAGAAATTGCTGTGGACAGAGATGTCTAGGCTCCCAGAAATCTGGAGAGACTTGTATTTGATCAGAAAGCCTCTGTTTGAAACTGGAACTATGCTTCTTGTTCTTTATGAGTGGGACACTGACTCACATTTCTTGAGTAACCAGGGTCAGCATGAGACACCATGTTAACTTTAACAATGAATAGTTAGAATGAGATTGGCAAATCTTCTTTATAGCCACTGTCTGTAATACGCTGATTGGTATCTGTCTAAGCAAAATCCATGACAAAAGTAAGTTGTACACAAAAGTTTGTAACTACCTTTGGATTGGACTTTGTCAGCAGAAAAGCAAAGAAGAAGGAAGATATTTCCTTTGAAAATTGCAGCTGGCCACAAGCAACATCTACAGACATGATTGCCTGCTTATCTGTTGTCATCATGTCAGCTAACTGGTGGTGCAACTAAGATCAGGCTAAGAAAAGTGGTCCTCCGTTTTGGAATAACAGCATGCTTTAAGACAATTTCACGGGTGAATTTTTGATAAAGAAGGAAGGGACTGCATGGTGTGCTGCTTTTAAGATCTCAGTGAATAAGAAACAGGTGCTTGTCCTTCTCAACAAAGCACTTCTAGTTTTGGTGGTCTGCGAGGAGATAGTGAAGAGCAATTTAAGACATTCTTGATGATGCCATAGTTCTTGTTTAATAATATACAGACACTTGTAGAAACTGAGGATAACAGAAATGTTTAACTAAGCACATGAAACTAAGTAATGATTCTGAAGCCAAATGCAAAAAAACCCACATTTTGGCCCATTCTTGGATAACCACCCATGTCTGCACACATCTAGTACAGTTTCTTAAAAGGTATAGCTATAGATCTCTATTCACAACACTGCAAAGAAGTGAATGCACTAAGTTGGATAAATAATACCAGGGAGACACCAGCTCTGAACATCCTGCCTGTCTTTTCCACGTAGTGGAGAAAAGCGTTATAATCTGATCTGACCATGCAGTGCCCAAACAACCAAACAAATTTTGAAATGCCCAATAAATTCTTTTGGCTTTACTGTACATTGATTTAGGAAGTTTAAAAAGTCTTTAAGGGTCTCCAAAGCTATGCCACAGCCAGTTCAATTTATTAGTCATCACTGAGAAACACGTTGTTCAGTGCGTACCAGCAGCAAAGCAGAGCTGAAGGCCTCTGCATTATGGAGAGGAAGCAAAAGCCTCCTCTGAAAGCTGATAGCATCAGTTAGGTAGAGGACTCGCTTCCTGAGTGGAAACTGAAATCAGATATAATTCCAACAATATCCACCAGGAAATCACAGAAATCTGCAGGATTCATTAGTTTCCAAGAAGACGTAGATGTTTCTCTAAATCTCAAAAGTTAATGCACGTGGTATTTGTTTCAGCAAGTTCAATAAGGAATGTGACAAGGATCCTGTTGTCCTTGCCTCCAAACTTATTCATGTTTCTTTATAATGCTACCTGATGAGCCATTTATATAACTGTGTCCCAAGTTGTTTCCTCTCCTGCCTCTGCACCAACAATGCCTAATCTGATTTTGTTTCCTATGATTCTTATCCAGCGCTGCATTTAAATATGAACAACCAGCCAGAAAACAAAGTAAAACAAAACCAACCTGTGTTACCTAAGATTTTTATCGATTTTTATAACATAAAGTTGGGTCCCTGTCTGCAACATTTTATTCTCTGTTGTTCACCACGTCGAATTTTGGGTCATTAGTATAGCTATGTCTCTTCCCACTTATCCAGCTTTTCCACCCTTTTCCTCCCTCCCACCTAGACTGCCAAGTACCCTTTCTCTTGATCCCCCCTACTACCTCTTTAGCCACTTGCATGCCAACCAGGGAATATTGTGCTACTAAAGAAATAGTTTGGACATCTTGAATATATGACTGTATGACTTCAAGCATCTCAGAGTTTCCACTGTACTCAGAATGATCACCATCTTACAAGATCAGGTATAAACTGTCAGGATCCAACACCTGGTATTTGTACCATTGCTATTGTTTCGCGTAATCCTAACTTGTCTAATATCTGAATTAATGTCTTGTCCTTTCATGCAATGCTCTTCAGGAAATTGTTGGTACAATCATCATAGCTCCTCCCAATCCTGCACATGATTTTTGCTCACATGAGCTGGCATAGAAGTAGTAATACAATGCGCTCTGGTGAAGCAATGCACATAATGGTAGCTGTGGTGCCACACCAAGACACTATTTCTGTTTATTCACTGATAAGCGAACAGTAAATGTGGGAGGGTAGACACTTACTTAGGAGGCTTACTTATGGTAATGAGTCACTCTACAAATCAGTGCAATTACGACTAGCTACTTAGGAACAGTGTTTTCTACCATGTAAATCTCTGTCAGTATTCATTATGTGGCAAAGGTATGCTATGCTAAGGATCATATTAGCAATCTGCACACCATCTTGAGAGCTGCGCTTAATTTTCATAGTAGGGAAAAAGGTGCAGGAGTGTCTGCCTCAAAGGGTTGACGTTGAAGTGGAAACGATACTGAATTTAGCGAAATCTGTTAACCAGTTTGTCTTTTTAAACATTCACTGTAAGCAATGGAGAGATTCATTCAGAAGGTGGTGCAATGGATATAAACTAAGTTCCTGATGTAGGTCCCACATAGAAGACCTCCTAGCTCTTCATTGGCTCTTCAGGGAGTCCATTTGGCTCTAGTTTACCTAGCCGAAGTTGGAGGTTATTAGTTGTCCTTGGTTTGGCCAGGACAGGGTTAATTTTCACCAGAACCCAGGAAGGGGCACAGCCGGCAGGGCTGACCCCACCTGGCCAAACAGAGCAGGGTATTCCATACCATGTGCCCTCATGCTGGGTTCCGGTGGGGGGGAGCCCGGTGGGGGGGAAGACAGCCGCGGTTCGGGAGGGCTCAGCGGCGGCGGTTCGGGAGAGCGGCTCTGTTCTGCTGGTTTGTTTTGTGTATTCCCCTTTTCTGTATCGTTGTTGTTCCTGTTCCCTTTGTTTGCTGTTCTGTTAAACTGCCCTTATCCTGACCCACCAGTTTCTGCCTGTTGCTTTCCATTCTTCTCTGCACCGTGGCGGGGGGAGGGGCGGCCGCATGGCGCTTTTGTTGCCGGCCGCAGCCAAACCATAACATTAGTATGTCCCCTCACCTCAGCTGCCTTCTCCCCTCCTGCCTTTATGTCAGTAGCTGCCATTGACAGTGTTCAAGCTTCAAGCATAATCCAGCATGTCATTAAAGACCCCAAAGTGCTAACTGCTCTGTGTTTCCCTGTAAAGCTTTATTTGCCCTGTGAGCTCCATTTCGACTGTTAACAGATGTGTTTTCAAATAATTTCCAAGCCAAAAGATAGGTCTTTTTCAAGAACACAAGGTATAGAAACTCTTCTAGGGTCTTGAGCTGAATTTCTGTTTTCTAAGACCAGCCTTCTTCTGGAACAATATGATGCATATGTTTTCACAAAAACATTGGTACTTCCCGAAGAAATTGTTATTTCCCCTAATACAAATTGGTAGTTTATTGTCATAAAACTTAGTTGTTCTCATCGTTCTCATCTGATGGTATACGCAGTAGTCACAGAGTTCACTGATCCATAAGTGACCATAGGTGTAATGACCCCATTTGCCTGTACATCAATGTGCTCAAACACACAAAGACAGGATTTGCATCCAAATGGGTGTTTGGAAGAATACTTTATAGGCCATAATAAAAGTACATTGTTGTGTAACCACTGTTAATGTGTTTTTGTAATTGGTTTTGAAACTCTATTTGAGCATTTCAGAATCAGTCAGCTGGACGAACTCAAAACTTTTAGAAAGGGCAATTCACAACTGAGTCTAATTTAAGCCCTCCAAAGAAAAAGTGAAGAACTTGTCAGTCCCTTCTAACAGATCTTTGCACAAGGTATTGCTTTTTATGTTTCGAACAGACTTATACATTGCGTTTTTTACATGAAAGCATTAATTTTAATATAAATCTGAGGTTATAATTTTCATAAGATCATCTCATTTTTATTTTAAATCTGGAGTTGGGAAAGTATTACAAAGTTGGCTTTCCCTGGATTTAGTAAGGTAATACCTCTCAATGTCAGTTCTGAAACTCTACCTTCTCAAAGCCTTTCCACATGGTAATTATCCTGTTATTAATAATCTTTGCAAGGCTTCATTACTGTCGGTAGAAACACCAATCATGTAGGCATATACTACTTTCATGCATCCGGGTTTCTCCTTTGCATTCAGCAGAGCTGCTTTTGTAGCTAAAGTTGCACCTGTGCATATTATGGATGAGGAAAGTAAATGTCAGTGAATGATAGACACATCCTACATTTGAAAGCTAAAAACTTGAGCTGTAGAGAGTTTGTTACCTGCTATATTCTGTATATCTATCAAATGTCTGATGAGCAGTAATGGAAATTTCCTAGATAAAGGGTCTTCCTTCTGCTTCAGTTCAAAACAGAGTTAAGTCCTGGATGTGCTAAATTCAATGCAGCTTGACTGCAACAATAATTTCCAATGAAAAGTAACTCAGGTCTATCCTGACATCATTTTTACTTAAAGTTGCACTAAAATGAATTTAAGAAAACCGATCTTAGATTTACACTACCCTATGCTGTCGGGTTCCAATATATAGAACAACAAGGTGATAATTATTTAAAAGATAAACATTCACTCCTTTCTTACCCTTTGTTCGTCTCCAGCTGCTTCCCTCGTGGGAGAGCAGAATCACTGATCAGAACTCCGCACTCGCTTTGTAATTTTTTGTACATCTCATTCATACACAGTCATACAACATTAACTTTTAAACCAAAAAATGCTGTTGGCTTCTCTTGGAGCCTGCCTGCAATCCGAAATGCTGTCATCTCCTTTCGGAGTCCGTCTGTAAAAACAAAATGCAGTTGGCTCCTCTCAGAGCCTGCCCACAGAACACCATGAGGTGTTCTACCTGCCTGCAGATAGAGTACTCCCTCCTGAACCCCGCTGGAAAATAAAACAGATTTGCGATCCTTGGATAAAGCACAACCGAGGCACGATAGTGGTAACCAACTAACATCACGAGTTTATTTACTATGGCTCTAGAAGTAATGGTCTAACAAAAATGGTGCGAAGAAGAGGAAGAAGGAAGGAAGGAAATAAAGAAGAAAGAGAGAAGAGAGAGATAGGTTAGCCTTGGTAAAGGAAAGAGGGATAGTCACCACCCTGGATCCCGCAGCGCCCCGTGGGTCCCTCTTTGATGGTCCTCAGCAGTCAGTGGTGGGTACACAACCACAGTCACTCGGAGGGTCCTTTTATATCCAACTGAGGCAATCGGCTGTGTTCAGTTTGCACCAATCATTTTGTACTCCTCGCTTTTCCGCCAGTCACCTTGCCACATGCGGGTTTCTGTGGTGTGGTGTCTTGGCTGCACCTGGTGGGTCTAGTCTCCTTGGAGTTTGTGACAGTTCTTCTCTGGTCAGTGGTTCCCCAGTCACTTGTCAGCCATGGCCAACCAGGTGGCAGAAAGCCTTCCCTTGCAGCCAGGCTGGGGTGCCAGGGGAGAACCAAAATGGCGGCGAATATTCTGAGGCATTTCACAAAATGGTAGGGCTGAGTCCCATGTATGCCTAACAGTGAAGTTCATTTCCATGTAAAATTTGTTGTGTCCTCTGAAAGTTTACTGTACTTAATTGTACTAATATTACAATATTTATCATAAGTTATATCAGTTTATCACCAGGTTTCATAGAAATGTTAAGAAGCTTCAGGAGTAACTTGCTTGTGACACTACTGGAGATTACATAGGCATGAAGGAAAGCAGTGATTACGTTTGACTTCAGTCCAGTAAAGTACTCGATTACCATCAACAGAGCTGTAGATACTGCTAAAGAAAGTAAGATCTACAGACTCACATAAATCATAGTCCAAGATCATTTATACTGGACATAAGGATTGTGTGAGCATTTCTAACTTTCTTGAGTTTGGATATTACCATATAAATCACTTAAGTTTCACTAAGGAAGTGAAGTATATTAAGATGAGTGATAAGGCTGCGAAGCTAAGTACAAGCTAAGTACAGTGTGCCTTCTTTTAATGGTGATGCATGGTCTCCAACATGAGTATGGGCTGCTGGTACGCTGAGTGGTGCTCAGTTCTGTTGCTTCCTGCAATTGCCTAAGCTATCTGTATAGACTCCATGTGTGTGTGTGTGTGTATGCCTGTATTTTTATCGCAAATATTGGGCTATGTTCATTCATCCAGCTTTAAGAAAAAAACATTATATTCTTTGGTGGGGTTTAAAATTAATTTAATTTAGCTGCTGGAACAGTACTTAAAGAATGCTTTTCTATGGGCTTGTTTAATGAACAACTGCTTCCTATTAAGGGAAGGGTAGATCCCCTTTTTACATTTTACAAAGGAAATAGGAAACTTAAGATTAATTAGAGCAATTAATCTACATGGTAATAGTGTCTTTTCGAATTTTCCACATCACTACAAGTTTGCAAGTCAGCTCTCATGGTCCCAAACATACGTTCTCTCCATTCTTTGTCATTGATTTCAAAGCAAAAGCCAAGTGAACTCTTATTGCTCACTCTGCAAACAGAAGCATACAAAAAAGAAGTACAGCAAATCATATTAGCAGAAATGGTCTTTCATAAAAAGAGAATATCTTACTCTCAGAGTCTGTTCTAGTCAGACTGGTGAGTTAAATTTATAAAAGAAGTAATAGTTTAAAGCCTATAGAGCTGAGCTAATATTTCCTTTCATTTGAACACACCAGCCAAGTCCTTGTGAATAGCAAAGCCTCGCTACCTTTTGAGCTGACTGAACAGGCTTTTAGGCTTGCGTCTACTTTGTATTTAATTGTTGTTTAGAAATCATGCTATTTTTAAGAAATCACCTTCAATAACTGTGAAAGACTAATACAGCTGTTTTTTTCTAATTGCCCCATTACAGTTGATTAGAACAGAAGTTGCTGTGATAGTTATATTTTTTCTACGTATTTATACTACATTTGCTTTTCCATTTTGTCACACTTAATTGCTACTGATAGTTTGGTTAGAAAGATTTCTGCGTGTCCATTTTAAAAGGACGATGCCAAACAGAGAGGATTATCTCTAGAAAACAGGGAAAGCAACGCCGTCCTCTGCGAGAGTGAAGACCTTTCTGGCAGGTCATGCTTTAGTCAAGTAGAAGTTGAGCTCAGTGTGGTGCCTGCTAAGTAAAAAGTCTGTAGATAGCATTATACCATTATAATAGCTAACGGTCTTTTCCTGCTTTAAAAAAATACACAACCATGTAATGCTTCTTCTCTTGAAACAAGTGTTTCAGTATCAGCACATAATGTCCTTAGATATTTTAAATAGCAGATGTGATAATTTGCATTAATACTGTTGAGACTAAAATTTAATCAACTGGGTTTTCAAATCTAATAGGTGTCACTTGGGCAGGTTGGAACGGAGCAGAGCACGGACTTTGGAGACAGAGGACCTCTGGAGGTCCTATTCAAGCTCCAGGCCATAGGGAGGCAATAGGTATTATCAAAACCAAGTTTCAGGCCATAGAGAGACAATAGACAAACTAAACTGCAAGGAGGGCAGGGAGAGTGCTCCCTGTTTCAAAGGATTTTCTGTTTTCTCCTCTCCTTCTTTCCTTTCTATTGTTCTGCCTGATTTTTGCTGTTCTCTGTAATGACATTTCCTTAAGGTCAATCTATTGTTATTTAGGAGTGAGATAGAGATATCAGGCTGAGTCATGGAATATTTGCCAACTACACACCTTTCAGCATTGTGCTGCTGAGAATGGAAGCAAAATAGCTGTTTGTGATTACTACTGCTTCCTAAATACAAGCTGTTTTTTTTAAAAAAAATGAGTAAGAACAGGAGTCAGAAAAAGAAAATTGCTTTTTAATGCACTTTTAGGGTTTTGATAAGCTTGCAATGAAACTGAAGCTGTCCTGGGCCAGCAGCATTCACAAATAATGCCTTAGTAACATATGCATATAAGTCTAAGACAGAGAAACAGGGCAAGGAGTTCAACAAAGAAGCATATTTTAAATCCACTGAGGGTGGAGCATAAGAATCAATAAGAAAAAAAAAAGTCTGCCTAAAATTCTGATAGACTAGTGAAAATCTGTTTTTTATTTTTCAAATAGGATTTTATACTGCTTACAGGCAAAAAAACCCCTTAACTCGAGATGAAAAAGTCTACATAAAGCCTACTGTTTGTGAAATATATCTAATGTAAGCCATTATGTAAGACACTAACCTTAATTTTCTTTGCAGCAATCTTGAGCTTCAAATTATTTTGTATTTTCCTTTAACAATTACTAACAGCTACATAAAATATTGTGTTGCAGCCTAAACAGTCAAAAGGGGCATCTTGAGATGTTTGCACACGTGATGAGGTACTTATTAATTCAAAATTTCTCCACTTCTCTGTCATTAAGAAACTATTAGAAACAAAAGATGTTACACTTGTGATACGTGGCAATGCTGTAGATCTTCCAATGAATGAACTAAAGCTCTTGCTAGATATACAGGCATGCGTTTACATTTGCCGCCTTAGCTCTACAAAGCAAATTTTGATAACTAAATCTAAATAGAATGTTGTATTTGTTTGATTTCTTCCTTCCAGACTTGCCCTTGTGGTCATTGCTCAACATTTTCCCTCCTCCCTGACATATTACAGGTATGTGCTGAGGATGCAGCTTTCAGGGCTATCCTCGCCTTGCTATTTTAGATGAGGTTTGTCAGCACTTGGAGCTCTGCTTACCCTCTTTTTGCTGGGGAGGGGAGCAGGAGGACTAACTCTCCACAAAAAGCAACCACTTTTTTAGACTGGACGTAAGGAAGAGATTTTTTAAAAAGAGTGTAGTGAAACACTGAGATAGGTTGCCCAGGGCTGTAGTGGAGGCCCCATCCCTAGAAACATTCAAGGCCAGGTCGGACGGGGCTCTGAGCAACCTGGTCTAGTTGAAGATGTTCCTGCTCACTGGAAGGGAGTTGGGCTAGATGACCTCTAAAGGTCCCTTCCAACTCAAAGCATTCTATGACTCTGTCATTCAACCTGGGTGAATTCTGGTGCCATGAGAGGAAAAATATTGACCTAATGCTTCAGTCTGAAGCTCTGTCATCTGAAGACCTTGGTAAATCTGAGATAAATTCTTTCAAAATATGTAGATTCAGACTACCTGCATTACTATTTCTATGAAAATAATTATTATAATAACTAGTGATTTGCCCAAAAGGTCATGTTGGCCCATTGTGACTGCCTTATCACACAACGTAACTGTAGATTTCACAGAATAATTCCCCCCTTGAGCTAAATAACGAAACTGAGCTATAGCTCCCAACTGAAATACAACATACCTTTCAGAAAAAGTACACAGGATTCTCCAGCTCACGGGAAATTCACCACGAGCCTCAGGAGTGTCTCACAGGTGTTAACTAAATTAACTGCAGTGCATTTCCACTTCTGCCCTTTATTAGCTTTATCAGCCTAGGCTAGTGAATTTTGTCATCTCAGGTGAAACAGCGATCAAGGAGTTTCTTCTCTAAACAGCAAGTACGGAACTCACCCATTCTCTCCCAATCTTTGTTCTCTAAAAGTTGGACTTCTAATTTAAATTACTTGTATAGCCTCCTCTTCTAGTTTGTGAAAGGACGCACACTGTTCATTTGATCATTCTTAGACACCTAAACTTGGGCTGGATGAAAAAAAAAGAGACCATTGCAGGAGTCTCTCTCACTCTGTTAACTATAGAGAAAACATGGGGAGCTGAATTGGAGGCCTACATTTTAGGCCACTAAAATTACATGAGGTGAATGGCCAAAGCGGTCATAAGTCAGAGTCACCTTATCTTTGAAAAGCTGTACCATCTGAATTTCCTTATTCTCTCACTGTGTGCTCATTTCCTAAATCATAGCCAGTTCTTGTGGGTTTTCTCTGAATCATGTTTTGCCCTTGAAGCCTGTTATGAAAAGCAAAACCTCTAGCAACAGCAGAGTTT
Source organism: Opisthocomus hoazin (assembly GCF_030867145.1). Taxonomy (NCBI): domain Eukaryota; kingdom Metazoa; phylum Chordata; class Aves; order Opisthocomiformes; family Opisthocomidae; genus Opisthocomus; species Opisthocomus hoazin. The sequence continues at coordinate 32,097,722 of NC_134416.1, read as the reverse complement.
TCTTTCCTACAAGGAGAGCTCTCCTCTCCACTAGAAATCTCTTATTTTCCTGAAACTTTTAAGGGTATAATTTTTGAGAGACAGCTACTCTCCTGACATATTTGGTTGCAAATGGCCAGCGGGTTAGTACCTCTTGGCTAGGCACACAAGTGTACGGACATGCCAACCCACATGCACACACATCGCTCCACCCTGCCCCTGCACACACAAGTTATGTAAGCTTGATTTCCCCACCTGGGAATTTTAAATGAAGATTGCAAGTAAGTATTTCGGGGTAAAAATAAGCACATGTTTTTGCTTTCACTGAGAAACATGAAATGACTGACTGGTAATAGGAACGCTCTATATTTTTCAGAATTTGAAAGCTGATTCAAAAGTCATGCTCATTTAGATAAAAGTGTCTAGTGAGGTACTTTCTGCAGTTCTTTCTAGTTGATTTATTTCCTTTCATATTAACTGCTTCAGTGACTTCTGTCTACCATACCTGTGTCATTGCTGTTAATGACCCCTGTAGACTACAGGGTTTTGCTCTCAATGATGCTAAGTTTGCATGAAGTTATTCTGAAGAAATCTATTCTGACAACAGGGTGGAAGCTCTGCCCTAAACCAAGGGAGTTTAGGAAGAATGTTTGTTTGTTTTGTTTTTTTCTCCTGATAGAACAGTCTTTCCACAACAGGAAACAAAGCCAGTGTTTGGCCTCCCATGTATAGCTCAAAAATAGCTTTGTGTAATACCTTAATTCAGATTTCACCAGCTAAGCAATACTTGAATGGAGGACTTCTCAGGATGTGGCAGGAAGTGGAGAGAGTGACCACACAGTGACAACTTACATAAGTCAGCACCAAAATATGTGCATTCTCTTACTGAATATACTATGATGCTCTCAAAAGTTTAGGATGTTAAAAATCCCATTGTTCTTTATAAAAGAAAAAAATTTTAAGGCTTGGTGATGAAATTTTACCTTGGGAAATTAAACTTATTATAGAATTTCTACCTGATGAAAGATTCTTCAGTGTCCCATTCTAAACCATTGTATATTGTTGAATGCTGATAAAAAATTGTCTGGTTCCTTCGCTGTAAGCAGCTACATTTCAGTGGTGATGTATTATATGTGTAAGGGTAAGTAAAACATTTGGGAATTCTTCCGTGTTACTTGTTAGGTTTTTGTTGTTGTAGCAACATTGGTTTGTAGCAGCTGTGAAGCTTCTGGGGTTTGTTAATAAAAGAACACACAGAATGGAAAGACTTCAAGAGGGAAATTAAATAAAACTAACACTTGTACAATGGCTGGAGGCAAATTGCTTCACTTTTAATATATTTTTTCTTTTTTTTTCCTCTTTTTTGTGTTCTATTAAACTATTCTGTTCTGTTAGCTCCACATAATCTCCTTGAAAAAGTTGCTTCTCTGTATATAATTAGACATTCACTTCTCCCCCTCACCCCAATATACATATTACTCTGATACGAGTATGTAATGGTGCTATGCCTGTTTGTACCATATGAAATACTAACAATACCTCCACCCCTTTAAGATACTCTGATCTTAGAAAAAGAGAAGTGTGTGAAATATCCACAGCAGAGTAAATAATGTCAACAGCCTGATGTGAATATTTGTTATAATTCTTAAGAACTTTTTTCCAAATTTTCCACCACTTTTATGTGTTTTTCCAACATTTATGTTCTACTTAGAAAAAAAAAGTTATGGAAGATGAATTTCACGGATTCATGCTGAGAAGGTTCACACTGGAGTAGACATATTAACATTCAATACTGTACTCTGTAATAAATTCCAGTGACTGCATTAGGGATATTAATGTTATGAGCTGTTAAACATCATGGTTTTCAAAATATGTCCCTAATTTGGCATGCTGAAGTAAACAAGGAGAATGAATTATAAAGCCCTTGCTTTCTGCAAGTATTCAAAAAGAAATGTGACTAAGACCAAATTTGTTCATGACTTGCTTTTTAGCTCTGCATCAACTTCTACCCACATCAATAAGTCCTTGTCAGGGAAAGTCAATGTTTCACAGACTGGATCAAACACTGGTTAATAAGTTATTTGAGAATCAATCTGTCTTTATCCAGGTTCTGCCTGTTAATACATGCTGTGGATTATTGTGGCTTTTAACTCCTCTACATTTCTCTGTGGATATATCATTAAGTATTCCAAAAGCAGAGTGGTAAAATGCTCTAGCTGAAAAACAAAACTGACTGGAAAAAGAAAAATGCAATTGATCTGGAAAGGTCATTTGAAATTAATGAAAGATTTGAATTTGAATATCAGCAGTTGCCAGTCCACAAAGGAAGAAAGTAGGAGGCTGAGAGTGAAGAAGTTTCCTGTGGTTCTTCCTTTACAACAAGCCACAAAGGAAGAAGCTATGTACTCAACCAGGCTTTATAAAGCTGTTCAGTCTGTGCCTACATCAAGACTGCTGGCAGGACGGTGATGCAGCTCAGGAAAGCTTTCTGGGCATTAACTTACCTTGCTCCCACATCTGTTCACACATCCATAAGGACCCTGTCCACTGACCTGTAACTTCAAGAAAACACAGAAGTTTTGGTACACTGTATGTTCAAATAAATTGTCATATCTTTTCTCATAGGATGCAGACTTTGACAGTCGCCCTCAGTATTTGCTATTGGAAGTAACTATACATAATGCATCCAAGACAGTTTGGTGTAAACCGGGGCTGCTCCATTTCCATAATGTGGATCACATCCAAACAGAGGGACTCCTTTTCAGTCTCAAATACCACATTCAGTCTTATGGGCAAATAACAATCCTACATCAACATTATTTTACAATGAGGGTTTTTTTTTTGGGGTGCGGTGGGGTATGGTAATAAGCTAAAAACCAGGCAATAGTACCTAGAACAAGGCAATCCAACACTTTCCTACAGGACACAGAAGTGCTGACTACATGGTCTGTGGACCATGAATCATTTCATCCTTCGTAAAAATAGACTTTGGAAACCGACATATCTGAATACAATTGGTGTGTGCACATAAAGACTACGTGTACAGTAAGAAGGCAAAAGGATACAGGAGAGCTTTCAGTAGGAATGATTGAGTTGAGGCAAGTTTTGTGACTCAGAGAGTGGGTTGCTGTTTTACTCAAGCACGTGTTTGCTTCCATGACAGTCATAGCCAGGGAGAGCACTGTTTTTTGAAATACATGAAAATAGGCTTTTAGCCATTTGGGTGCTAAGAGCTGTCTCGAGGTAGAAAACTGGCAGAAAAAACCCACTTGTTAGAGCCGGGGAAGTAAATTTATGGAGGAACTAGGAAACTGGGAAAAGGTTTGAAGAGGGAGGAGACTAGCTCCGTGGAATTGTCAAGCTTGAGCTAGATGCTGAAATAAGTAAGTATGAAATCAATAGTTTGCCTCTAAAAAACCCTCCTCTATCTCTTTGGTGATACTCCAGAAAAAAAAGCATAGAAACCTATCAGAGAAGACAGGTTGCCTTTTTCACGTCTTAGTGGTGAAGTTTGAAAAACAGACAAAGCTGGCTCTTAGACAGCCATCATAAAGAGCAGGGGTGGAAGGAGCTATGCTGGCACAATGCCTCTTTTTGGCAGTGAAATTGTAACTATGAAATGGTTCCTCTGGCTGGTTTAACTTCTTGTAAGAGATAAGCTGACCTAGTAGAGGGTAAAAGGAAATCAATGTAGTTTGTGACTGAGGAGATGTCTCTTTTTTTGTGGGAAGTGAAGAACTAAGCAGCATACTTTTGAATTTGGAACAAATCTGCATTTGGTGGACTGATACCTGGAAGGCTGACGATACTCATGCTGTACACAATGTGTTAATTCAAAGGAAACCACTTGCAGCCTGAGGCTGCAATAGGTGCTTTTAACTTCAGTAAATTAATTCATTAAATTAACAAATGATAAGACCACAACAACAGCGCTGAGAGGAAATGGAGGCAGGATTGTAAGGGTCAACATAGTGTTGGCTAATATAAAGAACAACACAGGTGGCTTTTCAGAGATGACAGGCTGAAGGACTGCTGATGTGGAAGATATATACCACAAATGAGAACTGAATTTAACAGTAGAGTCATACTGTTTTTCCATGGCCTTGAACTTTCTTTTCTTAAGCAATCAAAACTTGGCAGAGATTTTTAACAGCACTCGGTACCTGTTACGTTTCTTAATGCTGCTACTAAAAGAATGCTTCTACTACATCTATTAAAGTGTTTATAGTTTTGCACTTTTGCATGATTACATCTGCCCCATCAGAAAAATTTCTAGCATACCAGGTGCTGTCATAGTTAGTGACAGCACCTCTGATTATGATCCACTAGTTACTGAAGTTAATGAAAAGTACCTGAAATTCAAGAAGTATCATTGGTATTTTTAGGTTTTTTTCTAAAGCTCTGTAAGGAAGGCTGAACTCTTCTGTCAAAGGAGTAATGCAGATGAAAACTTTGCATTATAGGAAAATGTACTGCTGGCAGTACTGGAGATTTTAAAGCACTACATTCGAACTGGTAATTTGCTAAAGGAGTTTACATCTCATTCCACCTTGTTTTCAAGGAAGACTTCAAAAGAATTTTTCAGCAAGCTGAGCTGTAAGATCAGCCTTCTATCATATGATGTGAGGATAGAAAATCACAAGCTTAAAAAAGGGAAATGTAAAGCTGCTGTACAATTAACCATTTCCTCTTTTATATTTTGTGCATACATCTGAATAATGACTGACTGTAAATTCCACTATTTCCCATGGAAAACTAACACTAAATTTAAAAGACAACTTTTCTGCACCGTGTTTGTTCTTGGCTTCTATCATGTTTATTAAATTTTCATATGTCTGTCTGTGCCATAGGAGACCCACCTTTACAAAAAGGTATTTTTGAAAAAAAGCCTTAATAATGTTCCGAATTCAGGGGAAGAAAAGAAAGGAAAATCAGACTTAAACCAGGGCATGTGCTGGAGAGAAGAGGGAGCCCTCCTAGAGACCATAATTTTTTCTACATTTTGCTAACATGTATATTCATGTTGGTAATCCACATGGCTGCTGAATCATAGATTTATTTTACAAGTAACCTGTAAGTCTTGCAAATAAAAGCTCAATAGTTCAAAAAGTTCAAAATATTTGTACGGTTACATAAGACCTGAATGAATCACACGAGTTCAAATCCTCTGGTTCTGGAGGTGAGCAGCTGAGAATCTGCAGATAAAAGCAATGCCATACAAAATATCATCACTTTTGGGGAGATGGGTGGGGATGTGATGTATTGGGGGCTAGAATGGTATTTTCCCCATGTTCAATCTTAAACAAGTCAATAAATCAAGGAGCCAGGAAGTAATTTTTCCCGTGTTTGTTTTGGGGGATAGTAAGTAAGGCTTGTATCCATAACATGAGAATGTTTCACAGTTCAGGCATTTTCACCATGCCCAAAATCTCACTTACTTCTTCCCAATACAAGTGGTACTCTAGAATTTTGTACTGTAAGTCAAAAGCTTATGAAAAGGAGTTAAGATGATTTTGTGATTTATGAGAGGTAGCAACACATGTGGAATGGATGTGCTAGACATCTTCAGAAAATAATTGGTCACCTGTGACCACAGCAGACCTTTCTGGGTGATTACTTTGTCCCTCCCAGTCCTCTCATCTATTTTTGCCCTGTGCTCATCAATGCTAGAAGCTGTGAAAAGCTGGTGTCTGTCTGCTGTCTTTAGGGAAATCTGTGGATTTCATACTTGATTCACAGCCATCTATGTTGCACCATTGGTGACGCTAATTTATAAAGACAGCTAATACTGAGGGCTATCAGTGTAGCTACTGATCATATGCATCTGGAGAGTGAGAAAACATATTTACAAGATGGACAGAAGCAGTTTTCCATTTCCACCAGTGTGACTCAGTCCTGAATATACAAGACTTTTACTTCACAGATCAGCATCTGTGCTGCTTGCTGCATCTGAAGACAGTAAAAACAGCCAAAAGTCAACAAGAAATCTCACAACAACTTCAAGAGCGATGAGAAAATGTGCTGAACTACCACCTATCTTTCAATTCAGTTACGCAACACAGTCAAAAAGAACTACTCATTCTGCCATTTCTACCAAACTACTATTTCATATTCTGTGCAGACAGAATTTTTGTGTCCTGATCTCTTAATCTAGTTCTTCTCAGTGTCTCCTTTCACTGAAAAAACACCAAACCACAGACCTGCCTGGACAAGGTCCTTTGCAGCCTGTTCTAGGTGACCCTGCTTCGGCAGGAGGGTTGGACTAGATGACCCACAGAGGTCCCTTCCAACCCCTACTATTCTGTGACTCTGTGATATATCACACTTATCAATATACTTAAATGGACAGATGAAAAAAATGTCATCTGTAGTTGCCCATTTATCAGCATCTTTGTCATTCTGAGATAGAATTCCTGGGACTATTCTTTCTGTGTGTACTTCTCTGCCTTGCAGGGTAAACACATAAAGTAATGAATAGACGAGAAGAACTCCCAGCAAAAGAGAATTTACAAATCTTCAAGCGAGGTTGAATGTGAGTGGGTACACCATGACAAAATTTCGCACTTCTTCATCAAATCTAACTAGTTTACCACCACATATTTATGCTATAAACTGTGACCTGGAGTTCCTCTGTGGGAGAGAAAGCCAAACGAAATGACAGGAGGCAAAAAGACAACTGCTTCCACAGATAAGGAATGGGGCAGGTTTCGCTAGTTCTCAATTTTGTTTCTTTAATTGGAAAACTCTTCAAGAATCAATTTCCATCATCATTATTTAAATGAAATCCGAATTTTCTCTGAGAATTAGTTGCATTTATTCTGGAAATACAATCAGTGAAATAATATCTTTAATCCTTGCCCTTTTTGAAATGGAACAATAATTATGCCTGTCTCACTTGCAGGTCACGAGGCGGAAACTGTAAGTGTATGAAAGTGTGCGTATTCCACAGTGGTGGGTACTAATTCAGGAATGATGTGTTTTATGATCTTTAGACAGAATTATCTTCAGAAGAAGCTTTTTTGTTAAAAGTAACAGTATCATTGCTTCTTGTGCTGATAATAAACTAGTTTGAGGTCACAGTAGTGCTAAATTTTCAAGATTTCCCAGCGCAGCAGGATTGTGACTTCAAAATGCAATGCATAGACATTTTATTCGTAAATCACTGTCTAATATTTACATAGGGATAATCTACCAAGACATCTCGATAGCATTTACTATGTGGTTTTGTGGTAGTCATGCAGAAAAATGCTGACTGTTTAAAAATAGTTATTGATTGTTATGATACAATACTGTATAAACTGTCAGTCTGATAAATTTGAAGATTTTTTGACAAGATAAATTTGAAATTCAGGAGGTGATTTTGAACACAGATTTATCAACATAATGGATGAGACAGAAATTTATTCCTTCACTTATATTACAGGACCCCTGGCTGGCTTTCTGTTTCTTAGAAGTCGGCGGTCATTAGGCCCTAACAGTTTTGGGCCCCCAAGACAAGGAAAGACACTGATAAGCTGGAGCAGGTGAGCAGAGGGCCCTCAAGGTGTTTAGGGCCGGAGCACTTGCCCTGTGAGGAGAGGCTGCAGAAGCTGGGCTTGTTCATCCTGGAGAAGAGATGGCCTGAGTCGGGGCTCACAGCAGCCTCCAACAGCTATAGGGAAGGGACTGAGGAGGTAGAGCCAGGCTCTTCTCAGCAGTGGATGGTGGGAGGAGATGAGGCTATGGACAGGAGTTGAAAGAAGAGAGGTTCAGGCTGGAGATACAGAGACCCTTTCCCCTGGAGACAGCTGGGCAGGGATGCAGGTTGCTCAGGAAGGCCATGCTGGCTCCATCCTTGGAAGTTTCCAAGCCCTGACAGGGCACGTCCCTGAGCAGCCTGGTCTGAGCTCAGAGCTGGTCCTGCCTGAGCGGGAGGCTGTGCTGGACAGCACAGGAGACCTCTTGACCTCCCTTCCCTTCTGGATTACCCTGTGATCCTGCGTTGGCAACTGTCAGAAGGAAACTGTCCACCCATATAGGCATGCATGGAAATGAGCCAAAACACACAGTCAGATCCTATATCCCACTGCTCCTAGGACAGCCAGACTGAAATTCTAAAAAGACCTACGTCAAGAGCAAAACTCCCATTGATTTTGCCAGGATATCACCCATTGCATTTTGTCTTTAAATATGGAGAAGGAATACTGGAGTTTTGCCATCAGCTTCAGAGAGGTCATGTCACAGCAGATGAATAAGGGTGTCCAGCCCTGCACTGACCAGGGAGCCTGCGCCAGCTGGAATCTGCACTCAGCTCTTAGTTAAGTACCTAAAATTAGATGGACTGAATCAAGACATGACAGCTAAAACAACATTGAATATTTGGGGGATTTTTTTCACATGCACTTAATTTGAGGTCGGGCACAGCTCACTTTTCCTGGGCAGCAAATATCTGTGACTGATGCTCAGTTTTCAAAGTTAAGCATATGCAATGTGTACACACATATATTTGTCTAAATTATATGGTTTCCAGGCAGTGAATACAGCTGGTCTGATTTTACCTGCTGACACACAGTTAGATATGATCTTGTGTTCATAAAGAACTCCAGTCAGTGCTCATGCAGGTTAATTTCATAGCTTCTTTCATTTCTGTAGGCATGTAATGTATATATACACACACATATACAAGACTTGGATATGTGTTTGAAGTCTCCTCTGCTTCTTACTTAGAGAAAGTTAAAGTACAATGTATTT